>NC_092375.1:27880129-30380129 GCF_030028105.1 Mobula birostris | reverse complement strand
AGCCTCGGTCTCGGGAAAGCAGGTACATGGAACCATGGACACATACACAGAACACAGAGTCAGGACCCCTCCTTGGGTACAGGACATAGGGCCGGGACTCATGACCCTCTGCGGGGCAACGGCAAGATGGCCTGACTTATCCCACAGAGGCATGGACAAGATAAGACCAAAAATGACCCCCCGCGGGGCAATGGCAAGACGGCCTGACCTACCCCACGGAGGCGAGGACAAGACAAGACATGACTCCCCACGGGGCAACAGCAAGGCGGCCAGACTTACCCCGCGGAGGCGAGAACAAGACAAGACAAACACGAAAGAACTCCAGACAGTACCTATCTAGCTCTGGCGATAGAACTAGACCGAAGTGCAGACGAGGGCTAGAGGCGAGAGGGGCAGAGGAGGGATTCAGACAGGGGGGTAGGACAGGAATCACAGACCGCCAGGGCCAGGACTTGACTCGGAACTTGGATGCCGCCAGGGCCGGGACTTGACTCGGAACTTGGATGCCGCCAGGGACGGGACTTGATTCGGTCCTTGGATGCCGCCAGGGCCAGGACTTGACTTGGAGCCTCCTGGTAGTGGTGAGCTCTCAACTCGGCCCGGAAACACTAGACAGTGGTTCTTGATCCCCTCCAGCGGGTTAACTGTGGTACCCACCTTGGTGAGGAAACTTTGCAGGCTTGCTTTGGCGAGGTATCTTGACAGGGTTGCTCCGATGAGGAAAGGCGAATTACCGGCACTTGCTTCGGGCAGAGACTAGGCTTGCTCCGGCCAGATGACATTGGCACACCGTACCTTTGGTGACTTCGCAGATGCTCTCGTGCCGAACCGCTGAAAGCCGGAGACTATAAACTACCATTTCAGCCGAGAGTAAATTGCCTCTAATCACCAAGGCCGAGGGGTAGGGGAAAACAGGGAACCAAAGGGAAACAGGGAGTCAACGGTCCGGATCGTAACATAAACAAGGTAAATTTAAAGGGACCCCGATCCGGACCATGACAGTACTCCCCCCCCCCCCCCAAATGGGAGCCTCCAGGTGACCAACAGATTTGCCTGTATTATCGATGACCCGGGTGGGTGGGGGTGGTTTGGCCGGCGGGCAAAACAGAAAAACAACACCTTGACTTTCAGGCTGACAAGAGTTTGGAAAAACAGTGTTTGTGTCTGCTGGGTCCATGTTTGGCGAGAGCATTCTGTCACAGTTGTGGGGCATTGGGAGCAAGGGTGGACCCAAATACAAGACATAGAGGTTAATCAAATTTAGTTTATTGTTCGATACCAGGAGAGCAAGGCAGATGCAGGAGTAGCAAACTGGACAAGGACTCAGGGCTACGACTAGGCTGGGACAAGGGTCTGAGCTAGGGCTCTGAATCGGATCCCAGAACTAGAGGCGACTTGAAGAGGCTATGGTATGGATTCCGAGCCAGGGACTGGGCAGAGACCCAGTAGCTGGGTCTTGCCTCAGGCTCGGACCCCAGAACCAGCTATGGACATGACATGGGCTAGGGAGAGGAGGAACATGGAAAAACAGAGCTTCGGTCTCGGGAGAGCAGGTGCATGGAACCATGGACACATACACAGAACACAGGGTTGGGACCCCTCCTTGGGTACAGGACGTAGGGCCGGGACTCAAACACAGAACAGAGAGCTGGGACCCCTCCTTGGGTACAGGACATAGGGCCAGGACTCAAACACGGAACAGAGAGCCGGGACCCCTCCTTGGGTACAGGACATAGGGCCGGGACTCATGATCCCCTGCGGGGCAACGGCAAGACGGCCCGACTTACCCCACGGAGGCGAGGACAAGTCAAGTCAAGACATAACCCCCTCGCGGGGCAACGGCAAGACGGCCAGACTTAACTCAAGGAGGCGAGGACAAGACAAGACAAACACGAAAGAACACCAGACAGTACCTATCTAGCTCCGGCGACAGAACTAGACCGAAATGCAGGCGAGGGCTGCAGACGAGGACTAGAGGCGAGAGGGGCAGAGAAGGGATTCAGACAGGGGAGTAGGACCGGAATCAGAGACCGCCAGGTCCAGGACTTTACTCGGAACTTGGATGCTGCCAGGAACAGGACTTGATTGAGAACTTGGATGCCGCCAGGGCCGGGACTTGACTTGGAGCCACCGGATAGTGGCGAGCTCTCGTCTAGGCCCGGAAACAGTAGACAGCGGTTCTTGATTCCCTCCGGCGGGTTAACTGTCTGACCCACCTCGGTGAGGAAACTTTGCAGGCTCGCTTTGGCAAGGTAACTTGATAGGGTTGCTCCGGTGAGGAAAAGCGAATTACCGGCACTCGCCTCGAGCGGAGACTAGGTTTGCTCCGGCCAGATGACATTGGCACACCGTACCTTTGGTGACTTTGCAGACGTCCTCGTGCCGAACAGCTGAAAGCCAGAGACTATAAACTACCCGTTCAGCCGAGAGTAAATTACCTCTAATCACCAAGGCTGAGGGACACGGGAAAACAGGGAACCAAAGGGAAACAGGGGGTCAACGGTCCGGATCGTAACATAAACAAGGTAAATTTAAAGGGTCCCCAATCCGGACCATGACACCTGATGCATTTTGGAAACAAGTCCTGTGGACTGATGAAGTCAAAATGGAAATTTTTGGCCACGATGAGCAAAGGTATGTTTGGAGAAAAAAGGGTGCAGAATTTCATGAAAAGAACACCTCTCCAACTGTTAAGCACGAGTGTAGATCGATCATGCTTTGGGCTTGTGTTGCAGCCATTTCACTGGTAGAGGGAAGAATGAATTCAATTAAATACCAGCAAATTCAGGAAGCAAACATCAGACCGTCTGTAAAAAAAAAAAAAAAAGCTGAAGATGAAAAGAGGATAGCTTCTATAACAGGATAATGATCCTAAACACATCTCAAAATCCACAATGGACTACCTCAAGAGGTGGAAGCTGAAGGTTTTGCCATGGCCCTCACAGTCCTCCGACCTAAAATTCATCGAACATCTGTGGGTAGACCTCAAAAGAGCAGTGCATGCAAGACGCCCAAAGAATCTCACAGAACTAGAAGCCTTTTGCAAGGAAGAATGGCAAAAATCCCCCAAACAAGAATTGAAAGACTCTTAGCTGGCTACAGAAAGCATTTACAAGCTGTGATACTTTTGAAACTGTAAAAGATGGAAATAAAAAAGTAACCTTGCTTAAAATATTAATGAAATGTGTCATCTTTAACTTTATGCCTTTTGGAAATCAGGTCATCTTTTACTCGCTTAGCTATTCACAGTAACAGAAATTTTGACCAGTGGTGCCCAAACTTTTGTATGCCACCATATGAATACTGTATACAACTCTGAGGTTTGTCCTTCCACAGGCAGCCACAAAAAAACCGATCATGCAACCTATTTAAAGAAGACATCAAACACCCAAAGTACAATTAAAAAAAGAACAAGTCATGCAACAAAAGGAAGCTT
The DNA here is from genome assembly GCF_030028105.1 of Mobula birostris. NCBI lineage: Eukaryota > Metazoa > Chordata > Chondrichthyes > Myliobatiformes > Myliobatidae > Mobula > Mobula birostris. The sequence goes on along the minus strand of NC_092375.1, from coordinate 30,376,693 downwards.
TGAACATACAGAATATTAAACATCAAACTGCAGAATGCACCTTAAATACATAATACATATATTTAATCCATGATGCATGGAACTCAGCAAGCCAGGAACCATAGATGGAAAGGAATGAACAGTTGATGTTTTGGGCCTAGACCCTTCATCAGGACCTTTGAGAGCAGTGTATGGGTAATGAACAGATGAAGAGTATGGAGGAGGGGCAAGGATTGGAGTTATGGAGGCCAATTGGGTCAATAAAAGACAAAGGAAAAAATATAAGGGGGAGAGAGATTGAGGGGAGTGATTATAACCATATAACAATTACAGCACGGAAACAGGCCATCTTGGCCCTTCTAACCTGTGCCAAACTCTTACTCTCACCTAGTCCCACCGACCTGCACTCAGCCCATAACACTCCATTCCTTTCCTGTCCATATAGCTATCCAATTTAACTTTAAATGTCGATATCAACCTTGTCTCAACCACTTCTGCTGGAAGCTCGTTCCACACAGCTACCACTCTCTAAGTATAGAAGCTCCCCCACATGTTACCCCTAAACTTTTGCCCTTTAACTCTCAACTCATGTTTGAATCTCCCCCACTCTCAATGGAAAAAGCCTACCCATGTCAACTCTATCTACCCCCCCATAATTTTAAATACTTCCCTCAAGTCCCCCCTCAACCTTCTACGCTCCAAAGAATAAAGACCCAACTTGTTCAACCTTTCTCTGTAACTTAGGAGATGAAATCCAGGTAACATTCTAGTAAATCTTCCCTGTACTCTCTCAACTTTGTTGATATCTTTCCCATAATTCGGTGACCAGAACTGTACACAATACTCCAGATTTGGCCTTACCAATGCCTTGTACAATTTCAACATTACATCCCAACTCCTATACTCAATGTTCTGATTAATAAAGGCCAGCATACCAAAAGCTTTCTTCACCACCCTATCCACATGAGATTCCACCTTCAGGGAACTATACACCATTATTCCTAGATCCCTTTGTTCTACTGCATTCTTCAATGCTCTACCATTTTCCATGTATGTCCTATTTTGATTAGTCCTACCAAAATGCAGCACTTCACATTTATCAGCAATAAACTCTATCTGCCATCTTTCAGCCCACTCTTCTAACTGGTCTAAATCTCTCTGCGAGGATACCCTGAAGGTTAACCTCCAGGTTGAGTTGGTGATGAAGAAGGCGAATGCAATGTTGGCATTCATTTCTAGAGGAATAGAGTATAGGAGCAGGGATGTGATGTTGAGGCTCTACAAGGCGCTGGTGAGACCTCACTTGGAGTACTGTGGGCAGTTTTGGTCTCCTTATTTAAGAAAGGATGTGCTGACGTTGGAGAGGGTACAGAGAAGATTCACTAGAATGATTCCGGGAATGAGAGGGTTAACGTTTGAGGAATGTTTGTCCACTCTTGGACTGTATTGCTTGGAGTTTAGAAGAATGAGGGGAGACCTCATAGAAACATTTCGAATGTTGAAAGGCATGGACAGAGTGGATGTGGCAAAGTTGTTTCCCATGATGGGGGAGTCTAGTACGAGAGGGCATGACTTAAGGATTGAAGGGCGCCCATTCAGAACAGAAATGCGAAGAAATTTTTTTAGTCAGAGGGTGGTGAATCTATGGAATTTGTTGCCATGGGCAGCAGTGGAGGCCAAGTCATTGGGTGTATTTAAGGCAGAGATTGATAGGTATCTGAGTAGCCAGGGCATCAAAGGTTATGGTGAGAGGGCGGGGGAGTGGGAATAAATGGGAGAATGGATCAGCTTATGATAAAATGGCGGAGCAGACTTGATGGGCCGAATGGCCGACTTCTGCGCCTTTGTCTTATGGTCTAAATCAGTGTGAGAATAGGAAAGGTGTGAGCTGACAAATTAATTTCTCTCTGAAAATTGTTTATGTGATTGCTGTAAACAGATGGGGATAAATGGCAATACAGGGGGAATACAAAAGTGATACTTGTAGGATCAGTGGACGTGGGTGGTTGAAGTTTGTTACAGATTCGGTGGACTCAAGAGTTGTTTCCGTGCTATAACTATCAATGACTCTGATTCCAGAAGCCTCAATTTCTACAATAATCTTTTGCCTGTTTGAAGCCTGTCGACAAGGAAGCAGTTGTAATTTCTGTAGCCTTACATCTCAACGTGTTCCCTGTTTATATCAGCTGATTTATATCTGTATCGATTTCCCTTATTCCTTTTGATTACGTGTTTGTTTCACTTTGATATAATCTCCCGAATACGCTGACTGACGTGTTGATGCTTTCGAAGCCAATCAGAGATCACTGTGGCACATTACTGCGTATCTTCCAACAAAGTTTACTCTAAATTCTTGGTGACCTGAGAGATTTCATTTAGGAGAGAGAAAAATCATGTATTCTTTTTCACAGGCCCAAAGAAGAGGATGTTCTGAAATCCTAAAATCATTAAGCTGTTCTAATTTGATTGGACTGAAGGACAGTATAGTCCGTGGAGGGTTAACTACAGCAGGTAAGTACAATCAGGCCGAATTCGATGTAACAAATAGATTATAATTGTTTATAATTGTGTCACTCTCTCACTTGCATCATTGGATTTGTTTACTCTTTAGACTATTTTTGGCATCTGAAATCAACCTTTTGTGTAAAGTTGCATGTTTACACTCGATGAAGTTTTATGTGTATTTAAAGAAATCAATTAGATTTTTTAATCTTGCCATATTTGAACAGTTAAAAGAACAGATATTTATTTGTTACATTTATTGGCATTCTAATAAATACAGGTCCACAATACATTATCCGAAATCCTTGGGGCCAGTTGCATTTTGGAATTCAGAATTTTTCAGATTTCAGACCCCCCACCCCGATACCAAAAACCACGTATGCCCAAGTCCCTTATTTAACCTGTCTCAGTGTGGTAGACTTTAGGACCCAGCAGTGCTCCAAACCTACACACATCTTCCCGTATACTTTAAATCATCTCCAGATTACTTATAATACCTAATACAACGTAAATGCTATGTAAATAGTTGTTATACTGTATTGTTGAGAGAATAATGATAAGAAAAAAAATTATTTCCAAAAAAACATTCAATAAAACATAAAAATATACAGCTTCAAATGAACTGAATCAAACCCATGGTAAATGATTTATTGGAATAAATGTAGAATATTACTGTGACTATCACTATAAAACTTCAGTCACTTGTGTCTGTTTATTTAAATCATATACAGTGGTAGTTCCGACACTATTTTCTTCAGTAGGACGCCGCACAGACACACCACGATCAAATTTCTGCAATAACTCCACTTTCTGCGGTATTGATAATGATAGATGCTTCCTTCTCTTTTTCTCATTGTTACCCATAGGGGTATCTGCAGCTCTTTTTGACATTTTCTCAGTGAAATTAAAGACAAAGTCAACAGTGAACACAAAATATCAGCGAACAGCAAATGCACGTGTAACTAGTACGAGCGCTGAGCCACAACTGACGTCTGGCGTCCTCTGCTAGTGCTCTCACGTCACACCTGAGTGACGTCAGCTGTTGGCGAAACAACTTCGGTTTTCGGAGCTTTTTGGATTTCAGAATTTTGGATAAAGGAATGTGCACCTGTATATATTTTTCTAAAAAAATAGAAAAATATTCTTCTAAAAATAGAGGCCATTGCAAAATTTCTTCCAGATTTCCTTAACTTTGAAGTCATTGACTTTTAAGGATCATAAACATGAGGACTTTTTCTTTTATATGCCATTTTTTCTAGCACAAAGATCACAAATAGATTATAACAGTACGGAATCAAAAACATGCTCTCTAAAGCCTTTTCGTGTCGGACTGTTCTCCTTCAGATAACATTTCGAAAGGTAGTTCGAGATACTGAGATCTTGGTAAGAAAGTGTTTGATTGGTGTACCAAGACCTGGCCGAAATGTAATTCCCCAGAAATGTCTGCTGTGAATGTTTATCATTTGACCATTATATTGAGGATGCCTTGAATATTTTCTGTCCTCTGGACATTTGCTAATCATTTTTGGACCTTCAGTTGATGAAAAATAATTTTTACATTGAGAACTGAGCAGAATGCTCTCATTTAAAATTATGCTGTTGTGTTGTTATTATGTGGTTTTCTCAATCTTAATAGACTTTCTCAAAAACTCACGACATTCCTATACAAGGCAACCTGCCCTAATTTATCCAGTACCATATGCGGTGAATAATTAGCATATAATTGTCTTCCAGCAAGATGGTGCCAATGACCAACGGCAGCATCTTGTAGACAGTTTACAAAACTACTGGATACTTGTCTTCTGCTAAACATACTTCTTCTGAATTGTGATTGTTTGCAGCCTGTAACTTCTCTTTTTAACAATGTATTTTTGGGACAACTGAATGATCTGACGCTCCTGTGATTTCCTGGGGGATTCAGCATGGAATGCAGCTGTGGCTATAGCTGGGGGTTGCTGTGTTGATTCTGTTGCCGTACAGTTTCTAACTACTGTCAGTCATGTGCAGTTGTGTGGCTGTTACACACCACAGAGCGAACTGTTTTAAAATAGTGTTAGTTGTGTTTGCTTGCATTATGGGCCGATAGTTGGAGAATCATAAAGTAGCGAGTTTTGATATTTTTAAAAATTTTGACTGTGCATGAAGGCAATACAGTTTGCCCTGATTTTGTTTATTTACGGTCAGTAAAAAGAACACAGCAGTGTACTTACCGGATGAAGTCCTTTGTGATAACTATTAGGAACTAATACACAGTTTTATAGTACTGTACTGGTATTTGTAGTGTTCTAATCTGTTCTATATTTCATTTCAATATGTAATTCGTTTCTAAGTTAAATGGTAGTTTGATTTTATTCTACCTTTTTAACTATTTTCATGAAACTTCAGCTAATTGGGGAAGCGACTTAATTGGATCAGAATGTACTGACCCTGATATGGGTTAACCAGAACCCTCTGTGTTTATATTCCATGAAATAGGCCAGAAAATAGTAGGGTTTGATTGGGTAGGTGCAAGTGCATTAAGTGTTAGTTAGTTTCTCTTACCCTTTTCATAATCTGTTTTTTTCCTTGCTCTGCTTCTTTTCCTGAAAACGCCTGCAAGTAAATGAATCTCAATAAGGTAACATAAGGCATAGCAGCAGAATTCGGCTATTCAGCCTATCAAGTTTGTTTTGTTATTCCATAATGGCTGATTTATTATCCCTCTCAACTCCATTCTCCTACCTCCTCCCCGTAACCTTTGACGACATTACTAATCAAGAAACTATCAAACTCCACTTTAAACCCAGAATATTGGAGTGATAATACACAGTAATTGTACCAATGCAGCCATACTTAATTTTATCAAAAATGATGTATTTGCAATGAATGCTCAGTTCTTTTTTTGTATATTCAGTGATGCAGAAGAAGAGAAAAAATCTGAAAGCAGAGCTCTTAAGCACATGTTTAAATTGGAGTACTATTTACTATTTAATCTATTTAATCTTATGTGCATAGGGTGGTGAAGAAAGCTTTTGGTATGCTGGCCTTTATAAACCAGAGCATTGAGTATAGGAGTTAGGATGTAATATTAAAAATGTACAAGGCGTTGGTGAGGCCAAATTTGGAGTATTGTGTACAGTTCTGGTCACCAAGTTATAGGAAAGATGTCAACAAAATAGAGAGAATACAGATGAGGTTTACTGGAATGTTACCTGGATTCCAGCACCCAAGTTACAGAGAAAGGTTGAACAAACACCTTCACTCTGTCCGTCACAAAAAGCTGGATTTCCCAGTGTCTACCCATTTCATTTCTACTTGTATTCAAACATGTCAGTCCATAGCCTTCTCTACTGTATTGATGAGGCCACACCCAGGATGGAGGATCAACACTTTATATTCTGTCTGGATAGCCTCTAAGCCGATTTCTTGAATTTATGGTATGACCCCCCTCCCTCCCCCTCTTCACCATTCCCCATTCCTGTTTCCCTCCCTCACTTCATCTCCTTACCTAAAATCACCTCCCTCTGGTGCTCCTCCCCCTTCCCTCTCATCAATGGTCTTCTGTCCCCTCCTATCAGATTCCCCCTTCTCCAGCTCCTTATATCTTTCACCAATCAACTTCCCAGCTCTTTCCTTCACCCTCTCCTCCTCTCCCAGTTTCATCTATCACCTATCACTTTCCTCTCCTCTCTGCACCTTCTTATTCTGTCGTCTCACATTCCTTTCCAGTCCTGCTGAAGGGTCTCGGCCCAAAACATTGACTGTTTACTCTTTTGCATAGATACTGCCTGATCTGCTGAGTTCCTCCAGCCTTTTGTGTGTGTTGCTCTAAAATGTCTGTCTGTGTCATTAAGCATAATAGACGTCAAACAGCAAAGAAAAGATTCTTCACCTCACATATCTGTGCTGACCATCAAGTACCCATTTACACTCATTAATCCTACTTTAACCCACCCACATTCCCTTCAGCTCCCTCCAGATCCCTCCATTTACCCACACACTACAGTGACCAATCAACCTTCCAGTCCGCATGTGGAGTTCGGAAGGAAATCCATCTCCAGGAAGAAACCCACTTGGTCACAGTGCAAACTCTGCCCAGACAGCAGTGGAAGCCAGCATTGAACCTCAACCCCTGAGCTGAGAGGCAGCAAACCTGTCAACAGTGGATATTTTATTCCCTCACTGAGTGCAGTATCAGGGTATTTTCTTTTTAGTTGAATTACAGTAGCATCTTAATTTCTCGTTCTCATTTACCTTGGTGAGCTAATTATTGTACTTATAATTCCTTTTTTTATTTTACTTACAATCAAATGTTGAGGTTATGTTTTTATGTGCATATAAATGACATATTCTTGAACTTTCCTGCAGACCTCATCGGTGTCATTCTGAACCACAGCCAAAGTGCAGAAGAACTCCTGAAACGCAGGAAGGTTCTACGCGAGGATATATTGAAGTACCTAATTAAACATGGTGTCATGCCTGCTCCATCGTTGGAGAAACAGCAACTTATTACTGAAGCTTTGGTGTATTGGAATAGATCAGAACTGTATAGAGAGCCATCAACAGCTGAAGCAGATCTGGAATCTCTGTACCAAACAGTGAAGGTAGAGCTGGAGACAGTAAAGAGAGAAGAGGAGCAATTGCGAGAGCAAACGGTGAATTCACTACAGGGTGCAACGGCCATGGACTTGAACATAGATATGAATAATTCACAGGTAATTTATGTGCATCAAAAGATATTTAGCTGCATGTGGAGATTTTAATGTTCTTGCCTCCGAACTATTAGTATTTCCTTATGATTTATTTTCAGTGTTCATAGTGAACACTGAAAGATATTCTTCCCATTAGCCGAAAACCGTAATACTTAAAATACTATCCAGGAAAATAACTAAGACAAATCTTTGCAATAGTTGTACTTCTCAAGAAAGTATTCTCTTAAGAACCCCACAATATATTTGAAATGGAGGTTGTTTCTTATCAGATTAATTTTTGGGAGTGTGAAAAAGAGTCATGAAATGGGATGAAAATTGAGTTGCTGTAACTAACAGAATGGTTGATAAGATTAGTGAGGCAAATGATTATTACCATATTTAATGTCTTTACATTCTTACCTCACTTGGTTCAGAAATGATTTGCATTTAGAATTGTGATGTTGATCGATATCTGGAGCTGTGATGTCAAGCACAACATAAATGCTGCTCGTTCATCAAAGCTGCTAACTCATCTCTTGGGGTATAGTTTCAAGTTTAACATAGGAAAGAATTTTCTACACACTGAGTGCTTAGCATCTGGAATACACTGTCAGGGTTGTGGTTCACAGAGTTTTAATTCTAGACATCTAAAAAGAGTTGGTTAAGTATCTAAAAGGAATGAATTTAATGGGCTGTAGAGAAATGACTGGACAGTATTACTATGCAAATATGAGGAAATCTGCAGGAGGAAAGAGAAAAGGGATTTGAAAGTTTTTTTTCTCTTTCTCTCCTTTTTCTCCCTCTGTCCCTCTCACTATACTCCCTGACATCCTCTGGGCTTTTCCCCTCCCCCTTTCTTTCCCCCTAGGCCTCCTGTCCCATGATCCTCTCATATCCCTTTTACCAATCAACTTTCCATCTCTTCGCTCCATCCCTCCACCTCCTGTCCTCTCCTATCATTTCTGATCTCCCTCTCCCCCTCTCAATTTCAAATCTCTTACTATCTCTTCTTTCAGTTAGTTCTGATGAAGCGTCTCGGCCCGAAACGTCGACTATACCTCTTCCTATAGATGCTGCCTGGCCTGCTACATTCCTGGACAGTATTACTAACTGGGGTTGAGCTGAATTGCGAGCTGGGAATGCTCAATGGGCTGAATAGCATTATTCTGCAATTCTGTAAAACCTTATTCCTGTACTGAATTCAATTAGAAGAAAACAGCAAATGTAGTAATACAAATGCAGTGAAATACAAAATCAAGCTTCAAAGTTTCAAAGTAAATTTATTATCGAAATATGTATACTGCTTTCTGAGGTTTGTTCTCCCACAGGCAGCCACAAAAAAAAAAGGAACATCATGGAGGCTAATTGAAGAAAACATCAAACACCTAACGTGTGATAAAAAAGAACAAATCATGCAAAAAGCAAGCTTTTAACATACAGAATATTAAACGTCAAATTGCGGAATATGCCTTAAATACAAAATACATACAGAGTGCTGGAGGAACTCAGCAGGCCAGGAACTATACATGGAAAGGAATGAACAGTTGCTGTTTTTGCTGAGAGCTTTCATCAGGACTAGAAACGTAGGAGGAAGAAGCCAGAAGAAGACGGTGGAGGGACAGGAAGGACTACCAGCTAGAAGGTTCTAGGTGCTGCTAGGTGGGTGAGGGGATGAAGTAAGAAGCCTGGAGGTGATAGGTGAAAAGGCCTTAAGACATTAGAGAATTAGAACATACAGACCATCAAGTCTGCTGTGCCATTCCATCATGGCTAATTTATTATCCCTTTCAAGCTGATTCTTCTGCTTTCTCCCAGTAAGTTTGGAATCCTGACTAATCAAGAATTTTCCGACCTCCATTTTAAATATACCCAATGACGGCCTCCACGGTCATCTGTAGCAATGGATTTCACAGATTCACAACGGTCTGGCTAAAAAAATTCCTCCTAATCTAAATGGACATCCCTGTATTTTGTCACAGTGTCCTCTGGTCTTAGACTTCCGTACTATAGGAAACATCTTCCTGAGAGCCACTCTATCTAGGATTTTGAATATTCAATAGATTTCACTGAGATACACCCCCTTCTTCTACACATCACTGAGTACAGACCTAGAGCTATCAAACACTCCTCATACATTAACCCTTTCATTCCTGGAATCGTGAACCTCCTCTGGTCCCTTTCCAGTGCCTGCCCATCCTTTCTTTGAGAAGTGGCCCAAAACTGCTCAGAGTTTGCCAACTGCAGTCTGATCCATGCCTTATAAAGCCTCAACTTTACATCCTTGCTTTCATATTCTATTTCTCTTGAAGTGAATGCAAACATTGTATTTGCCTTCCTTACCAGTGACTCAAACTGTAAGTTAACCTTTAAGGAATCCTGTACGAGGACTTCCAAGTCACTTTGCACTTCCAATTTTTAAATTTTTATGCCTTCACTCCTATCAACGTGCATGATTATACCCTCCCTACACTATACTCCATCAGCGGTGTTAAGGGACCATGTTGAGGAAATGGGGCTGCACTAGTTGACCTTCAGCTCCCTCCCTACACTATACTCCATCAGTGGTGTTAAGGGACCATGTTGAGGAAATGGGGCTGCACTAGTTGACCTTCAGCTCATGAGAGAGAATGAGGAAGTGACAGATAGGAGGTAGTCACCTCTAAGTTGCAAGAGGCTGATACCTGGTGACTGTCAGGAGAAGAGAAAAGAACCCTGTGTGTACTCTTGTGGCCGTTCCCCTCAATAATAATTACACCACTTTGGATACTTCTGGTGGGGGAAGGGTGTCATAGCAACCAGGTCTCTGGTATTAAGTCTGACCCTGTTGCTCGATTGGGAAGGGGGAAGAAGAGGAATGGAGTAGTACTAGTGGATTCCATAGAGGAGCAGACTTGGGATTCTGTGGATGTGAAAGAGACATAGAGATGATATGTTGCCTCCCAGGTGCCAGGGTCAGGGATGTCTCAGATCAGGCCCACAGCATTCTAAAGGGGGAGAGTGAGAAGCCAGAATTCATGATGTCATGGTAAATACTGGTACCAACAACATAGATAGGAAAAGAGAGGAGATCCTTAAGAGAGAATATAGGGAGCTGGAAAGCTGAGAATCCTTAGAAAGAACTGAGTTGTGGGAGCTTAACATCCAAGGATACACAATAAACGGACAGAGTGTTACCAGGTTCGGATATGGCCCAATTGTGGAGTGAGAGACACTGAAGCAGGTCGATAGGCCACAGACTTTAATATGAACAGTGTTAAAGGGAAAATAAACAATAAACACTTGGCCAGACAGGGCCATCAACTAAAACTCTTAAAAAGAACACAAAGCCTACACTGTGGCTGAAAAGGACATCTAAGCATTAAACGAACACCGCTAGTCTTCAGAGTCAGTTGACTTGAAAGTCCAATATCTCAGGGAATGCCGAAAGCAAAAACAGCAGCAAAGCGTTGCTATGCTCTGTCCAAGTCTCGACAAGCACTACAGTGACAAGTATGGAGTTTAGTACTATAACAGTTAAATAATAATTAGGTCACACGTGCAAATTCACAAACGCAGTTGCCGTATCTACTGCGCTGCTGAATCCATGGTTGTGACACAGAGGGTATGGAGTGACCTGGTTGGTTAAAAAAAGTAAAACGAAATCCTTATAAAGAGCTGACATAGGATCATCAGAAGATGTAGAATCTTTGTGGGGAGAGTTAAACTGTTAGGGTAAAAAGACTCTGATGGGAGTTGTATATCTGACTCCGAACGGTAGCAAGGATGCAGGGAACAAATTACAATGGGAGATAGAAAAGTTGTGTAATAGTGGTACTGATATGATAGTCATGGGGATTTCAATATTCAGGTAGATTGGGAAAATCAGGGTGGTGCTGGATCCCACAAGAAGGAATTTGTAAATAGCCTATGAGATGGCTTTTCAGAGCAGCTTATAGATGAACCCACTAGAGGAGCAACAGTACTGGATTGGGTTTTGTGTAATGAACTGTATTTCATTAGCAAGGCCGTGATCACCCTGCAGTTTGAGAGGGAGAAGCTAAAGTCAAATGTATCGGTATTGGACCAGATGTGGGAAAATGTGATTCCAATAGATGGAATCAGTTGGGGCGAAGGATCTGTTCACAACTGGTACTAGTTGGACACTTTTTATTTCCAGATTCTAATTTATTCATTTAATTTAACTTCCATGGCAGCTAAGATGGTATTTGAACTCATACCTTTGGATTATTTGTCCAGATATCTAGATTACTAATTGGGGTATTTAGCCACAGCAACATCAGTGTACTTGGTTTGGCAAGGGGTGGATCTGAAGTTGACGGAGGAGTTAAAATCGGAGATGAGTTAATCGAATGGCAGAACTGGGTTGATTAGCACTAGTTCAGATATTGCATTGGATTTTGATGTGTATTCTTATGCATGAAACAGACATATTTCTTATACTTTCTTGATGACTTGTTCTAAGAGATGAAACTCCTATTCCTGATAATAGCAGACTTATAATCTCTAAAATACTAGTAATGCCAAGAGCAGTTGATTAGCAGTGTTTAGAATACCAACACCCTATGCTTCAAACACTTTGGCGTTGGTTTAAGACCTTTGCCTTACTCATAATCAAAGCACTGCTGTTATGGGGGCAATTGAAGTTGTAGATCCAGTGGGAGTAAAGGATAGGTGATCTGTTTCCAGGTTAGGCTTGAGTGCAGCTTTCAGGAGAATCTGCAAATAGTTCTCTTTCCATGGCCTGCTGCCCTTTTCCTTCTCTGTGTTATGGGCTTGGAGGCTTCTGTCATTGTCTAGGCTAATTAAGGGTAAATGTGTAAGTGATACACATTGCACCCACTGTGTACCAGCGCTGGAGAAAAAGAATGCTAGTTGATCAGACGTGGTCATTGATGGAGTCAACCTCATGGGTGATGTTGGAGCTGAATAAATCCATGCTGAGTGTTTCAAGATTCAAGACTGCTTATTGTCATTTCCAGTGCACAAGTGTAAAGGAGAATGAAATAATTGTTACTCCAGATCCGATACAGCTCAAAAATAATAATGTTTTCATATCACAAAACAAAAATAATAACAACAGTAAGATCAAGAACACAATAAAAATACACAATAAATATAAATACATTAGGTACAGAGGAGAAGTCAGGGGTAAGGTTTTTATGCAGAGTGGTGAGTGCGTGGAATAGGCTGCCAGCGATGGTGGTGGAGGCAGATACAATAGGGTATTTTAAGAGACTCCTGGATAGGTACATGAAGCTTAGAGGGCTATGGGTAACAGTAGGTAATTTCCAAAGTAAGTACACGTTAGGCAGAGCATTGTGGGCCGAAGGGCCTGTATTGTGCTGTACGTTTTCTATGTTTCTATCAGCTTATGCACATAAAGTGACACTATGTACGGGACTGTCTGTACATAAAGTGACTGACAGGAAATGATAAAGTAGTGATGATGGGGGGGAGCTTAGTGGGTGGTTTAAGGGACAAAGTACTGCATACTTCTTTGTTCCCCATTTTTGGTATTCAATGTATTTATCTTTGTTGTAATGTTCGATTTTTTTTTACAAAAAGCTGACTTTATTCTTTTTTCTTAACACATTCCAGTATTAGCAAGTGGTAGTTGGAGTCTCAGAAGGTGAACAAGTAGGCAAGGAGTCTGTGAATGGTTCTTCAAGCTTCTGAACTCTCAGAATTCTTCCTTTGGACAACAGACAAAAGAATGAGGCCTACAGCACTTTCGGGACGATGCAATCCTTCACTTTACCTATTGTGTTTTTGAACAGCGCTTTGGGCTCATCCACACACCGATCTGAGTAAGCAACTGGAAAATCAGGGTATATTAACCTTCAGATAAAAGCTTTTATATGATCAGCTTGTAATTATGCAACCTAATGTATCTGTTCAGATGACAGAACTACAAACCTGTAACAATGAATTAAGTGCACTTCTGAAGTAATTTGTTTTGGAAATCATTTTCAGCTTTATAGCCTGAAAGAATTTGAAATTTGTGTGGATTTATGTAATGGGTGGACATTTTCCTGCATAGATGACACTGGATAATAAAATTAAAAATGACCCTCCTTCTTCTCGATTTGAAATTATTTTTACATATGGAAGTTTTAGCAACTATTGCAATCTTAGGAACCTATCTTCTACTTTTAAAAAACAGTACTGTGCAAAAGCCTTAGACACATAATGAAGTTAGGACTGATCAGACACCTCCCTGATGGTATTGCATGATGGATCAGAATCTGTTTGTACTTCTCAGCACTGAGGATTCCATTAATTCTGACCAGATCACCAACTCCATTTGCAGAAATGCAGCCCCACGATGCAGGGAACCTCTGACATGCTTCCCTGTTGGTAGCAGACACTCATCTGTGTATCGCTGTCAGCTTTTCCATGAACAAACTGCCTCTTGTTTGAGGCAGAAATTTCAAATTTTGTCTTGTCAGTCCAGAGTAGTTGCTGCCATTGTACAGCACACCCGTCCTGTGTTTTTGTGCTCTTGGCTTTGTTTCCACTTCGAAGGAATGACTTCTTGGCAGCAACTCCCCCTTGAACATTTCTGAAATGACCTCTTCAGACTATTGAGGGGTATGCTTGGGTTCCAGTAGTTTCTGTGTGTTCAGAGCTGTTAGCAGTACTGGACTTCCGAGTTAGAAGGGTGTATATCCCATCTCCTGCACTCAGTTTCTGTGTTTGACCACTGCATTTCTGATCAACCTTGCCTGTTTCTATGTGCTTCTTCAGAAAAGATTGGACAGCACATCTGGAAACCCCTGTCTGCCACAATATTTCTGCTTGGGGGAGACCTTACTGACGCAGGATGACCAGCTTGTGGTCTTGTTACTATTGGAAAATGAAAATGCATGCATTGTATTTTCTATGTATTACAGTATTTACTCAAATGCACACATTGTATTTTCTATATTTACTATGTAACCACTGCTAGCTCAATAGAAGGTATTCACTATGTAGCAATGACTTTTGATCTGTTCACTATTAATTCATGAAGAGAACTAGAATGAAACCAAGTAGAAAGATAACGGTGGCGAGTAAGGTGATGAAATATGTGGCAGTATGTCAATGCAAGACTAATTAAGAAATAACTGTGGTTAGGGATGAGGGGACATAGGGTCTAAAATGCAAACTAGGACATAATTAAGTTGGGGAGTAAAACAATAGTGGAAAGTCGAGGGCGGATATATTGATGATATATAATCACAGGCCGACTGGATATGATAATGTAGCTAAAATAGGAAAATTGCTATAAAAATGCTGTATACAAGCCTCGACGGGCAGTCAGTTACTACCTTTCTGATTGTCTCAACTTTGATTTGCAAATTAAAGTTTAAAACGTCTTGACGAATTTTCTGTGTCTCCTTGTCGTTTGTGAGAAACGAGAAACCACGACAAAATTGGCGTCACGAACAGGATCGGATAGAGACCCGCGAGGAAGGGAACAGCAGATTGGGATGCTTCCTGGTCCCTCGGGGACCCTCACGGGGCTAACAGAATTAAGGGTGCACCCAAAGAAAAAAGGTGAGCGCTTTTTACGATAATTCGGACTAAGAACTCTGTTGGTTTTGGGGGGGGGGGGGTCTCGTGGACTCAGAAGTGTGAAGCAACTGCCGAAGGGTCTCTCGGATCCAAAGAATCTGGCAGAATTGGGGATAAAAGGAGGCTCAGAGGATTAATCAAGAACACTGCAGTGGGGGTAAGTACGAATAAAGTAATAATGTTAAGTAAGAAAATTCCACGTGGTGTTGCTAAGTCTCTGTGGATACCGCTTCGCACGAAACGAAGGGCTGAACGGGCAGGGAAAGAAAAGAAAAATCCTCGTGAATACCACCCTAAGAAGTGTAAGGGTCTGCATAGGCGAGGTGCAAATTAAAAATCCTCGTGAATACCGCCTTAAGAAGTGTAAGGGTCTGCGTAGGCGAGGTACAAAAGGAAAAGTTCTGTGGATACCACCCTAAGTAGGGGTCTGCACGGGCAGAACATAATAAGAGATAAGGATAGTTTAATAGATAACTCAGACACTGGTGAGATAAACCATAAGGCTAGGCATAGAAAGAGAGTTAGAGAAATAGTATTATTAAATAGACAAGATGTGAGATTCTAAAAATACCATAATAGAAAAAGGAAAAAGAGAACAACATGACAGAGAAAGGAACAGCAGTAGAAATATTGTGCAGAATATTCCTGGTGTGCCAAGGTAAGATCGTGGGAATTTCAGAAAAATGGGAAAAAAGGACTAAAAATCTGGTCACGAAATGGCCAAGAGAAGGAATGTTTAATGTAAGCTTATGTGAGGAAATGGAAGTGCTAATTAAAAATCACAAACCCAAAGATAAATCTAAGAAAAGAGAGAAAAAAAGGGAACAAGATGGAGGGAGAAAGGTTAAGAAAGACGGGAAGTATATTAATAGTAAGTAAAAAAGACACTGAGAAACGAAAGGAGCAGTCTGATAAAGAAAAGGAAAAGCATAACGGAGAGCCGGCTTCGGCTCTATACCCAGACCCTTAAGACGTAGAAAAGCCTCCTCCCTAATATGAGAAAGAAACCCTTAAGCAGTGCCCGATGATAACAGGAAACGTGGATCTAAATGGAGAAATTAAAGTCTGGGATACCGAGGAGGAAAGAAAGAATCACGAAAAGGAGTAGGAGGAACTACGGAAGGTAATAGAAGAAGACAGGGCAAAGATAGAACAGGAGAAAAGGGAAATAGAAGAGGAGATCAAAGGGTTACAGGAATTAAGAGCGAAAAGGGATGAAGAGAAATCTCTGTTATATGAGCACGGAACTGAACAGGCCAGAGCAGAAGGTGACTTGTCGGGAGAGCAAGAGTTAAGTAGCGAAAGAGAGGGTGCGAGAGAGTGTAGGCAGAGGATCGGAGATAAAAGTCTTGAAGGGGAAAAAGAGAGAGTGAAAAGGCAGATATTAGAAACAGAGGGAGAGATTAAGAAATTACAGCGGAGACTGAATTTCCAAGGGGAGTTTGAGGATTTCACATGGGCCCAAGCAAATGCTAGCTCAAGGCAGAAAGGAAGAACTCCACGAGGAGGCCAAGGGAGAAAGGAAACCCTGGAAAGAATCATGTGGCAGCCAGTAAAAACATGCTCAGAAACAGATGGGGAGTCAGGCGAGGAGGAGAGTCGGGATATGTGGGAAAGGAAAGGGAGAATAATGCCGTTGTTAGTAAAAGGATTGGGACAAGTACAGTATATTCCTTGGGGATCCCAGGACCTGGAAGGGCTGAAAAACACCCCGCCCAGCCTACATGAGGGTGCAGGGAAGTGGATTGGGGCCTTTGAGGAAGAAACCACGGGATGAATGTTGGCTATGGGAGATTTGAAGGCGCTGCTGATAAGGCTGATGGGAACCTCCAAACTACAAGAGTTGATGGAAGCGGCTGGCATACAGAATGCGGACAGCACACTGATTGATGGGGCGAGATTTGACACGGTGAGGCAGAGGGTATGGGGGGCCCTCAGGGAGCTCTATCCACCCAAAATGGACCCCAAAGCCATGAAAGGGGATCCACTGGGAGACACTGAAAATCCAGCAGCCTACATAGAAAATCAGTTGAAAAGGTGGAGACCGGAAACTGAACAAGAAGTGGAAGGCAACCCGTTTATGACCTGGTCGTTCCGAAATACTGTTTTGGATGTAATGCCTCCCCAAGTTAAGTCTAAACTTGAGGAAGTGGTTGGACTGATGTCAAAGACCCCACAGGAATTCAGGGACCACGTAGTCCATGCGGTGGAGAAATATCGAAAAGACAAACGAAGGTTGACTGAGCAGCAGGAAGAAGTGCAAAGAAAGCTGATACAAATGCAGCTTGAAGAACTTAAAAAGAAGGAAAAAGAAAAAGGCAAGAAGATGCTGCCAGCAGTGACCGATTTGAGCACAGCCGTTGAAATGAATGAAATGCCATTATATGGAGGGACCGGTCGTGCCGTAAGACAGAGCCCAGCAAACCCCATGCCAATAATAAACGTCTTTGGGGGAGCTTTTCCGCAAATGCCCTATCAGGAACAGGATAAATTTAAACAGCAGTCCAGACAGGACTGGAAGTCCCAAGGAGGGGGGCAGAGAGGTTATGGACAGGAAGCGCCAGTGAGGAAACAAGGGGAAAGAGATATAGAGATTGTGCTGGGGATGTAACCAGCCAGGACACATGAGAAGGGACTGCCCACTTAAGCCATGAGCCGTCACGTACCAGCGGGAACCAATGAGATGGGAACCACAGTCTAGCCAAGGACCAGTCCCCGCAGGGCCGAGTGGACCTGTGAACCCCTATGCACGACGCTAGGGGTGCCCAGAGAACCCAGGTGGGAAGAGACACTGCCCAGTGATAACAAGGGAGGCGGAAGAGGGACCCATTGTTCAGGTTGTGTTAGAAGGGCAGCTGACACCAATGATGATAGATAACGGAGCCACGTATACTTGCGTACAGCCGTAGTATGCCCTTCACCTTCCCATGTCAGGAAAATTTATTAAGACTGTAGGGTTCTCGGGGGACACACAGTTGACACAATGTACAGCTCCAGTGAGATGAAGGATGGGCAGCAAAGGAATAGTTTTGCCGATATTAGTGTCCAAAGGAACTCCGACAAATTTGCTAGGCAGAGATGCCCTATTAAAACTAGAATTAAAATTAGAATGTACCAGAAGTGGGTTGAGTGTGGAAAGAGTAAATGCTCAATTACTAGTGCGGGAAGTCAAGAAAGCTAATGTCTTTTGGATAGGAGACATAGAAGATCAGATCTGGGAAATCTGGGAAAAATGGAAAAAGGGCGTGCAGGCTATATTGCCCCAGGCTGTAGCGCCCAAATCCGAGTTACACTGCACAGTGATTTTTGACGAAACGCAGAACAAAGAGTTAGGGGAGAGATGGCACAAGGAGACAGGCAACCGGCAGCACCTAAGAGGAGAAGCTATAATAATTGGGAGACAAGGGGCAGCCCTGCAAGTCAGGTGGAATACCTCCTTGGAGAAATGGTACAGGATACTGGAAGCTGAGCCCCACATAACGCTGCTGGTAAATGAGGGACATCAGTCTAAAGACCTAAGACCCTTAGTAAAGCGCGCTGGAACCGTAGCGGTGTGGAGGAAAATTATGCCACAGGTGTGGGTATCGGGAGACAACAATTACTTTAAAACAGAGGTAGATATAGTAGGAACAACAAAGGAGGTCGAAGTAGCTCCCCAACCACACCTGATGTTATTGGGAAAGGAGGAAGGCCAGCAGAGAGATAACAGGCTGAATAGGTTACCATCTATTCTGTGGTTACAACATGACACGGATGTAGGGAGAATAAGAACAGCCAGTCCGGTAGAAATAAAGCTGAAAAAGGGAGCAGTTCCACCCAGGAGACCACAATATCCCTTGAAACCAGAGGCAGAAGAGGGAATAGCACCAAAGATACAGGGGCTACTGGAGGCAGGAGTACTCAAAAGGACAGACAGCCCATGTAATACCCCACTGTTACCTGTCCTTAAAGCGGATAAATCTAAATGGAGACTGGTGGATGACTTGCGAGCGGTGAATGAGGTAGTGGAGGACTGGCCAGTGGTAGTTCCCAACCCACACACGCTCTTGACTAAAATTCCACCAGAGGCAGACTATTTTTCAGTGATTGATTTGCGTTCGGCTTTTTTCAGCGTTCCCCTGGCAGATCAGTGTCGGTACCTATTTGCATTTACATACAGAGACAACCAGTATACCTACACTAGAATGCCGCAAGGATTTAAACATTCACCACACGTATTTAATCAAGTGTTAAAGGCGGACCTAGAGGGCATATTGTTGGAAAGTACATTAATACAGTATGTGGATGATTTGTTAATTTGCTCCGAAAGTGAGGGACAGTGTGAACAGGATACCATAACCCTTTTAAAGAGACTGGCGCATGGAGGGCATAAGGTATCTAGAAAGAAGCTGCAATTTTGTAAGCAACAGGTAGAATACCTAGGTAGAGTGATATCCAAGGGAGCGAAGGTGATAGCACCAGATCAAATTGAGGCTATAACTAAAGCTCCCAAGCCCCAGCCAGTGGGGCAGATGATGACGTTTCTGGGACTGACAGGATATAGTTCAAATTGCATTGGGGAATATGCTGAAATGGTAACGCCACTAAGGAAAATAATGAAGGAAGCAGGACATACAAGCTTGAGGAGTAGTCTACAGTGGAATGAGGAGGCGGAAGTGGCTTTCAATACGATAAAGCAGGAATTGCTGTCAGCCCCAGCATTAGCTTTGCCTGACTACGAGAAGGCCTTTCATCTGTACGTATCCAACCGACAGGAAGGTTATGCCACGACAGTTCTAACGCAGGAGACTGGCACAGGTAAAGCAAAGTAACCGATAGCATACTACAGTGCGAAACTGGATGAGGTGGCTCAGGGGTACCCACCTTGTTACCAGGGATTGGCGGCACTATACTATGCATATGAAAAGGCATCATCCGTAACCATGGGCTATCCTGTGATTCTGTACACACACCACAAGGTAGCAGAACTACTGGAAAGAGGGAAATTCGTGTTGACACCAGCCAGGATAGCAGCATATCAGATGCTACTGACATTTCCAGATATAACTATACAGAGATGCACCACCAGTAACATAGCTGACTATGTCCCTTTAGGGTATGAAGGAGAACCCCATGATTGTGTAGGGAAAACAACGGCATTCGCTAAATTGAGAGCAGATTTACGATCAGAACCGTTAGAGGACGAAAATAAAAAGGTCCTGTTCGTAGATGGCTCTTGTTACAGGGATCACAATGGGAATCACGCAGGGTTCTCAGTAGTGCAACAGGATCAGGCCGACCTCAAGGTCATCAGAATAGAGGCTTGCCCCCAACCGTGCTCCGCCCAGCTAGTGGAAATCAGAGCTTTGACTGCAGCGTGTGAAATAATGGAAGGAGAGAAAGTAGATATCTGTACGGATTCAGCATATGCTCATGGAGTGTGTCATTTGTTTGGAGCAGTGTGGAAACAGAGAGGTTTTAAAAAGAGCAGTGGAGATCCCATACAGCACTGTCAGCAGATTTTAGATCTAATTAAAGCACTGATGAAACCCAAAGCACTGGCTATAGTAAAATGCCAGGCACACAAAAAACGAAACGATGCAGTAACAAAGGGAAATTAAACTGCAGATGAAGCAGCCAGGAAAGCGTCTGGGTGTACATCCGCTGTTATTGCACCCCAGGTAAGTCTAGAGCCGGAACCTATGGTAGAGGACCTAATTGAAATACAGGGAAAGGCAACTTTGGCAGAACAAACACTGTGGAGATGAAGGGGGGCCAAGCAGAACCCAGAAGGCCTATGGACCACGGAAGATGGCCTACGGGTAGCTCCCACCCCTTTACTGACTATCCTGATTTCAGAAGCACATGGGATGGATCATTGTGCAAGGGGGAAGTAATAAGGAAAATAAAAAAAGGATGGATTTTGGTCACCTTATTTACAGGCTTCAGTAGACCATGTGTTGTCACAGTGCGAGGTACGTGTGCAGAATAATGTTCGGAAAGGAATTACAACCCCAATAGGTCATATACCCGTACCTGAAGAGCCATTTAAACATCTAGTGATTGACTATGTAGACATGATAAAAACAGTGAGAGGGAAAAGATACATGTTGGTGGTAATCGACAGATTCAGCAGATGGGTAGAGGCAGTACCGCCGGTAGATCAAGGGGCAGGAACAGTGGTGAAATTCCTGACAAATGAAGTGATCCCAAGGTTTGGGATACCGACAGAAATTAGCTCAGACAATGGTTCAGCTTTCATCCAAAAAATAGTCAAGTTAGTACTGCAAGCACTGAGAGATTCGGATGTGTGTATCACCCTCAGTCGCAGGGTATGGTGGAAAGAATTAACGGGACCTTAAAAACCAAACTAAACAAAATCTGTGCGGATACTAAACTCAACTGGGTCGATGCACTACCGTCAGCATTAATGAGTTACCGCATGCAGACTAACACCGCATGAAATGCTAACCGGAAGGCCCATGCCAGTGCCCCAGTGGGGAGGACCATATAAAGGGCCTAGTTTGGAACAATTGGAATTGGAATTAAAACAATACATGCGGCAATTAACTATGATACATAAGTCTATTTAGGCACAGGAAAAACAGAAAGAGCCAGAGATCGATCAAGGGGAAGGACCAATCAAGCCAGGCGATCAGGTCTATGTGCGAGCGTTTCGAAGAAAGTGGAACGAACCCAGAAGGGAAGGGCCCTTTACAGTAACCAAAGCATCACCCACCGCAGTTCAAGTGGAAGGACGCTCCACCTGGTATCATCTCAATCACTGCACTAGAGCAATCCCGCAGGTACAGTCGGGTGGGCCACCCGAGGTAAGTGGTGAAGAGGAACAAACAGTAGGGGACAGCCAAGAGCAACAAGAAGCTGACACTGAACTGCAGGAACTTGACCAAGTAATAAGGGAAATTTTTGGTCCTGAGGACAGGCCCGAAGACCCTAAGGATGGGGTTATGGATGGTAGTACTCTTTCAGATAATGGGGACGACTTGGGGGTGACCAGTCCTGCCCCCCCTGGGATGATACACTCAGATACTCTTGTGCAGATTTGGAGACCATTAATTTGGGAGATGTGGCATGGACTGTGTAGGAGTAAGAGGAGCACAACGGTTACCTCCGTACCATGGTACCAGAACATGTGATACCAATGGGCAAATTATACAGCAGGGATGATGAAGAGACAGAATTATTATCTATGCTCAAGGGCAAGTCCGGTGCAATACGTAGCCCCCATGCCTTATTACTCCTGCACCGGCACGCAATGGCGAAAGGAGCGGAGGGGGCAGTGTGCGCAGCAGTGTCCAAGTGTAGTCAAGACCTGCAGTCTGGGAATTTGTAGCGGGACGGATCCTTGTTCTCAGAAATGTATTGATAACACACCAATGTGCCCTTATTGGTGTATGTTATACCAGGCTTCCTCGCAGTTTGATCAAAACAAGCTTGCCTCTAACTGTAATTACAGCAGACTGTGGGCTATAAATAAAAGGAGCCAGACACCCACATTGGAAAAGCTTAAAATGCAGGAACAGTTGAGTTATGACTGTTTCATGCGGATCGGTGACCTCTTGGTTTGGCATTTCAGTGGCAACTGTGTTAAGACTTGGGATGTAACCCCAGGCCGAAGATACCAGACAGGTACCCCTCTGCCCAAGGATGCACTGAACTCCCAGACCATCCCGTTAGCAGATACCTGGTAGCTGTGTGGACAGGAGGGGGGTCTGAGATCCACGCTTGCCCTTAATTTGGCGGGTACATGTACGCATGTTATGCTGATTCAAAAAGTTGTAGTATCCCCTGAAATACAGTTTGACACCTCGAGGCAACAGACACTAAAATGGAGGAAGAGAAAATATGATCCCGACCTGACAATTCGGATCGACAGTATAGGACAGCCGAGGGGTATACCTAATGAGTTGAAGGCAAGAAATGAGATTGCTGCGGGCTGGGAAGCACTTATACCTGTGATAGGGGTTAGCAAAAATGTTGAATGGATAAATTATATATATTATAACCAACAGAGATTCATTAACTACACTGATGATGCACTAGAGGCCTTGGGGCAGCAGCTAGATGCAACCAGTAGAGTGGCGTGGCAAAATAGACAGGTACTAGACTGGCTATTGGCAGAGAAAGGAGGAGTTTGTGTAATGTTTGGGGAACAGTGCTGTACTTTTATACCGAATAACACTAGTCTGGAGGGATCGTTTACCAGAGCAATGAATAAACTGAAAAATCTCAGAAAGGAAGTTAAACAAAATGCAGGGTTTGGACACCAGTTCTTTGACTGCTTAAACAGTAAACTAGGAGGATGGGGAGCATGGCTGACCAAGATTGCAGTAACCATTGGTATTGTATTGCTAAGCTGTGCGGTCATTCTGTGCTGTTTACTTCCATGCCTCAAGTCGCTTGTAGTGCGTGCTGCAATGAAACGGTTTCCGATCCTCCTGGAACGTGTTGGGTCGAGCCCTATGGAGAAGGAGGTACCGATGATGTATTCGTACAGTCTACGAGACACGCAAGACCAACAGGAGAGAGATGAAATATGTGGGGATTAGACTGTGAAGGCTCCTGAGTCTTTTTCCCTGTCTCAGATACGAAGGGACGGGTTTTTGACTCAGCAGCCTAGGGAGGTAGGGAGAGAACACTTTGAGTCCTAAGCGCAGGAAATTATAGTTTAACCCAAATTTGGGAGTAAATGCGGGGCTTTATTTGAGCTGTTGTGCATAGATGCTCAGTCCTCTCTCTCTGTATGAGACCCTGTGGGTCTCATAGGGTGGATTATATTGGAAAATGCAAATGCATGCATTGTATTTTCTATGTATTACAGTATTTACTCAAATGCACACAATGTATTTTCTATATTTACTATGTAACCACTGCTAGCTCAATAGAAGGTATTCACTATGTAGCCACGACTTTTGATCTGTTCACTGTTAGTTCATGAAGAGAACTAGAATGAAACCAAGTAGAAAGATAACAGTGGTGAGTAAGATGATGAAATATGTGGCAGTATGTCAACGCAAGACTAATTAAGAAATAACTGTAGTTAGGGATGAGAGGACATATGGTCTAAAATGTAAACTAGGACATAATTAAGTTGGGGAGTAAAACAATAGTGGAAAGTCGAGAGCGGATATATTGATGATATGTAATCACAGGCCGA
This sequence comes from Mobula birostris, assembly GCF_030028105.1. Lineage (NCBI taxonomy): Eukaryota > Metazoa > Chordata > Chondrichthyes > Myliobatiformes > Myliobatidae > Mobula > Mobula birostris. Next base: position 30,352,828 of record NC_092375.1, on the reverse strand, counting down.
CTGGATATGACAATGTAGCTAAGATAGGAAAATTGCTATAAAAAATGCTGTATACAAGCCTCGACGGGCAGTCAGTTACTACCTTTCTGATTGTCTCAACTTTGATTTGCAAATTAAAGTTTAAAACGTCTTGACGAATTTTCTGTGTCTCCTTGTCGTTTGTGAGAAACGAGAAACCACGACATTACTAAACTCATTCTTGCCATGGTGTAAGAATTGATGATTTGAAGATTAAGCTCCCACATCTGCCACAATCTCACCTTTTAGTTTGGCTGTCCTTCGTCCAGTTTGATTTCCCTACAACTATTTCTGTTTCAGTTAATCAGTTTAGTGCATTCAACTCATTTTGTTATTGATCATTAACATCCTGTTTGTTATCTTGGTTTAATCATGCACTGGGCTAGATACGTACTAAGTAATCAAGTTTTTATTTGAATGGTCGTCTATTATATGTTATTTACTTCAAAGAACTACCAATTTTTCTTGGTAACATTTAATTTTTTGGAAAGTGAATGTTTAGAAATCTAAAATTTGCTCCTTTCTACTGACACACTAATGCAGAAGAGAAAAATAAACATCTAAAAAAGAATTTGTATATAAAATCTAGGCTGCCTAAGAGTCTTGCACAGAACTGTAGTTATCTTAACTCTTTACTTTTAATATCTGCTGCTTCTTAGTAATATTGATGAAGAAGGACATTCTCAACTCATTATTTTCTCTGTTATTATCTGGACTTTGGGTTTTATGCTTCTCTGATTATTTGATTGTTACACTGTAAGTATCATTGACATAAATTAATTGGATAATAAAGTTTGCATTAATCATTAATTCCTGCAGCTAATGATTGTAAATGGAAAGGTAATGCAGTGATGGAAGGGGCTGCAGTATACAGCTCAGGGTCTTGACCTGAAATGCTGACAACCCTCTGCCTCCATCGATTCTGCCTGACCTACTGAGCTCCTTCAGTGGTTTGTTCTTTTCCTCACAGCTGTTAGTATTGATATTGGTGTTGTTTATTGATACATATACTAAGGTACTGTTAGAAGCTTGTCTTGCATGTTGTTCATACAGATCAATCATTACACACTGCATTAAGGTCGAACAATATAAAGCAATTGCAATGCAGAATAAAGTGTAAAAGCTACAGAGAAAGGGCAGTGCAAATAAACAAAGTTCAAGATTATAACAAAGTAAATTATGAAGTTAAAAATCCATCGCATTGTAAAAGAGGTGCATTCAAAAGTCTGGTATCAGCTGGATAGAAGCTGTCTTTGAGGTTGGTGGTATGTGCTTTCAGGTATCTTCTGCCCGATGGGAGAGAATAGTGCTGAGCAGTGTCCACAACTCTGCAGCTACTTGTGGTGATGTTCAGAGCAGCTGCCGTACCATGTTATGCATCCTGTGAAAATGCTTTCTGTGGTGCATTGATAAAATGGAGCCTAGTCAGTGTTGATCTCTCGGGAAGTATGGCAGCCTGTACAGATGATAGTGGAAAAAGAAATGAAGTAAGTGATGAGACTGTAATGCAGAAATAACACATACAAGTTTGCCCTACTGTAGGTCACACCCAACATTAGTTTGTTCACCTCGCTCCAATGACTTCTCCAGCTGTGTGCATTTACTGAGGCAGTGTATTCTCACAAGGTTTATTTTTGGGAGAACTTCCAATGGAGCCAGCAATCTGAAGCACATCTGCACCTCCAGGAAAGGTGCTTATAGCCTCCCATTATTTAAATCAAGAGTCATGGTGGAGTGTGGCTGGAATATTGTGGGCACTGCGAACTCCCTGAGAATCAGACTTGAGGGAATGGAGCCTTTTGTATTTCCAAAGTGAAATATTTCCTTGGTTTCCTTGGCTGCGTACGTCTAGGGAAGCTGCCCCCAGGCCGGCTAAACTCGTGAGACTGAGGCGCCCCAAACCTCTGTTTGTGTGCATGCTGTGTCATTTACTACACTGTTACAAATTAATGCCACAAAATAACAGACAGTATACTGCATATGATTAAAGGAATTATATTTATGAATCTTAACTGAAGTGTTAGTAAAGAAAAACAAAAAGAAAAGGGCCCTTTCTAATTGAACAGTCAAATGTGCACAAGTTGGATCTCATATTGAACTTCTCTGTCACTCATGTGCTGGGCCCTCAGTCAATGTGAAAGCACACACCACCTTCCGAATGTTACTCTTGCAATCCATCTCAGATAATCAGGTCTCTAAACAGATTGTATGCTATAAGTGGTTCTTCACAGTGTCTTCTTTCTTCACCTCCTCTCAAACAAAAGCCCCAAGCCCAACCTTATCGTCCTTCACCAAGAAAACCTCCCACTAATTGGATGGCACACATTCCACATCATCCCTTATCTTCAACAAGAATCCAAACAGGCTGAAAGCAGAGCAGACTGTTCTTACAGAACTGCTAAATGAAATACCTACAGGATAACAGTAAAGATGGGAACCAGGGCATTACACTCTTCCCCCACCACAAATAGTCATGTCCTCACGACTTTGTAATCATTTCTCATCCCACTATTAATAACAGCATTTTCAAAAGAACTTCAGAATGTCAGAACCTCCAATCCATTTGTAAATGGTAGTGACATATCTCACTGGGGGGATAGTCACAACCCTCTGTTTCCCCGGTGCTACGTAGGCTAGCCTATCTGGGGTCTCCTGACTCTTTGAGACCTCCTTATCCCATCATCTACATCTTCACTTTCAGACATTACTTGGGATACTTCTGGTCTATAAGGCAAGGCCTCCCCCCGGTCTATCACTCGTGCCTTCCTGCAACTCAGATCCCTCTGCCACTTGGCTGAGCTCAGCTTCATCCCCAGTTACCTTAGAGCCCAGCCCCCCTTCATGGCCCAGCTGCAAGCCTGCCTGAGCACTGCTGCTCCCCTCCACTTCACCTGCCTCAGCGTGAGAAAGTTTGGGAATTTCATCCCCAGTTAATGGGGAGTTGGCAAAAGGCAGCAAATACCACACCCCCGGTTCCTCATCCTTCGAGTCCGTATCCCATTCAGGGGCAGGCACCAGTTTAATCCTTCCTGCTGCTGGTCCTTCAGTCTCACCACATCACCGCAAAGCCCTCTAACTACGCGTAGGTCCCACGTCAGGCCTCTGGGTCAACATGTACCTCCTGTCTCAGAGATAGAAAGTGGTTCTGATGGAGAATCTTGACAGGCCCATTCCCATCCTCTGGTTTCACCCGGAAAACTGGTACGTTTGGCATCTGACTCTCCACTACATAGGGCATAATCGCCCAATGGTCAGACAACTTATGCTTCCAAGTAGCCCCAAATTCTTGATGAGGACTCAGTCTCCAGGCATGAATTGGGAGAACCTAACCTTTTGATCATATCTCCTCTTATTTCCTTTAGGGGCGGGCTTCATTCCTGAGAACAGGCTGAGCCTACAATAGCCGGGACTTTGACCCTGGGCATTTTGCCATTTATTCGCCAGGGAGGTAAGGGTCGCTACCAACTCAGAATGCTCAGCCCTCGCTTGAGGACTCATTAGACCTTCTACATCAGACGACTCCTTCCCCTCGATCTGCAGAAACGAGAGCAACATGTCTTTAAAGTCTCTGCCCCAGCTGTGGGAAACGTGGCTTTTGATTCGGTACACTCAGCTTCACACCCCTCTTTCTGGGAATTATGAACAGCCTATGGCTGCCCCTCTCCCAGGGTTCCAATAGTACCAGGCAGTTCTACTGCCATTACGTCAGTGCCAGTCTGAACTAGAACACAGTCTTTTCTGCCGTATTATCAAACCTCCTCTCCACCCCTGCAGCATCCATAACTACGTATCATAATCACTTTACCAGACAATTGTTTAACATAGACTTAAACACACAACCCACTGGATCAATGTGGTTTGTGGTTTTTGTATTGCTATATTTACGCTCTATTCTTGGTTGGTGTGGCTGTAACGAAACCCAATTTTCCCTCGGGATTAATAAAGTATATCTATCTATCTATCTATCTAATGCATCCAACAAAATCAATCCTGGATGATACCCCCACAATAAAGCCACCTTGGTTTCCATGGCTGCACGAGTCCAGGGAAGACAACCTCCATCCCCACAAAACATGTGACATTGAGGTGTACTTGATCCCACCCCAAACCTTGGTTTGTGTAGATGCTGTGTCATTGTCTACCCCGTTACAAATTAATGCCATGAATTAACAGAAAGGACATGGCATGTGATTAAAGGTATTATATTTATGAATCTTAACTGAAAGGTTTGTAAAGAATAACAAAATGAAAAGGGCCCATTTTAATTAAACAGTCAAATGTAGACAAGTTGGAGCTCATCTTGAATTTCTCTGTCACTCACGTGCTGGGCCCTCGGTCAACGTGAAAGCACACACCACCTTCCGAACGTTGCTCTCGCAATCCATCTCGAACAATCAGGTCTCCCACCAGTTTGTGTGCTACTACTGGTTCTTCCCAGCGTCTTCTCTCTTCACCTCTTCTATAACAAAAGTCCCAAGCCCAACCTTACTGTCTCTGACCATGAAAACCTCCGCTAATTGGATGGCACACATTCCACATCAACCCTTATCTTCCACAAGAACCCAAACAGGCTGAAAGCAGAACAGCAGCTCTTGTACAATGAAATACCTACAGCATAAAGGTAAAAATGCTTCTATGTCTTATGGTCTTATGTGAACCAGGGCATTACATAAGCAAGTTGAAACAACTCCTTTAGTTCAAGTTTAATTTCATTCAACAATCAGAATCAAAATCAGATTTAATATCACTGATACATCATGAAATATGTTAACTTTGCTGCAGCACTAGAACGCAATATATAATAACAGAGAAAAATAACTGAGTTACAGTAAGTATATACATTAAATAGTTAAAATAGTTATGTAGTGCAAGAAGGCTACGAAATGAAAAAAGTAGTGAGGTGGTGTTCCTGGGTTCAATGTCCATTCAGAAATCAGATGGCAGAGGGGAAGAAGCTGTTCCTGAATCGCTGATTGTGTGCCTTCAGCTTTCTGTACCTTCTTAACTAATGGTATCAATGAGAAGAGGGCATGTTCTGGGTAATGGAGTCCTTAATGTTGATACTGTCTTTTTGAGGAGAAGCTCCTTGAAGATGTCCTGGATTCTTTGGACACTAGTGAACAGATGAATACCCATGACTACAACTACTCAGGGACCAAGGTGCAAACCACAGTACCAACAGTCACAGACAACAGATAGCAAATAGATAAGATAGCAACCACATATAAGATATCTCTGTGTGAAAGCAATATGCAGTGAAACTCTTTTCCATGCCTAAACTCAGTGCAATTAGAGATGTCTTCCTGTTCTGGGTTGTCACTTTGAATTAGCTAAATGAAGTTGGTCTAATTTGTTCAGACATACACTGCAGTGACATAGTCATTACTAAGTGCCCACTTGTATCATCAGTGACTTCAGTTCCACAGCAGAATCCATGCAATTTAATTTAATTAATGGTGCAAGATACTCTTTAATGGTGCAATCAAAATTGTGAGCAAGTGAACTATTAAATGGTTTCTTTGTGATTCGGTTTCTAGGCGAATGTGGAAGGGATATAATCATGATTGGGATACCAGGAGAACTTTTTGTTCCTCCACCAAAGATATTTAAGATCACTTACAGTTACCTGGCTATAACATCCATCATGGAAAATGGCACCTCAGCCTTGTAGCAGTGAGTTTGAAGCTTAAAATAAGTATTGTAGTCCTTTGAACTTGAAGCTACATCTGTGATGATAGTCCTTGACAAGGATGGATAGGACACAAATGCTGGAACGCTCAAGCCTAGGATTGAGACACGGTTTCAAACTGGATTGAGAACCTGAGCACAAAACAAACACCAAACAAAATCACAAGTAGGCTTACAATTGAGCACTGGACCTCAGTTTAGATGCTCCTTAAATGCCTATCCTTGATGCCCAACACATGATTGCCAATGAGCAAGACTGTGTTGAAACTTTAAAGGAGCCATGCCAGCTATCCATACTCTGGGGAGTTAAAGCATCTAAAGCTCAGAAGCTGGCACGGATGGGTGCGTGTTGTTACACAATCCTTCTAATACAGAATCAAGAATGCTAACACTCAGGCAAGGTTGACAATGGATAAAGTGAGGCAATGAATTTTCAAACAGTGCAGTATTTACTATACATTGGAAATTGTTGGATTTATGGAGGAAAATCAAAGCTATTACCTGATATGGAAAGATCAGAAAAAGCCCACAAAAAGTAATGGACTAGATGGTGGGGGTGGGGGGTGGGGGGGGGGTGGGGGGAGGGGTGGTTGTTGTTGTCTTTCTTTCAACTACTTCTATAGTTTTCTGTATGTTATGGCTATCTGGAGAAGACAAATCTCAGAGCTGAATTCTGCATACCTACATTGATAATAAAATGAACCTTTGAACCTTTCGATACAGCCCTATCCATGACAGGGAAAGCTTTCCCCACCATTAGACATTTATTCAAAATGGATGATTGCAGACAGTTCAAAAAGTTAAAAGGCTCACAGTAAATGTATTATCGAAGCAAGTGTACTGTATATCACCATATGCTGCCCTGAGATTTACTTTCCTGCAGGCGTTTACAGTAGATACAAAGAAGCACAACCGAATCATGAAAAGCTACACACAAGCAAATACGGACAAGCAATCTACTAAAGAAGACAAACTGTGCGAGTGCAATAATAAATAAACAAAGAAACAAACAACATTGAGAACATGAAGTGCAGGGTTCTTGAAAGTGAGTCTGTAGGTTGTGGAATCAGTTCACTATTGAGGTGAGTGAAGGTATCCACGCTGGTTCAGGAGCCTGACGGTTGAAGAGTAACAACTGTTCCTGAACCTGGTGCCTCAATGAGAAGCAAATGAAATCAGACTGTAGATGCTAAACCTGGAGCAGCACACAAAGCATTACAGGAACTCAGAAGGCTGGACAGCATCTATGGAGATAGTCAACGTTTCGGTTTAAGACCCTTCAACTGGACTGAAAAGAAACAGGGAGATAGCCAGTATAGAAAGGTGGAGGGAAAGAGTGGAAAAAGAACTAGCTGGTGATAGATGGAAACAGGTGAAGAGGTGATAGGCAGATAAGGGACGGACAGTACAAATACTTAGAACCGCAAGAAAAAGTTTGTGAACCCTTTGCAATTACCTGGTTTTCTGCATTAATTACCCATAAAATGTGGTCTGATCTTTCTCTAAGTCACAATAATAGACAAACACAATCTGCCTACCCTAACAACACACAAACAGTTGTACTTTTTCTCATCAATACCGAGTACACCATTTAAATAATCACAGTTTAGGTTGAAAAATGTATATGAACCTCTGGGGTAATGCATTTGACAAAAGCTGTTTGGAGTCAGGTGTTGAAATCAATTAGATGACAGATTACAATCATCTCAGGGTTGTAGAGATGGCCTGCCCTATAAAAAAGACACACAAATTCAGGTTACTGACAGAGCCTGCTCTTCTCAAAAAAGATCTGTTTATGTGTACCATACCTTGATCAAACAACTTTCAGATAACCTTACAAGAAGGATTGTAGAGGGGCCTGAAGCTGGAAAAGGCTACAAAAACACTTCTGAAGACCTGAGTGTTCATTAGCCCACAGTAAGTGATATTGTCTACAAATGGAGGAAAGTCAGTAATGTTGTTACTCTCCCTGGGAGTCGGCAACCTGCAAAGATCATACCAAGAGCATTACGTGCAATACTGAAGAAGGTGAAAAAAACCCAAGGGGAAACAGCAAAAGACCTGCAGAAATCTTTAGAGCCTGTTAAAGTCTCTGTTCATGTGTACACTATAAGAAGTACACTGAACAAGAATGGCGTTCATGGAAGGACACCATGGTTGAAACCATTGCTCTCCAAAAAAAGATTGCTGAGTGTCTCAAGTTTGCAAAAGACCACCTAGTTGTTCAGCAACACTTGTGGGACAATGTTTTGTTGACAGATAAGACAAAAGCTGAACTTTTGGTAGAAATACATACTGCTATGTTTGGAGGAAAAAGGGCACTGCACACCAACACCAAAACCTCAATCCAACTGTGAAGCATGGTGGAAGGAGCATCATGGTTTGGGGCTGCTTGGCTACCTCAGGGTCTGCACAGTTTGCAATCATTCTGGGAACAACGAATTCAAAATTGTATCAAGAGATTTTACAGGCGAATTTCAGGATAGTGGTCCATTACCTGAAGATTAATAGAAGTTGGATGATGAAACAAGACAGTGATCAAAAAGACAAAGAATAAATCAAAAACGGAACGGTTTAAAAAGAAGAAAGCTAGTGTTTTGGAATGGCCAAGTAGGAGACCAACTGAGATGCTGTAGCATGACCTGAAGAGGTCTGTTCATGCACGGTATCCTAGAAACATTGAACCAAAAGAGTTTTGTATGGAGGAATGGTCTAAAATTCCTCCTCAATGTTGTGCAAGTCTGATCAGCAGCTACAGGAAATATTTGGTGGAGGTTGTTGGGGCTAAAGGAGGTTCTACCAGTTTTAAATACAAGGGTTCACATAAATTTTCCAGCTTGGACTGTGAATAATTAAACAATGTGTGCAATAAGGACATAAGTGTTTGTCTATTATTGTCGCTTAGAAGAAGAACAGACCACATTTTATGAGTAATTAACGCAGAAAAGCAAAGGGTTCACAAACTTTTTCTTGCAACTGTATGTCGGGATGCTCGGAGTTTCACACCATCATTCCTACAGTTCTGGTCAAAAAGCTTCAGAACTTGTGCTTCTGAGGTTCTCTCTGCAACGGGATCGTCAGCTTCCTAGCTGGAGGACCACAATCTGTGCAAATTGGAAATAACTTCTCCACCTTGCTGACAATCAACACTGGCGCATCTCAGGATGTGTGCTTAGCCATCTGCTCTACTCTCTCTACACCTATGACTGTGTGGCTGGGTACAGCTCAAATGCCATCTAAAAATTTGCTGATGATGGAACTACTGTTGGCAGAATCTCAGATGGCATCATGAATGATGAATGCCAGCTTTTTGAGGCACCGCTTCTTGACTATGTCCTGGATACTACCAAGGCTAGTGGACCCTTGTTACAGGAGAGGGCATACACGAGCAAGGTATATCAATTAGCTGAGTGATGTCGCAGCAACAACCTTCCACTCAACATCAGTAAGACCAAAGAGTTGATTGTGGACTTTAGAAAGGGGAAGATCAGTGACACAAACCAATTCTCACAGAGGGATCAGAAGTGCAAGGTGTGAAAATTTCAAGTTCCTGGATGTCAATATCTTTGAGACCTAAACTGGATTCAACATATCAATGCAGCTATAAAGAATGCAAGATGGAGGTTATATTTCATTAGGAGTTTGAGGAGATTTGGTATGTCACTCAAAACACTCAAGAAATTTCTACAGATGTACTATGGAGAGTATGCTAACTGGCTGCATCACCATCTGGTAACGTGGGGCACAGGACTGAAGTAAGCTGCAGAGAGTTGTAAAATTAGTCAGGTCCATCATGGGCACGAGCCTTGGTCGTATCCAGGACACCTTCAGGGAGCAGCGTCTCAAAAATGTGCTATCCATCATTGAGAAACCCCATCACCTATGACACGCCCTACTCTCATTTCTACCATCAGCAAAGAGGTAGAGGAGTCTGAAGGTATACACTCAATGATTCAAGAACAACTTCTTCCCCTCTGATATTTGATTTCTGAATGAAGATTGTATCCATGAACACTGCCTCACTTTGTAATTTCTATTTTTTCAAACTACTTATTTCATTTAACCATTTAATATATATATTCCTGTAATTTAATTTTTTTTGTATTGCGTTGTATTGCTGCCGCATAGTTAGTAAATGACACGACGTATGCCGGTGATACTAAACCTGATTCTGATTCTGAGGAGAGTGAGAATGATGTCAGAAGCTGGGTGGTGATAGGTGGAGTTGCATGACTTGGATGCTGAGCATCCTTGATGATGGATGCTGTTTTCCTGTGAGAGTGCTCATTGTACAAGTACTCAGTGGTTGGTGGGTGGGGGCTTTACCTGTGATGGACAGGGCTGTGTCCGTTACATTTTCTAGGCTTTCCGTTCAAGGGCATTGGTGTTGAAGAAAGCAGAGCCATTGCCTTGCCTGGTTTGTAATGGAAAGATCCTCTGAAATGATAATGCCGAGAATTTTAAAGTTGCTGATCCTCTCCACGTGACAAGGACTGGCTCATGGATCTCCAGTTTCCTCCTCATGTAATCAATACTCAGCTTCTTGGTTTTGCTGACATTGAGTGAGAGGTTGTTGTGGCACCACTCAGCCAGATTTTCAATCTCCCTCCCGATCCATGGGATTCACCTGTGAAAGATAGCCTCACCTGGACAGGTTGTTTTTTTTATAGGCATCCACTAGTCTCGTGAGACCATGGAATTGCGCCTTGGAAGGTTTCCAGGGTGCAGGCCTGGGCAAGGTTGTATGGAAGACCGGCATTTGCCCATGCTGCAAGTCTCCTCTCTCCATGTCACTGATGTTGTCCCAGGGAAGAGCATTAGGGCCGATACAGCTTGGCACCGGCGTCGTCGCAGAGCAATGTGTGGTTAAGTGCCTTGCTCAAGGACACAACACGAACTTGCGACCTTCAGATCACTAGTCCAACGCCTTAACCACTTGGCCACGCGCCAACACACTGTTGTTTAAAGCCTTGTGTAATAGGGAGGGAGAAGGTATAGGGACAGCTGTAACACTTGACCCCAGACCCCTTGCGTGTAGTTGGGTGCTGGGAAATGGAATGGATGAAAACCTGGGGAAAACAAAGATGAGACCACGCTGAGGTCAGGTTGTTATGGCTCACAGAGAGAGAGGTCGGTGGGAGTGGTGGGTTGGGGGATGGACATTGAGGGCACGACAGGGTCAGGTATTGGGTCAGTAGAGGGCAGTGTTTTGGAGGACTCAGGGGAAGTGAGGTAGTGGAAAGAGGGGGACTCGGAGGAGTGAGGGGAGGATGAGGGTTATCAGAGGAGTGTGAGACGAGGGTCCGATGGGGAGAGGTGGTGACAGATGAGCGGTAGGACCCATCTGGGGGTCTATCACAGATGCGGCTGCGTTGGGCGTCAGTGTTGTTGCCCAGCCGATTATGGAATTTGCTTTGCTTTGCTAGTTTTAATCTGTTCTGATTATATTTATTTATTTACTTTTCCCTCTTGGCTTTCAGATCCAAAAAGAGAGCACACATGATGGCAATTTTACCAGAATGGGGCGAGAAATTATATTTTGCTTATTTTGCACTGATGATTTGTTACCGTTTGCGTTCCAGAGTCATAAAACCAAAGGCCCAAATCACCACTTTGCCTGTAATTTTAATAGACGCACAATAAATCAGTGTGAGCGTAGGAAAGGTGTGCTGACAAATTAATTTCTCTCTGAGAATTGTCCCTGTGTTTCGGTGATTGCTCTAAACAGATGGGGATAAATGGCAATACGGGGGGAATACAAAAGTGATACTTGTAGGATCAGTGGACGTGGGTGGTTGAAGTTTGTTACAGATTCGGCGGACTGAAGAGCTGGTTTCCGTGCTATAACTATCAATAACTCTGATTCCAGAAGCCTCAATTTCTACAATAACCTTTTGCCTGTTTGAAGCCTGTCGACAAGGAAGCAGTTATAAATTCTGTAGCCTTACATCTCAAGGCGTTTCCTGTTTCTATCAGCTGATTTATGTCAGTTTCGATTTCCTTTGTTCCTTTTGATTATTTGTTTCACTCGATGTAATTTCCCGAATTCGCTGCCTGACATGTTGACGCTTTCGAAGCGAATCAGAAATCACTGTGGCACATTACTGCGTATCTTCCAACAGAGTTGACACTAAATTCTTGGTGACCTGAGAGATTTCATTTAGGAGAGAGAAAAATCATGTCTTCTTTTTCACAAACCCAAAGAAGAGGATGTTCGGAAATCCTAAAATCGTTAAGTTGCAATAATTTGCTTGCACTGAAGGCCGTTGTAGTCAGTGGAGGGTTGACTACAGATGGTAAGTACAACCAAAGTCGACTTCTGTCTAACAAATAGATTACAATTGTTTATAACCGTGTAACTCTCTCTCTCTTGCATCACTGGATTTGTTTTCTCTTCAGACTATTTTTGCCGTTTGAGATCAATCTTGTGTGTAACATTGCACGTTTACACTCGATGAAGTTTTAAATGTATTTAACGAAATCAACTAGATATTTTTATCTTGCAACATTTCCACAGTTAAAAGAGCAGATATTTATTAAATATTGACATTTATTAGCATTCTAATAAATATATATATTTTTAAATTGCTACATTTCTAAAAAAAATGCGCCATTGCTCCACTCCGATTAAAGCGTTGAGCAAGATTAAATTCAACAAGAATGACAACGGAAAACGAATGGGTGTTCAGTGCCACCTTCCTGTGTTTGACCGGTCTCCTCAGTGTTGCCGGCGGAAGGTGCCGGAGTCTTGGTTACCATGCTAGAATGTTCGATTGCCTTGGCAGCTCATGTCTGTGGACTCACTTTTGGCTGCAGTTTGATGTTTAATGTCTTCAGTGATTAAGATATTTTGTTATTTGTGTGATTTGATTGAGGTGCTTCGGCACGCAAGTGATCTGTGGCTGTGGCCTGCAACCATTGACAGACTTAGCGGTGAACTGACTGACTCGGTTGCTGTGGCCGCAGCCACTGGCGCCTGGACTGGCTTCACTCGTCTCGGCGGCTGGTGGTTGTGGATGTACTTTCGGAGACTCTGCAGTTTGACGTTAATGCTCTGTGTATTATTTTTTCGCTTCTGTTGCTGCGTGATTTGTTCTTTTTTTTCCCGCACGTTTGATGGTCTTGTGTGGAATTTTTTCTTTAAACGGGTTATTTGGTGTTTCTTTTTGTGACTGCCTGCAAGAAGACAAATCTGAAGGTTTTATACTGAATACATACCTCGATAAAAATGTACTTTGAACTATAAGGTTCAGTTTCAGAGTGCTTATTGGCTAGTTCGGTGTGCTAGCAGTATGCCGTAAACTTCAACATAAGACAGCGCAAATACAAACCCAAACCGGCAGGATGTCAATGTGCTCTGAACGTGCAAAACCCTAACCATAAGTTCCTGAAACATCTTAAAATAAATCAAGCTTGATTTCGCTGCAAAAATCAAACTTCCTTTGCTTCCTTCTGTCTGCATTGTCAGCAAATTATCGAGCGATGACTGCGCAAGCGCGTGGACGTCGGCGAGTTAGACAAGAATAAAGATGTTAAAAGGAGGTATTTTCGTTCAGCGGTTTGATCGAGGGATGCCTGTGCAAGCGGTTGGGCGTTACCAAGTTAGACCAGCGCAAAGAGGTTAAAAGGAGACAGTTTTATAGAGCGGGCCCGAAGCTAAAGTTTGGACACCCTGCATGGTCGGTACTTAGTAACACCCCCTTTGGCAAGTATCACAGCTTGTAAACGCTTTCTGTAGCCAGCTAAGAGAGTTTCACTTGTTTGGGGGATTTTCGCCCATTCTTCCTTGCAAAAGGCTTCTAGTTTTGTGAGATTCTTGGGCCGTCTTGCATGCACTGTTCTTTTGAGGTCTATCCACAGATTTTCGATGATAGTCTACTAAGCAAGTGGTGCTGCTGGAGCTGACAGTCTCATGGGAAGATAGCTTGGAAGAGGCCTTTGAAAGGAAGCTCTCCAAGTATGCAGGACTGGTCAGCAACTGTCAGCAGGCTGGATGGAGAGTGAGGTGTCTCCCAGTGGAGGTTGGTTGTAGGGGATTCGTAACCCGTTCTTTAGTTAGAGCCTTCAGCATTTTGGGCATCGAGGGAGGGCGGAAGAGGAGAGCCATCCGCAGTACCACCGATGCGGCAGAGAGGGCCTCAAGATGGCTGTGGCTCAAAAGAGGGGAGCCAAGGTGTCATAAGTAGCTAGCCATCTGGACACAAGCTGGGGTCTGATCAGCCCCGGCTGGGTCACCTGGAGGAGGTTGTATGATGTTGAAAGACCCGAAACACCCAATGATTCCAGGAACGTCACTGAAGATGTGTCCAGAAGCATCAATAGATGTATGTACACAGCAGGTCAGGGGACTGTAAGGGCCATGGCAAAACCTTCAGCTTGGGCCTCTTGAGGTAGTTGTGGATTTTGAGGTGTGTATAGGATCATTATCCTGTTGTAGAAGCCATCCTCTTTTCATCTTCAGCTTTTTTACAGATGGTGTCATGTTTGCTTCCAGAATTTGCTGGTATTTAATTGAATTTATTCTTCCCTCTACCAGTGAAGTGTTCCCCGTGCAACTGGCTGCAACACAAGCCCAAAGCATGATCTATCCTCCCCCGTGCTTAACAGTTGGAGAGGTGTTCTTTTCATGAAATACTGAACCATTTTTTCTCTAAACATACCTTTGCTGATTGCAGCCAAAAAATTCTATTGTAAATTCATCAGTCCACAGGACTTATTTCCAAAATGCATCAGGCTTGTTTAGATGTTTCTTTGCAAACTTCTGATGCTGAATTTTCTGGTGAGGACGCACGAAAGGTTTTGTTCTGATGACTCTTCCATGAAGATCATATTTGTGCAGGTGTTGCTGCACAGTAGAACAGTGCACCACCACTCCAGAGTCTGTTAAATCTTCTTGTGCAGTCAAATGGAGATTTTGAATTGCCTTTCTAGCAATCCTACAAGCAGTTCTCTCTGAAAGTTTTCTTGGTCTTCCAGACCTCAACTTGACCTCCACCATTCCTGTTAATTGCTATTTCGTCATTACATTACGAACTGAGGAAACGGCTACCTGAAAAGGCTTTGCTATTTTCTTATAGCCTTCTCCTGCTTTGTGGGCATCATTTATTGTAATTTTCAGAGTGCTCAGCAGCTGCTTAGAGGAGCCCGTGGCTGCTGATTGTTGGGACAAGGTTTGAGGAGTCAGGGTATTTATAAAGCTTTGAAGTTTGCATCACCTGGCTTTTCCTAATGATGACTGTGAACAAGCCATAGCCCTAACAAGCTAATTAAGGTCTGAGACCTTGGTAAAAGTTATCTGAGAGGTCAAATCCCTTGGGGTGCCCAAACTTTTGCATGGTGCTCTTTTCCTTTTTTTCACTCTAAAATTGTACAAAACAAAAATAATACACTAATCTTGCTTAAAATGTGGAAAAGAATGGTTTCATTTTTAACTTTATGTCTTTTGGAGATCAGTTCATCTTTTACTCACTTAACTATTCACAGTAACAGAAATTTTGACCAGGGATGCCCAAACATTTGCATGCCATTGTAGGTAGGAAAAGGGAGGAGGTCCTGAAAACAGACTACAGGGAGTTAGGAAGGAAGTTGAGAAGCAGGACCTCAAAGGTAGTAAATAGAGAAAGCTTAGAGACAGTGCAAGAGGGAGGATAGGTAGGTGATAGAGAAGGGATGTGCTCAGACCAATGGTTTGAAATGTGCCTTTTAATGCAAGAAGCATTATGAAGAAAGCGGATGAGCTTAGAGCGTGGATCGGTACTTGGAGCTATGATGTTGTGGGCTTGGATGGCTCAGGGGCAGGAATGGCTGCTTAGAATACCAGGTTTTAGATATTTCAGAAAGGACAGGGAGGGAGGCAAAAGAGGTGGGGGCATGGCACTGCTGATCGGAGATAGAGTCACGGCTGCAGAAAAGGAAGAAGTCATGGAGGGCTTGGCTACTGAGTCTGGGTGGAAGTTAGAGGAAGGGGTCAATAATTCTGCTGGGTGTTTTTTATAGACCACCCAATAGTAACAGGGATATTGAGGAGCAGATAAGGGAGTCAGATTCTGGAAAGGTGTAATAATAACAGGGTTGTCGTGGTGGGAGATTTTAATTTCCCAAATATAGATTGGCATCTCCCTAGAGCAAGGGGTTTAGATGGGGTGGAGTTTGCTAGGTGTGTTCAGGAAGGTTTCCTGACACAATATATAGGTAAGTCTACAAGCGGAGAGGCTGTACTGGATCTGGTATTGGGAAATGAACCTGGTCAGATGCCAGGTCTCTCAGTGGGAGAGCATTTTGGAGATAGTGATCACAATTCTATCTCCTTTACCATAGCATTGGAGAGGGACAGGAACAGACAAGTTAGGAAAGTGTTTAATTGGAGTAGGGAAAATGTGAAGCTATCAGGTAGGAACTTGGAAGCGTAAATTGGGAACACATGTTCTTAGGGAAATGTACAGCAGAAATGTGGCAAATGTTCAGGTGATATTTGTATGGCGTTCTGCATAGGTACGTTCCAATGAGACAGGGAAAGGATGGGAGGATACAGGAATCATGGTGTACAAAGGCTGTTGAAAATCTAATCAAGAAGAAAAGAAAAGCTTATGAAAGGCTAAAAAAACTAGGTAATGATAGAGATCTAGAAGATTATAAGGCGAGCAGGAAGGAACTTAAGAATGAAATCAGGAGAGCCAAATGGGGCCATGAGAAGACCTTGGCGATCAAGATTAAGGAAGACCCCAAGGCATTCTACAAGTATGTGAAGAACAAGAGGATAAGACATGAGAGAATGGGATCAATCAAGTGTGACAGTGGAAAAGTGTGTATGGAGCCGGAGGAGATAGTAGAGATACTTAATGATTACTTTGCTTCAGTATTCTCTGTGGAAAAAGATCTTGGCAATTGTACGGATTACTTACAGCAGATTGAAAAGCTTGAGCATATAGATATTAAGAAAGAGGATGTGCTGGAGCTTTTGGAAAACATCAAGTTGGATAAGTCACCGGAACTGGAGAAGATGTACCCCAGGCTACTGTGAGAAGCGAGGGAGGAGGTTGCTGAGCCTCTGGCGATGATCTTTGCATCATTAATGCGGACGGGAGAGGTTCTGGAGGGTTGGAGGCTTGTAGATGTTGTTCCTTTATTCAAGAAAGGGAGTAGAGATAACCCAGGAAATTGTAGACCAGTGAGTCTTACTTTAGTGGTTGGTAAGTTGATGAAAAAGAACCTGAGAGGCAGGGTTTATGAACATTTGTAGAGGCATAATATGAGTAGGAATAGTCAACATGGCTTTGTCAAAGGCAGGCCATGCTTAATGAACCTGATTGAATTTTTGGTGGATGTATCTAAACACAATGATGAAGGTAGAGCAGTTGATGTAGTGTATATGGATTTCAGCAAGGCATTTGATAAAGTACCCCATGCAAGGCTTATTGAAAAAGTAAGAAGGCATGAGATCCAAGGGAACCTTGCTTTGTGGATCCAGAATTGGCTTGCTCACAGAAGGCAAAGTGTGGTTGTAGACAGGTCATGTTCTGCATGGTGGTCGGTGACCAGTGGTGTGCTGCAGGGATTTGTTCTGGGACCCCTTCTCTTCGTGATTTTTATAAATGACCTGCATTGTGGACCGAAGGACCTGTGTTCTGCTAAAATTCTGCCAAAGGGTTTTCTATGTTTCTAATATGAAGTTAGTTTCTATGTTACATCAGCATGTATCAGCCAAACCAACAGATGTGTCACCTTTACAAGCATGCACAGACAAACCTTGGCGTATATCAGTCAAATATAGCTTTGTCCATCATGTTGAAATAATGCATTTAAGATACTGTTCTCCACAGTTCCATGGCAGGCTTTAATTGTAAACACCACATGATTGTAATTAAGCTGCTGGGCTAATAACTAGAATTCAAAATCAATTATTAAAAAGATGAATCTGACTACAACATAGGTAACTGGGAAATTAAAATTTAGTTATTTAATAAATATGGACTTGAAATACTTCATTAGTACAGAGACAGACACAAAAAAATTCTGCACTCTTCTCCTTCAGGAAAGGAAACCTATTGTTCCTACATGGTCGGAACTTTCAGTGATACCAGATACACACTAAAGAGATTAATATTTAATTGCCCTCAGAAATATATGAGCAAAACATGTAAACAATTTAGGAGTGAGCAATAAATGTCCCTGTCCTGTGCGTGAAAGAAATAATATGGCTTCACAGGATATGCTAACGCTCAGTGCAATCAAGATTAAAGAGATGAACCTTAAAGAGATGGAGCTATGATAGTTCCCTCAACTGATGTGGCAGAATAATTTCCAACCAGATTCAAGAAAAACGGAAATATTCACACCACCATCTAGTATATAGTACCTTCCTTATCTCAAGAGTGAGTTATGCTGAGTGGGCGGGGTGGGGTGCAGGACTGAAAGCTCTAGAAATGGTAACTTTCGACTAGAACCTCTATACACAGAGTGCAGACTTCAAAATTCAAAGTAAATTGCGACAAAACCTCGGCACCATTCATAAATTCTACTTACAGTAGAGATGTGAATGCCACTGATCATTTCTAGCAAAACAGTCAATCAACTCCCTATTATTTTCACCAAATAGCTTACTGTCAACATCTTGCAAACTTAATTGAACTAGCCAAATGAATATGGCCACAAGAAGTGTTCAGAAGGTTGATCTTCTGTGGAGAATGACTCACCTAATACCTTCCCAAAGCCTTTCCAGCATTAGCAAAACACAGCTGAGGCATGTGATGCAATACTTGCCACTTCCCTGATGAAATTAATTAGTACCTTCACTGATCATTTCCTCCATCTCTGGAACACTGAATGTTAGTTAATGTGTATCATCTAATGTACTGCCTCAACTTACCGGGTCTCCTTTGACAGTATCTCATAAATCCACCACTGTCACTTAGAAGGATAATGGCAGAAGGTAAAGAGATCCACAACAGCTTGTTTCCTTTCTACATCTTTGCCTTGTCATATACTGTGCTGATTTATAATTAATGTGTTTCTTCTCTGAAGCTTTGACCAAATCCTGGAAGTTTTTGGGATACCCTTCCCGACAAGAGCTGCAATGGTTGAAAAATGTAGTTAACTTGGTTGAAAACAATAGCTAATGGTTGAAAAAGGAAGTAAATTGTTGACAAAGGTAGCAAATCCACACCTCTTCAAGTGTAATTAATAATGGGCAGAAACTGTGAAGGACACAAGGAACACGTTATTCCATAGCAACGTTCTAAGAGTTCAAAGCAAATTTATTTTTGAAGTATGTCTACCATATCCAACTCTGAGATACATCTTCTTGCAGACTCCCACAAAACAAAGAAACACACTAGCATTCGCAAAAAACACACACACAGCAAGACCAATAAGAATCCATGTCTGAAAAAGAACAAATCATGCAAATAATTAGAAAATGTAAACAAATAATACATAAAACATGAACAAATAAAGTAACCAAAATCTACTGATGCTCAGCTTGCTCTATTGCATATTTCATCAAAAACGTTCAGTGAATGCTTCTCACTGTCAACAACCAGAGGTGTATAAGTCCCATACCTCCAGCTTCAGAAAGAGTCAGTACCCTGCAACCGCCAGAGACTGTTGCCACACAGTTTCTAACTACTGTCAGTCGTGTGCACTTGTGTGGGCGTTAGACACCACAGAGCAAACAGTTTTAAAATAGTGTTAGTTGCGTTTGCTTGCTTTACAGTGAGTTTTGATGTTTTTTATTTTGACTATGCAGGAAGGCAATCGGTCTGCACTGATTTTGTTTATTTACAGTCAATATAATGAGCGTACTTGTCAGATGAATTCCTTTGTGATAACTATTAGCAACTAATACACAGTTTTATAATGCTGTAGTGGTATTTGTAGTGTTCTAATCTGTTCTGTATTTCATTTAAATGTATACTTTGTTTTTAGTTAAGTGGTAGCTTGGCTTTATTATACCTTTTTAACTATTTACATGGAACTTCAGCTAATTGGGGCAGTCACTTAATTGGCTGGAAGTGTATTGACCCTGATGTGTGCCAATTAACCAGAATCCTCTGTGTTTATATTCCATGAAATAGGGTTGAACATACAGGGTATGATTAGTTAGGTGTGAGTGCATTAAATGTTGGTGCTAAATACCTTTCCTAACCTGAAAAATTACTTTGGAAATGGTGGAGTTGGAGCCCTTCAATTTTCTTCATCTTTGTAGATGCTGTTTTTCCTTCTGTTTCCTTACCCATTTCTTAATCTGCTTTTCTCTTCAGCTTCCGCTTCTTTTCCTGAAAATGTCTGCAAGTGAATGAATCTCAAGAAGGTAACATGACCATAAGACACAGGAGCAGAATTTGGCTATTCAGCCCATCAAGTTTGTTCTGTTTTTCCATAATGGCTGATTTATTATCCCTCTCAACTCCTCCTACGTCCTCCACATAACCTTTGACACCATTACTAATCAAGAAGCTATCATCTCCGCTTTAAACCCAATATATTGGAGTGATAATCCACAGTAATTGTACCAGTGCAGAATTACTTAAATTTATCAGAAAGGGTATATTTGCAATGAATGCTCAGTTCATTATTTATGTATTCAGTGATGCAGAAGAAGAGACAAAACTCTGAAAGCAGTCTCTAAAGCTTCTCAAGACTTTTCAAAAGAAGGCTGATGCTCTGGGCATTCAGATAGTAAGAAGATTCGCAGTCTGAAGTCATTCTTTCTCACTGTGGGACGCATGATACCACGATAGATCATTTTAACCTCTGCAGTTTATCATAAGTTTTATTTTGTGTGTGTCCTATTCAGAATCACTTTATTAGCTATTTTATGGGAGATACAACCATGTTGTTGGAATATACAGAACAGTTAATACACGAATCAATAAGGAATATTAATGGTTTAAATGTTTTCCAAATAAACTATAATGAAATTGGACAGAATTAATGTGAATTTTGGAAAGAAAAATCCTGAAGTATTCTTTGAGGACATGTTTAGCAGAATAGATCAGCGGTCCCCAACCACTGGGCCACGAGGAAACAATGTGAGTCAGCTGCACCTTTCCTCATTCCCTGTCACGCACTGTTGAACTTGATAATAGGGTTGCCAACTGTCCCGTATTTGCCGGGACATCCCGTATATTGGGCTAAATTGGTTTGTCCCATATGGGACTGCCCTTGTCTCATATTTCCCCCGCTTAGAGCGTTCCTATGAAACCTTTCGTGCTGAAATGGTGTAAAGCGAAGAAGCAATTACCATTAATTTATATGGGAAAAATTTTAGAGCGTTCCCAGACCCAAAAAAATAACCTACCAAATCATACCAAATAACACATAAAACATAAAATAACACTAACATATAGTAAAAGCAGGAATGATATAATAAATACACAGCCTATATAAAGTAGAAATAACGTATGTACAGTATAGTCGAGAAGATTAAGCCAAAACCGATTTGTGGAAAAAAAAATCGGCATGTACGCACATGCGCACACGGACACAAGACAAGACAAGACAAAGGAGCAGAAGTAGGCCATTCGGCCCATTGAGTCTGCTCCACACAGGCGCCCATGCAAGGCTTCATGGTTATGGTAGTCTTTCTCGGGGTAAACGCAAGTGTGTCGCATTTGACTGCTACTTTTGTCCCTTATTTGGGAGTGAGCAAGTTGGCAACCCTAACTGTAGAAGACATGTAGAGGTGAGTTTAAACCTATTTGAACACCGCTTCCCCGCCCCCCTGGTCGGCCGGTCCGCAAGAATATTGTCAATATTAAACCGGTCCGCGATGCAAAGAAGGTTGGGGACCTCTGGAATAGATGAGCAGGAGCCAGCAAATATGGTGTATTTAGCTTCTTGGAAGATTTTGATATGGTCCCATGCAGGAGGTCGGTAAAGCTGTAGGTAATATGGAATTGGAGGGAAACATGCTGAAGTATATTGAATATTGATTGTTGAACAGAAAGAAAGAATGGGAATAAACAGAACCACTTCAGATTGGCTGTCTGTGACAAGTGAGATAAGGCAGAGATGTGTGGAATCCAGCTTTTCACAATCTACGTGAGTAATTTGGTTTAAGTGTCAGATGTCAAATGTCTAATTTTGCTATTAATACAAAATATAGTGGGATTGTGAGTACTGAAGTGGAGTAAAGTGACTTGAGGGAGATATGGACAACCTGAATGAATTGGATGAGGGTATGCAATATCATGTGGAAAATACATGAGGTCATTTACTTCAGTGCACAAAACAGAAATACCGAGTATTGTGTAAATGGCAAGCAAGAGATTGGATGGTATTAATGTTCAAAGGAAGCTGGGTGTCCTTGTGCACACGTCACTGAAAGCCAGTGGATGCAATAGGAGAACAGGAAGGTAAACGGTATGTTAGGATTTATTATGAGAGGGAGGACACCTCCTCCCTCATTACCACTCAGGGCCCCAAACAGTCCTTCCAGATGAGGCGACTCTTTACCTGTGAGTCTGTTGGGGTAATATGCTGTGTCTGCGGCTCCCGGTGTGGCCTCCTGTATATTGGTGAGACCCGACATAGATTAGGAGACCACTTCACCGAGCGCCTTCGCTCTGTGTGTCACAAAATGCTGGATCTCCTAGTGGCTACCCATTTCAATTCTACTTCTCATTCCCATTCCAATGTATCAGTCCGTGGCCTCCTCCACCGCAGCGATGAAGCTACACTGTGGTTGGAGGAGCAACTCCTTCTATTCTGTCTGGATAGCCTCCAACGGGATTTCTTGAACTTCTGGTAATTGCTTCACACCCGCCTCACCATTCTCCATTCCTGGTTCTCTCCCTCAATTTATCTGATTACCTGCAATCACCTCCGTCTAGTGCTCCTCTCCTTCCCTCTCTTGCATGGTCTTTTGTCCTCTCCTATCACATTCACATTTCTCCAGCTCTTAATCTATTTCACCAATCAACTTCCCAGCTCTTTACTTCACCCCCGCTCCCCCATAGACTGTTTCACTCCTATTCCTTTGCAGTCCTGATGAAGAGTATCGGCCCAAAACGTTGACTGTTTACTCTTTTCCATAGATACTGTCTTATCTGCTGAGTTGCTCCAGCATTTTGTGTGTGTTGCTTTAAAATGTCTATCTGTGTCATCAAGCATAATAGAGGCCATAGAACAAAGAAAAAATTCTTCACCGCACGTCTGTGCTGACCATCAAGTACCCACTTACACTCATTAATCCTAGTTTAACCCACCCACATTCCCTTCAGCTCCCTCCAGATCCCACCATTTACCCACACACTACAGTGACCCATCAACCTTCCAGTCTGCATGTGGAGTTCGGAAGGAAATCCATCTCTAGGAAGAAACCCACTTGGTCACAGTGCAAACTCTGCACAGACAGCAGCGGAAGTCAGCATTGAACCTCAATCCCTGAGCTGAGAGGCAGCAAACCTGGCAACAGTGGGCATATTTCTCCCTCACTGAGTGCAGAATCAGGGTATTTTCTTTTTAGTTGAATTACAGTAGCATCTTAATTTCTCATTCTCATTTACCTTCGTAGTGAGCTACTTATTGTACTTACAATTCCTTTTTATTTTACTTAGAATCAAATGTTGAGATTAGGCATTTACGTGCATATAAATGACATATTCTTGAACTTTCTTGCAGACCTCATTCGTATCATTCTGAACCACAGCCAAAGTGCAGAAGAGCTCCTGAGACGCAGGAAGGTTCGACGCAAGGATATATGGAAGTACCTGATTAAACAAGGTTTCATGCTTCCTCCATCGTCAGACAAACAGCAACTTATTACTGAAGCTTTGGTGTGTTGGAGTAGATCAGAACTGTATAGAGAGCCATCAACAGCTGAAGCAGATCTGCAATTTCTGCACCAAACACAGAATATTTCAGAGGTAATTTATGTGCATCAAAAGATATTTAGCTGCATGTGGAGATTTTAATGTTCTTGTCTCCGAACTATTAGAATTTCCTTATGATTTATTTTCAGTGTTCATAGACTTGAAAGATATTCTTCCATTAGCTGAAAACCATAATACTCAAAATGCTATCCAGACAAATAACTAGGACAAAATCTTTGCAATAGTTGTACTTCTCAAGAAAGTATTCTCTTAAGAACCCCACAATATGTTTGAAATGGAGGTTGTTTCTTATCAGATTAATTTTTGGGAGTGTAAAAAAGAGTCGTGGAATGGGATGAAAATCGAATTGCCGTAACTAACAATGGTGAATAAGATTTTTTGAGGCAAAATGATTATTACCATATTTAATGTCTTTACATTCTTACCTCACTTGGCTCAGAAATGATTTGCCCTTAGATTTGTAATGTTAACAGATATCTGGAGGTGTGATGTAAAGCACAACATAACTGCTGCTAACTCATCACTGGGGTATTGCTTCCAAATAAATGTAAAAGGAAAGAATTTTACACACACTGTTTAGCATCTGGAATACAGTGTTAGGGGTAATAGTTGATAGAGGTTTAATTCTAGAGATCTATAAAGAGCTGGTATCTAAAAGGAACGAATTTAATGGGCCATAGAGAAAAGACTGGATAGTATTACTGACTGGGGACTAGGTGAGTTACTCTTACGTGGTGCTGGATGGGCTGAAAGGCATTATTCTGTCATTCTGTAAATTCCAATGTTGAATTCAGCTGGTTGAAAATACCAAATGTAGTAATACAAATGCGGTGAAATACAAAATCAAGCTTCAATGTTTCAATATACATTTATTATTAAAGTATAGTGGCATGCAAAAGTTTGGGCACCCCTGGTCAAAATTTCTGTTACTCTGAATGGTTAAGTGAATAGAAGATCAACTGATCTTCAAAAGTCATAAAGTTAAAAATGAAACATCCTTTTCAACATTTTAAGCAAGATTAGTGTATTATTTTTGTTTTGTACAATTTTAGAGTGGAAAAAAAGAAAGGAGCACCATGCAAATGTTTGGGCATCCCAAGAGATTTGAGCTCTCTGATAGCTTTTACCAAGGTCTCAGACCTTAATTAGCTTGTTAGGGCTATGGCTTGTTCACAGTCATCGTTAGGAAAGGCCAGGTGATGCAAAATTCAAAGCTTTAGAAATACCCTGACTCCTCAAACCTTGACCCAACAATCAGCAGCCATGGGCTCCTCTAAGCAGCTGCCTAGCACTCTGAAAATTAAAATAAATGATGTCTACAAAGCAGGAGAAGGCTATAAAAAGATAGCAAAGCATTTTCAGGTAGCCATTTCCTCAGTTCGTTATGTAATTAAGAAATGGCAGTTAACAGGAACGGTGGAGGTCAAGTTGAGGTCTGGAAGACCAAAAAAACTCTCCGAGAGAACTGCTTGTAGGATAGCGAGAAAGGCAAATCAAACCCTCATCTGACTGCAAAAGACCTTCAGGAAAATTTAATAGACTCAGGAGAGGTGGAGCACTGTTCTACCTTGCAGCAACACCTGCACAAATATGACCATCATGGAAGAGTCATCAGAAGAAAACCTCTCCTGCGTCCTCAGCACAAAATTCAGTGTCAGTAGTTTGCAAAGGTACATCTAAACAAGCCTGATGTCACAGTGGTGGGCAATGGGAGCAAGGGTGGACCTAAATGCAAGACACATCTTGAGAGGTTAATCAAATTTAGTTTATTGTTCGATACCAAGAGAGCAAGGCAGTAGTAGGAATAGCGAACTGGACAAGGACTCAGGGCTACGACTAGGCTGGGACAAGGGTCTGGGCTAGGACTCGGAATCGGATCCCAGAAGTAGGGGCAACATGAAGAGGCTACGGTATGGACTCTGAGCCAGGGACTGGGCAAGGACCCAGTAACTGGGTCTTGCCTCGGGCTCAGACCCCAGAACCAGGCATGGACATGACATGGGCTAGGGAGAGGAGGAACATGGAAAAACAGAGCCTCGGTCTCGGGAGAGCAGGTACATGGAACCATGGACACATACACAGAACACAGAGTCAGGACCCCTCCTTGGGTACAGGACATAGGGCCGGGACTCATAACCCCCCGCGGGGCAATGGCAAGATGGCCTGACTTACCCCACGGAGGCATGGACAAGACAAGACAAAACATGACCCCCCGCGGGGCAATGGCAAGACGGCCTGACCTACCCCACGGAGGCGAGGACCAGACAAGACATGACTCCCCGCGGGGCAACGGCAAGACGGCCAGACTTACCCCGCGGAGGCGAGGACAAGACAAGACAACCACGAAAGAACACCAGGCAGTACCTATCTAGCTCTGGCAATAGAACTAGACCGAAGTGCAGGCGAGGGCTAGAGGCGAGAGGGGCAGAGAAGGGATTCAGACAGGAGGGTAGGACAGGAATCACAGACTGCCAGGGCCAGGACTTGACTCGGAACTTGGATGCCTCCAGGGACGGGACTTGACTCGGAACTTGGATGCCGCCAGGGCCGGGACTTGACTCGGAACTTGGATGCCGCCAAGGCTGGGCCTTGATTCGGTCCTTGAATGCCCCCAGAGCCAGGACTTGACTTGAAGCCTCCGGGTAGTGGTGAGCTCTCGACTCAGCCCAGGAACACTAGACAGTGGTTCTTGATCCCCTCCAGCGGGTTAACTGTGGGACTCACCTTGGTGAGGAAACTTTGCAGGCTCGCTTTGGCGAGGTATCTTGACAGGGTTGCTCCGATGAGGAAAGGCGAATTACTGGCACTTGCTTTGGGCAGAGACTAGGCTTGCTCCGGCCAGATGGCATTGGCACACCGTACCTTTGGTGACTTCGCAGATGCTCTTGTGCCAAACAGCTGAAAGCCGGAGAATATAAACTACCGGTTCAGCCGAGAGTAAATTGCCTCTAATCACCAAGGCCGAGGGGTAGGGGAAAACAGGGAACCAAAGGGAAACAGGGAGTCAACGGTTCGGATCGTAACATAAACAAAGTAAATTTAAAGGGACCCCGATCCGGACCATGACAGTACTCCCCCCCCCAAATGGGAGCCTCCAGGCGACCAACAGATTTGCCTGTATTATCGATGACCCGGGTGGGTGGGGGTGGTTTGGCCGGCGGGCAAAACAGAAAAACAACACCTTGACTTTCAGGCTGACAAGAGTTTGGAAAAACAGTGTTTGTGTCTGCTGGGTCCATGTTTGGCGAGAGCATTCTGTCACAGTGGTGGGGCATTGGGAGCAAGGGTGGACCCAAATACAAGACACATCTTTAGAGGTTAATCAAATTTAGTTTATTGTTCGATACCAGGAGAGCAAGGCAGAAGCAGGAATAGCAAACTGGACAAGGACTCAGGGCTACGACTAGGCTGGGACAAGAGTCTGAGCTAGGACTCTGTATCGGATCCCAGAACTAGAGGCGACTTGAAGAGGCTATGGTATGGATTCCGAGCCAGGGACTGGGCAAAGACCCAGTAGCTGGGTCTTGCCTCAGGCTCGGACCCCAGAACCAGGCATGGACATGACATGGGCTAGGGAGAGGAGGAACATGGAAAATCAGAGCTTTGGGCTCGGAATAGCAGGTGCATGGAACCATGGACACATACACAGCATACAGAGTTGGGACCCCTCCTTGGGTACAGGACATAGGGCGGGGACTCAAACACAGAACAGAGAGCTGGGACCCCTCCTTGGGTACAGGACATAGGGCCAGGACTCAAACACAGAACAGAGAGCCGGGACCCCTCCTTGGGTACAGGACATAGGGCCGGGACTCATGATCCCTTGCGGGGCAACGGCAAGACGGCCTGACTCACCCCACGGAGGCGAGGACAAGACAAGACATGACTCCCATCGGGGCGACAGCAAGACGGCCAGACTTACCCCACGGAGGGGAGGACAAGACAAGGCAAAACATGACCCCCCGCGGGGCAATGGTAAGACAGCCAGACTTACCCCACGGAGGCGAGGACAAGTCAAGTCAAGACACAACCCCCTCGCGGGGCAACGGCAAGACGGCCAGACTTAACTCAAGGAGGCGAGGACAAGACAATACAAACACGAAAGAACACCAGACAGTACCTATCTAGCTCCGGCGATAGAACTAGACCGAAATGCCGGTGAGGGCTGCAGACGAGGACTAGAGGCGAGAGGGGCAGAGAAGGGATTCAGACAGGGGAGTAGGACAGGAATCAGAGACCGCCAGGGCCAGGAATTTACTCGGAACTTGGATGCTGCCAGGAACAGGACTTGATGCAGAACTTGGATGCTGCCAGGGCCAGGACTTGATTCGGAACTTGGATGCCGCCAGAGATGGGACTTGACTCGGAACTTGGATGCCGCCAGGGCCGGGACTTGACTTGGAGCCACCGGATAGTGGCGAGCTCTCGTCTAGGCCCGGAAACAGTAGACAGCGGTTCTTGATTCCCTCCGGCGGGTTAACTGTCTGACCCACCTCGGTGAGGAAACTTTGCAGGCTCGCTTTGGCAAGGTAACTTGATAGGGTTGCTCCGGTGAGGAAAAGCGAATTACCGGCACTCGCCTCGAGCGGAGACTAGGTTTGCTCCGGCCAGATGACATTGGCACACTGTACCTTTGGTGACTTTGCAGACGTTCTCGTGCCGAACAGCTGAAAGCCAGAGACTATAAACTACCCGTTCAGCCGAGAGTAAATTACCTCTAATCACCAAGGCTGAGGGACACGGGAAAACAGGGAACCAAAGGGAAACAGGGGGTCAACGGTCCGGATCGTAACATAAACAAGGTAAATTTAAAGGGTCCCCAATCCGGACCATGACACCTGATGCATTTTGGAAACAAGTCCTGTGGACTGATGAAGTCAAAATGGAAATTTTTGGCCACGATGAGCAAAGGTATGTTTGGAGAAAATAGGGTGCAGAATTTCATGAAAAGAACACCTCTCCAACTGTTAAGCACGGGTGTAGATCGATCATGCTTTGGGCTTGTGTTGCAGCCAGTGGCACAGGGAACATTTCACTGGTAGAGGGAAGAATGAATTCAATTAAATACCAGCAAATTCGGGAAGCAAACATCACACCGTCTGTAAAAAAAAAAAGCTGAAGATGAAAAGAGGATAGCTTCTATAACAGGATAATGATCCTAAACACATCTCAAAGTCCACAATGGACTACCTCAAGAGGTGGAAGCTGAAGGTTTTGCCATGGCCCTCACAGTCCTCCGACCTAAAATTCATCGAACATCTGTGGGTAGATCTCAAAAGAGCAGTGCATGCAAGACGCCCAAAGAATCTCACAGAACTAGAAGCCTTTTGCAAGGAAGAATGGCAAAAATCCCCCAAACAAGAATTGAAAGACTCTTAGCTGGCTACAGAAAGCATTTACAAGCTGTGATACTTTTGAAACTGTAAAAGATGGAAATAAAAAAGTAACCTTGCTTAAAATATTAATGAAATGTGTCATCTTTAACTTTATGCCTTTTGGAAATCAGGTCATCTTTTACTCGCTTAGCTATTCACAGTAACAGAAATTTTGACCAGTGGTGCCCAAACTTTTGTATGCCACCATCTGTATACTGTATACAACTCTGAGGTTTGTCCTTCCACAGGCAGCCACAAAAAAACCGATCATGCAACCTATTTAAAGAAGACATCAAACACCCAAAGTACAATTAAAAAAAGAACAAGTCATGCAACAAAAGCAAGCTTTGAACATACAGAATATTAAACATCAAACTGCAGAATGCACCTTAAATACATAATACATGTATTTAATCCATGATGCATGGAACTCAGCAAGCCAGGAACCATAGATGGAAAGGAATGAACAGTTGATGTTTTGGGCCTAGACCCTTCATCAGGACCTTTGAGAGCAGTGTATGGTAATGAACAGATGAAGAGTGTGGAGGAGGGGCAAGGATTGGAGTTATGGAGGCCAATTGGGTCAATAAAAGACAAAGGAAAAAATATAAGGGGGAGAGAGATTGAGGGGAGTGATAATAACCATATAACAATTACAGCACGGAAACAGGCCATCTTGGCCCTTCTAACCTGTGCCAAACTCTTACTCTCACCTAGTCCCACCGACCTGCACTCAGCCCATAACACTCCATTCCTTTCCTGTCCATATAGCTATCCAATTTAACTTTAAATGTCGATATCAACCTTGTCTCAACCACTTCTGCTGGAAGCTCGTTCCACACAGCTACCACTCTCTAAGTATAGAAGCTCCCCCATATGTTACCCCTAAACTTTTGCCCTTTAACTCTCAACTCATTTTTGAATCTCCCCCACTCTCAATGGAAAAAGCCTACCCATGTCAACTCTATCTACCCCCCCATAATTTTAAATACCTCCCTCAAGTCCCCCCTCAACCTTCTACGCTCCAAAGAATAAAGACCCAACTTGTTCAACCTTTCTCTGTAACTTAGGAGATGAAATCCAGGTAACATTCTAGTAAATCTTCCCTGTACTCTCTCAACTTTGTTGATATCTTTCCTATAATTCGGTGACCAGAACTGTACACAATACTCCAGATTTGGCCTTACCAATGCCTTGTACAATTTCAACATTACATCCCAACTCCTATACTCAATGTTCTGATTAATAAAGGCCAGCATACCAAAAGCTTTCTTCACCACCCTATCCACATGAGATTTCACCTTCAGGGAACTATACACCATTATTCCTAGATCCCTCTGTTCTACTGCATTCTTCAATGCTCTACCATTTTCCATGTATGCCCTATTTTGATTAGTCCTACCAAAATGCAGCACTTTACATTTATCAGCATTAAACTCTATCTGCCATCTTTCAGCCCACTCTTCTAACTGGCCTAAATCTCTCTGCGAGGATACCCTGAAGGTTAACCTCCAGGTTGAGTTGGTGGTGAAGAAGGCGAATGCAATGTTGGCATTCATTTCTGGAGGAATAGAGTATAGGAGCAGGGATGTGTTGTTGAGGCTCTACAAGGCGCTGGTGAGACCTCACTTGGAGTACTGTGGGCAGTTTTGGTCTCCTTATTTGAGAAAGGATGTGCTGACGTTGGAGAGGGTACAGAGAAGATTCACTAGAATGATTCCGGGAATGAGAGGGTTAACGTTTGAGGAATGTTTGTCCACTCTTGGACTGTATTGCTTGGAGTTTAGAAGAATGAGGGGAGACCTCATAGAAACATTTCGAATGTTGAAAGGCATGGACAGAGTGGATGTGGCAAAGTTGTTTCCCATGATGGGGGAGTCTAGTACGAGAGGGCATGATTTAAGGATTGAAGGGCGCCCATTCAGAACAGAAATGCGAAGAAATTTTTTTAGTCAGAGGGTGGTGAATCTATGGAATTTGTTGCCATGGGCAGCAGTGGAGGCCAAGTCATTGGGTGTATTTAAGGCAGAGATTGATAGGTATCTGAGTAGCCAGGGCATCAAAGGTTATGGTGAGAGGGCGGGGGAGTGGGAATAAATGGGAGAATGGATCAGCTTATGATAAAATGGCGGAGCAGACTTGATGGGCCGAATGGCCGACTTCTGCTCCTTTGTCTTATGGTCTAAATCAGTGTGAGAATAGGAAAGGTGTGAGCTGACAAATTAATTTCTCTCTGAAAATTGTTTATGTGATTGCTGTAAACAGATGGGGATAAATGGCAATACAGGGGGAATACAAAAGTGATACTTGTAGGATCAGTGGACGTGGGTGGTTGAAGTTTGTTACAGATTCGGTGGACTCAAGAGTTGTTTCCGTGCTATAACTATCAATGACTCTGATTCCAGAAGCCTCAATTTCTACAATAATCTTTTGCCTGTTTGAAGCCTGTCGACAAGGAAGCAGTTGTAATTTCTGTAGCCTTACATCTCAACGTGTTCCCTGTTTATATCAGCTGATTTATATCTGTATCGATTTCCCTTATTCCTTTTGATTACGTGTTTGTTTCACTTTGATATAATCTCCCGAATACGCTGACTGACGTGTTGATGCTTTCGAAGCCAATCAGAGATCACTGTGGCACATTACTGCGTATCTTCCAACAAAGTTTACTCTAAATTCTTGGTGACCTTAGAGATTTCATTTAGGAGAGAGAAAAATCATGTATTCTTTTTCACAGGCCCAAAGAAGAGGATGTTCTGAAATCCTAAAATCATTAAGCTGTTCTAATTTGATTGGACTGAAGGACAGTATAGTCCGTGGAGGGTTAACTACAGCAGGTAAGTACAATCAGGCCGAATTCTATGTAACAAATAGATTATAATTGTTTATAATTGTGTCACTCGCTCTCTTGCATCATTGGATTTGTTTACTCTTTAGACTATTTTTGGCATCTGAAATCAACCTTTTGTGTAAAGTTGCCTGTTTACACTCGATGAAGTTTTATGTGTATTTAAAGAAATCAATTAGATTTTTTAATCTTGCCATATTTGAACAGTTAAAAGAACAGATATTTATTTGTTACATTTATTGGCATTCTAATAAATACAGGTCCACAATACATTATCCGAAATCCTTGGGGCCAGTTGCATTTTGGAATTCAGAATTTTTCAGATTTCAGACCCCCCACCCCGATACCAAAAACCACGTATGCCCAAGTCCCTTATTTAACCTGTCTCAGTGTGGTAGACTTTAGGACCCAGCAGTGCTCCAAACCTACACACATCCTCCCGTATACTTTAAATCATCTCCAGATTACTTATAATACCTAATACAACGTAAATGCTATGTAAATAGTTGTTATACTGTATTGTTGAGAGAATAATGATAAGAAAAAAAATTATTTCCAAAAAAAAACATTCAATAAAACATAAAAATATACAGCTTCAAATGAACTGAATCAAACCCATGGTAAATGATTTATTGGAATAAATGTAGAATGTTACTGTGACTATCACTATAAAACTTCAGTCACTTGTGTCTGTTTATTTAAATCATATACAGTGGTAGTTCCGACACTATTTTCTTCAGTAGGACGCCGCACAGACACACCACGATCAAACTTCTGCAATAACTCCACTTTCTGCGGTATTGATAATGATAGATGCTTCCTTCTCTTTTTCTCATTGTTACCC
This sequence comes from Mobula birostris, assembly GCF_030028105.1. Classification (NCBI taxonomy): domain Eukaryota; kingdom Metazoa; phylum Chordata; class Chondrichthyes; order Myliobatiformes; family Myliobatidae; genus Mobula; species Mobula birostris. The sequence continues at coordinate 30,320,221 of NC_092375.1, read as the reverse complement.
ATAGGGGTATCTGCAGCTCTTTTTGACATTTTCTCAGTGAAATTAAAGACAAATTCAACAGTGAACACAAAATATCAGCGAACAGCAAATGCACGTGTAACTAGTACGAGCGCTGAGCCACAACTGACGTCTGGCATCCTCTGCTAGTGCTCTCACGTCACACCTGAGTGACGTCAGCTGTTGGCGAAACAACTTCGGTTTTCGGAGCTTTTTGGATTTCAGAATTTTGGATAAAGGAATGTGCACCTGTATATATTTTTCTAAAAAAATAGAAAAATATTCTTCTAAAAATAGAGGCCATTGCAAAATTTCTTCCAGATTTCCTTAACTTTGAAGTCATTGACTTTTAAGGATCATAAACATGAGGACTTTTTCTTTTATATGCCATTTTTTCTAGCACAAAGATCACAAATAGATTATAACAGTACGGAATCAAAAACATGCTCTCTAAAGCCTTTTCGTGTCGGACTGTTCTCCTTCAGATAACATTTCGAAAGGTAGTTCGAGATACTGAGATCTTGGTAAGAAAGTGTTTGATTGGTGTACCAAGACCTGGCCGAAATGTAATTCCCCAGAAATGTCTGCTGTGAATGTCTATCATTTGACCATTATATTGAGGATGCCTTGAATATTTTCTGTCCTCTGGACATTTGCTAATCATTTTTGCACCTTCAGTTGATGAAAAATAATTTTTACATTGAGAACTGAGCAGAATGCTCTCATTTAAAATTATGCTGTTGTGTTGTTATTATGTGGTTTTCTCAATCTTAATAGACTTTCTCAAAAACTCACGACATTCCTATACAAGGCAACCTGCCCTAACTTATCCAGTACCATATGCGGTGAATAATTAGCATATAATTGTCTTCCAGCAAGATGGTGCCAATGACCAACGGCAACATCTTGTAGACAGTTTACAAAACTACTGGATACTTGTCTTCTGCTAAATATACTTCTTCTGAACTGTGATTGTTTGCAGCCTGTAACTTCTCTTTTTAACAAAGTATTTTTGGGACAACTGAATGATCTGACGCTCCTGTGATTTCCTGGGGGATTCAGCATGGAATGCAGCTGTGGCTGTAGCTGGGGGTTGCTGTGTTGATTCCTAATAGCAGAACACAAACCCGTGGTTGGCTCCATTGCTCCACTCTGATTAAAGCGTTGAGCAAGATTAAATTCAACGAGAATGAGAATGGAAAACGAATGGATTTTCTGGGCCACCTTCCTGTGTTTGACCGGTCTCCTTCTCAGTGTTGCCTGTGGAAGGTGCTGGAGTCTCGGTTCCCAGGCTAGAAGGTTTGATTGCCTTGGCAGCTCATGTTTGTGGACTCACTTTTGGCTGCAATTTGGTGTTTAATGTCTTCAGTGCTGAAAATACTTTATATTTGTGCGATTTGATTGAGGCCCTTCGGCATGCAAGTGGATCTGTGGTTGTGACCTGCAGCCACTGACAGACACAGCACTGAATTTACTGATTCGGTAGCTGTGGCCGTAGCCACTGGCTCCTGGACCGGCTTCACTCGCCTCTGCGGTTCATGGTTGTGGATGCACTTTTGGGGATTCTGCAGTTTGATGTTTAATGTTATGTGTACTGTTTGTTCGCTTTTTGTTGCTGCTTGGTTTGGTACTTTTTCCGCACGTTTGATGGTCTTGTGTGGGTTTTTTCTTTCAACGGGTTCTTTGGTGTTTCTTTGTTTTGCAACTGCCTGCAAGGAGACAAATCTCAACTTCGGTAATAAATGTACTTTCAACTATAAGGTTCAGTTTCAGAGTACATGCTGGCTAACCATGTAACCATATAACAATTACAGCATGGAAACAGGCCATCTCGGCCCTTCTAGTCCGTGCCAAACTCTTACTCTCACCTAGTCCCACCGACCTGCACTCAGCACATAACCTTCCATTCCTTTCCTGTCCATATAGCTATCCAATTTAACTTTAAACATGTCCACTAGTTATGTGTGCTAGCTTTTTACTGTAATCTTGAATATAAAATAAGCCTTGGCATATATCAACTAAATTTTGCTTTGTCCATCATATTGAAATAATGCATTTAAGATAATATTATGCACAGTTCCATGGCAGGTTTTAGTTGTAAATAACCTATGGTTATAATTAAGCAACTAGACTAATAATTAGAATTCAAAATCAATTATTAAAAAGATAGTCTGACTACCACATTGGAAACTGGGAAATTAAAATTTAGTTATTTAATAAACATGGATTTAAAATACTTCCTCGATACAGAGACAGACACAAAAAATTTCTTCACTAGTCTCCTTCAGGGAAGGAAACCTATTGTTCCTACATGGTCGGAACTTTCAATGATACCACATACACACTAAAGTGATAAATATTTAATTGCCCTCAGAAGTAATTTCCAACCAGATTCAAGTAAAACAGAAATTTTCACGCCACTGTCCAGTACAGAATACCTTCCTAATCTCGAGTGAGTTACGCTGAGTGGGAGGGATGGTGGCAGGGCTCAAAGCACCAGATCAAATTACCCATGTTTTTCTAATGGCAACTTTCGACTACAAGCATTATGCACTGAGTTCAAAGATCAAAACTCAAAGTATACTTATTATCATATATGTCACCACATACTACACTAAGATTCATTGCTTTGCAGGAATTCACAGTAGCACAAAGAAATACAAAGAATAAAGAATGAATTAAAAACTACACACAAAGACCGACAAGTAACCAGTGTACAGAATAATACATATTCATCAGAAAGTGAATTCAACACAACCTTCTATTGATTTTATCAATGACCTTCCAGAAATGCAGATATACGATGATGATTGTGCCACGTTCAGTTTCATTCATAACTCCTCACCTGCGACAAAACCTCGGCACCATTCATAAATTCTCCTTATATTAGAGAAGTGAATGCCACTGATCACTTCTAACAAAACAGTCAATTACTTTCACGAAATACTTCACCATCAACATCTTGCAAACTTAACTGAGCTAGCCAAATGAATATGGCCACAAGAGGTGTTCAGAAGGTTGATCTTCTGTGGAGAATGACTCAGATAATACCTTCCCAAAGCCTTTCCAGCATTAGGAAAACACAGCTGAGGCATGTGATGCAATACTTGCCACTTCCCTGATGAGATTAATTAGTACCTTCACTGAGCACTTCTTCCATCTCTGGAACACTGAATGTTAGTTAATGTGTATCATCTAAAAAATATACTTCCCCAACTTACCAGGTCTCCTTTGACAGTATCTCATAAATCCACCACTGTCACTTAGAAGGATAATGACAGAAGGTAAAGAGATCCACAACAGCTTCTGCTTCCTTTCTGCATCTTTGTCCTGTCACATACTGTGCTGATTTATAATTAATGTGTTTCTTCTCTGAAGCTTTGACCAAATCCTGCAAGTTTTTGGGATACCCTACCCGACAAGAGCTGCAATGGTTGAAAAATGTAGTTAACTTGGTTGAAAACAATAGCTAATGGTTGAAAAAGGAAGTAAATTATTGACAAAGGTAGCAAATCCACACCTCTTCAAGTGTAATTAATAATGGGCAGAAACTGTGAAGGACACAAGGAAAGTGATATTCCAAAACAAAGTTCAAAGCAAATTTATTTTCAAAGTATGTCTACCATATCCAACTCTGAGAATCATCTTCTTGCAGACTCCCACGAAACAGAGAAATACACTAGAATTAACAAAAACACACACACAGAGAACAAAGACCAATAAGCATCCATGTCTGAAAAAGAACAAATCATGCAAATAATTAGAAAATGTAAACAAATAATACATAGAACATGAACAAATAAAGTAACCAAAATCTACTGATGCTCAGCTTGTTCTATTGCGTATTTCATCAAAAGCGTTCAGTGAATGCTTCTCACTCTGAACAACCAGAGGTGCATTAGTCCCATACCTCCAGCTTCAGAAAGAGTCAGTACCCTGCAACCGCCAGAGACTGTTGCCGTACAGTTTCTAACTACTGTCAGTCATGTGCACTTGTGTGGCTGTTAGACACCACAGAGCGAACTGTTTTAAAATAGTGTTAGTTGTGTTTGCTTGCATTATGGGCCGATAGTCGGAGAATCATAAAGTAGCGAGGTTTGATATTTTTAAAAATTTTGACTGTGCATGAAGGCAATACAGTTTACCCTGATTTTGTTTATTTACAGTCAGTAAAAAGAACACAGCAGTGTACTTACCGGATGAAGTCCTTTGTGATAACTATTAGGAACTAATACACAGTTTTATAGTACTGTACTGGTATTTGTAGTGTTCTAATCTGTTCTATATTTCATTTCAATATGTAATTCGTTTCTAAGTTAAATGGTAGTTTGATTTTATTCTACCGTTTTAACTATTTTCATGAAACTTCAGCTAATTGGGGCAGCTACTTAATTGGATCAGAATGTACTGACCCTGATATGGGTTAACCAGAACCCTCTGTGTTTATATTCCATGAAATAGGCCAGAAAATAGTAGGGTATGATTGGGTAGGTGCAAGTGCATTAAGTGCTAGTTAGTTTCTCTTACCCTTTTCTTAATCTGCTTTTTTTCTTGTTCTGCTTCTTTTCCTGAAAACGCCTGCAAGTAAATGAATCTCAATAAGGTAACATGAGGCATAGGAACAGAATTCGGCTATTCAGCCTATCAAGTTTGTTCTGTTATTCCATAATGGCTGATTTATTATCCCTCTCAACTCCATTCTCCTACCTCCTCCCCATAACCTTTGACGACATTACTAATCACGAAACTTTCAACCTCCACTTTAAACCCGAATATTGGAGTGATAATGCACAGTAATTGTACCAATGCAGCCATACTTAATTTTATCAGAAATGATGTATTTGCAATGAATGCTCAGTTCATTTTTTTGTATATTCAGTGATGCAGAAGAAGAGAAAAAAATCTGAAAGCAGAGCTCTTAAGCACATGTTTAAATTGGAGTACTATTTACTATTTAATCTATTTAATCTTATGTGCATAGGGTGGTGAAGAAAGCTTTTGGTATGCTGGCCTTTATAAACCAGAGCATTGAGTATAGGAGTTAGGATGTAATATTAAAAATGTACAAGGCATTGGTGAGGCCAAATTTGGAGTATTGTGTACAGTTCTGGTCACCAAATTATAGGAAAGATGTCAACAAAATAGAGAGAGTACAGATGAGGTTTACTAGAATGTTACCTGGATTCCAGCACCCAAGTTACAGAGAAAGGTTGAACAAACACCTTCGCTCTGTCTGTCACAAAAAGCTGGATTTCCCAGTGTCTACCCATTTCATTTCTACTTGTATTCCAACATGTCAGTCCATAGCCTTCTCTACTGTATTGATGAGGCCACACCCAGGTTGGAGGATCAACACTTTATATTCTGTCTGGATGGCTTCTAAGCCGATTTCTTGAACTTATGGTAATGACCCCCCTCCCTCCCCCTCTTCACCATTCCCCATTCCTGTTTCCCTCCCTCACTTCATCTCCTTACCTGCAATCACCTCCCTCTGGTGCTCCTCCCCCTTCCCTTTCATCCCCTCCTATCAGATTCTCCCTTCTCCAGCTCTTTATCCCTTTCATCAATCAACTTCCCAGCTCTTTACTTCACCCTCTCCTCCTCTCCCAGTTTCACCTATCACCTATCACTTTCCTCTCCTCCCTGCACCTTCTTATTCTGTCGTCTCACATTCCTTTCCAGTCCTGCTGAAGGGTCTCGGCCCAAAATGTTGACTGTTTACTCTTTTGCATAGATACTGCCTGATCTGCTGAGTTCCTCCAGCCTTTTGTGTGTGTTGCTCTAAAATGTCTGTCTGTGTCATTAAGCATAATAGACGTCAAACAGCAAAGAAAAGATCCTTCACCTCACATATCTGTGCTGACCATCAAGTACCCATTTACACTCATTAATCCTACTTTAACCCACCCACATTCCCTTCAGCTCCCTCCAGATCCCTCCATTTACCCACGCACCAGGGTGACCCATCAGCCTTCCAGTCTGCATGTGGAGTTCGGAAGGAAATCCATCTCCAGGAAGAAACCCACTTGGTCACAGTGCAAACTCTGCCCAGACAGCAGTGGAAGCCAGCATTGAACCTCAACCCCTGAGCTGAGAGGCAGCAAACCTGTCAACAGTGGACATTTTATTCCCTCACTGAGTGCAGAATCAGGGTATTTTCTTTTTAGTTGAATTACAGTAGCATCTTAATTTCTCGTTCTCATTTACCTTGGTGAGCTAATTATTGTACTTACAATTCCTTTTTATTTTACTTCGAATCAAATGTTGAGATTAGGCATTTACGTGCATATAAATGACATATTCTTGAACTTTCTTGCAGACCTCATTCGTATCATTCTGAACCACAGCCAAAGTGCAGAAGAGCTCCTGAGACGCAGGAAGGTTCGACGCAAGGATATATGGAAGTACCTGATTAAACAAGGTTTCATGCTTCCTCCATCGTCAGACAAACAGCAACTTATTACTGAAGCTTTGGTGTGTTGGAGTAGATCAGAACTGTATAGAGAGCCATCAACAGCTGAAGCAGATCTGCAATTTCTGCACCAAACACAGAATATTTCAGAGGTAATTTATGTGCATCAAAAGATATTTAGCTGCATGTGGAGATTTTAATGTTCTTGCCTCCGAACTATTAGTATTTCCTTATGATTTATTTTCAGTGTTCATAGTGAACACTGAAAGATATTCTTCCCATTAGCCGAAAACCGTAATACTTAAAATACTATCCAGGAAAATAACTAAGACAAATCTTTGCAATAGTTGTACTTCTCAAGAAAGTATTCTCTTAAGAACCCCACAATATATTTGAAATGGAGGTTGTTTCTTATCAGATTAATTTTTGGGAGTGTAAAAAAGAGTCATGAAATGGGATGAAAATTGAGTTGCTGTAACTAACAGAATGGTTGATAAGATTAGTGAGGCAAATGATTATTACCATATTTAATGTCTTTACATTCTTACCTCACTTGGTTCAGAAATGATTTGCATTTAGAATTGTGATGTTGATCGATATCTGGAGCTGTGATGTCAAGCACAACATAAATGCTGCTCGTTCATCAAAGCTGCTAACTCATCTCTTGGGGTATAGTTTCAAATTTAACATAGGAAAGAATTTTCTACACACTGAGTGTTTAGCACCTAGAATACACTGTCAGGGTTGTGGTTCACAGAGTTTTAATTCTAGACATCTAAAAAGAGTTGGTTAAGTATCTAAAAGGAATGAATTTAATGGGCTGTAGAGAAATGACTGGACAGTATTACTATGCAAATATGAGGAAATCTGCAGGAGGAAAGAGAAAAGAGATTTAAAAGTTTTTTTTCTCTTTCTCTCCTTTTTCTCCCTCTGTCCCTCTCACTATACTCCCTGACATCCTCTGGGCTTTTCCCCTCCCCCTTTCTTTCCCCCTAGGCCTCCTGTCCCATGATCCTCTCATATCCCTTTTACCAATCAACTTTCCATCTCTTCGCTCCATCCCTCCACCTCCTGTCCTCTCCTATCATTTCTGATCTCCCTCTCCCCCTCCCAATTTCAAATCTCTTACTATCTCTTCTTTCAGTTGGTTCTGATGAAGCGTCTCGGCCCGAAACGTCGACTGTACCTCTTCCTACAGATGCTGCCTGGCCTGCTGCGTTCCTGGACAGTATTACTAACTGGGGTTGAGCTGAATTGCGAGCTGGGAATGTTCAATGGGCTGAATAGCATTATTCTGCAATTCTGTAAAACCTTATTCCTGTATTGAATTCAATTAGAAGAAAACAGCAAATGTAGTAATACAAATGCAGTGAAATACAAAATCAAGCTTCGAAGTTTCAAAGTAAATTTATTATCGAAATATGTATACTGCTTTCCGAGGTTTGTTCTCCCACAGGCAGCCACAAAAAAAAGGAACATCATGGAGCCTAATTGAAGAAAACATCAAACACCTAACGTGTGATAAAAAAGAACAAATCATGCGAAAAGCAAGCTTTTAACATACAGAATATTAAACGTCAAATTGCGGAATATATCTTAAATACAAAATACATACAGAGTGCTGGAGGAACTCAGCAGGCCAGGAACTCTACATGGAAAGGAATGAACAGTTGCTGTTTTTGCTGAGAATTTTCATCAGGACTAGAAATGTAGGAGGAAGAAGCCGGAAGAAGATGGTGGAGGGACAGGAAGGACTACCAGCTAGAAGGTTCTAGGTGCTGCTAGGTGGGTGAGGGGATGAAGTAAGAAGCCTGGAGGTGATAGGTGAAAAGGCCTTAAGACATTAGAGAATTAGAACATTCAGACCATCAAGTCTGCTGTGCCATTCCATCATGGCTAATTTATTATCCCTTTCAAGCTGATTCTTCTGCTTTCTCCCAGTAATTTTGGAATCCTGACTAATCAAGAATTTTCCAACCTCCATTTTAAATATACCCAATGACGGCCTCCACAGTCATCTGTAGCAATGGATTTCACAGATTCACAACGGTCTGGCTAAAAAAATTCCTCCTAATCTAAATGGACATCCCTCTATTTTATCACAGTGTCCTCTGGTCTTAGACTCCCGTACTATAGGAAACATCTTGACAGTCACTCTATCTAGGCCTTTCAATATTCAATAGATTTCACTGAAATCCACCCCCTTCTTCTAAACATCGCTGAGTACAGACCTAGAGCTATCAAACACTCCTCATACATTAACCCTTTCATTCCTGGAATCGTGAACCTCCTGTGGTCTCTCTCCAGTCCCTTCCCATCCTTTCTTTGAGAAGTGGCCCAAAACAGCTCACAGTTTGCCAACTGCAGTCTGATCCATGCCTTATAAAGCCTCAGCTTTACATCCTTGCTTTCATATTCTATTTCTCTTGAAGTGAATACAAACATTGTATTTGCCTTCCTTGCCAGTGACACAACCTGTAAGTTAACCTTTAAGGAATCCTGTACGAGGACTTCCAAGTCACTCTGCACTTCTGATTTTTGAATTTCTATGCCTTCACTCCTATCAAAGTGCATGATTATACCTTCCCTACACTATACTCCCATCAGCGGTGTTAAGGGACCATATTGAGGAAATGGGGCTGCACTAGTTGACCTTCAGCTCATGAGAGAGAACGAGGAAGTGACAGATAGGAGGTAGTCACCCCTAAGTTGCAAGAGGCTGATACCTGGTGACTGTCAGGAGAAGAGAAAAGAACCCTGTACTCTTGTGGCTGATCCCCTCAATAATAATTACACGCCTTTGGATACTTCTGGTGGGGGAAGGGTGTCATAGCAACCAGGTCTCTGGTATTAAGTCTGACCCTGTTGCTCGATTGGGAAGGGGGAAGAAGAGGAATGCAGTAGTGCTAGTGGATTCCATAGAGGAGCAGACTTGGGATTCTGTGGATGTGAAAGAGACATAGAGATGATATGTTGCCTCCCAGGTGCCAGGGTCAGGGATGTCTCAGATCAGACCCACAGCATTCTAAAGGGGGAGAGGGAGAAGCCAGAATTCATGAAGTCATGGTAAATACTGGTACCAACAACATAGATAGGAAAAGGGAGGAGATCCTCAAGAGAGAATATAGGGAACTAGAAAGCTGAAAAGCAGGACCTCCAGGGTAGTAATCCCAGGATTGCTGCCTGTGCCACACACCAATGAGGGGGAAAATAGGATGATTTGGCAGATGAATGTGTGGCTGGGGAATAGGTGCAGGGTCAGGAGGCATGGTTTTGGATCATTTGGATCCCTTCTGAGGAGTAATAACCTGTACAAAAAGGACCCATTGCACCTGAATCTGAGAGGGGACCAACATCCTTGTGGACAGGTTTGTTTGAGCTGTTGGGGAGGATTTAAACTAATTTGGCAGGGGGTTGGGAACCAAAGTGACAGGCAAGGGATGGGGCAGTTGGTAAGCAATTAGATGCAGTGTGTAGTTTTACCGTGAGGAAAAGCAGGTAGATGATAGGGCAACATTAGAGTCAGTGGGATGAATTGAAGTATAACATTAGGACAAAATCGAAAAGTGTGATAAATGTGTTTTATTTGAATGCACATAGGTAGATGATTTTGTAGTGCAGTTAGAGATTGGCAGGTATGACGTTGTGCGCATTTCTAAGTCGTGGGAGCTTAACGTCCAAAGATACGCAATATAATAAACGGACAGAGTGTTACCAGGTTTGGATACGGCCCAAGTGCAGAGTGAGAGACACTGAAGCAGGTCAATAGTCCACAGACTTTAATACGAATAGTGTTAACGGGAAAATAAACAATAAACGCTAGGCCAAACAGGGCCATTAACTAAAACTCTTAAAAGGAACATGAAGTCTATACTGCGGCTGGAAAGAACATCTAAACGTTGAACGAATACCGCTAGTCTTCAGAGTCAGTTGACTTGATGGTCCAATATCTCCGGGAAGGCTGAAAGCAAAAACCGCAGCGAAGCGTTGCTATGCTCTGTCTAAGTCTCGACAAGCACTACGACGACAAGTATGGAATTAAATACTACCACGATTAAATAATAATTAGCTCACAGGTGCAAATTCACAAGCGCAGTTGCCGAATCTACTGCACTGCCAGATCCGTGGTTGTGACGCAGAGGGTATGCAGTGACCTGGTTGGTAGTAAAAAGTAAAATGAAATCCTTATAAAGAGCTGACATAGGATCATCAGAAGATGTAGAATCTTTGTGGGGAGATTTAAACTGTTAGGGTAAAAAGACTCTAATGGGATTTGTATATATGTCTCCCAACAGTAGCAAGGATGCGGGGAACAAATTACAATGGGAGATAGAAAAGGCGTGTAATAGTGGTACTGATATGATAGTCATGGGGATTTCAATATTCAGGTAGATTGGGAAAATCAGGGTGGTGCTGGATCCCACAAGGAGGGATTTGTAAAAAGCCTATGAGATGGCTTTTTAGAGCAGCTTATAGATGAACCCATTAGAGGAGCAACAGTACTGGATTGGGTTTTGTGTAATGAACTGTATTTTATTAGCAAGGCAGTGACCACCCTGCAGTTTGAGAGGGAGAAGCTAAAGTCAGATGTATCGGTATTGGACCAGATGTGGGAAAATGTGATTCCAGTGGATGAAATCAGTTGGGGTGAAGGGTCTGTTCACAACTAGTACTAGTTGGACACTTTTTATTTCCAAATTGTAATTTGTTCATTTAATCAAACTTTCATGGCAGCTAGGATGGTATTTGAACTCATACCTTTGGATTATTTGTCCTGATATCTAGGTAACTAATTGTGGTATTTAGCCACAGCAACATCAGTGTACTTGGTTTGGCAAGGGGTGGAACTGAAGTTGATGGAGGAGTTAAAATCAGAGATGAGTTAATCGAATGGCAGAACTGGCTTGAATAGCACTAGTTCAGATATTGCATTGGATTTTGATGTGTATTCTTATACATGAAACAGACATATTTCTTATACTTTCTTGACAACTTGTTCTAAGAGATGAAACTCCTTTTCCTGATAACAGTGGACTTCTAATCTCTAAAATACTAGTAATGCCAAGAGCAGTTGATTAGCAGTGTTTAGAATACCAACACCCTATGCTTCAAACACTTTGGCGTTGGTTTAAGACCTTTGCCTTACTCATAATCAAAGCAATGCTGTTAAGGGGGCGATTGAAGTTGTAGATCCAGTGGGAGTAAAGGATAGGTGATCTGTTTCCAGGTTAGGCTTGTGTGCAGCTTTCAGGGGAATCTGCAAATGGTTCTCTTTCCATGGCCTGCTGCCCTTTTCCTTCTCTGTGTTATGGGCTTGGAGGCTTCTGTCATTGTCCAGGTTAATTAAGGGTAAATGTGTAAGTGATACACATTGCACCCACTGTGTACCAGCGCTGGAGAAAAAGAATGCTAGTTGATCAGACTTGGTCTTTGATGGAGTCAATTTCATTGGTGGTGTTGGAGCTGAATAATTCCATGCTGAGTGTTTCAAAATTCAAGATTGCTTAATGTCATTTCCAGTGCACAAGTGCAAAGGAGAATGAAATAATTGTTGATTCCGCAGGGAGCACTCATGGAGTGAGGTCGTCTCTGGCTTCGCTCCATTCCCGTTATCTTTTTTAACCTATGAAATCCTTGATCTAATCAACTTTATTTACACCAGAAGATTTATTGTATCTTATTGATTTACTGACTAATTGATTTTTTTTTGTAAATTGTATCTCTCGAGCTTAAAGAAATGAGTACGAGATCCAAAGCCAATGATGGGAAAGTCTGACGGGAACGGAGGAAAGACGAAAGGTGATTCCAAACAAACGGAATTAATTTACGAGGTTATGATGAAGTGTCTGGAGGAAAAGTTCGAGGAACAATGGCAAAAATTATCTGAAAGTTTATCTGCTTAATTTGAACAACATCGCCAAAGCCTTAATGAAGATTTAAAATCAATCACAGAATCTTTGAAATCCCTGGATTGTGAAGTTCAAAAACACGATGGTAAAATTTCTGAACTGGATACTAAATCTCAGAAGACGGATACAAAAGTTGAGAACTTAGAGAAGAATTTAGCTTCGACTACTAAACAACTGCAACACCTTAAATCCAAAGTTATCGATCTTGAAAATTGATCGAGAAGACAAAACTTATGTTTAATTGGTTTACCCGAGGACGTTGAGGTTGAAGACCCTGCAATATTTTTTGCTCAACTTTCATTCAGTTCAGTTTTTCCCAACGATCTTCCATTACTCAACCGCGCCCATCGTATACCGTGGATAAAGTCGGCAGCGGCTGTTTCCAAACCCAGACCAGTTATTCTTCGTTTCCATTATGTCAATGTAAGAGAACAGCTTCTCCAGACTGCTCGTCGACAAGGGATGATCAAGTATCGCCAGCATTCCTTCAGGATAGTTCAAGATTATAGTCCCGAAGCAATGAAGGAGCGACTGTCTTTTAAACCTCTAATGTCGGAATGCTATGAAAAAAATCTCAAACCGGCACTACTGTACCCTGCACGTCTCAGAATCTCTCTTCTCGATGGAAATCGTCGTGTCTTCCACTCTACAACTGCCGCTCGAAGCTTTTTGGATGATAGTTACCCATCTGACACAGACATCCTCTCTTAATTAATGTCCGGTGCTTTTAGCACCAGCTTTTTTCTCTGGTGTTTTTCTTTAAAAATAAACCTTCTACCACTGTACGATGAAGCTTTTTTATAAGCTCAAGATTTTTGTTCTCTGCTTATTACTATAGTTATTACTCTATAACCTATATAGAGCACTTATTTCTTGTGAATAACATCATTTTCTTTTAGTTAACTTTTTCTTTAACTTTTTGTTTTTCATTATTATTATTAATGATTTGATCTGACGATCATTTTTAGTTATATGTTCCCTATTTTTGGTTTCCGTATAATTAAAATGGCGATTTGTCTTTCTTTTTGCATAACCTCCTTTGTTTTTTTTTGGGACACCGTGTTCTCATGTTTCTTCTTCCCATAATCCTTTTTCTTTTTCGGAAGCGATTTTTTACTTACTCGTTTATATTTAACTAATTATATGTATTGACATTAAATTTTTTTTATTTTATATATTTTAGCAATTATACTATGTAGACTATTTTACTATAGTGTTTATTTTTTATATATAATCAGTCTCCGGGGGGTCACCTATTTAACATATATTTTTGGAGTTGCCTCCTGCAGAAATGGGGTTAGAGTTAGTTTTAGTTAGTGCTTTTTTCAGCCTTCTCTGGCTTAGTTTGTGGTTCTTGGGGTTGGTGGGTGGGGTAGTCTTTTTCTTTTTTAATTTTTTCTATTGGTCTGATTTAGAACTACAAAGATGTCCGCAGTGTCGAGATTTCCGGTTCCTCTCTGATCATGTATTCCTCTTCCGATTTCATGAGTTCACATTATGGTTAACCCTTTACTTACCAAAGGGTTAATTTTAAATAATGGCTCATACTATTAATTTTGTCTCTTGGAATACAAATGGTTTAAACCATCCAATAAAACGGAAAAAGATTTTCAAAGTGTTCCAAAGACTGAATGCTCATATTATTTTTGTACAAGAGACTCATGTAAGGAAAGAGGATAATCAACGCTTCTTTAAGTTTTGGAAAGCACAACAATACCATTCAAATGCTCAAGCCAAAATTAAAGGTCTTTCAATTTTTATAGATCCCTCAATTACATTTATTCATCAAGACATTATCTCAGATCCTAATGGCAGATTTCTATTAATTACTGGGGTACTTTTTTAATAAAAAGGTTGCTATGGTTAATGTTTATGCTCCGAATGTGGATTACCCTGAATTTCTTAAACACCAATTCACTTCCTTTCCTAACTTAAACGAGTATATGTTGATAATGGGCGTGACTTTAATTTATGTTTGAATCCCATGTTGGACAGATCCATAGGTAGTCCGGCTTTACTGAATAAGTCCGCTACTCTTATTAACTCTTTTATGTTTGATTCTGGGATTTCAGAAATTTGGAGATTTCTACATCCAAATGATAAAGAATTCTCCTTTTTTCACATGTTCATCGTTCTTATTCCCGAATTGACTATTTTTTTATTGACTCTCGTTTAATTCCATCTGTAGTTGATTGTAATTACGACATTATTGCTCTTTCAGATCATGCTCCAATGAAACTTTCTATCAAGTTAATGGATACCTCTTGTACTAACAGACAATGGCGATTTTACCCTATTTTGCTTCAAGATTCGGACTCTGTCAAGTTTATAAAGGAGCAGATTGATTTCTTCTTTTCAACTAATACTACGGAAGAAGTTTCCACTGGAACTGTTTGGGATGCTTTTAAAGCTTATATCCGTGGTCAGATTATTTCCTATTCAGCTGGTTTGAAAAGACGTGTTAACAATGAAATACTTCTGTTGGTTGATAAAATTAAAGAAATCGATAAAAAATATGCTATTTCTCCCAGTAAAGAGCTGTACAAACACAGAGTTGAACTCCATTTGGAACATAGCTTATTATTAACATCCTCGATCGAAAATCAATTAATGAGAACTAGAAGTGATTTTTATATTCATCGTGATAAATCGGGTAAATTATTGGCTAACCAATTGAAATTTGATTCAGTTAAACGTCAAATTACTAAGATTCGCAAACAAGATGATCCTTTCACAGTTGATCATGCTGGGATAAACCAAACCTTTCAAGAATTTTATACCTCTCTATATCACTCTGATTTTCCTCATGATTCTAATTTCATGCATGACTTTTTAAGTAAGTTGAATTTTCTGAAACTATCACCTGAAGATAGCTTATCATTAGAAACTTCCACTATAGAGGAAGAAATAATAACTGTAATCTCATCATTGAATTCTGGTAAAGCACCCGGTCTGGATGGGTTCACAGTGGAATTTTTAAAATTCTTTTCCTCCATTCTCTCTCCAAAGTTGTCTAGAATATTCAAGGAAGCAATCAGTTTAGGTAAATTACCACAATCATTTTATGAAGCCTCTATTTCTCTAATTCTTAAAAAGAATAAAGGTCCTACTGATTGTGCATCATACAGACTGATATCTCTTTTGAATGTAGACTCAAAAATTTTTTCAAAAATTCTAGCAACTAGGTTAGAGAAGGTGTTACCTCAAATTATATCCATGGATCAAACCGGATTTATTAAAAATTGCTATTCATCCTTTAATATTAGGAGGTTAATGAATATTGTTTATACTCCCTCACTTACTACGCCGGAATGTATTATCTCATTAGATGCTGAGAAAGCCTTTGACAGAGTTGAATGGCCTTATTTAATTAATGTTCTTGATCAATTTAATTTTAGTTTGACATTTATATCTTGGATTAAATTGTTATATTACTCCCCGGTATCCTCGGTTTGTACTAATCATAGATCTTTTTTTCGTCTTTTTCGTGGTACTAGGCAAGGTTGCCCTCTTAGTCCTTTACTATTCAATATCGCCCTTGAACCTTTAGCAATTGCTATCCGTGACTCACCAAATATTTTTGGTATTACCCGCGGAAACGAAATACATAAATTATCATTATATGCAGATGATTTGTTGTATACATCTCTAATCTGGAGAAGTCAATTCCTGCTATTCTAGGTTTGTTGGCTCAATTTAGTAACTTCTCTGGTTACAAATTGAATCTTAATAAGAGTGAATTATTCCCTTTAAATAAGCAGGTACCTATTTATGGATGTTTACCATTTAAATTGGTTACTGATTCATTTATATATTTAGGGATAACAATTACGAAAAAATATAAAGATTTATTTAAAACTAATTTTTTACCTTTAATTGATCAGATTAAACTTTTGTTTACTAAGTGGTCACCAACCTCCTTGTCTTTGATTGGTCGGATTAATGCTATTAAGATGATCATTTTGCCCAAATTTTTGTATGTATTTCAATCGGTTCCAATTTTTATCCCAAAATCTTTTTTCGATAACGTAGACTCAAAAATTTCCTCATATATTTGGCAGAACAAAAGTCCTAGGTTAGGTAAAAGGTATCTACAGAAATCTAAAAAGGAGGGGGGGCTTGCCCTCCTGAATTTTAGATTCTATTATTGGGCAATTAATATTCGATATTTAAAATTTTGGTTACGAGATTTGGATGTATCCTTAAACCCACATTGGGTAAATCTTGAATCTAATTCATTACAAGGGTTTTCCTTGGGTTCGGTTTTAGGAACTTTGCTTCCTTTTACTTCTTTTAAATTGTATAAACAAGTGAATAACCCAACAGTTAAGCATACTTTACGTATATGGTTTCAATTTCGGAGATTTTTTGGGTTTAATCAATTTATTCTAGCAAGCCCATTATATCTAATTTCCTTTTTCAACCTTCCACTATGGATCAAGCTTACTTTGATTGGAAAACCAAAGGTATAATATTTTTTCGTGATTTATTTTTGGACAATTGTTTCATGTCTTTTGATCAACTCTCTAATAAATATAACTTACCCAGATCTCACTTTTTTAGATATCTACAGATTAGAAACTTTTTAATTACTGTTTCTCCTAATTTTCCACACCCATATCCAATGGACACTTTGGAAAAAATTTTAGATTTAAATCTTTCTCAGAAAAGTGTTGTAGCAGTTATATATAATATAATTATGAACTTATGTCCTGATGCTTCTAATAAAATTAAAGCTGACTGGGAAAGAGAATTTAAGATTATTATACCGATTGAAAAATGGGAAAAAATTCTTCAATTGGTTAATTCATCCTCTGTATGTGCTAAACATGTGTTGATACAGTTTAAAGTAGTGCAGAGGGCTCATATGTACAAAGATAAACTATCTCGTTATTATTCTTATATTAATCCAATATGTGATAGATGTCATTCTGAGATAGCTTCTTTAACTCACATGTTTTGGTCATGTCCTTTGCTGGAAAAATATTGGAAAGATATTTTTGACATTATTTCAACGGTCTTGAATATAGACTTACAACCTCATCCAATTACTGCTATCTTTGGATTACCAATGATAGATTCAAATTATTTAACCTCTTCATCACGTAGGATGATTGCATTTCTTACTTTAATGGCTAGAAGATCCATTCTGTTGAATTGGAAAGAGATTAACCCTCCTACTGTATTTCATTGGTTTTCACAAACTATGGTGTGTTTGAATTTGGAAAAAATTAGAAGTGCGGTTTATGACCCTTCCATTAAATTTGAAAAAACTTGGAGGCCATTCATTCAGCATTTTCATTTGATGTAATTTGATCATTTCCAAACTTGTTTTATCTCTCTGTACTGCTGGTTGAGAGGAATGGAGTCGTCAACACTAAGGTTTTCTTCTTTCCCATTTTTAAGTTGTTAGTATTGCCCAAGTCTTTTAGTTTAGTTGACTAATTCTGTTTAGTTTTTTTGGGGGGATGGGGTTTGTTTTTTTTCTTTTTTTTTTTCCTTTTTCATGATTTTTTTCCAGTTTTTTTTTTGCTTTGTATTATTCATTGCTATTTTTACACAATTGGGAGCTTTGTTAACTTACACTATTTGGTCTTATAATTACTTATTTTAAGTGTAACAATGTATCTCCTACTATTTGTATTATTGCTATGTTTTGTTTCTATTTTATGAAATTAATAAAAAGATTGAAAAAGAAAGAGAATGAAATAATTGTTACTCCAGATCCGATACAGCTCAAAAATAATAATGTTTCCTTCTCACAAAACAAAAATAATAACAACAGTAAGATCAAGAACACAATAAAAATATACAATAAATATAAATACATTAGGTACAGAGGAGATGTCAGGGATAAGTTTTTTATGCAGAGTGGTGAGTGTGTGGAATAGGCTGCTGGCGATGGTGGTGGAGGCGGATACAATAGAGTCTTTTAAGAGACTCCTGGATAGGTACATGGAGCTTAGAGGGCTATGGGTAACACTAAGTAATTTCTAAAGTAAGTACATGTTAAGCAAAGCATTGTGGGCCGAAGGGCCTGTATTGTGCTGTAGGTTTTCTATGTTTCTATCAGCTTATGTACATAAAGTGACCCTATGTACAGGAGTGTCTGTACATAAAGTGATTGACAGGAAATGATAAAGTAGTGATGATGGGGTGGGGGGAGCTTAGTGGGTGGTTTAAGGGACAAAGTACTGCATACTTATTTGTCCCATTTTTGGTATTCAATGTATTTCTCTTTGTTGTAATGTTCAATTTTTTTTTTACAAAAAGCTGACGTTATTCTTTTTTCTTAACACATTCCAGTATTAGCAAGTGGTAGTTGGAGTCTCAGAAGTAGGCAAGGAGTCTGCGAATGGTTCTTCCAGCTGCTGAACTCTCAGAATTCTTCCGTTGGACAACAGACAAAAGAGTGAGGCCTACAGCACTTTCGGGACGATGCAATCCTTCACTTTACCTATTGTGTTTTTGAACAGTGCCTTGGGCTCGTCCACACACCAATCTGAGTAAACAACTGGAAAATCAGGTATATTAACCTTCAGGTAAAAGCTTTTATATGATCAGCTTGTAATTATGCAACCCAGTGTATCTTTTCAGATGACGGAACTACAAACCTGTAACAGTGGACTAAGTGCACTTCTGGAGTAATTTGTTTCGGAAATCATTTTCAGCTTAATAGCCTGAAAGGATTTGAAATTTGTGTGGATTTATGTAATGGGTGGACATTTTCCTGCATAGATGACACTGGATAATAAAATTAAAAATGTCCCTCCTTCTTCTCGATTTGAAATTATTTGCACATATGGAAGTTTTAGCAACTATTGCAATCTTAGGAACCTATCTTCTACTTTTAAAAAACAGTATTGTGCGAAATTCTTAGACACGTAATGAAGTTAGGACTGATCAGACACCTTCCTGATGGTATTGCATGATGGATTAGAATCTGTTTGTACTTCTCAGCACTGAGGATTCCATTAATTCTGACCAGATCACCAACTCCATTTGCCCTACGATGCAGGGAACCTCTGACATGCTTTCCTGTTGGTAGCAGACACTCATCTGTGTATTGCTGTCCAGCTTTTCCATGGACAAACTGCCTCCTGGTTGAGCCAAAAATTTCAAATTTTGTCCTGCCAGTTCAGAGTAGTTGCTGCCATTGTTCAGCACACCCATCCTGTGTTTTTGTGCGTAGGAGAGCCTCTTGGTTTTGTTTCCACTTCGAAGGAATGGCTTTTTGGCAGCAACTCTCTCTTGAACATTTCTGACATGACTTCTCCAGACTATAGAGGGGTGTACTTCAGACATCCCACCCTGCAAAAACTCATTTCAGGGAGGTAGCACTATCAACATGTGGGAGACTTCCGGGAGAAGTGGGATGTTTTCAATAGAGTAGCTCCTTAGCAGCCAGCCAGCTAGTTTAAATGAAGTTAGCTATGCCAGTGAAGGAATGACACCTGCTAAACTCACTTCAACATGTCTTTTACATCTTAACCCACCATGGGCAATAGAAAAGTCACTGTTGCAAACAGTGCAGCGAGCAGCACTGTCATTACTTTTGACCCCTATTAGGCAGGGATACACTTTAGTGTAGTCTGGGGTGATGTACGTTTTATATCTTTTTTGGAACACTCTGCCACTCTGACTTTTTTTGGAACTCTCTTGCTCTCGCTCACTCTCTATCGCGCTCTGTCTCTCACGCTTGCCTTCTCGCGCTCTCTCGCGCTTGCTTTCTTGCTCTCTCGTGCTTGTTTTCTTGCTGTTACTCTTGCTCTCCTGCACTTGCTTTCTCGCTTTTGCTCTCACTCTCACTCTCTCGCGCTTGCTTTCTCGCTGTCACTCTCTCTCGCGCTTGCTTTCTCGCTGTCACTGTCTCTCGCGCTTGCTTTCTCGCTCTCTTTTGTGCTTGCTTTTTCGCTCTTGCTCTCGCTCTCGTTCTTGCGCTTGCTTTCTCGCTCTGTCGCACGCGCTCTCTCTCTCTTGTGGTCGCTCTCACTCTCTCTCGCACATGCTTTCTTGCTCTTGCGCACGCTCTCTCGCTTACTCTCGCGCGTTCTCTCATGCTCGCTCTCAAAAAAATCAATTTCCGCGACATTGTATATAATTTGCGGGCATCAGGGAGCCACTGTTAATTTGCGGGAGACTCCCGGAACTTCCGGGAGAGGTGGGATGTCTGGTACATGGGTTCCAGTACTTTCTGTGTGTTCAGAGCTGATAGCAGAACTGGACTTCTTCCGAGTTAGAAGGGACATTAGTTTGGTGTATATCCCGTCTCCTGTACTCAGTTTCTGTGTCCGACCACTGCATTTCTGATCAACCTTGCCTGTTTGTACGTGCTTCTTCAGAAAAGATTGGACAGCACATCTGGAAACCCCTGTCTGCCACAACATTTCTGCTTGGGAGAGACCTCGCTGACGCAGGATGACCAGCTTGTGGTCTTGTTACTAAACTCATTCTCGCCATGGTGTTAGAATTGATGATTTGAAGATTAAGCTCCCCCATCTGCCACAATCTCACCTTTTAGTTGTCCGTCATCCAGTTTGATTTCTGTACACCTGTTTCTGTTTCAGTTAATCAGTTTAGTGCATTCAACTCATTTTGTCATTGATCATTAGCATCCTGTTTGTTATCTTGGTTTAATCATGCACTGGGCTAGATACGTACTAAGTAATCAAGTTTTATTTGAAAGGTGGTCTATTATATGTTACTTTCTTCAAAGAACTACAAATATTTCTTGGTAACAATTTTTTGGAAAATGAATCTTTAGAAATCTAAAATTTGCTCTTTTCTATGGGCACACTAATGCAGAAGAGAAAAGTAAACATCTAAAACAAAATTTGAATATAAAATCTAGGCTGCCTAAGAGTTTTGCACAGAACTGTAGTTATCTTAAAAAGAAAATTGATCTTTTGAAAAAGATGATTTTGGTATGAAAATCCTTTGTGCATTATTTTTAATCAACAGATCAATATATTTAGTAAATGACACTTTGCATCATTTTATTTAAATCATCACTGCATATATAAATTACTTTTGTTAAAGCAATATAGAATGGAGCCTCATCCAAGCACCAATAAAATGGAAGCAACTGGAAAATTCAGATGAAAGCTTTTAACAATCAGCCGGCAATGATCCAACCCCATGTATGTACTGTTCAGATGACAATACTACAGGTCCACGTCAAAGAATTAAGTGCACTTCTGAAGTCGACAGATTTTGGATAGGGAAGGACAATGTGTTGAGGTGTATCAGCTGTGGCTATGATGAACAGGCTCGAGGGGCAAAACAGCTTCTGGTGCTCTTATCTCTTACCTTTATGTTATCATTTGTATCAAATAGAAGCTTGTGTTTAAATGTGACTTTTATTTCAGTTTTTATGTTCTCAGTGACAGTGATGATCAAAATATGCTTGTGCTTGTTTGGTAGCTACACCTAACATTGAAAGTTATAGAAAGGATGCGGACCCCACCTAGAAAATAATTATTGGAGGGGTGGGGGTATAAGGTGGGGATCTTTCACAATTGTACAAAAAGGTCCTGCTCCTGGACATGAAACATAAGCAAGAACTCTTTACTTTTAATATCTGCTGCTTCTTAGTAATATTGATGAAGAAGGACATTCTCAATTCATTATTTTCTATGTTATTATCTGGATTTTGGGTTTTATGCTTCTCTGGTTATTTGATTACTAGACAGTAACTATCATTGACATAAATTAATTGGATAATAAAGTTTGCACTAATCATTAATTCCTGCAGCTAATGTTTGTAAATGGAAAGGTAATGCAGTGATGGAAGGGGCTGCAGTATACAGCTCAGGGTCTTGACCTGAAATGCTGACAACCCTCTGCCTCCATCGATTCTGCCTGACCTACTGAGCTCCTTCAGTGGTTTGTTCTTTTCCTCACAGCTGTTAGTATTGATATTGGTGTTGTTCATTGATACATGTACTAAGGTACTGTTAGAAGCTTGTCTTGCATGTTGTTCATACAGATCAATCATTACACACTGTATTAAGGTCGAACAATATAAAGCAATAGCAATGCAGAATAAAGTGTAAGAGCTACAGAGAAAGGGCAGTGCAAATAAACAAATTTCAAGATTATAGCAAAGTAAATTATGAAGTTAAAAATCCATCGCATTGTAAAAGAGGTGCATTCAAAAGTCTGGTACCAGCTGGATAGAAGCTGTCTTTGAGGTTGGTGGTATGTGCTTTCAGGTATCTTCTGCCCGATGGGAGAGAATAGTGCTGAGCAGCGTCCACAACTCTGCAGCTACTTGTGGTGATGTTCAGAGCAGCTGCCGTACCATGTTATGCATCCAGTGAAAATGCTTTCTGTGGTGCATTGATAAAGTGGAGCCTAGTCAGTGTTGATCTCTCGGGAAGTATGGCAGCCTGTACAGATGATGGTGGGAAAAGAAATGAAGTAAGTGATGAGACTGTAATGCAGAAATAACACAAGTTTGCCCTACTGTAGGTCACACACAACATTAGTTTGTTCACCTCGCTCCAATGACTTCTCCAGCTGTGTGCATTTACTGAGGCAGTGTATTCTCACAGGGTTTATTTTTGGGAGAACTTCCGATGGAGCCAGCAATCTGAAGCACATCTGCACCTCCAGGAAAGGTGCTTATAGCCTCCCATTATTTAAATCAAGAGTCATGGTGGAGTGTGGCTGGAATATTGTGGGCACTGCGAACTCCCTGAGAATCAGACTTGCATGAGGTTCCAGTGCTTTTCCATCTTCTGCTGCAGACAAGTTGTATATTTAGGGAATGGAGCCCCTTATATTCCTAAGTGAAACCACCTTGGTTTCCTTGGCTGCATAAGTCTAGGGAAGAGACTGCAGAGGCAACTGGATGACCTCAGGTTCATCCGGGAAACCGAGAGTTTTCTGGACAGGACCTGCAGCGAGATCGTTACACCGAAGATACCGGAAGAGAGAATGGGGGGGTGGGGGCAATGATGAGGAAGGGATAGATGCTTGGTGTACCGGAGAACAAGGGGGATGTGCCTCTTGAAAACAGGTTCATACTCTTGCAAGCTGTCAGGACAGAAGACAGTGCCAGTCTGAGAGGCGGACGGGGCTGCGAGTCAAAAATTGGTGCTGAAATAAAGCCGAGGAGACAGACATTAGGCAGAGCCGTGGTAGTAGGGGACTCCATAGTGAGAGGTACAGAAAGGGGTTTCTGCGGCAACAGGCGGGATTTAAGGATGGTGTGTTGCCTCCCTGGTGCCAGGATCCAGGACATCACGGACCGATTGCAGGGCATCCTCAAGGGTGAAGGTGATCAGCCGGAGGTGGTGGTGCATGTTGGCACAAATGCCGTCAGGAAGAAGATGAGAGACATTTTGCAGCGTGACTTCAGAGAACTCGGAAGAAGGCTGAAAAGCAGGACCTCCAGGGTGGTTATCTTGGGTTTGCTTCCAATTCCTTGTGCTGGAGAGGTCATGAACAGGGAGATAGGGGATCTGAATGTGTGGCTGAGGAGCTGGTGCGGGGAGCAGGGATTTTGATTCTTGGACCACTGGGGGATCTGTTTTGGGGTAAGGATGAATTGTACAGAAGGGACGAGTTGCACCTTAACAGACGGGAGACCAGCGTTCTGGCATGCAGGTTTGCCATGTTACACGGGTGTGTTTAAACCAAGTGGTGGGAGGGAGGGGATGAACTGGAAATATAAGAATGGAGTTAAAGGGAATGAGAGAATAAGAAAAGTTAAGAAAGACAACAGAATTAAAGGGGCAGAAAGATCGGGAAGGGATCAGAGAGTATGGGCAAGTGCAATAGGAATCGATGTGAAAGATGAGGGGAGTAAAAGTATTACTTTAAAAGGATTTAAAGTATTATATATGAATGCACGGAGTATAAGGAATAAAGTGGATGAGCTTGAGGATCAGTTGGAAATTGACAAGTATGTTGTTGTGGGAATAACTGAAACATGGCTGCAAGAGGACCAGGGGTGGGAAATAAATATTCAGGGATATACATCCTATCGAAAGGACAAACAGGTTGGCAGAGGGGGTGGGGTGGCTCTGTTGGTGAGGAATGAAATTCAATCACTTGTGAGGGGGGACATAGAAGTATGGATAGGACTGAGAAACTGTAAGGGCAAAAAGACCCTGATGGGAGTTATCTACAGACCCCCAAACAGTAGCCTGGATATAGGGTGCAAGTTAAATCAAGAGTTAAAATTGGCATGTTGCAAAGATAATTCTATGGTTGCTATGGGGGATTTTAACCTACAGGTAGATTGGGAAAATCAGGTTGGTACTGGACTCCAAGAAAGGAAGTTTGTGGAATGCCTCAGAGATGGATTCTTAGAGCAGCTTGTATTAGAGCCTGCCAGAGAGAAGGCAATTCTGGATTTAGTGTTGTGTAATGAGCCAGATTTGATAAGGGAACAAGGTAAAGTAGCCATTAGGAGGTAGTTACCATAATATAATAAGTTTTAAACTACAATTTGAGAGGGAGAAGGGAGAATCGGAAGTGTCAGTATTGCAGTTGAACAAAGGGGACTATGGACCCATGAGGGAGAAGCTGGCAAAAGTTGACTGGAAAGATACTCTAGCAGGGATGACAGTGGAACAACAATGGCAGGTATTTCTGGGAATAATACAGAAGGTGCAGGATCAGTTCATTCCAAAGAGGAAGAAAGGTTCTAAGGGGAGTAAGGGGCGACCATGGATGACAAGGGAAGTCAAGGACAGTATAAAAATAAAAGGGAGGAAGTATAACATAGCAAGGATGAGTGGGAAGCCAGAGGACTGGGAGACTTTTAAGGAGCAACAGAAGATAACTAAAAAGGCAATACAGGGGGAAAAGATGGGGTACGAAGGTAAGCTAGCCAAAAATATAAAGGTGGATAGTAAAAGCTTCTTTAGGTATGTGAAGAGGAAAAAAATTAGTTAAGACCAAAGTTGGGCCCTTGAAGACAGAAACGGGTGAAATTATTATGGGGAACAAGGAAATGGCAGATGAGCTGAACAAGTACTTTGGATCTGTCTTCACTAGGGAAGACACAAACAATCTCCTAGATGTAATAGTGGCCAGAGGACCTAGGGTAACAGAGGAACTGAAGGAAATTCGCATCAGGCACAAAATGGTGTTGGGTAAACTGATGGGACTGAAGGTTGATAAATCCCCAGGGCCTGATGGTCTGCAACCCAGGGTACTTAAGGAGGTGGCTCTAGAAATAGTGGACGCATTGGTAATCATTTTCCAATGTTCTGTAGATTCAGGATCAGTTCCTGCGGATTGGAGGGTAGCTAATGTTACCCCACTTTTTAAGAAAGGAGGAAGAGAGAAAACAGGCAATTATAGACTAGTTAGTCTGACATCAGTGGTGGGAAGATGCTGGAATCAATTATAAAAGATTTAATAGCGGCATATTTGGATAGCAGCGGCAGGATAGGTCCGAGTCAGCATGGATTTACGAAGGGGAAATCATGTTTGATTAATCTGCTGGAATTTTTGGAGAATGTGACTATGAAAATGGACATGGGAAAGCCAGTGGATGTAGTGTACCTGGGCTTTCAGAAAGCCCTTGATAAGGTCCCACATAGGAAGTTAGTGTGCAAAATTAGAGCAAATGGTATTGGGGGTAGGGTACTGACATGGATAGAAAATTGGTTGGCAGACAGGAAACAAAGAGTAGGGATTAATGGGTCCTTTTCAGAATGGCAGGCAGTGACTAGTGGGGTACCGCAAGGCTCGGCGCTGGGGTCGCAGCTATTTACAATATACATTAATGATTTAGATGAAGGGATTAAAGGTAACATTAGCAAATTTGCAGATGACACAAAGCTGGGTGGCAGTGTGAAATGTGAGGAGGATGTTATGAGAATGCAGGGTGACTTGGACAGGTTGGGTGAGTGGGCAGATGCATAGCAGATGCAGTTTAATGTGGATAAATGTGAGGTTATCCACTTTGGTGGCAAGAACAGGAAGGCAGATTACTATCTGAATAGTGTCAAGTTAGGAAAAGGAGAAGTACAACGAGATCTAGGTGTTCTTGTTCATCAGTCACTGAAAGCAAGCATTCAAGTACAGCAGGCAGTGAAGAAAGCTAATGGCATGCTGGCCTTCATAACAAGGGGAATTGAGTATCGGAGCAAAGAGGTCCTTCTGCAGCTGTGCAGGGCCCTGGTGAGACTACACCTGGAGTACTGTGTGCAGTTTTGGTCTCCAAATTTGAGGAAGGACATTTTAGCTATTGAAGGAGTGCAGCGTAGGTTCATGAGGTTAATTCCTGGGATGGCGGGACAGTCATATCTTGAAAGATTGGAGCGACTGGGCTTGTATACACTGGAATTTAGAAGGATGAGAGGGGATCTGATTGAAACATATAAGATTATTAGGGGATTGGACAAGCTAGAGGCAGGAAACATGTTCCCGATGTTGGGGGAGTCCAGAACCAGAGGCCACAGTTTAAGAATAAGGGGTAGACAATTTAGAACGGAGTTAAGGAAAAACTTTTTCACACAGACAGCTGTGGTTCTGTGGAATGCTCTGCCTCAGAAGGCAGTGGAGGCCAATTCTCTGGATTCTTTAAAAAAAGAGTTAGATAGAGCTCTTAACGATAGCAGACTGAAGGGATATGGGGTGAAGGCAGGAAAAGGGTACTGCCATGATCCCGTGAATGGTGGTGCTGGCTCGAAGGGCTGAATGGCCTACTCCTGCACCTATTGTCTATTGTCTTAGACCCCCTCCGGACCTGCTAAACTCGTGAGACTGAGGCGCGCTTGATCCCACCCCAAACCTCTGTTTGTGTGGATGCTGTGTCATTTTCTACCGTTACAAATTAATGCCACAAAATAACACACAGTACACTGCATACGATTAAAGGAATTATATTTGTGAATCTTAACTGAAGTGTTAGTAAAGAAAAACAAAAAGAAAAGGGCCCTTTCTAATTGAACAGTCAAATGTGCACAAGTTGGATCTCATCTTGAACTTCTCTGTCACTCAGGCGCTGGGCCTCGATCAACATAAAAGCACGCACCACCTTCCGAGTGTTACTCTTGCAATCATTCTCAAAAAATCAGGTCTCTAAACAGATTATATGCTACTACTGGTTCTTCCCAGCGTGTTCTCTCTTCATCTCCTCTTGAACAAAAGTCCCAAGCCTAACCTTATTGTCCTTCACTGTTGTATTCTTTATATGTACTGTGTGTTACTCATAAACGTACATATTCTGGAAGAACATAACTAGAACTTTTATTAACGGCAACCAGGAACCACGTCTTAACCATACAAGCCTCTCGATCATTCTGCTATTTCTGCGCATACTCCGAATTCTGTCCAATCACGTTCTTACACGTGATGCATGATATCACCACATCTTCCTTTCCTTAAAAGAAAAACAATTAGTGACATTAATCAAAACAAATGCATAATTTAACATGTCTCTATTAGTCTCTCTGGGGGTTTCCCAGTGGTTCACACAGTTCTTGTATTTTGTTGTTATTTCCATGTTTCGTCTGGTCTGCATCAGTTAACAGAAACTCTGAAGTTGGCTCTTTCTTGAGGTCTTTGTGATTTATTCTTAATACTGCTCCTTCTTCTGTTTAGACCATTTATGATCTGGGTTGTACTTCTTCAAGTACTGTAGTTTTCTGTGTCCATGTATTCATTTTGTCTTGTATCCTCACTTTATCTCTTTGGTGCAGTTCAGGTAATGGATGAGAAAATCTGTCCAAGTATGTTTTCTGTTTTGCTTTATGTTCATCTTTCCATCTTTTCACTTGTTCACCTTCCTCTGTTCTCAGAAAGCTCTCATTTTTTGGCAGATTGAATCTCAAACAGCATCCCATCAAGAGCTGAGCAGGTGAAAGTGGAGTTCAAGTGGAGTACTATGATAGGCTAATAAAGCTTTATAAAAATCACCTCCACTAGCTTTTGCTTTGCTTTGTACATCAATGTCTTGATAATTCCTTTCGGCTTCTCAACTAATCCATTGGACTGAGGGAAAATTGGCCCAGATGTTGTATGAACAAAGCCCCATTCCTGAGCAAAATATCTCATGCATTCACGATTGAATTGTGGACCATCGTCTGTGAAAACTTCATCAGGTACACCATGTCTAGAAAAAACTGATTTCATGCATGTAATTACATTCTCTGCTGTTGTTCCGCCCAAACTACACACTTCAGGATACAAGGAGTAGTAATCTGTTATTAATAGATAATCTTTGTTGTCAATTACAAACAGATCAACGCCTATCTTCTGATAAGGTCTCTGAGGACTAGCATGTGGATGCAGTGGCTCCTTAGGGTTGCTAGGTTAGTATTTAAAGCATATTCGACAAGAAGACACCAACTCTGCAATTCCTTAATTCATCCTGGGCCAAAACATCACTTCCTGTGCTCTTCTCTTACACTTTTCAATATCTAGGTGGCCTTCATGAATTCTCCCAAACATTTCTTTTTGGAGATGTTTAGGAATTACAGTTCTGCTATCTTTGAACAATATCCCATCCACAACAGAAAGTTCTGATCAGTGGTTCCAATATTCTTGTACTTCTGAGGTACAGTCATGCTTATTATCTGGCCATCCATCCATCACCACTTGTATTACCTGACTGAGAATTTTGTCCTTCTCTGTCTCAAGACACAGTAGTTCCAACATTTTGGGAACAACAGGTACAGTTTCTATGACTATATCAATAAATACCTGAACATCAATAACGTTCCTGTGACTGCCTTTTGTTGTTGGATCCACAGCTCTGGAAAGTGTGTCAGCCGTGTACATG
Source organism: Mobula birostris (assembly GCF_030028105.1). NCBI lineage: Eukaryota > Metazoa > Chordata > Chondrichthyes > Myliobatiformes > Myliobatidae > Mobula > Mobula birostris. Next base: position 30,291,153 of record NC_092375.1, on the reverse strand, counting down.
AATTTTCCAGGTGTGTATGACACATTCAATGCATATCTTTGCAATTTGATCATCATTCACAAAGGACAGTCGCTTAAAGGTTTGTTAAACAATGCAATCAAAGGCTTATGATCGGTTTAAAAGTCAATAGATTGCCCTGACACAAGCTGATGAAATCTCTCACAAGCAAACATAATACTGAGCAATACTTTTTCAATTTGGGCATACCTTGTTTCTGGATCGGATAATACATCATCATCATCATCATCAGGTGCCATGCCCAGTCTGAGCTTTGACTGCCCTGGCCCACACACTCCTGTTTCGGGTCAAGTGGATCAATTCATTCCTATTCATTTCCAGTTCTCTGGCTGCTGTCTCCATTATCATTTGTCTTTGCCTTCCTCTTGCTTTCTTCCCTTAAATCTTTCCCATAATTACTGTACATTCTAACTCCTCTTTCCTAATCACATGTCCAATGAAGTCACGTTGCCTTTTCATGATCTCATACATTATTTCTCTTTTTGTGCTTGCTCTGTTCATGACATCCTCATTAAATATTCGTTTCAGATAATGTGCGAGACGGATATGCCACTGGTAGCCATTCCTGATCATGTTTTTGGAGTAATACTGCCCCTAAGCCTGCTTGAGATGCATCACATGAGATTTTGATGGATCTCTCAGCATCACAGAATTTCAACACAGGTTCTTTAGTGAGCACTTCCTTGAGATTTTGTCATGCTTTCTCCCGTTCATGATTCCAGCTCCATTTCTTTTTTCTGTTAGCTGCCTCAGTGGAGCAAGCTGCTCCCCAGGATTGGGTATGAATTTTCCCATGCAGTTGACCATTCCCATAAACCCTTGAACATCCTTTTTACATTGCAGTCTAGGCATGTTCTCAATAGCAGAAACCTTCAATGAATCAGGACGCACACCCTCTTTGCTGATGATACCACCCACAAAGGTAAATTCAGTCACTCCTAGCTGACATTTGTTTTTATTCAACTTCAGGTTTGCCTTGCGTGCTGCCTCAAACACTTGTCTGAGTCTGACATCATACTCTTGTTTAGTTGATCCCCAAACAATGATATCGTCCATGGAAGTATCCACGCCCTCAATGTGCTCATAGAGCATGTGAATGGTTTTATTGTACACTTCAGGAACTGATGCAATTCCAGACAGAAGCCAAAGAAAACAGTGTCTGGCAAAAGGAGTGTTAAAGGTACATAACTTTGAACTCGGTTCATCTAGTTTAAATTGCCAGAATCCAGAGGATGCACGTAACTTACTAAAGTATTTTGCATTAGCAACTGTGACATAATTTCTTCACGAGTAGGCAATTTTAAATGCTCTCCTTTAATGGCTCAATTCAAGGCTCTTGGATCCAAGCAGATCCTCAGTTTTCCACTTCTCTTATCAACAATGACAAGTGAATTGACCCATTCAGTTGGTTCATCAATTTTTTTATGACTCCTCACCGTTCCATTCTGTCAGGCTCTGTTTTCAGTTGATCACGTAATGCAAAAGGTACTTTTCTACATGGATGTACTACGGTTTGCACTGTGTTGTCAATTTTAATCGTGTGCTCTCCTGGAAGACAACCAAGCCCATTGAACAAGTCCTCATACTCTTTCATCAAGTCACTGTATTCTGACTAGGTGTCACTGTCCAGGACTAAGACTCTTTTCACCAAATTCAGTCTCTCACAGGCAGATAAACCAAGTATTGACTGTACATTCTTAAGCATGTCACATACCGCATGACGGGTTAAAGAACCAGCTGAAATGGAAAACACTTTGGAGTCCAGTATTGCTATTATCTAATGGTATTTATTAGTAACTACGCAATACAGTAATATAAAATCAGATATGTAAAACAGGTTAGCACTGATTAGATATAAATAAGTGTGGAAATATATATGAAAACCAAGCTTCTTCATGTCTAGGGGTAAATAGATAGTCTTACGAAGATGAGTAAAGTTCAGTTTGTGGTATTGAGTTGAGAAGTGATGGAGAGAGAGAGAGAGAGAGAGAGAGAGAGAGGGAGAGATTTGAGTCTTCAGGTGAGCTGATGCCGTTGATCTTCCCGTCGTCCTCGGAAATCCTTTAGAAGTCACCGACTGTGACCACAACAAAGGGCACTGTTCTTCTGTGGTGTAATTATCAACCCAGGTGATGGTTGGCAACACACAAATAACTCCCCACCGGTCACACCCTTTTCACACTGTGAGAGCCACTGATTGATCTGCCTGATTGATCCTCCAAAACTCACTTTTCTGTGGGCACAACAAAGCTCATTCAGTGTCCAAAACCATGTGTCTGTAGGTCTAACAGTTGACCTTCCATTTATCTCACCGTGCTGAATACCAACTGTCCACTAAGCAGCTCCTCCCTTCTCTCTCTGTAAGAACTTGGAAGCTGCTAGTGTCCTTAAAAGTGTAAACATGCTGCTGAAAAACCTTAACACCATCTTAAAGCAGTCTTTGCCTCTCCTGACGAAGGGTCTCGGCCCGAAACATTGACTGTACCTCTTCCTAGTGATGCTGCCTGGCCTGCTGCGTTCACCAGCAACTTTTATGTGTGTTGCTTGAAATACCAGCATCTGCAGTTTTCCTCATGCTTCGCCTCTCCCTTCTGCCTTTTTTAACAAGGTGTCTGTTTTGGACACCTCTCTCTCTCTCTTTCCAAAAGTACAGTTTATAGGTGTAATTCAGGACCCTGTCACAGGCAGGACCACAAATGAAAGTGTGTGCAGCATATTTTTGTGTGATACTTTTGCCACACATGTTTCTTTAACTGGAATGTCTGCACCTGAATACCCAGTCACTTTTATATTTGTCTGATGTAACTTTGGTCTTGGCTTTAATGCATTAAACTCAAATTCTGCAAGAACATTTACTTGTGCTCCAGTATCCAATATAAACAGAATAATGTTTTGGTGCACTTGCAATGGCGTAGTCCAGTCATTCATTCTTTCTTTGTTTTCACAAAGCACATCTATGTAAAACTCCTCAGATTCATTTTCAAGCACTGCATTTACATATTTTATTTCCTTTCTACTTTTGCAACAGCGTGAAAAATGAATAATCTTACCACAGTTATTGCACACCTTCCGATACACTGGACACATTTTAGGTCAGTGCTGCCACCCACAGCGATCACAAAGTTTTTTTCTTTCAGATGACATCTTGTTCTCTGTTGGTTTCACAGTCGCTTCATTATTTTTTCTAACATGTTCGTGGTTATTCACAGTGTGTGCACTGCAGTTCTCAGTAAAAAGCTCTTTAGCCTGCGACTTTACGGTTTCTGAAGCTTTGCAGAGAATCAAAGATTTTTCCAAATTTACGTCTGGTTCTCTTAAGAGTCTTTCTCTCAGAGCATTATCCAGAATGCTGCGAACAATTCTGTCTTTAACGAGTGAGTCCGTCAGCTCTGCAAACTCACATGTTTTACTGTGATTTCTCAATTCCGTAACAAACTGATCAATCGTTTGACCAGCTTTCTGCTTGCATGTAAAGAATTTGTATTGTTCATACATCACATTGCGCTTCGGTATACAAAGTGCTTCAAATTTGTCATTTATTGCTTTTAGATTCAAATTATCTCCATCTTCAAAAGTAAAATGGTTATATACCTCAATTGCATCATCCCCAATCACATGGCATAGAATTGCAGCTTTTGTTTTCTCTGTTTTATTATCTGCTCCGATCGCTGATAAATAAATTTCAAAACGCTGTTTAAATCTTTTCCAGTTTTCAGATACATTTCCAGTCAGCTGAAGCGTCGTTGGGGGTTGCAAAACTTCCATTCTTAAAGCTGTTAGCAAACAATGAAAAAGTTTACGCTCTTTCTTTTTCCATTATCTTCACTTCTCCTGTGTTAGCGAAATGAATTATTCTTCCAGACTGACTTCTGATACCATGTTGTGTTCTTTATACATACTGTGGGTTACTCATAAAGACACATATTCTGGAAGAACATAACTAAAACTTTTACTTAACAGCAAACAGCAACCACTTCTTAACCATACAAGCTTCTCGACCATTCTGTCATTTCTGCACATGCTCTGAATTCTGTCCAATCACGTTCTTACACGTGATATCACCACACTTCACCAAGAAAACTTCCCACTGATTGGATGGCACACATTCCACATCATCCCTTATCTTCAACAAGAATCCAAACAGGCTGAAAGCAGAACAGACTGCTCTTACAGAACTGCTAAATGAAATACCTACAGGATAACAGTAAAGATGTGAACCAGGGCATTATACTCTTCCCCCACCACAAATAGTCATGTCCTCATGACTTTGTAATTATTTGTCATCCCACCATTAATAACAGCATTTTTAAAAGAATTTCAGAATGTCAGAACCTCCAATCCATTGGTAAATGGTAGTGACATATCTCACTGGGGGGATAGTCACAACCCTCTGTTTCCCCGGTGCTATGTAGGCTAGCCTATCTGGGGACTCCTGACTCTTTGAGACCTCCTTATCCCATCATCTACATCTTCACTTTCAGACATTACTTGGGATACTTCTGGTCTATAAGGCAAGGCCTCCCCCCGGTCTATCACTCGTGCCTTCCTGCAACTCAGATCCCTCTGCCACTTGGCTGAGCTCAGCTTCATCCCCAGTTACCTTAGAGCCCAGCCCCCCTTCATTGCCCAGCTGCAAGCCTGCCTGAGCACTGCTGCTCCCCACCATTTCACCTGCCTCAGCGTGAGAAAGTTTGGGAATTTCTCCCCTAATTGATGGGGAGTTGGCAAAAGGCAGCATATATCACACCCCCAGTTCCTCATCCTTCGAGTCCGTATCCCATTCAGGGGCAGGCACCAGTTTAATCCTTCCTGCTCCTGGTCCTTCAGTCTCACCACATCACCGCAAAGCCCTCTTACTATGCGTAGGGCCCACGTCAGGCCTCTGGGTCAACTTGCACCCCTTGTACCAGAGGCAGAATGTAGTTCAGATGGAGAATCTTGACAGGCCCATTCCCATCCTCTGGTTTCACCCAGAAAACTGGCGCGTTTGGCATCTGACTCTCCACTACATAGGGCGTAGCCGCCCACCAGTCAGCCAACTTATGTTTCCCAGGTAGCCCCAAATTCCTTATGAGGACTCGATCTCCCAGCATGAATTGGGAGAACCTCACCTTTTGATCATACCTCCTATTATTTCCTTTAAGGGTGGGCTTTATTCCTGAGAACAGGCTGAGCCTACAATAGCCGGGACTTTGAACCTGGGCATTTTGCCATTTATTCGCCAGGGAGGTAAGGGTCACTACCACCTCAGAATGCTCAGCCCTCGCTTGAGGACTCATTAGACCTTCTACATCAGATGACTCCTTCCCCTCGCTTTGCAGAAATAAGAACAACTTGTCTTTAAAGCCTCTGCTCCAGCTGTGGGAAACTTGGCTTCTGATTCAGCACATTCACCTCTCCTCCCGGGAAGTATGGATAGCCCATGGCCCTCCTCTCTCGGGGCCCCAATAGTACCAGGCAGTTCTCCTCCCATTATATCAGTTCTAGCCCTAACAAGAACAAAGTCTTTTTCACCATTTTATCAAACCTCTGCCCGACCCCTACAGCATCCATAACCACGTATCGGAATCATTTTACCGGACTATAGTTTAACACAGACAAACAAACAACCCACTGGATCAATGCTCAGGGCAATCACACTGCATCCAATGAAATCAATCCTGGATGATACCCCCACAATAAAACCAGCTTGGTTTCCATGGCTGCATAAGTCTAGGGAAGACAACCTCTGTCCCCACCAAACATGTGAGATTGAGGTGTACTTGATCCCACCCCAAACCTCGGTTTGTGTGGATGCCGTGTCATTTGCTACCCCATTGCAAATTAATGCCATGAATTAACAGACAGAACACTGCATTTAATTAAAGGAATTATATTTATGAATCTTAACTGAAGGGTTAGTAAAGAATAACAAAAAGAAAAGGGCCCATTCTAATTAAATAGTCAAATGTGCACAAGCTGGATCTCATCTTGAATTTCTCTGTCACTCACATGCTGGGCCCTCGGTCAATGTGAAATCACGCACCACCTTCCGATTATCGCACTTACAATCCATCTCCCACTGAATTGTATGCTACGACTGATTCTCCCCAGCGTCTTCTCTCTTCATCTCCTCTCGAAGAAAAGTCCCAAGCCCAACCTTATTGTTCCTCACCAAGAAAACCTTCCACTAATTGGATGGCACACATTCCACATCATCCCTTATCTTCAACAAGAACCCAAACAGGCTGAAAGCAGAACAGCAGCTCTTACAGAGCTGCCAAATGAAATAGCGTAACAGTAAAGATGCTCCAATATCTTATGGTTTTATGTGTACCAAAGTATTACATATGCAAATTGAAACAATTCCTTTGGGTCAAGTTCAAGTTTAATTTCATTCAACAATCAAAATCAAAACCAGATTTAATATCACCAATATATTTTGTGAAATATATTAACTTTGCTGCAGCACAATGCAATACGAAATAACAGAGAAAAAAATTGAGTTACAGCAAGTACAAAGGTATATATATTATATAGTTAAGTAGTGCAAAAAATAAGAAATAAGAAAAAGTAGTGAGATAGTGTTCTTAGTTTAAAGGCACATTCAGAAATCCGATGATAGGAAGAAGCTGTTCCTGAATTGCTTATTGTGTGCCTTCAGCTTTCTGTACCTCCGTCCAGATTGTATCAATGAGAAGAGGGCATGTCCTGGGTAAATTTTTGAGGCGACGCTCCTTGAACGCTAGTGTACACGTGAATACCCATGAATACTGCTAAATAAAACAGTGTTACTCTGGGGACAAGGTGTAAAACACAGTACCAACAATCGTACTCAGTACAAGGCACAAATAGCATAGATAAGATAGGAAGCACATATAAAGATACCAGTAAAATACAGTCACACAAAGAATATAGTCCAAGACCACAAAATCACAAGTAGGCTTACAATTGATCACTGGACCTCAGTTCAGGTGCTCCCTGACTGACCAATCCTTGACACCCAACACATAATTGCCAATGAGCAAGGCGGTCCTGAATCTTTAAAGGAGCCATGCCAGCTATCCATACTCTGGGGAGTTAAAGCATCTAAAGCTCAGAAGCTGGCACGGATGGGCGTGTGTTGTTACACAATCCTTCTAATACAGAATCAAGAATGCTAACATTCAGGCAAGGTTGACAATGGATAAAGTGAGGCAATGAATTTTCAAACAGTGCAGTATTTACTGTGCATTGGAAATTGTTGGATTTATGGAGGAAAATCAAAGCTATTACCTGATATAGAAAGATCAGAAAAAGTCTACATAAAGTAATGGACTAGATGGTTGGGGGAGGGGGGCTGTGTTGATGTCTTTCTTTTGACTACTTCTGTGGTTTTCTGTATGTTATGGCTATCTGGAGAAGACAAATCTCAGAGTTGAAGTCTGCATACCTACATTGATAATAAAATGAACCTTTGAACCTTTCGATACAGCCCTATCCATGACAGGGAAAGCTTTCCCCACCATTAGACATTTATTCAAAATGAACGATTGCAGACAGTTCAGAAAGTTAAAAGGCTCACAGTAAATGTATTATTGAAGCAAGTGTACTGTATATCACCATATGCTGCCTTAAGATTCATTTTCCTGTGTTCATTCACAGTAGAAACAAAGAAACGCAACAGAATCAATGAAAAACTACATGCAAGCAAATACAGACAAACAATATGCTAAAAAAGACAAACTGTGTGTAACACTCGCTTCGCTTAGCAGCTTAATATAGGGGGTGATAACTCTCTGCCTGGCCAAACTTAAGAAATCTCGTTTGGGTGGATACTGCGCGATGTGTCCCCTGTTATAAATCAGTATCCCAAAATAACAAACAGTACACAATGTGCGATTAAACAATTAAGCTTTATAACTCTTACTTTGACTCTATGGTTAGTAGAGAAACAAAATATAAAAGAAAAAGGGCCCAAATCATAAGATTTAATAATAAACAGTCTATGCACAAAAGTTGGAGCTCACGGCTTCCCCTTCGCCGATCCTCCTTCGATCGTTGCTGCCACTCGGACCCTCTCTCCGAGTCCATCCCATCTAGCGGTCTACCATATTGCTGCATTCGCGTCTTCTCTCTTCATCTCTCCTCGACAAAAGACCACGAAAAAACCCAGCTCCCAGACACACAAGAAAGAACAACATTTCCTCATTGGCTAACCCCTGCATTCCAAACCCCCGTTATCTTCAGTGAAATCCCAAACATTGCTGCTACAGAGAAACCATTTCCTCAGCAGTGAACATTACAGAGAAACCATTACATGTGTAAGTACAATAATAAAGAAACAAACAAGCAAACAACATTGAGAACATGAAATGCAGGGTTCTTGAAATTGAGTCCGTAGGTTGTAGAATCAGTTCACTATTGAGGTGAGTGAAGTTATCCATGCTGGTTCAGGAGCCTGATGGTTGAACCTAGTGCCTCATTGATGATGGCAGCAGTGAGAAGAGAGCATGGACTGCATGGTTGGAGTCCTGGATTATGAATGCTGTTTACATGTGGCTGTGCTCCTTGTACATATGCTCAATGGTGGGAGAGCTTTTGCTGAGGGACTAATATCTACCCACTATTTTTGTAGGCCTTTCCATTCATGAGCATTGATGTTTCCATACCAGGATGTGATGCAACCCGCCAAGACACTCCACTGATAAGGGCAATAGTGATGGAAGACTCGAAAGTGAGGGGGACAACCGAGGGGGCTGTGTGGCTACGGAAAAGATGGCAGGATGGTGAGTTGCCTTCCAAGTGTCAAGGTAAAGGTTGTCTTTTGAGCAGCTGCAGAAAATTCTTGAGGGCACGGGAAAACAACCAGAGATCATTGTTCAGTACAGGTTTTCCCCACCATCCGAAGGTAGAGTGTTCCTATGAGACGGTTCGTAAGCCAAAATGTCGTAAAGCGAAAAAGCAATTACCATTTATTTATATGGGAAAAGTTTGTGAGTGTTCGCAGACCCAAAAATAACCTACCAAATCATGCCAAATAACACATAAAACCTAAAATAACAGTAACATATAGTAAAAGCAGGAATGATATGATAAATACACACCCTATACGAAGTAGGAATACTTTTCCACAATCATTACTGAACTGCTCTCCGTAGCGAAAATCTCACGCAAGCGCTGTCGGCAGACAATCTCACGCAAGTGCTGTTGGCAAGAACACTCTCTCCACTAACCTTTAAGCTATGAAGCTGCCAAATCATACCAAATAACACCTAAAAATATACAGCCTATATAAAGTAGAAATAACGTATGTACAGTGTAGTATCACTTACCGGAATCGGGAAGATAGCTTGCCGAGCACACTGATGATGGTGTGTTAGGCTGAGTCGTCGCAGGTTGGGTGGTGCAGTGGCCCCCACCTTCCCGGCCGCCGAGCAATACATTGCTGTGAAGCATGCAGGAATGCAGCGGTAGCCAGGAGGTACACAGCACATCTTTAAGAAAAAAGCCGAAATAAACTTAATGCAAGTGACGCTTAAAAGATTGACGGTGGATATGCAATGGCAAGCATTTAAAGATTGCATGGATGAACTACAACAATTGTTCATCCCAGTTTGGCAAAAGAATAAATCAAGGAAGGTAGTGCACCCGTGGCTGACAAGAGAAATTAGGGATAGTATCAATTCCAAAGAAGAAGCATACAAATTAGCCAGAAAAAGTGGCTCACCTGAGGACTGGGAGAAATTCAGAGTTCAGCAGAGGAGGACAAAGGGCTTAATTAGGAAGGAGAAAAAAGATTATGAGAGAAAACTGGCAAGGAACATAAAAACTGACTGTAAAAGCTTTTATAGATATGTAAAAAGGAAAAGACTGGTAAAGACAAATGTAGGTCCCCTACAGACAGAAACAGGTGAATTGATTATGGGGAGCAAGGACATGGCAGACCAATTGAATAATTACTTTGGTTCTGTCTTCACTAAGGAGGACATAAATAATCTTCCAGAAATAGTAGGGGACAGAGGGTCCAGTGAGATGGAGGAACTGAGCGAAATACACGTTAGTAGGGAAGTGGCGTTAGGTAAATTGAAGGGATTAAAGGCAGATAAATCCCCAGGGCCAGATGGTCTGCATCCCAGAGTGCTTAAGGAAGTAGCCCAAGAAATAGTGGATGCATTAGTGATAATTTTTCAAAACTCATTAGATTCTGGACTAGTTCCTGAGGATTGGAGGGTGGCTAATGTAACCCCACTTTTTAAAAAAGGAGGGAGAGAGAAACCGGGGAATTATAGACCGGTTAGCCTAACATCGGTGGTGGGGAAACTGCTGAAGTCAGTTATCAAAGATGTGATAACAGCACATTTGGAAAGCAGTGAAATCATCGGACAAAGTCAGCATAGATTTGTGAAAGGAAAATCATGTCTGACGAATCTCATAGAATTTTTTGAGAATGTAACGAGTAGAGTGGATAGGGGAGAACCAGTGGATGTGGTATATTTGGATTTTCAAAAGGCTTTTGACAAGGTCCCACACAGGAGATCATTGTGCAAACTTAAAGCACACGGAATTGGGGGTAAGGTATTGATGTGGATACAGAATTGGTTAGCAGACAGGAAGCAAAGAGTGGGAATAAACGGGACCTTTTCAGAATGGCAGGCAGTGACTAGTGGGGTACCGCAAGGCTCAGTGCTGGGACCCCAGTTGTTTACAATATATATTAATGACTTGGATGAGGGAATTAAATGCAGTATCTCCAAGTTTGCGGATGACACGAAGCTGGGCGGCAGTGTTAGCTGTGAGGAGGATGCTAAAAGGATGCAGGGTGACTTGGATAGGTTGGGTGAGTGGGCAAATTCATGGCAGATGCAATTTAATGTGGATAAATGTGAAGTTATCCACTTTGGTGGCAAAAATAGGAAAACAGATTATTATCTGAATGGTGGCCGATTAGGAAAAGGGGAGGTGCAACGAGACCTGGGTGTCATTATACACCAGTCATTAAAAGTGGGCATGCAGGTACAGCAGGCGGTGAAAAAGGCGAATGGTATGCTGGCATTTCTAGCGAAAGGATTCGAGTACAGGAACAGGGAGGTACTACTGCAGTTGTACAAGGCCTTGGTGAGACCACACCTGGAGTATTGTGTGCAGTTTTGGTCTCCTAATCTAAGGAAAGACATCCTTGCCATAGAGGGAGTACAAAGAAGGTTCACCAGATTGATTCCTGGGATGGCAGGACTTTCATATGAAGAAAGACTGGATGTACTAGGCTTGTACTCGTTGGAATTTAGAAGATTGAGGGGGGATCTGATTGAAACGTATAAAATCCTAAAGGGATTGGACAGGCTAGATGCAGGAAGATTGTTCCCGATGTTGGGGAAGTCCAGAACGAGGGGTCACAGTTTGAGGATAAAGGGGAAGCCTTTTAGGACTGAGATTAGGAAAAACTTCTTCACACAAAGAGTGGTGGATCTGTGGAATTCTCTGCCACAGGAAACAGTTGAGGCTGGTTCATTGGCTATATTTAAGAGGGAGTTAGATATGGCCCTTGTGGCTACGGGGATCAGGGGGTATGGAGGGAAGGCTGGTGCAGGGTTCTGAGTTGGATGATCAGCCATGATCATAATAAATGGCGGTGCAGGCTCGAAGGGCTGAATGGCCTACTCCTGCACCTATTTTCTATGTCTATGTTAAACAAGCTAATTAATTAGGTGCCGCCCGACACGTAATTGTCGGCCCAGATCAGTGCCGATTTCCGATTGCGTCACCTCTGATCTAGGCCAACAATTACATGTCGGCGGCACCTAATTAATTAGCATATTTATTTCGCTTTTTTCTTAAAGATGTGCTGTGTGCCTTCCGGCTACCTTTGCGTTCTCCGCGAATCGGTATCTGTCTGTGGCCTGGGGGTTGCGGTGGTGGGACACTGGGGTCTCATCTCGTCATCGTCTATTTCCATTAGAGCAGGCAGCACATCTTCTTCCATCTCTGCCCGCCTCGATGTCGAAGGTGGAGGTTCGTTGTCTGCTGTGGCTGATGTGGAAGGCTTGCTTGACTGCTGAGCCTTGCGCATTTTTCTGTCACACAGTTCTTTAATAAGGATTCAAACCATCCTGCAAATATCTCCTAAACCGACGTACCCTTTCAAAATTAAAGTTGTACTTTATCATTACTCATTCGGTTTTGATTGTTATCCTTTTTTCTTCCAATTGCATCAGCTCTTCATCTATCAGTTCTTGGTGATGGAATGCCAAAACCTCTTCAACATCATGTTCGTCAGCTTCCACAAGCCAAACGCATGTTGTCCTTACATCGTTCACCACGATCAAAACGCTTAATTATGTCTAGTTTTACCATAAGTGTAACACCCTTACAAGCTCTTTCAGGCTTTTCCGATACCTTAGAACTCATCTTGCAAACGGCTGCTCACAGGCACGTGTTTAAGCAATGCCGGCGAGAATTAGGGGGAGAGCGGCTGCTCGGGGCGCGCGCTAATTTTTTCGTGCACTGATTTTTTTTCATAACAGTGAAAACACCTTATGAAAGCGAAAATAGGGTACTAATGTAGGTCTTTCGTAACAGTGAGGTTTCATAAAGCGAACGTTCGAAAAGCGGGGGACACCTGTACACGTTAAGGTAAGTGACAAAGGTAGAATAAGGGACGAGGTCCTGCAAAGTGAGTATAGGGCAATAGGCAAGAAGTTACAAAGCCAGACATGGAGGGTAGTGATTTCCAGATTACTCTTTGTACAACGTTCTAGTGAAGTCACAAATGGAAATCTATGCCCGATGAATCTGTGGCTGAGGAGATGATGCAGGGGCAGTTATTCAGATTCTTGGACCACTGGGATCTATTCTAGACTAGAAGTGACCAGTAGAAGAGGGAATGAATTGGACTTAAACCACAGAGAGACCAAACTCCTAATGGGGAAATTTGCATGGGAGGGTTTAATCCAGATTGGCAGTAGGGTAGAATTCTGAGCAAAAACAAGTCATGGATAAATCAGTAGTCTAATAATCAGAAAAGCTGTGGCACAATAAAGGCAGGGAAAGGAGTACTCATTTAAATTGCATTTATTTGAATGCTGGGTGTTTAACAGTTAAGGCAGATGAAATAGAACAGGGGTTCCCAACCTTTTTTATGTCATGTATCACCCGGTGCAGAAATGGCCCAAGTGCAGAGTGAGCGACACTGAAGCAGGTTGATCATTCACAGCCTTAATATGAACAGTATTAAAGGGAAAATATAACAATAAATGCTAGGCCAAACAGGGCTGTTAACTAAAACTCACAAATGGAAAACGAAGCCTATACTGCAGCTGAAAAGAACAACTAAGAATAAAACGAATACCGCTAGTCTTCAGACTCAGTTGACTTGATGGTCCAATTTCTCAGACAACGCGGAATGCAGGCAATGAAGCGTTGCTGTGTCCAAGTCTTGACAAATGCTACGACGGAATGAATAGAGTTAAATACTATCATAATGAAATAATAATTAGCTGACGTGCATATTCACAAGTGCAATTGCCGAATCTGCTGCGCCGCCGAATCCGTGGCTGTGACAGGGTCCCCCTCTCTAGGTGCAGCTCCTGAGGTGCCACAGACCTGTGTCCACTGGAAGTCCCGGATCAGCGACTTGTCCAAGATGATCTTCAGTGACGCTAGCAGACAAGTGCCATGTTGTGGACTGCCAATATCTGAGTCAAAGACTTCCATGTAGAGACAGAAACAAGAGCTTTTACAGAGATAGCTCGACCAAGTGACACTGTGAGACAGATCAGTCTCAAAATGAGGATCCTCCGATTGGAGCCAATCTAGTATCCGCTTCTTTCTTTATTAACCTTTTCATTGATTTAAAAAAAGCATAAATACAATCAAGAGGAGAATTAATTCAAATATATATATATCAGTAACAATATAAACCAAGATTAAGATAGACATTGTCAAAATCATAGATATTGTTAAACTAGTATAAAATATATAATAAAAAAATATGAAAACAACAATTCTCCTCTTACCAGTTTATGAAGAGAAAGGAAAAAACATTGGGTTTTAAATGAAAAGGAAAAAAAAGCACCACACTATATAAAAAAAACACAAAACAAGGAAAAAAGAGGGACTGGGCAGTCCATTTTGAGGATACGACCAAAAAAGAAAGAAAGACTTCCTGATCAAATCTAAAACTTAGAAAAAAAAGATTGGAAGAGTAATAAATCAAATTAAATGAAAATATTGGATAAAAGGTCACCATATTTGCTCAAATTTAAAGGATGTATCAAATGACCAACTTCTTATTTTCTCTAAACTTAAACAGGACATAATGGAGGAGAGCCAATAAAAGACCGTAGGTAGATTAGAATCCTTCCACTTCAATAAAATGGCTCTCCTAGCCAGTAAGGTGGAAAAGGCTATCATACGTTGAGCGGAAACAGGAATGTTTCCTGCTTCCGATGGGATAATCCCAAAAATTGCTGTAAGCAAATTAGGTTGTAGATCCAGATCTAAAACTTTTGATAGTGTTTTAAAAACATCTCTCCAAAAGTTATCTAGCTTTATACAAGACCAATACGTATGAGTTAAAATGGCCAGCTCAGTATTACATCTGTCACAAATAGGATTAATATTAGAGAAAATACGCGCTAGTTTATCCTTTGACATATGGGCCCGATGCACTACCTTGAACTGTATCAAGGAATGACGGGCACAAATAGATGAGTTGTTAACTGAATGAAAAATTTTACTCCATTGATTATCTGAAAATGACTCTTGAAGTTCCGTTTCCCAAGCACGTTTAATTTTATCATTAGATATCATTCGTGAACTCAATAACCGTTTATCGATTATAGCTATCAACCCTTTTTGAAATGGTTTAAACTGAAAGAGAACATTTGTCATATTAGGTGGAGAAGCAGAAGGGTAATTTGGTAACAAACTACGTAAAAAATTCCTAATTTGTAAATATCTAAAGAAGTGTACATTAGATAAATCATATTTATCCACTAACTGAGAAAAAGACATTAAACAATCCCCTAAAAACAAATCTGAAAAAGTTATTACTCCCTTGGTTTCCCAAATTAAAAAGGCCTTATCCAATATTGGTGGTTTAAAAAAATAATTTAATTTTAATTTGACATTTATATCTTGGATTAAATTGTTATATTACTCCCCGGTAGCCTCGGTCTGTACAAATAATTATAGATCTCCTTTTTTTCGTCTTTTTCGCGGTACTAGGCAAGGTTGCCCTGTTAGTCCTTTACTATTTAATATTGCTCTTGAACCTTTAGCAATTGCTATCCGTGACTCGCCAAATATTGTTGGTATTACCCGTGGAAATGAAATACATAAACTATCATTATATGCAGATGATTTGTTGTTATATATCTCTAACCCGGAGAAGTCAATTCCTGCTATCTTAGATCTGTTAGCTGAATTTAGTAACTTTTCTGGTTACAAATTGAATCTTAGTAAGAGTGAATTATTCTCTTTAAATAAGCATGTACCTATTTATGGACGTTTACCATTTAAATTGGTTACTGATTCATTTATATACTTAGGGATAACAATTACCAAAAAATATAAAGATTTATTTAAAGCTAATTTTTTACCTTTAATTGATCAGATTAAACTTTTATTTACCAAATGGTCCCCAATCTCTTTGTCTTTGATTGGTCGGATTAATGCTATTAAGATGATCATTTTGCCTAAATTTTTGTATATATTTCAATCGATTCCAATTTTTATCCCAAAATCTTTTTTTGATAACGTAGATTCAAAAATTTCCTCATATATTTGGCAGAATAAAAATCCTAGGTTAGGTAAAAGATATTTACAGAAATCCAAGAAGGAGAGGGGACTTGCCCTCCCAAATTTTAGATTCTATTATTGGGCAATTAATATTCGATATTTAAAATTTTGGCTACAAGATTTGGACGCATCTTTAAACCCTCATTGGGTAAATCTTGAATCTAATTCATTACAAGGGTTTTCCTTGGGTTCGGTTTTAGGAACTTTACTTCCTTTTACTTCTTTTAAATCATATAAACAAATGAATAACCCAATAGTTAAACCTACTTTACGTATATGGTTTCAATTCCGAAGATTTTTTGGGTTTAATCAATTCATTCTAGCAAGTCCCATTATATCAAATTTTCTTTTTCAACCATCCATGATGGATCAAGCTTGCTTTGATTGGAAAACCAAAGGTATAATATCTTTTCGCGATTTATTCTTGGATAACTGTTTTATGTCTTTTGATCAACTCTCTAATAAATATAACTTACCCAGATCTCACTTTTTTAGATATTTACAGATTAGAAACTTTTTAATTACTGTCTCTCCTAATTTTCCACACCCATATCCAATGGACACTTCGGAAAAAATCTTAGACTTAAATCTTTCTCAGAAAGATGTAATAGCAATTGTATATAATATAATTATGAATTTATGTCCTGATGCCTCTAATAAAATTAAAGCTGACTGGGAAAGAGAACTTGAGATTAATATACCGACTGAAAAATGGGAAAAAATTCTTCAGTTGGTGAATTCATCCTCTGTATGTGCTAAGCATAGGTTGATACAGTTTAAAGTAGTTCACAGGGCTCATATGTCCAAAGATAAACTATCTCGTTATTACTCTTATATTAATCCAATATGTGACAGATGCCAGTCTGAGATTGCTTCTTTAACTCACATGTTTTGGTCATGTCCCTTGTTGGAGAAATATTGGAAAGATATTTTTGATATTATTTCAACGGTCCTAAATATAGACTTACAACCTCATCCAATTACTGCTATCTTTGGATTACCAATGATAGACTCAAATAATTTAACCTCTTCATCACGAAGGATGATTGCATTTCTTACTTTAATAGCTAGAAGGTCCATCTTGTTGAATTAGAAAGAGATCAACCCTCCTACAGTATTTCATTGGTTTTCACAAACTATGGTGTGTCTGAATTTGGAGAAAATTAGAAGTGCAGTTTATGACCCTTCTATTAAGTTTGAAAAAATTTGGAGGCCATTTATTCAGCATTTTCATTTGATGTAATTTGATCATTTCCAAACTGGTTTTATTTCTCTGTACTGTTGTTGGAGGGGAATGGAGGCGTCGACGCTGAGGTTTTCTTCTTTTCCATTTTTCAGTTGTTAGTTTTGCCCAAGACTTTTAGTTTAGTTTAGTTGTTTTTTTTTCTTTTGGGATGGGTTTTTTTTTCTTTTTTTTTGTCTTTTTCCTTTTTTTTTGCTTTATATTATCCGTGATCAGTTCTACATGTATGGGAGTTTTGGTAATTTCCACTATTTGGTTTTGCAATTACTCTTTTTTTAAATGTAACAATACATCTCATATTATCTGTATTATTGCTATGTTTTGTTTCTATATTTTGAAATTAATAAAAAGATTGAAAAAGAAAGAAAAAATAATTGAGATAGATATTACTAGAAAGAATAAAATTATTTAACTCAAAAAATCTATGAAACTGAAACCGAATTCTTAATGTATATTTAATAATAGGATTAAATTCTTGTCTGCTAATCTTAGAAAACAAAAAGGGAAGAGGAGCTCCCAGTAAAGAGGCCAAAGAGAATTCTTCACCAAGTTTACCTCCAGATCCAACCATGAAGGACATTCATGTATATCTGAATCGTGAATCCAAAAAGTAATATATCAAATATTAATTGCCCAATAGTACATTCTAAGGTTAGGCAATTCCATACCACCATTCTTTTTTAATTTCTGCAATAAGGGTTTACTCAATCTAGGAGTTTTATTGGTCCAAATATAAGATAAAATTATAGAATTCATTCTGCCGAAGAACTTTTTAGGAACAAAAGAAGGAACTGCCTAAAATATATATAAAATTTCTGTAAAACTAACATTTTAATAGCATTAATTCGACCTATTAATGATAATGTCATAGGCGACCATTTAGAAAGCATTTGTTTGGTGTAGCCAATTAATGGGAAAAAAATTATACGTATAGAGATACTTAAAATTTTTAGTAATTTTAATACCAAGATAGGTAAAGTAATTTTTAGCAATACTAAAAGGTATTTGATGATTTGGATCTGAGTAATTATTAATAAGAAATAACTCACTTTTATGTAAATTTAATTTATACCCTGAAAAAATACTGAATTCAGAAAATATAGATAACATAGAAGGAATAGATTTCCTAGGATCTTAAATATAAACTAACAGGTCATCTGCGTATAATGAAACCTTGTGTACTTTGTCCCCTCTCTTAATACCCCAAACAGTGTTAGAATCTCTAAGAGCAATAGCAAGGGGTTCAAAGGCCAAGTTAAATAATGAAGGGCTAAGAGGGCATCCCTGTCGAGTACCCCTATGTAATCTAAAATAGGGAAATTTTTGATTATTAGTTATAACAGCAGCCATAGGAGCATGATAGATCAATTTGATCCAGGAAATAAATCCTGGGCCAAGATTAAATCTTTCCAAAACCTCAAATAAGTAAGACCACTCCACCCTATCAAAAGCTTTCTCTGTATCAAGAGAAACAACACATTCAGATTCTTTAGATGGAGAAGAGTGAATGATATTTAATAATCTTTGAATATTAAAATGTGAATATCTATTTTTAATAAATCCAGTTTGGTCATTGGAAATAACAGTGGGTAAAATATTCTGAAGTCTATTATCCAAAATCTTAGAAAGAATTTTAAAATCCACATTCAATAGAGAAATTGTTCTATAAGAGGTGCATTCAGATAAATCTTTATCTTTTTTAGGAATTAAAGAGATTGAAGCTTCATAGAAAGTTTTCGGGAGAGTCCCAGAGGATATAGAGTCAGTGAAAATTTGACATAAATGAGGTATAAGTATATCAGTAAAGGTCTTATAAAACTCCACTGTATATCCATCTGGTCCTGGAGCCTTAGCTGATTGCAGAGAGGATATAGCCCTTGCTATTTCCTCTTGTTTAATAGGTGCATCTAATGTATTCATATCTTGAGTAGAGATTTTAGGTATATTCACTTTTTGCAAAAAACTATTCATAAAAGTAATATCTGAAAATTCAGACTCATAAAGTTTAGAGCAGAAATCCATAAATATCTTATTAATTTCATAAGGATCTACCGTTGCAGTTCTATCAGGTCTTCTTATTTTCAGGGTCTGTCTTCTAGCCATACTTGCTTTTAACTGACCAGCTAATAATTTGCCTGATTTGTCTCCATGTATATAAAATTGGCTTTTGGATTTTAAAAGTTGCTGTTCAATGGGAAAAGTCAAAAGCAAATCATGTTGTGCTTGGAGTTCTACCCTTTCCTTAAAGAGGTCTTCACCAGGTGTTACTAAATAGAGTTTATCTAATTCTTTAATCCTACTAGTGATCAGCAAAAGTTCCACCTTGGTTTTCCTTCTTGAACCTACTGAATATGAAATTATCTGTCCCCTAAGAAAAGATTTCACCATGTCCCAAATAACCAAATTTGACATTCCCCCAGTTGTATTCAATTTAAAAAATAGAGAAATTTGTTCTTTAATAAAATTTACAAAAGTTGAATCTTGCAACAATAAAATATTAAATTTCCACTGAGGTATTTGAATATAATCCGAGAGTTCCAAAGTTAGTTTCATAGGTGCATGATCTGACAACGCAATCACATCATAGGCACACTCAACAACAGAGGGCACCAATCGCGTATCCAAGAAAAAAATAATCAATTCTTGAATATTTATGGTATACATGTGAAAAAAAAGAACAATCTTTTTCTTTATGAAATTTAAATCTCCAAATGTCGACCAGATCGTATTCTAATAAAAAAGAATTAATACAAATCGCAGCTTTATTAGGAAGTGACGGATTGGTGGACGATCTGTCAATCATCGGGTTAAGACAACAGTTAAAATCACCGCCCGTAATCAACATATTCATGGCGGTAATGCACCATTAAGCTGGATGCCAACCACCATAAAACAAGATACAGACAGACAGAACTTATATTCATCAGTCCCCGGATGGGCAGTGTTTTTCTTTCCGTTCTCTGTTGAAGCGGATCGTCGGCCGGAGGTTGAGGAGGCTGGCTGAGTTGGCTCGACTGGAAGCTGGCTGTGTTTTGCTTGATGCATGAATGTGGTTTGGAACCTGTTGAGGGAAAGAGAGTGGGGAAGGAACGGAAATTGCTGGGAGGTGGTCATGTGGGTCCGGTAATGGCGGACAAGATAAGAGGCGGGGTTGAGGGAAAGAAAGTGGAGAAGGAGAGGGATAGAGACTTGGGACCACAGGTAGGCAGCTGGGGAGAGGTGGATTATTGTGAAGGGAGAAATAAAGGGAATGAGGAGGTAGTGAGGGGTCGGATGAATAAAAACCAAGACAAAGGGAATAAAAGAATAATGATAGTGGAGAAAGCCCTGAAAGTGAGGAAGATGAACAAGCTCAGAGAGGAGGTGTTGTCATAATTAGGTTTAACGAGAAGGCTCAGGGACATATGAAGAAAATTAACCTGTTTGTGCTAACAACAACTCTGACAAATAAGGTAGGGGAAATAGTATTTGCAAAAGTCCTTAATGATGGCAACTTATTGGTAAGATGTGTGAATGAGGAACAACTTGAGAAAGCACTCAAGCTAAAAGAGATAGGAAAATGCAAGGTGGAATACACTGGGAGGGTGGGAGCACAAAACAGTGGTTGTAAAGGACTGATCACGGGGATACCAATGAGTATAAATATGGAGGAGATAAAGAGGAATATCAAAGGAGGGAAAGTAATGAATGTTCAAAGACTGAAAACAACAAAGGAGGGAATGAGAAAGGGAAGTGAATCAGTATTGATTGAATTTGAAGAAGAAAGAGTGCCAAGGAAGGTGTTTCTGGGTTTCATGAGTTACCCAGTAAGGGTGTATGTGCCAAAGCCACTGAGGTGCTATAATTGTCAAAGGTTTGGACACGTGGCTAAAAACTGTAAAAGGCAGAGGAGATGTGCTAGATGTGGGGGTGATCATGAATATGGAAAGTGCGGAACAGGAGTTCAACCAAAATGCTGCAATTGTGGAGGAGCTCATAATGTTGCATATAGTGGGTGTGAGGTTGTCAGACGGGAGACTAAAATTCAAGAAATAAGAGTGAAAAGAAAGATCACTTATGCAGAAGCTGTAAGAATGTCAAGAGAACAGAATAATGCTCCTAATGAACAGGGAGCAATAGGGATACGAGAGATGCAACAAAGAACAAATGACAGGATTTATGTAGACAAAAAGGCTCTAGTAACATTCATTGCAGGAGTGATTAATAGTACGGCTGAGGTAAAGTCAAAAAGTGACAAAATTCAGCTGGTGGTAAAAGCAGAAGTAAACCATTTAGGGTTAGTAGGACTGACATAGGAGGAAGTGAGGGAGAACCTCAGTAATCAGTCAAGCCAGGAAGTGTCATGTGTTGGTTAATACTAATTATGGTGATTCTTTTACAATGGAATGCAAGGAGCTTACTGGCAATAGCCAGGAATTCAAGCACTTTATTAAAGAAATGGTTGTAAAACCGGATGTAGTGTGTATTCAGGAAACTTGGTTGAAACCAACTTTAGACTTTGTGGTATATGGGTATACAATGATAAGGAAAGATAGAAATCTAGGGGGAGGAGGGGGTTGTGCTATGTTAATCAAGCAAGGTATACCATATAGGGTACTGGAAAAAGGAGATGATCAGGAATACATAGTGGTGGAAGTGTGGGAGAGAGGGGAGGGAGTGGTTATAATTAACTACTACAATCCATGTAAAAGGTTGGATTTGGACAGCCTATTAAAGATACAAGGACAAAACAGACATAAAGTAGTGTGGTGTGCAGATTTCAATGCTCATAGCACAATATGGGGGGATCAGATTACAGATCCAAATGGAAAGGTAATTGAAGATTTGATGGAAGAAAGGGATTTGGTGTGTATGAATGATGGTAGCGGCACAAGGATAGATATAACAACAGGAACTGAGTCAGTGTTAGATATTATGTTAGTGTCTAATACCTTGGCTGGCATTAGTAACTGGGGAGTTTGGACTGCTTCAACAGTAGGCAGTGATCACTACCCAGTTTTGTGTTCAGTGGGTGAGAGAGTTGAAGTAAGACCAGGTGGCGGAACCCCAAAGTGGGTGTTTGAAAAAGCTGATTGGGGTAAGTTCCAGAAGTTGAGTGAAGAAGGGATGACAAAGATTGATATTTCTGGAAATGTAGATGAATTAAACAGTCAGGTGACTTCAGCAATTATCATGGCAGCAGAAGGATCTATACCTAGGAGTAAAAATAGGATGAATAGAAAACTGGTACCATGGTGGACAGAGGAATGTTGTCAGGCTGTAAAAAACAGAAATAAAGCATTCAGGCTAGTTAAAAGAACCCATAATATGCAGCATTTGGTTCAATATAAGAAAGCACAGGCAGTGGTGAGAAGAACTATACGTCAAGCTAAAAGGGCAAGTTGGAGGAGTTTTTGCGACAAGGTAGGAAGAACAACACCTGTGGGAGAGATATGGGGAATGATTAAGAGGATGGGAGGAGATAGAAGGGAATGGGAATATCCAGTAATGATATCTGAGGAGGAAACTGCAGTCTCCAGTAGGGATAAGGCTGAGGTCATGGCCAAGTCACTTGTACTGATACACAGTTCAGAAAATTTGTCTGAAGAAGGGAAAGAATAATGAGCCAACACCCAGGTGCGTTAAGCAGGAGGGAAGGAACAGATGATATAATTGATGATCCATTTACATTAGCAGAAATGGTGAGAGCAATAAAGAGATCGAGACCAACCTCCCCAGGGAAAGATCTGATATGCTCTGTGATGCTAAAAAATCTAGGAGAAGGAGCGCTCTTGAAGTTGCTGCATTTTTATAACAGAGTGTGGGAGGAGGGAAGATTACCAAGTGCATGGAAAGAAGCAGTAGTAATTCCAATAAGGAAGCCTGGCAAGGATCTGTCAAAACCCACTAGCTACAGACCAATTGCATTAACATCCAGTATAAGTAAGATAATGGAAAGGATGATAACAGAAAGGTTATCATATGAGCTTGAGAAAAGGGGAATGCTGGCAAGTTATCAGAGTGGTTTTAGAAAGGGAAGGAATTCCATGGACTCAGTGATTATGTTAGAGACTGAAATAAGGAAGGCCCAGGCAAATAGAGAGTCAGTAGTGGCAGTGTTCTTTGACATTGAAAAAGCCTATGATATGATGTGGAAGGAAGGATTATTAATTAAACTGCACAAGATGGGGGTTGGTGGGAGAGTTTTTAATTGGATTAAGGATTTTTTGTTTGGTAGAAAAATTCAAGTTCGGATTGGATCAGAATTATCAAAACAGTATATAGTGTAAAATGGCACACCTCAAGGTAGTGTGATTAGCCCATTACTTTTCATGATTATGATCAATGATGTCTTCACAAAGGTACCAGTGGATATAGGTAGGTCACTGTTTGCGGATGATGGGGCCTTGTGGAAAAGAGGCAGGAACATGGACCATATAATCAGGAAACTACAAGAAGCAATTGATGAAGTGGTGGAGTGGGGTTATGATTGGGGATGTAGATTTTCAGTAGATAAAACTCAAACTGTATTTTTTACCAGGAAAAGGGTTGAGGTAGAGAAGAAGTTAAGGATGTATGAGGTTGAATTAGAAAGGGTTGCATCATTTAAATTTCTGGGAGTTATATTTGATTCACGATTAACATGGGCAGACCATATCAGGAAAGTTGAGGAGAAATGTAAAAAAGTAATAAATGTGATGAGATGTTTGACTGGTAGGGACTGGTAGGGACTGGTAGGGAATGGGGAGCAAGTTGTTCAGCTTTTAAGAGAATGTATGTGACTTTAGTAAGATCTGTATTGGATTATGGAAATATAGTATATGGATCAGCAGCTAGGTCTCTTATAAGGAAATTGGATGTGATTCAGGCTCAGGCCTTGAGAGTGTGCAGTGGGGCTTTTAAAACATCACCAGTGTCAGCCCTACAGGTAGAAATGGGAATAATGCCTTTGGAACTAAGACAGATGCAACTGATGGCAAACTACTGGGCTAACTTGCAGGGGCACAATGATTCTCACCCTACTAAAGGAGTGTTTCAGGAGTGCTGGGAAAATGGGAGGTTTCAGAGGGATACCTTTAGTCGGGTAGGGAATGATATCGCGAAAGAATGTGGAGTATTTGATCTGAGGATAAGTCCTTCAGCAGTTTATCCGGTTGTAGCTCCATGGAAGCTTGTATGGCCTGACATAGACTGGCATTTGTTAGAGGTAAAAAGGAAAGAAAGATATAAAACAGATTTGGTAAATGCATTTAACTGTCATGTGATGGAAAAGTATAGTGATTATACTCACATTTATACGGATGGTGCGAAGGAATCTGAAACAGGAGTGACAGGGTTTGGGGTGGTAATACCAGCAAAAGAAATTGGAATCAGCAGAACAACATCTAATAAGTTGGGGGTGTTTACAGTGGAGATGCTGGCAGTGTTGGTTGCATTGCAATGGGTGCAGAAAGCCAGACAAGCCAAAGCATTGATATGTTCAGATTCATCCTCAGTTCTAGCAAGTTTAAGGTCTTTTCACACAAACAGTCAGCAAGATGTACTTTATGAAGTCCTTCAGTTAGTTACAAGAATTGCAAATCAGGGAGGTCAGGTAAAATTTCTATGGGTTCCAGCACATGTAGGGCTGAAGGGGAATGAGAGGGTGGATGAGTTGGCAAAGAGGGCGTTAAAGAAAGAAAATGTGGAAATGCACATTAGTATCAGTAAAGCAGAGGTTAAGTGTGTAATCTGGGAAAAAGTCAACTGAATGTGGCAAGAAAGATGGGACAGGGAGGGGAAAGGGAGGCATTTATATCAAATACAAAAGAGTGTTGCAGTTACTAGGGTAGGTAATAGAAACAGAAGAGAGGAAATTGTGTGGACTAGGTTAAGGCTGGGGCATTGTGCATTAAACAAAACATTGAAAATGATAGGGAAACACCAGACAGGATTGTGTGAGGAATGTCAGGAAGAGGAGTCAGTAGAACATGTAGTTTTGTGTTGCAGGAAGTATGGGATACAGAGAGAGATGATGAGAAATAAATTAAGGGAGTTGGGGATGCAGAAATTCACATTAAAAGGGTTGCTGGGCATGGGTGAGAGAGCACAAGTCCGGGTATTGTTAGCGTTTTTAAGGGGCACCGGGATTTTTTATAGAATATGACGAATAAACAGGAATAGGATACTAGGATGGTCAAGGATGGGAGGGTGAAGTGTAGGTTTGTGTATATATATATATATATATGTGTGTGTGTGTGTGTGTGTGTGTGTGTGCGCGCGCGCGCGATTGGGTAAAGGGATTTAGAATGTATGTCTAGTGCACATTCTGGAGCAGAGGGTGGCGGTAATACACCATTAAGCTGAATGCCAACTGCCGTAAAACAAGATACAGACAGACAGAACTTATATTCATTTAAATTCGGCAATGCAGAAAATAGCTTCTTAAAAAAATCAGGGCTGTCTATATTAGGTGCATATACACAGAGCAAAGCCACATTTTGACCACACAACAAACCAGTAACAATTAAATATCTTCCAATTAAATCAGTAACAGTATTAAAATGAACAAAAGCGATTTTAGAATTAATAAAAATAGATACCCCTCTTATTTTATTTACTGATAAAGAATGAAATAAGGGTCCTTTCCAAAATTTAAAAAAGTGACTTTTATCTTGTCTACGGATGTGTGTCTCCTGCACAAAAATAATATCTGCATGAAGTGTTTTTAGTTTCTTAAAAATCTTTCTGCACTTAATAGGTTGGTTCATACCATTTAAGTTCCAAGATATTTTATTGATTTTATTAAGATCCATATTTAAAATTGAATTAAAAAATGTTATAAAGTAATCTAGTGCGCAGGCACAGCCTAAATCGGAAGAAAGGGCAAAGCTTGACTCAATCAGAAAAAAAAGATGATTGAT
Organism: Mobula birostris; assembly: GCF_030028105.1. Taxonomy (NCBI): domain Eukaryota; kingdom Metazoa; phylum Chordata; class Chondrichthyes; order Myliobatiformes; family Myliobatidae; genus Mobula; species Mobula birostris. Next base: position 30,265,251 of record NC_092375.1, on the reverse strand, counting down.
GAAGAAAAACTCCTCAGGACTGCCCAGTCGAAAAAAAACTAACCTAATAGTTCCACCCACCTCCCCCAAAAGCGCAGAAATCGTCCAATAGGCGAACGACATGCTAATCTATTGACCCTTAACCCCTGTCTCCAGTTGGCAGCTCCATTTACGAAGTAAAAAGTTACCACCACCAAAAAGACGTAACAAAGAATACATAAAGAAGTAAACAAATTCCAAATATTTTCATATTATGTCTAACAGTAGTTAAGTCCGAATTAACAACAGCCATCTTGAATCCATTTAATATATGCAGCCATGTATTCAAAAAAAGGGATAAATCCTATATACTACAACTAATATTAAAGACTTACAAATCAAAGAAAAAATAAGGAAATATATATGTGTTAAATTGAGAACTACATTAACTGTTAAAGCAAACAACAACAGATCTAAGCAAGTTAACCAAGTCTGTATCTGAATAGTGATAAAACGACGAACGGACTTCCATCAACGGTGCTACAAACCACTCCCAGCTAAGGATCAACTCTCCAAATTGCTTAGGAAGTGGACTTAAACTCTTTTATAAATTTCCAACCATCTTTTGGAGAGTCAATCCGTTTTGTACGCGCATTGGGTGGAGTAATCATCAGATGTGCCGCGTAATGCAGCAACGGGTGACAGCTCATTTAAAAAAATTCCGCCATCACTTCCTGATATTTAATTCTTCCAGCATAAATCTCTGGGGCAAAATCTTCCACTATATGAATCGGAACTTCATTATAGATTAGCTTATCCCTTTTCTTTGCATTCCGAAGAATAGCTTCTTTGGTTGTAAAATAATGCAAACAGAGAATTACAGGACATGTTTTAATTTCGGCTGACGTTTTAAAACACTGAATTCGGTGGGCTCTGGCCAATATCGGAAAGGCTTCGAGAATGTCACTAAAAAGTGAATATAACATATTCGAAAAAAATCTTCAGTGGCTCACCGGTTTCCGAATTTTCAGGCAAACCCAGTATACGTAGATTCATCCTGCGATTTCTGCTTTCAAATCAATCGTTTTCTTCTTAATTCTTGATAATTCTGAAGTATTCTCATTAATTTTCTTTTCCATAAAAGACATCTTCAAATCCTGTTCCTTAATAGATTGATCCATTAATTCACATTCCCTTTCAATTCTGTGAGTACTCTGCTTAAGCGTCTGATATCGATCTTCCAAATTCTTCAAAGACTCCTGAATAGCGATGATGGTTTTTTCAAACAATTCATTAGCTTTCGGCAATTTATCCATTTTGGTATCCAGTGTGCCGATCTTCACATTCATAGCTTCTATTAAAGAGAGCATTCTTTCTGAAGTAGAGGTACAGTGAGAGGTACAGAAAGGGGTTTCTGCGGCAACAGACAAGATTTAAGAATGGTGTGTTGCCTCCCTGGTGCCTGGATCCAGGATGTCACGGACCAGGTGCAGGGAATCCGCAAGGGTGAAAGTGAACATCTGGAAGTGGTGGTGCATGTCGGCCAAATGACGTGGGGAAAGACATTCTACAGAGTGAATTCAGAGAACTCGGAAGAAGGCCGAAAGCAGGACTTCCAGGGTGGTTATCTCCGGTTTGCTTCCAGTTCCTCGTGCTGGAGAGGACAGGAACAGGGAGATAATGGATCTGAATGTGTGGCTGAGGAACTGGTGCAGGAAGCAAGGATTTACATTCTTGGACCACTGGGGTATGTTTTGGGGTAAGGATGAATTGTACAAAAGGGACGGCTTGCACCTTAATAGGCGGGGCACCAGCATTCTGGCAGGCAGTTTTGCCACTGCAACACGGGTGTGTTTAAACTAAGTAGTGGGGGGGAGGGGATGAATTAGAAACATAAGGATGGAGATAAAGGGGAAGTGCAAATAAGAAAAGTTAAGAATGACAGCAGAATCATTGGAGTAGAATGCTCAAGAAGGGATCGTACAGTATGGCCAAGTGAAATAAGAATTGATATGAAAGGTGAGGGGAGTAATGAATTGAAAGTATTATATATGAATGCACGAAGTGTGAGAAATAAAGTAGATGAGCTTGAGACACAGTTGGAAATTGGCAAGTATGATGTTGTGGGAATAACAGAGACATGGCTTCAAGTGGACAGGGCCTGGGAAATGAATATTCAAGGGTGTATGTCCTATCGAAAGGACAGACTGATGGGCAGAGGGAGTGGGGTGGCTCTGTTGGTGAGGAATGATATTCAGTCCCTTGCGAGAGGGGACATAGAATCAGGGGACGTAGAGTCAGTATGGATAAAAATGAGAAATTCTGAGGGTAGAAAGACCCTAATGGGAGTTATCTACAGGCCCCCGAACAGTAGTCTGGATGTAGGGTGGAAGTTGATTCAAGAGTTAAAATCGGCATGTAGCAAAGGTAATGCTACAGTTGTTATGGGGGATTTCAACATGCAGGTAGACTGGAAGAATCAGGTTGGTACTGGGCCCCAAGAAAGGGAGTTTGTGGAATGCCTCAGAGATGGATTCTTAGAACAGCTTAGAACAGCTCTCTGGAGCCTACCAGAGAGAAGGCAATTCTAGATTCAGTGTTGTGTAATGAACTGGATTTGATCAGGGACCTCGAGGTAAAGGAGCCATTAGGAGGTAGTGACCATAATATGATAAGTTTTAATCTACAAATTGAGAGGGAGAAGGGAAAATCGGAAGTGTCAGTATTACAGTTGAACAAAGGGAACTATGGACTCATGAGGGAGGAGCTGGCCAAATACCCTAGCAGGGATGACAGTGGAACAACAATGGCAGGTATTTCTGGGAATAATGCAGAAGGTGCAGGATCAGTTCATTCCAAAGAGGAAGAAAGATCCTAAGGGGAGTAAGGGGAGGCCGTGGCTGACAAGGGAAGTAAAGGACGGTATAAAGATAAAAGAGAAGAAGTTTTACATAGCAAAGGTGAGTGGGAAGCCGGAGGATTGGAAAACCTTTAAAGAGCAACAGGACATAACTAAAAAGGTAATACGTGGAGAAAAAATGAGGTACGAAGGTAAATTAGCCAAGAATATAAAAGCTTCTTTAGGTATGTGAAAAGGAAAAAAAAATAGTTAGGACCTAAATTGAGCCCTTGAAGACAGAAAAGGGTGAATTTATTATGGGGAACAAGGAAATGGCAGATGAGGTGAACAGGTACTTTGGATCTGTCTTCACTAGGGAAGACACAAACAATCTCCCAGATGTAATAGTGGCCAAAGGACCTAGGGTAATGGATGAACTGAAGGAAATTTATATTAGGCAGGAAATGGTGTTGGATAGACTGTTGGGTCTGAAGGCTGGTAAGTCCCTGGGACCTGATGGTCTGCATCCCAGGGTACTTAAGGAGGTGACTTTAGAAATCGTGGACGCATTGGTAATCATTTTCCAATGTTCTATGGATTCAGGATCAGTTCCTGTGGATTGGAGGGTGGCTAATGTTGTCCCTCTCTTCAAGAAGGGAGGAAGAGAGAAAACAGGGAATTGTAGACCCGTTAACCTGACGTTGATGGTGGGAAAGATGCTGGAGTCAATTATAAAAGATGAAATTACAACACATCTGGATAGCAGTAACAGGATTGGTCCAAGTCAGTATGGATTTACGAAGGGGAAATCGTGCTTGACTAATCTTCTGGAATTTTTTGAGGATGTAACTATGAAAATGGACAAGGGAGAGCCAGTGGATGTAGTGTACCTGGACTTTCAGAAGCCTTTGATAAAGTCCCACATAGGAGATTAGTGGGCAAAATTAGGGCACGTGGTATTGGGGGCAGATTTCTGACACCGATTGAAAATTGGCTGGCTGACAGGTAACAAAGAGTAGTGATTAACGGGTCCCTTTCAGAATGGCAGGCGGTGACCAGTGGGGTACAACAGGGTTCAGTGCTGGGACCGCAGCTGTTTACAATACATATTAATGATTTAGATGAAGGGATTAAAAGTAACATTAGCAAATTTGCAGATGAGACAAAGCTGGGTGGCAGTGTGAAATGTGAGGAGGATGTTATGAAAATGCAGGGTGACTTGGACAGGCTGGGTGAGTGGGCGGATGCATGGCAGATGCAGTTTAATGTGGATAAATGTGAGGTTATCCATTTTGGTGGTAAGAACAGGAAGGCAGATTATTATCTAAATCAGGGGTCCCCAACCATTTTTACACTGCGGACCGGTTTAATATTGACAATATTCTTGCGGACCAGCCGACGGCGGGGTGGGAGTGTAGGGTTGCCAACAGAGAAGAGTAGCAGTCAAATACATTGTGATGACCCTGCGAACAACTACCATGACCATGAAGACTTGCACAGGCACCTGTGTGCGCATGCGTGTACGTGCCGATTTTTTTTCTACAAATCGTTTTTGGCGATTCTGTTCGGGGGGGAGTGTTAATCACGACTAGAATATAGGTGATAAGTGGCTAATACACTCAATTTCATTTCTAAAAGGGTTTATCTAACAAATTTAATATTAAACACACAGCGCATATTTTCCTCACATGAATATAGCGATAAGTCAATTATCAGGGGAGGACAGGGGAGCTTGAAGTAAGTGTTGAATGAACTCCAGTAGAAGTGGTAGAGGCAGGTTCAATTTTATCATTTAAAGAAAAATTGAATAGGTATATGGGCAGGAAAGGAATGGGGGGTTATGGGCTGAGTGCAGGTCGGTGGGACTAGGTGAGATTAAGCATTCGGCACAGACTAGAAGGGCTGGGATGGCCTGTTTCCATGCTGTAATTGTTATGTGGTTATATGGTTATATAAGTCAGTTATAAGTCAATAGCATCATGACATTTTAAGTAATGTTTGGATATTAAACACACAGCACATATTTTCCCCGTATGAACATTGCAACACACCAATATTGCTGAATTAGTGGGAGCCCTGGGCTTGTTTTCCTGCAACAAGACGGTCCCTTCGAGGGGTAATGGGAGACAGCGATACTCGAAGGGGGTTCCTTATGTCCAGTCTATTCCGCAATTTAGTTTTCATTGCATTCATTGTAGAGATACATTGGAAATGGAAACAACATTTTCAGTGCTTTCGTGGTTATCTCAGGATATTTAGCCTTGATTTGGATCCAGAATGCCAGCAGAGATGTTATGTCAAACATACTTTTCAGCCTGCCGTCATTTGCAAGCTCGAGGAGTTGATCTCCTTCTCGCGCTGACATGGATGACGCGCAGATAATGACCTTGCATGCGTAATGACCTCGCGTGTGTTCAAGCTCAACAGTGGCCGTGACAGGGAATGAAGAAAGGTGCAGCTGACTCATATCGCCAAATCATATCATTTCCTCGCGGCCAGGTAGCACATGCTTTGCGGCCCGGTATCGGTCCGCAGCCTGGTGGTTGGGGACCACTGATCTAAATGGAGTCAAGTTAGGAAAAGGGGAAGTACAACGAGATCTATGTGTTCTTGTACGTCAGTCACTGAAAGCAAGCATGCAGGTACAGCAGGCAGTGAAGAAAGCTAATGGCATACTGGCCTTCATAACAAGGAGAATTGAGTATAGGAGCAAAGAAGTCCTTCTGCAGCTGTACAGGGCTCTGGTGAGACCACACCTGGAGTATTGTGTGCAGTTTTGGTCTCCAAATTTGAGGAAGGACATTCTTGCTATTGAGGGAGTGCAGCGTAGGTTCACAAGGTTAATTCCCGGGATGGCAGGACTGTCATATGTTGAAAGATTGGAGCAACTGGGCTTATATACACTGGAATTTAGAAGGATGAGAGGGGATCTGATTGAAACATATAAGATTATTAAGGGATTGGACACAATGGAGGCAGGAAGCATGTTCCTGCTGATGGGTGAGTCCAGAACCAGAGGCCACAGTTTAAGAATAAGGGGTAGGCCATTTAGAATGGAGTTGAGGAAAAACTTTTTCACCCAGAGAGTGGTGGATATGTGGAATGCTCTGCTCCAGAAGGCAGTGGAGGTCAAGTCTCTGGATGTTTTCAAGAAAGAGATGGATAGAGCTCTTAAAGATAGCGGAATCAAAGGTTATGGAGATAAGACAGGAACTGGATACTGATAGTGGATGATCAGCCATGATCACAGTGAATGGTGGTGCTGGCTCGAAGGGCCGAATGGCCTACTCCTGCACCTATTGTCTATTGTCTATGCTATTATCTGTCCCCCACTTTTCCTTTGCTACATCGACGACTGCATTGGCACTGCTTCCTGCATGCATGCTGAGCTCGTTGACTTCATCATCTTTGCCTCTAACTTCCACCCTGCCCTCAAATTTACCTGGTCCATTTCCGACACCTCCCTCCCCTGCCTTGATCTCTCTGTTTTTAGCTCTAGGAGACAGCTTATCTACTGATGTCTACTGTAAGCCCACGGACTCTCACAGCTACCTGGATAATTCCTCTTCCCACCCTGTTACTTGTAAAAATGTCATCTTCTTCTCACAATTCCTCCGTCTCCCCCACATCTGCTCTCAGAATGAGACTTTTCGTTCCAGAACGAGGGAGATGTTTCCTTTTTTAAAGAAAGGGGCTTCCTTTCCTCCACCATCAACTCTACCCTCAAACGCATCTCTCCCATTTCATGCACATCTGCTCTCACCCCATCCACCCGCCACCCCAGTAGGAATAAGGTTCCCCTTGTCCTCACCTACCAGCCCACCAGCCTCCGTGTCCAACGTACAAATCTCCATAACTTCTGCCATCTCCCACCACCAAGCACATCTTTCCCTCCCCCTCACTTTCTGCTTTCTGCAGGGATTTCTCCCTACGCGACTCCCTTGTCCATTTGTCTCTCCCCATCCCTTCCCACTGATCTCCCTCCTGGCACTTATCCTTATAAGCGGAACAAGTGCTACACCTGCCCTTACACTTCCTCTCTCACCACCATTCAGGGCCCCAGACAGTCCTTCCAGGTGAGGCGACACTTCACCTGCGAGTCTGCTGGTGTGATATACTGTTTCCGGTGCTCCCGGTGTGACCTTCTACATATTGGTGAGACCCGACTCAGACTGCGAGACCGCTTCACTGAACACCTACGCTCTGTCCACCAGAGAAAGCAGGATCTCCCAGTGGCCACACTTTTTAATTGCACGTCCCATTCCCATTCCGATACAGGTGTCCCCCGCTTTTCGAACGTTCACTTTAGGAAACCTCACTGTTACGAAAGACCTACATTAGTTACCTGTTTTTGCTAACAGAAGGTGTTCTTCACTGTTACAAAAAAAGGCAGCGTGCGAAAAAAAGCAGCGCGCGCCTAGAGCAGCTGCTCCTCCCCCAGATTCAGAACTGCATTCTGGCCGGCATTGCTTAAACACGTGCCTGTGTGCATCCGTTAGCAAGATGAGTTCTGAGGTATCGGAAAAGCCTAAAAGAGCTCGTAAAGGTGTTACACTTAACGTAAATGTAGACATAATTAAGCGTTTCGATTGTGGTGAACGAAGTAAGGACAAAGTGAGTTTGGCTTGTCGAAGTTGACGAAGATGATGTTGAAGAGGTTTTGGCATCTCATGACCAAGAACTGATAGATGAAGAGCTGATGCAATTGGAAGAGGAAAGGATAACAATCAAAACCAAATGCAGTAGCGAACGGACTGGAAGTGAAGTTGTCCAGGAACTGAACGTGAAGCAACTGCGTGAGATTTTTGCTGCAATGATTGCAGAAAAGTACGACTTTAATTTTGAAAGGGTACTTCGGTTTAGGGCATATTTGCAGGATGGTTTGAGTGCTTACAAAGAACTATATGATCTAAAAATGCGCGAGGCTAAGCAGTCAAGCAAGCCTTCCGCATCAGCCACAGCAGACGACGAACCTAGACCTTCGACATCGAGGCAGGCAGACATAGTAGAAGATGACCTGCCTGCCCTGATGGAAATAGACGACGATAAGATGACACCCCAGTGTCCCACCACCCCAACCTCCCACCGCGGACAGATACCGATCTGTGAAGCATGCAGCGGTAGCCGGGATGCACCCAGCACATCTTTAAGAGAAAAGCCGAAATAAACAAGCTAATTAATTAGGTGCCGCCCAGCACGTAAGTGTTGGCCCAGATCAGAGGCGATTGCCGATTGTGTCGCCTCTGATCTGGGCCGACATTTACATGCTGAGCGGCACCTAATTAATTAGCTTGTTTGTTTTGGCTTTTTTCTTAAAGATGTGCTGGGTGCGTCCCGGCCAATGCTGTACCCCTGCATGCTTCACAGATCAGTATCGGTCGGCAGCCTGGAGGGTGGGGACCACTGCACCACCCCAACCATCGACGACTCAGCCTAACACATCATCATCAGTGTGCTCGGCACTGTCTTCCAGATTCCGGTAAGTAATACTACACTGTACATACATTATTTCTACTTTATATCGGCTGTGTATTTTTACGTGTTATTTGGTATGATTTGGCAGCTTCATAGCTTAAAGGTTACTGGAGAGCGCTTGCGCCGTGTTTCTGCCGAGAGCGCTTGCGTGAGATTTTCGCTATGGAGAACAGTGCAGCAATGATTGTGGAAAAGTATTTCTACTTTATATAGGCTGTGTATTTATCATATCATTCCTGCTTTTACTACATGTTACTGTTATTTTAGATTTTATGTGTTATTTGGCATGATTTGGTAGGTTATTTTTGGGTCTGCGAACGCTCACAAATTTTTCCCATATAAATTAATGGTAATTGCTTCTTCGCTTTACGATATTCCGGCTTATGAACCGTTTCATAGGAACGCTCCACCTTCGGATGGCGGGGGAAACCTGTATGTCAGTCCATGGCCTCCTCTATTGTCGAGATGAGCCACACTCAGGTTGGAGGAACAACACCTTATATTCTGTCTGGGTAGCCTCCAACTTGATGGCATGAACGTGGATTTCTGTTACTTCCATTAATGCCCCATCTCCCCTTCTTACCCCATCCCTAATTCATTATCTATCTATTTATCTATCTATCTATCGATCTACATTTGTATTTATTTATTTTCTCTTTTTTTTTCTTTTCTCTTTTTCCCTCACACGATAACTCCTTGCTTACTCTCCATCTTCCTCTAGTGCTCCCCTCCCCCTTCCTTTCTTCCAAGACCTTGTGTCCCATGATACTCCCCCTTCTCCAGCCTTGTATCCCTTTTGCCAATCAACTTCCCAGCTCTTGGCTTCATCCCTCCTCCTCCTGTCTTCTCCTATCATTTCAGGTCTCCCTCTCCCCCTCCCACTTTAAAATTTCTTACTATCTCTTTTTTTCCGTTAGTCCTGATGAAGGGTCTAGACCTGAAACGTCGACTGTACTTCTTCCTATAGATGCTGCCTGGCCTGCTGCGTTCCACCAACATTTTGTGTGTGTTGCTTTTTTCAAATCTTACAGTGTTTTATCTTTCACAATTTTTTTCCAGAGGGAATTACGATATACTCTCAATTTTACAGTTCAAGACACCATAGACAGGTTTCTTTCATCACTAAATTAGCTGGTTTTCTGTAGATCTGTTTAATTTGCTACATGAAAGTTCAAGTTTCCCACTCTGTACCATGACTTTCATCAAGAGGTTAAAAATACTCCTGATAGGGTTACTTTACTTGTGTATTTGCACACCCCAGCCAGGGATCAGCTTTTGGAGTAGGGCTCTTCCAGAATTTACACTATTGACTTGAATGATGATTTGTTGAATCAATTGATAAATTCGCTAGATGTGCTCATTTGTTATGCAAACCTGAGTCTTGGGACCACAAAGCTGAGAAACTGGGTAGTTGTGACTTGAAAAGCTTGGAATGGGTACCGGAGAAACTCAATGTAGACTAGAGAGGCTCAGTATGTAGACTCAGGACTCTCAGAATGTAGAGTCAGGACATGCACTGAGAATAAAGGTACCCTCTCCCCAAGCCACCAATGTCAAAATGTCACTGTTCAAACTTCACTGGGTCCATTACTTTGCAAGATCCTTCTGTCATGATGGAGACAGAAACAAAAATTTATACATAGGAATTCTAATGGAACATTGTTGCCTCGACGATCACTCTGACCAATGAATCTCATGGTCAAGGTCAGCTGCCCTCTCTGTGCTGGGTCCATCTTTGTGTCGTCGAGACTTGCTGTCACCCGATGCAGATATGGCCCGAGTGTGGAGTGAGAGACACTGAAGCAGGTCGATAGTTCACAGACCTTAATGCAACCAGTGTTGAAGGGAAAATAGTAAATGCTAGGTCAAACAGGGCTGTTAACTAAAACTCTGAAATGGAAAACAAAGCTTACACTGCTGATGAAAAGAACAACTAAGAATAAAACGAATACTGCTAGCCTTCAGAGTCAGTTGACTCGATGGTCCAATTTCTCAGGCAAGGCGGAATGTAGGCAGCGAAGCATTGCTGTGTCCAAGTCTCGACAAATACTACGATGGAATGAATGGAGTTAAATACTATCACAGTGAAATAATAATTAGCTGACATGTTCATATTCACGAGCGTAATTGCCGAATCTGCTGCGCTGCTGAATCCATGGTTGTGACACATGAACTCATACCATTAACCGAGGGGGCCATGCACCACATTGGGAACCCATGAACTAGAATGTGAATTGGCTCTGAGGACTGGGATGTCATAGCTATGTAATAACAGAAACATGGCCGAGAGAAGGGCAGAACTAGCAGCTTAAAATTCCAGGATGCCGATACTACATTTGTGACAGAAGTACAGGTACGTGACAATGGGGTGCAAGCCTTTTTGATAAGCAGTACTTAGAAATGACATCCATGGCACATTGTCCAGTGAGGCCATATGAGTAGAACTTATGAAGAGATAAGGGAACAAGTGGAGATCCTTATATATTACATTCATGTTACCCTGAATTAAGGTGATTAAATATCCAGGGCCTGACTCAGACTTTGCAGGAAGCCAGAGCAGAAGTTGCAGATGTCCTTGTGGAGGTGTTACTTTATTGTTATTCACTGGTGAAGTTCCCGAAGACTGGAAGGTCACTGATGTTGCTCCAATGTTAACAAGGACAAGCCAGGGCTCAACAGGCCAGTCAGCCAGAAATCAGAAGTAAGGAAGTTACTGGAGTAAATTCTGAGGGACAGGAACTACCAGCATTTGGACGGACAGAGTCTAAGATTAGGAGGAGTCAGCATGGCTCTGTGCATGGAAGTCATGCTTGGTAAACCTTTTTGTTTATTGGAGAGGTAACCAAAAATGTAGGACAGTGTGGATGTTGTCTATTTAGATTCAGCAAGTTCTTTGACAAGGTCCTTCATGGCAAGCTGGTCTGAAAGTTTGGGTCCCATGAAATCTGGGGAAATATAGTTGGGTGGATTCAAACTTGGCTTGGAAATAGGAACCAGAAGGTGGTAGTTAAAGGCTATTTCTCAAAATGGAGGATGGTGAATGGTGGTGTGCTGTGGGGTTTTCTGTTGAGACCCTTGTTATTCACTAGTTACAGTATACAGTATGAATGATTTGATTGTGAATGTACAAGGTGTAATCAATACATTTGCTGCTGACACACAAATAGGATTTGTTGACAATGATAAAGGGTCTCATAAATTACAAGGGAATCTTGTTCGGTCAGTTAAGTGAGTCAGGGTCAAGTTCAATTTCAAGTTTAATTATCATTCAGCCATATAGGAATATAGCCAAATGAAACAGCATTCAGCTGGGGCCAAGGTGCGAAACATTACCCCTTGCATACAGCACTCTACAAAATTGCATGTAGCACAACTAACTCATATGGTCACGATTTTTGAAAAAGATGCAGTGACAAAGGAAAGAAAATGTAATATAGCTCAAGTGAGTCACATGACTGTAGATTATCCTGGTCCAGAGTGTCCTTCCACTGAGTGACCACCAGAAGACAGCACTGAGCAAACTGTAGAGGGCAGCACCAGCAGGAGGAGGTAACCCTGCAACCCAGCACAAATTTCAGCACACCCAGCAGAGGCCCCTGCTCTCTCCTCTAGGTGGCTGCAACAGGCGGCTGCGTCCAAGGTGACCCCACGGCTGAGGCCTAGACCTCACCACAACCGAGGCTATGTAGCTCCTCCGCTGCCACTCTAGCTAATGACTGGACTTGCAGTATTGTACGTTGCCAATGTCCAAAAGGGTCTTGCAAGTTTAGTGTTCATGGATTCAATGTCCATTTAGGGATCGGTTGGCAGAGGGGCCGAAGCTGTTCCTGAATCGCTGAGTGTGTGCCTTCTGGCTTCTTTACCTCCTTCCTGATGGTAACAATGAGAAGAGGGCATGTCCTGTGTGATGGGAGTCCTTAAAAATGTTCACTGCCTTTTTGAGGTGCTGCTCCTTGAAAATGTCTTGGATCTATGGAGGTTAGTACACAAGATGGAGCTGACTAATTTTACAACTTTCACCAGCTTCTTTCCATCCTGTGCAGTAGCCCTACCACCCCCCGCCCCCCGCCATATCAGACGGTGATGCAGCCTGTCAGAATGCTCTGCATGGTACATCTGCAGAAGTTTTTGAGTGTTTTAGGTGACAAACCAAATCTCCTCACAGTTCTAATGAAATATAGTGGCTGTCTTGCCTTCTTTATAACTGCATCGATGTTGGGGCCTGATCTTGACACCCGGGAACGTGTCTCTCCAGTCCTGATCCCTCTATGAGGATTAGTTCATGTTCTATCGTCTTAGCCTCTCTGAAGTCCACAACCAGCTCTCTGATCTTACTGATGTTAAGAGAAAGGATGCTGCTGCTACACCACTCAACTAGCTGGTATACCTCGCTCCTGTACACCCTCTCATCTCCACCTGAGATTCTGAGAAATGGACAGGCTGCATGACAAATGCAAGTCTGGAGGTGACTATAAAGAAAAATTAAAATGGAAGAAAACCTCTCCAATTTCTTTCCATACTCCTAAATTTTGAAAATTATGGTCAATCTTTGAAGAGTTTCAGTAGGCTTATTTGTTGCTATATTCTAGGGGGTGGTGCAGATGCTAATGGGTTAGGCAAATGGGGTTGTGATATATGGGGAGAGGTCCATCATTTGCCCCCCATGATATTGATATAAAATCTATTTTGCTTACTTCCAGTAAGATGGCTGTGTGTTCAAATGCAGTGGCCCCTTGGAGGCAAACCAAAGTTGTTTTTGTCTTTTTTAAAAGTCTTTTTTTATGATTGCAGGAAAATGCTGGACACTAAGAACTTTAGGTATTGCTGGTCTACCCCATCAGTGAACTGCTTGCTCGCAGAGGAGCTGGACTTGGTGTGGACCGTGTTACTCCCTGCTACATGAAGGCATTGGAGTTGGTGAGTGAAGGCGCTGTGCAGTCTAACTTTCCCCCACTCCCCGCATCTCACCTCTCTCCCCCAACCCCAGCCTCAACCCCCATCTCCCCTCTCTCCCCCCATTTCTCCCACTCCCCCCCCATATCTCCGCCCTGGTCTTCCCCTCTTTTTTTCCCACTTCTCTCCTCCTCTCTCCTCCACTCACCCTCTCTGTTTACCCCCCTTCCACCCCACACCTCTCCCCCTTTACACCCTCTCACACTTCTGTCCTCTCACCACTCCCTTCTCCCTCTCTTCACCATCTCCACTCCTCTCTCCACATCCTCCCTCCCTCCCTCTACATCCCTCTTTCCCCACTTCTCTCTCCACTGTCCCCCCTTCTCTGCCACCTGTCTAACCCATCTCTTGTCCCCTCTCTCCCCAGCTCTTTCCCGCTCTCTTCTTCCGAAACATTGACTGTTTAGTCCTTTCCATTAATGCTGCCTGACCTGCTGAGTTTCTCCGGCATTGTGTGTTTGTTGCTTTACCCCCTTTCCCCACTCTCTCCCCCTCTCCTCCCTCTCTCAACCCTCTCTTCCCCTCCCGACTTTCTCTCCCCATATATACCCCTCTCCTTCCGTCTTCTCTCTGTCGGTCCCCCTCTCCCCCATTTTCTTCTTCCTACGTTCCCACTCTCTTCCCCTCACTCTTGTCACAAACTCCTCCAGTCTCACTGCTGTCTTCCCACACTCCCTTCCTCCCCCACATCTCTCCCTATCTCTCTCCCCTCTCACTCCATAGCCGCATCCTTTCTCCACCCTCTCCCACCCTGTTGCCTACCCCTGTCTTCCTGTACCACCCCTCCGACTCTCCTCATTTCACCCCCAGGAATCCCCCATCCCCTCCCCATGTCTCCTCACTCTCCTGCCTTCTCTTTGTCCCCCCTCCATACCCCACTCCTCTCTGCCCATTCTCTCTCCACTGTCTCTTCCCCTCATTCTCACCATCTCACCTCATCTCCCCCTACCATCTTCCCCTCTCACCCCCTCTTCCTCAACTCTACCCACTCTCGTTCCTCTCTCTCGCCCCACTTTCTCCTCCGCTCACCACCACCTTCTCCAGCCCCTCTCTTCATCTCCTCGCACACTCTCCCTCTCTCCCCATTCTCCCCACATCTCTCTGTCAATCTTCCCCCCTCTCTTCCTTTCTCTCTCAACCTTTCTTGCAACCCCTCTCTATCACTTCTGTCCTCCATCTCCCCACTTATGCTCATGCCCTCCACAGACCACTCTCCCCTATCTCACTCCTCTCTAACCCCTTTTCACCACCCTCTCTTCCCAAATCTCTCCTCCTCTCTTGCCACATTCCCTGCTCCCTCTCTGGCCCAATCTCTTCTCCACTCCCAGCTCCTTCTCTTCCCCTAACTCCCTCTCAACCCTCCCCATCTCCACCCTCTCCCCACTTCCTGTCTCTCCACTATATCTACCGCACTGTCTCCCCCTTGTCTTCCCACACTTCCACCCCTCTCTTCCATCCATCTCTTCCATCCCTTTCTCCCCCACTTCCTCCACTCTGTCCACCTCATCTGCCCCTCTCTCTTCTCTGCTCCCCACCCTATGTCCGTCCTGTCTCATCCCCTGTCTCTGCCCTGTCTTACTCGCCTCCACCCAGTCTACCCACTCCCCCATCACTCCTCACTCCCCTCTTCTCTTCTCCTCCCCACCCTCCCAACTCCACTCACTCCCTTCTCCCCTCTCTCCCACTTTTCTCCCCTACTCGCCATTCTCTCCCCCCTTCCTCATCTGTCCCTCACCATTCCCTATTTCACTCTTCCCCCTCCTTCACATCTCCTCCACACCACCACACTCCCTCTCTCTCCCTCTTTTACTTCCCTCTCTCCCCCATCTCTCTCCCTCAATCCACCTTCTTTTTCACCTGGTCACAACCACTCCCTCCTCTCCCGTTGTTTCAACTTCCCTCTCCACCCTCCTCTTCCCCTTCCTTCCCTTTCCACCTCCCTCTCCCCTTTCTCTCTATCCCCTGCTCTCTCCCTCCCACCATCCCTTCTCTCCCTCCCCTTACCCCTCTTCCTCCTACCTTCCCTTGTCCCTTTTCTCCAACTCCTCCCTCCCTCTCTCACCCCCTCTCTAACCCTATCTCTCCCCCTCTCTCACCCTCTCCCCTCCCAATCTCTCTTCCTCTCCACCCCTCTCCCCTCCTCTCAACCCTCCTCCCCTCTCTCCCCTCCCCTCCCTACCCCTCCCCCACTCCCCACCTCTGCATCTCTCACCCCCTCCATCTTCTACTCCTCCCTTTCCCCTCAGTGTCCCTCCTTCTCCCCTCCCCTTCACTTCCCCCTCTCTCCACACCCGTTCACTCCCACTGTTACACCTGCATTTCTCCTTGTCTCCACACCTTTCTCCTGCTCTTTCCTACCCTCTCACCCCTCTTCCCCCCTTCCTGTCTCTCATCCTCTATCTCTGCCCCCCTTTCTGCACCCTCACCCTCTTCTCCAGTCCTTTCTCTCTACTCTACCCTTGTCCACTTCTCCCCTTCTCCCTCCCCCTTCTTCCTGGTCTTCCTCTCTTCCCCTCTCCCTTTTCTGTCCCTGCACTTTAAGTCCCCCTTTTCCACCTCTCCCCCTATCTCCACCCTCTGTCCCCCTCACTACCCCTTTTCCTCCATCCTACTCTCTCATGCCGCTCTTCCCCTCTTCCCCCTCCTCCTGCTCTCCCTCTCTCTAACCTCCTCTGTTTACCCCTCACTCACTCTCTTTCCCACTGTTCCCTCTCTCTCCCTTTTACTCCCCCTCCCCTTCTCTCCCTGTCTCCCTACACATCCTCTCTTCCCCACCTTTCTACCCTGCCTATCCCTCTCTCTCCTTCCCCTCTCCACCCCAACTTCCTCCCCCTTTTCCCCTCTCCTCTGCACCTTTTCCTAGACCTCTTACGCTCTCTCTCTATCTCTCAATCCCTCTCTTTCACTCTCAATCTCTCCCCCCTCCCCTCCTCCCTTCCACGCTGTCTTCCTGCCCCTCCATCCTTGTCATTCCCCCCCTCCAACCGTCTCCCCCTTCTCAAGGACACAGAAACATAAGAAAACAGGAGCAGCAGAAGGCCACCAGGCCCCTCAACCTGCCTTGCTATTCAATATGATCATGGAATGGTGGGGTTTAAACTAAGGTTGCAGGGGGATGGGATCCAGAGTGCCAGAACAGTTAGCGGAGAGGTCGTGGAGGCAGATATTGGTAAAACCACAAGGCAAGGTTTGGAATCAAAAGACTGAGCATGGTGTGACTGGTGTTTTGAGCTGCATATATTTCAATGCATGAAGTAGCACAGGAAAGGAGGATAATAGTGCTGAAGATGAGGTAGTGGGTTTACAAACAGAGGCAACGTGAAGGGAGAAGAGGCTGTTAATAGGGCAAAATTGCTGTCAACAGGATGAGTTGCAATGTAAAAGGCAGACAAAATCGAAAAGGATGAGAACAGGATAGAAGATGTTATATTTGAATGCGCATATTTTATGGAATAAGGTAGATGAATTTACAGCACAGATGCAGATTGGTAGGTATGACGTAGGCGTCACGGAATCATGGTTGAAAGAAGATTATAACTGGGAGTTTCATGCCCAAGGATACACAATGTATCAAAAGGAAATATAGAAACCTACAGCACAATACAGGCCCTTTGACCCACAATGCTATGTGGAACATATACTTAATTTGGAAATTACTTAGGGTTACCCATAGCCCTCTATTTTTCTAGAAAATGAAATTAAGCCATTAGAAAGAGGTGACATAGGGTTGGTAGGTGTTGAATCATTGTAGATAGAGCTAAAGAACTGCAAGGATAAAAAGACCCTGATAAGAGTTGTATGCAGACCCCAAACAGTAGTACGGATCCTGTCCTAGGCAGGAAGGCCGAGGGGCAGAGACCCCTAAACAGTAGTAAGCATGTGGCCTACAAATCACAATGGCAGATAGAAAATGGATGTCAAAAGAGCACTGTTACAATCTTAATGGGGGACTTCAATATGCAGGTAGAGTGGGAAAAATCAGGTTGGTGCTGGATTTCAGGAGAGCCTATGAGTTGGCTATTCTGAACTGCGTATTGTGCAATGAACCGGAATTGATTGGAGAGTTTAAGGTACCCTTAGGGGAAAATGATCATAATATGATCAAATTCACCCTGAAATTTGAGAAGGAGAAGCTAAAGTCAGATGTATCAATATTACAGTGGAGTAAAGGGAATTACAGAGGCATGAGATAGGAGTGGCCAGAATTGATTGGAAAAGACCACTGGCAGAGCTGACAGCAGGACGGCAACGGCTGGAATTTCTGGAAGCAATTTCGAAGGCACAGGATACATACATTCCAAAGAGGAAGATCTATTCTATAGGAAAGTTGATACAATTGTGGCTAAGAAGGGAAGTCAAGGCCAATATAAAGACAAAGAGGGAGCATATAATGAGCAAATATTAATGGGAAGTTAGAGGGTTGTGAAGCTTTTAAAAACCAAAAAAGTCATTAAGAATGTAAAGATAGAATACGAAGTTAAGCTAGCCAATAATATTAAAGAGGATACCAACAGTTTCTTCATATATATAAAGGGTAAAAGAGAGGCGAGAGTGGATATCGGACAACTGGAAAATGATGCTGGAGAGGTAGTAATGGGGGACAATGAAGTAGTGGATGAACTGATTAAGTATTTTGCATCAGTCTTCACTGTGGAAGACACTAGCAGTATGGTGGGTGTCAGGGATCATGAAGTGTGTGAACTTACCATAACTAAAGAGAAGGTTCTCGGGAAACGTAAAGGTCTAAAGGTAGATAAGTCACTTAGACCAGATGGTGTACACCCCAGAGTTCTGAATGAGGTGGCTGAAGAGGTTGTGGAGGCATTAATAGTGATCTTTCAAGAATCACGAGATTCTTGAATGGTTCTTGAAGACTGGAAAATTGCAAATGTCACTCCGCTCTTCAAGAATGGAGAGAGGCAGAAGAAAGGAAACTATTGGCCAGTTAGTCTGAGCACAATGGTTGGGAAGATGTTAGAGTTAATTATTAAGGATGAGGTCCCAAGGTACTTGGAGACACATGTTAACATAGGACATAGTCAGCATGGTTTCCTCAAGGAAAAATCTTGCCTGACAAATCTGTTGGAATTCTTTGAAGAAGTACCAAGCAGAATAGGCAAAGGCGAATTGATTGATGTAGTGTAATTGGATTTCCAGAAGGCCTTTTACCAGGTGTCATACATGACGCTAGTTAATAAGCTACAAGCCCTTGGTATTACAGGAAAGATTCTAGCATGGATGAATCAGTGGCTGATTGGCAGGAGGCAAAAAGTGGGAATAAACAGAGCCTTTTCTGGGTGGCTGCTGGTGCCTAGTTGTATTCCACAGGGGTCTGTGTGGGACTGATCCTTTTTATGTTATATGTCAATGATTTGGATGATGAAATTGATGGCTTTGTTGCAAAGTTTGCAGACAATATGAAGATGAGTGGAGGGGTAGGTAGTTCTGAGGAAGTAGAGAGACTACAGAAGGACTTAGACTGATTAAGAGAATGGGCAAAGAAATGGCAGATGTAATACGGTGTCGGAAAGTGTATGGTCATGCACTTTGGTAGAAGAAATGAAAGGGTTGATTATTTTCTAAATAGAGAGAAAATACAAACAACTGATGTGCAAATGGACTTGGGAGTCTTTGTGCCAGATTCTGTATAGGTTAATTTGAGTCTGTGGCAAGGAAGACAAATGTAATGCTAGCATTCATTTCAAGAGGACTAGAATATAAAAGCAAAGGTGTAATGTTGAGACGTTCAAAGCACTGGTGAGGCCTTACCTGGAGTATTGTGAGCAGTTTTGGGCCTCTTATCTTAGAAAGGATGTGCTGGAACTGGAGAGGGTTCAAAGGAGGTTCATGAAAATGATTCCAAAATTGAACGGTTTGTTATATGAAGAGCATTTGATGGCTTTGGGCCTGTATTCACTTGAATTCAGAAGAATGAAGGGTGACCTCATTGAAACCTACTGAATTGTGAAAGGCCTTGATAGAATGGATGTAGAGAGGATGCTTCCTATGGTGTCCTTTTAGAACAGAGATGAGAAGGAGTTTATTTAGCCAGAGAGTGGTGAATCTGTGAAGTTCTTTGACACAGGCAGCTGTGGAGACCAAGTCTGTCTGTATATTTAAGGCAGAGGTTAATAGATTCTTGACTGGTCAGAGCCTAAAGAGATACAGGGAGAAGGCAGGAGGTCGGGGCTGGGAGAAAATTTGGATCAGCCTTGATGAAATATCAGAACAGACCTGATGGGCCAATTGGCCTAATTCTGCTCCTATATCTTATTGTCTTATGGTCTTTTGGCTGAGCTATGCCAGCCCTGACATCTGTGTTACTTCCCAAAGCCCTTAATTCCTCAATCCTTCAAATATTTATCTATCTGTATCTTTATGTATATGTAAGGCAGAAGTTTATAGATTCTGATTGGTCATGGAATGAAGGGATACGGGGAGAAGGCAGGAGGTTGTAACATTAGCTTAACCATGTAATCACATAATGTAAAGCTGAAATTTGGAACTTTGAAGTTCAAAGTAAGTTTAGCATCAAAGTACATGTACAGTTTGTCACCATATACAATCCTGAGATACATTTTCTTCCATACTCAATAAATCTATAGAATAATAACCATCACTAAATCAATGAAAGTCAGAATCAACTTGGCCATTCAACCAGTGTACAAAACACAACAAAGGTATAAGGAAATAATAATAATAATAATAATAAATAAGCAATAAATATCCAAAACATGAGATGAAGTCCTTGAGAGAGAGTCTATTGGATGTGGGAATATTTCAATGATGGGACAAGTGAACCTGAGTGAAGTTATCCCCTTTGGATCAAGAGCCCGATGTTTGAAGGGTAACGGCTGTTCCTGAAGCTGGTGGTGTGAGTCCTGCGGCTCCTGTACCTCCTTCCTGATGGCAGTAGCAGAAGAAAGCATGTCCTGGATGGAGGGGTACCCTGATGATGGATGTTGCTTTCCTCTTGACAACATTTCAGTAGTGGGGAGGGCTTTACCTGTACTGGACTGGGCTGTATCCACTACTTCTTTCCATTCAAAGGCATTGGTGGTTATTCTTGGAATTGATTGTAGGTTTGTTAGTGGTGTCATGATATAACGTGTAATTTTGCTTTAGGTAATCCTCCAAGCACTGGGAGCTAATTTCCCAGCCTGCAAGTGGAATGATGTCATCCTGAGTATCATTGACATGGAAATGTGTCAGGAAATGCAAAGAGGGACTGTGATTTGACGTGCTTATTAACATTTCTAGTATTATGACATTAAGTCACTAAGTGTTCCATTGTGTAAATAAGTAACTTTCAGGCATGTAACATGGAAATTAGCACTACATGTCTGCATTTCTAGGCTATATACTTTTTGAAAGGTGTGTTGTTCTGGTGTGAGGCAGTAAAATTTCATTCAATGTACAATTATAAAAGGAAGTGTCTCAGCCTGTGTGTGAAATGAGTGTATTGAATGCTGCTCAGTGATTTTGTTTATGTTACAAAGAGAATGTATTGGAATAGTACATATAACTGCAGACAGTGTCAGTTGATCTGTGGAGAGGAAGAAGAATTAACATTTCAGCTCAATTGCTTTTCATCAGAACTGGAAGATACTGATGTTCAATTATGACAGGAGAGGTAAAGAGCTACTTACCCAGAGGAGATAGACATCCTGACAAAGTATATTTACAACAGTTCAATAACATCACAGTTATTCTTGCTGAGACCAACTTTGATTTTTAAAAAAATTTCAGATGCACTTAATTACCTTGCTCGATTTGCTCTTGTGTCTCTGAATGAATGATGTAGAACTCGGGGTTACTAATTTACTGTGATAGGGAATGAGGCTGGAGAGTGAAAGGACAAAGGGAATGATGGTGCGAAGCAAATCGAGGAATCAATATATTATCAACATCTTCATTGCTTGGCTCACATTACGACCAGTAATGTGATGGATCTTATATCTGATCAAGTTTGCAGGTAGTTGATGACATTGTAGGTCCTGGAAAATGGTGCCACTCAGATTTGCTGCCAAACTAAGATGTCCTATTGCAGTGAAGGGCATGACAAATCACAGAAGAAGCCATGGTCATCCACTACAGCCAAGGAAGACCCCAGTTGTCTACTCATACCACTGGACCTGGACTTCTGATGTCAAGCGAGTGGGACTGCCCTAGTGCTTTTCCACTCTAAAAACTTTCCCGTATAAGCTTCTTCATGCAGTTCAAAAAGTAAAAGCGGAACATAAAAACTACGCAAGTCTTCCATCCCCATCAGGAAGGTCTCAAAGCTCTACGCTTCTTTTTGGATTCCAGACCTAACCAGATCCCCTCTACCACCACTCTGCTCCGTCTAGCGGAATTAGTCCTTACTCTTAATAATTTCTCCTTTGGCTCCCCCCACTTCCTCCAAACTGATGGTCTAGCTATGGACACCCTTATGGGTGCTAGCTATGCCTGCCTTTTTGTTGGCTTTGTGGAACAATCTATGTTCCAAACCTATTCTGGTATCTGTCCCCCAGTTTTCCTTCGCCACATCGACGACTGCATTGGCGCTGGTTCCTGCACGCATTCTGAGCTCGTTGACTTCATTAACTTTGCCTTCAACTTTCACCCTGCCCTCAAGATAACCTGGTCCGTTTCCAACACCTCCCTCCCCTTTCTAGATCTTTCTGTTTCTATCTCTGGAGACAGCTTATCTACTGATGTCTACTATAAGCCTACTGACTCTCACAGCTATATAGACTATTCCTCTTCTCACCCTGTCTCTTACAAAAATGCCATCCCCTTCTCCCAATTTCTCCATCTCCACCACATCTGCTCTCAGGATGAGGCTTTTCATTTCAGGACGAGGGGGATGTCCTTTTTTAAAGAAAGGGGCTTCCCTTCCTCCACCATTTACTCTGCTCTCAAACGCATCTCTCCCATTTCACGTACATCTGCTCTCACTCCATCCTCCCGCCACCCCACTAGGAATAGGGTTCCCCTTGTCCTCACCTACCACCCCACCAGCCTCCGGGTCCAACATATTATTCTCTGTAACTTCCGCCACCTCCAACGAGATCCCACCACTAAGCACATCTTTCTCTCCCCCCCCCCC
Organism: Mobula birostris; assembly: GCF_030028105.1. Taxonomy (NCBI): domain Eukaryota; kingdom Metazoa; phylum Chordata; class Chondrichthyes; order Myliobatiformes; family Myliobatidae; genus Mobula; species Mobula birostris. The sequence continues at coordinate 30,242,932 of NC_092375.1, read as the reverse complement.
CCCGCTTTCCGCAGGGATCGCTCCCTACATGACTCCCTTGTCCATTCGTCCCCCCCATCCCTCCCCACCGATCTCCCTCCTGGCACTTATCCTTGTAAGCGGAACAAGTGCTACACATGCCCTTACACTTCCTCCCTTACCACCATTCAGGGCCCCAGACAGTCCTTCCAGGTGAGGTGACACTTCACCTGTGAGTCGGCTGGGGTGATATACTGCGTCCGGTGCTTCCGATGTGGCCTCCCATATATTGGCGAGACCCGACGCAGACTGGGAGATCGCTTGGCTGAACACCTATACTCTGTCTGCCAGAGAAAGCAGGATCTCCCAGTGGCCACACATTTTAATTCCACGTCCCATTCTCATTCTGATATGTCTATCCACGGCCTCCTCTACTGTAAAGATGAAGCCACACTCAGGCTGGAGGAACAACACCTTATATTCCATCTGGGTAGCCTTCAACCTGATGGCATGAACATTGACTTCTCAAACTTCCGCTAATGCCCCACCTCCCCCTCGTACCCCATCCGTTATTTATTTATATACACACATTCTTTTTCTCTCTCTCCTTTTTCTCCCTCTGTCCCTCTCACTATACCCCTTGCCCATCCTCTGGGTTTTCCCCCTCCTCCCCCTTTTCTTTCTCCCTAGGCCTCCTGTCCCCTGATCCTCTCATATTCCTTTTGCCAATCACCTGTCCAGCTCTTGGCTCCATCCCTTCCCCTCCTGTCTTCTCCTATCATTTCGGATCTCCCCCTCCCCCTCCCTCTTTCAAATCTCTTACTAGCTCTTCTTCCATTTAGTCCTGATGAAGGGTTTCGGCCCGAAACGTCGACTGTACCTCTTCCTAGAGATTTTGCCTGGCTTGCTGCGTTCACCAGCAACTTTGATGAGTGTTGCTTGAATTTCCAGCATCTGCAGATTTCTTCGTGTTTGCAAGTCTAAACATCATTGTTAGGTACGATGGATAACCAATCAATCATATAATTCTTAATACATGTTTTGTGTATGTCTTCATATAACAGAGATGATTGAAGCATTGAATTAAAGAGGAAGAATATGAAGTACTCGAAATATAAACATAGAAAGAGAGTACTTATTAAGTAACCTGTCTTGAGACATGGAGAACTTGCCAGGCTTGGGGTCTAAAAGATGCAGAAGAGGAAACCACACAGCCACTGCCACTTACCAGACCTCTAGTTACAGATACGATGTCAGGGATGTCAGTATAGTCTAAACTGGAGAAAGAAATAGACTGAGTAACTGCAAGCTAGTTAAACACTGGTGATGGAAAATAATTGTGAAGTTTTTGAGAGTCAGGTATATCAATTAATGTAGTTAAACTGGACGGTAAGAAGAAATGGCAATAAAGACTCAATGAGGATAATGTATTTGATCAGAGTTTAGCAAAGAGTTTGTCAAAGTTCCACATGCAGAACCCCAGGGCTTGAAATAAATTCTTTGGCTTTTCTTGATAAATGATAATGACTTGTATTTAAATATAGGAGGGATGAGTAAGAAATGTATAAAATTACAGTGGTCTGAGATGGAATGAACCAACAGGTCTTATGGCAGAAAGTTTTTAACCAAGTAGGTTTACTTACAGTGAGTAGGTAGAATGGTTAGAAATGAGGAAGACATTTTCACTTGAACATTAGTGGGTCTGAAATTCACTGTCGGAGATGGTAGTGGAGGAAGAGCCCTCATTATGTTTAGAAGAAAACTGGATAAAGAACTATCCTACATTCCTACTACCACAGAGCTGGTAAGACCAATCTAAATGGTCCACTTATGGTCAGTATGTGCACCAGCGGGCTGAATTTCCATATTTTCTGCCATAGATTTTGATGATTCTATGTGCATTTATAGATTCACTCCTTTCCTTGTTTGAAATGTCAAGCACTTTTATCTGTGACCTTTTCAAACTAAACTGAATGCTGAAGTGTTGAATTATGGAAACTACTCACAGGGTTTTATAAACCATAACCTAGACCTTAAGTGCTAAATTTATAATTTTGAACAGTGTTCCCGATGCCAGGTAGTTTAAAAACAATGCAAACTGATTTCTAAACCCTAATGCCAAACATCTGAGTGAACACCAAGGGAGAAATGATTTTTCAAACGTTCTTCAGCTTTCTGCATAGGAATTCTGTATTGATCAATTTTACTTTGGGAAATAAATGATCTGTGATTAATGAGTGTTACACGATGAATTGAGACTGTCCATCCCATAGGCACCACTCACAGTCTGTGACCGAAGGCAGAAGTGAAAGTGAATGACTGGTTGGGACAGTAAAGCCTTTGTAAACCTGATGAATTTTGATTGCAACTTCTTGAATTTTTAAGTAAAACATGAATGAACAATCCCACGAGGAATGCAGCATTTATTTTAATTGTGATATGATATGTTCACATCGATTTTATAATATTGGGCTGTTTTTCTTCAGATTTTCTTCTCATTTCACTTGTGTCTGTGAAGTACTGATCCGTGGATGCTTGTATAATCCTGGGAACAACTTTTCTTTCTCTACCTTCTTAGAAGTTTGTGAAGATTCTGCATGGAATATAAAAGCGAGAATGTAATGCTAATGCTGGTCAGACTGCACTTTGTGTATTGTGAGCAGTTTTTGGGCCTTTTTTCCATGAAGGGATGTGCTGGCATTGGAGAGGGTGCAGGGGAGGTTCATGAGAATAATTCCAGAAATGAAATGGTTAACATATGAGGAGTGTTTGAAAGCCTGGGCCTGTACTTGCTGGAGTTTACAAGAATGAGGGAGGATCTCATTGAAATTTATCAACTATTGAAAGGTCTAGATAGGGTGAACGTGAAGAGAATGTTTCGTATAGTGGGTGGTCCAAGACCAGAGGGTGCAGTCTCAGAACAGAGTGATGTTCATTCAGAACAGAGGTGACGAGGAATTCCTTTAGCCAGTGGGTAGTGAATCTGTGGAGTTCACTGCCACGGCTATGGAGGCCAAGACATTGGGTATATTTAAAGCAGAGGTTGATAGGTTCTTAATTAATAAGAGTGTCAAAGGTTGCAGGGAGAAGGCATGAGGATGGGGTTGAGAGGAATAATAAATCAGCCATGATGGAATGGTAGAGCAGACTCAATAGGCTGAATGGCCTAATTCAGCCCCCATGTCTTATGGTTGTAAATCAAACCCTCTACTTGATGTTTTCCCCCTGGGAAACACCCCAAACCTATCAAGACCTCACATGAGTTTAAGTACTTGTATCAGGTTAACCCTCAGCTTCTGATCCTTCAGGGAAAATGATACAAGTCTCCCTTTATAGCTTTACACTCCTATCCAGGCATTATTCTGGTGAAGCCTTCACATCCTTCTGGGCCACTTCTGAAGTAAAGACAGAACTTGCAGGAAATATGCAACAGACTGCTATGTTTTGTAACTTGAAAAAATATTAAGCTAGTTCAAAGGAAGGCACAGGAATCCAAAGTATGAGTCTGACATTGTGTTTAAGGGAGGCGCGCACATATCACATGGTAGCTTGATGATGTACGCAATTCACGTATTTATACATATAACCCGTAATGAATTATTTAAACAAACAAGAATACTTAATCAAACAACACACACCAGGCAGCATATGTGGAGCAATAAAGAGTTGAACTATTTTCAGAATGGGACCATGCTGATAAAAGATTATGATTCTGAAACTCTAACTCTCTCTCCACTGACATGCTATATACTTTTGTCTTTTTCAGGTTTTCAGATTTCCAGGTCTCTGATTTTTTTTTTTGTTTTTAGCTCACATTTGACATACTGTCATTGTAGATAAGATTAACAAATGTTGGAAAGTTACACTAATTTGAAATGGATAATAGTGATGAAACTCCATGGGATTCTGCTGGTCTCCATTAAGGTTACCAATGTAATCCCTCTGAGTATTAAGGGAAAGTTAGCCATGGAACTGACTGAGAAAAGAATGCTTGGCAGAACTCATTCTTCATTAAGCAGGGCACAAGGTTGTACTGAATTTCCTGAGCTAACAAATGTGTTTGGTTGAAGAATGTAACTGAACCACTTCACCTCTGTCAGAATGGCAACCCCAAGTTGAACTATCAGTCTGGATTTACAATTGGGTGGGCCAGGTAGCACCTGTTGAGGGAAATGTGCAATCAGCGTTTCAGGTCAAGACCCTTCATTTGGACGGAAAGATAGAGGGGAGATAGCCACCATGAAGAGGTGAGAGCAAAGGCTGGTAAGAAATAGGTGGAGCCATGTGAGGGTGGGGATGGGTTACAGGGATATGGAGCCAGGGAAAGTGGAAGCAAGGGCTGGAAGGTGATAAGTGGAGGCAACAGAGAGCTGTAGATGATGAACTCTGATAGGAAAGGATGGAGCGTGGAACCAAATAAGAATATTGTGTAGAGACCCAGTGAGAGGAGTGTGTAGGTGATGGGCAGATGGAGTGGGTAGAGGATGCAAAAGAAATAGGACGATAGAGTCTTTATGAGTGCTGGCTTGTAGAATGGTTGTAGGAGGAGCAGGGTAGACAAAGAATAGAGAGAAAAGGAACAAATTTCAAGCAGTCTGCCTTGAATGCTTCACAAGAGATCACTGCATGGCAAATAAGTATCAAAGCTCTGTTTGATCTTACAACCACCCACCTCAGCTCAGATGTCAACTTTAGATTTATCACAAATGGAAATGAATTTAAGTTAATTCTTTCATTAGTCCTGTCTTAGAATAAAAAAGCAGAGATGCGTGGTGGAAAGTGTGCAAAACAGCAGATGGAAACCTGCACAGTTCCTAGCGTTATAGAGACAAGAACACTACAACACAGAAACAGGCCATTTGGTCCATCTAGTCTGAGCCAAATAGTTATTCTACCTCGTCCCATTGAGCAACATCTGGACCATAGCACTCCATGTCCCTCCCATCAATGTACTTCTCCAAACTACTGTTGCCACACCATAGGAAAAATGTAATAACACTGGAGAGATTGCAGAAGAAATTTGTGGTAACACACACAAAACAGCAGGTTGGGCAGCATTTATGGAAAGGAATACTTTTTGGTCTGAGACCCTTCATCAGTACTGGAAAGGCAGTGGGAGAAGCCAAAATGAAAAGGTGGGGGAGGGGAAGGAGCACAAGCTGCCAGGTGATAGGTGAGAGGAAAAGCGAGTGCGTGAGGGAGGCCGCTGAAGTTAGAAGCTGGGAGGTGATAGGTGGTAAAGGTAAAGAGCCAGAGAAGAAAGAATTTGATAGGAGGAGAGAGTGGATGGGAGATAGTGAAGGAGGTGGGGTGATAGGTTGGGGAGAAGAGGAGACGTTGTAAGAGGGGAACCAGAATGGGGAATGGAAAAAGAGAGAAATTAGTGAAAGTTAGAGAAATTGATGTTCATCTGGGTCACGTTGAAGGCTAAGGTGTTATAAGGAGTGTTGCTTCTCCAGCCCGAGAGCAGCCTCATCATGGCAATAGAGGAGGCCATGAATGACATTCAAGAAGAAATTCATCAGCAGAGAAATGTTAACTATCAACAAAGTACTGAGGGCTGGGTTGGTTTCTTTGGAGCAGGGATATTACTGTGGCCCATTAAATTATGATGGGTCAAGGTAGAGGAGTCACAATGATTAATAACTTGGGACATACAGTACGTAGATTGAGAATAATCACTTGGAGTTATAAAGTGGGGAACTAAAGAAACCTGTTTCACTCAGAGGATGAAGGGCATATGAACCTGACTGCTTAAGAGGATGAAAAAGTAGAAAGTCCCTTCTAAATGCAGGGAGGAATCTTTAGGTGGATAGCTAATCATCGTCTGGAATGTTCCAAAATGGTCTCATTCTATACTGTAAATTTATTTGATTCTTTAAAGTTAATAGCTTCAGTCTCTTCCTGATCATTATGGTTCACACCTAAGGTTGTCATAGCTGGGGTGGTAGTGGGGATAAACTCCCACTACCTATAAAATGCTCCAAATGGCGTGCGTCTCTAACAGCCTTTGTCAACCAAGTCCAAATCTTGGCCTTAACGTATGGCTTAGCTACTAGGCCCGGTGGAACTGTTTCTACTGACAGGAGAAGGGGCAAAGGTGGACCACTGGCACCTCAAAACCAGTTGCTTCGGGCAGGTGGGGCTCATCAGCCTTGGATGGCAGCCTGCCTAGGAGAAGGAAAGCTCTGATTTTAAACCTCCGCTGCCTTGCGGCCATACCCACCCCGGGAGAGGCTTCAGGAGTAAACCTTGAGGAAGGAATCCGGAACCGGGGTCCCTAAGGCAGTTTGATGTTGTTTACAATTTCACTCTGGCAACCTCGGCAACAACACTGGTGCCAGGCTGTATCGGCGCTTGCCCTTCCCTTGGACTACATCAGTGAGCGGGAACCCGCCGCATGGGCAACAGTTGGTCCTTCAAATTTTCCTGATCAGGCTTGTGTCCTGGAGAGGACACAGTCCACCAGAGGCGCAACCCCATGATCCCCTGGGATCGATGGCTGCCTACTCATCTCTTCCTGGTCATTATAGTTCACACCACCAGGCTGTGACTTTATTTATTGAAATTTTGCCGGATTTCGACTTCCCCTTGATTAATTGCTTTCTGGGCATGGCTTATTAGACCACACATATTGGGTAAAGTGGCAGTGAACTGTATTCCTGAACTATTGTGTTCCTTCAGGGGTGGACCTTCAACACTGCTGCAGGGGAGAGAGTGAAAAGATTTAGAGTTAATTCAAAGTTCAAAGCTCAGAATGAACTTATTATCAAGGTACATACTCATATTCAGCCCTGAGATCCATTTTCTACAACAGGGATCCCCAACCTTTTTTGCACTGTGGACCGGTTTAATATTGTTAATATTTTTATGGACCGGCCGACCGGTGGGGGGGGGGGTGTTCAAGTAGGATTAAACTCACCTCAAAATGTCTTTTACAGTTAGGGTTGCCAACTATCTCACTCCCAAAGTAGGGACAAAAGTAGCAATCAAATCCCGGGACACTTTTCCCCAGGAGACTACCATGACCATGAGGCTTTGTGCGGGCACCTGTGTGCGCCTGCGTGACGTGCGCATGTGATGTATGCATGTGCATACGTGCCGATTTTTTTCCCCCACCAATCGGTTTTGCCTTCATCTTCCCAACTACACTGTACGTACATTATTTCTACTTTATATAGGCTGTGTATTTATCATATAATTCCTGCTTTTAATATATGTTAGTGTTATTTATTTTTGGTTCGTGTTACTTAGTATGATTTGGTAGGTTATTTTTTCGGTCTGGGAACGCTCAAAAATTTTTCCTATATAAATTAATGGTACTTGCTTCTTCGCTTCATGCCATTTCGGCACAAAAGGTTTCATAAGAAGGCTCTGCCTTAGCGGGGGAAATACGGGACAAACCAATTTAGCCCAATATACGGGATGTCCCGGCAAATACGGGACAGTTGGCAACCTTATGTTCAAGTTCAACAGTGTGTGACAGGGAATGAGGAAAGGTGTAGCTGACTCATATCGTTTCCTCATGGCCCGGTAGCACATGCTTTACGGCCTGGTGGTTGGGGTCCGCTGTTCAACAAAAATTACTCAATAAATCCAATTATTATACTAGAATCAAAGAAATTATTATACTAGAATCAAAGAAAGACTGCACCAGTGTGCAGAAGACAATAAACTGTGCAAATTTACTTCAAGGCTTAAGAAAATCCGCCAAACAGCTCAATAGTTAAAATATAATAAGGGCAATAAACACTTTTGTTATTCCCATATCAATGTATTCTTTGGCATAATATCTTGGTCTGAAACTGATCTGGAAAATTTACAAAGAAAAATACTTTATACTTTGTACTTTATTGTCGCCAAACAATTGGTACTAGAACGTACAATCATCACAGTGATATTTGGTTCTGTGCTTCACACTCCCTGGATTACAAATATTAAATATTAAAAATATTAAAAACAGTAAATATTAAAAATTTAAATTATAAATCATAAATAGAAAATAGAAAAATGGGAAGTAAGGTAGTGCAAAAAAACCGAGAGTCAGGTCTGGATATTTGGAGGGAACGGCCCAGATCTGGGTCAGGATCCGTTCAGCAGTCTTATCACAGTCGGAAAGAAGCTGTTCCCAAATCTGGCCGTACGAGTCTTCAAGCTCCTGAACCTTCTCCCAGAGGGAAGAGGGACGAAAGGTGTGTTGGCTGGGTGGGTCGTGTCCTTGATTATCCTGTCAGCACTGAAATGACAAATTTTAGAAAAAACTACGTACACTCAAAGGCACTTAGATTAACACTACCTAGGACAGAAGGAGGGAGAAGAATAACAATCATAAAAAATTAATACAGCAGTCAGATAAAATTCTAAGGATATTGTCTTCATCAGTGAAAACAGGATTCAGCACTCCACCTGAGCATATGCAATTCTGAGTACACACAACTAAACTCAAAAGAAAGCACAACCCAGAAAAACGAAGAACTTCTCGCTATAGAGGAAAAAGTTTACCAATGGAACAGCATGGCCCTCCATGGAAGACTAGATGTTGACAGGGAAGTATCGAATACCTGGCTCAGAATCAGAGACCTTTTCCCAGAAACTGAGGGTTCCTTGTGGCAATATAGGATGAGGTGATTAACACAAAAAATATCAAAAATACATAATTAAAGACCAACAAATTCAAGACAATAAATGCAGATAATACCAAGACAAACCAGAAATACTCCAACACATTAAGGATCCTGCAGCAGCCTAACTCAATCTGATTACTTACACAGGCACAATCAAGTGGCAAACATCATTCACCAAAATCTTGCTTTGAAATACAAACTCATAAAAGACACCATAGGTTATAATAAATACAAGTCTGATCTAGTTTTAGAGTCAGAGAGTCCTACAGATTATATTGTGACTGATCCATTATTATAGATAGGACAATCCATAATAACTGTTTTGATATAATATTACAAGACAATCAAGAAAGAATGGCCTACTTAATATATATATAAGCATTCCAAACACCCACAACATGCAGAAATCAATGTGAAAAACACCAGAAATATGCTGAATTAAAAGAGGAAATTGAAAGACTATGAAGCATGAACAGGGTGTAGATTGTCCCAATTGTAATATATACAACTGGCATCACCCTAAAGTCAATGCCCAATAGCATTAAACAATTAGGCCTACCCAGCAATGTTCATGCAAATCTTCAGAAAGCCACAATACTAGAATAGTTTGAAAGCTCCTAGTAATTGAGAAATAAGTGTGCTTGGCTATGCCATACTTTAGGCTTTACCAGCTTGGGCTGAGAAAAAAATATATAATAACAAATAAGTAAGTAATACATGTATCAAGAATATGAGATGAAGAGTCCTTGAAAGTAGGTCCATAGATGGTGGGAACTGTTCGGTGAAGGGGCAAGTGATATTGAGTGAAGTTATCTCCTTTGGTAAAGAGCCTGATGGTTAAGGGTTAATAGTTGTTCCTGAACCTGGTGGTGTGGGTCCTGAGGCTCCTGTACCTTCTTCTTGCTGGCAGAAGTGAGCAATCATCCATTTTGACTGGTGTGGATGGCTTTATCCGTGACAGACTGGGCAATATCTACTACTTTTTGTAGGATTTTCCATTCAAAAGCATTGGTGTTTCCATACCAGACTGTGACACATCTGTAGAAGTTTGTCAAAGTCTTAGGTATCATGTCGAATCTTCACCCACTCCTAAGGAAGCAGAGGCATTTTTTAGTGATGATAGTCTAAGGATATATACTTCCAAGTCAGAGCGAATGTGGGTTTGGACAGACAGCTGCTGATAATGGAATTCCCATGAATCTTTTTCTAGTCTCAGAGGCTGTGATTAGAGGAACTGAGTCATTAATGGGAGAAGGAGACATAGCCTTTGATGTGTTTATGCATATGATCTTGTTATGTTTTTGGTCAATGGTGCCTTCAAGCCTTTAGTGGTTGGATAATAGGCGATGTTAATATCAAAGGCATGTGGTTGGACTCTGTCTAGCTGGAGCTGCTCATTGGCTGACAAACAAGTGGCAAGAATTTCACTTGTTATTTATCCTTTCCATACCTAAATGTTATCCAAATCTTGCCTTTCATTAGGAGAAACCCTTTTCTTTAATCAAGGAATGTGGCAAATAGGCCAGCACATTGATCGGTGACCATCTCCAATCCTGCCTTGATGATGGAGGGTTGGTCATTACTGAACTTAACAAAAGTGATTGGCTCTGTAACACTACACTGAAGAACTTCTTAAGTGTTATCCTGCAGACAGCTGAACTGAGCAGCAACAGAACTATCTTTATGTGTACTGGGCATGACTCCAATCAATAGATATGTTTTACATTGCTAGGAGTCTCTGATACGGCATTTGTTAGAACCCTGATTCAATAGTAACCTAAGTGATGTACAAATTTTCAGATGCAATATTTTGTTGAAAGAACACTGAAACTTTCCCTTTTAAACTTCACAGTTTTATTTCTGAATACTGATAAACCATTTTTCTGCCATTTATTATAACATATTCAAGAAACTTTAAGGGCTTGTTCTTGTTAATTTGAAGCTTGCCACTGGAGGTCAGTATAAACACATCAAAAGGAACTGTCCCCCTTGCCTGTGTCATTGTACAGATCGCATGGGATTAAAATCGTACAGTGGGAAGAAGTGCAGACCGTCTAGCATTAACGACCCCTGTTATTAAGCAATCACCCAAATGCTCTCTTCTGCTAGCCCAATGTTTATGTTAATTGCAAGCAGTACAAAGGGTTACCAGGACTCCCAATTTGTGCTATTGTAGGGCAAAGATGATAGTACACTTGAACTATCCTCCAATTTGCACACTATTTGCAACACACACAAAAGCCTACCAGTCCAAATGAAATGATTCCCTTCTGTACAAGTTATCACTATTTAGTTCCAGGCAATTACTTTTGTAAAAGTGAATTCCATCACCTTTAAGGGAAGACTTTAGCCATTATTATATACGTTTTTCCAGTGTATTAGTTTAGTTGTTCCATTTGCATTATCTGATTTAAAATAAGATTCAGTTCATGGAAAGGGAGATGTGGATGACAATTACTTCAATGCATTTCATTTCCTTGCCTGCATGATCAAATTGATGCTGGAATGCTCTGTATGCCACACTGCATGTTAACCAGCTGAAGATTGATTTAATAAGCCTGAAGGCAAGGGGGAAGTGTTTGCTTCTTTCAGCACAAGCAGGTGTACAAGGCCCACCTACATAGAACCTGAGAAAATATTCTGGAGAAATGAACTTTCCAGTCCAAACAAGGTGACGGGTACTGTAATAATATCACCTTGTTATCTTTGTCACTGTCTGTGCACATCAAGTTGCTGACTCTCCGAGATTGCCTCAGAGTGTCAGCGGATGAGGCCACAGGATGCTGTGATGAGCACGTCAAGAACAAACTCATAGGGCATTCGACAAAAAGTATTTCTTTGCACTTAGAAATAATTAAATGCAAAAAGTGCGCAAAGATTGAGTTCCATGGTGAGCCATTTCTCAAATAACTTTATGAAACATTGTCTGTATCTGTAGATTTATGAATGCTGAACGTATAATATTAATTTTAAGGCTGAAGGTTATCAGATTCAGCTGTCTGTCTTTACTGGAGTAGATGGAGGTGCTGGAGATGGACTAAATCCAAATCTTGCAGTGGGGTGAGGCAAAACTTTGGAAATACAATAGAATGATAAGAAAGTATTAACTCTGCTCAGTCTAAAGTGGATTTAACTTTATGTCATTACTTTTCCAGAAAAGAAATGCTGCTCTGTTTATCAGCTCTGAATGTACTTTTAGGAATGACCATAAACTGATAGACCAAAACTTGATTGACCATAATCCTCATAGAGGGATCGGAAGTGGAGAGAGTGAGCAGTTTCAAATTCCTGGGTGTTAAGATTGCTGAGGATCTAACCTGGTCCCAGCTTATCAATGCAGCTATAGAGAAGGCAAAACCACAGCTCTATTTCATTAGGAGTTTGAAGAAATTTGGTTTGTCACATAGGACACTTGAAAACTTCTATAGTTGTATCGTAGGGAGCAGTCTGATTGGCTGCCTCACTGTCTGGGATGGGGAGCTACTGCCCAAGACTGAAAGAAACTACAGAAAGTTGAAAAATTAGTCGTCTACATCTTTGGAAACTAGCCTCCATAATAGGCAAGACATTGGCAAGGAGCTGTGCCTCAGAAAGTGAACGTCCATTATTAAGGACCCCCATCACCCAGGACATGCCCTCTTCTCATTGTTATCATCAGGAATGAGATATTGAAGCCGAAGGCACACACTCATTAATTCAGGAACAGCTTCTTTCCCCTCTGCCATCTGATTCCTAAATGGACATTGAACCCATGAACACTATCTCACTTTTTAAAAAATATATATAATTTCTGTTTTGCACTATTTTTAATCTAACTATTTAATATACATATATACTTACTGTAAATTATTTACTTATTTTTCTATATTATCATGTATTGCATTGAACTTCTGCTGCTAGGTTAAAAAATTTCACGACACATACTGGTGATAATAAACCTGATTCTGAGTAGTTTAATGTATACTAAAGAGAATCTACAGATGTTGGAAATCCAGAGCAGGAAGAACTCAGCATGTCATGCAGCATCTAAAGAGCTGATATTTTTGGGCTGAGACCCTTCATCAGGAATTGAAAGGAAGAGGGATGAAGTCAGAATAAGAAAGAAGGGAAGGAATACAGATGTAAGATGAAGGGGAAGGGGAAGGTGGTTGGGTCGGGAAGGGAGGATGAAGTGAGAAGCTGGAAGGTGATTGGTGGAAGAGGTAAAGGGCTGAAGAAGAAGGAATCTGATTGGAAAGATAACTGGACCATAGAAGAAAGGGAGGAGGAGGTGCACCAGAGGAAGGTGATGGGCAGCTGAGGAGAAGAGAAGATGTAAGAGGGGAGCTTGAATGGGGAATGGAAAAGGAGAAGGGGGGGGCACACAGAGATCTATCCCACTATATATCTTTGAACATTTCTGTCTGTAACTTTTCCCCTTCCTACATTAAGTTCATTGATTCCTGCATGGTTCTTTACCACGAGTGGAGATCCAAAACCCTGTAGGGCAGCATCATAATTCCCTTATATCTGCACTGTATGAAGTGACAGCAAATTATATCAAAACAGGCACAAATTAACTGATCCCATCATTAGTACTTAATTGAATAACTCAGGGTTGGGTTCGTCTACGTAAACTACCACGCGTGCCAGTAGATGAAACAATTTACCATCACCAACATAAAACATCGCAAGGCACTTTGTGAACAGATCAAGGTAGGAAGCAGGTTGACTCAGAGTATGCTAGAAATTTTTTTGAAAGTTTTTAGAAGAGAGATTTGAAGGTAATGAAACATTTATCATGAGATAACTGTATAAAATTCAGGAAGTACTGGGTACACTCTTGCCAGAATCAGAAGGTTGCATTTCAAACTCCAGCCAGAAACTTGAGCATAAATATCTAGGCTGACATTTCAATGTGATACTGAAGCAGTAACCAGACAATACTTTTTCCTCAGGTCACCAAGGCAGATAATCTCCTAGTTGTTCAATGGAGTTTGCTATCTAATTTCTACATGACAGTAGCAGATGTGCTGTAGCATCATTTGGAACATGAAATCATCCTATAAATGGAATTTCCTTCTTTGGGATCAGGGATAAAACATTTGGAGTAAAGCTGGAAATATCTGTCTTCAATAATTAAAATGATAAATGAATACTCAAATTAAAGTCAATGTAAAGTTATTATTGAAGTACATATATGGCACCATTATCTTGAGGGCATCTGCAGGAAAATAAAGAAATACAATAGATTTTATGAAAAAAGACTTTGCATAAATAAAGACTGACAAACAACCAAAGTGCAAAAGAAGACAAATTATGCAAATGAAGAATAACATGGATTGTAAAGTCCTTAGAAGTGAGTCTGTAGTTTGTGGAGTGAGTTCAGTGATGAGGTGAGTGAAGTTAACCTCACTGGTTCAGGAGCCTGATGTTTCAGTGTATTAATTATTCTTGAGCTTGGTGGTGTGGGACATAAGGCTGCTGTATCTTCTGCCCAATTGTTTGAAGTGAGACGAGAGCATGGGTTGGATGGTGAGGGTATTTAATGATGGATAGTGCTCATCAAAGACTCCCTCCATCTGGGCCATGTACACTTTTCCATGAATCATGGACTGTATTCTGCAACATTAGAAGGGAAAACAGATTTTTATGAAGAGAGTGAGGATTTTAAGATGCATTTTAAATTGGAAGCAAGTGCCGATTGGCAGGGACTAAGGTCATTGGACTCCATCAAGGGAAATGTGTGGCAGTGATCTGCAAGCAAATATATGACATCGATGCCCCAAAGCCAAAATGTGTATTAATAATGCTTAATTTTTGAATGGATACTTCTGGCAAGAATGTCTGCCATTGGAAGCACCATAATGAAATCACATGCATGTGCATCTTGTACTTACTGGTTCAATAGGATTTGTTGAGTAAAATTGCCCAATTTGTACAGAGCAGATTGAATTTCTGAGCATCTTGATACATAACATAAGCAGGGACAGTGCTGGTACCAACAATAAAAGTTGTGCCATCACCACAGCAGCATGCACGCAGGGATGAAATAAATGAACATTCCAACCACAGACTCTTCACCACAACTGAGAGAAATCGCAGGTAAACAACATTTAAACAACAGCAGAGATGTGCTGTTTACCTGTATGTTTTCCAGCTTAACTAAGGATCCCCTCCTAAATAGTTAGTTCATCTGTTTTATTAATGGGCGTTGAGTGACCTGCTCAGTGCTCTCACTATTTCACATTTTGGCTTGGCTTCCAACAGGTGCAACCTATTTGCGTTCAGCTCATGAGATATTAAAGAACTGTGAAACGCTCCCAGCAGTGTCAAACACATGACCTGGCTAATGTGCAGCAGGTGCTGCTCTCTGCATCCCATAATAGTTCTATGTTGAAGGATACTGAAGATGTAAACTTTAAGCAGGCTTTACTTATACTGGGGTATAAGAAGAACGTGATAACCTGTCTCAATGACTATTGTCCAGTAGTACTTACATCCACTGTGATGAAGTATTTTGAGAGGTCGGTGATGAAACATACAATTCCTGCCTGAAAATTGACTTCGATCCACTCTAATTTGCCTACTGGTACAACGGCTCCACAGTAGATGCTATCTCATTGACTCTTCACTCAACCCTGGTACATCAGGACAGCAAAGACACATATGTCAGAATACTTTTTATCGACCACTGCTCAGCATTCGATACCATCATCCCCCCAAAACTGATCAATAAGTTTCAAGACGTTGGCTTCAATCCCACGCTGTGCAATTGAATCCTGCTTAAATGGAAAGATGTGTCCCCTCCTATTCATGCCCAGTGGTTACGTGATGTGATGTTGTGTTTAAGTTTAGAGAATATTCACTGTTCAATCTTTGAATCTAATCAAGACTTTCAAACATTGTGGGGACCTTTTCTGAATTATTTAAAAAACCTTTGATTTGCTGTTAAAGCACAGATGATGATTAACAAGCAACACACATCAAAGTTGCTGGTGAACGCAGCAGGCCAGGCAGCATCTCTAGGAAGAGGCACAGTCGACGTTTCGGGCCAAGACCCTTCGTCTGGACTAACTAAAGGAAGAGCTTAGTAAGTGTGATGACTAACAGTCTTTTTTCTTTTTTTTCTACTGATCAGCTTTGGTCTTGGTAGTGGGTTAGATTTTTTTTATATAATAAAATTACCATTTTTCAATGTTATGAATTAATTGACTTGTACAAATACAGGGTAAGGAGTCTTTATACACAATTTAGCTCAATGTATTGACATATATATTTTCTTCCTGTACTCTGAGTTCATATATATATATATATGAATTAATAAAAACATTGAAAGGGAATCCTGGATTTCCTCACTTGCAGACCCCAGTCAGTTCGATTGACAACAACATCTCCATCAACACAGGCGCACCACAAGGCTGTGTGATTAGCCCCCGCTCTCCTCGCTTTATACTTATGACTGTGAGGCTCCAGCTCAAGTTTCTTGATGACACCATTGTCATAGGCTGAATCAAAGGTGGTGACTAATCAACATATAGGAAGGAGTTGAAAATCTGGCTGAGTGGTGCTGCAACAAAAAACTCTTACTCAATGTCAGCAAGACAAAGGAATTGATTATTGACGTCAGGAGGAGGAAAACAGAAGTCTATGAGCCAGTCCTTATTGGAGGTTCAGAGGTTGAGAGGGTCAGCAACTTTAAACTCTTTTGGTGTTATCATTTCGGAGAACATGTCCTGGGAACGGCATGTAAGTGCAATTATGAAGAAAGCACGGCAGCGCCCTACTTCCTTAGAAGTTCGCGACCATTCAGCGTGACATCTAAAACTTTGAAAAACTTCTATAGACATGTGGTGGAGAGAATATTGACAGGCTGCATCCCAACCTGGTATGGAAACTCCAATGCCCTTGAATGGAAGATTCTACAAAAAGTAATAGATACAGCCCAGTCCATCATGGCAAAGCCCTTCCCACCACTGATCACATCTACATGGAGCATTGTCGCAGGGAAGCAGCATCCATCATCAGGACCCTCACCACTTAGGTCATGTTCTCTTCTCACTGCTGCCATCAGGAAGAAGGTACAGGAGCCTCAGAACCCATACCACCAGATTCAGGAACAGTTCTTACCCCTCAACCATCAGGCTCTTGGACCAAAGGGATAAATTCACTCACCTTCACTTGCCCCATCATTGAAATGTTTCCACAACCTATGCACTCACTTTCAAGGACTTTTCATCTCCTGTTCTTGATATCTAATGCTTATTTATTTGTTATTATTATTTCTTTATTTTTGTATTTGCGCAGTTTGTTGCCTTTGGCACACTGATTGATCTCCCAAGTTGGTGTGGTCTTTCATTGACTATTATGGCTATTATTCTATTATGGATTTATTGAGTATGCCCAGAAGAAGATGAATCTCAGTGTTGTATATGGTGACATATATGTACTTTGATAATAAATTTTCTTTGAACTTTATTTTAAGAAACTTGACTATTTTAATGAAGGGAAGATGTGTTAATAGTGGATGGGGGTGTAGGTCACACTAGACTTTGCTTTTAAAAGCTTGTGGATTGCAAGAAATGTTGTATTTATGATAGAATAACAGAGTATGTTTTCAATTATCATGTCAAACCATCACAGTGTATCAAATTGTACAGTTCCTTCCATAAATCAGATTTTACAAGATTTTCTGTGATAGACAAGTGATATTTAAGTTAAAAAGAGAATATTTAACAATTTTCTCTAAAGCAATCAGAACCTCTTGTCTTCTGTTTGTCTATAATCCTTCCAAGACAGCAAGGACATGATGGGTCAAATGGCCTCATTCTGCATCACAATATCTAAGATTTTCTAACAAAGTAGAACATAAGAAATAGAAGTGTAAGGGGTTTCTTCTTTTATGTTACCACTAAGGCTAATAAAATTGCTTCTTTGTTATGTTATAATAAAATGGCTTCTCTGTAATGTTAACTGCTGAGTTAACGGTAGCAGCTTTGTTTGGGTTATAATTACTGATAACAGGAATTGTATTCATTTGCTAACCAATTGGGATAGATGTTATTCTTCCATGTGTGTCTGTAAGCTATTGTTTTTGCGGGCTTTGGGCAGAAGGCACGATGGGGACAGAGAGAGGAGACGTGATGCGGTAAGCTGGGTGACGGAACGGACCCCAAACGGGAGTCCGAGGCCCAGGGTCTTCGGCAAGGAGAGGAGACGAGGACAGATTCGTGCGGAGCGTTTGGTTGACCACCGAGGGTGGTCCCATTCGAGGGTCGGCGGAGTTCAGAGGACATCGACTGGAGGAAAGGGAGACCTGTTTCTGTAAGAGCTCCAACGAATTATTTGTGCACAGAACTGATATAGTTAGTGACTTGGCACCTTTATTGTATTTGTTTTTACTAACCCATCACCAAGAAATACTTATAAAGTGTAATCACTTAATCACATATGGTGTACTGTCTGTTATTTGGCGTGGTGGGGAACATCACACAGCATCTACACAAACTTGATTACCCAGCTTGGCCGGGCCGAAGGCTGCTCCCCCTAGATGAAAGCGAGCTGAGCGAGCCTGAGGCTTACCAGGGGGCTACAGAAGCAAGGCTTGGTCATTTGGCTCCTCATAACTGCTCCTCCATTCACTAAGATCACAACAGACCTTTTGTCTCAGAGCCACTTTCCAGCACCAACCTACATAGAAATTAAAAAGAATAGATCACTAAAGACTGCGCCACCATTTAACAGGAACTTAGGTAAATTGATTTCAACTTCTACTTCTATAACTCCCTTCGAATCTAGGAATATATCCAACACCTTTCTTGACAAAGGGATAGAGTCTCACAGCCCTGCTGGGGAGAGGTTAAAGAATTATTACCATTGGTGAAGAACCTTTTTGTTCTGAATAGTGGAGTTTCTATATTGAGGCTACATCCCAGGTTCCCAGCATTGAACCAGGGGAAACCATTCCTGTTTCTACAATGTCAGGCCTAGTAAGAAGTTTGTGCATTTCAATGAGATCACTTCTTGGTCTTCTAAACTCAACAAATGCTAAACTTCCCCTTATATGACAAACCTGTTATCCAGGAATTAGTTACGTGAACCTTAACTGAACTGACTCAATGATAGGATTTTATTCCTCAGAATGTAGAAGATTGAGGGGAGATTTGGTAGAGGTATACAAAATGATAAGGTAAATCTCACTACCATTCAGGTCCCCAGACAGTCCTTCCAGGTGAGGCGACACTTCACTTGTGAGTCAGCTGGGGTGATATTTTCCAGAGACTGTACATTAGCTAGGAGAATGTTAAGGAGTGGAAGCCTTAGGGCCCTGTGTTTAACTTTTACCTGCAATCCAGTTTGGTGTCTATGTTTCTTAGAGCAAACTGCACTCACTAACTGAGTGGTCTGTAGTTCAGAGGTTGCCAATTTTGTAGATCAATAGATTTAAAAAAAAAATGTTTTAAAGCAATGTTGTTTACTGCAGTACGTATAGCTGTGACTATATATTTTAGCTGTAGTCGTTCTCAACTGAAATATTTGATGATTCCCTTCAGAGCTGCACACGAAGAGTTGCCACTCTCTGACGCCATGTTTTAGAGGTTAGTATTCACTCTGACTAGCTGCATCACCACCTGGCATGGATGCGTCAATGCACAGGACTGGAAAAGTTGCAGAGGTTGGAAACTCAGCCAACTCCATCGTGGACACTAGCCTCTCACCATTCAGGACATCTTCAAAAGGGGATGCCTCAGGAAGACAGCATCTGTCAATAAGGACACCCATCACCCAGGACATACCCTCTTCTCATTTCTACCATCAGGGAGAAGATACAGGAGCAAGAAGATACTCACTCAACATTTCAGGAATAGCTTCTTCCCACCTCCATCAGATTTCTGAACAATCCATAAACCCATGAGCACTTTGTCACTATTTGACTGCTTTTGTACTACTTATTTATATTTTTAAATATATTTCTTATTATAACATAGTAATTTTTTTATGCATTGGCATGTCCTGCTGCTGAAAAACCACAAGTTTTGCAACATATGTCAGTGATAATAAACCTGATTCTGATTATATTTCATCGACTGCATCCTTGCCCATAATCTGCTCATATCTACATGAAGTCTGTTTGCATCCTCATCATATTTCACACTTCTATCTTCAGCAAATTCGGATATATCTTATCCAAATGATAGATAAAGATTATGAACAGCCTGAACTTCAGCTTACTTGTACCATTTTAAAATTTGAAAATGACCTGCCTATTCCACTGCCTGTTAATGAATCCTCTCAGTATACTACCCCAATATTGTATCCTTTAATTTTGTTTAATAATCTCTGTCATGGCAGTTTTAAGTCCACAATAACTGGTTTATCATGTTCTGTTCTGATAGTTACAAAATCAAGAATACTTTTACAGATTGATCAAACATGAGTTCCCTTTCATAAATCAATGTTTATTCTTTCAAGGATCTCAGCCCGAAATGTCGACTGTACTCTTTTCCATAGATGTTGCCTGACCTGCTGAGTTCCTCCAGCATTTTGCGTGTGTTGCTTGGATTGCCAGCATCTGCAGATTTTCTCTTCTTTATTCCTTCAGTTCTGTAATTATTTTCCAGGTGGAGTCACAAGTTTGCAAATGCTGGAATCTGAAGCAGCAGATAAAATGCTGGAGGGAAATGGACAGTCAATATTTCACATTGAGACCAGTTCAAGTGCTCTGTTACCATTTCTTTAAGAATGGATTCCAGCATTTTTACCAATACTGTACCAGGCAAACTGCTTCATAATTCCCCGTTCTCTCCCTCCCTTCTTTCCTAAAGTATTGGTGATATTCACTATCTTCCAATCTGTGTGAATTACTCCTGAAGCTATGAATTTTGCAAGATTCTTTACCTTTCATCATTCCGAGAGTGGCAAATGTTTATCATACCTTGTTCAAAAATTATGGGTTTTATTGTGACAATATCCAGTCAATGTCCATTGAAATTCCAACCCATGAGAATGTTACATCATACTCAAGAACACATGTCAATATCCCCTTTCCTGCTTCGTGGACCAGACTATACTGAGAGAGTGCTGCATTGCCAGAAATGCTGTTTTTTAATACGAACCTGAGGCAGCTTTGCTCTCAGATAGGGTCAAAAGATCTTACTGCACCATTCTGAAAAATTAACCCAGATGTCCCATTACAAGAAGGGTGTTGAGGCTATGGAGACAGTGCAGATGTTGCCTAGGTTAGAGGACATGCACTATAACAAGACGTTGGACAAATTTGGATTGTTTTCTCTTGAGTGGCAGATGCTGAGGTGAGATCTGATAGAGTTTTATAAGGTTATGGGAGGTATGGGTAGAGTAGACAGACAATATCTATTTCCCAGGGTTGAAATGTCTAACATCAGAGGGCATGCATTTAAAGTGAGTGGGAGTAATTTCAAAGGAGATGTGAAGGGCAAGTTTTTTACACAGAGCGCTGGGTGCCTACAATGCTCTGTCTGGAGCGATGGCAGAGGCAGAAACTTTAGAGACTTTTGAGAGATGTTTAGATAGGCACATAAATATGAGGAAAATTTGGGATATGGGCATTGTGTAGGCAAGAAGAAATTAGTTTAGTTAGCCATTTGATGACTAATTTAAGGGCCTTTTCCTGTGCTGTACGGTTCTATGTTCTATGTTCTAGGTCCAGACCAGTATTATTCCCTCAATCAATAGATTTGCTAGTCCTTACCTTGTTGTTGTTTGCAAGATCTTGTTGTGCACAAATTGACAGCTATGCAACCTACTCTAAAATGGATACTTTTTGTTACAATTGTGTTCCTTCTTATTAAAAATATTTATAATTAATGTTTAATTTATTTTTCTTGTGAATGCTGCTTATATACTCTGTGCCTGTGATGTGACTACAAGTAAATCTTTCATTGCACATATGAATACACATACTTGTGCGTATGACAGTAAACTTATCTTTGAACTTCGTACAACAATGAAAACACAAATACTGATAAAGAAACACTTTATTTAGTATGACTTCTGATCATGAAAAACTGTGTAGAAATACACAATACGTTTGTTTTTAAAATGAAATGTTCCTGGGGTTTGAGGAAGTCTTTGTGACAGAACTTGAAATATACCATACACCATATTTCACCAATATAATGAAGCTAGATTGATAAGTGTCCTATTAATAGATCTGAACAAATTTTACAATGAGTGAGAAAGGTGTATCACAATGTCAACGAGGTAATGATGGAGGTAAAGGTCATTCTTAAGTTCTTCTGCTTTATTTGGCGTGCTAAAGTAAAAATATTTACATATTTGAATGATTCATTAGTCACGTAAGTACAGATATGACCACATAAGGACCACTGCAGACAGAGCTAACAAACTGGCTATATTCTCTCTTCAACTAGAATTACTGGGTGGCATGGTAGCACGGTGGTTAGCTCTGAACAGAGTGTCCATTTTTGGCATCTGATGTTAATCTGGCATAGTAGATAGCACAATGCTTGACAGTACCAGGTTCAATTCCCACCACTGCCTGTAAGGAGTTTGTACGTTACCCCGTGAACACGTGGGTTTCCTCTGGGTGCCTGTTTTCCTCCCACATTCCAAGAATGTGCCGGTTAGTAGGCTAATTGGTCATTGTAAATTGTCCTATGATTAGGCTGGAATTAAATTGGGGGATTTCTAGACGGCATGGCTCGAAGGACCAGAAGGGTTTATTCTGCATTGTACCCCAATAAATAGATAAATAAATAAATAGATAAACAACTTCTATCATTTTCCCTAATCTCTTTTATATTCTTCCTTTGCAATCTTACCTTTCCTAAGTTATCTCACATTATGCCTTTGATTCGATGCCACAGTGGCAGGCATATTCCGAGGTTGTAATAACCCTCTGTATATAAAAAGAATTCCCTTCATTCTTTGTGAATGGTATGATGGGCCAAACGATGGCACAATTCTTCAAGTGGATCTGTTTTATGATACTAAAACTGCTCTTTTCTTAATCTCTGCCCATTACCAATTCACTAGCCCATGGGATTTTTTTTCCAAAATCTTGGAAAATTAAAGAACAACACTTTTGCGAGATTTCTTTCATTGAAACTTTTTTGAATGAGCTTCATATGTGTGTGTGGACTAACTTTATGGCTGAATCTATTCCTGAAGGTGCGAAACCCTACGTGTTACGAGGCAAGAAACTCAGCATGCATTATGCAGAGGAATACACACGAAATGCTGGAGGAGCTCAGCTGGTCAGCAGGTCAGGCAGCATCTATGAAAAGGAATAAATAGTTGATGTTTCAGGCCAAAACCCTGGAAGG
This sequence comes from Mobula birostris, assembly GCF_030028105.1. Lineage (NCBI taxonomy): Eukaryota > Metazoa > Chordata > Chondrichthyes > Myliobatiformes > Myliobatidae > Mobula > Mobula birostris. The sequence goes on along the minus strand of NC_092375.1, from coordinate 30,220,044 downwards.
AAGGGAGAAGAAGCCAGACTAAGAAGCAGGGGGGAGGGGCGGGTAGGGAAGGAGTACACGCTAGAAAGTGATAGGTGAAGCCAGATAGTGGAGAGGTGTTGAAGTGAGAATCTGGGAGGTGATAGGAGGAAAAGGTAAAGGGCCAATGAAAACGAAATCTGATAGGAGAGGAGAATGCATCATGGGAGAAAGGGAAGGAGGAGGAGCACCAGATGGAGGTGATAGGCAGGTGAGGAGAGAAAAAAGAGGGGAGCTACAATGGAGAGCAGGAAAACAGAGAATGAGGAGAGGGAAAGAGTTTATACAATTTAGATGCAGACAAGAAAGATGGATTGATATCATCAGATTTCTATAATTTACTGAGCAGAAACAGTTAAAAGGTGGTTGTGGTCTCAGTAAACAGAACCTTCCTACTTTTTGCAATTGTTGGATTATGCCTTTGAGCATTCTGAATTATTTCTGTGTCTTGCACTTGCAGCAGTGGCAAAGGTTTAGAATATCTTGTAGGTAATCAGCTACTAGGGCTGCCCTTCATTATATGTAAAATGAGTAAAACTTTTTTTGCACTCACAATGTTGAAGAATCTAAAACTTCATTCTTCACTGTGCCGGCATTTGGGTTTATTTTAAGCTAATGGGACATCTGCTATCTGCACAAACTCAGCTGTGCTATGGTGGAATGCTGCCATCTTAATTTTTATTAATTAGGAAGGCCCCTGTTGATTGGCCATATTGATTGCTCTTCATTTGTTTACATTGCTCAAGCCTCTGGCTTCAATGTGCTCAACATGTGGTTTTGCTAGTGGTCCCAAGGGGCTCCCCAAATTCCAAGCAGTCTACAGCTGTGTCTTGTATAAAAGAAAATGAAGATATGGAACGAGTCTCCATGCTGGTAGCTTCAGTTGTGACCAACAGGTTAGGGTGGTCACTATTCTCATCTCTCTATATCTTTTCCACCTCACAGGGATTGAATCAGTGTGGTTGAGTTCTCTGCCAGCTGCTGTTCTCACTGAAGCCAAGACAGTGGGTACTGACTGACTCTGCCCAAGGTGCCACTCAGCTCCTGATCTCTTTTCAATTAATTGATATCCCTTGTGGCTGAAAGACGAAAATGGAAGTTCCAGTGTAAACAGTCATACTTCTGAATTGGAAAGTTGTCTTTACACAGAGGCTTGAACACAAGAAGTGCGACTTATGCATCATTCTCAATTTTTAAATCTTTATAATCTGCTATGCAGGAAGAATAGTCAAATGGAATCTGGGTCCATTATGGAAGGAAGGATACGGATAGATTGGCAAATGCTTGGTCAAAGAAATTTGTTTTAAAGACATCAATAACTGCGAGGGCTTCTAGGGCTTAGATCCAACATGGTTGATAATGTAGCCACTGTAGATAGAGCGAGGGGTATTAGGAATAAGCGAGGGCCAGTTTGGGAGGAGAGCAACATCTTAGGGGAATATTCATCTGGAGGAGAAGACAGTGATTGTCATGGTCCAGTCCATGAAATCCGCATTCCAGTTCATGGTCCGGTCCATCGATCCGTATTCCAGGTTTTCTGGTTTTCCCTTGTCCTGTTGTGTGCTTTAATTGAGGCACATGATTCTGGTTTTGGGCTGGCTACATAAATAGCTCCTGGGTTCAGCTTCATTTGCTGGACTGTTCCCTTAACCTTCCTCCTGAAGACTTGCCTGCAACCTTACCTGTGTCATCGCCTGTATCACTATCAAGTTCTACCGCTGGAGCAGGACTGGATCCTTGCTGTGTCTAGATAAGGAACTGTCTATCGTTGTTTGGAACTGTCTCTGTGTCCACGCCTTCGCTAGGTAGGTCCAGCCATTTGCCGCTTCCTAATGTTGGGAACAGTCTCTGTGTGTGAGTCCTGACCCTACATCCTGTTCCTAAAGAGGGGTCCTGGCTCTGTGTTCTGTATTCCTGTCTCCCAAGACCAAGGCTCTGTGTTCTGTATTCTGCTCTCCCAAGACCAAGTCAAGGCTTCGGGGTCTCGTCCTGTCCTGGTGCCTCGCTCAGCCCAGGAGCACCTCGTCCAGTCCTAGCCACGTCCCAGCACCTCGTCCAGTCCTAGCCACGTCCCAGCACCTCGTCTAGTCCAAGTCAAGGCTTTATATTTTCATCCTGTCCATGTGCCTCGTCCTGTGCAGGAGTTCCACGTCCTGTCCTTACCAAGATCCTAGTCCTGAGTCCTAGCCTAGATCCAGGTTCCGTGTTTCTTGTCCATGTCCTAGCCCAGGCCCTGCATCCTAGTCTCATCTCGGGTCTGTGTCAATGTCCAGTGTCCTTTCTTCTTCACTTCCCTCGCTTGCTTAACTCTGGTACTAGTCCTGTTTCTTGTACTTCAGTGTCTGTGTTTTGCATTTGGATCTGCACCCAGCACCCCCTACCCCCTCTATGACAGTGATGGGGAATGGTGAGCCACAGAGAGATATGAGAAATAAGATTAAGAATTTTAAAATTATGGCGTGATAAAAGAGTGGTCAATGAGCATGGGGATGGTGGGGGAGTGGACTTATCACAGATTAAAATGTTTCTAAATGTGGTTTAAACTGAGGCTTGTGAGAATCCTGGCCAGAAGTTATCCCTCAATCACATCACTAAGATTATCTTGCTATAATCAGGTTATGTCACAATGGGGAGCTGGGAACGGACCCACATGAGAGACACGGACACTGAAGTACAAGGAACAGGACTTGACTGGAGTAGGGACGTGACAGGATACAGGCAAGGAGCAGGGACAAGAACACAAACTTGGTCTAGGGAAACCGGGACCAGGACTAGGAACCATGGACTAGGAGACAAGGCTTGGACTCCGAGCTCGAGACTGGACAAGGACCCAGAACCTGGGTCTTGCCTCTGGCTCGACCCCAGAGCCAGGCAAGGACATGACATGGCTTCAAGATGGAATGAGGCTAGGGGTCTTGGGTCTTGAGCTTGGCTGCAGGCTGGGGGCTTGGGTCTTGAGCTTGGCTGCAGGCTGGGGGGCTTGGGTCTTGAGCTTGGCTGCAGGCTAGGGGTCTTGGGTCTTGAGTTTGGCTGCAGGCTGGGGGGCTTGGGTCTTGAGCTTGGCTGCAGGCTGGGGGGCTTGGGTCTTGAGCTTGGCTTGGGATCCTTGTCCTCGAGGCTTGGGGCTTGGCTTGGGGTCCTCGAGGCTTGGGGTCTTGGAGCTTGGCTTGGGATCGTCGAGGCTTGGGTTCTTGGAGCTTGGCTGCGGGATCTTCGAGGCTTGGGTTCTTGGAGCTTGGCTGTGGGATTGTTGAGGCTAGGGTTCTTGGAGCTCAGAGACAGACTGGGAACCGAACATCAACAGAGCTGGGACTTACCCTTCGACAAGCCGGGACTCATCTTTAACATGACAGTAACATGAGACAGGACAGAACATAAACATAGAGCCAGGACTTGTCCTAAGACAAGCCAGGACTCAACTTCATCTCCACACCAAGGTGGGACAGGTCCCTCCGTCAGATAATGGCAGGACAGCCGGACTTACCCAACAGAGGCGAGGACAAGACAAGACAGATCCCCCTGCAGGGCAACGGCAAAATGGCCCGACGTACCCCACGGAGGCAAGGACAAGACAAGACAGGACCCTGCACAGGGCAATGGCAGAACAGCCTGACTTACCGCACAGAGGCCAGGACAAGACAAGACAAGACATGACCCCCAGAGGGCAATGGCAGAACGGCCTGACTTACCCCACAGAGGCAAGGACAAGACAAGACAAGACAGGACCCTCCGCAGGGCAATGGCAGAACTGTCTGACTTACCCCACAGAGGCGAGGACAAGACAAGACATGACCCCCGAAGGGCAATGGCAGAACGGCCTGACTTACCCCACGGAGGCGAGGACAAGGCAAGACAGATCCCCCCGGCAGGGCAATGGTTAAACGGCCTGACTTACCCCATAGAGGCGAGGACATGAAGAGACGAACACCAAAGAACGACAGACAGTTCCATCTCTGCTCCGGGGGAGCTCTGAGCCTCAGTTCAGCCAGCAAACTCAGCTGGCTACAGAAACAGCCAGATCCCTACCTAGCTCGGAGTGGCTGGCAGCCACTCAGCTGGCCCAGGAAATAGCCGAATCCATACCGCAAAGACAGCTCCGACTACCGACAGCAAGGCTCCATGAAGCGATGATTCTCCAACACAGCCTAAAGGTAACAAGTGGCTGCTCTATCCTTTCACCGGGAGGTTGCTCCCATGGGAACTGACAAGACAAACCAGCCGCTCACACTCAACCCCAAGGCTACTTATACCCCAAGCCCCAAGTTGGGAATCAGGTGCCTATGTTTAACTCAATCAAATGAGGGACAGTTGGAAGACCCGGAATCCTGAGTCCACGGACCAGACCGTGAACCGGAATGCGGACTTCACAGACCGGACCATGACAGGTTAATGGTTAGTAACTATACTCAACACTACAAAGATGAGAATGGTTCAAAATGACTTAATTGACTGGAAGATGTTCATGGATCTTCTGAAGTCATGGAGGAAATGACATAGTTCCTTTCGTACAGGACCCTTTAGCATCTCAGTGCTGGTGGCTTCCGTTAGTCTCGCGAGACCATGGATCTGCACCTGGAAAGTCTACTGGAGTGTCCTCTCCAAGGCAAAGGCCTGGGCAAGGTTGTATGGAACACTGGCAGTTGCCCAAGCAGCAAGTCTCCCCTTTCCACGACACCGACGTTGTCCAAGGGAAGGGCAAGGGCCGATACAGCTTGGCACCAGTGTCGTCGCAGGAGTTGCCAGAATGAGGTTGAAGACAACATCGGACTGCCTTAGGGACTCCAGCTCCGGAATTGTCCTCAGGGTTTACTCCCAAAGCCTTTCCCATGAGTGGATATGGCCGCAAGGCAGCGGAGGTTTGAAATCAGAGTTTTCCCTGTCTTAGATGGTAAAGCACTGGTTTTAAGGCACCAGGGCCCACCTTTGCCCCTTCACCTGTTAAGAGTAACAGCTCCGCCGGGCTTAGAAGCTAAGCCACACGAGAAGGTCAGGAGCTGGACTTGGTTGTCAGAGGCTATTTGAGATGCATGCTGTGAGGAGCACTTTTAGGTAGTGGGAGCTTGTCCCCATTACCACTCCTCGGCTTGACAACCTTGGAACTATCTCAGTGCTGGGAATAGCAATAATAATGATGCTATTGTCCCTCCTGGACTTTGCTTCAAAACATAAACTATCCTTTGTGCTTTTCATAATCAGTTCGTTTCAATACATGAAAACTAACCATGTACCAGGGGAATGCAGTGACCTTGCAGCCAGCAAATTCAGAAGGGAGAATAGAAAATTAAAACTATGGAAGGGAGAAATATTTGATGCAAACATTTTTTTCCTGGACTGAATTTCATTGCTCATTTATTTCTGCTGAACATGCATGTCTTCAGCTCTTTGTCCAGGCAGGAGAAAGCTGGTATTTGGGATTTTGATTGGGGACATACTGATGGAAATGGATACCCAGGCAAATTCCACATGGCAACAGTTATTTCATTCTCTCAACCTTTGGAATGTATGCCCACAATGAACTGTACAATTCAATATACTGTAATGTAGACAATCTGTTTATTTTATTTTCAAAAGGATAAATTGGTATTAAATGTATCTGAATAATATTGACATAATAGCAACAATTCTTCTGTGATTGTGTGCTTAAACTGCCTTTGACTGATGGTTGAAAATGGCAGCAAGTTTTCCATGGGAAATACAATGGTGGGGCACTGGCTCGATTACAATTGTTTAATCACTAAGGCATCTTTGGATACATTATATCAAGAAAAATATTATGCATGCATACTAACAAACACTAGTGACAAAGGTGACCTCCATTTATACAAAGTATTTAATACTTAAGTGTTAAATCCTGAGACACTTCAAAACGATGTGGAATATCCACTCAGTGGCCACTTTATTAGGTATGCCTGTACTCCTGCTTGTTAATGCAAATATCTAATCAGCCAATCATGTGGTAGCAATTCAGTGCATAAAAGTGCACAGATACGGTCAAAAGATTCAGTTGTTGTTCAGATCAAACATCAGAATGGGGGAAGAAATGTAATTGAAGTGACTTTGACCGTGGAATGATTGTGGTTGTCATAAAGGGGACGCTGGGAGCAGACCAAAATGCAAGACACAAACACTGAAGTACTAGGAACAGGACTTGACTAGGGAGCTGGGACAAGAACACAGACTTGGGCTAAGACATTGGCTAGGCAAGCGGGACCAGTACAAGGAACTGGGAACTAGGAGCCTGGGCTTGGACTCCAATCCGGCGACAGGACAAGGACCCAGAACCTGGGTCTTGACTCGGGCTTGGACCCCAGTACTAGGCGAGGACATGTCGAGGCTACAGGACTGGAAATGGCTTGGGTTCTTCAAGGCAAGGGCATGACAAGGCTTGGGTTCTTTGAGGCAAGGACATGATGAGGCTTAAGTTCTTGGAGGCGAGGACATGATGAGGCTTGGGTACTTCGCGGCGAGGACATGACGAGGTTTGGGTTCGGACACCGAGCCAGAGACTGGACAAGGACCCAGAACCTGGATCTTGACTCGGCTCGGACTCCGGAACTAGGCGAAGATATGACGTGGTCTTGGGAGACAGGACTAGGTGAGGCTATAGGGCAGGACGAGGGAACTCCAGGGCGGGACGAGAACACGAAGCCGTAACTTTTTACTCAGGAACAGCCGAGCCTTGGACTCATGATGACAGGAACCTTGGAACCTTGGACTTGGGACGACAGGAATCTTGGAACCTTGGACTCAGGATGACAGGAATGCAGAACACAGAGCCTTGGTCTTTGGAAGGACAGGAACACAAAGCCTTGGTCGAGAGCATGGGAACACGGAGCCTTGGACTTGAGAGACAGGAACACAGGGACATGGAACACAGAGCCAGGACCCTTCCTTGGGAACAGGACTTGGGGCTGGGGCTCTACACAGAATGCTGAACATGATGAGTCAGTTTTCAACACTAGGTAGCGGCAAACAGCCTGACCTACTTAACGCAGGCATGGACACAGAGACGGTTCCAACTCAATGATAGACAGTTCCCTATCTTGACACAGGAAGGCTCCGGTCTTGCTCCAGTGGTAGAACTTGACAAGGTTGTGCGGTAAGGCTCCAGACACAGGTTGCGGGGCAAGGCTTCAGAAGAAAGGGGAAGGGAACGGAACAGATCAGCCTCAGGGTAACGGCAAAGATGGCCTGGCTTACCCAATGGAGGCAAGGATAGGAGGGGACAGATCCAACCACAGGGTAACAGCAAAGACAGCCTGACTTACCCCATGGAGGTGAGGACGGGATACTGACGAGACGAACCAGCAACCACACTTCTTCTCATTCTTCTACTTCTTCTATTTCCAGCTGTTTAGACACATCTAGGCGTATTACAGCCCTCTGCAGGATGTATAATTAATTATAGAACTTCAAGGAACTCAAATTCTCGAATACAACCTAGTCTCACGTATAAACTGAATAATAAACTCTTCAATCAGATGTTGATTCTCTTGATGGCCAAACAAAGATTTAATAGAAATCCAAAATAAATTTAAGCCAGATAGCCTCTTGAACAACATGCTTCTTTCAATTTTGTATCGATTACAGCTCAGCAAAACATGCTGGACTGTCTCTGAACTACCACGGTCACATAATCCAGTAGGATGTTTTCTTACTATCTTTAAATAATAGTTTAACTCACAATGCCCCAACCTAATTCTTGTTAATTTCACCATATCTCTACGACTTAAAAGGTAACAGTCTGAGACCTTTTTAACTAGTGGGTGACTAGAAAAATAATGCCAGCCCCTTAATTCATTTTTCCAATCCTCCTGCCACTTCTTCTCTATATCTTTTTTAATCCTATTTCTCAATTCTGCTCTGCCTAGAGGAACTCTAATTTCTATTTCCCTGCTCGGTAAGGAAGATTTTGCAATGCCATCCACAATTTCATTTCCCTCCACCCCAGCATGCCCAGGTATCCATGAAAATCTAACTGCACAACCCACCTTCCCTACTCTAAACAACACTAAGAGAATCTCAATAGCTATGTCAGGACGAGCTTTTGATTTATTCTCTTTTATAGTCTCTAAGGCAGCAGCAGAATTCGAACAGATGATAACCCTACATGGTCGAGAGTCTTCTATCCACCATAAGGCCCAGAGGATTGCTAATAATTCTGTTGCAAAGACAGAAACACCATCTGAAACCCGGTGACCAATGTTAACTCCAAGTTGAGACATATACATCCCAAATCCTGCCCTACCACTCTCTGGGACCACTGAGGCATCAGTAAAAATCTTCAGATAAGATCCCCATTTATTATTTAAATATTCATTTGTGATCAACGCTGATGAAATTGCACTGTTTCCTTGAAGCCGAAAAAGAAGGAATAGGTCTACTTCTGGTTCTGGAAAGAGCCAAAAAGGGACGGGTGACAGCAAATTTGGTCAACTATGTCTTCCTCAGTCGGTTTCAATTTCACAGCCCAGTTATTAACCAAACCTGAAAATGGGTATCTTTTAGTTTTACTTTGGCGCTCTGACTTCCCCTGCAAAAGACACTTTGATGGACAGCTGTGATTGAATCCATTTAGTTTTGCCCAATACTGCAGGCCCAACTGAATTTGCCTCAAACGCAGACGCATTTCTCTCATCTCCACACATAATGCCAGGACTGATGCCGTTCGAGAAGCTCCACAACAGAGTCTAAGTGCTTTGGACTGCACGGTGTCTAGTTTTCCAAGCATTGCTGTAGCAGCGGAACCGTAAGCAATACAACCATAATCTATAACTGATCTAACCATAGCTAGCTATATTAAGTACATAGTTTCCTGCCCTGCTCTGCAGTCGCATCCAGCAATACTTCTCATAACATTTAAAACTTTCTCACACTTTCCAATTGTATTATCTATATGAACGCTCCAAGTAAGTCTTTCATCAAACCAGACTTTTTGAACACCTTGACTTTTTCTAGTGGAGAATCATATAGACACCATTCACAATCAGGAATCTTTCTTCTAAAGCCAAAAATCATATATTTAGACTTAGAAGCAGAAATCCTGAAACCCCATTTATTAGCCCAGTTTTCAACTGATCTTAAAGCCTTTTGTACCTGCCTTAATATATACTTGATGTCTCTTCCTCTTTTCCAGATTGCACCATCGTCTGCAAACAATGATTTGCCAAATCCTGTCCCTACCTGATCAAAGATATCATTTATCATGACACAGCAACCACGCTTGAACCCAGGGACCCTTATATTCCCAGCCTCAAGATGAGTATCAGGTGCCTATGATTAAGCCCAACTGAAACAAGGGACAGCCGGATGTCACACTGGCGGGGCATTGGGAGCAAAGGTGGACCCGAATGCAAGACACATCTTGTGAGGTTACTTAGATTTAGTTTATTGTTCGATACCAGGAGAGCAAGGCAGGAGCAGGAAATAGCGAACTGGACAAGGACTCAGGACCACAACTAGGTTGGGACCAAGGGTCTGGGCTTGGGCTCAGAATCGGCTCCCAGAACTAGAGGAGACATGAAGAGGCTAGGGTATGGACTCCGAGCCCGAGACTGGGCAAGGACCCAGTACCTGGGTCTTGCCTTGGGCTCGGACCCCAGAACCAGGCATGGGCATGACATGGGCTAGGGAGAAGAGGAACATGGAAAACAGAGCCTCGGTTTTGGGACAGCAGGTACATGGAAGCATGGACACATACACAGAACAGAGAGCCAGGACACTTCCTTGGGTACAGGACATAGGGTCGGGACTCATGACCCTCTGCGGGGCAACAGCAAGACGGCCTAACTTACCCCACGGAGGCAATGACAAGACATGACCACATGACCACCACCCCCCCCATGGGGCAACAGCAAGACGGCCTGACTTATCCCACGGAGGAGAGGACAAGACATGACCCCCGCCCCCCGTGGGGCAACGGCAAGACGGCCTAACTTACCCCACGGAGGCAAGGACAAGACAAGACAAGACCAACACGAATGAATACCAGACAGTACCTATCTAGCTCCGGTGATAGAAATAGACCGAAGTGCAGGTGGGGGCTGCAGACGAGGACTAGAGGTGAGAGGGGCAGAGAAGGGTTTCAGACAAGGGAGTAGGACAGGAATCACAGACCGCCAGGGTCAGGACATGACTCAGAACTGGGAAGCCGCCAGGGCCAGGACTTGACATGGTACTTGAATGCCGCCAGGGTCAGGACGTGGACGTGGAACTTGGACGCCGCCGGAGCCAGGAAGTGGACGTGGTACTTGGACGCCACCGGAGCCAGGACGTGGTACTTGGAGCCTCCGGGTAGTGCCAAGCTCTTGACTCGGCACGGGAATAGTAGACAGTGGCTCTTGATTCTCTCTGGCAGGTTAACTGACGGACCCACCTTGGTAAGGAAACTTTACAGGCTCGCTTCAGTGAGGTAACTGGACAGGGTTGCTCCGGTGAGGAAAGGCGAATTACTGACACTCACTTCGGGTGGAGACTAGGCTTACTACGGCCAGATGACATTGGCACACCGTGACTTTGCAGACGCTCCCGCACCAAACGGCTGAAAGCCGGATTCTATAAACTGCCGGTTCAGCCGAGTGTTAATTGCCTCTAATCACCAAAGTCAAGGGACACGGGAAAACAAGGAATCAACAGTCCGGATCGTAACATAAACAAGCCAAATTTAAAGGGACCCTGATCCGGACCATGACACTGGAAGACCCAGAGTCTGGAGTCCATGGACTGGACCATGACAGTGGTGATTTGAGTATCTCAGAAACTGCTGATCTCCCGGGATTTTTACACCAACAATCTCTAGAGTTTATAGAAGATGGTGCAAAAAATATAAAGCATCAAGTGAGCAGCAGTTCTGTGTGTGTAAACACCTTGTAAATGAGAGAGGTCAGAGGAGAATGGCCAGACTGATTCAAGTTTGGAAAGCAACAGTTACTCAAATAACTGTGTGTTAACAGTGGTGTGCACAAGACCATCCCTGAATGCACAACATGTCAAACTTTGAAAGGAATGAGCTACAGCAGCAGAAGGCCACACTGGGTTTCACTTTTATACCTAATAAATTGACCACTGAGTGCTCAATAATTGATATCAAACCAGTGAGGAGATATGAGGGCAGGTGACTAAAAGCTTGCTTGAGGAGATTGGTTTTAAGGAGCAGTTTGAAGGGCAAGGAGGATGCAGATGTGTTGATGACTTAAGGCCAAGTTTGCTGAAGATGCCACAACAGTTAAAATTTCACAAGGATTGGTAAAGACAGGACAGAGCTTATGGAAAGTTCAGAAATTGGGGAGGGAGGGACCATACAGAAGTTTGAAGTCAAGCATGCAGATATTAATTCTCAGCTTAAATATGCTGATGTATTCCTTTCCCCAAATACTTTTGTAAAAATATGTGAATGTGAATGCAACAAATTTTCTGGCTTTAGCACTGTGAAGATCTGGATGCCGGGAATGGATGTGCACACAGTTTCTTAACAATCTCACATTCTTATGCTTGGTTCCTCATGTGCAGCCTCACATATTTTATTCTGAGGCAGCTTTTTGTTTTTCAGGTCACAGAGAGTGTAGTTAGATAAATCAAACCTTTGACAAGGTACAACATCCTGGCCCCAGTTGAAAAACTGCTCTCTTGTGTTCTAACCATGAGCTGCTGACTGAGCACTCTTACCCACCCCCCCGCACCCAAAAAGCAAAAAGATTGGGCAATGATATATGGCCACTTGGCGACTGGCTACAGTATCTGTATAGCAGTTCCATGGGGAAGCATACCTCTTATTTCTCAGTGTTATTAAAGACCTGCAGGATACCAACAACCATAAACTTCTCCCCTTCACTAAAGTCACCAATCTTTTCAAACGGTTACTCTGGAAGACCAACATCGTCAGCTGACTTAGACAACCTCGTGATGCTGAAAAATGATGTGCTATCTTCAGTGCTGAGACCAGGATAATATCTGAGGATACTACCAAGTTTCCTAGCCATGAATACTGCGAGGAATGCAAACTGACACAAACAAATCTGAAGAGTCTCCATGAAAACTGTTAGAATTGTCAAGAATTGTGTCCTTTGGCAGTTTGTTCTGTGCACTAATGGAATGCAATAAATGTTAGGCAGACAAATACATCTTTTCCTAAAACTTGACCGTCCAAAATCATAAGTAGCAGAATCTAATTCGACCTCTTCCTGTCCTTGAGGAAACTAACACTTTCTTGTCTCTGCAAAAAGCTCAACTTCTTACCAAGGCACTGTTGAAGATTGGTCTATCAACCACAATAAACTGGACGTACACTGTAAATTAATTTTATTTATATTTACAGAAATAAAATGAGCAAAAGTGCAGTTAGTTGCCTGATTTTATACTGTTTGCTTTGGACAGCAGTAAATGTAATCATTGTCTCTTTATTACCTCTCTGTTATGGTGTCCAATATTTCAGAATCAGAATCAGATTTAATATCACAGGCATAAGAATGAAATTTATTGTTTTGCAGCAGCAGTTCAGTGTAATACATTAAAAACTAACAATCAGAAATATGTAAGTATAAAAAAATTAAATAAACAGTGGAAAAAGTGAGCAAAAAAATAGTAATGTCATGTTCATAGGTTGATTCATTGTCCATTCAGAAATCTGATGGTGGAGTGGAAGAAGCTGTTCCTAAAATGTTGAGTGTGTGTCTTCAGACTCCTGTACCTCCTCCTTGATTGTAGCAATGAGAAGAGGGCATATCCTGGGTGATGGGGGTCCTTAGTGATTGATGCTGGCTTTTTGAGGAATCGCCATTTGAAGATATCCTCAATGCTGGGGTTTATCATTCGCCTCAGCCTAATTTGGTTCCCAGACTTATGGTTTAGTTATTATCCACTCCTTGATTAAAGGCTTGTGCAGCCAATACTCTCCAAATCTCACAGAGTGCACAGTACATTCTAAATGTAACAAAACAAACAATATTGGCCTTTAGAGGTTCAGGGAAGAGGGGCATAGCAGCTAGGGACTTGTGGTGAAGTAAGTTGGAAAATGATGTTGGTGACTGCACTCCAGAAGGGAGTGGGAAGGCGGGGGCATCAAAGAGTGGGGTACTGGAGGAAATGCAGGTTCAAAGAGGATTGCTGGATTGGAGTGGAGAGACTTTGCAGAAACGCTGCACATTGCAAAGTCAGTGACTGTCTGGCGACAGTAGGTATAGGAAGGGAATAAAAGCAACAAATGCTTGAAATACTTGACAGTTCCTCCATTTCCTGTTCTTATTTCAGGTACTTATTTTCCACTTTTTGGCTATCGAAGGAGTTTGTTTTAGCACACATGGGAGGTCCCAAAGGATGGAGGAAAGAAATTTACTAATTTTGCAGCCCTTCCTGTTTGACGCTGTGGAAATAAAAACATGCTTTCCACCAATGACAGGAGCCACCAGTTACCATGCAATGCCCCAAAAGGTGATTGGGATATGGTGTCATAGAATCAGCATGGAAACAGGGCCTTTAGCACACTGACTTTCAAGTGCCCATGCACACTAATCCTACATTAGCCCCTTTATTAATATTTTTATTTATTTAATTTTTAAACCATTCACCTCCAATGTGATTCTCAATAAGAAATGCTTGTTTGAACTTTCCAAGTGATGGTAATTAACCTGGAGAAGTCCTCTACTGTGTTTCACTTATCAAAAATAAATGATTTTCAATTGGTTATCACTGAAACAGTCAGGCAATTGAATGTCCAGGAAAATGATGTTGGATAGCCACCTTAGACCTTCTTTACATACAGTATAGTCTAGTACTTTGCATATATCTGTTTAGAACAGAGAACATAGAACTTTACAGCACAGCACTGGCCCTTCAGCTCAAGATGTTGTGCTGAACTTTTATCCAACTCTGTCCAATTTTACCCTTCTCTTCAACATTTACTAGACACCATTTGTCTATCATCCATGTGCCTATCTAAGAGTTTCTTAAATGTCCCTGATGTATCATTTGCCTCTACCGCCACTCCTAACAAGACTCTTCAGGCACTCACCATTCCATGTGTAACAAAGTTCCATCCTTTACTATACATTCCTCTGATCACCTTAAAATTATACTCTGTTGTATTATCCATTTCTGCTGTTGGAAAAAGTCTCTGGCTATCCACTCGATCTACATTCGCTTCCAGAAAAGTGAATTTACATTCACTTGTAGTATGAGTGTACATATGCCTCTGTGATCTTGCATAAAATGACAAGATGATATTAATTGCACATCAAAAGTGATTACAGAGATAACGATAAGATTATACTGACATTAAGAGGACAAATATGTGACAAAACAAATAATGATGAAGTAATCATAGGAGTTAAACATATTCTTCATAAGCTACTTCTGACAAAATTAGGTAATCAACAGGAGTTTTGAAGAATCATACCCTCCTTTCTCCCAATGTGATGTTGCTACAATCTCTCTGCTTATGCCCAAGTATTAATTACAGATGAAGCAGCAGAGTTGAAAAGTGAATTGTGAACTACAAATAGTACGGTTTTTCATGTAAGGAATCTTTTCATGCTGTAAGTGTTATAATTAATATACACATTAAACTATTAAAAGACTGGTGAGTGTGTGAATAATATATCAGATCTCCTCCACACCTTTGTATATATAAAAGTAACTCTGGCCTTTGTAACATTTTTGAAATTAAATTTCATCTGAAAATAATGTTTGCTCAAGTATGCTTGGCCAGATTTTGAAAAAACCTTATTTTAAGGATCATATAATGCAAACCTACTTCACTTGGTTTAGCCTACACTTCAGCCTCAATCACGAGGATGCTTTTGACATTGGGTCATTCAATCATCCTCTGTCCTCCTACTCACTCTCCCCATGAACTCCTAGAGAAATATTAGCAATTATGGTCAAATTCATTGCCGCAGACGTTTGTCAATGAAAAATAAATTATGGCCACTTGACTATGTTTTGCTTAAGCCCCTTCACTTAAGCCCTTCAGCAACTGTCAGAAAGAGAGGAAACCATTGTTTCCTGTGTCTGAGCTGGTTCAAACCCAGGTCTCAGAACCAATAAAGGCCACCATTCTAACACTCTTATATGGGTCCTGTCAATTATATACCAAATTTACTTAGGCTTAATCACATTCCAATTTTATTAAAAAAAACTGACTCTATTGGAGACTACCCAAACAGGGTGTAACATATATAAAAAAAAATGGATAGGGGGAAAGTGAGGAAGCAAAGTATTAATTATATTAAGCATAACATTAAGGAAAGAGAAGGAATAGACTTGCAATAAAGAAGATAGAACTACAAGAGCGCAAGCAAATCATAGATCCCTTAAGCCTGACCCACTATATAATTTGATTGTGGTTGACCAGCCCTACATTTCAATTTCATTTCTACCCCGTTTCTCCAGAGCATTCATTTCATTTATTGACATCCTCTTATGTGTAATGAACTAGATTCGATTAGGGAGCTTAAGATAAATTCAAAAATCAGAGATGCAAAGGGACTTGGGAGTCCTTGTGCCGGATTCTCCAAAGGTTAACTTGCAGGTTGGGTAGATGGTAAGGAAGGCAAAATGCAATACCATCATTCATTTCAAGAGGACAAAAATATAAGAGCAAAGATATAATGCTGAGTCTGAAAGGCATTGGTTAGACCATACTTGGAGTATCGTGAGCAGTTTTGGGCCCCTTATCTAAGAAAGGATATGCTGATATTGGATAGGGTCCAGAGGAGGTTCCTGAGAATAATTCCAGGAATTATTCCAGTATGAGCAACGTTTGATGGCACTGGGCCTGTACTCACTGGAATTTAGAAGAATGAGGGGTGATTTCATTGAAACCTATCAAATATTGAAAGGCAAGTAACAGGAATTCTGCAGATGCTGGAAATTCAAGCAACACACATCAAAGTTGCTGGTGAACGCAGCAGGCCAGGCAGCATCTCTAGGAAGAGGTACAGTCGATGTTTCAGGCCGAGACACTTCGTCAGGACTAACTGAAGGAAGAGTTAGCAAGAGATTTGAAAGTGGGAGGGGGAAGGGGAGATCCAAAATGATAGGAGAAGACAGGAGGGGGAGGGATGGAGCCAAGAGCTGGACAGGTGATTGGCAAAGGGGATATAAGAGGATCATGGGACAGGAGGTCTGGGGAGAAAGACAAGGGGAGGGGGAACCCAGAGGATGGACAAGGGGTATAGTCAGAGGGACAGAGGGAGAAAAAAGAGAGAAAGAGAAAGAATGTGTGTATATAAATAAATAACGGATGGGGTACGAAGGGGAGGTGGAGCATTAGCAGAAGTTAGAGAAGTCAATGTTCATGTCATCAGGTTGGAGGCTACCCAGGTGGAATATAAGGTGTTGTTCCTCCAACCTGAGTGTGGCTTCATCTTTACAGTAGAGGAGGCCGTGGATAGACATGTCAGAATGGGAATGGGATGTGGAATTAAAATGTGTGGCCACTGGGAGATCCTGCTTTCTCTGGCGGACAGGGCGTAGGTGTTCAGCAAAGTGAATTGAAAGGCCCAGATAGAGTAGATGTGGCGAGGATATTTCCTATAGTGGGTAAGTCTAAGATCAAAAGGTACAACCTCGGAATAGAGGCATATCCATTTAGAACATAGATGAGGAGGAATTTCTTTAGCCAGAGGGTGGTGAATCTGTGGAATTCTTTGCACGGATAGATGTGGAGGGCAGGCCATTGGGTATATTTAAAGCAGAGTCAATAAGCTCTTGATTAGTCAGGGCTTCAATAGTTACAAGGAGAAGACAGGAGAATGGGGTTAAGAGGGCTAATGAACCAGCCATGATGGCAGAGCAGACTCAATAGGCCAAGTAGCCTAACTCTGTTGATATTGTATGTCTAGTGGTCTTATGGTCCTATTGACATCAACTCAAAATACCCCAAATTATCTAGTCTCCATAACTCTGCAGGCTAAATTTAGGGAATCGCCATTCTCTGTGAGAAGTAATTCCTACGTTAAAGGATCACCCCTTATCTTGCAACCATATCTCCTGTATAAAGGCAAAGATTAAAGTTAATTTTATTTGTCACCTGTACATAGAAATATTGAAGCATGTTGTGAAGTGTGTAATTTGTGTTAATGTCCAACATAGTCTGAGTTATGCTGGGGGAAGCCCACAAGTGTTTCTATGCTTCCAGTGCCGATATAGCATGCCCACAACTTTGTCAACCTAACTCGTATGTCTTTGGAATGTGGGAGGAAATCAGAGCGCTTGGAGGAAGCTCACATGGTCCTGTATGTGGGAATGTACAAACTCCTTACAGACAGCAATGGGAACTGAACTTCAACCTTCCACCTGTCACTGTAAAGCATTACACTAATGGCTATTCTACGGTGAAGACATGGGAGCATTTTAACATTTATTTTGCCTTGCCCCCTTAGCATCTGATAAACTTCAGTAAGATTATCTCTCATTCTTTCAAACTCCAAAGAATACAGTTTCAAGTTCTTTTGCCTTTAATCCTAGTAATTAAACTAGTGAAGCTCTATTGGCCTGGCTCCAAAATTAGCATCCGTTTCAATTCTACTTCCAATTCCAACAGTTAATCCAGAGTCTCCTCTACTGCAACGGTGAGGCCACACTCAGGTTGGAGGAGAAACACCTTATATTCTGTTTGAGTAGCCTCCAGCCTGATTGCATGAACATTGATTTCTCAAACTTCCAGTAATTGACTGCCTTCCCTTCACTATTCCCCCTTCTTGTTTCCCTCTAATGCCTTCTCTTCTTATCTGCCCATCACCTTCCTTGCTTCTGTGGTCCTCTCCTTTAGATTCCCTCTTCTGCAGCCCTTTATCTCTTCCACCAATCAACTTCCCAGCTCTTTACCTCACCCCTCCCCCTCTCTTGGATTCACCTATTACATACCACCTTGTACTTCTTCCTGCCCTCCCCCCACCTTCTTACTCTGATTTTTTTCCCCCTTCCTTTCCAGTCCTGATGAAGCCTTGGCCCAAAACATCAAATGCGTATTCCCATCTATAGATGCTGCCTGACCTGCTGAGCTCCTTCAGCACATTGTGTCTATTTCTTCAGATTTCTAGCATCTGTAGACCCCTTGCGTCCAAAACCAGCATATCATTTTTAATAAAAGTGAACCAAAACAATGCCCAATTCTCTAGATGATATATTACAGAATTATTATTACATTATAGTATTAACAGGCTTCAATCCCCACGCAATAATTGCCATTCTACCATTTGCTTTCCTGACTACTTCTGTATCTACTTGTGATTCTTTCATTATTCATTCATCAGAACACCTGGAACCCACTGTAATTCACTCATTCACAATTTCTCTCCATTCAGATAATACTCTGACTCTCAACTTCTTTTACGGAAGCACGTAAACTCACACTTTCTCATATTAAACCATATTTGCTAAGTTTTTGTCCTCTCCCTAGTCGATCTATAACATGTCCCAGAGCTCAAATGTTCTCAATGCAGCTAGCCATCTCACCTACTTTTAGTGTAATTGGTAAACTTGCATACCTTACACGCTGTTCATTCCTTTCACTCTTTAAATGTAAATAATAAAGAAATGAGGACCAAGAACAGATCCTTGGCACACTCCAGTACTTGCAAATTTCTAATCTGAAGAAGACCTGCTTACTCTGCCTCTGTCTTTGGTTCTGCACTCTGTGCTAACCAATTTTAAATCCGTGCCTGCACACCTCCCCTGGTGCTGTGACCTCTAAACTTGTGCACCAGCTTTTTATATGACAAATGTCTTCTGGAAATCCAAATACATTAGAGGTTCTCCTTCAGTGATTCTATTTATTTATATCTTGGAGAATTCTAGAAAATTTGTTAAACTTTATTTAATTTCATAAAAACATGTTGAGTGGGTTTGACTGCCTTGAGATTTTCTAATGACTAGTTAATTCTACCTTGAATACAAATTCCAGCATCTTGCCATTAAAAGGCAACCAGGTCTATGTTTTTTTTTGTTTCCCTTTCTTATTCAAGAAGAGAATCACATTTGTGATTTTAGACCATAAGACCATAAGATATAGGAACAGAAGTAGGCCATTCGGCCCATCCAGTCAATCATGGGCTGATCCAATTCTTCCAGTCATCCCCATTCTCTTGCCTTCTCCCCATACCCTTTGATGCCATGACTAATCAGGAACCTATCTATCTCTGCCTTAAATGCACCCAGTGACTTGGCCTCCACAGCCACTTGTGGCAACAAATTCCACAGATTTACCACACTCTGACTAAAGTAATTTCTCTGCATCTCAGTTCTAAGAGGACATCCTTCAATCTTGAAGTCATGCCCTCCTGTCCTAGAATCTTGTACCATGGGAAATAACTTCGCCACATCTAATCTGTTCATGCCTTTTTAACATTCGGAACGCTTCTATGAGATCCTCCCTCATTCTCCTGAACTCCAGGAAATACAGCCCAAGAGCTGCCAGACGGTTCCTCATACGGTAACCCTTTCATTCCTGGAATCATTCTCATGAATCTTCTCTGAACCCTCTCCAATGTCAGTATATCCTTTCTAAAATGAGGAGCCCAAAATTGCACACTACAAGTGTGATCTCACGAGTGCCTTATAGAGCCTCAACATCACATCCTTGCTCTTACATTCTGTACCTCTAGAAATGGATGGCAACATTGCTTTCGCCTTCTTCACAACTGATTCAACCCAACTATTCCATTGTGCACACTGTTGCAAAATACGCATTCAGTTCCTCTGCCATCTCTACATCTCTCATTACAATAACTCCAGCGTCATTTTGTATTGGTCCTATACCTACTCTTGACTTTCTTTTACCCTTTATATGCAGTACTTTAAAATGGTTTTAGTATCTTCTTTAATATTAGTCGCCAGCTTCCTCTCATAGTTCATCTTTTCCTCCTGAATGACCTTCTTAATTTATTTCTACAAGTTTTTAAAAGCTTCCCATTCCTCTTTCTACTCACTAGCTCTGGCTTCCTTGTATGCCCTCTCTTTTGCTTTTACTTTGGCTCTGACTTCACTTGTCAGCCACGGTAGTGTCCATCTTCACTTTGAAAATTTCTTCTTATTTGGAATATATCTGTCTTGCACCTCCCTTATTTTTCACAGAAACTCCAGCCATTGCTGCTCTGCTGTCCTTCCTGCTAGTGTCCCTTTCCAGTCAACTTCGGCCAGTTCCCTTCTCATGCCATTATAATTTCCTTTATTCCACTGAAATACCGATGCATCGGATTTTATTTTTTCTCTCTCAAATTTCAATGTGAACTCAATCATATTGTGATTATTGTTCCCTAAAGGTTCCTTAACCTTCAGCTCTCTTATGACCTCTGGATCATTACACAATACCCAGTCCAGCACAGCCGAAACCCTAGTGGGCTCAACAACAAGCTGTTCTAAAAAGCCATCCTTTAGACATTTTACAAATCCTCACTCTTGAGGTCCAGTTCTGACCTGGTTTTCCCAACCCACTTTCTTGTTAAAATCTCCAATGATTATCATGACATTGCCTTTCTGACACGCCTTTTCTATCTCCTACTGTAATTTGTAATCCGCATCCCCGCTGCTTTTCTAATCCATTGGTATTTCCTGGAATTTTAAACTAATGGTATCTCTGAAGCCACTTCCTATAGCACCTTTAGGTGCAGGTTATAGTGCCCTGGCAAGTTGTCTGCCTTTAATCCCATTAGATTTTCCAACAGTAAGTCACTGAAAGTAGAGTTACATGTAGATGGGAGTGATGACAAACTCTTTTGGCATGTCATAAGTCAGTGCATTGAATATAAAGGTTAGGGTGGCTTACAAGGTGTTGGTGAGGCTGCACTTGGAGTATTGTATTCAGTGTTGGTCGGATGTTATCATCCGATAACATCCGATAACAGCCTTCAGCTTGGAGGGATGTTATCAAACTAGAAAGATTACAAAACTGTTTTATAAGGATGTCGCTGTGACTTGAAGGGCTGAGTAATGTGTATAGGGAGATGTTGGGACAAGATAGGACTTTATTCTTCAGAGGATAGCGGATTGAAAAATGATCTTATAAGCGTATATAATATCATGGGGGCATAGATGGGGTGAATGCACTCACTCTTATGGGGAATCAATAACTAAAGGGCACAGATTTAAGGTGAGATGGGAAAGATTTATTGGGAACTTGATAGACATCTTTTTGACACAAAGGGTGGTATGCATGTGGAATGAGCTGCCAATTGAAGTGGTTGATGCAGGAACAATAAGAATGTTTGAAAGATAATTGGACAGATACATGGATTGGAAAGGTTTAGGAGGCTGTGAGCCAAATGCTGGCAAATGGATGGTGCCTCTTCTCATCATGTACAGTTCAATGGTTCAATGTTTCAATGGTTCCAATTAATATCAGAGAATGTATACTGCATACAATCTGAATTTCTTACTCTTCACAGCCATTCATGAAACAGAAGGAAAACACCAAAGAATGAATGACAGAAAAATGTTAGAACCCCAAAGCCTCCCCTCCCCTCCCACACACAAGCAGTAGCAAAGCGTCAACCCTCCTCCCCCCCACGCACTCCCCCACTTGTTCCAACAGAAAGCATCAGCCACCAGGTTAGCAATAGCAAAGCCCCCAAGGAGACCATGATCTAGCGTCCATTATGAATCCTTGTTCATTGCAATAGTTTGACATCCCACTGCTCTCTCTTAGAGACAAAAGAAGGGAGTGATATCACTCCTTCCACAGTGAGAGGGGAGGCTGACAGCTCGCTGTTTCAATGTTACAATCTGCAAGGTCACTTTATTTCATGTTGCCCCAACTCAAGAATTAGAAGCAAACTCTTTTTCACCACTGAGGGTGCGCAATCACATCAGTGGGGGGGCCTCCGACAGTTGCACCTACTGTCTCAATATTCAAATTTCCCATGACGCTTCAGTCGGTTACACCAGTGAGGAATCGGGTCATTCACAGAACCGCACTCTGAAAGTACATGTCTTCTAGGCCACTATTGGAGATATCAAAAACGTTAGGCCACTTGGTGAGTTTCAAGAGCAGGATCCCACCACTGTGAGGAACCGTAGTTTGAGTGCAGCTGTAGATCACGGACCCTAACAGGACTTTAGTCACCTTGAAAAGAAAAGAAGAGACATTAAAGAGAAGAATTTGAACTGTTTTGCAGGTGAAGAAATTGTCCTCAGGCACCATCTTTAGCTCCTCTCTCCTTACCATTTAAGGTTAAGGGCCTGATTCCATGCTGTATAATTCTATCGCACTATGACCTCGCCCCTTGTGAAAGAGATTATTACAAGCTTTTCCATGTTATTTGAAGCAAGCCTCTCTATTATCTTTGAGATCATCATTGTGTCATCCACTGTGGCTCTGATGTAAAATATTGGCTTATCCTACCGCTATTTCCCATTATTAATTCCCTTGTCTCATCCTCGAGGTGTCCTACACTCATCCCAGTTATTCTTTTCTTTATTAAATATTCATTGAACCTCTGGTTATCTGTTTTAATATTAAAAGCTAATTTTCTCAATCCTTACCAATCTTTTCTCTGGTCTACCAGTTTTTAATCTAATATTTTACCTGAGCTTCTTTGTAAACTTCAGATGTTTTGTCTTTCTCCTGGAATCCCTCTATCAATTAGGATAAATTTTTGCTGAGTGTTGCGAATTAGCAGCTTACAAATCTGTCTCTGTTCATCCACTGAAATACCCCTTAACCAATCTGCTCAGCCCACTCTGGACTTTACCTTCATATATTGCAAGTTATTTTATTTAATGTAAGGACGCTGGGTTTGGACACAAATGGAGAGAGATATATGCAGACATTAGAAATGAATTAAGAACAAGATAATATAAATGAAGAATTTCAGCTTTAATTGGACTGAAATTATAGATATAGGAGGTGGGAGAATGGAATTGACAATATCTATGTGATTTTTTTTTAATCAAACCAATCCATAAAAAAGACTACAAGGGTAAGTTTGCCATTGGATAGTGTCATGGGAAAGCAGACATAAAGTAGTGAAAGAGGGGAGTATATAGGCAATAGGGAGCACAATATCGAAAAGCAAAATAAAGGTCGCTGTTGCTGGAATTAGTTCTGTGAAAAGTCATTACCCTAAAATGTTAGCTTGGCTTCCTTCTCCACAATTACTACTAGTATTAAGAGCATTTTTTATTCTTATTTCAGTGAGCAAAATACTTGCTGCAAGATGAATATTGAAAACAATACAAATATGGCAAAATAAAGTTTTAACAAGTAGGAGAGAATTTGGTTTGAAAGGGCTGTTAAAGCTCTCGGGAATGTGAGAAGTTAAGTTATGCAAAAACATTAGCTGGCAATGATTTAGAACAATGAGAAAAAGTGACAATCAAAACATCTGCAGATACTGCATAAACTAAAAACAAAAAAAATTGCTGTGAATGCTCAGCAGGTCAGTTCCCATCTGTAAGAAGAGAAACAATAACCCGGAGGTTAGCTTATTTTTACTGGGTTTTGATGAAGGATAACCAATAATGTCACTCTGTGTCTCTGCCCACAGATGCAGTCTGAACTTTTGAGCTTTTCCAGCATTTTGTGTTTTTATTTTACAATATAAAACTATGTTAACAGAATTCAGGAAAAAGATGCTTTAGAGAAATAAAAGAACAAATTACACACTTCTCGAACTCCATGGATGAATAAAGAAAGAATGGAACAGCTGAGGATCATGACAGAGTAATACGGCATATTAAAGACATGGTAGCGGAGGAGTTCATGACAAGAGAAAGAATACAGATTTAAGGAGAGGTCAAAAAAACAATTAGAAAGACAAAGGGGAACCACAAAGTTAAATTATCAAGGAACATAAAATGTACTACTGAAATAATTTACAGATAGCTGTAAAAAAATGAAGAATGGGATGAGATGAGGGCCATTGCAAAAAGGGGGAGGTCAGAAACATTAACTTATTATATTAACTCAGTACTTACCTGAGCGATAGAACATTACGTGGGGCAATGGGATAAATATGGCACATATAAAATAGCAAAAAGTAGATATATTAAAGGTAAAAATCCAGTGTGGGGATATTTTACTCATACATTAAAAATACAATAGATAGCAGAAGAATTATTACTCATATTCATTGGCTAAAAAGATAGTGCCGGAACACTGTTAGATATACAATATATGCACCTAAGAAGTGGTTGGAGCATACCTTAGCAATAGTTGAAAGTTTATATTACCAGATAATATTAGTTATAGAAAAATAATGGAATCCTTATTAAAGGAGAAAATGAAGAACATCTAGAAATGAATGGTGTAGTAATGAACACAATAGATAGTAAAAGGAAAAATTTTACTGATGAGACTTTAATAATTTTTTTGAGGAGATACGTAACGTTTAGGTCTAACTCCAGAATCAGAATCAGGTTTATTGTCACTGACATAAATCATGATAGTTGTTGATTTGTGGCAGCAGTACAGTGCAGGCATAATAAACAATAATAAATAAATAAACAAAAAACAATTAAATAGATGCAAAGGATTTCTTCTTTTATGTTACTGCATAGGCTAATCAAAATGACTTCTTTGTTATGTTAACTGCTGAGAAAGTTCTCTCGCTAGCTGCTTGTTTGGGTTATAGAGGGAGTTGTATTCGGTTGCTAACCAAGTGGGATAGATGTTATTCTTTCTTGTGTGTCTGTAAGCTATTGTGATGTGCGGGTTTTTGAGCAGAAGGTGCGATGGGGAGAGAGAGAGTGGACACGATGCTGTGAGCTGGCCGACAGGATGGAGTCCGAATTCCAGGGTCTTTGGTGAGGAGAGGAGATGAAGACAGACTCGTGTGGAGCATCTGGTCGACCACCGTGGTTGGTCCCAGGCGGCAGGTTGAGGTGGTCAGAGGGGATCGAATGGTGAAAAGAAAACTTTGTTAATTGAGCTCCAACTGTTTGTGCACGAAGAGGTTGAACTTTGATAAGATTGGCACCTTTTACTTTCCTTTTATATTTTATCACTATTAATTATATAGTTCCAGTAATATCTATAAATTGTAATCATTTAATCATAAATAGTGTATTGTCTGTTATTTGTTGGGGTGGGGTACAATCACACAGCATCCACACAAACTTGATTACCTAGTTTGGCGAGGCCTAAGGCTGCTTCCCCTAGACCAAAGCAAGTTGAGCGAGCCTGAGGAGCACCGGGGGTGGGGGGGGGCTACATAGATAAATAAATTACAAATAAATATATAAACAGTGTGAATGAATGAATAAATAATAGTGCAAAACAGGAATAGTGGAGGAGTGGTCATGAGTTCACGGCCTGTTAAGAAATCTGATGGCAGATGGGAAGAAGTTGTACCTAGAATGTCCAGTGTGGATCTACAGGCTCCTATACCTCCTCTTTGGTGAGATGAAGATATGTCCCATGTTGTGAGTACTTCTGACAATTGTCGCCGCCTTAGTCAGGCACTGCCTTTGGATCCTCAGTGGTGGGGAGGGTTGTGCCTGTGATGGAACTGGTTGAGTGTAGAACTTTCTGAAGCCTCTTACAACCCTGTGCATTGGAGTCTCCTTAACAGACGGTCATGCAATCAGTCAGAATGCGTAACTTATTTGGATTTTGAAATGTTCTCAATTAATATTAATTAAGATGAATGAATGAGGTCAGAAAATGAAGAGCTAGGGACATGTAGAAGAATGGGTGAGTTCAGGACAGAGCAAAAAACATGTTCATTGTTCTCAGTGGAAGAAAATGAATAGAGGCGTTCTTCAAGGATCAGTCTAGGCCAACTTACTTGTGTCTAGATTTTGGAATCAGAAATGTAATTTCCAGATTCGAGGATGATACTACATTGATGGAAATTGTCAATATTAAGCTTATTTCCAGTCGCAAATTACTGGATAATTGATAAATGAAATTCAAAACAGGTAATGAGAGGGTAGAAATTTTGAGGGGGAGATTGGAAGATCACTTATTGTTTGGATGTTGAAATGTTGGTGGGATAGAGAATTAAACACATTTAATCAATAAAAATTCCAACTCAGATTGGCAAGCACATAAAAAGAACCAGGGATTAGTTATAAATTTAAAAAAAGCAAATTACATTAAATCGGTATCAATTTTAGTTAGCTCACAGTTAAGACACTGTGACTGATCAGTATTTAAGGAATACATAGATATTAGAAAAAGTGAAGCTCAGGCTTACATGCATGGTACCAGAAATGCTAAGGAATACTATAGACCAGAAATGAAATTACGTACAGTATCTATTGAGAAAGGATGAATTAATCAGGTCTCTTATCCCTTGAGGAATGAAGTCTGAGGGGCAAACTACCATGGGTCTTTTAAATTTTTTGCAGGTTTTGATAGAGTGTGTATGAAGAAAAGAGCTGTAACGAGGGTCTCAAAAATCCAAAAGGAAATTCAGAAGGAACTTTTGTATCCAAAAACTGGTGAGAATGTGGAACCCAATACTGCAGGCACAGGTTGAAAGGGATAGAATAGGTGAAGTCAAGGTTAGACTGACAACAAAATGAAAGAGAAGGGAATAGATAATTCTGCTGATGGATTAAGATGTGGAAAGATAATAACAGGTTCACCTGGGACCTTAAGGGTTGACTAGGACATTAACATGGGCATAGACTGAATGGATCAAGAGGCTGTTACTGTGTGCATATTCTGTATAATCTAATATAATCTAATGAATTTGGGAGAAAATATCCCTTTAAATCACTTCCTGTGTCTGTGTTGAAAGGTGCTTCTGTCTACATCAAAAGTGTTCAGGTTGAGAGCTTCAATTTCCTGGGAGTGAACATCACCAATAGCCTGCCCTCATCCAACCACGTAGATGCCACAGCCAAGGAAGATCACCAGCGACTCTACTTCCTCAGAAAGCTAAAGAGATTTGGAAAATCCCCATTGACCTTTACCAATTTTGATCAAAGTACCTTAGAAAGCATCTTATTGGGATGCATAATAGCTTGGTATGACAACTGCTCTTGCATATGACCACAAGAAACTGCAGAGAGTTGTGGACACAGCTTGGCACATCATGCAAACCATCTGTCTCTCTGTAGATTCTGTCTGTACTTCTCAATGTCTCAGTAAAGCAGACAGCATAATCAAATCACCCATCCATCCCACATTTTCTCTCTTCTCCCCTATCCCATTGGTCAGAAGATACAAAATTGTGAAAAAAACATCTCATCCGACTCAAAGGCAGTTTCTACTCTGCTGTTAGAAAGCTATAACAGCTCCCCAGTATGCTAAGTTAAACTCTTGACATCACAATCTATCTCGTTATGATTTTGCACTGCACTTCCTTTATAACTGCTGCACATTATTCTTCTTTGTTTTTCTTTTTACCTTGTTCTACATCAATGCACTATGTAATGATTTGATCAGTATGAACAGAATGCAAGGCAAGCTTTTCTTTGTATTTCAATATATGTGACAACAATAAACCATTTCCAATTCCAATGGAGGAGGGAAGTTCCGTTGACATCAGCTATGGTGCTTGCAAGCATTTTTCATAAAGAGCAGCAGCTTTCAACTAATTCATTCGGCTTTGCAAATTTTGCCCGACAATTATTTTCCGATTCAACTCAATCATAAATCATTGAGTTTCAGAGCTGTGGTAGTGAAGGTGGAACGTCAGTCTCCCATTACTGTTGGGGAATTTGACACACAGACTGACTTTACCTCAGATGTCCCCTTGAACAACTCAGTAGAAGAAAGGGTGAAAAATTCCCTTAGCAATCTAAAGATGCAAGCAAAGAGACTTCTTCAAGTTGAGCAGTACCAGGGATAAATCAGGACAGACAGCCTGAAACACAAGTTACTGTTCATCTTTAAATGACAGGATATGCCACCTTACACAGTCACATTTTCATTATATTGACAGAGAGTGAATAATTCTGCATTCACACACTGCATTTATGCAGTGTCAAAGTCTAAATACTCCCTCCCCATGCCCACCACTGCCCATGTAAAGAATCAAGATAAATAAATATACTTTCATTGATTACCAGCTTGTATCTTAACCTTAATGCAATAACTAATGGGAGACAGTCTACTACCAATTGTCACCTCTAACATTTCTCGTGGGTGCCAAGGTAGCGTAGCGGTTAACATGACGCTATTACTGCTCGGGATAGAAACATAGAAACATAGAAAATAGGTGCAGGAGTAGGCCATTCGGCCCTTCGAGCCTGCACCGCCATTTATTATGATCATGGCTGATCATCCAACTCAGAACCCCGCCCCAGCCTTCCCTCCATACCCCTTGACCCCGGTAGCCACAAGGGCCATATCTAATGTTGGAGTTCAGACTTCAATTCCTATGTTGTCTGTAAGAGGTCTCTGTATGGCCCTGTGGAATGTGTGAGTTTTCTCCCGGTGCTCCAGCTTCCTCCCACAGTCCAAAGATGTACTGGGTAGGTTAATTGGGTTTGTCAGGGGGTGCTGGGGAAGCACAGCTCAATAAATAAATCAAACAAATCTGCACTCTGACGTTATTGATTAAACAACGGTGTTGTATTAAACATAAAAAATGATACGGTATCGTTAGGTGTGTTGTAATTGATTTTTTTTTACTTTTAGAATAGTGGTATTGCTTGTCCAATCATTTTTACTGGCACCTCATCGGGGCTGTTTTTTACTTCATTAGTGAGGAAACTGGTGCTCATTTCTTTGCAGGTGTTTGGTGAAGACAATAGTTCAAGAATCGGCACCTTAGTGATAATTTAGCCAGAAAAGCTTTCCTGTTGAATTATACTCCACTCACTGTATTGTTTTACTGAAAAGGCAATCTTTAGTGTGACTAGAATTGAAAATAACTCATTCAGAATCTTTTGAATGTCAAAACACTTACTATTGGATACCTGTAACATCAGCTAAAATAAGAGTTATGCTGTAAATAAGGAGAGATTGGCTAGACTGTGCTTATTTTATTTGGAAGAAAGGAGGCTGAAGAGAGATAAAATCAAGGTGCATAATCTTTAAAGAGACCTAGACAGAGTGAAGCAGGAGGATATTTCAGGAAGCATAGTTTTTTTGACAGAAGTGTCAGAGAAAACTTCAGGAAATATTTTTCAGCCATTTTCGGGCAAGGGTCAAGAATTCAGGTGCTGAAGGGATGGTAGAATCTGAAACTCTTAACATATTTAAAACGTACTTGGATAAGCACTAGAAGTGTCATCACCTCTAGTTCTCCAGACCGAGAGATAGAAATAGTTCTATTTTGGTAGTTGTACTGAGTGGTCTCCTACTACACATGATTTTCAATAATTATACGGTAAAAGCTGATTATTCCATCATGGATCAAGAACGTCATCTTCATTAAATCATTGTTGAAAAGAACGGAAGAATATAAAATGTTAGTACGTAAGAAATAGGAACAGAAGTAGGCCAACTGACCTAAAAGGTACTACTGTCACAGTTGCCAACCATTCTGTTTTGTTTTTAAGGGATACCCTGTATTTAAATAGAAAATTGGTTTCTATGTACTGTATTAGTATTTAATGCCCATTCTCCATGCAAATTTTCCTGGCTTAGGTATGCAACCCGTAAATCAACAGAGGAGGCCCCACACTGGTAGGGTGAGCAATTTAAAAAGTAGTGTTCTCAGGCTTTTAGCTTTTTCCAGCAGCCCAATCAAATCACACTTCATTAGCAAGGGTCAATAAAAATAAGGTAGGGACAAGCAAAGCGGCCATTGTTGGAGTAGCTCTAGTGTGAGTAGACCAGTGTTAGGGTGGGGAGGCTTTGACCCAACAGGCTTAGATGAGAACAGGCTTTAGCGAGGTACATTTCTGGTAAATTTCTTCCTCATTCTTCATCCTCTGGTTCATAGTTAGTGCAGTGAGAATGGCTCATGGGGCTGTGTTGTGTTCTTTGTGTGAGCTGTGGGATTTCTGGGAGACCTCCCAGATAACCAGATCTGCACCAGATGCAGCTCAGGGAACATGTTAGGGAATTGGATTTGTAGCTTAATGCCCTTCACTTCATATGGGAAAATGAAGAGGTGAAAGATAGGTGCCACAGGGAGGTAGTCACCCCACATCTGCAGGAGGCAGGTACCTGGGTGATGGTCAGGAGAGGGAAAGGAAATGTGTAGCTGGTTCACAGTACCTCTGTGGCCATTGAGGAAGATGACCTACTGGGGAACTGCAGTAGCAAGGTCTTTGACTGAGTCTGGTGTTGTGCTCAGAAGAGAAGGAGGGAGAAGAGGACTGCAGTAGTGATAGGGGATCCCATAGGTATAGCAGAGGACGTGAGATTTAGTGGACCTGAAAGAGACATCCAGATGGGACGTAGCCTCCCAGGTGTCAGAGCCAGGAATGTCTTGGATTGGGTCCACAGCATTCTAAAAGGGAAGGAGGTGCAGTCAGAAGTCTCTGGCACGAGTGGCATAGGTAGGAAAAGGGAAGAAGTTCTGAAGGGAGAATTTAGGGAGCTAGGTAGAAAGCTGAAGAACAGAACTTCAAGGGTAGTAATCTCTAGATTTCTGCCTGCGCTATGCACCGGTAGGGGTAAGAATGGGGTGATTTGGCACATGAATGTATAGCTAAGAACCTGGTGCAGTGGGCAGGGCTTCAGATCTCTGGATCATTGGGATCCCTTCTGGGAAAGGTATGAAGTGCACAAAAGGGACCTGAACCTAAGGGGGCACCAATATCCTTGCAGGCAGGTTTGTTAGAGTTGTTGGGGAGGGCTTAAACTAATTTGGCAGAGGGATGGTAACTGCAGTGATAGGGCTGACAATGGGGCAATTGGTATACAAGCAGATGCAGTGAGTAGTGAGACAGAGGGGAAGGACAGGCAGATGATAGGGCAAAATTCCAGTCAGTGGAATGAGTTGCAGTGTAACATGGGGAGAAAAGATGTTATTTTTGAATGCATGCAGTATATGGAATAAGGCAGATCATCTTATAGTGCAGTTACAGATTTGCAATGTTGGCACCAATGAGTTGTGGCTGAAAGACAATTATATTTGGGAGCTTAACCTCCAAAGTTACGCATTGTATTGAAAGAATAGGCAAGAAGGCAGAGGGGTAGAAAATAATTAATTCCTTAGAAAGAGGTGACATATGCTGGGAAGATATAGAATCTGTGTGGGTAGGGTTAAGAAACTGCAAGGGTAAAAACACACTGATGGGGGTTATACACAGACCTCCAAACAGTAGCCAGGATACGGGCTGCAAATTATAATGGGAGATAGAAAAGGCAATGATATGATAGTCATGGGGGATTTCAATATGCAGCTAGAATGGGAAAATCAGGTCGATGCTGGATCCCAAGATTGAGAATTTGTAGAATGCCTACGAGATGGCTTTTTTAGAGCAGCTTGTGGTTGTGCCCACTAGTGGAAAGGCTATTCTGTTTTGAGTATGGCATAATGAACCAGATTTGATCAGGGTGCTTAAGGTAAAGGACCTGTAAGGAGTCAGTGATCATAAAATGATGGAATTCACCCTGCAATTTGAGAGGGAGAAGCTAAACTCAGATATATCAGTATTACAATGGAGTAAAGGGAATTACAGCGGAATAAGATAGGAGCTGGCCAAAGTTAATTGGAAGCGGACACTAGCAGGGATGACAACAGAGAAGCAATGGCTGGAGTTCCTGGGAGCAATTCAGAAGGCGTAGGATAGATAGATCCCAAAGAAGAAGTACACTAGAAGCAGGATGACACAACACTGGCTGACAAGGGAAGTCAAAATCAACATAAAAGCAAAAGAGGGACCATGTAATCGAGCCACAAATAGTGGGAATTTAGAGGATTGGCAACCCTTTAAAAAACAACAGAAGGCAACTAAATAAAGCATCAAAGAGGGAAAAGATGAAACATGAAGGTCAGCTAGACATTAACATCAAAGTGGATATGAAAAGTTTATCAGATATTTAAAGTGTAAAAGACAGATGAGAGTCGATATCAGACCACTGGAAACTGATGTTGGAGAATTAGTAAAGGGAGACAAGGAAATGGTGGATGAACTGAAAAAGTATTTTGCATCAGTCTTTATTGTGGAAGACACTAGCAGCATGCCAAAAGTTCAAGAGTATTAGGGGGCAGATGTGAGTACAGTTGATATTACTAAGGAGAAGGTGCTTAGGAAGCTGTAAGAAGTACACTTAGCTGAAGAGATTGTGGAAGCATTAGTTATGATTGTTCAAGAATCACTAGATTCTGGCATGGTTCTGGAGGATTGGTAAATTACAAATGTCACTCCACTCTTGTCATGGTCCGGTCCGTGAAGTCCGCATTCCGGTTCACGGTCCGGTCAGTGGACTGCGGATTCCAGGTCGTCCAGCTGTCTCTTGTTTCAGTTGGGCTTAATCATAGGCACCTGATGCTCGTCTTGCGGCTGGGGACATAAGTGGCCCTGGGTGCGAGTGTGGTTGCTGGTTTGTCTTGTCAGTACCTTGTCCTTGCCTCTGTGGAGTAAGTCAGGCTGTCTTTGCCGTTACCCTGTGGTTGGATCTGTCCCCTCCTATCCTTGCCTCAGTTGAGTAAGCCAGGCTGTCTTTGCTGTTACCCTGAGGCTGATCTGTTCCCTTCCCTTCCCCTTCCTTCTGAAGCCCTGTCCCGCAACCTGTGTCTGGAGCCTTGCCCCGCAACCTGGTCAAGTTCTACCACTGGAGTGAGACCGGAGTTTTGCTCTGTCAAGATAAGGAACTATCTATCATTGAGTTGGAACTGTCTCTGTGTCCACGCCTTCGCTAGGTAGGTCTGGCCATTTGTAACTACCTAGTGTTGGGAACTGTCTTGTCATGTTCAGCATTCTGTGTATGAGTTCTGGCCCTATGTCTTGTTCCCAAGGAGGGGTCCTGGCTCTGTGTTCCATGTTCCTGTCTCTCAAGTCCAAGGCTCTGTGTTCCTGTCCTCCTCAAGACCAAAGCTCTGTGTTCTGAGGTTCCTATTGTCCCAAGTCCAAGGTTCTGAAGTTCTTGTCGTCCCAAGTCCAAGGCTCAGCTGTTCCTGAGTATTAAGTCAAGGCTTCATGTTCTCATCCTGTGCTGGAGTTCCCTCGTCTTGCCCAGGAGTCTCTCGTTCTGTCCTGTAGCCTCGCCTAGTCCTGTCTCCCAAGGCCACATCATGTCCGCACCTAGTTCAGGGGTCCAAGCCTGAGTCAAGACCCAGGTTCTGGGTCCTTGTCTAGTCTCTGGCTCGGAGTCCAAGCCCAGGCTCCCAGTTCCCAGTTCCTTGTCCAGGTCCCACTTGCCTAGCCAATGTCCTAGCCCAAGTCTGTGTTCTTGTTCTCGCTCCTAGTCTGCATCCCGTCACGTCCCTAACTCTAGTCTCTAGTCCTGTTCTGTTCCTCGTACTTCAGTGTCTGTGTCTTGCATTTGGGTCTGCTTTCAATTCCCTAGTTATGACAATTTTTCAAGGGAATTATAGGCCAGTTAGCCTATCCTCAGTAGTTGGGAAGATGTTAGAGTCGTTTGCTAAGTATGAGGTCTCAGGGCACTAACAGGCACATGATAATATAGGCCAAAGTCAGCATGGTTTCATTAAGGAAAAATCTTGACCAATAAATTTGTTGCTATTCTTTGAGGAAATAATAAGCCTGTCAGACAAAGAAGAATTGGTGGATGTTGTGTACTTGGATTTTCAGAAGACCTTTGACAAGGAGCTGGACATAAGGCTGCTTAACAAGATAAGGGCCCATGGTATTACTGGAAAAATTAGCATGGATAGACCATTGTCTGATTGGCTGGAGGCATAGAGTGGGAATAAAGGGAACCTTTTCTGGTTGGCTGCTGGTGACTAGTGGTGTTCTATGAGTATTAGTGTTGGAACTACTTTTGCTGTTATATGTACGTTAGTGATTTGGATGATAGAATTGATGGTGTTGAGGCCAAGTTTACAGATGATATGAAGATAGGTGAAGGGGCAGGTAGTGTTGAGGAAACACGGAGGTTGAAGTAGGCCCTAGATAAATTGGGAGAATGGGCCAAGAAGTGGCTGATGGAATGCAATGCTTGGAAGTATATGGTCGTGCACTTTGGTAAAATGAATAAAAACATTGACTGTTTTGTAAATGGGGAGAAAATTAAAAAATCCGAGGTGCAAAGGGACTTGGGACTCCTTGTTCAGAATTCACAAAAGACTAGTTTGCAAGTTGAGTTGATGGTGAGGACGGCAAATGCAATGTGAGAATTTATTTCATGAGGATAAGAATATGAAAGCGAGGATGTATTATTGAGGCTATGTAAGGCACTGGTGAAGCCTCACTTGGAGTATTGTGAGCAGTTTTGGGCCCCTTATTTAAGAATGAATGCGCCGACATTGTAGAGGGCTCAGAAGGTTCATCAGGAATGAAAGTGTTATTGTCTGAGGAACATATGATGGTTCTGAGTTTGTACATGCTAAAATTTAGAAGAATGGAGGGGGGAATCACAGTGAAACCTATTGAGTGTTGAAAGGCCTCGACAGAATTGATGCAGAGAAAATATTTCTTGTAGTGGGGGTGTCTAGAGGGCACAGTCTCAGAATAGAGGGATGACCATTTAGAATGGAGATGAGGAGGAATTTCTTTAGCCAGAGGATAGTGAATTTGTGGAATTTGTTGCCACAGGTGGCTGTGGAGGCTAAGTCATTGACTGTATTTAAGGCAAATATTGACAGGTTCTTGATCTGTCAGAGCATGGAAGGTTATGCAGAGGAGGCAGGAAAATGGGATTGAGAGGGAAATGGGATCAGCCATGATGAACTGGTGGAGCAGACCCGATGGGCCAAATAGCCTAATTTTGCTCCTATGTCTTATGGTCTTAAAGAATGGGACTAGGTCCCACCTGACTTAATGACTTCCAAATAACATTCCTCTGTAGTCACTGAATGGGTGCAATGGTATAAGTTTTGCTGTAAATGGGCAGCTCTGTGCAGGCATCTAGAAAAGAAAGTCTGATCCCTTTGACAAATATTGATCTCATACAAACTGTCAACTGTCTGTACTAATTTTGTATCATGAAGTAGGTCACATTTCCAGGTGGCCATGGTCACAGTTGGTTTCACGAAGGCAAGTGTTGCCTTGGGAGAAATTACATTGCAACTGCCAAACTTTAGGATCT
Source organism: Mobula birostris (assembly GCF_030028105.1). NCBI lineage: Eukaryota > Metazoa > Chordata > Chondrichthyes > Myliobatiformes > Myliobatidae > Mobula > Mobula birostris. The sequence continues at coordinate 30,185,024 of NC_092375.1, read as the reverse complement.
TATTTGTCTCAATTGTTCAATGATCTTGTGAACAAACAGTAAGAATCAGTGTGCCTGCTCCAGGCATTGAGTTCGAATGTGACTGAGACTTGGTATGTTCACCCCAAAGGTCCATTCATATGAGGCACCGTCCTGGGCTACAACCAGAATCCCTGTTCTGATGAAAGGTTATCAGCCTGATTTTTCTCCATAGATTCTACTTGTTGAACATTTCTGACATCTTCTGTTTATATTTCAGATTTACATTTCTTTTGCTTTTCAGAATAATAATGCCTGTCCTGTCAGAGAGTTGAATTTACATCGGCTCTCCTGGACAAAGACAGATGAACAGACAATCACTTGAGTTTTCTCACAGCTTGAATCTGTCATTTCACTGAGTCAAGGTGTATGGTCCAATATTCACCCTGCAACCATTGCAAGGATGATTAAATGCTTCACTTCAGATCTCAAAACGAGATACAAGATAAATGCCAAAAGAAATCACAGCTGTTGACAATATAGTAATCCCTTGTCAAAGGTGGATGGGTATATGAGGCCCAAACTAACTAAAGGACACTTTAAAATATTAGACAACTCTTCGTGTTTAGAAATCACTGGTGCGAATTCTGTATGTAAAAAATCACAAGAACCATTTATGTGATGGTACAGCCTACCGACTAGAACAAACCATGCAGCCCCTTTTGAGTGCTGTTGGTACAATATCATAACAAACAAGATGTGGAATGAGCTCAAAATTGCCCTCAAGTGAATTTGACAAATGGGATCATTTTAATTGCTATGCATTCTCCATGCAGATTGACTGATGTGCAGGATGGTGGTTGGATTTGAAGCAGTGAGTTAATAGCCCTTGAAGCTTAAGCCTAACAGGTATCATGTGAGATCTTGATCCATATCCTCTCCAGATGGATACTCCAAATAGAGCACCTTCACATAAATATCACCAATAAAATGATTTTGCTTTGCATCGTTTTTCCTGTAAACATGATTTTATAAAAAGTAAGTTAAAGTGTGGGATGCATTGACAGTGATTAATGCTCCTTGCAGTTTAATAAGCCAAGTGACAGCAACAGTTAAAGTATCTTCACAAGTCAAGTAATGTTTATGAACATATATAAGAGACAAGTTCAAGAGGCTGAGCCTCTTGTATTGATTGACCTTTACAGTGCTCTGATGAGGCTAAGTGTCTGCTCTGCAGCTGTCTTCGAGTCGCTTGGAGATATTGAGATTTCTTTTGCTAGTTAACCTGTTGTTTTACTTGCTGTTGGTCTGGCTCATTGAGACTTGGACTGCAAGGTGCATCTCTTTGGGACCAGTAGAGCTTTGCTGGAAACAAATGAGATAGCCTAGATTTCTTCATGTTATTTGTTTACAGTTGGGACAATATTTTAAATTATAACATGAATAGGTGACATTACAGAAGAGATTAAAGACCATGTAAGAGTTTTAACTAATCCTTTTTTTTGCTCTGTTTTGATATTTTTGCTGAATCTGCCAAAGATAGTTCAATCAAATTCACAAACCAATCCTCATAGAGGGATCAGAAGTGGAGAGAGTGAGCAATTTCAAGTTTCTGGGTGTCAATGTCTCTGAGGACCTAACGTGGACCCAACATGTCAATGCAGATACAAGGTAGGCAAGACAGCAGCTATATTTCATCAGGAGTTTGAGGATATTTGGTTTGTCAACCAAAACACTTGAAAATTTTGACAAATGCACTGTGGAGAGCATTATGACTGGCAACATCACTGGCTGGTATGGGGGCGGGGAGGGGAATACTGCACAAGATCCAAGTAAGTTGCAGAAACATATAAAATTAGTCATCTCCATCATGGGTACTAGCCTTTGTAGCATCCATGACATTTTCAAGGAGTGGTGTCTTAGGAAGGTGGTGTCCGTCATTAAGGATCCCCACCACCCAGGTCATGCCCTCTTCTTATTGTTACCATCTGGAAGGAGGTACAGAAGCCTGAAGGCACCCACTCAGCAATTCAGGAGCAGCTTCTTTTCCTCTTCCTTTGATTTCTAAGAGAACATTGACCCATCACATGAACATTATCTCACTACTTTTTTATTTCTGTTTTTTTTTGCACTACTTATTTTAACTTAATGATTTTAAATATAATATGTATCTATATATGTACCCTGCGGTAAGCCTCAGGCTCGCCCAACTCGCTTTCGTCCGGGGGAGCAGACTTCGGCCCCGCCAAACTGGGTATTCAAGTTTGGGTGGATGCTGTGTGATGTACCCCACCCCGCCAAATAACAGACAGTACACCACATGCGATTAAATGATTACACTTTATAGATCTTACTGGAACTATGTAATTAATAGAGATAAAATATAAAAGGAAAATAAAAGGCGCCAATCTTATCAAAGTTCAACCACTTCGTGCACAACAGTTGGAGCTCAATTAATGGAGTCTTCTTTCCACCATTCAATCCCCTCCAACCCCCTCGACCCACTGCCTGGGACCAACCATGGTGGTCAACCAGACATTCCAAACGAGTCTGTCTTTGTCTCCTCTCCTCGCCGAAGACCCTGGGCATCGGACTCCCGCTCAGCGTCGGTCCCACTGCCCAGGGTCGCATTGCATCTCCTCTCTCTGTCCCCATCATGCCTTCTGCTCCAAAACCCGCGAAACACAATAGCTTACAGACACACAAGAAAGAATAACATCTATCCCAATTGGTTTGTTCCCTCTCTTATCAATAATATAACCCAAACAACCCAGAGAGAGAAAGAACTCCTTATATTACAGTTATTATTACAGAAAAGCCATTTTAATTATAACATAACAAAGAAGCCATTTTGTTGGCCTTCGCAGTAACATAAAAGAAGAAACCCCTTGCATATGTGTATATATACAAATGTAATTCAGTTTTTTCACTATATTTATTTTTCATGTATTTCATTGTATTGCTGCCATAAAGTTAACAAATTTCATGACATATGCCAATGATAGTAAACCTGATTTTGTTTCTAATAGATAGTACTTACACCACCAATTATGATACAGATGGAAATCCTCTTTCATAAAAAAGATATTGCAATTTTGTTGTACAGCTATCTGTAATCAAAAGACCATTGTTTAAACTCACCGTATCCAATCCTTTGACTTTACAATGTTATGCAGTTATAGACAGGAATTCTAATTTTACAACAAAGAAATAAAATGATACTTATTCTTTCCATCACCTTTTAATGCTTTCAGTATATCTGGGAAGAAAATGGAAGATCATCCCTCTTGGACATAATGGAAGAAGCTTAACTGTGAGGGATGAAGGTAAAGCGGAAATATAAAGCAGCTGTTGGAGGCTTTATAGAGAAGGCTATAGCTTCATGAGTAAATTATTGGGGCCAATGAGGAAAAGATAGAGAAAAAAAAACATCAATGAATATAAATCACTATGTCTTTGAAATCAGCAAGGGTTACTAAAGGACACCAGAAAAGAGATAACAGAAAATCAGGCAATAGTTTTTCAATCTTCAATTAGGACTGAATGTGACACGTTCACACAGCAAGAGAAATATTAGTGGGGTGGGCATAGTCCCAATAAACTTCTGCCAGCTCCTGTTGAATCAAGTGAAATGATCCTGATGTGTAGAAATGGAAAGGTAATTATAGCCAGTCAGCATAGATCTACAAAAAGTAGGTCTTGTTTGGAAAGATTAAGACTGGATAAATAGAAAATGCTATTCAATATACTGCATTTGTATTCCCTGAGATATTTAATGCAATTTCCCAGAAGGCATCTGAATGATGCAAGTGGGTGGTGGAATGAAAACACATGGCCAGGAAGGGAAAAAGGGGATGGAGCGGGGGAGGAAATGTATGAGTCAGCCTAGAAAATGGCTTGAAGGTGCATAGCACAATTTCAATGTTGAAACCATTTCTGATCTGGAATATTTAGGCTTGAGGTTGAGACCACAAAACATTAAAATTCAGCAATAACACAAAGGAAGGATGTTTGATGACAGCGAATATTAGTGGTAGTGTGGACATAGTAGATGTTCTTTCAAGTGAATAACAAACACTCTGGGAGAAAACTTAGCAGGAGATGAGAATATCCACAATTGAGAGCCCTTAAGGATCTGGATGAAGAGAGGATAAATTTCATGCATAGATTGGGATAGATCCTACTGACAGCATGCCGTAACATTATTCCACATTACATTACATATTTGTGATGGAAAGTGTACAGTGCCATCTTGTTTTAAAAATCTGAAGTAAGTGGGAAGCATTATTCACAGAAGTTCAGATAAAAATACAAAATGAATGCACGTAACATTATTTTCAAATGTTTCACTGTCAGTTTCACCCTTTCAGTGTTATTATATTCCAGAGCATTTCTTCGTTGGTTTTCACAGACAGGTGCATCGAAGAGCACTTGCAACTCACACTGAATAATTTCCAGTCTCACTCAAGGAGGTCATTAAAAGAATATAGGCTACATAAATTTCACACTGAAACTCGCTGGGAAAGTTGAGGAGATGAATTGCTGAATGTTGAATAATTGCAACAGATAGTTCACACTGCGCACAGTTTAACAATTCAGCCTTACCTGTTGCTGTGCTTAATGTAGTTCACACTGTCAGTGTTTTTTTTTAAAAGCAAGCTATTTCCTATAAATGGCTTCCCATCACATGGTGTTTTACATTTTGCAATATACCAGCTAAAAACCTTCAAACTATTTGTTCACTTATCTAACTTCAAAGGCCTTGCAAAAGCCCAACCTTCTTGACAATATACTTTGCACAATAGATAATAAAACTCTGGAACTTGCTACTCTATGAATGTTATTGAAGCTAAGTGAATTCCAAAGTGGATTTAAATAGATGTTTTATTAGACAGGATGTTGAGGGCTTCAGAGTCAAGCTACATACATAACTTAAAACAAATATGAAATTGAATAATAGACAGGCTTGAAGGCCTCAATGGTCTATTTTGCTTATCTTTTTCTTTGTGTCATATCTTTTGATTCACGGCTTCAATAACATTCTTTTATTTATATTATCTGCAAATGGATGATTTCATAAGTGGAGGTGGCTGTTATTCACAAGGTCACAAGACAAAGGAGCAGAAGTAGGCCATTTGGCCCATCGAGTCTGCTCTGCCACTCCACCATGAGCTAAACTATTCTCCCATCTAGTTCCAGTTTACAGCTTTTCCTCATATCCTTTGATACCCTGACTAATTAGATATCTATCAATCTCCTCCTTAAACACCCTCAATGATCGGGCCTCCACAGCTGTATGTGGCAACGAATTCCATAAATCCATGACGCTCTGGCTAAAATAATTTCTCCTCATCTTTGTTTTAAACGGGTACCCTCTAATTCCAAGACTGTGGCCTCTTGTCCTGGACTCACCCACCAAGGGAAACAGCCTTTCCACATCTACTCTGTCCAACCCTGTCAACATTCGAAATGTTTCTATGAGATCCCCTTTCATTCTTCAATACTTTAATTAATACAGTCCAAGAGCTGACAAACACTCCTCATATGTTAGCCCCTGCGCTCCAGAAATCATCCTCGTAAATCTTCTTTGAACTCGCTCCAACATCAGAGCATCCCTTCTAAGATAGGGGGCCCAAAACTGCAAACAGTATTCCAAATGAGATCTCACCAGTGCCCCATAGCACCTCATCAACACCTCCTTACTCTTATACACTATTCCTCTTGAAATGAATGCCAACATAGCTTTCGCTTTCCTTACCGCCGATCCAACCTGGTGGTTAACCTTTAGGGTATCCTGCACGAGGCCCCCCGAGTCCCTTTGCACTTCCGATTTTTGAATTTTCTCCCCATCTAAATAATAATTTGTCCGATTATTTCTTCTTCCAAAATGTACAACTGTATATTTCTCAACATTGTATCTCATCTGCCATTTCTTTGCCCACTCTCCTAAACTGACCAAGTCTCTCTGCAACCTTTCCATTTCTTCAACACTTCCTGCTCCTCCATCTATCTTGGTGTCATCTGCAAACTTAGCAACAAAACCATTTAATCCATAATCTAAATCATTGATATACATTGTAAAAAGAAGTGGCCCCAACACCGACCCCTGCGGATCACCAATAGTAGCCAGCAACCAATCATTATTATTACCACTCTTTGCTTTCTGCCTATTCTGCAATGGTCAGTGGTAGAGATAATAAAAAGAATTCCAGATGCGATTTGCAAATCAATTGTACAAAACATTGGTTAAACTAGACTTAGAATACTGTGTACAGTTGCAGTCACCAAATTACAGGAAGATTGTGGTAGCAATAGAACGGGTACAGAAGAGATTTACCAGGAAGTTGCCTGGAATGGCGTGGTACAGTTATTAGAAGAGATTAGACTGGATGATTGGATATTCAGGATGAAATGTAGGAGGCCAAAGAGTGACTTTATAGAGATTTATAAAACTATGAGGTGCATGGGTAGAATAAGGAATCTGCATCTTCTTCCTTGGGCTGGAGAGCTGAGAATGAGAGGGCACAGGTTTATGGTGAGAGGGGAGAAACTTAAGGTCTGAAGGGTAGGATCTTTTTCCTACTATGAAGGTGGTGAATATCAGGAATGAGCATGCAGAGGAAATGTGGGGGCAGATACATCTACAATGTTTAAAAGACATTTGGATGGCGACTTTGATAGGAAGTGCATAGAGGGCTTAATAAAGACGATCAGCATATGGCGTGGATGAGTTGGTTTGAAAGAGTCTGTTCCTGTGCTGTACATATATCAATACTTTGCTGAAAACCTAAAGTGAAAATAGAAAGTGCAGGCGAAACTCTCACAGTATTTTTAACACAGAGAATAGGTGCCTGGAATGAGCTGCTGGGGAGATGGTGGAAGTCAATGCAATAGTGACATTTAAGAAACATTTGGAGCAACACATGACACGCAGAAAATAGAGAGATATAGGCCCCGTTCAAGTGGATGGGACTAGTTTGGTTGGCATGTTTAGCATAGATTGTGAGCTAAAGGGCCTGTTTGTGTGCCGTACTGTTCTATTTTAAATCTCTTACTAGCTCTTTCTTTAGTTAGTCCTGACAAAGGGTCTCGGCCTGAAACATCGACTGTACCTCTTCCTAGAGATGCTGCCTGGCCTGCTGCGTTCACCAGCAACTTTGATGTGTGTTGCTTGGAGAGTATCTCTACTGGTTACATCACAGTCTGGTATGGAAACAGCAATGCCCCAGAGTGGAAAAATGATACAGCCTAGTCAATCATAAGAAAAGCCCTCTCCACCATTGAGCAAGGAGGGCTTCTACAAGAGAGCAGCATCCATCACCATTCAGACCATGCTCTCTTTTCACTGCTTCCATCAGGAACAAGGAACAGGAGCTTTAGGTACCACACCACCAGGTTCAGGAACAATTATTAACCTTCAACCATCAGGCTCCTGAACTGGTAAGGATAACTTCACTCAACACTGAACTGATTCTGCAACCTATGGACTCAATTTCAACTCAATAATTGATGCTCTCAGTATTATTTATTAATTACTATTTTTATTTGTTACTTTGTTTGAATTTGCACAGTTAATATTTTTTCACATATTGATTGCCAGTTTTTGTTCATGGTTTTTCATTGATTCTGCTGTTTTTTTCTTGTTCTATTGTGAATGACTGCAAGAAAATGAATGTCAGGGTAATATATGGTGACAGATACACACTTTGATAACAAATTTACTTTGAACTTTAAATTTTGAAATGCAGGCATATTGTATTAGAATAGATTGGCATCTTGTTTGGCTTTGAACTGGTCTAAAGTGTTAATTTTTGTACTGCATAATTTTATAAATCTATGAAAATTTCTACTTGCCCCCATGATCATGCCATCATGCAATTTACAGCACCTTTGAAGTGTCATTATGCCAATCCTTTGCCATTCAAGTATCAAAGCACTCTTGAATAACTACAGCATTAAGTTATTCAGCTTTTTCCCCATTCAAATAATTGAATGGTTTGCAAAATTGGCTCTGTGTAAGACGTGCCTAATTCTTCCTCCTTGAGACCATCCCATGATTGGAACATTGAAGAGATGCATTTAAGATGCTGGGAAATATCAGATCTTTCCCAATATTTTAAATGCATCTTCAAGTTCAAGTTCCTGAGTGTCAACATCTCTGAGAATCTATCTGGGGCCCAACTTATTGATGCAATTACAAAGAAGGCATTACAGTGACTATATTTCATTAGGGATTTGAGGAGATTTGGTATGTCATCAAAAACACTTGCAAATTTCTGCAGATGTACTGTGGAGAATATTCTAAGTGGGGTGGGGGACACTGCTCAGGATGGAATTGAGCTGCAAAAATTGTGAACTCAGTCAGCTTCTTCATGGGCACTAGCCTCATCAGCATCCAAGACCTCTTCAAGGAACAGTGCCTCAAAAAGGCAGCATCCATCAATATGGACCATTATCACTCCAGATGTGACCTCTTCTCATTGCTACATCAGGGAGGAGGTATGGAAGCCTGACGGCACATACTCAATGATTAAGGAATAGCTTCTTCCCCTCCGCCCTCATATTTCTGAATGGGCATTGAAATCATTAACACCATATCACTACCTTATTTCCTCTTTTTGCAACTTATTTAACTTATTAAAATATATATACTTACTGTAATTTACAGATTTATTATGCTGCATAACAGCAAATTTCACGACATTTGCCAGTGATGTTAAACCTGATTCTGATTCTCACTCTGGTGTCACAAGGACATGAGCAGAAAATAGTAAGACATAAACTCGTCCATATTCATCAGTGGTTTTTCATTGCTCTACACCACACTTAGTTGCAGGTCAATAATTAGGCTGACAGAGTGTAATTAGCATAATCAGGGGCCTAGATGACTGCTCATTTTCTCAACAAAGAGACAGTACTTTTCTGAAGTTGTTTGTTGGGGGGAAGGATTAATAAGAGGGGAGAAAACTATGAAACATATGGGTCTATGGATATTTATAGAAGGACTTTAGGTGATGGGGCAGTAATGCCCATTCTACTTGTCTTTAAAGAACGGTAAATGGGAAGTTCATGTAGTCTATATAGTTAACACCTATATAGTCATGTTTTCCCCAGGTAAGCAGTATCATAGGATGCCATGATAGTGCAGCGGCTAGTGCAATGCTATTACCGCTCGGAGGTGGAGTTAAGTTCTTCCACTGTCTGCAAGGAGTTTGAACGTTCTCCCTGTGAGTGTCTGGGTTTCCTTCAGGTGCTCCAGCTTTCTCCTCCAGTCTAAAGACGTACCGGTTGGTAGGTTAATTGCTCATTGTAAATTGCCCTGCAGTTAGGTGTATGTTAAATAGGTGGGTTGCTGGGTGGTGTGGCCTGTTCTGCACTGTATCTATAAATAATAAAATAAGTAAATCTTTAGCTGATGCAGAAGGTGCTCCACAGTTGCAATGTAAGATAAAAGAGAGATAAGATGAGCTTTCTTTGTTACATGTACATCAAAACATATTGAAAAATGTGTCATTTGCATTGGGAATGTGCTGGGGCAGTCTGCAATTGTTGCCATGATTCCAGACCCAACATAGCATGCCCAGAACCTACTAACCCTAACCTATGCATCTTTGGAGCACCTGAGGAAACCCACATGGTCACGGGAAGAATGTATAAACTCCTTCAGAATGTTGAAGGATGAGCAATATATTTCCATTTCAGACTGAGGTGTGGATTGGAGAGTGTGGTATATCTGTCCATTTGCTCTCCATGTCCTGTTTAATGGTAATGGTCAAATATTTGGGAGGGATGTGCTGGTGACTTGCTACTGTGCACACACACGGTAGCAATGAAATTGTGCTGGTGCATGGAATAATATTTAGGGTGATGAATAAGGAATGAATTGAGTTGACACTGCTTTTTCCTCCATGGTGTCATGGCAGTCACTCAGGCAAATAGAGAGTTTCCATCAAGCTCCTAACTTGTATCTTGTCGCTGATAGGAAAACTGCAGAGTTAAGCTGTCTTTCATTGTTCAATATCATACCTCTACTTTGCTCTTCCGTCTGCAATATACTGTATACTGTATGTGACTAATTAAGTTTCTGGTTATTGTTGATTCCCTGGATGTTAATGTGGGAGGAATGGGAAATGGAAATACTAAATGGAAAGGACTAGATTCTTCAATGGTGCAATGGTTCAACTTAGTATCAGAGAACATATACAGCATACAACCTGAAATGCTTATGCTTCACTGACATCCACGAAACAGGAAAAATCCCAAAAGAATGAATGACAGAAACATCAGAAACCCAAAGCCTCCGCCCCTCCCCTCACTTTCAATTGAAAAAGCATGTTCACCTCCTCCCCACACCACGCAAGCAATAGCAAAGTCCCCCAGAGAGACCTTCTTAGACATGGTCATGATTTGTCATTTGCTGCTGTCCAGTTTTTAAATGATACAGGCAAATGTCGCAAACTATTTATCAGTGCGTACCTAAAGCAATTTTCTGACCTTGCTTCAAGTGGGCATGGGCTACTTCATTTGTTAAACCATATTTACCTGAACCATGAAAATAATTGAATCTGTTTGCACGTAAACACGGGGAAATCTGCAGATGCTGGAAATTCAAGCAACACACACAAAAAATGCTGGTGAACACAGCAGGCCAGGCAGCATCTATAGGAAGAGGTACAGTTGACGTTTCGAGCTGAGACCCTTTGTCAGGACTAACTGAAAGAAGAGATAGTAAGAGATTTGAAAGCCGGAGGGGGAGGGGGAGATCGGAAATGATAGGAGAAGACAGGAAGGGGAGGGATGGAGCTAAGAGCTGGAAAATTGATTGGCAAAAGGGATATGAGGCTGGAGAAGGGAGGTGATCATGGGACAGGAGACCAAGGGAGAAAGAAAGCGGGGGGGAACCCATAGGACAGGCAAGGGGCTATAGTGAGTGATATACTATATACTGCCTATATACTATATAGTGTATATATATATAGATAGATGGACACACTATATAGTAGAGTGATATACTGCATCCGGTGCTCTTGATGTGGCCTTCTATATATTGGCGAGATCCGACGCAGGCTGGGAGACCTGTTTCGCTGAACACCTACGCTCTGTCCGCCAGAGAAATCAGGATCTCCCAGTGGCCACACATTTTGATTCCATGTCCCATTCCCATTCTGACATGTCTATCCACGGCCTCCTCTACTGTAAAGATGAAGCCACACTCAGGTTGGAGGAACAACACCTTATATTCCGTCTGGGTAGCCTCCAACCTGATGGCGTGAACATTGACTTCTCTAACTTCCGTTAATGCCCCACCTCTCCTTCGTACCCCATCCCTTATTTATTTATTTATTATAATTTTTAATATATTTTTTTCTCTCTTTTTGTCTCTCTATCCCTCTCACTATAACTCCTCTGGGTTCCCCCCCCCCCCACCCTTTCGTTTTCCCTTGGCCTCCCATCCCATGATCCTCTCCCTTCTCCAGCCTCGTATCCCTTTTGCCAATCAACTTTCCAGCTCGTAGCTCCATCCCTCCCCCTCCTGTCTTCTCCTATCATTTTGGATCTCCCCCTCCCCCTCCCACTTTCAAATCTCTTACTATCTCTTCTCTCGGTTAGTCCTGACGAAGGGTCTCGGCCCGAAACGTCGACTGTACCTCTTCCTATAGATGCTGCCTGGCCTGCTGTGTTCACCAGCATACTTTGAATCTGTTTGCATGTTAATAAATTATAAGTCACATAATTGTAATGTTTTTATAATTATAGAATAAATATATTCCATTTAATATTAAACATTGTGGGATTTGAAAGACTCGGTCATTTTATTGATGGAGATGGTTACTTATATGTACCATGACAATAATATGTGTATACTTATTTCTTTTTACTATATTCAGGAGACATGCGTTCAGCAGCTCTTAGACCATTTGGCACGTTTGCATCATCGAGGATGTTTCTACATTCCTGAAAGTGAGGCCCTCACTATGCCTTTTAGCAACTGTTGGTAATCTTTGTGTGATTAAAGTCGCATAAACACTATATCAAGTTGCAGTGTGAAATGAATATGTCTGGGAAAAAAAAATCTTCCATACACAGTAGGATAAATTCATCAATAACAGTACACACAAACCAAACCTTTTCTCCTTTTTTTAATTGACAAAGGTTAAATACATGACAAGTAGCTATTTAGTCTCAGAAAGGCAAAAAAAAATTATATCCATCTAATCCCTTCTGCACATGCATAGTTATCATTTGTTTACATGTGTTTAGATATTGGTTTGAAGTATTGGTTTGTTATCCCAGCCTTGAATTTGGTTAAATGAAAACAGTTTAATCACAGATAAATGAACAATTAAACTAGTCATAGAATTCCAAAGACATTAACATTCCTTTCAATTGTACAAAATTTCTGATCCATGTATAACACTTTAATACAAATTTCTGATCCCAGGGCAAAATGCCCTCTAATTATCAGCTCATGAATGGTGTCTGCAGTAAACACAGGCAGCCCATTGCCTATCTCTACCTACAAACTGTAGATTTCAGAAATCTAATTCCTTCTAAGATTATGTGTTTGTCGAAAGTTTTCTGTTAGATTTGTTTCAACAGAACTATTGAGTGACTAATTAAATGAACTGCATTGCAAATGTTTCCTAATTAGCCCTTAATATCAGCATTTTATGGAAATCCTCCAAGCTTAATCCTGATTGAAGCCTCTTTTGGTAAAACCATTTAGTAGCACTCAACTGTGCTAAAGATGCTAGTTCTCTGAAAGACCTTTAATTGATCTTCGTCAATGGACAGAAGTGGACTCTCTGAGGTCTATTGGTATTCTAGATTTCTGTTCCCAGTGCCACCAAATAAAAGGACAATCACATTAATGGACGCAGAAAATGTTGTCAATACTCAGCAGATTGCTTGCAATTTCTGCACGCTTCTTCTCTTCCTTTTGCAGGGACTCCATTTCATTTTCCCAGTCCCTCCTTCTCTATTGTCTTTGCTCTGATGGTGTGGCTTTCACATAGATGCCTCTGAAATGTCTTCCTTTTTCCAGAACTTTGGTTTCCCTTCCATTGTAGTGGACAGAGCCCTTGACCACATCTCATCTACTTCCCGTCATTCTGCTTTCACACTTCTCTTACTGGACAGAGGAGGAACAGAATGCGTCTCCCTCTGCCCCCCCCCGTCCTAAATCTTTGCTTTCCATCCCAGCAGCTTCAGCACTCAAGGCTTTATTCTTTCCACCCTGCCTGATTTTATCTCAGATTTCCAGCATCTGCAATTCTATGACTTGAGCAATTACAATACTTGTATTGAAATGGCACTGTTAGCATGGCAACACATTCCAAGATGCGTTAAAAGAGCTTTATGAAACAGAATGTGACAGTTAGCCTCATAAGGAGATACACTCAGTGGCTACTCTATTAGTTACCTCCTGTACCTAATAAAGTGGCCACTGAGCATAAGTTCATGGTCTTCTGCTGCTGTAGCACATCCACTTCAAGGTTCAATGTGTTGTGTGTTCAGAGACACTCTTCTGCACATGACTGTTGTAACATGTCATTATTTGAGCTACTATTGCCTTCCTGTCAGCTGGTACCAGTCCTCCATTCACCTCTGACCTCTTTCATAACAAAGGCATTTTTGCCCACAGAACTACTGCTCAGTGAATGTTTTTTTTGTTTTCTTTTTAGCACAATTCTCTGTAAAATAGACACTGCTGCAGGTCAAAATTCCAGGTGATCAGCAGTTTCTGAGATACTCAAACCACTCCATCTGGCACCAACAATCATTCCACAGTCGAGGTCACTCAGATCACATTTCTTCCTCATTCTAATGTTTGGTGTGAACAACAACTGAACCTCTTGACCATGTCTGCATGCTTTTCTGCATTGAATTGCTGCCACATGATTGGCGGATTAGATATTTGCATTAATGAGCAGGTGTACCTAATAAAGTGGCCACTGAGTGTTGAGCTCACTGCTGTCTTTCAACATTTGGCTTTGAGGGGTGAAAACAGATGAAAAAATATATCAGTTGTGGTAGGAGTTGGCATCAGATTAGATCTCTCTAAAATATTACTAATAACAAGGCTGTTGATATATCCAGCATCTAGTCGATCCTTCTATTCATCTGCCCATCTATCCATCCATCCATCCATCCATCCATCCATCCAGGTAACAGGCTCTACCAGCCCATGACTCTGTGCACCTAATTACACTTATGTGACTAATAAGCCTATTAACTCGTATGTCTTTGGAATGTAGGAGGAAGCCAGAGCATCCAGATGAAGCCCATGTGGCCACAGGGGAAATGTACAAACTCCTCATTGATAGGGGTGGGAATTGAACGCATGTTGCTGGCACTGTAATAGCATTATGCTAACCTCTATGCTCCCGTGCCACCTAATTTCCCTTTCCTTATAGGGAAAGAAAGCTGTGATGAAATGATAGCATGCAGAAATGGCCAGTTCTGATACAGGGGAAACGACTAACCTACCGAAAGTCTGAGAATTTGTTGACTTGAGGCTGCCCAGAAGGAAAATGAGATATAATTCCTCAGATTTGCATTGGGCCATGTTGTAACAGTACAGGAGCCCAACCATTCTGTGATTTTCCACCTCAGAGGAGGCCACGTTGTGAACAGTAAATGTAGAAATTCATTTGGAAGAAGTGGAGGTGAACTGCTGCTTCACTTGGAAAGACTGTTTGGGTCCCTGAATGGTAGTAAAGGCATGAGACAAATTTTGCATCTCCTGCTATTGTAGGAGTAAGTGCAGTAAGAAAGAGACTGGTAGGTGGGAATGGAAGAGGGGACCAGAGAATCGTGAAGAAAAGTACTTTTGGGAACTATCTTCTCAAATACTTGGAACAGGTGAATTTGTTTAAATGGTTTTCTTTGCTTGGGATCCTTCAAGAAATTGTTCTTCTAGCTGAACCCTAGAGAGTAGTAAATTATGGAATGATGACAAAATATAAGGTGCAAGGGTAATAATAGACTGCTGAATTATTGCTTCTGTAGCTGTTGTTTATTTAGATTATATGTTTGTTAGGAGTGGTACATTGATGCAGAAATCCCCCTGAATTCAAAGGGCAGCAGTGACAATTCCTAAATTCTTTGTATTCCCCTCTTACTGAGAAAAAAGTGATAGCAACAGCAGGATGATGAGCCATTACTGAGAATTAGATCATGGATATACACACATGCATATGTGCATTCCTCTGGCCTGGAGCATCTGCTGGAACATAATTCTAGCTACTGAGAGCACCCTCCACAACCATCCTGACTATGTACCATAACCCTCCCACCTTCTTGTTCTGACTTCTTCCCTCTTCCTTTCCAGCCCCTGATGAAGAGCATTAGCCCAAAATATTAACTGTTTATTCCTCCAGTATTTTGTGTGTTGCTCTGGGTTTCTAACATCTGCTGAACCTCTTGAGTTACCGATTTTCCATTCCTTTGCTCTTGGACCAAGACGTTGTTCAGAAGGCATTATTGTAGCAGCGGCTATTTCACACACAGGCACATTCCGGTCCTCAGTATGAGAGTGGAGACAAAGCGTTCTCACCCCTAAGAGAGTGCACAAGAAGAGGCACTGTAATTGAAACACTCTTTCATGAGCAAGAGATAAGTAATCAGAAGTTTACTAGTTGGTAATTCCTTTCTCATAGGATTCTTTTTAAAATGCAATATAAAAAAATGTAAAAACAATTCCTGAGTTTGCAATAAAATTTATGGGTAGCTCTAGCTGACCTTCCTGTAGAGTCAGTTATTAAACAAGATGTGAGATGCAAAAGGAAACTTCATCAGCAACTATAGAAATGTAGAAATTGGTATAACAGATTCTACAGGATTGATAGGGAATATGCTATATTCTAATTAAATATACAAACATATTCTGTGGCAGCTAAATTAAAATCAATTTCCACTCAATTTCTTCCCATTTCATTTATTAGTAATAGAGATAGTTATGAACTGGGATAAGACTCAGTATGAAGAAATCATGTTGGCATTGCTGAATTTCAGTTTGGATGGATTTAAAACTCAGATGATTAAGTATTGAAGATCCGACTGTGCTGCTTTTGAACACTTAAGTGAGGACCTCCTTTGGTCTGGGTCAACCATGAATGTTGTGTCCCAGCTGTCTATGTGATATGCAAGCTGGTATGCAATCCTGAGCAGTATGATATGGGGAGCAAACTGCTGTCCATGTAGCGGGCTCCCCCACTCCATGCAGCTAATGAATCCAAAAGAATGACAGGGACCAGTAGATTGCCATCAGCGGTGTTGCAGGAGTTGCTATTTGGTGTTGAACTGCCTTAAGGAGTTCAAAGCCTCTCCCTCGAGTGGGTGTAGCCACATGGTAGCGAAGTTTGAGGTGAGAGTTTTCTATCTCCTGGATGAGCTGTCAACCACACCTGACAAGCCCCATCTGCCTGAAGCACTAAAGTGACACATTTGGAAAATAGAGAGTTGTCAAAATAGCAAATCTGGACGAATGATTACCGTAAATTGAGCATATATCTCAACAGCGTACTTCAGCAAGAGGCGGGTTGACCAGTTATGTTTCAATCCAGTATAAAAAATTTCTTAAAAATCTGTTACACAAATTCTTTCAGTCCTGAGATCACGCACAGGTATTAGTTAAAGTGTTTTGGTCTATGTAAAACACCTATATTTATCTGCATGCTTGAATTAAACATATTGTCTTCCTCTGTGACATATTGTA
Organism: Mobula birostris; assembly: GCF_030028105.1. Lineage (NCBI taxonomy): Eukaryota > Metazoa > Chordata > Chondrichthyes > Myliobatiformes > Myliobatidae > Mobula > Mobula birostris. The sequence goes on along the minus strand of NC_092375.1, from coordinate 30,168,346 downwards.
GTGTTTGTTTGGGCCAAATAATCCAAGTTGTTTGATCAAAAAGCAATTTTACAAGTTAATAGATCAGGAGACCAAAAGCTATTTAGGTTTGAATGTAACCAGAAATGGCATCTGCTGATAAATGTGTTACTTTCTACTGTGGAATGGACTAAAGCCAAACCAAATCAGGGATGAAATGCAATCTCAGGAACAAATTGCAATCTCCTCACATGAATACTGTAATAAAGCATCTCCACAGTTTAGATGTTATGTGTTTGTGACCATTTCTTTAGGGCTCTTTGCTGAGTGCACAGGCCACATTGAGAAGTAAATGACTTTGACTTTTCTGGTTTATGAGAAGATAGAATTAATTTCCCATCAGGTAATTTACTTTGACTCATAGTTCATTCGCGTCCAAACGTGTTATTCTCTGCAATACGACTATTTATTCTAGCACTCAAAAAATTACTGATGCTTTAAAATTACTGATTGATAAAGTCATTCCTACAGGCATTAATCAGGTGTGATGAGTTATCTCACCCAGTCCCTGGACAGCACTCCTATATATATATGATTGATCTTCAACAGTCGGTTCAGGTGCCCTGACAATGAATGTGTGTGAGATTTCTTATGTTTTGTAACACCAAAACATAAAACTAATTGAAAGGAAAATACAGAGCTGGGAGATGCAGTTTTGTTTTACTTTAGAAAAATGTACACCTGTAACAGAATGTATTTATTTATTTACGGTATTAAGATCCAGCACAGAATAGGCCCTTTTGGCTCTTTAAGCCATTTCACCAAGCAACCCCTGATTTCACCCTAGCCTACTCACCGGACAACTTACAATGACTAAACTACAAACCGATACAACTTTAGACAATGAGATAAATTGGAGCTTCTGGGGGAAACCCACACAGTTACAGGGCGAACATATAAACTCCTTACAGACGGTAGCCAGAATTGAACCCTGGTTGCTGGTACTGTAGAATGGTGTGCTAGCCACGATGCTACTGTGCTGCCTTAATGACATATGTCATTCACGTACTTCTACATATAACCTGTAATGAATTATGTAAACAACAACAAATGCTTAATCAAACAATGTATTTACAATATTACTGAAATATTAATTACATAACACACCTCCCTGCTTAGCTCAATTTAGAATGCATCTCAACTTACATACAGTATAATATATAATACAACTACTATATAGACATCCACAGTATAATAAATTTTAAATTGTCACATTCAGCTCTAAAGATTTAATCACTACAAAAGATTTCGTACTCTTGTGGGATAATGTCTTTCCTGAAAACTTGTGGCTGTGAAACAATCTCAGGTTCTGGGCCGTTCTCTATGGTGGTTGTAGGAGTTGACTCTGGGGCTGCAGGAAGTGGTTCGACAACCCTAGGCACCCTTCTTCTCTAACAATTTACTCTGCTTTCCTCAACTGATCAACGCATTGTCTCCAGATGATATCAGGCACAATCTCCATTGTGTAGGAGAGTGGTCCAGTTCTGTCTTTAATCTTGCCAAGTACCCACGTTTGATCATCTCTGTGGTCCCTCGCTGGGACTTCTTGTTCCTGAGTGAAACAACAAACCTCCTTGTTTGAGGAGTCCTCAATTTGTCTCAGCTGTTTGCCCTGCATACTCCTTCTAAGATTGAGTTTGAGGAGATTCTAGCATGCGCACAGCAGACAAAAGTGCAGTTGCTGAGCAGTACATTGTGGAGTATGCTGCGTTGCAATATGCAAGGAAGAAACTGGTGAGCTTCTGATTCAGCTAGTGCAGTGTGCTCTGTTGACATTGCCATGCATTCTTTAGACTCTGAATGAAGTTTTCTGCCAAGCCATTTGCAGCTGGGTGGTACGGTGCAGATGTAATGTGCCTTATTCCATTCATTTTCAGGGATGGCCAAAACTGTTCTGCAACTAACTGTGGTCCACTGTCACTGACTAAGAGGCTTCTCAACACTTCAACAGTGTGTGAGGCTGTAGTGGAGGCTATTGGGATCACTTCTAGCCACTTTGAAGCTGTATCCACCATTACTAAAAAAATTGTGTCCTTGAATGGTCAGGCAAAATCCACATAAATCCTCTGCTAGGGCAATGTAGGCCATTCCCAGGGATGGAGAGGAGCTGCTCTTGGCATCTACTGGATCTGTTGGCATCCCAAACAGTGCATGGCAAGCTGATTAATCTTCTGATCTAACCCAGGTCATCTGACAAAGCTTCAAGCCAATACTTTCATTTTGACTATGCCTAGATGACTGGTATGTAGCTCCTCCAACACTTTAACTCTCAGCTTGGATGGTACAACAACTCTCAATCCCCATGTAGGGCAACTCCCATCAAGGGCAAATTCATCAAGACCCTGATAAAAATTGGGGAACTGTAGTTTCTGTTGCACATTCCAGCCATTTTGGGATGCCACATAGACCTGAAAGTTTGTGGGGTATTTTCTGGTTTCCCTTTCGATCACCTCTGCCACAATAGCAAGACTTTTGATTTGCATTAGGGAGAAAATATCAAGGGGAGTCTCCTCATTTGTAAATTTTTCCAGTATTTCCTTTCCAAATATAAACAGAGCAAGCAATCCATCAACACTTCCATGATTAGTTGTCCTCTTGAATTCAATCTTGTAATTGCATTCTCTAAGAAACAGAGCCTTTCTCTGCATTCATACTGCTGCTGTTAGTGGAACACTCTTCTGTGGATTGAAAATTAACGCCAGTGGTTGATGATCAGTAATGGAGATAAACTCTCTCCCATACAGGTACTGGTTGAAATGTTTTATACCTCAAACCAGACTCAAGGCCTCCCTGTCAATCTGTGTGTAATTTTTTTCTGCAGTGGCAAGGGAGCATGATGCAAAGGCTGTGGGGCATTCACTTCCATCACTCATAACATGAGACATGACTGCACATATATTATGAGGCGAGGCATCACAGGCAAGCTTCACTTCACAATGTGTGACTACACCATTTTCTTTGCCTTTTGGAAGGCCATCTCACACTGCTTTGTCCATTGCCATTTCTTCCCAATCTGTAGAAAAGATTTGAAGAGGTGGAGTACAGAAGCCAGGTTTGACAGGAACCTGTTATAGTAATTAACAAATCCTAAAAAGGACTGCAACTGTGACACATCTTATGGCCTTGGGGCATCCACCACTATTTGACTTTTCTCAGCACACTTGTGTAATCCTTGTGCATCAATGTTGTGACCATAGTAGGTAATGCTTGGTTTAAAGAATCCACAATTGTTGCCTTGTGCTCTGAGCCCATAATCTTTTAATCCTTTTAATACTGTTTTGAGATTTTGGAGATGTTTCTTACTGGCACCAGTGACGTCATCCAGGTTTAACACTGAGTGCCTGGGCAGCCTTGCAGCACCTGATCCATAGCTTTCTGCCAGAGTATAGGTGCAGATGTGAATCCAAAAATAAACCTATTATAGTGATAAAGCCCTTTGTGATTATTTATGGTTAGAAACACTTTGGACTCTTCTTCCATCTCCAGCTGTAGGGAGGCCTCAGCTAAGTCCACTTTGCTGAAATGTTTTCCTTCAGGAAGTTTTGCAAAAATACCTTCTATCCCGGACAGAGGTTATTGAACTACCTTCAATACTGGGTTGATGGTGACTTTAAAATCACTACAGATCTTGACAAACTCATCCTTCTTGGCTAATGGGACCAATGGCGCTGCCTATGGGCTCCACCCAAATTTGGAAAGAATGCCTTCTGTCTCCATGCAAGCTACCTCCCTGACCATATATCATGGATGGTATAGAGAACTGGAAGGGCTTTGAAAAACTTAGATGTGGCATTTCATTTCACATGATTTTGTTTGAGCTTTCCAATGCCATCTTTAAACACTGCTGTGGCGTCCTCCAGTATGTTTCGTAATTTGCTTTCAGTTGACTATATTGCCGGGGATGTGTCAAGCAAATGGTGGATGGCTCGCAAATCAAGTTGTAGTTGTCTCAGCCAATCACCACCCTTCAATGCTGGCCCTTCTGTTTTGACTACATACAAGCCCAATGTGGCTTGTTAGTTGTTGTATTTCACAGTTATGAATATCATTCCCACAGGAGTTGTCTTTTCCCCAGTATAGGTTCTTAGTTGGATATCTGCAGGCTTCAGTTTAGTATCTTTGAAATGCTATTCAAACTCATGTTGTGTAATGACTGAAACAGCTGAGCCAGTGTCCAATTCTATTTTAATTAATTTGCTGTTCACTTCTGGTGTAAGTCATATTGTTTATCTCATTGCTCTTTTCACATTTTAAATCTCAAGTCTACTCAGTCCTGTGTCACTCTTATCATTATCAGATATTTCATCAACAGCATGCAGATTAGTACTCTGTTTGAAACTGCAACTTGACTTTTTTTTTATCTTCTTCTTTTCCTTGTGCAGTTTATTTATTTTTGTCTGCCCAACTTGCTCTTTGTATGTATCCTACTTTGTTGCATTTTCTGGAAGTTTTGCCTTTAAGCCTGTGCTGGCCTGCTGTACATGAACCCCTGCCACAGTTGCAGCACAACTTGTTCATCCAGGCCAGGCCAGTTTCTGTTTGGATGTTACAATTTTGTTCACGCTCCCTTTCATTCCTGACGACAACTCAATTGTGTCTCTGTCTGCCAATTCCATTATTCAATGATGACAATTGCTTTTTAAAATATGAGTTGTACTTCAGTTAGGGGCTGTTGTAGAGTGTTCTCTTGTAAGATTCCAAACTAAATGAGCTCTCAATGTGGCATTAAAGCTATCACTGAACTGACACTGCTCAATCTCTTCAATTTAGCCACATACGCTAAAGTGTACTCCTTTCCATTTGATTCTGCTTATAAAGCCTAAAGTGTTCTGTAATCAACAATGGTTTCAGTTCCAAATGTTCCTGCATTATCTTCATAGTATCAGCAAAGCTCATTTCAGCTGGTTTGCTTGGAGCAGTGAAACTTCTAAGCAAGCTGTATGCCTTTGAATCCAATGCAATCAGCAAAACTAGCAGCTATTTCTCATCAACTATACCATTTGCATTAAAATACTGCACAATTCACTCAGTATTCATCGGCCAGTTATCTTTTGTAAAATTGAACACTTTTATCAATCCGGTACTCAACCATTTCTTCTTTTTTTAAAAAAAATGATGATTATTATCAAAATAGGTGAAGAAGAATCATATGGAATTCTACAGGTATGATAAGAGTAATAGGGTTGCAAGGGACAAAACTGGTTGTCTGGAAGATCAGAATGTAATCTATGCTTGGAGCCAAAAGAGATGGGCGAGATCTTAAATGGAGTATTTTTCAGAGAGCTTTATTCTGATCTATGCATGTCCCTTGAACTGCTTTGATCCAAGGAGTATAATTTCTTCTGCAGTCTCTGCAGATAATCAAACTCCTTCTGTCATAAAATTGTCTTGTTTTAAAATATCAGGGACTTATTGTTGTTTCTGAATAATTATGCATTTAAAGGGTGTAGCTCTGTAGTGTAGCACTATCAGAACTCGGGGTGTCGGAGTTTGGAGTTCAATTCCAGCACTGTCTGTAAGGGGTTTTATGTTCTCCCCATGACTACATGGGTTTCCTCTGGGTGCTCTAGTTTTCTCCTACAATCCAGAGGCGTGTAGATTAGAAGGTTAATTGATCATTGTAAATTTTCTTCTGACTAAGCTGATGTCAAATAAGTGGGTTGATGAGTGGTGTGGTTCGCAGGACCAATTCCATGCTGCATCTCTAAATAAATAAAAAGATAAAATAACCAAATATATTAATTGGTATTTTTCAGTTTGAAGTATTTGCCCCTTTTGGTATGAGATCTAAATCTGAGAGGTAGCCAGGCCTCGCTTTCTTCAGTAAATACTTCAGTAGCAGAAGAATTCCTTGCTTGCTCTCAGCAAATTCCATGCCAAATTTTTGTGCAGAAGTCAATTATCACTTCATTAGAAGTGAGAGCTTGCATGTTGGAGGCTGTTTTTTTTTCCAATAGGAAGTAGCTCACGTCTGAAATATCAGTCTCAGTTTGTAGACCCTCTTGTCTGTTCCTGTGTAACATACCTGATTGCTGAGAAGAGCATGATGTTAGGCAAGAAAGGAAGCTGTTGTGTTGAGGTAGGATTCCAATTATTTGTAGCTAAAAAAATAACACATTTAAGATTCCTTTTTAATAAGCAGTAAACAGTCAAAGTAAATGTACTATCAAAGTGCATATGGTACGTTATCATATACGATCCTGAGATTCATTTTCTTGCAGGCACTTACAGGAAAATAAAGAAATTCAATAGAAAAACTATACATAAAAGCTGACATACAACTAATGTGTAAACGAAGACAGTTTGTGCCGATAAAAATTGTGCAGACAAAAAAAAGTTAATGTTGAGAATATGAGCTATTGAGTTCTTGAACGTGAGTCTGTAGGTTGTAGAATCAATTAGAAATAATGGTGATTGCTGCCTTGGCTGAACAGAGGAGCACTTTTAGCAATGGACTAAGACAACTGTGCTGCTCCAAAGAGTTCTATGATGAGGTCATTCTTACCCTCAGCCATTAGGCTCTATAATCTACAGCTGGGGAAGTGATGGCCCCTTCCTGTTAGACTGTTTGAGGTAACTTACTTTTTATTTTTTCCTACTTCTTTAATATTTGTATAATTGTGTATCTGTGCACTTGTAATGCTACCTGTGACGTTGTTATTTCATTTGGGATCAATAAAGTATTTATCTCTCTATCTATCTCGAAGTTATCCACTTCGGTTCAGAAGCTTGATGGTTTTAGGGTCAAACAGTGGAAATCCTCTCCTGACTGACAGACTGGATTAACTGTGGTGTAAGAAACAAATGCCCACTTTTAACAGCTCTATTGTTATGTAAAATATAACGCTATAACTGCGTGAATAGACATCTTTCAAATTATATCTTTGTGAATCTCCTCTAGTTCTAGATATACATTTTAAAGGTAGTTTATTTTTCCAGACAGCCAAGGCCCCTTTAAATTGCCAACCCTTGTTCTATGGCCTCTTTCAGGGTCCATAGTGTTCCTTTACAAATTAGAACACTTCTTACCCCTCAATGTTCCTGCTTTGCACTAGGTCACTTTAGACATCCCAAGTTATTAAATGAGCTGCTCTGGTTTTGATTTTGAGCTGAAATTGGCAAGGGAGTCAAAGCAGGTCAGCACATTAGTTTGATACAAATGACCTGCTGTGCAATCCTCGACAGCTTCAAGGTCAGTGAATGGTGAGCTGAATAAAGGCTATTGTTCCAGCTTCTCCAATTTCTGAGTTCTGCTACAAAGTATGAACAGAGTGAATAGTATCTTATTTCCATTCCACCCCTCCTGCCACCTACCTCCTCCCCCACACAAAGCCCCCAACACCACTTCCAATTTCCACAGCCAGAGCTTTATCTAGCGCACAGCAGCTTTGCCATAACAGAATCAAAAATTTAATCTTGGCATTTTGGCTGGGAGAATTAAATGTCAACCACTGCTGGGATGTGCCTTTGCCTTAGCATACTCATATCCAGAACAAGCTCAATGATTAAACACTTGAGTATTAAATTACTTGGGAAGTGAAATCTATCCTGTCATATAAACTCATTGGATAAAATAAAATGCTCCAAGAAATGGACGGTGGACCCATGAGAGCGAGCAGCAACAGACTGCTCAGTGTTCTTTCTGACAGAAAATGAAGAACAAACTTCTACAATTGACTATGAAACGCCATCTTCCATTTCTGTTTAAGGCTTTTGTTTAGAGCAAATATGAAAACTTCATTCTAAACTCTTCATTGGACTTGGCTTTTCATAAGGGGGTCATTTGACACTGGGATGGAGTCTGGCACAGTTCCAACCATAAGATGTGGAGATGGAGTATTTTCTACTCATTGTGTTGGCGGAGTGTATGTCTCTGAGTACTTGTTACCTGAGGTGAGGAAGAGCCAGGTGGAAAGACAAGAGAAAGGTCTAGACAAATATGATAAAGAAACTTTGCCAGAAAAGAGTCATTTCCTGGAGAAAAATTGTTACCTGGGTAATTTTGTTTACTTGTCCCGTAGTGAGGGTCCTTGACAGGCAAGGTTCTTCAGCCCTCCACTGATTGCAAGCTCTTGCCTGTCAGGGAGCATCCTGGGGACTTCCGACTTGATCAATGAAACAGCAGTGGTGCAGCTACAGCTTCACTGCTCCAGTGACTGAGCTCCCGCCCTCATCTTCTGTAAGGGAGTCTGCACATTCTCCCTGAGACATTGTGGGTTTCCTCCAGTTTCATCCCACATCCCAAAGACATGCAGCTTTGTAGGCTGCTGGGCGGCTCTGTATGCAGCAGCAGCTGAGTCGGAAGGAAAGAAAAAATGGCTCCTTTGATTGATGTGGAGAGCAAGCTGGGGCAATTCGGTTACCTTTGATTGGAGAATGCTGACAATGACAGGAGAAACTGACAAAGCTGTTGAAAGAAATCAGGTGCACAGGGTAGATGGTAGTAAATAAGACAAAAATTGGGGTGTCATGGTAGCATAGTGCTTAGAACGATGTTATTACACCTTGGAGCACTGGAGTTTGGAGTTCATTTCTGGCGTTATCAGTAAGGCGTCGGCACATCCTCTCCGTGGAATGTGTGGGTTGTCTCTGGGTTCTCCAGTTACCTCACACATTCCAAAGATGTACCAGCTGGTGAATCCGTCATTGCAGATTGTCCTGTGGTTAGGTGAGGGTTACATCGGGGCTGCTGGGGCTGGAAGGGCCTACTCCAGGCTGCATTGCTAGATAATGAAATAAGTAAATAACTGCTGATGCTAGAATCCAATGCAAAAAAGAACACAACAATGGAAGAACTCAGTGGGTCAAAGAGCATTTGTGGAGGTAAACGCCTATGTTGTTATGTCATCTCACAACCCCGCATTACGGCTGAGAGTTGCTGTCGCTGTCTGTAAGGAGTCTGCACGTTCTCCTCGTGACTCCAGGTTCTCCGGTTTCCTCCCACATTCCAAAGATATACGGGTTAGGGATAGTAGGTTGCGGACATTCTATGTTGGCACCAGAAGCATGACGACACTTGCGAGTTGCCCCTAGCACAACCCTCGGACTGTACTGGAAATGACTCATTTCACTGTATCTTTCAATGTTGCCACATACATGTGATAAATGACGTAATCTTCAAAGAAACAGGAAAGATTGCCAGTGTATGGTAGTGCGAAGGCAGGGCGGCACAGAGGCTTGTAGGTGATGAATGGATCCAGATGAAAAGCTGAAGTGATGATCGTAAATCCTTCCCCATGGCAGAGGTTTAATGTAGGAAAAAATATGTTTAAATGGGATCTGAAGAAAATATTTTAGTCATGTTTGTTGGAGTTTAGAATGCACTGCTTGAGAAGATGGTCAATGCAGAAGTTCACATAACATTTAAAAAGTACCTGGCCAAGTACTTATATTTCCAACATAGAGAAGGCTATTGAACAAGTGTTAGTAAATGGGTTTAGTACAGATTGGTACTTCCTGGTCAGCGTGAATGATGTGGACTGAGAGGCCTGTTTTTGTAATACAAACTTCAAGTTTCCACTGTCAGCTCAATCCAACATAAGAAAGACTTTAGAATAGTTAATCTTCTCACAACATGTACATATGTGAGTATTTCACTCTGGTTAAAAAGGAATGTTTTTGCTCTATGATAGTCAAATAGCATTTTTTTAACAGATCATTAATTGCGGCGTTGACTAATAACTGAATAATGGGTACCAGTAATCTGATGTCCAGATTCCTAAGCTGCAAATGCCAAAGTCTGCATACTTTCTCCTTCTGCTATGAATATTACCCTTTTAGCATAAAAGCAGTAGGGAGTCTGGTGGACTTCGAGGATATGAGTTGAATTTCACAGAGTATTTTGTTCCATTATTGGGAGTGGTGATGAATTGGGATGGCACAGTTTCACGTAGGTGGGTTAGGGACAGTTGGGAAGGAGAGGGTGGAATGAAAGTTCAACTGCTTTATTCTATCTGTTAGTTGAGGGGCTAAGGGAGCTGCCAATTTCTCATCTGTAAGTTTTGCATGTTTGTGTGCTAGGAATATAATTTTGTTCAGGGAAAACTATTCCTGAAGAATTTTCCTATCATAAGACCATAAGATATAGGAGCTGAATTAGGCCATTTGGCCCATCGAGTCTTCTCCACCATTTCATCATGACTAATCCAATTTTCTTCTCAGCTCCAATCTCCTGCCTTCTCCCTATATCCCTTCATGCCCTGTCCAATCAGGAATCTATCAATCTCTGCCTCCACAGCTGTCTGGGGCAAAGAATTCCACAGATTCGCCAATCTCCGGCTAAAGAAATTCCTCCTCTTCTCCGTTCTAAAAGGATGCTCCTACGTTTTGAAGCTGTGTCCTCTGGTCTTAGACTCTCCTACCATAAGAAACATCATCCCCATATCCACTCTATCAAGGCCTTTCACCATTTGATATGTGTCAATGAGGTCACCCCTCATTCTTCCAGCAAATACAGGTTCAGCACCATCAAACACTCTTCATATGACAAGCTGTTCAAACTGGAATCACTTCCGATCATGTCTGTCATATATGCTATACATATTTCTCACTAGATGTTCAGCTCTTTGGATCTTTACGTTTTTTTGTTTTCATGTTTGGAATGATCTGCTCCTTTCTTTCTTTGCCAATGTGTAGCAATGTTCCTACCTGTCATATAATTCCTGAAGTAATTTAATTCCATTCATGAATGTTTTGAATCCCTCTGTGTGTTGGAGTTAAGAGTTTAGTGGTTTCCTTTTCCATCTGGTTCATTCTCTTTCTCAGCTTTAATTGTCCTTAGCCATCAAATATGTCATTGCAAAGCTCCATCACAGCAAACACTTTCTTTCTTAGCCTTTACACCAGAAGTTGTTCACCTAGCCTGAGATGTATTATTAGTAACATACCGTGCTGCTGCTGCTGCAAAAAGATGATTTTTATATCATTTATACCCTGTATATGCATGGCTATCACAATAAACTTAAGTTTGACGTTGGCGGGGAAGCACAAATGGATATTGCCAGTGTTTTAAGAGTGTGTAAATATGTGCAAATTTCAGTTTCCAATAAGTTTGCAGATATTATTGTTGGCGTTTTCCAGCAATAATATGAGCTGCTCCAGGAAATTTGGAACAGATTTTTTGATGAAGGAACTGTGAGTTCAAAAAAATCACCCACTATTTGCTCCTGAGATTTTCTGAGGAGAATTTGCTGCAGGAATTGCTCCCCTATGGCCCTCTCAGTGTGTACAATTACTCCTTGTAAGTAATTGTGTGCTATCACTGTGTTGATATTTTAAGTAATTTATTTTTACTCAATACCTTATAAAATGCCTTTATCAGTAGACTGTACAAAATAAAAAATCGTGGGATTTTCCTTGGAGTGTTGAATAAGTTCGATTATACAAATCAATCGTCCTGTGGTTAATTTGAAAAGATCTATTAAAAATTAAAAATGAAATAAAAACAATTAAGTGGATGAGGAAGGAACTAATCCTTTTATGTCACAGATTTGCTACCTTCAGTGTGATTGAAAGTACGGTTACTCTGATGGGAGCTGTTATTTCAAGTCAAGTGAAAAACAGCTTGCGATCTCAGTGAAGAATATATAAAAAAAGCAAAGAGAGTGAAGGGTGAATCTTGCATCTTTGCAAAGATCTGTTCCTCAGCTAACACTGAAAACTAAACTGGAATTTTTGGATAGTGATACAAAATCCAGTCTCTGGTGCCAGCGTCAGCAGAGGAATTATTTTTTATTAATTGCTGCTTCCAAGAAACACAATGGATCCTGAGTATTTATATCTGCTACATTCAGAGCAGACCATCAGCTGAGTTATCTACACACACCCAATTCTTAATCCTGAATTTGCATTTTGTATGCAGCCAGTCAACATTTGCTGAGAAGGCAAACACTGCAATCAATAGATATTTCTATGGTATAGGATAACATCAATCTGCTAACCCAAGACAGAAATGCTTGCAGAAAGAGCATGTAAATAACTCTGATTATAATTCTGATGGTTTGGAGATTATTTTTCAATTTGCGAATGTACTGGTTTATGCAGCCGTGGCCATATGCAGGTATAATTATTAAACCACATCAAGACCTTCAAAGGCTGCTGCTTCTTTTTACTCCTATTTCTGCAATTTCACCTCTTTATATTCTTCATTTATCAATGTGGCATCATTTGCCTTCATGTTTGTGGGGCTTTCAGTGGGTGGCATGTTTATTAATGGGGATAATGAGCCTCTTTTCCTGATAAGATGAAGTATAATGCTTCAGTGTAGTCCTAGTGTACTCAACAGACTGGTGTTATCTGTGTTGCCTGGTACTCATGTAGGTGCCTTTTCCAGCCACTCTCATGGTGATATTTCCACAGCGTTAGAAATCTGAAATACCTCGCAAATGCTTTCATCTAAAGTGACTGGAGGGCTATTTCATCGCAGACTTTGGGTTCATTCTGAAACTTAAAGAACAACAAACGTAAACCTTAATTTTAAAGAGTTCCCATACAGATTTGGATTCAGCCTGGGCTAACTTATTATTTTTGTATACATTCTTGTCCCAGCTACCATCAAGCACGCACAGGTTATTGCTAACATGAGTACAATTGTGTCTTTAGAACTTTATTCAAGATTCTCTTAACAGGACTTCTAAAAGGGTGAGTCCTGACGAAGAGTCTCGGCCTCAAATGTCGACTGCACCTCTTCCTAGAGATGCTGCCTGGCCTGCTGCGTTCACCAGCAACTTTTATGTGTGTTGCTTGAATTTCCAGCATCTGCAGAATTCCTGTTGTTTGAATATTGTCTTACTTGCCCTCCTCTCTCTCATTCTCATGGTGTCCACTAGGTGGTACCCCAGATGACCAAAAAAAAAATCAGCACGAGAAACATTTTTCAATGCACAAGGTCTTTTTTTCCTAATAACGTCAGCATCCAATTGCAGACCAATAACCACAGCACTAGGGCTTTAGTAATGCTTGATCAGTTCTATTAGGCAGATGTTTCTGGTTGTGTACGTGACACCAATCTCGCAAAACAATAATCTATTCCAAGTCTGTGATAAGAAGAAATTACCAGGCAAGATTGAGGGGAAGATTCATGGATGTGCTCAAAGCCTCCCTAATAAATATGATAATACTCCCATGCAAAGTGATATCAAGCCCATGACTACTCAAAGTTGAGAAGGAGCATAGGGATTGGGAATCCAATCTTTTAGCAAGATGGTGGCAGTGACCAACAGTGACATCTTGCAGGTAGCATACAAAACTACTGGATACTCTTCTTCTTCTAAATATACTTTGTCTTCTTCTTTTTCTTCTGAATTGTGTTCAATCACAGACCTTAGCTTTCAAAAATATATTTTTGTGCTGACTGGACAATCTGGAGTTTTTGTGATTTCCTGGGGGATTCAGTGTGGATGAGATTCTGTGTCGATCTCTAATGACTGAACATGAACAATGGCTGGCTCCATTACTCCACGTCGATTAAAGCATTGAGAAAGATTGAAATAGTTGAGGTCAACAGTGGAAAACAAACAGGTGTTCAATGCCTTCTGCTTACATTTGACCAACATCTTCTCGCTTCTGCCAGCAGATAGAAGGTGTAAAAATCTTGATTCAAACTATGTCCTCTACTGCCAGTTCTCTCTGCTCTTGTACTGCTTTTGGAAGTATGCCCTCTAATTAACATTGCTGGTTGCTCTTTAATTCAATTTCTGATTTACATGACCTCTTCTCATGCTTCATGCCAAAATGTAAAATTTTGCATTTCTTAGCTCAAGAGCTCACTTGCTACTATTTGCCTATTTTGCTAGCCGTATCCTTGAAATCTATTAATTTTGCCCCCACTGTGCATTTTGTCTCCAAGTCTCCAATCATCTACAGTATGAACTTAAAAATTGTTCCGTGGAATGGGCTGAGAAATAGCAAAATGATGTTTAATGCTAATAAATGTGAGCTGGTGCATTTTGGGGGTATAATGCAGTTAGAACATGCAACATGAATGATAAAGTATTGCGGTAAGGGGCCACCTTGCAGTGCAAGTACGAAGATTCCTGAAGATGACAAGACAGGTAGATAATGAGGTTAAGAAGGCATACAGATACTGGCTTCATTAGCTGGACCACTGAGCACAAGAACAAGGAAGCTGTGCTCCAACTTTATAAGACAGTAAACAGACCTCAGCTGGAGCACTGCATACAATTCTGGTCATTACACTATAGAAAGGATGTGGTAATGCTGAAGACAGTAGAGAAAATTCACCAGAATGTTGCCTAGGATGGAGCATTTCATTCTCATTTTTCATTTTTAAAATCTTTTTTATTAATTATTATTAAAGATCAACAAAAAATACATTAGGGTAATCAAGTCAAAATGTCATTATGTACAATAGAGAATTAAATTAGCAAATAATTGATTAACAAAGCTAAGCAATATATCAATAATAATAAGAAAAAATAAAGTGTTAAGGAATTTTTTTGAAAAAAGAAGAAAAAAAAGAACCCCTACTAACTAAGAGAAAAAAAACCCAACTAACTAAAAAAAAACAAAACAAAAAAAAACCATTGGAAGCACAACCCCGGAGCTATACTATACAAGCTTCCATGAAAGAAAAACATCAATCTGCCAACTCAAATCCATTTAATCAAAAATTGGAAGGAAACCATATTAATTAACTCAAATCAGATGATCATAGCGAGCAAATGACACCACCTTTTCTCAAAATCAAATCGAGGATCAAAAGCTCGACTTCTGATTTTCTCCAAACTAAGACATAACATCATCTGAGAGAACCACTGTATCAAAGTAGGAGCAGAAGCATCTTTCCATTTCAACAAAATAGCCCTTCTGGCCAACAATGTAACGAAGGCAATTACATGTTGGTCTGATAGAGAAATACCATGAATATATTGAGGGATTATACCAAACAAAGCTGTCAGTTTATTAGGTTGTAAATTAATTTTTAAAACTTTAGAAATTGTAGAGAAAATAGATTTCCAAAAATGTTGTAATACAGAACACGACCAAAGCATATGTGTCAATGTAGCTGTCTCAGTTTTACATAAACCACACTGACTATCAACATTAGGAAACATTTTAGACAGTCTCTCCTTTGTCAAATAGTAACAATGTACAATTTTAAATTGAATTAAAGAGTGACTGGCACAGATCGAAGAAGAGTTAGCTAACTTTAAAATCCACAACCAATCCTTTGTTATCAAGGTCATGTTAAGCTCTCTCTCCCAATCTTGCTTAATCTTAAGTGAAGGGTAATTGTGCTGTTGTAACAATAAATTATAAATTTTCCCAATAAAACCTTTCACTAAAAGGTTCATTTTTAAAATAATATCTAACAGGTCAGAACTCTGTATATATGGAAAATTACTTAAATATTCTTGTAAGAAGTGTCTGACCTGAAGATATTGCAGGAAACGTGAATACGAAAGAGAGTATTTAATTACTAATTTCTCAAAAGACATCAATCAGCCATCTTGGAACAGATCCATGAAGGAATAAACTCCTTTATTCCTCCAAGGAAGAAAGGTAGGATCACTTAATGAAGGTTTAAATAAATAATTTCGATAAATTAAACTAAAAAGTTTAAATTTTTTGAGATTAAAAAAATTATGAAACTGGAGCCAAATTCATAATGACTGCTTAATTACAGGATATAAATTTAAATTAGCAATTTTGGCCAGTTATACAGGTAGAGGAGTTCCTAATAACGAGGTTAAGTGAAACTGTTTCACAGCTTTCAATTCCAAATCAGCCCAAGGTGGTTGTTCATTTTTATCAGCCCAATATAACCATAAACACATATAACGTATATTAACAGCCCAATAATACATTCTTAAATTAGGCAGAGCAAGACCTCCATCCTTTTTTAATTTTTGTAGATGGTATTTACCAATTCTTGGTCTTTTATTATTCCAAACAAAAGATGAAATAATAGAGTCAACCTGATCAAAAAACTTCTTAGTTAAAAAAAAGGGATATTTTGAAATACATATAAAAATTTTGGTAAAATCATCATTTTAACTGCATGAATTTGGCTGACCAATGAAAGTGTAAGTGGATTCCATCTACAAAATAATTGCTTCATAAAATCCACTAAAGGAACCAAATTAGCTTTATAAACGTCTTTAAGATTTTTAGTAATAATAATACCTAAATATTTAAAAGAGTCTGTAACTCTAAAAGGAATGTCATCATACATAGAAGCAGAATCATTTAGGGGAAATAATTCACTTTTATGAAGGTTTAGTTTATATCCCGAAAACTTTCCAAATTCGTTTAGTAGTTTCAATAAACTAGAAATGGATTCTTCAGGATTCGAAACATAAACTAAGAAATCATCAGCATAAAGTGCGATCGTATGAATAGTTCCATTTATGAAAATTCCATGGATATCTTTAGCTTCACGAAGTGCAATTGCCAAGGGTTCCAGCACCAAATTAAATAACAAGAGACTTAACGACATCCTTGTCTCGTACCCTGCGAAAGCCGAGAAAAAGGAGATCTGCAATTATTGGTAATAACAGTAGCAATAGGGCTTTTATATATCATTCTGATCCACTTATTAAAATTAATACCAAAGCCAAACTTCTCTAAGACAGTGGAGAAAATTCACCAGAATGTTGCCTAGGATGGAGCATTTCAATAATGAGGAGAGACTGGAGCGGCTAGGACTATTTTACCTGGAGAAGAGGAGGTTAAAGGGAGACATGACTGAGTTACATTATGAGGGTAAGGAGTAGATAACAAATAGTGTAGAAGGTTGTCATAGGTTACAGTGGGATATAGACAGGATGCAGAGATGGGTGGAGAAGTGGCAGAAGGGGATTGAGCAAGAACTGTGAGGTAAAATAAAATCAAAGTCCTCATAGCAAGATTGTTGTACCAGGGGAACTTCAGAGGTTGTTGTGTTTTTTGCTTCACGGAATCTTGGATATCCCCTGTCATTCTGGATGCAGAAATGCAGCTCACTGGTTTCACGAGTCACCGCCAAGATAGGGCTGCTGAGTCTTTCGAAGGCCGAGGAGGTGGAGTATGCTTTATGATTAACTCCTTGCAGTGCACAGATGTGGCAGTTATGTCCCACTCCTGCTCACCTGACCTGGAACGTCTCACGATTAGGTGCCATCCATTTTATCTACCATGGGAGATTTCAGCCATCTTCATGGCAACGGCGTACATTTCACCTCAGCCCTGTGTCAAACAGGCTCAAGACAAACTGAGCAACATAATCAACAGGCATCAAACAGCACAGCCTGATGCCTTCCTCATCATTTTGGGCGATTTTAACCAGGTCCACTTGAAAAGTCCCTAAATAATTCCACCATCTTGTAGAACCAGAGGAGCCAACACACTGGACCACTGTTATACCACTGCCACATAAAGAACACTTACCGTACCATCACACAAACACTCTTTGGAAAGACTGATCACCTGGCTGTACTTCTACTCCCTGAGTGTAGGCAGAGACTGAAGATTGCAGCATTAGTAGAGAGGAACAAGGGAATATGGATAAGGGAGATGGAGGATCACTTTCAGGACTGCTTTGAGTTGGTGGACTGGACTGTATTCAGTGATTCATCTTCAAGTCTGAATGCATATGCCACAGCTGTCACTGACTTCACTAAAATCTGTGTGGAGGACTGTGTGCCATCAAGAACATTCTGTACATACCCAAATCAGAAACCATGGATAAACCAGGAGATTCTGGTCTGCTGAGGGCTAGATCTGTGGCATTCAAGTCTGGTATTCCCAGACTGTACAAGAAGGCCAGGTATGACATACGGAAGGCTATCTCAAGAGCCAAAGAGCAATTCTGATTGAGGTTAGAGGTGTAATTGGATGCATGTCAGGGTTTGCAGACCATTACTTTCTATAAATCAAAACTTAATATCATGAATGCCAGCGTTGCTTCACTCTCAAATGAGCTCAATGCCTTTTATACACACTTTGAAATGGAGAATAAAACTACAGTTATGAGAATCCCTGTAGCATCTGGTGACCGTGTGATCGCTTTCTCAGATTTTGATATCAGAACATCTTTCTAGAGTGTGAAACCTCACAAGGCGACAGGGTCTGATGGTACTTGATAGGGCTTTGAAAACCTATGCCATCTAACTGGCGGGTGTGTTAAATGATATTTTAAATCTCTCATTGCTACAGATGGATGTTTGCACCTGCTTCAAAAGGACAACAATCATATCAATGCCCAAGAATGCAGGGTGAGCTAGCTTAATAACTATCGTCCAGTAGCACTCACATCTATGGTGATTAAATGCTTTGAGAGTTTGGTTATGGCTAGAAACGAATCTGCCTCAACAAGGACCTGGACCCACTGCAATTTGCGTAATCAACACTGCCACACCTCAAGCTTGTGTGTTTAACCCACTGCTCTGCTCTCTCTAAACCCACGATTGCAAGGCTAGACACAACTCAAATGCCATCTATAAATTTGCTGACAGCACAATTATTATTGACAGAATTTCAGACGGTGAACAGAAGTGTACAGCTAGTTGAGTGGTGACACAGCAACAACCTTGCACTGAACATTAATAAGGTCAAATAATTGATTGTGGGGGGAGCCACTGCATAGGATCGAAAAACGCTGCAGAGAATTTTAATCTCCATCATGGGCACTAGCCTCCCCAGCATCCAGGACATCTTCAAGAAGCAATGCCTCAAAAAGGTGGCATCCATCGTCAAGGATCCCCATCAGTCAGGACATGGCCACTTCTCATTGCTACCATCAAGGAGGAGGTACGGGAGTCTGAAGACACACACTGAATGATTCAAGAACAGCTTCCTCCCTTCTGCCATCAGATTTCTGAATGGTTATTGAACACATGAACACTACCTCACTACTTCTGTTTCTCTTTTTTGTGCTATTTATATACTTTAACTTTTAATATATATATATATATTTACTGTAATTTACAGTTTTTTAAATTATTATGCATTGCTATGTACTGCTGCCGCTTAGCAACAAATTTCACAAGGTTGGTCAAGGCCAGAATCAACACCTGTCTCAGGAAGGACCTGGACCCACTGCAATTTGCCTATTGCCACAATAGGTCTACAGCAGGCACTATCTCAATGGCTCTCCACGCAACCTTGGATCACTTGGACAATGCAAATACCTATGTCACAGTGCTGTTTATTGACTATAGCTCAGCGTTTAACACCATCATTCCTACGGTCCATATCAAAAGCTACAGAAGCCAGGCCTCTGTACTTTCCTCTGTAACTGGGTCCTCGACTTTCTAACCGGATGACCGCAATCTGTGCAGATTAGAAA
The DNA here is from genome assembly GCF_030028105.1 of Mobula birostris. Taxonomy (NCBI): domain Eukaryota; kingdom Metazoa; phylum Chordata; class Chondrichthyes; order Myliobatiformes; family Myliobatidae; genus Mobula; species Mobula birostris. The sequence goes on along the minus strand of NC_092375.1, from coordinate 30,149,040 downwards.
TTACATTTCCACCTCGCTGACAATTAAGAGTGGTGCTCCACAGGGGTGTGTGCTTGGTCCACTGCTCTACTGTCCCTACTCCCATGACTGTGTGGCTATGCATAGCTTAAGCAGCGTCTATAAATGTGCTGATCATACAGCCATTGTTGGCAGAATTTCAGATGATGTCGCAGCAACAACTTTGCACTCAACGTCAGCAAGACCAAAGAGCTGATCATGGACTTCAGGAAGGATAAGATAAGGGAACAGAAACCGATCCTCATAGTGGGATCAAAAGTGGAGAGGGTGGGCAGTTTCAAATTCCAGGTTGTCAATATCTCTGAGGACCGATCTTGGATGCAACATATCGATGCAGCTATAAGGAAGGCCAGACAGCAGCTAGATTGCATTCGGAGTTTGAGAAGATTTGGTTTGTCAACTAAAACACTCCAACTTCTACAAATGTACCACGGAGAGCAATCAGATTGGCTGCATCACCATCTTTTATTGGGGGGGGGGGTGCCACTGCACAAGATCAAAATAAGTTACAGAAACTTGTAAAATTGCTCCATTATGGTACCATCCTCCATTGTATCCAAGGTATCTTCAAGGAGCGATGCCCTTGGAAATCAGCGTCCATCAGTCAGGATCCCCACCACCCAGGGCATGCCCTCTTCACTCTGTCCCCTTCAAGAAGGTGGTACAGAAACCTGAAGACACACACTCAGCAATTCAGGAACAGCTTCTTCCCCACTGTCACCCGATTTCTGAATGGACATTGAACCCATGAACTCTAGCTCAATACTTTTTATTTCTGCTATTTTGAACTTATTTTAACTTAACTATTTAATAGACATATATATTCTTACTGTAAGTCAGGTTTTGTTTCCCTATATTTATTTATCATGTATTTAATTGTACTGCTTCTCTAAAGTTAACATATCTCACAACATATGCCAGCGATATTAAACCTGATTCTGACTCTGATTCTTACTCTGTGCTTTATAACACTCTGGCTAGATGACACTTGGAGATCATTTCTTGTCACCTCATTACAAGAAGGATGTAGAAGCTTTACAGTGGGTGCAGAAGAGATTTACCAGAATGCTGTTTGGATTAGAGAACATGTTATATGAGGAAAGGCTGAGTGAGCTAGGGCTTTTCTCTTTGCAGCAACAGAGGATGAAAGGCAGTTTGAGAAAGGTGTTTCAGATTATAACAGCCATAGGTAGAGTTTACAGCCAGCACCTTTTTCCTAGAGTGGTAGTGGCCGATGCCAGTAGACATGCGTTTAAGGTGAGTGGAAGAAAGTTGAGAGGAGATGTCAGTGGTAGTTTTTTTTTACAAAGAGTGGTGGGTGCCTGAGTGCTCTGGCAGGGGTGGTGGTCGAGACTGTTACATTAAGGAGTTAGACTGTGCCCAATCAGTGAACAGGACCACAAGAAAGAAATGGCAATTTCATTTAGGTATGCAGCTGAAGATATAAAACAGCAGTGCTTCATGGTGGATTTCGGAATTGAACTGCACCCTATCAATGAACAGGATTTATTAGAAAGCACTAACAAAAATAAGGCAGGGCAAGTGGAGCAACCATTGTGTGAGTGGGCCAGTGTTGGGGTGGTTTTGGCTATCAGTCTTGGGCGAGATAAGAATTGGTAACTTTCTTCTTTATTCTTCATTCCTTATGTATTAGGGCACCGTTAGTGCAGTGAGAATGGCTCCAGGGGCTGTGTGTGTCCTGTGTGAGACGTGGGAATTCTGGGAGACCTCCATCCTCCTGGATAATCACATCTGCACCAAGTGCACAGCTAGCAAGGAAGGGCTAATGATATGGCGAAATTGCAGTGAAGGTGATGAGTTGCAATGTAAAAGGGGGACAAAATCAAAAAGGTGATGAATACAGGACTGAATATGATATATCTGAAGATGAGAGATCTTTGAGGACCTAACCTGGTCCCGACATATCGATGCAGCTGCAAAGAAGACAAGACAGCGACTATACTCCATTAGGAATTTGAAGAGATTTGATATGTCAACAAAAGTACTCAAAAACTTCTATAGATTTACTGTGTAGAGCATTCTGACAGGCTGCATCACTGTTTGGTACGGACTGCTCAGGACTGAAAGAGACTGCAGAGGGTCATAAATTTAGTCAGCCCTCTCTTGGGTACTAGCCTACAAAGTACCCAGGACATTTTCAAGGAGCAGTGTCTCAGAAAGGCAGCACCCATTATTAAGGACCTCCAACACCCAGGGCATGCCCTTTTCTCATTGTTACCATCAGGTAGGAGGTACAGAAGCCTGAAAACACCCACTCAGTGATTCAGGAACAGTTTCCTCTGCCATCCAATCCATAAATAGACATTGAACCCATGAACACTTACTTACTTTTTAAATATATATTATTTCTGCTTATGCGTGATTTTTAATCTATTCAATATACTATACTATAAATGATTTATTTATTTATTTATTTATTTCTTCTTCTGTATTATATATTGCATTGAACTACTGCTGCTAAATTAACAAATTTCATAACACATGCCGATGATAATGAACCTGATTCTGATTTGATCCATGCAGTATACAGAATAAGGTAGGTGAACTTGTAGCACATTTACAGATTGGCATGTATGATAGAGCATCACTGAACTGTGGTTGAAAGGTTATTGCTGGGAGGTTAATGTCCAAGGATACACATTGTATTGAAAGGACAGGCAGGTAGGCATATTGTGTGTGGTGGCTCTGTTGTAAAAACATGAAATCAAATCATTGGAAAGAGGTGATATAGAACCAGAAGGTGTTGAATCGTTGTGGGTAGATCTAAGAAACTGTAAGGGTAAAAAGACCCTGATGAGAGTTATATACAGATCTCCAAACAGTAGCAAAGATCTGACCTACAAATTGCAACTGGAGATAGAAAATGCATGTTACAATAGTCATGGGGGATTTCACTATGCAGGTAAATTGGTAAAATCAGGTTGGTGCTGGATTCCAAGAGGTGGAATTTGTAGAGTGCCTATGAGATGGCTTTTTAGTGGGTAGAACCCACTAGGGCATCAGCTATTCTCGATTGGGTGTTGTGTAATGAACTGGAATTGATTAGAGAGCTTAAGGTAAAGGAACCCTTAGGGGTCAGTGATCATAATATGATCAAATTCATCCTGCAATTTGAGAAGGAGAAGCTAAAGTCCGATGTATCAGTATTACAGAGGAGTAAAGGTTATTACAGAGGAGTAAAGATAATTGCAGAGGGATGAGAGAGGATCTGGACAAAATTGATTGAAAGGAAGCTCTAGCAGGGATGAGATAGAGCAGCAATGGATGGAGTTTCTGGGAGCATCTTGGAAGTTGTAGAATAGGTACTTCCCAAGGAGGAAATATTCTAAATGTAGGATGACACAACCTTGGCTAACAAGAGAAATAAAAGTCAACATAAAAGACAAAGAGAGGGCATATATTAGAGCAAAAATTACTGGAAGTTAAAGTATTGAGAAGCTTTCAACGCCCAACAGAAAGCAACTAAAAAAGTCATAAAGGAGGAAAATCTGGAATATTAAGTTAAGCTAGTTAAATATATTAAAGAGTTTCTTCAGAAGTATCAAGTGTAAAAGAGACACGAGTGTAGATATTGGAAAATGATGCTGGAGAGATAGTAATGGGGGATGAAGAAATGGCGGATGAACTGAATTAAGTACTTTGCATCAGTCTTCACTGTGAAACACACTAGCAGTATGCTGGAAGCTCGAGAGTATCAGAGGGCAGAAGTGAGTGAAGTTGCTATTTCTTGGGAGAAGGTGCTTGAGAAACTGAAAGGTCTGAAGATAGGAAAGTCACCTGGAACAGATGGTCTACCTCCTAGGGTTCTATAAGAGGTTGCTGAAGAGATTGTGGAGGCATTAGTAATGATATTTCAAGAATCAATGGATTCTGGTATGGTTCCAGAGGACTGAAAAATTGCAAATGTCCACTCCACTCTTCAAGAAGGGAGAGAGGCAGAAGAAAGAAAATTATAGGCCAGTTAGTCTGACCTGGCAGTTGAAGATGTTGCAGTTGATAGTTAAGGATTTGGTTTCAGGGGTACTTGAAGGCACATGATAAAGTAGGCTGAAGTTAGCATGGTTTCCTTAAGGGAAAATCTTTAAGGAATTCTTTGAAGATATAACAAGCAGTATAGACAAAGGAGAATTGGTGGCTGTTGTGTACTTGGATTTTCACTTCTTTCTTCCGTGATACTACCATCATGTTCATCTTTGCAGCATTTATTTTTATTCCATATCGTTCTCCTTCAGCATTTATCTTATCTACTATTCTGAGTAACTCGTCCTCGGTCTTGGCTAACAACACTGAATCATCTGTATACCTCAAGTTGTTCACCGTCACTCCACCAATTTAGACACCAGCTTCATCGTTCAACACCCTGAAGATTACCTCCGAGTAAATATTAAATAATAAAGGGGAAATAATGCAACCCTGGCGAACTCCTTTTTGGATCTCAGCTTCCAGCGAATTCACACCACTAGTTCTTATTACAGCCTTCTGATGCCAGTACAGACTCGCAATCAGTCGAATATCTTTCCCATCCAGCCCCAATGAGTTCAGGCAATTGACCAGCTGTTCATGATTGACTCGGTCAAAAGCTTTTCGTAATCCAGGAAGCAAATGTAAATGTATTTTTTTTTTCTAGACCTCGTTCCACAATCATTCGCTAATTGAAAATCCCTTCACGGGTACCCTTATCCCGGTATAAATCTGCTCTGGCACGCATTAATTTCATTAAGTACTGTGCTTTTCATTCTGCTTAGAAGTATTAATAACAAGATCTTGGAGGCATGACTTATGAGACTTACAGTTCTAAAGTCTGAGCATTTCGTGCTCTTACTTTTCTTTCGGATCATGACAAACTCTGACACCACAAAATCTGTTGGCCACTTTGCTGTTGAGTAGATTGTATTGCAAAGCCTCGTGATCTCCTCAACATCAGAGTTGCCAAGGCATTTCAACATTTTGGATGTAATACCATCTACACCACAAGCTTAACCAGTTTTTAACTTTCCAATGGCTGCTCTTACTTCTGCTACAAAAATTTCCGGACCTTCCGTGTTCTTCTCACTCACTTGATCATTTCTAGCATTGTAGTACAATTCCCTAATGTATTCCATCCATCTACTTTCCACCTTGTCATTCTCAAAGAGTATGTTCCCACCCTTGTCTTGAATAATGCCAGTCCTTGATTGTTTCTTGTTCCTGTTGGTCATCTCTGCAATCTCCCTGTGCATATCCCTTGAATGATGCAACATGTCCATGGTCTCTATCTTTTCACACTGTTTGATAAACCATTGTTCTTTAGCTTTTGCACATTCTGCTCTTATTTGTTGGTCTACTTCTTTGTACTTAGATGTGTCCTTCTTGTGCTTCCTTCTCTCTTCCATGAGCTTCAGAATGTGATCCATCATCCAGGCTTGTTTAGCTACGCGCCTTCTTTTTGGGAGACATTCTTTAGCTGCCATTTGCATACAGTCCTTTAGGTTTGACCACATGTTATCTGGTGTCTGCTCCATGTCTTCTACTCTCAGTCCTTTAAGCCTATTTTGTACTGCTGCAGAAAACCTTTCACTATACTTGCTCTTCTTCAGTAAGTCCATATCCAGCCTGACTTTCTTGGTTGCAGCCTTAATCTTTGTCTTTAGTGCAATCTTCACCCTAACAACCACTGGGTTGTGATCCGAGCCTATATCGGCACCTGAATAAGTCTTGGCCAACCCAATACTTCTCCTGAAGCGTTTCCTCACTGCAATATAGTCAATTTTTCTCCTTCCAGTATCCCCAGGCTTCTTCCAAGTGTACAATTTTCATTTGGGTAATTTGAACCATGTGTTTGCTACCATCAGTTCATACTGTTCACAAAATTGTATAAATCTTCCCCCTCTTTCATTTCCCTTATCTAAGCCATACTGACCAATGATATCCTTGTATTTCACGTTGCCTACTCCAGCATTCAGATCTCCCATGACGAGAAGTACATCAGAGCTCTCTGCATTTTTTAAAGCAGATTCTACGTCCTCATAAAACCGTTCCACCTCTTCATTCTCATGCACACACTTCGACTATCGTAACATCGAATTTTACCATTATGACTCTATCGGATATGGGCCAAAACCTATCCATTACATGTAGATTTTCTTCTTCATAATAATTCCATGTTTCATTACAGCAACCCTAAAAATACAATGCTGTATACAGTGGATTCTATTTAATTGGGACACTTCGGGACCAATACATTTTGGCCCAATTAAGCAGCTGCCCCAATTAGCCGGAATTTCATGGATATAGTTAAAGAGATATAACAAAGAGAAACTACCATTTAACTGAGCAACAAATAATGTACAAAAATGAAATACAAATTATAGCACTACAAATACTACTACAGTACTATGAAACTCTGTGTTAGTTCCTAATAGTTATCAATAGAGGAATTCAGCATACACTGCTGCATTCTTTTGATTGACTGTAAATAAATAAAATCAGCGCACTTTGTGTAGATAATGGACTACCTTCATAAAATGCTATCAATGACTGCATCCACCAAACCTTTGTTTTCATTGTAACATTCAAGATGACTGTCAATAGCTTCAGATTCTTCTTAGTTTTTAACATGTTGAATTAGTGAAATAGTTTCATTTTTACTGCCGGCCGTTTATGGCATCTCCAAGCCAGAATGCTTGAAACTGCAGTGAGCAAATTGCCTTACTGCTTATTTCTCGCCAACTAATGTGACAAAAATCACTGCTTTTTGAACACATGCACCATCAACTGATGCTATTTAAAAACTGTTTGCCAAAGGGTATGAAAGGATATGGCACCAAGGCAGCTTGTTGGAGTAGAATCTCATTAAGTGCACAACAGGCTCAAGAAACTATGTGTCTTTAGCTCTATTCTTGAGTTCCTGCTCAGCAGAGATTAGGGCTAACTTTTTGTGCTGTCACCAAGCGTGGCTCCATTCTGACTGGGGAAAAGACAATATTTTGCCATTTTTGTTGTTTTGTCAGGTCAAGTTGTTCAGGGTATGGGAGTGACGAGCATAAACTACGGAAGGAGTGTAAACTTTCTACATGTGGAGGGAGCCGGATAAGGTGATGGTTTGGTCATGCTTGACCTGGAAAAGACTTGGTGGCTGCATCAAACTTTTGTGACCACTAGACTCCCAGTCTCCTGCTTGCCAGTCACCAACAGCCATTTCAGGAAGTAAAGTGCCTGATGACAAATTATTCCAGGAAAAACTGATCCAAAATTCCCTGCATTATTCCAACAGGAGGACTTCATGGGGATGACACAATCTGACCTGCCCTGGACAGAAATAAAAACTTCACATTGGGTCACAAGAGCAACACAGAATTTTGTCATCTAGTGACATTGCATACTTAGCACAGTGGAACATTATTTTTCTCTGGAACACTGATCGTGTTTCTTTCTCACTTTAAGTTATAATAATTAGATCAAATGTCAGCATTCAGAGATAAAGAAAAAGATCAAAGGTTAACTTTATTAGTCACATGTACGTTTGTACAATGAAACATCAAAGCATACGGTGAAGTATGTCATTTGTGTAAAATAGAATCACCAAAGAGTATGCTGGGCCAGCCTGCAAGTGTCACTGTGTTTCTGACAATAACTATGCCTAGCCACAGCTTACTAACCCTAACTGTGTGTCTTTGGAACGTGGGATGAAACTGGAGCACCGGGAGGAAAACCATGGAGTCCCAGGGAGAAGGTACAAACTCATTACAAATGGGGGACAGAGCTGAACCCTGATCTGCGATCGGTGGCGCTGTAAAGCGATTGCGCTGACTGCTACGCTACCATGTTGCTTCCCTTGACTTCAGAACAAACAGACTCGATGATCAATTCCTAAATGGTGGATAAAACACAGAATCAGAGTGCATTTGCTGTTATGAGATTGCGAGGAACTCGCATGCGCGGAGATTTTAGATTATGAAGACACGTAGTCCTCTTTTATTGTCATTTAGTAATGCATGCATTAAGAAATGATACATTATTTCCTCCAGTGTGATATCACAAAACACAGGACAAACTAAGACTAAAAAAAACTGACAAAACCACATAATTATAACATATAGTTACAACAGTGCACAATACCATAACTTGACGAAGAAGTCTGTGAGCACAGTAAAGTTCAAAGTTCCTCAAATGTCCCACATCTCACGCAGACGAGAGAAGGAAGAAAAATTCTCCCTGCCATGCCGACCACAATCCGACTCTGAGTCATCCGAAAACTTCGAGCTCTGATTAGCTCTCTGACACCGAGTACTGAACGCCATCTCTGTCCGAACGATTCGATCTCTTTCTCGGTCGCCAAAAGCAGGCAAGGCCGGGGATTTTGAGGCCTACCTTCCGAAAGATTCCCGGCCGCGCAGTAACGACAGCAGCGAACGGGCGTTTCAGAAATTTTTCCAGATGTTCCTCTGTACTTTCATGTCCATTCTCCATCAAATCAGAATTGTCCATGGCCCCTTTTTAACAGATACAACATCATTTTTCACCAGAGAGCTGCGCACGCTACCATCTTCTCCTCCTGCCATTTTATTCATTCATTGAGACACAGTCAGAATAGGCCCTTCTGGCCCTTTGAGCTGTGTCGCCCAGCAACCCCCAGTTTAAGTTTAGCCTAATCAGGGCACAGTTTACAATTAACCTATCAACTGGTACGTCTTTGAACCGTGGGAGTAATCTGGAGCATTCAGAGGAAACCCATATGGTCACAGGGAGAGCCTACAAACTCCATCAGGCAGCAGTGGGATTTGAACCTGGGTCACCTGTACTGTAAAGCTTTGTGCCAACCACTGCGCTTTCTCTCACTTGATCCACCAGTCAGCTATGTAGTTTTGCAGCACTATGAAAGTGTTGTGTCAGAACCCTCCCTATTTCCTCGTGAGTGAATGCACGACACATGGTGACACTGAGCCATGTTAACCAGGAAGATTTTGCTTGCAATTTCATTTTTGTTCCAAACTAGATGGGCCAGTATGCACCCAAAGACGGCATTTAGCCTCAGCAATATATGAAGAATGAATTTTCTTCTACTTGCAATATTATCACAATTCCCTGCTATGGTAAACTCCAATAATCCACTATCTGACAGTTTTGAAATACCAGTGGCTCGGTGTCAGGCTCCCAAAGAGTGTTTTGTCACACTCCCCTTCTACAGTCTGGAGTCCTGGTTCCTGTGATTCCTTTCCACTCAATCGTCTCTAGTTCCTGCATTTCCTTTAAACTTAACAGGTTCACGGAAAGATTTAATTTAAAACAGTTGGCTTACGGAAGCATGAACTGGCGGTACGGAGACGATGCACTGTTGCTGATATCGGTACCTGAACACTGAGAAGGGCACCACTTTAACCAGGACACCACGGAGGTCCTGGCACAGGCAAACACGAAGCAGGCATGACAATTTTCAGAAGCATGGTCCTCCTCGGATAACTTCGTAAGCAAACATATTGATATTGAGCCATCAACGAACCCCTAAGAGCTAAAGAAATGCGAGCCAATGGAATTCAAAGGTCATCGGAAGGGGTAACCAATCAGAACTGAGGGAAGCGAAGGGAGGACTATATGAATGCGAGCACTTCCAGAGAGAAACACTAGCAATTGCACACTGAGGATGTCACCTCGACTGGTGATGAAACGCCTGCGAGCCAGTGGCCGAGCTTGGTGAACACTACATCAAACATCAAACAGTACATAATATTTAAAAAGATGAATTGGAGGTGTGGTAGAATATTAATGAAAACAACATCCTATAGTCCTGAAAATTAGCCAGACTGGTGCCACCAAAGTCCTGAGCAACCCAGATTATCAAAGGTTTACTGCACCTTTATATCTTCAATGGGCACAAACTTGGATGTGATGCTTCAGCTGTTGAATAGCCAGCTGCCACTCTTGTCCAAAGTTTTTTGATTTCAACTTCAATGGAAGTGCAGTTAACTGTCTGCATTCATCATACAAAAGCAAATTACTAACTGAGAGAGGTAAGAGCTGCGGGCAACTGTTTTGTAAATGCAGCTGAGGCAGAAGAGCAAGTAGCAAGTCATCAGGAACAGCCAAGCTTTCTACGCTGCCAATAATCACTTCAATGTTTATAATCTGAGTTTACTGAGTTAGGGCAATTTGGTTCAGGCTAAACCAGACCCCTGGGTAGCTCATGATCCCTAAAAGATTTGCAATATTGTTTTGCTTCCATTCAAGGTTCACTGTTATAGTTCATTTTATTGTTGTTTTATTTCTTTGTCCAGCTGAATTAATTCCTTCTGAAACCAAAGCCCACTCCAAACGAACAAGGGATTATTTCATGCAGAAACGGCACCTCCGTAACTTCCTCCCTGGTTTGCTCCACGGTTGCTGTGCCCTGTGCAGCCTCCTGATAAACCCTCATTTGTAAAAAGCTCTGTTTGACACAATTGAAATCAGGAAGGAAAGTCTATTGACTTAGGCAGCAATCCCACAATGCATGCTCTGCGATTGACTGCAGCTTCTAATCAGCAGTTTGCATGTGGAAGACGCACCAATGTGTCTGGGAACCCTTGACACTCATCTATTCCTAAGCATCTGCCTGTTTTTTTTTTCCCAGTGCCAGTTTATGCCTAAACGTCCTGTCAAGAAAAGAATTAAATTCTGACAGCTTTTTATCTATGGTTAATTGGGGTGATGGATGCTCTTGACATTAATATAACTACCATGACGAAGATTAAGACATCTTTTTTCACCAGCATTTATTTTATTGGAAGGGTCACTTTCTAAGGTCTTTTTAATATGCCTGTTCAATTAATAATACAATAATTCTGCTTCATATCTTAATTCCTTTTAAAGTTCTCTATTATATGACAGTCTGAAGAAGCTAAAGCTCGGTCTTTCTTGTTAGTGAGATACAATTACACCAGGCTTTTCATGTTGACCATTTAAAACCTACTGTATCACTTCCTTGAAATGTTTGACAACACTATTAGCTTTTTTCAGCTTATTTGCTAATACTAGAGATTTCTTCAAATACAGTGGATTCGAGTTAATTGGGACACATCGGAACACATAGTTAAAATGATGTAAAAAAGTCAGCTGAATAACAGATCATATATTTAAATTAAGCACAGTAGAAATTAGAATACTAGCAATACTACTGCAGTACAATAAAATTGTGTATTACTTCCTAATATGTATCTGTGGAGGAATTCGTCTACATTACTTGTGTTTATTGTAAATGAACATATTCAGTGCAGATGATGGACTGTCTTCAGACAATGCTGTCAATGATTGCATCCTCCAAATCTTCACTTTCACTGTAACATTCAAGTGATTGTCAACACCTTCAAATTCTTCTATTTGTTAAAGTAGTGAAATTGTTTCATTTTCACTGCTGGCTGTTTTTGGCATCTATCTCCAAGCCTGAATGCTTGAAACCACAGTGAGCAAAGCAGTTCTGAATTGTCTTACTGCTTATTTCTGGCCAACAATCAGTGACAAAAATCATTGCTTTTTGAACTACAAATACACATAACTGATGCCATTTAGTAACTGTTCGCTCTAAGCACAATGTTGTATCTAATGGCGTGCAAGTGCATGTGACTGATGTTGTTTAGAAACTGTTTGGCAACAGTCTCCTGCCCCAATAAAGCAGCATCGTGCACCAAATAAACAAGGGGAATCCTGGCCATTTTTCTTAATTAGTTTTTGTTATTTAAGAGTCGTTCCAAATAAGCAGCTGCCTTCATTAACCTATGGCCCAATCCACTGTAGTTCAAAAATTAACAGCTCCTGGAAAATTAATATTTTCTTATGCAACCCTTTGAGATCTTTAAGAACATTCTTCTCTATATAAATAAGCCTGAACTCTGACTGTTAAAGTTTATACTTAAAAGCAGCGGTACAGCATTACATTAGGTGGCAGTGTGGAGATACATCTCCACCAAAGGAGGTGTAAGGTGCTCCTTCCCTCCAGTCGCTAGCAGGTCACTCTTGGGCAAGGTGTAGCACCTGATTAGTCCTCACTCCGCCTCCTCCAACCCCACCAATCAGGGTTATGTGACGCCATGGGAGCAGGGGGTGAATGGTTGTATGAGTAGCTGGTGCATATCACAAGTCCTGGTTATGCCAGTCCTGGTTATGCTGAAGAGCATTGATAAACTGCCCAGAGAAGGCAATGGGAAACCACTTCAAATTTTCCAAGAACATTCATGGTCATGGAAAGACCATGATCACCTATGTTGTATGACACAGTTCATAACGAACAAACAGAGTTACAGAGGCAGAGTTTTGCCTTGTGGGAGGTTTAAGAGTGAACTTACAAAAACTACAACATAGAACAGTACAGCAGATGAAACAGGCCTTTTGGTCCAAACTGTCTATATCAAGTGTGATGCAAATCTGAACTAATTGCATCTGCCTGCACATAGTGGATATCCCTCCATTCTCTAGCTGTTCATGTTTATGTCTAAGTACCTATTAAATATTGTGATTATATCTGCTTCTACTACTTCCCTTGGCATTGTATCCAAGGCTGCTGCCACTCCCTACTTAAAGAAAATTTGCCTCGAAAATCTCCTTCACAATTTTCCCCCTCACTTTAAGGCTATGCAGTTTACTGTTTGTCACCCTGGGAAAAGCAGCTCTGACTCTGACTATCTGAATACAAGAAAGAAAGACTAGCTTTTAAGTCACATGCACGTCAAAACATTGAAACATACAGTAAAATATTTCATTTTGCACCAACAAACAGTACAGTCCAAGGATTGCACTGAGGGCAGTCCACAAGTGTCATCATACTTCCAGCACCATGAAGAGATTCTGCAGATGCTGGAAATCTTGAGCGGCAGGCACAAAATGCTGGAGGAACTCAAGTCAGACAGCAAGCATGGAGGGGAATAAGTAGTTGATGTTTTCGGGTCGAGATCCTTCATCAGGACTAGAAAAGAAGGTGGCAGAAGCCAAAATAAGAAGTTGGGAAGAAGGGAAGGTATATGAGCTGGCAGGTGATAGGTGAGACCAGATGAGGGGGAAGATGGGTGCATGGCGGAAGGGGATGAAGCAAGAAGCTAGGAAGGGATAGGTGGAAGGGGTAAGGTCTGAATTAGAAGGAATCTGATAGGAAAGGGGAGTGGAAGAAAGGGAAAGAGGGGAGGAGGGGAACCACAGGGAGGTGATAGGCAGGTGAGAAGAAGAGAAAGGGTGAGCAGGTAACTAGAATGAGGAATGAAGAAGGAGGAAGGGGACGAATAATTCCAAAAACTTAGATCAATGTTCATGCCATCAAGTTGGAGGCTACTTAGATAGATATGAGATATTGCTCTTCAACCTGAATTTGGCCTCATCACAGCAGTCGAAGAAGCCATGGACATACATGTAAGAAAGGGAATGGGAGGTCAAATTGAAATGGGTTGTCACTGGGAGATCCTGCCTTTTGTGCCGGACAGAGCAAAAATGCTCAACAAAGTGGTTCCTCCAGTCTGTGTTGGGTCTCACTGACGTACAGGAGGCTTCACCGAGAGCACCGGATAAAATAGATGAATACCTGAATGGTAGTGAGGAGGAGATGTAGGAGCAGGTGTAGATTTTGTCACACTTGCAGGGATAAGTGCCCAGAGAGAGAGCAATAGGAAAGGATGTGTGGACAAGGGAGTCACATAGAGAGATATCCCTATGGAAAATGGAGAGGGTGGTGGGAGGTAAGGAAAGATGGGCTACCTATCCTAGCTATACTCTCACAATTATAGATTCTTCTATAAGGTCAGCTCTCAGCCTCTAACATTCCAGGGAGAACAATATAGGTGGTCTAACTCAGCTTTTTCTTAGGCATCCATTAGTCTTGCGAGACCATGGACCATGTGCGCCTGGAAAATCTTCACTCAGGCGCAGGCCTGGGCAAGGTTGTATGGAAGACCAGCAGTTGCCTATGCTGCAAGTCTCCCCTCTCCACGGCACCGATGTTGTCCAAGAGAAAGGCATTAGGACCCATACAGCTTGGCACCGATATCGTCGCAGAGCAAGTGCCTTGCTCAAGGACACAACACATTGCCTTGGCTGGGTCTCGAACTCACAACCTTCAGGTTGCTAGTCCAATGCCTTAACCACTTGGCCACATGCCCACACCTAACTCAGCTAAATACACTCCAATGCAAAATCCTGATGAATCTCTTCGGCATTCATCTATAAACCTCCACATGCTTCCTGTAACGCGGCAACCAAAACTGCACATAATACAAATGAGGCCTAACCGGAATTTTATGCAGCTGCAACATGATTTCATGACTTTTATACTTGGTATCCTGACTGATGACAGCAAGCGTGCTGTACTCTTTCTTTACCACCCTATCTACTATTGTCACTGCTTTCAGGGAGCAATGGAGTTGCAACCCTGATCCCTCTATACATCAATGCCACTAGGTGTCCTGCCATTTACTGTATATGTTACCCTTACCCTCCCAAAGTGCAACACCTCTCCTGCTTAAACTCCACCTGCCACGCCTCTGCTAACGTTTCTAACTAGCCTAGGGTTTTGGCCGAAACATCGACAATACTCTTTTCCATAGATGCTGCCTGGCCTGCTGAGTCCTTCAGTATTTTGCGTGTGTAAACTGGCCTACATCCTTTGGAATCCTTTGATAACCTTCCTCACTATTCACAACTCTGCCAATATTCATGTCATCTTCCAAAGAGGACCCAGGACTGAACCTTGCAAAATGTCACTGACCACAGTCCTTCAGTCAGAACAACACCCTCCACCACTGCCCTTAGTTTTCTTTGGCCAAGTCAATTTTGAATCCAATCTACCAAGTTTCCATTGAGCATGAGGAAATGAAAGAGCCAAAGACTAAAGGTCAAGAATCAAGTATTTTAGTTTATATTAAGCAATGTGCATAGTCTCAGTAAACAGGTAAATGTGGTGTTGGGCATCTCACAAATGCAAAGTGCAGCTTTGTAACATTTTATAGAAGTTCAGATAACTAATGGATGGGAAGGGTATAGAGGCTCAGGTGCAGGTCGATAGGACTAGGTAGAATACCAGTTTGGCAAGGACTAGACTGGCCAAATATCCTACTTCTGTGCTACCTTGCTCTGGACTCTATATCACTATGCAGCCTAGCTTGTGCTTAAATGTAAGCCTCTGTCTCATAGATTATCCAAACTACTGATATCCTGTTGGACACGAACTGTGAGGTGGAATGAAATACAGGTGAATGAGAAATGTGGCCTCCTGTCTCCCTCCCTACCATCTGGCTCATTACTCATCAAACAGGCTGCTCTGTCAAAGGCTTAAGGCCCTATCCACTCTGGTCAGGATACTCAGAAGCAGTTTGAAACTATTGCAATAAAGGAAGTAAGTTCATTTAAATTCAGATTCAATTACCTAAAAATATTACAAATTAAAAAAAAACATAAGGGAAGTAGCTGTTTAGCTTCATTTCCTGTTCTAGTGCAGGTCAGCAACCCCACTCAAGCAGAGTTGACATCAATACCCTAGGATCAGACCTAAAATCTATCATGCTCCCCTGATTGAGTATGATTAGGTCCTGTTCCTGGCCCCAGCGCTGAGGCATGAGGCAGAGACTGGAAGTGAAAAGCACAGCATCTCTAAACTCTATGTGTACTGCAAGACTGCAAAATACAGGCATGACACACACACACACACACACAGGCATAGTGCAGCTAGTCAGAGTGTTATTATGTGTGTACACAATAAATACACTTCAGCTCCCAGTGAGCCATGCGGGCAGCTTGTCTGGAACTGGAGGTGACGTTAGTGAATGGGTCACATACACTCTTGGTAGGCTGAAGGTCCCGAGTAAAATGTGGTCGAGCTGTAGCCATTCTGCAGATCTCTAAATAACATTTGAAAACCCACACAAATTTTATCTTTGTTAAAGAACAAACGTAGCATTGTGTCAGAAGTTGGTGTGAGGTCTAAGTTCAAAGTGTAACTGAATACCACGAACAATTAAGAAAGAGGCGCTCGGTTCTGACTGAGAGAAGCTGCTGGCAAGAAAGCATATCATCTCAAAGTTCACCAAGAAATTGAGGTGAGAGCCTAAAGATCCCCTCAATGTATAAACTAAGTCCTCCTGCATCTATGTAGTTCACCGGCAATCTAGCTGATAACAGGAAATGCTTCAAACAGTGATTCAATGTATACTTAGCAGCGAGAAGAGGAGAGGAGGAAAAATTGAAAGTGTCTATCTTTCTACGAGTAAGTGGCAAATATGCTTTGGACATCTACAACTGCTTTCACATTGATGAGACAGACTTTAAATTGGATACTCTGATGACAAAATTTGCGGTTTTGTCCCAAGTAAAAATGTCATGTTTGAGAGATATAAGTTCTTCTTCTGTAACCAGAAACAAAAATATCACCTTTGACTGATACTTAGCTGAGCTTCACACTCTAAGTAAGCCCTGTGAGTTTGGAAAACTGACAGACTCACTAGTCAGAGACAAAATAGTTTGCAGAATCCCAGATAATAGGCGCAGAGAGGGATTGCTCTCTGAGAAAGATTTAACACTGGAAGAGGCTGTGGATATGTGTAGGGCAGCAGAAACCACACATGCTGTACAAAGCCAACACAATAGAGCATGCTGTGAAAACAGAGGAGAAATGCACAAGACATTTCCCAAAAATATCAGCATAGCAACGAAATGGGCTCAGACAGCAGATGTGGAGGTAAGCACATCCCAAAGATGCGTTCTGCTGATGGAAAGTCCTGCAATAATTGTGAGAAGAAGAATGATTTTGCAAGCTGCTGCAACACTGGAGCTACCAAGAGAAAGGTGCACTTGGTTGCTGAGGAAATGGAGGAAGTCTTTGTAGATTCTCTACAGACTGTGAGTGCTGGTAAGACAGACCGGATTGTTCCAGTGACTGTGAAAGGGGCAGTAATTCCATTCAAGCTTGACAATGGAGTCCAGGTAAATCTATTATCAGTGGATGAATTCAAGACTCTCTAAGTTAAAGGCAAGATTTACACAGTGAAGTTAAAAGTGACAGGCTATACCGGAGAGAATATACCAGTAAAAGGAGGCTGTGTAGTGACCATCAAGCACAAATGACAGCATCTAAAGGCACAGCTACTAATTGTTGAAAAGCGAGTACAGCCAATATTAGGTATGACTGCATGCAAAGGCTCAACCTGGTGGAAAGATTGTTCGTGGTGGTTTCACAGACCAAAGGTGATGAAACAACACTCAATAAAGAGTGTCTTTAAGAGGCTTGGATGCTTACTTGATGTAACTCGAGAAACTCATAACAGCATCCATAAGAGATCCAGAATGGTTATGCAAGAGAAGCACAAGAACTCCACCTTCCATAGACATCTGTACCAGCTACACCAGCATGACAGGCAGGATCTGGTTCAAAATTTATCTCTCATCAACTTCTTGTTAGAGACTGGAAATCAAAACTATCTTCACGATCCTCTCTGCAGTTGAAGAGGAAAATAAAAAAGAAGATGGGGAGACCACACAGACCCAAAGGTCAGAACAACAGAAACAGTTTTATCAGAAACGAACAGGAGGAGTTGCTACCTGTGATACGCAGCCAACAGAAGGAGATCTGCGAATTGAGACAGACTCATTTAGAACTTGTGCAAAGACTCACTGATCACAGGGATGTAGTTCAGGGCTCCATTATGAGGCACGTGGAACAAATTATGGTCACAGAGAAAGAACAAGAACAGAGAAGAACAGAAGGCAGAAGGATGTGAAAGAAATGAACATGTTGATTAGAGACTGAACATAGTAAATGAAAACTATACATCTGTGGAGACCAAAAAAGATCATCAAACTAGCTCAGAGTCTAATTGAGAGTTGTTGAGTGATTAGGGACTGTGTTTGCTTATTACAATTGAAGATAATGTAAATATCTTTGTTGGAATGCACGTTGGGTTTGCTTTAAAGGAGAAAGATATGTGTGCATAATAAAGAACTTTCCTTCCTCATGTGCAATGCAGGCAGTTCACCGGGCAATGGAAGTTACGTTGGTGAACGGTTCACACGCACTCTTGGCGTGCTGAAGATCCCAAGTAAAATGTGGTCGAGCTGAATCCGTTCTGTAAATCTGTAAATAAAATAGTTCTCACATTTGAAAATCCATACAAAGCTTGTTTATGTTAAGCAGCAAACAGTCAGTACTTCTGTACAGGATACTATACAGCCACCAGAGTGATTTAACCCAATATTTTGTTCTGCTGTTATTATCTCAGATGCAGAACTGTAGACCTAGTAAAAGAAGAAATGTGCAATGGACCAGTTAACTCTAAAAGAAAATCTGTGTAAACAGCAGAAGGAAGCTGCAGATGCTGGAAATCTGATATAAAAACTGGATTATTGGGACCTCTTCTGGGGCAGGTGTGAGCTGAGCAACAAGGACGGGTTGCCCTTAAATCTGAGGGGGGACCAATATCATGATGGGGAGGTTTGCTAATGTTATTGGGGAGGGTTTAAACTAGATTTGCAGTGGGGTGGGAACTGAAGTGGAGAGGTAGAGGACGGGGAGGTTGGAGCACAAGTAGAGACAGCTTGTAGGGCGTTTGTAAGGAAGGATAGGCAGATGTTAGAGCAAAGATGCACTCAGCCTGATTGTTTGAGATGTGTCCGTTTTAATGCAAGGAGTGTCCTAAACAAGGCAGATGAACTTAGAGTGTGGATCAGTATGTGGAACTGTGACGTTGTGGCCATTACAGAGACTTGGATGTCTCAGGAACAGGAATGGCTGCTGAGTGTGCCAAGCTTTAGATGTTTCAAAGAGAACAGAGAGGGAGGCAAAAGAGGTGGGAGTGTGGCATTGCTAATTAGAGATAGTGTCACGGCTGCAGAAAAGGAGGGATTGTCTACTGAGTCAGTGTGGGTGGAAGACAGAAACAGGAAAGGGGCAATAACTCCACTGGGTGTTTTTTATAAACACCCTAATAGTAACAGAGATATCAAGGAGCAGATAGGGAGACAGATTCTGGAATGGTGCAATAATAATAGGGTTGTTGTGTTGGGAGATTTTAACTAATATGGATTGGCATCTCCTTAGCGCAAGGAGTTTAGATGGGGTGGAATTTGTTAGGTGTGTTCAGGAAGGTTTCCTGACACAAAATGTAGATAAGCCAACTAGAGGGGAGGCTGTAACTGATCTGGTATTGGGAAATGAACCTGGTCAGATGTCGGATCTCTCAGTGGGAGAGCACTTGTTGGTAGTGACCACAACTCTATCTCCTTCACCATAGCACTTGAGAGGGAAAGGAGCAGACAATTTGGGAAAACATTTAATTGGAGTAGGGGGAAATATGATGCTATTAGGCAGGAACTTGGGAGCAAATGTTCCCTGGGAAATGCACAGCAGAAATGTGGCAAATGTTCAGGGAATATTTGCATGGAGTTATACATAGGCATGTTCCATTGAGGTAGGGAAAGGATGGTAGAGTTAAAGATGGAGTACAAAGGATGTAGAAAATCTAGTTAAGAAGAAAAGAAAAGCTTATGAAAGGTTCAAGAAACTGGGTGCTGTTAGAGCTCTAGAAAATTACAAGGTTGCTAGGAAGGAGCTTAAGAATTGAATTAGGAGAGCCAGAAGGGGCCATGAGAAGGCCTTGGTGAGCAAGATTAAGGAAAACCCCAAGGCATTCTACAAGTATGTGAAGAGCAAGAGGATGAGCCATGTGAG
The DNA here is from genome assembly GCF_030028105.1 of Mobula birostris. Lineage (NCBI taxonomy): Eukaryota > Metazoa > Chordata > Chondrichthyes > Myliobatiformes > Myliobatidae > Mobula > Mobula birostris. Next base: position 30,129,356 of record NC_092375.1, on the reverse strand, counting down.
AATAGGACCAATCAGGTGCAATAGTGGAAATGTGTGCATGGAGTCAGAGGAGGTAGCGGAGGTACTTAATGCATACTTTGCTTCAGTATTCACCAGGGGAAAAGACCTTGGCAATTATGGGAATGACTTACAGCAGACTGAAAAGCTTGAGCATATAGGCATTAGGAAAGAGGATGTGCTATAGCTTTTGAAAAGCATTAAGTTAGATAAGTTACTGGGACCAGACGAGATATACCCCAGGTTACTGTGGGAAGTGAACGAGGAGATTGCTGAGCCTCTTGCAATGATCTTTGCATCATCAATAGGAAGGGGAGAAGTACCAGAGGATTGGAAGTTTGCAAATGTTGTTCCCTTGTTCAAGATAGGGAGTAGAGATAACCCAGGAAATTAGAGACCATCGAGTCTGACTTCAGTGGTGGATAAGTTGTTGGAGAAGATCCTGAGAGGCAGGATTTATGAGCATTTGGAGAGACATAATCTGATTAGGGATAGTCAGCATGGCTTTGTCAAGCACAGGTCATGCCTTACAAGCCTGATTGAATTCTTTGAGGAAGTAACAAAACATATTGATGAAGACAGAGAAGTGGATGTAGTGTATATGGATCTCAGTAAGGCATTTGATAAGGTTCCCCATGCAAGGCTCCTTCAGAAAGAAAGGAGGAATGGGATCCAAAGAAATTTTGCTTTGTGGATAAAGAATTGGATTGCCCACAGAAGGCAAATGGTGGTTGTAGCTGATTCGGATTCTGTGTGGAGGTCAGTGACCAGCGATGTTCCACAGGGATCTGTTCTGGGACCTGTCCTCTTTGTGATTTTTATAAATGACCTGGATGAGGAAGTAGAAGGGTGGGTTAATAAGTTTGCTGATGACACAAAGGTTGGGGGTGTTGTGGATAGTCTGGAGGGTTGTGAGAGATTACAGTAGGACATCGATAGGATGCAGAACTGGGCTGAAAAGTGCCAGATGGAGTCAACCCAGATAAGTATGAAGTGGTTCATTTAGGTAGGTCAAAGTTGAAGACAGAATATGATATAAATAGTAAGACTCTTGACAGTGTGGAGGATCAGAGGGATCTTGGGGCTCGTGACCATAGGACACTCAAAGCTGCAGGTTGACACGAAGGCGTATGGTGTGTTGGCATTTATCAACTGTGGGATTGAGTTCAAGAGCCGTGAGGTAATGTTACAGCTATATAAGAACTTGGTCAGACCCTACTTGGAGTACTGTGTTCTGTTCTGGTCACCTCACTGCAGGAAGGATGTGGATACTATAGAGAGAGTGCAGAGGAGATTTACAAGGATATTGCCTGGATTGGAGGGCGTACTTTATGAGAGTAGGTTGAGTGTACTTGGCCTTTTCTCCTTGGAGCGACAGCAGATGAGAGGTGACCTGATAGAGGTGCATAAGATGATGAGTGGCATTGATTGTGTGGATAGCCAGAGGCTTTTTCCCAGGGCTGAAATGGCTAACACGAGGAGGCATAGTTTTAAGGTGCTTGGAAATGGTACAGAGGGGATGTCAGGGTAAGTTTCTCGCACAGAGATTAGTGGGTGCGTGGATTGCACTGCTGGCGGCAGTGGGGATGGGGATACAATGGAGTCTTTTAAGAGGCTCCTAGATAGGTACATGGAGTTTAGAAAAATAGAGGGCTATATGCTAGGGAAATTCTAGGCAGTCTCTAGAGTAGGTTACATGGTCGGCACAACATTGTGGGCCGAAGGGCCTGTAATGTGCTGTAGATTTCTATGTTCTATAAGGAGTTAAAGGAAGGAGAGAGTTGATATCGGACCACTGGAAAATTATGCTGGTGAGGTAGCAATGGAACACAAAGAATTGGTAGATGAATTTAGTAAGTTCCTTGCATCAGTCTTCACTGTGGAAGATACTAACAGTGTGCCAGAGGTCTGTGAGTGTCAGGGAGCAGGAGTGAGTGGCATTGCTATTACAAAGGAAAAAGCCCTAGGTAAACTGAAAGTTCTTAAGCTAGATAAGTCACCTGGACCGGATGGACTACATCCCAGAGTTTTGAAAGAGATTGCAGATACATTGGTTATGATCTTTCAAGAATCACTTGATTCTGACATGGTTCTGGAGGACTGGAAAATTGCAACTCTCACTCCACTCTTTAAGAAGGAAGGCAGGCAAAAAAAAAAGAGGAAATCATAGACCAATTAGCCTGACCTCAGTGGTTGGGAAAGTGTTGGAGTCCATTATTATGCATGAGGTGTTGAGGTACTGGGAGACTAATGATAAAATAAGTCAAAGTCAGCATAGTTTCTGTAAAGGGAAATCTTGCCTGGCAAGTCTGTTAGAGTTCTTTGAGGAAGTATCAAGCAGGGTGCACAAAGGAGAAGTAGTGGATATCATCTACCAGGATTTTCAGAAGGCATTTGATAAGGTGCCACACATAAGGTTGCTTAACAAGATAAAATCCTATGGCGTTACGTGAAAGATACTGACATAGATAGCGGAATGGCTGACAGGCAGGAGGCAGCGAGTGGGAATAAGGGAGGCCTTTTCTGGTTGGCTGCCAGTACCCAGTGGTGTTCCTCAGGGGTCAGCATTGGGACCGCTACTTTTCACATTGTTTATCAGTGATTTAGATAACAGAATTGATGGCTTTATGGCAAAGTTTACAGAAGATACAAAGATAGGTGGAGGGTAGGTAGTGCTGAGGAAGCAATGCAACTGCAGCCAGACTTAGACAAATAGGAAGAATGGGCAAAAAAGGGGCAGATGGAATGCAGCGTTGGGAAATGTATGATAATGCATTTGGTAAAAGGAAAACAAGTGATTATTATCTAAATGGGGAGAAAATTCAAACATCAGAGGTGTAAAGGGACTTAGGAGTCCTTGTGCAAGGTTCCGAGAGGGTTAACTTACAGGTTAAGTCTGTGGTAAAGAAGGCAAATGCAATGTTGGCATTCATTTCATGGGGAGTAGAATATCAAAACAAGAAGATAATGCTGAATCTTTAAAAGACTCTAGTCAGGCCACACTTGGAGTAGTGTCAACAGTTTTGGGCCCCAGATCTCAGGAAGGGTGAGTTGTCATTGGAGACAGTCCAAAGGAAGTTCACGAGGATGATTCCAGGAATGAAGGGGTTAACATATGAGGAACATTTGGCAGCTTTGGGCTTATACTTACTGGGATTTAGAAGAATGCAGGTGGATCCTATTGAAACCTACTGAATGCTGAAATGACTGGATAAGTTGGATGTGGAGAGGATGTTTCCTATGGTGGGGTTGTCCAAAACTAGAGAGCACAGCCTCAAAATTGAGGGGCAACTGTTTAGAGCAGAGATAAGGAGGAATTGTTTTAGCCAGAGTGTAGTGAATCTGTGGAATGCTCTTCCACAGACAGCTGTGGAGGCCAGGACCATGGGTACATTTAAAGCGAAAATTGATAGTTTCCTGATTCGTTGGGGCACCAAAGGATATGGTGAGAAGACAGGTGTATGGGGTTTAGTGGGATCTGAGATCAGCTATAATGGAATCTGAGCAGACTTGATGGGTTGAATGGCCTAATTCTGGTCCTATGTCTTACAATCTTGTGTAGAGAGAAACAAAGTTCATAGTTCAGTTCTGTTGTAGGGCTATTGACCTGAGATATTACTTCTACTCCTCTCTAAACAGATGCTGCCTCACCCTTACGTGTCTCCAATGTCTTCTTTCCTTACAGGTGTAAAAATATTCTGGGAGTAAGTATTCCTCAGGCTCAGAGGAACAGATTCAAAGTAAAGAACTGTGAAAGGACTGGGGTGTTGGCAGGTAAGTCTCCACAGCAGAGAGGTGTGAAAGTGAAAAACATTTTACCAGGGAACATGAGATAGAACCTGATCGTGTGAAAGCTTGTTATAAAATCCCAGCTGTTACACAAATGTTATTTAGGGAAATATGCCTCCAATCCCCTGTGGTCTAGTTTACATTTTACTTCAATCCCACAAGACACAGAGCTACCTTTAACACAAGAGATCCTGTAGATGTTGGAAATCTTGAGCAACATAGATTTGTTCAGCAAGGAAGAATTCAGCATCTAGGGAGGGGAATAAACCGTTGATGTTTCAGCCTGAGAGCCTTCATCAGGACTGAAGGAGGATCTTGACCCAAAACATCCACTGTTACCTTTAATAACCTTTGAACTGGTTCAGTGATATTGTTACTGCACAGTCCAAGGATATCTAGAAAGCCAAAATATGAGTGGTAATATACTCAGTGATTGTATCTACATTGTAAATCTAGGAGATATGAATCCGGGTGTAGGAAGTAATCCTGCGGCACTTGGAGTTTGCACAAGCTGCAGTAAACCCCCGGTGGGAGTAAAATGGCACTTTGAAGGTGCTCATCCTGGTCAACCTAGGAAGCATCTCTCGCAAGGAAATGCTTTTTGCTCAACTCTCATAAGTAGATCACTTGAACCATCCTGCTTTTTTCACAGACAGTCAGGTATGTGGTCTCAGCAAGGTGCAGCTGATAGTACAAATCAGGTAACCACAGATATGATAGTTATATTGCTATGTCTGTCACAACTGCACTGGAAATTTTAGAGTTCAGATAGCTCACCATGCGGCCAATAGGAGGCCTTTTAAAGTAAAACAGTATGTCATTCAATAAATCTGCAAAGGGAGCCAAGAAGGAAAGGGTTAACTGCGGGCTTTTGCGTTCTTGCCACTTGGAAAAGATTAACTGCCAGTCAAAAACACATTGTTCCAATTTTCTGTATATCAAGTCATTAGCAAGAACATGTATATATTTCTCTGAAATTACTAAACCTCTGAATGTTGACTACAATAGTGACAGGAATTCAAAGGGAGTGAATGTTAACAAATGTCAGATGCTATTCCCTTGAGCTCCATTCAAAGCTAGCTCTTGGAATGAGATGTAACTTTATCACTCGCGCTGTGAATGGCTTTCATTTTTCAGCTAGGTGTGGTAACTTTAGTTTAAATGTCCATTAACCTCTGTACTACTTCTGTTTAGATTTGCAATGACATGAAGCAGAATAAGCTGAAATGAGATGTAATTTCAAGCATTGGAGCCATCAGATCAACTTAAGTTATTTATTTTATTTTGCCCACATGTCTTTAGTGCTTCATGGACCACACAGTGACCAAGAGAGTGAATTAATGAACCCTTCAGCTCACCTGGTAGACAGAGTCAAAACTAGTTCTTCCATATCTTACTTACTTACTGCTTGTTATGTCGCTGGCATTTGGGGCAGCAATGAAGGTCCTCCATCTCTGGTGGTGTTCAGGGCTTCCTTCATCATGCCAATAGCTTCTTCTCAATTTTCATTACTGTCAGTCATGCAAGTCCCAGGTGTTGCACTCAGATGCAGAAGGAACGTTCATTGCTGTTTCTGTAACAATTTTGTTTTACCAGTCAGGGTTGTTAGCCCTCAGCTGAATCCCCAAACTCGGAGCACCTGTGGACCACTCTTAGTCCGGCCTCTACCCTTTGACCTGTTTGGCATGGGTGACCGTACCAAGAGCTGTATTACTTTATGTACTGCATGCTTTTTCTCTACCAACGACAGGGCTTCTCCACAGGAGTTGTAATGTTACGTTGAAATTTTATGAGATATTGGCGAGGCCTTATTTGGAATATTGTGTGCAGCTTAGGTTACTTACTTACAGGAGAGATGTAAATATGATTAAACAAGTGCAGAGAAAATTTACAAGGATGTTGCCTGAACTTGAGGGCCTGAGTTATAGGGGAAAGTTGAATAGGTTTGGACTTCATTCCCTGGAGTGTAGGAGAATGAGGGGTGGTTTGATAGAGCAATACAAAATTATGAGGGATATAGATAGGGTAAATGCAAGCAGGCTTTTTGCACTGAGTTTGGGTGAGACTAGCATTAGAAGTCAAGGGTTAATGGGAACTTGAGGGAGAACTTCTTCAATCAGAGGGTGGTGAGACATTGAAGAGAAACTTGCATAGGTACTTGGATGGAAGGGTTATGGAGAGCTGCAGTTCAAGTGCAGCTCAATGGGAATAGACAGATAAACGGTTCAGCATGGACTAGATGGGTCGAAGGCCTTGTTTCTCTGGTGTAGTGCTCTATGACCATTCTATGACTAGGAGCCGGCAAGAGTATTCCTATCAAACTGGCAGCAAAAATTTGAAGGCAAGGAGCAGTGGTAAGAAAATCTTTGAATACATCAAGCAACTATTCTCATCATAGTACGGTGTGTCTGGAAACTTGTAAAGGTTTTAGGTGACTCCTGACTTGGAGTATTGTAAGCAGTTTAGGGCCCCTCATCTAAGAAAGTACATGCTGACACTGGAGGAACAAAGAGCGACCTCATTGAAACCAACTGAATGTTGAAAGGCCTCGAAAGAGTGGATGTGAAAAGGACATTTCCTATAGAGGGGGAATCTAAAACCAGAGGACACAGCCTCAGTATACAGGGGCATCCTTTAAGAAAGGAGATGAGGAGGAACTTCTTTAGCCAGAGACTGGTGAACCTGTGGGATTTGTTGCCACAGGCAGCTGTGGAGGCCAAGTCGTTGGGTATATTTAAGGCAGAGTTGATAGATTCTTGATAGTTAGGACATGAAGGGATATGGAGAGAAGGCAGGAGATTGGGGCCTTCAAGGGAAAATTGAATCAACCATGATGAAATGGCTGAGCAGTTTTGATGGGCCAAATGTCCTAATTCTGCTCCTATATCTTATGGTCTTTTGGTCCTCAGAGTTACAACGGGAAAGCTGGAAGGAAAAAGAAGCAGAGGCAGGCAGAGAATAAAAATGATAGATGGAATAACAGCATGGTTAGAAACAGGGGAGGCAACAACTACAATTCAGAGGGTCAGGGACCGTGATGGATGGAAAGACAGGATCGCCCATGCTGAACGGCAAGGCACCTGAATAATGATGAGAGGGATCAGAAATGGAGAGAGTGAGCAACGTCAAGTTCATGCGTGTCAGAATCACTGAGTATTTAACCTGGTCCCGACATATCAATGCAGCTATAAAGAAGGCAAGAAAGTAGCTATGTTTCATTGGGAGCTTGAAGGAATGTGGTTTGTCACCTACTTGAAAACTTCTATAGATGTATCATGGAGAACATTCTGACAGGCTACATCACTGTCTGGTATGGGTTGGTGGTGGGGGGGGCGGCTACTGCACAGGACTGAAAGAAGCTACAGAAAGTTGTAAAATTAGTCAGCTCCACTTGTGTACTGGCTTCTGTAGTATCCAAGACACCTTCAAAGAGCGGAGCCTCAGAAAGGCGGTGTCCATTATTAAAAACCCTAATCACTCAGGACATGCCCTCTACTTATTGTTACCATCAGGAAGGAGGTACAAAAGCCTGAACACACACACACACACACACACCCACTCAGTGATTCAGGGGCAGCTTCTTTCCCTCTGCCATGTGTGCAGTTTTGGTCTCCAAATTTGAGGAAGGACATTCTTGCTATTGAGGTAGTGCAGCGTAGGTTCACGAGGTTAATTCCCGGGATGGCAGGACAGTCATATCTTGAAAGATTGGAGCAACTGGGCTTGTATACACTGGAATTTAGAAGGATGAGAGGGGGTCTGATTGAAACATATAAGATTATTAAGGGATTGGACACACTAGAGGCAGGAAACGTGTTCCTGCTGTTGGGGGAGTCCAGAACAAGAGGCCACAGTTTAAGAATAATATAAGAATAAATGAGAACTCTGTTCTCATTTAGAACAGAGTTGAGGAAAAACTTTTTCACCCATAGAGTTATGGATCTGTGGAATGCTCTGCCTCAGAAAGCAGTGGAGGTCAATTCTCTGGATGCTTTCAAGAAAGAGTTAGATAGAACTCTTAAAGATAGTAGAGTCAAGGGACGTGGGGAGAAGGCAGGAACAGGGTACTGATTGTGGATGATCAGCCATGATCACAGTGAATGAGGGTGCTGGCTCGAATGGCAGAATGGCCTACTCCTGAACCTATTGTCTGTTGACTATCTAATTCCTAAATGGATATTGAACCCATGAACACCGCCTTATTTTGTTTGTATTATTTCTGTTTTGCATTATTTTTAATCTAAATATTTAATATACAGATATACCTTCTGTAATTGATTTACTTATTTATTTTTTCTTTCTATATTATCATGTATTGCATTGAACTGCTGCTGCTAAGTTAACATATTTCACAACATATGCTGGTGATAATATACCTGAGTCTGATTCTAATTATAAATAGCCGTAGTAACTCCAGCATGTTTGGCAAAAGAATAAATCAAGGAAGGTAGTGCACCCGTGGCTGACAAGAGAAATTAGGGATAGTATCAATTCCAAAGAAGCAGCATACAAATTAGCCAGAGAAAGTGGCTCACCTGAGGACTGGGAGAAATTCAGAGTTCAGCAGAGGAGGACAAAGGGCTTAATTAGGAAGGGGAAAAAAGATTATGAGAGAAAACTGGCAGGCAACATAAAAACGGACTGTAAAAGCTTTTATAGATATGTAAAAAGGAAAAGACTGGTTAAGACAAATGTAGGTCCCCTGCAGACAGAAACAGGTGAATTGATTATGGGGAGCAAGGACATGGCAGACCAATTGAATAATTACTTTGGTTCTGTCTTCACTAAGGAAGACATAAATAATCTTCCAGAAATAGTAGGGGACAGAGGGTCCAGTGTGATGGAGGAAATGAGCGAAATACATGTTAGTAGGGAAGTGGTGTTAGGTAAATTGAAGGGATTGAAGGCAGATAAATCCCCAGGGCCAGATGGTCTGCATCCCAGAGTGCTTAAGGAAGTAGCCCAAGAAATAGTGGATGCATTAGTGATAATTTTTCAAAACTCGTTAGATTCTGGACTAGTTCCTGAGGATTGGAGGGTGGCTAATGTAACTCCACTTTTTAAAAAAGGAGGGAGAGAGAAACCGGGGAATTATAGACCGGTTAGCCTAACGTCGGTGGTGGGGAAACTGCTGGAGTCAGTTATCAAGGATGTGATAACAGCACATTTGGAAAGCGGTGAAATGATCGGACAAAGTCAGCATGGATTTGTGAAAGGAAAATCATGTCTGACGAATCTCATAGAATTTTTTGAGGATGTAACTAGTAGAGTGGATAGGGGAAAACCAGTGGATGTGGTATATTTGGATTTTCAAAAGGCTTTTGACAAGGTCCCACACAGAAGATTAGTGTGCAAACTTAAAGCACACGGTATTGGGGGTAAGGTATTGGTGTGGGTGGAGAGTTGGTTAGCAGACAGGCAGCAAAGAGTGGGAATAAACGGGACCTTTTCAGAATGGCAGGCGGTGACTAGTGGGGTACCGCAAGGCTCAGTGCTGGGACCCCAGTTGTTTACAATATATATTAATGACTTGGATGAGGGAATTAAATGCAGCATCTCCAAGTTTTCGGATGACACGAAGCTGGGTGGCAGTGTTAGCTGTGAGGAGGATGCTAAGAGGATGCAGGGTGACTTGGATAGGTTGGGTGAGTGGGCAAATTCATTGCAGATGCAATTTAATGTGGATAAATGTGAAGTTATCCACTTTGGTAGCAAAAATAGGAAAACAGATTATTATCTGAATGGTGGCCGATTAGGAAAAGGGGAGGTGCAACGAGACCTGGGTGTCATTATACACCAGTCATTGAAAGTGGGCATGCAGGTACAGCAGGCGGTGAAAAAGGCGAATGGTATGCTGGCATTTATAGCGAGAGGATTTGAGTACAGGAGCAGGGAGGTACTACTGCAGTTGTACAAGGCCTTGGTGAGACCACACCTGGAGTATTGTGTGCAGTTTTGGTCCCCTAATCTGAGGAAAGACATCCTTGCCATAGAGGGAGTACAGAGAAGGTTCACCAGATTGATTCCTGGGATGGCAGGACTTTCATATGAAGAAAGACTGGATGAACTGGGCTTGTACTCGTTGGAATTTAGAAGATTGAGGGGGGATCTGATTGAAACGTATAAGATCCTAAAGGGATTGGACAGGCTAGATGCAGGAAGATTGTTCCCGATGTTGGGGAAGTCCAGAACGAGGGGTCACAGTTTGAGGATAGAGGGGAAGCCTTTTAGGACCGAGATTAGGAAAAACTTCTTCACACAGAGAGTGGTGAATCTGTGGAATTCTCTGCCACAGGAAACAGTTGAGGCCAGTTCATTGGCTATATTTAAGAGGGAGTTAGATATGGCCCTTGTGGCTACGGGGGTCAGGGGGTATGGAGGGAAGGCTGGGGCGGTGTTCTGAGTTGGATGATCAGCCATGATCATAATAAATGGCGGTGCAGGCTCGAAGGGCCGAATGGCCTACTCCTGTACCTATTTTCTATGTTTCTATGTTTCTATGTAGATCTGACTGGAGTCAGATTCAGGTACAGAAAGAATAAAGGGGAATCGATGCAAAACATTGCGTATAAACCTTTTAAGTACTAGAATGGCAATAGTACAAAGTAAGTCAGACTAGAAACCTTCTTAACAAACATTGTGTTTGAGATATTGTGCCAGTGGTTATACAAAACAAGTAGTGTTGTTTCTCAGCTTAAACGTAAGACTATAAGACTTGGAGCAGAATTAGGCCATTTGGCCCATTGAGTCTGCTCCGCCATTCAATCATGGCTGATCCTTTTTTCCCCTCCTCAGTCTCACTCTCTGGTCTTCTCCACATAACCTTTGATGCTAGGTCCAATCAAGAACCTATCAAGTTTTGCCTTCAATACACCCTAGTGGCCTCGCCTCCACAGTTGCCTTTGGAATAAATTCCACAAATTCACCATCCTCTGGCTAAGAAAGTTTCTCTACAACCCTGTTTTAAATGGACACCCCTCTATCCTTAGGCTGTGCCCTCTTGTCCTAAACTCCTCCATCATGGGAAACATTCTTTCAAAATCTACTCTGTCTAGGCCATTCAGCATTCGAATGGTATCAATGAAATCTCCCCTCATTTTTCTAAATTCCAGCAGGTACAAACCTAGAACCATCAAACGTTCCTAGTATGATAACCTTTTTATTCCTGGAATTATCATTGTGAACCTCCTCTGAACCCTCTCCAATGCCAGCACATATTTTCTTAGATGAGGAGTCAAAAACTGTTCACAATACTCAAGGTGAGGCCTCACCAGTGCCTTATAAAGCCTCAGCATCATAACCTTGCTCTTGTATACCAGACCTCTTGAAATGAATGTTAACACTGCATTTGCCTTCCTCACCAATGACTCTACCTGCAAGATAACCTTTACATCATTCTGCGCAAGGATTCTGAAGTGCCTTTGCACCTCAAATTTTTGGATTTTCTCCCTGATTAGAAGTAATCTGCACATTTATTTTGCCTACCAAAATGCATGACCATGCATTTTCCAACATTGTATTTCATTTGCCACTTTCTTGCCCATTCTTCTAATCTGTCTTAGTCCTTCTGCAGCAACCTGTTTCCTCAACACTACCGGCCCCTCCACCAATCTTCGTATTATCTGCAAACTTGGCAAAAAACCTATCTATTCCATCATCTAAATCATTTATATACAGCATAACAAGAAGTGGTCCCAACACCGACCCCTGCGGAACGCCACTACTCACCGGCAGTTAACCAGAAAAGGATCCTTTTATTCCCACTCACTGCCTCCTACAAATCAACCAATGCTCTAACCATGCCAGTAAGTTAGAATATAGAACATAGAATAGTACAGCACAGTACAGGCCCTTCAGCCCACAATGTTGTGCTGACCCTCAAACCCTGCCTCCCATATAAGCCCCCACTTTAAATTTGTCCATATACCTGTCTAGTAGTCTCTTAAACTTCACTAGTGTATCTGCCTCCACCATTGCCTCAGGCAGTGCATTCCATGCACCAACCACTCTCTGAGTAAAAAACCTTCCTCTAATATCCCCCTTGAACTTCCCACCCCTTACCTTAAAGCCATGTCCTCTTGTATTGAGCAGTGGTGCCCTGGGGAAGAGGCGCTGGCTATCCACTCTATCTGTAATACCCTGGGCTCTTAATTTGGTAAGCAGCCTCATGTGTGACACCTTGTCAAAGGCCTTCTGAAAGTCTAAATATACAACATCCACTATATCCCCTTTATCTATCCTACTTGTAATCTCCTCAAAGAATTCCAAGAGTTTTGCCACGCCAGATTTTCCCTTAAGGATGATATTATCCTATCTTGTCTCGTGTGTCCAAGTACTCCAAAGCCTCATTCTTGACAATTGACTCCAACATCTTTCCAACCACTGAGGTCAGGCTAACTGGTCTATAATTTCAATTCTGCAGCCTTCCTCCTTTCTTAAAGAGTGGAGTGACATTTGCAATTTTCCAGTCCTCTGGTACCATGCCAGAGTTCAATGATTTTTGAAAGGTCATTACTAATGCCTCCACAATCTCTACTGCTACCTTTTTCAGAATCCTAGTGTGCAGTTCATCTGGTCTGGGTGACTTAATATGCCCTTTGGTCTTTCAGCTTTTTGAGCACCTTCTCCCTTGTAATAGTAACTGCACTCACTTCTCTTCCCTCACACACTTCAAAATCTAGCACACTGCTAGTGTCTTCCACAGTGAAAAGTGATGCAAAATACTCAGTGAGTTCATCTGCCACCTCCTTGTCTCCTGTTATTATTTCTCCAGCCTCATTTTCTAGTGGTTCTATATTCACTCTCATCTCTCGTTAATTTTTTACATCCTTGAAAATTGTTTTACTATCCACTTTGATAGTGTTTGCTAGTTTGCTTTCATCTTGCATCTTTTCCCTCCTAATGACTCTTTGAGTTGCTTTCTGTAGGGTTTTAAAAACTTCCCAATCCTTCCCAATGTTTGTTATGTTACATGCCCTCTCAATTGCCTTTACATTAGCTTTGACTTCCCTTTTCAGCCACAGTTGTACAATTTTCTGATTTGAGTATTTCTTCGTTTTTGGAATACATCTATTCTGCTCCTCCCTCACTTTTCCCAGAAACTCACGCCATTGTCATCCCTGCCAGAATCTCCTTCCAATTTACTTTGGCCAACTCCTCTTTCACATCACTGTAATTTCCTTTACTCCACTGAAATACTGCTACATCAGACTTTACCTTCTCCTTATCAATTTTCAAACTGAACTCAGTCATATTGTGATAACTGCCTCTTTAGGGGTCCTTTACTTTAAGCTCTCTAATCACCACCAGTTCATTACATAACACCCAATCCAGTATAGCTGATTCCCTAGTAGGCTCAATGACAAACTACTCTAAAAAGCCATCTCTTAGGCATTCAACTAACTCACTTTCTTGAGATCCATTTCCAACCTGCTTTTCCCAATCAACCTCCATGTTGAAATCTCCCATGATTATCATAACATTGCCCTTCTAACATGCCTTTTTCATTTCCTGTTGCAAACTGAGGTCCACCTCCCAGCTACTGTAGGGAGGCCTGTATATAACTACCATCAGAGACCTTTTACTCTTGAAGTTTCTTAACTCAATCCACATGGATTCAACATCTTCTGATCCTATGTCACATCTTTCTAATGATTTTATGCTATTCTTTACCAGCAGAGGCATGCCACACCCTCTGCCTACCTTCCTATCCCTCCGGTACAGTGCGTAACCTTGGACATTTAGTTCCCAACTACAACCATCCTTCAGCCGTGACTCAGTGATGGCCACAACATCATACCTGACAATCTGTAAAAGTGCAACAAGATCATCCACCTTATTTCATATACTCCATGCACTGAGATATAACATTTTGAGCTCTGTATTTGCTACCCTTTTTGATCCTGCATCCCTAAAGTTCTAATACTTACCCTACCGGTTATGTCCTATCATCTGCCTGCCCTTCCTGACAGTCTGACTGCACACTGTCTTTGTCTTTTTACCATCCATCCTATCCTGAGTCCCTTCACTCCAGTTCCCACCCCCTACCAAACTAGTTTAAACCCTCCTCAACAGCTCTAACAAACTTGCCCACGAGACTATTGGTTCCCCTCCGGTTCAAGCACAAGCCATCGCTTTTGGACAGATCATACCTTCCCCAGAAGAGATCCCAATGATCTGAGAACCTGAAGCCCTGTCCCCTGCACCAGCTTCGCAGCCATGCATTTATTTGCCAAGTCATCCTGTTTCTAACCTCACTGGCACGTGGCATAGGCAGCAATCCAGAAATTACTACCCATAAAGCCCTGCTTCTCAGCTTTCTACCTAATTCTCTAAATCCTCTTTTCAGACCACCTTTGCTTTTCCTTCCTATGTCATTGGTACCAAAGTGTACCAAGACATTGGGCTGCTCTCCCTCCCTCTCCAAAATGTTGTGGACATGATCCGAAATGACCCTGACCCTGGCACCTGGGAGTCAACATACCATCTGGGTATCTCTTTCATGTCCACAGAATCTCTTGTCTGTTCGCCTGTCTACTGAGTCCCCTATCATTACCACTCCCCTCTTCAACCTCTTTCCCTTTTGCACCATGGACCTATGCTCAGTGCCAGTAACCCGGTCTCCGTGGCATTCCCTTGGGAGGTCATAAGACCATAAGACATAGGAGCAGAATTAGGCCTTTCAGCCCATCAAGTCTGGTCTGCCATTCCAACATGGCTGATCCCAGATCCCACTCAATCCCATGCACATGCCTTCTCACCATATCCTTTGATGCCCTGACCGCTCAGGAAATGATTACCCTCCACCTCAAATATATGCACAAACTTGGCCTCCACCGCAGTCTGTGGTAGAGCATTCCATGGATTTACTACTCTCTGGCTAAAAAAAATCCTCCTTATCTCTGTTCTAAAGGGTCAGCCCTCAATTTTGAGGCTGTGCCCTTTAGTTCTGGATACCCCCACCATAGGAAGCATCCTGTCCATATCCACCCTGTCTAGTCCTTTCAACATTTGGTAGTTTTCATTGAGATCCCCATGCATTCTTCCAAATTCCAGTGAGTACAGGTCCAAAGCTGCACTCATCCCCCACAAGAATATCCAAAGAGGTATACTTATTTTTGAGGGGAATGGCCGTAGAGAGGTGCTGTGTGTTAACTGCCTATTCACATTTCCATTTCTCCTGACAGTCACCCAGCTACTCGCCTTCTGTGTACAAACAGTAATGTTTGAGGACAGAGAGTAAAATGTGCTTGCTGAAATTTAATCCACTTGAGCTTCAGTTAGGTGGAGCTTCAATACAAAGCATGGGAGTGAGTTTGGCATTCAGCTGAGTTTGGCAGAGAAACCAGCTACTAGCATAATGGAGGTTAGTATCCACAACTCAGAGCAGTGAAATGATTGAGCTGCAAACAAAGGGCATGTAGCCTTTGTGGAAAACTAGGCCATTCCTGCAGCATAGAACAATCTCAACAATTTAGGTTCCCAGTGGAAGGGCGACTCTGATAGCAAAGAACCACAAAGGAGAGGCTTGTGTAATATTGAAGTCAATGATAGCATGAAGAACAGAGCTCAACTACAAATGTTTGTAGCATCAATGCCATTAGAGACAACAATGGAAAAGGCAGGAAACTGAAAGTAAAGCAAAGATGCAGGCAGCTACTGACTTCTCAGTTGTGGGCAAAGATCAAGAGCATAATAAATATAAATACACAAGATAGCTTGTACACGTACTGTAGATTGTTTGCACATTCATGCAGTGAAGCTAGGCACAGGGGTGTCTGTATATAAGGTGACTCTGACAGAAAATGACAAAGTAAAGGTGGCAGGGGATGTGGAGGAGTGGGTTAGTGGGGGAAGGTGCTGATCGGCCTTACTGCTTGGGAAAAGTAACTGTTTTCGATAAACACAAGACAAGTCTGCAGATGCTGGAAATCCAAAGCAACACACACAAAATGTTGGAGGAACTCAGCAGGTCCGGCAGCATCCATGGAAATGAATAGTCGATGTTTTGGGTGGAGACCCTTCTTCAGGACTGAGAATGAAAGGGAAGGATGCCAGAATTTTGAGTCTGGTGGTCCTGGTATGGTTGCTATATAGCCTCCTCCCTGATGGGAATAGGACAAACAGTCCATGAGCAGGGTGGATGGGATCATTCATGATGTTGCTGGCCCTCTTCTGGAACCCTTCTGTATGTTTGTCCCTGAGGGTCTTCAAACATACATTTCCGACATTAAGAAGCACATAACCAAATGGCAAACAATTTACCAGAACAGCGAAATTTACAAGAAATTAGAAGCCTGCCTTATCATTCAACATGATCATGGCTGATATGCTGAACTCAATTCCTATTCTGTACCATTGCTCCATATTCCTCTATTCCTCAATCTATCAAATATATTCCAACATTTCACATAAAATAATTTTAATGGTCCAGCTTCCACCACCTGCCAGGGTAGAGAATTCCAAAGATTTATTACTCAGAAATTTCTACACACTTCAGTTTTAAGTGACTGGCCCTTTATCCTATAATTACTAGTTTGAGACTGTCCCAGTAGTGAAAACATTCCAACACCTATTCTCGTAAAGCTCCCTTAGCATCTCATATGTTTAAATAAGGCCACCACTCATTCTTCTAGATTCCAAGGAATACAGGTCCAAATGATTTAGTTTCTCTTGGTATGTAGTCAGGCTGCCCCCAGAACATCCTTAGGTTATGTTAGTTGCTAATGGAAACAACACATTTGTTTCAATGTACATGTGATAAATACATAAATAAGTCTGAATCCGACAACTCTTTTATCCCAGTGATAACTTCAGTCAATTTATTATCAAAATATGTATATGTCACAATGTACTACCTTAATTAATTTTCTTGTAGAGATTCACAGTAGAACGAACAAATTCAATAGAGTCAATGAAAACCTACACACAGGCAAACAACCAACATGGAAAAGAAGACATACTGCGCAAATAAGTAAACAGACAATACTGAGAATATGCCTTGTAGCGTCCTTGAAAGTTAATCCCTCAGTTGTGAAATCAGTTCAGAGTTGAGGTGAGTGAAGTTCATGACCTTGGTTCAGGTAATAGCTGTTCCTGAACCTGGTGGTGTGGGTCCTGACCCTCCTGTACCTCCTTTCTGATGGCAGAAGCAAAAAGAGAACATGGCCTGGATGGCGAGGGTCCTTAATTATGGATGTTGCTTTCGCGTGGCGTGCATCCTTGTAGGTGTGCTCAAAGGTGAACCGCCTTTGTACTGCCTCCAATGTCACTATATCTTCTCATTTGTAAGAGGATCAAAACTGTGTGCAGTTTTCCAAATGAAGCCTCACCAACACAGATAAAACTGCATAAAACCTCCCTACTTTGAAACTCCAATCCCTTTGCATTTCAGAGGTCAGTGTGTATAGTGCAGGAGGTGCTAAACATGTAGAAGAGAGCAGTTATTGTGATGAAGCACTGACTTGCAGATTTTCTGCTGAGTTACAGATCAATGCAATGCACCATAACGGGCTAAATTCCTGCAGGTGTACAGTGGCACAGAAGACCCAGGGCACGTCTGAGTCTGACACAATGTAATCTGGAATAAGAAGCACTTCCACAAAGCAAACATCTCAAGAGGTGCTACAGAGGAGAGGATATTGAAATCACCTGACAAGGTCATTGTGCTGGGAACACCAGGCATATTGGACATCAAAAATTGGAATATCAGAGAGATGTAGGTTTCCAAGAATAATCTTGTAAAACCATCTGAGAAATTCAAAAATGTTTACATGGATCATAGAAACATAGAAAACCTACAGCACCATACAGGTCCTTCGACCCACAAAGCTGTGCCGAGCATGTCCTTACCTTAGAACTACCTAGGCTTTACCCACAGCCCTCTATTTTTCTATGCTCCATGTATCCATCCAGGGGTCTCTTAAAAGACCTTATCGTTTCTGCCTCTATCACCACCGCCGGCAGCCCATTCCACACACTCACCACTCTCTGTGTAAAAAAACTTATCCCTGACATCTCCTCTGTACCTTCTTCCAAGCACCTTAAAACTATGCCCTCTCATGCTCGCCATTTCAGCCCTGGGAAAAAAGCCTTTGTCTATCCACATGATCAATGCCTCTCATTATCTTGTACACCTCTGTCAGGTCACCTCTCATCCTCCGTTGCTCCAAGGAGAAAAGGCTGAGTTCACTCAACCTATTCTCATAAGGCATGCACCCCAATCCAGGCAACATCCTTGTAAATCTCCTCTGCACTCTTTCTATGGTTTCCATGTCCTTCCTGTTGTAAGGTGACCAGAATTGAACACAGTACTCCAAGCGGAGTCTGATCAGGGTCCTATATAGCTGCAACTTGATCTTGATCACTTCATCTTCACATAATAATTCCAGAAGAATAATGAAGAAGTCGGTCAATTTGAATATCCTATAATATTTAGTGAAATTCATTTTTGAAGGCTGTAATGACTGGCCACATAAATATATTTTTATTTCCCTTTGTTTTAGGACATTTTCAGGCCACTAGGAGAAATACTCTGTCACAGCGAGAAATTACCCAGTCAGAAGGGTGCAAAGAAAATTAAAGAGCTCTTTAGTTTCATTATAATCCCATAGATATTAACATGCCAATTTTATATTGAAGGTTTTATACAAAGGTTCTGAACTTAAAGAGGGGTAACTTTGAAGGTATGAGACGTGAATTAGCTAAGATAGACTGGCAAATGACACTTAAAGGATTGACGGTGGATATGCAATGGCAAGCATTTAAAGGTTGCATGGATGAACTACAACAATTGTTCATCCCAGTTTGGCAAAAGAATAAATCAAGGAAGGTAGTGCACCCGTGGCTGACAAGAGAAATTAGGGATAGTATCAATTCCAAAGAAGCAGCATACAAATTAGCCAGAGAAAGTGGCTCACCTGAGGACTGGGAGAAATTCAGAGTTCAGCAGAGGAGGACAAAGGGCTTAATTAGGAAGGGGAAAAAAGATTATGAGAGAAAACTGGCAGGGAACATAAAAACTGACAGTAAAAGCTTTTATAGGTATGTAAAAAGGAAAAGACTGGTAGGTCTTTTCCTACAAATGTAGGCCCCCTACAGACAGAAACAGGTGAATTGATTATGGGGAGCAAGGACATGGCAGACCAATTGAATAATTACTTTGGTTCTGTCTTCACTAAGGAGGACATAAATAATCTTCCAGAAATAGTAGGGGACAGAGGGTCCAGTGAGATGGAGGAACTGAGTGAAATACTTGTTAGTAGGGAAGTGGTGTTAGGTAAATTGAAGGGATTGAAGGCAGATAAATCCCCAGGGCCAGATGGTCTGCATCCTAGAGTGCTTAAGGAAGTAGCCCAAGAAATAGTGGATGCATTAGTGATAATTTTTCAAAACTCGTTAGATTCTGGACTAGTTTCTGAGGATTGGAGGGTGGCTAATGTAACCCCACTTTTTAAAAAAGGAGGGAGAGAGAAACCGGGGAATTATAGACTGGTTAGCCTAACGTCGGTGGTGGGGAAACTGCTGGAGTCAGTTATCAAAGATGTGATAACAGCATATTTGGAAAGCGGTAAAATCATCGGACAAAGTCAACATGGATTTGTGAAGGGAAAATCATGTCTGACGAATCTCATAGAATTTTTTGAGGATGTAACTAGTAGAGTGGATGGGGGGAACCAGTGGATGTGGTATATTTGGATTTTCAAAAGGCTTTTGACAAGGTCCCACACAGGAGATTAGTGTGCAAACTTAAAGCACATGGTATTGGAGGTAAGGTATTGATGTGGATGGAGAATTGGTTAGCAGAAAGGAAGCAAAGAGTGGGAATAAACGGGACCTTTTCAGAATGGCAGGCGGTGACTAGTGGGGTACCGCAAGGCTCAGTGTTGGGACCTCAGTTGTTTACAATATATATTAATGACTTGGATGAGGGAATTAAATGCAGCATCTCCAAGTTTGTGGATGACACGAAGCTGGGTGGCAGTGTTAGCTGTGAGGAGGATGCTAAGAGGATGCAGGGTGACTTGGATAGGTTGGGTGAGTGGGCAAATTCATGGCAGATGCAATTTAATGTGGATAAATGTGAAGTTATCCACTTTGGTAGCAAAAATAGGAAAACAGATTATTATCTGAATGGTGGCCGATTAGGAAAAGGGGAGGTGCAACGAGACCTGGGTGTCATTATACACCAGTCATTGAAAGTGGACATGCAGGTACAGCG
This sequence comes from Mobula birostris, assembly GCF_030028105.1. Lineage (NCBI taxonomy): Eukaryota > Metazoa > Chordata > Chondrichthyes > Myliobatiformes > Myliobatidae > Mobula > Mobula birostris. The sequence continues at coordinate 30,109,351 of NC_092375.1, read as the reverse complement.
GGCGGTGAAAAAGGCGAATGGTATGCTAGCATTTATAGCGAGAGGATTTGAGTACAGGAACAGGGAGGTACTACTGCAGTTGTACAAGGCCTTGGTGAGACCACACCTGGAGTATTGTGTGCAGTTTTGGTCCCCTAATCTGAGGAAAGACATCCTTGCCATAGAGGTAGTACAAAGAAGGTTCACCAGATTGATTCCTGGGATGGCAGGACTTTCATATGAAGAAAGACTGGATGAACTGGGCTTGTACTCGTTGGAATTTAGAAGATTGAGGGGGGATTTGATTGAAACGTATAAAATCCTAAAGAGATTGGATAGGCTAGATGCAGGAAGATTGTTCCCGATGTTGGGGAAGTCCAGAACGAGGGGTCACAGTTTGAGGATAAAGGGGAAGCCTTTTAGGACCGAGATTAGGAAAAACTTCTTCACTCAGAGAGTGGTGAATCTGTGGAATTCTCTGCCACAGGAAGCAGTTGAGGCCAGTACATTGGCTTTATTTAAGTGGGAGTTAGATATGGCCCTTGTGGCTACGGGGATCAGGGGGTATGGAGGGAAGGCTGGGGCGGGGTTCTGAGTTGGATGAACAGTCATGATCATAATAAATGGCGGTGCAGGCTCGAAGGGCCGAATGGCCTACTCCTGCACCTATTTTCTATGTTTCTATGTTATGCGGGAGCAACTTGCCTGTTGTTCTGATATTTGAAAGAGACAAGTAAAGTTGGTAATTGTAGTTGTGCTGTTTGTATAAAATTACCATTATTTATACTGTTAAGTACCTTCATTTGACCTTTCTCGACTTAGAGTCTGTTTTCCAAATGTACTGGTGAAGTGTTGTGTAGTGTTTAAGATATTTCCCTATGGTTTCTGAATTTTTCTCAAATACAGGTTCATATTAGTTTTACATAAGTGTCTACTCCTTTAATAGACTGAGCCAAGAAACAAATTGTTCCACTCTTTAGATTTGAAGAATCTCACTGACACAAGTGTAGCTCAAGGATTTGTGCTCAGCCCCTTGCTCTACTCTCTCCACTCTCATGACTGTGTGGCCAGGCACAGTTTAAGTGTCATCTATCAATTCAACAATAGCTCCATTTTGTTGGCAGAATTGCAGATGGCTATGCGGAGGCTTACCAGAGTGAGTTTGGCGAGCTGGTTGAGTGGTTTCACAAAAACAACCTCACACTCAACATCAGCAAGACCAAAGAATTCACTGTAGACTTCAGGAAGGTGAAGCTAGGACAATACACACCAAATTTCATTGAGAGGTCAGTAGTGGAAAGGGTGAGCAGTTTCAAGTCCCTGAGTGTCAGAGGGTCTGTCCTGGGCCCAGTACATAGATGTAATCATGAAGAAGGTGTGACAGTGCTTCTACTTCATTCAGAGCTTGATGAAATTTGGATTATCACCAGAGACTCTTTCAAACTTTGACAGATGTACAGTAGAGAACATTCTGACTGGTTGCATCACAGCTTGGTATAGGGTTTCAGCCAATTTCATCTCCTGCACAGTTCTCTCCAGCACTAAGGTCCTCTTCATGATGCAGTGCCTCAAGAAGGCAGCATCTAACAATAAGGGCACTCTACCATCCAGGATGTGCCCTCTTCTCATTGCTACCAACAGGAAGGAGGTGGAGGAATTTATTCTTATCAGCTCTCATAGACTTACAGAGCCATCGAGCATATGAAACAGGCCCTTTCGTCCACCAAGTCTGCACGAATAGTTGAGCACCATCTGTACTTTTTTAATGCTCATCCAAATTTTTATTTATTTCCTTTCTCCCCTGCTACCCTTTTCTACCATCCACTACATGCTTCAACTTCATGAAAATCATTCTAAATTTAAATGCAAGATTTTTCTACAGCTTTGCAATCCAACCAGCAGCTTCTACCAAATAAAAAAATTATTGGATATAACTTCCTTGGAAAAGCTGGTCAATGTTTAGAAAGCTTAGAAAAGTTGATGGATACCACTACTATTCATGCTCTTGTCTGTTAAACAAGATCAGTTACTTTTTCTCCCCTCCTAAAAGTCCTTCTACTCTCCCATTTTCCTGTATGTGTGTGATTATGTGGCAGTAGAATTTGGAGTTTGTTGAGAATTGTCAGCGTCCCATAGCCAATTTTTTCCCCCTCAACACACACGAAGTACTGCAGGAACTCAGCAAGTCAGGCAGCATCTACGGAGGAGAATAGACAGTTGGACGTTGGAGGTGGAGTTAAGATGGCACTAAATGGCAACTCCTTTGCTTGCATCTTTGGAAACAGCTCTGTTTCCATCTTTCATATCTTTAATTTTCACTTTCAGGGTTCTTTTGAAGACCCTGACCTGGAGTTACACACAGATTTTGGTTCTTTATGTGACTGGGACCCGTTCTTGGGGTTTCAGGACCAGCTGTTGTTTGGCACGCCAAGGGTTCGGCCTAGAGTCCGGCTTGTGTTTGAAAACCTAAGATCTGGAGGCTCTGGAGATGGGCGGATCAAGGGTCGGTGTCACGGCTGGAGTTTCGTGTGTCATTGGGGAGGCCAGAAAATATTCCGCTGTGGGCCCGAAAACCTCAGATCTTTGCAATCTTCAGGCACATAGCTCGTAAGAAGCGACAAAACGGACTTTTTAACATTGTAAACCAGTGGGTTGTTGTTAGGTCTCCCGCTCGCTGTGAAAATGGAGGTCACCCCCCTCTCCCTCACTAGGGAGAGAGAGAACCTGTGGTTTGTCAAATGCCGGATGAAATGCGATAGTCTTTGGGGTGACTGCAAGGTCTGTCTCTTTGCTATCGCCTAGCTCACGCCTGTGCTCGGTAGCGAGTGCACTTTTTTTTGCTGGATGGGGACCGTTACTTGCTGCCGCTTATGTGAGGGAGGGCAGAGCTTGGGGGGCACTTGGGGTTCTCTTGTTTAACTGTCATTTATGCTTTGGGGCCCTTCTCTGTTTTCATGGATGTTTGCGAAGAAAAAGCATTTCAGGATATATATTGTATACATTTCTCTGACATTAAACTGGACCTTTGAATCTTTGACATCTTGGACTGAGGCCCTTCATCAAGACAGAGAGAACAGGTTGCCTGACTTGCTGAGTTCCCCCAGTATGTTATGTGTATTGCTCAAGATTTCTGGCATCTGCAAAATCGCTTGGATTCAGGTTTTTCCCTCAGTCTATCTGTAGTGTCTTTTTGGAGCTTCCGTAACAATTGACTGCTCGGTGTTGTTAGCCCTGAGCTGAACCCCCAGATCTGGAGGACTGTGCACCACTCATTCTGGCCTCTACCCTTTGACCTGTTTGGCATGGGTGATCCTACCAGAAGTCAAAGCAAAAGGCCCTGACTCCAGTCAAAATTGTCTCCGGGTCATTGAGGTAGGCAAGCCTCCAAACCCTACGACATGGTTGTGGTCCTCTTGGAAAGGTTACTTTAAAGAGTTGCATTCTATGTTACGAAATTCTCTTCCAAATGACATACACCATCACATCTGTCACAAGCAAACGGCAATATTTCAAAATGAAAGGAGTCAATAGAACTCTGTTAAAAATCTCAAATATCTAAGTTGGTAATAATGTTATTTGTGACAATCTGCACCAGATCAGCTGACTCTGTGAGAAAGTCTCGCCATTTGACAAAGTCAAAGCACTGGTTTCTGTTGTTTTACCAATGTTTTAAAACTTTATATTCAGTAGGAGCTGCAAATAAGTTAAAAGCTTTTGTCGGAGCCATTCAACCTCCTGTAGGTGTCAAATTCAATACTTCTAACACTTTTGATATACAGAAATTTCTCCAGTACTGCAGGTAACAGAAATTGCAAAAAAGAGCAAATGACACCGAACAAGCATTATATTCCCCACAAGAAACAACTGAGTTACAAAGAAAGAAATCTATCTCTAGAATAACCTCTCGATATTTCATATCATAAGAAGCACTAATGTTAATTAAGAATTAATCAACTATCTTTTAAGCATTGTGGATTCTCAATCAACCAACAGTCAAATCAAAAGGCTGTATAAACCTCCATAGGCAGTGCTCTCATCTTAAAAGGTCCAAGCTTGCAGATTTAAAAGCCACCGCCAGAGAGCCTCTGGCCAACATAGTACCAGAAGAATCATGACACATTAACCATCGTATAATAATAGTACATCAAATGCACTTAGAGAACAGTAAAATATTTTGTACATAAAACCACAGTATGAAATCACTGACAGCACATAACTGCAGTTGCAGTCCAATTAGATTATATTAGTTACAGTTAAGAGTACATTAAAATGGATTAAATTCACAGGAGTCTCCCATACTTTTAACCAAACAAACTACACCTTTCCATTTGCAGACACACCATATAGCATGGACGATTGCTGCTCTATAAATATTAGGCACCACAGTAATGTAACAGCGCGATGCTATTACCGCTCAGGGTGTCAGAGTTTGGAGTTCAATTGCGACGTCTTCTGTAAGGAGACTGCACGTCTTCCCCGTGGAATGCACTGGTTCCCTGCGGGTGCTCTAGTTTCCTCCCACAGTCCAAGGATGTACAAGTTAGTTGGTAAATTGGTCACTGTACACTTTCCCGTGATTAGGTTCAGGTTAAATCAGGGGTTGTTGGGCAGTGCAGCTCAAAGGGCTGGAAGGCTAAATTTCAATAAATAAACAAACAGAGAATTTTATGAAAACTTCTCAAAACATTCAAAAAATGGACTGACACAGGCTGTTAAAAAGCTCTCAAACAAGCATTGACTATTTTAATAAACGATAAAGTAATTACTGAGCAATAGGTTTATTGACTTGTAATGTGTATTAATAATTTTGCATTAGACTTTGCATTATTCATGATTTTGCATTATTCATGTAGGGTGTCTAATAAATTATCTTGGACAATCAAAGTCACTTTAAATTAATTGTTTGTTCAAAATTGGTTGCCTAAGGTTTATTTTCATGGGTAGCCACACTGCTTTGGTCAAAGTGACTAATACTCTTGCATATTAAAGGATTCACATTAGCCTTACTCACCAGGCAGGACCTCACCAAATCATATTCAGTACATCTGTTTAGCTCTGCCTGACTTTAACCTCCTCTGAAGCCTTTGGAGGTTAATTTTGGGCAGGTTGCAAATACAGTTTTTTAAAAAATTGTTGCATATTATACTCTGTTTATGTAATTCAATTCAATCAATGTTAATGGAAACAAATTTCACAATTGAAGTATAACACAATCTCATTTTGTGGCTGCAACAGCTGCTGAATTTCTATCCCTTGGTATCATGCTCCACTCAATATCATAGCTTTGATGAGTATGTTAGGATAAAACTCCCCACAAACTGTAATCTTTCTTTACTATAAGCAGCATAACTTACTCAGTTTTCAATGGGAACAATCTTAGCAAGGATCACTAACTGAAATCAGGAATACAAATCCTTGCTGTTGTGTTGACCGACTTAACTCCACATAGATTAAAAGTTGTATTTGGGAATCATCTCCCAACAGATTTTTTTTTTACTTCTGGATAGTATTAGGTGACATAGATATTCATTGGTGCATCAAAGGGGCTTTAATCAAGATGGATTATAATGATTTGGATCATATCGCATTGTGGCCAAGACACTCTAGCTCAGGGGTGACCAACCTTTCACATTCCATGCGTAAATTTTTTCACACGCGAGTTCAGATACGATTTTTTTTACACACGAGTTCTATATTAACATATTTTTACAAGAATTGAATGGGGGTAGAAGAGCGGTATAGCGCATCTAAACTCATGAGTGAAAAATTGGAAGCATGGAATGTAGAAGGTTGGCCACCCCTCCCAGCTTATGCAATGGTCTTTTCACAGCCACAGGCCTAACTCCAGGCCTAACTTGATATTTCCCTGATGGTAAATATTGTCATTTGCAATTGTTTTAAGTTACAGATGCATTTCAGACTGCTAGATTTTGTGCTACAGAAACTTAAATCCAGCTTGAATATTGTAAGTAGGAAAGAAAATTCTTTGATTGTGTTTAGTTTAAACGTGCGCCAGACAGTGTTATTGGGAAAGGTGATATTCTGATCAGATGAGTCAAGCGTTCAGATTGTTAAATAAAGATACTATTCCTATTGGTATAATAATTAGACCTTCCTTATATCAATACTGGAGCCATGGATTTTGAGTTATCAGTGATAACTTAGAATCTAATAACACCTTGTTGCTCCTTTCTAATTTATTATTATTTTACAATCCAGCCTTTTATGTTGCAAAGCTAAAACAAGTATCAGAAGATGAATCTTATCAGCATAGAAACTGTGTAAAATGAATACCTTTTGCCTCTTTTTATCTGTCAGATCTCAATAATATTCTATTGTTATTTATTTGAAAACACCTTTAGTAAATGCAACTTAAATCTAAAATTCATAGCATGAAACAGGCAAATTTTATTCTGTTCAGCTGAAAGTTAGTACTCACTAGAGCAGTGGATTACTACGGTGTTAAATTAATATAATGTCCCAGGATCTAACGTGTTGTCACAGCTCACCACTTGATGAAGCTATTATTGAGATTGTCCTCAGTCTAATAACTTCACTGAATCCATCCCTCCCATGTAAAAGGAAGCTGCAATGTTTGGTTTTGTTTTTGAGAATCACCTAATTACAGTGAGTGAAGGGGCATTATTCTTTTTACATCAATATTTCTAATATTCCTAGTTATAACCAATTTAAGTAAAGATCTATTTCCATGAAGAAGTTCATTATTCATTTGAGAGGGTCCATAATATTTTTGTTTAAAAATCAGTCTTACACACCTGGTGTCTGATTCAGTAGTTTAGAGATGAAAGTCCCTGGTTCTGAAAGTTCATGTGTATCGATGAGTTTGTGCAGATTCATTTTTGAGAGAACATACAGCCACAACATCGGTTTGCAACTCACAGTAGTATTAAATCCACACCCAGATAGTTTACAGAATGTTTGGTATGGGAAATGGTAATGCAACAACTGTTGCAAGCGGGATGCTTCTTCAAGGTTCGGGTTAGTTCTTTGTGGTGAAATTGGCTTTCCTCTGTTTTGCACTATGCTGCTCCAGAATGGTCATCTGCGATGGAAAATGCTCCATCTCCAGGCTTGCATCTCTCACCTTACAAAAAAGAAATGCAGAACTGAAGGACCCATTCAATGACCCCAGGTGGGACTTGTGATTGTAGAGTGTTGCTCTGCTTGTCTAGTTTTTCAACCAAGGTACCAGATTTTATTGAGAGTATCTGCAGATTATAGACTGTTACCAAGTGATTGTACACTCTTGATTTTATCCTCCATCTGTGATAAAATGTGAATTTTAAAAATAAAGTTCTAGTCATACATTTCATTGAATTATAAAGTCATGCAATAAAAGAAGAAACTCTTTATCCCACGGTGTCTATGCCAACCATCAGGTATCTACCTACCTTCATTTGGTCCAAAGCCTTCAATGTGCTTGAAATTCTAATTATCATCCAGATATTTCTCCACTTGCCTCCACTCCTATGTGTTCTAAAAGATAAACATTCTTCCTCAGATCCCTGTGAAACCTCTAATTATTTACTTTGAACTTATGTCCTCTGGTTATAGACCCTCCGTTATGGGGAAAGCTTCTGCTATCTACCCTATCGATGACCCTTATAAATAGGCTGAATTGATTTTCCTAGGAGCAGAGAAAGGAAGTTTCTGCTCCAAGGAAAATCAATGCAGCCTATTTATTTTCTCCTTGTAACTAAAATGTTCCATGACAGGCAACATCCTGTAGCGTCTCTATCTCCAATCCAATCATGTGGCAAACAGAAATGCAAGCAATACCCCAATAATGGCCCAAATAAAATTTTATTAATTTGCACAATAGCCTCTATGCTCTGATATGCCATGCCCTGACTAATGAAGGCAAGCATCCTGCATATTTTTTTCACTACCTTATCAACCTGTGGTTCTATGTTTAGGAAACAATGGAACCTGTATGCCATGTTCCCTTTATTCCCTAATACCCTTTTTGGCCCAAACATTCATGTAATGTGAACTACCCTAAATGCATCTCCTTGCTCTTATGGGGATTAAGTTCTATCTGCCATTCTTCCACCCAATACACCAGCTAATCAATATTGTTCTGCATTTTGAGACTCACTTTGCGCTATCAATGCAAACAGTTTGTATGTCATACTTCCTACTTTTACATCAGAGTCATTTTTGAATGTAAGAAACAGTAAGTGTCTTAGGACTAATCTCTGTGATACACTACTGGTCACAGACTTCCCTCCACAAAATCGATCCGCCACCATCACTCTCCAGATCACATTAACAACTTTAAACCCAATTTGCTAATTTGACATGGGCACTAATCTTTTAGACCAGCTTTCTATATGGGACCACATGTCCATATAAACTAACTCTATCTTTCATCTATATGTTTTGTTGCTTCTTCAAAAAGAAGCAATTTAAGTTGTTCCACCAACAAAGCTGTGCTGACCATCCCTGAGAAATGCTTGTTTTTCTAACTGTGGATAAATTTTGTATATCTTTTTCAGGTCAACTGAAGGGGTAGCCAGTCAGGATCGAGGCAAGCAGACGGGGGGGGGGGGGGGGGTTGCTACATAAGCTTGAGCACTCCCAGAGAGAAACGCCAACAACTGCACACTGAGGATGTCACCCCTACTGCCGATGAACCGTTTGCAAGCTAACTGCCAAACTCAGCGAACACCGCAGCATCAAACACCTGAACCCGAGCTACCAATATTCGGCACCATCCTGAAGTGGAAGGTTGGAAAGGATTATTCTGTTCCCAATTCGCGTCACTGTGCAAGATTTCCTTAGGTTACTATGGACTAGAATCACCAACTGGGTTTTCTAAGACTGAAATTCACGGACATTTGAAAAGAGGGTGGTGAATATTGGTCACACTCAGACTCTGCCCAACAGATCCATTGCCAAAGTCCAGGGATTGATTTACTTCAATTACCTGGACAATCACCCTACTCTGAGGAGGTATAGGAGCCGGTGGATGCACACGCAATGTTTTAGAGACAGCTTCTTCCCCTCTGCCATCAGATTTCTGAACGCATACCTCACTAGTTTGCTCTCTTTTTGGACTATTTATTTATTTTGTTCTATATTCTTACGTAATTTATAGTCATTTTTATGTATTGCACTGTACTAATCGCTTAAAGCAACAAATCTCATGACATATATCAGTGATGATAAACCTGATTCTGCTCAGTGGTCACAGAAAAGAACTGTGTCCCAAAGATAAGCAAAAATTAAAGACCAAGAAACATTTAACTCCTTGAAGAAATAAATAAATGTCTTCCTTTTCACACATGACCACTAAATTAAAGACAACACAGTGATTCAAAATAACACAATATCAAAACACTGCAGTGGGGCAGTGCTCTTGAGGTTCAACAGCATGGGCAGAAAAAGAAACAAGCTCTCTTACATCTTTCAGGTCTTAAGACTTTAAAGCCTCTTAGATCTTATGACCTTTCACCTGAAACTGCAGCAATTTACAGAAAAAATGGGAAATTAGCTAAAACTCACTGAGAAACTTCAAAGCTTACAACCAAGGAAAGAGCTATAGCATTTCTTTTTGCTGATAGGCAATCATATGCCCTAAACTCTGGCTGTAAAGTCATCCTCTCAGCTAAGTGTCATTTAAGAGACTCTTGGATAGGTACATGGAGGTCAGAAAAATAGAGGGCTATTAAATGTTTCTATGTTAATAAATCAGCCATGATGGAATGGTGGACCAGACATGAAAGTCCGAATGGCCTAATTTTGCTCCTATGTCATATGGTCTAATGCATGAGAAAAATAGGTCAATGACATTTTAAAGTTGCTGGTGAACGCAGCAGGCCAGGCAGCACCTCCAGGAAGAGGTACTGTCGACGTTTCGGGCAGAGACCCTTCGTCAGGACTGATGCTGCCTGGCCTGCTGCGTTCACCAGCAACTTTTATGTGTGTTGCTTGAAATTCCAGCGTCTGCAGATTTCCTCGTGTTTGCGTCAATGACATTTTGTCACATTTACCTTGTCAAAACTATTGCAATCAGCTGATTGCACTGAAGACAAAATGGAAATTTTGCTCTCTGAGGCTTTTTACTGCACAAAAAAAACATGTTTTGAAAATGGATAACTGGGCACTGAAGAGAGGTAAAGGATCATATAGAAGTTGCACAGACTTAATTGTTAAACCAAATTTTCAGAGTAGTTCTGCCACGGACAGTCTCAAACCTGGCTGTGAAAGGAAGAGGGTTGGGCATAGGGCCAGCAACTTCATCCTGCAAAAACCCAGAGCTACAGAAATGTCAACAGAAGCTCAAAGACCTCATTCCTGGGAAAGGAAAGATCTTTGATGGGCTAAGCCTTGAAAGACCGGCACAGGACAGAGGACTCTGGCAGATGGCTGTTGGTGGGGGTGATGGGCATAAGAAGAAGAAATTTTCAGAGTGAACTTTATACACCTTAATTAGGTTGGATTAAAATCAGATTCTAGAAGTGGTCATGCATAGTTGTAATATTCTTGTAATAATTGAATTTGTTTACCTTGCAAATCTTCATTTTAAAATATAATGAAAATATCTGGCTCTTTTGCTAAAAAAAACTAAACGACAAGCCACTTCAAACTGAAGAGTAAGCTTTAAAGATAGGTGAAACCTGACAACCCAAAATTTGAGTAAAAGGTGTCTCTCTCCATTTGAAGGGAACAGAATGTAAAAGCTCAATTCTACACAGTATATATCAATGATATCGAGACAATCTCTATACAGCCACAGGATGAAGACACTTACATATTTCCTTATGGCACTGGAAATGTCTGTCTGAGAAACTAACCTAAAGCACTTAACTGTGGAGCACAAAATATATTCATTAGATGGCCTTTATAAAGCTATTAGTTTACTAAAGGAGAAGCTGTAATAATAACAGGAAAACACAATGATAATTTGTAATTGCATACTGGAGGCAAATGGCCAGCACTGTTACTCCTGATGCCTTTGGTACTGTAGAGCTTCTGGAGCCAAAGCCACTTCCCCAGCTGAGGCACTGAAATAACAAAACTAATATGACCATCCAGTCTCTTCTACCTAATTCCAAATGTGTTGATACGCAGAAGAGCATTTTGTATTTTTTACACACATTTCTTGAGGATTCTGTTAGCTAACCAATGTATTGAATGCCAATATCACGATGAGATCCCAATCTGGGCACTACAGATGACCAGTGCTGTTTTGCACAGACATTTTCATTGTGATTGAGGTGAAGTATATACTTTTTGAAGATTAAGAGTTCATCAATGAACAGTAAATAGATGTTCAGACAGATGGAGGCTGTCTTTTGCTGTTAAGGATTTTTTGGTGAGATCAATTGGTACAATAGCAATGTCTCTTTTCTATGTAGAGACAACATATCGCGTTTATAGAGTAACACAGCATGGAAACAGGCTCTTTAACCCAACTGGTCCATTCCAAACAAAATGTCCCATCGAAACTATTGTCATAGTGGTAAGTCACATAATGACGTCATCATTATTTCTCTCTAGGCGCAATGATATTTTAGCCCATTTACATCTGGACACTTCAATTATTTTCATTCATAAATGTTACTAAATAATTTTTTTATATTCACATGAAAAGCTTCTGCTGAGTGATCTCTTCGTACTCTTGCTGTGAAAGCTTTCTACTCTATCCAGCTGTCACCAGCTCCTTACAGGCCAAGACTGAATGCCGTGACTGAAAAAAGCTAGCAAGAGTCATGTGCTTAATATGTGTGCATAATACATACTCTCTGGTGATCAGATAATTGGGGTATTATCTCATCCCTGTTTGTCGAAATATATGATATACTAATTATCTATTCTATTTCTTAAATTTACAACGGTGACCATATTTCAAAAGAATTTCATTTCTGACAGTCCTTTACGATGTCTGGATGTTATGAAATACATGGTATGTGTGCATGGCTTCTTTTATATGTTGGATATTCCTTGTTTGGGCTTGGAACATCCAGTAGAACAAAGGTTGCTCTTTTTGATGATGTTACTCATAATTGCCTAGTATTTGCCTCTCTTCTGTGCTAGTCTGTAGTACCTTGTAACTAGAGATGGCTGGTGTCTGCTATGACCTGATTTGTCCAATTTTTTTCCATATTCCAAGATCCAATCCCTCAGAGCAAGATAAATGGTTCCATGGCACTATTTTGAAATGGGAGCAAGGGTAGATTCCACACAATTTTCTAGCCAATTCTTATTGAGATCTGCTTCTTTTTAACTCGGTTCCATTTGTCATCAGAATATTTCACCCTGGAAAGGATATCATCACCATCATTATGTGCTATATCATACTGACATGGGCAATCGTGATCTTGTCCATGACCATGATTGTTCTTGGCAAATTTTTCCACAGAAGTGGTTTGCGATTGCTTTCTTCTGGGCAGTGTCTTTACAAGATGAAAGATTGCTGCCAATATCAATACTCTTTGGAGATTGTCTGCCTATTGCCAGTGGTCACATAACCTGGACTTGAGATATACACCAGTTGCTCAAACAACCATTCACCACCTGCTCCCCTGGTTTCACATGATCCGGATCGGGATGGGGGGTGGGGTCTAAGCAGGTGCTACAACTTCTCCAAGGGTGACCCACAGACTAGTGGAGGGAAGGAGCACATAACATCTCATTTATTAGAGGCATATCTCCAACTGTCACCCATTGGGTAAGGACAGCAGGTTGAAAACCAAACAAATGCAGATGCTGCAAATCCTCAGTAAAACAGAATATATTCGAAACATGTAGCAGGTCAAAAAAAGGAAGCTTTTGTGAAAAAGGAAGCTGAAAGCTGGGAAAATAGAAAATAATTTAGGATTAAGTTGCAGTGTGAGTGGTACAGGGGTGGACAACAAAAAATGAATATATCTCACAGAGACAGGCTGGGTTGCTCAAGTAATCTTGATGATAATGGAAATAGTAGCATAGCAGATTAACAATGGTAATTAGGCATAGAGAAAATTAGCAAAGGGACAATAATAATCCTGTGACATATAAATCAGGGCCAAATAGGAATCCCAGGAATGCCCAATAGACCAGGTAGTGTCCATGGAGAAGGAAACATTAATTGATATTAACCTAAATACAAGAGTTTCTGCAGATGCTAGAAATCCAGAGGAACACATGTTAAATGCTGGAGGAACTGAACAGGTCAGGCAGCATCAATGGAGGGGAATAAACACTCAATGTTTCCAAATAAACAGTCACCTCCAACCTGATGGTATGAATTTCTTCAACTTCCAGTAATTTCCCCCTCCCCTTCTTTCTTCTTCGTTATTTCCCCATTCTAGCCCCTCTCTTACCTCTTCTTCTCACCTGTCTATTACTTCCCCCTAGTGGCCCTCCACCTTTACTTTCTCCCATGTTCTACTCTTCTCTCTGATCAGATTTCTTCTTCTCCAGCCCTTTTCTTTTACCACCTATCACCTTGCAGTTTCTTACACCACCCCCTCTCTCACCATCTGACCACTTATCACCCTCTAGCTTGTACTCAGTCTTCTCCCCCACCTTCTTATTCTGGCATCTTTCCAGTCCTGATGAAGGGTCTCAGCCCGAAACATCAACTTTTTATTCCCCTCCATAGATGCTGCCTGACCCGCGAAGTTCCTCCAGCACTTTGTGTTGATATTAATCTTAGAGCAGAACTGGCTAACAGGAGGAATAAGCTATCTGAGATTATTGAATCTGCTGTTCATCCTCAAAATCTGCAATATATCTAGATGGAAAATGAGCCGTTGCACCTAATGATACTAGGTTTTGCTTGAACACTACAAGCGGACACTGATAGTTGGGTCAGAATGGGGATGGGATAGGGTGTTACAGTGACAGACATCTTTCAGGACAGCAGATTACCTTACTGGAAGGACTCATCTATAGTTTAGTCAGCATCATTGTTTTTCAATTGCAGTAGTGGAATAGCTGCAGTGGTGGGGATCAAATTCTTTGGTTCAGGAGTCCTGCTATTAGCTTGGTACATTCAGCCCTCATCTTGGGGAGTAGCAGTGATCTATAACTCACCCCATTGTCCCTGCAGCACGAACAGTTTTTCTACATTATCACTCCAGAACTCCCGCATGCCGTTTCCATGGTCATAAAATAACCCTCCATTCAAAAAGTGCCCAAATTGCAGCACTGGCTAAATACCTTCTCAATCTGCCTATCTTTCAGTTCATGGAGGTCTTAAAGGAGTGAGACTATGGAAAGAATCAAAATAAACTCTCAAAGGAATATGTAAAAATGAGAAGCTTCCAGTTTAAAGGACCAAATTTCGATTTTTCATACTTGTTTAACTATGATGTAAAAGAGCTTGCAGACAGCTTTAAGGGAAAAGATGTGGAAAACTGGAAATCTTCACTCACGTAACATGTGTGTGCTTGGACACGTAATTAAGTCCAATCTGTACCTAAAATGAACAAAATTTGAGAATAAAAGTAAATTGGTAAATACTTATGTCAGGACTTTTCTCCTCCTGCGGTGACACTGGAATTAAATGTTAAAAAAAAACAGTGGAATGATAGGGTCCAGTTAAGCCCCACTCATCAAACTGCTGGTTGGGGGTGTCGGATGGTCAACCATGGAACTAAGCCGAGCAGTGAGTCTGAGCAGTTAGCAATACTCATTGCGGCCTGCAGGCAACACTCTGCCTAGGCTCAGTCAGGCACAGAAGCCGCCGTGTGTTCGTGAGACCTATATTCTCAGAGCTGGGATTTCAGCTGACTACATGTTAACGGGAGCACTCCCTTCTGCTTTGATGTTTTGGTGGTTTCATGATTGGTACCATTTTCCTGCAGCCAAAACATAAATTTGTCATAACTTAGTCTTGTGAAAACTAATTGAATAAATCACTCATGATCACTTAAGACCAATTGTGACAGTTAGAGCAGAGTAATGGAACATCGTAACTAGTTGCTTTTACAGGGGCGCTCACCTGCAATGTCCACAGCACTGCGTGGATTTGGCTGTAGTATTGCTTAAGTAAGTACTTGCACGCAAACTGGTGATATAGGATCCACCTTCATGTCATGTGCTTCCATAACTTTAAAAATTAAAGAGGCAAAGATCTCAAGTGGCTTTCAGTCTACAGTTTGATTCAGATTTTATTATCAACAGTGGTTCTATAATAAGCAGGAGCTGTCCTATCAGATTAGTGACACGCGGAATGCATTGCATCCACCCCCACCTCTCCTCTCTCCCGAACCAGTGTGGAAGTGGATCAAGAGTTGCAACGTTCGGTCCAGCTAACATGAGAACGTGGGAATGTTGATGTCCTGCCACGCAGACCAATGGAAGAGAAGGAGATGTTGATCATAGACGGAAAATCGCATCTGCTCATAACTCCATAAATACTTAAACAGTGACCTGCTAAAAAAATGTCCCTTTCATGCTTTTTGCCGTATTGTGTATCTTGTTTGACGCCTCTCTTCACGGCAACTAATCTGTTCAAATCAAAAGAGGAGAAAGGACTTCATTCTTGAAAGTCTTTAGTTGTTCATTTCTCACCTATTTAATTTCCATTAAACATTGTGTTTATTTGGAAACACAAAGCAAATTAGAGTGTAGTGTGCTTGTCTTACTGAACTCTCCCTGGTTTATTGCATTATTAAATAATGCATAAATTATTCAATGACCTTCATATCAAACAAATATTTTGCAACCTTTACCAGACAACGACTTAATTTATGTGTCTATAGGCAGAAAACAATTGAGCTTTTCCCTCGCTCGCTCTTTTGCAACCATTAGAAAAATATTTTTGATATATTCAATCTTCCTTTTCATTTCATTGTTAGTTTGCTAATACTCAAAGCCTGAGACAGTTCTTTTTACTTGTTTCTACATTGACCAGAATCCCATATCGTTCCCCTCCCCCTTCCCGTGACACACTGAAGAATTCAATACATGCTAAAGCCAGACATTTACTTTTTGAAAAGAGAGTTAACATAAACGATATCAAGGCAACTGTTGCATTTTTTAAGATTCTCATTGAAATGTTACATTTAACTGTCAAACAGGCCGAAACTGCTACTCGGGGCAATGGATGTAAAGTAAGATAGTCTGCAGTGCTTCCTGAGTTGTATAAACCCTTCCCTCCTTGTTTCACAGAACTGATTGTACTAGTGCTCATATGGCCAAATTAGTCATGGTACTCTGCACTATTTAAGGAGGTCTGGGCATGATTACTAAGTGCTCTCCAATCTAAGTTTGTTTTCAAGTGCTGGCAGCTTACTACATATAGTTCAAATAACAGACTGCAAAAAAAACCAAACACATGAAACATGATTTGTCTTTCTTCCCTTCGCCTGTATAAATACTACTTCTATTAATATGGCGGAATATTTTCACATTAATTCTTTATTAACTCTCATAAGGTAAAAAAAAGTTGCAATTGTTTCCACCTTCCATTGTAGCAATTGTAATGAAGATCCAAATATCAAATCTGATTTATTAATAACAGGGTAAGTTTAGCTCAAAGAACTGATTTTAATCTCTCAATTCACAACTTAATTATTAGAATTTGTTTGAAGACTTTTCACAACTGTCAAAAGTGCAATTTCTCTCCAGAAACATCTGTTTTGTCTTTGAGTGAATGTAGAAAGTAAAAAATATACTATTCATTAGGCTTGGTGGATGGAATGCTTCTCCCATTATTCTGACACTGTCCCATAAAAAGAAGATGCTCCTGATTCATTGACACGATCGTCCCTCAGTACTATGTTGTTACGGATGAACAAAGTTGAAAAAAAGTTGTTTCAGTCACAGATACAAGTCATTGAATAAGACAATGCAACCAAACTACAATTGTTCCTGTATATAGTTCAATCACCAGGCACACTTGCTACTAGTGTGGCTGCTTAAGAAAAGAAATGAAATGGCATACTCTGACATACATGGGATTCTAACATTTAAAGTTTTCTGATGTGTATCAAATGTTGAATAATGACAACCATTCATCATATTCTCAAAAGAAAGAGGTTGCATTATTCAAGCAACACACACAAAATACTGGAGGAACTCAGCAGGCCAGGCAGCATCTATGGAAAAGAGTACAGTCAACTTTTTGGGCCGAGACCCTTCGGCAGGACTGGAGAAAAAAAATGATGAGTAGATTTAAAAGGTGGGGGAGGGGAGAGAGAAACACAAGGTGATAGGTGAAATCGGGAGGGGGAGGGATGAAGTAGAGAGCAGGGAAGCTGATTGGTGAAAGAGGTACAGGGCTGGAGACGGTGGAGCCTGATAGAAGAGGACAGAAGGCCATGGAAGAAAGAAAACGGGGGATGAGCACCGGAGGGAGGTGATGGGTGGGCAAGGAGATAAGGTACTTTTACACCCACCATATTCTCTGTATTTTATTGGAGCTCAGATATAGTCAGCTTTCTCCTAGATTTCATACAGTAATTTTACATTGAACAATACAGCAGAAAGCAGTTCCTTCATTCAGATATTAGGCAACACGGTAGATTAGAAGGTAGGACACCATAGCACAGTGCCGGCTCACCAGCCCACAATACTGTGCCAACACTTTAACCTGCTCTATGATTAATCTAACCCTCCCCTCCCACATAGACCTCCGTTTTTCTATTATTCATGTGCTTATCTCAAAGTTTCTTAAATTTCCTGAAGTATCTGCCTCTACTACCACCCTGGCAGTGGATTCCATGCATTCTCCATTCTTTCTGTCAAAAACTTAATCTCTGACATCCCTCCTCATAATCGCCATGAAGTCATGCCCCCTCATATTAAATATTTCCACCCTGTGATGTCTCGGGCTGTCCACTTAGTATAATCTTGGTGCCCACAACCACTGCAGAGTTATGCCTTTGAATATGTGACTTTAATATATATATGGGCATTTATAACATTTCTGCTATGAAGAAAATTATTCAAGTAATGTTTGAAACAAAGCTATCACCAAATTATTATTTTGATAATTAAATGACAAAGCTATATAATGATCCTTATTAATGTTAAAGCAACTTTTAGTGTTTTGCATGTTAAAATGGCAATCATATTATTTAATTTTGTGCAAAATTGTTTGAAACTAGTTTTACCAGATAAGGCAAAATATTATGGATACAACCACCACGGAAGAAGAATTTCTGGGTACATTATGTAGAATGACAATTGCATAGTTTACCGCAACAAAGCAGGAGGTGGTTCACTTTAATGTGAAAGACAGAAGTCTTTGAACAGTCTTTCATCCTGTTTATTTAATATATGTGAATATCTGGGAAAAGCAGAGTTTACTTTAACAAACTATGAATTCTAGGTCTCTGAGAAGAAAACACAGCAAGCCTGACAATATCCATAAATAAAGAAGATGAGTTATTGCTTTATGTCCTTTTTTTGTAAATCCTTCATCAAAACTAGTGAAAGATCTAACTCAAGCACTAGTATGTTGACCTCTCTTTGCTTTGTCATTGATAGACCTGCTGTTTGTATTCCAGCATTTTCTCTTTCTGTTGTTGGAAACTCGTAAGTGGTTTTCCTCTTCTTTAAATTATGTGACTGATCAAAGGACAAATATGAAGCTTGTTCTTTTGCATTGTAATATCAAGCTGATTATTTACTGGAAAGAGTGGAGTTGGGCGAGAGAGACATCATCCCGTTCCTTGAAAACAATGCACTGGTAGATCAAAAGAATATTTTAAAAACTATCAATCTTTTTTTATTTATATATACTTTTAGTCTGTACAACAAATTTATAAGGTATCCAGATACAGGGAGCCATGATGTGTTGTTCTTGGTTGTTACGGGTATGCTCATGAAGATTGGTTGCTTGGGATTACTGGTACAGATGTTTACCCATGAGTATTATGCAATTATAACACTCTCATGGCAAGATCAATATCAGTGCAGGGCTGTAAAGGGAGAAATAATATCCGTACCACATTATGACAGGCATGGATGATTTCTGGACAAAAGAGACTACAACTGTCTCCTTTTTTCAGTCAACGGTATTAATCTTCATGAACGCTCTTTTTGTCACCACTGATTGAGATGTCAACAGCCATAGCTACTTAGATAAAGTAGCTAAAGTAACAACAGTAGTCTATTCTACACCCAATAAGTCACCTACAGACTCCGTTTAGTTTAATTACCATCTGCATGACAGAATTAGAATCAGGTTTAATATCACCTGCACATGTCATGAAATTTGTTAAATTAGCGACAGCAGTTCATGCAATACATGACACATACAGGAAATAAAATATATTAAATAAATTACAGTTAGTGTATACAGTATATGCGTATATTAAATAGTTAAATTAAAAACAGGAGTGCTAACAGAGAAATAATGAAAAAAATGTGAGGTAGTGCTCATGGGTTCAATGTCCATTTAGAAATCACATGGCAGAGGGGAAGAAGCCATTCCCGAATCGCTGAGTGTGTGCTTTCAGGCTTCTGTACCTCCTTACTGATGGTAACAATGAGAAGAGGGCATGTCCTGGGTGATGGGGTCCTTAAAGATGGACGCCGCCTTTCTGAGGCACTGGTCCTTGAAAATGTCTTGGATACTACAGAAGCTAGTACCCACGATGGAGCCGACTAAGAATAGGATGGAATATTTTCCACTTTACTTGGAAGAACGCAGTTCCAACAAGAACCAAGTGACTCAACAGTACCAAGAATAAAGCCCGATTAACTCCCATCCATCACCTTCAAAATTGTCTCGCTCCACTGTCTTGCAGTATGACTACATTGTGAATCATCAGTAAGATGTGCAAAAGCAAGATACTGTTTTGACAAAGCAGAAAATCTCATTTGACAGCACCTCTTAATTCCTTGGTCTTTTCCATTCAAAATGGCAACTGCAATTAGGTACATCTCCTAATTGATCCTCAAAATCACATACCACACTTAGTTGAAAAAATGACAACATTCCTTCATTCCTATTCTATCAGAATTACAGAATTCTCCACCTAGTAGGATAGTAGAAACAGCTACAACAGATAGGCTGCAGTGGTTCAAAGAATCTGTTCACGGATACCTTCTCAAGGACTTCAATGGATCTCCAATAAAAATTAGCATTGTCAGCAAAGTTGAAATATTCTAAATGAAAAAGTAGGAAACACAGATGGATAAAACCTATCTTAAGTGACTTTTAAATAAATTAAGCATTTGTTCTGGTCAGATTGAGGGATGTTGGTGCTGGGAAGTGAAGCAATTTCATTTCAGGTAGTTATTTTCGTCTTTAAATACTTCCAAGTCAGGATGGATATACATGGATGAAAATTCATGTTACATTATATATGTCCCACTTAGTAAATTACTTTTATATTATAGCAATTCTAAATCTGCTCCTTTATTCTGTGCATATTCTTCATCATAAATGTATTTAAAATGATTTAAAATCAGCAATACGGGAAAATATTAGCTTGGGAATTCGAAGTAATGTTACCGTATGTATGCTTGATGTGTCTTTATCAAATTTATCTCTCCATTATTTTAATGGAGACATTAACCCATTTTTAAAATAACAAATGGTTTGTAGTTCTGCTGAAACAATGAAGGGGAGAATTTGATACTACTATGTTGTGCTTTAATATTACTCACAGTAATTTTCAAGCTTTTATGAAGGAAGATTTTTTTCTAAATGCTGTTGTTGGGGAATGTGTTTGTGATTTTTATTGCATCAAGCAAACCGAGGAAATCTATGCTAATGTAGAATTAAACACATTTTGTGTTGAGATACAGGCAGTTTAACATTTTACATGTTCGAAATTCTGTTGAAGAGCAGGATAGAGTGATTAACCATGAGTAAAGGAAGTGTAAGATAGAGCAGTGTAATCCTGCCTGTAATGTAGAGAGGCACAAGCTGGTGGAAGGATTAAAGTTAGCTTTTTGATGAAGAGTTCACCATGATGCATGATAACCCAAGAAAGTTAATGCCCGCAAGTGGAAACTGTCATTAACAAAGATTTTAAGAAGAAATTCAGGAAAACAATGAAAATTTTATGATGTCAGCATCAGCAGTCAAGTGGCTCCTGGCAGGAGCATGTTAAACTGTGGAATGGAGATGTGAAAAGCTAGAAATGAAAAGTACAAAAAATATTGCTTAAATCATAAATGAAAACAAATACATTGCCACAGGAGTGTAGCGTGTAGTGCAGTGCTATTGCAGCTTGGAGTTCAATTCCAATGTCATCTGTAAGGAGTCTGTACCTCCTCTCTGTGGAATGTGTGGTTTTCTCCAAGTGTTTTGGTTTCCTCCCACAAACCAAAGACGTACTAGGTTAATTGGTCATTGGAAATTGCCCCAAAATTAGGCTAGGGGTGAATAGGGGGTTGCTGGGCAGCACGACTCAAAGGGTTGGAAGAACTTATTCCATGCTGTATCTCAATAAATAAATAACAAATGTAATTAATTGTCAGAAACCAAGTGCTCGATAGTCAGCTTCTTGATACTTCTGATGTGAAAGTTACTGTTATCTCTGTTGAAAGGTGAAATACTACAACTAGTTCTTACTAAATTAGACAGTAACATGCTGCTATTGCTTTCATTTTATAAGTGTCTTCAAATTCCTTCATGTTTTGCAAAGTATTTCAGCTATTTTATTAACTTATCTTCCTCCTCCTTCCCTCTTATACCCTCCAAATAGAATATAGAATCATCCACTTTTCTCTTCGCTGTAAGACTTCCTGCATGTTTTAATGTATATCATTTCTCCTCAACTCACTAGAACCATGGGGTGTACCATTACCATTTGATAACTGCACAATGGCAGAATTCGACAGAGTAATACTACAAGTAAATGTACAGTCAGGACCTGCAAGTTACTTTACATTTTGAATAGAGTAAATTTATCCATTGCATTGGACATGATCTTTCTTAAAAACAACGTCCAGACTATTTACTTCCTTGAAAGGCAAACTGAATTGGAGACACATGGATGGAAGAAAAATGGAGGGCTACTTGGGAGGCAAGGGTTAAATAGATCTTAGCATAGGTTAAAGGGTCAGCAAATCATCATGGTCCAAATGGCCTGTTCTGTGCAGTGTTGTTCTGTGTTCTGTGTTCCAAGAGACACAAGGGAATGCAGATGCTGTAGCCTGGAGCAACAAACAACCCACTGGAGAAACCCAGCAAATCAGACAGCATCTGTGGGAGGGAAAGAATTGTCGAAGTTTTATTCTAAACCCTGGATCAAGACTGAAGCAGGGTTTGAACTTGAAACTTTGACAATCGCTTTCCTCCCACATATATTGCTCAACCTAAGTTCCTGTAGTAAATTGCACAAATCTAGGGGCTGCTTTTGATTATTAATCATTAAGATAATATGTCAAGCTAGAGAACTCACTTGTAAATACTAGAGGAAAAAGATCCCCTTGCCATGTTATTGTGGGGAAGAAGTCAAATTCCACATATGTTTCATTTTCTGTTCAGCTTTACATGTTTCTTTATTTCCAACATGAATTTAAACAAATATGGTGTTATTTACTGGTTAACATAAAGTTATAATTCGCCTTTCCACTGGGGTGCAGAGTCACAAGGGGAATATTTTCAGATTTTTTGTTCATTACTTGTGTTTGTAATAATGATTAAGAACCTATAGCATGGCTGATTTATTCTTGATTTGGTCCAAATCAGCTATATACTCCATCTGGAATGCTTGTTACAAAAATCACTCCACCTCTCCGTTCTCCTTCAGACTTTGCATAAAACCTACCTCCTTGAACAAGCTTGTTATTGTCCATTAAATACTTATATCCTATGCGGCTTGGTACCAGTTTCCATTTGAATATGCTCCTATAAAGTGTCTGCAATGTTTTAAGAAACAGTCTGCTGGGGGAATGCAATGGGTCAAGCAGCATCGGTGGGAGAAAAAGAATTATCAACACTGTGATTCAAAATGTTGACAATTCCTTTCCTTCTGCATAAGCTGCTCGACCTGCTGAGTTCCTCCAGTGCATTGCTGTTACTCTAGATTCCAGCATTTGCAGTCTCCGTGTTTCTTGAGTTCATTAGTACTATATACAAAAAATATAATCTGTTGTTGTTGAGGTGGGTGTTCTTAAAGAATTAAATAACTATGCCTCACCCAATGATATTTAATAATTTTATCTGAATAATTTGTTAAATAGCATATTTGTAAAAGTATTTCTAAAAGCATATTTGTACAAGAAAGTTAAATGCAAAGGTCAGCTCATAACTCTAATTTCCTTATTTTGATAGCTTAATTTTCCTCTTCCTATTTCTAGTCTAGTGATATTGAAGTGTTTATATAACATAGCTCCGCGGGCACCCAATATCCAATTAAACTGGTCATTCACCATGCATATCATTTGATATTGAGTGTCTTGTCCTGGGAAGCCCCACACTATGAGCTCCGTTTTGTATTCAATGGACCATTCAGGTGTCTGGAGGATGAGAAGGATTTACAGTGGAGTATCATAACTAAAATGGCTGGTCCGATGTTCCCTGTCTTACACTGAGGTCATTTGCAGCTTTGTTACCATTACAGTAATAGAAAATGTAAAGTCAGCATAAGCCTGGCACTGTATCAAGGACCTTCCCGATCTTTGTGCCTCATCTGCTCTTACGCACATTTTCTGAGTCTCTGAGAAAATCATCTCAACAGCTTTCAAAGCAAATCATGTTCAAACTTATTCTGTTTCAGTCTTATGTGCGTCTTGCAGCATATGTATTCCACCTTTAAGGAACAAAGCCAAATTGGGACAATGAATTATCCTAAGTCCTCCAGGTTTTAATGGAGGAAAGAGAAAAGATGATTCTGCAAATTTGTTTTAATGTGCCTTTCAAAGAAGTTTTGACATACAGTACCTTAAGGTGGAGGCTAAAATCAGTTTTTACATTTTGCAAGCAGTGGGGATATCAGGCACTGCAAGGTCAGGTATTGAATATGTCTGTGTGCGTTTGCTCCTGACAATGTCTCTTAACCTCCCCAATCACTGAAGAATGCCCTTAATACACTAACGTGTATTCTATACTTTCCTTGCTGTTCTTTCTGATTGAAAATACCAAATCAATTAGTGCTAAGCAATGGGCAGTTTTGTGGACTTGTGTCCCACTAGAACCAGTTGCTGGCTGAGATGCTGCCAAACCCAGTTCACTTTTATCCATCAAAGAGGAGACTTGCATTGCTTCAGTCTGAGCTGGTTCTAAACCTCCCAAAGGTGAAAGCCTAGACTGCTAACCTATTACACTTCCTCCTCCACTACTGTTATTTTTATATGGTTGACTTCAAAGTTCTGGTAGATTCAGATCAAAAAGTGGTGCTTCAGTTGGAAAGCATGAAGGAAAACCTTCCTAAATTAAAATAACATAATAAATATATCTTAAATAAAATAATGAATAAAGAAGCAGATATAAAACAAAAGGGATAATTCATCATTTTTCAGATCATTTTAAAATAATTATTTTGAACAGGTAACTACATACTTAAGGATAAGACCTGTTTAATGCTATGTGATAAACTGAGCACTTTTTATCTCAGTCAAAGACAAGAATTATTATTGCAAGTGGTGTTTGATCTTTAACAAAGCTGTACTGCTATTGTTTCGGCTAATAACCTCTGCTAATTAAAATAGAGATTAAAAAGTTAATATAAACATACAAAACATTTGTTTCATTGGATCATGTACAGCTTCTTAACTTCTCATCTCCGTGCATCATCCTACATCCACTCCTCCCAGTCCTCAGAATCAGAATCAGGTTTATTATCACGGGCATGTGTCGTGAAAATTGTTAACTTAGCAACAGCAGTTCAATGCAATACATAATATAGAAGAATAAATATAATAAATAAAAGTATATGTATATTGAATGGAATAAAAATATTGCAAAAACAGAAATAATATATATGAAAAAAGTGAGGTCGTGTTCACAGGTTGAATGTCTATTTAAGAATCAGATGGCAGGGGGGAAAAAGCTGTTCCTGAATTGTTGAGTGTATGCCCGCAAGCCTCTGTACCTCCTACCTGATGATAACAATGAGAAAAGACCATGCCCTGACGTTGCCTTTCTGAGACACTGCTCCTTGAAGATGTCCTGAGTACTTTCTAGGCTAGTACCCAAGATGGAGCTGACTAAATTTACGACCCTCTGCAGCTTCTTTTGGTCCTGCGTAGTAGCCCCCCCCCCCCCCACCATACCAGATGGTGATGCAACCTGTCAGGAAGTCTCCACGGTGCATCTATAGAAGTTTCCGAGTGTTTTTGTTGACATACCAAATCTCTTCATACTCTGAATGAAATATAATCGCTGTTCTGCCTTCTTTATGGCTGCATCAATATGTTGGGACCAGGTTAGGTCCTCAGAGACCTTAACACCAAGGAGCTTGAAACTGCTCACTCTCTCCACTTCTGATCCCTCTATGAGGACTGGTATGTGCTCCTTCGGCTTACCCTTCCTGAAGTCCACAATCAGGTCTTTTGTCTTACTGATATTGAGTGCAAGGTTGTCACTGTGACACTACTCCACTAGTTGGCATGTCTTACTCCTGTACGCCCTCTCGTTGCCATCTGAGATTCTACCAAAAATGGTTGTATCATCAGCAAATCCTAAGCTATCTCATTATTTTCCAATGGCATTAGTCCTCTGATCTCAGCCATCTTTGCTTTTTTTCAGCCTTCTCTTTCTTATCCAATACACAGAAGTCAAATCATCCAGGAGATACAAGAAAGTACAGAGGCTGGGATCTAGAGCAACAAACAATTTGCTGCGAGGTCTCAGCTGCTCAATGCTGCTTGATTCACTGAGTTTCTACAGCAGATGGTTCGTTGCTCTGGTATCAATCCTGCTTGGTGGTGAAAGTGGGACAAGTGATTATCTCTGCTTCTTTTTTAACTTAATTCAGACTTCAGGGAAAGCTTTTGGAAGATATAGAAATCTCCTGCCCCTTTAAAAAATAATTGTAACATTATTATGATGGATTCTCCACTACATCTGAACCTTATATTTATGCTTTTAAGTGAATATTGAGACCATATATTGGTGATCAATTTTGAGATGGAAAGTAGCTTTAAGGAGATGTCTGTGCTAATTTTCTTACCAATTCTTTCTATTTCAAGAAAGACATTTAAGATCATTTGTGACAATTTTTTTCTGCTGTTCCATCACTTTAAAGTGCAACAAATGTGAATTTTCATATACATGAATTTTATGGAGGGAAACCAGAGAAGACAACCAGCACAGGCATTCTGTGCTGCCAGCAAATAACCTCACACCCACAGCAAGAGACAACATATCACATTCTGTATATTCGTGAAACATCGATATATGTAATGTTCTCAACACAAACTCTGTGTCCACTTTACTAGGTACCTTTTTTTGAATTTTGTACCCTTCCCTGCATAGAAATTGTTGTATGTGAAAATCTTGGGACATTAGCAATTTCTGAGATACTCAAACCACTCAGTCTGGCACCAAAATCATTTAAGTGTCTAAGTTCCTTAGATCACATTCCGCCACCCCCCCCCCCCAAGTCTAATGTATAGCCTGAACAACAACTGAACCACATGTCTTGCAAACAGGTTCTATACTCCCATTCCCACCTCCACATACTATGATTTAGGATTAAGCAAGAAGAGCTATCTTCACGGGTTTTAAATTAGCATAATTCACTAGGAGGACAATTGTGACCTAACAGGAATCAAACACCTAGCATTTGCTTTATCAGCAACAATTAGTTATGGGACCCAAACTGCTTCCACCTCTTTCCAGTCATATTGTTATTCTGCAAGACTGGGTTGATAGTGCCATGGTGTAAAATGTAAGGTATCCCCCGCCCCCATACACCAGTTTCATATATTGCCTGTACTGTAATTACCTGTTGCATCACTTAACCTGAAGTTTTACATTTTCACATTTTCTGAACTTTCTCCCCTTACTGCATTGGCAACAGCAGGCCAAGACTTGTACAAATCTTTTTGGCTTTTCAAGGTTTATAAGAAATGTTGTCCCTAATTCAGTAACTTCATTTGTACTTAAACCTCTAAGTTACCCAAATTACCCAGGTCATGCCTTTTTCCCATTGCTACCCTCAGGAAGGAGGTACAGAAGCCTAAAGGTACACATTCAGTGATTCTGAAACAGTTTCTTCCCCTCTTCCATCTGATTTCTGAATGGACATTGAACCCACAATAACCACCTCACCACTTTTATATTTTTATTTTTGCACTACTTATTTAATTTAACTATTATATATATTTCCTGTAACTCAAGTTTGCTTTTCTATTATTATGTATGGCATTGTGCTACTGCCACAAAGACAACAAATTTCATGACATATGCCAGTCATATTGAACGATTCTGATTCTGATTATTTTCAATTTCAGTTACACCCAATATATTGCTCCCACAATACCAACATGGACAGAAGATTGGCTAACTGGCAGAAGGCAAGGAGTGGGAATAAAGGGAGCCTTTTCTGGTTGACTGCCGGTGACTAGTGGTGTTCTGCCAGGGTTGTTGTTGGGTTCATTATTTTTCTGTTATATGTTAACGATCTGAATGATGCAGTTGAAGGATTTGTGGCCAATATGCAAAAAATACAAAGATAGGTGGAGGCCACGTCATGTTGAGGAATCAAAGTGTCTGCAGAAGGACTTGGAAAGATTAGGAGAAAGGACAGAGAAGTGGCAATTGGAAAACAGCATGGGGAAGTATGCTGCTAGAACAAATGAAGGTGTAGTCTATTTTCTAAACATGGAGAAAATTCAGAAATTGGAGGTGCAAAGGGATTTGAGAGTCCTGGTACAGATTTCCCAAAATTTTTACTTACAAGTTGAGTCAGTAGGAAGGAAGGCAAATGCAGTATTAGTACTAGTTTTGAATGGATTAGAACATAAAAGCAAGAATATAACGCCGAGGCTTTATAAGGCCTTGGTCAGACCATATTTAGAGAACTGTGAGCTGTTTTGGGCCTCATATCTAAGGAAGGGTGTATTGACAATTGAGAGGGTCCTGAGATGGTTTACAAAAATAATCCTAGAAATGAAAGGTTTAATATATGAAGAGCATTTGATGGCTCTGGGCCTGTACTTGCTGGAGCTCAGAAGAATGGGGGCGGGGGGGGGGAGAGGAAGAAATCTCATGAAAACCTATTGAATATTGAGAGACCTAGAGTGGACATAGAGAGGCTGTTCCCAACAGAGTGAGAATTTATGACCAGAGGACGAGCCTCAGAATAGAACAATGTCTGTTTATAACAGAAATAAGAAGCAACTTCTTTGGCCAGAATGTGGTGATTCTGTGGAAGTCGTTGCCACAGATGGCTGTGGAGGCCAAATCATTGGGTTTATTTAAAGCGGAGGTTGATAGGTTCTTCATTAGGAAGTATATAAAAAGTTATGGAGAGAAAGCAGGCGAATAGGGTTGAGCGGAAAATAAAAGAGCCATGATTGAATGGCAGAGCAGACTCAAAGGGCCAAATAGCCTAATTCTGTCTCCATGTTTCATGGTCTTATAGCCTTAACTCATTTTCACGAAACATTGATATTTGACAAACATTTAGCAAGGTCATGTAAGTAGGTTAGATGAGAAGTATTAATAAGAGGCACTTTCAATGTCATCAACTGCTGAAGAGAAGCAAAAAGCATTTCATTTTGCTGTTCTTAATTTATAGCAGTTGAGAAAGGAGATGCCTTGGGAAAGTTATTTTAAATTTAATTTCTTAATGGCTAGAATTATTTGAGTACTTAAATCTTTGAATCAGCAGGTTCAGTCATAAGGAAAATCAACATAATAGAAACTGATTTATGACTGATGTGAATCTGTTACTGATAATAGAAATAGATTTGATAATTATTTTTACTTAGTTACCTCTTACCCCCTCTCTTATCCTCATGTGCCCGTCACCTCCCCCTGATGCACCTTCTCCTTCCTCTTCTCCTATGATCCACTCTCCTCTCCTATCAGACTCCTCCTTCGTCAGCCCTTTACCTTTTCCTCCTATCACCTCCCAGCTTCTCACTTCATCTCCTCTGCCCCCACCCAGCTATCACTTGCCATCTTGTACTCCTTCCCCTCCCCCCATGTTCTTATTCCGGCTTCTTTCCCCTCCCTTTCCAGCACTGATGAAGGGTCTTGGCCCAAAATATCGACTGTTTAATTCTTTTTCATAGATGCTGCCTGACTGGCTGAGTTCCTCCAGTATTTTCTGTGTGTTGCTCTGGATTTCTAGCATCTACAGAATCTCTTGTGTTCGTTAATTATTTGTTTTTTATAATAAAATTATAAGGAGATCAATGTGCAGTAAAAGTCACAGAAGTAAGTTTTGACTCTGTGCTATGAAGTAGCATATGTAGCATGGGAAATAATGATTCAGAATCCATTGTACATCAATGTAAAACCAACAGTCAATTCCCCAACAACCATGTTAAAGTATCACACAAAGTCACAGTCAAACAATCTTATTGTTCCTCCAATTGTCTAATTCTGCCCTTTGATCAACCTTTTTCAAATACTGCCTTAAAAGAAATAATTTTCAGTAAATTTATTGCTGTAAAGTAGAAAATACAATTTACATGAAATGTTGCTTTTTAACGTTTTAAGTGCTGACAGTGTGGCTGGGGTGAAAATAAATGATATTGAAAGTTTAAGCAAATCCACTAATAGAAAGGTTGTGCGTGGTGGTAAAAATCTTCTGAGGTGTATGTATTTCAATGCTAGGAGTATTGCGGTGAAAGCGGATGAGTTGAGGGTGTGGATTGACACGTGGAATTATGACGTTATAGCAATTAGTGAAACTTGGCTACAGGAGGGGCAGGACTGGCAGCTTAATATTCCAGGGTTCCGATGTTTCAGATGTGATAGAGGCAGACGAATGAAAGGTGGGGGGGTAGCATTGCTTGTCAGGGAAAATGTTACAGCAGTGCTCAGGCAGGACAGATTAGAGGGTTTGTCTACTGAGTCCTTATGGGTGGAGCTGAGAAACAGGAAAGGTGTGGCCACATTAGTGGGATTGTATTACAGACCACCCAATAGTCAACGAGAATTGGAAGAGCAAATCTGCAGAGAGATAGCAGGCAACTGCAGGAAACATAAGGTTGTGGTGGTAGGGGATTTTAATTTTCCATATATTGATTGGGTCTCCCATACTGTTAGGGGTCTAGATGGTTTAGAGTTTGTAAAATGTTTTCAGGAAAGTTTTCTAAATCAATATATAGAGGGACCAACTAGAGGGGATGCAATATTGGATCTCCTGTTAGGAAAGGAGTTAGGACAAGTGACAGAAGTCTGTGTAGGGGAGCACTTTGGTTCCAGTGATCATAACACCATTAGTTTCAACTTGATCATGGACAAGGATAGATCTGGTCCTAGGGTTGAGGTTCTTAACTGGAAGAAGGCCAAATTTGAAGAATCTAAAAAGCGTGGATTGGGACAGGTTGTTCTCTGGCAAGGATGTGATCGGTAGGTGGGAAGCCTTCAAAGGAGAAATTTTGAAAGCGCAGAGTTTGTATGTTCCTGTCAGGATTAAAGGCAAAGTGAATAGGAATAAGGAACCTTGGTTCTCAAGGGATATTGCAACTCTGATAAAGAAGAAGAGGGAGTTGTATGACATGTATAAGAAGCAGGGAGTAAATAAGGTGCTTGAGGAGTATAAGAAGTGCAAGAAAATACTTAAGAAAGAAATCAGGAGGGCTAAAAGAAGACATGAGGTTGCCTTGGCAGTCAAAGTGAAGGATAATCCAAAGAGCTTTTACAGATATATTAAGAGCAAAAGGATTGTAAGGGATAAAATTGGTCCTCTTGAAGATCAGAGTAGTCGGCTATGTGTGGAACCAAAGGAAATGGGGGAAATCTTAGATAGGATTTTTTGCGTCTGTATTTACTAAAGAAACTGGCATGAAGTCTATGGAATTAAGGGAAACAAGTAGTGAGATCATGGAAACTGTACAGATCGAAAAGGAGGAGGTGCTTGCTGTCTTGAGGAAAATTAAAGTGGATAAATCCCCGGGACCTGACAGGGTGTTCCCTCGGACCTTGAAGGAGACTAGTGTTGAAATTGCGGGGGCCCTGGCAGAAATATTTAAAATGTCACTGTCTACAGGTGAGGTGCCGGAGGATTGGAGAGTGGCTCATGTTGTTCCGCTGTTTAAAAAAGGATCGAAAAGTAATCGGGAAATTATAGGTCAGTAAGTTTAACGTCGGTAGTAGGTAAGTTATTGGAGGGAGTACTAAGAGACAGAACCTACAAGCATTTGGATAGACAGGGACTTATTAGGGAGAGTCAACATGGCTTTGTGCGTGGTAGGTCATGTTTGACGAATCTATTGGAGTTTTTCGAGGAGATTACCAGGAAAGTGGATGAGGGAAAGCAGTGGATATTGTCTACATGGACTTCAGTAAGGCCTTTGACAAGGTCCCGCATGGGAGGTTAGTTAGGAAAATTCAGTCGTAGGTATACATGGAGAGGTGGTAAATTGGATTAGACATTGGCTCAATGGAAGAAGCCAAAGAGTGGTAGTAGAGAGTTATAGTTGTTAATATGGAATAGGTCTACATTATTTTAGGGAGTAAAACTAATGTTAAGGAAAGTTTCAAGTTCCTGGGTGTCAGCATCTCTGAAAATTTATCCTGGACCAAACATATTGAGGCAATTATGAAGAAGGTGCACTAATGGCTATATTTCATGAAGAGTTTGAGGAGATTTGGTATGTGCAATGTTAAATCAGTTTTGCAGGTCCTGTAAATAGACAAAAAAGCATTGACTTTGAATTTAAGTGTATTAATCATTTATTTACAAACACTAAAAATTCAACCAAACATTCATGTTCTCCAGGTTACAGAAACTGCAAAGCTGAATATTCAACAAACATACTTAGCTAAAAGCACGCGCAGAGCATACCTTGCAATAGTCATGTGCACTGCCGCCTTAAACAATGGAAGAGACAGAAGCTCCCACACATGCTCTCTATATACCTAGAACATTTAAAACTAGACATCTGGCTGCTAACCAAAGGGAAACACAGCTGCAGTTTCTAAGCTAACCAATCATGAAAACATTGACTCTTGACAATCGGAATAGTCTGTCCCCACAGGACAGTCTGTCACCAAAGACTCTTGCAACTTTCGACAGACCTACCATAGAGCACATTCTGACTGGTTGCATCACAGCCTGGTATGAAATTGCCAATGCACGGGATCAGAAAAAACTGCAGAGAGTTGTAAACTCAGCTATCTTTATCATGGGCACTAGCCTCCCCACCATTAAAGACATCTTGCATTCATCATTAAGGACTCTACCATCTACGACATGCCTCTTCTTATTGCTAATATCGGGGAACAGGTGTCTTGAAGCTACTCAATATTTTAGGAACAGGTTCTTCCCCTCCACCATCAGATTTCTGAATAGACCATGAACACATGAACACCACCTTACTGCTTGCTGTCTTTTTGCACTAATGTATTTTTTATATTTCTTATTGTAACTTAGAATATGCTTTTTCGGTATTGCACAGTATTGCTGCCACAAAACAACAAATTTCACAACATATGTCAGTGATAATGAACCTAGTTCTGATTGTGATTCTGAGAATATAGTATACTGCCTTCATGACTTTGTTTTGTTAGGACAAATGACACAAAATGTGATGTTTGTTATATGTGAGTTTTATTGTCATGGTTGGATTGTTCTTTGACAGGGAGCTCACCCTCGACCTTACCGCCATGGGTGACCCTACCAGGAGCATAGCTCCAGACGGCATTGCTCTCGGGATCACAGGACCACACAAGCTTCTCCACCGTGACAAGGTGACAATCCACAGAGACCTCAACAGTGGAACAGGCAGATGAAGTTACTTCACACTCATCGGCTGTGAAGGCGGGTGAAGGCTGCAACAAATCCATCAGCTCCGATCATCGTGGTTTCCATGCCATTGGAATCAGTTGGTTGATTTGTGAAGTATCGTGTGCTTCTTGGAGTGCAACATCAAGTACACATTAAACAAATACACGCACAGGTGTCTTCGCTCTGTGGGCCACTTTTGGTGATCAGGGGAGGGCGACGGGAGCAGGCAATGTGATGCTAGAAGCTTCTAGTCAGGAACCGGCACGAAAGCGGTGGATACTTGATTCAGTCGCTCAGCTTTTGGACAGAAGCCGGAAAGTTGTTCAGTCGCAGTATTCACATC
This sequence comes from Mobula birostris, assembly GCF_030028105.1. Taxonomy (NCBI): domain Eukaryota; kingdom Metazoa; phylum Chordata; class Chondrichthyes; order Myliobatiformes; family Myliobatidae; genus Mobula; species Mobula birostris. The sequence goes on along the minus strand of NC_092375.1, from coordinate 30,076,249 downwards.
TGAGCAGCCCTATTAAGGATCCACTCTGCTCACCCTGAATTGGGAAGGGGCTAGAAAAGGTGCCCTAAAAATAGTCTACTTTGCCCCATCCTGTCTGGAAAGCTGTGTCCAGAGGGATCACCATCATGCAGTCAAAAAACATCGAGAAGTGAAACTATGAAATTTGGAACCTGGAATATGCGAACTCTGATGGATAACCCAAACTCAGACCGAGCAGAGAGAACTGCCTTTTTTGCCCAGGAAGTCCAAAAATTCAACTTTGACATTATTGCTCTGAGTGAGACCCGCAGAGCTGGAGAAGGGCAACTAAAGGAAGAGCAAGGTCAATGCACCTTTTTCTGGAAAGGATTTGATCCTGAACAACCGAGGATCCACGGATTAGGTTTTACCATCCGAAACAGCCTACTTCAGAAGCTGACAGAGCAACCACTGGGAATCAACGAACGTCTCATGACTCTGCGAATCCAGCTTGTCAAGAACCAACACGCCACCATCATCAGCGCCTATGCTCCAACTCTGGACACTGAAAATGAAGTAAAGATGAACTTCTACTCCCAACTTGACAATGTCCTTTCCTCTGTTCCTAACAATGACAAGATCATTCTCTTGGAAGACTTAATGCCAGAGTCGGGAAAGATCATAGGCTCTGGACTGGAATAATAAGCAAGGAAGGTGTTGGCAAGGTCAACACCAATGGATCACTCCTCCTCACCAAATGTGCTGAACACAGCCCGGTGATTACAAACACCGTATTTCGCCAGAAAAACAGGCACAAAGTCTCCTGGCAGCATCCATGCTCCAAACACTGGCACCTCATGGACTACATCATCGTACGATCTTGGGACCAACAAGATGTACTGATAACAAGAGCTGTTAATGGTGCCGATGAGTGCTGGACAGACCATCGACACATCTCATCTACCATGAGAATGAAGATTCGGCCCAAAAGGAAACACCAAAATCAGAACATTGTTAGGAAATTCAATGTTGACATCCTTCAAGACATCAACCATGTACAGAAGTTCTAACAAGATCTTCAAGAACAACTGCCACAACAAATCTCCCCATCTGTAGAAGAACACTGAAATCAATTGAAGAACACAATCATCATTTCCTGCAAAGAAACAATTGGGTTCAAGACGAAAAACATCAGGATTGATTCGATGATAACGTCAAGCAACTCCAACAACTCATCGACGAAAAGAGAAGAGCTTTCATCACCTTACAAAATGACCAACAATCGGCTACCAAAAGGAAACGCTATCAGGAATTCAAGGGTGCAGTCCAGAAGAGCACCCGAAACCTGAAAAACCAATGGTGGAGGAAGAAAGCTCAGGAAATCCAACAACTAGCAGACGCCAACGACACTCGAGGCTTTTTCAACGCAACTAAAGTTATTTTTGGCCCATCCACTCACGGTCAAGCCCCTCTCAAAAGCAAAGGTGGTTCAACCATCCTGAAGAGCAATGCTGACATCAATTCTAGATGGAGGGAGCACTTTGAAGATCTTCTAAATCAAACCGTCTCATTTGAGAGGAATGTGATTAACAACATTCCAAAGCAGCCCGTTGACGACTCCCTGAGCAATATGCAACAGCGAAGATGTCAAGGAAGCCATCAGAACCTTGAAAGCGGCTGGACTCAATGGAATACCAGCCGAGGTCTACAAAATTGGAGTTAACCCACTTCATTACCAACCGCATCAACTTCTCATCAAGATCTGGATAAATGAAGATGTACCAGCAGACTTTAGAGACTCAGCAATCATTACCATCTACAAAAGGAAAGGCGATCGATCTGATTGCGGAAATTATCGTGGAATTTCCCTGTTATCCTCACCCGCATCATGAACAACTGGCTCAAGCCTTTAGCCGAGAAGATCCTTCTGGAGAAACAAGCCGGTTTTAGACCATCACGCGGAGCAATCAACATGATCTTCAACCTCTGTACATGGCATTCATTGACCTCACCAAAGCCTTTGACTCGGTATCAAGGGAACTTCTATGGGATGTCCTATCCACCTATGGATGCCCAGAAAAGTATATTTGAATCCTAAGACTCCTCCACGATGTCATGCTTGCCACAGTCATGGTCAGCAACAGTAAGTGTGAGCCTTTTCAAGTTAGATCAGGAGTAAAACAGGGATGCGTGATTGCCCCAACTTTGTTCACCATCTTCCTTGCGACAACCATCCACATCATCAAGGACAACCTACCCCCAGGAGTCAAAATTTGTCCACAGAACAGATGGCAGACTTCTCAATCTTGCCCGTCTCAAGTCCAAAAACAAGACATCCACGAGTTCCCTCATCGAGTTCCAATACGGAGATGACAACAGTGTTGCAGCTCCCTCAGAAAACCACCTACAACAGATTCTGACTGCCTTCAACCGTGCGTACATGAAACTTGGACTTACCATCAATTCCAAGAAGACTCAGATCATCTACCAACCATCACCAACTGAGACAAATCGGATAGAGCCATCAATTCAACTTGGCAAAACTACCCTGGAAAATGTGAACCACTTTCTGTATCTTGGAAGTCACCTCTCCTCCAATGTCGACCTTAATGACAAGATCCAACATTGTCTTAAATGCGCTGGAACAGTTTTTGGACATCTCTGAACAAGAATCTTTCATGATCATGACATCTGAACAGACACCAAAATGTTAGTGTACAAAGCAGTGGTGATCCCAACGCTCATGTATGCATCAGAAACCTGGACAACATACCGACGACATCTGAAGGCACTTGGAAAGTTCCATCAACACTGTCTTCGAAACATCTTAAATATCAGCTGGGAAGATAGAAGAACCAATGTCAGTGTGCTAATTGAAGCAAAAACAACAAGCATTGAAGACTACTTCATGAAGAACCAACTAAGTTGGAGCGGTCATGTTGTTCGGATGAAAGATGAACGTCTGCCAGAACAAATCTTCTACTCCCAACTTAAAGAAAACAAATGTAAAAGAGGCAGACAACAGAAGAGATTCAAAGACGTCTTAAAAGCCAACATGAAGAAACGTAACATCGACATCAACAATTGTGAAACCAATGCCAAAGACAGGAAACTCTGGCAAGCCATCTTCCAAGAAGGAACAGCAACCTTCGAAGCCAATGGATATGCAGAATTAGAAAAAAAGAGAAGAAAATGGTAAGAGAGGCAGCAACAACCAAAGCCCGATCTGCCATCTGGAACTACCTGTCCTGAATGTGGAAGAACTTTCAAAGCCAGGATTGAACTCATATGCCACTTGAGAGCCCATAAATAGATCAACGGAATGAAGACTATCATCCCCTCGACCTCGAGGGATATCCACGATGACAACTTTATTGTCATTTATTGGATCCATTCTATCAGAGTACCCATTATTGAATTGTTCAGTACAGTTTATATTGCAGTATTGGAGCTGACAGAATTCTGAATCAGTCAAGTTTAATATCACTGGCATATGTCATGAAATTAGAAAAGATGTAGATTTATGTCCATTGATATTGATACGATACAGCAACAAAATACTCACTCAGCAGAATAAAGGTCATTACTTTACAGAAAATAATGGACTGTATCTCAACATCACGACAAAGTAAATGAGATCCAATCAATTGTCTATAGTGGGCCTGTGAGAAGGTTAGTTCTTAGAAATTTTTGCTTCCCAATGCAGTCCTTTCAGGGTGTTTTGCAGCAGAAGGTGGTTTCACAACCTATAGTGAGAATAGTTTTAAATGAGACTCCTCAGGTTAGTTATAAATACATGATAAAAAATTTATCAGAAGTTAAATGGAGTATTTCTGGCTTCAGAAACTGTGAATCTTAGCAGACTGACAAGTTCTCTAAAGTGTCTTCTGTGAATGCCTACAAGAAAACGAACCTCAGGGTAGCATATGCTGACAAATGTGTATGTACTTTGATAATAAATTTCCTTTGAACTTTGACTAATGACACAAAAACATATAAGTTCCTACTTGGACAATCAGTAAATAGGGTGAACGGGATTTTGGCCTCCAGCAACTCATTGATGTTCCCTGTCCTAAAAACACCTATCAGAGCCATCCTATCAGCGCCATTCCCTGCAGCTTAACAAGCTCCATTTCTCTCTTGTCCCACAGATGCAGCTTAACCCACTGAGTATTTTGAGATTTTCTGTGTTTTTTTTAAAATTTCCTGTATATGCAGCATTTGATTTTAGATGATGCTATCTAGCACAGTAACATGTTTAAATTTGACAAGAAGTTTTGCAAGCTGGACTACACGTTGCTAAATGGTTTACATTTCCTGGATATGTTTTTTTCTGTGTTTTTGTTCCTATAATGTGGTGCCCTGAAGTGTCTGTGTGTTTGGCATGACTCTCCCACTCTGGTGACGAAAACACTTTGGTGAAAATTATGATGGAAATTAATACTTAGTAATTGGCAGTGTTGCATGAATAAAATTAAAATTATAATCTAGCTAATTTATTATTTTAATTAGCAGACAGTCACATAAATGTTGGCCATACTCTGTTAAATCTTCAACAGAATCCCACGTATTAAGAATGTAAATTTTGGAATATATTCTTCCCAAGCATTCTTAAAAGGGACCTGACAGGAGGATGGAAGTCATTTGTCCAAGTGTTACAATACTAAAACATGGTGACTTCTTAAATGAAGTTAATTAACTGAAACTACAATCCCACATTTGCAATATTATGCAACTATTTATTTCAATTGTGCAAAGGTGCTTATGTACCAAGGCTATAGGTTGATAACAGAAAATACAAATGAGGACAACATAGTTGAACATGGAAGTTTAGAATTTCGTGAGGGTTCCAATGCAGTCGTTCCCTCAATAGTTCAGAGAGAGACCATAAACTGGAAATTTTTGGAAATCCCCTTAACGAGATGCAATTTCACAATTCCATTCATTTCAATATAAAGGGTGATAAATCTCTTTCAGATCATTTATATTGTCCAATTAATTAAATTGAATACATTTAATTGTTAACTGCATTGGTTGAAATGTATCTTAATTTTTTAAAGTTAAGAAAATATTTCATTTTTAAAATGATGCTTAAAAGTTTCTGGTGATTTTGAAAGTACCCCCTCTGTATTTTGACAGCAGGTGAGGATGAAGACTTGCCTTAATGTGGCGTCAAAGTAGCTGTATGTGGGGTTCACTATTTACGGAAGGAACCGTTTGTGATCTACAGGACCTTGCCAATCAGGAACCTGTTTTGAGGGTCAAAATGTCACTACACGTAGAAGAAGGAATGGGAATGATCCATACCAGTGGCTTGTTGGTCAGGAGGACTGTTCCATAGGTTTAATGCAGGTTATGTACTACGGCCTCATCCCTTCATGGAGTCCTTTGTGCAAATTTGTACCTGTGAATATTGGCCAGGGCACAAGGCTCCTTTGCTCCTCTGTGTAATATACCAATCACAAGCGGTACCTTGTTGCGGCAGAGTAAATTCAATTTGCACACAGGCAGAAGTCCGCGCTGCGAATGTGTGTAGAAGGGAAGATACTGATTTGTTACTGTAATAAAATCTGCTTTCATCCTATCTATATTTCATGGCAAGAGAAAGCAAAGGAGTCAGAGAACAACTAATAGTTACTTCATGATGACATGTTTTTTATTGATTGTTAAAACATTTTGCTCCTATAGTGCAGCTGTTCACTTACAGTTAACTGTGACTTATTTCCCATCAGGTTATCTATTCAAACATTTATCAGAATCATAAATCACTTTTTCTGCAAGTGCCTTTGTTTTTTTTTCCCATAAATGTTTTTTTTTTATTGATGCAGTCCTGGTCTATTTGAGATGGAATTTTTATGAACGCTTCATATTGTAATAGTGCCTGAACCTCAAGTACGTCATTGACTGTAAAGGGATTTGTGATGTCCCAATGACATATGAAAATAAGCCTGTCTTAAACTAATCACTTTAAAGGTGGTTTTGGGTTGTTCCAATGTGAAAGGCTCTTAGTTTGTGAAGACACCAATGATACTATTTTTACCCATCTACATCCAGCACAGAGCCACAACAAACTAAGTTGCTGTCTCATCGGTATCTTGTTGGTCATGGGAACTGTTCCATGGGTTGTACACAGGTTATGTACTATGGCTCCATTACTTTATGGAGTGCTTTGAGTTCAACTGGTTACTTGTGTTCAATCCTGGCTACTGGTGTTGAGTTTGCACTTTCTCCCCATGAACCCCTGGATTTCTTCCAAATGCTCTAGTTTCTACCCACAAACCGAAGACATGGGTTGGCACGTTAATAGACCACTGTAAATTGGGCCTTGTGAGTATGGTGTTGATGGGAATACAGGTAGAATAAAATGGGATTAGTGTAAACAAGTTCTTGATGGTCAGCCTAGCCTCATTGGGCCAAAGACCCTGCTCAGTGCTGTATAATTCTGTGACTAACACGGCTACAAATGAAATGTGAGGCAATTATGGCATCTACAAATTAGATTACCTTTAAATTAGATTATGAGGACAGGCAGTCCCCTTTTATTATCATTTAGTAATGTATGCATTAAGAAATGATACAATGTTTTTCCGGAATGATATCACGGAAACACATGACAGACCGACTTAAAAACTGACAAAAACCACATAATTATAACATATAGTTACAACAGTGCAAAGCAACACCATAACTTGATAAGAACAGACCATGGGCACGGTAAAAGTCTCAAAGTCTCTCGAAAGTCCCATCATCTCACGCAGACGGTAAACCTCCAGCGCCGCCAACTTGCCAATGCAGCATACTGGAAGCATCCGACCACAGTCCGTCCGAAAACTCCGAGCCTCCGACCAGCTCTCCGACTCCGAGCACCTAGCACCATCTCTGCCGAGTGCTTTGACTCCGGCCCCGGCAGCAGGCAATAGGCAAAGCCGAGGATTTGGGGCCTTCATTTCCAGAGATTCTCGATTGCGCAGTAGCAGCGGCAGCGAAGCAGGCATTTCAGAAGTTACTTCAGGTGTTCCTCCGTGCCGCTCACAGCTGTCTCCATCAAATCCGGATTGTGCACGGCCCCCTAGTTACACATAATTGATATAATTCGGAACGGCTGCACGCATGGTGTCGCGCCGCCATCTTCTCCTCCCGCCTAATGTTGCAGACTTGACCAGAGTGAGAAAAAGCACTTTGTGGAATTTGAAGAAAATGTGCATTTAGGACTTGTGGTCTCTTTAGAGTGTAGTGAAGGCAAAGGAGATGTGTATCTGTGTGTATCGACTACTGGGCAGACATCATCTACTGTATGGTTTTTGTGCATTGTGCTCCACCCCTCAACTGCTAGAGTTAACTTGCCTCTCCTACTACTTTTTAAAATTATGCCTGTGGTTTTTTGAACAGAAGACATTAGCTCCTTCATTATTTGGAAAAGGATTATAATTACAAAAATAAGGACTAACGTTGATTTGCTGAAATATGATGATTTCTGTGCTCTGGATTCCATCTGTACAATGCATCTGGTAAGAGTTACATGTGTAGATTAATATTCTGGAATTTTGCATGATTACTTCTAAGGTTGAAACACATTTCTCAGAGTCTACTGTCCTTTGAAATATAGCTGTAATCCGTCACCTAATTTAGCAGAATATTGCAAAAACAAGTATAATGGAACAAATTGGACATAGTCTGCATTCGTAGCACATTTCTTCCCCTTCATCTCTTTCTCTCTTCCTTCACTACACTTTCATTGTTTCTCTTTTCTCAGTTCGGAATCAATTTTTGTCATATATTTGTATTTTTTTCCTTAATCTGATTCCATCGATCTACTTCATTCTTCACCTCAATATTCCTCCATTTATGCAATATACTTGAGCATTAATCATGATTTATGCTAAAGGATCTTAATAACCTTAATGGAAAGTTAATCCTAATGTCCCCTTTCCGTAGCTAATGCTTTCCTTGAGATTAGTCTCATATCAGTGATAATCTGTGATCTACATCCAATCCTGCTACTTTATCAAATTTGACATTTTCCTCAGTTTTCAAAAACTAGAAGAGTAACTTTCAAGATTTTACTTTTCACTCAATGTACTCATCCAAACTTAATGTTTACAACCAACAGCAACAACAAATGACAGCAGAGACCATTTAATCCAGCCACAAACAAGAGAAAATCTGTAGATGCTGGAATTCCAAACAACATACACAAAATGCTGGAAGACCTCAGCAGACCAGACCAGGAAGAGAGTAAACAGTCGATGTTTCAGGCCGAGACCATTCACTGTCCTGGTCAGTATCTGTAAGTATGTGGCTGTTAAGGCCAAAGGATAGTATGGATAGGTCTGATAACCAGTCACAAAGCTTCCGTAGTCATCTGATCGTCATTTCACAGCTGACTTGATGTGTCCAAAGGCCTTTTAGCTAATCTAAGTTTCAGTATTTAAAATTTTACAAATCAATTGTAAATATAGCACATTATTTGAAATATATATTTTTTTATATAGGCATCCGTTAGTCTTGTGAGACCATGGATTTGTGCCTTGGAAGGTTTCCAGGGCGCAGGCCTGGGCAAGGTTGTATGGAAGACTGGCAGTTGCCCATGCTGCAAATCTCCCCTCTCCACGCCACCGATGTTGTCCAAGGGAAGGGCATTGGGACCCATACAGCTTGGCACCAGTGTTGTCGCAGAGCAATGTGTGGTTAAGTGCCTTGCTCAAGGACACAACACGCTCCCTCAGCCAAGGTTCGAACTAGTGACCTTCATGATCACTAGACAAACGCCTTAACCACTTGGCCACATGCCACACATATATATTGAAATATATATACAGTATATGTAACTGTTGTAAAACTAGATGTTCATCTTTTTCAGAACAACACTTATAAAATCCTAAAGGAACTAAGCAGATCAGACAGCATCTATGAAAAGGAATAAACAGTCGACATTTCAGGCTGAAACCTTTCACCAGGGCTGGACAGGAAGGAAGAAGATGCTAGAATAAAAAAATTGGGAAGGAAGAAGGAGGACAAGTTAAAAGGTAATAGTTGAAGCCAGGTTGTTGAGAAAGGTAAAGGACTGGGGAAGAAGGAATCTGATAGAAGAGGAAAATAGACCATAGGAGAAAGGGAAGAAGGAGGGGCACACGAGGAGGTGATAGGCGGGTAAGGAGAAGAGGTAGAGTGGGGAATAGTAAAAGAGGGAAGGGGAGGGCCAAAGAAAAAAAGAAAAAAGGTACTGGAAGAAGAAATCAATGCTCATATCATCAGGTTGGAGCTATTTAGACAGAATATGAGCTGTTGCTCCTTCACCCTGAGAGTGGTCTCATTGTGGTAGAAGAGGAGACCATGGAATATCATGTCAGGATGGGAATGGGGTTGGAAATTAAAATAGAAATTCCATTGTTGGAGCTGAGGTGCTTGACAAAGCAGTCCCCCAATTTACTTTGGGTCTCATTTTTTTTAAAGCTTGCTTCTTAATTGATTTTTCCAATATACAGTTATTGAATATTTGGCTAAACCTGAATTGTTTATCATATTCATAGATAGCTGGACTTAGACACAATGTATATAAGCAATGAGACTCCGAGCCACTTGAATATTGTCTTTTATACTTCCATTATTTTTGTGTGTCCAGAGATAGTCATAGAAACTGTAAAGGTGATCCTACTTCATTAGTCCCCATAGCTGCCTAATATCACCTTTTCTTGTATCCACTGAGATGTTGCAGCATAAAGAGAGTAGCCTGCATTGGCCTTAAATGAAGCCTCAACTTGCTGCAAGATTTCATGGAATTGTCTTAGTCCTGTCTTCTCATACTTCATTTTGACATATTTGGCCATTGGAATCAGTTTCATTTCAGAGCAATCCATCAATCCCATTCTCCTAATTATTTTTTGGTAGCCTATTCTCTTTCATATGCTTATCTGAGTCTCCTATAAACTGCCTACATTAAAGGTGATTTACAGTAGTCAATTAGTCTATCAACCAGAATGCAGAAGGAAACTAAATCAACTCTGCCATCACTGCAAAAACTCCCACTACTTTTTGCCTTGCCAGTTACCAGACAAATGGGGTAAAACCTGCACCAAAAGTACCTTCCAAGATGAGGAGCTTACTTAAACTCAGTGGTAAAACTCCTTGAGTTTCACTAGGTTCGAAGGATATTGGCAATCCTAAGGAGGATCCACGCCTGCTATGGATGATATAGTTATTAATACGTAGAATCATAGAAAACCTACAGTACAATACAGGCCCTTCGGCCCACAAAGTTGTGCCGAACATAATACCTATGAATACTTATGGCATATCAAATCCCCTTTTGCTAGTGAATCAATCATTGAACAGATTAATACATTCTATCCTTAACACAAATTAATGGAGTTTTCTTAGAGATAAACTCTCTCTCCAGAAAGGCTTAGAATGGCTTATGAGTAGTAAGCTGATATTATAAGTGGTGCTGCAGCCAGAGGTAGGATGAAGTGTGCATATAAAACAATGTTATGTTATTCGTGGAAATAACATAAATTGTTTTATGAAGCACTTCTTTAAGGAAGCACTTAACCTGCCTTTTGATTTGCAATCTGCCACTTATTCTGTGCAGTTTGCAGATTTGTAATTATTCTGTGCAGAATCCTTTCACAGGATAACTCTAATCAATGCATGTCACCAGTATGATTATATATAATCTGATCAATGAGTTCTGAAACTGTCCAATTCAATTTGCTCCACATAATGAGGCATTTTATTCTCAACTCAGCTGATTCAGTTGGAAGGCTATGGAGTAGTACACCAATCCAAATGAAGAACGTTGCTCCTGAGTTTTTTGATTTGCTCTCAGGATTGTATGCAATTTTAAAAAAAACAGGAACAACACACAGATTGGAAGATCAGTTAAAGACAAAACAAATATTACAATTAAAACTATGAACGAGCAACAAAGTTGTGCTATGGCGCTTGTGGATCTGGTTGAAGATATAGCCAGTTGGGGATGCATTGGAAACAAAATACCATTAAAATAAAATAAAATATGATGAAAGACTGAATAGATAAAACAAAATGTTTAAGAGAAAAAGAAAAAAATTCAGAAAATGAACAGTTTTAGTCAAATTTTTAATGGTCCTAAACAAGGCAATAAATTGCAATTAAAACTGAAGTGAAAAAGAATTGAATCATGCAAGTGTTTTAACCTATACGAGAAATAATAAAGTTCATAACTCCTAACTGAACACTGATTATAACTCCCAAGTGCTATTTATTTATTATTTAGAGATACACGGCAGAATAGGCTCTTGTGACCCTTCGAGCAGCCCCACCAGCAACCTAGCTTAATCATGGGACTATTTACAATCTCCAACTAACCTACTAACTAGTATGGCTTTGGACAGTGGGAGGAAACTGAAGCATTCCTTTACTGATTTAGTTAGTTCAGCACTAAATTATGAGCCAAAGGGCCATTCCTTTGCATGTTCTATGTTATAATACTGGATCAGGAATAAAAATCCTCTCAACAGGCATTGGATATAATTTGAGATGCTGAGATGACTAGAAATCATTTGGGTTAACATGTTTTAAATATTTCACCTTGATCGCTGGCTATGTATTGGAATTTTCACTCATTTCCCTTCATTTTCATTTTCAACACAGCAATGCCAAAGCTTACTAGGACCAAAACAAAGGAAAAATGCATAAACCTGGGGAATTCCTGTTAATGAAATTCATAATCAGTTGTATTTTCTCTGCTACTGTGATCTTAGCGCCATAGCTGGTTAACAGTTGCTCTTGGTTAAAGATCAATCCCAGTAATCCCAATCCAGCAGGGATCTGAGGCAAGAAAAAATGTGAAGTGTCTGCAAAAAATGATTCAGCATTAAGTAAGAGTTTACTTGTGTGTACCTACGTTAGTACACGCACATCTGTCCTTCATGGGTTGCATGTTGCTTTCTCCGGTAAGACTGCGATGCTGTTTATACAATATATCCCCTATTATTATCATAAATCTTTGACCCAGGTAAAGTTGTATATGATCTGTAGGACAGATATTGTCAAAATTGTAACTGAGCCTTTGGTATTCTCGTGGATCTTGAATTCATGAATTTTGAGTTGGGGACTAAAATCATGGAACAACTGAAAGAACTAGTGCAGTAAATAGTGCCTTCGCAGCACTATAATTTTAAATGTTGCAAAATTCCACCACCTTTTTCTTTTAATTGCACATGATAGACACTGTCTTTATTCCATTGCGGCTATCGCTCGCTCTGTTTTTTTTTAAATCAGACCTCTTTATTAACAGTGGCAGCTTTCAAGAGAGCTAATTCCTGCAGATCAGGTGAATGAAAGCTATTAACATGAAGCCATATTCACAACAAAACTACCAAATGGGCCCGAACTCTTGTCACTGGCTAGTCAATCATAGTCAAATACTGAGGGGAAAAAGCATGCGGAATTGCTACTTTCAATAGCGTGCATTGCCCTCACTATTCACAGCAAAGACTGTAGCTTTAATGTTTAAATCTTACTTCAACATAAATTATTCAAAAGCAGTTTTTTTTTCAATTCAATGCTTTTCAAAATTTTCCCCATAAACAAAGCATTGAGCTCCTCATTTCTCTTTAAGTGTTAAAGCAGAGCAGTTAATCGTCTTTCAAAATAAAAGATCTATTTCCCCCTCCCACCTCCTCTTCCCCCGCTTTTCTTTCTTGCTTCCACCTCTCAATGATTTTCAACTATTAACTCTTCAGCCTCACAAAAAATTGGCAGTATACAATACCCTGCATTTTTCTCTTTATCTTCGAGCAGTGAATTCTGGGTTTTGAGCCATGTTTTAGTTTATGCTTGCAACCTGATTCTCACCTATAACGTTTGTGACTCCAAAAGGTACCAAAATTTTTAATAATCACAAATAAAAGCATATCCAGCATAAAGAAGGAGTGAGCTTGTTGGGTTGAAAATGCAGATCAAAAGACCATTTTTAAAGGGCACAAAGGCAATTTTATTAATTCTACCATTTGGCTCAGATTAAAAAGAAAAAATAGAAATGATAAAAATATACCTTGAAACCAAAATGCTGGAAATCCATAAAGAAAGATTAGGACATTTTTTTCTTTGTAATTCAGACATTTTTTTTGATATATTGTTATTTCTCTTTTTTGGAATGACTACTTTAGGAAAATGTGCATTTCCTCTGAGCGATATAAGCAGGAATCTGAATTTGACTGCTGTTGGAGGGGCATGTTAAGCACACATGACATACACATTAATCATTGTATCAGACATGTCTAACCAATGTGTTGGAGAGCGATGTCCCAGATTTCACAACCAGCCTCCACCTCACCTCCCAATGCATGCCCAATTACTCTTCTTTGTTGTGTTTTTCATTACATTTTTCCCCACTCATAATGGTAGATAAACTATTTCTCTTTACTCTTTGTAATGTTTATCTTCTTTCTTACTCCATTGTTAATTCAGTTCCATTTTGTTTTTCATTGTAACAAAATATTTATCTGAAACATTTCCCTTTTAAGATGTTGGATTTCCTTTGTTTTGGTTGGCACTTTACAGCTGTCACTCAGGAGCTGATCAGCTGCTCTGTCATTTGTCATTCGACTCAACGTCCCCCACCCCTTTTTAGAGGGAAATGACACAGACCTGGGTTCTTTCTCACAGAAGCATTATCAGAGTTAAGGGACTTACAACGTGCAGCGATCTGCTTAATTACAAAACAAAACTCAGAAAAGGAGTTCTGAAGTCTGACCAAGTCACTCATTATAAATGGTGCGAGGCAGGTTGAGCTTCTGCTTCATGCCTAACTCTTCACTTACACTTTAAGGAAGACTTGCACTGATCTCAGCTAAACAAAGCATATCGTGAGGGAGCAGCAAGCTAATTGAAAAGGAACCCAAAAAGAACCCAAAACAATTCAAATATAATATAATATACTTCTCAAATTAATTAGGCATAATAAATGAAAAAAAAGAGATTTTCTTGTAAAACTTTTATAAAGACTGTTTCTTTTTCCTAAGTGAATGTCAGTCTTAGTGTTCAATTCATTACAAAATGCATCAGCTTATCCACCCATGATTGAGCAATTAGCTTCTTCTGCATTATAGATTCTAAAGCCCAATTTATACTTCTGTGTTAAATGTACGCCGTAGGTACGGTGTAGCTGCGTACCCTACGCTATACTCTACATCGAACCCTACGCCATAGCCTAACGCGCACCTCTCCCAAAATGAAACTACGTGTCGCGGCGACGCAGACCACAACAACTGTGATTGGTCTGGTTGGTAGTATCGCATTTCCTCCTACACATTTCCGGTTGCTTCTTCTTCTCCGCCACTTCAGAAATGAGACAGAAGAAACTCTTGTTCAACACTTATTAGCTCCAACTCCAACATGATGCGCTCAGTTTCAATCGCCATTGTTTGAAGTACAGGAAGAAACTCAACACAGTGGCATAGAAACCCCACCGCCAACTAGCGTTTTGGTGGTGAATTGCAGAGCGACGCAGACACACCAATGCACAAGTATATATGCTCACAACGGCGTAGGCTACGGCATAGCCCTTATGCACAAGTATATATGTGCATATGTTACATCATTGAGGATATCTTCAAAGGATAGCACTCAAGTAGTCGGCATCCAGTAATATTTATTTTTTACTGTAACTTGCAGTAATTTTGTCTGCACTGTACTGCTGCCACAAAAAACAATTTCCCAAAAGGTGCCCTTAAGTTAGAGGAGAATTCTTCACTCAATTTCACTCATCCCTACACTGTACTGTTCCCACAACCTATGGACTCACTTTCAAGGACTCTTCATCTCACCTTCTCAGTGTTTATTGCTTATTTATTTATTATTATTATTATTTTTCTTTTTGTATTGTACAGTTTGCTATCTTTTGCATATTGGTTGTTTATCCATCTTGCGTGTGGTTTTCCATTGATTTTATTGTGATTCTTTATATGTACTATGATTGACCATAAGAAAAACGTAGGAGGCCGCAAGTGGGAATAAAAGGAGCCTTTTACTGGTTGGCTGCCAGTGACCAGTGCTGTTCCTCAGGGGTCAGTATTGGAACCGCCACTTTTCTTATTGTTTGTCAATGATTTAGATAATGGAATTGATGGCTTTGTGGCAAAATTCGTAGATGATACAAAGATAGGTGGAGGGGTAGGTTGTGCTGAGGAAGCAATCTATTTGCAGCAGGACTTAGACAAATTGGAAGAATGGGCAAAAAAATGACAGATGGAATACAGTGTTGGGAAATACATGATAATGCTTTGTGGTAAAAGGAACAATAGTGTAGACTATTATCTAAGTGGGGAGAAGGTTCAAACATCAGAGGTGCAGAGGGACTTCGGAGTCCTTGTGCAAGACTCCCAGAAGGTTAATTTACAGGTTGAGTCTGGGGTAAAAAAGACAAATGCAATGTTTGCATTTATTTCAAGGGGAGTAACATAGAAAAGCAAGGAGAAAATACTGAGCCTTTATAAGACACTAGTCAGGCCACACTTGGAGTACTGTCAACCGTTTTGGGCCGCATATCTCTGAAAGGATGTGTTGTTATTGTAGAGAGTCCAGAGGAGGTTCACACAGATGATTCCGGGAATGAAGGGATTAACATATGAGGAGCATTTGGCAGCTTTAGGCCTGTACTCTCTGGAATTTAGAAAAATATATGGGGGTCTCATTGAAACCCGCAGAATTTTGATAGGACCAGATAGGATGGATGTGGAGAGGTTGTTTCCTATGGTGGGGGTATTTAGAGCTAGAGGACACAACCTCAAAACGGGCAACCTTTTAGAACAGCGTTAAAGAGGAATTTCTTTGGTGAACCTGTGGAATGCTCTGCCACAGACAGCAGTGGAGGTCAAGTAGATCATTTCCTGATTGATCAGGGCATCAAAGAATATGGTGAGAAGGCAGGTGTATGGTGTTGAGTGGGATTCAGGATCAGCCATAATGGAATGGTGGAGCAGACTTGATGGGCTGAATGGCCTAATTCTGCTCCTATGTCTAATGGTCTTATTTGTCTAGCACTTCAAAGTATTTGTACCATTTAAAACTAACTTCTTGATTATTTATACATTTTATTTCAAAAGAATAGCTTCTGTCCTTGACTTTGAAAATTTAAATAACGCTGTTACTTTTCATGTTGCTGCATGCATATAGCTACTACATTTTTAAAGTTTAGGTATTCATGAATTATGAGCTCTTGAATATTTGTCCTCCTGATGCAAGAAGATATTCTTATTCCACTCACAAAAAGCTGAAGCAACATTGCACATGGCAGTGCAGGTCAGGTACAGCACTTAGCTGAGTCTTAGGAGTGTAGCCATTACAGAAAAGGAAGAAGTCACCAAACTTCAGTCTTTGCATGCTTCAGCCTTTCAGCAGAGGGAGTATAATAACACTAAAAATTCTAATGGCTAGCGGAATCGTGGTTCCTTAAGGTTGTTATAGCCTGAGGTGGCAATGGGGCCTACCTATTAAATGCTCCCAATGGTGTGTGCCTCAAGTAGCCTCTGACAACCAAGTCCAGCTCCTGGACTTCACATGTGGCTTAGCTATTAACCCTGGCAGAACCATTTTTACTGAGAGGAGAGGGGGCAAAGGTGGGTTACTGATGCCTTAGAACCAGTCGCTTTGGACAGATGGGGCTTGTCAGCCGTGGTTGGCAGGTCACTTCGGAGAAGGTAAACTCTGATCTCAAACCTCCATTGCCTTGTGGCTATACCCACTCATGGAGAAGGCTTTGGGAGTAAACCCCAAGGGAAAAGGCCGGAGCTGGAGTCCCTAAGGCAGTCCTACGTTGAGTTCAACACTGACTGGTAACTCCTGTGACGCTGCTGGTACCTAACTATATCAGTCTCTGCCGTTCCTTTGGGTTCATAAGATGTATGGAGAGGAGGAGCTTGCTCTCCATATCGTACTGCCCAGGCTTGTGTGCCTAGATAGTGAGGATGCAACAGCCATTGTCAACCCTGACCGATGGAGGCCTCATTCAAATAGAATTGTCCATTAGAAAACTGCAAAAATTAATCTTTAAAACAATTTAAAGTAGAGCCAATCCACCCAGAAACTGCATTCACTGCTGCGGAAGCTAAATTCGCAACAGCTGGAAAAGTTTTAGCTATTGTTTCAGCTCGAGCGTTAAACAAGTTAGGGGATTAGCATGAGTCTGCAAAGGAAACTTGTGAAAGGAAGGTGCCTCACTTGTCTGATAGTGTCAGTTCAGTTGTAATGTACAGTATAAAGAAATAGTTTTTGAATTTCTTCTAGCCATTGCTGGTGAATATCAAATCCTTCTAGAATATTCTTTGTTGCATCCATCGTAAATCATTCCTTAAAACTGAACTTGTGTTTCTGTCTTGAGAATGAGACATATATTAAATAATCAGATTACTCCAAGACTCATTTCCTTATAAACCTTAAAAAGTATGTGATCCTCTCAAAGCAGTATGTCTGAACAAATTTTGTCAGTAGAAATTTTCACCTTCCAAGTGAATTGAAGGATCTCATCAGTGCTACTCTGAGAGTGAGCACTGTCAAGCCACGGCTCTACAGGTAATTTTACTCTAATATATTTTTAAAAATCATGAAAACATTTTAGTGCCGAAACTAGCACCATGCTACTAAATCCACAATAATAACTCAAACAACAGGAATTCTGCAGATGCTGGAAATTCAAGCAACACACATCAAAGTTGCTGGTGAACGCAGCAGGCCAGGCAGCATCTGTAGGAAGAGGTGCAGTCGACGTTTCAGGCCGAGACCCTTCGTCAGGACTAACTGAAGGAAGAGTGAGTAAGGGATTTGAAAGTTGGAGGGGGAGGGGGAGATCCGAAATGATAGGAGAAGACAGGAGGGGGAGGGATAAAGCCAAGAGCTGGACAGGTGATAGGCAAAAGGGGATACGAGAGGATCATGGGACAGGAGGTCCGGGAAGAAAGACAAGGGGGGGGGGACCCAGAGGATGGGCAAGAGGTATATTCAGAGGGACAGAGGGAGAAAAAGGAGAGTGAGAGAAAGAATGTGTACATAAAAATGAGTAACAGATGGGGTACGAGGGGGAGGTGGAGCCTTAGCGGAACTTAGAGAAGTCGATGTTCATGCCATCAGGTTGGAGGCTACCCAGACGGAATATAAGGTGTTGTTCCTCCAACCTGAGTGTGGCTTCATCTTTACGGTAGAGGAGGCCGTGGATGGACATGTCAGAATGGGAATGGGATGTGGAATTAAAATGTGTGGCCACTGGGAGATCCTGCTTTCTCTGGCGGACAGAGCGTAGATGTTCAGCAAAGCGGTCTCCCTGTCTGCGTTGGGTCTCGCCAATATATAAAAGGCCACATCGGGAGCACCGGACGCAGTATATCACCCCAGTCGACTCACAGGTGAAGTGTTGCCTCACCTGGAAGGACTGTTGGGTCCAGGTGAGGCAACACTTCACCTGTGAGTCGACTGGGGTGATATACTGTGTCCGGTGCTCCCGATGTGGCCTTTTATATATTGGCGAGACCCGACGCAGACAGGGAGACCGCTTTGCTGAACATCTACGCTCTGTCCGCCAGAGAAAGCAGGATCTCCCAGTGGCCACACATTTTAATTCCACATCCCATTCCCATTCTGACATGTCCATCCACGGCCTCCTCTACCGTAAAGATGAAGCCACACTCAGGTTGGAGGAACAACACCTTATATTCCGTCTGGGTAGCCTCCAACCTGATGGCATGAACATCGACTTCTCTAAGTTCCGCTAAGGCTCCACCTCCCCCTCGTACCCCATCTGTTACTCATTTTTATGTACACATTCTTTCTCTCACTCTCCTTTTTCTCCCTCTGTCCCTCTGAATATACCTCTTGCCCATCCTCTGGGTCCCCCCCCCCCCTTGTCTTTCTTCCCGGACCTCCTGTCCCATGATCCTCTCGTATCCCCTTTTGCCTATCACCTGTCCAGCTCTTGGCTTTATCCCTCCCCCTCCTGTCTTCTCCTATCATTTCGGATCTCCCCCTCCCCCTCCAACTTTCAAATCCCTTACTCACTCTTCCTTCAGTTAGTCCTGATGAAGGGTCTCGGCCTGAAACGTCGACTGCACCTCTTCCTACAGATGCTGCCTGGCCTGCTGCGTTCACCAGCAACTTTGATGTGTGTTGCCACAATAATAACTGAAGGCTTGTCTGTGTATTGTCTATTTGGGAAGTAATGTTATAAGACCATCAGACCTAGGAGCAAATTAGGCCACTCAGCCCGTCAAGTCTGCTCCAACATTCCAACATTGCTGATTTATTACCCCTTTCAACCCCATTCTCTTGCCTTCTCTCCGTGATGCAACCTAGAAAGAAAGCATTCTTCTAGGGTGCATCACAACCTGGTATGGAAGTTGTCCTGTCCAAGACCGGAAGAAGCTGCAGAAGATCATAAACACGGTGAAGCACATCACACAAACCCATCTTCCGTCCTTGGACTCACTTTACATCGCACGCTGTCAGAGCAGTGATGCCAGGATAATCAAGGACACGGCCCATCCAGCCAATACATTTTTCATCCCTCTTCCCTCCAGGAGAAGGTTCAGGAGCTTGAAGACTCGTACAGCCAGATTTGGGAACAGCTTCTTTCCAACTGTGGTAAGACTGCTGAACAGATTCTGACCTGGATCTGGGCCGTAACCTCCAAGTATCCAGACCTGCCTCTTGGTTTTTTTTTGCACTGCCTTACTTTCCATTTTTCTATTTTTTATTTATGATTTATAATTTAAAATTTTAATATTTACTATCGATTTGTAATCCAGGGAGCAGGAAGCGCAGAATCAAATATCGCTGTGATGATTGTACATTCTAGTATCAACTGTTTAGTGACAATAAAGTATAAAGTATAAAGTAACCTTTGACACCCTAACTAATCAAGAACCTATCAATGTTCACTTTAAATATACAGCTGTCCTTGGCAATGAATTCCATAAATTCAGCACCCTCTGGCTGAAGAAATTCCTCCTCATCTCTGTTCTAAATGGATGTCTGTCTATTCTGAGGCTGCACCCTTCGGTCCTAGACTCACACTTTATAAGAAATATCTTCTCCACAACAGCTCTATCCTGATGGCCCTGTTGGTAGGGGTTGACCATGGATGTTGCATTCTGGCTGTCGAAGTCAAAACATAAGCCAGTATGCAACCCAGGGAGAGCAAGCTCTTGCCTGTGCAGCAGGCTCCCCCTCTCCACACAGCTGATGAATCCAAAGGTGATGGCAGAGACCGATACAGTTTGGCACCAGAAGCATCGCAGGAGTTGCCAGACAATTCTGAACTCAATGTAAGACTGCCTTAGATTTTTCTAATCCAGCTCCATATTTTTCCTGGGGGGGTTTACTCCTGAAGCCTCCCCCATAGGTGTGTATAGCCATGAGGCGGCAACATTTGAGATCAGTGTTCTCCTTCCCCTAGATGAGCTGCCAACCACACCTGACGAGCCCCATCTGCTATTCTATCTGGGTCTTTCAATATTCGATAGGTTTCTTTCTTCTAAACTCCAGAAAGCACAGGCCCAGAGCTATCAAACACTTCTCATACTAACCTTCTCATTCCCAGAATCCTTCTTGTGAACTTCCTCTTGAGCCTCTCCAATATCAGCACATCTTTTCTTAGATATGGGGCCCAAAACTTCTCACAATACTCCACTGAGGTCTGACCAACTGCCTCAGCATTACATCCTTGCCCTTAAATTCGAGTCCTCTCTAAATGAATGCTAACATTGTATTTGCCTTCCTTACCCCCGACTCAACCTGCAAGTTAACCTGTAGAGAATCCTGTACAAGTACTGGTTGACTGGCAGGAGGCAAAGAGTGGGAGTAAAGGGGGGCCATTTCCGGTTTGCTGCTGATGACTTGTGTTGCTCTGCAGTGGTTGGTATTAGGACCGTTTCTTTTTCACTTTTTATGTTAATGATTTGGATGATGTAATTAAGGGTCATCATCTTTGAGGTCCTTTTGGCGGATGATGTGAAGAGAGATGGTGGGGCAGATAATGCTGAGGAAGCAGGGAGTCTGCAGAAGGAGTTAGGCAGATTGGGAGAATGGGCAAAGAAGTGGCAGACAGAACATGGCGTAAGGAAATGTACAGTCATGCATTTAGTACAAAGAACAAAAGCATGGACTTTTTTTTAAATGGGGAGAAAATTCAAAAATCAGAGGTGCAAAGGGACTTGCCAATCTTCTTTTCATGCCGGTATCTTTTCTATAATACCATGGGCTCTTAAACTGTAAAGCAGCCTCATCTGTGGCACTTTGTAAAAAGATTTCTCAAAATCAAAGTATACAACATCCACCGACTCTCCTTTGTCTATACTACTACTATGCCGACTCAGGCCTAGGGGGCCGGCATCGGGCACGATGACAGATTCTCCACTTCTCCCTCTCCCTCATCAGTGTGTTCAGTTCATCTACATTAGCCGCGCTGCTGTCTTCTAGGCGCGTGTTGACCATAGTCTTGGGAGGGCGCCCAGGGTTCATCCTCCTGTGCTTGGGCTCCCATATGATGACTAGGCTGGCAGGTAGCTCAGGGTCTATCCTGCTTGTTATTTCCTCAAAGAATTCTAACAGATTTGTCAGGCAAGTTTCCTCTTTAAGGAAACCATGCTGACTTAGGCTTATTTTATGATGTGCCTCCAAATACCCCAAAACCTCGTCCTTAATAATAGACGCCAACATCTTCAATCACTGAAGTCGGGTTAACTGGCCTATAGCTTCCTTTCTTCTGCCTTCCTCACTTCATAAACAGTAGGGCAACATTTGCAATTTTCTAGTTCTCTGGAACCATTCCAGAATCTAGAGATTCTTGAAAGAACATTAATAATGCCTCCACAATCTCTTCAGCTAACTATTTCAGAACTTTGGGATGTCATCCATCCAGGTGACTTATCTACCTTCAGGCCTTTTAGCTTCCAAAGCACTTTCTCCCTGGTAATAGCAACTGCACTCACTCCTGCTACTTGGCACCCTCAAACCTCTGGCATACTGCTGGTGTCTTCCACGGTGAAGACTGATGCAAAATACTTGTTCAGTTCATCCGCCAATCTTTGTCCCCCATTACTACCTCTCCAACATCGTTTTATAACGGTTTGATTACCAACGGATACAATAGGGTCTTTTAAGAGACTCTTGGATAGGTACATGCAGCTTAGAAAAATAGAGGTCTATGGGTAACCCTAGGTAATTTCTAAAGTAAGTACATGTTCAACACAGCATTGTGGGCCAAAGGGCCTATATTGTGCTGTAGGCTTTCTATGTTTCTAAGTTTCCCTCTTGCCTCTCTTTTACTCTTTATTGATCAGAAAAAATTTTTGGTATCCTCTTTTATACTATTGGCTAGCTTACCTTCATATTTCATCTTTTCTCTTTATGGATTTTTTAAGTTGCCTTCTGTTGATTTTTAAAAGCTTCCCAATCCTCTAACTTTCACCTAATTTTTCCTATATTATATGCCCTCTCTTTTCTTTTTATGCTCTCTTTGATTACCCTGGTTAACCATAGTTGCCTCATCCTCCCTTTAGAATACTTTTTCATTTATGAGATAAATCTACCAAATTGCCCTCAGAACCTCCAGCCTTTGCTTTTCTGCTGTCATTCCTGCTAGTTTCTCTTTCCAATTAACATTGGCCAGCTTCTCTCTCATGCCACTATAATTCTCTCTACTCCACGGTAATACTGATACATCTGATTTTATTTTCTCCCTCTCAAACTGCAGGGTGAATTCTATCATATTATGATCACTGTCTCCTAAGGCTCTTTTACCTTAAGCTCCCTAATCAGATCTGGTTCTTTACACAACACACAGTCCAGAATTGTCTTTCCCCTTTTGGTGTTATCCACAAGCTGTTCTAAAAAGTTTCCTCTCTTGGGATCCAGCACCAAACTGATTTTTCCAATCTACCTGCATATTGAAATCCAGCATGACTATCAGAACATTTCCCTATTTATTTATTTTTTTACTTGTATTTATTTAGAGATACAGAGTGGAATAGGCCTCCCTGCTCTTTGAGCCATACTGCACACCAACTCCTGATTTAACCCTAGCCTAATTATGGACAATTTATAATGACCAAATTAACCTACTAATCGGAAACCAGAGTTCCCGAAGGAAACCCATGCATTCCAGGGAAAGGACGTCCAGACTCCTTACAGAAGACATCAACATTGAATTCCAAACTCTCACACCCTGAGCGGTAATAGCATCCCACTAACCACTCTGTTTCCTGCCTCCCATTGTAACTTATAGCCCATATCCTGGCAATTATTTGTGAAACCCCAACATTTAGCATATCAAAGTTCAAATTTCAACGTAAATTTATTATCAAATTACATATACAGTATGTCACCATATATAAACCTGAGATC
This sequence comes from Mobula birostris, assembly GCF_030028105.1. Lineage (NCBI taxonomy): Eukaryota > Metazoa > Chordata > Chondrichthyes > Myliobatiformes > Myliobatidae > Mobula > Mobula birostris. The sequence continues at coordinate 30,052,918 of NC_092375.1, read as the reverse complement.
CATTTTCTTGCAGGCATACACACTCAATGAATCCAAAATAGAGTAATAATCCTCATAAAATCATTGAAAGACTGCAGTGACTTGGATGTTCAACCAGTGCACAAAAGCCACAACTGTGCAAATAAGTAAATAATAATAATAAATAAGCAATAAGTATTGAGAACATGAGATGAAGAGTTCTTGAATGTGAGTCCATAGGTTGTGAAAGCATTTCAATGATGGGCAAGTGAAGTTGGGTGAAGTTATTTTCTTTGGTTCAAGAACCTGATGGTTGAGGGCTAATAACTATTCCTGAACCTGGTGGTGTGAGTTCTGAGGATCCCGTACCTGCTTCCCGATGGCAGCATATGAGAAGAGAGTATACCCTGAGTGGTGCAGGTCCCTGATGATGGATGCTGCTTTCCTGTGACAGCTCATGGTGTGAAGGGCTTTACCCATGATGGTCTGGGCTTACCCACTAATTTTGTTGGATTTCCATTCAAGTGCGGTGGTGTTCTATACCAGGCTCTGATACAGCCAATGAATATACTCTCCACCACACAACCATAGAAGTTTGTCAAAATATTAGATGTCATGCCAAGTCTTTGCAAACTCCTTAGGAGGTAGATGCACTTTCTTCGTAGTTATACTTACGTGCTGGGCCCAGGGCAGGTCCTCCAGAATAATAACACTGAGGGATTTAAAATTGTTGATTGTCTCCACCTCTGATACTCTGATGAGGACTGGCTCATGGACTTTTGGTTTTCTTTTCCTGAAGTCAATATTCAGCTCCTTGGTCACGCTGACATTAAGTAAGAGGTTGTCATTCAATTGAATGGACCCATCAAGGGAACATCACATTGAGAACGTTAGACTTGAACATTGTGAAAACTGTGTTTTTTTTTAATGAAGACTTTTAAATGTAGACTATCAATTGGTCTCCAACAGTAAAATTTGTTATAGGCTTGTTTTCCCATTTTCAACGCGAAGTCGAAGTCTATCAGAAATATATCTGAATTTGTAAGGACAGCAATAATTCTGAACTAAGTTTCATTGTAAGGTATTATTCTTACCACAGAATGAGGTATTCATGACTGTTTGATTAAGGGTAAATAGGAAATCTCTGGAGATCCAATAGTCTATGGGACTAAAATCCCTAAAAAGCTTATTGGACTTATCAGTTCCAGTTGACCAGGGAACAAATAATCTTCATTTTATCTTAGTTTCTGCTTCAGTGCATCTTTCCATCACATCTTCCCATGCAAAAACTGGATCAAGTGCTTCACTGAACCGTTCAGAACATAACCCAGAAATGTGGAAAATTGTCCTGTTACTAAGACATTTGACAATGGAGTGGAAGAGTGGCCATAATTGGAGAAATGGAAACATCAAAAATTTTCCTAATAAGTATGTTCACATACTTGTTAGCTATAAGGCGAAAGCGTAATAAGATATCTGTCTACTGGAGATGAGTCTTCATTATTAAAAAAAAACAGGGTTTTCACAATTTTCCAGTCTAACAGTTTCAACTCTATGTTTCCATAAGTGGGACCATTCAATGACGTAAATGTCTGTACTTTTCTTCGAGTGTATAGAAATCCATGTCAAGGATTACCTTCAATATCTGGGCTGGAATCTTTCCGTTTTGTTAGCGTGTTGTTAATCATTTCTGAAATTGATTCTTTGCCTTCCCTTCAATCTACATTCATTTTATCTGCAATGTGGTCAGTGAATTGTTACTTGCAATGTGGTCAGTGAATTGTTACTTGGACGGGAACAATCATTTTGCCAGAGGCAATGATTAAACGTTCCAGTGTATTAATTCAAAATGACCAAGAGGTAAGGCAATTTAGTGATATTTAAATTACAATTATCATTGCTCTCAGATCCCCTTAATCTAACATTTTCTGAGTCATTAGGTTTTAGGGGTGTCCGAGCCAGTGACAATATTATTTTAAGGCCAATTATTAAAAGTAAAACACAGCACAAGCAACATTTCTTCCCAGAGTTTGAGTCTCTCTTACTCTGAATTCAACAAAACAATCTGGATGCATTATCTCTGAGCAATGTATCTATGTGATCTTCCTCATGTGAACAGGAATGTATTCATTGTTTATCAGATCTAAACATGTGTTTTATCTTTTCAATACAAATCGCTCCACTCCTCCCATCAGGGTGTGGTGGTTCCATGGTAGACCCAGGTACCAGTCTAATATAAGGGAATATTAGAAATATTCTGAGGGAATCAATCCTGCTGGGGCAGGTTTGATGTTCTCTATGGAGACAGTTTGCCCACCCAGTTTCGATCATCGCAGTCCTATTATTGATAACCTGTGTAATAAAGAAAGGAGCTTTCCATCTTGGACAGAAGAAACTAGGGTCGGAATTATTTTTATGGAATTTCTTTTCTTTTTGGACTCATTGATCTTGTTGTGATCTCAAAACTGTCTTGTCAGGTTGCTTTGCTTTCTCTTGAATTCCTATCAATTCTCTCAATTCCTTTGAGAGTTGGATGTAGGCAATGGTTGGCCTGAGTTAGTGATTAGGGGTGTATTTAAGTGGACATTATAAATTAAGAAATAAGGTGTCACATTCTTGCATACACCTATTTTCACAATTGGCACTTGGTTAACTGACAGTTACACTTCAGGGACAAATGTACCGTACTTTGCCTCTAGAACAGGCCAGTTTTGTCAGGCCACTTTGATCTCTTGATTCTTCACTCCACCATACTGCTCGATTGCCACTGGAATGGAGTGCAGTTCCACTTGAAGCCTAATGTTCACACATAACTTGAAAGGCTTTACCACTGAAGGCGGACCCTCAGGTGGCATGTATGCAGGTGGGTGTGCCGCACTGTCACAGTACTGTGACAGTTGTGGCCTCACTACAAGAAGTTGTGGAGATTAACCATGTATATCCCATACAAAGATCAATTATCACAAACATATACTTATTAGGTTTCCAATAAGGTGGGTTGCCTTGGGGTGCCAGAAATAGGCCTACATAATCAATTTGCTACACCTGCATTGGTGCAGTTGTTTTTATTTGTCTTTTAAGAGTTGGCCTTGTGATTGATCCTATATTACAGGCCAGATATTCTTTACTATTTCTTTAAATCACTTACAATCACTCAGCATGAAAAGCCACGAGCCACCAGTTATCATGGCTTATTGTGCATGAGTGGCTAGCCTATTACCATGACAGTATCTGAACCTTTGGTGGGCTTCTCGTATCGATGCTTTCCGCTTGTGGGGGGAGGTATTTACTTCTTGCTTTTTTTGGGGGCAATATACCAAGTTCATATTTGTATGCAAATCCTTTGGAATTGGATTTAGTTGTATCTAAGAGAATTCTTAAAACATCACGCTGGCTATTTTTTTATTTGTTGCTTAGTTAATACCAGATCCTTGGCCTCCCTTACCATAGTAAGATCCATCCCGACAGCTTGTTTTGTTTGTTCATTGGCTAGTTTATTACCATAGCTGTGGTCCCATAACGTGGGCACGTGGCCAAGTGGTTAAGGCATCCGTCTAGTTATCTCAAGGTCGTTAGTTCGAGCCTCAGCTGTGGCAGCGTGTTTGTGCCCTTGAGCAAGGCACTTAATCACACATTGCTCTGGTCTGTGCGAGGAGTGGTGCCCCACACAGACTTCCAATCTGTACCTTGTAAGGCATGAAAATGCCCGATGCAGGCCTCTCATGGTCTCAGTCTATGTTCCCTCCCTCCCCTGTGGTCCCATGGAGGCCTGCAGTATATCTGGGTTTGTGTAACACCTATACTAATGGTTGAGTCAATAATAGTGCATAAATATTCTTCCACGTGGACAACAGTGGAAGCATTTTACCTCTGGGTGTTCTCCATCTGGTTGTTCTCCAGATGGGGAGATCTTCAAATGCATTCCTAACATAATTAGATAAGATAAGATAAAACTTTATTTATCCCGAAGGGAATTATTGTCGCAAGGTTGCTCACTCAGAAATGTATATTTTAAAATACAAAATGTAAGTATTGAGGGAGAAAGAATACAAGATGTGCATTAAACAGTAATAATGCAGAATACTGATGTACAATGAAACCATATATTTATATATTTAAGGAGGAGGAGTTGTAGAGTCTTATAGCCATGGGGAGAAAGGATCTCCTGTGGCGTTCAGTGGTGCACCTCAGTGGAAATCAGTCTGTTACTAAAGGTGCTCCTCTGTTTGTCCAGTATGTCATGGAGGGGGTGAGAGGGATTGTCCATAATGCTCCATAGCTTCTGCAGCTTTCTCCTCTCAGACACAACCACCAGGGAATCCAGTTCCACCCCCAGAACAGAACCAGCCTTCTTGATGAGCCTTTCGATCTTCTTGGCATCAGCTGCTCTCACCCTGCTGCCCCAGCAGACTGCAATGTAGAATAGACTGCTGGCTATTACTGAGTCATAGAACATCTGCAGCATAGTACTGTAGATGTTGAACGACCAGAGACTCCTCAGGAAGTACAGTCAGCTGAGTCCCTTCTTGTACAGAGCTTCTGTATTTTCAGTCCAGTCCAGTTTATGTCCAGGTGAGTTCCTAGGTATTCATAGTCCCAGATGACCTCCACATCCATTCCCTTGATGGAGATGGGAATGCAGGGTGTTTTTGCACCTTCCTGAAGTCCACTACCAACTCCTGTGTATTAGTGTTGTTGATCTGCAGGTGATTCTGCCCACACCACTCAACAGAGTCAATACATATCAAGCCTGATTCTGTTGTATTTGCTTGTTTTAGTCATACTATAATTCTGGTACTTTTGCCTCTGCAGTTGAGCTCCATGATTCACTGAAGGATGGGCTTGCAACACACGTAGTTCAAAATCAGTTTCCGATAAAACATTTTCCTTTTATAATCCCTGCTCCTGCCTGTAATTGAGTAGCACCATCTTTCTGGATAATTATTGCTGAGCCATCATAGTACCATATTTGAGAATAATGTTCTAAAGGATGTCATGCTCTGTTGGGGTGAAATTGTATGAAGCATGGTGTATGGGAACTTTTGTTACATCTCCCCTTGTTATAGCAGATGGTTACAGCAGTTTTTCTGAGAAACACAAATTTAAAGAATAAGAGGTTTTGTTTAGTCTCTTGTCCGGAGGTCCATTGCTTGCTAAATTGCATTCATCAATTTCTCTGGTGCCTCCTAATCTTCTGGGGCAAAAACAAAAAGGTTTACATTTTTCGGAGTACATCTGTTGTATAATGGTTGTTATGGATCTAGATAATTCAATAGGCCTAGAGTTAATTGTAAGGCTTTTAGAGCCTTTGGATATTCTACTCAAACTACCTTTTGTCTAAATTCAGGGATTAAGCCAAAATTCCTGGTTGGTAATTGTCATACTTGTGTGGAGCATGGCCAAGTGGTTAGGCCGTTGGACTAGCGATCTGAAGGTCATGGGTTCGAGCCTCGGCCGGGGCAGCGTGTGTGTCCTTGAGCAAGGCACTTAACCACACAAGGCTCCAGGCCACCCAGCTGAGAATCTGAGAATGGGTACTGGCAAAAATGCTGGGGGTTAATGTCACGATAGACTAGCATGCTATCCGGGGGGTGGGGGGGAGTCTTGTACTCTCAGTTGTTTCACGCCACGGAAACCAGCATAAGCACCGGCCTGATGGGCCACAAGGCTCATGACAGACTTTAATCTTTAATTATCATATTTAAGAAATTTATTTTCTATGACAGAGTTGAATTTTTTTAATGTTAATTATATAGCCTCTGTCTGTCACCTTCAAGAGGTGAGTGTGACCAGAAGCTATTAGCCAGATCTATGCAAAATTTACACTCTTACGAGTCAATCCTTGCAGCATTTGTTGCGGTGACTGTCGCCAGGCCGAAGTAGGTTCTGTCTGTTTATTCAGGAAAATGTATTCAATGACCAATCACCATTATTGATCAGGCTTTGTTACGCCAAACGTGGGCAAGGTAAATCAAGCAGGTTCTTTTATTGAAACACTTTTTTTATAGAGACAGTCTATAGTTTTCTGTAGGATTGCTTTCCTCTATGGTCGAGAATATGCCTCTGTGTGGGAAAGGATAGTATCCTAATTTAATTAGTTGAATATCAACCATGCCTCAGTGGTTAGGATCTTGTTGCAGGTGGACATAATATTTGGACAAAATATGTTTCATTTTCACTCTGATCATCTTATCCTGATGACAGTCTAGCTGTTTCTGAATATGTACTATGTTTAGATTGTCTGGTGCAGCTGCATCAGTTGTTGGTTTGATTATAGTACAAATCCAAATGGAAACATCTGGGGTTCCTACTAGAAGAGCTGGTTTAGTACAATCTGGAGCAAGCTGGTGAAAAGACTTAAGGGTTACTTCTATTCCCAAATATCAGTATGGGAACTTCATAAGTTGGACACCCTACCTTGTTTCCATGTATGCCTACAATTTTAATTTTCCAGATCAGCTCCCCTAGTTTATCACCTTGAATAATATCACAGTATAGCATTGAAATGCCTGTACTTGTATCAAAATGGCAGAGTTGAATGTTGCCTAAGATACAAGCTTTGGCATAAGGAAAGGCAAGACTAGGTACATCTGTGTCCTATTCATTAGCTGGAGCATTTAGAGAGGAATTGTTGCTGAAATTCTCCTGAGCAGTTTCTATTGCATTAATGTTGAGAAGTTTGTATTGGGGAAGCTGCAGTGGCTCCTGTACAGGATCTTGTCCCTGTATTCTTCTTTTACTGGCTATAATCAATCTTTTCAGTAACTCTAGTGCATGTTCTCCAGGCTTCATTAGTATATCTAGGGTTTACCACTGTGGGCATCATTCTCATGTGTGCCTGAAAGAAATACACAATATCACCCATGCATCAGGATTAAGATATGGGTCACCAGGTTCTATCACATAAGCATGTTGTTTCCACCATAGTGCTTGCTTTCTAGCTAAAAAAGGGTCAATTTGCTGTTTCTGGGAATGAATTATTGTTGTATTGTTGGGATCGGGTACAAATTGTGATGGTGAGTCTGTCTAATCTGCATCTTACTCTGTTCTATCCCTTCACCATTCCATTCTCTCATTCTCTTGGAAGAACAAAATAATCATCATATTCAATCTGAAGAACAGTCAGGGTATTATCTCATATTTCTGATATATTTTTCACACAGTCTTAACACTGACCGACATTTGATTGTGCAACTACTGGAACCAGGACATCGGCCATTTTATTGCAGTGAGGGGAAGGCATAGCACTTCTCGTGAGGTCTCTGTGTTATACTACTGAAAAATAACAAATCTTTCTAAAATAATGCTTTTGGTATACTGTGAACATGTTGGACTCCAACTATAATGGTATTGGGCTTGCTGATTGCAAAGTTCTAAACTCAAACAATGACTTTAAGCCCTATCCAATATAAATAGCCACGATTACCCCACTAAGGAGAGATTGTGCCCAAACTTCAAAGACTAATTCACTTCCTTGTCTACTCTCCATGGCGACTTACCTGTCAGTGCCCACTATTTGAGAGGTGGATCACCTTCCCTATGATAGAGGAGATATTTTCAGCTAACAAAGTAGTTTAAACACAATTCATTTGTTTTCAGTTTTAAGTGCAAACAACATTCTTAAAACACATTTACAATGCACAGAAGATTTCTTTCTTATAAAATATTTTGAAAACACGAAGTATTTCCCAAACACAGGTACGATTCCTTTAAGATAAAATGACATACCAACAATGCAGACAAATGGATCTTCCACTGCAGGAATCAAATGCACGGGAATGAACACTAGTTAGCTCATCTCTCATTCTTCTTGATGTTATTTAACCATTCCTAATAAGCTTGAATTGCTCCCTACATACAGTATATACTCTTTTTCGGCCACTTGGGTGACTTCATACATATATGATATTTCCTCAGATACCCTTTTTACACAAGTGGTCTAAAAGCTTCTTGGAGACACAATCCAAGCTACTTGCAATTATTGCTGTGAAGCTAACTTATTTCTTATTTGAGTACATAAAATTCCCAATTTATTTTAATAGATCGGTTATTGATATGCTAAGTGATTGTCTTCATCTGGTCTGCAAGCTTCCTTGAACTAAACAACTTAGGCAGTGATGTCTATTTTGAAACATGCCAAATTAAATAACCTATTAGCTTTACTGTATCTCTTCAGCAATAAGACAAGTGTTATGGGCTGGCTGCTGCTCCATAGACAGAGTTTGTTTGCAAACCTGTTCTTTTTAACGTCAAGCTGGTTACTGCTTTCCAGATATATTTTAAGAACTGTAGACTGGCTTCCATTTATGACCAGAAACTGAACAAAAGTTATTAACTTGAAGTTTAATTTGCAATGTTTAGTTTTTACAAGAGGCAACTGCTGTGTTACGAAAGCTAAGCTTAGCAAAAAGAAGAGGCCCACTGTTCCAGGAAGCAAATATTCATGACATAGGAAGGAAAGAAAAAGAGGCAGAAAATAGGTAAGGAGGATTGAAAGAAAGGAGATGATGGTAGGTCACAAATAGGAAGGAAGAAAATAGCAGTTAGGAAGACTAATAAGATAGGGGAGGGGAGGGGAAATGAAATGAATGGAATAATTGAGGATATAAAAAGAGGGAGGAAAGAAATGCAGGAAAAAACTTGGAAGCAAGTACACAAGTATAGACAAGTACAAGTATAGAGATAATTAGAAGGAGAGATCCTGTATCAATTTGATTGATATTTTTATTACCAGCAGAATATAGTTTGAAGGAAGTAGAAGGATTGTGCCCTCTGTGTACCCATCTTCACTGGTAGGAAGCTTGACGTGGACCTCTTTTCCATTCCTTTGGTGAGCTTAGTAGACACCAAATAGACACAGAGTTGCAGCTAGCTGGTTCTGTAGGAACATGGAGGTTAAGGAAACTAATGCATGTGCGAGGGGATGAGGCCCTAATAGGGCTTGCTCTGTGGTATTGGAACATAGACATGCCTTGAAATGGAGTTTATCCTTTGTTGCTGCACTAAACATACCATACATGCTTGCTCAGATGCCCTGAACAAATTTGCAAAATTGTTCAACAAATTCAATGAATATGTTAAAAGTAGAGCTGTGGTAATCTGCTGACCCGATCAGAAAAAGTTTGTAGAGCTTATGATTATTAGATCATTGCTGAGGTACATACTGGAAAGTTGTTCAGAGCTTAAAGATCCATTTTATAGAAGTTGAAAGGACACCGTGTAGGTGAAGGAAAATGGTGGAAGGGGAACAAGGGGATCTTTCAGACAATGAAAAGTGCAACATTGCTGTGGATTGGTCAGGGGTCAGAGTTCACTGGATGTTGGGCATGTGACTGTAAACATGTTGGGGGGGGGAGTTCCAGTGAATTATTTAACAGTATGCCAATTTTTTTAAAGGTAAATTGAGATGTTGCACATTGCACATTGATAGGACAATGTAACCCCTTTATTGCCATCCTATACCCAAGCCATCAATGATGGGCTTCTAGTTTCTTCTTTGTGTATATTAAGAATGATGTTTGTAATATAAACAGAAAGTGCTGGAAACACTCAAGCAGCATCTGTGGAAAGAGATGGAGTTTCAGATAAAGACACTTTGTCAGATATGTGGAGAGTGAACAAGCCTGATATAAGTTGCACAGAAGGTGGTGGGGGTATTGGAGGCAGGGCGGCACAGAGGGAAGATGGGTTAGGGAATTGGGTAGGGCAAAGGGAGTATCACTGATAGACTGTGCTGGGGTGAGTTGTGCCCAAGTTAAACTCTTAAAAGTCGCTAATCTACCCAGAAATAAGTGGCATCTGGATCTAATGCATACTAATTTTTTTGTACAAAAAGAAATGAATCCAAGTTATAAACAATCTTTGAACTATTAATATGACTGAAACAGCTTTTTTAGTGGTGAATTGGCAGAGGAGTGGTAACAGCCTTAAGAATTTCTCCAGCTATTGCATCTTTTTGAAGGTGTGATTGGAAATGTGAGTCCTCTGCTTATCAGGGAATGCAAATATGCATGTATGTGTGTGTACGAATATAATAAAAAATGTTATTTCTAATTGAGATAATGAATTTGTTCAAACTAATTAACAAATGAATACATCAGAGGATGCTCTATAAATTAAACTTAACAGTCTCTTACCCTCTTCTGAACCTCGTGAGGAATTTTTGCAAAAGTGAAGGAGGAAGTATTACATATATGGTATGGTGTATACCACATATACATCATACTGAAAATTCTAATACTCATACGACTTATATCTATCATACTTAAACATCACAATCTGTTGAGAGCAGATCAGAGGCTTTCAAGTCTGGTGACCAAGAAAGATACAATAGGTTCAAATACTATTGCCGGAAAACCATCTCACGGGCGAAGTTGCAATTCTGGACCAAGCTTGAATCAACAATGGATGCTTGACGGTTGTGGCAGGGCTTGAATAATATCACCTCTTATATAGTTAAATCAAGTGACATAGGTGACAGCAGGGCTTCGGTTGCAGATAAGCTCAATGCCTACGCTTTGACCATCAGAATATGGAGGAACTGTCACAAACTCCCTCATCCTCCGATGATCCTATGATTTTAGTCTTTGAAACCAACATGCAGGCAACCTTCATGAGGGTGAAGGCATGAAAGACCTTCGGCCCAGACAGGGTACCTGGTCAAGTACTAAAGATCTGTGCTGATCAACAGGCTGAAGTGCTCACTGAGATCTTTAACTTCACGCCTTGGCAGTGTGTGGTAGCCACCTGCTTCAAGCAGGTTTCAATTACATCAGTGCCCAAGAAGATTATGGTGACCTGCCTCAATGACCATCGCCCAGTAGCACTTACGTCCAGAGTGATGAATGGTTTGGAGAGGTTGATGATGAAACATATCAACTCCTGCCTGAGAAGTGATTTGGATCTTATTTAATTTGACTAGCAGATGAATAGGTCCACAGCAGATGCCATCTTAATGGCTCTTCACTCAACCCTGGAACTTCTGGGCAGCAAAGATGCATACATCAGGATGCTTGTTATTGACTACAGCTCAGCATTATACCATCATCCTCTCAGAAATAATCAGTAAACTCCAAAACCTTGCCTTCAATAGCTCATTGTATAACTGGATCCTGGGTTTCCTCACATGTAGACCCCAGTCAGTTTGGATTGGCAACAAAATCTCCTCCACTATTTCCATCAGTACAGGTGACCACAGGGCTGTGTACTCAGCCGTCATTCTACTCACTTTACACCTGTGACTGGATGGCTTAGGACAGCTCCAATACCATGTTCAAGTTTGCCGATGACAGTATTGTTATGGGTGGAGTCAAAGATGGTGATGAATCAGCATACAGGTCGGAGATTGAAAATTTGGCTGAGTTGTGTCATAACGACAACCTTTCACTCGATATCAGCAAGACCAAGGAACTGATTGTAGACTTCAGGAGAGGGAAACCAGAGGACTGTGAGCTAGTCCTCGTCAGAGGATCAGAGATGAAGAGAGCTAACAATTTTAAATTGCTATGTGTTACTATTTCAGAGGATTAGTCCTGGGCCCAGCACATAAGTGCAATTGCAAAAAAAGCATGGCAGCACCTCTACTTCCTCGGGAGTCTGCGGAGATTCATCACGACATCTAAAACTTTGAAAAATTTCTATAGATGTGTAGTGGAGACTGTATTGACTGGTTGCATTATGGCTTGGTATGGAAAAACCAATTCTTTTGAAAAGAAAATCTTACAAAAGGAAGTGGATTCAGACCAGTACATCATGTGTAAAGCTCTCCCAATCATTACTAAGCTTCAAGACCTTGGCCTCTATGCCTCCTTGTGCAAAACAGGACAAGTCCAACCCATCCAATTACCACTCAATCAACCTACTCTCAATCATCAGCAAAATAACAGAAGGGGTCATCAACAATGCTATCATGCAGCACCTACTCAGCAATAACCTTCCTATGGATGCCCAGTTCGGATTCCGATAAGGCCACTCAGCTCCTGACCTAATCACCTCCTTGGTCTAAACATGGACTAAAGACCTAAATATCAGAGGTGAGGTGAGAGTGATAGCCCTCAAAATCAAGGCAGCATTTGACTGAGAATGGCGACAAGGTGCCCGAGCTAAAATGGAGTCAATGGGAATTTGGGGAAAAACTCTCCGCTGGTTGGAATCATACCCGACACAAAGGAAGATGGTTGTGGTGGTTGGAGGTCAATCATCTCATTCTCAGGGCATCACTGCAGGAGTTCCTCAGGGAAGTGTCCTAGGACCAACCATCTTCAGCTGCTTCATCAAAGACCATCCTTCCATCATAAGGTCAGAAGTGGGGATGTTTGTAGATGACTGCACAATGTTCTGCACCACTCGTGACTCCTCAGATAGTGAAGCAGTTCATACCCAAATGCTGCAGGACCTGGACAATATCCAGACTTGGGCTGACAAGTGGCAAATAACATTTGAGTCATGCAAGTGTCAGGCAATGACCATCTCCAACAAAAGAGGCTCTAACCATCATCCCTTGACATTCAGTGACATCACCATCACTGAATTCCCTACTATCAACATCCTGGGGGTTACCATTGACAGGAAACTGAACTGGTCTAGCCATATAAACACAATGGCTACCAGAGCAGGTCAAAGGCTAGGAATACTGCAGCATGTAACTCACCTCCTGACTCCCCAAAACCTGTCCACCATCTACAAGACTCAAGTCAGGAGTGTAATAGAATTCTTGCCACTCGCCTGGATAAGTGCAACTTCATCAACGCTCAGGAAGCTTGACACCATCTAGTACAAGGCAGCCCATCTGATTGGTATCCCTTCCATAAGCATCCTTTCTCTACCATCGACAAACAGTTGCAGCAGTATGTACTACCTACAAGATGCACTGCAACAACACATCAAAGCTCCTAAGGCAGCGACCTCCAGACCCTCAACCACTACCATCTAGAAGGTTGAGAACAGCAGGTACCTGGGAACACCTCCACTTGGAAATCCCCCTCCAAGTCACTCACCAACCTGACTTGGAAACATATCGCCGTTCCTTCATTGTTGCTTGGTTAAAATCATGGAATTCCTTCCATAACAGCACTGTGGGTGTATCTACACATCGGGGACTGCAGCGGTTCAAGAAGGCAGCTCATCACAACCTTCTCAAGGGCAACGAGGGATGGGCAATAAATGCTGGCTTATCTGGCGAGCCAACATCCTGTAAGTGAATAATAATAGTGAATAATAATAATAATTGGATCCTTGCAGATCCCCATCAGTTTGGATTGGCAACAACATCTCCTTCACAACCTCCATCAGCACAGGAGCACCACAAGACTGTGTGCCTAGCCCCCTGCTCTACTCACTTCACACTTACGAATGTGTGGCGAAGCACAGCTCCAATGCTACATTCAAATTTTCTGATGACACCACTGTCATAGGTCAAATCAAAGGTCGTGGTCAATCAGCATATGGGAGAGAGATTGAAAATCTGGCTGAATGGTGCCGTAAGAACAACCTCTTCTTATTAAATGTCAGCACAACTAAGGAGCTGATTATCGACTTCCGGAGAAGGAAACCAGCAGTCCATGAGCCAGTCCACATCGGAGGGTCAGAGGTGCAGAAAGTTAGGAACTTTAAATTCCTCGGTATTATTATTTTGGGGGACCTGTCCTGAGCCCGGCTCAAAAGTGCCATTAAGAAGAAAATAATGCAGTGCCTCTACTTCCTTAGGAGTTTGTGGATACTTAGCATGACATCCAAAACTTAGAAAAACTTCTATAGATATGTAGTGGAGAGTATATTTATTGACTGCATCACAGCCTAGTATGGAAACACTAATGGGAAATCCAACAAAAAGTGGTGCATACAGCCCTGCCCATCACTGGTAAATCCTCACAACCAATGAGCACGTCCACATGAAACTCTATCACAAGAAAACAGCATCCATCATTGGGGACCCCCCACTACCCAGGACATGCTCTCATCTCACTGATGCCATCAGGAAAAGGTACAGGATCCTCAAGACTCACACCACTAGGCTCAGGAGCAGATACTACCCTTCAGACATGAGGCTCTTGAACTAAAGGGAATAGCTTCACTCAGCTTCACTTGCCCCATGATTGAAATGTTCCCAGAACCAATGGACTTACTTGAAGGGACTATTCACCTCTTGGTCTTGATATTTATTGACTTATGAATTTATTATTATATCTTCTTTTGTATTTGCACAGCTTGTTGTGCCCACACTCTGGCTGACCACCTAGCTGGGTGGTCTTTCATTGATTCTGTTACGGTTATTATTCTCTAGGTTTATTGAGTATGCTCCCAAGAAAATGAATGTCAGGGTTGTCTGTGGTGACATATATGTATTTTGATAATCAATTTACTTTGAACATTACACATGCTGGTAATTCCAGAGCTGACCTTGATAACTGATTCTCCTAAATCCCAGGTAACAAGCAACTGACAAACTCCAACAGTGCTCCTTTAGAATTAGGTTTCAATTGATCTTAGAAGTTTCTTGTCAGTCTGAATTTCCACAGGATGTCTCTGAGGTAGCTTTAAATGAATGGGATTGGTTAAATGTTGGAATTTGACATCATTTCCTGTAACTTGCCTGTGAGTGATGGTGTTAATCAGTTAGTACTACATGTTAATTGTTATGTTCTTAGATTCGGCCAAAACCCTAATTAGATTTTTGAGATTTGTGGTACAATTCAAATAGAATCTTGCAGACTTGCTTAATAAGCCTCTCTGATAAATGTGGAATTCTTAGTGGTTTGAAAGGGACTCAGATTCAAACTATTTAACACAATCATTATAGTGAAACAAATTAAAGTAATATGCATCAGCAGCTGGCTAAGCCTTTTACTCTTATACCTTGATGAATGTCCTTTGATGTACAAATTGAATTTTTCAGAAATGCTGTCTTTAATGACCGTGAATCCACTTCCCTAAAATATTATTGTATTGTTACTACCAGGCTTTTAAAACATCAAATATCATATTTTGTTTAATTGTATCATACAGAAGGTTTTACAGGCTAGTTGACATTCACATCACTCACTAGGTCAGTTCGGCCTGAAAGTAGGATCCAGAAATGAGGACTGAGTTGACTCCATTTGAAACAGATAGCAACAAGACAGCTGGGTTCTTTATGTAAAGGCCTATGGGCTGGTAAGTGCTGCCTGGTTCCTCAGCTCTCACTTTCAGCAGGAGGACTACAAAGAACACTGGGCAACTTGTACAATTTTGTTTAGTATCAGCATGGTAACTGATATTGGAAAATTGTGTACCACTGACTATCCAGTACCACATATTGAATTATTAATGTTGCCTAAGCCAGTGGAAATACAGAATAATTTTTTTTATAGAAGAAAGAGAGTAATTCTTTTGTGAATTATTCTTCATTGCGTCTGGACCCATATTAGCAGGAACCAATATAAAATCATTAGACGATATTTAAAGTGCTTTGGAAAGGTAATGCTCATTTAAGTAGCTGTGGAATACTGAACTACACCATCAGTCTGCATGATGGCAAGGGTGTTGAGCAGACCGCCCAGAGTTACAATGCCTGTCTGTGCCAATTCTGCTGAAATCCTCCAGAGTGGATCCAACTGATGACTAACCGCTTCCTACATCACTGCTCCCATGTATTTGTAAATATTTTGAAATCCACAAAGTAAGACCATAAGACATAGGAGCAGAGTGAGGCTTTTTGGCCCATCAAGTCTGCTCTACCATTCAATAATGGCAAATTAATTATCTTTCCCAACCCCATCCTCCTGCCTTCTCCCCACAACCTTTGACACCTTGAATAGTCAAGAACCTATCAACCTTCAACATTAAGTATAGCCAATGACTTGGCCTTCACGACAGTCTATGGCAATGAATTCCATAGATAAATCACTCTTTGGCTAAAGAAATTCCTTCTCATCACTATTCTAAATGGACAACCTTGTATTCTGAGTCTGGGCCCTCTGGTCCTAAACTGCCTCACTATTGGAATCATCCTCTCCATGTCCACTTTATCTAGGGGTTTCAATATTCGCCAGGTGTCAATGAAATCTCACATGATCAGGAGCTTTGACTAGTGACCGATTGGAGAGATCAGAAGCTTGAGAGGACGGACTTCACCTCAGGTTCACAGATCTTAATGAAAACAGTGACTCACGGCAGTTTTTTGGGACTTTGATCAGTGACCAATCAGTGCTTGGGATTGATTAGCAAGAACAAATTGAAGAAAGGCAGTACCAAGCAAAGTAGCCATCTTTGGAGTGGACAGAATGAGAGTGATTTTGAAATTTTGAGCTCTTCGCGGCATCAGAGGCTTCTGTCAGAGAAGACAAAAAGGAAAAGCTGTAGGTAGAGTTTTTTTTCCCTTCTTTACATTTGCTCAGGTAGCAATGCTTGGCAGGATAGTGAAATGCTCCTCTTGCGGGATATGGGAAGGCAGGGAGTCTTCCAGTGTCCCTGACAACTACACATGCAAGAACCACATCGAGCTGCAGCTTCTTACACTCCGCGTTCAGCAGTTGGAGCTGGAACTGGATGAACTCTGGATCATTTGGGAGGTTAAGGGGGTGGTAGATAGGGCATAAAGAGAAGTATTTACACTCAAGGTGCAGGACACAGGAAACAGCCAGTGAGGAGTACCCCTGTGACCATCCCCCTCAACAACAGTTACGTGACTTTGGATGCTGTTGGGGGGGGGGGTGGGGGTTTGTGGGTGACCAAGTAGAGGAAAGTCACATTTGTCTGGTCTCAGTGAGTCAGAAGTGAAAGGGGGAGAAGAGGTGAACTGTGGTCAGAGGGGACTTGTTAGTGAGGGGGACAGAAAGAGGTTCTGTTGGCAAGAATGAGATTCTCAGATGGTATGTTGCCTCCTGAGTGCCTGGGCCCAGGACATCTCAGATCGAGTCCACAGTATTGTTAAATGGGAGGTGAACAACTAGAAGTCATGGTCCTGGTGGGTACCAATGACATGGGTAGGACGAGTGCTGAGATACTACAAAGGGAGTTCAGTGATTTACATGCTACGTTAAAGGGCAGGATCTCCAGGGTTGTTATCTCAGGATTGCTAGCCTTGCCACATGCTGATGATGCCAGGAATAGCAAGATTATACAGTTTAACACATGGCTAAGGAGTTGGTGTAATAGGGAAGGCATAAGATTTTTGGATTATTGGGCTCTCTTCCGGGGAATGTGGGACCTGTATAGAAGACATGGTTTCTATCTGAACTGGAGGGGGAATAATACCCAAGCGGGAAGGTTGGCTAATGCTGTGTATTAGGGTTTAATCTAGAGCTGCAGGAGATAGTAACCAGAGTGCCAGAATAATTACTGGAGAGGTCGTGAAGACCAGATGTTGGTAAGACCTCAGTCAATGTCAGAAATCAAAATGATCGGAATGATGTGACTGGTATCCTGGGCTGTGTATTTTTCAATGCAAGAAGCAACATGGGAAAGGCAGATGAGCTCAGGGCATGGATCAACCCCTTGGAAACATGATACTGTAGCCCTTAGTGAGACTTGGTTGCAGGTGAGACAAGACTGACAGCTTAATATTCTGGGGTTCTATTGTTTTAGATGTGACAGAGCGGGAGGGGTTCAAGGAGGAGAGGTGGCGTTACTTATCATGGAAAATATCACAGCAGTGCTCCATCAAAACAGGCTGGAAAACTCATCTAGTGAGGTATTATGGGTGGAACTGAGAAATAAGAAAGTTATGACCATGTTAATGGGGCTATATTACAGACCACCCAACAGTCCTAGGGATTTAGAGGAACAAATGTGTAAAGAGATCACAAACCATCACAAGAAACATAAAGTTGTTACAGTAGGTGATTTTAACTTTCCCATATTGACTAGGAATCCCATACTGTAAAAGGACTAGATTGGGAGAGAGTTTGACAAATGTGTTCAGGAAAGCTTCCTAAATCAGTATGTAGGTATCACAATGACAGAGTGTGTGATCCCGGATCTGCTATAGAGAATGAGACAGGGCAGGTGACAGAGGTTTGTGTCGGGGAAAATTTTCATCCAGTGACCACGGTGCCATTAGTTTCAGAGTAAATATGCAAAAAGATAGGTCTGGTCCATCTTTTTGGTTGAGATTCTAAATGGGAGAAAGGCTCATTTTGGTGGTATCAGAAATTATCTGGCAAGTGTGGATTAGGACAGGCTCTTTTCTGACAAAGGTGTACTATGTAAATGGGAGGCCTTCAAAAGTGAAATTTTGAGAGTACACAGCTTGTATGTGCCTGTCAGAATAAAAGGTAAAGAATACGTGTGTTGGGAATCTTGGTTTTAAGAGATATTGAGAAAAGAGAAGATGCATGGCAGATATAGGCAGGTAGGAGCAAATAAGGTGCTTATAGACTATAAGAAATGCAAGAGAACACTAAAGAAATAAATCAGAATGGCTACAAGAGGGCATGAAGTTGCTGTGGCAAACAAGGTGAAGGAGAATCCTAAGGGATTCTACAGATATTTTAAGAGCAAAAGGATTGCAAGGGAAAAATTGGTCCTCTGGAAGACTAGAATGGTAATCCATGTGTGGTATGAAAACATGGGGATGGGGAGATGCGGAGATCTTAAATAATATTTTTGTATCTGTCTTTGTTCAGGAGGTGGATGCAGAGTCTATAGAAGTGAGGCAGAGTGACATCAACTTCATGGACTCTGTATAGATTACAGGTATTTGCTATCCTGAGGCAAATCAGGGTAGATCAACTCCCAGGGCCTGATAAGGTGTTCCCTTGGAACCTATGGGAGGCAGATGCAGAAACTGCTGGGGCCCTAGCAGAAATATTTAATTCATCCTTAGTGGCAGGAGAGGTAACAGCAGTTTGGAGGATAGCCAATGTTGTTCTGCTGTTTAAAAAAGGCACTAAACATAATCCATAAGTTATAGGTCAGTGAGTCTGACATCAGTGGTGGGAAAGTTATTGTAAGGTATTCTAAGGGACTGAATAATTAGTATTTGGATAGGCATGGACTGATTATGGTTAGTCAGCATGGCTTCATGTGTGGTAGGTTGTGTCTAATCAATCTTATAGAGGCAGTGGATGTTGTTGGCATAGAGTTTAACAAGGCATTTGACAAGGTCCCACATGGGTGGTTGGTCAATAAGGTTCAGTTGTTCGTCATTCAGGATGAGGTGTTAAATTGGATTAGACATTAACTTTGTGGGAGAATTCAGAGAGTGGTAGTAGATGGTTGCCTCTCTGACTGGAGGCCTGCGATCAATGGTGTGCTACAGGGATCGGTGCTGGGTCCTTTGATGTTTGTCATCTATATCAGTGATAATGTGATAATGATACTGGATCATCAGATATGTGGATGACACCAAGATGGGGGTGTCGTAGACGGTGAGGAAGGCTGTCATGGCTTGCAGAGGGAGCTGTGTCAGCTGGAAAAATGGACAGATGGAAAAATGTAGTCAACTGGGAGCTGTTGCACTTCAGTAGGACCAACTAGGGTAGGTCTTACACAGTGAACGGTAGGGCACTGAGGAGTGTGGTAGAACAAGGTGATCTGGGAATACAAGTCCATAATTCATTGAAAGTGGTATCACAGGTAGATAGGGTCATAAAGAAAGCTTTTGGCACATTAGCCTTCATAAATCAATATATTGAGTACAGGAGATAAGATCTCATGTTGAAGTTGTATAAAACATTGGTGAGGCCTAATTTGGAATATTGTGTGCAGTTTTGGTCACCTACCTACTGGAGATTTAAGAGTGCAGAGAAAATTTACAAGGATGTTGCCAGGTCTGGAGGACCTGTGTTATAAGGGAAGTTTGAATAGGTTAGGACTTTATTCCTTAGAACGTAGAAGATTGAGAGGAGATTTCATAGAGGTATATAAAATTATGAGGGGTGTAGATAGGGTAAATGCAGGCAAACTTTTTCCACTGAGGTTGGATGGGACTACAACCCGAGGTCATAGGTTAAGGGAGAAAGGTGATAAATTTAACAGGAACTAAGGGTATGGAGGGCTATGGTCCCAGTGCATATTAATTGGAGTAGGCGGTTTCAATATTTTGGCATAGACTAGATGGGCTGAATGGCCTGATTCTACACTGTTCTTCTCTATGACTCTAAAAGAATAAAATTAATATTGAAACAACCAAAACACCAAAATTTTCTTTTAGAAGGCTACGCATACAGAAATTTGGAAGTATCTCAGCTGACATAATTTGAGTGAGACTCTCGTACCTGGGACAGGTTTACCTTGCCCAATAGTTCAGCAGGACAGGATGGGAATGTTGCAGAATCCTGTTGCTGCAAAGAGATGGGGGCAATTGACCATACAGATGGTAGAGAGGAAGATGCCGTGTCTTGTTTAAGTCAGCAGAAATGCTGGATGCAGAGGTTGGTTGGGAAGTAAAACCTGGCATGTGGGGTGGAGGGTTTCACCATTACCTTAAACTCTGGGCTTACATATTTCTGACAGATATACATTAGTACTCAATCACTTTCTAATGCATTTTCAGTTAAGATAAAGAGTTAGATTGTGTTCAATTAACATGGCCTCTCCCTGTCAGATTCTGTTTGTCCATTCTCCCATCACCATCCCACTTTCCCCACTTTTTCAAAGGATCTCTAGCCTAACATGTAAACCTTTTCTCTTTCTGAACTGACTACATAACCTATGGATTCACTTTCCATGTCCTCAGTATTCTTTATTTAATTATTTACTTTTATTTGCTCAGCTTGTCTTTTGTACATTGGCCATTTGTCATTCTTTGTTTATGTGTAATACTGAGACCATAAGACCATAAGGTATAGGAGCAGAATTAGGACATTCAGCCCATCAAGTCTGCTCCACCATTCCATTATGGCAGATCCTATTTTCTGCTCGGCCCCAATCTCCTGCCTTCTCCCTGTATCCTTTCATGTCCTGACCAGTCAAGAATCTATTAACCTCTGCCTTAAACATACATAAGGACTTAGCCTCCGCATCTGCCTATGGAAAAGAATTCAACAGATTCACCACTCTCTGACTAATAAAATCACTCACACTCTAAAAGGATGCCCTTCTACTCTCCCACCGTAGGAAACATCCTCTCTACATCCACTCCATCAAAGCCTTCCACCAATCAATAGGTTTCCATGAAGTCACCCCTTATTCTTCTGAATTCCAGTGAATACAGGCTCAGAGCCATCAAACACTCTTCATACAACAAGCCATTCAATCCTGGAATCATTTTCATGAACCTCCTTTGAACCTTCTCTAGTTTCAGCATATCCTTTCTAAGATAAGGGATCTAAACCTGCTCACAATACTCCAAGTGAGGCCTCAACAGTGCTTTATAAAGTCTCAATATTACATACTTGCTTTTATATTTTTTTTCCTATTGAAATGAATGCTAACATTGCATTTGCCTTCCTCAGCACAGATTAAACCTGCAAATCAATCTTCAGGGAATACTGCACAAGCACTCCCAAGTCCCTTTGCACCTTAGATTTTTGTATTTTTCTCAGCCTTTTCATTTCTTCCACCAAAGTGCATGACCATACACACCCCATCACTGCATTCCATCTGCCATTTCTTTGACCATTCTCCTAATCTACCTAAGTCCTCCTGTAGCCTCTCTACTTCTTCAGAACTACGTGCCCCTCCACCTTTCTTCATGTCATCTTCAAACTTTGCAACAAAGCCATAAATTCCATTATCCAAATCATTGACATATAACGTAAAAAGAATTAGTCCCAACACAGACCTCCCTGGAACTCCACTAGCCACTGACACCCAGCCAGAAGAAGCTCCCTTCATTCCCACTCTTTGCCTCTTGCCAATCAGCCTCTGCTTTATCCATGCTCGAATCTTTCCTGTAATACCATGGGCTCATAGCTTGTTAAGCAGCCTCATGTGTGGCATCTTGTCAGAGGCCATCTGAAAAACCAAATACACATCAACCAATTCTCCATTCTCTATCTTGTTGGTTATTTCTTCAAAGAATTCCAACAGATTTGTCAGGCAAGATTTTCCCTCGAGGAAACCATGCTATCTACATCCTATTTTATCATGTGGCTCCAAATACCCTGAGACCTCATCCTTTATAATCAATTCCAACATCTTCCCAACCACCGAGGTCAGACTAATTAGCTTATGGTGTCTGCTCACTTTTTGAAGAGTAGAGTGACATTTGTAATTTTTCTGTCTTCAAGAACCATTACATAATCTAGTGGTTCTTAAAAGATCATTACTAATACCTCCACGATCTCTTCAGTCACATTTTCAGAACTCTGGGGTGTATGCCATCTTGTCCAGATGATTTATCTACCTTCAGGCCTTTCAGTTTCCCAAGAACCTTCTCTCTAGTTATGGTAACTTCACACACTTCATGCCCCCTGACACTTGGAATTTCCACCACACTGCTAGGGTCTTCCACAGTGAAGACTGATGCAAAATACTTTTCAGTTCATCTGCTGTTTTGTGGTTCCCCCAATACTACCTCTCCTGCATCGTTTTTCAGCAGTATGATATCCAACCTTGCCTCTCCTTTGCATTTTATGTATCTAAAGAAACTTTTGATATTCTCTTTAATATTATTGGCTAGTTTACTTTCATACTCCATCTTTACCTTCTTAATGACATTTTTAGTTGCCTTCTGTTGGTTTTTAAAAACTTCCCACTAATTCTTACTCTCTCTTAGGCTTTTATGTCGGCTTTGACTTCTCTTGTAAGCCATGGTTGCATTATCTTTCCTTTAGAATACTTCTTCCTCTTTGGGATGTCTATATACTGTGCCTTTAACATAAGAAACATAAGAACATAAGAAATAGGAGCAGAAGTAGGCCACCTGGCCCCTCGAGCCTGCCCCACCAGTCAGTAAGATCATGGCTGATCTGTCCGTAAACTCAACTGCATCTACCTGCCTTTTCTCCATAACCCTTAATTCCCTTACTATGTAAAAACCTATCTAACTGTTTGTTAAATATATTTAGTGAAGAAGCCTCAACTGCTTCCCTGGGCAGAGAATTCCACAGATTCACCACTCTCTGGGAAAAATAATTTCGCCTCATCTCCATCCTAAATCTTCTCCCTTGAATCTTGAGGCAATGATTCTATTCTCACCTACCAATGGAAACAACTTTCCTACTTCTATCTTATGTATCCCTTTCAAAATTTTATATATTTTTATAAGGTCCCCTCTCTTTCTTCTGAACTCCAGAAAGTATAGTCCCAGGTGACTCAATCTCTCCTCATAGGTTAACCCCTTCATCCCTGGAAAAAACCTGGTGAACCTCCTCTGCACTGCCTACAAAGCCAGTATATCCTTCCTCAAGTATGGAGACCAGAACTGCACACAGTACTCCAGGTGCAGTCTCACCAGTACCCTGTATAGTTGCCGCATAACCTCTCTGCTCTGGAATTCAATCCCTCTAGCAATGAAGGCCAACATTCCGTTTGTCTTCTTAGTATCCGGTTGTACCTGCAAGCCAACTTTTTGCAATTCATGCACAAGCATTCCAAGTCCCTCTGTACAACAGCATGCTGCAATCTTTCACCATTTAAATAATTATCTGTTCTTCCATTATTCCTTCCACAGTGGATGATCTTGCCCTTACCAGCATTGTATTTCATCTGCCAGACCTTGGCCCACTCACGTAACGTATCTATATCCCTCTGCAGACTCTCCACATCCTCTGTACAATTTGCTTTTGCACTCAGTTTAGTGTCATCAGCAAGTGTTGCTACGCTACACTCAGTCCCTTCTTCCAAATCATCAATGTAAATGGTAAACAGCTGTGGTCCTAGCACCGACCCTTGCGGCACCCCACTCACCACCGACTGCCAACCAGAGAAACACCCATTTATACCAACCTTCTTCCTTCTATTGGTTAACCAATCCACTATCCATGCCAATACACTTCCTCCGACTCCATGCATCCATATCTTATTTATAAATCTCTTGTGCGGCACCTTATCGAACACCTTCTGGAAATCCAAGTATACGACATCTACCTGTTCCCCTCTATCCACTGCACTCATTATGTCCTCAAAGAACTCCAGTAAGTTTGTCAAACAGGACCTGCCCTTTCTGAATCCATGCTGTGTCTGTCTAATGGAACCACTCCTTTCTAAATGTTTCACTATTTCTTCCTTAATGACAACTTCAAGCATTTTCCCGACTACAGATGTTAAGCTAACTGACGTATAGTTGCCCATCTTTTGCCTATATCTTTTCTTTAAAAAGTGGCATGACATTTGCTGTCTTCCAATCAGCTGGGACCTGCCCAGAGTCTATAGAATTTTGATAAATGATTACCAACTCGTCGTCTATAACCTCCGCCGATTCCCTCAGCACCCTGGGATGCATCCTGTCAGGACCAGGGGACCTATCTACCTTCAGGCCTTCTAGCTTGCTCATCACTATCTCTTTATTAACAGTGATTTTATCGAGGTCCTCACCCCCCATTTTGTCCATAACATCCTTCTTTGGAATATTAAACTTGTCATCCACCGTAAAGACCAACACAAAATAGTTGTTCAATGCCTTAGCCATTTCCTTATCACCCAATATCAATTTCCCCTTCTCGTCTTCCAAAGGATCTACGTTGACTTTAGCCACCCTCTTCCACTTTATATATTTATAAAAACTTTTGCTATCTGTTTTTATATTTTGTGCTAATATACTTTCATACTCTATCTTCCCTTTCCTTATTTCTTGTTTAGTTGTTCTCTGTTGCATTTTAAAGTTTTCCAAATCCTCCGGTCTCCCACTACTCTTTGCGTCTTTGTACACATGAGCTTTTAATTTGATACTATCCTTTATTTCCTTAGTTATCCAGGGCTGGCTCTTCCCACACTTACTGTCCTTACTTTTGACTGGAATATATTTTTGTTGAGAATTATGAAAAATCTTTTTAAAAGTATTCCACTGTTCCTCAACTTTCAAATTGCTTCCAGAAGTTCCAGCCATTGCTGCTCTGCTGTCATCTCTGCTAGTGTTCTTTTCCAATCAATTCTGGCCAACTCCTCTCTCATGCCTCTGTAATTCCCTTTACTCCACTGTAATACTGATACATCTGACTTTAGCTTCTCCTTCTCAAATTTCAGAGTGAATTTGATCATATCATGATCACATGCCCCAAGGGTTCTTTTACCTTAAGCTCTCTAATCAGTTCTGGTTCATTGCACAACACCCAATCCAGAAGAGCTGATCCTGTAGTGGGCTGAACCACCAGCTGCTCTAAAAAGCCATCTTGTAGACACTCTAGAAATTCCTCCTCCTGTAATCCAGCACCAACCCTATTTTCCCAATCAATCTGCATATTGAAGTCCCCCATGACTTTTGTAACACTGCCCTTTTGGCATGCATTTTCTATCTTGCATATTAATTTATAGGCAACATCCTTACTACTGTTTGGGGGGTCTGTATACAACTCCCATCGGGGTCTTTTCACCCTTGCAATTCCTTAGCTCTATCCACAATAATTCAACACCTTCCAACCCTATGTCACTTCTTTCTAGTGATTTGATTTCATTTTTTACCAACAGAGCAACGCCACCCCATCTGCCTTCTGCCTATCGTTTTGTACAACCAGAATCCTTGGACATGAAGTCCCTGCTATAACCTTTCAGCCATGATTCAGTGATGCCTACAACATCATACCTGCCAATCTGCAACTGTGCTGCAAGGTCATCCACCTTATTCCATACACAGCACACGCAGCACACATTCCAATACAACACCTTCAGTGCTGTATTCACCCTTTTCAATTTTAGCCGCCTTTTACGTTGCAAATCGTCAAGTTGACTGCAATTTTCCCCTATCAATAGCCTCTCCTCACTACACATTTGTTTTTAAACTAGCCACTTCATCTTCAGCACTATTACCAACTTTTCCTAAGATACTTCATTGCCATTTCATTGGCTTTATTGTATTCCTCTTTTCTACTGTAAATGCTCACAAGAAGATGTATCTCAAGGTCGTTTATGGTAACATAAACTTTGAACTTTCCATAGGCACTTGCTGGTCTGCTATCTGTTTCTGGTATTCTGTATTTTTATTTGATTTCCAGCAGCATTATTGATATTCCTGCAGTACATCCTGCCCCTAATTTAGCATGCTTGTGTACTGCTGTTGGACTCGATGTTTAAAATGCCGGGATGAACTTGAATATTTGTGTATTAAATGTTTATATCCACTGTCTGATAGAGGAAGGATGTGAAAGCTTTTGAGAGGACTCAGTGGAGATTTACCAGGATGCTGACTGGATTAGAAAGCATGGTTTATGAGGAAAGGCTGAGTGAGTTTGGGCTTTTCTCCTTGGAGTGAAGGAGAATGAGAAGTGACTTAGTAGCGGTGTGTAAGACATAGATGAGGCATAGATGAAGTGGATAGCCAGTAGCTTTTTCCTTGGCCTGAAAATTTCAAAGATGAGAGTACATAATTTTATGGTGATTGGAAGAAAGTATGGCTGAGAGGGGGGTAGGGTTTGTCATAGTGTCTGGTTTAAGATGCTCACTGGTAGTTTAAAAGGGAAGAAATTCAACTAGAACATTACTAATGATGCCTCTTCAAAAGTAAATTGTGGTAAATTATCACTGCAAACAATGAAGAGGCCTGCGAAGGCGAAGCGAGTTCGAGGAATAACCCATGCCGGTGCATTGCAGAGTCAATGCAGATGGAGTGAACCACTCGGGAAAGTGAGGTTGAGGCAGAAGAGATTTGATGCCCGTACAACTGGCCTGGTCGTGAGGTTGGATCGCGCTGGGTGCCGAGCCAATCTGAAGAGTTTGAGAGCGGCTTTGGGCTGGGCCCGGAACGAGCTGCTGAGTGGCATGGTCTGGACCTGGAGTCTTTCAGTACAGTGGTGTCCAAGTCGTAATATGAGGTATAAGACGCTGTTTGGACAACTTAAAGGCCGGCCCAGGCAGGGTGTCGGGATCAGAGGTGGGAGCCGATTTTGCTTACTTGCAGCAATGTTCACTCCTTTCTCCATGGTGCTAAGGCTATGAAGACTGACCAAGTTGTTGTGCTCCATGCACGCTAATATAATGAACTGATACCAACTCTTTGCGGCTATCCTGGCCTGTTCTGGGGTTCGGATCTAAGGACTCAATTTGGTTCAGAATGTTGTTGTTTGCATGACTAGTGTTTTTTTTAACCCTTTCTCTTGTGCATGGGTGTTGGTCTTTTTTTAAATTGACTTCTGTTGGGTTTCTTGCTTTGTGGCTACATGCAAGCAATCAAATCTCAGGATTGTATAGTTTATACATTCTTTGGGTGCCTGGAGCATGCAGCTTTGGGTGATGGTAGAGTCAGATACATTAGGGACATTTAAGAGATCCTTAGATAGGCTCGTGGATGAGATTTAAGTGGATGGGAAGGGCTAGATTCTTCTTAGAGAAGGTTAACAGGTTACAACTTGGTGGGCTAAATGGCCAGTACAATGCTGTACTGTTCTTTGTTCTATTAATTTTCATAGCTGCTCAATAAATATGTATTATTATTGGAGTAGAAATTGTTTTGTAACATAAGTCTAAGGCATGATATGGTAACGTATATGTGTTGAACTATGCTTCTGAAACTTGGGTCTGAATTTCAGAAGTACATGTCACTGAGCTGATGTCAAAACTTTTCCCAATGTATACAATAGGGAACAAAGTTTTATCCATATTAGATAATAAGGCTAGCAACAAATCAAAGGAGCCTGTCAGACAGGAATGAGAAAATGTACAGACATTTCAAGCATAGAAGGTAGAATCTACTTAATCACCTCACTGCAAATATAAAACAGAAAGCCAAATTTGTTTTTCCGCGAACTTTCCTGTCCTCAAAGATAAATGGAACTCTATGTAGCAAAAGGTCTCAGGATCCTCCCAGGTTTTATATTCTGCATGTTTTATTCACCAAAGTCATTGAACGAGCTCTCAAGTTTCTTTGTATTTCTTTGCTAGGAGTACAAAATCATTTTACTTTGCAGTGTTCCAGCAAACAGAGAAGGATCATGTTGCGGAAAGCAAAGTAATGATTAATTGGAGTTCAGAATGATAACATTTCACAGCATTTGAGCTCATGCAGACACAGTGCACCAATCTCTCCAGTTTGTTCCTTCTCCACTTGGTTTGTCCCAATTCCCATGTCCGGCCTTTTCCAATAACTCCAACAGTATATTAGAAATTGTTGAGTCCTGATGAAGGGTCTTGGCCCGAAACATTGACTCTTTATCCCTCTCCACAGATGCTGCCTGATCTGCTGAGTTCCTCCAGCATTATCTATGCATTGCTTTGGATTTTCAGCACCTGTGTTTATAATTGTTTCTTCCGCTTCTTTTCCTCAGCTGCTCATTTCACTCTTCGATGCTCTAAACCATTTTTTGCATTTTTCTTTGCCAATTGGTTTAGAAAAAAAATCATGAAATTGGCTGAAAAAAATGTTTGAAGCAGTGTTAGGGTGATATATACCCATGAAAGTATACTGAACCCGGTCCGCACATTCCCATCTGGAATAAGGGTCAATTTGAAGCCACTTCTGATGATTGGCTGTTCACCAACTTTGGAAAACATTGGCTCTTAAAGGCAGACTCCCTACAACAGCAACACCATGGCTCCCATCGAGAAGGGAGTGTTTGGAGGGAAGAGGGAGGTTGAATTATTCACCAGAAAGTTATGTGCAAGGGGAAGATCTTGTGCACCTAGACGGTTCAATGGACCAACCAGTGTGACAGTAGGAAGAGTTTAGTGCATTGTCCCTCCCAGGTGCTGAGAATCTCACTTTGTGCAATGCAGAAATAATGCTTAGCTTCCTGACAACACATACCAGTTGCGTGGCTCTGGGAGCAGTTGTATTATTGCATTTCAGTAATTGGACCATAATTTCACTCATTATGACCAGTGCAGGCAATCCTGCAAAGGAGGATGTGTGGGATGATTGAGTCATCAGGGCTCTCATATTACTCTCATTGTTCTGATTATTGGTGAATTAACTTGTTGCTTTGAATTGTCGTTCAGAGTGAATCACTTTTTCTGATTGAGGGCTGTGATTTGGCAGGCTTTTTATGAAAGTGGGAGTACCTACAGGACTGCATTGTTTTAAGAGCAGCGCAACACCATCTTCTCCAGGGCAATAAGGGATGGGCAATGAACGCCGATCTTCTGGCAATGTTCAGATACAGAAAAAGCATGTCTATTTTTAAAGTGTCTTTCTTGGATCTCTTGCAACCCATGCAGTCGCTGCCTTCTTCCTCTGCTCCTCTGCGAATGGAGATGGCTAGAGCTGTACTGCTGAGATGTCCCTGCTAGTCTTCCTCGTTCTTCTGTTCATGTGCTACTCCAGCTGTTTTTCAGACTGTGCCTAATGTCCCTCAGTCTCCAGCTCTCCTGGCGGCTTTTCCTCTGGCTCTGTCTGTTGCCTTCTGTTTGCCAGCACGTAGCACAGAATTACATAATCTCCCCACCTGTTGTGTTGTATATTCCCTGTTCCCCTGGAGAGATGAAGCAGCAGAATTTCCCCTTCCTGCAGACAATAGCATTCATAGCTGCTCTCTTTTCACTTGCATGATTGTTGATGCTTCTTCCTTAGCTGGTGTGAAAAGCCCCTTGTTCCTAAGATGCATGACTTTAGGCACTGCAGCTCACTGAATTCGTAGTTCAAACTAAATTTATTATCAAAGTACATACAGTTTCTGTCACTACATGCAACCCAGAGATTCATTTTTGCAGGCATACTCAATAAACCCATAGTACAATAATAACAATAATAGAATCAACGAAAGACCACACCAATTTGGGTGTTCGTCGTCATCATCATGGCTATCCCTCGAGGTCGAGGATGATGGTCTTCGTTCTGAAGAAGTGGCCCACAGAGTGAAGACACCTGTGCGTGTATTTGTTTAATGTGTACTTGATGTTGCACTCCAAGAAGCACACGATACTTCACAAATCAACCAACTGATTGCAATGGCATGGAAACCACGACGATTGCAGCTGATGGATTTGTTGCAGCCTTCATCCGCCTTCACAGCCGTTGAGTTCAAAGTAACCTCGTCCGCCTGTTCCACCATTGAGGTCTTGGTTGGATTGTTCTTTGTCAGGGACCTCACCCTCGACTTTACCGCCATGAGTGACCCTACCAGGAGCATAGCTCCAGACGGCATCACTCTCGGAATCTCAGGACCACACAAGCTTCTCCACGACAAGGTGACAATCCACGGAGAAGTTTGGGTGATCACCAATGTGCAAAAGACAACAAACTTTGCAAGTACAAGAAGAAAGAAATAATAATTAATAAATAAACAATAGATATTGAGAACCTGAGATGAAGAGTCCTTGAAAGTGAGTCCATAGGTTGTGGGGACATTTCAATAATTGTCACCTGGGATGAAAATGATATAAGCATTTCCTGGAAATATGACATTAACCGTTGGGAAATTCTGATTTACAACAGAAGAATGAGGGTTGGGGAAAATTCACTGTTGAGGAAAAGGTTCTTATCAGCACATCTATCAGTGGTAGCCTGGAGTGTGATAATAAACTCATGCTGGCATATTGTACTGTTCACACTGTTGCCTGGTCTTCAAAGAAGTCATCACTTTGTGACCTCCCTTTTGCAATCCATGTGCTGAACTCCCTGTTGTATTTCATGATCTGGTGGCTTGAGTATTAAGTTTGCAGATGACACCAAAACTGGTTGTGTAGTAGATAGTGAAAACAGTTCTATAAGATTACAACAAGATCAAGATCCACCAGAAAAAGGAAAAGCAGATGGAATTTAACTTGACAAATGCAAAGCGAAGAATTTTAGGAAGTTCTACCAGGACAGGACATACAGATGGAATGGCAGTGCTCTGGAGAGTGTTATAGAAAAGAGAGATTGAGGTGTGCAAGTATATAGTTCCCTGACCCTGGCACCACAGCTGGACAGAGGGCTCAGCAAGGTATGTGGTGTGTTTACATTCATCAGTTTAGGCACTGCAAACAAGAGCTGGGACATCATGTCAGAACTCTACAATATATTGTTGGCACTGCAGTTATGACTATGTGCATTGCTGGTGGTCATACGACAGGAAGGATGTGATTAAGCTAGAAAAGATGCAGGAAATATTCACAACCATGTTGCTAGGATGGGAGAGCTTGAATTATAAGGAGAGATGGATAGGCTGGATCTGTTCGCCCTGAAGCGAAGAGGGCTGAGTGATGATCTTACAGACGTTTATAAAATCATGAGGGGCATAGATAAGGCAGATGTTCACAATCTTTAACCCAATGTAGGGGAGTCTAAAACTTGAGGGCATATGTATAAGGTGAGAGGGAAAAGATTTAAAGAGGTCCTGAGTGGGCAAGTATTTCCTTCAGGATGGTGTGGACGTGGAATGAGCTGCCAGAGGTAGAGGCGGAACAATTACAAGGTTTAAACTACAGGTGGACATGTATATAGATAAGAAAGGTTTAAAGGGATATAAAATAAATACAGGAAAATAGATCTAGTTATATGAGGCAATCATAAACACAAGGGATCTGCAGTTGCTTGATGAGAAACATGAACAAAATGCTAGAGGAACTCAACAAGTCATGTAGCATCTATGGAGGGGAATAAATGGTTGACGTTTCAGGCCATGATGACGAGTTATTCATGGATGCTACTGGACTAGCTGAGTTCCTCCAGCGTTTTGTCTGTGTTGGCTGCGGCAGGCCCTTACTCAGGATGGATGAGTTGTTCTGAAGGGCTCATTCCTGTGCTGGATCTACTACTCTTAAAAAAAACAAACATATAAATCTTACGCTCTGCTTACACTGCTCTATTCAATGCACTGGTTGAATCCTGGAGGCTGTACAAGATGTCTTTTATTGTTACGGTCCTGAGTCTGGTTTGACCCATGGCCTCCCAGACCTTTTCCTGTCAACTCCGATCTTTAAGATCACTGGTCACTTCATCTGCCAACATTACATTGGATGGCCGTGGAATCTCAGTGACTGTAAGTGCAGGTATGAACCGAGTACTAAGGTCAAGACCCTAGTTACTTTTTAACAATACCAGGATGAAATCCCTGCAAATTTTGACAAAACATTCAGGTGACATTTTCTGAAAGAGGAAATATAAGTGATCTGGGACATTAAAGGAGTGAATGAACCTCTGAGGAGTTGGCAAGGTAGATATCGGTGTACAGTAGATGGACTAAATGGTTGCTTCTATACTATAAGATTATACAAATCATTAAATAACTGCATTAGTAATTGTTTAACATTTATTTAGAAATATTACAATAGTGTTCATTCCATATACCCACAATCCTGTGGAAAATACTTGTCCCCTCAAGTCAACTTTAAATCTTTCCCTCTCGCCTTTAAAACATAAGATTTTTCATACCATTGAGAGGCGATCATTTTTATTTATAAACTAGTTATCCTATCATCATTTCAGCTAGTAGTCAGCAGAGAACAATGTGAAAACTGGATAAGTTATAGTATGCTGAAGGTAATGATCTCTTGCTGTGGGAGGAAGTATCATCTTCACAATGTTGTCTGTTTGGAAAATGAGACCGCTTGTCATTGAATATCTTGTGGATTCCTTGACTCAATGGTCCATTGAGGTCATTTGTGGAGAATTTGAACATAAAATAACAGCTGGTAAGGCAGTCAGAGCCTTCACACAGGGAAAGCTATTTGCACACTACAGACCAGTCACCATCTGTGAGGGGAACAGATCCATTAATGTTGTAGATTATTCCTGATGTTCCGTTCTTTTAGTCCTAATCCTGATCTCGTCATCAACAGATCTGCTGACAAAGACACTTGTTGTATGCTGGGCAGAACTCCACCTGGTGATGGACAAACTCTCCAATCGCTTCTATCTGTTACTGGGACAATCTCTCACTGCTGAATACCGATATATTTTTTTTTCATAATGGTTATGACCTTATTTCCTTTCTTTATAATCTCCATTACTTTCCAGAGCTACCTGAATAAATATTTCATTTCTCTCTCTTGGTTACTTCTTGCAACGTCTGAAATGATGGTTATTTTCTTCAGCTGAGCTTTTGTCTCTAGAGTGCTATTCTCAAATTTTAACTAGAATAAAAACCAAAATGCTGGAAACACTTAAGCAAATGTGGCAGCGTCAGTGGAAAAGAAATGACGGTAAGGATTAGTTCCGATACCATTAAGGTCAAAGTTGAGTTTGCCATATGCACACATGCATGTATGCACAAGTGATTGAAAAACTGACACGCAGTGCTGTACAGGTCCTACTTTATACTTAGAAATGTGAGGCTCAGAGCAGCTGTAATGACATATTTTAGTTTGCTGAAGACACCACTGTCGTTGGCCAAATCAAAGATGATGATGGGTCACCATATAGGAAGGAGACTGAAAATCTGGCTGAGTGATGCCACAACAACAGCCTCTCACTTAATGTCAGCAAGACCAAGGTGCTGATTATTGACTTCAGGAGGAGGAAGCCGGAGGATCATGAGCCAGTCTTCACTGGGAGATCAGAAGTGGAGAGTGTCAGGATCTTGAAATTCCTTGGTGTTATCATTTCAGAGGATCTGTCCTGGTCCCAGAACATAATTGCAATTATGAAGAAAGCATAACAGCACCTCTCCTTCTTTAGAAGTTTGCAAAGGTTCAGCATGACATCTAAAACTTTGACAAATTACTATACATGTGTGGTGGAGAGTATATTGACTCGTTGTATCACTACCTGGTATGGAATGCCCTTGAATGGAGAATTCTGTAAAAAGTAGTGGATATCGCCCAGTCCATCATAGGTAAAGTTCTCCACGTCATTGAGTATATCTACAAGGAGCTCTGCCACAGGAAAGCAGCATCCATCATCGAGAAACCCCACCACTTAGGCTATGCTCCCTTCTCACTGCTGCCATCAGGAAGTAGGTACAGGAGCCTCAGGACTCACACCACCAGGTTCAGGAACAGTTATTACTCCTCAATCATCTTGAACCAGAAGGGATAATTTCACTCAACTTCACTTGCCCCATCATTGAAATGTTCCCACAACCTATGGACTCACTTTTGAGGACTCTTCATCTCTTTCTCGATCGTTATCGTTAATTTATTAATTATTATTATTTCTTTATTTTTCTTTTGCATTTGTACAGATTGTTGTCTTTTGCACATCGGTTGTTTGTCCAACCTGTTGGGTGCAGTCTTTCACTCATTCCTTCGTGTTTCTTGGACTTATTGAGTATGCCCGCAAAAAAAATGAAACTCAGGGCTGTCTGTGGAGCCATATGTGTCCTTTGATAATAAATTTACTTTGAATTTTGAACACAATTAGTACAAGATGAGGTCAGTGGTAGTGCAAAGTCATCAAATTTATCACAAAGCTGCTTTTACTCAGGTAGTGATTAGGTTTGTGCAGGTTGGTTCATGAACTGAATGGTTGAAGAGGTTTGCTGTTGCTGAACCTAGAAATCAGAACTGATCTAATGAGAACCTTTGGACCTCAAATGTTAGTTTTATTTCACCTTTCACAGATGCTGCCTGACTTGAAGAGTGTTTCCATCATTTTCTGTTTTTAATTCAGATTTCCAGTATCTGCAGTTTTTCTGCTTTTCAAACCAGGTCCATCTATTTTTCCTACTTCTTTTCTATGTTCTGCAATGGAATCTTCTTGGATTTTTGCCTTCCTCACTAGTAATCTTTCCTTTCACCCATCAATATGGTGCAATCAACATATAGAACTTGAGAAGCAAGCAAACAAAAAAATTGAAGATGTTGGAAGTATGAAAAAGCAGATTGGGCAGCAGATGTGGAGGGAGAAACAAGAGTTAACGTTTCTAGTCAATTCACCTTACCTTCAATTGGGTTGTTCTATCTGTGGAATGTACTGTACTGTGCAAAAATCAGGCATATGTAAAAAAATTCTCTAAAGTGAAGATGGTTTCAAAATAGTGAAACAAAAAGTTTCTAAATATCAAAAAATTTACTGTAAAGAGCACTCTCATCATGTGTCATGTTATATGACACAAACGATCATGGACTTATGACCATCACACACAAAAGTTGCTGGTGAACGCAGCAGGCCAGGCAGCATCTCTAGGAAGAGGTACAGTCGACATTTCAGGCCGAGGCCTTTCGTCAGCTCTTCCTAGAGATGCTGCCTGGCCTGCTGTTTTCACCAGCAACTTTTGTGTGTGCTGCTTGAATTTCCAGCATCTGCAGAATTCCTGTTGTTATGGTTTTATGACCATGATTGTTCTTGGCAAATATTTCTACAGAAGTGGTTTGTCATTGTCTTCTTCTGTGTAGTGTCTTTATAAAACAGGTGACACCAGCCATTATCAATACACTTCAGAGATTGTCAGTCTGGTGTCAGTGGTTGCATAACCAGGACTTGTGATATGTACCAGCTGCTCATACAACCATCCTGATCCCATGGCTACACATGACCCTGATCAGATGTAACTTATTTATATTTGCATTTGCACAGTTTGTTGTCTTCTATGCTCTACTTGATCTTCCATTGATTATGTTTACAGTTAGATTTGCTGAGTATGCTCACAGGAAAATGAATCTCAGGGTTGTATGTACACTGATAATAAAATTTACTTTGAACTTTGAACTTTTGCATAGTACTGTAGTTGCCTCTCCAGTTCCTACTCCAATCATCTTTTGCAACCCATTCTCAGAGAGTTACACTGCATTCACCTTCTCCCACAACACTATTGAGGCATCCAATCATCATGATTTGTGAGGTACCTATTTACATTAATTTCCTCATTTCCAATAAAGCATATTTACTGCTCACTGCCACTACATTGCAGATAAGGTGACAAGTTAATCCAATCATTCTGTTCTGCCCGGCAATGTGGAACAAATGAGATGTATCAGCAGAATAAAATTGAAGACTGTACAGAACTTCAACAAAACAAAAATAACTGCAGACCCATAATTACTTAGTTACTTTTGTATGTTAGGTTGTAAATGAAGCACCTTATAAATACTCAGTTTACAGTGCAGAGATGGCAATTGATCTTTAGATAGAGAATCAGGATGTTCAATCATGAATACTTGCTCTGAAAGGAAGGAAGGAAAGAAAGAACAAATAAACACAAGATTTACTTTCTCCTGGTGTTAAAAGAATGTAAAACAGATGTAGAGGGGAATTCCACATGGAGAATTATGACATTTACTGATTGAATCACTTCTGCAATATTTTTTCATCTATTCTATTTCAGAGCCAAAGGTGCAGTTACTGTTCAGGCGTCTCAATCAAATGTGTGAGTCAAGAAAGAGAGTTTCACTGACGGTGAAAGAGAACTGGAAAAATGGGCTGGAGACTCTGGGAATAACGATATTGTCAATTACTCTATTTCTGAATATGACTGGAACATTCTATAAATTCTGCTATTAACCTGTGCTCTGGCATCTCTTTGTTTAATAATTGAAGGTCTGTCAACTGGACGTGAAAATTTCTAATTGGCAATCAGTGAACTGGAAGATGGGTTTGCTAGTTATGGGTGGATAACTGTTTCCCACCTAGCCATGAATATCTAATTGTTTGTTTTGTCTGTGTATGAAAAACAGTTTTGATATGGAGTGATTTTATCTAAATTCATTTTCATCTCAAAAAAATGATTACAGGATCTCTCTGCTCTGCAGTGTAATATAATGTATTTACTCATAATTACTTATTTATCTCTTAGCGAAGTGAAGAGAAATGCCTTTATTTCAGAGAATGGTTATAATGTAGATGTAATGCACTGTAAGGTTTCACTGCTAATGTAATGGCTTCTTTGTAATGTTCCCTGCTGAGATAACGGTTTCTCTGAAGCAGCAATGTTTGGTTTATGGCTGGAGATAGCAGGATGCATGTTAGCCAATAAGAGATTGTTGCTGTGTCTTGTGAGTCTGAAAAGACGTTTATTTCGCGGTCTTTTGTCGAGGAGAGATGAAGAGGGAAAAGGCATGTGGAAAGACCTGGAAGACCACCGGATGGAGTGGACTGGGATCCGAGGGTCCGAAGGTCGGCAACATTCAGAGGAGACCGATGGTGGAAGAGTGACTACTGAGTGAGCTCCAACATTGAAATCATTGAAACGTTGAAATTATAGTGCGAAAGTTTGATAAAGTGGCGGGCTCAGACCTTGTTTTAGTTCAGACTAGTGCTGATGTAACGGCGGTGGGACTGCCAGCGTCTATCGGTACCCCAAGTGAGGTGGGGCCATGGCCTGTCCATACTGTCAGGGAGGAGGAGAATGGAGCCCAGCAGGCAGGGACACAAGCTGAGTTGCCCGCAGTTGGGGGCGGAGATTTCAGAGAAAAGGTTCTATCGTTTCTGAGGAATGAGGGGAAAGAGTAGTCGGATTTGGAAAGGTTAATTAGTCCCCATCCCCCAGTGAAGAGTAAGGGTTCTGAGTTAGCATCAGCCCTTACCTCCCTGGTCGAATAAGTGGCCCAGTGCACAGGCAGCGGGTCCCCACCGGAAGCTAAGAATATTCTCTGGAATAACGCCCATCCCCGATGGGGAAGAGGAGTATGAGACGTGTGTGGAGCTGACCCCTCAGTTGTTAGACGAGTGGTAGTGCTCTGATGACGAAAAGTGACAGAGATTGGTTGAAAGTTTGAAGGGGATAGTGGCTGATGTAGTAAGAGCCGTGACAGTTAACCAACCCTCTGCTCCCCTTGCTGAGTATCTAGACGCATTAGAGAGCGCTTTTGGTATGGCAGGGAGCCCACTGGAGCTCATGGGGGTGGGGGGTTTCAAAACATGCGTCAGGAGAAGAGGGAGAAGCTTTCCACATACGTTTTTTGGCTAGAGAGACAGGGAAATTGCTTGCGGCACCCGGGGCGGTGGCGGGGGGTAGTGTGGGGGGAGTCATTCAGGCTGCTGAGGTGGATAAGTTCAGGATGGGTCAGATAGCCAAGGGCACCCAGCCCCAGGACATGATTGCTTGGGGTCTCCAGCAGTCCTGTAAAACGCGACCCCCTCCCTCATTTGTTCAGCTGATCAGAGAGGTGCGGGAGGAGGAGAACATGTTGGGGGTGTGAGAGGACTCCGTCAGCAGGGTACAGTCCTCGGTAGTCGCCCCTTGTGGTGAAGCGACCGGGGCCAGCCCAACCCGGGGAATGGTAAAGGAGATGATGGCCGAGCTGAGAACTGAGATGTCCCGGGTGTTAACAGCCGGTGTGGACCCTCAGTATGATAGGTCTGGTAGAGAGGGACCCCCCCGCCGGGGGACAGACTACATGGAGGGCTGCGGCTGGCTGGGGTTCCGCGAGAAGAGGGGTGGACGGTAGCGTGTGCTATAACTGTGGGGAAGAGGGACACTTCCGGCGGGAATGTGAGCGGCAGGAAGCCCCTCGGAGCAAGCTCCCGGGTTTCTAAGCAGGGAGAGCTGTCAGGAAGCTTAGAGGAGACTCAGTGAGGTAATGGCCTGGTGTCTCTGGGGGAACACATTCTCAGCAATGTACCAAGGAACCCCCGAAAGCAAAAGCCCCTATTCCTGAAGGCTTAGTGGGACCACGCTCCAGTGTGTCGCTACGGATAGAGGGAATATACGCTAAAGCCATATTCGACACCAGGTCGCAGGTCACGTTTCTGTACCATTCGTTTTACAACCACTATCTGAAGCATTTACCCTTGACACCATTAGGAGCGCTGGAGATTTGGTGTATCAGTGCTGGGGATTATCCATATGAACAGTTATTTGTCAGTGAAGCTGGAGTTCTCGGAGGCCGATGTGGGAGTGTCTGAGGTTCTCGATACAGTGGTGCTGGTTTCTCCGGACCCTGTTGAGACGGGCGGCGTTTCAATTCTGGTGGGGACCAACACCCCTCTTGTGAGGAGGCTCATGGGGGCCTGCAAGGAGAAGGCTGGCGAGAGCTTTCTGGGGACATTGTCCGTGCACCCGGTGTTTTGAACTGCTTTTGAGGAAGTGCGTGGCAGCATTGGGCCGGATACCGAATTTAAACGAGGGACTGTGTGGTTCACCCAGTCGAAGCCAATGGTGGTACGGCCCGGGGAAGTAGCAAGAGTGATGAGGACCCCCAAATTTCCCGGAGTGCCTGAGGGTGAAGCCCTCTTAGTGGATGCTCCGGAAGACCACGAGGGCAAGTCGGGATTTCCAGCTGAGTTACTGGTGAGGCCCGAATTGCAGAAGCCCTCAGTTGTACAAGCGAGCAGGAGGGCAGTGATCATCAGGAACACTACGAAGAGGGAGGTCACCTTCAAGCAGGGGATGCCCCTGGCGCATTTGTTCCCAGTGACAGTGATGTCTAGTGCCCCCGTGAGGCACGCTGGGGAGAAACTTTTGGAAAAGGGGGAAAAGTTGACCGTTGAGTCATTCAACTTCAGGGACTCCCCAGTGCCGCTGGGTTGGAAAAGGAGGCTGGTAGAGAAGATGTTGAAGCTGGAAGGTGTCTCTTCCACTGGCGAGTTTGATGTGGGTTGTTCCAAGAGCACTCGTCATACTATCCAGGTGACCGAGGACACCCCGTTTAGAGAGAGGTCGTGGCGACTGGCCCCTGCAGACGTGGAAGACATATGGCAGCATTTGTGTAAGTTGAAGGAAACTGGAATCATCACTGAGGTCCCGAAGCCCCTATGCGTCCCCAGTAGTAGTGGCCTGGAAGAAGAACGGGAAGGTACGTATGTGCTTGGACTATAGGACTCTGAACAGGCGCACCGTCCCTGACCAGTCTACAGTCCCGAGCGTCGAAGATACACTGGCCTGTCTGAGTGGTGCGAAGTGGTTTAATGTGCTGGATTTGAGGAGTGGATACTACCAAATCCCGATGAGTGAGGCTGACAAAGAGAAGAAGGCATTCATGTGTCCCCTGGGGTTCTTCCAGTTCGAAAAGATGCCACAGGGCGTATCGGGAGCCCCGGCAACCTTCCAGCGGGTCATGGAGGAGACAGTGGGGGATATGAATTTGCTTAAGGTGTTGGAGTATTTGGATGACCTCATAGTATTTGGATCCACCTTGGAAGAACATGAAGCAAGGCTACTGAAGGTGCTCGGCCGCCTAAAAGCTGAAGGGTTAAAGCTTTCCCTGGACAAGTGCCAGTTTTGCAAAACATCTGTTAGCTATGTCAGACATACAATCTCACGGTACGGAGTAGCTGTCGACCCGGCTAAGATAGAAGCGGTGACCACTTGGCCAAGGCCCCAGACTGTGAGCGCATTGCGCTCTTTCCTTGGGTTCTGTGGTTATTATCAGAGATTTGTGAAGGGCTACGCCAAAGTAAGTCACCCCTTGAATCAGCTTCTGTGTGGTTACCCTCCCTTAGGGAAGAAAGGGAGGGGAAAAAATAACAGGAGGGTGGAGAATATCTAAACCTGTCGGAGCCCATTGGAAGCAACAGGAATTCTGCAGATGCTGGAAATTCAAGCAACACACATCAAAGTTGCTGGTGAACGCAGCAGGCCAGGCAGCATCTGTAGGAAGAGGTGCAGTTGACGTTTCGGGCCGAGACCCTTCGTCAGGACTAACTGAAGGAAGAGTTAGTAAGAGATTTGAAAGCTGGAGGGGGAGGGGGAGATCCAAAATGTTAGGAGAAGACAGGAGGGGGAGGGATGGAGCCAAGAGCTGGACAGGTGATTGGCAAAAGGGATACGAGAGGAGCATGGGACAGGAGGTCCGGGAAGAATGACAAGGGGGGGGGAGGAACCCAGAGGATGGGCAAGGGGTATATTCAGAGGGACAGAGGGAGAAAAAGGAGAATGAGAGAAAGAATGTGTGTATAAAAATAAATAACAGATGGGGTACGAGGGGGAGGTGGGGCATTAGCGGAAGTTAGAGAAGTCGATGTTCATGCCATCAGGTTGGAGGCTACCCAGACGGAATATAAGGTGTTGTTCCTCCAACCTGAGTGTGGCTTCATCTTTAGAGTAGAGGAGGCCGTGGATAGACATGTCAGAATGGGAATGGGATGTGGAATTAAAATGTGTGGCCACTGGGAGATCCTGCTTTCTCTGGCGGACAGAGCATAGGTGTTCAGCAAAGCGGTCTCCCAGTCTGCGTCAGGTCTCGCCAATATATAAAAGGCCACATCGGGAGCACCGGACGCAGTATATCACCCCAGCCGACTCACAGGTGAAGTGTCGCCTCACCTGGAAGGACTGTCTGGGGCCCTGAATGGTGGTAAGGGAGGAAGTATAAGGGCATGTGTAGCACTTGTTCCGCTTACAGGGATAAGTGCCAGGAGGGAGATCAGTGGGGAGGGGTGGGGGGGACGAATGGACAAGGGAGTCGCGTAGGGAGCGATCCCTGCGGAAAGCGGGGGGGGGAGGGAAAGATGTGCTTCGTGGTGGGATCCCGTTGGAGGTGGCGGAAGTTACGGGGAATAATATGTTGGACCCGGAGGCTGGTGGGGTGGTAGGTGAGGACCAGGGGAACCCTATTCCTAGTGGGGTGGCGGG
The DNA here is from genome assembly GCF_030028105.1 of Mobula birostris. Taxonomy (NCBI): domain Eukaryota; kingdom Metazoa; phylum Chordata; class Chondrichthyes; order Myliobatiformes; family Myliobatidae; genus Mobula; species Mobula birostris. Next base: position 30,011,639 of record NC_092375.1, on the reverse strand, counting down.
AGGATGGAGTGAGAGCAGATGTACGTGAAATGGGGGAGATGCGTTTAAGAGCAGAGTTGATAGTGGAGGAAGGGAAGCCCCTTTCTTTAAAAAAGGAGGACATCTCCCTCGTCCTAGTATGAAAAGCCTCATCCTGAGAGCAGATGCGGCGGAGACAGAGGAATTGCGAGAAGAGGATGGCCCATTGGACAGAGGTGGGATGTAAAAAGTGAGAAGGCTTTTCAGTCGCTGAAGGAGCTGCTGACCCAGGTGCTAGTGCTGGCTTCTGCGGACCCCCGATTGCCATATGTACTGCACACAGGTGCCAGCCGAGAGGGTTTAGGGGGCATCCTGTATCAGGATCAGGGCACTGGGTTGAGGCCTGTGGCGTTTGTCAGCTGGAGTTTGTCGCCCTCCGAGAGAAACTATCCCATGCACAAGTTGGAATTCCTAGCGTTGAAGTGGGGGTTGGTGGATACGCTGAGTGACTATCTCTATGGGGCCAAGTTTGAGGTGAGGACGGACAACAATCCTGACCTCGGCGAAACTGGATGCCACAGGCCATTGGCAGCGTTGTCTGCCTATGATTTCAGCCTGAAGTACCGGCCGGGGAGCCGGAACATTGATGCGGCTGCTTTGTCCCAGCAGATGCATGAGAACATAGGGATGAGTCAGGGATGAGGAGTGGGAGAGCTTTCCTGCCCTAGGGGTGAAGGACATGTGTCAGGTTGCCATCACTGTGAAGGCAGAGGGAAAGGAGAGGCCGGATTGAGCAGTGGATCAATTGGGGGCTTCTGATGACACCATTCCCCAAGTTTACTGTAACCTGACTGCTCTGAAGACAAATCAACTGCTGGAATTGAGTTCTAGGGAAGTGGCAGCTGCTCAGCGAGATGACCCGGGCATTGGCACTATTTGCTCTATGGTTGAAAAGGGAGACATGGCTCAGGTGGAGAAGACGAAACACGCTTTGATGTCTCCATTACTGAAAGAATGTCCTCGGTTGGAGTTGAGGAATCAGATCTTATACTGGGTCACGTCACCCCCGAACCGAACTCGGCATTGCCAGCTGGTTCTGCCTGAAAGGCCTCGGAGGATTGTGTTGAAGTCACTTCATGATGATTCTGGACATTTTGGGGTGGAAAAGACCTATAGATTGCTCAGAGACCGGTTTTACTGGCCCTGAATGAAGTCGGAGGTTGAAGAATACGGCAAGTCGTGCATTCGCTGCATACGGCGGAAGACACTGCCTAGGCGGGCAGCTCCTTTGTCCCACTTGCAGAGTTCAGGGCCCCTGGACCTGGTGTGTATGGATTTCCTGTCCATAGAACCCGATGCCAGCAACAAGGCGAATGTGAGTCGGCTGGGGTGATATACTGCATCCGGTGCTCCCGATGCGGCCTTCTATATATTGGAAAGACCTGATGCAGGCTGGGAGACCGTTTCGCTGAACACCTACGCTCTGAACGCCAGAGAAAGCAGGATCTCCCAGTGGCCACACATTTTAATTCCACGTCCCATTCCCATTCTGATATGTCTATCCACGGCCTCCTCTACTGTCAAGGTGAAGCCACACTCAGGTTGGAGGAACAACACCTTATATTCCATCTAGGTAGCCTCCAACCTGATTGACTTCTCTAAATTCCATTAATGTCCCACCTCCCCCTTCGTACCCCATCTGTTATTTATCTATCTAATTGATTGATTGATTTATTTATTTCTCTCTCTCTCGCTCTCTCTCTCTGTCCTTTTTCCCCCTCTGTCCCTCTCACTATACCCCTTGCCCATCCTCTGGGCTTCCCCCCTCCCCCTTCTTTCTCCGTAGGCCTCCCATCCCATGATCCTCTCCCTTCTCCAGCCTCATATCCCTTTTGCCTATTAACTTTCCAACTCTTAGCTCCATCCTTCTCCCTCCTGTCTTCTCCTATCATTTCAGATCTCCCCTTCCCCCTCCAACTCCCACTTTCAAATCTCTTACTACCTCTTCTTTCAGTTAGTCCTGACGAAGGGTCTTGGCCCGAAACGTCGACTGTACCTCTGCCTATAGATGCTGCCTGGCCTGATGCGTTCAGCAGCATTTTTTGCGTGTGTCGGCGAATGTCTTAGTCATCACGGACCACTACACCAGATATGCTCAGGCTTTTCCTATCAAGGACCAGGGGGCAACTATGGTGGCAAAAGTGTTATATGGGAGAAATATTTCATTTATTCTGGCCTTCTCATATTCTGTGACCAGGGACGAGACTTCGAGTGCAGACTCATCTATGAGTTACTGGGCATGCTTGCAGTTGAGAAGTCAAGGACCACGCCCTATCACCCGCAGGGCGATCCCAAACCTGAGAGGTTTAATCGGACCTTGCTAGACATGCTCGGGACCCTGGAGATCAGCAAGAAGAGCAGGTGGAGTCAACATATTGGGAATCTGGTTCACTGTTACAACTGTACACGAAATGAAGCTACCGGGTACTCGAATATTATCTGATGTTTGGGCGTGATGCGAGGTTGCCCATTGACCCTTGTTTTGGGACTGACGAGGGTGACTTACCACCGAACCCTTATCTGAAGTATGTGTCTGATATGAGGAGAGAGCTGAAAAGGGCTTATGAATCGGCTGGGGTCGTGGCCGCCAAGCAGAATCGAGGAAATAGGAGGAGGTATGATCAGAAAATGAGGTTCTCCCAACTCCTGCTGGGAGACCGAGTCCCCATAAGGAATTTGGGTCTACCTGGAAAGCACAAGTTGGCTGACCGCTGGGCGGCCACACTCTATGTGGTGGAAAGTCAGATGCCAAACCCAGTTTTCCGGGTGAAACCAGAGGAGGGGAATGGACCTGTCAAGATTCCGCACTGGAACCACCTGGGACAAGAGGTGCAAGTAGACCCAGAGCCCGACTTGGAGCCTACACCTAGTAAGAGGACTCTGCGAAAACGAGTGGCAACTGCAGTGCCCACAGTGGGAAAGTTTGGGCCGGGCCCCACCCATGAGAGGGATACTGATTTGGAGGATGATGATCTGGATGTGTGGTACGTGCTGCCTTTCGCTAACTCTCCATTGGTTGAGGAAGAGATTCCTGGCCATCCTCCCACTGAGTCAGGTGAAGTGTGTGGGGCTATCAGTGGCCAGCCTGGGTTATAGCAGGACCCTGAAGGAGAGGAAGCGGGGCCTGGACATGAGCCAGGGGGCTCCGAGTTGAAGGGAGGCATGAGTGATAGAACAAGGGAGGATTTGCCAAGTAGACCCGAAGTATCCCCAGTAGTGTCTGAGTCTGAAGAGTTAGGTGAGGAGGTACAGAGGTCTCGGAGAATTAGGAAACCACCAGATAGGTTGGTCTATGTAGTGCCTGGAGAACAGGCTGTGATCTCTACTGTTTTAGTGAGCTATGTCACTGCCTTTTGCACCTGGATTTGGCTTTGTGTTTTGCAGGAAGGGTTGGCGAATTATCTCAATGTCATGAGGACATCACTAAATTTGGTGGGGGGAGAGTGTAACACGCTGTAAGATTTCACTGCTAATGTAATGGTTTTTTGTAATGTTCACTGCTGAGGTAATGGTTTCTCTGTAGCAGCAATGTTTGGGTTATGGCTGGAGATAACAGGATGCATGTTAGCCAATAAAAGATTGTTGCTGTGTCTTATGAGTCTGGAAAGATGTTTTTTTCGCGGTCTTTTGTCGAGGAGAGATGAAGAGGGAAGACGCATTTGGAGAGACCTGGAAGACCACCAGACAGAGTGGACTGGGATCTGAGGGTCCGAAGGTCGGCGACGCTCGGAGGAGACCTATGGTGGAAGAATGACTACGTGAGCTCCAATGTGATTTTGACTTGACTTCGGGCCCTTCTGTTTTTAGATTAAGACGCATAAAGTTCTATCATTTAATTGCATATGGTGTACTGTCTGATATCTTGTGTTGTGGGTTTGTAACTGGGGGTACATTACACACAAACGTGATTACTCGGTTTGGCCGGGCCGAAGGCTGATACCCTGAGACGAGCGCAAGCTGGGCGAGCCTGAGGGTTACATAGAAATCACTTATCAAGGAAGTAGATACTTCAAAGGGAAACTCGGTGAGTACATGAGGAAAAGGGCGAGTAGAAGGAAATGCTGGAAAGGTAAATGAGATGGAATGGGTTGCAATCAGAAACAGGGAAGCTGCACCATATATATCCTATGGGACTTCACGTGGTTCTATGAAGCTTTTATTGCCTTAGATAAGAATAGTAACTTAATACAACCAGGACTGTAAATTAGTACAAGTTTGGTTCAATAGTGCATCGAGCCAACAGAGTTCTTTAAAAATCAATTAGACAATTTCGGCTTCCTTTGACATCCGTTTGATTGTTTCCTGGTTTTTGCTTGAATGCTAACAACATACTTGGAGTTTTGTGGCATGACAGATCTGTATTAGCAGACACGCAGCTGTAATCAAATTATCCTGAGTTGCCGATGGTGTTATCTGGGTGTTATCTGAGCCCCTGCGATAACAGTGGGATCAGAAAATCCTCCAAACTTTTCTGTACGATGATAACATTTACACAACTGCACAAAGATAAAGAAAATGGGAAACAAAGCCCGAGCTTGCAAGAATCTTTTGTGACTGTCTGATTGTTTGAGTAGACTGCGAAAGTCTCTTGCTAAGTAAGCTCCACGGTATTGACATTTACTTCTTTAATAAGATCAGCGGGATTGTGCTCTTGTGTATTTTCCTTCACACTACATGAATTGCAGCAGTGATTTATGACTTGTACATGTCACAGTGAGATCCATTCTACAGTGATCACAGCACATGGTGCCAGCTGCCAGGCATTGCATCTTCCTGTGTTACCTGGCTTAACACCCTGTGGCAGATTACCACTCATCCAGGCTGAGCAGGCGTGGATGAATAGAGCTTTGTTGTTTGACGAGCGGCTATCAAACAAACCACAAATGCCGTACCGTGGGAAATAAAACTGCATCATCAAATAACAACCTCTGTTTTAAAAAAGAACTTGCTGATCACTGGACAACTTAACTCTATTCCTACCTGAGTTATTAGTAAATTTGATGATCTGTGGCATTTCAAATTATGGGACTTCTTATGTTACTTAGGGTTTAAGAAAGTGTGCAACATTACATGAATAAATTCAACATTATAATGTTTGTAGTAATGACTCTTTTATGACTAACAGTCAACTCTGAGACAAACAAAAACTTGGCAGTTGGGCAGTACTTGCAGAGACTGTAAACCTGTATTTTTGAGGCTGGTTTGCACAATTTATCAGAGGAACAATTTTCAGAATAAGTTATTGACACTATTCTATGCAGTGTTTAGATGTTTTATTCCTACTTACTGATTTGTGCACCCCTTCATTATTATAGGTTTAATCCCGAGATAAAGAGTCTCACAGGGAAGTTACATCCAATTCCATAGGTTTAAATTTGATGTAAAATTTACCCAGAATTGAAGATGTATTGGGAAACAAAACAATTGCTTATTATTTCCTTGCCATTTTATAAGCGATGCATTTTGATTTATCCTTATTAAGGTATGCTCCATGGACTAAATGCGGGAGCTCCATAAATGATTATCTATCTAAATTTGGTTTCTTCAACATCGAGTAAACTTCTTTGTGAACATTGAATGCAACAGACGAGACTGGAAGAAGCACAAATTAATCAGTTATCATCTGGAAAGAGAACTATTAGGATCACAGAACGTTGGGAAGAGAAAAGGTTAAAAGGTTGTGTGTCCTTCGGTTGCATGAGAAAGTGCCCTTTAAAGGGGCTTGGTTGGTGGACCAGGAGGTTGAGAAAAAAATCGAATCTAATGAAGGGTCTCGGCCCAAAACATCGACTGTTTACTCTTTCCCATAGATACTGCCTGGACCGCTGAGTTCCTCCATCATTTTGTGTGTGTTGCTTGGATTTCCAGCCTCTGCATATCTTCTCTTGTTTGGGATCTAATTGTTTCACTCTCTTGAAGTGAAGTATTTCACTTTGTTGATGAGATTATCTGAATGCATATTTAAATACTACATGTAACCTAAATCAAAATAAATTATTTTACTACATTGGCATCTATTATTTCTGTGACAATTGAGACTGTTCAACTTATGACATTTTTAGCTAGTTAAAAATCTTATGAAGATTTCAATATGTGAGTGTTACCATTGGTGTTAATTGCTTGACCTAGAAGTAATTGGCTGGTCATTTGAACAAATAAAAGTGTGAGAAAGTCTGAACTATAACCTAAATATAAAACCATTTGACTTATAATGTGTGCAGCAATATGGAAATTTGACCTGATATAGTTACACTGTCCGATTATTTAGAAATAATAAATTCTCTAGAGTCCAGAGGCATTACGAGGACATTTGAAAGTACGTAGGTATAATAAAGACCAGAGCATTTCTTTCAAATTCTTTTATTTATTGAAGCTAGAACATTATTTCTATATATTTATTGTTGATTTGAAAGGTCGTAACAACATACGCTTTCTGTCATTGGAAGCTTTAGTTGACCTTACCCAGAATTTATATTCCAGCTTTGAAAAAATCCTAGCCCTCATCTCAAGGTGAGAGCGCTCGCAGAGAGTTGTAAAGTTAGTCATCTCCATCATGAGCACAAGCCTTCATAATATCCAAGACATCTTGAATGAGCAATCCCTCAAAAAAGGCAGCATCCATCAGCAAGAACCCCCATTAACCAGGTAATACCTTGTTCTCATGGCTACCACCAGGAAGGAGGTACAGGAGTCTGAAGGCACACAATCACCGATTCAGGAACAGTTTCTTCCCCTCTGCCATCTGATTTCTGAATGGACATTGAACCCATGAACACTATCTCACTACTTTTTTATTTTTTTAATGGCGGTGCTGGCTCGAAGAGCTGAATGACCTACTCCTGCACCTATTGTCTATTGTCTATTTCTATTTTTGCACTATTTGTTCAATTTCATATATGTATGTTTGTGTGCTGTACTTACTGTAATTCAGTTTTTTTTCTCTATTATTATGTATTGCATTGTACTTCTACTGCAAAGTCAGCAACTTCCATGACATATGCCAGGGATATTAAACCTGACAACATACACAAAATGCTGGAGAAACTCGGCAGGCCAGGCAGCATCTATGGGAAAGAGCACAGTCGATATTTCAGGCCGAGAACCTTCAGAAGGTCTTGGCCCGAAACATCGACTGTACTCTTTTCCGTAGATGCTGCCTGGCCTGCTGAGTTCTTCCAGCATTTTGTGTGTGCTTTGCTTGGATATCCAGCATCTGCAGATTTTCTCTTGTTTGTGTTTGACTCTGATTCTGAAAGGGAGAGAAACCGATCCTTTGGCAAGGCTTGATCATCAGAGGTGGAGTGGGGTAGGTCAACTCATTTGAGGTCCTCCTCCTGACAAGATCCTTGGAGAATGGTCTTGTCATAGCCAGCTCCTTGTTCCATTAGATTATCAAGCATAAGATCTCATGGAAACACTCTGGTTCACACACTGAGCATCCACTAGATTTAGTAGCAAAATTGAGTGACCATCAAAGTGTCCGTATCACATGTACCATGATAGGTATTAATGAGCGTTGGACTGACCAGTATGCAGTCTATTATGCCCATTAAACTAGCCCTAGCCCCAAAACATTAGCATCGACATAACAATAGTTGCAAGATCAATGCTGAAGTTCTCTAAAATAGACTTCTTCAAAGAAATCCCCATCAATCCCCTGATGGTCCTGCAGCCCTCCTTCACAGATACCTAATGAATTTCTTGGTTTCTCTGCTTAGAAGCACCATGAGAATTGGAGTTAATTAAATGCAAAACTTAAACATTCTTCAAGGGAAATGAAATAGTTTTGCAGGCACTTGAAGGCAGGGGCCCAATAGAAAATCAGTGACCTAAACAATGAACGAGGGCTGGAGAGCGTACAGGAGGCTCAGCAGTTTGGTGATAACCAGGATGTATATTAAGGCTACCCATGGTCCAAATAACGAAGACTCTATCTCAGCAAGAGCCAAAAACAGATGTGAACATATCATGAAAAGAGAGGCAATCAAAAGGACTTCAAAGATCATTTTAGGTCTCGGATAGTCCTTAATGTGATGTCTTGATTAGATTCAGAAGTGCCTCATATATCTTGAATGTGGTATTATAAATACCATATTACAACCAAAAAATAAAAAGCCCTTGGCAGTGAAGGTATTAGTTATGACTCACAATCTCAATGTCCATGTCTGGAAGAGAATTTTATATCCAGAGACTTCTGCAATTATGACTGTCTTCTTCTATTCAACCTTCTTGTACCAGCCTGTACAAGCTTAATCTCTACCTCAGTTTAGTAACACTCTGACCATTTAGACCACGTTACACTGTAGTGGACTATTTCTTGTTCTAATCGTGTTCTTTGTCATAAATTTTGTATAATATTGTACCTCTAATGCCTTATGCCTGTGATTCTGTTGTAAATATGTTTTTCACTGCACCAGTACGTGCACATACAATAAACTCAACGTACAACAAGTTTATTGTCATTCAACCATCCACACAGTATTTATACCACCAATGGGGACAATATTCCTCCGGACCAAGGTACACTATACATTATATATATCTCACACACATAATACATAAAGTAATATTACTACATACAAATTAACAAACAATAAGATTCATACACGATACATGGTAAAAAGTAAACAATATAATGCTCCAGCCACTTCATACATGATGAGACCTGGGTAGTAGCAGGGAGTTCAATAGTTTACTACAGGTGGAGAATAAGCTGTTTCGCATCCAATAGTTCTTGTCCTAAAGCTACGGAACCTCCTGCCTATTGGTAGTGGGTCAAACAGATTGTTGGAGGGATGGGAGGGATCACAGACAATGCTAGGGCCCTGTGTATGGAGCGGTCCTGATAATTATCTCTAATGGGTGGAAAAGAGACCCCAATGATCCTCTCAGCAGTACTCACGTACATGGCTGAAGTAGTGCGCCACCTCCTAAATTAACCATGCAACAACTCCATCAGACACCAACTGTGCTCTATCTGTGGAATAGTCCAGAGTTACCACTTGGTTTCATCAGTCACCTCAGAACCCACTAATCTTGGATAGAAGCAAATCAACCTCAATCCTGAGGAACTGCCTATGAACAAAAGTTATGTGACTAAAAGATAATTGCCTGCAGGTAAAACTACTTCCACAAATCATCGATTATAACATTACGAGGAGCCAATGCAAAATACAAAGCAACTAAGTTCTCTCAAAAGTATTTTGAGAATTATATACTAAATTTGCATAACTCTAATCTTTTCAGTGTTGGAGTGTGAATGAAAGTGACCTGGTGGTATTATTTTTCTCTCTATAAGTATTTGCAGTTAGGATGGTTGGAGAACATGACTTAGAACAAGACAGTATCCACATTAGTTGTGTTGTTAGCTAGGTTGGAAGTTATATTGGGTGGAGCAAAGTCAATGATGCCGCAAAACGTGACTCCTTTGTTTGCATCTTCAGAAACATCTCTATTTCTATCTTTGATATCTCATTGTTTTCCTTTTCAAAGTTCTTTTGAGGACCCTGACCTGAAGTTACACTCTGACTTGGGTTCTTTGCAGGTATGGGACCCCCACTTAGGGCTTCACGACCAGCTGCTTTTTAATATCCCAAGGACATGACCTGGAAGACTAGGGCAGCTTCAGGCTGGAGGATTATCGTGGCTCTGGAGAGAGGTTGATTCAAGGCCAGTGCCCTTGACTGAGGCATCACAGGAGAACGTGGAACATCGGGAGCAGCGGGTTAACAGCTGGCTGTGTGTCCAGAGACCTAAGCTTCTGGGCACAGGGATCAGAAAAAGCGATGCAGCAGACTTGTAACATCATAAATCAACAAGTTGTTTGTTATGTCTCCCCTCTCACTGTGAAATGGGGACACCTCTTTTTCCCTTATTAGGAAGAGAGAGAGAGCCTGTGGTATGTTGAAATACTGGGTGAATGAATAGTCTTTGGGGTACTGCAAGTCTGTGTCTTTATTGATGCTTTGGTGCACACTTGAGTGCTCGGTGGAGGGCGTGGATGTTTTTTTGCTGGTGGGGGAGGGGTGGGTTGTTGCTTTGCTGCTTCTTGTGCGTGGGGGGAACTGGGGGGCTTTGGGGTTCTAAAGTTTAACTGTCATTCATTGTTTGGGGCACTCCTCTGTTTTCGTGGATGTTTGTGAAGAAGAAGAATTTCAGGATGTATATTGTATACATTTCTCTGACATTAAATGTACCTATTGAACCTATTGAATAAGCTATAACGTGGCTGGTACCCAACATGTTCCTAAGCTGGATAAACTAGGAACATGTTAGTGCCTGAGATGCATGTTGGTGTTGAGGTGCATGGACATTTCATCATCCATTACATCAAGGTTGCTTTGCTTTCATATATGGACTCAATAAGAGCTTTGGTTGAACTTAGGTTTTACTCATAATCTGATATAAATTGACAATTTCTGTCTATCCAATGGAAAATTACAAAGGTTGTTTGTATTTATTCTCGACCTTCTGCCTCTACTTCATTGACAAGACTTGCACTCATCGGCTGAAAAGGCAGTGGTACTGTGGTTTGATGTGTGAATAACAGGCAGAGCAGTTAAGGGCAGATGCTGGTATAGGGCAGGCAGGGTAAGGTTAGCAGATTTCCTTCCTGACGAAGAGGCACTTCTGATAACAATCCAGAAATTTTGTGTTCAATTTTACGAATTTATACTGATCACTACTTATCAACAAGCTTCAAAACCTATGGTTCTATACTTCCCTTTGTAAATGGATCCTCAGTTTCCTTCTCAGGAGACTGCAGTCATTGTAGGTCGGTAATAAGATCACTTCTTTGGTCAACAAGGGTCTAACTCAAGGATGGGTGCTTAGTTCTCTGCTCTACCCTCTCTACACTCATGACTGTGTGGCATCTCAGACGGCATCTATACAGTTGGCAGTGTTGCTGGCAGAATCTCAGATGGCAACAAGAAGACATACAGAGATAAAATAGATTGGCTGGATATGTGGTGTCACAGCAACGACCTCACACTCAACATCAGTAAGACCAAGGAATTGATTGTGGACTTCAGGAAGGAAAAGTTGGGGGAAACACACCAGTCCTCATTGAGGTCTCAGCAGTGAAAAGGGTGAGCAGTTTCACGTTCTTGAGCATCAACATATAACCATATAACAATTACAACACAGAAACAGGCTATCTCAGCCCTTCTAGTCCGTGCTGAACGCTTACTCTCACGTAGTCCCATCTACCTGCACTCAGCCCATAACCCTCCATTCCTTTCCTGTCCATATACCTATCCAATTTTTTAAAGTGACAAAATCAAACCTGCCTCAACCACTTCTATTGGAAACTCGTTCCACACAGCTACCACTCTCTGAGTAAAGAAGCTCCCCCTTGTGTTACCCCTAAACTTTTGCCCCTTAACTTTCAACTCATGTCCTCTTGTTTGAATCTCCCCTGCTCTCAATGGAAAAAGCCTATCCACGTCATGTCTATCTATCCCACTTATAATTTTAAATACCTCTATCAAGTCCCCCCTCAACCTTCTATGCTTCAAAGAATAAAGACCTAACTTGTTCAATCTTTCTCTGTAACTTAGGTGCTGAAACCCAGATAACATTCTAGTAAATCTCCACTGTACTCTCTCTATTTTGTTGATATCTTTCCTGTAATTCGGTGACCAGAACTGCACACAATACTCCAAATTTGGCCTCACCAATGCCTTGTACAAATTTAACATTACATCCCAACTCCTATACTCAATGCTCTGATTAATAAAGGCCAGCATACCAAAAGCTTTCTTCACCACCTTATCCACATGAGATTCTGCCTTCAGGGAACTATGCACCATTATTCCTAGATCCCTCTGTTCTACTGCATTCTTCAATGCCCTACCACTTACCATGTATGTCCTATTTTGATTAGTCCAACCAAAATGTAGCACCTCACACTTATCAGCATTAAACTCCATCTGACATTTCAGCTCACTCTTCTAACTGGCCCAAATCTCTCTGTAAGCTTTGAAAACCTACTTTGTTATCCACAACACCACCTATCTTAGTATCATCTGCATACTTACTAATCCAATTTACCACCCCATCATCCAGATCATTAATGTATATAACAAACAACATTAGACACAGTACAGATCCCTGAGGCACATCACTAGTCACCGGCCTCCAACTTGACAAACAGTTATCCACCACTACTCTCTGGCATCTCCCATCCAGCCACTTTACAAGTAGTAAAATCCATTTTACTACTTCAATATTAATACCTAACAATTGAACCTTCCTAACTAACCTTCCATGTGGAAACTTGTCAAAGGCCTTACTGAAGTCCATATAGACAACATCCACTGCTCTACCCTCATCAATTTTCCTAGTATCATCTTCAAAACATTCAATAAGATTTGTCAAACATCGCCTTCCATGCACAAATCCATGTTCACTTTTCCTAATCACACCCTGTCTATCCAGATAATTATGTATACCATCTCTAAGAATACTTTCCATTAATTTACCCACCACTGACATCAAATTTACAGACCGATAATTGCTAAGTTTACTCTTAGGACCCTTTTTAAACAATGGAACACCATGAGCAATACACCAATCCTCTGGCATCATCCCCGTTTCTAATGACATTTGAAATATTTCTGTCAGTGCCCCTGCTATTTCTACACTAACTTCTTTCAAGGTCCTAGGGAATATCCTGTCAGGACCCGGAGACTTATCCACTTTTATATTCCTTAGAAGCTCCAGTACTTCCTCTTCTTTAATCATCATAGTTTCCATAACTACCCTACTTGTTTCCCTTACCTTACACAATTCAATATCCTTCTCCTTAGTGAATCCCGAAGAAAAGGAATTGTTCAAAATCTTCCCCATCTCTTTTGGCTCCACACATAGCCATCCACTCTGATTCTCTAAGGGACCAATTTTATCACTCACTATCCTTTTGCTATTAATATAACTATAGAAACCCTTTGGATTTATTTTCACCTTACTTGACAAAGCAACCTCATATCTTCTTTTAGCTTTTCTAATCTCTTTCTTAAGATTCTTTTTACATTCTTTACATTCCTCGAGCACCTCATTTACTCCATGCTGCCTATATTTATTGTAGATCTCTCTCTTTTTCCAAACCAAGTTTCCAATATCCCTTGAAAACCATGGCTCTCTCAAACTTTTAACCTTTCCTTTCAACCTAACAGGAACATTAAGTTTCTGTACCCTCAAAATTTCACCTTTAAATGACCTCCATTTTAATATTTTCTCTGACAAGCAATGCAACACCTCCCCCTCTTGCCCCGCTGATTCTATCACACCTGAAGAAATGAAATCCAGGAATATCTAGTTGCCAGTTAAACCCCTCCTGCAACCATGTTTCACTAATAGCTGCAACATCATATTTCCAGGTATCAATCCATGCTCTAAGCTCATCCACCTTTCTTACAATGCTCCTAGCATTAAAATAGATGCATTTAAGAAACTCTCCATCTCATACTCTCTGTTTATCCCTAATGGTGCAAGCAACTTTATCATCTTTTTCTTCCTTCTCCCCTACATCTTTGGTCTGAGTGATCACCTTCTCTGTCACCTGCCTATCCTCCCTCACACACTGTCTACTAGCTTTCTCTATTTGTGAACTAATCTGCTCTCTCCTAGTCTCTTCAATTTGATTCCCACTCCCCAACCACTCTAGTTTAAAGTTTCCCCAGTAGCCTTCACAAATCTCCCTGCCGGGATATTGGTCCCCCTAGTATTCAAGTGTAACCTGTCCTTTTTGTACAGGTCACACCTGCCCCAAAAGAGGTCCCAATGGTCTAGAAACTTGAATCCCTGCCCCCTGCTCCAATCCCTCAGCCAGGCATTTATCCTCCATTTCATTCCATTCCTACTCTCACTGTCGTGTGGCACAGGCAGTAATCCCGAGATTACTACCTTTGCCGTCCTTCTTCTCAACTCCCTTCCTAACTCCCTATATTCTCCTTTCAGGAACTCTTCCCTTTTCCTACCTGTGTCATTGGTACCTATATGTACCACAACCTCTGGCTCCTCACCCTCCCACTTCAGGATATCTTGGATGCAATCAGCAACATCCTGGACCCTGGCACCAGGGAGGGTAACTATCATCCGGGTCTCTGAGGATATATCTCAAAGGATATATCCTGGGCCCAACACATTGAAGCAATAGTGAATAGGCATGCCCGTGCCTTTACTTCATTAGAAGTATCAGGAGATTTGGTATGTCACCAAAATCTCCTGTGAATTTCCACAGATGTACATTGTAAAGCATTCTGATCGGCTGCAATAACTGGGGCCTCCAATGCACAGGACGGCAAGGGGCTACACAGGGCTGTAGACTTAGCCAGTTCCATCACGAACACAATCTTCCCCACGTCTTCAAAAGGCAGTGTACAAAGAAAGTGGTTTCCATCATTAAAGACCTCCATCATCTGGGACATGCCTTCTTCACATTATACCATCAGAGAAGAGGCACAGGAGTCTGGAGAACCACACATAATGTTTTAGTTTGACTAGCTTCTTACCACCCACCATCAGATTTCTGAGTATTTCACAAATCCATGAATGCTACCTACTAATCTGTCTTTTGCATTATTTATTTATTTCGTAACTTATAGTAATTTTTGTCTTTCACAATATCGCCTCTATAAAACAAAAACATTTCATGACATATTTCATTAATGATAAATTTAATTCTGATTTAAAATATTCAACTCTCAGAATTCCTGTATTGTGATGGTAGATTTTGTATCCATGTACATGATACTTGTGGGATAATTTGCTCTAATTTGTGGTGTGTACGTATGTAAATGCAATGTTAGATTTCATTTTGAGAGGACTGGAATATAGAAGAATTAATGCCGAGGCTTTACAAGGCGTTGGTCAAACAATATTTGGAGGATTGTGAGCAGTTTTGGACCCCTTGTCGAAGAAAGGATGAGCTGGCATTGGAGATGGTCCAGAGGAGGTTCACAAGAATGATCCAGGAATGGAAGCGTTAATGTATGAGGATTGTTTCTGGGACTGCATTTACTGGAGTTCAGAAGAATGAGTGGGGATCTTATTGAAATCTAATGAATATTGAAAAGCCTAGATGAAGTGGACATGCAGAAGATGTTTCCAATCGAAGGGAAATCTAGGACCGGAGGGCACAGCCTCAGAATAAAGGATGTCCCTTTAGAACAGCGATGAGGAGGAACTTATTTGGCCAGAGAGTAGTGAATCTGTGCAATATATTGCCACAGATAACTGTGGTGGCCAAGTCATTGAGTATATTTGAAACAGAGGTTGATAGGTTCTTGATTACTTGATGCATTAAAGGGTACAGGGAGAAAGCAGGAGGATAAAATTAAGAAGGATAGTTAATAAGCCATGATTGAATGGCAGAGGCTTCACAATGGGATGAATGGCCTAATCTGCTCCTTTGTTTTTTGGATTTATGCATGTACAGTGCTGTGCAAAAACCTTAGGCATATGTATGGTTAGGAGCCTAAGACCTTTGCATAATACTATAGTAATTTTATGTATTGCACTGTAGAGCTGCCACAAAAAAAGTCACATTTCATGACATTTGTGAGTGAAGATAAACCAGATTCTGATATGGGTCTCTATTGTGGACTGAAAGTAGGAAAGGGGCAGGGAGAGGGGATTCATGGTTAGGAGAAGGAAAGGGGGAGATAGAACCACAAGAGAAACATTCTTTAATGTTCAATAGACAACTTGTTTTGAATAAAATGCCCTTGCCTGGTGTCTCAGGGCTGAGTGTATCCACACCCGTGCGGCCCCCTGCCACTATACTCCGTCTCTGCCACCTGTCCCACACCCTCCTGTGGCACTCCATCCTCTCCATTGCCCACATCCTTTGCTCCCGCCAGATTTACAAATTCACCCTCTGCTCCAAGTTGACAAGTGCAAAAGTCTTAAGCACCCTATCTATACATATGTGCCTAAGACTTCTGCACGATACTGTGTGCTTAGGTTTTCGGAAAAACTTCGAGCAATTTTGATTGAATAAAAAGCCAAAGGATTCTAAACTCAAAACGCACTCTAGATCTACACTGTAGAAACTCTGGATTTGCTGGTCCCAGGCTCTGTCTAAAGAGGTGGTGAGTTCTGTGTAAACACAGCCTACGTCAGAGAGGGTTTATGAAAATATCAGTACACCACCAACATTGTCATGCATGTAGAGTAGTACTATCTAACTTTGTGCTTCAGTGAAAATACAATTCCAATCATAATAAGATTTTCAAGATTAAAAAAACATTGCATATTTATCGAAATGATTTTTCATAATTCAGCATTCTGTTGATAAAATGCATTAAAATATACCTAAATTTCCCTGCTATCTGTCCAGACTTACAATGCAAGAAATTCAAATAATATTAAAGTAATGTTATTCCAGAGTGCATGCTGCAGACCATAACAAAAGATAATAAGTAACCCGTCATTTATTGAATGGAAAAGCATCCTAACAACAGACCATCATTAGTCTCTGCTCTACACCAACAATCCAAAGAGAGGGAGGGAGTAAGGGTTCAGCTTCCTGCATCCTGCCCCCGTCTGTCACATGTCACTGATCAGGTTAATAGTCTGAAGAAAAAGCTATCTTGTCAGGGTAAACTAAACTTTCATCTTGACTAGATTCCATTTGAAACTAGATGTCAAGTAGGCCGATAGGAAAAACCACTTTAATGATCCATTCAATTTATCTTATAGACCAGCTGCTGCCAGTTACTGGAGCTGAGCTGACTGACAGCCAGTACTTTCTAGTTAAATACACATCAAATGCTGCCACGTTAGTTAGGAGGGTGTCTTTAGGCTTGAAAGGGTGATGTTTGTCTTTCCAGAGGGTTCGAACTTCATTTTGCACTGCCTGAACAATAGAGCCGGATTGTGAAATAAAGGAGCCTGATCTACGTGCTAATCTTCTTTGTAAAGTTATATCAAAAGAAGACAATTGGATAAAGTACTGGCAGATCTGGAGAGGATTATTAACATCATTTGTCTTTTCATTGGATTTACCTTCTGCAGATCTTTAGAGGTCACATTTTAACAAAGCTATGTCTTGTTTAATAGCACACACACACAATGATGGAGGAACTCAGCAGGTCAGACAACATCTGTGGAAAGGAATAAAAAGTTAATGCTTCGGGCCAAGATCCTTCATTAGAATTCACCTTATTTAAAAACTGTGGTCCTCTATTTTCTTTAGTAGTTCACAAATTTTAATTTTGTGCATTATTAAGAGAACGATTAGCACATTAAATTATATGTTCTGTCCCTCTTTAAGCAATGAAACAATGTACTGACACAACTTTTCATTAACTTTGCCTGTTACCAACTTCTCAAGATATCAATAAAACAGCTTCCCCAGAAAGCTTTAAAAGACAACTTAAACTCAATCTACATTTTCGGTTTTGTGCTGAGAAACTGTATATCCATTCAGCTATTGTTGGGTTTTCATGATAATTTCCCAGTTATTTCTTTACTGAAGCATTTTTACTAGTAAGAATGCTGTTTGTCCTCAGATTGTTGGCAATGTATTTCATTAGAACATGAACTCCAGGTTCTTGAAGTATTGCAAGAAGTCCATTTTGCAGAAGATTTTAAATGCTGATAACCTAGCTCGCTGTAGATGAGATCAGCTACAAGTTACACAGAACAATAGGTGTTCCTTAGTGAAAGTACCTGTACTCCTGAGATGAAGGATCATACTTGGTTCATATGTTCCTTGAACTTGAGCACATAATTTTGGGCAGACAGTGTACCACTGGGAGACCATTACTTTATACTCTTTTGAATGTAATATTAATCTTTGTCTGCTCAAGAGTAGATACAACATTTGAGTTATACTAATTGATGTGGTCTAGTTTGTAACTATATGAAACAGCTTCAACAAAAATTGATTAAGCAACACACGTAAAAGTTATTGGTGAATGCAGCAGGCCAGGCAGCATCTGTAGGAAGAGGTACAGTCGACGTTTCGGGCCGAGACCCTTCGTCAGGACTAACTGAAGGAAGAGTGAGTAAGAGATTTGAAAGTGGGAGGGGGAGGGGGAGATCCAAAATGATAGGAGAAGACAGGAGGGGGAGGGATGGAGCCAAGAGCTGGACAGTTGATTGGTAAAAGGGATATGAGAGGATCATGGGACGGGAGACCTAGGGAGAAAGAAAAGGGGAGGGGGGAAGCCCAGGGGGTAGGCAAGGAGTATAGTGAGAGGGACAGAGGGAGAAAAAGGAGAGAGAGAAGAATATATATAAATAAATAAATAATGAATGGGGTACGAGAGGGAGGTGGGGCATTAATGGAAGTCAGAGAAGTCAGTGTTCATGCCATCAGGTTGGATATATGTGTTTCAGCAATATTTGAGTAATTTTGCAAATATATTGTTTAATTAAGTATTCTTTGTTCATTGTAGGTTACATGTAAGAAGTATGTGAATGGCACATATCATTATGCCACTATGTCATATGTGAGAGCCTCACTAAAAACAAAGAATGAAAGCTAATAGGCAGAACTGTGTTTTTCCTTCAATTAGGGTCTGGCCTTACAAAATATAACATCGAGAAGGAAGTTTTATAATGAATGTAAGACGACTACCTAGCTGTGGAAATGCAGCACGTTTTTCTTTGGAAGGGGAGAGAGGTGTTCAAGTTCAAAATAAAAAGGCAGAAGGTAATTGAAATTAACAAGGAATGAATGCACCCATGGGTTCATAAGCAGTGAGCACTGGGTGATAATAATAATAATAAAAAATTAATAAATAAGCAGAGGTGGCTGGCTACACCTGAAAGATAGACACATTCAATTGCACAACGGATAACTGGATGATGTATACCAAACAAATTGAGCAGTATCTTGAATCAAATGAAATAGCCAATGAAAAATGAGCATCAATGTTGCTGAGTGCAATGGGTGGAAAAGCATACAGTTTGCTTAGAAGTTTGACTGCTCCCACCAAACCAGCTGAATGTAATGCAGGAATATTTAGAATCAAAACTAACATTGATTACAGATTGCTTTAGGTTTCATAAGTTGTATCAAAAGGAATAGGAGTCCATTTCAGCTTGCGTGGCTGAATTAAAAATATTGTTTGAAAATTGTCAGTTCAGTGATGGGCATAAAGATGCATTGAGAAATCAGTTTGTTTGTAGAATCCTACAAGAAACCATTCAAATATGGCTCCTAACTGGAGCACAACTCACATTTAAATGGAAACAGCAGCCAGAGATGTAATTGAGTTGATGTCAGACATGAAAGCAAGCATGAACAAAAGTGCAATGTCTAAACAGATACTTGCTTGGCCAAAAAAAGTGTGTTACTTTTGTGGCAGGAGCTCATATACACAAGACCAATGTGAGTTTAAAGGTAAAACTTATAGAAAATTAGGACAAAGTAGGACACATATAAAGAGCATGTTGGGTAGATAAAAATAAATGGACTACACAGAAAAGAGAAGAAGATAACAAGTCAGGTTACAGTTTCAAAAAGAGCAATAATCTGCATGCAGTTGATGAAAAACCTGATTATAATCAGAATGACACAGGACTGAGTAGTCTTGAGGGTTACAATAGGAAAACTAACAAGAGACAGGCAATACGGTTTACACCTGGGCCTAAAACATATGTTCAATTACAAAGAAAGCATGTCTACTTCCTTAGAAGTTTGTGAAGATTCAACATGACATCTAAAAATTTGACAAACTTCTATAGATGTGTGGTGGAGAATATATTGACAGGTTGCAGCACTGTTTGGTATAGAAACACCAATGCTCTTGAATGGAAAATCCTACAAAAAGTGGTCGATATGGCCCAATCCATTACGGGTAAAGCCCTCCTCACTATTAAGCACATCTACACAGAGCTCTGTCACAGGAAAGCAGCATCCTCATCAGGGATCTCCACCATCTAGTTCATGCTCTCATCTCACTGCTACCATCAGGACAATGGTACAAAGCGTCAGGACTCGCACAACCAGGTTCAGGAATAGTTATTGCCCCTCAACCATCAAATTCTTGAATGAGTGGGGATAACTTCATTCAACTTCACTTGCCCATCACTGAATTGTTCCCACAACCTATGGATTCACTTTCAAAGATATTTCATTTCATGTTCTCAATAGTTATTGTTTATTTATTTATTATTTTTCTCTTTTGAATTTGCACAGTCTGTTGTTCTTTGCACTTTTGTTGTTTGTCTGCTCTGTTGGGTGTGGTCTTTCATTGATTTTGTGGATTTACTGAGTATGCCCACAAGAAAACAAATCTCAGGGTAGTATATCGTGATATGTATGTCTATACTTTGATGATAAATTAACTGTGCACATTGAACTTTAAACCAGAAGTAAATGGCAAATTAATTAAAATGGAATTGGACACTGGCTCGGCTGTTTCAGTCATTCTGCAAAGTGAACTTGTATGACATTTCAAAGATACTGCAAATATCCATCAATGAAGTTTAAGGATATCCAACTAAGAACTTATTCTGGAGAAAAGGTAACTCCTGTGGGAATAACATTCAAAACAGTGAAATGCAACAACCAGTAAGCCACATTGGGCTTGTATGTGGTGAAAACAGGAGGGCCAGCATTGTGGGGCTGTGATGACTGAGACAACTGGAACTTGACTGGAGGTCCATCTATCATTTTCATACCACATGTCCTGCAATAGAATCAGCCGAAAGTGAAAGAAAGGCATGGAGATTGGCACAGTAGTGTTCAAGGATGCCATTGGAAAACTCAGAGCTATCAAGGTTAAAATAGTGCTAAGTGAAAATGCCACACCGATATTTTACAAAGGCCATCCGGTTCCTTTTACTATCCATGATAGAGCAGGTAGTGAGCTACATTGCATGGAAGCTGGAGGAAGTTTTCGAAGGTTGAGTGCAGCCCATGGGCAACACCAGTGGTCCCAGTAGCCAAGAAGGATGGGCCTGTCAGGATCTGTGGTGATTTTAAGGTCTCATGAACCCAGTACTGAAAGTAGATCAATACCACCTGCCCAGGATAAAGGATATCTTTTCAAACCTTTCTGGAGGGAAAAACTTCATCAATGTGGACTTAGCTGAGATTTACCTACAGATGGAGATGGAAAAAGAGGAGTCCAAAGTGCTTGAAGAAAAGTCTAAAGATGCCTAGGTTTAAAGCATACATGGGAGGAGGTCTTGAAGAGAGATTTCTGGGAGTGAGGAAGGAAACTGAGAAGCAGGACCTCCAGGGTAGTAATCTCGGGATTGCTACCTGTGCCACGTGCTAGCGAGGGCAAGATTAGTAGGATCAGGCAGATGAATACACGGCTGAGAGTCTGGTGCAGGGGGCAGGGCTTCAGATTCTTGGATCATTGGGATCTTTTCTGGGGGAAGTATGACCTGTTCAAAAAGGACGGGTTACACCTGAACCCGAAGGGGACCAATATCCTGACGGTAAAGTTTAATAGAGCTGTTAGGGAGAGTTTAAATTGATTTGGCAGGGGGATGGGAACTGGAATGATAGAGGTGAGGAAGGGGAAAACAGAAATAAATCTAAGATAGTGAGCAGTAAAGATGTCAGGAAAGACAGGCAGGTGTCGGGGCAAATTTGCAGCCATTGGGATGAGTTGCAGTGCAATAAAGAAGTATCAAATACTGGTCTTAAGGTGTTGTACCTAAATGCACGCAGCATAAGGAATAAGGTGGATGATCTTGTCGTACAGCTACAGATTGGCAGGTATGATATTGTGGTCATCACTGGGACGTGGCTAAAGGATGCATGTTTCTGGGAGCTGAACATCCAAGGATGCACGGTGTATCGGAAGGATAGGAAGGTAGGCAGAGGGGGTGGCGTGGCTTTGTTGGTAAGAAATGATATCAAATTATTAGGAAGAGGTGACATAGGATCGGAAGGTGCAGAATCTTTATGGGTTGAGCTAAGAAATCTCAGGGGTAAAAGGACCCTGATGGCAGGCCTCCAAATAGTTGCAGTGATGTGGACTACAAATTACAACAGGAAATAGAAAAGGCTGGTCAGAAGGGCAGTGTTATGATAATTGTGGGGGATTTTAACATGCGAGTGGATTGGGAAAATCAGGTCGGCACTGGATCTCAAGAGAGAGAATTTGTAGAACGTCTGTGAGATGGCTTTTTAGAACAGCTTGTTCCTGAGCCCACTAGGGAATCGGCTGTACTGGATTGGGTATTGTGTAATGAACCGGAGGTGTTTAGAGAGATTGAGGTGAAGGAACCCTTAGGAGGCAGTGATCATAACATGATTGAGTTCGCTGTGAAATTTGTAAAAGAGAAGCCGAAATACGATGTGTCGGTATTTCAGTGGAGCAAAGGAAATTACAGTGGCATGAGAGAGGAACTGGCTAGAGTTGACTGGAAAGGGACACTAGTGGGAAGGACGGCAGAGCAGCAGTGGCTGAAGTTTATGCGAGAAGTGAGGAAGGTGCAAGACAGATATTTTCCAAAAAGAAGAAATTTTTGAGTGGAAAAAGGATGCAACCATGGCTGACAAGAGAAGTCAAAGCCAAAGTTAAAGTGAAGGAGAGGGCATACAAGGAAGCAAAAATTAGTGGGAAGGCAGGGGATTGGGAAGTTTTTAAAAGCTTACAAAAGGAAACTAAGAAGGTCATTAAGAGGGAAAAGATGAACTATGAAAGTAAGCTAGCAAATAATATCAAAGAGGATACCAAAAGCTTTTTCAACTATATAAAGAGTAAAAGACAGGTGAGAGTAGATATAGGACCGATAGAAAATGATGCTGGAGAAATTGTAATGGGAGATAAGGAGACGGCGGAGGAAATGAATGAGTATTTTGCATCAGTCTTCACAGAGGAAGACATCAGCAGTGTACCGGACACTCAAGGGTGGCAGGGAAGTGAAGTGTGCACAGTCACAATTACGACAGAGAAAGTACTCAGGAAGCTGAATAGTCTAAGTTTAGATAAATCTCCCGGACCGGATGGAATGCACCCTCGTGTTCTGAAGGAAGTAGCTGTGGAGATTGTGGAGGCATTAGTGATGATCTTTCAAAAGTCGATAGATTCTGACATGGTTCCGGAGGACTGGAAAATTGCAAATGTCACTCTGCTATTTAAGAAGGGGGCAAGGAAGCAAAAAGGAAATTATAAACCTGTTTGCTTGACATTGGTGGTTGGGAAGTTGTTGGAATCGGTTGTCAAGGATGAGATTACGGAGTACCTGGAGGCATATGACAAGATAGGCAGAACTCAGCATGGTTTCCTTAAAGGAAAATCCTCCCTGACAAACCTATTACAATTTTTTGTGGAAATTACAAGTAGGCTAGACAAGGGAGATGCAGTGGATGTTGTATATTTGGATTTTCAGAAGGCCTTTGACAAAATGCCACACATGAGGCTACTTAACAAGATAAGAGCCCATGGAATTATGGGAAAGTTACATACGTGGATAGAGCATTGGCTGATTGGCAGGAAACAGGGTGGAAATAAAGGGATCAATAAAGGGTTGGCTGCCGGTTACCAGTGGTGTTCCACAGGGGTCCGTGTTGGGGCAGCTTCTTTTTATGTTGTACATCAACGATTTGGATTATGGAATAGATGGCTTTTTGGCTAAGTTTGCTGATGATATGAAGATAGGTGGAGGGGCCGGTAGTACTGAGTAAACAGAGTCTGCAGAGAGACTTGGATAGATTGGAAGAATGGGCAAAGAAGTGGCAAATGAAATACAATGTTGGGAAGTGAATGGTTATGCACTTTGGCAGAAGAAATAAACGGGCAGACTATTATTTAAATGGGGAAAGAAGTCAAAGTTCTGAGATGCAACGGGACTTGGGAGACCTCGTACAGGATACCGGTAAGGTTAACCTCCAGGTTGAGTCGGTGGTGAAGAAGGCGAATGCAATGTTGGCATTCATTTCTAGAGGAATAGGTATAGGAGCAGGGATGTGATGTTGAGGTTCTATAAGGCGCTGGTAAAGCCTCACTTGGAGTACTGTGGGCAGTTTTTGACTCCTTATTTAAGAAAGGATGTGCTGACGTTGGAGAGGGTACAGAGAAGATTCACTAAAATGATTCTGGGAATGAGAGGGTTATCATATGAGGAACTTTTGTGCGCTCCTGGACTGTATTCCTTGGAGTTTAGAAGAATGAGGGGGGACCTCATAGAAACATTTTGAATGTTGAAAGGCATGGACAGAGTGGATGTGGCAAAGTTATTTCCCATAATGTGGGAGTCTAGTACGAGAGGGCATGACTTAAGGATTGAAGGGCGCCCATTCAGAAGAGTGATGCGAAGAAATTTTTTTAGCCAGAGGTTGGTGAATCTATGGAATTTGTTGCCGCCCGTGTATTTAGGGCAGAGATTGATAGGTATCTGAGTAGCCAGGGCATCAAAGGTTATGGTGAGAAGGCGGGGGAGTGGGATTAAATGGGAGAATGGATCAGCTCATAATAAAATGGCGGAGCAGACTCGATGAGCCGAATAATCGACTTCTGCTCCTTTGTCTTATGGTCTTGTGGTCTTGTGCCAAACCTTTCTAGACTCCCGAGGAAGTAAAGGCACCAGTGAGCTGTCTTGGTTGTGTCATGAACATTGTTCGAGCAGGTCAGGCTATTGGTGACAAAAGATAAAGAGAAACAATCATCCATATCCCTCATTTATTTTCTAAGGCAATCAAAGCACATTGCTAAGATCAAATTTTAGCCCATGGAAGTGTGTGACAATGTCTTCAAAGATTACGTTTCTTGGCTTTTCTACATTATTAGAATAATCAAGTTCAGGTTTCAAGTGTATCTATTTAATTATGTGATGGCATGATTTGGAATATTAGTATGCTGTTGGTGCATATCCTGTTGCAAAAACAATAACAGTATAACATTTTGCTAGCTTGGCTTGTTTAGCCAACAGTTTGGGGTAATGGCAGATACCGAAAGACCGCACATCCATCAATCTTTCTCCACTGAGCTCCAAGCAATAAGTTGGCAAGAGATAAAACTCTCACCATTTATTGAAATCAGACCAAATTGTCAGTCTCAGCCCTAAACCAAATCTGTCACGGAGTACTTCAGATATTAGAAAGTTAGGCGATTTTCTTTAAGAAACTTATCACTTTAAAAAAATGTTGCTTAGCTCTTGGAGTACCAACTATAAACAAAATTACCAAAGGAGCTGCATAGTTCTTACAATTCAGCATTCAAATCTCTTTCCAGTTACGTAGAGTATGATTCATCGCTCAGTGGCCAGCTGCGCATTGGTGATGAACACATTGCTTTTCTTCAGGTTTTGCTGATCGTCTTTAAGAGTGAAGGCAGGACTTCAGTTGAAGTGTTGCACTGCCATAGACAGCAAGCATCTTCAATTTTTTGGATGATATCCATCTGATATTCAAGCAAATGAAACAAAACAAAGTCAATATTGGAAGTACTGAATGGGTCAAGCATTATCTGTGGAAGCAAAAGGTATAAGAGATAAATTCTGTTGATTTCTTCCCACATTCTTTTATTTATTCTGGACTTATTTAGAAAAGTCTCTCAAAGAGACAGCATGGTGATGAGGTGAACAATCTCCTTTCAAGCTTTAAGAATGCCCCTGTTGTTCTATCATTGGCCATTCACTTTTGAGGCAGGTTTTAGAACGTAGCACAGTACAGCACTGTATGGGCCCTTCAGCCCACAATCTTGTACTGACCAATACAAGCTCATTCCACAATCATTCAGACCCTTTCCTCTGATACATCCCACCATTCTCCATTTTTCTTATATCCATATGCCTAAGAGTCCTTTAAGTGTCCCTATTGTATCACCTCCAGTCACCACCAACCCTGACAGTGCATTCCAGGCAAACAACACTCTGGGTAAAAAAAAAACCTACCTCTGACATCGCCGCTAAACTTTTCCCCACTCAGTTTAGCTGGATGTGGTCTCATTTTGGCCATTGCCACCTTGTGGGGAAAAAGGTACCCTATCCATTGTCTCTCATAATCTCTATCAAGTCGCCCCTCATCTTCGTTTGCTTCAAAAGCAAAAGTCCTAGCTTAAACAATTTAGACAATAGACAATAGGTGCAGGAGTAGGCCATTCAGCCCTTTGAGCCAGCACCACCATTCACTGTGATCACGGCTGATCATCCACAATCAGTACCCTTTTCCTGCCTTCTCCCCATATCCTTTGATGCCGCTATCTTTAAGAGCTCTATCTAACTCTTTCTTGAAAGAATCCAGAGAGTTGGCCTCCACTGCATTCTGAGACAGAGCATTCCACAGCTTGCTCAATCATCCCTCATAAAATATTTTGTCTAATTCAGGCAGCATTCTGGTAAATCTCATCTCCACCCCCTCTAAAGCTTCCACATCCTTCCTCTAATGAGGCAATTTCTGTTGGGCGTATAAAGTCAACCACAGTTTTGTGCATTTTGTGAAGCTCTCCCATTTCAATTTTATTATAATTTCCCTCTCCCTCTAGTTAATATGATAATGAAGAGACTACACATAACCATTTTTAATGGCAATGGTTATGCAAACAGGGCCCACTGCATTGCAGATGACCAGACTTACAGAAATCTAACTTTACACAAATTCTCCTATTCAATTATAAAACATTTTAAAGTGAATAATAATAATAACGTGTTTCACAGGGGGTGCATTAATTAATGGCTGGGTGCAGTATAGATTCCATTTGTTTAATGATTGGAAATGTTAGGATAATTATTGAATGAAATGAAAAAACTCTAGCAAGTGTATGTAGAGTGATATGATATAGAACACTATAGAAAATAGACATATCTGACAACTGGAAGAATTGGTTTATGGACAGATCTCCTGAAAGGAACACTTAATATAACCTGGGGACTGCCTGTATTTAATTTGTTTTGCAGGGAGCCCATTTTGATATTAAATGTGAAGATTGTATATTCAGGAAAGCAGACCATTATGCCAGTGACTATTGATGAATAATAAGTCTGCTTATTTGTAAATATTAAAAACCTCCTAACAGAGAGGCATTTACACATAGTGTTGAGAATGCTTTAGCCCGTTCGAAATTTGGTTCATATGTCTAGCTATCTCATTTTTTATTAAAAACATTAAGTTTGATGTCTTGGAATTAATTTTACATACAGCTCTGCTGTTAGTGCAGTTTTTGCTGCACTGCAGTAATCTATTTTGCAATTGGAATACTATGAACTGTAATTGATGAAAAATTCATACTTTCCTCTGTAATGTTTAGCAATTTTTCTGTGCGCATATGCTTGTGCCACATTTTAAAGGAGAGATAAAAGCTGCCAGAGAGGTACAACAGGTAGAGATGCTGCCTCACTACTCAATCGACACAAGTTTAATCCGATCCCTCAGATGCTGCCTGTGTGGGGTTTACAAATATTCCTGTGACTGTGTGGCTTTCAAAGTTCAGAAGTTCGAAGTAAACTTACAGGGTGCCACGGAAACAGCTCAACACTATTGCAGCTTGGGGCATCAGAGGTCGAAGTTCAATTCTGACATCATCTGTAAGGAGTCTGTACATCCTCCCTGAGGAATGCATGGGTTTTCACTGGCCGCTCCGGTTTCCTCCCACAGTCCAAAGACTTATGGTCGGTAGGTTAATTGGTCATTGTAGATTGTCTCGAATTTAGCTAGGGTTGAATCGGGAATTACTGGGTGGCATGACTTGAAGGGTCAGAGAAGCCTACTCCATGTTGTATCTCTCTAAATAGATAATTATTTGCCCGGAGTTTTTGGTTGGAATATCTGACTTCTTTGAGTCAATCCCTTGCCCAGAATATGCAGCAAAATTTCAAGCTACATGTTTCTCACTAAACAACACAAGTAAACTCCAAATGGTCTCATTCTGTGTTTACATAACCGCAATTTCATTATGGTGGCAATCATTTTATTAATCTTGTTACAGGAATTAAGTGACTAATATCAGGCAAGTCAGCCTTTTGCTTTCTGATTGCTCCTAGTACCGGTAATTCCAATACCACCCAATCATGTCTGCAGAAGGCAAATCTCAACTTTGATCAAACAGAGTTGTAGACAACAGAAACAAATGTAGCAATTTGCCAAAGTATGGTACATTTATCATGCAGTGATTGAACTGCATGTACTTCTTTGTACGGTTTGTCTTCTTTTTCCTTTTCTCTTGCTTTGCTACCTTTTGTGTCTGACTCTTCACTTTGCTAGCACGAGCAAGGGACCTGTATACTTTACCACCCAACAATCAAACAACTGCTTTCAGAGTAGTGTGTTCACCGATGTCACCTTGCCCGATAATGGCATCATCGTCCAGGGGAGAGCCAGACAACAAGGTAACCTGATCAATAAAAAAGGCACCTCTCAAATGATTCAATATGGGCCTTTAAGTTTCTCAATGGTCTTTTTCCCTAGTCTCATCAATGTGTGGGTGTTCTGACCAGACAGTGTAACCTTACAGAAGTACAGATTGAACAGAGCAGCAGAAAAATAAATGCACTGGATTATAAAATGTGCTTGTCATCATTCAGTAAAAGCTCATCTGTCAACATGAGCAATGAAGTTCTGTTAATATATTAGAACATCTTTTGTCGGCAAGTAGAAGTACAAAATGTAGTTGGACAGTTTAAATCTGTTTATCAAATCATTTATAACTAATAGTATTTCTATTGTTTTTATGGTTCAGTGGAAAAAATGCATGTTAATTTTTCTCTTCCATTTCTTGATGAAGAATTAAACAGCTGAGTTGTGGTTACGGCAAGTGTTTGTTTCTTTGAATTCAAATTAAGTATGAATCTGAACGGTGTGGTTTGATAGGCTAAAAGTAAAACAGAAATTACTGAGAGTAATCAGTGGGCCAAACCAGATCTGTGGGAAGAGAAACAAAGCTAACATTTTCAAAGTTCAAAGTAAATTTATGATCTAAGTACGGATATGTCACAACATACTACTCCGAGATTCACTTTCTTGTGGGGATTCACAGTAAATAGAAAGAATCAATAGAATCAATGAAAAAATAAACATGACAAAGACAGGCAAATAACCAAAGTGCAAATAACAACAAACTTTGCAGATACAAAAAAACCCAAAAAATATTATAAATACATAAGCAATGAATATCGAGAACGTGAGTTGTAGAGCTGTTAAAAGTGAATCCATATGTTGCAGAATCAGTTCAGTGTTGGTGGGATTGAAGTTGTCTCCTCTGGTTCAAGAGCCTGATGGTTGAGGAGTCATAACTGTTCCTGAACCTGGTAGTGAAGGACTTTGTGGCTCCTGTATCTCCTTCCTGATCATAGGCTGAATTTGCAGATGACACCATGATTGGGGGTGTAGTAGTGTATCAGACAGCAGGGAAGACTATCAGAACTTGTAACGGGATCTGGACCAGCTGGAAGCATGGCCTGAAAAAATGCTGATAGAATTTAATGCAGACAAGCGTGAGGTGTTGCACTTTGGTAGGACTAACCAGTGTATACAGTGAGCAGTAGGGTAATCAGGAATACAGTGTTACAAAAGGATCAGGGAATACAGGTGCACAATTCATTGAAGATGGTGGCACAGGTGGACAGGATCGTAAAGAAAGCTTTTGGCACGTTGGCCTTCACAAAATAAATCGGAGTATTGAGTACTGGAGATGGGATGTTATGTTGAAATTGTAGAAGACGTGGGTGAGGCCTAATTTGGAGTATTGAGTGCAGCTTTCATCACCTACCTTCAGGAAAGATGTAAATAAGGTTGAAAGAGTTGAGAAAATTTACAAGGACGTTGTCGGGACAAGAGGATCTGAGTTTAAGGAAAGATTGAATAGGTTAGTATTTTAGTCCTTGGAATGTAGAAGTTTGAGGGGAGATTTGATAAAGGTATACAAAATTATGACGAGTATAAACAGGATAAATACAAGCAGGCCTTTTCCACTGAGGTTGGGTGGGGCTGCAACCAGATGTCATGGGTTAAGGGTGAAAGGTGAAAAGTTTAAGGGAACATGAGAAGAAACTTCTTCACTCAGAGGTTGTGAGCGCATGGCATGAGCTGTCAGCTCAAGCAGTGCATGTGAACTTGATTTCAATTTCAATTTGAGTCTTTGCCCTGAAACTTTATTCTGTTACTCTTCCAAAAGATGTGGTCTGACCTGCATTGTCTTGGGTTTCAAGCATCTGCAATGTTTTTTGATTTTCACTTAGTGTTGATAAGCTATTCATCTGTTGTCCTCTCATGTTCAAGCACGATTCTGTTTTCACTTAACCCAAGATCAAAAAAGCTTGTTTGAGTGTGTTATTTAGTCCATTTCATTCTTCTAAATGAAGTTAGTGAAATGAATTATGTTGTCCATACCACTTCAAAGACCAATTAGATTAGCCAGGTCACTGATCCAAACTGGGATCAAAACTGTTGTGGTCTGCATGGTCTATGCACCTCCTGCATCATGAAACTGACTCATTGTAACACCTCTGGATATTTACAGAAAGGGTTAACAGGGTAAGTGGTGTTGGGGATGAAAAGGGATGTTGGCAAGAAATGGGCAGACATTTATTTAAACTCTTCTCCATGTTTGCCATTGGATCCTTTGTCCAAAAAGGGATGTGCTTTTTGACTTCTTTGTAACAACACGCACAAAATGCTGGAGGAACTCAGCAGGCCAAGCAGCATCTATAGGAAAAAAGTGCAGTCGACATTTTGCGTCGAGATCCTTCAGCAGGACCCAACAGAGGATTTCCAGGATCTGCAGATTTTCTCTTTTTATGAGTTGACTTCATTGTTTTTGGAACTGGGCCTATCCAATCATCTACCTGACGCCTGGCTTATTGTAAGGGATTGATTATGGATTTAACTTTGTGAAGATTCCTATGTCTTTGGACTGTGGGAGGAGATTGGAGCACCTGGAGGAAACCCATGCATTCACAGGCAGAACATGCAGCTCTTTACAAACAGCGGCGGGAACTGAAACCGGGCTGCAGCTCTGTAATAGCATTACAGCTAATCGCTACACTACTGTGCTGCCCGAAAGCTTTGTGCTTCCGGAGCCAACATAGCATATTTACTATATGATTACTACTGCAACGTATAAACTGTAAATCACACTTCTTTAGAATGTAGGAGGAAACCCACGTGCTCATGGGCAGAATGTATAATTGCCTTGCAGACAGCAATGGAATTGAGCCTGGGTCACTGGTCTTATAAAGCAATATGCTAATCACTACTTTATTTATTTATTTATTTTGTGGAACAGGCCTTTCTGGCTGTTCAAGCTATTCCACCCAGCAACGCGCGACAATCCCGATTAACCCTAACCTAATCATGGGACTATTTGCAATAACCAATTAACTTACCTGGTACGTTGTTGGACTGTGGGGAAAAAAACTGGAGCACCCGAGGAAGATCCGTGCATCCCGCATAGGGAACATACAGATTCCTTACAGGCTGTGTCAGAATTAAACTCTGACCTCCCCAATGCCCCAGGATGTGATAGCATGGAGCTAACCGCTACACTACCATGGCACTACTGTACCATGCCAGTTTTATATGTAAAATTAAAAGTAAAATACTGTAAATGTAGAGAGAGAATCAAAGTTAGTACTTCCAGCATTTTCTCATTTTAAATTCAGATTTCTAGCATCTGCAGTACATTGATTTTAGATTTTAAATTATATTTTGTCCATAAACTGTGAACTGCGTAACTCACCAGACAATTACAAAATCAATGCTGTGGATAAAAAAAAATCATTAGCCTTTAAGTGCTTAGCTGATTGACAGAATTCCCAGTGCAACATTGCAGATGATCCCAAAAGCAACTGGCAACAAATGCTGCTGCTTGTCTGTCTCACAGTTACTCACACTCCACAATCCACATGGGCTCTGTCCCACTGACGTTACTTTTAAGAGTCTTAAATGAGAATTGATAAAACCTATTTGCTTTTTACCTTTACAACTAAATTTCTGTAAAGCCAAGAAATAGGGAACAACAACAAAATTCATCTGGATGTGTGTGGCAGGCAGGCAAGATCATGGAAAATGATAACCTCACAAATAAAAGTAGTCTTCATTGAGCCATAACTTATTCCCTAGCTAGATTTGGATAAGACTCCCCTTTGTACTGTCTGGCAGCTAAGTGTTTAGAACCCCACCTCTACTGTTCCATCAGAGTTCAGCTCGTTTTATTGTCCAGAGAAAGAAGGTCTTAAATACAAACTGGCTGTCAGCTGCATGGAGCATAACTCATATGTTAAGCAGTTATGAAATCAACGCGCTCCAAAGGTTTCATTACCCTTGAAGAGATTGCCTGGCCGACAGAAATCACAGTTTAGCATAGAGACTCTGGACAGCATATTGCTTCTGAATTATTCTGCTGTCCTTCCTGAAATGACATATTCCGAACACAAATCCAATTACCGCTGGAGTCATGTAATTCAGGCGCATTTGGCCAAACCGTTTAATAAATATGGGTGGGCGGGGATGCGGAGCTTTTGATTTGTAATTAGGGGGATAAGGTCAAGTGTAATAGAATTGGTTAGTTCAAATTGGAAAATAGCATCACTTGCCTTCTGTTGCAGAGAGAGATGTCATCAGCAGATTTGCACTTCCATTACAATTATAGTTATTGTGGATAAGATAATATACAGTATATGGATAGATAGGACTAGCTTTGATTGAGTAATAGTGTCAAATATCTAGCTTACAGTGCTAAATTTAAAAAAACTTACCAAATTACAATGATTGCTTGCTGTGTGATTTTGCAATCAGCTAAGGGAAAGGAGCGCTATTATATTTATGTTTATGGAGAATTGATAAACTGGTTCAAATGTGAGTTTATAATTAAGTCACAGAGTATACACTGTACATAATGCCTGAGGGACTGGAAAAGAGTCAATGTCAGAGCCATGGTCAGTAATGATCTGAAAAGACCAATATAATTTCCCCTCTAAGTCTAAAATCATATTCACTTCATTGAAAGAAATTACCAAAGTGTTCTTATAAGTTATTATGCTGCATTCATATAATAAGTTAACATACTTAAAAAATGGAAGAATAGCACACTTGATCCAGTAACAGCTGAATGGCAACAAATATAAGGCTCTTTGAACTTTTTAATATTATTTTTAACTGAAGCTACAGTACTGTGCAAAAATCTTAGGCACCCTAGTGTTTTACATAGAAACATAGAAAATAGGTGCAGGGGTAGGCCATTCAGCCCTTCGAGCCTGCACCGCCATTCAGTATGATCATCGCTGATCATCCAACTCAGAACCCTGTACACCTGCCTTCTCTCCATACCCCCTGATCCCACCAGGGCCATATCTAACTCCCTCTTAAATATAGCCAATGAACTGGCCTCAACTGTTTCCTGTGGCAGAGGATTCCACAGATTCACCACTCTCTGTGTGAAAAAGTTTTTCCTCATCTTGGTCCTAAAAGGCTTCCCCTTTATCCTCAAACTGTGACCCCTTGTTCTGGACTTCCCCAACATCAGGAACAATCTTCCTACATCTAGCCTGTCCAATCCCTTTAGAATTTTATATGTTTCAATAAGATCCCCCCTCAATCTTCTAAATTCCAGAGAGTATAAGCCTAGTCGATCCAGTCTTTCATCATATGAAAGTCCTGCCATCCCAGGAATCAATCTGGTGAACCTTCTTTGTACTCCCTCTATGGCATTTTATATGTCTTTGGATGGTATGGCCTCCACAGAGCCCTGATCCCAACATCATTGCGGCTCTCTGAGATTATCTGGAGGGACAGAAGCAAGTGAGACAGCTAAAGTCTGCAGAAGAACTGCTGGCAAGTTCTCCAAGATGCTTGGAACAACCTACCAGCTGATTATCTTATAAAACTGCACGACAGTGTAACTAAGACAGTGTACTGGGGCGGTGGAATAGAGTAGTGGTTATCACAACGCTTTACAGTACCAGCGACCTGGATTCATTTCTGCTGCTGCCTGTAAGGAGTTTGTACGTTCTCCCTGTGACCGCGTGGTCGTTTCCTCCGGATGCTCTGGTTTCCTCCCACAGTCCAAGGATCTACAGATCGGTAGATTAATTGGTCATTATAAATTGTCCCATGATAAGGCTAGAATTAAATCAGGGGATTGCTGGGCAGCACAGCTCCAAGGGCCAGAAGGGCCTTCTCCACACTATATGTCAATCAATCAATCAATAAGAGAATTGAGGCAGTTTTAAAGGCAAAGGATGGTTACACAAAATATTAATTTGATCTAGTTTTTCACTGTTTGCTGCTCTTTAAAGTTTTTTTAATATTTAGAATCTTTTCATTTCAT
Organism: Mobula birostris; assembly: GCF_030028105.1. NCBI lineage: Eukaryota > Metazoa > Chordata > Chondrichthyes > Myliobatiformes > Myliobatidae > Mobula > Mobula birostris. Next base: position 29,977,437 of record NC_092375.1, on the reverse strand, counting down.
TATTTTTGAAAGCATTTTCACTTTACAGAATTTTTTTACCTGTGCCTAAGAATTTTGCACAGTAATGTACATCTTTATACTGAAGTATATTTGTTTAAATTTAATTTAGATTTTCTACTTAATTTAAGTAAGAAATTTCTGGAAACATATTTGGAAAAAGATCAAAATATGTCATTACCAAGTGATTTCAAAAGATTTTAGATTAATTAGCCCACTCCCTGATCAGTTAGTAAATATTATACATTAAAGAAGAGGAGTTAAAATCTATAACTTAATCTATGAATTTTGGTTAATTCATAAAGTCTTAAAACTTGAATATCCAGTTCATTCCTAGCTTTGAAGAATTATTGGAATATCCCAATAGCAATAGGTTTATCAACTGAACTCGGGTATCGGTGGAATGAACATGTATTGAGTATTCAGGGTGACATCTTTTATAATGAACAATTGTTTTTATGCTGTCATGACTGAGTTGAAATATTTATGAGTTGCTTGAGAGCAATGATAACTCTTGAGTGAAATATATGGCATTTTATAGGAAAATGGTATTAAGCTTTTGAACGAATTTTTATGATAGCATTGGAATCGTGTCAATAATTACAATTTCCAAATATCATACTGGTACTGAATTACATGTTAAATTTTACTTTTTAAAGCTTATGCAATACTCCAGTTAAGATTTTTACTGCTATGCTGTTGGTATTTCATTTTAGCATTTCTGTAAAAGCAGTGTGTTCGGCTTTTAAAATGTTTGGTTTCAGCTAAAAGATAAGGGGCTATGATGTTCAATTTAGGAATGTTGTATCAGCCAATCAGGATGACGGAACTGGGAGAAAGTTCAAGAGAGTGAGGCGGAGAGAAATGTGTGACAGATAGTGCAGTTCACTGGTCTTTATGGCAGGATCTGCAGAGAGGACAGGAGGGAAGGTGGCTCAGGATGCCAGGGGAGGGACATCCGTGTAGTACGAAACACTTTTGCAAATGAATGGCTGCAAGGAGGAAGGGTCAATACTCCGAGAGGCCACCCGTTCATTGGAGATGGATTTCAAGCGAAGTTAGGGATGTGGTGTGTGCTTTCACGCAAACCGTGGGTCCAGTGCGCGAGTTAAAGATGACTCCAGTATGAGCTCCAACTTCACGTGCACATTTGAACTGGGTTAACTGAAATGGGCCCTTTTATTTATTTCTTTTTCCTACTAACTGTTCGATAAAACTGAAATTAGTATATATACTTTTTTAATAATTTTACGCAGTACACAATATGTTATAGAGGTGTATAAGATGATGAGAGGCATTGATCGTGCAGATAGTCAGAGGCTTTTTTCCCAGGGCTGAAATGGCTAGCATGAGAGGGCACAGTTTTAAGGTGCTTGGAAGTAGGTACAGAGGAGATGTCAGGGGTAAGCTTTTTACGCAAAGAGTGGTGAGTGTGCGGAATGGGCTGCCAGCAACGGTGGTGGAAGTGGATACGATAGGATCTTTTAAGAGACTCCTGGATAGGTAGATTGAGCTTAGGAAAATAGAGGGCTATGGCTAACCCTAGGTAACTTATAAGATAGGGACATGTTTGCAACAGCTTTCTGGGCCAAAGGGCCTGTATTGTGCTGTAGGTTTTCTATGTTTCTATGTTTTATTTCTTGCTGACCAACAATTAAATAAACACCGTATTTACAAAGCATTCTCTCAAATCAAACTTTCTTTAATCGGAACATCATGACATTCCAGCTTGGTTGAACCCCAAATCAGACTGATCCTAAACGCCTATAGTTTATGAAAGATGACCTTCTCACTGCTGAGTCCAGCGGCAGTTAATGGGGCCAGTAATGAGCCCAGTTTCCATATGAGATCAGTGAGGGGGCTTCACCAATTCACTAATTGGGATAGGGGAAATATGATGCTATTAGGCAGGAACTTGGGAACATAAATTGAGAGTGGATGTTCTCAGGGAAATGCATGGCAGAAATGTAGCAAATGTTCAGGGAACATTTGCATGGCATTCTGCAAATTGAGGCAGGGAAAGGATGGTAGGGTAAAAGAACCATGGTGTACAAAGGATGTAGAAAATCTAGTTAAGAAGAAAAGGAGAACTTATGAAAGGTTCAAGAAAGTAGGTACTGATAGAGCTCTAGAAAATTACAGGGCTGCCAGGAAGGAGCTCAAGAATGAAATCAGGAGAGCTAGAAGGAGCCATGAGAAGGCTTTGGTGAGCAGGATAAAAGAAAGCCCCAAGGCATTCTACAAGTATGTGAAGATCAAGAGGATGAGCCGTGTGAGATTAGGACCAATCAGGTGTGAGAGTGGAAACATGTGAATGGAACCAGAGGAGGTAGCAGAGGTACTTAATAAATACTTTGCTTCAATATTCACCAATGAAAAGGACCTTGGCAATTGTGAGGATGGCTTACAACGGATTGAAATGCTTGAGCATATAGATATTAAGAAAGAGGATGTGCTGGAGATTTTTAAAAGCATCAAGTTAGATAAGGCACTGGGTCCAGATGAGTTGTACCCCAGGCTACTGAGGGAAGTGAGAGAAGAGATTGCTGAGCCTCCAGTGATGACTTTTACATCATCAATATGGACGGGATAAATACTGGAGGATTGAAGGGTTGAAAATGTTGTTTCCTTGTTCAAGAAATGGAGTAGAGGTAACTCAGGAAATTATAGACCAGTGAGTCTGACTCAGTGGTGGACAAGTTGTTGGAGAAGATCCTGAGAGGCAGGATTTATGAGTATTTGATGAGACATAATCTGTTTAGGGATAGTCAACATGGCTTTGTCAAGGGTAGATCATGCCTTACATAGAAATATAGAACATAGAAACATGAAAACCTACAGCAATATACAGGCCCTTCGGCCCACAAAGCTGTACCAAACATGTCCTTTCCTTAGAACTACCTAGGCTTACACATAGCCCTCTATTTTTCTAAGCTCCATGTATCCATCCAGGAGTCTCTTAAAAGACCCTATCGTTTCTGCCTCCACCATTGCCACCGGTAGCCCATTCCACACACTCACCACTCTCTGCAGAAAAGACATACCCCTGACGTCTCCTCTGTACCTACTTCCAAGCACATTAATACTATGCCCTCTTGTGCTAGCCATTTCAGCCCTGGGAAAAGGCCTCTGATTATCCACATAAACAATGCCTGTCATCATGTTATACACGTCTATCAGGTCACTTCTCATCCTCCATCGCTCCAAGGAGAAAAGGCCGAGTTCACTCAACCTATTCTCATAAGGCATGCTCCCCAATCCAGGCAACATCCTTGTAAATCTCCTCTGCACCCTTTCTATAGTTTCCACATCCTTCCTGTAGTGAGGGGACCAGAACTGAGCATAGTACTCCAAGTGGGGTCTGATCAGGGACCTATATAGCTGCAACATTACATCCCGGCTCTTAAACTCAGTCCCAGGGTTGATGAAGGCTAATGCACCGTATGCCTTCTTAACCACAGTCAACCTGCGTAGCAGCTTTGAGTGTCCTGTGGACTCGGACCCCATGATCCCTCTGATTCTCCACACTGCCAAGAGTCTTACCATTAATGCTATATTCCACCATCATACTTCTCAGCCCAATTTTGCATCCTATCAATGTCCCACTGTAACCTCTGACAGCCCTCCACATTATCCACAACACCTCCAACCTTTGTGTCATCAGCAAACTTACTAACCCATCCCTCCACTTCCTCATCCAGGTCATCTATAAAAATCACGAAGAGTAGGGGTCCCAGAACAAATCCCTGAGGAACACCACTGGTCACCAGCCTCCATGCAGAATATGACCCGTCTACAACCACTCTTTGATTTCTGTAGGTAAGCCAGTTCTGGATCCACAAAGCAATGTCTCCTTGGATCCCATGCCTTCTTACTTTCTCAATAAGCCTTGCATGGGGTACCTTATCAAATGGCTTGCTGAAATCCATATACACTACATCTACTGGTCTACCTTCATCAATGTGTTTAGTCACATCCTCAAAAAATTCAGTCAGGCTTGTAAAGCATGACCTGCCTTTGACAAAGCCAGGCTAACTATTCCTAATCATATTATGCCTCTCTAAATGTTCATAAATCCTGCCTCTCAGGATCTTCTCCATCAACTTACCAACCACTGAAGTCAGACTCACTGGTCTATAATTTCCTGTGTTATCTCTACTCCCTTTCTTGAATAAGAGAACAACATCCACAACCCTCCAATCCTCCGGAACCTCTCCTGTCCTCATTGATGCTGCAAAGTAGATGAAGGTAGAGCAGTAAATGTAGTGTATATGGATTTCAGTAAGGCATTTGATAAGGTTTCCCAGGCAGGTGATTTTTATAAATGACCAGAATGAGGAAGTAGAAAGGTGAGTTAGTAAGTATGCTGATGACACAAAAGTTGGGGGTGTTGTGGATGGTCTGAAGGGTTGTCAGAGGTTACAGTGGGACATTGATAGGATGCAGAACTGGGCTGAGAAGCGGCAGATGGAGTTCAACCCAGATAAGTGTGAAGTGGTTCATTTAGGAAGGTCAAAATTTGAAGGCAGAATATAATATTAATGTTAAGACTCTTGGCAGCGTGGAGGATCAGAGAGATCTTGGGGTCCATGTCCGTAGGACACTCAAAGCTACTGCGCAGATTGACAGTGTCATTAAGAAGGCATATGGTGTGTTGGAATTCATCAATTGTAGGATAGAGTTCAAAAGCCATAAAGTAATGTTACAGTTATATAAGACCTTGGTTAGACACCACGTGGAATAGCGTGTTCAGTTCTGGTCACCTCACTACAGGAAGGATGTGGATACTATAGAAAGAGTGCATAGGAGATTTACAAGGATTGGAGAACGTGCCTTATGAAAATAGCTTGAGTGAACTTGGCCTTTTCTCCTTGGAGCGATGGAGGATGAGAGGTGACCTGATGGAGGTGTATAAGATGATGAGAGGCATTGATCATGTGGATAGTCAGAGGCTTTTTCCCAGGGCTGAAATGGCTAACAAGAGGGGGCATAGTTTTAAGGTGCTTAGAAGTAGGTACAGAGTGGATGTCAGGGGTAATTTTTCACACAGCGTGGTGGGTGCGTGGAATGCACTGCCAGCGATAGTGGGGGAGGCGGATGCATGAGTGTCTTTTAAGAGTCTCTTAGATAAGTACATGGAGCTTAGAAAAATAGAGGGCTATGCAGTAGGGTAATTTTAGGCAGTTTCTAGAGTAGGTTACATGGCCAGCATAACATTGTGGGCCGAAGAACCTGTAATGTGCTGTAGATTTCTACGTTCTAGGTTCACTTACGCTTCTTTTAAGTCAATGTTTGGCCTTAGATTTTCTGGATCACAGATCATGCCCGTTTCATGATCATTATTTTAGTTGCTCTTTGATGTTTCCTTACATAGGATGAATACCACAGATGAAATTTATTAATGAGACAAAATACAGTATACAGAAATAGGAATAAAAATACAGTGGCTTTAAATAGAATACACAAGACTCTTCCCTTGACCTACCAACTTCAAAGCTATAGAAACTATAATATTTTACTGGTGCTATTAAAAAAATTGTTCCATGACGAACAGCTTTATATGAAATTATGTAAACCCAGATAGAAAACCAGCTCCCTCTCTAAAATGAATATCTGAAAAGCAAGTACAGAAAATCTAGAATACTGCCAGTCTTATTACATTCCATTCATTTTTAAATTCAGTGTTCATCCAAGTATAAAAGATAACAAAATATCTTCACAATGATTCAAACCTATGAATAAGAATATACTTCAAAGGAACCTCTATATTGACACCATTTAAAAAATATCCCGATGAATAAAACTCAATGCGTATTTTGAATATTAGTACCTACCTGGTTAATTGGTGAATACTATACCAGAACTTGATTCTGTGAGCCTCAAGCTTCTCACATCATTCCTGGATAAAAACATCTGTTTAGCATAGTTTGCTTGGTAAAAAGTATTTCCTGAAAACAATTACAGGAATCCACAAGGAAATAAGATCCTTTCAAAGTTTATAATATTTGTTCTATCTAAACAACTTGTCAATCATTAAGTCGTTAAGGTAATAAATATAATGAGTCCCTATAAATTTCAAAATGTCTTTTATCAAGATTTGCAGTGGCATGGATAGTTCTTTCACAACGTGTATAGATGATAGATCAATATCAATCTATCAGGGCACCGAATAATGAATATATCTCAGTCTGTTCGCATGCTTTTTTATCTATTCAGCTGTGCTATTGAACAGATTCTGAACATGAAGCAGAAAGCACAATAAAGAGAAATGAATTCAGAATTTCTATGTAGTTCTGAAGAGAAATTAAAAAAAAAAGGAACACACAGAAAATGCCGGAGGAACTCAGCAGATCAGGCAGCCTCTATAGAAATGAATAAACAGGTGACATTCACTTCCATAGATGCTGCCTGACCTGCTGAGTTCCTCCAGCCTTTTGTGTCTGTTGCGCTGGATTTCCAGCATCTGCAGACTTGCTTGCGTTTCTCAATTGGTGAGATTTGGTTGATGAAACATCCAGCAGTTTAACTAACTGAGATGACTAAACTTAAATATCAGTTACACGTCTGTAAATTGGATTGGTCAGGATACTTTTTTGCCGTTGGTGCAGCTCAACCTAATTGATTAAAAACCTAATATTCTAGACCAAAACTGAACACCTAAACTATAGAGTCACAATCCATTGTCCCACCACTTCATACAGGGAGGTAGTCACACTGAGGCTGTTGGAAGCAGGTCGTTGGGTGACAGTCAGAGGGGGGAAAGCGAAGGTGAGCAGACAGGTAGTGCAGAGCACCCCTGTAGCTATTCCCCTGAATAATAAGTTTACCGTCCTGGATACTGTTGGACGACTGACCAGGTGTGAGCCACGGTGGTAGGGTCTGACCCGGTGGTGCAGAACGGTGGGGCGGAGAAGAGGACAGCTGTCGTCATTGGAGACTCTATAGTCAGGGGAGCAGACAGGAGATTTTGTGGGATTGAGAAGGACACCCGCATGGTTTGTTGCCAGCCGGGTGCCAGGGTCCGGGATGTCTCTGACCAGGTGCACGACATCCTGGTACGAGAGGGGAAGCAACCAGAAGTCGTGATACATGTTTGTACCAACGACATAGGGAGGAAGAGAGATGAGGTCCTGAAGTGTGAGTTTCAGGAACCGGGCAGAAGGCTGAAGAACAGGACCTCAAGGGTGGCGTTCTCAGGATTGCTGCCAGTGCTACGTGACAGTGATTGTAAGAACTGGAGGAGATGGCAGTTGAATGCGTGGCTGAGGAGTTGGTGCAGGGAGCAGGGTTTTAGATTTTTGGACCATTGGGATCTCTTCTGGGGAAGGTGGGACCTGTACAGATTGGATGGGTTGCACGTGAACTCGAGGGGGAGCAATATCCTTGCAGGTAGGTTTGCCAGCATGGTACGGGAGGGTTTAAACTAATTTGCGAGGGGGATGGGACCCAGAGCGATAGGCCAGTGAAAGAAGTGCATGCAGTAAAGCCAGATCTAACGTACAGAGAGGCTTTGAGGAAAGAGAAGCAGAATAAACGGTGTAAAGACAGTAAGGTAGAAGGGCTGAAGTGTGTGTTCCTCAATGCAAGAAGCATCAGGAACAAAGGTGATGAACTGAGAGCTTGGATACATACATGGAATTATGATCCAGTGGCCATTACAGAGACTTGGCTGGCACCAGGGCAGGAATGGATTCTCAATATTCCTGGATTTCAGTGCTTTAAAAGGGATAGAGAGGGCAGAAAAAGGGGAGGAGGGGTGGCATTACTGGTCAGGATTACTATTACAGCTACAGAAAGGGTGGGAAATGTAGCAGGATCCTCTTTTGAGTCAATATGGGTGGAAGTCAGGAACAGAAAGGGAGCAGTTACTCTACTGGGGGTATTCTATAGGCCTCCTGGTAGCAGCAGAGATACAGAGAAGCAGATTGGGAGGCAGATTTTGGAAAGGTACAAAAATAACAGGGTTGTTATCATGGGTGACTTTAACTTCCCTAATATTGATTGGCACCTGATTAGTTCCAAGGGTTTAGATGGGGTGGAATTTGTTAAGTGTGTCCAGGACGGATTCCTGTCACAGTATGTGGACAGGCCGACTAGGGGGAATGCCATACTAGATCTAGCACTAGGTAATGAACTGGGTCAGGTCACAGATCTCTCAGTGGGTGAGCATCTGGGGGACAGTGACCACCACTCCCTGGCCTTTAGCATTATCATGGAAAAAGATAGAATCGGAGGGGACAGGAAAATTTATAATTGAGGAAGGGCAAATTATGAGACTATAAGGCTAGAACTTGCGGGTGTGAATTGGGATGATGTTTTTGCAGGGAAACGTACTATGGACATGTGGTCGATGTTTAGAGATCTCTTGCAAGATGCTAGGGATAAATTTGTCCCGGTGAGGAAGATAAAGAATGGTAGGGTGAAGGAACCATGGGTGACAAATGAGGTGGAAAAGCTAGTCAGGTGGAAGAAGGCAGCATACATGAAGATTAGGAAGCAAGGATCAGATGGGTCTATTGAGGAATATAGTGAAGCAAGAAAGGAGCTTAAGAAGGGGCTGAGAAGAGCAAGAAGGGGGCATGAGAAGGCTTTGGTGAGTAGGGTAAAGGAAAACCCCAAGGCATTCTTTAATTATGTGAAGAAAAAAAGGATGACAGGAGTGAAGGTAGGACCGATTAGAGATAAAGGTGGGATGATGTGCCTGGAGGCTGTGGAAGTGAGCAAGGTCCTCAATGAATACTTATCTTCGGTATTCACCAATGAGAGGGAACTTGATGATGGTGAGGACAATATGAGTGAGGTTGATGTTCTGGAGCATGTTGATATTAAGGGAGAGGAGGTGTTGGAGTTGTTAAAATACATTAAGACGGATAAGTCCCCGGGGCCTGATGGAATATTCCCTAGGCTGCTCCACGAGGCAAGGGAAGAGATTGCTGAGCCTCTGCCTAGGATCTTTATGTCCTCGTTGTCCACTGGAATGGTACCGGAGGATTGGAGGGAGGCGAACGCTGTCCCCATGTTCAAAAGAGATAGTAGGGATAGTCCGGGTAATTATAGACCAGTGAGCCTTACGTCTGTGGTGGGAAAGCTGTTGGAAAAGATTCTAAGAGATAGGATCTATAGGCATTTAGAGAATTATGCTCTGATCAGGGACAGTCAGCATGGCTTTGTGCAGAGCAGATCGTGTCTAACAAGCCTGATAGAGCTCTTTGAGGAGGTGACCAGGCATATAGATGAGGGTAGTGCAGTGGATGTGATCTATATGAATTTTAATAAGGCACTTGACAAGGTTCCACACAGTAGGCTTATTCAGAAAGTCAGAAGATATGGGATCCAGGGAAGTTTGGCCAGGTGGATTCAGAATTGGCTTGCTTGCAGAAGGCAGAGGGTCGTGGTGGAGGGAGTACATTCGGATTGGAGGATTGTGACTAGTGGTGTCCCGCAAGGATCTGTTCTGGGACCTCTACTTTTCATGATTTTTATTAACAACCTGGATGTGGGGGTAGAAGGGTGGGTTGGCAAGTTTGCAGACGACACAAAGGTTGGTGGTGTTGTAGATAGTGTAGAGGATTGTCGAAGATTGCAGAGAAACATTGATAGGATGCTGAAGTGGGCTGAGAAGTGGCAGATGGAGTTCAACCCGGAGAAGTGTGAGGTGGTACATTTTGGAAGGACAAACTCCAAGACAGAGTACAAAGTAAATGGCAGTATACTTGGTAGTGTGGAGGAGCAGGGGGATATGGGGGTACATGTCCACAGGTCCCTGAAAGTTGCCTCACAGGTGGATAGGGTAGTTAAGAAAGCTTATGGGGTGTTAGCTTTCATATGTCGATGGACAGAGTTTAAGAGTAATGATGCAGCTCCATAAAGCTCTGGTTAGGCCACACTTGGAGTACTGTGTCCAGTTCTGGTCGCCTCCCTATAGGAAGGATGTGGAACCATTGGAAAGGGTACAGAGGAGATTTACCAGGATGCTGCCTGGTTTAGAGAGAATGCATTATGATCAGAGATTAAGGGAGCTAGGGATTTACTCTTTGGAGAGAAGGAGGATGAGAGGAGACATGATAGAAGTGTACAAGATAATAAGAGGAATAGATAGAGTGGATAGCCAGCGCCTCTTCCCCAGGGCATAACTGCTCAATACAAGAGTACATGGCTTTAAGGTAAGGGGTGGGAAGTTATTAGAGGAAGGACTACTAGACAGGTATATAGAGGAATTTAAGGTTGGAGGTTATATGGGAGGCAGGGTTTGAGGGTCGGCACAACATTGTGGGCCGAAGGGCCTGTACTGTGCTGTACTATTCTATGTTCTATGTTTGTGTTTTCTGTATATAAATGGGATGATATTCTTTGCAAAATACTCCTGCGCACATCTGAGGAGTACTGATAGTCAAAGGTGTCCTTATTTGGATGAGACATTATATCAAAGCCAAGCTGCAAGAAAGATGTAAAAGATTTTGTTTGAAGAACAGTAGTAGAATGTTCTCACATATTGTTGATATATTTATTGCTCAATTAATATAACAAATGCAGATTATCTCACAATTATTATCGTGCTGTTTGTGGGCACTTACTCTGTGTACTGTTACTGTTAGGCTGCCATGTTTCCTACATTGTGACAGTGATTACACTTTGAAAGAACTTTGCAGCTACAAGATGCTTGCAATGCCTTGAGTCAGTCAAAGGTGCCATACAAATGCAAATCAATAAAAACAAATCTCAGAAGTGGGTTTAAATTGTGTGTGTTATGTACAGTATCATGTATATATATATATCACAAACAGTTCCATTTTTGTTTTTATTTTGTTCTTCCTTCTATCATTTTAATAGACAGAATTTTGATGTTGTCATTTAATAAATGGTTATGAAAATTAATTGTAAGATCTGTGTGGAAGTGTGCCCTCTTTTGCTGTTGCTCTTTATCTGTGATATTTCTTTCTTTCACATGAGAGATTTACTTATCAGCTTGTATGTCAGTATCCTTGATTTAGAAAGTTATAGGTTTAAACCCTGTTTCACAATGAGCATATAATCAGTTAACAGACTGCTGGCATACTGGGGCTGTTGAGATATTATCAGAGGTGCTGCCCTATGGATTAATGCAAAGCCCTCTCTTTAAATGCAGGTGGCTATTAAATATCCTTCAACAGGAGATGAACTGTTTGCATCCACCGCTCAGCCTGAGCAACACCATCAAAAGCAGACTTTCTGCTCACACGGCTCCGTGCTTTGCTGCAGCTACTTTCAACAGTTACCATTTTTCTAATTATTTCATAGCCTGTGAAGTAACTTTGAATATCCTTTTCCTCATAATTGCTCTCATAATGCTTCATTTAAGTAGTAATGGACAATATTTCTATTTTTATATGAAGGGCACTCATTTTGATTTATTGATATTGACCCTAGTCCTGTGGCACTTCTTCAGATGATTTGGGATTAAAGTGCTCACTGAACTAGATTACCATGGGGCATGGAGGCTAAAGTTTACTTTGATTCTTCACCTGCACACAATTCTTATCCCACCAATACCACCCATCCCCTCCCCAATACACTCATGCCAACTATCTGATATTTTGGATGCATCTGAAGTTCAAGAGCTCAGGGTATTTTTTACTGGGAAACATGCTGCCTTACAGTAGGTCACAAGCTCGATGGAGGAGGTGGGGTTGCAGATGGAGGCCAAGGATATTGCTCTAGGGTGGGACTGCGGAGGAGGCAGCACAGTGGCATAACCAGTTGAGCCGCTGCCTCATGGTGATACCTGCTCAGGCTTAATCCTGACATCTGATTCAAGTTTGTTTAATTGTCATTTGACCATACACCTTTATACAGGCAATCCAAACAGTGTTCTTCTGGGGCCAAGGTGCAAAACACAGAGCATTCAGCCACAGACAGCACGTTTAGTTATGATAGCACCTACAATCATAAAATAATAATACTGGCTCAAAATCCAGGCTGACATAGTATGAAGATTGATGGTGCACGGGACGTTGTCCTGGAGCCAGGTTCTGTGAGAACAAGTGCGCAGCAGTTCCTCATCTTGTGCTAGTTCAGCAGAGAAAGGCAAAACAGCTTGTCTTGCACTGGGTCTGCCCCAGGCAATCCACCTTGTCTTCCAGGGAGCCAACACGGGAGTGCAGCACAGATGAGAGCATGGATTCCAGCATACTGCCGCACCTCTGCTCTCTCCCACATTACCTCCCGTGCCTTCTACTCTGAGTGGCCGTAACAGCCTGGTCTGCACAACAACCAAGGCCACGCGGTTCTCCCATAGTCGGCCCCTCCAATGAGCCGATGAACCAGGCATGCAGGTACTTTATATTGCCCATGTCTAACAGGGTTTAGCAATCACAAGAACAAATGCACAATTTGTTGGCTGTTGAGACCAATGTACGTATATTGTTATTGATTGATTGATTGATTGATTTATTATTTTTTTTCTTCTATATCATGTATTGCATTGAACTACTACCACTAAGTTAACAAATTTGATGACACATGCCAGTGGTAATAAGCCTGATTCTGATATTCAAGCAACACACATCAAAGTTGCTGGTGAACGCAGCAGGCCAGGCAGCATGTCTAGGAAGAGGTACCGTCGACGTTTCAGGCCGAGACCCTTCTCTTACTAACTCTTCCTAAGAGTTAGAATCTCTTACTAACTCTTCCTTCAGTTGGTCCTGATGAAGGGTCTCGGCCTGAAACGTCGACTGTACCTCTTCCTAGAGATGCTGCCTGGCCTGCTGCGTTCACCAGCAACTTTGATGTGTGTTGCTTGAATTTCCAGCATCTGCAGAATTCCTGTTGTTTGCTGATTCTGATATTGTCGCCATCATACTGGAAAACTCTAATGGTCCCGTGTAGAGATTGCGTCTATCTCTTGTGACTCCACAGTTTTCCTCTGGGCATTACGGTGTCCTCCCATATGCCAATGGTGTGTGGGTTAGTAGGTTAATTGCATTTGCTTCTGATGTATAGATGAATGGTAAAAAAAAACAGTGGCAATGTAAGAAGAAGAAATTTTCAAATAGGAACAGGATTACTCTGTGATTTGGCATAGATACAATGGGCTTCTATGACAAAACGAAATATGGATCCATGGAGATGAATCATCAAGGATACAGTAGGAAGTACTGTAGGGGGAAGTAAAATGCTTTAAGATTTCCTGAAGAAAAGTTATGCAAAAGTATTGATGAAGGTGAATACTGTTGTTTTTAAACCACCTATCTCAATTGAGGAACTTCATCACCCATGTGCAGTACACTGTATGCCAATACATCAGAACCAAACTCTGAATTTCCATCTCAGCCTTCTCACTTCCTTGGACTTACAATCTGTCAAATGCACTAAAATTCATTTTTTGTTGTAGTCAGAATGGTCCCACAGCCAAAGCATTAATCCAGCAGTCAAAGCATCCTTGCAAGGAAGAATAAAAATTCAAAGCAATTTTCCCATCAGAGTGCTTCATTTATATCGCTAACCATGAAGCGATTGCACTCAGTGTAGTGGAGAATGACTGACTTGAATGTGATTCCCAGCACTTGTAACAATGTCTGCTCTGAGTCCATTTCTGTGCTCAGCGTTATCAAATGATACTAATTTCGTGATTTATTGTTAAAGATCACAGAACTGCTTCAGAGACAAGGTAAGGTGTTTGTACCAGTTATCCTCTTTACTACTCTGATAAGGTGCCTTCTATAGTTATTGATAAACAACAGGTCCATTTGTTCAAAGCTCAAAGTAAATTTGTTATTAAAGTACATATATGTCTCCATATGCTACCTCGAGATCAATTCTCTTGCAGGCATTCATGGTAGAACAGAGAAATAAACTAGAATCAAAGAAAAACTACACACAAAGAAGGACTGGCCAATAACCAATATGCAAAAGAGAAACTAAGCAAATAAAATAAGTAAATAAATAATACGGTGAAAATGAATTATAGAGCCCTTGAAAGTGAGACTATAGGTTTTGGAATGAACCTATAGTGAGTAAAGTTATCCACACTGGTCTAGGAGCTTGATGATTGAAGGGTAATAACTGCTCCTGAACCCAATGGTTTGGGACCCAAGGCTCCTGTATCTTTTCGCTGATGGCAGCAGTGAAAAGACAGCGTGGCCTGGTTGGTGGGCGTGCCTTTCTTACGGCAGTACTCCTTGTAACTTGCTCAGTGGTGGAGGGCTTTGCTTGTGATGGACTGAGCCATGTCCAGATGTTGTGGATTGTTCACCATTTTGACTTTCCTCCTGACTTCTGCCCTTTCTGCATACGATCCCTTCTGAAATTTTATTAACTATATCTTATCAGTCTGTGATCATATCGAGTCAGCTTATTACAAATACAAAATACTATAATGGTCAGCAGGTTAGGTCACATCAGTGGCATGATAAATAGAGCTCACATCTGAGGTTCAGGATCCTTCATCAGAGTGGCGCTTTGCATGCTATGATTTGTGGCTGGACCTGGGGAGACATTCTCTGATCCTGGTGAGAATCTTGTTGAGTAGTTCTGAAGAGAGATGATGATGTCAGCAAACAATGCAAGCAAAGATGAGGTCCCTCAGGCAGCCCATGAAACTACTTTTTTTACTTCCTTCCTTCCTTCTTTCAAATATGATTCTGCTACTGTTGGAGTCCGTGTTATATTCTGATGGTGTGTGTTTGGGCCGATTGAGTGATCTGGCGCTTAGCTGTCTCCGAGGGAATTCAGTGAGGTTTGAAGCAAAGTGTGTGGCCTGGAGCCGGAAAAGCATGGAGACAGGCTGCGAACCCATGATCGCTAATCCAGCCAATTAAACCATTGAGGAAGATTGAAATTAACAAGGATGAGAGCAGAGGGTGTACGGGTGAGCAGCACCATCTGCCAGTGAGAGACCGGTCTCTCTCTCTCGCTCACTCCTTGCTGCTGGAGGATGGTGCTGGAGTCTCAAGTCTTGGGCAAGGTTTAATCAATGTAGATTGTGGATCGGACTCTGCAGATGATGTTATTATGTGTTTTTCCTTCTGGTTGCTCCTCCTTTTTTCTATTTTGTGCGATTTTGAGCTTGACAAACTGGCTGTGCAGCCTGCAGCCAATGAACAGCACAGTGTTAAATTGAATCTGAACATTCCCTGGCCGGTTCTTTGACTTTGTCGTTTGATGTTTTTTATTCTGTGTTTTGCACTCTATTTTTTGCCATTTGCACGATTTGTTCTACTTTTTGTGTGTTGGGGTTTCTTCTCTTTGAAGCGGTTCCAAGGCTTTCTTTGTTTCATAGTTCTATGTGGGAAGATGAATCTCAGGGTTGTATACTACATACATACTTTGATAATAAATCTACTTTGAATCTTGAATATGTTTGAATGGTTCTCCTAAAATACTTGGGGCCTGGCCTCCCTAGTTGGTTGCATCAGTGACTAGTTCCTCTCCAGATAGCTGGAGTGAAAAATACTCAAACTATATTTTAGCCCAACAGGATTTTGATCCAAAAGCAATTAGTCGCTTTGTGTGATTAAGAACTTTTCTAAGCTTTGGGATGTTGTTACATCATGAAGGGCAAAAATTCAGCTAAGATTATTCTTCTTTGGATACTGTTTGGGAGGCTGACCAAGAAGAGGAAAGCCACAGTAGTCAGGTTTCTAGCACTTAGTCTGGCTCTGTGACTCTGAAGGGAAGCGGGGAGAAAGCCAAGTTGTGGTGATAGGGGATTCATTAATTAAAGGAACAGAATGGTGGTTCTGTGGATGACAACGAGATTCCTGGATGGTATTTTGCCTCCAGGACACTGGGGTCCAGGTCATCTTGGATTAAGTCCTCAGCATTCTTAAATGAGAAGGTGAACAGCCAGAGATTGTGGTCCATGTTTGTACCAATGGCATAGGTAAGAAAAGTTCTGCAAAGTGAGTTCAGGGGGTTAGGTGCTAAGTTAAAGGGCAGAACATGCAGAGCTGTGATCTCAGGATTGCTACCCGTGCCACGTGCTAGTGACCCAGAAATCAGAAGATTATGCAGTTTAGTATATGGCTAAGGAGTTGGTTTAGGAGGGATGACATATGATTTTTGGATCATTGGGCTCTCTGCCAGACCTGTACAGAAGAGACGGTTTGTACCTGAACAGGAGGGGAACAATATCCTAGCATGAAGGTTTGCTAGTGCTGCCCAGGGTATGGGGTTTAAACAAGAGTTGTAGGGGGATGGGAACCAGAATGCCAGAACAGATAGCAAAGAGGTTGTGGAGACTGACGTTGTTAATACTTCAGATAAAGTCAGGAATCAAAAAGTTGAGCATGGTGTGAATAATGTTCTGAGCTGCGTATATTTCAATGCAAGAAGTATCGTGGGAAAGGCAGATGAGCTCAGGGCATGGATCAACGTATGGAATTATGATTTTGCAGCCATTAGTGAGACTTGGTTGCTGGCAAGGCAGGACTGGCAGCTTACTATTCCAGGGTTCCATTCTTTTAGATGCGACAGAGTGGGAGGGATTAAAGAAGGAAGGGTGGCATTACTAGACAAGGAAAATGTTATGGCAGTGCTCAGTCAGAACAGATAGGAGAATTCATCTAGTGAGGCATTATGGGTGGAACTGAGAAATATGAAATATATATTACCATGTTAATGGGTCTATTTTACAGGCCACCCAACAGTCCAAGGGATTTAAAGGAGCAAATTTGTTGAGAGATCATAGACTGATGCAGGAAACACAAGTTGTGATAGTAAGTGATTTTAACTTTCCACATATTGACTAGGAATCTCATTCTGTAAAAGGAATTTGTCAAATGCGTTCAGAAAATTTTCCTTAATCAGTATGTAGAATTCCCAACAAGAGCGTATGCAATACTTGATCTGCTATTAGGGAATGAGACAGGACAGGTGACAGAGTTTGTGAAGGGGATTGTTTTCCATCTAGTGATCATAATGCCATTAGTTCCAAAGTAAATATGGAAAAAGATAGGTCTGGTCTATGGGTTGAGATTCTTAATTGGAGAAAGGCCAATTTTGATAGTCTCAGAAAGGAGCTGGCAAGTGTGGGTTGGGACAGGCTGTTTTCTGGCAAAGGTGTACTTGGTAAGTTGGATGTCTTCATAAGTGAAATTATGAGTGTACAAAGCTTGTATGTACCAGTCAGAATAAAAGATAATGATAACAGATTTAGGGAACTTTGGTTTTCAAGAGATATTGACGCCCTGTTTAAGAAAAAATAGAGATGCATAGCAGGTATAGGAAGGTAGGAACTAATGAGGTACTTGGAGAGTATAAGAAATACAAGAGAACATGTAATAAAGAAAGGAGGAAGGCTAAAAAAAAGGCTGATAATGCCCTAGCAGACAAGGAGAAGGAGATCCTGAAGGGATTCTAGTGATATGTTAAGAGCAAAAGGATTGCAAGGGACTAAAAAGATCCTCTAGAAGATCAGAATGGTAATCCATATGTGGAGCCAAAAGAGATAGGGAAGATCTTAAATGAATTTTTTGCATCTGTATTTCCTGAGGACAGAGAGACAGAGTCTATAGAAGTGAGACAAAGTGGCATTGACTTCATGGACCCTATAAAGATTACAGTGGAGGAGGTGTTTGCTGTCTTGAGCCAAATTAAGGTGGATAAATCCCCAGGGCCCAACAAGGTGTTCCACTAGACCCTTTTTGAGGTAAGTAGGTTTGTTGTTGTTCGTCATCTATATCAATGATTTGGATGAAACGTGATTAACTGGATCAGGAAATTTGTGGATGACACCGAGACTGGAAGAATATCAGAGCTTGCAGAAGGATCTGGACCAACTGGAATAATGGGCTGAAAATGGTAGATGGAACTTAATGCAGACAAGTGCGAAGAGTGGCACTTAGCCAGGGTAGGACCATCCAGGGTAGGTCTTACACAATGAACGGTAGGGCACTGCGCAGTGCTGTAGAACAACGGGATCTGAAAATACAGTTCCATAATTCATTGAAAGTGGCATCACAGGTAGATAGGGCCATAAGAAAAAGCTTTTGCCACACTGGCCTTCGTAAATCAAAGTCCAAAGTACAGGAGGTGGAATGTTATGTTGAAGTTGTATAAAACCTTATTTGGGGAATTGTGTGCAGTTTTGGTCACTTACTTGCAAGAAAGATGTAAATAAGGTTGAAAGAGTACAGAGAAAATTTGCAAGAGCATTGGCAGGGCTGAAGGACCTGAGTTATAAGGAAAGATTGAATAAATTAGGACTTTATTCCTTGGAATGTAGAAGATTGAGGGGAGATTTGATAGAGGGATACAAAATTAAAAGGGTGTAACATTGAATCAGGTTTGTGGGTCTGTTGAGTAAGACAGAAAACTCTGACTGCAAATAAATATATTCATCATTTGTTTACAAACAGTAAAAATTCGGCCAAGCAATCATGTTCCCCAAGTTACAGATACTAAGTAGCTAAATATTCAACTAGCACAAGTACATTCAACAAACATACTTAGTTAAAAGCACACACAGAGCATACCTTCCCAAAGGCGATGTGCATGCTTTCCTTAAACGAAAGAAGAGAGGATAAAACCTCACACAGGTGCTTTCTATATATTCAGGATATTTGAAACTGGACACCAGGCAACTAACCAATGGGAAAACCAGTTGTGGTTTCTAAACGAAACAATCATGACTGAAGTGACTTTTGACAATAAGAATAAGCCAAGCCCCCCACAGGACAAATTGGATAGATGCCAGCAGCCTTTTTCCACTGAGGTCGGGGAGCTGCAGCTAGAGGTCATGGGTTAAGGGTGAAAGGCGAATAGTTTCAGGGGAAAATGAGAGGAAATCTCTTCACGCAGATGGTTGATAAAGTGTTGAACGAGCTGCTAGCACAATTAGTGCATGCAAGCTCAATTTCAATGTTTAAAAGAAGTTTGGATAGGTACATAGGTGGTAGAGGTATGGAGGGCTATGATCCCAGTGCGGGTCAATGAGAGTAGACAGTTTAAATGGTTTGGCATGGACTAGATGGGCCAAAGGCCCTGTTTCTGTGCTTATTTTTCTATGACTTGATGACTGTAAAGTAAGTAAACCATTGCCTTAACATATACTTCAATCTTATTCTTATTAGTTTGAGTTAATTATGCCTTGTGCCAAGAATCCTGATCGAGCACTCAAATGGAATTTCTCTGTGAAACACGAAGATAGTGAGGTCACGCAATGAAGTGAAGGGCCGTCCTTACTTCATCTACCCAAAAGGAAAAGCTTGTGCTTCTCAAGCACAGCATAATTAGGCTCTTGAACAGCTCAACAGATGACTGCCACTGTAGAGAGGCCCACTCCCACAGCTGCCTTGTGTTGAAAGATGGAAGTGGGATGCTGCTGTCGGCCTGATTGCTGACACGTTCTGTTTACTTAACAATAACCACGGCATTTCGTGAGTAATTCACTGTGTGATTACAATTCGCTAACCTTTCCCTCTTGATAGAATGCTTAATGTGTGGACAACTCCCAGAAGTTGCCTTTCCAAATCCTTTGTGGGAAAGCGCAATTTTAATTCCAGTGGAAATTCCAAATTTGTTAACAGACTCAGAGTTATGAAGGTCATTTTGTTAATATTCTTATCTCACCATTACACGTAATTGAGGATTATTCACTCTGTATATGACAGAGACTGTATTTCCCAATCTCTATAACTGACTGGTTGAAAAAGTGTTCATCTGAAACCATAGTGGGCTAGAAAGCTATGATCTGAAATTTCAATATTATAGGCTGCTGCATTTCATATGATCTTAATGCTCCCTGATTTTTCTGATGGCAGCATCAGGTGGTGGCTCATAATTTTAAGCTTGGCCTGTGAGACGGACTTTGTACATCATGGGATCTTGACTGATTTTCGCTCTGCTCCTTTTAGTAGTCACTGCCATTCTGATCATTACTCCATTGCTGGATATGTAAGCAGCTGTTGTCTGGTGACTCAGATTAAAATGGAATTGTCCACAGCCATTTCACTGTTCCTCCAAACTTTGCAACTGTACTTGCTGGTTGCTGTTTGTTCAGTTGCATTTCATTAGCAATGTTATGACAGAACAGCCAAACTAATATTGGTGTCATGAGGAGATGGTTTATAAATGCTCTCAAGGAAATGAAAAGGCCATGGAATTTAAGGCAATTAATGCTTTATTTAAATTAGATTCAGTCTAGTAAAGAATGTGCTTTCTGTGACTTCTTTCTATCCTGTAATATTTTTATATAATAGGTACTGCCAGAGTTTGAAAAGGCTGTACAAAACAAACAACTCTGTTATTATTAATTAATAAATATGCCAGTCAAACTCACTGCTATGAATAGCTGATTAGCTACTATTAAAGCACGAGTTGACACCATGCAACTTAACTACAAAATGATCTGGCACATTGACATGAACCTCTTTCGACTGTTATTTTAAAGGAAGAATTGAGGGATATATATTTTAAGGGAATAGTTGTAGACAAATCCAGCTACCCTAAAAAGGTGCTTGTGCCAAAGCAACAGAAATGTATCTTAGAAAAATCTGTAATTACCATGTCCAAAGGTTTTCAACTGAACTTGATGATAATTGCTTCCTCAAAGTATTCCTGAAGAAAAGTGCGAAGGATTAGCTGTCTTCCAGTAAAGAAAGTTGAAAGAAAAGTTAAGCAAGCTAGGGGTTTTCTCTTTGAAACGAAGGAGGATGAGAGGTGGTGATTTGATAGAGTTGTATAAGATTGTAAGGTGCATAGATCAAGTGGATAGGCATAAACATTTTTCCCCTGGGCAAGAATAGCTAATAACTTTAAGGTGACTGGAAGAACGTATTGGCAGTGTGAGAGTCAGAGGGGAATGTCTTTACACAGAAGGTGGTGAGTGCATGGAATGCCCTGCCAGGGTAGTGGTGAGCCAATACATTAGGGGCATTTAAGAAACTCTTAAATGGGCACTTATATGAGAGAAAAATGAAAGGCTATATAGGAGGGAAGGGCTAAATTGATTTAGAGTAGCTTAAAAGGTCAACACATTATTATGGGCCAAAAGTCCTGTACTGTGCTGTAATGTTCTGTATTTTAAAATCTACAGTCTGTGAATATTGAAAAAAAACCTACATCTTGCTATGAATGGGAAACCCAATACTAGCTGAAAGGGATTTAAAATTAACATTCACTGGTCTGAACATGTGCATCTCCTTATCTTATATCCACAGTTTCATTATATCAGCTGTACAACAGTAACCTGCACTTAAAAATGCATTTAAAGAAGATAAATTTGTTTGTTCTACGAAGATTTAGCAGACTCAGTGGGCTGAATGGCTTTTGTTTGTGCCTTAATGATTCTATCTTTTTATTCCATGATTCTGGTGACAGGTCAGAGGCAGCGTGTCTGGCAATATGCATATGACAGTTGTAAAGAGATTCCACTGTGTATCTTTAGTGGGGGAAAAGTTGCTCCATATTTATCAACAGAAGCCTAATGAAGCCAATAAAGTACAAAAATAAGCCATGAGTTCCCAATGTTAGGAATAAAATTTAGGTTTATTGGAAACACTTATCTAGTTGGTGGGATCAGGAGTTACAATACAGGTGTCCCCCGCTTTTAAAACGTTCACTTTACGAAACCCTGCTGTTACGAAAGACCTGTTTAGTTACCTGTTTTTGCTAACAGAAGGTGTTTTCACTGTTACGAAAAAAGACAGCGGGCGAGAAAAAGCAGTGCGCGCCCCGAGCAGCCAAGCTCCTCCCCTGGAACTGCATTCTAGCCGGCACTGCTTAAACACATGCCCGTGAGCATCTGTGCTTTATGTCAATTTATTTTGAGCATCCGTTAGCAAGATGAGTTCTAAGGTATCAGAAAAGCCTAAAAAAGCTTGTAAAGGTGTTACACTTAGCCTAAAACTAGACATAATTAAGCGTTTTGATCGTGGTGAACGAAGTAAGGGCAAGGTGAGTTTGGCTTGTGAAAGTTGACGAAGGTGATGTTGAAGAGGTTTTGGTATCCCATGACCAAGAACTGATAGATGAAGAGCTGATGCAATTGGAAGAGGAAAAGATAACAATCAAATCCGAATGCAGCAGTGAATGGACCGAAAGTGAAGTTGTCCAGGAACTGAAGGTGAAGCAACTGCATGAGATTTTCACTGCAGTGATTGCAGAAAAGTACGACTTTAATTTTGAAAGGGTAGGTAGGTTTAGGGCATATTTGCAGGATTGTTTCAGTGCTTCCAAAGAACTGTATGATAGAAAAAATTGACTGCTAAGCAGTCAAGCATACTGTCGTTTTCCAAGCCTTCCACATCAGCCACAGCAGATGATGAACCTCGACCTTTGACATCGAGGCAGGCAGACACAGAAGAAGATGACCTGCCTGCCCTGATGGAAACAGACGAAAATGAGATGACACCCCAGTGTCCCACCACTCCAACTTCCGGGCCGTGGACCGATAACCATCCGCGAAGCATGCAGCGGTAGCCGGGACGCACCCAGCACATCTTTAAGAAAAAAGCTGAAATAAACAAGCTAATTAATTAGGTGCCGCCCGGCACATAAATGTCGGCACAGATCAGAGGCAATTTGGACTGGGCTGACATCTACGTGCCAGGCGGCACCTAATTAATTAGCTTGTTTATTTCGGCTTTTTTCTTAAAGATGTGCTGGGTGCGTCCCGGCTACCGCTGCATCCCTGCATTCTTTGCGGATCGGTATCGGTCAGCGGCCTGGAGCTTGGGGACCACTGCACCACCCCAGCCTCCGACGACTCAACCTAACACACCATCATCAGTGTGTTTGGCGCTGTCTTCCCGATTCCGGTAAGTGACACTGTACTGTACATACATTATTTTTACTTTATATAAGCTGTGTATTTTTATGTGTTATTTGGTATGGTTTGGCAGCTTCATAGCTTAAAGGTTACTGGAGAGAGTGTTTCTGCCGAGAGCTCTTGCATGAGATTTTCACTACAGTGGACAGTAAGGCAATGATTGTAGAAAAATATTTCTACGTTATATAGGCTGTGGTATTTTTACATATCATTCCTGCTTTTACTATATGTTACTGTTATTTGAGGTTTTATGTGTTATTTGGTATGATTTGGTAGGTTATTTTTTGGGTCTGCGAATGCTTACAAATATTTCCCATATAAATAAATGGTAATTGCTTCTTCACTTTACGATATTCCGGCTTACGAACTGTTTCATAGGAACGCTGTACCCTCGAATGGCGGGAGAAACCTGTATATCTAGAAAAGTTAAGTATATGAGCAACATACATGAGAGTGAAGTAATAGCATTTAAATCAAACAAGGAGATAGTTAACGAGAAAGAAAAGTTTACCTTGAGCCAATGATACCAACATTCACCTGGGGGTAAATTTTGCCTTTATTACAAATGTGCAGGCTACTTCACACACAATCTCATATTCATTCTCACTGATTTTAATCTGCCACATCAATTCCTCATATTTTCTAATAGCTGCAATCATTCAAGTGCATCCTCTAGAATTAATTATTTAACATTCATAAAATCCCAGCAAACATACAGTCTGGTATAAATTGATTCATCATGTATCTACTGCATTTTATAGAAAACTGTAACACTTCTGTAAGACTTTGAATACTAGTTTTGACTGATTTAGTCCATTCCAAATTTTGGTAAAGGATTTTTGAGATGCATTTATATGTTGTTGAATACCCCTTAGTAGACTGGATGATAAAGGGTAAATGATCTGTCTCTTGTTTTGATCCCCTGCCCCAGCCAACCTCTCGTTGCTGGCCCCCATTCCTTGCCTTCCATGCAACTATGAAAGCAGTGATATGGAGTCCAGCTCTCTGGTGCATTTTTTCCATAATCTTCCACAGTTGCTGCATTTCCTTCCGTCACCTTTTTGTCTTTTGGGACAATGATGAAAGTCCACAGGACTACTAGTAATAGCCCTGGAGGTAACAGGCGTCAGCAGCTCTGAGGATCTATACTGGGTCCTGTATATCAACGTAGCTACAAAGAAGGCACGTTAACAGCTGTATGAGTTTGAGAAGATTTGGTATGTCGCCAAAGACACTGCAGATGTACTGCGGAGAGCATCCTAACTGGCCGTATCAATGACCGGTATTGGGGAGGATTGAAATAAGCTGCAGAGAGTTCTAAACGTAGTCAGCTTCATCACGGGCCCTAGCTTCTGTAGTGTCCGGGTGGTATTCAAGGAGTGGTGCCCCAAAAGGCAGCATCCATCATTAATAATTCCCATCGCCCAGGACGTGCCCTATTCTCACTGCTTCCAACTGGAAGAGGTACAGGGGCATGAAGGCACACACTCAATGATTTAGGAATATCTTCTTCCCTTCTGCTATCCCATATCTGAATGGACTTTGAACCCATGAACATTACCTCCCTACTTCTTTTTATTTTTGCCCTACTTATTTAACTATTTAATATATATATATTTACTGTAATTCACATTTTTTCTATTATTATGTATTGCATTTTACTGCTGTTGCAAAGGCAACAAATTTCATGATATATGCCACTGATATTAAACCTGATTCTGATTCTCTTTCTAATACCAATTTCTTATATTTTAGAAACTTTTGTCTCAATACACAACCTCACCCCAATAGCATAATCGTTTTCAGTGTTTCTTTTATTTCCCCATTTCTCACACAGCTGGTTTTCAGCAGTGCCTGAAAGATTACTTTTGAGTTACAGGGTAAAGTATTGAGTAAAGGGATGATAATGATCAGTTTCTCTCCTTACTATATTGTACATACTTCTGGTGGGATTCTTCCATTATGATTATAGCATTGTTCTTATGAGTGCTCAATCTCCTTCCTTGTGACCAATGTAGCAACTCTGCAACTGAGTTTTCCATCTGATAGGGAATTTCATTTTGCTTCTTTAGTAATGAAAAATTGAAAACAAACTCTACTGTATCTTTTGAGTTAGTGTAAATCTGAAGTTTTAAATGATTGCATATTTCCTGAGCCAACACCTTCAGCATTGTAGCACTAATTGCGCCCAGTGGGATCCAAGAGGTAGGCTATGTCGTTTACAAATACAATACATTCCTGAAACACTTACCCAAGCCAAGTCTCTGAAAGAGGTAAGCAATAAACAGAGGAAAAATATTTAAGGATGCCCTCAAAACCTCCATAAAAATCTGGAATGTCCTGATTGACCACTGGACGTTCTAATTCTGAACACTCAGAATGGAGAATAGAAACATAGAAACATAGAAAATAGGTGCAGGAGTAGGCCATTCGGCCCTTCGAGAATCTGAGAGGTTCTGAGAATTTCAGATCCATGCTTCAGGTACACACAAGAGCCCATCTTAAGTTGTGGAAGGAGCTTCTGAGTTACCACGTGCCTATCCTGCGAGAACCACTATCCCACCTGAGGCCATATCTTTTGTTCCACATAGATCTCATCAGTCACCAATCTACAGAACAGGAGTAGAAGCAAGACAATCCTGAGGAAGCAACTAATAATAATAATTTTAATCATAATTAATGTTTGTACTTCATTTTGTTCAACTGTTCTGTATATAAAGGTATTAATGAAGCCTGTCTACATGATCAACAATGTAGAGGAGGACTAAGGCACTGATGTCATGACAAAGTTAAGCAAGGCCTGACAAACAAAATCTGTATTCTCATTAGGAAAATGTCTACCGTCACAGACATGCTAGGTCATGTGTGGTACAATCACAGAGGAGAACCAACAGACAGTCTAGGCTAAAGCCCATCGGATGCAGGGTGACCTCCACTCACTGAGTGGATGTGAAATCATTGTAAAGCTTGTGGTTCACATATTAAGTCATAATCTTACACTCCTGTAATGAATGACTGAGTATCACAGCATTTATCATCTGTCAAGATGTTGGATGGCCTTCTAATTTTACAATGAAAAGGAAGTACTATATTATTTTAACTTAGGTGGAATCATATTAACCTTTTTTGACATTACCTACTTTAAAATCTTAAAAACAAAAAAAAACTATGGATTTAGCATTCTCAAGCAGCGACCATCATAAAAAAATAAATATTCTTCAATTATTAATAATTCTAATAATTATATATCAGTGTATTTATTGAGCATTTATGTTAATGTCAAAAACTGAAGGTAATATTCAATGGAGCTCAAGTTACAGATACTTTGTCACTCATATAGTTACTTTTTTATGAATCAACAGTAATTTCCTAAAGGGAGTTGTTTCTCTGCTTTTCTCCAAGGACAGAATTTTAAGCTGAGTACACACATATTTTGTTGGAAAGAGCACTCATAGTAGTGTTAAACAACTTATTCTTTACAGTGAGATTCTGAGCCTTCTAGTTCTGATAAATTTGCAAAGGAATGTAAATTGCTTAATGTGAGGAGCATTTGGTGAAAGTAGAAGCATAAACGTACAATTCAACAAATTGACCCTTAATTTTAGAGCAACTACTTAATGGCCAGACTTTAAAATACTTTTTGTGTCCTTTTTATAATAATCACCTACTCATGGTTGTTACATTCTAATTGGGAACTCACTCCGGGGTTGTTAATGGAAGAAATGTTTCATATAGACGTTAAGCAAACACTACTTTGAGTCTAAGCCATAGGAATTCACTACTATTGCTCAGAAAGATAAACAGAGTATTAATGAGGGGGAAACGACTGCTGTCAACAGGATTTGAGAGAATTCTACCTTTAGGCATATAACTCATTGTAGCCCTAGACTGAGATGAACACATTTGTAAATCATTAATTTAAGGAAATCATTATTAACATAATGCATTTTTTTTTGCCCTAAATAAGAATTTATCCCTCATGTACTGAGGGAGAAATGATGCATGCTCATGCATGCACATATGTACATGCACATACACATACATGAAGTTCAAAGTTGACAAGCAATTTACTGGATTTGAAACTACATTGCAACATTTTTAAGTAGTGTCATGTAAGTTATATATACAGCACCTATTAGAAGTATTCACCCCTCCTTGGAAGTTTTTATGTTTTATTGTTTTACAACATTGAATCACAGTGGATTTAATTTGGTTTTTTTTGACAGAAAAAGACTTGTCAAAGTGAAAACAGATCTCTACAAAGTGATCTAAATTAATTACAAATATAAAACACAAAATAATTGATTGCGTGTATTCACTCCCTTTAATATGACACACCAAATCATCATTGATACAGACAATTGGTTTTAGAAGTCACATAATTAGTTAAGTGGAGATTACTAGTGTACAGTCAAGGTGTACCAATTGTTTGTAGTAAAAATACACCTGTACCTGGAAGGTCCAACTGTTGATGAGTCAGTATCCTGGCAAAAACTACACCATGAAAACAAAAGGACACTCCAAGCAACTGCGCAAAAAGGTTACTGAAAAGCACAAGTCAGGAGATGGATATAAGAAAACTTCCAAGTCAGTTAATATCCCTTGGAGTACAGTTAAATCAATCATCAAGAAATTGAAAACATATGGCACAGCTGTAAATCTGTTGAGAGCAGGCCATCCTCAAAATCTGAGTGGTCATGCAAGAAGGGGACTAGTGAGGGAGGCTACCAAGAGACTATGACAATTCTGGAGGAGTTACACGTTTCAGTCGCTGAGATGGGGGAGATTTGTGCATACAACAACTGTTGCCTGGGTACTTCACCAGTCACAGATTTATGGGAGAATGGCAAAAAGAAAGCCACTGTTTAAAAAAAAACTCACATGAAATCTCAGCTAGAGTTTGCCAGAAGGCATGTGGGAAGTCAGCTGGAAGAAGGTTCTATGGTCTGATGAAACCAAAATTGAGCTTTTTGGCCATCAGACTAAACTTTATGTTTGGCGTAAGCCATACACCATATAATCATCAAAAACACACCATCCCCATCATGAAGCATGGTGGTGGCTGCACCATGTTGTGGGGATGCTTCACTGCAGCAAGCTCTGGAAGGCTTGTGAAGATAGAGGGTAAAATCAATGCAGCAAAATACAGGGAAATCCTGGATGAAAACCTGATGCAGTCTGGAAGAGACTGTGAACTGGGAGACGATTTGTTTTCCAGTGAGACAATGACTCCAAGCATAAAGCCAAGCTACACAGGAATGGCTTAAAAAGGACAAAGTTAATGTCCTGGAGTGGCCAAGTCAGAGTTCAGACCTCAATCCAATTGAGAATTTGTGGCTGGACTCGAAAAAATCTATTCACTCACAATCCTCATGCAATCTGACAGGGCTTGAGCAGTTTTGTAAAGAAGAATGGGGGAAAATTGCAGTG
Source organism: Mobula birostris (assembly GCF_030028105.1). Taxonomy (NCBI): domain Eukaryota; kingdom Metazoa; phylum Chordata; class Chondrichthyes; order Myliobatiformes; family Myliobatidae; genus Mobula; species Mobula birostris. The sequence goes on along the minus strand of NC_092375.1, from coordinate 29,949,263 downwards.
TCCAGATATGCAAAGCTGATGGAGACCTAGCCGCACAGACTCAAGGCTGTAATTGCTGCCAAAAGTGCATCTACTAAATACTGACTTGATGTGGGTGAGTAATTATGCAATCAATTATTCTGTGTTTAATAATTGTAGTAAATTTAGACCAATTTGTAGAAATTTGTTTTCACTTTGACATGAAAGAGTCTTTTTCTGTTGATCAGTGTCAAAAAAGCAAAATTAAATCTCCTGTGATTCAATGTTGTAAAACAATAAAACATGAAAACTTCCAAGGGGGGGGGGGATTACTTTTTATAGGCACTGTACATACTGTATATATATCTCATTAATGAAGAAAGATGCAAATAAGATATAAATAATAATTGATGTTTAGTTCCACCTTTAACGTCTGGTAGTTCAATCTTTTTTTTCGCCTTATGATTTTCTTGAGGTAAATTTCCTCCTTAGGTCATATCACTATATCACTATATTTCTAAACAAAATTGTTGATAATCACAGGGGACTTGCAATGTCTGCTCTGAAGACCCTTCCACAGATGTGTCAAGTAGTATCTGATGAGGCGGATGTTTAGATTGTCAGGTGATCCATTTCTTCCATCACATTTGTGCTTCTGAAACTTGGTGTCAATGTTTTCAAAACCATCCTGAATGTTTTGTCTCCAGTCTCAGTAATCTCAGGCCAGGTATTCCCAAGAGTCAGTGAGGATGTTCCTTCCAGTCCCTTGTATTCATCTCAACAATTTTGCTCAGGAAATATATTGAAGTGCAGGTATGGGCTCCAAATATAAAAGTGCATTGCCTGAAGCAAACAAAATCCTTCAGTGTGTTAGTGTCATTTCTATAAAGGGCAAAAAGGCATTTAGCTAAAACGAGATGGTAAACAGAGATTAGTCATTGTATTTTACCCTACAGTAAATGCTGATCAGAGTAATGAATCACATATGTCCATAGTAAAATTTCACTTTCATCATTTATCACATAATAACAATTTCCACCAAATTATTTTTTATTGCTCTGTGTGTTTAATAATCTTAGCCATCAATCATCTTTTATACACTAACAACTTATTTTAAGAGATTTTAATTTCTTTAATGGGATTTTAACTGGATTTATTTCCAGCCTGGATGATTAGTGTCTGAAGCAGAAATGGGTCATTATTTTTTTGAAATAATTAACGCAAGTTTTGATGTAAGCATTGCGTACATTGGCAGATGAGTTAAACATTGATGGGAATCACATTTGTTTCAGCTTTCCCTATCAAGAAATTTATCACACCATCATATTAATCTTATTTGTTGCAGAACTAACTTTTTGGAGGGTTGGTTTATCATTGATTATAATCCAGTCTGACTTCAAAATGGCACAGCAAACATCTTAATCAGTCTGTCAGAACTGAAAATCATTCACCCTGGTTTTGTGAGTCCTGAGGTAGCTAATGAAGCCAATGTGGTTCTGGATTCCCTTCCACAGATGAGGCAAGTGGTGCCTGATGGGTGAATATTTAGTTTGTGATGTGATCCATTTCTTTCATCACATCAGGAAATTTGTGTCTTCCTCAAGCATGGTGTTCTCAATACCATCCTGACTGCCTTGTCTCCAATCTCAGTGAGCTCAGGCTAGATATTCCCAAGAGTCAATGAGGAAATTGCAGTTTTCTCAAGGAAGTTTTGAATCTGTGCTAAAGTTGTTTCCATAGAGTGAAGATATCATCACAGATGAGAGAAGCCTAGTCATATTGTTTCAGCCAATGGAATTTGTCACCAATCATTAGGGGATCTTTAGCAAGGTTCATATATCTTTTATGTCCAAGGCATAATGCAGCAGAAAGTATCACTGTTCAGAATATTGTATACTGAATGTAAGTACAAATAACCTGAAAGAGAAAGAGAAATGTATGTCCTTATCACAATAAATTTTTGCTGCACTGTCAAATGAGCCTGAAAATATACTAAAAGCATTTTTTTTAAATGAAGATGCTGCAAACTTGAAATTAAGACACAAAATGCTAGGAACATTCATCAGGTCAGGCAACATCTTAATTGTTCCAGTTTGAGCCTTTTTGTCGCAACTGGGAATAGAGCAAATGGGTTAATTTTAAGTTGCAGTGGAAGTGAGTGAAAGTGGAAAGATCACAGGGAAGAGCAGAAGGGAGACAGAAACCACCCAGGGTGAAAAGGCTAAAAAAGCAGATGGAAATCTCGCTGGAGAGCAGAGCAGTTCTTCTTCAAGGTGAAGAGAAGTCGCAGTGAATCCAATATTAAATGAAAATCGGCAAACTGCAAATGCTGGAAATCTGAAATCAAAATGAAATATGTTGCAAGGGTAATCAACAGTTTGGGTAGCATCTGAAGGAGCAGAAAGAGGGTTAACTGGAAGAAAATAAATTTGTGCCATCTTCTAGTAATTCTTCTTTTTCTACCATTATGTTCATCAGAGTCCGTACTTGGTTTTGTTCATTATAGTCTTTATGTACACACCATGCAAACAAACCTTCCTTCCAGGCTTCATAAAAGTTGGGGAGATCCATCTTGATCAGCAGACATCTTCAGAATCATCTTTCCTCTGTACATTACCCTCAGTGTACAAATGAATTTTAGATCTTTGCTTCATTTTAGACAACAGAAAATCAATGAAAAGGAAGGGATTAATCAATAAATACTCATAATCAATGTCAGATCAAAATATTTTAAAGCATTTCACAATTAATTGGTTTTGGACTAGAATGCCTATGTGGTTAAATACTTGGATATAGAGTGTGAAGTTGGCCTTTTAAAGCTGTTGTATTCAAAGACAAAAACAAACATCCTTTTCACATGTTTTTATATTATTAATAGATATTACCTAAATGCTTATATTAATCACTGTACTATAATGTATGGCCAATTACACCAAGATACTTAATGGTTGGAGGGTCATGGAAATTGCAGTGTAAGTGGCAAAGTAAAATCGATAATCTGATAGTTTTTATAACACCTTCTATGCTCGCTTTGAAAGGGAGAATACAACTATTGCTGTGAAGATCCCTGCTGCATCTGATGACCCTGTGATCCCTGTCTCAGAAGCCAATGTTAAACTATCTTTAAAAAGAGTGAATCCTCGCAAGGCAGAAGGTCCCAATGGAGTACCAGGTAAGGCTCTGAAAACCTGTGCTAACCAACTGGTGGGAGTATTCAAGGACATTTTCAACCTCTTACTGCTACGGGCGGAAGTTCCCACTTGCTTCAAAAAAGCAACAATTCCACCTTGTTGCTTACAGTGCCTAAGAAGAATAATGTGAGCTGCCTTAATGACTATCGCCTGGTAGCACTCACATCTACAATGATGAAATGCTTTGGGAGGTTGGTTATGACTAGACTGAACTCCTGCCTCAGCAAGGAACTGGACCCATTGCAATTTGCCTGCCTCCACAGTAGGCCAACAGCAGATGCAATCTCAATGGCTCTCCACATGGCTTTAGACCACCTGGACAACACAAACACCTATATCAGGATGCTGTTCATTGACTGTAGCTCAGCATTTAATACTATCATTTCCACAATCCTGATTGAGAAGTTGCAGAATCTGGGCCTCTGTACCTCCCTCTGCAACTGGATCCTCGACTTCCTAACCACAATCTGTGCATATTGGTGATAACATAACAACCTGGCGCACCTCAGGGGTGTGTGCTTAGCCCACTGCTCTACTCCCTATATACCCATGACTGTGTGGCTAGGCATAGCTAAAACATCATCTATAAATTTGCTGTCGATACAACCATTGTTGGTAGAATCTCAGATGGTGACGAGAGCGCTCAGCATCACTGTCAGTAAATTGAAAGAGTTGATTGTGGACTTCAGGAATGGTAAGATGAAGGAACACATACCAATCCTCACAGAGGAATTAGAAGTGGAGAGAATGAGCGGTTTCAAGTTCCTGGGTGTCAAGATCTCTGAGGACTTAACCTGGTCCCGACATATTGATACAGTTATAAAGAAGGCAAGACAGCGGCTATACTTCATTAAGAGTTTGAAGAGTTTTGGTATGTTAACAAATACTCTCTAAAACTTCTGTAGATGTACCATGGAGAGCATTCTGACAGGCTGAATCACTGTCTGGTATCGGGGGAGGGGGTGCTACTGCTCAGGACTGAGAGAAGCTGAAGAAGGTTGTAAATCTAGTCAGCTCCATCTTGGGTACTGTCCTACAAAGTACCCAGGACATCTTCAGGGAGTGGTGTCTCAGAAAGGCAGCGTCCATTATTAAGGACCTCCAGCACTCAGGGCATGCCCGTTTCTCACTGTTACCATCAGGTAGGATGTACAGAAGCCTGAGGACACACACTCAGTGATTCAGGAACAGCTTCTTCCCCTCTGCCATTCGATTCCTAAATGGACAATGAACCCTTGGACACTACCTCAATTTTTTTCTAATATATAGTATTTCTTTTTTTTTGCACTATTTTTAATCTACTCACTATACGTATACTGTATAAAGTATACTAATAAGATTTACTTATTTATTATTAATATTATGTTTTTCTTCTATACTATGCATTGCATTGAACTGCTGCTGCTAAGTTAACAAATTTCACGTCATATGCTGGTGATAATAAACCTGATGCTGATTCTGATTCTGCTTGCAGAATGTGATATTCTACTGTAACTCCAAGAAGATATTCTTACATTACTCTAGGCATCATTAGCTTGTATAATTCAAATAATATAAGTTTAGAAAGTTGTTTGAGACATTTGGGGACTTACCATGTTATCAAATAAGACCATTGCAAAGTTATCACGAGGAAATCTGCAGATGCTGGAAACACACACACAATGCTGGTGGAACGCAGCAGGCCAGGCAGCATCTATAGGAAGAAGCACAGTCGACGTTTTGGGCCGAGACCCTTCGTCAGGATTAACTGAAAGAAGAGGTAGTAAGAGATTTGAAAGTGGGATGGTGAGGGGGAGATATGAAATGATAGGAGAAGACAGGAGGGGAAGGGATGAATCTAAGAGCTGGAAAGTTGATTGGCAAAAGGGATACAAGGCTGGAGAAGGGAGAGGATCATGGGACAGGAGGCCTAGGGAGAAAGAAAGGGGGAGGGGAGTGCCAGAGGAAGATGGAGTGCAGGCAAGGAGTTATTGTGAGAGGGACAGAGAGAGAAAAAAGAGAGAAAAAAAGGAAAATAAACAAATAAATAAGGGATGGGGTACAAAGGGGAGAAAGGGCATTAACAGAAGTTAGAGAAGTCAATGTTCAGCTATCAGGTTGGAGGCTACCCAGATGGAATATAAGGTGTTGTTCCTTCAACCTGAGTGTGGCTTCATCTTGACAGTAGAGGAGGCTGTGAATAGAATGGGAATGGGACATGGAATTAAAATCTGTGGCCAGTGGGAGATCCTGCTTTCGCTGGCAGACAGAGCATACCTACCACCCCACCAGCCTCCGGGTCCAACATACAATTCTCCGTAACTTCCGTCACCTCCAGCAGGATCCCACCACTAAGCACATCTTTCCCTCCCCCCTCTTTCTGCTTTCCGCAGGGATCAATCCCTATGCGACTCCCTTGTCCATTCGTGCCCCCCCCATCCCTTCCCACTGATCTCCCTTCCGGCACTTATCCTTGTAAGCGGAATAAGTGCTACACATGCCCTTACACTTCCTCCCTCACTACCATTCAGGGCCCCAGACAGTCCTTCCAGGTGAGGCGTCACTTTACCTGTGTATCGGCTGGTGTGATATACTGTGTCCATTGCTCCTGGTGCAGCCTTCTATATATTGGCGAGACCCAACGCAGGCTGGAAAACCGTTTCGCTGAACACCTACGCGCTGTCCGCCAGAGAAAGCAGGATCTCCCAGTGGCCACTCATTTTAATTCCACGTCCCATTCCCATTCTGATATGTCTATCCATGGCCTCCTCTACTGTCAAGATGAAGCCACACTCAGGTTGGAGGAACAACACTTTATATTCCATCTGGGTAGCCTCCAACCTGATGGCATGAACATTGACTTCTCCAACTTCTGTTACTGCCCCACCTCCCCCTCGTACCCCATCCGTTTTTTTTTGTTTGTTTGTTTCTTTGTTTATTTATTTATTTATTCCTTTTCTCTCTCTCTCTTTTTTCTCTCTCTGTCCCTCTCACAATTACTCCTTGCCTTCTCTCCATCTTCCTCTGGCACTCCCCTCCCCGTTTCTTTCTCCCTTTTGCCAATTCACTTTCCAGCTCTTAGCTCCATCCCTCCCCCTCCCATTTTCTCCTATCATTTTGGATCTCCCCCTCCCCCTCCCACTTTCAAATCTCTTAATATCTCTTCTTTCAGTTAGTCCTGACGAAGGGTCTCGGCCTGAAACGTCGACTGTGCTTCTTCCTATGGATGCTGTCTGGCCTGCTGCGTTCACCAGCATTTTGTATGCCATTGCAAGGTTAGCTGTTGGTTAACACATAAAAGAAATAGCTTGCAATTGGTTAAATGAAGGATACAAATGCTATATGTTTGCTTAACTTGGCCAGACAGCATTGTGGGGCCTTTAATAATGCTCATTTCACCACCCTTGAATTAATCAACACGGGCCATTTGACCCATTGCTCTCTGGATGTGTCTGAAAGCACACTCCACTCCTTTTTACAAATAACTTTGTAATATTTCTGTTTTTCACCTCTTTAAAGCAGATTAAACTGCCTTACCATGCCTGTTTCTTGAGATAGTGCCCCGAAAGAGAGAAAACCTTAGAGAATGTAACTGCTGGGATCTGGAGCAACAAACAATCTGCTGAAGCTGATGGGTCTATGGGGTATTGGGAGTGGGGTAGGGGGAACTGTTGACGTTTCCGGTCGAAGCTCTGTATTAGGACTCATTTGAGTTCTCATGCAGGATCTCGACCTGAAACATCAACAATTCTTTCCCTCCCACAGATGCTGCTCAATCCGTTGAATTCTTCCAGCAAATTATCTGTCACAAAGAGAGGAATTGCCATCAGATCTTAAACTCAAAAGATTTTATGCAATGTCACTGCACACATGGGAATAAAAACAAACAACTATAGGAACAAGTATTTGACCATCCTATCTAATACACGTGCTTCAATTTCTTCAGCTTACAGTACTACCACTGAAAAAAAGCAAATGAATTCCAGATCAGCTTTTTCCTATTCTTTCTCAACCTGCTATTTTTGCAGCAGCTTAAAATGCATGGCAGAATTGTGGACCCATTCAATAGCTTCCACTGAGCTCACGTGGATATTGCGAAAGAATATTTTAAGTTAAGGACTGATGATGTGAACTGCAGTCTGACTTGTGTGGCTACAATTGAAGCAGGGAGGTTTTTGTTCATTGTCCACTTGTGCAGCTTGTGGTGTCTGGCCCCAGGGCCCATTCTCAAGTTATTCAGGCTGAATCAGGTTAAATTCAGGTACACAACTTGTTCCATTCAGAACTTTCACCAGAGTCCAGTCTGTAATTTTAGTGATTAGCCTAGACTTGTGCCAGAAGTATGGTCTTGAGTCTCAGCTACATTGATAGCCCTCCAATAAGAACCAAGAGATTATGTTGCATTGGTGGGGGATTTCTAAAATTCCATGAATGCCTCAGTTACTATCAATTAATAGCATACTCAAAGTAAGATTAAAACATAGTGCTGGTTTGATGTGTGTGATTGTGAGAAACCAAGCTAGTTGGGTTAATCTCAGAATTCAAAAATTTGTCACCCTTAGATCACTATCAATTCAATTCACACTGGACATATTTTCCCCAATTTCTTTTTAATGCATTGTATATGTAAGTTTCAGACCTCAGATTTAGATTTCCAGATATAAGTAGCATACTTGGCTCAATATTATGTGACAAGGAATGGTTAGGAATGAACCCCGTCCTAATACAATATTTATGGTGCAAGAAAGGGAAAAAAAACACTCCTGCTTAAGGAACAATTCTTTCTTTTTTTTTGTGAATAGGAAGATACCTGCTGTTAATTTTCAGGAAAATTTTGATTCTTTTTGAATCAAGGTGCTACTTTAAACCACTTGCATCCCAGCAGGGACTGCACTGTAATCCGTATGTAGATCATAATTTTAGGAAGAATTTAATGAAATTCTACTTAATTTTCCTATCAGTTCTAATACAGCCATATTATGTGTTGCACAACCAAAACCTGTACCAATAGCTGAGAGAGGTAGCAGTGCTAATCAAGTCAATATAAAACTGGAAATATTAAATATAACTATCCTTAAGCAAAGAATGTACGCACATGAAAAATTAGCAATGGAAAGAATTTTGGGTAGTGTTGATGGAGTGGAAAGGTTTAATTAGTTGTTCCTGTAATACTAGGTTTATGTCTTATTGTTCTAAGTAGCAACTGAAACAATCTTTGAGTTTCAGTTCTAAGCAGAATCATTATTATGATCAGACAATACTAAGGTCAATGTCACTTAGACAAATATTTTTAGATTTACATTAAGCTGCTTGATGCAATATCATAATGATTTAATATCATTAGAATTGTTTCACGTTTTTGAATATAGACTGTCCCCAGTTGCAATTGCCTGACTTATGGACATATGATTGAACTCTGATAATATTGTTGAATTTAAATGTCGAAGGTACGCGCACATGTTCATTCGTACAAATAATGAAACTAATCGCTTCTCTCTCTTCTTTTAGTAAGTGTTCTTTCTTATCAGTCTTATGTATTTTGATGCTATTCTTTACAATTGCAGAGGGGTGGTTACCAACAGATCTTTCAGTGTTTTCTGAGTAATGGACAAAATTGATTTATCGATGTCTGTATAAACCTGTATGGTACCTGAGAACAACCTGTATTTCATGCATTTTATACAAAGATCAAGCTTAGAACAAATTCACACATAATAAAGTTTCAAACTTTCTTATAACCTTGGAATTAGCTTCAATCATGGCCTCTTTTTTACTGTTTTAATTTTTTACTTTACAGAATTATTTATTACATATATTGTTATTTTTTTCAATTAAAGGTAACAATATCTAGATTTAATTTGCAGGAAATAGGTCTTGACCTATATTAAGAACTTCCTTATGAGTTAAATCTACAATTTCCTGTCCACCTTGTTGCTTTGCTTAATTAAATAATCCTCTTCAATAAGGCACTGCTCATGACCTAAATTTAAAGCAGGTCCTCTTTAAAAAGTTGTTGTATAAAAAGAAGGCACTGCCAATCACTGTTGAGTCTTTGGGTTAAAATATTTCTGTAAGTGGTAAAGGAAATTGCAGAGTTCCTTAGCTGATGGGAAGAAGGGAAGGGTCTGAAACAGGGAGAAGGAAAGCAGCACAATTTCAATAAGAAATAGATTCTGGATTGGCAGAACAGGTAGTTACATATCTTCCAATTTTTTTTTATACTCAGCACATATCAGCCCTTTAATAAAATTAAGTACTCTGCCAGGATGAAAAACATAGGGCTCAAACCTTCTGGATGGCATGGTGGCCTAATAGTTAGCACAAGGCTTTAAAGTACAGGTAAGGTAGGTTCAATTCCCACCACTGCCTGTAAATTCAAAGTAGATTTATTATCAAAGTATATATATGTCACCATATACCTACCACCTTGGGATTTATTTTCTTGCTGGCATTTACAGGAAAATAAAGTACAATAGCATTTCTGAAAAACATAACAAAGACTGACAAACGGCCAATGTATGAAGGAGTATAAAGACAAAGCAGACACCTTTGGTCAGTGGCATTGATCATGCAGTACAGAGTTCCTCATTGTACTGGGCTTCCTAAATTTAATGAAATTGACTTAGATTAAAGCAAATCTAAGAAATGGAGTGAAGGGCACTACTGCTGAGAAATGTTCACCTCGTTTTGGTGCAGATTTGGTATGGTGGAACAAGATAGCACAAGAGTGCGGCTTGGTCAGGATCTGTGTGTTGTGCTAGTTTTTACCAAAGAAAATGACAGAAATAACTTGACTGAAAAAAAATATTTGTGGAAGGTGGATGTAATGTCTGAAAGCTCACTATGGTAAGTAATGAAGGCAGAGCTAGCAACACTGGCAAAATGATGGAGGAACTCAGCAGATCATGCAGCATCTATGGAGGGGAATAAACAGTTGATGTTTCGGGCTGAGGTCCTTCTTCAGGACAGGACAGGAAGGGGGAAGAAGCAGAATAGAAAGGTGGTGGGAGGGGAAGGAAGGTAACAGGTGAAGCCAGACGGATGGTGAATCTGAAATGCTGGAAGGTGATAGGTGGAAAAGGTAATAGGCCGGAGAAGAATGAACGTGATGGAAGGGGGGAGGGGGGAGCGGGCCAAAGGAGAAAGAGACAGAGGAGGGTCCCAACGGGCAGGTGATAGACAGGTGAGGAGAAGAAACGAGGTTAGAAGTGAGCCAGCATAGGGAATGGAAGAAACGTTTAAGGTTAAGATTGGATCAATGGTGAATTGGCCATTTGGATTCAGAACGGACTTGTCAAAAAAAGGCAGAGAGTAGCAGTCAAAGGGACTTGCTCTAACTGGAGGTCTGTGATTAGTGGTGTTCTGCAGGGTGCTGTACCGTGAGTTCTGTTGTTTGTGATGTATATAAACGACTGATGAAAATATAGATGGGTGGCTTAGAAAGTTTGTAGATGATACGAAGAATGGTAGTGTTGTGGATAGTATAGATGACTGGCAAAGAATACAGCAGGATATAGATCAGTTACAGTTATGGACAAAGAAATGACAGGTGGAGTTCAACCTGTCCAAATGTGAAATGTTGCACATTGGTTGGTCAAACGCAGAGAGACAGCACACTCTGTTAACAGCTAGACTCTCAACAGTGTTGAGCAGCAGAGGGATCTTATGGTCCAAGTTCAGAGCTCCCTGAAAGTGGCAAGACAGTTTGATAGGGTGGTTAAGAAGGCATCTGTCACTCTTATCTTTATTAGTTGAAGTACTGAGTTCAAAAGTCAGGAAGTTATGTTGCAGCTTTATAAAACTCCAGTTAGATCACATCAGGAGTGTGGAAAGAATGTTGAGGCTTTGGAGAGGGCGCAAAGGAGGTTTACCAGGACGATACCTGGATTAGAGGGCATGTGCTACAATGAGAGGTTGGACAAACTTGGCTTGTTTTCTCTGGAGCAGTAGAGGCTGAGGGGCCATCTGATGGAGGCTTATAAGTTTATGGGAGGCATAGATAGATTAGGCAGACAGTATCCTTTTCCTCAGGGTCAAAATGTCTAATACCAGATGCCATGGACTTAAGGTGAGAGATCATTTCAAAGGAGATGTGAGGGGCAAAATTTTTACACAGAGAGTGATGGGTGGTTGGAATGCACAGCCTGGATTGGTGGTAGAGGCAAATATGCTAGGGGCATTTAAGAGATATTTGGATATGCACCTAGATGTGAGGAAAATGGAAGGATTTGCATGTTGTGTAGGCATGAAGGATTAGTTTTGCTGGCCACTTAATTATTAACTTATTTGGTTCCACAATCTGGGCTGAAAGACCTATTCCTGTGCTGTACTGTTCTATATTCTATGTTCTATGAGGGTGCATGGGAGGGGAGAAATGACCAAAAGTAGAGAAGTCGATGTTCATTGCAACAGATTGATGGAATTTGAGGCGTTGCTCCTCCAACCTGAGGGTGGCCTCATTGTGATAGTAGAGAAAGCCAAGGACCGACATGTTGGTATGACAGTGGGAATTGGAATTGAAATTGAAATGGTTGCCACTGGAAAATAATGCTTGCTGTGGATGGAGCGATGGTGCCGGCAGAAGCAGTCCCCCAGTTTACACCAGGTCTCACCATTGTAGAGGAGGCTGCATTGGGAGCATCTGATTCAGTAGATGACCCCAACAGACTTGCAGGTGAAGTATTGCCACAGCTGGAAGGACTGCTTTGTGCCATGTATGGAGGTGATGGACGAATGGGCAGGTGTGGCACTTCTTCTGCTTACAAGGATAAAAGCCAGGAGGGAGATTTGTGGAGGTGAGGTGAAGATATATTTGGTTGAAGTTGTAGAGGATGACATGTTGGAATTGGAGGCTCAAATGGTAGTAGGTAAGGACAAGAGGAACTCTACCCCTATTAAGATGGTGGTAAGATGGGATGAGGGTGGATGTCCAAAGTATGGAGGAATTGCAGCATTAAAGGTGGAAGAAGGGAAACCCCGTTCTTTGAGACAGGTGAACATCTCTGGAAAGGAAAGCCTCAACCTGGGAACAGATGCGGCAGAGATGAAAGAGCTGAGAAAAGGGATTGGCAATTTTACAAGTGACAGAGTGGGAAGAAGTATAGTCAAGATAGTTCTAAGAGTCAGAAAGTTTATAAAAAATATCAGAATAGTTTGTCTCTAAAGATGGAGATAGAGAGATCAAGAAAGTGGGGGGAGGTGTCAGAAATGGACCAAATGAATTTAAGGGCAGGGTGGAAATTGGAAGCAAAGTTGATGAAATTGACAAGCTCGGCATGGATGCACGAAGATGCACCAATTCAGTTGTCAATTTAGCACAGAAAGAGTTGGGGGGTGTTATCAGTGAATTCTATGTAGCCAACAAAAGGCAGTCATTGCTGGGGCCCATGGGAGTACAGATGGCTACACCCTGTAATTGGAAAGTAGTCAACACCCAGCTAGCAGCAAAGGCTGGAGAAGTTGTGGAACAAATGTTATATCACATGCTACACACAAATGTTAAAGAGTCATATTCCTTTAAAAAATGAATAAACTCACACAAACCATCAATGATCAGCAAATTGTATATTATGCCAGCAGTTAACTATTGAAGTGTGAAATTATAGAAGTGGCAGATGGAGTTCAAAAATCAAAGGAGCTGACAAATCAGCATATAAGAAGGAGATTGAAAATTTGGCTGAATGGTACCACAACAGCCTCTCAATCCATGGCAAAACCAAAGAGCTGATTATTGACTACAGGTGGTCCATGAGCCAGTCCTCACCAGTGACCAGAGGTGGAGATGGTCAGTAACTTTAAATTCCTCAGCATTATCATTTCACAGGATATGTTCTGGGTCTAGTACATAATGGCATTACAAAAAAGGCAAGGCAGTACCTCTACTTTCTTAGAGGTTTGCAAGGATTTGTCACACTATCTAAAACTTTGCCAAACTCCTATAGATAGTCAGTGGAGAGTATACTGGCTGGTTGCATCATGGCCTGGTATGGAAATCCAATGGCCTTGAACAGAGAAACCTTCCTCACAGAGAAAACCCTCCCCACCACTGAGCATATTGACAAGGAGCACTATAGCAGGAAAGTAGCATGATCAAGGGTCACCACCACCCAGGCCATGCTCTCTCCTCACTGCTGCATCAGTAAGGAAGCACAGGACACTCAGGTTGATACTCATTGTTTATTTATTTATTATTATTTGTTTTTCTTTGTATTTGCAGTTTGGTTGTCTTTAACATATTGTTTGTCTGTCCTTGTTGTATATGTTCGTTCATTGATTCTACTGTTTGTAATTAAAGTTGAAAGTTCAAAGATGGAAGTAAATTTTATTATCAAAGTATATATACGTCACCATATACAACCTTGAGATTCATTTTCTTGTGGGCAATCACAGTAACTACAAGAAATGAAATAGAATCAATGACAAACTGCACCCAACAGGATATACAAACGGCCAATGTGCAAAAACAACAAACTGTGAAAATACAAAAAAAAAGAATGGAATAAAAAAGAAATAATAATAATAATAATAATAATAATAATAAATAAATAAACAATAAATATTAGGAGCATGAGATGAAGACTCATGCACTTAGATAATAAATTCACTTTGAACTTTACATTTTGAACCCAGAGAAGTGTGAAGTAATTCACCTTGGAAAGTCAGATTTGAAGGCTGATTACAGGGTTAATGACAAAATTCTTCACATGTGGAGGATTAAATGGTACTTGGGGTCCATGGCCATAAATTCCTCAAAGTTGCTGTGCAAGTTGATAGCGTGGTTATGTCATCACAGGTTAACGGAACACAAGCACTCATTCCTCAATCATACTTCATTTGACTTGTGCACAAGGAGAACAGTGTAGCCCCTGTCACCACACTGTTATTGATCATTTGGTAAACTGAGGTTTGGATTCCTTGCTTGCAAGATCAATTGCCATTCACAATACAGGTGTTCAAAGTCAATAGAAATGACAAGCTAACAATCGATGACACTTTGAAGTTAGCAAAGCAATTGCTGTGTGTACTTCACATCCTTTTGTTATATTCTAATCTCATCTCAAGTAAGCATGAACTGCTTTGCTCTTCAAAGATCTTTCTTGCCTGGGCTGCCTGCACTGTATCTGCAATCTATCATTGCCTGTATCATATGCTAACACTTGCCTTGCCATAATTTCTACAGTTAAAATGGTGTGAGGTGTGTTGGCCATCAGTAGTTGGGCAATTGAGTAAAAGAACCATGAGTTAATGTTGCAGCACTCTAAAACCCAAGTTAGATCACACTTGGAATATTGTGTTCAGTTCTGGTCACCTTATTATACCAAGGATGTAAAAGCTTTAGAGAGGGTACGAAAGAAATTTACCAGGATGCTTTCTAGATCTTTCTGTCTCTATCTCTGGAGACAGCTTATCTACTGATGTCCACTATAAGCCTACTGACTCTCACAGCCATCTGGACTATTCCTCTTCTCACCCTGTCTCTTGCAAAAATGCCATCCCCTTCTCGCAATTCCTCCGCTGCATCTGTTCTCAGGATGAGGCTTTTCATTCCAGGACGAGGGAGATGTCCTCCTTTTTTAAAGAAAGGGGCTTCCCTTCCTCCACCATCAACCCTGCTCTCAAATGGATCTCCCCCATTTCATGCACATCTGCTTTCACTCCACCCTCCCATCATCCCACTAGGAATAGGGTTCTCCTGGTCCTCACCTACCACCCCACCAGCCTCCGGGTCCAACATATTATTCTCCATAACTTCCGCCACCTCCAATGGGATCCCACAACTAAGCCATCACTCCCTCGCCACCCTCTTTGCTTTCGGCAGGGATTGCTCCCTACGCGACTCCCTTGTCCATTCGTCTCCCCCCCCCCATCCCTCCCCACTGATCTCCCTCCTGGTACTTATCCTTGTAAGTGGAACAAGTGCTACACATTCCGTTACAGTTCCTCCCTTACTACCATTCAGGGCCCCAGACAGTCCTTCCAGGTGAAGCGACACTTCACCTGTGAGTCGGCTGGGGTAATATACTGCATCCGGTGCTCCCGATGTGGCCTTTTATATATTGGCGAGACCCGACGCAGACTGGGAGAGCATTTCACTGAACACCTACTCTCTGATCGCCAGAGAAAGCAGGATCTCCCAGTGGCCACCCATTTTAATTCCATATCCCATTGCCATTCTGATATGTCTATCCATGGCCTCTACTGTAAAGATGAAGCCAGACTCAGGTTGGAGGAACAACACCTTGTATTCCGTCTGGGTAGCCTCCAACCTGATGGCATGAACATTGACTTCTCAAACTTCTGCTAATGCCCCACCTCCCCTTCGTACCCCATCCGTTATTTATATACACACATTCTTTCACTCTCTCTCTCCTTTTTCTCCCTCGGTCCCTCTCACCATACCCCTTGCCCATCCTCTGGGTTCCCCCCCACCTTGTCTTTCTCCCTGGGCCTCCTGTCCCATGATCCTCTCATATCCCTTTTGCCAATCACCTGTCCAGCTCCTGGCTCCATTCCTCCCCCTCCTGTCTTCTCCTATCATTTTGGATCTCCCCCTCCTCTTCCCACTTTCAAATCTCTTATTAGCTCTTCTTTCAGTTAGTCCTGATGAAGGGTCTCAGCCCGAAACGTCGACTGTACCTCTTCCTAGAGGTGCTGCCTGGCCTGCTGCGTTCACCAGCAACTTTGATGTGTGTTGCCTGTCTTAGATCAGTTAGGATCACTGCTTTATTTTGAGAATGTGAAATGTCAGAATAATAGTAGAGAGAATGATTTATTTCAGCTTTTATTTCTTTCGTCACTTTCCCAGTGGGTCAGAAGTTTACATACACTTTGTTAGTATTTGGTAGCATTGCCTTTAAATTGTTCAACTTGGGTCAAACGTTTTGGGTGGCCTTCCACAAGCTTCTCACAGTAAGTTGCTGGAATTTTGTTCCATTTCTCCAGACAGAACTGTGTAACTGAGTCAGGTTTGTAGGCCTCCTTTCTCGCACATGCTTTTTCAGTTCTGTCCACAAATTTTCTATCGGATTGAGGTAAGAAAATGATGGCAAGTCTGGTTCATCCTTGGGAGCAATTTCCAAACGTCTGAAGGTAGCATGTTCATCTGTACAAACAATAGTACGCAAGTGTAAACACCATGGGACCACGCAGCCGTCATACCGCTCAGGAAAGAGACAAATTCTGGCTCCCAGAGATGAACATACTTTGGCGCGAAAAGTGCAAATCAATCCCAGAACAACAGCAAAGAACCTTGTGAAGATGCTGGAGGAAACAGGTAGACAAATATCTATATCCACAGTAAAATGAGTCCTATATCGACATAACCTGAAAGGCTGCTCAGCAAGGAAGAAGCCACTGCTCCAAAACCGCCATAAAAAAGTTTGCAAGTGCACATGGGGACAAAGATCTTACTTTTTGGAGAAATATCTTCTGGTCTGATGAAACAAAAATTGAACTGTTTGGCCATAATGACCATCATTACATTTGGAGAAAAAGGGTGAGGCTTGCAAGACGAAGAACACCATCCCAACCGTGAAGCATGGGGGTGGCAACATCATGCTGTGGGGGTGCTTTGCTGCAGGAGGGACTGGTGCACTTCACAAAATAGATGGCATCATGAGGAAGGAAAATTATGTGAATATATTGAAGCAACATCTCAAGACATCAGCCAGGAAGTTAAAGCTCGGTCGCAAATGACCCCAAGCATACCTCCAAAGTTGTGGAAAATTGCTTAAGGACAACAAAGTCAAGGTATTGGAGTGGCCATCACAAAGCCCTGACCTCAATCGGGAAGAAAATTTGTGGGCAGAACTGAAAAAGCATGTGCGAGCAAGGAGGCCTACAAACCTGACTCAGTTACACCAGTTCTGCCTGGAGGAATGGAAAAAAATTTCCGCAACTTGCTGTAAGAAGCTTGTGGAAGGCTACTGAAAATGTTTGACCCACATTAAACAACTTAAAGGCAATGCTACCAAATACTAACAAAGTGTATGTAAACTTCTGACCTACCGGAAAAGTGATGAAAGCAATAAAAGCTGAAATAAATCATTCTCTCTACTATTATTCTGACATTTCACATTCTTAAAATAAAGTAGTGATCCTAACTGACCTAAGACAGGGAATGCTTTCTAGGATTAAATGTCAGGAATTGTGAAAAACTGAGTTTCAATGTATTTGGCTAAGGCGTATGTAAACTTCTGACTTCAACTGTATCTGATGCTCTAAACCTTAAATATGATAATGTCCACTGAAGATTTATATAACTTCTATAAATTGTTTTGCCAAATAAACATCAAACGTTCAATGGCCACTGTTTGTTAATCAGCCAATCAAGTGGTAGCAATTCAATGCATAAAAGCATGCAGACATAGTCAAGAGGTTCAGTGGCTGTTCAGACCAAATATCAGAATGGGGGAAAATGTGCTCTAAGTGACTAACCATGGAATGATTGTTGGTGCCAGACAGGGTGGTTTGAGTATCTCAAGGTTTGTTGATCTCCTGGAATTTTCACATACAACAGTCTCTTGAACAGGGGTTCCCAACCTCTTTTTTGCCACGGACTTCTACCATTAACCGAGGGGTTTGTGGACCCCTTTTTGGGAACTCCTGTTCTAGGGTAACTTTACACAGAATGGTGCAAAAACAAAAATATATCCAGAGAGCAGCAGTTCTGTAGGTGAAAATGCCTTGTTAATGAGAGAGGTCGGAGGAGAATGGCCAGACTGGTTCCAGCTGGCAGGAAGGTGACTGTAACTCAGATAACGTGTTACAACAGTGTTGCGCAGTAGAGCACATCTGAATGCGCAACACATCGAATCTTGAAGTGGATGGTCTACAGCAGCAGAGGATCATGAGCATATACTCGGTGGCATATTAGGTACAGGAAGTACCAAATAAAGTAGCCTCAGAGTGTATAACTCGGCGCTCTCCCTCTGTCTTGCTACTTGACTTCCTGTGGACACTATATTTTCTTCCTTTGAGCTGCCACTGTTGATGTTAGGATGCTGTTGCCTCTGACTTACCCTCCGTGAATTATTTCCAATACTTACAATTTGATCACAAACATTTCTTAACATCCTCTGGCCACAGTGTACTCAGGCAACAACAGTACATCCAAGCCAAGTGAGGTTTTTGGATGCACTTGCACAATACACTTGAAGCACTGTGACTCAGTCTGAACTTGAGTCAGACGGAGTAATAATTCCATGGACGATAGGAGCTCTTTAGGTAGCAAACTTTTCCTTAAGATATGAAAGCTCAACCACCACAAAAACAACGTTAAATGACCTCACTAGAATCCTCTGCCAATTTTTCCTCATGTTCCACCTGATCTCTGTTTCCTTGCAATGTCCAAACATGCCAATGTTGTCTTGAACTCTGCAAATGTATTATGGACTCTTCCCTGAACTATTTGCTACTGAAAACTGTGAAATTTCATATTGCTCCAAAGATGCTAAGCCCCTGACAAAATGAACTTGGTCTGTTCAAAGCTGACCACCTTCCATTTTGGAGTAGCTCACCATATTTTACATTTTGCTTTCTTTTCACTTCATGGTAGCCTCAACAGATGTTTCACTAATTCGCTCGAGTATCTATGTCCAATATAATTGCTTTACTTTGAGTCCTTCAGTGAAGTAAACATGTTTTGCTCTTGTTAGAAGATAGTACAGAAATAAACACTCGAAACACATAGTTTTCAGATACACTGCTAGTACTCTCTTTATGTAGAGAAGGGATTCATTGATATTACCAGCCTGCAACACAACCCTACTTCTGAAAATAGCAAATTTCTACTCACTGCAATGTGACTTCAGCAAAGCTCAGTGACATAGTCCTAGCCATGACCAAGAGAAGTGTACTAGATATCATAGGCATGTACTTGTTTCCATTCTATCCACACCTTAACTGGTAGAGTCCCTCCTGAACTTGTACCCAAAGTGATTTTACCCTTCCTCTACAGATAGTTTGAGGTACCTCCAATGTACATATCAGCCTGTAGTGGGGTGATACTCAGCAACATTACTGCTTATCACAGCAATTGTGATTAATAATGCAAAATTTGACTACTACATCCTCTTCTTCAGTGTTCAATAAACTCCATTAACTGTATCTGTTTCCTCTCTTCATCATCTGACATCAAGTTGTGAATGGACTGTTACACAATTAACCCCTTACATCCGAGATAAATTGAGACTTTGCAGTGGTAAATTCCTGTGATACTTCATTTCATTCTTGTGACATTATGAAAGCTGACACATTGAATAATCTGGTAAAACAGAAGATGTTGGAAGTACACTGAAGGTCAAGCAAAATCTGTCTGAGAATGAACCAGATTTGTTGTTTCTAACTGATGATCCATAGCCAGAAACTTCTAAACAGACACTGTCAAGTTATGGATCTTAGTTAACATCTCCTCACACGGTGGTGGGGAGAGGTGATGTTACAGAGCCGCTTACAGCCTCAGGTTCTCCTAACATGCTTCATAGCCAATGATGCACTTTTCAAATGCAATGAACAAGCCAAATTCCTCTGAAAATTTCCTCCTGATATGTATTTGACTTGTGTGAGAAGAATAGATTTTAAGAAAATTCAAGACCCTTCTGCATCTTAGAATGGAAGTCCAGCTGACTAGCATGTCTGATAATCATTCATTGACTATCCTGACCTGGTTGAAGTTCTGAATACCTCAGTCATACCATCACCATGTATAAACAGACAACAGTGACAATATATAAAGACCAGAAGATACAGGAGATGGTGTAATGACCAAGCAGCTTAGCATCCTAGTGTTTGAAAAGACTTGTCAGAGCATTATTTCTGTTTGATGACATTCACATTTTTAACCTTGAACTGGTAACCTTTGTCTCTGAACTGTGTGCAAATTGTCGAGATTCAAATCCAAACAAGATGGTTAAAATTGGACGGTTTATGAAACAGAATTACCAACGTTGTTATGCTGACAGCTCATTTCCATTTAAAGCATATCTGACATATTTAAGTAAGATTTACTCTACTGTGATTGATGTTATATAAAGCTAAGGAGATATGAAAATTCTATACCAGTTCATCAGTATAGAAAAAAAATCATTTTATCTCAGCCAACCAGGGAACAAAGATATACAACAATGTACATTTATCTAGCATCTATATTGTATAATAAATTGACACAGCTAGAAACGATACATAATCAAGGGCTTGCTCAAAGCAATAGATATTGTTCAGTGTCTTAAGCAGAGAGTTATGCAGTAATGGACAGACTTAGGGTAGAATTCTAGAGTTTAGGGCCTTGATAGCTGAAGACAGAAGCAGAGCTCAAAAGTAAATTGATGATGGATTCTGTTTTATTGTGATAATACTGTGCTTCATATAAATATACTCAGTGGTGTGGAAGGCTTTATCAGCAGCTCCAGGGCAAGGATAGTGCAGATGAGGTGAGAGTTAGAGGGGTTCACGATTTTCAGTACGTTATGGATGTTGAGAAGGATATGAAATAAAGGGGAGCTAAAGGTATAGAGTATCTTGTGCATGGAGATGACAGCTTTTATCATCAAGCATTTATGGAATGGGAGCACTTCATTAAAGCACATAAGTAGTAAATAAGCAAAACTTGATGAAGTTTCGATAGGGCCAAAAGAGCATCAGGAGCAACTGAATTTATGGAGTTTGAAATGTTGGAGGAAGAGAGAATTGTAACTGTCAGAAAATCAGATGCGTATAGGTAAACCAGCTGCAAAGAATACATCGAGCTTGTAGAAAACTGATGTTAATGAAAATTTCCACAGAAGGCTGGTTGAAACTGCTGGAATATCAGCGTGGACTGGATTTGATTAGCTCCATTTGTCGCATATACGTTGAAACATACAGGGAAATATGCCATTTTGTGTTGATGGCCAACACAGCTTGAGGATTGTGCTGGAGGCAGCCATCAAGTGTCACCATGGTTCTGGTGCCAAGATAGCATGCCCACAACCTACTAAGCCTAACCGTACAGCTTTGGAATGTGGGAGGAAACCAGGACACCCAGAGGAAACTGATGCGGTCACAAGGAGAACATACAAATTCCTTACAGGCAGTGGTGGGAATCGAACCCTGACCAGTGATTGCTGGCACTGTGAAGTGATTGTGATAACCATGACACTACCATGCTGCCGGGCCAAATTCCCAGAACGTTTGTGAAGCCAAATGAGTACACTTTAAAATAAATATTTGTAGTTATTGTTCACTTTCCTGCTGCTGGAAGCTTGTTTCTTCCCCAACATATCTTTATGGATGGGATGCAGCTTGCTAAGTTTAGAGGCCATCAGTTAAATAAAAGAGAGTACAACATCAAAAGGTTACTTGCACATCACCATGCCATGATACCTGGCAGCTCATGTGTTAAGAAGAGTCAGGTTTCATTGAGAAAGATTGGTTAATGGACCATTTAGCAGCCGAGCAGTTATGACAGCTGCCACAGGATTGATGAGGAGTTCTGAGAAACATCAAACTTGGAACATCTATAGAACACAACCATTTTTGGACATACTAAAATGAAGGGTAACATGCATAATCAGAATGTTACTGAATGAGGAAACAGGGCTGAGTCAGTTCAAGTTCAAGTTCAATTGCCATTCAATCATACATGAATACCCATGGAATGAGGCAGTGTTACTCCAGGACCAAGGTGCAAACCACAGTAGCAACAGTCATCCAAGACTCTGAGTCCATAGGTGTGGAAGCAGTCCGCAGTCGATCACAATACGGCATGTCTTCTGCCAAGCGAACGCAGCACCAACTCCAGCATGGACACCACTCAACACCATCTCCAGCTAACTGCAACGCCTCCCCTTGGGCAGCTGCTAACAGGCGGCGCTGTGACTTGAGGCCTAGTCCTCACCACGACTGAAGCCCCGCAGCTCCCTCACCATCCACCCCAATCATTCACCAACAAACCAATTCCACACCACCAATGTTCAACAGTGTTTCTTTGCTGCGATCACAAGAAAACTGTCCCAAGATGATCGCTCGCTGTTGGACTGCACACCTCCTTCACACACTGATTCCTCTCTGTCTCAGGCAGCATCACAGTCCACAGCAAGTCCGGCTTCTTCAGTTTCACTTCCAATGAGCAAATACGCTAATGGTCTAGATTTTCATTACTTTAGTTTTTAATGTCCAACAGGGTCTTATAATCGTAAAAAAAACGTTAAAAAAAATACAATAACATCTTTGGTTGACCCCATAGGAGCCGTTGTGTCTAAGTGCACCTCCGTCTTACTGGAATTAGGAGCGTACTTGGGTCATTATAAAGGAGAGGAGATAGTTGGTCTGATAACAGAGAGGGTAGATGATGGTATGCTCACTTTAGGATGTTTATGTTGTGAATAGTCTGATTCACACTGAAAACTGAAGATCCTTACTTAATACCACCTGAGCTTTGTTTGTTTTCAGCCCTAACTCTGTGACGGTTGGCTTGGCTGACACCATCCATGAGACTTCGTTTGCAAGACTGTCTTGTAGGTGCAGTGACCCCCACAATGGCCAAGCCTTAGGTCGACAGATCTTGAGCCCCTGTCCCCAGCAGTGCTTTAATAACTTTTGATATCTTGAGCAGTTTCTTGTTTCCAAATGCCTTTGACTTTGAAATGGACTGAAATAATAAATAAGATGGGAGAAATATTTAAAGCACTCTATTAATTAACTGGGAAACATAACTATAGAAATAAAAAAACAAACAAAAACAACTAATTTATCTCTTTAATTACGTCCATTAACCACTCTCAAAAGAATGCTGCAATGCTAGCTCTGATATCTGTGAGAAGCATAAAGGTAAGTGGTTGGAGACAAAGTGAATCGTGCCCCTTGTCTCAGAGCAATGGTAAACGCAGTGGTAGAGCAAGAAAGCAGGTCACTTGTACCTGTCCTCTAACACTTCTTTACTGTAGTGTATGCAGGCACAGATGTTGGGAACACACATTCACATTGCAACTTGCCAATTTTTGTTCATAGGATTGGTGCCTATCCAGTGTCATGCTCTGGTCTTCTGTGATGGCATCAGTGCTAGCTTTAATCCTTCTGGTGCTCCCCTTCTAGCTGTATAGTAGCTGAAATTGTGATCTTCACTGGAAATTAGACAAAGGTGTGAGTGAAAGACAGTGCTGACTTTATCATTCGTCCGTGGTGGTATCCTTCTGCTGCAGTTGGTAAAGTTTGTTCCATGCCAATCCAGAGCATTCATTGGCAGGTTGTGGAGAATGAGTCTGTGGATAGGCCCGCTAATAATCCTGGCACAAATTCTCATTTTCTACCTCCTTAACCTTGAGGGAATGATATTGAAGTAATTAAAAATGAGGCCAGTCTTAAAAGTAGCAGAAGATCTGTCCCTCAAGAATCAGAAATGTAGAAAAGTTGTGTAATATAGATAATCAAAGAAAGAAATCTTGTGAAATCCCACGATCAGAATCAGGTTTATTTTCGCTGACATAAGGAGTGAAAGTCGCTGTTTTGTGGCAACTATACACTGCAAGACATAAAAATCACTACAATTTACAATAAATAAATAGTGCAAAAGAGGAATAACAAGGTAATGTTCATGGACCATTCAGAAATATGATGGCAGAGGGGAAGAAGAGTGTGGGTCTCCAGGCTCCTGTGCCTCTTCTCCAATGGTAATAATAAGAAGAGGGCTTGTCCCGGATGGGGAGGGTCCTTAACGGTAAATGCTGCCCTCTTGAGGCACCACCTTTTGAAGATACCTTGATGATGGGGAAAGTTCTGCCCCGGTGGAGCTAAATGAGTCTACAACCCTTTGTGGCCTCTTTTGATCCTGTGCATTGGGGCCTTCATACCAGGCAGAGCACTCTCCACCAAACCTCCACCTGTTCCTTTTCAGAAAATTGCTCACGTTGGAGTTTTCCCCCCTTCCATTCAAAATGGAACATTTCGGATCAAGTTATGCTTCAGATCAGTTCACATCCAATCACTCCCAGGGAAGGAAGTCCCAAACCTACACACGCTTGATTGGAATGAGCGGCATGTTTTTTGATAGATATCAGAGAATGTGATACTCTAGTCAGACACTGGACTCCATACTGTAGTACATAGGATGTTAAGATTCGCATCCTGTTTGGAAAGAGTGTACAAAAGTAGTTACAAGTGTTTCAGCCATTCTTCATTTCACTTAGTGATTTATTATGTTCTTGGTATGACATGTAGCTACAATAAGAATGCAGACATTCTCTACAAGTTATTGATTAGGATGTGATGAATGGACCATGCATCCACCCGATCAAAACTTTTCCATAGATGGTTTCCAGTCCGTTTGGGCTGACCAGAAGTGCACTGAGAGCAGTAAGCATAAAGGAGTTGGGGGCTTACTGTTCTGGTTAACAATGGATGGTTCAATCCTGGTCATATTACGATCAAGGAACATGTTTGTAGCCCGGATATTAAACTTTTTGCTGTTGGACTCCGGCCATATTCCATCGAGATACAACACTGGGCGGCACGGGAGGTTGTTCCTGCCTGTGGCCATCGAACTTTGCAGCTCCTGCCGTGGAGGGTCAGACACCCTGAGCCAATAGGCTGGTCCTGGACTTATTTCCATCTGGCATAGTTTGCATATTGTTGTTTGATTGTTTGTGGTTTTGTATTGCTCTATTCTTGGTTGGTGCGGCTGTAACGAAACCCAATTTCCCTCGGGATCAATAAAGCATATCTATCTATCTATGAAGAAAGTTGCTTGAATCACACAAGAACACTTGCTTTTAAGTCAATAAGGTTTGTGACATTACAGACAACTTTATTGACCATGATGTGCCAACCCTGAGTGAGTATCAGTGGGTAGGACTTAAGAAAGAAACTCCGCTTCAAGAGGGGAAAGCTGTCAGAGGGTCTTCTGTCTGATCATTTTGTGTGAGGGGTGGAAGAGCCATTTATTTTGTACATAGAATGCATGGGAATGCTTTATTTTTAAAGCAGCATTGTGGAAATTGATGGATGTGCAAAGAATCCCCTTTTATATAACAATGGCCAGCAGTATAACATGAAATAGCTTCAAAAACATAACATATATGAGAAGTTTAAAGTTTCTGTCCCTTTCCACCTCTGATCCCCTGATAAAGACTGGCTCATAGACCTCCGGTTTCCTACTCCTGATGACAATAATCAGCTCCTTGGACTTTCTGACACTAAGTAAGAGGTTGTTGTTGTGGCACCTCTCAGCCAGGTTTTCAATCTCCCTCCTATATGCGGATTCATCACTACCTGAGATTCGGTCAATGACAGTGGTGTTGGCAGCAAACTTAAAAATGGCATTGGACCTGTGCTTAACCATACAGTCATGAGTATAGAGAGAGTAGAGCAAGGGGCTAAGCACACAGCCTTGTAGTCCACCTGTGCTGAAGGAGATTGTGGAGGAAGTAAGACCATAAGGCCATAAAACATAGGAGAAGAATTAGGCCATTTGTTCCATCGAGTCTGCTCCGCCAGTCAATCATGGCTGATTCTTTTTTTTTCTCCTCCTCAACCCCATTTCCCGGCCTTCTCCCCATAACCTTTGATGCCATGTCCATTCAAGAACCTATCAATCTCTGCCTTAAATACATGCAACGACCTGGCCTCCACAGCTGCATGTGGCAACAAATTCCAGAAATTTCTCCACATCTCAGTTTTGAAATGGCAGCCCTGTAGCCTGAGGCTGTGCCCTCTTTTCCTAGGTTCCTCTACCATGGGAAACATCGTTTCCACATCTACTCTGTTTAGGCCTTTCGACATTGGGAAGGTTTCAACGAGACACCCCCTCATTCTAATAAATTCCAGTGAGTACAGACCCAGAGCTATCAAATGTTCCTCATATGATGATCCCTTCATCCCCGGAATCATCTTTGTGAACCTCATCTGAACCCTCTCCAATGGCAACACATCTTTTCTTTGATGAGGAGCTCAAAACTGTTCACAATACTCAAGGTATTGTGCCTTATAAAGCCTCAGCACCACATCCTTGCTCTTGTATTCTAGACTTCTTGAAATGAATGCTAATATGGCACTTGCCTTCCTCATCACTGACTCAACCTGCAAGTTAACCTTCAGGGTGTTCTGCATAATGACTCCCAGGTCCTTCTGCATCTCTGATGCTTGGATTTTCTCCTTGTTCAGAAAATAGTCTGCACTTTTATTTCTACTAATTAAGTGCATAACCGTGCATTTTCCAACATTGTATTTCATTTGCCACTTTCTTGTCCATTCTCCTAATCTGTCTAAATCCTTCTGCATCCTACCTCTTTCCTCAACACTACCTGCCCCTCTGCCAATCTTCATATCATCTGCAATCTTGTCAACAAAGCCATCTATTCCATCATCTGAATCATTTATATACAGCATAAAAAAAAATTGCCCCAACTCCGACCCTTGCGGAACACCACTAAACATCAGCAGCCAACCAGAAAAGGATCCTTTTACTCCCACTCACTGCCTCCTACCAATCAGTCAGTGCTTTAACCATGTTAGTAACTTTCCTGTAATACCACAGGCTCTTCACTTGATAAGCAGCCGTATGTGTGGCACCTTGTCAAGGCCTTCTGAAAGTCCAAATATACAACACCCACTGCATCCCCTTTATCTATCCTACTTGTAATCTCTTCAAAGAATTCCAACAGGTTCGTCAGGTAGGATTTTCCCTGAAGTAAATCATGCTGACTTTGTATTATCTTGTCCTGTGTCACCAAGTACTCCATCACTTCATCCTTAAAAATTGACTCTAACATCTTCCCAACCACTGAGGTCAGGCTAACTGGTCCTTAATTTCCTTTCTGCTGCCTTCCACCTTCCTTAAAGAGTGGAGTGACATTTGCAATTTTTCAGTCCTCTAGCACCATGCCAAAAATCAATGATTTTTGAAAGATCATTTCTAATGCCACCACAATCTCTAACTCTACCTCTTTAAGAATCCTAGGGTACAATTCATCTGGTCCAGGTGACTTATGTACCTTTAGATCTTTCAGTTTTTTGAAATGTTGTCAATCTGAACTGACTGGGGTGTGTAACTCAGGTAATCGAGTATCCCAGTGCACAAGGAGGTATTGAGGCCAAGGCCTTGAAGCTTATTGATTATTTTAAGAGGATGATAGTATTGAATGCTATGTGGTAGTCAATAAATATCATTCTGATGTATTCACCTTTGCTGTCCAGATCTCCAATGTTGAGTAAAGTGTCAATGAAATGACACTGCCATGGACCTGTTGTACTAATGGGCCATTTGGAGCAGATCCAAGTCACTTCTCAGGCAGGCATTGTTATGTTTCATTACCAACCTCTCAATGCACTTCATCACCGTGGATGTAGGTGCTACTGGATGATAGTCATTGAGGCAGTTCACCCCATTCTTCTTAGGCACTGGAATAACTAAAGCCTGCTTGAAGCAGATGGGTTCCTTAGACTGATGAAGCAAAAGGTTAAAGATTTCAGTGAACACTGCTGGCTGTTGATCAGCACAGGTCTTTAATACTTGGCCATGTACCACATCTGGACCGGATGCTTTCCCTGGGTTCACCCTCCAGAAGGATGCTCTCATGTCGGCCTCTGAGAATGAAACCACAGGGTTGTCATGGGCTGTGCAAGTTCTTAACGTTTCCTCCATATTTTGACAGTTAAAGTAAGCATAGAAGGCATTGAGTTCATCTAAAAGCAAAGCCATGTTGACACCTATGTTGCTTAATTTCACTTTGTAAGGGATGATAGCATTCAAAACCTGCCACAGCTGTTGAGCATCCTTTATTGATTCAAGATTAGTCTGGAATTGCCACTTCACCTAAGAGATGGCTTTCCAGAGATCGTACCTGAATCTCATGTAACTTTCTTGGTTGCCCAGAGCTTGAATGCCTTTGATTGACCATCAGCAGATTGTGGATCACATGGTTCATGCAAGGCTTCAGGTTGGGGAAGACTCTGAATGATTTTGTGGTGCCACACTCATCTACGACTGTCCTTATAAAGTTTTTAATGCACTGTCAATGACAATATTTCTTTGAGAAAATTAAAGTGTCTGAAAACCTGCATCTAAAACATGAATATGTGAGCAAAGTTCCTTTTCAAAAAGTGGAAAGCAATGTTGTGTATGTTTGTTGAAAGCAGACGTGCATAGTACAGTGGAGAAAAGTTAGCAAACAAGATAAACAAGCTTTAGCAGTCTCCAGATCTCCAGCTGGTTCATTAGATTTCTGGCATTATATTCACTTATAATAAGAAGCCACGCATACTTCACCTGAATGGAGTCCAAAACCAATGCTCTGCGTGGCCAGGATTCCCAGCATCCCTGAGTAATCTATTCCTCTGGTCCAATGCATTTGATCTACCGTGACAATTGAATATTCAATCTTTTTCTGGAGATTCCCAGACTGGAAATTTGGAGGACATAGTTAAGATTAAATTTTTACTTGCTTTTGATGTCTTTAATTCCCAGTGTTTAAAAATATGAATTCAATTACTCATTATTTCTAAATTTTTGAATATTTCCCAAGTTTAACATTATTTCCAGGAATCACAATAGTTTTAAGCTTCTCTAGGTAGCAGACCTTTCAGAAAGCTTTATTTTGTGATCCTGGTTTTGACAGGCAATCTTTTAAGTATGGAGATCTCATTCACCCTTTACATCTGGTCCAGGTAAGTGTGGGTTGTTAGGAAGTGAGGGTCTCAACAGCGAGCTAAACCTAACTTGATTCAGCCAATTACAGGGTCTTGGCCTGAAACGTCGACTGTACCTCTTCCTAGAGATGCTGCCTGGCCTGCTGCGTTCACCAGCAACTTTGATGTGTGTTGCAAATCCTGTGGTTCTGTATTGTCATCCATTATGTCTCCTCAAGTATGGTTACAAGCAAAGGGATTTTCAAAATAAGAACTGCAGGGCCGAAGTCCAACAGGGAATAGATGTAATGCTTTTTCTTTCCAGGTCTATGATTTCCACCATCACCTCCATCCTCTTCCTTGTAGCTATGAAACGACCAATGCCTACCACTATAAATATAAGTCCTCACTGGAAATTTTCAAAACTTATACCTGTTCCTGCCCTTTTGAACAAATACAAATCATGTCTTGATAGATACAAGAGATTCCACAGATGCTGGAAATCTTGAGCAAAGTACACAAAATGTTGGTGTTACTCAGCAAGTCAGGAAACAACCTTCTTATTCTGGTTCGTGCCTGTTGCCTTTCCAGTCCTAATAAAGGGTCTCGGCCCAATACATCAACTGCTTAATTTCCATAAGACCATAAGACATAGGAGCAGAATTAGGCCATTTGCCCCGTCGGGTCTGCTCCACCATTTATCATGGCTGATCATTTTTCCCCTCCTCAGCCCCTCTCCCTGGCCTTCTCCCCGTAACCTTTGATGCAGTGTCCAACCAAGAACTGATCAACCTCTGCCTTAAATACACCCAACGACCTGACCTCCGTAGCTGCCTGTGGTAACAAATTCCACAAATCCATCACTCTCTGGCTAAAGAAATGTCTCTGCATCTCTGTTTTAAATGGATGCCCCTCTATCCTAAGGCTGTGCCCTCTTGTCCTAGACTCCCCCACCATGGGAAACATCGTTTCCACATCTACTCTGTCTAGACCTTTCAATACTTGATAGGTTTCAATAATATACCCTATCATTCTTCTAAATTCCAGTGAGTACAGACCCAGAGGCTGGCTGGTGGCTGCCCAGTTCGAACCCAGCCGGCTCCTCAGGCACGCTTTCCATCCATGCTGGGTTGAGTGTCAAGCTAGCAACTTGACCTGGTAAAAAAAGAATTTACCTGCTACAGAAACATCAACAGCAAAACAGTTGATGACCTATGCTCTCTCGTGAGTTTAAAAGGCAATTTCCTTTTTTTTTTTTTTTTTTTTTATTTTTTTACGGACACAGAGCTATCAAATGTTCCTCGTATGCTAATCCTTTCATTCCCAGAATCATCATTGTGAACCTCCTCTGAACCCTCTCCAATACCAGCACATCTTCTCTCAAAACTGTTCACAATTCTCAAGGGGAGGCCTCACCAGTATCTCATAAAGCCTCAGAATCACATCCCTGCTCTTGTATTCTAGACCTCTTGAAAATTTCCCCCAATAGATGCTGCCTGACTTGATGAATTTCTCTAGCAAGTCATGATGGATGTTTCCCACAAAGGGCATTCCTTTCAGGCGTGCTTGGTACTAAGGCTTGCTTTTACGTTTGCCTTGACTGGAAGGCATCAAGGTTTAATTCCCAAATTGTAGTGTATGACACACTGGAGGTTGATGTCATGAAGACCAAAGGAGCACATTGCTCAGAATAGACATTGTTTCAACGACAGTCCAAAGTCACTGCAGAAACAGTTTGTATCGTCTGTGATTAGTCAATGTAAGTTTATAACTTTACAGATTCGGCAAGCAGTCTCATCACATAATGGCAGCATGGAGGTAGATAACAAGCAACACACATCAAAGTTGCTGGTGAATGCAGCAGGCCAGGCAGCATCTCTAGGACAAAGGGTCTCGGCCTGAAACATCGACTGTACCTCTTCCTAGAGATGCTGCCTGGCCTGCTGCATTCACCAGCAACTTTGATGTGTGTTGCTTGAATTTCCAGCATCTGCAGAATTCCTCTTGATGGAGGTAGATAAATTTGTTTTTGAAAGGCAGGATGGCCAAAACTAGAAATGAAAAAATTACATAATTAACAAAAAATGTGTACGCTAAAAAAGATTGCAAATACTTTGTTATTATGTAATAGTGAAACTTTTTAATAGTCAGCTACTATTTAAAATAGAGTGAATACTCTGGCAGAATTACAACTGAAGAATAGGTCACAAGCCAATATGGTTCAATTTTTGTTTGTATTCAAGCATTGGCAATTGAAGCGTGATTGGATAAATGCTGAGAAGGCAGTGTAATTTTTGTCCATATTTCATTTATGCCAGTCCCACGGTTCTGTATTGATTATTAAGGTGTGTGGGACAAATGGGCGCAGCAGGATCTATATGTTATTGTAGCAAGTAGGGAGATAGTTTTCCAACACAACTGCCTCTGAGGAAATAAAGCTTAATAGCACGATCATATAGTGAAATACTGGTGAGAACTGGCTGCCTTTGAATCCTGAGGTATTCTGCTGATGAATACAAACAAAAATTGAACCATGTTGGCTTGTGACCTATCCTTCAGTTGTAATAATGCCGTGATTTTCCTTACATAGCTGAACAAATAGGGACTGTGTGGTTGGCATGACAAGTGCAGTAACGAGCTGTTTGGTGTTAACGAAGGTGCTTGATAATATGATTTAACTAATTGTATTACGCACTACAGCCTTCAGCATAATTGTAAGTATCCTAGCTGTCAGGTCAGATAATGATTCAGGTTATAATCCTGAATTAAGCATAATTAGAACACAAGCAAGCATAAAAGGGCAATGCTGCATTCATGGGTTCATGTAATGTCAGCATTCATTAGCTTTTCCACATTAATTTAATTTCCAAACAAAGATAAATAACAGTGATAGGGAATTAAAGCAACTAATTCAGGATTGGATCTCCATTTTGTATCAAGTATTGCTTCAAAAGAGAGTATCCTTCTGGTCAGGTTTTGGGGGGAGTTGATTGAAGTCAATATGCTGGGGAAGGGTCTGTTGATATTTGTTAGGGGGAGTGGGATTGAAACATTAAACCACATTCTAAAACTATTAAAAAGCTCAGTAAACTAGTACAAAACTGGTGAAAACTGAGTAGTGATGCATTAACAATAATACAGTGTCTTGTTTAAATGACAGCATTGCAATAAATATCAAGGGCTATGGCAGTGTGATGTAACACACTGAAGAAAAATTTCTATTCTTGGAATATAAGAAGTTTAGATATAACATCATATTCAAGGAAGTGGTAGATCTAATTGACCTAGATCATGAAGCAGATTGCTGGAAGAACTCAGCTGGTATCCATCTGATCAACCAATTGCCTTTACATCCTCCTCCATCACCCACAGTGTCAGAAACCCATACACGGCACATTAGCATCACTGTTAGCGCAATGCTTTACAGCTCCGACTCTAGATCGGTGTTCAATTCCTGCAGCTGTTTGTATGGAGTTTTCAAGTTCTCCCTGTGACCGTGTGGGGCACTTCTGCATGCTCCTACATGCAGGTTGCCCCAGCACGATCTTCGCTGATTTGGTTCGACACAAATGGCACACTTCACTTGCAAACACGAGGAATTCTGCAGATGCTGGAAATTCAAGCAACACACATAAAAGTTGCTGGTGAACGCAGCAGGCCAGGCAGCATCTCTAGGAAGAGGTACAGTTGACGTTTTGGGCCGAGACCCTTCGTCAGGACTAACTGAAAGAAGAGATAGTAAGAGATTTGAAAGTGGGAGGGGGAGGGGGAGATCTGAAATGATAGCAGACAGGAGGGGGAGGGATAGAGCTAAGAGCTGGAAAGTTGATTGACTAAAGGGATATGAGAGGATCATGGAATGGGAGGCCTAGGGAGAAAGAAAGGGGGAGGGGGTAAGCCCAGAGGATGGGCAAGGAGTATAGTGAGAGGGACAGAGGGAGGAAAAAAAAGTAATAATAAATAAATAAATGAATAACAGATGGGGTACGAAGGGGAGGTGGGGCATTAACGGAAGTTGGAGAAGTCTATGTTCATGCCATCAGGTTGGAGGCTACCCAGATGAAATACAAGGTGTTGTTCCTCCAACCTGAGTGTGGCTTCATCTTGACAGTAGAGGAGGCCGTGGATAGACATATCAGAATGGGGATGGGACGTGGAATTAAAATGTGTGGCCACTGGGAGATCCTGCTTTCTCTGGCAGACAGAGCGTAGGTATTGAGCAAAATGGTCTCCCAGCCTGCGTCAGGTCTCGCCAATATATAGAAGGCCGCATTGAGAGCACTGGACACAGTATGTCACCCCAGCCGACTCACAGGTGAAGTGTCGCCAAATGGCCTTATTCTGCTCCTATGTCTTATGGTCTTGTGTCTCCATAACAATTTTGTTTTTCCAGTCAGGGTTGTTAGTCCTGATCTGAAACCCGAACCTGGAGGACCAGTGGACCACCCTTAGTCTGGCCTCTACTGTTTGACCTGTTTGGCACAGGTGACCCTACCAAGAGTCAAAGTAGAATGTCCTGACTTCAGCCTTCATAGCCCCCTGCGTCACAGAAGCACTCAAGCCTCCAAAGCCTGTGACGTTTATGGTCCTCTTGGAAGAGAGATAGAGTGAAATATGTTTTTCTTCTCTCATTGGGTCTTGTGTCTTCAGAGTATTAGTACTTTACAGGCAGACATAGATTGAAGCTGCCTGACCTACTGAGTTCCCCTAGCATTTTGTGTGTTTTACTCTAGATTTCCAACATCTGCAGAATTTCGTGGGCCATAAGACATAGGAGAAGAATTACCTGGGGGAAGCAACAGCAGCCATGCCTCAGGCACTGAGACTAGCCCTGTGGCTTTGAAGGGTAAGGAACTGAAGAGGGTGGCAGCAGTAACAGGGGATTCTATAGTTAGGAGGATAGACAGGTGATTCTGTGGATATGAAAAAAAACACGGATAGTAGTTTGGCTCCCAGGAGTCAGGGTCCGCGATGTTTCTGAACACATCCACAATATCCTGAAAAGGGAGGGTGAGAAGCCACATGTTGTGGTACATGTTAGAACCAATGACAAAGGTAGAAAAAGGGAGGAGATCCTGAAAACAGAGTTTGGTAGGAAGCTGAGAACTAGGACTTCAAGGGTAATAATCTCAGGACTGTTGCCTATGCCACACAACAGTGAGGATAGGAATCGAATGAGATGGCAGATAATTTTGTGTGGCTGAGGTATTGGAGCAGGGGTCAGGCATTTCTGGATCATTGGGACCTCCTCTGGTGCAGGTGTGACCTGTACAAAAGGGATGGGTTGCACCTGAACCTGCGGAGGACCAATAACCTTGTGGGCAAGTTTGTTACAGCTGTTAGGAGTGGTTTAAACTAATATGGCAGTGGGACAGGAACTAGGATGATAGAGCTGTGGATGAGCCAGCAGCTTTACAAGTAGGTGATGGTTGTAACATGACTATAAGAAAGGACAAGTCAATGGTCTGGTACAAATACAGGCAATGCAGAGAGTTAAATTGTACCACAGAGACAAAATTCAAAAGGACAAAGAATGCAAGACTGAAGGTGTTGTATTTAAATGCACATAGTATTCAGATTAAGGTGAATGAACTTGTGGCGCAATTAGAGATTGGTCGGTACTACGTTACAGGCATTACTGAGTGGTGGCTGAAAGAAGGTCATAGTTGAGAGCTTAATATCAAAGGATATACTTTGTACCAAAAGGACAGGCAGGAAGGCATAGACGGTGGTGGCTCTGTTGGTAAGATATTGAATTACATCTTTAGGAAGAGGTGACAGAGTCAGAGAATGTAGAATATTTGTGGGTTGAGTTAAGAAACTGCAAGAGTTTTGGGCCCTGTACCTCAGAAAGGATGTCAAATCACAAACAAAAGAAAATCTGCACATGCCAGAAATCCAAGCAACACACAGAATGCTGCCTGGCCTGCTGAGTTCCTCCAGCATTTTGTGTGTGTTGCTCAGAAAGGGTGTATTGATATTGGAGAGAGTTCAGAGGAGGTTCACAGGGATGATTCCGGGAATGAAGTGGTTAACGTATAAGGCATGTTTGGCAGCATTGGGCTTGTATTCACTGGAATTTAGAAAAATGCGGGGGGGATCTCATTAAAACTTACTGAATGTTGAAAGGACTAGATAACGTGGATGTGAAGAGGATGTTTCCAGTGACGCGAGTGTCCAGAACTAAAGCGCACAGTTCTCAAAATTGAGGGCGACCCTCTAGAACAGAGGTAAGGAGGAATTTTTTTAGCCAGAGAGTAGTGAATCTGTGGAATGCTCTGTCACAGACAGCCATGGAGGTCAAGAATTGGGTATATTTAAAGAGAAAGTTGATAGTGTTACGTAAACGGCAACAATGATATCAATCGAGACAGGTTATATAAAAACAACCAAACATTTATTAAACATGGATAAATGATAAGGAAAAAAACAAACGAAAACTTCAACCGGAAATTAACCGATATGCAGCCGTTCACCAAATCGTCACTTGGCACTGGTTCTTAAAGCGTTAAATGCAAAAACAGTTCTTAAAGCGATAAAGTCAGATATAGTTCTAATTCGAAAGTCCACCAGATTTACACGTTCAATTGGGAGAGACTTCTCTGGAGAAGGATTTCTTCACAGATGCGACTTTCCTGCTGGTTCTGTCCACAGGATTCACGTGGCAGTAAAATAAACAGTTTAAACCAACTGACCTTAAATTCTTTTAGAGAGAGCAAGCCTTTGCATGAACTCTTGGCACTTTTTGGCAAGAGTTATCTTGATGCAGTTCGCTACTCCTTCAGCAAAGACTTAATAAGGTCGATCCTTTGTTAAACTGCCAAACGATGCCGACTCCTCTCGATCCTTCGATCCTGTACTTCGATGAAGTCTTCACTCTTCCTTCTACTGTTGGAATTGAGTAAATCAGCACACCTAGCCAAAAATTTCCAGTCCAATAATATTGTATCTTGCAATAGAACGCAACATTCCGTTTTAAAAATGAAACTGCCTCACAAAAACAAACACGCAACAGAAATGGAGACATAGCATGTTCTACCTGGAAATCTACAACTGCGTCATCTGGGGTTGACCCTTATATACCCATGATGCACATGTCATCACGTGACCTCACATCGGCGGGAAAATCACATCAGGTGACCTCCAAAAGACCATTACATCATTCTCACACAAAAAAAAACACATCTCCTTGAGCATGTAACAATTGTTTCCTGATTGGTCAGGTCATCGAAGGTTATGGCAAGAGGACAGGTGTATGGGGTTGAGTGGGATCCAGAATCAGCCATGATGGAATGGCGGAGAAGACTTACTGAACTCAAATCCCTAATCTTGCTCCTATGTCTTGTGTTCTTATGGTCTATTTGGGCCATTCAGCCCATCGTGTTTGCTCCACCTTTCCATTAGCTGATTTATTATCCCTGTCAACACTATTCTCATGCTATTTCCCCATAAGCTTTGATACCCTTACTTATCAAGAAACTATCTCTCCTTTGATCTAAGTTTACCCAATGACTTGGCCTCCACAGCTCCCTGTGGTAATGAATTCCACAGATTCGCAGTCCTCTGACTAACAAAAATTCCTCTTCATCTCTGTTCTAAATGGTATCCTTCTATTCTGTGTCTGTGCCCTTTGTAACTAGACTCCCCTAGTATAGGAAACATCTCTCCACACCCACTCTGTCTAGGCCTTTCAATATTTGAAAGGTTTCAGTGAGATTCCCCACATTCTTCTAAACTACAGAGAGTACAGCCCCAGAGCCATCAAATGCTTTTCATGTATTAACCCTTTCATTCCTGGAATAATTCTTGTGAATCTACTCTGGGCTCTCTCTAATGCCAGCACATCCCATCTTAGATGAGTGGCCCAAAACTGCTCACAATACTCCAAGTACATTCTGGCCAATGCCTTATAAAGGTTCAGCATAACATCTTTGCTCTTATGTTCTAGTCCTCTCAAAATGAATGCTGGCATTGCATTTGCCTTCCTTACCTCTGATTCAAATTGCAAGCTAACCCGTAGGGAATCCTGCACAAGGATGCCAAAGTCTCTTTGCATCTCTGATTATTTGAATTTTCTCCTCATTTAGAAAATAGTCTAGGCTTTTATTTCTCCTACAAAAGTCCATGACCATACACTTCCCTACGCTCTGCCACTTCTTTGCTCATTCTCCAAATCTGTCTGGGAGAATGGGCAGGGCAAAGACTCTTTGTTTCCTTAACACTACCTACCCTCCACCTACCTTCATATCATCCGCAAAACTGGCCACAAAGCCATCAATTCTATCATCCAAATCATTGACATATAATGTGAAAATAAGTGGTTCCAAAACCCACTCCTTCAGAACACTGCTAGTCACTGGAGGCCAACCAGACCTCTTTATTCCTACACTTTGTCTCCTGGCAGTCAAAGAGTTTCCTGTCCATGCTAGTATCTTTCCTGTAATACCATGCCTCTTATCTTCTGAAAATCTATGTAAACTGCATCCAATGACTATCCTTTGCCTGTCCTGACTGTTATTTCCTGAAAGAACTGCAACAGATTGGTCCAGGCAAGGTTTTCCCTTATGGAAACCATGCTGACTTTGGCCCATTTTATCATGTGCCTCCAAGTCCACTAAAACTTCATCCAACACCTTCTCAATCACTGAAGTTGAGGTGACTGACCTATATTTTCCTTTCTTCAGCCTCCATCCCTTCTTAAAGAATGGAGTGACATTTGTAATTTTTCAGTCCTCTGAAACCATTCCAAAATTTAGTAATTCTTGAAAAATTATTACTAATACCTTCACAATGTATTCAGATACATCTTTCAGAACCTGGGGTGTAATCCATCTGGTCCAGGTGACAAATCTATTTTCAAATCTTTCAGCTTCTCAAGCACCTTCTCCTTAGTAATAGCAACTACACTTACTTCAATCCTGTGAAGTTCTTGAATTTCTGGCATACAGCTTGTGTATACATGGTGAAGACTAACATATTAAATATGTTTGGCATTTCTTTGTCCCCTAATACTGCCTTTCCAGCATCATTTTCTGATATACATTCTCACCTCCCTTTACTCTTTATATACTGTATCTGAAGAAACTTTTGGTATCCTCCTTTTATATTATTGGCTAGCTGACCTTCGTATTTCATCTTTTCTTTCCTTATCAATTGTTTAGTTGCTTTCTGTTGGCGTTCAGAAGTTTCCAACTCATCTAACTTTCAACTAATTTTTGTTATGTTATATGCCCTCTATTTTCCTTTTATGCTGTCCTTAACTTCCCTTCTCAGCCACGATTGCATCTTCCTCCATTTAAAATACATTTTTACCTTTGGGATGTATCTATCCTACATCTGCTGAATTGCTCCCAGAAACTCCGGCCATTGCTCTTTAGCCATTATCCCTGCTAGTGTCCACTTCCAATCAACTTTGGCTAACTCCTCTCTCATGCCTTTGTATTTCCCTTTACTCAACTGCAATATAGACACATCTGGCTTTAGTTTCTCCTCAGACTGCAGGGTGAATTCTATGTTATAATCACTGTCTCCTAAAGGTTACTTTACCTTAAGCTCTCTAATCAAATCTGGTTCATTAAACAACCCTCAATCCAGAATTGCTTTTCCACTGATGGGTTCAACTGGAAGCTGCTCTAAAAAAAACAATCTAATAGGCTGCTATGCATTACCTCTCTTGGGATCCATCACCAGTATGATTTCCCCAATCTACCTACATAAAAATTCCATCATGATTATCATAACATCACCCTTTTTACATGTGTTTTCTACCTTCCATTGTAATTTGTACCCCACATCCTGGCTCCTGCTCAGAGGTCTATATATGTCTCCCATGATGGTCTTTTTATCCTTTCAGTTTCTTAACTCTACCCAAAGGATTCTACAATTTCCAATGCTATGTTACCTCTTTCTAAGAATTTGATTTCACTTTTACCAGCAGAGCCCCTCAGCACTCTCTGCTTGATAGGTCGTTCCCCCCATTATTATCCAAGGCAATGTACTTATTACTGAGGGAAACAGCCGCAGGAGTACTCTGCATGGGCTGCCAATTCCCTTCCCCTCTGCTGGCAGTCATCCAGATACCTGTTTGCTGCAACTTAGGGGTGACTACTTCTTGCAGCTCCTATCTATCATCTCCTCATTCTCCCATATGAGCTGAAGGTCATCCAGCTACAGCTCCAGTTCCTTAACATGGACTCCAGGGACCTGCAGCTCAATGCACTTCATGCTGCTGTTGTTATCAAGGAGAAAGGAGGTCACCCAGAGTTCCCACATCTTATATGAAGAACATGCTATTAAACCTGGATTGATTCTCATTGCTCTACAGTATGTACTAATAGACAAAGAGAGAGGGACGGAAAGCTCAATTAAAAGTTACTTAAAACCTCCGCTATTCTCACACCAGTCTGTTGATCGAAACCTGTCCACTCCTGCAACAGCTGCCCCTCCTTCACCTCGCTTCTTTTTATTGACCTTTACTGAATGCTGAGTAGATTGCAGCCTGCCGAAAAGTCCTGAAAGGCCCCGAGCTCCTTTTAAACCACCCATTGCCTCAGCTGGACAAGCGATAGCTTTTCATGATTGCAATGATCTCTTGTGTTTATAGATAGATATTTGTTACTGTGCAGAGACAGTAATATGGACTTAAGGTTGTAGTCAGGCAGTACAACTTACTAAATGACAGAATAGACTTGATGGGCCGAGAAGACTACTCTTTTTCCTGAATCATACGTTGGCATGTTCTGACCTTTGGACTGATATCACAATTACTTGTTCGCATGATAAACTGGTTTGGGGCACCTAACGCTTAGTGAAAGACAAATGTTTTTTTATAACCTGTGCCATGATTTAGAACCAAAAAGTGCGATGCAAGCCCTTTGGCCCAAAGAGTCCATGCCAACCAGGTGAATGTCAATTGATGCTGAATGATATGGAATAGTCAAGGGATGGATTGCCATTTCAGGTTTTTATAGAAGGAAGACAATAATAATACAGGAACATAATTTAAAAGTGATTGGAGGAACATGTTGGGGGTTGTCAGTGGTAAGTTGTTTTTTCCACACAGAGTGGTGAGTGTATGGAATGACCTGCCAAGGGGGAGGTAGAGGCAGATACATTGGGGACATTTAAGAAATTCTCAATTAGGCACATGGATGATAGAAAAATAGAGGTCTGCGGAGGAGGGAAGTGTTATTTTGATCTTAAAGTAGTTTAAAAGTTTGGCACAACATCGTGGGCCTAAGGGCCTGTAGTGTACTATAGTGTTCTATTTTCTATGTTCCGGGTAACCTGAGAGTGCAGTGAAAAACATCCTACATCCAGATAACAAGCTTGAGTGTCTCCTCATGTTAACACATGTCAGTTGTGACAAATGGGTGTAATAAAAACAGAAATGTTAGAAGAATTGGTTGGATCAGGCAGTGTTCAAGGAGAAATAGTGCTAATGTACTAGGTAATTGACCTTTCACTGAAGCAGAGGCAGAAAGAAGGAAAGAGCCTGAGAGAGGGTGGATGGTGGGACATGAAATGGTAATAGTGATAATGCTCTGAGGAGAAAGGGGACAAGTAAAGAAACTAGGTCAGTGTAAATGATATCTAAAACAGTAGCATGGCACAACTAACAGGGCTGCAGACTCTTGGCACCAGAGACTTGGGTTCAAAATCCTGACCTCTGGTGCTGTCTGTACCACACCCCCTGATAACCACGTGCCAAGTTCTCTAATTCCATCCCACATCCCAAATACATCCAGATCAGTATGTAAATTCATTACTGTAAATTGCCATTAAATTGTCCCATGATCCTCTCATATCCCCTTTGCCAATCACCTGTCCAGCTCTTGGCTCCATACCTCCCCCTCCTGTCTTCTCCTACCATTTTGGATCTCCCCCCTCCCACTTTCAAATCTCTTACTAATTCTTCCTTCAGTTAGTCCTGACGAAGGGTGTCGGCCTGAAACGTCGACTGTACCTCTTCCTGGAGATGCTGCCTGGCCTGCTGCGTTCACCAGCAACTTTGATGTGTGTTACTGTAAATTGCCTGTAGTTTGGAGGCTGATTGAACAAAGGCTAAGTTCTTGATAACGTGACGTGAGTAGTTTGCAGAGAATATTAGCAGGGTGTGGGAAGGCTCTGAGAGCTGGCGGAAACCCAAAGAGCCAAAATGGCCACTCTCTTTGTCATTAATTTAAACTGGAAGAAATATTTGCTGACTGTTTGAAACTGAGCATTAAAGATGGAAGGTCTACTTGAAAAATGAGGTGAAGTTCTTCAAACATTTGTTGTTATTCATTGGGTCAGTTCAGGGTCTAGGAGCAGCTTCATCTTGTCGCCTCCTTCTTACCTCTTCTTCCTCCTACTCCATCCTCTGGGGCATTGGGAGCTTGTCTGGCACATTCAGAAGCCAAAGTGTGGGTGATAACACTGAAGTGGAAATTCCTTCTGGAATATACTGTAGATTCCCAGATCAGCCAGCGATTTAAGCCTAGGACAGTTACTAAAGTCTGGGAGACCGCTTCGCCGAGCACTTAGTCTCTGTCTCCATTCAGGGCCGCAAATAGTCCTTCTAGCTGAGGCGACACTTCACCTGTCAATCTGCTGGGGTTATATACTGTGTCTGGTGCTCCTGGTGTGGCATTCTGTATATTGGTAGATTGCCATAGTTTGGGAGACCGTTTCGCTGAGCACTTACACTCGGTCCGCCTGAAGAAGTGGGATCTCCCAGTGGCCATCCATTTTAATTTCACTTCCCATTCCAATATGTCAATCCATGGCCTCCTCTACTGTTGCAATGAGGCCACATTTAGGTTGGAGGAACAACACGTTATATTCTGCCTGGGTAGCCTCCAACCTGATGGAATGAACATCGATTTCTCAAACTTATGGTAATGCCCCCCACCCCACCCCTCACAATTCCACATCCCCTTTCCCCTCTCTCACCTTATCTCCTTGCCTGCTCATTGCCTCCCTCTGGTGTTCCTCCCCCTTTTCTTTCTTCCATGGCCTTCTGTCCTCTCTTGTCAGATTCCCCCTTCTCAGCCCCATATCTCTTTCACCAATCTACTTCCCAGCAGTTTACTTCACCCCTCCCCCTCCCAGTTTCACCTATCACCTTGTGTTTCTTCCTCCCCTCCCCCCTTTTTAAATCTACTCCTCATCTTTTTTTCTCCAGTCCTCCTGAAGGTTTTCAGCCCAAAACTTCGACTGTACTCTTTGCCTGGCCTGCTGAGTTTCTGCAGCATTTTGTGTGTTGCACAATTAATAAAGTGTTGCACCAAATTCTATTGCAAAAAAAAAGCTCATGGTTATATAGACTGAGGTGGAAGATTGGCTGGTTTATAAAAAAAAAAAAAAAAAGAGTAGACATAAATGGGTCTTTTCCTCATTCACAAGATCTAACCTGTACCACAGTAATCGGCGATTGG
Organism: Mobula birostris; assembly: GCF_030028105.1. Classification (NCBI taxonomy): domain Eukaryota; kingdom Metazoa; phylum Chordata; class Chondrichthyes; order Myliobatiformes; family Myliobatidae; genus Mobula; species Mobula birostris. Next base: position 29,907,121 of record NC_092375.1, on the reverse strand, counting down.
GGCCTCAATATTCCACAATTTAGGGAAAGCCACTGAAGATATGTGTGCTGGAGACCATCTTGAAGAAGAGTCTTGGCCCAAAACATCAACTGTTCGTTCATTTCCATAGATATTGTTTGATCTGTTGAGTTCCTCCAGCATTTTGTGTGTATTGCTTTGAAAATAGGTTGGCTAAATTTGACAATAACAAAAAAGTAAGTTGGCAAGCAAGTTGTAAAGACATAAGAAGGCTGCAATGGGACATAGATAAGTGGTAAAGAAAAATGTAGAACTGTCTCTTTTTGCTTGATTTTAAAAAAATCTAATATCCAACAGATATTAGTGATTGCAGAGAACTGAGATGCAGAGAGATTCCTGTATCCTGGAGTCTGATTCACTAAAAGCTTAAATGTAGATTAATTAATTAGGAAAGCTAACAGAATATTATAATTTATTGCTGGAGGAATTAAATACAAAGGTAGGGAAGTTGTGCTTCACTTACTTTGGGCATTGCTGAGACCACAATTAGATCACTTCAGCTGCAATTATTTGAGAGATGATTCTGTATTTTAGGTGGGGTCTAAGTTCTGCGCTGCTTTTTGCTGTACAATTATTTCATTGAGTTTGCTTTCCCCTGTGCGGGGACTTTGAGGGCTTTGAATGGAGTGTATGTATGTAGTGCTATACTGACATATTACTGTATCACTCTGGAGCATTATTCTGAACTCTTCTCCAGAGAAAACAGCATCTCAGACAGCTCGCTAGATGCTGTGGAATGCCTGCCTGTCATGGAGGAACTTGATGCATTGCCGACTGCCGAAGAGCTGAGTAAAGCCATCGACAGAATGCCCACCGGGATGGCATTCCACCACAGGCCATCAAAGGGCGTCCTGCTAAACCACCTGCATGAATTACTGTGCCAGTGCCGGATAGAGGGAGCAGTGCCGCAAGACATGAGAGACTGCAACATTATCACCCTATATAAGAACAAAAGGGACAGAAGCGACTGTAACAGCTACAGGGGAATCTCCTTGCTGAGCATCGTTGGGAAGGTCTTCGCCCGCGTGGTCCTGAACAGACTGCAGAAAATAGCTGAAAGGGTATATCCCGAGTCTCAGTGCGGTTTCAGGTCAGAACACTCCACAATCAACATGATCTTCTCCCTTCAACAGCTACAAGAGAAATGCAGGGAGCAAAGACAACCACTCTACGTCGCTTTCATTGACCTTACGAAGGCCTTCGACCTTGTGAGCAGAGACGGCCTGTTCAAAATCCTCGCCAGGATTGGTTGTCCCCCGAGGCTCCTCAGGATAGTTCAGTCATTCCGCACGGACATGAAGGGTGTCGTTCAGTTCGATGGCTCTTCTTCGGAGGCCTTCAACATCCTCAGCGGTGTGAAGCAGGGCTGTGTGCTTGCCCCACCCTGTTTGGCATCTTCTTCGCAGTCATGCTGAAGCACACCTTTGGAACATCAACTGATGGTGTCTACCTCCACACCAGATCGGACAGGAGGCTGTTCAGACTGTCCTGGCTGAGGGCAAAAACCAAGGTTCGTGAAGTACTCATCAGGGACATGTCGTTTGCAGACGACGTGGCACTGGCAACACCTTCTGAAGAGCAACTGCAACGCCTCATGGACAGCTTCTCAAGAGCCTGCCAGGACTTCAGCTTGACCATCAGCCTGAAGACCAACGTGTTGGGCCAAGGCGTTGAGCACCCACCCGCCATCACCATCAACAACTACAAGCTGGAGGTAGTCCACGAGTTTACATACCTTGGCTCCACCATCACGGACAGCCTCTCCCTAGACCCCGAGATCAACAGACAGATCGGACAAGCAGCCTCAACATTCGCCAGGCTGACAAAGAGAGTCTGGGAGAACAGAAAACTGACGACGCACACCAAGGTTGCAGTCTACAGGGCCTGTGACCTCAGCACACTGCTTTACGGCAGCGAGACCTGGAACCTCTACTCTAGACAAGAGCGGCGTCTCAATGCCTTCCACCTTCGCAGCCTGAGACACATCCTGGACATCACGTGGACTGACCAAGTCACCAACAATGAGGTCCTGGCCGGCGCCCAGATACCCAGCCTCTTCACGCTGCTCCAACTATGCCATCTCTGCTGGCTGGGCCACGTACACCGCATGTCAGACGTGAGGATCCCGAAAGACCTGCTGTACGGGGAACTGGCCTCCGGCAAGAGAGCACAAGGGCAGCCCCATCTTCATTTCAAAGACATTTACAAGAGAAACATGAAGTCACTGAAAATGAACACCAAGAGGTAGGAAGACATCGCAAGTGATCACTCTCACTGGAGGCTGGAACTATGCAGTGGTCTAAAAACAGGAGAAAAGGTGAGGCTTGCTGCTGAAGAAAAGTGCACTCATCGGAAAAACAGCACCAAGACAACACTGGAGGAGTGTCTTCAAGTGCAGTCGCTGCAACCGAGACTGTCACTCCCGTGTGGGCGTCTACAGCCACAACAGACGCTGCTCTAACACAGACTGAAGCTAGACTTTCCAGGCGCAGATCCATGGTCTCGCGAGACTAACGGATGCCACCACCACCATCACTAATATTGCCAGGCCAATTGTATTTTTACCTTTATCTTTTATCTGACCTGGCTGGTGGCGTAGTGGCATCAGTGCTGGACTTCGGGACGAAAGGTCCCGCGTTCGAATCCAGCCGGCTCCCCTGCACGCTTTCCATCCATGCTGGGTTACAAGCTGGTGATCTCTTTGGAAAGCCACCCGAAGGTAACTTGCCTCATATGCGGTTCCCCACTACGTCAGAGAGGTGTGGAGGGAAATTGTCCGCTAACCAGAGAAACTCTGGATGCGACGTACCTTTCCTTATCTTTTATCTATCAATCAAATGTTGTAAGTACTTACCTCCATAGAAAACAAGGCATCAGACCTGTGTAAAGCATTTAAATATAAAAGTCCAGCAAATCTTGCTGTATTTATTTATTTATTTGCTTAGTTAGCTATTTTGTGTGGCAGAGCCCAGGAAGGGGCTCATGGGAATTTTGTGTAGTGGCGACTGTCTGCAAGATGTGGTGTAGCCCCCCCCCCCACCCCCATATTCAATGGGTCTTGTTCCATGATGAAGCAAGTATTTACCAACATCTGACACTATACCATGACCACCTTGACATGCTGAGGAAATTCTGCCTTCGCCTATACACCATGTGTGCAGGGTGTACCCTGCTTGGGAGCTGGGATTTCTGTTGAGTTACTATCTCCAGCACAGTTGCAGCACATGAAAAGAAGTCTAGTGCTGCTCTTGTGGTTTATCACACTCTCCTCCTACTCCCACTCTGATTGCCATGGTGATGTGGGTGAGGAGAGGTGGAAGGAGCAAACAAACAGAGCACCAAAGTGCTGAAAGTGTTCAGCTGAAGTTTACAAGCTCAGCCAAAATTATACTAATATTTTCTATGATGTTTCCTTAAATTCCCAATCCAAGTCTGATGACTAAAGTTACTCAGGGAGTTAGTTAGGAGTTAGCACTATTTATTGTCTAGTTCTTCAGCCAACTCCTCACCCCTACTAACTGTTCCTATGCACTTACTCTGGTTTGAAGCTTGGCAAATCCTAGTAATCTTGGAAAATCTGGGCATTCTGAGTTAAACTTACATAAATATACCACAATGACTGTTGAACATATCATGAGATGGTTATTTACACTCAGTATAAAAGGGAGGCTGCGGTTCTGACATATTGCCAGTTTTACCAGTTCAAAAGGTTAAATTTTGCACAAAATTGATGACATTCCAGGACTTCCTCAGTGCACTCTGTCAGTATTGTGATTGTGACCAACTACAAGTATCTAAAACAATGCTTGGTTACATGAAAATGTCTCAAAGCACTTAATGTTCTATAGGGTGACCGGTTACATGGAGCAACATACTTCCCAAAAAATAAGATTAAAAGAAGTTTAATTTTTTTGTTTATTTTGTTCACATCTTATCTTTCAAACCATGAACAATCAGGTAGCATCCAACTTGATGGCATGAACATCGACTTTTCTAACTTCTGGCAATCTCTCCCCTACTCACCCTTCTCTTTCTCCATTCCCCATTCTGGCCCCCTTTCACCCCTCTCCTGACCTGCTAAACACCCAATTCTGGTGGCCCCTACCCCTTCTCTTTCTCCCATGGTCCACTGTCCTCTCCTATAAGATTCCTTCTTTAGTCCTTACCATCTTCCACCTATCACCTCCCAGCTTTTCTTCATCCCCCGCCCCAACGGCTATTCTTCCCCCTCACCTGGTGCAAGCTTGCACTGTCCTTAACCCCTACTTTCTTATGCTGGCTTCTGTCCTCTTCCTCTGCAGCCCTGAGGAAGAGTCTTGACCCAAAACATCAACTGTTTATTCACCTCCATAGATGCTGCCTGGTAGCCTGAGTTTCTCCAAAGAAACACACACAAAATGCTGGAGGAACTCATCAGGTGACTCAGTATCTATGGAAATAAATAAGCAGTCAACATTTCAGGCCAAGACTCTCCTTCAGGACATTTCTCCAGCAACTTGTGTGTGTTAAACCAGCAAAGAAAAATTGTGAAAGGATTTATAACTATAGAAATAAGATGCTTGACATAACAAATAAGATGAATAGTCATGGTTCAGATTGTTCACTTAAATTCTCCTTAAATGCTAATTTAAATAACTAGCCAATGTATTATGAAAATTAACAATGGCAAATATTAAATCCTTAGTTCTCCTCTGGAAGCTGTTGGCCTTTCATTCTAACAGTACATCCTCCTGTAGTAATGAACCATTTTACTAGGAACATCAGCTAACTTTACAATATCCTTGGCTATAAGATCAAGATTAGACAGCCAAACATAGCTTTCTTAAGTATGCAACTGGTCCCATCATAAGTACTTGTGTGTGACTCGTGGTAGAGTGATGGATGGTGGAATATATGCTTTCTGTATCCAGGAACAATAAATCATTGGCCACAGACTCGCACTGCCAGTCACTGGCACACTCCATTAGAGCTGACACTGTATCAACCTCCTTCAGCATACAGACTACTCAATAACCGACTAGCTTCACAGGAGATGATCATCCATTTCTTCCTCTAAGCACGATCTCCCTGTTTGGTGAAGGAACATTTTCCATTCATAGTGCTTAATAACTTTCAACCCTGTTCTTGTTTGTCACAATCAGTTTCAGATGCAAGTGTTCCAATCAATCTTTAAATTTACCAATGACATCATCATTTCCTCTGAAGTCTGGTCAGGACAGATCAATAAAGCGAGCACTATAAGTAGATGAATGAAGACTGCAGACCTGTTAATGCGAATGGGATATCACAACAACAGAAATATAACGGCAAATGTGGATTAAAAGGAAGACTCTGAACTGACTTGCATTAATGCATTGCTTTGTTGTAGAAGCTTATTTCAAGGCACTTAATAAATACATAAAGGTGACCAAAAGGTTGAATTTTAAGATGGGTTTGAAAGAGGAAGAATAGGACAATTTCAAATAGTGAAAATATGTGACGGAAGGCAGAGTTGCCAACAGACGGTATAAGGAGATAAGGGATGCAACTTGCACGAATAGAGAAAAGATGAGTATTGCAGGTTACGGGGTGGGAGTGTAGTTTACAGTGATAAGTTATTTTTGAAAGTGCACTAGTGTTTCTTTCTCTGAAGGCCAAGGAAATTAGGTGTATCTCGAATAACTCTCAACAATTTCCACAGATTCACCCTAGAAAGCATCTTATGTATCCAGGCAAGATTGCATTAGCGACCAACGTGACCAAAGTGATGTCCTGAAGGCAGTTTACAGAACTACTTCCTTTGCTTCTCTTACTTCTTTCAAATATGATTTTACTACTATACCAAGTGCAACTGGAACCTGTGATTTCCTTTTCAATAGATTAGGTTTGAACCGATTGAGCGATCAGATGCTTTGCTGTCTCCGAGGGCGTTTGATAAGGTTGGGAGCGGAGTGTGTGACCTGGAGGCCTGGAGACCAAGCATGAACCTATGATTGACTCAATTTCTTCTCTCCATCTGCGGCATCAAAAAAGGTTGAGGCTGATGAGGATAAGAACAGATGGAGGGTGGGGTGGGTGTGTGGCACAGTCTGCCTGTGTTTAACCAGTCTTCACCTGCCTCTTGCTAGCTGCTGTCAGAGGAAAGTGCAGGAGCCTTGGGCTGTCAATTGCAAGGATTGATTGGTAAAGCTCATGGCTCTGGAGTCATTTTGGGGGGACCTTGAAGTTCATGGTGCATGTGTTTCTGGACTCTGGCATCTTTTTTTTTGCTGAATTTGGGTGGTTTGATCAAGGCTCTTTGGTGTGGTCTGGTTCTGCAGCCTACAATTGGTTGTTCACACAGCACTGAACTGAACTAAACTACATAATCCTGGACACCTGCTCTGATGTTTGATATTCTAGATGTTGTTCACTCACTTTTTGTTGTCTGTGCAATGTTTGTTTTTCATGCGTTGGGTGTTTAATATTTTCTTTGAATGGTGCTTCCTTGTTTCACAGCTGCCTGCAGGAGAACGAATCTCAGTTGTTTTCTGTATGCATACTTTGATAATAAATGTATTTTGAATTTTTTAATCTTTGAATCTAGATGGATGCATCAGGGCTTGGTATGGAAATTCCTCTGTGCCAGATCCTAAGCACTGCAGAGAGTTATCACCACAGCTCATTCCTTCACACAAACCAGCCCCCCTTCCACTGTCTCTGTCTACACTTCCCGATGCCTCATGAAAGCAGCCAACATTATCAAGGACCCGTCATAGCCCAATCTTTTCCCTTTTCCCATCCGGCAGTCGTTTGCAAAACCTTAAGAGCAAATATCACCAGAATCAAGGTCTACTTCTAATTCCCAGTTATCAGACCCTTGAAATAACCTCTCATACACTGAAAGATGAATTTAGATCTCCCAATCTACATCATTATGGCCCCTGCACCTTCTCTGCATTTTGTTTTCTTTTACCACCTCCACGTACGTATACGTGAAATGATCTGTCTGGATGGCAAACAAAAGATCTTTATTGTATCTCAGTAAACATGACAATGACAAAATAATACCAAAGAACATCAGTTCATCCCTTTGCCAAAAGGGCAATTACTTTACCTATGTTTTATATTAAAATTATTTAGTAAAGTGATATTTTAATAAAGAATTATTTACAACAAAACCGAGCTTGAAGAGTCAGAAAGTTTTAGGTCCTTTTGTCAGCTGTTGCTACAGAGGGTTTCAGATACCCACCTTCCAGGATTTAAAACAAACTGAGGTACATTGAAAGAAAGCTATAATGGCTAGCGGATCTATCTTGGGCATTGCTCCCCTCCTTAATTGAATTGAAAACTTGTTTACAGATCTCAGAGTGTGTCAGAGGAGGTACTTCACTGAAAACAGTCTACTACATAAGGTACAGTTGATGTTTCGGGCTGAAACATAGACTGCACTCTTCCATAGATGCCGCCTGGCCTGGTGAGTTCCTTCAGCATTTTGTGTGTGTTGCTTGGATTTCCAGCATCTGCAGATTTTCTCTTGTTTGTGATTGGACTCCTATGTAAGATGGTAGCTACCCTTTGATACATGTCCTCAGCCTGGCAGGGAGTGGTGGCAGAAATGCCCTCACCTTCTGTGTCTGAGTGGAGCTCAGGATCTATATCAAACCACTTCTCTTCCGGACTGCCTCTGGATCTCCATTAGTAATGCAGCACTCAATGCAAGTGCCCGTGACTTGTCCAATAGTGAGCTGCCATCTTGTTGTCCGCCAACAGCTGTGCAAGCAATGAGACATGACTTTCCACCTGGGTGCTGGGAAGCTCCACCTTCCTGACCCTGAACACCACATCCCTGGTACCCCAGTCTTCCCCGAATCTTGTGCTGGTCTTGACTCATGCATTGCATCCTCATGAGATCTGGGCTTCAGCTGGTTGTAATTCACCAGTTTAAATGGAATGCACTACATTGGTCAATATAAATTTCTCTCATTCCAATAAATAGGTAAGTGATGCTGATACATTCATTTTGATAATGAAAGGGGGAGGGGACAGATTCAGGTCAGATTGAGGAGTAAACAAATTGCTCACACAAACACATTGGCTGGACTCCCAGTAGAGACTAATGGACAAAAAGGAACAAAATGCCTCCAGTGGATCTGGTAACAATGAAGACAACATGTACAAAATGTCAACAAGTGACACCTTGATAACACCAAGCAATGTCACAACGGCTTCATACTTGCAGGTATGACATCAAGACCCAGGGGGAGGGGGACAGCTTTCTCCAAAACAGTATCTCAACCTTGTGGCCAACAACCAATAGGAGCCACCTCAAAAGGAGGGAGATATTGAGAGAAGGAAGGAGAAAAAGGCATAAGGAGTGAGAGACACAGGCAGAGAGAGAGAGCACCAGGAAAAGGCAATCATTCCCAAACTTGGAACGTTTCAAAGGACATTTGCAAAAAATGAAACATTTTCTTGATTGATCAGTAATTTAACATAGGAACAGATTTGTAACAGTGAAGTTGTAAGGAATGAGACTGGATACTAGAAAATCTGATTCCACTGTTTATTGGCAAAAGGAGAGATCCACCACTCACTATTTCTGACCCAAATCCCAGATCGTAATAAGCAAACCCCTAACATCAAACCCTGACCCTCTCCCAAGTATCAACCCGCAATCATCAGCCCAAACCCTAAGCACTCACTTTGTCTCTGATCAGAGCCGTACGTTATTAATCCAACCCAAATCCCTAACTCTAAATACCATTCCTAACCCAAAGCTGACCTGTGGAACTAACCCATCCCTAACACTAAATCCTGACTCATAACTCACTTTATAACTCCAACCTTCCTCACTAACCCAAGCCCAGTCCCTAACTCAATGCTCAACTCCTGACCCTGATCCTGTCTCTAACCTTACTTGCTTTACTTGGATATTTTAGAAGGCCATTGACAAGATGCACATGAGGCTGCTAAACAAGAGGAACTCATGGTACTACAGGAAAGATACTATCATGGATAGAAAATTTCATGACAGGCTGGAGGCAAAAATTGAGAATAAAGGAGACCGTTTCTGGTTGGCTGCCAGCAGTTTACCACATAAGTTGGTGTTGGGGCAAAGAAGTGACAGATTGATATAGTGTGAGGAATTTTATGACCAGGCAAGGACATGACATGGCTTCAGAACAGGACGTGGCTGGGTCTAGAGGCTTGAGGCTGGGATCTACAGGCTAGTGTTCTTGGAGCCTGGCTGCGGGATCCTCGAGGCTTGGGCTCTTGGAGCCTGGCTGCGGGATCCTCGAGCCTTGGGCTCTTGGAGCCTGGCTGCGGGATCCTCGAGCCTTGGGCTCTTGGAGCCTGGCTGCGGGATCCTCGAGCCTTGGGCTCTTGGAGCCTGGCTGCGGGATCCTCGAGCCTTGGGCTCTTGGAGCCTGGCTGCGGGATCCTCGAGCCTTGGGCTCTTGGAGCCTGGCTGCGGGATCTTTGTCTTGAAATGCGGAGGCTGGAGCTGAGAGACCGACTGGGAACTCAACATCAACATAGGGCCAGGACTTGTCCTTCGAAAAGCCAGGACTCATCATTAACACAACACCAATATGAGACAGGACAGTACATAGACATAGAGCCAGGACTTATACTTAGACAAGCCAGGACTCAACCTCTCCACACCAAGGTGAGACAGGTCCACCTGTTGGGTAATAGCAGAATGGCCAGACTTACCCAACAGAGGCAAAGACAAGACATGTTCCCCCACAGGGCAACAGCAAAACAGCCTGACTTACCCCACAGAGGCAAGGCCAAGACAAGACATGACCCACACAGGGCAACAGCAGAACAGCCTGACTTATCCCACAGAGGCAAGGGCAAGACAAGGCAGATCCCCCCACAGGGCAACAGCAAAACAGCCTGACTTACCCCACAGAGGCAAGGACAAGAAGAGACAAACACCAAAGAACAACAGACAGTTCCATCTCTGCTTCAGGGTTGCTCCAAGTCACAGTTACAGCCAGCAACCTCCACTGGCTACGGAAACAGCCGGATCCCTACCCGGCTCAGAGTGGCTGACGGCCACTCAGCTGGATGGGAAACAGCCAAATCCATACCACAAAGACTACACCAACGAGTGGCAACAAGGCTCCATGAAGCAGTGGTCCTCCAACCAGACCTAGAGATCACAAATGGTTTCACTAGCCTTTGATCAGCAGGTTGCTCCAAGGGGGACTGACAAGACAAACTAACAGCCCACACTCAACCCCAAGGCTATTTATATTCCAAGCCCCAAGATGGGAATCAGGTGCCTATGATTAACTCAATCAAACGAGGGACACCTGGAAGACCAGGAGTCCTGAGTCCAGGGCCCAGACTGTGAACCGGAATGCGGAAATCATGGAACAGACCATGACACCTGAAGTATTACCCAAAGGTTAACTTGCAGGTTGAGTCCGTGGTAATGAAGGCAAATGCAATGTTAGATTTCATTTTGAGTAGACTAGAATATCAAAGTGAGCATGTAACGCTAAAGCTTTATAAGGCATTGGTCAGACTACAATTGGAGTATTTTGAACTGTTTTGTGCCCCCACATGACAAAACGTGCTGGCATTGGAGAACATTCAGAGGAGATTCACAAGAATGATTCCAGGAATGAAAGGCTTATAATATATGTAGTGTTCGATGACTCTGGGTCTCTACTCACTAGAGTTTAGAAGAATGAGGGGCAAGTTTCCTAAATGCATTTATTTTGATGCTAAGAGCATTGTAAGAAAGGTGGATGAGCTTAAAGCATGGATTGATATCTGTAAGTATGATGTGGTAGCTATTAGTGAAACATGGTTACAGGAGGGGTGTGATTGGCAACTAAATATTCCTGGATTTAATTTCTTCAAGTGTGATGGAATCAGAGGGACAAGAGGGGGAGGGGTTGCATTGTTTGTCAGAGAAAATATTACAGCGGTGCTCTGGCAGGATAGATTAGAGAGCTCGTCTACTGAGGCTATTTGGGTGGAATTGAGGAATGGGAAAGGTGCAGTAACTCTTATGGGGGTGTATTATAGACCACCAAATGAGGAGCGACAATTGGAGGAGCAAATTTGTAAGGAGATAGCAGATATTAGTAGTACACACAAGGTTGTGATTGTGGGAGATTTTAATTTTCCACACATAGACTGGGAAGCCCATACTGTAAAAGGGCTGGATGGTTTGGAGTTTGTAAAATGTGTGCAAGATAGTTTTTTGCAGCAATACATAGAGGTTCCAACGAGAGAAGGGGCAGTATGTCATGGTCTGGATCGGGGTCCCTTTAAATTTAGCTTGTTTATGTTACGATCTGGACCGTTGATTTCCTGTTTTCCCATGTCCCTCGACTTTGGTGATTAGAGGCAATTAACACTCGGCTGAACCGGTAGTTTATAGTCTCCGGCTTTCAGCCGTTCGGTGCAGAAGCATCTGCAAAGTCATCTAAGGTACGGTGTGTCGATGTCATCTGGCCGGAGCAAGCCTAGTCTCTGCCGAAGCGAGTGCCGGTAATTCACCTCTCCTCACCGGAGCAACCCTGTCCATTCACCTCGCCAAAGCGAGCCTGCAAAGTTTCCTCACTGAGGTGGGTCCGTCAGTTAACCCGCCGGAGGGAATCAAGAACTGCTGTCTACCATTCCCGGACCGAGTCAAGAGCTCGCCACTACCCGGAGGCTCCAAGTCAAGACCTGGCTCCGGCGGCATTCTAGCACCAAGTCAAGTCCTAGCCCTGGCGGCATTCTAGCACCAAGTCAAGTCCTGGCCCTGGTGGCATTCTAGCACCAAGTCAAGTCCTTTCCCTGACAGCATTCTAGCACCGTCAAGTCCTGGCCCTGGCGGCTTCCCAGTTCTGAGTCAAGTCCTGGCCCTGGCGGTCTGTGATTCCTGTCCTACCCTCTTGTCTGAATCCCTTCTCTGCCCCTCTCACCTCTAGCCCTCGTCTGCAGCTCCAGCCTACACTTTGGTCTAATTCCATCGTCGGAGCTAGATAGGTACTGTCTGGTGTTCATTCGTGTTGGTCTTGTCTTGTCTTGTCCTCGCCTCCGTGGAGTAAGTCAGGCCGTCTTGCCGTTGCTCCGCGGGGGGGGGTCATGTTTTGTCTTGTCCTGTCCTCACCTCCGTGGGGTAAGTCAGGCCGTCTTGTCGTTGCCCCGTGGAGGGTCATGAGTCCCGGCCCTATGTCCTGTACCCAAGGAGGATTCCCGACTCTGTGTTCTGTGTATGTGTCTATGGTTCCATGTACCTGCTCTCCCGAGACAGAGGCTCTGTTTTCCATGATCCTCCTCTCCCTAGCCCATGTCATGTCCATGCCTGGTTCTGGGGTCCGAGCCCGAGGCAAGACCCAAGTACTGGGTCCTTGCCCAGTCTCGGGCTCGGAGTCCATACCCCAGCCTCTTCATGTCTCCTCTAGTCCTGGGAGCCAATTCCTAGTCCAAGTCCAGACCTTTGGACCCAGCCTTGTCGTAGTCCTGAGTCCTTATCCTGTTCACTATTCCTGCTTCTGCTTTGCTCTCTTGGCACCAAACAATAAACTAAATCTAAGTAACCTCACAAGATGTGTCTTGCTTTTGGGTCTACCCTTGCTCCTAATGCCCCCGCCATTGTAACACAGTGTTGGATCTCCTGTTAGGGAATGAGACAGGGCAGGTGACGGGGGTATGTGTTGGGGAGCACTTTGGGTCCAGTGATCACAATGCTATTAGGTTCAATATAATTATGGAGAAGGATAGATCTGGTCCCAGGGTTGAGATTTTTGATCAGAGAAAGGCTAACTATGAGGAGATGCGAAAGGATTTAGAAAGAGTGGATTGGGACAATTTGTTTTATGAGAAATGGAGGTCATTTAAAGGTGAAATTTTCAGAGTACAGAATCTTTATGTTCCTGTTAGGTTGAAAGGAAAGGTTAAAAGTTTGAGAGAGCCATGGTTTTCAAGGGATATTGGAAACTTGGTTCGGAAAAAAAGAGAGACCTAGAATAAATATAGACAGCATGGAGTAAAGGAGGTGCTCGAGGAATATAAAGAATCTTAAGAAAGAAATTAGCAAAGAAGATACGAGGTTGCTTTGGCAAGTAAGGTGAAAATAAGTCCCAAGGGTTTCTCCCGTTATATAAATAGCAAAAGGATAGTGAGGGATAAAATTGGTCCCTTAGAGAATCAGAGTGGACGGCTATGTGTGGAGCCAGAAGAGATGGGGGAGATTCTTAACAATTTCTTTTCTTCGGTATTCACTAAGGAGAAAGATATTGAATTGTGTAAGATAAGGGAAACAGGTAGGGAAGTTATGGAACCTATGATGATTAAAGAAGAAGTAGTACTGGAACTTTTAAGGAGTATAAAAGTAGATAAGTCTCTGGGTCCTGACAGGATATTCTCTAGGACATTGAGGGAAGTTAGTGTGGAAATAGCAGGGGTTCTGACAGAAATATTTCAAATGTCATTAGAAACAGGGATGATGCAGGAAGATTAGCGTATTGCTCATGTTGTTCCATTGTTTAAGAAGGGTTCTAAGAGTAAATCTAGCAATTATTGGCCTGTGAGTTTGACGTCAGTGGTGGGTAAATTGATGGAAAGTATTCTTAGAGATGGCATATATAATTATCTGGATAGACAGGGTCTGATTAGGAACAGTCAACATGGATTTGTGCGTGGAAGGTCATGTTTGACAAATCTTATTGAATTTTTTTGATGAGGTTACTAGGAAAGTTGACGAGGGTAAAGCAGTGAATGTTGTCTATATGGACTTCAGTAAGGCCTTGGACAAGGTTCCACATGGAATGTTAGTTAGGAAGGTTCAATCGTTAGGCATTAATATCGAAGTAGTAAAATGGATTCAGCAGTGGCTAATGGAAGATGCCAAAGAGTGGTGGTGGATAACTGTTTGTCAAATTGGAGGATGGTGTGTAGCGGTGTGCCTCGGGGATCTGTACTGGGTCCAATGTTGTTTGTCATATATATTAGTGATCTGGATGATGGGGTGGTAAATTGGATGAGTAAGTATGCAGATGATACTAAGATAGGTGGAGTTGCGGATAATGAAGTTGGTTTTCAAAGCTTGCAGAGAGATTTAGGCCAGTTAGAAGAATGGGCTGAAAGATGACAGATGGAGTTTAATGCTGATAAATGTGAGGTGCTATACATTGGTAGGACTAATCAAAATAGGACATACATGGAAAATGGTAGGGCATTGAAGAATGCAGTAGAACAGAGGGATCTAGGAATAATGGTGCATAGTTCCCTGAAGGTGGAATCTCATGTAGATAGGGTGATGAAGAAAGCATTTGGTATGCTGGCCTTTATAAATCAGAGCATTGAGTATGGGAGTTGGGTTGTAATGTTAAAAATGTACAAAGCATTGGTGAGGCAAAATTTGGAATGTTGTGTACAGTTTTGGTCACCGAATTATAGGAAAGATGTCAACAAAATAGAGAGAGTACAGAGAACGTTTACTCAAATGTTATCTGGGTTTTATCACCAAAGTTACAGAGAAAGGTTGAACAAGTTGGGTCTTTATTCTTTGGAACGTAGAAGGCTGAGGGGGGACTTGATAGAGGTATTTAAAATTATGAGAGGGATAGATAGAGTTGACGTGGATAGGCTTTTTCCATTGAGAGTGGGGGAGATTCAAACAAGAGGACATGAGTTGAGAGTTAAAGGGCAAAAGTTTAGGAGTAACATGACGGGGAGCTTCTTTACTCAGAGAGTGGTGGCTATGTGGAACAATCTTCCAGAAAAAGTGGTTGAGGCAGGTTTGATGTTATCGTTTAAGGTTAAACTGGACAGCTATACGGACAGGAAAGGAATGGAGGGTTATGGGCTGAGTGCAGGTCAGTGGGACTAGGTGAGAGTAAGAGTTCGGCATGGACCAGAAGGGCTGAGATGGCCTGTTTCCATGCTGCAGTTGTTATATGATGATATAGTTATATGGAAATATCATTGAAACTTATTGAATATTGATAGGGCTAGAATGGACATGGAGAGGGTGTATCCTAAACTGGGGGAGAGTACAGACTCAGAATGGAGGGATGTCCCTTTACAGCAGAGGAAAGCAAGAATTTCTTTAGTCAGAATATGGTGAATCTATGGAATTCATTGCCATAGACCGTTTTAGAGGCTAAGTCATTGGGTATATTTAAAGCAGAGATTGATAGGCTTTTGATTAGTAAACGCGGCAAAGGTTATGGAGAGAAGGCAGGAGAATGCAGTTGAAAGGGATAATAAATCAGCTATGATGGAACAGTGGAGCAGACTTGATGGGCCAAGTGGCCTATAATTCTGTTCCTGTGTCTTATGGTCTGAACCCAACAAAGCAAATAATTGTTTAAAAAGAAGTCTCCATGACTTAAAATCATATTTTAATAAATAATATAATAAATCATATTAAAACTAGACTGTAGACTAACACTGATTTGAAATGTTAAACTTTTTGATTGTAGTAATAGATTAGATTAGATTAGATTATGAAGACACGCAGTCCTCTTTTATTGTCATTTAGTAATGCATGCATTAAGAAATGATACAATATTTCCTCCGGTGTAGCATCACAAAACACAGGACAGACCAAGACTGGGAAAACTAATAAAACCACATAATTATAACATATATTTACAACAGTGCAACAATACCAGAACTTGTTGAAGAAGTCCATGAGCACAGTAAAAAGTTCAAAGTCTCTCAAATGTCCCACATCTCATGCAGACGGGAGAAGGAAGAAAAACTCTCCCTGCCATGCCCGACCACAATCCATCTCTGAGTCATCCGAAAACTTCGAGCCTCCGGTCAGCTCTCCGACACCGAGTACTGAGCACCATTTCTGTCCGAACGATTCGACCTCATCTCGGTTGCCAACAGCAGGCAAAGCCGGGGATTTTGAGGCCTTCCCTCAGGAAGATTCCCGACCACGCAGTAACAACAGCAGCGAACTAGCGTTTCAGAAATTTCTCCAGGTGTTCCCCTGTGCTTTCACGTCTGTCTCCATCAAATCAGAATTGTCCATGGCCCCTATTTAACAGATACGATATCATTTTTCACCGGAGGGCTGCGCACATGCAGCGCGCTGCTCTCTCTCCTCCCGCCATACTATTTATGGTAATATTACTGCTTATCAAAATATTAAATATTCCATTGGCAATCTTAGAAGGGGAAAGATATGCTCTGGGACATTGGTCCCATGAAAACTTACTGTTTGTGACGACATCAATGATTTTGATCAGACACCATTTCCCCTGTGTGGGCAACTTCTGCTTAAGTACTAGATAGTCAAAACGGAAACACTGCCTCACTGTATCATGCAGACTGTCCTGCCTGAAGCTGGAAGTAAGGAGAAAATTGCTGAACCATTCTCGTGGTGACTAATAAAATTATTTCAGATTAAGGAAAAGAATTAGCAGCTTCTTATTTGGGTCACAAAGAAAAAATTCTCCCAAGAAACAGACGAATCAGAGAAGGCAAGCCACTGGAAGATACAAGCATGCCTGAAGCTGCTCAGAACTAACATTTGTAGAGAGAATTCATAAGTTTTCATCTGTATTATTTTAGTAACCCTGAGAAAATGATCATCTTATCAAGAGTCCTGTGGAAGTCTGACATTGAATGAGGTCCCCACTTATCTCTCCATACATGGTTGATGAAATGAAGGTTACCTACATCTAATCTCTTTTTCTAATGCATTATGCACCAGTTAGTGGAGATGTTACTCAGCAACCAATTCAATTTCCATATAAAATAGTTTGCTTAATAGGAACAAGTAGATAAAGACACTTTGTTTGTCAGTCTGGTATTTTTATTACTATTCTTTCTCTTTAACATTCTTTTCCTTCTATAAATCTGCCAATTACTTTTTTTCTTACAATATATTATATGTTTTGTACTCATATTGTGTATCTACAGGGTTACCTAGAAGTTATAGACCATCAGGCCATAAGATACGAAGACAAGTTCTTCAGCCCATCAAGTCCTTGCCAACTATCAAATAGCCATTCGAACACCAATCTCACTTTAGTTTCTCACTGCTTCAAATGATCAAACATATATGATGGGTACGTGGGAAATGTTTCTGAGTCCTTCATTAAGGGGATAGATGAAGAGAAATTAATCAGAAATAGACTATGCAGACTTTGAAAAAGGTCATGACTAATACATACCTTTGAAGCATAGTGAATCAATCTGATGATCAAATGAAGCTGCAAGAGGAAATTGATAAAATGGAATTCCATAAAAATGCCCATGAAATGTCAGGAAATTTGAGTTAGCAATTCTAGTTAAGATGTAATGATTAATCATTGGGGTGGGGGGGAGGCATATGATGTGGAGTACTAAAGAGGTCTGGATTCCATCCTTCGCAAAAGACCACACCTCAAGTAGACAGGGTTATTAAAAGGAACACTGGATCTTAAGTTAAGGTATATGGTAATGAAAGTATACAGGACCTCGGTAATACCACCATTATCATATGGTGCCTGTGCTTCACTTTGTCAGAAAGACTGTGATGTAATAGGGAAACACTAACGTTGACGGTATGAAGTATCTCTCCTGAATCTGTCGGTGAAGTTGGTTGGTTGCTTGTATTACAGAGAACAAATGCTGATTAAATACTCTTTGCAATCCACACATCCATTTGAAGTTAGCTCACATATTTCAAGAGGGGGCATGAACTGCCTTGAAGCTCCAGGCTTGCTTTGGGATTTGATGTAGGCTTATTCCAGTTTATTTCAGCCGTCATTTATTAACGATGAGAAAATTGTACTCCATGTTCAGCAATGCTATTAGCTGTTCTTCTAGAACATGGTGAAATTGTAACAGTAGAAAATCCTCCTTTTAGGCTGTCTATCATGTCAGATGTTTCTGCTCATGTTGTGACAACCTTGGATTGATAACACAATGTGGATTCTGTTATTTGTACTTCTGTCACCTTTCACAAATCACAGAAGTAATTTAGCATTTGTCAGTTGGTGCACGATTGTATCAAGATGATGAATCATGCTACAGCCACAGTCCAAGCTACAATCAAAACATTTTTGGGTCGACTTTCGTGGCTGGTGATATCAGTCTCCCTGTAGTACATGAACATGGATACTTGCCTGTGGAAAACAAGTTTAACTATTGCAAGTAATATCAGTGTTGGAGCCCTTTGGTGCTTTCCTGATCACCTATAAGGAACAAAGGAGGAATGTTCACAGAAGATCTGCAAATGACATCCAAATGAGAGAGAAGAACACAAGGGTATATAGTCAGATAAAAATGAACCATTTTCTGAATGTAATATATAATAAATGACATTAGAGAGTTGATTTAACCTGGAGTAAGGAATGTTTGCAAAAGCTTCCAATGATCTGATATTTCCTGTTAAGAGACCAGTGTGATTTCTGCATCAGGAAACATAAATATTCCCCTGCAATGTGAGAGGTGAACAAAGGATGCTCATTCAAACTGACTGGCCTGCTCAGAAGAAGTGCAATAAATGGTGGATAATATCATAGCTTTGTAAATCTCTAGTGCTTGTCTGATTCGATGTAGTGAACCAATGAGAAAAAGGTCAGAGTATTACAGAGGAATTGAGACCCATTTGTCCTGGGCACCTTTAGTTGGGTGGTCTAGGTGAGGTGAGGTCCTCCATCGGTCAGAGTTGACCATGGATATTGTGTCCTAGTGTCTACCTATGCAAGTCTGAGCAGGACGGCATGGCGAGCAAGCTGTTGCCCATGTAGCAAGCTCTCCCTCTCTGTGCATCTGATAAACCCAAAGGAATGGCAGAAACTGATACAGAGCTACCAACAGCATCACAGGAGTTGCCAGTTAGAATTGAACTCAATGTAGACTGCCTTAGGGTCTCCAGCTGCAGATCTTTCGCTCAGGGTTTAGTTCTGAAACCTTCCCCATGAGTGTGTATAGCCACCAGGCAGCGGAGGTTTGAGATCAGAGCTTTCCTTATCCTAGATGAGCTGCCAACCATGACTGATGAGCCCCATCTGCCCGAAATGACTGGTTTTAAAGTGCCAGTAACCCACCTTTGCCTCTTCGGTTAGTAGAAATGGTTCAGCCGGGCTTGGTAGCTAAGCCACACGTGAAGGCCAGGAGCTGGACTTGGTTGTCAGAGACTATTTGAGGCCCACCCCATTGGGAACTCTAATGTCATAGGTAGTGGGAGCTTGTTCCCAATGGCATGCACCTCAAATAGTCTCTGACAACATGTTTTAATCTCCAAGTGGCAACCTGGGAGACCTGCAGTTATGTGGAAAAATACATTTAACTCCTTGGACTAATGTCCT
Organism: Mobula birostris; assembly: GCF_030028105.1. Classification (NCBI taxonomy): domain Eukaryota; kingdom Metazoa; phylum Chordata; class Chondrichthyes; order Myliobatiformes; family Myliobatidae; genus Mobula; species Mobula birostris. Next base: position 29,887,868 of record NC_092375.1, on the reverse strand, counting down.
AGTGGGAAGGCTATTGGGAAACTGAAATGTCTGAAGGTAGATAAGTCACCTGGACCAGGTGGTGTACGGCCTGCGTTCTGAAAGAGGTAGTTGAAGAGATTGTGAAGGCATTAGTAATGATCTTTTGGGAATCATTAATTCTGGAAGGGTTCCAGAAGACTGGAAAATTGCAAATGTCATTCTACTCTTCAAGAAGGGAGAGAGTCATAACAGTGGTTGAGAAGATGGAATCCATTATTAAGGACGAGGTCTCAGGGTACTTGGAGGCACATGATATGTAGTCAGCATAATTTCCTCAAGGGGAAATCTTGCCTGCCAAATCTGTTAGAATTCTTTGTAGAAATAACAGGCAGGATAGACAAAGGAGAGTTGGTTGATGTTGTGTCATGGTCTGGTCCGTGAGGTCCGCATTCCGGTTCACGGTCTGGTCTGTGGACTCAGGACTCTGGGTCTTCCAGCTGTCCCTTGTTTTGGTTGAGTTAATCATAGGCACCTGATTCCCATCTTGGGGCTTGGAATATAAGTAGCCTTGGGGTCGAGTGTGAGCTGCTGGTTTGTCTTGTCAAGATTCCATGGGAGCAATTTGCTGGTGGAAGGCTAGAGCGGCCACTTGCTATCTTTAGGCCGCGTTGGGGAACTATCCCCTCATGGAGCCTTGCTGTCGGTAGTCGGAGCTATCTTTGCGGCATGGATTCGGCCATATCCCGGCCCAGCTGAGTGGCCATCAGCCACTCCGAGCTAGGTAGGGATCCGGCTGTTTTCGTAGCCAGCTGAGGTCACTGGCCATAACCGCGACTCAGAGCAAACCCGATGCAGTGATGGAACTATCTGTCATTCTTCGGTGTTTGTCTCTTCTTGTCCTTGCCTCGTGGGGTAAGTCAGGTCGTTCTGCCATTACCCTGCGGGGGGACCTGTCTTGGCTGACACAAGGGCAGGAATGGATTTTCAATATTCCTGGATTACAGTGCTTTAAAAGGGATAGACAGGGGGGAAAAAGGGGAGGGGGGTAGCATTACTGGTCAGGGATACTATTACAGCTACAGGAAGGGTGGGTAATGTAGCAGGATCCTCTTTTGAGTCAGTATGGGTAGAAGTCAGGAACAGGAAGGAAGCAGTTACTCTATTGGGGGTATTCTATAGGCCCCCTAGTAGCAGCAGAGATAGAGAGGAGCAGATTGGGAGGCAGATTTTGGAAAGGTGCAAAAATAACAAGGTTGTTATCATGGGTGACTTTAACTTCTCTAATATTGATTGGCACCTGATTAATTTCCAAGGGTTTAGATGGGGCAGAGTTTGTTAGGTGTGTCCAGGACGGATTCCTGTCACAGTATGTGGACAGGCCAACTAGGGGGAATGCCATACTAGATCTACTACTAGGTAATGAACTGGGTCAGGTCACAGACCTCTCAGTGGGTGAGCATCTGGGGGACAGTGACCACCGCTCCCTGGCCTTTAGCATTATCATGGAAAAGGATAGAATTGGAGAGGACAGGAAAATTTTTAAAGGGGAAGGGCAAATTATGAGGCTATAAGGCTAGAACTTGCGGGCGTGAATTGGGATGATGTTTTTGCAGAGAAATGTACTATGGACATGTGGTCGATGTTTGGAGATTTCTTGCAGGATGTTAGGGATAAATTTGTCCCGGTGAGGAAGATAAAGAATGGTAGGGAGAAGGAACCATGGGTGACAAGTGAGGTGGAAAATCTAGTCAGGTGGAAGAAGGCAGCATACATGAGGTTTCGGAAGCAAGGATCAGATGGGTCTATTGAGGAATATAGGGAAGCAAGAAAGGAGCTTAAGAAGGGGCTGAGAAGAGCAAGAAGGGGTCATGAGAAGGCCTTGGCGAGTAGGGTAAAGGAAAACCCCAAGGCATTCTTTAATTATGTGAAGAACAAAAGGATGACAGGAGTGAAGGTAGGACCGATTAGAGATAAAGGTGGGAAGATGTGCCTGGAGGCTGTGAAAGTGAGCGAGGTCCTCAATGAATACTTCTCTTCGGTATTCACCAATGAGAGGGAACTTGACGATGGTGAGGACAATATGAGTGAGGCTGATGTTCTGGAGCATGTTGATATTAATGGAGAGGAGGTGTTGGAGTTGTTAAAATATATTAGGACGGATAAGTCCCCGGGGCCTGACGGAATATTCCCCAGGCTTCTCCATGAGGCGAGAGAAGAGATTGCTGAGCCTCTGGCTGGGATCTTTATGTCCTCGTTGTCCACGGGAATGGTACCGGAGGATTGGAGGGAGGCAAATGTTGTCCCTTTGTTCAAAAAAGGTAGTAGGGATAGTCCGGATAATTATAGACCAGTGAGGCTTATGTCTGTTGTGGGAAAGCTGTTGGAAAAGATTCTTAGAGATAGGATCTATAGGCATTTAGAGAATCATGGTCTGATCAGGGACAGTCAACATGGCTTTGTAAAGGGCAGATCGTGTATAACCAGCCTGATAGAGTTCTTTGAGGAGGTGACCAGGCATTTAGATTAGGGCAGTGCAGTGGATGTGATCTGCATGGATCTTAGCAAGTCACTAGACAAGGTTCCACATGGTAGGCTTATTCAGAAAGTTAGAAGGCATGGGATCCAGGGAAGTTTGGCCAGGTGGATTCAGAATTGGCTTGCCTGCAGAAGGCAGAGAGTTGTGGTGGAGGGAGTATGTTCAGATTGGAGGATTGTGGCTAGTGGTGTCCTACAAGGATCTGTTGTGGGACCTGTACTTTTCATGATTTTTATAAACAACCTGGATGTCGGGGTAGAAGGGTGGGTTGGCAAGTTTGCAGATGACACAAAGGTTGGTGGTGTTGGAGATAGTGTAGAGGATTGTCAAAGATTGCAGAGAGACATTGATAGGATGCAGAAGTGGGCTGAGAAGTGGCAGATGGAGTTCAACCCGGAGAAGTGTGAGGTGGTACACTTTGGAGGGACAAATTCCAAGGCAGAGTACAAAGTAAATGGTAGGATACTTGGTAGTGTGGAGGAGCAGAGGGATCTGGGGGTACATGTCCACAGATCCCTGAAAGTTGCCTCACAAGTAGATAGGGTAGTTAAGAAAGCTTATGGGGTGTTAGCTTTCATAAGTCGAGGGATAGAGTTTAAGGGTCGTGATGTAATGATGCAGCTCTATAAAACTCTGATTAGGCCACACTTGGAATACTGTGTCCAGTTCTGGTCGCCTCACTATAGGAAGGATATGGAAGCATTGGAAAGGGTACAGAGGAGATTTACCAGGATGCTGCCTGGTTTAGAGAGTATGCATTATGATCAGAGATTAAGGGAGCTAGGGCTTTACTCTTTAGAGAGAAGGAGGATGAGAGGAGACATGATAGAGGTGTACAAGATAATAAGAGGAATAGATAGAGTGGATAGCCAGCGCCTCTTCCCCAGGGCACCACTGCTCAATACAAGAGGACATGGCTTTGAGGTAAGGGGTGGGAAGTTCAAGGGGGATATTAGAGGAAGGTTTTTTACTCAGAGAGTGGTTGGTGCGTGGAATGCACTGCCTGAGTCAGTGGTGGAGGCAGATACACTAGTGAAATTTAAGAGACTACCAGACAGGTATATGGAACAATTAAGGTGGGGATTATATGGGAGGCAGGGTTTAAGGGTCGGCACAACATTGTGGGCCGAAGGGCCTGTTCTATGTTCTATTTTCTATGAAACTGGAGAGGGTTCAAAGGTGTGTAATGCCCTGGTTCATTTTTTTTACTGTTGATGATCCATATTTCATTTTGTGCCATCCTCTGCAAGCTGCTTGTTTGAGTTACTGTTGAAGATAAGAGATAGGAGAATCGTGTGCCATCGAATTAGGATAGCCAGATTAAGGGGAGGTTTCTCTGGTGAGGGACACTAAGGATGGGCTTGGGGCTTTTGTTAAGGAGATGAAGAGAGAAGTGCCGGGGAGAAGAGGTTGTAGGGTTCAACCCAGATCAGGGCAGTGATTTAACGAAGCCCAGGGTGGGATCAAAGGAGGATCAGCGAAGGAGAAACCGTGAGCTCCAACTTGTGCACATTAGACTGTTTCTTTAAAATGGGCCCTTTTCTTTTTTAGATTATGAAGACACGCAGTCCCCTTTTATTGTCATTTAGTAATGCATGCATTAAGAAATGATACATTATTTCCTCCGGTGTGATATCACAAAACACAGGACAAACCAAGACTGAAAAAACTGACAAAGCCACATAATTATACATATAATTACAAACAGTGTAACAATACCATAACTTGATGAAGAAAGTCCGTGAGGACAGTACAGTTCAAAGTTTCTCAAATGTCCCACATCTCACGCAGATGGAAGAAGGAAGAAAAACCCTCCCTGCCACGCCGACCACAATCCGACTCTGAGTCATCCGAAAACTTCGAGCTCTGATCAGCTCTCCGACACCGAGTACTGAGCACCATCTCTGCCGAACGATTCGACCTCCTTCTCGGTCGCCAAAAGCAGGCAAAGCCAGGTATTTTGAGGCCTACCCTCCGAAAGATTCCCGACCACACAGTAATGACAGCAGCGGACGGGCGTTTCAGAAATTTCTCCAGAAGTTTCTTTACTAACCCTTTAGTCAAACTAAGAATTAGAAAGCTAAATCTTTTAATTGTATGTGGGTGGTGTGGTCTATTATTTTGTGGCACGTATTTGTAACTGGGTAATGATTCACACAGTATCCACACAAACAGAGGGTTTTGGGTTGGGCTCACATCTCAATCTCACATGTTTCGTAGGGCCAGAGATTGTCTTCCCTAGACTTACGCAGTCGACAGAACCAGAGTGTTTCAGGTGGTTCATGAAAATGGTTATAGCATTGATTGACTTGTCATCTGAACAGCCTGTATTCACTGGATTCTAAAGAATGAGGGGTGACGTCACTGAAACCTTTTGAATAGTGGAAGGACTTGATAGAGTGGATGTGGAGAGGATGTTTCCTATGGTGAGAGAGTCACAGGATACAGCCTCAGAATAGAGGACCGTTCTTTTAAAACAGAGATGAGGAGAAATTTCTTTAGCCAGGGAGTGGTGAATCTGTGGAATTTGCTTCCACAGGAAGCTGTGGAGGCCAGGTATTTATGTATATTTAAAGCAGAAGTTGATAGATTCTTGATTGGTCAGGGTATGAAGGAATACAGAGAGAAGGCAGGAAATTGGGGCTGATTTGAAAATTGGATCAGCTGTGATGAAATGGTAGAGCAGACTCGACAGGCCAGATGGGATGGCCTATTTTTGCTCCTGTATCTTGTGGTATTATAGTCTTATAATTTTTTGGTTAGTAAGGGCATCAAAAGTTACTGGCAGAATGTTGTTGAGAGATAATAAATCATCCATACCAGTAGGAGAATGGTGTTGATTGGGATAATAAATCAGCCATGATAGAATGGTGGAACAGACTCAACTGGCTGAATGGCCTAATTCTACTCCTATGTCTGAAGATCTTTCCCTCACCTGCAGTATAGCTCCAGTTCCCTATTATTCCCAGTCTCCCATTCAGATCTCCCCAACACTGGTGAAGTATATAGAATATTTCATATTTCCTGTTGTGACAGCAGGTCACTGGCCCTATCAGTTTGATTATGATTAAGATTAGGTTTATTTTTTGCCTGTACATCAAAACATACGGTGAAATGCATCTTTTGCGTCAACGACTAACACAGTCCAAAAGCGTGCCCGCAAATGTCACCAAGCTTCCAGTGCCAACATAGCATGCAGACTGTGTTGTTTTGTAACTCCAAAAAATAACTGGTCGAAAGAGAATCGCGGGAGAGCCGGGGAAAACTCCTGTACGTTTAGTTATGTTTTACTTTAGGGAGGCAAGCTGTTTTAATGCAGTGGTATGTTGGCATATACCACTCACATACCTTGTACATGCATCCCGTAATGAATTATGTAAGCAACAAAAATGCTTAATCAATCAAACAATATATTTACAGTATTACTCAAATATTACTGAAATATTAAATACCCAACAATCCTCCCTGCTTAGTTATAAACATCAACTTAATGTAAAGTACATCTCAAATCAAGTATGTAGTGTACTGCTCTTTATATACTGTTAATATATATATAGTATGTACAGTATGCTATTTAATTAAGGCCATCGCTGAAATCACAACGCTCAGAACATTTCAGTCACTTAAGCTGAAATGGACTCCCCTTCCTTTTGATTCTGCTTATGAATCCTAAAGCGTTCTCTAAACAACAGTTGTAAATATTCCTGCATTACTTTCATGACATCAGCAAAGCTCTGTTCATTTGGGTTGCTTGGAGCAGTTAAACATCTAAGCAAACTGTGTGCTCTTCCACCTATTACAGTCAGCAAAACTGGCACTCACTCAACATTGGCTGCTCAATTCACTCAGTATACATACTCCAATTACATTTGTACAATGAAATGTGTCTATCTTTCTGATATAGCCAGCCATTTTTGCTTTTTTAATTTATTATTATTATCACTCACTATTAATGAACCCATGAATTTCATCGGTTTTCTGCCTTTTTAAAAAACTCAACCATCTCTCTCTCTCTCCCCGTGTAAAGAAAGAAAATGCTGAACTTCAACAGGCAGGTAGGTGTCTCGGGTTTGTTTTAAACTTCCTCATCATCATTGTTATGTTTTGTAACTCCAAACAAATCTAATCAAATGAAAAACACTGGAGAGCCAGGGATAACTCAAATACCTTTATTTCCATTTTACTTTAGTGCACACTTATGATGTGATGGCATATGACATTTATGTACTTTGTACATATAACCCATAATGAATTACGTAAACAAAAAAGAATGTTCAATTCAACAATATCTTTACAACATTACTCAAATATTACTGAAATGCACAACACCGTCAACTTAATAGCCCTAACTCGTACGTCTTTGGAAAGTGGGAGAGGCTCACAGAGGAAAGCCACACAGTCACGAAAAGAACATACAAGCTCCTTACAGAAAAAGTATTGTGCCTACAGCTACACGACCGTGCCACCCCATCACTGTCTTGTTGTCAGAGTGTTCTCATTCCCACACTGATCCTAATCTCTCCACATTCAGCTCATCTTCCTCTCCTAACTCTACCACTCATGTACACTCCATTGGAATGTGGTTGGAAACAGGAATGTCCAGAGGAAACCCATAGAGCCATAGGGAGAATGTGCAGACTCCTTGCATACAGTACCAGAGTTTAGGACTAAACCCTGATCACAAGCATGATTAGAAAGACACACGTCAATAGTCTCTTGTCAACTCACTTCCACTGGATTTCTTGGGGCTTTAGTCAGGTAGTGCTGAGACCAGATAGTGAATATCTCCCAAGCCCTTGGAAAGTCTGGTCATAAATGCACATGGAGCAGAGTAATGGTTTGGCCAAGTGTCTCTATCTTTGCAGGCATTACACCTAATTTCAGCCAGAAATGTTTTAATTTTGTTTACCTGCAGCCCTGAGAACACAAGCCCTCACATTATCTCGCAAACACAAGGAAATCTGCAGATGCTGGAATTTCAAGCAACACACATAAAAGTTGCTGGTGAACGCAACAGGCCAGGCAGCATCTCTGGGAAGAGGTACAGTCGACATTTCGGGCCGAGACCCTTCGTCAGGACTAACTGAAAGAAGAGCTAGTAAAAGATTTGAAAGTGGGAGGGGGAGGGGGAGATATGAAATGATAGGAGAAGACAGTAGGGGGAGGGATGGAGCCAAGAGCTGGGCAGTTGATCGGCAAAAGGGATATGAGAGGATCATGGGATGGGAGGCCTAGGGGGAAAGAAAGGGGGAGGTGGGAAGCCCAGAGGATGGGCAAGGAGTACAGTGAGAGGGACAGAGGGAGAAAAAAGAGAGAGAGAAAAAGAATATATATAACAAATAAATAAATAATGGATGGGGTACGAGGGGGAGGTGCAGCATTAACGGAAGTTAGAGAAGTCAGTGTTCATGCCATCAGGTTGGAGGCTACCCAGACGGAATATAAGGTGTTGTTCCTCCAACCTGAGTGTGGCTTCATCTTTACAGTAGAGGAGGCCGTGGATAGACATATCAGAATGGGAATGGGACGAGGAATTAAAATGTGTGGCCATTAGGGGATCCTGCTTTCTCTGGTGGAGAGAGCATAGGTGTTCAGCGAAATGGACTCCCAGTCTGCGTCGGGTCTCGCCAATATATAAAAGGCCACATCGGGAGCACCGGACACAGTATTTCACCTCAGCCGACTCACAGGTGAAGTGTCGCCTCACCTGGAAGGACTGTCTGGGGCCCTGAATGGTGGTAAGGGAAGAAGTGTAAGGGCATGTGTAGCACTTGTTCCGCTTACACGGATAAGTGCCAGGAGGGAGATCAGTGGGGAGGGATGGGGGGGGACAAATGGACAAGGGAGTTGTGTAGGGAGCGATTCCTGCGGAAAGCAGAGAGTGGGGGGAGGGAAAGATGTGCTTAGTGGTGGGATCCCGTTGGAGGTGGCGGAAGCTACGGAGAATTATATGTTGGACCCGGAGGCTGGTGGGGTGGTGAGGACAAGGGGATCCCTATTCCTAGTGGGGTGGCGGGAGGATGAGTTGAGAGCAGATGTGCATGAAATGGGATGAACATTGACTTCTCTAACTTCTGTTAATGCCCCACCTCCCCCTCATACCCCATCCGTTATTTATTACATATATATATTCTTTTTCTCTCTCTCCTTTTTTTCCCTCTGTCCCTCTCACTATACTCCTTACCCATCCTCGAGGCTTACTTTCTTTCTCCCTAGGCTTCCCATCCCATGATCCTCTCATATCCCTTTGGCCAATCACCTGTCCAGCTCTTGGCTGCATCCCTCCCCCTCCTGTCTTCTCCTATCATTTTGGATCTCCCCCTCCCCCTCCCACTTTCAAATCTCTTACTAGCTATTCCTTCAGTTCGACCTGACGAAGGGTCTCGGCCCGAAACGTCAACTGTACCTCTTCCTAGAGATGCTGCCTGGCCTGCTGCATTCACCAGCAACTTTTATGTGTGTTGCCTCACATTATCTGTAGTGTGAAAGCTCCAGTGACTTGTAAGCATGTCAAGTCAAGTCAAGTCAAGTCACTTTTTATTGTCATTTCAACCATAACGGCTGGTACAGAGCATAGTAAAAATGAAACAACGTTTTCCAGGACCATGGTGCTACATGAAACAATACAAACACTACACTGAACTACGTAAGAAAAAAACACAAAACCACACTGGACTACAGACCTATCCAGTACTGCATAAAGTGCACAAAACAGTGCAGGTGCTACAATAAATAATAATAAATAATAAACAAGACAGTAGGCACAGAAGAGGGTATAGTAGGCTGGTGTCAGTCCAGGCTCTGGGTATTGAGGAGTCTGATGGCTTGTGGGAAGAAACTGTTACATAGTCTGGTCGTGAGAGTCCGAATGCTTTGGTGCCTTTTTCCAGATGGCAGGGGGGAGAAGAGTTTGTATGAGGAGTGTGTGGGGTCCTTCATAATGCTGTTTGCTTTACGGGTGCAGCGTGTGGTGTAAATGTTTGTAATGGTGGGAAGAGAGATCCTGATGATCTTCACAGCTGACCTCACTATTGGCTGCAGGGTCTTGCGATCGGAGATGGTGAAATTTCCGAACCAGGCAGTGATGCAGCTGCTCAGGATGCTCTCAATACAACCTCTGTAGAATGTGGTGAGGATGGGGGGTGGGAGATGGACTTTTCTCAGCCTTCACAGAAAATGGAGACACTGCTGGGCTTTCTTTGCTATGGAGCTGGTGTTGAGGGACCATGTGAGATTCTCCGCCAGGTGAACACCAAGAAATTTGGTGCTCTTAACGATCTCTATGAAGGAGTCGTCGATGTTCAGCGGAGAATAGTTGCTCCGTGTCCTCCTGAAGTCAACAACCATCTCTTTTGTTTTGTTTACATTCAGAGACAGGTTGTTGGCTCTGCACCAGTCCGTTAGCCGCTGCACCTCCTCTCTGTATGCTGACTCATCGTTCTTGCTGATAAGACCCACCACGGTCATCGGCGAACTTGATGATGTGGTTTGAGCTGTGTGTTGCAGCACAGTCGTGGGTCAGCAGAGTGAACAGCAGTGGACTGAGCACACAGCCCTGGGGGGCCCCCGTGCTCAGTGTGATTGTGTTGGAGATGCTGCGACCAGTTCAGACTGACTGAGGTCTCCCAGTCAGGAAGTCTAGTATCCAGTTGCAGAGGGAGGTGTTCAGGTCCAGCAGCTTCAGCTTTCCAGTCAGTTTCTGAAGAATGATTGTGTTGAATGTTGAACTGAAGTCTATGAACATCATGCGAACATACATGTCATTTTTATCCAGGTGGGTTAAGGCCAGGTGGAGGTTGATGGCAATGGCGTCGTCTGTTGAACGGTTGGGACGGTATGCGAACTGCAGGGGATCTAGTGAGGGGGGCAGCAGGGTCTTGATGTGCCTCATGACAAGCCTCTCAAAACACTTCATGACGATAATGTGAGTGCAACAGGACGGTAATCATTGAGGCAGGACATTGAAGACTTCTTCGGCATGGGAACAATGGTGGCAGCCTTGAAGCACATAGGAACGACGGCACTGCTCAGGGAGATGTTGAAGATGTCAGTGAGAGTATCTGCTAGTTGGTCTGCACATCCTCTAAGCACTCTGCCAGGAATATTGTCTGGTCCAGCAGCCTTCCATGGGTTGACCCTGCACAGGGTTCCCCTCACATCGGCCATGGTAAGACATAGCACCTGGTCATTTGAAGGAGGGGTGGTCTTCCTCGCCACCACATCATTATCCGCTTCAAACCGAGCGTGGGAGTTGTTCAGCGCATCTGGGAGGGAGGCATCACCTGCACAGTCAGGTGATGTTATCCTGTAGTTGGTGATATCCTGAAAGCCCTTCCACTTGCGCCGCGTGTCTCCGCTGTCCTGGAAGTGGCTGTGGATTCGCTGGGCATGTGCGCGCTTAGCCTTTCTGATGGCCTGGGACAGTTTGGACCTCACCGTTGTTGAGGCTGCCTTGTCGCCTACTCTGAAAGCGGAGTCACGAGGCCTCAGCAGCACACGCGGTCATCGATGAACAACTATAATAAAAATAATAAATATTTTGTGACATGGCTTCACAAGTATCAGGAAATATTTTCTTACTATGACTGCCCACTTTATAAAGAGCCCACATCAATAAGAATGAAAGAGTGCAGAGAAAATTTACAAGAATGTTGCCAGGACTAGGGAAAGGTTAATAGGTTAGGACTTTATTTCCTAGAACTTAGAAGATTGAGAAGAGACTTGATAAAAGTACACAAAATTATGAGGGGTATAGATAGGACAAATGCAAGTAGGCTTTTCCCACTGAGATTGGGTGAGACTACAACTAGAGATCATCAGTTAAGGGTGAAAGGTGAAATGTTTAAGGGGAAGATGAGGAGGAACTTCTTCATTTGGAGTGATGAGGGTGTGGAACATGCTGCTAGCACAAGTGGTGGATGTAGGGTCAATTCCAACATTTATCAGAAATTTCGATAGGTTCATGGATGGGAAGAGTATGGAGGGCTTTGTTCCGGGAGCAGGTCAATGATTCAGCATGTAATAGATGGGCTGAAGGGTTATTTTCTGTGTTGTAGTGTTCTGTGGCTCTATGCCTTTCTTAATGAGAATGAACAACATGTTGCACAACTCTGTGTGGTCCTCCCAATCTGCTATTCGTAACATTGACAGAAATTTTGCTGAATTAGAAATTCCAGGTTTAGTCTTTATTTAGCCAGATCCTGTTACCATTTCACTGATTACTGCACCTGCCTCTCATTAAATAGTTAGCATTTTCTATGACTTATATAATTTGTTCTAACACTTCTATTTGGTTTAAAGCAATCATGCAGTTTAACTTTCATTGTGGATTTCAGAATAAAAGTAGCTGAACATTGGATTAGTATCAAGCATTTCAGCAAATTACATTCAGTGGCCACTTTATTGGGTACACCTGTACAGCTGCTCCTCAGTGCAAATATCTAATCAGCCAATCATGTGGCAGCCACTCAATACAGAAAAGCATGCAGATATAGTCAAGAGGTTCAGTTGTCGTTCAGAACAAACATCATAATGGGGGAAAAAATGTGATCTAAGTGCCTTTGATGTGGAATGATTGTTGGTGCCTGATGGGGTGATTTGAGTATTTCAGAAGCTCCTGATCTCTTCGGATTTTTATGCACAACAGCCTCTAGAGTTTACAGAGAATGGTACAAGAAACAAGAAACATCCAATGAGCGACAGTTCTGTGGGTGAAAACATCTTGCTAATGACAAAGGTCTGAGGAGAATGGCCTTATGGGTTCAGGTTGACAGGAAGGTGACAATAACTCAAATACCCATTCATTGTGACTGTGGTGTGCAGAAAAGCATCTCTGAATGCACAACACCTTAAAACTTGATGTGGATAGCCTAAAACAGTAGTAGCAGAAGAACACACTGTGTTCCAAGATGTACTTAATAAAGTGGCCATTGAGTGTACATAGAACATGCTGTAATCAAATAATGCTATTCCCAAAATTCCATAGTTTTCTCAGCATATCCCTATGGTGCATTAGCAGGGATATCAGAATGCTTAGAGTCATGATCATTAACTGTGTAATTTTGGACCTGGGCTTTCTAGGTGTTTATCTTTTGTTGAATCTTCTGTATAGTCATGTGGAGCTGGAACTAAGTACAGCCCTCACCAAACAGGGAGGATAAAATGAACTAAGTCTCCTGACCAGAAGATTTGCCAAGAGTGCTTTGCTGATCCTTGCAGATGCAAACAGGCGGACACCTATTGTTTAGAATTTCACTGTGTACTAGTATTTGTAAATACTAGTTTAGAGATTGAAATAGGGAGGAGCTGAGGGCAATACAGAGGGACCTGAAAGCCAGGATCAGGGAAGCTAAAGACAGGTACAGGAGGAAGCTTGAGTGGAAACTCCAGCAGAACAACATGTCAGAGGTCTGGAGGGAGATGAGGACCATCACTGGGTTCCATCAAACTAGCAACAGAGGAGCTGAAGGCAGTGTGGAGAGGGCCAATGAACTTAACCTGTTCTTTAACAGATGTGACATTGTGGCCCCTGCCCATCCCCCACATCAGCCATCAGTTGTCGGCCCCCAACCAACACATATTCCACTCTCCCCTCCTACCCCTCCTCACGGTCCCTCACCCTGCTCTCGTGACTATACCCCTTCCCCACACGGAACCACCACGGCGGGCTTCACAGCTGAACAGGTGAGAAGACAGCTGAAACATCTCAACCCAAGCAAGGCTGCAGGACTGGATGGTGTCAGTACCAGGGTGCTCAAAGCCTGTGCCCCTCAGCTATGTGGAGTACTTCGCCATGTATTCAACCTGAGCCTGAGGCTCCCGAGGGTTCCTGTACTGTGGAAGATGTCCTGCCTCGTCCCTGTGCCGAAGACACCGCGCCCCAGCGGCCTCAATGTCTACAGACCGGTGGCATTGACCTCCCACATCATGAAGACCCTGGAGAGACTTGTTCTGGAGTTGCTCCGGACTATGATCAGGCCATACTTAGATCCCCTCCAGTTCGCCTACCAGCCCGACTAGGAATTGAGAATGCCATCGTCTACCTGCTGAACTGTGCCTACGCCCACCTCGACAAGCCAGCGAGCACTGTGAGGGTCATGTTTTTTGACTTCTCCAGTGCGTTCAACACCATCCGCCCTGCTCTGCTGGGGGAGAAGCTGACAGCGATGCAGGTGGATGCTTCCCTGGTATCATGGATTCTTGATTACCTGACTGGCAGACCACAGTACATGTGCTTGCAACACTGTGTGTCCAACAGAGTGATCAGCAGCACTGGGGCTCCACAGGGGACTGTCTTGTCTCCCTTTCTCTTCACCATTTACACCTCGGACTTCAACTACTGCACAGAGTCTTGTCATCTTCAGAAGTTTTCGGATGACTCTGTCATAGTTGGATGCATCAGCAAGGGAGATGAGGCTGAGTATAGGGCTACGATGGTCACATGGTGTGAGCAGAATTATCTGCAGCTTAATGTGAAAAAGACTAAGGAGCTGGTGGTAGACCTGAGGAGAGCTAAGGTACCGGTGACCCCTGTTTCCATCCAGGGGGTTAGTGTGGACATGGAGGAGGATTACAGATACCTGGGGATATGAATTGACAATAAACTGGACTGGTCAAAGAACACTGAGGCTGTCTACAAGAAGGGTCAGAGCCGTCTCTATTTCCTGAGGAGACTGAGGTCCTTTAACATCTGCCGGACGATGCTGAGGATGTTCTATGAGTCTGTGGTGGCCAGTGCGATCATATTGGCTGTTGTGTGCTGGGGCAGCAGGCTGAGGGTAGCAGGCACCAACAGAATCAACAAACTCATTCGTAAGGCCAGTGCTGTTATGGGGATGGAACTGGACTCTCTGACGGTGGTGTCTGAAAAGGGGATGCTATCTAAGTTGCATGCCATCCTGGTCAATGTCTCCCATCCACTACATAATGTACTGGTTGGGCACAGGAGTAGATTCAGCCAGAGACTCATTCCACCGAGATGCAGCACTGAGCGTCATAGGAAGTCATTCCTGCCTGTGGCCATCAAACTTTACAACTCCTCCCTTGGAGGGTCAGACACCCTGAGCCAATAGGCTGGTCCTGGACTTATTTCATAATTTACTGGCATAATTTACATATTGCTATTTAACTATTTATGGTTCTATTACTATTTATTATTTATGGTGCAACTGCAACGAAAACCAATTTCCCCCATAGTCAAGTACGACTATGACTATGACTATGACTAAATGCCTTGTGGTGCTGAAATAAATTGTAACATTGTAGTAGAACAGCTTCTCAAGTCAGGAATAGCGTGATTGAACCTTTCTGTCATCAAACCTCTGGGAATTCCATTGCTTAAAATATTTGAAGGCATCAAGATGGCATTTTAGATTGCTAATTTTTCACCTGTATGCAGAAAGCCACGGGTACATTAAAGGCTAATACGGGGAGTGCCAACTCTATGTGGGCTTTCATGGAGGAGGTGGACTTATTGATTGGGACAGTACGTTACTCAGGTGTTTTAAGGGATTATAAGCGTGTTTGTGATCTTACAGGTTAATTTTGTCTGGTGGCTGGATGACAAGCCAAGGTATAATGGCATCAAGGAAGTGCATGGTGCAACACTGTTAGACAACAAGTTTTTTCTAAACGTGATGCTTCAATTGCACTGAGATGTGATTATCTCATTGAGTCTGTGTCACTTGGAAAGTCAGTGTAATTAAAGATGACACACTGTCTATATTAGCCTGCTGGTGGTGTAGTTGCATTAGCACTGGGGTTCGAGGCAAGTGGTCCTTGGTTCGAATCTGACCAGCTCCCTGCATGCTTTCCATCCGTGCTGGGTTGAGCATCAAGATAGCAACTAGGCCACCTAAAAAAAAACAGACAAAGTGCTACAGAAATGGCAAGGTTGTCTTCTGAAGAGCCACAAGGGATGGAGAGGAATAACAGCAACAACGTTGTTTATATGACTGGACCAGTTCTGGAGAAGGTGGGGAAAGTTTTAAGAATTGTTTTTCCTTTGTGTCCCTGGGAAGAATTTCTCCATTATTTTGCCTTCGCCATGTTTCTTTGGTCTGGGGCCAAAGACAAGGTCACACTAAAACCAAAGGCCTATCTTAGGATGGATTCTTAATTGGAGGCCTCCGTTGGTCAGGGTCGACCATGGACATTGTATGTTAGCTGTCTAGATAGGCAAGCCAAGGCAGTACAACATGGAGAGCAAGCTGTTGCCCATGTAGCAAGCTCCCCCCACCCCTCCACACATCTGATGAACCAAGTGGAATGGCGAGACTGATATGGTTTGGCACCAGTAGCATTGCAGGAGTTGCCTGTCAGCATTGAACTCAACAAAGGGAATCTAGCTCTGGAGTTTTCCCACGGGATTTATTCCAGAACCCTTACCCATGAGTGGGTATAGCCATGAAGAAGTGAAGGTTTGAGATCAGAATTTTCCTTTCCTAGATGAGCTGCCAACCATAGCTAATAAGCCCCATCTGCCTGAAGTGACTGATTTGAAGACACCAGTAACTGACTTAGCTCCTTCTCCTGTCGGTAGAAATGGTTCTGCCGGGCTTAAAAGCTAAACCACACGTGAAAGCAAGATGCTGGACTTGGAGGCTATTTGAGGAGCATGCCATTTGGGCCATTTAATAGGTAGTTGGCGCCTATCCCCATTATTACCAACGGGGATAGAGATAGAAAGATGGGGTGTGGGGTGGAGTGAGAGAATCTCAGTGGATGTGAAGGAGAGAGAAAAGAACATAGTGGACTATCTGAAATCGGAAGATTCAATGGTCATATCATTAGGCTGGAGACTACCTATGCAGAAAATGAACTACAGTTCTGCTAGTTTGCATCTGGCTTCCCCCTGCAGTGTAAAAGTTTTGGACTGGCAGGATATTTTGGGATTGAGAAGGAGAGCAAAATGGCATGCATCCGGGAGCTCAAAATGATCATTATGGACAGAGCGCAGATACTCAGCAAAGCGGTTGCCCAGTCTACGGTTGGTCTTGCTGATGTAGAGGAGGCCACATTGCAAGTTACAAACAAGGTAGATGAATTTGAAGGACATGAATGTGAACTTGTGCCTCACCAAGAAGGGCCCTTTTGGGTCCCTGGATAGTGGTGAGGGAGGAGAACAAGTATTGCAAATCCTGCAGTTTCATGGAAAAGTACTAGGGGAAGAGGAGGAGGTGGATGGGGAGGGATAAGTGAATCGGGGAGTTATGGGTGGCTATAGAAAGGCCAAAGGGGTGGGGAGTGGAAGATGTGACTGGTGCTGAGATCATGTCGTGGAAAAGATGAAGACTGATGTTCTGAATGCAAAGCCTTGTGGGGTGAAGTGTAAGGATAAGGGATCTCTATCCCTTTTCTATTTCGGTGAAGATGGGGTGAAAGCATTAAAGTGGGAAATGGAGGATCTGCAGGTGAGGGTTTGGACAAACACTGAAGAAGGAAAATCATGCTTCCTTAAAAAGGAGAACAATGTTCTGGTATAGAAAACCTCATCTCAAGAACAGACAGAGTAGAAACGAGGAAGCTGAGAGTAAGAGATACCATCCTTACGAAACGCGGGGTGTCAAAGCAATCTCAATCTATTTCAGGAATATTGGGGGGAATTGCAGTGATCCTTTGAAATATCACTAATGTCAATTGAATGAGCTTTGAAAGTGGAATACAAGGCATTGCTTCTACTACAGAGAGCATTTAATGCTACTAAACTAGGATGAATTTCGGTGTTAATGTCACAAGCAAAACTGCCAGTAAAAGAAGTACACGGCTTTTCTGATTTAGTGGTTTGCAAGATCAACAAAATTTTACAGAATTAATTAATAGGCTTATTACTTTTCAATCTAGGTTTGTCCAGTCTCCCTGAGGAATTTTATGTAGCACTGTGGAAAGAAAAACAGCATTTGAAATGGTGGTAATGCATCAGTGTGTTTGAAAATTGATGTCGCTGTAATTCTGATTAGAAACAAAAACCTATGGCAGAGGCACTGCATTTTTAATGAGTTCTAATGAATAGGCTCATTAGCGTCACAAATGGCAGAGGAGTCATTATCTTTATCAGTTGCTGAACCCCATTATGTTTCTGTGGGAAATAGATAATAACTGATGTATCTGTTTGAAGTGGAGCTGGGTAGCACTTGGGAAATCAGCAGATCCTGATGACTTTCAGCCTTTTTACAATGCATTGATTTTATGTCTGATAAGTAAAATGAAGATAAAATATTTTAGTTTCTGCAAAAGGCATCATTAAACGCATACAAAAAAGTTGAGGAGGCAGCCTTGTCTTTTTTTAAATAGTTAAATGCACTCTACTAAAAGAAATATGATTTAATTCAAAAGATGTCATTGTTAATGGACAAATTCAACCTGTTACTCTCCCTTCTAATTTTAATCTGGCTCAGGTAATTTTTCCACCAGAGTCCCTGTTGGGAGTGATTACTGCCTTCTGACAATGACGTATGTAACATAAAGATGTTGGAAGAAGTTCCATCCCATAGTTTATAGTTTATTGTGAATACTGTTGCTGTTTTTCCTATTGTTTGGGTTGCTATGACTCTCATCAGTTTTTAGAGGTTTTACTTCAGAATCCCTTTGGCTCTATACACCCTGATTGTTTCACAGTAACTAGAAAAAGTCCACTTCTATTTTCTTTTTATTCATTAAATCCTATTACAGACTCCTGACCCATTATTTCTCATCCTGGTGCTCTTTGCCCTTCCATGTTCATGTTAATGTCCATGCCTGCATTCTCCTCCTGCCCTCTAATTGTGAAAAATCTGTGGTGCTTTACATCTGATCTCCACCTACTTCCTTTATCGTAGCATTGGTAGAGATTAGTCTTCACTTCTCCAAGTTACAGGTTGTGGAATTCCTTCCGTATTCTTTTCCACTTCTTAATTTCTCCATTTTTTACATGTAACTCTTTGTCTAAGTTTTATTTCGTCGTTCATATAATCTCCCTTGAATTGGAAAGATTAAATGCTAAATTTTAGATTTTCTTCCCGTGTTTAGACTTGATTCATCATAATTAATAATTGCATTCAGATTTTTCTCATCATTAATTTCCGCTGTACAGATGAGTTTCAACTTCTGCTTTGTTGGAAGAGAAATATGAAAATTAAAAATAATCTCTTTCTATACTTTTCCCCATGAACAAGCTTCCTAGCACAGTTGCCTTAGAGCATTTCATTAAAATTTATTTTTCTAAGGTTGAATACATGTTATTGTACACTTATCCAGTTTTCCCATCGGTTCCAATAATTCCATTACAGAATTCCCATCAGTTACTTGACTGTGATCTTATCTGCTATTTTCTAGATGTAACTTGCTCTCAGGTCCAGTAGCTTTCTTCAAAGTTCAAGGTAAATTTATTATCAAAGAACATATATATATCACCATATACAACCCTGAGATACATTTTCTTGCAGACATACACAGTAAATCCATAATAGAATAATAACCGTAATAGAATCAATGAAAGACTACACCAACTTGGAGGTTCAACCAGCGTGTAAAAGACAACTAACTGTGCAAATACAAAAGGCAGGAAATAATAATAATAAATTAATAATAAATAAATAGACAATAAATATCGAGAATATGAAATGAAGATTCCTTGAAAGTGTTTCTATAGGTTGTGGAAACATTTCAATAATGGGGCAAGTGAAGCTGAGTGAAGTTGTCCTCTTTGGTTCAAGAGGCTGATGATTGAGGGGTAATCTATTATTGGTACATCATTGGTACTAAATGTCTTCTGGGCGCCTGCTTCCCTAATATCCTACAAGTTCTTCAAGCTGTTTTTCTAACCAGTTAATTTATAGGTAGAATTGATGCTCTTTCTTTCAGTGCCCCTTTTACCACAACCAAACAGATAGACCCATTACTGTTGTGCACAAATTTAGATTATATCCAAGGCTATTCCATTTCCAACTTATCTTCTCTCATTTTACTAAATAAGCTAGTGTTGACGTGTGGCCAAGTGGTTAAGGTATTTGTCTAGTGATCTGAAGGTCGCTAGTTTAAATCTTGGCTAAGGCAGCTTGTGTATCCTTGATCAAGGCACTTAACCACACATTGTTCTGTGACGACACCGGTGCCAAGCTGTATGGGTCCTAATGCCCTTCCCTTGGACAACATCGGTGGCATGGAGAGGGGAGGCTTGCAGCATGGGCAACTGCTGGTCTTCCATACAACCTTTGCACCTTCCAAGGTGCAAATCCATGGTCTCATGAGACTAACGGATGTCTTTAAAAATAATCTATGGCTATATGTTTTTTTTAAATTTAAGTTGTCATGACAGTTTTATAAAGGATCTGGCTTTATATCCATGAGCTGTTTCTGGTGCTTAGATATTGGCAGCAGACAAAATATAATACAACATTTAAAGTTTGCTATCCTGTCTACAAAAGTCATGCCAGCCTTTCAAAAGTTCAATCAATTGTTTGTAACATGTACTTGTAATCTCATTCAGAGTCCATATTAAAATCAAGTTGGTGCTGAGACATCTATACCAAACTGTCTTTTTTAAACTATTGGGTTATGTTTCTTGTTCCAATTTTTGTGATCTTTATTTGATTAACCATACTCACATGTCTGGTATAATCACTGTAGCTCTCTAGCCTCTTATTATTACAATAAATGTTATTATAGTCATAATTACGTTGTTGTGCTTTTTTATTCTTAACCAGGGAACTGTTCAGTTTTACAATCTTGTTGCAAGTCTTTTCATGTATTTTCCCATTACTCCTCTGGAATCACTAACAAGAAATGTATTTTTTTATATATATATTGGTACTTTGTTAAGCTCCTCAAATTCTTAGTTATAGTGTCAGAATATTTTTATTTAGTCATAAAAAAAAATCTGTTCCATGCTATTCTTAATCCACCTTAACGCACTATCTAATTTCTAGTCCTATAAACTGCAGTAGAGTGTGAGGTTTCACTAAAATGAATTTTGATGAATGATTTTCGATCGGTTCATGGCAGAAAGGCATTGCTTTTAATGTAATTAATATGTTGGTATTATGTAGCTACATCTAATGACGTAAGGAATTGGCTTGGTATCTGATTTAGTAAGTGTCACATCAAAATAATTCTCAAACACCCCAGTGAAAAATCTAAGTTTTTGAAAATCAGAATATACTAGCCTGTTAATTAAATGTGGAGTAATTTTGCAATGAATATATTAATCTCAAATCTTATCACTTGGCAGGTATTATTCAATGAACCTGAACTATTTTTGTCAAAGTAAATTGACACGGTGCTAATGAAAAATTTTGCCAACTTCATATATAGTTTTTCTTTAAAAATGTCATCAAAATCAAGCAGGACTTAATAATTATGCACATTTATTTAATTATGCTAAGTAACAACCTCATACCACTTCTATTCTCCTCACAGCAGCAAAATAATTCTCAAATTCTAACAGGGATGATTACGGAAACAAATTTCATGATAACTGCACATCGGTGTTTAATGTACATTGTGTGTTAGTGGCAGCATAGCACTGTGATGAAAATGGGAGAGAATTGTCTGCTGAATGTGCAGGCTGCTGGGAGGTGAGTAAGGAAGATTGTTGAGAGTGGAAGTGCAGGCAATGAAATAGACACAGGAGATGATTTCTTAGCAGAAAAAGGAAGATATATTGAGAGCATGCATTACAGGTAGCATCATTAAAGATCTAAAGATGCCAACTCATTTAACACTGGTAAGTGAATGGAGGCACAATAGGCTGCAGATGCTGGAACCTAAAGCAGAAAATAAGATGCTGGAGGAGCTCAGCATGTCAGGTAGCAGCTGTGGAGGGAAATGAATAGTCAACATTTTCCAGCTGGGTGATTAGCATTGTGACCCGGGTTCAACTCCTGATGCTGTCTGCTAGAAGCTTGTACGCTCTCACTGTAACTCTGTACGTTTCCTCTGTGTGTTCTGGTGTCCTCCCACATTCAGAGGTGTATGGGTTAGTAGCTTAGCCACATGGTTGGAATTGGGTGTCGCAGGCTCATTGAGCCAGTAGGGGCTTTTACCATGCTGTACCTCCAAATATCCATAGTAAATAAAAATACCCTTTGTCCTTTTGTGATAAATGTACTGGTTTCTTCTTCCATCATTCTACCTTTTTGCCATCCCAAAACAACCTTCCAAATAACGTTTTCGTTTCACTTCATTCCTTTATATTCATTCAAATGCTCTTTTCTTTTTTCTCTTTCTATCCTATTGTGTTTTCTGCGAATTGTTTTCTGGAAAAACAATTATTTAATCTTCTTTTACAGTGCGTACTGGAAATGACATTAAACAACCTTGAATCTTAAAGGTTAACGGTGGCAAGTTTCTACTTGAGGATTAACTGTTAAAAGATAGCACCCAGCCATCCAGTGGGACTAACATATTGTAAGGGAAACTTTGTCACATGGGGTGAGCAGAATTATCTGCAGCTTAATGTGAAAAAGACTAAGGAGCTGGTGGTAGGCCTGAGGAGAGTAAGGCACCGGTGACCCCTGTTTCCATCCAAGGGGTCAGTGTGGACATGGTGGAGGATTACAAATACCTGGGGATACAAATTGACAATAAACTGGACTGGTCAAAGAACACTGAGGCTGTCTACAAGAAGGGTCAGAGCCGTCTCTATTTCCTGAGGAGACTGAGGTCCTTTAACATCTGTCGGACGATGCTGAGGATGTTCTACTAGTCTGTGGTGGCCAGTGCGATCATGTTTGCTGTTGTGTGCTGGGGCAGCAGGCTGAGGGTAGCAGACACCAACAGAATCAACAAACTCATTCATAAGGCCAGTGATGTTGTGGGGATGGAACTGGGCTCTCTGACTGTGGTGTCTGAAAAGAGGATGCTGTCCAAGTTGCATGCCATCTTGGACAATGTCTCCCATCCACTACATAATGTACTGGTTGGGCAGTACATTCAGCCAGAGACTCATTCCACCGTGATGCAACTCAGAGCGTCATAGGAAGTCATTCCTGCCTGTGACCATCAAACTTTACAACTCCTCCCTTGGAGGGTCAGACACCCTGAGCCAATAGGCTGGTCCTGGACTTATTTCCAGGCATAATTTACATATTACTGTTTAATGGTTTTATTACTATTTAATTATTTATGGTGCAACTGTATGACTATGACTATTTACTTTACCCCTTTGGAACCCGGTGGAGCTGGTTCATTGAGTTAAAGGTGAACTAGTTCTGAAACTACGGCTGGATATTAATATTAGTTATTAAAAAACGTCACCGAGCCAGCCAGGAGTCGAACCTAGAATCGCTCTTTTCAGGAGGAACATGTACAAATTCCAATTTTAACGTAATGGCTGTTCACAAACTTCCAACTAGAACAGCAAACAAAGACTGGGTATACTTTTCTGGTTACTTTGTTCATTCCACCACTGTGACACTGAACTGCTGGTCATGTCATTTTAATTTTACAGCCCACTCCTACATCTTTGTCCTTAATTTCAAAGTATTTCAAGGAACAGCAGCTCTTCATCCATTAAATACCTCATGTTCTTTAAGATTGAACAATTCCTGTCATGGCAATTACTCCCATTTTGTCTTAAAGTGTTGGTAACAATTCTGCTGTTCATTTAATCATTCCAGCTAGCCATTCCTTTTTAAAACTTCTCTCTGGTTCATTCTGCACTACTAATCCTCCCCCCTCCCCCCAAACTTATTATCACTTACCCCGCCTTGATACATTGTACATCTAATATTTTCCAGTTCTATTTCTCTCCTTAGAGTTTTCTATGTTGCTAAATATGCTTGGATTATTTTTTTTCTCAGAAGACCACTATTCGCAGTATTTGTCTGTGTCCAATCATAAATATTAACTGGCTGAACTGTACAATGTTCTTTGTTTAAAAAATGCATTTGCTAAACTATAATATTTGTGAAACTATAATAAATCAAAAGCATTCAATCAGGAATTAGAAATGCATCTCTAGCATAACAAATGTTCTCCCAATTAACTACAAGCAGAATTCTTCAGTTGAATACATTACTCCTCATTAGGTGTCTGTGAATTGAAGATGAGAGTCATCAACCAGGCATCACCGTCAGCTGCTGCTGTAAGATTCAGATTTACTGTCAAGGGGACGGATCCAAAATAAATGAGTATTAGAAGGTCAATGAATAATCAATTAACATATGTATGATGATAGTCACAAATTACCCATGATCACTGAATGGAACCCATTAATGCTGCAAAAACAGCTGAAGAAACAAATGGATTTATATTTATGGATGCTTGGGAAGCCAGGAATACCTTGAAGATGTGAATCAACTGCAGAAGTAGGCCACTCAACCCCTTGAGCCCAGTCCAGCATTTAATAAGATCTTGACTAATCTGATTACAGCCTCAACTTTAATTAACTGCCTACCACCATTACTCAGGCCATGCTCTCTTCTCGCTACTACCTTTAAACAGGAGGTACAGGAATCCTAGTCCCCACACCACCATGTTCAGGACCAGTTATTACCTGACAGCCATCAGTGTCGATAATTTCACTCACCCTCAATGCTGAAATGACTCCACAACCAAAAGACTCACTTTCAAGGACTCTGCCACTCATGTTCTCAGTATTATTTACTTACTTTTTTTATTTATTATTTGTACAATTTGTCCTCTTTTGCACATTGAATTTTTGTCAGTTTTTGTTATGTATATATCATAAATTCTTCTGTATTTC
Organism: Mobula birostris; assembly: GCF_030028105.1. NCBI lineage: Eukaryota > Metazoa > Chordata > Chondrichthyes > Myliobatiformes > Myliobatidae > Mobula > Mobula birostris. The sequence goes on along the minus strand of NC_092375.1, from coordinate 29,863,689 downwards.
TTTATTTTCTTGTAAATGCCTGCAAGAAAATGAATCTCTAGGTAGTTTATGGTGAAATATACATACTTGAATTATAAATTTACTTTGGACTATGAACTACCCCAACTAATCTTTCACCTCTTGCTCATCATGAACCTGTCTGCATGTGAAAAAAAGATCCAATGTTTTCCCACCATTTATGACAAATAAACTCTTCTCGGGCTTCCAGCCAGGCACCGGGTTTGATTATAACTGATATATCAATGACAAGCTCTACCACCGTCATCACGATGATGCCTGGACATGTCTAGTCTGTCAGTATTTATACCCCCACAGTCCGTCACTCCGGATTGGTTAGCTGTTTATCCAATCAGGTTCCTGACCTCCCACCTTATTTACAACCGAATTCCAATTCTTACTTAGAATGAGACCTTTGCCTTCTTAAAGTTCTGTTCCACTAGTTTTATTTCAATGGCTTTCTTTACCAGGTGGTCCCAAGAGTCACTGGTGTGTCACAGTAGTTCTGTGTCATTGAAGTCAATCCTATGGCCATTGCAAATGCAATGTTCTGCTACCACTACTTTCTCTGGGTAACTCAAATGGTTATACCTCTTGTGCTCTCTGAAGAGCATTTTCACCGTGCATTTGCCTGGCCAATGTACGCAGCTCCACATTCACACGGAATCCTCTACGGGCAAGCCAACCTGAGTCCCAGATCATTGTTGACTCGCATAAACTATGAATTGAGCTTCCTTATGGGTTTGTGGATGCTATTAATCCGGTGATCCTTCCAGAAACCATGGAACTTTATGGATGACAGGAGATAGCAATGGGTTCCACCTCGCTTTTAGGTTAAAATGATAACTAACATCCAGCTGATCCTGGAGGACATAATGGCGAGTTTCAACATGGTGTCCCTGTTCATGTGAGTTCCCATTAAGGACAGCTTGGTCCTTCTGCAGTGAAGGTTTGATAAGGATACTGTTGACCTTTTTGAACACAACCTTACATCAAAGTACTTCCTGTATAAGGGGAACTACTATGAACAAACGGACAGAGTGGCCATGGGATCTCCCTTGTCGCCACTATTGCTAATCTCTACATGGAGGACTTTGAGGAAGGGCTCTGAATACACAAATGCTGCTCAGATATGTCGATGACACCTTTGTAGTGTGGCCTCATGGACTCCAGGCACTCCAACAGTTCCACGACCATCCGAACAGTATACATCCAAACATTCAATTTACAATGGAGATGGAGAAGAATGATTGCCTCCTATTCCTGGACATTCTAATATGATGGAAAACAGATAGTAGCCTTGGACATGGAAGCCCACTCACACGGACCTATACCTCAACAATAACAACCATCATCACACCTCTCAACGTAGCGTGGTTCTTTCTACTTTGACTAACTGTGCGACAGCTATTTCGGACCTGGAGAATCTCCCCATGGAAATAAGATGATTAAGCAAGATGTTCCTACAGAATGGCTAGAAGGTGAAGGAAATCAATCAGGCCCTTAAGAGGATCGACAGAAAAAACACAAAGCATATTAACAAGGAGGGACCCATCACTACTCCCTGTCTTTCCTATATTTCCACTGTTTCTGGAAGGATTGCTGGAATCCTGAAGAAATACCGGATTAATTATCATCCACAACCCCATAAAAAAGTGCAAATTACAGCTTATGTGGGTCAAAGAGGACCTGGGACTAGTTTGGCTGTTGTTTACAGGATTCGCTATGAATGCAGAATGGCGTACATTGGCCAGATGGGGCGCACGGTGGAAACATGCATCGAGGAGCACAGGAGGTGTATCTGTTTGGGTTACCCATAGAAATCAGTGGTAACAGAACATTAATTTTTCAACGGTACAAATTTACTGTGCCATGCCAATGTCATGTGGGACTGCCTGGTGAAGGAAGCCATTGAAGTAAAGCTAAAGGAAAAGAATTTTAACAAAGATGAAGGTCTCACTCTAAGTAAGAACTGGAATTTGATTGCACTGTCACTGAAATATCAGTTATAATTGACACCTGTGCCCGGCTGAAAGCCCAAGAAGAGTTTATTCTTTCTACTACTGTTTAGAAAAAATATTCGAAGTTTCCAATTCCAGTGCCATCTGACTTCCAAATCATTGTAGACTTCGGGAGAAAAAGATTTGGCTTATTTTTTAAAATAGGTGATCTGTCATTTTTAAAAGATGTACATTTTCTTTATTGATACATAAAGACATCTAAGACACAAATACAACTTCTAGCTAAATGCAGCTATTGCATATCATTTGATTCTTATGTATCAATCAACAGGAGCCTGAGAACAAATAAAAAATGACATCAAAACAAGGATGTCAGAGACTCACTAAGTGATTCAACATGGAAACAGGCCATTGGACAAACCACATCAATGCCAGTTAGCCGGTCCCCAACCATATCAGGGTCATAAAGAAACATTTTGACAGGAGTTGGAATGTTGTGTTTAAGTTGTATTAGACATTGGTGATGCTGAATTTGGAGTATTGTGTTCAGTTTTGGTCACCTACCTACAGGAAAGATGTAAATAAGGTTTGAAAGGGTACAGAGAAAATTTACAAGGATGTTTCCTGGACTGGAGGAACTGAGTTATAAGGAAAGATTGTCTAGGCTAGAACTTTTCTCCCTAGAACGTAGAATATTGAGGGGAGATTTGATAGAGGTATATAAATCTATGAAGGGTATAGATAAGGTAAATGCAAACAGGAATTTTTCACTGAGGTTTGGTGGGATTACATCTAGGTGTCATGGGTTAAGGGTGAAAGGTGAAATGTTTAATGGGATAAAACTTCACTCAGAGAGTGGTGAGCCTGTGGAACAAGCTGCCAGTGTAAGTGGTCGATGCGATTTCAATTTCGAAATCTGAGAGAAGTTTGGATTAGTACATGGATGGTAGTGATATGGAAGGCTATGGTCCGGCTGTAGGTCGATGGGAGTGGGCAGTTTAAATGGTTCAACATGAACTGGATGGGCCGAAGGGCCTGTTTCTGTGCTGCAGTTTTCTATGTCACTAAATTAATCCCATTTTCCAGCACTTGGCCAATAGCCTTCGATGGCCAGGTGGTACGAGTTCACATCTAGACACTGTCAGCAACTCTGCTTCCACCACTCTCCCAGGAAGTGTATTCCAGATACTTCGCACTCTTTAGATGAGAAAGTTCCACCTTGGCTCCCCTCTAAATCTCTTACTCCTTGAATGAAATCTCAAATCTCTAATTTTATCTACCATTTATTTGCAAAGGCTTTCCTGTTGTCTACCTTTACTATTCTTCTCACAATTTTATTTATTTTAGTTATGTCCTCTCTTAACCTCCTCTGCTCCAGGGAAAACAGACCTAGCCTCTCCAGTATCTTCTCATAAGTGAAATGCACCAACCAAGACAGCATTCTAGTGCATCTCTTCAGTGTTCTCTCCAGAGCCATCACATCATTCCTATTGTGTGATAACCAGAACTGTACATAACATCTCACCTGAAGTCAGACAAGTGTTTTACAAGGCTACAGCATTAATCTCCATGCTCTCCTATTCAATTGCCCAATCAATAATGACCAGCATCCTATATACTCTTGTAAGCACATTTTCTACGTCCACTGCCACTTTGAATGATTTTCAAATCTGTCTTCTGGAGAGTGAATCTGCAGAAAGGATCTGACCCAGAGAGTGTCCCTAGCCACATGCTTAAATCTTGTGCAGATCAGGTGGCGGGGTTATTGGCAAATATTTTGACCTCTCCCTGCTTCAATGTGAGGTTCCCACCTGTTTTAATAAGGACACTTCCATTCATGTATGTATGAGAAAAAAGCTAATGTGCCATAATGACTTCAGTGGCTCTCACAACCACCATCATGAAGTGCTCCAGGAGGCTGGTTATGACATGCATTAACTCCAGCCTCCCAGAAAACCATTTTTTTTTTAGATCTTCCAATTGATTTTTTCCACATCACTAACTCTCTCCCCTGCCCCTGTGTCCTTCTATATAACATGAACATAAATATCAACTGACTACACTGTGTAATGTAAAGATGAATCTCCAGGTTGTATACGACATACATACTTCGATACTAAATATACTTTAAGTCATAGAGAAATCAGCACAGAAACAGGCCCTTTGGCCTGTCTAGCCCATGCTAAAGCCATTTAAATGCCTACTCCGATCGGCCTGCACCAGGACCATAGTCTTCCATGCACCTATTCAAATTGCTCTTAAACATTGAAATTGAGCTCGCATTCACCACTTGTATGTGGTGTATGCTCATCCAACACTCTCACGAACCTCTGAGTGAAGAAGACTCCCTCATGTTCCCTTAAACTTCTCACCTTTCTCCCAACCCTTAACCTCTGGTTGTAGTCCCACTCAACCTCAGTGGAAAAAGCCTGCTTACATTTACCCTATCTACACCCCTCATAATTTTTGTATATTTCTATCAATTCTCCTCTCAATCTTCTACGTTTGAAGGAATACAGTCCTAACCTATTCAATCTTTCTTTATAACTCAGGTCCTCCAGATCCAGCAATATCTTTGTAAATTTTCTCTGTACTCTTTCAACCTTATTTACATCTTTCCTGTAGGTAGGTGATCAAAACTACACACAATTCCCCAAATTAGGCCTCACAAATATGTGATACAACTTCAACATAACATCCCATCTCCTGTACTCAATACATTGATTTATGAAGGCCAATGTACCAAAAGCTTTCTTGACAACCCTATCTACCTGTGATGCCAGTTTCAATGAATTATGGACCTGTATTCCTGGATCCCTTTGTTCCAGCACACCTCTCAGTGTCCTACCGTTCACTGTGTAGGATTACACCGGTGGAAGTGCAAAACCTCGCACATGTCTGCATTAAATTCCATCTGTCATTTTACAGCCCATTTTTCCACCTGATGCAAATCCCTCTGCAAGCCATGATAGCCTTTCTTGCTGTCCACTACACCCACAATCTCGGTGTCAGCTGCAAATTTGCTGATCCAGGTTTCCACTATACCAATGATATCTACCTATATCAATTTACTATCTCATCTTGAATGCTGAACCTTCTTGACCAACCTCCCATGTGGGACCTCGGTCAAATGCTTTGCTAAAGTAAATTATAGTGTTAGTGGAAGTATAATATAGTTTTCTATACCAGGTGCCATCTCCCTGGCCTACACTCATCTCCGGGGCATCAGGATAGTAAGGACACCAATGTTAGCCTATTGTTAATTTACTGCAGTTCCACCTTCTATGCTACAATTCCAACAAACTCATCTCCAAACTCCCTGACATGGGACTGAACACCTCACTTTGCAACTGGATCCTTGATTTCCTGCCCAGTCTGTAAGGATAAGAAGCAATGTCTCTGCCATGATTAGCCTCAAAATTGGTGCCCCACAAGTCTTCCTCCTCAGCCCCCTACCCTACTCCCTCTGCAGTCACAACTGTGGCTGGATTCTGCTCTACCTCCATGCAGATGATACCCCCTTAGGGGGCAGAATCTCAACTAACAAGGAATTGGAGTACAGGAAAGAGGTAGAAAGTCTAGAGACCTATCCCTCAACGTCACCAAAATAAAAGAGCTGGTCATTGACTTCAGGAAAGGGAGCAGCACACATGCGCCTGTTTATATTAATATTTCTGAGGTGGGAAGGGTTGAGAGCTTCAAGGTCTGGGGAATGAACATCCCTAACAGCCTGCCCAGTGCCAGAGTCTCAGCGCCGACTGTCTGCCTTTGATTGCTGCCGGAGAAGGAGCTTTTGACTGGTTTATCGCCCTGTGGCTCATTGTGGCAGCCGGGTAGGCCTCTCTGCCTCGTGTGTGTCCCTCCCTTTTATTGAATGTTGGTGATGCTATTGTGTTTCTTTGTTTATGGATATGGACATTTTTCAGACTTATGATTTTTATATTCTGTGATTTTTTTATCACCTGTTCCTTTTCTCTTTTGTTACACAAGGGGAGGGTGTTTGGCGGTTGATGTTCTGTTAATGATCTGTTACTTTATAGTGTGGGGGAGGGGTTGTTTTTTGGAGGTCAAAGTTCCCGTTCCGTTTTGTGTGGGGGAGGGCAGTTTTGGGTGAGTTGATAATCAGGATGCCATTCTTTTTGTATGTTGGTTGGGGGGAGGGTGGGTTTGATGTTTCTCTCTGAATGACTTTCATGTTCTTTCTTTGCTTCTTGGCTATCTGGAGAATACAAATCTCAGAGTTGTATATGGACACATGCTTTGATAATAAATGAACCTGTGAACCAAGTCCTACCACATTGACAACATGGACAAGAAAGTTCACTAGCGCCTCTACTTACTTTGGAGGGTAAAGAAATTTGGCATACTGCCTTTGACCCTCACCAATTTTTATTAATATATTATGAAAAGCATTTTATCTTAATGCATACACGAGGAAATCTGAAGATGCTGGAAATCCCAGCAACACACATCAAAGTTGCTGGTGAACGCAGCAGGCCAGGCAGCATCTCTAGGAAGAGGTACAGTTGACGTTTCAGTCAACGAAGAGTCTCGGCCTGAATCGCCGACTGTACCTCTTCCTAGAGATGCTGCCTGGCCTGCTGCGTTCACCAGCAACTTTGATGTATGTTGCTTATCTTAATGCTTCATCGCTTGGTAAGGCAACTGCTCTGCCCATGATCACAAAGTACTGTAGAGAGTTGTGGACACAGCTCAGGACGTGGCAGGAACCAACCTCCCCTCCAGGATTCTCTCTGTACTTTAAAACGGTCAGTATAATTAAAGACCCCACCTTTCCTGGACATTCTCTCTTCTCCCCTCTCCCCTTGAGCAGAAGATACACATGCCTGAAAGCACATACCACAAGGCACAAGGACAGCTTCAACAGCACTGTTATAAGACTACTGAATAGTTCCCTCATATGATAAGATGGACTCTTGGCCTCACAATCTATGTTGTTATGATCTTGTATCTTATTTCCTGCCTGCACTGCACTTTCTCTGTTATTGTATAGCCTTGTACTACCTCAATTGAAATGAATCAATTTGCATGACTGCTGTGCAGGACACGTTTTCCACTGTACCTAGGTACATGATAATAAAAAAATACTTTGTCAATTTTCTAACTTTCTTTAGTCACTGCAGAGTTATTTCTTTAATCATAAAGAATGCTCTGATATCCCAAGACTGTGAAAGGTTGCTCATGGTTGCTGGCTCTAAATCCTGGAACTCCCTGTTCGACAGCACTCTAAGAGTACCGTACTTTCACGTGTAGGAACACATTGGTTCAAAAATGGTAGCTCACCATCTCCGTGAGGATAATTGAGCATGGACAATTCAGTCAGTCCTTGCTGATTGCACCAGAACCTGAAAATAAGTAAACAATAATGAGTAAATGCAAACAACAGGAATTCTGCAGATGCTGAAAATTCAAGCAACACACATTAAAGTTGCTGGTGAACGCAGCAGGCCAGGCAGCATCTGTAGGAAGAGGTGCAGTCGACGTTTCAGGCCAAGACCCTTCGTCAGGACTAACTGAAGGAAGAGTGAGTAAGGGATTTGAAAGTTGGAGGGGAAGGGGGAGATCCAAAATGATAGGAGAAGACAGGAGGGGGAGGGATGGAGCCAAGAGCTGGACAGGTGATTGGCAAAAGGGGATACGAGAGGATCATGGGACAGGAGGTCCAGGAAGAAAGACAAGGGGGGGGGACCCAGAGGATGGGCAAGAGGTGTATTCAGAGAGACAGAGGGAGAAAAAGGAGAGTGAGAGAAAGAATGTGTGCATAAAAATAAGTAACAGATGGGGTACGAGGGGGAGGTGGGGCCTAGCAGAAGTTAGAGAAGTCGATGTTCATGCCATCAGGTTGGAGGCTACCCAGACGGAATATAAGGTGTTGTTCCTCCAACCTGAGTGTGGCTTCATCTTTACAGTAGAGGAGGCCGTGGATAGACAGGTCAGAATGGGAATCGGATGTGGAATTAAAATGTGTGGCCACTGGGAGATCCTGCTTTCTCTGGCGGACAGAGCGTAGGTGTTCAGCAAAGCAGTCTCCCAGTCTGCGTCGGGTCTCGCCAATATATAAAAGGCCACATTGGGAGCACCGGACGCAGTATATCACCCCAGCCGACTCACAGGTGAAGTGTTGCCTCACCTGGAAGGAGTGTTTGGGGCCCTGAATGGTGGTAAGGTAGGAAGTGTAAGGGCATGTGTAGCACTTGTTCCGCTTACACGGATAAGTGCCAGGAGGGAGATCAGTGGGGAGGGCTGGGGGGGACGAATGGACAAGGGAGTTGCGTAGGGAGCGATCCCTGTGGAATGCAGAGGGGGGGGGAGGGAAAGATGTGCTTAGTGGTGGGATCCCGTTGGAGGTGGCGGAAGTTACGGAGAATAATATGTTGGACCCGGAGGCTGGTGGGGTGGTAGGTGAGGACCAGGGGAACCCTATTCCTAGTGGGGTGGCGGGAGGATGGAGTGAGAGCAGATGTACGTGAAATGGGTGAAATGAGTAAATGCAAGTTTTCTAACAGTTAGTCACATTCATTAGTCATAAAAATTACTGACTAACGAACTAGTAACTATCCAAATCTAGGGTGAATAATGTACAAAGGTGAATCATTTCTATTAAGCATGTATTATGTGACAGTAGAAATACATATTTTCCTCAAGTGACTATTTTTATATTTTAGAATAATTGGATGTGTTAAGATTAAAGTATTAAGTCATTCCTATGCACACAAAATTGTCAGTGATTTCTCTTAAGCAAAGTTTCTTTTCAAGCATATATTTCAAAACTCATTTACACAGAGAAAAATCCTTCTGTTGAGTTGATCACAAACTTGTCACTGACTCTGAAAACTATGATGTTTTCACGGACTGTTCCTCTGTACAAATGGTGCTTTAGTCATTAGAATATGGCAATTGAGAAGCCCAGGATTTACTACTGAGCTTCACATCAGGTAATAAAGTGTTATTTATAAGCTGTGACTTTTTAGATCAATCAAAGCAAACTTGAAACCAAATTACGGCTTTCAATAAATTTACTGTAAAAAAAACAGATGCAAGTGAAAAGTGATTGAAAACGTGGAGAAAGCACTAATGGACTATTTATCAGTGTTTGGCACCATTCTGAGGATCCTTTCTCTAAAAATCCATTAACTGGTAGGAAATATAGTTGGAGTAAAAACTATTTGTTCTTTCCGAAGGTCAATCATGGTAAATTACTTCAAGTTACACAGCTTTGGAAAGTCACTCATAAAACAGAAAATGCTGAAAATTCTGAGCATGTAAAGCAGCTTCTGTGGGGAAGGGAACAAGGTGAATGTTCCAGGATGGTGATCTTTCTCCAGACTCACAGTATTTTGTTACTGTAGGACAGGAAAGTCAATCTGTTAGATTAGACACTATGTAATATGTATATCATAAACACTCGGAGTATCTCGTACATAAGATGAGGTACGTCACAACAGAGAAGTAGTAAATATTGCAGAAATGCACCCAGTTTGAGTCTCTTCCCTCGGAGAGGCTGCTGAATTTGAGATGCTGTCCTTGGAGAGGCTTCTGGGTCCCAAGGCTCTCACATGTTATCAAAATTCTGAGATTTATGGATTGAACTATAGTTCATATTGGCCTCTTTCAGTTCTATGTTTTTTCCCATGTTCTCACACATTCTTTCTAGTTGCTGGGGGCTTTGGGGTTTGATGTTCTTATTGTTTCTCCATCTGGGTGATCTGTTAGCTTTTGTGTGAGGGAGGGGTTGGGGGTTTGGGGTTTGTGAGTTTTTGTTTCTTTTTCTTTTCGTGCAGGGAGGAAATTGATGTCCTTCTTTCAACTCATAGCCATAGTCATAGTCATGCTTTATTGATCCCGGGGAAATTGGTTTTCATTACAGTTGCACCATAAATAATTAACTAGTAATAAAACCATATATAGTTAAATAGTAATATATAAATATGTAAATTATGCCAGGAAATAAGTCCATGACCAGCCTATTGGCTCAGGGTGTCCGACCCTCCAAGGGAGGAGTTGTAAAGTTTGATGGCCACAGGCAGGAATGACTTGCTATGACGCTCTGCGCTGCATCTCAGTGGAACTAGTCTCTGGCTGAATGTACTCCTGTGCCCACCCAGTACATTATGTAGTGGATGGGAGGCATTGACCAAGATGGCATGCAATTTAGACAGCATCCTCTGCTGATCACTGTCAGACACACAGTGTTGCAAGCACATGTACTGTCGTCTGCCAGTCAGGTAATCAAGAATCCATGACATTAGGAAAGCATCCACCTGCATCGCTGTCAGCTGCTCCCCCAGCAGAGCAGGGCAGATGGTGTTGAACGCACTGGAGAAGTCAAAAAACATGACCCTCACAGTGCTCGCTGGCTTCTCCAGGTGGGCGTAGACACGGTTCAGCAGGTAGACGATGGCATCCTCAACTCCTAGTTGGGGCTGGTAGGCGAACTGGAGGGGATCTAAGTGTGGCCTAACCATAGGCCGGAGCAGCTCCAGAACAAGTCTCTCCAGGGTCTTCATGATGTGGGAGGTCAATGCCACCGGTCTGTAGACACTGAGGCTACTGGGGCGCGGAGTCTTCGGCACAGGGACGAGGCAGGATGTTTTCCACAGCACAGGAACCCTCCAGAGCCTCAGGCTCAGGTTGAAGACATGGCGGAGTACTTCACATAGCTGAGGGGCACAGGCTTTGAGGACCCTGGTACTGACACCATCTGGTCCTGCAGTCTTGCTTGAGTTGAGACGTTTCAGCTGTCTTCTCCTCTGTTCAGCTGTGAAGGGGTATAGTCATGAGAGCAGGGTGGGGGACTGTGAGGAGGGGTGGGAAGGGAGAGTGCAATATGTGTTGGTTGGGGGCCGACAACAGATGACTCATGTGGGGGATGGGCAGGGGCCACAATGTCAAATCTGTTAAAGAACAGGTTAAGTTCATTGGCCCTGTCCACACTGCCTTCAGCTCCTCTGTTGCTAGTTTGCCAGAACCCAGTGATGGTCCTCATCCCCCCCCTAGACCTCTCTCATGTTGTTCTGCTGGAGTTTCCACTCAAGCTTCCTCCTGTACCTGTCTTTAGCCGCTCTGATCCTGGCTTTCAGGTCCCTCTGTATTGCCCTCAGCTCCTCCCTATTACCATCTTTAAACGCCCTCTTTTTAGCTTTCAGGATGTCCTTAATGTCCTTTGTTACCCATGGCTTGTTATTTGAATAACAAAGGACAGTTCTTGTCGGAACATTGCAGTCCACACAGAAGTTGATGTAATCAGTGATGCACTCTGTGAGCCGATCAATATCCTCTCCATGTGGCTCACAGAGTGCCTGCCAGTCTGTCACCTCAAAACAACCCTGGAGCACCTCATAAGCCTCCTCTGACCATTTCCTCACTGTCCTCGAGGTTGCAGGTTTACTCTTCACCAGAGGCACGTAGCAGAGTTTTAGATGCACTAGGTTGTGATCTGACCTTCCCAATGGGGGGAGAGGAGAGGAGCTGTATGCATCCTTAACGTTAGCATACATCAAATCCAGAGTCCTCTCCCCTCTGGTTGTACAGCTCACATACTGCGTGAAGTTGGGCAGTGTTCTAGCCATGGTAACATGATTGAAGTCACCCGAGATGGTAATGAGGGCACTTGGGTGCTGGGTTTGTAATCTGGCTATGACGGTGTAAATGACGTTACACGCCGACGTCGGGTTGGCAGAGGGAGGGGGGTACACAACAACCACAATTGCATGTGAGAGTTTCCTTGGCAAATAATATGGCTGGAGTCCAACAGCAAAAATTTCAATATCCGGGCTACAAACACGTTCCTTGATCGTAATATGACCAGGATTGCACCAGCTGTTGTTTACCAGAACAGCAAGCCCCCCTCCTTTACGCTTACCGCTCTTCTGTGGAATTCTATAGATTTCCTGTATTTGCAGAGCAGGCTCAATGGGCCAGGTGGGCTAATTCTGCTCCTATATTTTATGGTCTTTGTAGTTATCCGGAGAAGGCAAATCTCAAAGTTGTATTCTGCATACATATTTTGATAATAAAATGAACCTTTGAACATTTTTGAAGCAGGAATTGGCTTATGTTTACATTATTGTTGAAAGTAATAATGTTGGTTCTGCCAGTGTTTATTGGTAGAATATTATGGATCTGCAAAAGTTGGGAATTGGGCAATTTGAGGGTTGAACAATGTTGGCTTTGTCACTGTGCCAGTGGAAGCTGACCCCATACTTGCCAATTATTTTGCAAAGGGGCAGCTTATAGGATAAGAAGAAAGAGAGGCTACTGTGTGTCCCTGGGAGAACTTTAAGGTAAGGGAATGCTATGGAGTGGGAACATGTCCTTTCTGGCAACTGGGTAGAGTGAAAACAAGAAATAATGTTTCCTTTGAATGGACGACAAAGGAAAGACATTGGGGATAGTTAGGGAGACGAAAGGAGAGTGTGCCATGGCGCATCATGGAGGGCGTTAGTTCTTCTTTTGATTTGAGCTTCTCAGGTTTGTAGTAAAGCTCGGATAATATTCCCTGTGATGAATGATCTTAACTCCCAATGTGAGAGGCTGGAAACCCTGATAAGGAATGGACTGGATTACTGCCTGGTCAGCAGGTCAGGGAACAGATTAGGTTATGACAATAGGAAGCAGGATGATTGGTAGTTATGTGGGAGTGGGAAATGCAGGATAAGATATTTTGATGGTGGACTGGACCATACTCAGGGATTCACCTTCGATACTGAATGAATTTACCACAGTTTCACAGATTTCATTAAAACCTGTTTGGATGAGAGTGTGCCTGTGAGAACCTACCACACGTACTTGAATCAAAAGCCCTGGATGAACCAGGAGATACATAGTCTGCTAAGGGTTAGATCTGTGGCACTCAAGCCTAGTGATTCAGTACTAGACAATTTCGAAGGACTATTTCAAGAGCAAAAGAACAATTCTGATTGAGATTAGACGTGGAATCGGATGCATGTCAACTATGGCAGGATCTGCAGACCATTACTTCCTAAAAAGTGAAGCCTAACATCATGAATGCCAGTGATGCTTCACTCCCAGACGAGCTCAACACCTCTTACGCACAGTTTGAAATGGAAAATTAAACTACAGCTATGAGGGTACCTGCAGCATTCAGTGACCATGTGATCTCTGTCTCGAAGGCTGATGTTGGAACGTCTTTCAAGAGGGACAACCCTTGCAAGGTGACAGGGCCCAATGGTGTTCATGGAAGAGCTCCGAAAACCTGTGCCAACCAACTGGCGGGTGTGTTTCAATCTCACATTGCTATAGTCAGAAGTTACTACCTGCTTCAAAGCGGCAACAATCATACCAGTGCCCCAAGAGCAGGGTGAGCTGCCTTAATGACTACCATCCAGCAGCACTCATATCTACGATAATGAAGTGCTTTGAGAAGTTGGTTTTGGCAAGGATTAACTCTCTAAGCAAAGACTGAACCTACTGTAATTTGCCTTTCGCCACAATAGGTCTACAGCGGTTGCGATGTCACTGACATTTCATGCAGCCTTGGATCACCTGGACAATACTAGTACTTGTATTAGGCTGCTGCTTATTAACTACAACTCAACATTTAACACAATCATTCTCACAGTTCTGATCAGAAACCTCCAAAACCTGTGCCTCTGTTCCTCCCTCTGCAACTGGATCCTTGACTTTCTCACCAGAAGACCACAGTCTATGTGGATTGAAAATAACATCTCCACTTCACTGACAATTAACACTGTACCTCAGGGAGGTGTACTTAGCTCAGTGCTCTACTCTCTATATACACATGGCTCTGTGGCTAGGCACAGCTCAAATGCCATATATAAATTTGCTGATGACTCAATTGTTGTTGACAGAATTTCAGATGGTGATGAGAAGGTGTACAGGAGAGAGATAGATCTGCTGGTTGAGTGCTGTCTCATCAAAAACCTTGCACTCATCATTAGTAAAACCAAATAACTGATGGTGGACCTCAGAAAGGGTCAGACAAGGGAACACACACCAGTCCTCATAGAGGGATCAGAAGTGGAAAGGGTGAGCAATTTCAAGTTCCTGGGTGTCAGCATCTCTGAGGATGTATCCTGGGCCCAACATATCGATGCAGTACAAAGAAGGCACAACATTGGCTGTATTTCATTAGAAATTTGAGGAGATTAGCTATGTCACCAAAGGGCCTAGCAAATTTCTACAGATGTAATGTGGAGAGCATTCTAACTGGCTGCATCACCGTCTGTTATTGGGGTGGGGGGGTGGTCACTGCACAGAATCAAAGTAAACTGCAGCATATTGTAAACTCAGTCAGATTCATCATGGTTACTAGCCTCTCCAGCATCAGGGACAGCTTCAAAGAGCAATGCCCCGAACAGTCGGCATCCATCATTCAGGACCCCATCAGCCAGGCCATGTCCTCTTCTCATGGTTATTATCAATGAGGAGGTACAGGAGCCTGAAGGCACATACCTAACAATTCAGGAATAGCTTCTTCCCCTCTGCCATCAGATTTCTGAATGAACAGCACTGATCCAATGAACACTACCTCATTAATATTTTTTCTGTTTTTGCACTTATTATATTTAACTTTATTATTAAATATGCATCTATACACAACTGTAATTGAAGCTTATATTTTTATGTATTGCAATGTACTACTGCTTCATAACAGCAAATTTCACAACATATGCCAGTGATATTAAACCTGATTCTGATTTTGTTTTGTGCCCCTCTGGCACTACAAAATGTTACTAATTATTGACAGCATATGATCCCTGCTGGTGTCTTACAATGCAATAAAGCCTCCATGCAAGCCTCCTTTCACCACTCGTCATCCACTTGTTATCTAAAACTATCAGCACATACTTTTCACCTTGCACATTTATCTAGCTTCCCCAGAACATCTACGCTATTCACTTTTTGGCAGGGAGTGGGATATTCCAGCCAGTCCCAGGATAAAACTTCTTGAATTTCCCAGGATAAAACTTCTTGAATTTCCCATTAAGTTGCTTTCTTTTCTGGTGTTCATAATCCTGGACTGACTTGTCAGTGAAAACATCTTATCCAATTTTTTGAGGATGTAACTAGTAGAGTGAATAGGGGAGAACCAGTGGATGTGGTATATTTGGATTTTCAGAAGGCTTTTGACAAGGTCCCACACAGGAGATTAGTGTGCAAACTTAAAGCACACGGTATTGGGGGTAAGGTATTGGTGTGGGTGGAGAGTTGGTTAGCAGACAGGAAGCAAAGAGTGGGAATAAACGGGACCTTTTCAGAATGGCAGGCGGTGACTAGTGGGGTACCGCAAGGCTCAGTGCTGGGACCCCAGTTGTTTACAATATATATTAATGACTTGGATGAGGGAATTAAATGCAGCATCTCCAAGTTTGCGGATGACACGAAGCTGGGTGGCAGTGTTAGCTGTGAGGAGGATGCTAAGAGGATGCAGGGTGACTTGGATAGGTTGGGTGAGTGGGCAAATTCATGGCAGATGCAATTTAATGTGGATAAATGTGAAGTTATCCACTTTGGTGGCAAAAATAGGAAAACAGATTATTATCTGAATGGTGGCCGATTAGGAAAAGGGGAGGTGCAACGAGACCTGGGTGTCATTATACACCAGTCATTGAAAGTGGGCATGCAGGTACAGCAGGCGGTGAAAAAGGCGAATGGTATGCTGGCATTTATAGCGAGAGGATTTGAGTACAGGAGCAGGGAGGTACTACTGCAGTTGTACAAGGCCTTGGTGAGACCACACCTGGAGTATTGTGTGCAGTTTTGGTCCCCTAATCTGAGGAAAGACATCCTTGCCATAGAGGGAGTACAGAGAAGGTTCACCAGATTGATTCCTGGGATGGCAGGACTTTCATATGAAGAAAGACTGGATGAACTGGGCTTGTACTCGTTGGAATTTAGAAGATTGAGGGGGGATCTGATTGAAACGTATAAGATCCTAAAGGGATTGGACAGGCTAGATGCAGGAAGATTGTTCCCGATGTTGGGGAAGTCCAGAACGAGGGGTCACAGTTTGAGGATAGAGGGGAAGCCTTTTAGGACCGAGATTAGGAAAAACTTCTTCACACAGAGAGTGGTGAATCTGTGGAATTCTCTGCCACAGGAAACAGTTGAGGCCAGTTCATTGGCTATATTTAAGAGGGAGTTAGATATGGCCCTTGTGGCTACGGGGGTCAGGGGGTATGGAGGGAAGGCTGGGGCGGTGTTCTGAGTTGGATGATCAGCCATGATCATAATAAATGGTGGTGCAGGCTCGAAGGGCCGAGTGGCCTACTCCTGCACCTATTTTCTATGTTTCTATGTTTCTAATTCCTTCATATGCAATGCTTTCCTCTCTCAGGTCACTCCTCAATCCTCTCTTTCCGATGTGAATGAACTCTAATGTGCTTGATCTTATTGAACGAATAGATACAATTGGTCAGTATTAACACTGCTACAGTTAATATCTTCCATAATTATCACTTCTTCCCTTTAATTCTTTCATATACTTACTTATGTGTTCCTTTCTCCTTCTGCACATAGCATTACACTATTAGATAGTCTGTAGTAAAACCCTATTAATGTGAGCTGTGTTTGTCATTTATCTTAATCTCTGCATTCTGTTTCTAACCTCTATCTGTCATGTTCATTTTCCCTACTGGTGTAATGTTATTTCTAATTAGTTCACTGACCCCGATGCTCTTCTTCCCTCCCTATTCCTTTCTAATTATTACAACCCACACAATTTAGGTTTGTTATGCTTTGTATGCCAAACAATCTATCACATCTAATTTTGGAATTTTTTTTCCTTCTATTTCTGGTTTAATTTTGATGCCCCATATACATTGGCAAATTTGTCTTTCATAGTTGCCCCATCTAATTCATTTTTACAATTCGGTTTTATACTTATATTTTCTCCTTGGTAAACTGCAAAATTGCAAGTAAGTCTGATCATTTGTGAGTAGTACCAGTGGGTTAGAGAAATGTGGCGGTGTTAGTAATATGTAATCTCGGGAAGGTGATACAGCTTTCTGGGTGTTACTCTTAGCTCCAGTCTACCACTGACCTTCTTTATGTGGTTGACTATTCATGCCCTTAGGGCAAATCAAAATGCCAATAATTGCTGTCTTGAAAGGACCCCCCTTTTCTTAAAAACAAAGACAACAAAAATGTGTTACTGTCTTCTTCTGATTGTCTTCCTTTTGAATGATGAATTTTTAATTTTTTGATGCCTTTTATCTTGCCCAATCTATTCACTTCCAAATGGTAAGCTATCTATTAGCATAGTATTTTCACTGGTTCAACACTGAAGTAATGTATTATGAGTTTATTAGGCTCAAAACACATGTATACATACTAGAAGTTGTATTTACAACAACACCTAATGATGGCTAGACAGAGATGTGAACATGTAACAGGCTGAACTTTGTACCCTAAGTGTGACAAATCCAAATACTCATTAAAATCTACAGGACATTTTTATATCTCACTCCCTCGAGGTAACAAGCCTCCCTTGCTATATTATGTTATTACTCGTTTCACTTTGGCTTCACATAATTGCCACACAACCAAGTCAAATTCTTAATGACCCATCTGCCTTTGTTTCTTCGTCATTGGTACCAATTAAAAAGGATGGGGTATGCCTTGACATTTTCCTTTGTTGATCTAATTGTTTTCCAACTTTACTTTCAAATGACAATGAATAATTGGCAACAACAGCTCCTCCACTATCACCAACAGCACAAGTGCACTACAGGGCTATGTGCTTCGCTCTCTGCTCTAGCTCACTTCATATTTACAATGATGAGGCTAAGTACATCTCCAATGGTATGTTTAAGTTTACTGATGACACCACTGTTGTGAGTCAAATTGTTGTTAGCTGAAGAAATGTCCTTTACTGAGGCTGTGAGGCTGTGCCCTATGAATCTATATATCTATCTATCTATATATATCTATCCATAAGTTCCCACTACCTACTAAATGCTCCCAATGTCGTGCGTCTCAAATTACCTTTGAAATAGGGGAATTAAGGGTAATGGGAGAAAAAGCAGGCAAGTGGAGATGAGTCCATGGCCAGATTAACTATGACCTTATTGAATGGCTGAACAGGTTTGGCAGGCCAGATGGCCTAGTCCTATTTCTTATGTAAATAGCCTGTGGACTTTTGGTCATCATGTGTGGCTTAGCTACTAAGCCCAATGGAACCATTTCTACTAACAGCAGAAGAGGAAAAGGTGGGCTACTGGTGCCTTAAAACCGGGTCATCAGCTGTGGTTGGCAGCTCATCTAGGAGAAGGAAAACTGACCTCAAATCTCCACAGCCTTGCGGCTCCACCCACTCGTGGGGAAGACTTTGTGAGTAAACTACAAGGAAAACTTCGGAACTGGAGTCCCTCAGGCAGTCCTATCTTGAGTTGAAGACTAACTGGAAATTCCTGCGGTGCTGCTGGTGTCAAACTGTATCGGTCTCTGCCATTCCTATGTATAGGAGATTGGCACCACTGTGCAAATTGGCATAGGGAAGAGAAGATTAGCGAGTTAAATGTGTGGCTCAAGGATTGGGGTGGGAGAAGTGGGTTTGAATTCATGGGAAATTGGCACCAGTATTGGGGAAGGAGGGAGCTGTACCAATGGGACAGACCCACCTGAACCGTGATGGGACTTGGATCTGAGCGAATCGCATAACTAGGGCTGTGGATGGGGCTTTAAATGAAATAGTGTGTGCAGGGCGGAAGGGTGGGGGTGGCTGGGCTCAACAGATTGGAGAAGTGTGGATAAAGATAAAGAAAAAACAAAAGATAAAAAAAGAGAAAAGTAAGAGTGGAGTGAAGAAAAGTCAAGTGCAAAAGAGTAGAAGGTTACACTGGGTATATCTGGTGATGCTGGTGATAATGGTGGGGGTTTCAGCACTCATTTGCAGTGGTCATGAAAGCTTACAATGAGTTGTTAACACAGTAATAACACAGCTTGACAGCTGAACTAATAAACCATGGAAGATTTAGATCATATTAAGTAGCCGTTTGACAATTGTTGAAAAGCATATGCTCTATGATTACGTGATATTTGTTTATTGTGTTTAAAAGTCCATGTTTTCAATGATGGATTTTCACTGAAAGATATTTCACTCAACTTATTTCTATGGCTGTGGGTCTAATCTACTTAATAGAAATCCAGAAATGTCAGAAAGATTTCCTGTCGAAAATAATCCAAATGTTATAGAGGTATTGGATGTAAAAGTGCATTTATGAGCTCCCAGACTAAATTAGCAGCTTAACTTCAAAACCTTGAGTGGTCTTGCTGTCTAAAGGTTAAGTGACTTTCTCAATGTCTAGTACTGCTGAGCCAAAGCACTCATCTGACCACCCAACCGGATCACTTCAATATGTTAACTTCAATTAACTAATAATCTGTAATAGTGACATTTAGCCAAAAGGTTTCACAGTTGAATCACCATAAAGAAATACAGACACACTGAGCAGGAATTATGCAGTTAACATGTTCCCTTCAGCCTCAACTCTCTTCAGAAATACCCAACCATTTTTCTCTATAGATCTAACAGTTTCCTTGGTATTCAGCTTCTTAACTTCATTGTGTCTGGTTGAAACAGGATTAAAGCAACTGTCGTGATACTGTTGGCTTAGAATCCTTAATGGAGATAACATTGGATAGAGACCAAAACTGAATCACGTTTATAATTAGAAATAATATATGGATCACAAATCATAAAAATACATATGGATTTTTCCTGTGCCTGTGTTTGTCATAATTTGTTTTTTGAGATACAGTGCAGAATAGGCCCTTCTGGCTCTTTGAAGCACACCATCCAGCAACCCCCAACTTAACGCTAGCCTAATCACAGGGCAATTTACAATGACCAACTAACATGTCAACCGGTCCAACCTTGGGCTGTGGGAGGAAACCCACGTGGTCATGGGGAGAACATACAAACTCTTTACAGGCAGCAGTGGGAATTGAACTCGGGTCACTTGTACTGTAAAGCATTGTGCTAACCACTACACTACCACGCCAGACATTTTTCTTTGCTTCGCAATGCAGAGTATGACCCAAAAAACCATTGGAAGGAAGAGAAGCAACACACATCAACATTGCTGGTGAACGCAGCAGGCCAAGCAGCATCTGTAGGAAGAGGTGCAGTCGACATTTCAGGCCGAGACCCTTTGTCAGGACTAACTGAAGGAAGAGTGAGTAAGGGATTTGAAAGTTGGAGGGGGAGGGGGAGATCCAGAATGATAGGAGAAGACAGGAGGGGGAGGGATAGAGCCAAGAACTGGACAGGTGATAGGCAAAAGGGGATACGAGAGGATCATGGGACAGGAGGTCCGGGAAGAAAGACAAGGGGAAGGGGGACCCAGAGGATGGGCAAGAGGTATATTCAGAGGGACAGAGGGAGAAAAAGGAGAGTGAGAGAAAGAATGTGTTCATAAAAATAAGTAACAGATGGGGTACGAGGGGGAGGTGGGGTCTAGCGGAAGTTAGAGAAGTCGATGTTCATGCCATCAGGTTGGAGGCTACCCAGACGGAATATAAGGTGTTGTTCCTTCAACCTGAGTGTGGCTTCATCTTTACAGTAGAGGAGGCCGTGGATAGACATGTCAGAATGGGAATGGGATGTGGAATTAAAATGTGTGGCCACTGGGAGATCCTGCTTTCTCTGGCGGACAGAGCGTAGATGTTCAGCAAAGCGGTCTCCCAGTCTGCGTCGGGTCTCGCCAATATATAAAAGGCCACATCGGGAGCACCGGATGCAGTATATCATCCCAGTCGACTCACAGGTGAAGTGTTGCCTCACCTGGAAGGAGTGTTTGGGGCCCTGAATGGTGGTAAGGGAGGAAGTGTAAGGGCATGTGTAGCACTTGTTCCGCTTACACGGATAAGTGCCAGGAGGGAGATCAGTGGGGAGGGATGGGGGGGACGAATGGACAAGGGAGTTGTGTAGGGAGCGATCCCTGCGGAATGCAGAGAAAGGTGGGGAGGGAAAGATGTGCTTAGTGGTGGGATCCCGTTGGAGGTGGCGGAAGTTACGGAGAATAATATGTTGGACCCGGAGGCTGGTGGGGTGCTAGGTGAGGACCAGGGGAACCCTATTCCTAGTAGGGTGGCGGGAGGATGGAGTGAGAGCAGATGTATGTGAAATGGGGGAGATGTGTTTAAGAGCAGAGTTGATAGTGGAGGAAGGGAAGCCCCTTTCTTTAAAAAAGGAAGACATCTCCCTCGTCCTAGAATGAAAAGCCTCATCCTGAGAGCAGATGCGGCGGAGATGGAGGAATTGCGAGAAGGGGATGGCGTTTTTGCAAGAGACAGGGTGAGAAGAGGAATAGTCCAGATAGCTGTGAGAGTCAGTGGGCTTATAATAGACATCAGTGGATAAGCTGTCTCCAGAGACAGAGACAGAAAGATCTAGAAAGGGGAGGGAGGTGTCGGAAATGGACCGAGTAAACTTGAGGGCAGGGTGAAAGTTGGAGGCAAAGTTAATAAAGTCAACGAGTTCTGCATGCGTGCAGGAAGCAGCGCCAATGCAGTCGTCGATTTAACGAAGGAAAAGTGGGGGACAGATACCAGAATAGGCACGGAACATAGATTGTTCCACAAACCCAACAAAAAGGCAGGCATAGCTAGGACCCATACGGGTGCCCATAGCTACACCCTTAGTTTGGAGGAAGTGGGAAGAGCCAAAGGAGAAATTATTAAGAGTAAGGACTAATTCCGCAAGACGGAGCAGAGTGGTGGTAGAGGGGAACTGATTAGGTCTGGAATCCAAAAAGAAGCATAGAGCTTTGAGACCTTCCTGATGGGGGATGGAAGTATATAAGGACTGGACATCCATGGTGAAAATAAAGCGGTGGGGGCCAGGGAACTTAAAATCATCGAAAAGTTTAAGAGCGTGAGAAGTGTCACGAACATAGGTCGGAAGGGATTGAACAAGGGTTGATAAAACAGTGTCAAGGTATGCAGAAATGAGTTCGGTGGGGCAGGAGCAAGCTGAGACAATAGGTCGGCCAGGACAGGCAGGTTTGTGGATCTTGGGTAGGAGGTAGAAACGGGAAGTGCGGGGTGTGGGAACTATAAGGTTGGTAGCAGTGGATGGGAGATCCACTGAGCGGATAAAGTCGGTGATGGTGTGGGAGACAATGGCCTGGTGCTCCTTAGTGGGGTCATGATCGAGGGGTAAATAAGAGGAGGTATCCGTGAGTTGTCGCTGTGCCTCAGCAAGGTAGAGGTCAGTACGCCAGACTACGACAGCACCCCCCTTATCGGCGGGTTTAATAATAAGGTTAGGATTAGTGCGGAGGGAGTGGAGAGCAGAGCGTTCCGAAGGCGTGAGGTTGGAATGGGGACAAGGTGCGGTAAAGTCGAGACGGTTGATGTCCCATCGGCAGTTAGCGATAAAGAGATCCAGAGCGGGGTGTCCATGAAGAAGAAGAGGGTTGAAGACGGGAGAAGGGGTCATCGGTGGGGGTGGAAGAGTCCTTGCCGAAGAGAAGGATTGTGCGTAACTGGTCCACAGGACTCATTTGCTTATTACACCAGTCAAGGGAATGAGCAGCCAACTCAGGCACGGGTAGAGTTGTTCAGTAAAGCCCAGAGGATGATGGGCAGCAGACTTGAGTGCAGAGTGCAGAGTGCAGAGTGCAGAACTCACTACATCCATTCTGAACTTGTAAGACTGGCTCTGAAACAATTGCTTGATAGTCCTACAATTCACAACTTTAACATCATGTTTCCATCATTATATCATTTCCAGTTGTACAGTAGGAATTCCTTCAAGTCACATATAATAACAGTAATAGCTAAACATTTTACTCTGTGCCCAGCATTCAGTTCCATAATGGAATAAACGTGTATTGAGTGCCTATTTATTTCTACTGTCCAAAGAATTCCTCAGAAAAACCTAGCAGCATGTTATTAATTCTATGTACTTTTTACTCATATCTGGGATTAAAGTCTCTACAAAAAATTATTCCACTGTTTTCCATAATTTGGGCAGTCTTAAACTGGTTCTAAGTGCTGGAATGGATCAACAAGAGACAGTAAATGCCAGAAATCTGTATCAACACACACAAAAAGCTGGAGGAATTCTGTGGTTGGGCAACATCTGTGAAGGCAAAGAAACAGATGATATTTCGGGCCAAGATATTGACTATTCATTTTCTTCCACTGAGGCAGCCTGACCTGCTGAGTTCCTCCAGCATTTTATGCATGTTGGTATTTATATTGAATATTTGATGTTATAATTACTATTTCATTTAATATTATCGATTAACTCCAATAATGCTAGAGAGTGGTTCATCCTCAAGAACTATTCCATCCTCTTTGCAAAAACTCACCCTTTTACTTCACTTTACACATTCACAATACATCCAATCTTAACTCTTGATTTAATTACCGATCAAGCTTGAGCAGCCCATTCACTGAACCCTGTTGAAAAATCATATAGGAACTGGGCTTGGTTAGAATGCTCCACACATCTGAACATGCCACCAACTGTTTAGACATAACTGTGACTAAAAAGAACACAAGGGCAACAATTACCATACAGATCCTCAATTGGTTTCTGTCATTTAGATTTAGATTAGATTAATTAGATTATGAGGACACTCAGTCCTCGTTTATTGTCATTTAGAAATGCATGCATGCATTTGGAAATGATACAATGTTCCTCCAGAGTGATATCACAAAAAAATCAGGACAAACCAAAGCCTAACACTGACAAGACCACATAATTATAACATATAGTTACAGCAGTGCAAATCAATACCATAATTTGATAAAGAGCAGAATGGTAAAAAAAAGTCTCAAAGTTCTGATCGACTCCCAATAGTTCCGATAGCAGGCGGCAGAAGGGAGAAACTCTCTCTGCCATAAACCTCCAGGCACCGACAACTGTCGATGCATTGGAAGCACCCGACCACAGCCGACCCTGAGTCCGTCCGAAAACTTCGAGCCTCCGACCAGCTCTTTGACACCGAGCACCGAGCACCATCTCTGCCAAGCGCTTCGACCCTGTCTCGGCTGCCGAGCAACATGCAAAGCAAAGGATTCGGAGCCTTCCCCTCCGGAGATCCCGGATCACACAGTGACAGCAGCAGCGAAAAAGGCATTTCAGAAGTTACTCCAGATGTTCCTCCGTTCTCTCAAGTCTGTCTCCATCAAATCAGAATTGTGCACAGCACCCTACTTGACAGATTACAGATATCATTCACCGCAGTGGCCACGTAAGCTGCGTCGTGCCGCCATCTTCTCCTCCTCCTTCACAAGTCACAGCCGCTATAGAGAACTACAGCACAGAAATGGGCCCTTCACCCTATCTAATCTGTGCTGAGCTATTATTCTGCCTATTTTCCGCATCAACTTGCATCTGGATCATAGCCCTCCAAACCCTTCCCATTCACATACTTATCCAAACTTCTCTTAGCTGTTGAAATCAAACCTGCATACACTACTTCTGCTGGCAGCTCGCTCCACAATCTCAGCACCCTCTGAGTGAAGAAGTTTCCCCTCATGTACCCCTTAAAAATTTCACCTTTTACCCTTAGCTCATGACCCTTAGTTCCAGTCTCACCCAACCTCAGTGGGAAAATCCTACTTGCATTTACCCTGTCTAAGCCCCTCATAATTTTGTATCATCATCATCATCAGGTGCCATGCCCAGTCTGAGCTTTGACTGCCATGGCCCACACACTGCTGTTTCGGGTCAAGTGAATCAATTCTTTGGTATTCATTTCCAGTTCTCTGGCTGCTGTCTCCATCATTATTTGTCTTTGCCTTCCTCTTGCTTTCTTCCCTTCAATCTTTCCCATAATTACCGTACATTCTAACTCCTCTTTCCTAATCACATGTCCAATGAAGTCATGTTGCCTTTTCATGATCTCATACATTATTTCTCTTTTTCTGTTTGCTCTGTCCATGACATCCTTGTTAGATATTCGTTTTGTCCATGGTATTCTTTGCATCCTGCTCAAAAACCACATCTCTGCTGCTACAATTTGTTTCCTTATGTTACTAGATATTGTCCAACATTCTGAGCCATATAACATAACTGGATAAACATAACATTTCAGTACTCTGAGGCGGGTTGTCATGCCTAGTTTAGTATTGGTCAGTATACTCTTCATTCTCGTAAAGGTGTTTTTTGCCATCCCTATTCTTCTTTTGATGTCCATATCGCACCTGCCATCTGATGCCACCCAGCTTCATAAGTAGCAAAATTTTGTATGGTTCTATCAAATATCTCCTCATTCTCTAATGCTCCAGTTAACCTATCAACCTTTCCTTATAACTCAGTGTGATACCGCAAATCCATTTGGGCACCTTAGTTCCATGTTCTCTGAAATTCTGATCCACAAAATTCTCCCATTGTCCTAGCAAACTTTGGAGATTTGAAAGTAAGGGAGAAGTTGGGTGGAGAGCAGGACTTGGGTAGAAATCTAAATACCTCTTCCCTTTTCCGCTTGTAACAGCCACCAAATTCACCCTTTTAATAATGATAACCTTTAAAACATTTTGAATAGGTCAACCTGACGAAAAATGTACGAGAGTGCAAGGGTAAAAATAAAGATTGAAAAAAATCTTTCTAATATTTAGAACACCTGTGAAATGCTTCATTGCATTGTTCCATTTTGCAGCTACAAGTGACTTTCAAACTAAGTGATTTCTTAATTTAACCTTTGCATATCTACACAGTACAACTTAATGAGTAAGTACCTTGTGAGCGTATGCTGGGAAAGAACATTCCCAGATTTATAGCCACTATTCTTAGGCATTGTAATTAATCCAAAGCTCTTTAGATTTTAATGCTTGAAACAAATGAATTTTAGTTAGAAGGATCATCAGGGCTGATTTATACAAGTCACTTCCATCTGGTGAACAATGGCCTTGACAGCGATGATTCATAGGAAATGTCACACACTTCTGTCAACTAATGAAAACCTTCTGTTCAAGGTAGGCTCACGACACTGGTCGAGAAATTTTGTACATGTGCTGGAGTTTGGTTGGCGATGTTGTGTAAGGTACATTTCAAGCCCCTGAGTGAGCTCTCAGCCTCACTTTCACAGGTCTAGTGAGCTCCCCATTAGCAGTCATCAATTCATTGAAAGCAGGTGAAGAATGGTAAACAATCCCAATTATACATCCATTTAAGTTTAAATCCATATTTTATGAAGGAGGCCTGGGTCCTTTGAGTGCAGGAGACTACATCATGGCAAACCTTTGAGTGAGGGGTGTGTCGATGTGTTAGGATGCACAAGTGCAATAACCTAATCTCCTTTTCTTCTGGCACTGAATCCATGACTTGTTAGCCTTTGTAACGAGCTGGATGTCTCAACTGAGGTTCATAATACATGTGCACTGCCTGTTTGATGCACTTGAATTATGGCAGGCTACTTAATGGGAAAAAGCAGTTTCTTGAGATCTAGATTCCTAGCTTATTGTGTATTTAATATTACAGTAGTATTTGAGTAATATTGTAAATATATTGTTTGATGAAACAATCTTTTTGTTTACATAATTCATTATAGACCATATGTACATGAATGGCACTTATCATTCTGCCACAATGTCATAAGTGCATGCCTTACTAAAGTAAAAAACCAAATGTACACGAGTTGCCATTGTGAAACTGAATGCAGGGCACAGAGTAAAGTATTCAGCATTACTGTTACTATCTTTGACTTGAAGGAATTCATTGTGTACAATTGGAGAAGATTAGTTTTATGTTCGGAGTTACAACACTTCACAGTGGTGACGAAGATGTTTTTAATAAACCTGACATGATTAACTACCTGTTAAATCACAACAAGACATTTAAGTTTTAAAAAAAAAGCAAAGTAAGATGTTCAAGTTTTTTAAAAAAAAAAGCAGCACGTGGTTACTTTGGAAAACGAGAGAGTCGAGCAAAAAAAGTCAAAAAACAGACAAAATTCACAAGTTCATAGTAAGTGAGTACTGAGTGATAATAATCATAGATAAAGAAATGCCGTAATGGCTGGCTACCTCAGAAAGATAGATATGTTCAATTACAGAAGAATGAATTGAGAACAGTTTTAAAGCAAATGAAATAACAAGTGAAAAGTGAGTGCCAGTGTTATTAAGTCTAATAGGTGGAAAGGCATACCGTGTGTTTAGAAGTTTAACTGTTCCAACCAAACCAGCTGAAATGAGTTTTGCTAATATCCTCAAGGTAATACAGGAACATTTAGAACAGAAACCATTGTTGTGTGCAGAAGGCTTTAGGTTTCCTAAGTAGAACCAAAAGGAAGGGGAGTTTATTTCAATGTATATGACTGAATTGATGATCTTGTCGAGGTTTGTCAGTTCAGTGATTGGGCTTAATGAGGCACTGAAAGACCATTTAGTTTGTGGAATCTTACAAGAGAGCATTCAAAAATGGCTCCTAACTGACACACAATTCACATTTAAAAGAACATTTACAATCGCTGTATCAATGGAAACATCAGACGGGGATGCAAGCAATTGAGTTACAGTCAGGAACGAAGGTGAGCATGAAAAAAATTGCAATATCTAAACAGAAAACTGACTGGCCAAACAAATTGTGTTACTATTGTAGCAAGAGCTCACATACACCAGACCAATATAGATTTACAAGCAAAACTTGGAGAAAATACAACAAATTCGGATATATCCGAAGAGTATATTGGACAGACAAAAATAAATGGACTGCACAGGATAGAGAAAAGGATAAAAAGACAAGTTGCAGTTTCAAAGAAAAAGCGCTAATCTGAACACTATTGATGAAAAATGTGATAATGATAAGAGTTACGTAGGACTGGATAGCCTTGAGATTTACTATGTGAAAACTGACAGGAGTCAAGCAATATGGCTTACACCAGAAGTCAATGACAAATTAACTAAAATGGAATTGGACACTGGCTGAGCTGTTTCAGTCATTCCACAAAATGAATTTGAATGGCATTTCAAAGATACTGACTGAAGCATGCAGAAATGTAGCTAAGAAT
The DNA here is from genome assembly GCF_030028105.1 of Mobula birostris. NCBI lineage: Eukaryota > Metazoa > Chordata > Chondrichthyes > Myliobatiformes > Myliobatidae > Mobula > Mobula birostris. The sequence goes on along the minus strand of NC_092375.1, from coordinate 29,835,758 downwards.
TTATACAGAAGAAAATATAACTCCTGCGAGAATGACATTTGTATGTGAAATACAACAACCAACAAGCCACACTGGACTTGCATGTGGCAAAAACTGGAGGTCCAGCATTGTGGGGGCGTGATTGGCTGAGACAAGTACAACTTGACTGGAGATCCATCCACCATCTGCATGCCACGTCCCCTGTGATAGAATCAACTGAAAGCAAATTAAGAAAGGCAATGGATGGTGCCACAGAAGTGTTCAGGAATGGCAATGGAAAACTCAAACATATCAAGAGTAAAATAGTGTTTAGTAAAAATGCCACACCCAAGGTTTACAATGCCCATCCAGCTCCTTATACCGTCCATGATAAAGTAGCCAGTGAGCTGGATCGCATGGAGACTAAAGGAATTCTTTCTGAGGGTAAGTGAAGCCCATGGACATCGCCAGTGATCCCAGCACCCAAGAAGAATGCATCTGTAAGGCTCTGTAGTGATTTTAAGGTTCCCTTCAATGCATTACTGAAAGTAGATCAATACCCTCCTGCCCAGGATAGAGGACATCTTTGTAAATCTTTCTGGAGGGAAACATTTCAGCGAAGTGGACTTAGCAGAAGTCTACCTACAGATAGAGATGGAAAAGGATTCAGAAGTGTTTCTCACCATAAACTCTAATAAAGGGCTCTATTGCTGTAACAGGTTTATTCTTGGAGTAGCATCTGCACCTGCATTCTGGCAGAAAGCTATGGGCCAGGAGCTGCAAGGCTGCCCAGGCACTCAGTGTTTCCTGGATGACATCATTGTGACCATTGAGGAAGACAAGGGACATCTCCAAAATCTCAAGACATCATTAAAAAGATTAGAAGATTATGGGCTGAGAGCACAAAGCAACAAATGTGAATTATTTAAACCAAGCATCACTTACTGTGGTCACACCATTGATGCACAAGATTTACAAAAGTGTGTTGAGACAAATCAAGCTGTGGTAGATGATCCAGGATCAAAGAAGCTATTGAAGGTGTGGTCCTTTTAAGGATTTGTCAAATACTATAACAAGTTCCTACCAAACCTGGATACTGTGCCAAACCCCTTGCATTCATTACTGCAGATCAGAAAGAAATGGCAACGAACAAAGCAGTGTGAAGTGACTTTCCAAAAGATGAAGGAAGTGCTGATGTCAGGCACTGTACTCACATGTTAGGATCCACATCACCTAGTGAAGCCTACTTGTAATGCCTTGTCTTAATGCCATAAGGAATGATGGAAGTCAACACCCTTTGCATCACGTTCCCTTACTGCTGCAGAGAAAAAATATGTATAGATTGACAGAGAGGCCTTGAGCCTGGCTTGGGGTATAAAGTGTTTCAATCAGTTCTTGTATGGGTGAGTATTTACACTCATTACTGATCAGCAACCACTGGGGTCCATTTTCAACTCACAGAAGGGTGTTCCACTAACAGCAGCAGCACAAATGCAGAGGTGGGCTCTGTTTCCTGGAGGACACAATTTCAAGCTTGAATTCAAGAGGACAACTAAATATGGAAATGTTGATACATTGTCCCATTCACCTTTGGGAACGGAAATATCTGAAACATTTACAAAAAAAAGACCCTCCTCTTGACGTATTCTCCCTAATGAAAATTGAAGGTGTCGCTATTATGGCAGAGATGATCAACCGAGAAACCAGGTAAAGACCGCACACTGTCTTAGATCTACATGACAACTCATAATGGCTGGAATGTGCCGCAGGAATCCCAGTTCCCCATTTTTACCAGCGCCGGGATGAACTTGCCCTTGATGTGGATGGCTTATGTGGGGCTTAAGAGTTCCATCCAAGCTGAGAGCTAAACTATTGGAGAAGCTACATGCTGGTCATCTAAACGTAGTCAAAATTAAATTGTTGGTTCAAAGTTTTGTCTGGTGGCTTGCAATAGATCAGCAGCTCAAGCAGATCGCCATGCAATTTTTGGGATGCCATCATGTCCAGGAGATGCCGACTGCAGTGCCTCTCCATCCCTGGGAATGGTCGGCATTGCCCTGACAGAGTGCCTCTCAGCCAGGAATGACATTATCCCACAAGAGTAAGAAATCCTCCAGAGCCGTTAAATCTTCAGGCTTGAATGGGACAATTTAAAATTAACTATGCCATTGTGAATGTCTATATAGTAGTTGTGTTATTTAGTATACTATATATATATAATGCGTTGCAATTATATATTGTCTACCACAACAGGTGTGATTTTGTATATGTAGATAAGTTGAGATGCATTCTATATTGAGTTGGAAAATGAAAATCTTTGTAGCTAAGCAGGGCAGCGTATTGTATATTTAATAATTCAATAATATTTGAGTAATATTGTAAGTACATTGTTTGATTAAATATTTTTTGTTATTTACATAATTCATTACGGGTTGTATGCAGGAAGTACGTGAATAGCATATGTCATTACACCACCACATCATAAGTGCACACCTCACGAAAGTAAAAACCTAAATGTACATGGGTTATCCCCCAGCTCCGTGTTTTTCATTCAATTATATTTATGTTTTGAGTACATAGGTGATTGTCTCTTCTTTTTTGATAACCATTGCTAATTTTGTTAAACTTTAAAACAAGTTGTTAATTGGTATAGATAACGATAAATATGCATTTGAACTTCTGTGAATATAGTCTTGGGACAGCTTCACCAGTTCAAGAAGGCAGCTGAGCACTCCTTCCAAAGTGTTGTTGAGCCATACAGCATGGAAATGGGCCCTTCAACCCAATTGGTCCATCCTAACTGTCAGCTATTTCTATCTGCTTGCATTTGGTCATAGCTTCATAAACCTCATCTGTCCAATTATTTATCTAGATGTCTTTTAAATGTTGGTAATGTGCCCATTCAGCCTCTATTTCTTGCAGCTCATTACGAATACACACCACCCTTTCGAGTAACTTCGACGAGCACCTTTGCTCTGCCCACCACCACAGGCAGGATTTCATGATGGCCACCTATTTTAATTCTACTTCCTATTCCCATTTCAGCATGTTAGCCCATGGCCTCCTTTACTGGCATGATGAGGCCTCTCTCAGGCTGTAAGAGCCACACCTCATATTCCTTCTACAATCTCACAGCACAAACATTGAATTAATCAGTTTCCAGTAATTTCTCACCCCTCACTCATTTTTCATTCTCCTTTCTGGCTCCCTTCTTATTCCTTCTCTTCATCTCAAATACCCATCAACTTCCTTTGATGTTCTTGTCCTTCCCTTTCCCCTGTGGTTTACTCTCCTCTCCTCTCAGATTACTTATTCTTCAGCCCTTTACTTTTTTCACCCATCTCTCCCAACTTCTCTCTTTATCCCCCCTCTCTCACCCCTCCATCATCCCCCACACTGGGTCTCACTTCTCAACTGCCAGCTTGTACACTTTCTCGGCCGACCTCTTTTTTTCTCATTTCTTCCACTTCCTCTACAGTCCTGATAAAGAGTCTTGGCCTGAAATGTTGACTTTTATTTCTCTCCATAAATGCTGCCTGACCTGCTGAGTTCCTCCAGTATTTTATGTGTGTTGCCTTGCAGAATTCCTTGTGTTTATGATTCGTTGCCCTTTGTGTGATGTGGCCATCACTCTCATAGTCCTGCAGAACTGTCGTATGAGAAAGTCATTGGCCAAGAACACAGTGGAAGATTCCGAAATCACCAATATGGTAAAGCTCTTTTAAGTGATGCTTGCTTGTAATAAACATTGGCTGGGTCAGGTTCTGGGCTTCAGTTTACTGTTTCAATTGGAAGAAGGTATTTCTAGCAGGTATTCATAGCACTGAACTACCAGGCAAAATTAAAATGTTCTCTCTCCTCATTTAGGAGAATGGGAACATTAGGCCACTTCTGGTGAAGGCAGAGTCCGTATTTTAGAGACCGCCTACTTTTTAGTGAAAAGAAATTTTCATAATGCAACCTGATAACCTTTAATTCAGGTGAATTATATTCTCTATTAGCAACCAAAATTAGTTTAATCACTCCTATGACCCTCATGCTGAGTATTTTTTTTAAAAATTTCCATATCAATAGAAATAACCCTAACTGCTCTTTATAAGAAAAAAGATAACTGATAGCATTAAGAATTTTCTTGTGAAGTAGAGAATATAATAGCCAGGAGGTAATATTTTATGTAAAACCTTTAATAAGTTAGAGTGCTGGATGGAGTAATGAGTTCCACCCTCTGGCTTTCGAGGGTACACAATGCAGAAATGATATGAGATAGGCCTGAAAAATTTTTTTTTAGTTGTGCCTGATAAAGTTGGGAATGGGATAGCGCTGTGGGATAATGTTTCCCCATAAGATCAAAGCTGGTATATAAAAACTCCAAAATACTTTAAAACATCAGTCACTAAAGTAATTTTTCCAATAGGACAGATTGCTCATCAGCTGACTGACATGCTGAGTATTTCTAATATTTCTTGAAGCAGATAAATTGGCTTTCTTCATGATTCAAATGGTAAAAAGGATGGACGTGAAGTCGTTTGAATAAACAATTCAACACATGAGGTCAGCAACATTGGTAGAAAGTGGAGCATTTATAAATAATGAGAGACTGAATGGTGTTGGAATTCAAAGGGACTTGATGTCCTTATACATGAAACACTGAAAGTTAACCTGCTAGTACAGCATGTAATTAGGGCAGAATTGGTATGCTTGATTGAAAAAAGGTTTACGATCAAGAGTAAAGATGGCTTTCTGTGATTTAAAGCCCCCTGCTGAGGCTATTGTTTACAGGTACTATGATCCTACCTATGAAAGAACACATGTGAGGTAGATGGACCCCAGTCATGATTGACCATGTTGATGCCTGAAATGGCATGCTTTTCGTAAGAGGAGACATTAGGCAGACTGGAACTATGCTCTTTAGTTCTTAGAAGAATGAGGGATGTTCTTATTGAAACATAGATCTTTCTGATGGGCTTAGATAGACAGAATAGATGCAGGGAAAATGCTTTGCCCTGCCTGGGTGTCTCAAACCAACTCATAAAATAAAGCTGGCCATTCAGGATAGAGGTGAGAAGACATTTCTTCACCCTAAGGTTGAAGAAGGATACTTAATTGGACCCAAATGTCCACCCTTGTTTGTAATTACTTTTTAAATGTCTCATTTATTTGAAACACGCTTCAATATAATCTGTTAAAGAATGTTATTTAGCTTGATCTGCTCCATTTAGTTCTAAAGTAGAGTTGTTGCTCCCAAATTGCCAGTCTGGACACTTCTGATGCTACCGAAGTAATGGAAACCACAAATTAAACATCTTGTACTGGCTGATGTGCAAAGTATCAAGAGGGATTGGACCATTCAGCCTATCCAGCATTCAGAAAGGCTATGGCGGAACTTCCATCTTAATTCCTTACCATCTGAGCCCCAGATCATTTGATTCCCATAAAAGCCGAATATCTATCATTCTATCCCTGACAGATTTAAGGGCAAGGGGGAGTAAGTGGATATTGTTTAATTGGATTTTCAGAAGGCCTTTGACAGAGTGCCCCATGTGAGTCTGCTTTACAAAATGGAATTACAGGGAAGATACTAGTATGGATAGAAGATTGGCTTACTAGTAGGAGGCAAAGACTGGGAATAAAAGGGGCCTTTTCTGGTTGGCTGCCTGTGACTAGTGATGTTCTGTAAGGGTCAGTATTGGGACTGCTTCTTTGTCACGTTATATATCAATGCATGACAGAAATTGATGGCTTTGTGACCAAGTTTGCAGGCGATACGAAGATAAGCTGAGGGGCAGGTAGTCTTGGGAAAGCAGGGAGTCTACAGAAGGATTTAGGCAGATTGGGAGAATGGGCAAAGAAGTGGTAGATGGAACATAGTGCACGGAGGTGCATGGCATGCACCTTGGTAGAAGGAATAGAAGCATAAACTATTTTCTAAATTGCCATAAAATTTAAAAATCTAAGGTGCAAATAGACTTGAGAGACAACGTGCATGACTCCCTCAAGGTTATCTTGCAGGTTGAGTTTGTGGTAAGGAAAGCAAATGTAATGTTAGCATTCATTTTGAGGTGACTAGAATATAGGAGTGAGGATGTAAAGCTAAGGCTTTATAACACACTGGTCAGACCACACCTAGGATTTTATGAGCAGTTTTGTGTCCCTTATCTAAGAAAAGATGTGCTGGCACTGGAGACTGGTGAGAGGAGGTTCACAGATTCCAGGAATGAAAACAATAACATCTGAGGAGCGTTTGATGGCTCTGGGACTGTACTCATTGGAATTTAAAAGAATGAGGAGGAATCTCATTAAAAATTATCCGATATTGAAAGGCCTAGATAGAGAGGACATGGAGAGAGTGTTTCTTATAATGGATGAGTCTAGAACCATAGCCTCAGAATAGAGGTACATTCACTTGGAACAGAAATAAGCAAGAATTTCTTTAGCTACTGGTTGTGAATCTGTGGAATTAATTGTCACGGATGGTTGTGGAGGCCATGTCACTGGATATATTTAAAGTAGACGTTGATAGGTTCTTGTTTAGTCAGAGCGTCAAAGTTTTGGGGAGAAGGCAGGAGAATGGGGTAGAGAGGGATATTAAATCAGCCATGATGGAATGGCAGATCGGACTGAATCGCCTAGTTCTGCTCCTCTGTCTTAAGGTCTTATTACTGAGTGTTTCCAGTTCTTCATGGTAGCATTTTTTTTTAAGTAAGGAAATGCCTCTTCATCTCAATGCTAAGTATGCTGTTCTAAAATTATGTCTCTCAACTTTACCTGCCCCAACTGGGAGAAACATCCTGTCTACATCTTCTCTGTTATTTACCTTAATAAATTTAATGGGGTAATCCCTTATTTTTCCAAAAAATAGGTAATATAAATCCAGTCTGTGCACTCTCTCTTCTTTAGAAAATCCACCCAACCTAGGGCAGCTGAGATTATATCAGCTCAGTCCTAAAGGGTGACACAGGTATGTAGACATATTTCCACAGGATAGCAAGTAATATTGCAGCCAAGTGCGTAATCAGCAGCTTTAGCTTATAAATCTCTCCATAAAAATAGAATTGACCTTTCATGGCTTCAAATGTAGGCTAGTGTGATGATACACGATAGCTAACAAGTTTTCAAGCCCCTCAAGGGATTTGCTTATTTTAAATTTTGATGAAAAATACCAAGTGCCGGGTTCAGTACAAATAGGACCCATGAGAAACTTAAACCAATTTGTGATGCAGCAAAACAAAAAAAGTCTACAATCCAAGGGAAAATTGGGATGTGGAGAGAGAAATGATAAATCTATGTATTTATAGGAATGAACAGGGGTTCCCTCTGGGACTTATTCATTAGGATTAAGAGAAGTAGAAAAGTTGATACTTAATACTATGCACAATGGACTTTAATTAGAACTTTATGGTTTCTTCATTGGGGGAGTGGAAGAGTTTGCGGTGGTGTGGGTGATGTTGAGGAATTGAGTGGTTGGGATAGATTCTGAAAAAAAAAATGCTTTCAATTTTCACACAAGAACAAGTTGGTTTGCTTCAAAGGTGGAGCTTAGGAGACGACGGCGCCTAAAGGCAACTCCTTTGTTTGCATCTTCAGAAACAGCTCTATTTCTATCTTTAATATCTCTATTTTTCCTTTTCAGAGTTCTTATGAAGACCCTGACCTGGAGTTACACGCTGATTTCGGTTCTCTGTGGGAATGGGACCCGCTCTTGGGGGGGCTCACGACTGGCCGCTATTCGATATACTGAGACGGCCTAGAAGATTGGTGCACCTTCAGGGTTTCGGGATTTCGTGGCTCTGGAGGCAGGCGGACTCGAGGCTGGGTGGTGCCGCCTGGTGTGTCGTGGGAGTACAGGGAAGATTGAAAGCAGCAAGCTGGCTGCTGGCTGTGTGCCCAGAGACCTGAATTCTTTGCGCACAGACCTCGGAAAAAGCGACGCAACAGACTTTTAATATCGTAAATCAGCGAGTTGTTTGTTATATCTCCCCTCTTGCTGTGAAACAGGGACGCTTTTACCCTTATTAGAGAGAGAGAGAATCTGTGTTATGTCGAATTACCGAGTGAACGAGTAGTCTTTGGGGTACCGAAAATCTGTGTCTTTATTGATGCTTTGCTGTGTGCTTGAGTGCTCGGTGGGTAGAGGCCAGGCTGTTTTTTTGGCTGGTGGGGGAGAGGGAGTCATTGCTTTGCTGCTGCTTATGCATGGGAGGGGGAGCTGGGGGCACTTTGGGGTTCTAACATTTAACTGTCATTCATCCTTTGGGGCACTCCTCCATTTTCATGGATGGTTGCGAAGAAAAAGAATTTCAGGATATATATTGTGTACATTTCTCTGACATTAAATGCAACTTTGAAACCTTAGAAACCTTTGAAATTCACTATTCAAGCTTATGTATTTAACCAAACACTGAATTTGTTGGCAGGGTATTGACTCCATAAGACCTAGGGGCAGAATGAGGCCATTTGATTCATTGAGCCTGATCCACCATCCGATCATGGCTGACTTATCTCAACCCCATCCTACTGCCTTCTCCTGAAATGGTTAATACAGGAAGGGGGGGGCCATAATTTTAAGGTGATGTATCTAGTGTTCTCACCCAAGAATAAATGGAAACAATTTTGTGCGTGTTAAATGGAAACAATCACTTTAAAGTAGTTTCCTAGGTAAACTAAATTTTAAACATTTATCAGCAATGTTGTGGATCATTTGACCTTTGTCAGTGAAGTTTCATCTTTTTGAAACCTTGGTGCAAAAAAATACTAAAAATCCAGAATAACATGCACAAAATGCTGTAGGAACTCAGCAGGTCAGGCAGCATCATCCACTATTCATCTCCATAGATGCTGCCTGACCTGCTGAGTTCCTCCAAAGTCATTTTTTTCATCACTGTTATTTATGTAGCTTGTTCATTCATTGTGTGCCGTGTCGATGATTTGAACGATCATGGTCCTTGAATGACCATGATTATTCAAGGCATATTTTGCTACAGAAGTGGTTTGTCATTGCCTTCTTCTAGGCAGTGTCTTTACAAGATGGCTGAACCTAGCCATTACCAATACTCTTAGAGATTGTCTACCTGGCATCAGTGGTTGCATAACCAGGGCTTGGGCTCTGCACCAGCTGCTCATACGACCACCACAACCTGCTCCCATGGCTTTACCTGACCCTGATCGCGAGGCTAAGCAAGTGCTATACCCTGGCCAAGGGTGAGCTGCAAGCTAGCAGGGGAAGGGGTGCCTTACACCTGCGTTGGTAGAGACGTATCTCCACCTCGCCACTCAGATTTAGCACACAGTTAAATGATAGGTAACTCTGCTCTGACCTTGATACGATGATAAGGTGGACCTTGTTATATTGTTGCAGAGTCCGCAGAGGGTGGAGCTAACATTCTTTTTTTCTGACTGCTAGTTTCATCTTAATATTTGGAAAGGGCTGATGAGACTGAATTTGCATTTTATATCATTGCTACTCAGATTTTAAGGCATTGAGACCTGGGGAAGCCCAGCACAAAGGAGCAGACTCAAATCCCTTGCTTTCCTGTGACTTTGTACACAAATCACATTACCCCAGTTGTGCTTATTCCAAGCTGAGACTGCTTTGCAATGAGATGAACTGATGGTGAAACAGGATTTAAGGAGAGATCTCCAATCAAATCTGTTGTTGCACTTTTAATGCAAACTTCACTGACGAGGGAATTATACTTTGGGATTTTGGCAGAAAATCAAAAACCTTCAGTGCAGCACCAATAATAGGGGCGAGCAGGATATAACTAGTATGTCTGCTGCTGTAGCAAGAGACAAATGTGTAGCCTAGGCAATATATTACTAAATTAGTAGGAATTTGCAGCTAATTTGCATTGTGAATAGATAAAATGGTTGCAAATAGAACAACTGGTTTGGGCTTTTTTATTCCAATTTCAATATAGTAGAATTCTCCCATGTATCCAATATCGGATAACAGGACATATCCAAATGCTCTCTTTACAACACTGTTTGAGCAGTTCATTGTTGATTTTCCTTTCCAACAAACGTTACAGAGAGATGGTGATGCGCACGGGAATCCAATTACATTCACAGACCGCACTATTAGATTCTTTGCAGAACGACCAAAATACTCAGATGTGTTTGACCGACAAAATGTTCTGTATACAGTTCAGAAAATGGTGATGGTGGGGGTAAGGAAACAAGAGAACCTACTATCAGGTTTGCTACCTAATGAACTCTTAATGGGTTCCTATCAAACTCTGCTCCCCATTAAAATAACTGAGGTCTGAAATAAGTAGTAATTGGTGAGTGAGCGGGTGAGTAACTTCTTCAGATAAAATGAGATTGGAGATAGATTCAGAAATGAGAGCAGAAAACGATTTGGGGAAGTGGTCAAAGTGGCAGTGGCATGGTAGTGTAGCAGTTAGTGTAATGCCATTACAGTGCCAGTGACACAGGTTCAATTCTACCGCTCTCCAATAGGAGATTTTACATTCTACACGAGATCACGTTGGTATTTTCTGGGTGCTCTGCTTTCTGCACGCATTCTAAATATTGATTAGAGTTAGTAAATTCTGGGCATGCTACATTAGCGCCAAAAGCATGGCAACCTTTGGGGGCTTCCCCCAACACATCCTTGGACTCTGTGGGTTATTGACGCAAACAGCGTTTTACTAAATGTTTTGATGCTTCAATGTGCATGTGACATATAAAGATATTCTTTCTCTTTACATCTAGAAACTGCCATATCAGTGATTAAAGGAACATTAATTGGCTGAGTGGTTGCATATAGAGTAACAGAGTCATACTGCCTGGCAACAGACCCTTCGGCCCATCACAGCCAGGCTAGCAGTTTTACCCTGGGAGCTGGTCCCTGCATCTAGCCTAAGGCCATCTAAATCCCTCCTTTCCATTTATTTATATAAATGTATTTATCTATTTACATTTTGCTAATCTACTTGCCTCAACCACTTCTGGCAGTACACTCTAGCCTTTGCATGATGAAGCTGTCCCAAATGTCCCAATTCAATTTCACACCTCTACTGATAAACCTTGGTCTTCTTGCTTTTAGCACCTTCCAATCTGGGTAATAGACATTTATACTCAGTCCATGCCCCTATGAACTTATATACTTCTGACAGGTCACCTCTCAATTTCCCACATTCCCAAGAATAAAATCCTAATCAACACAACCACTCCTTGTAAGCAAGTCCAGGAAGTGTCCTGGTAAATCTTTTTTATGGTAATATATACAATATGCACTGTAATAATAAATTTACTTTGAACTTTTGAAAAGAAGGCAGAGGAAGAATATTAGTGTCAATAAAGGAATATTCTTTTGGCAATATAATTTTTTGTCTTTTTATATCAAGAGTGCTTTGCAAAGTGCCAGTGATTATTCAGGGTGAAAACTAAAGTGATCACAGGGATCTGTAGAACAAGAGCTATTTATTTTCCAAGGAGTTTTTGTTGAGAACTCCTTACAGCATGTGATGTCATGCAATACCATGTATGACTGAAACTACAAGATGAATTATTTAGCCTGAGCCATTAAACAGAAAAAGTCCTTAGTATTTCAGAAAGGCAGCTAATACCAATGGCCTAGAATGACAATTGGAGTGGTGAAAACATTGTACATTTAAATTGGGAAATGGTATCCACAGGGTGGAGTCAGAAACTAGGGCTCTTGGGAGATCTGTTTGTAGTCGGGTGTCAATGAATTCACCTGCAAAAGGCAATGGGATGTAGTGGTCTTTGCAATGAGGAAGGTATGCATGTGCGTTCCCCTTGGGGTAAAATATGATCCCACGGTTGTGAACACGCAATGTATGGAAGTATTCAGGATTGAGGATGGAATCAATGGTAAGTGAACAGAGATTCTGTGGGTGAGACCAAAGCAAAGTATGCTAGTCTTTTCCAGCGGGTAATCACCAGCACCTGGTCGATATCCCTCTATGATTTGATGGCTAAGTACTATGTAGGAGTACCTGCCTCAACCACCTTCTCTGTCAATACATTCTAGATTGCAACCATCCTGAGGGGGACAATTTTTCCTCAGACCCTCTCTAACTGGCTTACTCCTCACCCTAAAGTTATGCCTTCTGGTCTTTGCCTTGCCGGAGGGAAGAGTTTTTTACTGTCTACTCTTTCCATGTCTCTCAGAGTTTTGTAGGCCTTCATTAGGTCACTCATGAGTTCCTTCACTCCAGGAAAAACAAGCTCAGCCTACCCAGTCTCTCCTGAAATATTCCTTCGTAGGTAGTGTCTTAGAGAATCACGACTGCACTCTGTCCTGAGCATTCCTATCCTTCTTCTTGTGTGGTAACCAGATAACTTTACAATACTAACTATTGTAAAGTTGTACCTTGACTTCTGTGCTCAGACTAATGTTAGCTTTCATAAGTCGAGGGATAGAGTTTAAGAGTCGCGATGTAATGATGCAGCTCTATAAAACTCTGGTTAGGCCACATTTGGAGCACTGTGTCCATTTCTGGTCACCTCACTATAGGAAGGATGTGGAAGCATTGGAAAGGGTAGAGAGGAGATTTACCAGGACGCTGCCTGGTTTAGAAAGTATGCATTATGATCAGAGATTAAGGGAGCTAGGGCCTTACTCTTTGGAGAGAAGGAGGATGAGAGGAGACATGATAGAGGTGTACAAGATAATAAGAGGAATAGATAGAGTGGATAGCCAGCACCTCTTCCCCAGGGCACCACTGCTCAATACAAGAGGACATGGCTTTAAGGTAAGGGGTGGGAAGTTCAAGGGGGATATTAGAGGAAGGTTTTTTACTCAGATAGTGGTTGGTGCGTAGAATGCACTGCCTGAGTCAATGGTGGAGGCAGATACACTAGTGAAGTTTAAGAGACTACTAGACAGGTATATGGAGGAATTTAATGTGGGGGCTTATATGGGAGGCAGGGTTTGAGGGTTGGCACAACATTGTGGGCCGAAGGGCCTGTACTGTGCTGTACTGTTCTTTGTTCTATGTTCTATGGTCTATGTTCTAATGAAGACCAGCATGTCTCACCACGGTCCCTCTGTTCCCCAATACGTCTAAAGATTTCATGTGTACCACACTTATTGAACCTCCCAAGATACATCATCTCACACAGGATTAAATTCATTTGTCATTGCTCCATCCTTAGTACCTGCTGATCAATAATGATTGTCTCATCAATAGAAAGAGAATAGATGACCACAGAATATTAGGCTTCTAGCATGAGTCTCAAAATCATTTTCTACACATTACAAGCCAATTAGAGAACTGGAATGGCCATTGGAGTGGTGAAAAAGATAGTGAATTTGCCTCAGATGAGAGTGATATCTCTGCAAGAACACTCTACCAGGACAATGGGCAATTCTATCACAGTTAAAATGAAATAAAAATTAAATTATGTAACCATTTGCTATAAATCCAACTGGTGTCATTCCCCATTCCATCATTAAGGACCCCATCACCCAGGATATGTCCTCTTCTTGCTACCACAAGGAAGGAGGTACGGGAGCCTGAAGGCACACATTCAATATTTCAGGAACAGCTTCTTCCCCTCTGCTATCAGATTTCAGAATGGACATTGAACCCATGAACACTACCTCAACACATTTTTTTCATTTTTGCGCTACTTATTTAACTTCTTTAAAATATATGTAAACTTACCATAAATTACAGTTGGTATTATTATGTATTGCATGTACTGTTGTTGCTTCACAACAAAATTCACGACATAGGCCAGTGATATTTTATCCTGATTCTGATCGTAATTCTAAATTTATACAAACTGTAACAGAGATAAGTTCTCTCCATTTAAAGCTGTACTTGGTCAAATACATAGACAGGAAAGGTTTAAAGATATATGGGCAAAACATAGTTAAATGGGACTAAGTTAGTTATGGATTTTGGTTAGCATCAACCATTTCAGCCAAAGAGGCCATGCTGAATGTCTCTGTCACCCTAAGCAACTTTCCAGTCACAATTGTGTAAGACGAAGTTTAATTTCACCAGAAAAGCACAACACGGAAGGAAACATTTCAAACCCTCAAACCCTTGCTGAGTCTTTTGATAGAGTAATCTAAAACAAATAACAATGTCCTCTCCCCATGGCTACACATTTTACTCTGATTTAAATAGATAATTTGTTTTCTCTTAAAAGGTGCAATGGACTCTTCTGCATTTATTCCATATTCACAGTATTTGGTCACACACTATTATTTCATGTGCCAGAAATAATAGTTTCAGAAATAAGTCCACTTCTGGTGTCAGTTTGGTGTTAAGACTTTAAGACCATAAAACGTAGGATTAGGATTAGGCAATTTGGACCATCAAGTCTGCTCTGCCATTCCATCATGGCTGATATATTATCCCTTTCAACCCCACTCTCCTGCCTTCTACCCGTAAACCTCAACACCCTTACAATCAACCTCCACTTTAAGTACACTCAATGACTTGGCCTCCACAACTGTCTTTAGCAATGAATTCCACAGATTCACCACACTCTGGCTGAAGAAATTCCCCCTCATCTCTGTTCTAAGGGACATCCCTCTATTCTGAGGTTGTACCCATTGGTCCTAGACACCCCCCATAGGGAACGTCCTCTCCACATCCACTGTCTTGACCTTTCAATATTCAATAGGTTTCAGTGAGATCCATCCCCACCACATTCATCTAAACTCCAGCCAATGCAGGCCCAGAACCTTCAAATGATCTTCATATGTTAACACTTTTATTCCTGGAATAATTCTTATGAACGTCCAATAAACTCTCTCCAATGTCAGCTCATCTTTCATTAGATAAAGGGCTGACAAACTGCTCACAATACTCCAAGTGTGGTCTGACCAATGCCATATAAAGCAACAGCATTACATCCTTGCTTTTATATTTTAGTCTGAGAATTAATGGCTGCATATTACATACGTGACAGAAGTTTTTGCCAACTTACTAATCTAAATTCCTACAACTCAAGTGCCTCATTATGGTTACTTCTGAAACAGAAGTCAATGGTTTCTCTTTTCCAATATCATCCTTGTGAATTTACACTGTGCACTTCCTATGATTGTAATTCTTTATTATGCATTCAATGTTGTACATACTATTTCAGATGTGATTAAAGATTATTTTGTAAAATGCCATCATTAATACATATTTCTAGTCCTTTATATCTGAACAAAAAGTTTCAAAGTGCTTATTTTGGCTTTCTGACTTTGATTTTAATTGAGTTAACTATAGGAATTTCTTTGTTTCTCTAGTCACTCATAATCCTTATTTATGGGGAGAAGGCAGGAGAATGGGGTTGAGAGGGATAATAAATTTGCCACGATGGAACATACCCAACAGGCTGAATGACCTAGTTCTGCTCCCATGTCTTGTGGTTTTATTTATCTCCGGTTTCTTTTTATTTCCCTCAAATTTAAATGTATTAGATTACATTAGTCTTACCTCTTCACTAATCTGCCTATATTGTCTACTATGACATTCCCTGTTATTCGTACCTTGTTAGTGCACTTCACTTCAAGCATATTTAAGTAACTTTCGTCTCTTGTTTTCAGTCAATTTTATGCTCCTTCTCTAATCAGGTTGCTCCATTTTTCTCTATTTTAAAGGCTACAAATATGAAAGTAATCAAAGTCACTGTGAATTAAGTAAAATCATGCTAAAGAAAAAAGCAACAGTCGGAGGAATTTTAACAACTACCATCTGCTATGGTAACACTTTCAAGAAACTACAAAAATGTCATAATATCATGACATTTTAGTTAAATTGAAATAAGTCCCATATCTGGAGTGTGGTTAAACCTGGACTTTGAAAGCTGCAGCTTTGCTTTTGGTCAAAGATTAGTGCAGTGTCTCCAGCTTGTTTCCATTTCACTTAAAAAAAAAAATCCAGTAGCCAGTTTATTAAGCTGTCAAAGAGCATCTAAATCTCTTCCTTTTTCTGTCACTTTCTACTGAAAACATCCTTTGAAACAGAAAGCACTCGGGGATAGCTAAAAAAAAATGATATGTAAATCCCGCAATTCATCCCGCACCATGTAATACAGGTCTTTGCCCTTGGAGCCAGGCTTCCATCTGCTGAAACATTACTCTGATATACAGTACAAAGGCAGTAACAAAGATGTTCATATTGCAGTATTGTGTGCTGGTGGCAGGGAGAGGAATCAATGAAGCCATTGGACAATGGGTAGAGTTTAAACAGCCTGGAAAATTTGCTAAGATGCAGACAAAGGGCAAACATTGAAAAGGGTCTGTTGAGCTGTGGAGGAATTCCTTAGCATCCATTATATCCTTGAAACAATCATCACTTACAGAGTGGATTTGCATCAGTAATAGAGTTCAGGCACTGTTTGTGAAAGACTCTCCCTGCAGTTGACCCTGTCTCCCTGTTGCACATTGATACACAGCAGTTCTCTCTTGCCCTGTCTTGCACCACGGAGAGCGATATCATGGGAAAATATGCAAACTGAAAGAAAGCACAGGGAAGTAAAAGAGATGCAGGGCTTTGGGTGGTTCTCAGATTACTTTTATCCCTGGTTGCCAGCAAAGATGACATGGACAAAGGAGGAACATACTGTCTCCTTCCTTTTGTCACTAATCACATCCTTATAAACAAAATATGGGTAAACTGAACAGTAATAACTCTTTTTAGGATTAATGTTATTCCTGTGCCCCAGGAAATCCATGAATGATAATCAAAAGGAATGTGATGATGCTGCAAAACTATGATTACGCTTTTATGTTTCCCTGGGGCAACACAAAAGTCCAAGGTCGATCTTGCTGGGATTCTGCAAGGGAGCAGGATGGAAGGCAAAGTGTATCAGGAAATTGGTTCATTAATGTGGGATTTGGATTTTAATAGCATTTAGATTGAGGCAAAGAAGAGATAAAGATTAAAAGTGTGGGAGTTCTAGACAGGAGAAAAAAAGAAGAAAATAAAACTGAAGAGGATAATTTGCACATTGGCACTAATTATGAAATTATAATTGTTGAACTCAGTGACAAAATTTTGTCCATGTTACTCTTCTAGCACCAACATCAGTGAGTACCACCTTCATCCCCCATAATTACGTAAGAGGTTATCATTTACCTGAAGCTTTAACAGAGAACACATTGGAGCACTCTGGCTAAACATAGCAGAGTAAAATCTGGATAATGTGTGAAAAGGTATATGGAATCCATGAATACTGTCTTGCCATTCCTATTTATTATTAATTAATGAATTTATTTGTTTTGGGCTATTTATTTTGCACTATTTATTGATTTATTTTGTAACTTAGTGATTTTGGCGTCTTTCACTGTATTGCTGCCACAAAACAACTAATTTCACTACATACGTCAGTGATAGTGTACCTGATGCTGAACCAAATGATTTATTAAAGCAAGTTAACCGTCTGAAAACTATAGGGATGTTCAAGAGCTGAACAGTTCACTTTATTGATTTCCATTAGACTATAAGACACAGGAGCAGAATTGGGCCATTTGGCTCATTGAATCTGATCCACCATTCCATCATGGCTGATTTATTATCCCTCTCAAAACCATTCTCCTGCCTTCTCCCCATAATCATTAACACTCTTAATAATCAAGAACCTATCAGCCTTCACTTTGTCTCCTTCATCACCAACTAGTATTTTCAGAACTGTGGAAGCATTATTGGAATAAGGACTAGAGTTGTTCAAGAGTGCTCATTACCACTTGTGATTGATTAAATAACAACCCAGCTATATTCTTGTGATAAATAAAATAATCACCTGCTAACAAATGCTGATTGGAATCAGTAGCCTCCAGTGTGTCTTTTGAGCCATAGTTTTAGGAAATATAACAGTTCTATGAGGAATAGTTCAATATTTTTCTTTTCAACAGATGATCAAAGTTTGAAGTAAATTTATTATTGAAGTACATATATATATCACCACATGCAATCCCCAGATTCATGTCAAGCTGTAATTGATAAAGAGCACCCTGATGTATGCATCTTTGCTGTCCTGATGTTGCAGGGTTGAGTGACGTGCCAATGAATTGGTATCTGCTGTGAACCTGTTGCTCCGGTAGACAAATTGGAGTTGTTCCAAGTCACTTCTCGGGCAGGAGTTGATATGTTTCATGACTAACCTCTCAAAACACCTTATCACTATAGATGTGGTACTACTGGATGGTAGTCATTGAGGTAGGTTACCACATTTTTCTTCGACACTGATATAATTGAAACCTGCTTGAAGCAGGTGGGCACCTCACACTGCTGAAGCAAGAGGTTTAAGATCTTGGTGAACACTCCAGCCTGTTGATCAGCAGAGGTTTTTAGCACGTGGCCAGATGCCCTGTCTGAGCCAGGTGTTCTTCGTGGGTTCACCTTTCTGAAGGCTGCTCATATGTTGGCCTCAGAAACTGAAGTCGGGGGTTGTGGGAGTTTGTGAGAGTTTATGTGTGATATTATTTCAGGATATTACTTGCCTTTACCCTCTCTTCACATCATTTTTCAACTCTCGCTTCAGAACCACTCTCTCTCCCTTGCTGGCTACTTGCTATCTCCACCATTGTTCTAAATTTTCCTTTTGCTTCTTTAATGATGTGCCAGTACAAAGCAAGGCAAATGTAAATAAAGACTTTGGACAGAGCATGAATGAGACCAATACCTTTCCTAATTAAGATGTTAATTGGCCTAACTTGCCTGGATACAATGAACCTTATACAGAACATAATGGGTGGAAGCCAAATCTGCTCCTAATGGACATCATGCCGGAGCAAGTTCTTGGCCATATTCCAATAGACCTATTATAGTTTCAATATTTATGAATCTAGCAATTTAGTTAAAATTATAGTACCAAAAAGAAAATCTAAAAAAAAACAAAATTACTTGTGTTTCAATTCTGCTCAGGCTCTTCATAAAAGATGGACTGACACCTTGTTTCAATTGGACAACTCCATTTTCCAGGAATTTCACACATCTTCCACGGGCCATGAATGGCTACACACCAATAGCCTCCCACAGAGACAATGGTGATTGTCACATATGTCAACAGGGGAAGTTGGCTGATAATTTATTATTTTGCTCAAATAGCTCTTATCAACTATATATTGAAATAAATGTATTAATCAGATAACCATTTGGAGGGGTTTGAAAGCCACTTCCTCCAATCATTTGCATCCAATATATCCAAATAGTCAAGTCTTGCTTCATTGGCATTTGTATCTTGATAATCAGCTGTTCTTTATGTGCTCAGACAAATCTATTATGGTCACCACGGCCAAAGAATGATGTCCTCATTAGATATCCATACGTGAACACATTTGAAAACAAAGGTAATTGGAGAGTTCAAGCAATAAGGCTGATCATTATCTGCCCGGAAATACGGAAGCTAATTTTGGTCTTTGTACTGATAACTGGTCCTACAACAGAACCCTAGCAATTGTGAATGAAGGGTCTGGAACCAGTCTGTGGGCTTCTGGGGTAAACTGATTTGCAGACCCAGGATCAACTTCTTTGGGATTGTTCAGCAGCTTTCTTAGCCTAAGCAGTGGTTGAAGAAAGCTGAGCAAGGAAAGATAAAGTATCTTTGAACAGCTTGATTACGGGTCCAGGAAAAGAAGCAATATTCACCTGACTCAGCGGCATACTAATCACTGTTTGAATCGTTCCATCTCTTCTTCATCATTTACACCCTCCCACAGCCCCACCATCAGACTGAACCTTGAGCTATGACTAGTGAAGCAGGTGGCTCAGTTAATGATTTTCTCAAAATGAGCGAGCTACCACAGTACCATAGTACCACGGTAGTGTGGCGGTTAGTACAACTCTATTGCAGCTCAAGGTGTCGGAGTTCAGAGTTCAATTCTGTCGTCATCTGTAAGGAGTTGGTAGGTCCTCTCTGTGGAATGCATGGGTTTTCCCCAGGTGCTCCGGTTTCCTCCAAAAGTCCAAAGACATACTGGGTAGGCTAATTGGTCATTGCAACATGTCCCGTGATTAGGTTAGGGCTAAACTGGGGTTGTCAGGGCAAGAAGCGTCTACTCCATGCTGCTTCGCAAAATAAATAAATAAACAAACGATGGGCTGACAGGCAGATGGATGGATAGGTAGGTGCCATGCCCTGTAGCTTCACTTATAATCCATGGGCTAAGTCATACCTTCTTAGGGCCTCCCAATTTCGGTGCATCTTAAGGTCACTAAATCAGCATTGTAACTGAAATTGGAAGATGACAGGTATCCATCCCATCCTGTTAATTCTAATTTAGAAAGTATTAAAAACATTTCATTAGTATCTGAATATTTTCTAATATTAATATTAACTTAAATATTTTAAAATAGCAAGAATTCAGTTAAGTCCTGAAAAGGGTTCTTGGCCTGAAGTGTCCACTGTTTATTCATTTCCGTAGATTCTGCCTGACCTACTGAGTTCCTCCAGCATTTTGTGTGTATTATTTGGGAATTCTGTTTGCACACTTATGTAATGAAATCATGTGATTTTGCATGTCAGTGTGTAAACTAAATTCCCACTATCTATCAAACAAGAAATGAATCCTATCACCCTCACTACTGAACTTAGGATCTTACTGGAGGGTTATGTAAAATGCATCAATGTTCTTTGTTTAATACTAACAAATGGAATGTACTTGCAAGAACTGGTGAATGAGATTGGCACAGATAGGTATTTGATGGTCAGCATGGTCACGATGGGCTGAAAAGCCTGTTTCTGTGATTTATGACTCACTATAACTCTAAAGTCTACTTAGTCAAGGAAGTTCACCAATGCCTCTACTTACTGAGGAGGCAAAAAGAACTGGACTATGCTTATCAATGCTCCCATCCTTCTATAAACGTGTAGTAGAGAGCATCCTAACGTACTGCATCACTGCATGGTACAGAAGGTGCACTGTGAAGGACTTGAGGGCTCTATAACGGGTGGTCAAAACTGCCAAAGCATCACCAGCACCAACCTACCCACATCAAGGACGTGTATACAGAAAGGTGCTGGAAAAGGAACAGTAACATCATGATGGATACCATCCTCTCTGTTCAGGGACTGTTTGCCCCATTCCTATCAGGGAGGAGGCTACGCAGCATCCACACCAGGTACACCTGACTCAAAAACAATTACTTTCTCCAAGTAGTAAGGCTGATTAACACCTCCATCCCCTAGCACACCCCACTGCACCCATCACCACCACTACTTTATCATTGCCCGTCAGAGTCACTATATGTAGAGGTACTCCTGTGCCTAGCATTACTTAATGGACACTCAATATATATAATATATAATATATAATCAATATATATATATATATATATATAAACTATCTTATTGTTTATATCTATTGTGATTTAAAAAAAACTATTGTGTTCTTTACCTTATTGTGTTTTTTTTCTTGTGCTGCAACGGATTGGGAGTAACAATTATTTAGTTCTCCGTTACACTTGTGTACCGGAAACGACATTAAACAATCTTGAGTCTTGACTCCTGAATCTTAAAAACCACCTTCTTGTAAAAGTCTGCATGATGTGTACATGCAAGAACTGAAACATATATGAACATATTACTGAGTGTTTTGAATAGAATTAACTGCAGCAAATATTGACCTTCTCCTTTGAAAATTAATTTATAAGGTCAAAGTAAATTTATTATCTAAGTATATATATGTCACCAAATACTACCTTGCAGACACTAGCAGGAAAATAAAGGAAAATTAATCACACAGGAGGTGTGACTATGATTTAACCATTTTTTTCTCTCTTTGCCTGAGGATATACTTTTTCAGTTTTTGATTTTGATTTTATGCAAAACCGATGACTTGAACTACCACCAATCTCTGATTTCTAACATCTAGGAACAGCTGTTAAAGCCAAGAGTTTTCACATCGCTGAGAAGCTGTGAACAGAAGACTGATTCAGTCTATCTCTTCAGGCCCCGCCGTTTATTTGCTGTTCAGCTTTCCCCACTTTCCAGCCAGAAAGAAGATTAACATGTTTATCACGAAATGCAGGGTGAAATTTCAGATGTTAAGCTCATGGACTGTGAATAATTCCAAATATTTCTTTGAAATTATTTTTGTTGCTTAATCAAGTTGCTAAATATAAAAAAAAAAATTCTTACTCTGGACAACAGTTACGCAAACATTATTAAATGGCGACCATCCCTTGTGACATCTGAATATTGTAATTGGATTTGTTCTGTTGGATCTGAATAGGATGTAGTTTGCCCATATATACAGAATGCTGTGTAGAACAATACATTGCTAATAATGCCAGCCCAGAATTCACAGCTACTCTTTGTGTTATAAAGCTGCTATGTTTTGTAACTTAAAAAACATTAAACTAATTCAAAGGAAGACATGGGAGCCTGGGAATGTGAGTCTAACTTTGAGTTTACTTTAAACGAGGTGTGCACGTATTGCGTGGTAGAATGATGATGAAAGCAGTTCAGGTATTTATACATACAGTATAACCATAAAGGATTATATAGACAAACAAGAAAGCTTAATCAACCTGTATATATATATATACTTACGCAAAGAGATGCAAATATTACTTAAATATTAAATACACAACAAAAGCTCTTTTTTAAAATTCTCTTCTTTAGGAAAGAAACTGGTAGAAAAAAAACAATAAAAGAATTTAAAGATTTTGCAGTAGTTCCTGCTACTTAACAGCTGTACGTGAATTGCCAATAACTTTATTGCTGTTCTGCATTTGACATTCACATTTCTTCCTTGTTACTTTTTGAATATTAAGTAAGAATAAATGGCAGGCTAAATTGTATGTGACCTCTGTGAGGAATTGGAGAGACAAGCTAAATGTCATTTTCACTTTTTTATTATTTACGTATTTGTTGTATGTATTGCTGGGCAATTAATGGCTATCTCAATTGCCCTTGAGAAAGAAATAGTGAGCTACCATCGGGAACAGTTGCAATCTGTGTGATGAAGTGAAGATATTCCGACAATGGTAATGTACTTTGACCCAGTGGTGATGAAAGAATGCCAGTTTATTCCCACATCAGTTGTGTAATGTGGCGAACTTACAGATTGGAGTACTCCCATGTGTATGTACCCTTGGTGTTTCAAATGCTAGGAGGTACTGTTTTTAGAGTTATTGGTTTACCAAGCTTTGGTAATTATTATAATGCAGCTTGCAGATGGTACTGCAGCTATGGTCTGGTGGCACTTGAGGAACTGATGTTTAAAATGATGGATGGAGTGCCAATTAAATGAGCTGTTTTCTCATGGATGGTGTCAAGATTCTTGCAGTGTTGACATTGCACTCAGCAATTCAGCTGGACAATATCTGAGCACACTTATGACTTACTTTGAAGGTTGTAGAAAGGATTAAATCATCAGGAAGTGGCAACATCCAATAGCACTCCCTGTGCCTATTCTGCAGCCATAATATTTAATTAAGTGGCTCAGTTTCTGGTCCTGAAGGATTTTGATGGTGGAAGATTAGGAGTTGCTGGTGCTGAAGAATGTCAAGGTGAAGTGATTGGATTCTCTTTCATTTCTTTCTCGTGTAGGGTGAGCAACCGTATCACTTATCAGCACAAACACAACACTGGCTAGCTTTAGAGGCAGGCCAACATTGACCGTCTGAGAAACAAACAGCCTGCTAAATGGGTCAAACAGCATCTGTGGGGTGGGGATAGAACGGAATGTTAACATTTTGTGTCAATCTCCTGCATCACTTTTAAATCTGCCAAGTACCAACCCTCACTGTAACTCAAGTGCTCAAGCCATGGTAACATTCTCATAAATCTTCTTTGCATTCTTTCCAATTTACCGAGGCTTCTCCTATAACAAGGTAATAAAAACTGTACACAACGCTCCAGGTGTAGTCTCACAAATAACTCACACAACTGCAACATAATGTTCTAAAACCTGTACCAATGTCCTGACTGATGAAGGTGAGTGTGCCTTACAAGATCTGAGTATAAGAGTGGAGACAACCTGCTACAATTATATAGGACCATGGTGAGACCACATCTAGAATACTGTGTACTGGTCTGATCTTCCTGCCTAAAGAAACAAGAAAGTTGCATGTCTGATTGAGGGAACATCGTGAAAGTTAACCAGATTGATTCCTGGAAATAAAGGGTGATGTGTTGTATGAATTAACATATTCCCATTCTGACTTGTCAGTCCATGGTCTCCTTTACTGCCATGATGTGGTCATGTTCAGCAACACCATATATTTTGTCAGGGGACCTCCAACCTGATGGCATGAACATCGATTTCTCAAAATTCCAGTAATGGCCCCCCTCTCCTTCATCCTTCCCCATTCCCATTTCCCTCTCTCACCTTATCTCCTTCTCTGCCCATCTTCACATAAAGATATGAGAAGATATTCAGCAAAGTGACAAACAAGAGAAGACCTGCAGATGCTGGAAATCCGAACATCACCCACAAAGTGCTGGAGGAACTCCATAGTCCAGGCAGCATCTATGGAAAAGAGTACAGTCAAATTTTTGGGCAGAGACACTTCATCAGGACTGGAAAAAAAAGGTGAGGTCGGAGTATGAAGGTAGTGGGAGGGGAAGAAGAAACACAAGGTGATAGGCGAAACCAGGAGGTGGTGAAGTAAAGGGCTGGGAAGTTGACTGGTGGAAGAGATAAAGGGCTGGAGAAGGAGGAATCTGATAGGAGAGGGTAGAAGACCATGGAAGAAAGGGAAGGGGGAAGTGATGGGCAGATAAGAAGGGAAATGCGAATGAGGAATGATGAAGGAGAGAGGGGGTCATTACTGAAAATTAGAGAAATCGATGTTCATGCCATCAGGTTGGAGGCTCCCCAGATTGAATATAAGGTGTTGGTCCTCCAACCTGAGTGTGGCCACATCACAGCAGCAGAGGAGGCCATGGACAATCTGATTAGTTACACAGGCACAATCAAGTGGCAAACATCATTCACTAAAATTTTCCCAAAATACAAACTTATGAAAGACACCATACCTTACTATAAATATAAGTTTGATCTAGTTTTTGAATCAGAGTCCTACAAACTATTGATCCATTATTTCAGATAGGACAATCCATAATAACCATCTGGATATAATATTACAGGATAAACAAGCAAGAACAACTTACTTAATAGATATAGCCAATTCAAACACACAAAACATAGAGAAATCAATAAGTGAAAAACACCAGAAATATGCAGAATTAAAAGTAATTGAATGACTATGAAACCTGAAAAGGGTATACTTTGTCCCATTAGTAATATCTACAACTGGTATCATCCCAAAGTCACTAAACAATAGCATTAAATAATTAGGCCTACACAACAATATTTATGTAAATTTGCAGAAATTCATAATACTAAACACCACCAGAATAGTCCAAAAGTTCCTAGTAATTGGGAGTTGAGTGCGTTTGGCTATACCTGTACCTCAGGTTTTCCCAGCTTGTGCTGAGAAAAAGTAAAATACAACAATAATAATAAATAACTAAGCAATAAATATTGAGAACATGAGATAAAGATTCCATAGGTTGTGAGTCCATACATTGTGGGAAAAGTTCAGTGATGGGCCGAGTGAAGTTATCCCCTCTGGTTCAAGAGCCTGATGGCTGAGGGGTAATAACTGTTCCTGAACTTGGTGGTGCGGGTCCTGAGGCTCCTGAACCTTCTTCCTGATGGTAGCAACAGGAAGAGAGCACATGAACTGGGTGCTGAGGATCCTTGATGATGGATGCTGCTTTTCTATGACAATGCTCATTGTAGATATGCTCAATTGTGGGGAGGGCTTTACCTGTGATGGACTGAGCCATATGCATTTCTTTTTGCAGGAGTTTCTGTTCAAGGGCACTGGTGTTTATATAGCAGGCTGTGATGCAACCATTCAATATACTGTCCACCACACACCTATAGAGGTTTGTCAAAGTTTTAGACGTTATGCTGAATATTCGCAAACTCCTAAGAAAGTAGAGGTGCTGCCATGCTTTCTTCATAATTGCTCATAAGTGCTGGACCCAGGGCAGATCCTCTGAAATTGTAACACTGAGGAATTTGAAGTTGCCGACTCTCTTCACCTCTGATTCCCCGATGAGGACTGGCTTATGGGCCTCCTCACGTCAATAATTAACTCCTTGGTCTCGCTAACATTAAGTGAGAAGTTGTTGTTGTGGTATCACTCAGTCAGATTTTCAGTCTCCCTCCTATATGCTGATTCATCGCCACCTTTGATTCGGCCAACTTCACTGGTGTCATAAGTAAACTTGAATATGGCATTAGAGCTGTGCTCTGCCTCACAGCCAGAAGTATAAAGTGAGTAGAGCAAGGGACTAAGCACAAAACTTTGTGGTGCACCTGTGTTGATGGAATTTTTGGAGGAGATGTTGTTGTGAATCTGAAGTGACTGAGGTCTGTAAGTGAGGGTCTGCAAAGAACATATTAAGGCCAAGTTCTTGTAGTTTTATTGATTAGTTTCGAGGGTATGAGAGCATTCAAAGCCAAGCTGTAGTCAATGTGGTGCATCCTGATGTATGGACCTTCGCTGTCCAGATGCTTCAGCATTGAGTGAAGAGCTGAAGAAACGGCACCTGTTTCGCCACTGGACAAAATTGGAGAAGATCCAAAAGTCACTTCTCAGGCAAGAGTTGATCTATTTCATCACCAACCTCTCAAAGCACTTCATCACGATGGATGTAGGTGCTACTGGATGATAGTCAAAGGGGGAAGTTACCACGTTCTTCTTTTGCACCAGTACCTCAGCAAGAGGAAGCAAGAGGTTAAAGATATTGGTGAACCCTCCAGCCAGTTGATCAGAATAGGTCTATAGTACTCAGCCAGGGATCCTATCGGGGCTGGAAGCTTTCCACTGGTTCACCCTCCTAATGGAAGCTCTCTCATTGGCCTCAGAAACTAAAATCAGTGTCAGTGGGGTCCAAGGGAGTTCATAAAGATGCCTCCATATTTTGACAGCCAAACCATGTACAGTATAAAAGTTATTGCGCGCATTTGGGAATTGAAACCTCGTTGCAAACTATATGTAGGAATATTTTTCTGCTATCTTAATAATATATGCTGTGTGTGCATGCTGGCACTGTGTTTTGCACCTTGGTCCCAGAAGGACACTAATTCATTTGGCTGTATTCATGGGTATAGTTGAATGACAATTAACCTTGAACTTAACGTTGTACTTGAATGTGAACACCAAGGTAAAAGATTTCCTCTGATATTTTCAAATGGCTCAACACAAGAAGACAAATTCTGAGGTCTCACGTTCATATGTTCTTCTGTCGGGTAGGCTGAAGTTTGTTAAGAACTGCAGAATATGCGATTTAGAGCTAAAATAGATCAATAATGAGGTAAGCAATTTTCGTCAAGTTTTATAACAGTACCAGAATTTCTTTCCAATAAAATTAAGGTGGCTTTGATCCACACATAAAATATTACTGTAAAAAAGGATATTTAGTTTCCTTGATGGTTATAAAGTTTAAAGTTATTTAATGGAAATATTATCCATTTTCCTCAGATTAAACTGAGTTAGCTACAAAAACCATTCAATGGACATTAATAATTGTAAATATTAAGATAGTAGACCAGGAAATTATGAGTGCACATGAAAGAGTGGTGATAACAAATCTGCCTCTAAATAATATTCTTTGGATATGGGTTTTGAATATGTCTAATTCTTCACATAGTTATGCCTATCTAATTACTTTAAACAAAGACTGTCAGCACATTCAGGAAATTCTACTGCCTCTGGGCCATTTGCCCATTAAACCTACTTGTCAAGCCTCTTTTAATTGGTTTGGTCTAAAATTGAAGTTGTGTGATCAAATGTGGTATAGTGCAGACCCTCCAAATAAAATTGCTCCTTTGCTTCCTCTGTAAGTGCCCAAATGATTTAAATGAAAGCTCCAATGGCCCACTTTCTGACTATTTAGAAATTCCAGTCATTCATTCATAATCAAGTATAAAATTAAGGATACAAAATATGTTAGTGTACCCAGCACCATGCTAATGCAATATGGTCAAGGGGAGAAGGCAGGAGAATGGGATTGAGAGGGATAATAAATTAGCTATGATGGAATGGTGGAGCAGACTCAATGGGCTGAATGGCCTAGTTCTACTCCTATGTCTTCTGGTCTCATGGCTCATATTTAAAGCTCAGAAATCAGAAGGTGTTTACATGATGGAGAAAATTGTAAGCTATGAAGTAGATCCGCAGAATCTCTTGATTCGAAAGAATATAGTTCATTTGTGAGACAGCCTGACTAATGGTTAGTATGGAGATGGTTATCCCACAACTCAGAGGAGTGCAAGGAAGGAGAGAGAAAAAGGTGCCATGTCCCTAATGTCCCTAAGCTATTCATACTCTCTAATGATGGGGAGATGTTTCCCAGGCGAGTGCAGCTGCAGCAAAGACCTTAGCACCTTGAGTAGCTCAGCTGTTCCCGGCAGAAGGAGGAAGGTCAAGACAGCCCCTTGGTAATTCCCTCCCCCTCCCTTCCCCTATCCCTATGTCACTCTGCCCCCTCCCCCAGCTGCCTATCACCTCCCTCATGGTTCCACCTCCTTCTACTACCTATTGTGTTTTCCCGTATTCCTTCTTCACCTTTCCTGCCTATCACATCCCTGCTTCCCCTCCCCTACCCCTTTACCTTTCCCCTCACTGGTTTTTCACCTGGAACCTACCAGCCTTCTCCTTCCCACCCTCCCCTCCACCTTCTTTATAGGGCCTCTGCCCCTTCCCCATACAGTCCTGACGAAGGGTTCCGGCCTGAAACATTGACTGATCGTTTCCACGGATGCTGCTCGACCTGCTGAGTTCCTCCAGCGTGTTGTGAGTGTTGCTCAAGACAGCATTAATTGCATGGTATTCGATATTTCCTCACAACTACCATGACTAAGGATATTACTAGGTGTATGGAAAAGTCCACTGTTGTTGACTGAATGAACGGTGGTGATGAATCAGCATATAGGAGGGAGACTGAAAATCTCACTCAATGTCAGCCAGACAAAGGAGATGATTATTGACTTCAGGAGGAGGAGGAGCCCAGAGGTCTGTGAACCAATCCTCAATGGGGGATCAGAAATAGAGAAGGTCAGCAGCTTTAAATTCTTCGTGTTATCATTTCAGAGAATCTGTCCTGGGTGCAGCACATAAGCGCCATTATGACGAAAGCACAGCAGCACCTTTACTCTCTTTGAGGTCTGCATAGAATCAGCATGTTAACAAACTTCTATAGATGTATAGTGGAGAGTAGATAGACTAGTTGCTTCATGGTCTGGTGTGGAAACACCAATGCCCTTGTATGGAAAACCCTACAAAAAGTAATGGCTACAACTCAGTCTATCATGGGTAAAGCCATCCCCACAACTGAGCACATCTGCACAAAGCACTGTCACCGGAAAGCAGCATCCATCATCAAGGACCCCCACCACCTACTCGTGCTCTCATCTCACTGTTGCCATCAGGAAGGAAGTACAAGAGCCTGGGACCCGCACCACCAGGTTCAGGAACATTTATTATTCCTCAACCATCAGGCTCTAGAACCAGAGGGGATAACTTCACTCAACTTCAGTCTCACCATCACTGAACTGTTCGCACAAGCTATGGTCTCACTTTCTAGAACTCTTCATCTCATGTTCTTGATATTTTTTGCTTATTTATTTTATTATTATTTCCCTTTTTTTTCTCTTTATTTTTTTATTTGAGCAGCTTGCTGCTTTTTATGAAAATTGGGTGTTGTCTGTCCTATTGGGTGTGGTCTTTCATTGATTCTATTTTGTTTCTTGTATTTACTGTGATTGCCTGATAGATGATGAATTTCAGTGCTGTTTATGGTGACATATATGTATTTTGATAATAAATTTACTTTGAACTTTGAAGTGGATATATAGCCAAAGACCTTTGTTAACGTTGGTATCAATGACATAGGTGAAATAATAAGATCATGCAGATAAACTTTGGGGAGGATAAGGATGAAGAAGCAAGACTGAAGTGATCAATAGAAAAGTCGACAGCAATATGTGCACAGTCTATTGAAAGTAACATGGCATTTTGGAAAAAAAATAGTTAACATAGCTTTCAGGAATTCAGTCTTGGTAAAACATGGAGTCTGAGACCAAGGAAGGCATGGATGAAGTAACTGGAATATTTTGTCCTTTTCCTGAACTATACTTTAGCTAAGTTGCAAAGCTCTTGGAATGCAGAAGAGATTTACCAGAATTACTTCAGGGATGAAGGAGTTTAGCTGTATTCAGACTGGAGAATCTGGAGTTTGCTTGGTGTAGAGAAATTTGTGGGGGGTTCTGATAGTTGGGTATAAAATAAAGAAATCTATTGACAAAATAGGTAGAGAAACTGTTCCCTCAGGTGAAAGGGTCAAATGGGAGCATCGTATAGAGAGCCTTTGTAGATCAATCGACCTACTGTAAGTGGCATCCTCATAGTTTACAGTCACTTTGTGATTCTGTAATCTTATTACATAAATCATCAAAAACCCTGCAGAAAGTGATAAAAAATACCTTATTAAAAATCAAGATAACCTAGCAATGACAGGTTGTCATGAACACAAGATATTCTGCAGATACTGGAAATCCAGAGCAACACACACAAAATGCTGGAGGAAATCAGCCAGCTAGGCAACATCATTGGAAATTAATCAACAATTGATGTTTCAGGCTGAGACCCTTCTTTAGGACTGGAAAAGAAGGGTGAAGATGCCAGAATAACAAGGTGGGTGGGGGGGAGGGGGAGGATGGGCTTCCCCGTTCACGGTATGTGTTTTGCCATGTACATACATAGACACTCTATATTTACTGGTAAATAAAAGACTGTAAATCCAATTTGCTTAATATTTTATTATTCTATATTAAAATTTATGGTCTGTCCTTTACTTCAGTTTCTATTTAAATAGGAATCCATCTGTTGGTTCATCACCATTTTGAGATCACTCGCAGTTATATCAATTTTTAGAGTTATGAGTGAAAACTGTGGGCAGGTTGTTTATAGAAAGAAGTCTATGCTCAACTAGAAGCGAAAAGGAAATTTATGGCCATAGCAACAAAGCTGATTGGAATCTCTATACCACAATAAGGAGCCTCTGACCTCAATTCTTTTTCAACAGGAGCTTCTGACCTTCGCATCACATGTGCCATGAGATATGTGCATTATAGTGTATGCAATGTATTAGTTTGCAGAAATGATATGCAGCCTCAACACTGAATGTTTATAGCAGGAATTAACTCACTACAGCAATGTGTACAACAGGAGCATCCAGACTGGAATAAGACTGTCCAAAGTTAAAACTTATACTATTCCATCTCAGTCTTTGAGGAATTAGGTTATTCTGTAT
Organism: Mobula birostris; assembly: GCF_030028105.1. Classification (NCBI taxonomy): domain Eukaryota; kingdom Metazoa; phylum Chordata; class Chondrichthyes; order Myliobatiformes; family Myliobatidae; genus Mobula; species Mobula birostris. The sequence continues at coordinate 29,804,540 of NC_092375.1, read as the reverse complement.
GTAATTTCTCACACTGACAATGTCAAATGAATAACCAAAGATAAACACTGAGTACAAAAGTAAGTGGCCTATTAACGTTAATTAGGGTTGATCTCTCCTTTAAACTATCTGACAATGCTGGAAGATGCTCTTTTGCTCTGACCTGTTTCACTTTGTAAATCCTGCTGTTTCAGTTCAACAGAACGGATATTGTCTTCTTAATGCCTGTAAATTTATGCTGCCAAGATTGAGTGATTCTTTGCCAAGGAAGTCTGCTTCCATGGTGATGATCTACGGCTTTCTCTGTTGATTCATGGGCTGACTTATCCTGGAAGACCAAAAAGAGATGTAGTCTTAAGCACTGAAGCCAGTAAGTAATGTGCACTATTTTGTTATGAATCCTCTATGGCTAGAAACAATGAATTAACTTCAAAACTTACTTACAACGGTATTATAATTTCAGCAGTGGTGAATTGATCCTGGGATGGGTTGCATATTATTTCTGCAAAATAATACGCTGCTGGTGCACATCAAAGAATTTGCATCAACACTTCAATATGATGTTACATGCCAGATTTTTGTGTGCACTTTCATGCACAATTAGACATTGAGGTGAATGCTGCAAGTACCCTGATGTGCAATAGCAGTGTATTATTTTGCAGATATGATATCTATCCTACTCCAGGATCAGTTCACCACTGTTGAAATAATGAGGCACTTATACATTTACGGTATACTTCTATCATGATTCATATATCAAGGAATTCTACACCTAAACGTAAAGAGGTAGACCTGCATTGACCACATTAAAAGTAATTTAACTTGCAAGTAGTACCGCGATCTCTCGAGTCGAGGATGATATTCTCCTCAGGGGTTGTCTATTGGTAGGTCCTCAAGTTACTGCAGGGGCTGATCTGGGGGCCACATATTCTGGTGCAGTGTGCTCCAGATTAAGTTGTAGCTCTCATTAGTGGTTGTATCTTTTGTATTTTAGTCTCCCATTTTGCAGCTGCCACTTCTTCATAGAGAACAACTCTCTCTCGAATGGGTTTCCTCTGGGTGTATCAGTTGAGTGCAATGTCTTCCCAGTTTTCGGATGTAATGTTGAAGTTCTTCAGGCTCATTTTGATGTTATCATTGAAATGTTTCCTTTTCTCACCAGGAGCACGCTGACCTTCCTTCAGCTGGTCCATGATTCAACTGGACATAAGCTATCCATCAATGTTCGTATTACTTTATCATGGTGGAGCACCTGTTCTTGTTGGCCTCCTCCAGTACACTGGTGTTAGTGTGTTTGTTCTTCCAGCAGATGCTTAAAGACTTTCATAATCATCTTTCATGGTATTGGTCCAGGTCTTTCAGGTGCCTGCTGTAGGTGGTCCGTGATCTAGCTACATACAGTAATGCAGGAAGGACAACTGCTCTATAGACCAAAAGTTTTGTTTGGACCTGTCTGTAGGTCATGGAATTTGCAAGTATTTCATAAAGTGTGTTAGGAAGAAAAGATTGGGCAACGTCTATATAATGGTGACAAGAGGGTGTACAGGAATGAGATATGTCAACTAGTGGAGTGGTGCCGCAGCAACAACCTGGCACTCAGCGTCAGTAAGACGAGAGAGCTGATTGTGGACTTCAAGAAGAGCAAGAGGAAGGAACGCATACCAATCCTCATAGAGGGATCAGAAGTGGAGAGAGTGAGCAGTTTCAATTTCTTGGGTGTCAAGATCTCTGAGGATCTAACCTGGTCCCAACATATTGATATAGTTATAAAAAAGGCAAGACAGCAGCTATACTTCATTAGGAGTTTGAAGAGATTCGACATGTCAACAAATGCACTCAAAATCTTCTATAGATGTACCGTGGAGAGCATTCTGACAGGCTGCATCACTGTCTGTCATGGAGGGGCTACTGCACAGGACCGAAAGAAGCTGCAGAGGTTTGTAAATCTAGTCAGTTGCATTTTTGGTACTAGCCTACAAGTACCCAGGACATCTTCAGGGAGTGGTGTCTCAGAAAGGCAGCGTCCATTATTAAGGACCTCCAGCACTCAGGGCATGCCCTTTTCTCACTGTTACCATCAGGTAGGAGATACAGAAACCTGAAGGCACACACTCAGCAATTCAGGAACAGCTTCTTCCCTTCTGCCATCTGATTCCTAAATGGACATTGAACCCTTGGACACTACCTCACTTTTTTAATATACAGTATTTCTGATTTTTGCATGTTTTTAATCTATTCAATATATATATATACTGTAATTGATTGATTTATTTATTTATTAATTAATATTTTTTCTCTTCTATATTATGTATTGCATTGAACTGCTGCTGCAAAGATAACAAATTTCACATCACATGCCAGTGATAATAAACCTAATTCTGATTCTGATTCTGATCCAAATACCAGTCATTTCTGAAAAGAATACAACATACTATATTTTGCTTTCTGATTACTTAATTTCAGTATGATGTGCATTTGAGGAGATGCAAAGTGCAGGAAACAAAAAAGAAAAAAAATATTGAAAGCACACAAAAGACTCTCAGCCTTTGTTGAAAGACAAAAACCGACTTCATGTGATTTTTACATTCGCGGATGCTGCTGAAATGATCTTACATAAATCCCTCAACACACATCAAAGTTGCTGGTGAACGCAGCAGGCCAGGCAGCGTCTCCAGGAAGAGGTACAGTCGATGTTTCAGGCCGAGACCCCTTGTCAGGACTAACTGAAGGAAGAGTTAGTAAGAGATTTGAAAGTGGGAGGAGGAGGGGGAGGGGGAGATCCAAAATGATAGGAGAAGACAGGAGGGGGAGGGATGGAGCCAAGAGCTGGACAGGTGATTGGCAAAAGGGATATGAGAGGATCATAGGACAGGAGGTCCGGGGAGAAAGACAAGGGGTACAGTGGACGTTTCAGGCCAAGACCCTTTGTCAGGACTAACTGAAGGAAGAGTTAGTAAGAGATTTGAAAGTGGGAGGGGGAGGGGGAGATCCAAAATACTGCCTGGCCTGCTGCGTTCACCAGCAGCTTTGATGTGTGTTGCTTGAATTTCCAGCATCTGCAGAATTCCTGTTGTTTACATAAATCCCTCACTTATCTCCCTGGGGAGTAAATGCATAAGATCATCAGACATAGGAGCAGTGTATGTTTCAATGTAAATGTGATAAATAAATCCGAATCTGATTGCTAAAGCCACCAAATGCTCCCTGGAATCATGTTTAGAAATGAAGAAATCTCATGTAGTACCCAGTTGAGGCAGGTTATGGTGGGTCCTGATGTAAAATGGTATTAAGCCAGTAAACAATACAGTATATTAAGTCATGGAGTCAAAAAGCATTGAAATAGGTTTTTCTGACCATCACCATCTCCATGTTGAGCCTTATGTACCTCTCGTTACTAATCTAATTTTCCAGTAATTGATTTGAAGCTTGTATGCATTGGTGACTCAAGTGACAACCTCAATACTTATTGAATGTTGTAGGGACTCCTGCCTCCAACACGCATTCCAGAATCCAACCATATTCGTAGTGAATAAGTTCTTTCTTGGATCCCCTCTATACCTCTTTGCCCTTACCTTAAATCTGTGCTCTCTAGTTTTAGATTCCTCTGTATGAGGAAAAGTTTCCCACTACTTAACTTATCTATGCCACTCATAATTTGGTATACTTCCAAGTTTCTCCTTTGACTCCTAAAGCAAAATCTCTGCTGTTAACTTTTGCAAAGGAGAAATGGAATGCTTAGCTTTCCAAATTACAAATGTGCCAAGAACAGAAAGCTTCTATTTCTACAATATAATATAGTAGTGAAAACAAATTGCTCCTGTAATGCTTGCTCTCCAGATTTTTCACATCTGTATCCTCATCCTCTTTTCCTCAACAGCAGAAAACACTCTCTCATTGCAAAATTTGCCGCTGTGGTTGATGAGCATACTCTGTGCAAAATGATCACTCTCTATGGCCAATTAAGGGAATCCGGTTATGACATTTAATTGTATACATGTATGCTGCCAAACAAGACAAGGTTCCTCCAGATCTAGGTGCACAACACAGTACATATAACTCACACATGACACATAAAGTAATATTTCCACAAATAAATTAAGAAGTAATGAGGTGAGTTTATGACACAAGTTAAAAAGTAAACAGTATAATACTACTGGTGTTTCATATGCTTCATATGAATCCCCAGGCCTTGGATTAGCTAAAAATTTAGTCAACTTTTAGCCCCAGCAAAGACAATGTGTTCAGAACACTGCAATGGTGATCACTGCCACTTGCTAAATCGCGGCAGTAAGAGTCAGGATTGAGTTTGCAGTAGAGACTATGGCAAGATAAGGAAGACCAGTTCAAATTGGACATCAAAGACAAATTAAATAAGTTAAAATCTACCAGAATCGATTCCCACGCCTTACTCAATTCTGTCTCCAAAGAGAAGTTAAATCAAATTAAAATACTGGAATTACTCTCTTTACACTTTACACTTTAATTTTTACACGTTAGGCATTTCATTTGGCAATAGATTTATTCTGACATTCCTTTCTCTCCTCTCTCAAAGATGCTAACTGATACTTGTGATAAACTGTAGTGATTGTATCCAGAATCTGTGATCTTCTATTACAGTTATCTGTCTCCTGCTTTTAATTTTTTACTTGTCCAAATGTTTCTCTTTTCCTCACTGATTATTAATGTTTCAGCAGACCTACATTTGTTTACAGTTATATCAAATGCCCACTCCTGCCATCCCAGCTGTTTTTTCTTAGATAATTATCTGGTGTTCCACAAATTATTCTGTCTTCTCTTTGCCAGTCTGCAAATTCCTCAAATTTACACCTTGCTGAGAATAATTTAATTCAGCACACACTGATCATTGCCTTCTTCAAGTTACAACACGACTGTGAAAAATCCATGTCTTTCAAATGCCAATTTGTGTTTAAGCCCGCATAATTTCTCATACTTATTATTACATTCAGGACTGGATTGTCTCCATTCTCCAACTGAAAATATTCTGAATGCCCACTGTTTCTTCCTCAATCATAATTTAAATACTGAAAGCCGTATTTTCTTTTCACCATTTCCATTTACATTCTAGAAATTGATTCGAGAATTATTTCAAATAATTACAAATCCGACTGCAAATTTTCCAGCCAGCTGAATTCAAAATAGAGCTTGCATTTTGTCCACTCCATTTGCACTTCTCTGCAAAAAGAAGTCCTTATTTTTAATTTTCTTTGTTTTTCCACTCTCGATCAATCCCATCTAAGAGTAGAGAATGGTCTTCAATTTGCTTTAGGATTAATTAAATTTGATAAATATTGATAAATTGAGAAGTACTAAAGGCTATGACAGCTTCATATTCAGAAGCTTTGCCTTTGTCTATAAACTTCATTTAGTTCATGATATGAAACAACATCACCCTAGTATGAGAAAGGCTATAAAATCATGCCATAGTGAATATTCTTTGAAGTTTGGACCAAAGTCACCCTATTCTAAGTTTTAACTTTCACCTGACTGGTGTACTCATATGCTCAAATTCAATATTTAAAAGTCAAATAAATGTCTTTTTTTAAAAAAAGGTTTGCCTATATATTTCAATAAATACACATTACACCTTTCGTGATGAAGTACTGTTTAAAGTATAGTTACAATGGTGATGGGATAGTGATGCTTTTGGAAAGCAACAAGTTAATAGCTAGATAATCTGTTTTGAAATGATTGTTAAGGATTAACTGTTGGACAGGACATCAAAAATAACTTTTTGGCTTTTCCTCCAATTGCCTGTAAATGAAGACAGTGGTTTGGGTTTATATGCTTTCTGCAAACCACCACCACGGCCTGTACAGCACATTTTCACTTCCACCATGGAACCTGACCCTGGAATTATGTGATCAAAGTGTCTGGAGTGGCCTTGATTCAACAACCTTTGTTAGGAGTTTGGAGAGGTTTGGTATGTCACTGAAGACTCTTGCAAATTTCTATAGATGCATTCTGACTGGTTGCATCAGAGCCAGGTATGGAAGCTTCAATGTGCAGGATCACGTGAGGCTGCAGAGGACTGTAGCTCAACCAGATCTATCAAGGCCACAACCCTCCCCACAACTGAGAACATCATTAAGAGGTGGTGCCTCAGGAAGGCATGACCCATCACCGAGGACCTTCACCATCAGGACACGCCTATTCTCATTACTACTATTATAAGAGGACGAGGTACAGGAGCCTGACGACACACAGAGAGTGAGTCACAAGCAGCTTCTTTCCCTTTGCCATCAGATTTCCGAATGGTCCATGAACCCATAAACACTACCTCATTATTCCTATTTTTGCACTAACTATTTATTTGGAAATAAACAGGGTGGGAAAAGGTATAGTCCAGGTAGTTCGCCATGACACCTAGTTCTTCTTCTGACACCTCCGTCTCTGTGCCTACTTCTTTGGTAAAGACTCTCCAGCCTGCTTCAGTGACCCCTTCTCCCATCCTCAACCCTCCTCATTTTCCTTGGCACCCCACTCTGAATTCCTGCCTGCTCTGGATCTTTTTATTGCTGACTGCAGACAAGTTATCAACCAGCTTGATTATAACACCCCTCTCACTAATTCTAAACTCACTCCATCTGAACACAATGCTCATAAACACAAAATAATCTGTAGATGCTGGGGTCAAAGCAACACTCACAACAAGCCGGAGGAACTCAGCAGGTCAGGCAGCATCCGTGGAAACGATGAATCGACGTTTCCACGGATGCTGCCTGACCTGCTGAGTTCCTCCGGCGTGTTGTGAGTATTGAACACAATGCTCTCCACTCTTTCCACTTTAATATCAACCTCACTATCAAACCTGCAAATAACGGAGGTGCAGTGTTAGTCTGGCGGACTGACCTCTACCTAGCTGAGGCCAGACGACAACTCTCAGATGCCTCCTCTCACTCACCCCTCGAACAGGACCCTAGTAAGGAGCACCAGGACATTGCCTCCTGCACCACCACCAACCTTATTAACTCTGGGGATCTCCTATTCACTGTCAGCAACCTCATAGTTCCCTCACTCCGCACCTCCCATTTCCACCTCCTACCCAAGATCCATAAACTTGCCTACCCGGGTAGACCCATTGTTTCTGCTTGTTCCTACCCCACCAGACTTACTTATATCTGCATACCTCGACTCTGTCTTATCCTCCCAGTTCAGTTCCTTCCTTCTTACATCTATGACACTTCACACACTCTTGATATATTCAATGAGATCTCTAGCCATGATCATCTCATTTTCACTATGGATGTCCACTCCCTATACACCTCCTTCTCTCAACAGCAGGGCCTTAAAGCTCTCCGCTTCTTTCTGGACAACAGATCCAATCTGATCCCCTCCACCACCACTCTCCTCCGTCTGGCAGAACTGGACCTCGCCCTCAACATTTTCTCCTTCAGCTCCTCCCACTTCGTTACTTCCTTCAAACCATATGTGCAGCTACGGACACTCGCATAAGACCCAGCTATGCCTGCCTTTTCCTTGGCTCTGTGGAACAGTCCATGTTCCAAGCCTGCACCAGCATTACTCCCCAACTCTTCCTACACTGCATCAATGACTGCCTTCTCCTTGGATTGTCACCTTGTCGTGGTGGAGAAGCTTGTGTGGTCCTGTGATCCAGAGAGCGATGCCATCTGGAGCTATGCTCCTGGTAGGGTCACCCATGGCAGTAAGGTCAAGGGTGAGGTACCTGACAAAGAACAATCCAACCAAGACCTCAGTGGTGGAACAGACAGACGAAGTTACTTCAAATTCAACGGCTGTGAAGGCAGATGAAGGCTGCAAAAAATCCATCAGCTCTAATTGTCGAGGTTTCCATGCCATTGGAATCAGTTGGTTGATTTGTGAAGTATCATGTGCTTCTTGGAGTGCAACATCAAGTACACGTTAAACAAATACACATACAGGTGTCTTCACTCTGTGGGCCACTTCTTCAGAACAAAGACCATCATTCTCAACCTCGAGGGATAGCCACAGCGACGACGACAATGACTGCATTGGTGTGCTTCCTGCACCCATGCTGAGCTTGTCGACTTCATCTACTTTACCTCCAACTTCCACTCTAAATTTACCTCATCCATTGCCCACACCTCGCTACACTTTCTCAATCTCTCTATTTCCATCTCTGGAGACAGTCTATCTACCAACATCTTTTACAAACTTACTGACTCTCACAGCTACCTGGACTATACCTCTTCCCAAACCATCACTTGCAAAAATGCCATCCTCTTCTCTCAGTTCATCCATCTTCATCTGATCTCATGACATGGCTTTTCATTCCAGAACTACTGACCTTCTTCAAAGAAAGGGGCTTCCCTTCCTCCACCATTAGTGCTGCCCTCACCCGCATCTCTTCCATTCCATGCACATCTGCCCTCATCCTATCCTTCCACCGCCACACCATAGATACGTAGATATGTCTTCTTTTGTCCTCACCTACCAACCTACTTCCTTCCACGTCCAGTACGTAATTCTCTGTAACTTCCGCCATCTCCAATGGGATCCCACAGCCAAGCACATCTTTCCCTCCACCAACTTTCTGCTTTCCGCAGGGATTGCTCCCTATGTGACTCCTGGTAGTTATCCTTGCAAGCAGAACAAGTGCCACATCTCCCCCTACACCTCTTCCCTCACTACCTTTCAGGACCCCTAACAGTCCTTCCAGGTGAGGCAGCACTTCACCTGCGAGTCTGTTAAGATCACTTACTCTATCTGGTGTGGCCTCCTATATAGTGGTGAGACACAACGTAGATTGGGAGATTGCTTCAACGAGTGCCTTTGCTCCATCTCCCAGAGAAAGCGGAATCTCCCATGGTCACTCCCTCCCATGTAGGCTTGTCCCATTTCCATTCTGACACGGCAGTCCATGGCCACCTCTACTGCCACAGTGAGGCCACACTCAGGTTGGAGGAGCAACAGCTTATATTCCGTCTGGGTAGCCTCCAACCTGATGGCATGAACATCAATTTCTCGAACTTCAGGTAATTGCCCCCCAACTTCTCTTTCACCATTCCCCATTCCTGCTTCCCTCTCTCACCCTGTCTCCTTAACTGCCCATTACCTGCCTCTGGTACTCCTCCTCCTTACCTTTCTTCCTTGGTTGTCTGTCTTCTCATATCAGACTCCCACTTCTCCAGCCCTTTATCTTGTTCACCAATCAACTTCCCTGCTCTTTAGTTCACTCCTCGCCCTCTCCCTGTTTCACATATCACTAACCACCTTGTACTTCTTCCTTCCCTCTCCCGAACTCATTACTCTGACTTCTCTTTCTTTCCAGTCCTAATGAATCCAGTTCCAGTCCCAAAACATCAAGTTCCTTGGGGTGCAGATCTTGGACAATCTCACCTGATCCAGGAACACCACTGGGATTGTGAAACGGGCCCAGCAGAGATTGCACTTTCTGAGGAAGCTTAAACAAACATCACTCCCCACTAACATCTTAACTACATTCTACAGAGGCGTGGTTGAGAGTGTGCTGACCTTTTGCATCACAACCTCGTAATCCAGCTGCAGTGCTGTCGACAAAAAAGCCTTGCAGAGGGTGGTTAGGGGAGAAGAGAAGGTTATTGGGGTCTCCCTACCTTCTGTCCAAGACCTCTTTCAGATTTGATGCCTCCAGAAGACACGGTACATCATTAAAGACCCCTCACACCCTCTCCATGAACTGTTTGTTCTTCTGCCATCAGGCAAACATTACAGGAGCATCAAAACTAAAACCACAAAGCTACTAAACAGCTTCCTCCCACAGGCAGTCAGACTGCTGAATAGCTGCTCTACCTGACTCTGCTTTGGATACTTTTAACTAGCACTGGACACTTATAACTTGATTTTAACTGACATGTGGCTGTTGTGTTTTACTATTTATTGTTATGTTTATTATTTAGTGTTACGTTTGTTATGTTATGATTGCACTGCTCCTGAGAAACCCTGTCTCATGCTGCCTTGCAGAGCTGATGTATGGTTAGAATGACAATACAGTTTTTTGAATTGAATTGAAATTGAATGGTGTCAGCCCGAAACGTCGTCTGTTTATTCATTTCCTATTCATTACAAATGCTGCCTGGCTGGCTGAGTTTCTCCAGCATTTGTGTGCATTGCAACAGGAGCAAGCGTTGCTCTACAAAATGTGTAAATAGGCCATGGCTGATCTGTTAACTCAAATCTACTTTCCCATCCAATCCTCAAGTACTCTAACTCAACGAACTGTGTCAAACTCTTTTGACATGTCCATAATTATACTCCAGGAATAACCAGCAGAGCCTAGTGAAGAAGAATTCCTTCCTCTGACTGGAGAAATACCTCCTGATCTTAATAAAAAACTGACAATATTTTCTGTATTCTGAGCCAAAAACCCATTATTTGAAAATCTCCAGCCTGCATATCAACTTTCTTAAACCTTAATAGAACCTTATATAAACACAAGTGATGAAAGATTAGACAGAGGATCTTGCCCAAAATGTCGACTGTTTATTCTTCTCCACAGATGTTGACTGACCTGCTGAGCTCCTCCAGCATTTTGTGTCTGTCGAAACTTATATGTTGCGAGGAGATACGTTTTCACTCTAAGTGCTTGCCCACCCTACTCGATATCACGTTATATGGAAACCCTCAATTTCTCCTCCAGGAAGACCACCTCCTGCCACATTAATTCTCCAACCCCTGTCATCTCATGACTCATTGCCCACTTCTAAGGCAAGTCTATTCTTCTTCAGGAAGATTAACAAAGTGTGGTTGTGGTCAGAATAGACATACATTTTCATTCATAATTAACCACAGCCTATTGTGACAATTACTGCCAGCTGCTGAGAAGTGTTTTTGCTGCTACTGCTCATATTTCATTTTAATTCCTTTCATTTGTAAATTGGATGACAATAATAATTGTCATCCTAATTCTGCTTCTGATAATGGAACTCATTTTAATTTTTTTCTAAAGTCCCAAGGTTCTTTGTTCAGGTTGGACTGTGGCCAGAAAAACTCTCTTGCTCTCTCAACAACATCAAAGTCCCTTACATCACAGGGTTTCATATCATATTACCAAATGCTGGGAAGACATATTAATTGTATATCAGCTACTGGGCTCTTCTGTAACCCAATGTCAGACAAATCATAGGAAGAGGATGAATGATAATCAAAATTGAATACAACAGTAAAATGACTGCAGGCAGTAATTTGGAGTTGTGGTAAGGGAGAGACTAGAGAATTTCTTATTGGTCTCAAGCAGTATTTTTTGAAATACCATTCATTCATACATCCAGTAGCTTCATAGTTTGAAAGGGTATCTTAAGATTTATTTGCAGATGGCTTAATTTCTTCAGTTCCTTCAAAAGTTTGTTTAAAAGTTACTTATTTGGTTATACTTTCATTCTTTTCCTGCCATGAACTTTCTTATTTCCCATGCTTGATCTCTTTCTTACCCCCGCTTGCTATGATTGGTTTTAAAAAGGGAGTACTATCTAAATATAAGTCAATACGGTTCTTTGTTGAATACTATTTACAGGCAGAAGTGATCAAAGGATCATGGGGTAGCATTGTACCGTAGTGGTTAACATAATGCATTACAGTACCTGAGACCCAGGTTCAATTCAGGACGCAGTCTCTGTCTGTAAAGAGTATAACGTTCACCCCTTGACCGTGTGGGTTTCCACCTGGTGCTCTGCTTTCCTCCCACAGTCCAAAGATGTACTGGTTGGTAAGTTAATTGGTCATTGTAATTTTTCCCATGATTAGGTTGGGTTAAATTGGGGGTTGCTGGATCACATGGATTGAAGGGCCAGAAGGGCTGTTCCATGCTGTATCTCAGTAAGTAAATAAATAAAATCATAAGTAACACACAGAAAATGCAGGCCAGGCAGTATCTATGGAGAGGAATAGAGAGTTGATATTTGGGCCAAGATCCTTCATCAGGACAAGAAAGGAAGGGGGAAAGATCCAGAATAGGAAGGTAGGTGGAAATCATGTTTCAATAACCCAACTTGCATGCAAGGTGAAAAATTTGACTTCAAGAAAGGGATGAAAGTTAATTCACGGACAGTTGTAGTTTTAGTTGTCTGTTCAAACATTGCAAAGTACAAGTGATCATGGAGAAAATGAATTACTTTAAAAAAAAAACTTTAAAGTAATTTTTAAAGATTTTAAAGAAAGGGACTTCCCTTCCTCCACTATCAACTCTGCTCTCAAACACATCTCCCTCATTTCACGTACATCTGCTCTCACTCCATCCTCCTGCCACCCCACTAGGAATAGGGTTCCCCTGGTCCTCACCTACCACCCCACCAGCCTCCGGGTCCAACATATTATTCCCCGTAACTTCCACCACCTCCAACGGGGTCCCACAACTAAGCACATCTCTCCCTCCCCGCCTCTCTCTGCTTTCCGCAGGGATCGCTCCCTACGCTACTCTCTTGTCCATTCGTCCCCCCCATCCCTCCCCACTGATCTCCCTCCTGGCTATTATCCTTGTAAGCAGAACAAGTGCTACACATGCCCTTACACTTCCTCCCTTCCCACCATTCAGGGCCCCAAACAGTCCTTCCAGGTGAGGCAACACTTCACCTGTGAGTCGGCTGGGGTGATATACTGCGTCCAGTGCTCCCAATGTGGCCTTCTATATATTGGCGAGACCCGTCGCAGACTGAGAGACCGCTTTGCTGAACACCTACGCTCTGTCTGTCAGAGAAAGCAGGATCTCCCAATGGCCACACATTTTAATTCCACATCCCATTCCCATTCTGACATGTCTATCCACGGCCTCCTCTACTGTAAAGATGAAACCACACTCAGGTTGGAGGAACAACACCTTATATTCCCTCTGGGTAGCCTCCAACCTGATGGCATGAACATCGACTTCTCTAACTTCCACTAATGCCCAACCTCCCCCTCGTACCCCATCTGTTATTTATTTTTATACATACATTCTTTCTCTCATTCTCCTTTTTCTCCCTCTGTCCCTCTGACTATACCCCTTGCCCATCCTCTGGGTTCCCCCCCTCTTGTCTTTCTTCCCGGACCTCCTGTCCCATGATCCTCTCGTATCCCTTTTGCCAATCACCTGTCCAGTTCTTGGCTCCATCCCTCCCCCTCCTGTCTTCTCCTATCATTTTGGATCTCCCCCTCCCCGTCCCACTTTCAATTCTCTTACTAACTCTTCCTTCAGTTAATCCTGACAAAGTGTCTCGGCCCGAAACGTCGACTGTACCTCTTCCTAGAGATGCTGCCTGGCCTGCTGCATTCACCAGCAACTTTGATGTGTGTTACTTTAAAAAAGTTATATTTTTTGGTGAAGGAAAATATAGGTCAGAAAAAGATAGCAGAGGTGGAGAGTGGACAAGGTCAAGGAGGAGTTATTAAGCCCTTACTTCATCCTCTGGTGGCGATTTAGGAACAGTTTGAATTATGTCAACCCCTCTCACACTGTCTCTTGATTTTAACTTTCAGCAGAGGTCGAGATCATGAACAATAAAGGGCAACATATTTTTAAAAATATATAAAATTCTGAAGGGTTTATGTGATAAAACTCCTTTGGTTGAAAGTGACGGACTAAAAGTTTGGGTAGTCTTTAGAACGCAATTCTAAAATGGATTCATAATCAGAGCTATTTAACGGAAGACATACATAGTTTGTTAAATGTGGCAGGGCAGGTTTGAAAAGTGGTGAAAGCACATTCGGGGTTCTGCACTAGATCAATAGAGGTATGAAGTGCTACAGCAAAGAGGTCCTGATCAATCTGTAAAAACATAGGCTGAACAACAAATAAAGTATTGTGTCCATTCCTGGGCATCACACTTTGGGAGGTCTCACAGGAAGTGTCAAATTGATTTACCAAACTGATTCCAGGAATTTTTTAAATGGCTATCAGTCTTTACCAAGAAGGACCTGGAAGTCAGTGCGAACGAAGAGTGTCATGCTGATATACTATGGCATGTAGACATCAAGGAGGAGTAGTAGAGATTCTTGAAAATCATCAAATTGGATAAGTTTCCCAAGTCTAATAGGATCTCTTGCAGGTTATTGAAATAGGCGAGAGTGGAGAGTATTATTACCTTCACAGATATCCTTGTATCCTCTTTAGTCACAGTCAAAGTTTCAGAGGACTAGATATTAGCAATTGTGCTTTCTCTGTTTATATTTTTTTTAAATAGCGTCACTTGTTATATGTGCATCGAAACATTCAGACATACAGTGAAATGCATCATTTGCACAACAACCAACACAGCCTGAGGAAGTAATGAGCTGGGGGCAGCCTGCAAGTGTTGCAATGCTTCCGGCACCAACATATCATGTCACTAACCATAATTTGTGCCTCGTTAGAATGTAGGAGCAAACTGGAGCACCCAAAGGAAACCTGCCTGGTACTTTGCCACCCTTGTTTAATAAGGGCCATAACATTGTACGCCGGTGAGGCTTATATCACCACTAGAAAAATTATTGTAGAAAAGTCTTAGACATTGGATCTATCTGGAAAAGAACAGACTTATTAGGCATTTTCAGCATGGTTTTGTACAGTATAGGTCCTGTCCTACAAATTTTTAAAAGACAGTTGAACAGGTAACACGGATTGGAAAGGTGTTGAAAGTTATGGGCCAAATGCTAGCAAAAGAGATTTGTTTCACTGGGCATATTAGTTGGCATAGATCTGATGGGCTGAGGGGCCTGTTCCTGTGTTGTACTGTTGTGTGTTCTCTATTTTGACCAATGTTTTCCTTCACCAAAATATTAAATCAACATTATGAATAACTTATTGTGCCCCGAATTGGCAGTAATTTGTGACGACTAGACATCAAGCTATGCCTACAATCAGTAAATTCACTTTCATCCCCTCCTTGAAGTCAAACATTTTGCCCTCTTTACCCTCTTCCTTTTGCATGGAAGGTGGGTAAACTGTAATATTATTCCCCACAATCACTTAGCCTTTTCATGGTATTTAAGAAGGAACAGCAACATGGTAAAATTACACGGTGTTGTAATTTTAAATAAAATCATAGCAAATGGGGGAAACTAAGATAACAATCAGAGGAAATCGGGAGGCTGGCTGGACAAGCTGGGATTGTCCTCCTTGAAGAGAAAGGTTGAACGAGCTAGAGTGTTTCCCTTTGGAGCAAAGGAGGATGAAAGGTGATGATGGAGGTTTACAAGACGATAAGAGGCATAGTTCAATTGGATAACCAGATACTTTTTCCCAGGCTAATGCGAGGGGATATAATTTTAAGGTGTTTGGAGGAAAGTATGAGGGGGTGGCAGAGAGGGTGGAGGGTGCAAGGAACGTGCTGCAGGGGGTGGTGGTAGAATCAGCCCTTAGATGATGGAAAATTAAAGGACTGTGTAGGAGGGAAGGGTTAAATTCATATTAAAGTTATATTATAAGATCAGCACTACATCATAGATGAAGGGTCTGTACTATGCTATACTGTTCTATGTGCGATGTTGTGAAGGAATTTGATGAAGTTATTTAAAATCAGAGACAGAGTGATAGAGGGATATGATGCGAAACTCAGAACTGTTGACTAACAGTTTGCATTGTGTATTCCACGGACCAGCAAATACCGGCCAGTTTAGCGAGCAGAGCGGCGGACACCCCTGCTGAAATCCGGAGGAAAACACCAGAGGATGCAGAGGGGAATCACAAAGCCGAGGAAAGAAGACTGGGTCGAGACAACAGAGACTTTTGGAGAAGAGGAGTTTGGTGGGTAATACCGTTTCGGCTGACCGGAAGTGCACTGAGAGTGGTAAGCGTTAAGGAGTGGAGTGCTTACTGATTTGGTTAACAACGGATGGTGCAATCCGGGGCATATTATGATCGAGGAACGTGTTTGCAGACTGGATATTGAACTTTTTACTGTTGGACTTTGGCCACATTCCACCGTGATACAACACTTGGCAGCACGGGAGGTTGTTCCTGCCTGTGGCCATCGAATGTGCAGCTCCTCCCGTGGAGGGTCAGACACCCTGAGCCAATAGACTGGTCCTGGACTTATTTTCCATCTGGCATAGTTTGCATTTTGTTGTTTGATTGTCAGGAGTTTTTGTATTGCTATATTTACGCTCTGTTCTTGGTTGGTGCGGCTGTAACGAAACCAAATTTCCCTCGGGATTAATAAAGTATATCTATCTATCTATCTAAAGAAGCAAAAGTGACAGGAGTGAAAAATGTTATTAAATTGGCGTTGTTACACTTTGAGATATACTCCTAGGTTAACAATAGAGCCAGATTCCACTTAGTGTTCTAAAGAAAACTGGATAGCTATCTGAAAGGCAACAAAATTGTTTTATTTCTTTTATTTAAAGATACACAATAGTACAGACCCTTCTGGCCTAATGAATCCGTGCCACTTAATTACACCCATGTGACTAATTAACCCATCTCCCCATATGTCTTTAGAATGTGTGAGGAAAGCAGAGAAACTTGAGGGCAGTCACGGGGAGAACGTACAATTTCTTTATGGACAATATTGGGTGTTGAACCCCGGTTGCCGGCGCTGTAAAATGGTGCATGAACCGCTACACTACCATGCTATTGGCAGAGGATGGAGATGTGGACTCACCTGAATTGTTCTGACGTGGAGTCATGAGAATCAGATGGGCTAAATGGCCTCTTTCCTTGTTTTACGTGCTCTGTGATTCTGTGAATGCAGGCGAAAATAGTGAGCGAAGTAGTGTCCTTTCCAAATGGCCCAATGACACAAACGCAGGCATAAAATTAAAAAAGCCATTCTATAAATAAACTGAGACTTTAATGTTAATGTTATTGCTAAGAGTGCTGATGACCTCCAGGTGCTAATACAATCAACGAGAAGCAACGGCTTGTTTAATGTATCGATATAATTAGACAAACAGCTTAGATGTGTCCAGTAGACTGGAAAACACCAAGATTACCATAAAAATAGAGCAGCTGGATAAATCTATATATGTAAGAGATTTGATTTCTCAAGACGAAACCCTGGTGGTGAATCTGAAAGAAAAGCCCTCCTAAACACCTGCCATTTACTTCAAGTTGATGAAGAAATGGAAAAGAATTAACCTCCATTCTGTCCCAAGCTCTGCTGCAAGTAACTTGGATTACACACTTCTTAGTTGTATAACTGTAAAATAGAATGTCATAAACCAAAAGATGACGAAAATACCTTAACAGAGTTAAATTCATAGCTTCAAAGATCTAAGGATACCTGAATATAAAATGTTAGTGGACTGAATCACTTGAGAGTGATTACTGATGGATCAGACATGCAAATTTAGTTATAATTCCTCCACTGATTCATTAGTGGAATCAGTGATGTACTGTTGTGTGTTCTCTGTTCTGACCAATGTTTTCCTTCACCAAAATATTAAATCAGCATTATGAATGATTCATTGGGCCCAGAATTGCCAGTGATTTGTGACAACTAGACATCAAGCTTTGTCTACAACCAGTAAATTCACTTTCATCCCCTCCTTGAAGCCAAACATTGTGTCCTCTTTACTCTCTTTCTTTTGCATATTCATAGCAAGCTTCGTTTTTGGATGTTTATTCAAATTCTAAATAAATTGATTAACTAAGTATGTACATGTTACCATATACTAGCTTGAGATTATTTTTCTTTCCGGTATTTACAGGAGAAAGAAGAAATACAATAAGCTTTACAAAAAAAGTGTAAGCAGACAAAGTCTGACAAAAACAATGTGGAAAAGACAAACTGTGTAAGTAAAAAATAATAACATTGAGAACATGAGATATAAAGTTGTCCTTGAGAGTGAGACTGGAGGTTGTAGGATCAGCGAGAAATAGTGGTGACTGGTGACTCCCCGCACTCATACACCCCATCCCACGCCCCGATCACAACTCTCATCCATTCTGGGTCTTCACTATTCCCTCTGACCTCCCCCTCTCTGAGGGAGAATGTTCTGTCCTCATTAAAGGCCTCACCTTTGCCCCCTGTTCCCGCACCTCAGTGAGTTCCACACCTGCCATGACGCTGAACTCTTTTCCCATCACATCAGTCTCTGGGCCTGCTTTTTCAGCAAGGATTCTCCAGCCTGCACTGATGACCCTTTCTCCCATCTTCAACCCTCCTCCTCTTCCTGGACACCCTGCTCTGGATCTTTTTATTGCTCACTGCCTCCTCAACTTTAACACTTCTCTCTCAAATGCTAACCACACTCTTTCCAAACGTGCTGCTCTCCACTCTCTACACTAATCCTAGCTTCACCAACAAACCCACAGATTATGGGTGTGCTGTATTAGTCCGGCAGATTGACCTCTATCTTGCGGAGACCAGGCGACAACTCTCAGACTCTTCCTCTTACTTACCCCTCGAACAGGATCCCACTAAACAGCACTGAGGCCATTGTCTCCCACACCATCACCAACCTTATTAACTCTGGGGATCACCAGCCTCATGATTCCCTCAACCTGCACCTCCTTATTCTATCTCTTACCCAAGATCAATAAACAGGCCTGCCCAGGTTGACCCATTGTTCTACTTGTTCCTATCCCACCGAACTTAATGTATAACTGCATACCTCAATTCTTTTT
Source organism: Mobula birostris (assembly GCF_030028105.1). Classification (NCBI taxonomy): domain Eukaryota; kingdom Metazoa; phylum Chordata; class Chondrichthyes; order Myliobatiformes; family Myliobatidae; genus Mobula; species Mobula birostris. Next base: position 29,786,041 of record NC_092375.1, on the reverse strand, counting down.
TATCCCCCGATTCATTCCTTTCCTACCTATATCCATAACACTTCACACACTCCTGATCTCTTCCATGCCTTTAAGTTTCTTTGCCTCGATGGTCTTACTTTCACTATGGATATCCCGTCCTTATACACCTCCATCCCGATCAGGAGGGTGTTAAAGCTCTCCGCTTCAATCCAGACAACAAACCCAATTAGTTCCGATCTACCACCACTCTCCTCTATCTGGCAGAACTGGACCTCACCCTCAATAAGTTCTCCTTCAGCTCCTCCCTCTTCCTCCAAACTTAAGGTGTAGTTTTGGGCACTCGCATATGACCCAGCTATGCCTGCCTGTTTGTTGGCTATATGGAACAGTCCATGTTCCAAGCCTGAACTGTTAACTCTCCCCAACAATTCCTGAGCTACATCAATGACTGCATCGGTGCTGCTTTCTGCGCCCATGCTGAGCTCATTGACTTCATCAGCTTTGACTCCAACTTCCACTCTGGTCCAAATTTATTTGGTTCATTTCCATCACCTACTTCCCCTTTCTCCATCTCTCTGTCTCCATCTCTGGAGACAGTCTATCTATTGATATCTTTCATAAACCCACTGATTCTCAGAGCTACCTGGACTATACCTGTCCCCACACTAGCATCTCCTTCTCTCAGTTCCTCTGTCTACACCACATCTGCTCTCAGGATGAGGCTTTTCATACTGAACTACTGAGATGTCCTCCTTCTTCAAAGAAAGGGGCTTCCCTTTCTCCACCATCAATACTGCCCTCAACCACATCTCTTCCATTTCACTCATATCTACCTTCACCATATTTTCCTGCTGCCACAGCAGGGATAGGGTTCCTCTTGCCCTCACCTACCACTCCACTAGCCTCTGCATCCGGACATAATTCTCCATAACTTTTGCTATCTCCAATGGGATCCCACTACCAAGCACATCTTTCCCTCCCCCACCGCCCTCCACTTTCCACTTTCGGCAGGGATCATTCCCTATGTGACTCCTTTGTCCATCTGTTCCTCCCCACTGATCTCCCTCGTGGTACTTATCTTTGCAAGCGGAACAAGTCCCACACCTGCCCCTACACCTCCTCCCTCACTATCATTCAGGGTCCCAAGCAGGTGAGGCGACACTTCACCTGCGAGTCTGTAGGGGCCATATACTGTATCCAGTGCTCCTTGAGTGGCCTTCTGTACATCAGTGAGACCTGGCGTAGATTGGGAGACTGCTTCATCGAACACCTATGCTCTGTCCACCAGAAAAAGCGGATCTCCCAGTGGCCATCCATTTCACCTTCTTACTCTAACTTCTCCTCTTTGTTTTCAGTCCTGATGAAGGGTCTCGGCCTGAAAGGTTGAGCCATTTACTCTTTGCCATAGGTGCAGCCTGGCCTGCTGAGTTCCTCCAGCATTTTGTGTGTGTTGCAGTGGTGAGTGAAGTTACCTACATCAATTCAGTAGTCTGATGGGTAATATTTGTTCCTGAACTTGGTGTTGTGTGATATAAGGCTTCCACCTGCTGAATGGTCATAGCAAGAAGAGGGCATGGTCTGGATAGTGGGAGTCTTTGATGATGGATGCTGCTTTCTTGTGGCAGTGCTCCATGTAAATGGTGGGGATTCCCTTGCCTGTGATGGATCCACAACTTTCTGTAGTCTTTTCCATTCCTGTACATTGGTATTTCTATACTAGGCTGTGATGTCAAAGTTGCTGAATCTACTTAAACTTCTAAGAAAGTAGGTGCACGGTTGTGCCTCTTGGTGATGATCCTTACGTGCTGGTCCCAAGGCAGATCCTCTGATATGTTAACACCAAGGTATTTAAACCTTCTGACCCTCTCCACCTCCATTTCATTCATGAGGACAGTTTTATAGACCTCTGGCTTCTTCCTCCTGTGGCCGAACACCTTTGAGTTTGTTGACATTGAGTCAGATGTTTTGGAGTAGTTTCATCTTATCTCCAAAATTAAGATCTGATTCCTGCATCAACAATTAATATCCTATGCCTCACTGGATTACAACATCTAATGTGAACTGTTCTTCAGAGTCTCCCCAGCATCGAGGACGTGTTCAAATGCAATGACTCAAAAAGACAGTATCTATCATTAAGGACCCCCATCACCTGTGACATGCCCTCTTTTCACTGCTACCATCAGGAAGGAGCTATCAGAGTCAGAAAACACACATCCAAAATTTTAGGAACAGCTTTTTCTCCTCTGCCATCAGATTTCTGAACAGACAATGAACCAACCCAGAAAAACGATCTCACTGTTTTCTGTTCTCTTATTTTGCACTACTTATTTAATTTAGATTATAATAAATATATATGTATGTACTTCTTATATGTATTGCACAGTATTTCTATCACAAAGCAACAAATTTCACAACATATACCAGTGATATTAATTCTGATTCAGGCATCTGATCCTTTAGAACTGAAAACAGGATATTGTGCCTCTCTAACTTCTTAAAATCCCAGGTGAAATTTATCGATTCCCTGCAACGAGTAGATAACCTTGCAATTTCCCAGTTAACCAATGGATCAGACATTCTGAATGAATGGGGTGATTGCTGGTTGTTTGAACCTCTGTGACTGCTACATAATGGTAATTTTCTGGTTATTATATGTTTTCTTCATTGCCTTTACTCAATAGCATTGCCTATAATCCTTTAGGTTCCCTGTTTTCACTATGTACTGTCCCTTTTAATCTCTGTAACTGCCAGCTGTTCTTTAGAGGAGATGTAATCGGTATTTATCCTTAGTAAGCAACACTCAAAGAATGCTGGAGGAACTCAGCAGGCCAAGCAGCATCTTTGGAAATGAGTAAACCATTGCTGTTTCAGGCTGAGACCCTTCTTCAATGTCATGGCCCAAAATGTTGACTGTTTACCCTTTCCATAGATGCTGTCTGGCCTGCTGAGTTCCTCCAGCATTTTGAGTGTGTTATTTTGGACCTCCAGCATCTGCAGATTTTCTTGGGTTTATCTTTAGTAAATTCAGATACTGCTTTTAAGAATTTTTTGAGGCATTTGCTAAGGTGCTAAAGATTGAAGGGAGCAGTCTGTGTATATAAGGACAATATACAGTATCTATAAATTTAGGCTTCTGTGGGAACACAGGGCAGCATCCAATCTCTGATCCCAGTAGAAAGCCTTCCATTCCTTGCCTTATGCAGTGCAGGAGTGAATGTTGTTAGATGGGGAAAAACTTGCCTCTACATTGGTGAGACCCACCGTAAATTGGAGGACTGCATCATCGAGCAGCTCCACTCCATCTGCCAGAAGTGGAACTTCCTGCTGGCCGAACCATGGCATTCCTCTTGTGCCACAATGAGGCCACCCTTAGAGTGGAGGAGCAACACCCTATATTCCATCTGTGTAGCCTCCAACCTGCTGGCATAAGTATTGATTGCTCCTTCTGTTTTTAAAAAAATATTTCTCTCTCCCTTTCCCTCTTCTATTCCCCACTCTGGCCTCTTACTTCTTCTCACCTACTTATCACTTCCTCCTGGGTTCCCTCCTTCCCTTTCTCCAATGGTCCACTCTCTTCTATCAGATGTCTTCCTCTACAGCCCTTTACCCTTCCTCCCTACCTGGCTTCACCTATCACCTTCTAACTATCCTCCTTCCCTCTCCCTCACCTTTTTGTTCTGGCATCTCCTGTCTTCTCTTTCAGTCCTGAAGAAATGTCTCAGCTGAAAACATTGACAGTTAGTTCATTTCCATGGAAGCTGCCTGACCTACTAAGTTCCTCCAACATTTTGCGAGTGTTGCTTTGGATTTCCAGCATCTGCAGAATTTTTGTGTTAATGCCTCTCCTCAAAGATGCTCTTCAGCTACCAAGTTTGCAAGGTCTAGAAAAACACGGCTAGCAAGGTCTAAACCAGTAAAACAAGCAAAACTAGAGGCTCCTACCAAAAATGGGGTATTACATTGGGTTTGTTGCACACCGGCTTTTACATTCTCTATTACGTGAGATAGGCTAACCAGATAGAAAGGCTAGAGGAAGGCTGGGGTTGGCTCTGGGAATGCAAATGCTGGAAATCTGCCGCAACTCATGCACAATTTTGTGTGTGTTGTTTGAGGAATTTAATGTTTTAACATCTCACCCTTCAATGACTTGTTTAATTTAGAGGTTATGATTCAGTTCAAGGTTGTTTTCATAAAAATGCAAATGAACAATAAAAGGTTGAGTAAATGCGTGTGTGAGACAGATCCCCGTCTGAGCTAGGCAAAAGATGATAGATGCCATAAAAGGTGTTGCAGCGGTGTTGGCTTTGTTGGAAAATGGTGCAAGCATAATGTAACATGAACAAATCTTGAGAAAAGTGTATCTTGAAAATAAAAACAGAAAACAGGATTTTCTACATCAGAAATATTTTGCATAAAGATGCTCTATGATTCCAATTTATAATTCTCAAATATCAGTGCTAGAAAATTAAATTATGAAAGAGTAGACTGGCAGTGTAGCCTAGAGGTTAGCACAATGCTTTACAGTACAGGTGTCCTGGGTTCAATTCCTGCTGCTGCCGTTAAGGAGTTTGTACATTCTCCCCGTGATTGCGTTGGTTTCCGCCGGGTGCTCCGCTTTCTTCCTACAGTCCAAAGACGTACCAGTTGGTAGGTTAATTGGCTATTGTGAGTTGTACCGTGATTAGGCTAGGATTAAATCGGCAGATTTCTGAGTGGCGTGGTCTTGAAGAGCTGAAGGGCCTATTCTGTGCTGTGTCTCAATAAATTGTGTGGAATCTGATCTATGCAATCTAGAAAACCAATGTATCCTTTCCCTGAATTTGATGTCCTAAATTGAAACGGATTCCCCAGACGGGACACATTCGAGATACTGAAGCATTATTTTTTCATTTTCTTTTGTGTTCTAGCTCAGTGTTACACAATGCCAGCTTGGTGCTGATTCACGGGCTAATTTTGTTCTGTGGAACAGACCAGAAAATTAATTGCAAACTGCTCCAATCTATTGCAGCTTTTGTAACAGTAAGGGTCTTCATCCACTTTATTTACACTGGATTTAAGCCCAGATTCTAGAGGTGGAATGACATCTTTGTCTGATACACTTGACTCCCTACTCTCTACAGTGCTCCTTTCAAGCTACAATCCGACTCAAATTCAGCCAGCTCACCTTTGGAACAAAATCAAGATCATTCAAAAGAGAGAAAAATATAAATAGAGTGAAGTTTTCCCCGTTGACCTGACATCAACTGAGTCATGACTAGAGTGCAACACCATCCCATATGAAGCAAACAATTGTTCAGCTGTGTGTATTTTTCCTCAGAGGTAACAATATGAAGCCTGAAGTAAGGGATGTTAAACAAGTGGGTGAATTTTCTTGCAAGGAACTCAGTAGAAATTTGGTCATTGTCAGATAAAGCTGGAATCAGTGTATGCTTTACTACGTAGTTCATTTTTATTGATCAGCCAGACAGTGCTATTGACTGTGTGATGAATGATGTTAGAAATCTGTTATGACCTTTCTGTTAACATAACTTTAGCAGTATCAGACAGTGCTGTATTAGTATATACTGAGCAAATTTACACCATGCTTTGTTTTGCTTGTTACAAATGCCCATCTGAGTACTTGTGCTCTAGAAACACGAGAAAGTCTGCAGATGCTGGAAATCCAAAGCAACACACACAAAATGCTGGAGGAGCTCAGCAGGTCAGGCAGCATCTCTGGAAAATAGTAAACAGCTGACGTTTCAGGGCGAGACTCTTCTCCTGCTGAAATGTCGACCTTTTATTATTTTCCATAGGTGCTGCCTGACCTGCTGAGTTTCTCTAGCATTTTGCGCGTGATGCTTTAGAATATTTGTGCTTCTGTTCTTATATACAAGTGCATGTCCCCTGGACCATGTACAATATGCCCACTCTATTGTTTACATCATCAGAGGAGAGAGAGCAGTTGGCTCCAAAACCAATGTGTGCACTACCAAATGAAAGTGGATTGGCAGCTTGTAACGGTTACATGCGGCACCTGTGTCTTTCCATCACTGTTAAATGAAGCATCTAGAAGGGAATGGGTTAACACAAAAGAAAAACCAAAGAAGGATACAAATTTATGTTCACTCATTACCTCTTACAATCCTTAAACAAAAGCACAAATGATCTGTCCGAGCAATCTGTTCCCCAATCTGTTCGGTCTGCGAGTCGATTCTGAGTGTTAATATCCTGAGAGTCTAACAAGGAGCAAAGGAGTTATTGTGATGTGAAGCTGATGAATAAGGACAGCCTGACTGTCACCCGGACATGCAGCTTATTAATATCCTGATCAAGTTGGAATGAATAAATGCAACAGGGCTGAAATAAACCTTTTGCAGCAGATAAATATGTTACACACACAAATGCAAATATAAACATTTGTTTGGACCATCACACTTCAGCTCCTAGTGAGAACATGGTCCACGCACAAAACTGCTCCAATTAGGCACTAATTGGCATTAAATTGACAAGTCGGGGTCACTGCATGCCTGGCTTCTAGGAATAGAAACCTGCCCACAGTGGCACAGTATGGTCAACAATTTAAGGTTAATTCAGTGGCTCATCAGTGTGGCAAAGAAGAGCCATTACTACAAATAAATGAATATCTTCAGCTGGGGCTCTTTTTAAAAGATAATTCAAAATGAGCAGTACTTATCTTCCTCAACTTTATGAATGTAATATTTATTTTAAAAAGCAGTGCAATTAATATAACAGAGCTGTAAGATAGCCAAAGGAAAAATAAACTCAGTGGCCACTTTATTAGGTACACCTGCTCATTAATATAAGTATCTGACCGGCCAATCATGTGGCAGCAACTCCTTTCTAAAAGCATGCAGACATGGTCAAGAGGTTCAGTTGCTGTTCAGAACAAACATTAGCATTAGATTGGGGGTGGGGGCCGGGAAGGAAATGTGATATGAGTGATTTTGACCATGGGAATATTATTGATGCCAGACAAGTTAGTTTGAGTATCTCAGAAACTGTTCATCTACTGGGATTTGTATGCACAAGTCTCTAGAGCAGGGATTCCCTACCTGGGGTTCATGGACCCTTGCATAACGGTATTGGTCCATGGCATTAAAAGGGTTTGGAAGCCCTGCTCTCAAGATTACAGAGAATGGTGCAGAAAAACAAAAAAAAATCCACTGAGCAGCAGTTCTGTGGGGGAAAACACTATGTTACTAAGAGAAGTCAGAGGAGAATGACCGAACTAGTTCAAGCTGATAGGAACTTATCCAAGTCAATCTGCAGTAAAACACAATGCATGAATGCAAAGTGAAGTGTGCATCATCATTACTTTGGTAGATAAAGGACATTTACATAGATTAGGGGGCACATATATAATGGTATGCAAATCTATAAACACTAAAGGAATGGGCCGAGAAGTCTGCGCATATTATACTATTGAAAACTGGCCATTTCCAAAATGAAAAGTGATGCTATGAATTACATGTTAAATTATGCTACTCTGCTGGGCACTTTTATATGCAACATTGTGTTTTTCTGCACCAGATGTGCATGGAATGATGTCATTTCCTGTGAAGAATTGAGAGCATTTTCCCCAGAAGTTATAGTACAATGTTCTATGGTGCACTTGACCATTTGGCATTCTCAAGAGAAGCATGCATGCTCTTTAAAGAGGGTTCCAGTTCATACCTGAGAATTCCTGCCTTCCTTAGCTTCCCCAAACATCAATTTAATCCAAACCACTGTCCTTTCAAGCACAAATCTCAAGCCAAGCTCCCAACTGTCATCCCAACTAAATTACCACAAATCTGTCTGATCTTCACCAACACTCTAATATGTTCTTCGCTCCTAATTCAGTCCATTAAGTCCTAATAAATATCCAACCATTGATTTTTCTTCAACGTCCTGATTTCATGGCCCTAGACTGGCTTGGACTTCATTCACTATTGAATGTTGCCACCGTTGGCCTATAACTAAAAAAGACATAATCGTGCTTTCACCTGCATCCCTCAGCACGGAAAACATAAGATACTTTCCAATTCTTCATAAAGATTTCTTAAAGATAAAGCAAAATATGCCTACTCTGTCCTCACTAATTCTGCATACTTTCACATTGAACCAGTCTGAATTAAACATCATAAAATGGAATAAGATTTGGGTTCATGTGTAATTAAAGCCAGCTCCTCAGATTAATATGCCATACACATAGCTATGACACAAGACCTTCATAATTCAAAACGATGTTTACATAAGAGGAACTGTGTGCACCTTATTGGGCACAATAGGTATAAGACCATAAGACATAGGAGCAGAGTTAGGCCATTCAGCCCATTGAGTCTGTTCTGCCATTCAATCCTGGCTGATTTATTCTCCCTCTCAGCCCCATTCTCACAGCTTCTCTCCATAATCCTTGATGCCTTCTTCAACAGGACACTCTCAAACTCCGCTTTAAATATACCCAATGACTTGGCCTCCACAGCTGACAATGGCAATGAATTCTACAAATTCACCACCCTCTGGCAAAATAATTTCTCCTCATCTTTGTTCTAAAGGGAAGTCCTTCAATTCTGAGACTGTCTCCTCTGGTCCTAGACTCTCTCACTATTGGAAGCATGTGACATAGCATGCTGAAAGTTGTATAGCTTTAAACAAGATATAATATTGATGTAGCAGAATGGCTTGATATGAAGCAATATTAAATAGTAAACTAAATTTATAGTGCTGTGAAACTGACAACATATTACGAAATTCGATAAATATTGATTGAGATTTTTTTCATCTTGCTCCAATCCCCCTAACTGCCATTTGGCGCATGGGAAGCCTACACCAAAACCATATTTGATTAATGGGGCTTATTATAAAGCTTACTACTGTTTCATTAAGATCATTGGTCAACAGTTCAATTAGCTTAACAGAGTGTGAGTGGGATATCCTTTTAAAAGGCTTATCGTGAAACTTGTATCTGGCTTCTCTTTCCTTACATTACCAGATAATAGTGTTAAATATTTTCCTACGAGGAGCTTATATGCATGGTATTATTGACTTTACGCCCAGTGTTTTGGGTACATTCTTCCTTTATTTTGATCTGTATTTTGCCTGCATAGCAGCATTGGGAAATTGTTGTTCTACTGCCTTGGCAGACTTGCTCTGAAATCACATTTCTGGGGCTAAGTCCACAAGACCATAAGACATAGGAGCAGAATTAGGCCATTCAGCCCATCAAGTCTGCTCCACCATTCCACCATGGCTGATCCTGGATCACACTCAACCCCATACACCTGCATTTTCGCCATATCCTTTGATGCCCTGACTGATCAGGAATTGATCAACTTCTGCCTTAAATATACCCAGGGACTTGGCTTCCACCACAGTCTGTGACAGAGCATTCCAAAGATTCACAACTCTCTGGCTAAAAAAATTTCTCCTTATCTCTGTTCTAAAAGGTCGCCCCTCAATTTTGTTCTGGATACTTCCACCATAGGAAACATCCTCTCCACATCTACCTATCTAGTCATTTCAACATTCGGTAGGTTTCAATGGGATCCCTGAACATTCTTCTAAATTCCAGTGAGTACAGGGCTAAAGCAACCAAAAGCTCCTCATACGTTAATCGTTTCATTCCAGACCCATCCTCACGAATGGCCTTCAGACTCTCTCCAATAACAGTACATCCTTCTTAAGATATGGGGCCCAAAACTGTTGACAATATTCCAAGTGCGGCCTGACTAGTGTCTTGTAAAGCCTCAGAATTACCTCCTTGCTTTTATATTCTATTCCCCTTGAAATAAATGGCAAAGTTGCATTTGCCTTCTTTACCACAGAGTCAACCCATAAATTAATCTTCTGGGATTCTTGCACAAGGACTCCTAAGTCACTCTGCACCTCTGAGGTTTGAACCTTCTCCCCATTTGGAGTCCGCACTATTGATCCTTTTATCAAAATGCATTATCGTACATTTCTCAACACTGTGCTTCATCTGCCACATTTTTATCCATTCTTCCTTTCTTATTAAATCTTTTTATTAATTTTCCAAAATTATAAACAGAATAACAATATTGATACAAAGAGATTGGAATTATCTTATTGTTGATAAACATGTACAAAAAAGATTTTGAATAAAACAGGTGTAGTAGACTTCCAAACTCTTAATATAGTTAATCATAAAGAAAAAAAATTAAAAAAAAAAGAATAATGCAAAGAAAAACCCCCAAAAAACAAAAAAAATAAAACTAAATACTAAACCCAAAAAGAAAGCAAACGGAACAAAACAAGGCTGGACCAATATCTTAAATCAAATACATTCAATAACGTCATCAACTCCGCTCCTCTATTCATATATTTCAAGTTAATAAGAAGGATTCGGGAAAGGTCAAGTTACATCATATGGAAATGTTGAATAAATGGCTTCCAAGTCTCTTCAAATTTAACCAAAGGATCAAAAATGACACTTCTTATCCATTCTACCAACTTGTCTAAGTCCTACTGCATCACATTGCTTCCTCGGCACTACCTACCCCTCCACCTATCTTCATATCATCTGCAAACTTTGCCACAAAGCCATCAATTTCACTATCCATTTCACTGACAAACAATGTGATAAGTGGCAGTCTCAATACTGACTCCTGAGGAACACTACTAGTCACTGGCAGCCAATCAGAAAGGGCCCCCTTTATTCCAAGTCGCCACCTCCTGCCTGTCAGCCATTCCTCTATCCATGCCAGTATCTTTCCTGTAATGCCATAGGATTTCATCTTGCCTCATGTGTGGCACCTTATCAAATACCTCTGGAAATCCAAGTAAATGACATCACTGCCTCTCCTTTGTCCACCCTGCTTGTTACTTCCTTGAAGAACTCCAACAGATATGTCAAGCAAATTTTCTCTTCACAGAAACCATGCTGACTTTGACTTATTTTATTATTAGTCTCCAAGTACCCCAAAACCTCATCCTTAATAATAGTCTCCAACAATTTCCCAATCACTGAGGTTAGGCTAACTGGTTTATAATTTCCTTTCTTTTGCTTTCCACCCTTCTTAAAGAGTGGAGTGATATTTGCAATTTTTAAGTCCTCCGGAACCATGCCAGAATCAAGTGATTCTTGTAAGATCATGACCAATGCATCCATTATTTCTTCAACAACCTCTTTCACAACTCTGGGATGTAGTCCATCTGGTTCCAATGACTTATTCATCTCAAGAACTTTGTGTTTGCCTAGCATTTTTTCCTTTGTAATAGCACTGGCACTCAGTCCTGTTCCCTGACACTCATGGACCTCTGGCACACTGCCAGTGTCTTCCATAGTGAAGGCTGATGCAAAGTACCCATTAGGTTCATCCACCATTTCCTTGTCCCTCATTACTACCTCACCAGTCTCATTTTCCAGTGGTCAACTCTCACCTCCCTTTTACTCTTTATATAACTGATAAAATCTTTTAGTATCCTGTTTTATATTATTGGCTAATCTGCCCTCATATTTAATCTTTTCCCTTCTTGTAGCTTCCTTAGTAGCCTTTTGTTGGATTTTAAAAGCTTTCCAACCGTCCAACTTCCCACACACTTTTGTTCCCTTATATGCCCTTTCCTTGGCTTTTATGCAGTCCTTAACTTCCCTTGTCAGCCATGGTTGCCTACATTTGAGAACTGCTTCCTCTGTGACACATATTTATCCTGCACCTTGTGAACAGTTCCAAGAAACTTCAGCCATCTTTGCTTTGCCATCATCCCTGCCAGGATCCTTCTCCAATCCACCTGGGCAAGCTCCCCCCTTATGTCTCTGTAATTTCCTTTATTCCATTGTGATGCTGATACATGTGACTTATGCTTCTCCCTCTCAATTGCAGTATGAGTTCAATCATATAATGATCTCTGCCTCCTAAGGGTTCTTTTACATTAAGTTCCCCAATAAGATCTGGGTTATTACACAACATTCAATCTAACGTAGCCTTTCCCCAAATAGGCTCAAGCATGAGCTGCTCTAAGAAGCCATCTCAGCCAACAAACTCCCTTTCTTGCAATCTGACACCAACCTGATTTTCCCAATCCCCTTGCATATTGAAGTCCCCTATTACCATTGTGTTATTACCCTTATTACAGGCCATTTCCAGCTCCCTTTGCAATCTCAACTCCACATCTTGGTGATTATTTGGAGGCCTAATATATATGATTCCCATAATGGTTTCTTTACCTTGGCAGTTTCTTAACTCCACCCACAAAGATAACATTCTCCAACCCTATGTCACCTCTTTCTAAAGATGTAATTCCATTTCTCACCAACACAGCCACACCACCACCTATGCTTTCCTGCTTGTCCTTTCAATACAAAGTAGATCCTTTGATGTTAAGCTCCCAGCTATGGCTTTCTTTCAGCTACGACTTCGTGATGCTCAAAATGTCATATCAGCCAATCTCTAATTGCGCCACGAGTTCATCCACCTTATTCTGAATACTGTCTGTCTGTCTAGGTACCATATCTGACGTGGACTTTGATGACCATGGTTTTCCATATAGACCTATCCTTCGTTTTTTAGATGACTTCCATTTCCGCTATGTGTAGCCACCTGGCTATGCTTTTGGTGTACATAAGCCGAGGTCTTCCTCTAGGTTTACTCCCCTCAGTCTTTCCAGAGAGTATGAATTTTTCCAGTTCATCTTTCCACATGATGTGTCCTAGGAATCTGAGTTGCCTTTCTCTTATTGTCGCCATGAGTGATCGAACTGCTTGGGCTCTTCTGAGAACTTCTTCATTTGATGTGTGTGTGGTCCATAATATTTTTAACTTTCTCCTGTAGAACCATAATTCAGCTGCTTCTAGTCTCTTGGTCCAGCATTCACTTCCATAAGTCAGGATAGAATAAATGTAGCACTGCAGTATTCTGTTTTTAGTGTACGTGCTCATCTTTCTGTCTGTTAATATGGGCTTCATTTTTTGGAAAGCTTCTTTCACTATTGCTATTCTGTATTTGATATCTGTGTCGCACCTGCCATTACTTGTTATTAGGCTGCCAAGATATTTGAATTTGTTGACTTGTTTGATGTTTGTATTTCCGATCTTGATCACGCATTGTGGGATGTTTGTCTTTCTGGAGATGACCATGCTTTATGTCTTCTTGGTGTTGATTGAGAGGCCTCTGCGATTACTTTCTGCTGCCACTATAGTGAGTAGTTCTTGAAGTTTTGTTTCTGAGTCAGCTATTAGTACGATGTCATCAGCATATCTGATGTTATTTATATTATGGCCTCCAGTTGTGAATCCTTTGATGTCTTTGATACTTCTCAAGATATTTTCACTATACAGGTTCCGAATACTGCGTGTATTTAAACACAGCACCTTCACCCTTTTGAATTTTGCCTCTGTGGTACAATTTAACTCTTTGCTCTGTCTGTATTTGTACCCAATCATTGACTTGTCCTTCCTTACATTAATATTACATCCATCATCTACTTGTAAACCTGCTGGCTCATCCTCAGCTCTATCATTCTGGTTCCCATCCCTCTGCCATATTAGTTTAAACCACTCCCAAATGCTCTAGTAAACCTGCAAGAATATTGGTCCTCCTAAGTGTAACCAGTCCCTTTTGTACATGTCACACCTACCCCTCAAGAGGTTCCAATTATCCAGAAATCTGTATCCCTGTCCCCTGCTCCAATTCTTCAGCCATGCATTTAACTGCCTCCTCATTATATTCCTATCCTCACTATCACGTAGCACAGGCAGCAATCATGAGATTGCTACCCGCGAGGTCCTGCTTCTCAGCTTCTTTCTTAATTCCCTGTATTCTTTTTTTCAGAACCTCCTCCCTTTTTCTACCCATGTCGTTGGTACCAATATGAACCACGACTTCTGGCTGCTCACCCTCCCTTTTCCGGATACTGTGGATGCGTTCTGAAGCATCGCGTTCAGAATCAGAGTCAAGAGTGAATTTTGAAATACCTTTCTTTCTGAGGCGATTTGATCAATAAACACTTCAGCAAAAGAACCAAGATTCAAGATTATTTAATGCCATTTCCTGTACACAAGTGTAAATGAGAATGACATAATTGTTACTCCAGATCTGATGCAGCACAAAAAAAACACAAAAGATAAAAACACAATAATAATTTAAAAACAAAATAAATATAAACACATAAGGCAGCTAATATACATTGATTGATTGTATGTCCATAAAGTGATGCTAGGCTGTACATGAGGTGAATGACAAGAAATAATAAAGTGGTGTGGGTTAGTGGGGGAGAGGTGTTGATCAGCCTCGCTGCTTGGGGAAAGTAACTGTTTTTGAGTCTAGTGTTCCTGGTGTGGAAGTTTTGTAGCCTCCTTTCTGATGGGAGTGAGGCAAACAGTCCATGAGCAGGGTGTGTGGGATCCTTCATGATGCTACTGGCTTTATTTTGGCACCTTTCTGTATACACACGGTATATCCTTGATGCTGGGTAGTTTACATGAAAATCTTCAAAATGTACCCAAGCGTTTTGGAGCTTGTTCAAACATTCACTTTCGATTAAATATGGCAGTGGAGTCATCAAATTTGTGGAAGTCTAGTCTCCATAACAAAGGAACAAAATAATAATCTTAGGTTTTGTGCAGAGTAGATTCACTAGATTGATTACTGAAATGTTGAAGTTTACTACAAGTAAGATCAGCAAATGTTGACTTGGGTCCAGAAGAATGAAAAATAATCACAATAAACTGGTAATGATTTCTGAGTGAGATAGGCAGGACAGTTAATTTAGGATTTAGAAACATCTAAACTCAATGGATTGTAACTGTTTGGAATTGTCTACTCCTGAGGATTCAACTCTTTCAAGCATTCAAGACTAACACTGACAGTTTTTTGAATTCTAGAGAAATCAAGACAAATGGGATTGGCAGGAGAAATTGGACAAGGTTCAAGGTCTTATAGAATGATACAGCTCACTCAAAGGTCCTACTTCCTATGTTCTTATGTGTCAACATCAGATGGGTTTAAATCTTACTTTGTTCATAGTCTGATTAGGAGCACGCCCAAGTAATCTGGTCTGTTGCATGCAATTTGCATCTACTAGACTGTTGGTTGTCAACAAACAGCTTCTTTCACTTGTAGGAAGAAAGCAATGAATGTTTCCAATGAGTCAAACTCGCAGAATGAAAGCAGAGCTGTTGAGCTGCCAACTGCCCGACGATTCATGATTGAGACCCTCTGGCCCAGCTTATCATTCAGAACCAGTTGGTCACCTTCCCATTAAATTCACATGCTTGGTGGGTCAGCCATTCTGGGTGACCCATATTGAAACCTCTCTCTGTTAAAGTCATTCTGTGGGAGGTATTAGAGCCCCTAAGTCCAAGTAAACTGGGATTTGTATTCCATTACTTTCTGTAAGCTTAATTCATCACTAAAATGGGGAACATGAGAAAACAACATGCAAAATGAAGTGTGGAGACAGTGGCCAACATGCAGAATAATTGTTAGCTGCCCATTGACACATCACAATGCAGGGTCATAGGTAAGCTATTGCACATTTTCTGCCTTTTAGTACTTGGAAACTAGCAGGGAATTGTGGTGTTTTGAAAGACGTGGCAAAGTTCAACCTGTAACTGTAAACCTAAGATGTTAGCTAGAAGACTGGCTTGCATACACATCTGGTTTTCATTGAAAGATAGTTAACACAATGTTACATTGATATTCACTTGGTTTATTTAAGGATGCAAGCAGATATTTAAAAATTATACAGTACTAACAAAACTTTAAAAGGAAGCAAAACCCCAGCGTTAACAGGACACTTGACAAAATGCACAAGGGTAAAACAACTGCACTGTACAAATGGCAAAAGTGAGCAGCATTGGCCAGGATCATCCTGACAATGTTGATAATCCCATATGGAACTGTTGACATTTCCTTATACAACTGTCAGGATCCACAGACTCCCACACAAGTATGCACTTATATGGAAGTCCTGAACCTGCCAAATGTGCTCCAAAATTTCCAGTGGTTGGCTTTCTTCCAATGGAAACCAAACCAGATAAAAATCTTTCTTCAGCTGACTCTTTGAGTCCAGTGATGAAGTGCCAACTTTTTATAATTCCCTAGCAAGTAGATTGGGATTTCAATACAGAGGAATGAATGAAGAGGGAGAGGTGAAAATCAGATAATTTATATTATGTCTATTTAATGAACTGAATTAACTTAAATTTATTGGTTGTGTTTTCCACTGTTTACTTGAATTAAAAGTGTGATTCAATATTAATTTTGAATATGTATTAACAGTTGAGACTTTCACAGACATTCATATTATTGGACAGCTCTGGTAGCTGGCTAGGTCTTCAGGAAAAACATGGAATGAATGTGACTTGGTCTATGTCAGAGCATTTCTGTTGAAAGAGCTGATTTATGCTCCACTATCTGATATTGTTCATGATTGAAAGGGCCTATCTGCTCAAAGCCTTACTGACCACATTAGAAATGGCTTCACCAAGGAAGCTGCTGCTGGGTATGTGCTCCTGGTAAGAACAGGTCAGGTGAACAGGAGAATGATGAGCCAGGGTCGTTGGGTGACTGGGTAACCGTTGCCAGTAAAATTCAGACCCTGATGTCTCCTTTGTTTCTAATTTTAATAGAGGCGTCAACCCTGTACCATTAACATTATAATAGTAGACAATACAATTTAACATGCTATTTTATATTAGCGCTGTGACAAATTGAACTGTTTCAAATCTTCCTCAGTTGATTACTCTGTGGTGGCCTTTGATCTGAATGGCCTCATCATTCTCCTTTAAACTATTTTCAATTCTTTTTCCATTTGAGTAGAATTATTTATTTATTATCAACCTAGTCAAAGCTTATTAATCTTAACTTTCTGCCACTTTACTGTTACCTGAATAGATCCCTCAGAGATCTATTCATGCCACCCTCTCCTTAGCTGCATGCTGCCAGTTACATTGTTATTAACCTTCCCTCAATCTCTATATTATCTGACTGTTTATCTACAGTTCCTGCTATTTTCTGTGTTTAAATGTAGGGAAGACCACCCAGTTGTTGATTCAAACACCCCCATCTGTGCATTTGCATCCTCCCAATTTGAATATTCCAATGTGCTCCTGTTTGGCTTCCATTTCTCTACCCTTCATCAACATAGAGGCTGAAAATACTACAGAAAAAGGTCAGTACTTCCATGTAGTTCAATTAGTTATGCCGGAAAACCCAGACGAGTTTAGAGCTAGCACAGTTCAGTGATTCCATTCATTCCATAGGGGAGGAACAGCTGCAAAGGAGAACAGTAGGCTTTGGGTCAATTAGTGTTTTTAATTGTTTGAATTAACATAAATTGCTTAAGTGTTTTCCAGTGTTAAAATTCTTTACTCACTTAATGTTTAAATCATTTAAGCTTTCTGTCATTATGTTTAATAATAAAACATTTTTGAATGTTAGTTATTATTTAAGACTCTTGGTGAAATTACATTCAAGCTATCTGACATCTGTAGCTGGTTTATGCAGACACTATAGCTTAACCAACTGTCAAAGCAGTTCTGCAAGGTATGTAAGTGTAAAAATTCGTACTGCATAGAGTCTTGCCAGGTAGATCAAGGCCGGCTTCAGGGGTTATGTTGCAACTGGAATGCCTCCTAAGGTAAGAGCAGGTTTAGCAAGCTGATGAATGGCAAGACACTTGGAAACTGGGGCCAACACGAGGAAATCTGCAGATGCTGGAAATTCAGGCAACACACATCAAAGTTGCTGGTGAACGCAGCAGGCCAGGCAGTATCTCTAAGAAGAGGTACAGTCGACATTTCGGGCCGAGACCCTTCGTCAGGACTAACTGAAAGAAGAGGTAGTGAGAGATTTGAAAGTAGGAGGGGGAGGGGGAGATCGGAAATGATAGGAGAAGACGGGAGGGTGAGGGATGGCTAGTAAGAGATCTCACTGCTCCCCATCTGTAATTTCTTCGGTTCTTCAACTTTTCAACCATATTTTGACCATCCCTATCCCTCCTGTCTTCTCCTATCATTTTGGATCTCCCCCTCTCCCTCCCACTTTCAAATCTCTTACTAGCTCTTTTTTCAGTTAATCCTGAGGAAGGGTCTCGGCCCGAAATGTCGACTGTACCTCTTCCTAGCAATGCTGCCTGGCCTGCTGCGTTTATCAGCAACTTTGATGTGTGAAACTGGGGCCAATGTCTTCTAACTATATTGAAGAGATGCATCACTACCATCCTTACTAACCGGTTCCTTCTTGTGCTTAAATACTCCTGTTGCCTCTTCCTACCCTGCTTCCATGCAAACCTTACCAAATGAATTTAGACACCCTTTGTTAACCTTACCATTAGATGAAGTTTTTTGTTCCTTCAACCTTCAGTGCCCTCAGTAAAACTCAACACTTCCCCTGAACTTAATCCTTTCAGTTCTGGCTTAACACACATTCATTTGGAATATTCCTCAGTGAAGTACTTTTAAAACTATTAAACCCCCTGTAAATTATTACAGATGTAAGAGTGTTGTTTTTATTGACATTGCAGATGCAGGAAGTCCAATCTGAGCAATACAGAGGAACTAAATATTTTGAAAACCAAAGGCGAAAAAAATCTTTTAAAGTTTGGACTGTTTTATTATCTATGTGCTCAGAAAGACAAAGAAGCCAAAGGCTATTTATCTCTGTTTAATGTCAAGTCAAGCCATTGCTGCACTCACTTTAAAATACCAACTTCCATCCTTTAGGGGCATGAAAGTTACAAAGGAGCTTCTTAATAACCATTGAAGGAGTTAATATGGACACCACTAAGTGCAGGCCAGCCTTGAAGAGTCTGTATGAGGACAGCACCAACATAAGAATGCTTGTAAACACTTGAGCTACCTATCAGAGCATCCCAGCTGTATAAAATAAAATGAAGCCTCAGGAGCACAGCCATTTCTAATAACATTGTGGAGTTATATTCTTCAGAGGTTTCAACAAAAATGAAAATAAATAAGATGTTTAAAAATGTGCCTGAGGATAAAAGTTTGGTAGGACATAGTAGGAATAAAACTGATTATCAAAACAGAGAGGATACTTTGAATAAATTCCAGACTTGCCCATAAACCCACTGAGGCTTAAGGTGGATTCAATGACTGTAATTAACATTCAAGTCTTTTGGGTAGTTGCACTAATCTTTTTAAATAGCTTTGTCAAAAAATAAATTCTCATCTATTGAATAATGATTTGAAACAATCTGGGAACTTAATCAAAAGCTTGGAGTCCCTTTTAGTTTGGTGCAAACACAGAAATTGATAGAACAAAACACCAAGTTGTTTGCACAGTCAGACATCTAGTTCACATATACTTTATTCTTTTAAAGGGATTGTGGAAAGCATGCCACAAAACGTGCCCTCTCGAGCAGCAGATTACCAAAGGACTCTCTGTTTGTGCTGTTCACTGTACACTATCTTTAATCTTCTAAGTTTTCAACTGTTAGGCAATTGCCTCAAAAGGAAAAGCTTATAGAATGTAAAAGAAGAATAGTCACTCCTTACCAAAGTATATGCTGCAATTTAAGAAAGCTATTGTTTGCAGTTTTCTTAATGCTATTTACTAATTGCAAGACATTGTCTTTACACATGTGACCCTATTGTCTTGTATGTCAATCCCTGTATACTGGAGAATTTCATGGCAATGGCTCATTCAACACAGGGTCCTGGAAACTGGGGTGAGAACTCTCCCAGCACTGCGGGGAGTGAGAGCATTTGGGGTACAGCACTGAAGAAGCTTTTAATAGCAATTGAACCAAGAAAATGGAGAGATCATACTGCTGACAGTGTGTGAGATCTTAAACCTGCGGGAGTAATGAAGCAGTGATCATGATCAAACCTGTCACAATACACTGAATGAAATCATTTGCAGCATAATTACAGGTCTGCTGCATTACACACGGGCCATGATCTGAATATCTCTTTTGTCATATGCACAGCTTCGTAATAGCACATCACCAATTCATTTCTGGTCTGAAAAGGGATCACATCATGGAGTTGTCACATACTCCTTTAGGACCAGATTGACCGCGAGAACCTCACTGGGGATTTACTGGGAACTATATGCAGCAAACAGAGAATTCAGTCTGATAGAATGAAAAGAGGAGGTTATTTGGCTCAGTGCTGATGTTACTACCCGCAGCTAATTATAAGTGTTGACAGCAGGCTACAGGGAGATGATGTGATCAAGAGGGTAAGGGACAGAACAGCCTGTGATTGTATTGGCTTGCTGTCCACAAAATTCTGAACTCAGATGAAGAACTTAAGTCCTATCCAATATAAATAGCCGCAGGTATCCTCGCTATTGGGAAGTTATACTGTAACCACCTACTCTTCAAAGGCTAGAACACTTCCTTGTTTATCCTCCACAATGAGTTTAGTTGCCAGTACCCATTATATGGTTGGTGGGTCCACCCCGCCCTACCAAGGAGGAGATACTTCCAGTTTAAATACAGTTCATTCATCTTTAGATAAAAATTAAATTTAGATAAAATTCTTAAAATACATTTAAAACTCACAAAGGTTTTCTGTCTTACAAATGATGTCTGAATTACAAATGATTTCTAAAACACAAAGAGTTTCCAAAACACAGGTACAATTTCTATAAGCTAAGAAGACATACCAACAAGTTGCAGATGAATAAATTGTCCATCGCAGAAATCAGAATCAGGTTTATTATCACCGGCATGTGCCGTGGAATTGGTTAACTTAGCAGCAGCAGTTCAATGCAATATATAATATAGAAGAAGAAGAAATAATAATAATAAAAAAATAATCAATCACAGTATGCGTATATTGAATAGATTGAAAATCATGCAAAAACAGAAATAATATATATTTAACAAATGAGGTAGTGTTCACGGGTTCAATGTCCATTTAGGAATGGAATGTCAGAGTGGAATAAGCTGTTCCTGAATTACTGAGTGTGTGCCTTCTGGCTTCTGTGCCTTTTACCTGATGGTAACAGTGAGAAAAGGGCATGCGCTGGGAGTCCTCAATAATGGACACCGCCTTTCTGAGACACTGCTCCTTGAAGATGTCCTGGGTACCTTGTAGGTTAGTACCTAAGATGGAGCTGACTAAATTTACAAGCCTCTGCAGCAAGGTAGAATTTTTTGAGTGTTTTTGTTGACATACCAAATCTCTTCAAATTCCTAATAAAATATGGTCACTGTCTTGCATTCTTTATAGCTGCTTCGATATGTTGGGGCCAGGTTAGGTCCTCAGAGATCTTAACACCCAGGAACTTGAAACAGCTCACTCTTTCCACTTCTGATCCCTCTATGAAGATGGTATTTGTTCCTTCAATTTACCCTTCCTGAAATCCACAAACAGCTCTTTTGTCTTACTGACATTGAGTGCAAGGTTGCTGTCATGACACCACTGCAACGAAAGGCAGAGGTATTAATTCTGGTCACCCTATCTTTCTGTCATTCTTATTGAACTTCCTTGGCCATTCCTAACAAGCCTGACTGCTCTCTTATATTTATAATCTATTTTATTGCTACTTGGTGACTTCACATGCATGTGGTATTTTTTCAGATATCTTCTCACACAGATGGTCTACAAACCTCTGGGGACAGAGATCACAAACACTCGAAGTTAATGCTGTGAGAACTGACTCTCTTAGTATACAAATCTCCAATCTATTGATAGATTAGCTATTTGATGTACTAAGTGATAGTATCAGTCTCTTCTGCAAGCTTCCTTGTACTAATTAACCTAGTCATTGGTGTCTGGTTTGACTCAAGCCCAATTAATACAGCTCGATTCTATTCCACTGCATCCCTATGGACCAGTGTTGTTTGTTTACAGAGCTGTCCTTTTCACTTCAGACTGATTATTGCTTGCAATTTACAATGAGAACTGAAGACAGGTTCCTGTTTACGACAGGAAGCTGAGCAAAAAGTATTGCTTGGGAGTTTAACTTGCTCTTCTTACTCAAAAACATCTCTTTGATCCTCTCAAATGTCAGCTGCTGTGTTAGAAAACTGAGCAAGGAAGAAAGAACCCTTCCCCAGCACACACCATGATATAGGAGCTGGGTTAGGCCATTCAGCCCATTAAGTCTACTCTGGCATTCGATCATGTCTGACTTCAGATAAGATTAGGTAAAATTTGATTTATGTGTCACATGTACATCAAACTATACGGCAAATTACAGTGCCATTTGTAGAGGATTGTGCTGGGCAGCCCACAAGTGTCACCACACCTCCAGTGCCAACATAGCATGCCCATAAGTCACTAAACCTAACTGTATGTCTTTGGAGTGTGGGAGGAAACTGGAGCACTCTGAGAAAACCCACGCAGTCATGGGGAGAATGTAAAAACTTCTTACAGAAAATGGTGGTAATCGAATCCTAGTCTTACAGATGACACAGTAATAGCAATACACTAACTGCCAAGTTATTTCCTCTTAACCCCATTCCCCTGCCTTCTCCCCATAAGTTGACACCCTTACCAATCAGCAGTCTATCAACTTCTGTTTTAAATATACCCAATGACTTGGCCTCCACAGCCATCGATCACAACAGATTCCACTGATAAACCACCTTCTGGCAAAAAAAATTTCCCCTCAACTCTGTTCTAAAGAGACAACCTTATATTCGGATGCTATACCCTCTGGCCCTCGACTCTCCCACTATTGAAAAAGTCTGCACATTCACTCTGTCTGGGCCTTTCATTGTACAACCTTTCTGACTCAGTTCACAACTGATGTAGCATGGAATTAGATGTCCAATCCTATTTGTGATCTCCATTCGCTGGCTTCATTGACAACTTTCTGACAGAGGTCAACAGGCCAGCAGTGAGAAAGCAGAGGTCTCCTCAAATGGCACGATCGAGTTCAAAGTTTTAAACTGCAGAACAATCATAACTTTAAAAATCCTGGTTTCCTGACTTGGAATACTATCAATAGTGAAATGTGGTTTGCATAGGGATAAACAAACTGGTGAGAGGAAGAGTTATTCGGCCTGTGAATGACTGAGGTCTTCTCCCATACTGTCAGACAAACTCAGCAATTAGTAGATGAAAACACCCGTGAGCTCTGGTCATTCCAGAGATTTGTCACTTACAATTCAGATTCATTTCACTCAGATGGAGAGCTCGGACACACCAGCCTACATCATCTTACAGAAATAGCTAATCAAAATCATAAATGACAAATGAAATAAAAGCCTATTGAGACAATGGAAAATAGTTAGCAGAGAACATATGGAAGATGCCAAACATGCACTGAGATGTACTGTACAAATGCACACAGTGGATTGTGTTCCCATAATGTGGAGAACAATTACTAAATACTGTGGGTTTTGTTTTTTTTTCACACAACATGATTAACATAATTCATCTATAATTTCAAATAAACACAGATGGTAACCTTTCATTCGAAACACATTTATTTATTGTCATTCTTGAGATGGAAGATTAGTTCTTGGTTAATAGACAGTTTTTACAAATTAGCCACTCGAACTTTCAAACATCCTCCAAGTACCAATAAACTATCCTTTCATATGAATATGTAAAAGAACATAGATGCTTCTTATTTGCATAATTTTTCCTTTTGTACATCAATTGCTTGTCAGTCTTTGTTTATGTATAATTTCCTATAAATTCTATTGTATTTCTTTATTTACATGTACACACTTGCAAGAACATTTACATTATGATGTGCAGTCTTTATTTTGTGCAATTTTGATCGGGGCATCCTGCAGGTAACAAACCTCACAGCACTAGATTCAATCGAACCCAGCTGAGCTGAATATGCCTGGACTCTAGATTTTGTGTTTTATATTCTGTGTTTTTCGCTCATTTTTCCCATTTGCACGATTTGTTTCTTTGTGCCATTTGGAGGAGGGGGGACGTGGTTGACGTTCTTCCTTGAACAGGCTCCAGGGTTTTCTTTGTTCTGTCAGTGGGAAGACGAGTCTCAGGGTTGTATACTGCCTATACATACTCCAATAATAAATGTACTATGAATCTTTGAAAATGAATCTCAAGGTAGTATGTGGTAACAGATACATATTTTGATAGTGAATTTTACTTTCCCTTTAAAATCGAAAACAGAAGCTGAACATGCTGGAAATATTCAGCAGGTCAGGCTACATCTATGGGGACAGAAACAAAGCTAATGTCCCCAAACCTTCAGGAGAACTGAAAAGGGGACAAAAGCAACTCGTTCAGAATCGAGGAGGGCGAGAGAGGGGAGCTATCAATGATAGGGCAAAACCAAGGTGAACATCGGGCTAAGATGTAAGCAAGTTTACCTGGTCAATGAGTGAATGTAAGCAGCTATGGGGTGAGAACATGGGCAGATCAGACTTATTTTCTCTTTAAAATTTCCCGTATATGCAGTCTTGTTTTGATTTGCCCTTACTCTGACAGTCAACAAAGAAGCAATGGACCAAAATGCTGTTCTTTATTGTTCTTTAATGCATTTTTTTATTCATGTACAGTGCAAGTATTAGGAAGATTATAAATGATTTCAAATGGCTAGAAATATCACTGGAAATTTCACACCACAGTTATTACCAAATACCTATCTGTCTTTTAAAAAAATAAGTTCCCTTGTTTTCTTCTTTAAGCCCAGTAATTCTTTTAATTTATTCACAAATGTAAATTCCCCAGTCACTGCCGGTCAATTTTTGAAATGATTAGAGACTGCAGTTCACTTTAATTATGAAAAGCTCACCATAGGATAACAAAATCTGATGCTTTCCAATTAGTTCAATCTCCTTTGACTTGTGTACTGGAAATGACATGAAACAATCTTGAATTGTTTGATTTCCAGTTACGTCCATCTTGAGGACCTCACACAATTGTTATTGAAGTTGGAACTTGCTTAATCTGTTTTAGAATGTAAAATGTGCTCAAGATTCAGCTTTCAGATGAAAGTTCTTGTAGCTGAAGGTATCTTAGAAAAGTTCATTCCATACTGGAGTTAGTCCATTTTTCACATGGTCCTAACATCCAGATAACATGGCTCCCCTGATGTGTGAGAGACCAGCTGATACCTTTAGAGTCTGCACTGATGCTGGAGAGTAAAGTGTAGCTATCTTCCTGCTGAGCCAAAAGGGGTAGAAGTGCTTTCTCTATCCCACAACCATTGTCTTTATGAATTGCAAACCATTTTCTAGGACAATTCTGGACCAGAGCTAGGTAGGCTTTGTTTCCATATGGCAACGAAGGTCTTCATACAGGGCATTGAATCTATTATAGCATTCAGAGTATTCCTATAAGTTATACTTCCTCAGTTCATTCTCCATAATGTATTTTGTGTTAAATGATTATTAATCTTATCTGGATTGATAGAACTGTATCCATTATTATTAACTACATGCTAACGTGCCAACTGAAAATTCATTGTCTTCGACTGCAAAGACCGCTTGTGTCACATGACTGGCACAAGTCTTCAGATAGGCTTCATGCTTCTCAACTGTTCTGGCAGTGTGGACATGAAAGCAAACAAAGCTCTCTAAAAGTCATCAAAGGTCATAAGTGCGCTCCCACACTTGCATCATCATTTTCATCTTCAAAGTTCATCTTGACCAGAATCTTGCCAGCGAGTTAAAGTCTGCAAACTGGACCACTCTCAAACTTAGCAGCAGAATCATGCCAAGTTGGTCCATTGATCATCGTAAGAGGATATTGATAAACTACACGTATCAGCCACTGTTCCTGGGGCAGCCTGAGGGATCTTGATGAGTAGGGGTGAGATATTGGGCGTGTTAAGATTCATCAGGTGAACTGTCTGTGGACTTGGCAATACTGAACAGGATGTGTGACATAACATCTTGCCTTTCTTCCATCAAAGGCAACCCAACCTAAACTGTGCACTGCCTCTTACTCTCCACAAATGCTAGCTGATTTACTGAGTATTTCCAGCACTTTCTATTCATTGAAACATTTTGCATGCATGTTCAGATATCTGAAATATACATTAGCCCCTGTGTTAAGATATTCAAGGGCTGCTGTCCATTTCAGGTTTCTCAAAATACACTCAATTCGGCAGGGGAAACTGACTTCCTAAACTTAACTCTACATGCATATCAAGCTTCAATTTCATCCTCACACACTCCTTCACCTTTTTTGCAATAGCCAGTGCAGTTGTAGAACTTTATGGATGATGTGGTAGCAAAGTGGGTAATCTAACGACATTATAGCACCAATAACACGGATTCAGTCCCACTGCTGTCTGTGAGTTGTTTTAAAACTTTCCCCATGACCACACAGGTTTCTGGATGTTTCAGTATCATCACACATTCCAAAGATGTATGGGTTAGTAAGGAAATTGGTCACATGGGTGGTGTGGGCTTGTTGGGCGGAAAGACCTGTTACCATGCATAAATAGAGCTGATGTTCCAGTGGAGAAAGAGACTAAAGCTTACCTGTGCTCACTTCTATTCCAATAATGAAGGGAATAGTCCATTCAATCAGAAAGATAATAAATAAAATGCCAAAGCATCCAAAGTTCTGAATTGGTTATACAAACGGGTCACATGAAAGCCATGGGACAGGTACAAAGCCTTTCAGACAATTGATAAACTACAGTTGATATAGACTCCAAGGACTAACATAATTCACTGAAGTCATTAGGGCTAGTCTCTCTTGTGTAATTGACATTCTATTCCACTCATATCAGGATCTGAATGCATAAGATAAATATAACCAAACCACAATTATATTAAGGCTCTGGGAAAAGGGATAGAGCATTTAAAGCAGGTCTATGCACTAAGATACTGACTTTGCAGAAGTGAGCATTTTTGTTTATGAAATAGAAACCGAAAATGCTTGAAATTGTCAGCAAGTCAGATGGCAGCTCTGGAGAGAGGAGCAGAGGCAATATTTTAGGCTAACAATTAATCTTCAGAACTGCTATTATTGAAACAAGGGTTTAACAATAGGTTACAGGGCCAGTGATCAGTGATTGGTGTTTAAATCCTGCCACTGCCTGGAAGGAGTTTTCATACCCCCCTTGTGACTGTGGTTTCCTCTGGGTGCTCCAGCTTCCTCTCACATTCTAAAGATGTACGATTAAGGCTGGTGAGATGTGCACATGCTTTTGGCACCAGAAGCATTGCAACACTTTATGGGCTGCCCAGCACAATCTTCACTGATTTGATTTGGCGCAAGTGATGCATTTCACTGTATACCTTGATGTTTTGAGGTACGTGTAACAAATAAAGCTACTCTTTAGTCTTTTAATCTTTATGATTAACTTTTAGAGAAGTGGAAGAGATGGGGAGAATAAAAGAAATGTACGTGACAGTGTGAAGTCCAGAGGAAGCAAGTGAGACAGAATTGTGTAAACAAGGAGTGTGTGTTGAACATAGAACATAGAATAATACAGCACAGTACAGACCCTTCGGCC
The DNA here is from genome assembly GCF_030028105.1 of Mobula birostris. Classification (NCBI taxonomy): domain Eukaryota; kingdom Metazoa; phylum Chordata; class Chondrichthyes; order Myliobatiformes; family Myliobatidae; genus Mobula; species Mobula birostris. Next base: position 29,758,754 of record NC_092375.1, on the reverse strand, counting down.
CACAATGTTGTGCCGACCCTCAAACCCTGCCTCCCATATAACACCACACCTTAAATTCCTCCATATACCTGTCTAGTAGTCTCTTCAATTTCAGTAGTGTACCTGCCTCCACCACTTACTCAGGCAGTGCATTCCACGCACCAACCACTCTCTGAGTAAAAAACCTTCCTCTAATATCCCCCTTGAACTTCCCACTCCTTACCTTAAAGCCATGTCCTCTTGTATTGAGCAGTGGTGCCCTGGGGATGAGGTGCTGGTTATCTATTCCTCTTAGTATCTTGTATATCTCTATCATGTCGCCTCTCATCCTCCTTCTCTCCAAAGAGTGAAGCCCTAGCTCCCTTAATTTCTGGTCATAATCCATACTCTCTAAACCAGGCAGCATCCTGGTAAATCTTCTCTGTACCCTTTCCAATGCTTCCACATCCTTCCTATAGTGAGGCGACCAGAACTGGACACAATACTCCAAGTGTGGCCTAACCAGAGTTTTATAGAGCTGCATCATTACCTTGCATCATTAGTTAACAGCAGTTAATCTATCAGGAGAAGAAGATGTAACTGAAGGGTGGACAAGGGAGATAACTAAAAAAAATGTTTAGAACTGTGCGAAACAGAATATGGCACTTAGAGGTCATTGGTAGAACCCTTAATTTGCAAGGTGCAAGAAGGTTAAGATGCCCCCTATTAGCACAATTTCTTCCAAATCAAAGCACACCACTTAAGTGGCAACCCATCCTTCCCAGCATACGAAGGTTGTAGTTTATAACAGCCATAAAATGCACTGTATTTATCCTTCTAAGCTATTCCAGCAGCACCTTTCAAGCCCACAATATATACCAGCAACAAAAATAAGGACAGTAGGTGCATTGGAATCCCACCTTCCTTGGTTGTCATTCAAGATGGAACACTTGCACGGATATCATTGTTTCTTGAGCATTCCTATCCCAATCCTGAAATCCTGGAACTCACCAGCAAGCGCTACAGTCAGAATACCCTGACAGCAAGAACTGCAGAAGGTCTAGGTGACTCAGCAACACCTTCTCGAGGGCCAGTGGATGCTGACATTGACAGCAGTGATTACATCCGTAGAATAATACATCTATTTAAAAAATGCCCTTCCTCACATGTCGCGTGCATCTTGATGAGGGGTTCCGAATGATGCACTTGGAGATTGATATCTCTCATGCTACTGAGTATAGCAACTAGAATGTTTCTTCAATATGTGGAATCTCCTGGTTTACAGCACCACTCGTGAATACTACCCACATATTAGTACAATTTGCTTAATTAGGCTATGGTGGTAGTTGTATACTTTATCAAGAAAGCCAGGAATCCTGTTAAGCTACTGAGCCATGGCACAACCGGACTGCTGCCGTTTTCTGATAGGATCTTTTGTTGTCCTGCTGGTTGTCCTGTGCATTTGAACACACATTGCCACGTATACCTTATCTGCATTAACAATAACCAATGCATAATTCCAGGATTGAATGGCTTGTCATATGAAGAGCATTTGATGGCTCTGGGCCCATATTCACTGGATTTCGGAAGAATAAGGGGTGACCTCATTGAAACCTATCGAATGGTGAAAGACCTTGAGAGAGTGGGTGAGGAGTGGATGCTTCCTATGGTGGAAGAGGCTAAGACCGGAGGACATGGCCTCAGAATAGAGGGGCATTCTTTTGGTACGGAGATGAAGAGGAATTTCTTTAGTCTGAGAGCGGTGAATCTGTGAAATTCTTTGCCACAGGTAGCTGTGGAGGTCAAGTCTTTATGTATATTTAAGGGTGAGGTTGATAGATTATTGATTGGTCAGGGCATGAAGGGATATGGGCAGAAGATTGGGGCTGAGAGGAAAATTGGATCAGCCATGATGAAATGGCAGAGCAGATGTAATGGGCCAAAAGGCCTAATTATAGTCTTATAAGTTATAGCAGGACTTTACCATACTTGTCTTTTCTGTGTAAAAATTCCATTTACTCTTTCTTTTAAGTTGCAATATATGAAGCAGTAACATGTAGCCTAACGTAATTTGATTTATTAGCTGAAATGTTCGACTACAACAGCAAAATGAAAATTTAAGAAAAATGTTCCGCATGCCAGCATTAACCTGGAAGCCAATAAAACTGGTAGACTGACGGGAGCTTTAATCGCTTTAATCCCTTACTAACTCCAATTGGTTCCCAAATTCACAGAGAGATTAGAATTTGACTTTGCAGCAACTATATAGCCCATTACCACAAGCCCCCAGTGTGATCTTATCTTCAGCTTCATGAAGACTGGTCATCATTCAACACATCCTGGTTGGATCACTTTCTTTTTGCCCTTGCCCCCAGCTAGTTGCTTCTGTGTTGTTTTCCCCAAGGTACAATATTTTGGCAGCCGATGTCATTCTACATTCCTAATGCACTGAAGTCTACTGTTGAGTCTGATTGCCAAGTCAAACACCAGGTTATTGCTGCAGTCACTGAATTACAATTGCCCCACAGTTGAACTCTGAAGCATTTGGAAGCCATATGTAATATATCAGCCTAAACCAATGGACAGTAGGACATTTTGAAATAACCAATTGTGCAGCAAGAAGGAAAAACAGACAAGTCACACTTGTTCCTCATTCATACATAAAAGGTTATTTAATTTCAAAGTGCCATAAAAATGATTATATGTACATTGAAAAATTCCTATTAAATGTACGATGAGAATGCTTATTTCTATTCAAAATAGTGGCATGTGTTTAATTCTTCCAAATTTAGCATTCTATCATTATGTACAACATCAAAAATCTAGATAGGGTTTTTGATAAGATGGTGTCACCACAACCATGTTGCATCATTGTCACCAAGACCAAGGAATTTGTAGACTTGGTTGTGGACTTCAGGAAGGGGAAGTCGAGGGAAAACACACCAGTCCTCCTCGAGGTCTCAGCAGCAGAAAGGGTGAGCAGTTCCAAGTTCCTGAGTCTCAACGTCTCTGAAGATCTATCCGGGACTCAACATATAGATGCAATTACAAAGAAGGCACAACAGCGGCTATATTTCATGAGGAGTTTGAGGAGACTTGACACGTCACCAGAGACTCACGCAAATTTCTACAGATGTACCATGGAGAGCTGGTTGCAACACCATCACGTATGGAGCAGCCACTGCACAGGATCGGAAAAAGCCGCAGGAAGTTGCAAACTCAGCCAGCTCCATCACGGGCACCAGCCTCCCCGGCATCGAGATCATATTCAATAGGTGATGCCTCAAAAAGGCAGAATCTATGATTAAGGATGCCCATCACCCAGGACATGTCTGTTTCTCATCAAGGAGGAGGTGCAGGAGCCTCAAGGCACAAACTCAACATTTTAAGAATAGCTTTTTCCCCTCTGACATCAGACTTGCAATGGACAATGTACATTAACTCACTATTTTTTTTCTTTATTTCACTCTCGTTTTGCTCTACTTAAGTTAATTAAGTATATATATTTCTTATTGTAATTTATAGTTTTTTTCACTATTATGTATTGCAATATACTGCTGCCACAAAACAACAAATGTAATGACATATGCCAGTACTATCAAACCTGATTCTGATCTGACATTAGGGGAACTCAGTCATCAATGTCATTTTTTTTCTGAATGCTTTTACATAATATTTTCTTATTTTATATTAAAAGAATTGTAGTGAATAGGATAGGCTGAGTAACTAATCTATATGGATAAAGAAGGTAATGTTTGATCCATTATCAATGGCGCATTACTCAGTCCTTTTTAGGCATTAACTAGAATTGCAAGCTGTGATTAAAGGTGATGCTGGACATTTTGATCAAAGTACCTGGTAATGTTTGATCATGTCATGTCTGATTTTGTGCAGTCTGATGGAAATTGTATGATCTTGATCTTACAGAAAGTAGACCACCTGCAGTTAAATAGTGTGGCATCAACTGATACAGTGAGAGAGACATCTGACAACCATATTGTCACCCGTGAGCAGGTACCAGGCCGCCTCAGGGTGCCCAGTCACTACATCTTTAGCAACAGTCAGCACTTTACTCTCTTGAGCATAGAAGAACGTGGGGAGATTGTATAAAGATTCATAAGATTTTGAGAGGTATATACATGCAAGTTTTTCCCCTGAGGTTGGCTAACAGCTAGGTTTAGGGTGAAAGCTGAAATATTTAAGGGTGAAAGGTGAAATATTTAAGGGAAAGATGAGGGAAAACTTCTTCAATCAGAGGGTGGTGAGAGTGTGCAACGAGCTGCCAGGATAAGTGGTGGATATGATTCCAATTTGAATGTTTAAGAGAAATTTGGATGGGTACATGGATGGTAGGGGTATGGAGGGCAATGGTCTGGGTGCAGGTCAATGGACTATGCAGTTTAATTGGTGCGGCATTGATGAGATAGGCTGAAGGGCCTGTTTCTGTGCTGTAGTTTTCTAACACTCCATTATTCTAATATGAAGAGGAACTTCTTCACTCAGAGGATAGTGAAAGTGTGGAATGAGCTGCCAAAGGAAGTGGTGGATGTGGGTTCAATTTTAACATTTAAGAGAAGTTTGGATAGGTAGGTGGATGAGAGGAGTATGAAGGTCTTTGATCAGGGTGTGGGTAGATGGGACTAGACAGAAAAGCAGCTCAGTATGTACTAGATGGGCTGAAATATTGCTGTGCTGTGGTGCTCGAAGACTCTAATATTCGTCCCCCACCCCCACAAATACGACACAGAATATAGTGTAAATCCTGTCACATGTGACACTAAATCAGAGCCAAACTTAATCAGAATCAGAATCAGGTTAATATCACCCGTATATGAAATGTTTTAAGTTAACTTCGCAGCAGTACAGTACAATGCAGTACTCGATGAGATGGGGGAGAAAAACTGTGAATTATAGTAAGTGTGTATAATGTGGATTTCATATAATCTGTGTAAACTGGATGGTCTGTAATGGTCAGTATGGGTGAATTGGACCATATTTCCTCTTTCATGCTGTATTAATCCATGACACTATAGAAAACTGAACTGAACCAGATCAGGACATTGCAAAAAAACAATTATTGTGATATTATGATTCATTGCAAGAAATGTTATTACAGGAAATAGGAATGATTCTGTTTATAATCTGAAGTCTGTTAAGATATCATGTTTTTAAGGAGAACTATGACACAATTCCTCACAACTGACCAGCTGTCTTAACTTTATTAGCATGGAGGGTGTGACATAAATTCCAAGCAAAGTTTATCGAAGGAACATGAACACCAGCTACAGTTTTGGTACAGTAAGTCTAATGGTAAGGGATGATGCCATCTTGAACAATTTATTCAGCTAACCGTCATCCAAATAAAAGATAAGTTTTCTGGGCAGAGTTCACAGGCTAACGGGAATCCCTCTTGCTGCCTTTATTCTGATAATTAGATGGGTGCACTGAGGGGTTTGTTGAAATGAGTGATTGATTCAGCTGGGATTTGTCCTTGTTGCCTCCAGCACTGCGTGGGATAAAGGGAAAGATGAGAAGGAGAGAGCTTTATAAGGTGGATCCCATGCTCGGCTTGGTTTACTTTGAGAAAATTACCAAGAACAAGGGCATTCCTGTAGGCTGCCAAATCCTGAACTGCCCTGCTGTTCATTAGCCATCTTGTTCCATCTGCTCTGGGTCAGAGGTCTACTTTATACAATTGCATTTTTTCAAATAAATATACTTGTGAAGCTAGAAAACCATGATATTTTGTCGCACTGTTTAGTTAGTTGATATTGAGATACAATTCGAAATCTTCTGCTGGCAACAATAAAGGATGGCGATGTACAACTTAACTATTATGCTGTGATGAGGAGATGGATTTGGTAGCCATATTTGTCTTTCTAGGCCACAGATATTGTGGGCTTGGCAGGTTTTGTCCATTAAATTAATAAGATGCTGCAGTGCATCTTACAGATAATGTGCACTGTGGACATGGTGCACTGGTTGATATTGGTTCAAATACATTCCACTCAGGCTTTGTCCTGGATGGTGTACAAATCTTTGAGTGAATAGAATTGAATTCATCCGGACAGGTGAAGAATTCTTCGTCATAGCCTTGATGTCTCCTAGGTGTACATACACATTTTTAAAGTGTGTAAGGTGATTTATTCACCCCAAAATGCATTGTATCTCACCTCTTGTAACTACAGGATTTCTCTGGGTAGTACAACAGTGATATGTCCCATGGGTTTGACTGTTGGGGATTTTTAGATTTGATTTAGGTTATGAAGACATGCAGACCTCTTTTATTGTCATTTAGTAATGCATGCATTAAGAAATGATACAATATTTCCTCCGGTGTGATATCACAAAACACAGGACAGACCAAGACTGAAAAAACTAACAAAACCACATAATTATAACATATAGTTACAACAGTGCAACAATACCAGAACTTGATGAAGAAGTCCATGAGCACAGTAAAAAGTTCAAAGTCTCTCAAATGTCCCACATCTCACGCAGACGGGAGAAGGAAGAAAAACTCTCCCTGCCATGCCCCACCACAGTCCGACTCTGATACGTCCAAAAACTTCGAGCCTCCAATCAGCTCTCCGACACCGAGTACTGAGCGCCATCTCTGTCCAAATGATTCGACCTCAATCTCGGTCACCAACAGCAGGCAAAACCAGGGATTTTGAGGTCTTCCCTCCGGAAGATTCCCGACCGTGCAGTAACAACAGCAGCGAACGAAAGTTTCAGAAATTTCTCCAGATGTTCCTCTGTGCTTTCGTGTCTGTCTCCATCAAATCAGAATTGTCCACGGCCCCTATTTAACGGATACGATATCATTTGTCACCAGATGGCTGCGCACGCACAGAGCGCTGCGCTCTCTCCTCCCGCCGATTGCAGATGGTAACTCCATAGGACATTAAGTGAATGTGGCTAAGTTTTCTTAATAGAGTGAAATCAATGTCTAGCAAAGGTATGGTATCGACGTTATTTGACCCATTTTCTTAGCCCAGACCTGATTAAAAGGAACTGAATGGTGACCACAGTGCAGCCATACCCCTACATTCAATCACTCATGGAGGTACCGACAGTGGGGCCGTAAAAAAATATTACACCATCAGAGGCGAATATGAGAGAACATGGGCAATGCTGTGTGGAATCAAGTTCATGGTTCAGACAAATGCAAATCTCTCTTAAACATAATCACTTCAAACTGCTCCTACACTCAAGCTTGTATCTTTAGGTTTGGGTCAAGAGCCTGTTGACATAAAGTGGCACATGTTGGAATTTGGCATGATTTATGAAGTGTCTTAAAAGTAGAGAACAATTTCGATTACACAGGAGATTCTGTAGATGCTGGATATTTTGAACCTCCCATACAAAGTGCTGGAGAAGTTCAGCAGTCAGGCAGCATCTGTGGAGGAGACTAAACCGTCAAATTTTCAGGCCCAGACACTTCATCAGGACTAAAGGATTGGTGATATCTGACGTCGATTGGGGGACTGTTTCATTGAGCACTTTTGCTCCATCTGCCACAAAAGGCTGGTTTCTCTGTGGCCACACTTTTCAATTTGACTTCCCATTCCCATTCTTACATGTCTGTCCATGGAACTCTTCTACTGCCACGATGAGGTCATACTCAGGTTGAAGGAACATCATCTCATGTTCCGTTATATCAATTTATTTACATTAGAACTTAGACCAAAAGACCGTAACTTCTTGTAAATTCTCCGTAGTCCCCTTCCTCTATTTTTCCATTCCCCATTCCAGTTTCCCTCTCAACCCTTCTCACCTGCCCATGACCTTCCTTTTGGTTTCTCTCCTTCTTTCCTTTCAGAGTCAGAATCAGGTTTATTATCACCGGCATGTGACGTGAAATTTGCTTACTTAGCAGCAGCAGTTCAATGCAATACGTAATCTAGCAGAGAGAAAAAAAAATAAATAAAGTAAAAAATTAATAATACTAAATAAGTAAATCAATTACAGTATATGTAAACATAGAAACATAGAAAATAGGTGCAGGAGTAGGCCATTCAGCCCTTCGAGCCTGCACTGCCATTTATTATGATCATGTATATTGAATAGATTAAAAATGTACAAAAATCAGAAATACTGTATATTAAAAAAGTGAGGTAGTGTCCAAGGGTTCAATGTCCATTTAGAAATCAGATGGCAGAGGGGAAGAAGCTGTTCCTGAACCATTGAGTATGTGCCTTTAGGTTTCTGTACCTACCTGATGGTAACAACGAGAAAAGGGCATGCCCTGGGTGCTGGAGGTCCTTAATATTGGACACTGCATTTCTGAGATACCGCTCCCTGAAGATATCCTGGGCACTTTGTAGGCTAGTACTCAAGATGGTGCTGACTAGATTTACAACCCTCTGCAGCTTCTTTTGGTCCTGTGCAGTAGCTCCCCCATACCAGACAGTGATGCAGCCTGTCACAATGTTCTCCACAGTACATCAATAGAAGTTTTTGAGTGTATTTGTTGACATGCCAAATCTCTTCAAACTCCTAATGAAGTATAGCCACTGTCTTGCTTTCTTTATAATTACATCAATATGTTGGGACCAGGTTAGATCCTCAGAGATCTTGACACCCAGGAACTTGAAGCTGCTCACTGTCTCCACTTCTGATCCCTCTATGAGGATTGGTATGTGTTCCTTCGCCTTATCCTTCCTGAAGTCCACAATCAACTCTTTCATCTTACTGATGTTGAGTGCCAGGTTGTTGCTACAGCACCACTCTACTATTTGGCATATCTCACTCCTGTACGCCCTCTCGTCACCACCCTGAGATTCTACCAACAATGGTTGTATTGTCAGCAAATTTATAGATGGTATTTGAGCTATGCCTAGCCACACAGTCATTTGTATATAGAGAGTAGAGCAGTGGGCTGAGCACACACCCCTGAGGTGCCCCAGTGTTGATCATCAGCGAGGAGGAGATATTATCACCAATCTGCACAGATTGTGGTCTTCGTGATAGAAAGCTGAGGATCCAATTGCAGAGGGAGGTACAGAGGCCCAGGTTCTACAACTTCTCAATCAGGATTGTGAGAATGATGGTATGAAATGCTGAGCGATAGTCAATGAACAGCATCCTGACATAGGTGCTTGTAACACTCATAGCACACTGGAGGAACTCAGCAGGTCGAGCAGCATCCGTGGAAAAGATCGTTCGATGTTTCAGGCCGGAACCCTTCGTCAGGACTGTAGAGGGAAGGGGCAGAGGCTTTATAAAGAAGGTGGGGGGAGGGTGGGAAGGAGAAGGCTGGTAGGTTCCAGGTGAAAAACCAGTAAGGGGAAAGATAAAGGGATGGGGGAGGGGAAGCAGGGCGGTGATAGGCAGGAAAGGTGAAGAAGGAATACGGGAAAACACAATGGGTAGTAGAAGGAAGCGGAACCATGAGGGAGGTGATAGGCAGCTGGGGGAGGGGGCAAAGTGACATAGGGATAGAGGAAGGGAGGGTGTTGTCCAGGTGGCCTAAAGCCGTGTGAAGAACCGTTCAGATTGCATCTGCCATTGACCTAATTTGGTGATAGGCAAATTGCAATGGGTCCTGGCTCTTTCTGAGGCAGGAGTACAGACTAGTCATGACCAACCTTTCAAAGCATTTCATCACTTTAGGTGTGAGTGCTACCAGGCGATAGTCATTTAGGCAGCTCACATTATTTTTCTTCAGCCCTGGTATAATTGTTGTCTTTTTGAAGCAAGTGGGAACTTCTGCTGTAGCAGTGAGAGGTTGAAAATCCTTAAATACTCCCGCTAGTTGGTTGGCACAGGTTTTCAGAGCCTTACCAGATACTCCATCTGGATCACCTTGCGAGTGCCCACCCTCTTTAATGACAGCCTAACATTGGCCTCTGAGACAGAGATCACAGGGTCATCAGGTGCAGCAGGGATCTACACAGCTGTAGTTTTGTTCTCCCTTTCAAAGTAGGCATAGAAGATGTTGAGTTCATCTGGTAGTGAAGCATCACTGCCATTCATGCTGTTGGGTTTCACTTTGTAGGAAGTAATGTCCTGCGAACCCTGCCAGAGTTGCCGTGCATCCGATGTCGTCTCCAACCTCATTCAAAATTGTCTCTTTGCCCTGGAAATAGTCCTCTGTGAATCATACCTAGTTTTCTGGTACAGGCCTGGATCGCCAGACCTGAATGCCACAGATCTAGCCTTCAGCAGATGACGTACCTCCTGGTTCATCCACGGCTTTTGGTTTGGGAATCTACAGTAAGTCTTTGTAGGCACACACTCATACACACAGGCTTTAATGAAGTTGGTAACAACTGCAGCATACTCATCCAGGTTTGAAGATGAATCCCTGAATACAGTCCAGTCCACCGATTCAAAGCAGTCCTGTAGACACTTCTGTGCTTCCCTTGTCCGTACATTCTTGGTCCTCACTACTGGTGCTGCAGTCTTCAGTCTCTGCCTATACTCAGGGTGTAGGAGTAGAGCCAGGTGGTCAGACTTCCCAAAGTGACGGCATGGAATAGCACGGTAGGCGTTCTTGATGGTGGTGTAGCAATGGTCCAGTGTGTTGTTTCCTCTAGTATTGTAAGTGGTCTGTTGATGGTAATTGCTTAGTGATTTTTTCAGACTGGCCTGGTTAGAATCTCCCAAAACGATGGTGAAGGCGTTAGGGTGCGCTGTTTTGTGTATGTTGATCCCAATCATCTAAAGCCTGGTTGACATTGGCCTGAGGTGGAATGCATATCACTACCAAAATGACCCCAGAGAATTCCCGTGGTAGGTAAAAAGAACGGCACTTAACTGGTAGATATTCCAGGTCTGGTGAGCAGAATTGGGACAGCACGGTTCTATTTGTGCACCAAGAAGAGTTGATCATGAGGCATACTCCTCCACCTCTGCTTTTGAGAGTCTCTATAGATCTATCCTGAAGATGAATCGCTGCATCCAGTACAGAAGGGGTTAACCAGGATTCCATGAAACAAAGGACACACGTGGTCCTAATGTCCCTCTGATTCAGCACCCTAGCTCTGAGATCATCGATTTTATTCACCAGAGACTGCACGTTTGCCAGCAAAATAGTCAGCATAGGGATTTTAAAACCCCGTTTTCTTCAATGCACTTGTAACCTCTTTCTGCACCCATGCTTCCTCCGTGTTGTCCTACGTGGGCGCTTCTGACCACAATCGGTGTTGTTTCTGTCAGTTTTAAGCAGTGATAGTTTGTTTAAATGCATTAAGATATCTTTGTTGACTTTACTAATCTTGGAAGCAGTTGTGCTCTTTAGCTGTATCAGACTGAAAAAGGAATATTTAATCATATCCATTTAGGGTACTGCTGCTACTCGAGTTGCACCTAGGCGCCCCAGAAGTTTTCTTCCATAGTTCATCGTCCTCTCCTATTAGATTCCTCTTCTTCAGTTCCTTACCTCTTCCACCTTTCACTTCCCAGCTTCTAACATCATCCTCCCTCCCCCACCGACCCACCTTCCCCCTCGATTGGTTGGTTTCACCTATCACCTGCCAGCTTGTACTCCTTCCCCTTCACCACCTTCTTATTCTGGCTTCTGCTCCTTTCCTTTCCAGTCTCGGTCTGAGACAGCAACTATTTACTCCCCTCCACAGATGCTGCCTGACATGCAGAGTTCCTGTAGAATTTTGCGCATGTTGAACAACTTCAGTTGCAAATGAAGATATTTTTTATGTCCTCCCATATTAGTTCATTTCCCTCCTTACCCCCATCATTTTTTGCATTTTTCTTTGGCAATAGTTTCCATTATATGAATAGCTCGGAAACAGGATTCCTTTGGGGTTTCCAGATATACTGTGTGTTAGTGATAAGCAAGAAGAGTTACCAGGGGGCTAATAACATACAAGGCAGTTTGGATGCTTTCATTTCCGCCTTGGGTCCAAAGCTCAGCATATGTTGGAGGAGACCTTTCTTTGCGCCACCCCTGTTTTGCAAGGCTGACTGTCAAAAAGTGCCACCATCTGTTGCAGGATGTCCTTCAGGCAGCATCTGGAACAGAGTCAACTTTGTTCCAGAGAAGGCAAGGTGACTGTATCACCAATATTTCACGCTACTGAATATCTCAAGCCACATATAGGACATCTGCTGCAACTTGCATTCTGCATAGTAATACTTCCTAAAGGTGCTGACAAATGCACGGACTTTTATCATTCACTGTGCATTTTCATTGCAGATGAGGCTTGTGCAGGGATAAGGGAAAATTGTACCAATTTCATGGACTATATGAACAGCACTTTTAAGCCTTCCACACAGAGACATTGAAAACAAACTATGATTTGATTGGCTCATGGGTAATTAATAAGGGATCATACATCTAAGGTTGCTGAACAAAGTAGAATTTCATATGAGCAAATGTTATGAATTGTCTTTATAAACAAGAAAGCACATGTCACTATAATCATCCCATTCTGCCTGTCACTATGCCTACCTGCAGCATTATTGCAGACATGACAAATAATCACTCGAGAATGTCATTATAATCAGAGAAGTAACACGTTTCAAGATTTCATTGATAAGGGTAAATAAATCCTTACCTAAGAGTAGTGAGTAAATCTTCTTTATGAACAAAATAATGCATTTGTATGCTCTGGTCATTCATTCTAATTTTTGCTCCTTCTGTGTCTTCCCGCACCAGAATGCTGATTTATAACAGTTTCCTGAGTTTAAAATGAGCTACAAAAATTTGTATTTAGGAATGTGAGACACTGAAGTAGGGTGATGAAAAGTGTGACAGGGAAAGTGCGAGGCCTGTTAGGTGATGAATAGGTCATGGTATGAAGCATGTTTTTTTAAGTTGTGGATGGTAGGACATTTCCTCAATGCAGAATCTTGCATAGATTCATCACCCGTGCTTTACTGTGCTCAGTTTTGTGCACATTTTTCGATGAAGCAAAGAAGCACCAGCGTTTGTACAGCTGTAGCTCAGTTGCACCCCTGAGCAAGAGCACTCTAGGCTTTCGTTCTAGATATTTCAGCAGATTGATACATGCTGATACTAACGATATGCTACTCTTTCAAAAGAGACAGCAAACCAACATCCTCAATGGGATTCAAGATTTAAGATTGTTTATTGTCATTATTCAGTACACAAGTGTAAAGGAGATCAAAATGATCCTTATTCTGGATCCAATGTAGCATATAAAAACACAATAATCATAAAAAACATAATTAAAAAAAGCAAAAGGAAAACACAATAAATATAAATATAAAAGCAATCCTATAAAACACAATGTACTAGTAACTGAGTGTGGCCGCATATAAGTAAGATTAGTTGACATACATAGACTGATTGTAATGTACATAAAGTGACACACTTGTAAGTGATTGAAAAGATTCTTTGCCACTATTTCAATGAAGAGCAAGAGAGCAAATATTTGTTCTTCAAACAATGCCACAAAAAAACAAAGTTTTGACAGTTTACCATTACTCATTGGCTACAAGGCCAGAGGACAGGAAGTTTGCTGATCAGCTGACATTATTTTACAAGTGGGATAGCTAAAGCAACTACATTCTTTGGTGATAGGGAAATAGTTGGAAAATCTTGTGAATCTCGGTGTAGGTCAAGACACAGGCACAGTCAGCCGAAATTTATTGAGCCAAGATTGTGGCTGAGTAACTCATTTGATATTTTTCGGAGGAAGCAAGGAATGTTAAAGAAGGTGAAGTATTTGATGCAACACACATAAAAATTGCTGGGGAACGCAGCAGGCCAGGCAGCATCTCTACGAAGAGGTACAGTCGATGTTTCGGCTGAGACCCTGCGTCAGGACTAACTGAAAGAAGAGATAGTAAGAGATTTGAAAGTGGGAGGGGGAGATCTGAAATGATAGGAGAAGACAGGAGGGGAGGGGTGGAGCCAAGAGCTGGACAGGTGATTGGCAAAAGAGATATGAGAGGATCATGGGACGGGATGCCTAGGGAGAAAGAAAGGGGGAACGGGGAAGGGGAGGGGGGAATGCCCAGAGGATGGGCAAGGAGTATAGTGAGAGGGACAGGAGGAGAAAAAGGAGAGAGAGAGAAAAAAAAAGGGGGAAATAAATAAATAACGGATGGGTTTTGAAGGGGAGGTGGGGCATTAACGGAAGTTAGAAAAGTCAATGTTCATGCCATCAGGTTGGAGGCTACCCAGATGGAATATAAGGTGTTGTTCCTCCAACCTGAGTGTGGCCTCATCTTGACAGTAGAGGAGGCCGTGGATAGACATATCAGAATGGGAATGGGACGTGGATTTAAAATGTGTGGCCATTGGGAGATCCTGCTTTCTCTGGCGGACAGAGCATAGGTGTTCAGTGAAATGGTCTCCCAGCCTGCGTTGGATCTTGCCAATATATAGAATGCAGCATCAGGAGCACCGGACGCAGTATATCAACCCAGCCAACTCACAGGTGAAGTGTCGCCTCACCTGGGAGGACTATCTGGGGCCCTGAATGGTGGTGAGGGAGGAAGTGTAAGGGCATGTGTAGCACTTGTTCTGCTTACAAGGATAAGTGCCCGGAGGGAGGTCGGTGGGAAGGGATGGGTGGGGATGGATGGACAAGGGAGTCGATGTCTAGATTTTAGCTGGTCACTTAACAAAATATCAGGTCAGGTTTATTGAGAAATCTAAAGCACATGGAATCAAGTTGTATTAAAAACTGACCTAGTGGCAGGTAGCAATGTTTGCTGGAAATTTTAGAGACTGCACATACAGCTGCAAAAAGATTCAGTACCATAGCTCCCACTTTTTGTGGCTTATGTCAATGGTTTGGACTTAAATGTGAGGACAGATATTAAGAATTCACATTAATATTAAAATTGACAACATATTTGTTAGTAAGGAAGAAAGTTCCATAGATGCTGAGTTCCTCTAGCATTTTCTAGTGAATGCAGCAGGCCAGGCAGCATCTTTAGGAAGAGGCACAGTCGACGTTTTGGGCCAAGACCCTTCGTCAGGACTAACTGAAAGAAAAGCTAGTAAGAGATTTGAAAGTGGGAGGGGGTGATCTGAAATGATAGGAGAAGACAGGAGGGGGAGGGATGGAGCCAAGAGCTGGACAGTTGATTGGCAAAAGGGATATGAGAGGATCATGGGAGAGGAAGCCTAGGGAGAAAAAAAGAGGGAGGGGTGAAGCCCAGAGGATGGGCAAGGGGTATAGTGAGAAAGACAGAGGAAGAAAAAGGAGAGAGAGAAAAAGAATACATATGTATAATAAATAAATAAATAAGGGATGGGGTAAGAAGGGGAGGTGGGACATTAACGGAAGTTAGAGAAATCAATGTTCATACCATCAGGTTGGAGGCTACCCAGACGAAATATAAGGTGCTGTTCCTCCGACCTGAGTGAGCCCTTCTAGGTGAGGCGACACTTCACCTGTGAGTCGGCTGGGGTGATATACTGCACCCGGTGCTCCCGATGTGGTCTTCTATATATTGGCGAGACCTGACGCAGACTGGGAGATTGTGTGGCTGAACACCTACACTCTGTCCACCAGAGAAAGCAGGATCTCCCAGTGGCCACACATTTTAATTCCACATCCCATTCCCATTCTGATATGTCTATCCACGGCCTCTTCTACTGTAAAGATGAAGCCACACTCAGGTTGGAGGAGCAACACCTTATATTCCATCTAGGTAGCCTCCAACCTGATGGCATGAACATTGAACGTTGACTTCTCAGACTTCCGCTAATGCCCCACCTCCCCCTCGTACCCCATCCAGATGAGGAATTTCTTTAACCAGTGGGTGGTGACTCTGTGGAATCCATTGCCACAGACAGTTGTAGAGACCACAACATTGGGTATATTTAAAGTGGATATTGGTAGATTGTTGATTAGTAAGAGCATCGAAGGTTATGGGGAGAAGCAGGAGAATAGGATTGAGGGGAAAAATTAGTCAACTATAATTGAATGGTGGAGAAGACTCAATGAGCCTCTTGGCCTAATTCTGTTCCTGTGTCTTATGGATTTACGGTCTTATATATGGAGAACAGTATAAAATCCCAGGCAGTTTGCTTTGTAATGTTTTCTTAAATGAAGACTACTGAGTAAATAGAGTGTTTATTATAAATAAATAATATTTAATTTATAAGCATATTTAACAAAACACAAAATGTCAGCATGTAAGTAAACATATATAGGAATTAAATTTGCAATTTGACTCCAAAGACAGATTATGACACTTGGGAAAGCAAATAATGGAAATCAGGCATCTCCCCTGCATATTTAGTTTTATCCATTATTCAAAATAAACTAGCACAAGCATACTGAACCAAGTGGCCAACTTCTCAGCTTTAGGATGTGACAACACTGGACAGCAAAATTTTTCAAAAATGTTGCTTCTTCAGAATTTTTTTTTTGTTTATGATAGACCGCTTGATGCTGAACACAATATAATTTCAGACTACTTGTATCACGTAGGAATTTGGAGAAACAAGAAATTAACTTTTATTGAATATAATGTGCTTAATTCATAATGGTGCTGACACTTTGCAATAGCTCAACTAAACTAAAAAAATCAAGCAACAGACACAAAGTGCTGGTGGAATGCAGCAGGCCAGGCAGCACCTATAGGAAGAGGCACAGTCGATGTTTTGGGCCGAGACTCTTCGTTAGGACTCTTCCTCGCGTGAGCTAAAAAATGTTTTGTTGATGATTTTCATTTGTACTCAGTGCCTGAGGCTTCTCACTTCAGCCTGCATTTATGGATTCCAGTTGCTCTGATAACATTTCTCTATGACCACAATGTCCTGCTGAAACCTTTCACCATGCTCACCACTGACAGTTCCAAGATTTCCAGGGAAGAAGTCTAAATGGGAATACAGACGTGTTGCTCTTCATAGTTTTGTATGCTTAAAGCATGTTGTCAACCAGCTACATGTAGTTTGGTGCTCTGTAGTTGCCAAGAAAATTTCCAACAACATCCTTGAATGCCTTCCATGCGATTTTTCTCTGATCCCAATGGAAGTTCTTCGAATTGCCTATTCGAATGACCTGTTTGATTTGTAGACCAACAAAAATGCCTTCCTTAACCTTGGCATCAATTATTCTGATTTGAATTTTAAATTGAAATAACATATAGGCGTTTTTTTTTAAAAATGGTGCATGATAGGGAAAGTTCATGGTAATTTTCATAATCAGCTGCCCAAAATTCATGTATTCAGGAAGCAACGTCTTTGTTGTCCAGTATAGTAGTTCTCTGAACGTTCCAGAGTGATGATCATTAGCTCGGAACCAAGAAAAGTTCAGTTGAAGCTTGAGCAGAGGAATCAAAAAACATTGCGAGCTAATTGAGCTTAATTAACTTAAGCTTACTTTTCTTGGGAACTGAAAAGCAAATTAGCAGAATCTATTTTGAGCTTTCTTTTAGCATCAGATTCTCATGTATGGGGACCTATAGGGTATCTTGCTTTTTATTCAGTTTTCTGAAAATGCTGTCACCACTCTTGGTCACCCAGCCCTGGATCAGTGAATATGCATCTAATTTCAGGCCTGTCAGGTCATGAGGGGTTCCAGCTAGTACATACACAGCCAGTGCTATGACTATCTTGCACCAATGGAACCTACTGCGTGCAGCCTGTCAGAGATGCGTGAGATGTTTCCAGATGAGGAAATTTCAGGCTGCCAGTTGCAAAGGGTGGATCTTTGTGAAGAGCCCTTACATAGACCAGTGATATCCATTCCAACACCTGTGGAAAGATTTAAAAAAATTCCATCTCTTCCGGGCTAGGAGGAACTTTGAAACCAATATCTGGAACCATCTGGAACCGTACTCTGGAACCATCTTAACAAAGCAAACTAAATAGTTTCCTGTACATTAAAAAATTTGATATATGCCAGAATGAAAAATATCCTTAAGTATTACGGACAAAAATGCTTGCTAAAGATGTTTTGACTTGGGACGAGTGCAAAAAAGTGTCTCTTACATTGAGGTGTAGCTGGGAGTGCCATCTGGTGCTCTTGTACGGGACCTGAGACCTGTTCATTCTATCTGCTCATGCCACTGCCATCAACCGCCACAACCAGTTGTGTAATCAACGTACCTATCTCTTGTTAGTTTGACTAGGCTGAGACTATGTACTTCAACTGAAATGCTCCTAGATTTGCATCACATACATACGTCCTGCACCTAATAAAGTTGCCACTTGGTATATATTCATGGTACCCATCCACTTCAAGGTACAATGTTTTGTACATTTAGACATGCTCTTCTGCACACCACTGTTGTAACACATAATTATTTGAGTTGCTGCCGCCTTCCTATTAACTTGAACCCATCTGGCCTTTTCCTCTGACCTCTCTCGTTAAGAAGTCATTTTCACCCACAGAACAGCAGTGCACTGGAGGTTTTTTCTTTTTTGTTTTTCACATCATTTTCTGTAAACTCTAGAGACTATTGTGTGTGAGATTTCCAGGAGATCAGCGGTTTCTGAGATACTCAAACTACCCCATCTGGCACCGACAATCATTCCACATTCAAAGTCACTTAGATCACATTTCTTCCCCATTCTAATGTTTGGTCTGAACAACAACTGAACCTCTTGACCATGTCTGCATGTCTTTATACATTATGTTGCTACCACATGATTGTCTCATTGGATGTTTGCTTTAACAAGCAGGTGTGCAGGTGGTTGTCGAGTGTATCATTGTTTTTTAACAACATTAACATAATTTTAGATATACAGCATAGAATAGGCCCTTCTGACCCACCAAGCCACACCACCCAGCATTGCGCCTAATCATAGGACAACTTAAAATGACCGATTAACCTACTACCCAGTACATATTTGGATTGTGGGAGGAAACTGGAGCACCTGGAGGAAACCCAAACATACAGGGGAAGAACAGACAAAACTTTCTTACAGAGGACACTGGAATTGAACTCTGAACTCTGACACCCAGAGCTATAATCGTGTTGCACTAACTGCTATGCTACCGTGGCACCTGACTTTTTAAATGTTGTTTATGCAAATAAGTGAGTACTATAGAAGATTGCACTCCTGGGTCATTTTCAAAAAGGGATGTAAATGCATTGATTTGCTATAGATGTGTGTGAGGATCTACCAAATTACATTCATCCAATATGTGACTTACAAATTTTCAAAGCCAGACAAAAATAAAACATATAGAATATGCCATTGCCTGTTGTGTGTTATAGAAAGCCTTTCTAAGTAAAGCTGACCAGATAAATAGTAACATAGAAACATAGAAAATAGGTGCTGGAGTAGGCCATTCAGTCCTTCGAGCCTGCACCGCCATTCAGTATGATCATGGCTGATCATCCCCAACTCAGAACCCTGTACCTGCCTTCCCTCCATACCCCCTGATCCCTTTAGCCACAAGGGCCATATCTAACTCCCTCTTAAATATAACCTATGAACTGGCCTGATCTGTTTCCTGTGGCAGAGAATTCCACAGATTCACCACTCTCTGAGTGAAGAAGTTTTTCCTCATCTCAGTCCTAAAAGGCTTCCCCTTTATCCTTAAACTGTGACCCCTCGGTCTGGACTTCCCCAACATCGGGAACAATCTTTCTTAGAATTTTATACGTTTCAATAAGATCGCCCCTCAATCTTCTAAATCCCAATGAGTATAAACCTAGTAGGCAACAATATTAATTTGTTTTTTTTAGAGAGATACAGTGCAGAATAGGCCCTCTGGCCCTTCAAGCTCTGCCGCCTCAGCAACACCTGACAACCCCGTTTTAACCCTAATCTAATCACGGAACAGTTTATAATGACCAGTTAACCTACCCGGTACGTCCTTAGACTGTGGGTGGAAACTGGAGCACCTGGGAAAAACCAGCACACTCCACAGGGAGAGCGTATAGAGACTCGTTACAGAGGGTGCCAGGAATGAACTCTGAACTCTGAACTCTGTAATAGTGCCACATTAAGCGCTATGCTACCATGGCACCACTGTCTTTTAAATAGAGATATTTGTCGTAAAATCCTGTAGTTTGATGAGATATTTCCTATTTCTCCACAGTTATTATGTAAAATGTCTTTCTCTTTACTTTTTCCTGTTCCTAGTTGGTGAATGATTTTCTACTTTCTGGGAAAGGCAGTCTGACAGAGTACTTGCCATGAGTCCATCATTGGTCTTTTCCAAGAACTGCATACAAATCATGGACTTGCTTATCTTCTGATTTCAATTACTGTCCCTGGGGTAAGTGTTTCACCGTGCCAATCTGGCTCAGTAAACTCTTTGTGTTATGAATCACTGTGGAAGCAGGAAAAGAGGAACTCGCATCATATCACTCTGACGATGCAATATGCCTGTTTAGTTGTATATATAGATCATTCTTTTGGAGGAATAAACTGCAACAAAATCCTCCACTAATACTTTGGTTAATGCCTGATTAATACACGACCCATTCAAGTATTTTATTCTAATTATCTGAGAGTAAGAAACTAAATTTAGGCTAATAAAGCTAAATTGAAACAGTTATAGTTTGTATTTTTAATCCCAGAAGTAAAGCTAAAATTGAACCAGGCTTCAAAATTGTCAGCATGAGAGGTATTGAGGCACCTTAAAACACAAGTCACCAGTACAAAGCTCTGATCTCTGCCTGTTCAGAATGTCAATGAGCTGAGTTCCCTTCAGCTGAACAGCCAAAATGCTTGGCTCAGCTTTGTTAACATTCCTCCTATGTTAGGCAAACCTAACCCAATTAGCCCAGAAAGAAAGAGATGAAGATGTCAGCGTTAGTGGTAGATTGCCCAAGAAATTAAAGCCATGGTTAATGCCGTCTAGGCAGATTAAGCAAACTCTGTACCGGCAGAATCCTTGATTGTTCTAGTGTGGCAGATAAATAAGAAAAAGAACTGCTGCTTTCTAAATGAAACATGAAAGACTTAACGTGGTTATACAATGGGTAAATTAATGGTGCGACATAAAACAAATACAGATGCTAGACCCATCATAACTAATTGCACTAGAGGTTGTACCAATTACTCTAAGAATGAACAGATTAAGATTTTATTAAAATCTTTCTTTAGTAAGTACACTCTATTTGTTCAGCAGAAGAAAGACCCAGATGCTCTAAATTTGACAATTTGTGCTTAATGGCAGCACTAGGCACATATGAAAACAGATGGGATTCTATTCAGATGGAAACCATAGCTCTTAAGTCTGATGAGGTATCAACTGTGTGCTGTGCTGATCTCCATCTCCTTTTGGCAAGAAATGTTAGAGTGAACATGAAGAGGATGTTTTCTATAGTGGAGTAAATCTAGGAACAGAGGGCACAGCCTCAGAATACAAGATCATCCCTTTAGAACAGAGATGAGCAGGATTTTTTTCTAGCAAAAGGGTGGTGAATCTGTGTAATTCATTGCCACAGATGACAGTGGAGGCCAAGTCATTGATTATACTTAAACAGAGGTTGATGAGTTCTTGATTAATAAGTGTGTCAAATGTTACAGGGAGAAGGCAGGAAACTGGAGTTGAGAAAGATAACAAATTAACCATGATGGAATGGTGGAGCATACTCGATAGTTGGAATGGCCTAAATCTGCTCCACTGCCTTATGGCACTGCAGACAGCATTGTGTTGATACAGTGCCTGCAGAGTAAATTTGTTTGCCAAAAAACAAGACAGATTTGAGCATTCGGTGCTTCAGTGTTGATTCATTGCTCAGACAGAACAGTATATTTTCAGCATGAGACAAGCTAGTTTGTATCAGTCATTTTGCTTGAACGAGCTCATTTGAGCCAATAATCCAGCTAAAGTGATGGAAGTCACCCAGCAGAAGCAAACAGTCAGACTGAAGGACTGGCCTGCTTCTCAAATCATTCACAAATCAGCACAAACTCACATGCCATTGATTGATACTTCTTTTTAAATAATAGGTGCAGTTGCCAAAATAGGTTATGTGGCTTGCATAAGTGAAACAACTTATTATTAAACGTTTTCAGATTAATTCAATTCACAGACTTAATAAAGGATGTGTTTAGCTGATCATGAGTTCTAGGAATTGGTTTACCACAGAAGCTGGTTTTAATGTACCCTCATTAGGTTCTTTTAAGACTTCCTAAATGCAGCATCCCTTCCGCTTCCTTTTTTTGGGGGTAAATTAATGGGTCATTCTGACTGGTTTGTCTCTTTTCTAGTTTTAGAAATGAATAAAGACTACAAGTATGGGATAGTGACCAACGCACATTATTTAGAATGTAATTGTGCCCTCAAAAATAAGGGAGTCAATTACAACTTGAATATCATCAGAGGCATCTTACTGCTATCCCCCAGAGGAGAAGTCATTACCCGTAGAGATCACATGCACATAGAGATACAGTAGACAGGAGATTGAGTGTCAGTTCCAACAGAAATGCAGGGAGTGGCATCAACCACTATTTACATCTTTCTGTCAATCTCACAAGATACTTTCGCTCCATTATTTGGGAGATATTGCAGAACACCCTCCTCAAATCTGCAGGTTGTCTCCAATCTAGTTTGCCTCACGGTGGAATGCAAGCCATGATCCAAACTAAGAGTTTACAAACAGCAAATCTCAGTTAAGAAGCGTCAAACAAAGTTGCATCGATACCCCAGAATGCCTCCAACAAACTACTTGCTGGAAAGTTAGGTGAGGAGCTTAGGTTCTTTTATGAGAAATGGAATGGAGTGGAGAGGGGACATGGTTTTGAAACTACTGTCTTCTCCATTTACTCCAGCTACCTCAGTGCCATGTGATCCTGGCTTTCAACCCCTTATTCTGACAGCAGACTAGGAGCTAGCTACAGGGTGGGGAGAGACAGCTGTTGACAGACAAGAATAGAATTATAAGGAGGGCAGTGTTTAAAACCGAAGGATGGCTCACAAGTGCTCAGGTAAGTTCGAGGAATAAGATATCAGGACACAGTGTGAAAAGAGGAAGAGAATATCTGTTCCTTCAGGTCTCACAAAGAAGAAGAAAAACAGTTCCTGATCGGACCCGCTCCATTATCAGGTGATCTTCCTGCTTTCTCACTGGTTGAAACATTTAGATCTCCCCTACTCTGACCACAGTTAAAAATTGCAATGAGGCCAGAGGCTGTCATTAACCCTAAAATGTATATCTAGTTTTAGGTGATCCCTTTTTCCTTACTCAAACCTAAAGAATCACCCAGAGCTCTCAGTGAGTGACTCACCTGGCCAGTTTCAAAACCCTGCCACCTGCTTTCTTTCAGAATCGATAGAATTTCACATAGATTTGGACATTCAAATTCAAAGAATATTAAAAGTGTGAAATTTGTTCCAGTTCGTTTATTTAATGATATTTTGTCTCAGTTGGAATACTCATTGGGGTCACAAGATTCTCACTGTATCTCAGTACGTATGACAACAACAAGCCAATACCAATAAAAGTTCTTCTGTCCTCAGGAAAGGTACTTTACATGATCATTGTGTGATAGGTTAGTACAGGTCGACCTTCACTAATCTGACTACCTGTAATCCGGTTCCTTCAATAATCCGCACTGATTTCAAATTTTCCGCACAACTGTAATTTCAGATTTTCCGGGCCACTGTACCAATCTGCTGCGCATTGTTTTGGTTGCGCTAGATCTGTTCACGTGTTGACGCGCTCTTGTAAGCACAGACAGGTGACTCCTGCTTGTTTTCCTGCATTTATTAATATCATTTGTGTGAGTCGCAGCCGCCCGTCTCACCCACCAGCGGTTGGGGTGCTGGCGCATGCTGGGCCGGTCCGCCTTCTTGCCCCCCCTGCCGGCAGTCGTGCACTGCCCTCCGGCGTCGCCCGGCCGGCACTCCATTCTCTTCTGCCTATGACCTCAGATCAGACGTGGTGACCCGCTGAACTTAAGCATTTTACTAAGCGGAGGAAAAGAAACTAACGAGGATTCCCTCAGTACCTGCAAGTGAAGAGGGAAGAGCCCAGTGCCAAATCCCTGGCCGCCTGACGGTCGCATGAAATGTGGCGTATAGAAGACCTCCTTTCTCCGACTTCTGCTTCTGACAACCCCACACTTGCAGACATGTAACTTTGCCTGAAGGTATATTAAATGTCTCACTTTAGAAGTGGAAGTACTCAACTGTTCTGTACAAGTTAATTCCTGTACATTTACCTGCACCCTTTATTTTATTTGTGCCATTACAGTATATTACTTTATTAAAATTTCACATGCTACTCATTTAATATTTCTGTTTCATTATTATCTAACGTACTGATTTACATGAGTCACCTCTTTCTCCCTTACTAGGAGAGAGAGAGAGCCTGCAGCATGTCAAACTATTGGGTGAACAATGTAGTCTTTGGGTAACTGCAAGTCTGTGTCTTTGCTATTGCTTAGCTCACACTTCAGTCCTGGTAGTGGGTGCGCTTTATTTTTTGCCGGTAGGGAGGGGAGATTGTTGCTCGCTGCTGCTTACACGTGGGAGGGAGGGGAGTGGGGAGGGAACTTAAGGGTTCTAACATTTAACTTGTCCTTCATTCTTTGGGGCACTCCTCTGCTTTCGTAGCTGGTTGCGAAGAAAAAGCATTTTAGGATGTATATTGTATACATTTCTCTGACATTAAATGAACCTGTGAATCCTTTGATATTTTAAAGGTATGATGAGGCGGTTAGGCGGTATGATCCTTCTGTAATTCGGCATTTTCACTAATCCGGCACTCCTCAGGTCCCAATGGTGCTGGATTATAGAAGTTGACATGTATATACTTAGAGCTAGGTCCTATCACTATGGTATTCTACCTCCCATGAGCCTTGGGATTTTTTTGTGAACTGCAGCAGTTGAATACACATGAGGAAATTTGAGAAAGCAATTGGTCATGGGAGAGATTGCTAGGTGTTATTAGAAAGAGATCGGGGGGCGTTGATATCGGATT
Source organism: Mobula birostris (assembly GCF_030028105.1). Lineage (NCBI taxonomy): Eukaryota > Metazoa > Chordata > Chondrichthyes > Myliobatiformes > Myliobatidae > Mobula > Mobula birostris. Next base: position 29,734,004 of record NC_092375.1, on the reverse strand, counting down.
GGGACGTTGAGGGGTGCACCACAATTGATTGCTGTGTGAAGATAAGAATTATAACCATGTGAGTTTAAGATACAGTGATGAGTTGCATTGAAATCGCAATTACATCATAGATGCCCTCAAAGAGGTCTACAGGAAGGACTAGGTTTTTATTTTAAGGATGTTTAATAGTAGCTATTTCCTTGGACTATACCCCATAAGCTATGGCCTGCTAGGCACATCCCCTTCAGATAAACCAAAGCTGGTGTCACTTTTTCAGTGAAGCCCCTGTTTTGATACGTGACCAACTGAGTCTTTGAATCACAAAGACAGGAGTGATTTTGCAAGAGTACTATCCAGCTCTGAGTTGCCATTGCACAACTCTGGATATCTCTGTCCATTAGTGCATTTAATGCACAGGGAATCCAAATGCAATAAAGTACACAATCACTGTTTCCGATCTGGACCCAGACCTCTGACTGCTCTCCCAACCCCTCTAGAGTGCTCTGCAGTGATTAACCCTGGAATCAAGGAAGATATATAACATTTTGGAAACACCTGTCCTCAACCTTGGGTATAGAATCCCCCATAACAAATGTTTTCCTGCTTTTTCTATTGCCTCCCTGCACAGCTTAAGAACATTCCATATGTACACCTGGTCATCAAAAGTAATCTAGTAGGAAGGCCACAAATCAAGTGGAAGGCAACAGGAAGAGAAAACGGAAAGAAATCGTGATTAAGTGTCTTAAATACTAACTCATGAAAACTAGAAAGAGGGACAAACTACTGAAGTTAAAGGCTTCCATCTTGTTGACAATTTAGGAATGAATAAGTTATACAGGAGAATTCAGCAGAAAGGACTTTGATTACACCCCAACTGTTGGGTTAGGAATGTCAGTCACAAGAATGGTTACAGTGAAGTACAGCAGAGGTCTGACTGCTTTTGGAATATAAGAAATACAGCAATGAATTTACTAACTCATTGTCATGAAATCTATTATCCAAGTGATTACACACATGTTGAATGAATGGAATCATAGGCACAGTATTTATGTCAGAACTTATAGATGCAGTGGTTCTTTCACTTTGTCATATTGTGACTGTAGTTTGTTAATTTTTGCTTTTGCATACTGCAGAGCTTCCATTGTCTTCAAGAAGCTTTTCTGAAGGAATTTACAAAGAGATGCCACATCTTCTAAAACATCATTAAGGACAGTTAATGCTACTCAATATTGCAGATTGGTCAAAGTCTTCAGGCAGTAGTTGCAGATTGGATCGTTACATTCATTAACTTGCTCTTTGCAATACTGGATCAAAACTTCATAATTCCTCATCAATGTCTTGACAGCCACTTTATTTTGTTTAGTGGTCTAAATGACACAACATCACATTCTGTGATATTAGCTAGTCCCAGCTGCACAGCAACAAAAACTACGTGCACGGAAGCATTTCAGTTACTGCACAGCCACGCACCTGTGAAGCTTAGAGGGAACAGTGCCCTTCAATCCCATTCTCCCACTTAGTTCCTGCAATCTATTCCTCCACAAGCCTAGCTTGATTCTCCTACCAAATTCACAGTTGATCTACCAGCATGATTTTGGAACGTGGGAGAAAATCATGGCATCTTGGGGAAAACCACAGAGCCTCTGGAGGAACATGTGCACAGACAGCACCAGAAATCAGGATCAAACCAGCTCTCTAATGCTATTGCTCCCACCATTTTCTTACTCTACCGACATGGGTGCTTTCGGATAAAATTTGCTCTTTGATGGATAACTTAAAACACGTATGTGAAGTTTCCAGAGCAGATAAGTTCTGAAAGGAACATCGTGAGAGACAAAAAAAAAGTTTTGCTCTGCATTACTGGTCTAAATTACATACAAAAATACACTCAATTGCCACTTTATTAAGTACCTCCAACTGAACTTCTGCAGCGGACTGCTAGTTGCTCCAAATTCCAGCGTCCGCAGTCTCTTGTGTCTCCTAAGCAATTATCTGTTTTCTTAATTCTTTTCTGATAATCTTAGGTAATAAAAACTCCTAGTTTATTGACTATCCTCAGCAAACACATTTTCAGCCTTCCTTGCTGCATTTGAACCTTGTCTTTTTAAGGCCAGGGATTAAGACAATGCGTCCTTGGGCAATATCATAGGTATGTGTATTTCATTGGCCTCAGTGAACAAAACACTTGCATTCTTGTTGGTGCCCTTCTTAATCACTTTAAGAAAACTTCGAGGTAAGGAAACAATTTGAAGTGTAGTCACTGCTATGACAGATATCTGCACACAGAAAAATCCCAGAAGCAGCAAAATGATAACAATGGATAATATGATGCTTTGATGTTGTTAAAGAAAGGGTAAAGGTTGACCACAATTATTCATATGGTCTACTTCAAAACAGTAACATTTCATTTTTGTTTTTGTTTTGGCATGAGGGAGCAGTGTGGGACTTAAATTAATGTCTCAGCTGATTACATACCCAGTAAAACAGCAGAACTGACAGTGCTATTCTGTATGGGCTTGGATTTCCATCCTCAAGTCTCTGGAGAAGGATTTGAACCCAGGACCTTCCGAGTTCAAGGTAGAAGTGTCAACATCTGAACTGATTTTGAGCGGGCACATAACAAAATGCAACATCATAGCCTTTGACTATCGAGAAAAAGGGAGTTCAAAGACCAAGACCTCAAAATTGGCACAGGTCTACCAAGTGTGCTTTATTCCCAAATGGCTGTATGAATTAGAATACGGACAACCTCTATCAAACCACTAGAAAAGAACCATCAACACAGTACCTGCAAAATTCTCCAATCCACTGGCAGCATAGGCAGATGAATGTCAGACACCTTGCTCTTGCTACATCCCAATCATTGAGGATCTGACTACATTCATTGAAGTCTGAAGTGGAGGTTGAAGAATGTGTGTGTGTATGTGTGTTCAGGGTGTGGGGACATAACTGACATCAGACACCTAAAATATTCACTCTACTCCCAGCTATATCTCAGCAAGAAGTATCCACAGGGACAAAGAAAAGATTTCAAGATATCCTCCTTGACCTGTAGGAGTCTAATGCTCAAGACTATTCTAACTAGTATCCAGGGAGACATCAAGCAGTTAGAAAGGAGCACCCAGAGCCAAAGTCAAAGTACAAAAGGTGTACAAATGTTAACTAATGAAACAACCCCTTCTGACAAACGCTTCCTGTCCCATCTGTGACAGTCGGTAGTTCCTGCACAGGACTCACTCATCGTCCCAGAATCCACAGAACTGAAGCAGAGCCGCATCTGAGATACTGCAGCAGAAGAAGAAGAAGAAGAAGAAGAAGAAGAAAAGATATACAGTAAGATTTTTTGGAAAAATGACAAGGTAGATGACATGAGGAGGTTCCTCCTGATTGGGGAGGGGGGTGGGGGGGGGAAATCCCAGAACTCAGGATAAAGTAAAAGTGATTTAAAACCATAGAACAAAGAGCAGAGAGCAGTCCAGCACAGGAACTGGCCATTTGGCCGCACTGTTGCGTCGAACCAATTACATTAATAATCAAATGGCCGTAAACTAATCCCCTCTGCCTACACAATGTCCATATCCTTCCATTTCCCTCCCATTCATGTGTCTATCTAAACGTCTGTTAAAGGTCCCTCTACCACCAGTCCAGGCACCCACCAATTTATGTGTAAAAAAACTGGCCACTGCACCCCCACGCCCACATCTCTAAAATTACACCCTCTCACCTTAGATATATGTCCTCTGGTCATTTCAACCCTTAGGAAAAGATATTGTCTGTATACTCTATCTATGCCTCTCATAATCTGATAAACCTCTATCAGGTCTCCCCTCAGCCTCCACCGCTCCAGAGAAAACAACCAATGTTTGTCCAACCTTTCATTATAGCACATGCCCTCTAATCCAGGCAGCATCATGGTAAACCTCTTCTGCGTCCTTTCCAAAGCTTCAACATCCTTTCTATAATGGAGCAACCAAAACTGTATGTAATACTCCAGATAAAGCCTACTCGAATTTTATAAAGCTGCAACATAACTTCCTGACTTGTGAATTCAATGCCTCAACTAATAAAGTCAAGCATGCCATAGGCCTTCTTAACCACCCTATTAACCTGTATAGCCACTTTCAGGGAGCTTCGAATTTGGACCCCAAGATCCCTCTGCTCATCAACTCTTACACAGAATATAGGACATAGAATAGTACAGTATAGTACAGGCCCTTTGGCCCACAATGTTGTGCTGACCCTTAAACCCTGCCTCCCATATAACTCCCCACCTTAAATTCCTCCATATATCTGTCTAGTAGTCTCTTAAATTTCACTAGTGTATCTAACTGTTGCCCTTACATTTGACCTACCAAGGTGTAATATTTCACATTTGGCCAGGTTAAACTCCATCTGACATTTCTCCACCCATATCTGTAACTGATCTATATCCCACTGTATTCCTTTCCTGTCGTCTACTATCCCCAACCCCATCAACCTCCATATCACCTGCAAACATACTAACCCACCCATCTACATTTTCATCCAGGTCATTTATATACATCACAAACAACAAACAGGTCATGACCACTTCTGTCCTCCAAGGGCAAGCCAGTTCTGAATCCAAACAGCCAATTCACAATAGATCCCACGCATCTTAATCTTCTGTATGAGCCTTCCATTAGGGACCTTGTCAAACATCTTGCAAAAATTCATTTGTACAACATCCACAGCTTGACCTTCATTAATCACCCTCATTGCCTTGTCTAAAAACACAATCAAGTTAGTAGCAAAGGACTTGCCCTGCAAAAAGCCATGTTGGCTCTCTCTAATTAGGGCATGGTTTTCCAAATGCTCATAAATCCTATTTCTAAGAATTTTTCCCAGTAAATTCCCTACCACTGATGTGAGACTCACTGGTCTGTAGTTTCCAGGATTATCCCTTGTCCCCTTCTTGAATAATGGAACACCCTTAGCTACTCACCAGTCTTCCAGGACCTCACCTGTGGCTAGAGACGACATGAAGTATTGGTCAAGACTCAGCAACTTCTTCTCTTGCCTCTCTCAATTACCTGAAGTATATCCCATCAGGTCCTAGGGACTTATCCACCTTAATCCTCTTCAAGAGACATAACACTTCCTCTTTTACCTCAAAATACCCTAGCATATCAATACACTCAGCACTGATCTCCTATCCTCTACACCCTTCTCCTCGGTAAATACTGATGTAAGGTACATATTAAGGATCTCATCCACATCCTCCACATCCAAATATTCTCCTCCTTCTCCCTGAGTAGTCCTACCCACTTTCCCTAGTTACCTTCTTGCTCTTAATGTATGTATAGAATGGGGAAGTATTTTCTCTCTTAAGATCATACAGCACAGAAAAAGGCCTTTGGCCCATAATATCCATGGCAACATTTTTGCCCATCTACTAAACCTATTTGCCAATATTGAGACTGAATCTCCTGGTGTATTGGGAATCTCTGTGATTCACTGTTTCAGAAAACTCTTGATGCTAACACTAAATATATTTTGGGTGGAGACACATAGATTTTTGGACTACAGATGAATGGAAGGTATTGTACAAGAGGTAGGACAGGGGAACTGAGGTCAACTATTTTATCAGTGCAATCTGATTGAATAGCAAATAAGGCCAAAGGGTTCCTCTAGCCTCGGCTTTTGTTCTTATAACTTGTTTTCTGAAACAAAAGAATACAGCTCTGAACCCAGAAACAGGAAATGGTTCATGATTCTTTTCTTGCCTCAAACAATATATTTCAAAAGTTAGCTGGGAATTACTTTCATCTGTGCTAATAAATTGCTAGCTGTGCTTCCAATAGTTCACTGGAAAAGACGTAGCTAGCCGTTAGCTGCCAGCATTGCTGATTGTTTTCTCCTCTGGTACTAAATTTACAAGCTCACGCTCACCTCCAAGTGTGGGCACCAGAGGATTCACACCTATTAAGTGGTTGACCAGTATGACTTAAGTCACCATTTCCTCTGCTGTGTTCATGCTTGCAAGAACAGGTTAGAGGTTTGTGTTATAAAATTCTGGTATTGCTGGGGCTGTTGGCTTTGCTGATGCAGGACAAGCCATGAAGAGATGTGATGTTGGTCACAGGAATGCTTCTCAACAAGTGGACCCACCTTCAAAGGCATAAACATAGAAAAGTGCTGGAAAAAAACCCAGCAATATCATAAAAGATCCCATCCATTCTGCTCATGGACTGCTGGTCCTACTCCCATCAGGGAAGAGGCAACACAGCAACAAGCCATGACTACCAGGCTCAGAGTCATAGAGTGGAAAAGGTCAGAAACAGGCCTCTCGGCCCACTTAGTCTGTGCCATAATTATTTAAACTGCCTACTCCCACTGACCTGCAATGGGACCAGAGCCCTCCATACCCCTACCATGCATATACCTATCCAAGCTTCTTGCCTCCAGTCAGAGAGGTAACCATCTACTACCACTCTTTGGCTTCTCCCACAAAGACAATGTCTAATCCAGTTGACTACCACATCTTGAATGCTGAGTGGCTGAACCTTCTTGACCAACCTTCCATGCAGGACCTAGTCAAATGCCTTACTAAGGTCCATGTAGACAACATCAACTGTTTTGCCTTCATCAACTTTACTGGAAACCTCCTCAAAAAACTCTGTAAGATTGGTTGGACATGACCTTCCAAGTATGAAGCGATGCTGACTATCCTTAATCAGTCCATGTCTATCCGATCCCTTAGAATACCTTCCAATAACATTCCCACAACTGATGTCCGACTCACCAGCCTATAATTCCCTCTTTATTTTTAGAGCCTACTTTAAACAGCGGAACATTGGCTATTCCCCAATCCTCTGGTACCTTTCGTGTTGCTAAGGACGATTTAAATATCTCGACAATTTCTGCACTTGCCTCCTATAGGGTCTGAGAGAACACCTCGTCAGGTCCTGGGGGTTTATCCACCCTGATTTTCTTCAGGATAGCAAACTCCTCTTCCGCTGTAATCTGTACAGGGTCCATGAAGTTGATGCCATTTTGCCTAAGTTGTAAAGGTTCTGTGTCCATCTCGTGAGTAAATACAGATGCAAAAAAATTATTTATCCATCCCTCACCAGGAAGCCTCAAAGCTCTCCATTTTTTTCTGGACCACCAGACCTAACCTGTTCTCCTCCACCACCACTCTCCTTTGCCTAGCGGAACTTGCTCTCACTCTAAATAATTTCTCCTTTGGCTCCTCCCACTTCCTTCAAACATAAAGTGTAGCCACTCACATGGGTCACAACCATTGCTGCTGTTTGTTGACTACACGGAACAGTCTATGTTCCAAACCTACTCTGGTGACCATCCCGCCCTTTTCCTATGCTACATTGATGCTGCTTCCTGCACCCATTTCATCATGGTGATCCAATTTTCCTCTTGGCTCCAATCTCCTGCCTTCTCCCTGTATTCCTTCATGCCTTGGCCAATCAAGAATCTATCAAACTCTGCCTTAAATATACATAAATATTTGGCCTCCACAGCTGCCTCTGGCAAAGAGTTACACAGATTCACCACTCTCTGACTAAAGAAGTTCCTCCTCATCTCAATCTAAAAGGATGCCCCTCTATTCTGAGCATGTCACCTCTAGTCTTAGACTCTTCCACCAGACAAAACATCCTCTCCACATCCATTCTATCAAGGTCTTTCAACATTCAATAGGTTTCAATTATGTTACCCCTCATTCTTCTAAATTCCAGTGAATACAGACGCAAAGCCATCAATCGCTCTTCATATGACAGGCCATTCAATCCTGGAATCATTTTCGTGAATCTCCTTTGAACCCTCTCCAGTTTCATTACAACCTTTCTAACATAAGTGGTCCAAAACTGTTTACAATACTCCAAGTGAGGCCTCACCAGTGTTTTAAAAAATTTCAACATTACATCTTTGCTTTTATATTCTAGTCCTCTTGAAATGAAGGCTAACATTGCACTTGCCTTTCTCACCCCAGACGCAACCTCCCAATTAACATTCAGGGAAATCTGCACAAGGACTCCCAAGTCCCTTTGCATCTCTGTTTTTTGTATTTTCTCTCCATTTAGAAAATAGTCAACTCTTTCATTTCTTCTACCTAAGTGCATGACTGTACACTTCCCAACACTGTATTCCATCTGCTATTTTTTGCCCATTCTCCTACTCTGTCTAGGTCCTTCTGTGGCCTCTCTACTTCCACAGAACTAGCTGCCCCTCCACCTATCTTCATATTGTCTGCAAATCTTGCAGCAAAGCCATCAATTCCATCATTCAAATCATTGACATATAATACAAAAAGAAGAGGTCCCAATACAGACCCCTGTGGAACACCACTAGTCACCTTCCTGTTAAAGTTACATTATGTACAGATATTCCTGTACCTAATGTCACTTCAGGCAGACACTAATTTGTATTTGTATTTATTGTGCGTTTTATTGTGTCCTTTATGTTTAATGTGTTTTTTATGCTGCATCAGATCTGGAGTAGCTGTCCTGTACACTTCTATACTGACAGATGCCACTTAAAAATCTTGAATCTTTAATCTGGCACAGCAAACATGGTCAAGTATAGCAAAGGGTTATGGCTGAGTGAATGACCAGAGCAGACTGAGATCTGGAATGTGGCAAAAATCTATTGAATTGCTTATGGCAGTTCTCAAGAAATCATTTAGTCCATCACACATTCTCCTCTTCCCTGGATAAAGACTAGAAAGAAGGTGACGTGCCTGAAAAGACTGTAAACATAAATCTAGAGCACAACATGCTCTTCATATAGAATGTAATTTGTACTGGTGCAATCATATCAGAATGATACTATTGATTCATCCCAAAGCCTTTAAATTACATTGAAGGGACAGTGACTGAAACTCATAAGAACTCAACTTCAAAAAAAAATGTTGGCAATGAAAATACAATGTAATAACTTACAGGAAACATGGGGTGTCTTATAAACAAAGAGAAATTTGAAACACCTGCAGAAAGAAATAAAATTTGAGCTTCATAAACAAAGGGTGTCAAACCAATTTTATCACAGAACTGTTACAGCTAATTTCACCATAGAGCTGTTCTAATTTGTAGCATTGAATATCCAGCAGGCAATCTGATAAGCCTTGATATAACAATCTAATTTTATCCCTTTTTAATATTGTAATTCTCAATATTGTCTTTTATTCAGTGCATCTTTGATGTTAGTAACTAGGTGGTAATTATTCATGATCAGATGTTGGACTCACAGAACACTCTGATACTTGTCTGAGCCCCCATGATTTATATTTTTTTATGTCTACTAAGTTTATTTCATCTACATTATTCTCTATTTTTGAAGGTAAATAAGCCTCACTGGTGCAAACTTGCTGGGACAAGCCAAATTGCTTTTGCGAGTTAAGTATTCAATTTGACAGTGGCTATAATGGTTGGTACAAATCCCTTCTCTCCAGCCTGCTGTGCTCACACTTTCAATGTGCTGCAAGAGGGCTAGTGCGTGAAAATGAGGGAAAAAAAATAACTGGAAAGTAAAGTGTTCTTCCAAAATCATATCTCCTTTTTGCCCTTTGCAAATGGTGACAAATCTGTTGTTTATTTTCAGTATTTCCTCTTCTTATTATTGTCTGAAAGCTGTCACTGTTGGAGTGCATTTTCACCATGCACCAAAATGCTTACACTAACTGAGTGAAAATCCTGTTTGAAAAGCACCATGGAGGCATGAATCTTAAACACATCTGCCATTTCCACCTCCCCCACTCTCCACCGACATAACGATTCATTTGAATTGTTACCAATCATCATTTCTGTTGCAGCCTTACTCTGAAAATTGCCCTTTAAAGTTTATTTTGGGTACTGCTATTTTTCTTTAACTGTAATGTAGCTTGAAAAATAATGGTGTTATTTACCAGGCATACAAAAATAATAATAATAATTAGCCATATTAAAGAAAATATACTTTCACATTTAAGTGCTTTAACAGTTATTTTCATGACGAAAGTGTTTCCACTCTGTTTTAAGCAAGCGTTGTTTTAAATTGTACTGTCTTGATTCAAGTGTTCACTGTGGTAGCCTATTAGTGAGAAATAGAACAGCAGCCAGCAGCCCCACTTGCACCTGGTGGGTGTCATCACAAACTCTATATTTTAATTATTAAAAATACTAATTATATTTACCAACATGATTGCAAAATATGAAATATGATTGTTGAGAAGTTTTAAAAATATTTTTTTTAAATAAAGCACATATACTCGTTCCGAAAGAGCCTGCTCGTTGGAAGGAGAATGTAATATTCTCTGTGTAAAAGCTAACAATCACACACATGTTAATTTTCAACTTGTTTTGTCTGTTATTGATTGTGTGCAGAGCCTCTCAGATGAGCCCAATCACACATTTGGATGTTGCTGTATTGCACAAACATTGAGGGGTGTCCTCTCTAATTTGCAGCTCCCTTGAAGCTTTGAAGCAGCAGATTTGTTTGATTATGATGTGTGGTTTCTACAGCCCTCTGGACACCACTATATGCCCGCTGTTTAGAAAGTGCCAGTGACACTCTATCTACGGAAGACAAATGACAATCGATATACTGTCAGAGGACAAATATACCTCCCCTGGGTCCTAGTGTCCTAATTTCAGCTAGGTTGCAGATATTATGTGGATGTCTACAAAGCAGTATACCACTTAGCAGGAAATTTACATTCAGTGGCCATTTTATTAAGTACACCTGTATACCTGCTCGTTAATGCAAGTATATAATCAGCCAATCATATGGAAGCAACTCAATGCATAAAAGCATGCAGACTTAGTCAAGAGGTTCTGTTACTACTCAGACCAAACATCTGAATGTGATCTAAGTGACTTTGACTGTGGAATGATTGTTGGTGGCAGATGGAGAGGTTTGAGTATCTCAGAAACTGCTGATCTCCTGGAATGTTCACACACAGCAGCCTCTAGAGTTTACAGGGAAAGCATCCAATGAGTGGCAGTTCTGTGGGAAAGGGCTCCTTGTTAATCAGAGGTCAGAGGAGAATGCCCAGGCTGGTTCAAGCTGACAGGAGGGCGACAGGAACTCAAAAAACTATGCGTTACAACAGTGCTGCACAGGAGAGCATCTCTGAATGCACAACACATCGAACCTTGAAGTGGATGGGCTCCAGCACTATGAACATACACTCACTGCCACTTTATCAGGTACAGGAAGTTTTGAATAAAGTGGCCACTGAGTGCACTTGTGCATGATCAGGTTAAGTGTTTGAATGTTTTAATACTTTAATCATGATCATGCTTATACGTACATAATGATAAATTCAGTGGTGTCTGGTATGTAATAAAAAGAACAGTTCACTTTTGAAGGCTAAACGCTTTGATGCAGCTTAGCTCATGTAGCGAAGTACAATCTGAAGGCTGCAATCACTGTCATTCTGTGCTTTCATGAAATTGTAAAGCACTCTCTTAATCCAATAATAATGTCTTGACCTTGGCAGCAAAAGAAGTCTGCTCACCAAATTTATCATAATAACTGATTTAATCATTGCCTCAAAGACAGAGATAAAATACCACTAGTTGGTGACGTGGTGGAGTTTGTCTTTAAATCCTTGTCTACATCATTTCAATCCTGAGTCCTTTGGAGAACTATTCATACCGACAGAAATTTGTGCAGGTTTGTTCCCAGTTTGAAAAGGTACAACTTGTGTCCAGGAATGTTATTCCGTCTGCACCCAGAGGGTCACGAATTGCTTTTAATGATCAGGAGCAACATTTGTCACCTTTGCACTTTGTAATAATTATGTAACTGCTTCAACATGGCTACCCATTCTATAGTAGACAAATTAAAAAGATTAAGTAAAATAAATGTCTTAAATTATGTCTTGCTTTATAAACCTAAATGAAGATGATACTACTGTAACACACGTAAAACAAACTACATCAGCAACTTGTTTTTTTTAATTCACTGATAGGATGAAGATGTTAATGCCAGTGGCCTAATTGGCACTGAGCATTTCAGTTAGTTGAGCATCAACCATATGGGATGGCTCTGGAGTCACATATAGGTCAGACCGAATCAGAGTGGAAGATCTTCGCTGAATAGTATTACTTATCCAATCCTGTAATGTCAGGGTTATGATTCTTCTTTTTCTTAAAAAAAATGTGATTCGTTTCAGTAGTCATATAAAAATTCCACACATTCTGTGATTCAAGCTCATTGTCCAGAAGATTCAAGATTCAGGACTCAAGATTATTTAAGTGAGAATGAAACGATTGTTACTTTGGATCTGATGCAGCGTAGAAAAAACCACAATAAGCATAAAAACTCTATTCAAAAAGCACATTAATTATAAATGCTGATTAGCTTATATTCTTAGACTGATTGTATGTACACAAAGTGACATTAGGTACAGGAGTTCATCTACATTAGGTAACTCTGACAGGAAATGTTAAGTGGTGGCGGGGTGGCATGGATTTATGGGTGGAGCTGTCGATCAACTGGATGGCTTGATGTTCCTGGCATGGATGCTGCCAGGCTTCTTCCCTGATGGGAGTGGGACAACAGACCATGAGCAGGATAGGTAGGATATTTCTGGCCATTTTCCAGCGCCATTCTGCTCTGCTAGTCCAATATTTCTAGCTGTAAAATTATAACTGGTTCCTACATTGCCTATCTGTAAGTGATGATCGGTAAATTCTAATCTTTAGTGGAATTAATGCAGCCTAGAATGAAAAGTGTAAAGTTCCAAGGGGCTTTTTTAAAGATCAGGAAAGAGATGACAGTACAGGGAAAAAAGAGGATCTAGAAGAGAATTCCAGAGGCCAGTGACATTAATAAGGTGAGGTGATCCATACTATAACCTGGAGAGTGGACTATGTGTGCTGACATATAGGCTTGGTCCGGGCAATGGAGAAATGATAGAGTAAGACTATGGATGCACTTAAATATAAAGATTTTGATGTTCTGAAATGCTCTGGGGATTGGAAACTAACAGAGTTCAACAAGGATGTAAGTAAAAGTCAAGCTGTTCCAATTGATCCATTAGGGAAATCTCACTCATTTTCCTTTAAGCCATGCATTTAAATCGATTCATTGCGAAACCAAATACTTGCCAGCTCTTTCATTAAAGTACAAAAGAACTGAAAAAAAATCTGTGATTGCAGCATTTTTAAGAATGATATACAACTGATTTTCATTGTGGGATGTGAACGTCATTTGCCAGCATTGTCCACAGCCCCATCCCAAATACTAACTACTTGACCATTTCACAGACATGGTTCTAGAGTTGCAAATGCCCCAGACAAAGTAAGGCTGATAGTCTTTCTTCCCTGAAGAATGTCGTGACCAGATAGATTTTTGTTGCATTGTTATCCTTACTTATACTAACTTCTAATTCCAGATTTAGTTAATAATTTCATAGTATTCAAATTTATGTCTCTAAATGAATAATCAATGATTTAGGATATTAGACCAGTAAATGAACCATTCTGCTATCATAACTTGTAATGGCCTTGACTGATAATTGAGCTGTAATTGTTAAGGTGGAATAACACACAGATTATATAAGTTAACATGGAAAGCTACACTGAGTTCACAAATTTTGGAAAAGAACTTAGACAACAAGTATTATAAATTTGAATCAGTGAAATACGTGGGGATAAATGTTCCAATAAATTAACATGGCACTTAGACAAATGGATATTGACCAAAATGCTAACCCTGCCTTTTTAATATTTATACTTTAAAAAGTTAACTTATGAATATCAAACAGGAGAAAGTCTGCTGATGCTGGAAATCCAAAGTGACACACACAAAATAGCTGGAGGAGCTCAGCACGTCTGGCAACATATATGGAAAAGAGTAAACAGTTGGTGTTTTGGCCTGGAGACCCTTCTTCAGTACTGAGAGTCTGATGCTATCTGACCTGCTGAGTTGCTCCAGTATTTCGTGTGTTGCTTAACATTTAAATATATTTTATCTTCTAAACTCTAAGCTTCAAATCAAAAATTAGAATAATTTAGGAATTATTCCTAATTTAAATCTAATTTCTACAATGAACCCTTTCCTACTTTGATTAATTATTATAATATGTTTTGTTAGCTTTTCAGTGTAAAGTGACACCCATGATTAATTTAATCCTGTGATTCAAACTATACAGTTTGACTCTCACAATACCACAATATTTCCTTTGCCTAGTCTACTGAACAGGTGTTAAACTGCTCTCCCATTTGCCCACTCAAGGAGAGTCAAATATTGTGTGGGACGATTTTTAAAAGGGCCTTGGACAATGATCTCCAATCTTTGCTCGATATTTGTCTCCTATATCACTAAAGAAAAGCATATCTAGTTAATGACATATTGCTATTTTGGGATCTTGCTGTGTGGAGATACAAGAACTATGAAAACGGTTGATATAGACCGAGGATGTAAAATGTAATATATTGATGCAATTTTTATCTAACTTATAATACTTTTTTCACTGTAATCAACTCAAACAGAAGTGAATCAAATAGTTTTGACTCCAAAACTTCTTATCTTTCTTATTTGAAAGGGTAACATTATAGAAAAAAGTTTATGCTGTAGCAACAAATGATAACATACCTGCTGTAGTTTACCATCCTGTACATACACAAGTCTCATTTCTCATCTTGAAAATCAGCAAATGGTAATCAGTGTCTTACTAAACTATGTACTCTGCTTTCCATCCTCAGTCAATACATTCATCTTCAGTGACTTCAACCTATGATTAAGTTCACCTGTATACACAGCCCTCTTACAATCTCTCCTAACAATTTTTTGAGTTTTGATGGCATCACAATTTATTGAAGGAAATAAAAGGAATTATCATTTTAAACTCCAATGAGCACAGAGGCCTACAAGCTCTGAACCATATGTGAAATTATAATGGATATACTTTTCTGATTTCTTTAGAAAATAAACAATCATTTTGCTGATAGAAGATTTTAATGATGTTCAAAAATATGCAAATAATCCAAATTTAAGATCTAAATTGAATGCAATCTAGCCCCTAATATGAATTATGGAAAAGACCATAGGGTCACCAGCCCAGTGAAGCAGTTCAATGGAAATTAGAAACTGTAAGCAAGAAGCAGATACACATGTAACAAACTATTTGATTATGATTACTTACACTCATAATTATATGAGTGAAGGTAATTGTGCCTTTAAAAGCAGCATTTTCAGAATAAGGGTCAGTATTGTAAAATTACACACAGCTAAGTCAAGATGCCAGATAAAATTCCAGCTGTTTATCCCAATCTCTAAAGTCCAATACTCAGCATACTGCTAATGGTGGAGTTTATTGTAGAGTAAGGTAAACACCCCACAAAGTGCACACTTGTCTTTGTAAGTTTACAACTTAAGAATTTTAAAAAATTCTCTTATCAACGCTGTTATAAATTTGTTTTAAAATGGATTGCTGTCCCTTACTTTTATTGAAGAGTATCATTTAAAATGTAATCTTTTTATAAATCAACTGACTAATAATTTGTTTAAAACCATAACACAATAATTTTCAACTGAAAATCTTAAAAGCTGTGTACCTGTATTGTAAAACTTTATTTTCATGCCAAACATATCTGAAAGAACACAGACACACTTTGAGTTAAAATTGACCAGGAACCAGAACCCAAGAAATAAATACTCTTGGCATTGTTGTGACAGATTATCTTTTGTTTCAAAAACTTGTGTACCGCTTCCCACGGAAACCTCGATTTGAAATTGAAAAGAAATAAAAACTATACAAGGGACCATTGATGAATTATTGATGTAGTGCAACAATTAAGAAATAGAGGTAGAAAGAAATTCTGCACTTCTCAGAAGATGGAATTTAATTTACAGACTTAGTCAAAAATGTTATTTCAGAGATATTCAGAAGTAGTGTGATTCCTGGCTATTGTATATAACTGCAGATACTTACAGGGAGGTAAAGAAAAAATATTATTTAATAAAAATGTAGCATTGCTCATTTAAAAATAAACTTCAGACCAGTGTCAGGCTGAAACATAAAATGTCATTTGTTTCTTCCCCAAGTTGGTTTTCATGATAAGTTGAGTGTGAAGGCAACTCAAGCAACTTACAAAAAGGATAATTAATATCTCAGAGAGTGTTAGAACCCTGAAGCCAACCTTTTGAAAATATATAATTAAAGATTTGTTTTAAAATGCATCGAGATTCTTAATTAAAAAGAGCCAATTACGGCACAGTTTCTGAATTGTGTGCAGCTGTGTGGAAAAACCTGGGAAGATATTGCAATGTTGAGTTATGCAAGCTTTAAAGATTAGGCCAGCAGGCTTGATGCAGGTCTGCTAAAAGCTTGGTTTCTGATAATAGTTTATATCATTATAAGTATGAACCTTTATATCATTGGTATCAATCGTAGATATATGATTCACCACCCATATCCAACTCAGAACATGCCCAAAAAAGATCCCCAATATTTTTAAAACTGAAACCTTATAGAATAGATGCTGCTGTCATATTTGGTGTCCCTACATTGGTCTGTTAAATGAATTCAGTAAGTTCTGTCCTTGTATCATCATGGCATTTTCTTCAGCATTCAGGCAAACTGATGTACTCAATCAGCTCTGTACTGGTTTGTGTTTTAGCTTTAAAATTTAGGTTGTTGTCTAGGCTTTCAAAATCCTAATGAAGGAAAATGGCCTAAAATATAATATTTTGTATATTTAATATAAATTATAAAAAAATTTCCTTCAACACTTCTATATTTGTTAAAATTCTGTTTTTTTATTTTATCATCATCAGTCACTAAAATAAGTGGTAACATACAGTTGATATCAAGTAAAAAGTGGGAAACAAACTTTTCTTTTAGTTTTTCTTACTACATTTTTTTTGGAATTATCATAAATATCTGGCATTGTAGTATCTAAACTTTTGATTAAATTTCACATGTAGACTGTTTGTATATTCAATCGTGCATCAATGAAATATCATATTTTAAAGGGATAAGCATAAAATCCCCGCATTGTGTTCTACACTTTACAGACATTATATTGCATTTGCAAATTTAAAGATTTTTGTTCATACAATCGCTGACTGGAACCATCTAATTTGTAGTCAGGATGCTGACTCTAATTCACACTCAGACACAATAGATTCATTGCAAGTTGCAGAAACTTCATGTGTCACTCAGAGTGCTCCTTCAATTATAAGGACCTACATGCTTTCAGATGTTTATGTTACTGACATCAATTAAATTAGACCATTTAATGGTACTCTATCTTGTGCTTGCAGTCTTCGCCAATAAGCTACCAAAAGAACACACTTCCATCTAGATTTATAGATTTTAATTATCAAGTGAATGCAAGAAAATGCTTGTCACCATGCATTTCAATGTGTGATCTTTAAAAATAAATATTAAGCGTTTTATCCAGGCATGTCATGACACACAAACAGTGGCAACCTACTCTAGCTGAGATGGACTGAGCTGGTGGATACAAAGATTGTCAAGTATCAATTGAGTATAATTATGCAATCTTGAATGAATGTTTGCTTGTTCATACAGTAAAAAGGAGTGTTCCTCCTTTTAATTTAAGATTTGAATTAATATTTTTGTGATAATTTTGAATTTCAAGCTCCTTGTAAGAATAATCTTTAAATTTTTTAACATTTAAGAATTTGTAACAGGATTGATCCATAGAATGTCACTTTTATATTTTGTCTTCTCACTGTTTAAGAAATTAGAATTTGCTCATCGTTCTCGGTGTCTTTACAGAATAATAATTACTGCCTGCCAGTACCTCAATTTTACATTAATATGTTTGGAATGAATTGTTCAATGCTGAACAACAAGAAGAAATGCTGATTAGAGCATCAAGCTCAGTATTGTACTTTAATCAGCTTCAGATTTCAATTTCAGTACGACAATCTCAAACATTAATTATTACTCTAAGAATATATACAGGGGAAGAGGAAGTAGAAGGCAAAGGTGTAAATCTGGGACCTGGAATTATATTATCTCATAAGTTCTTTAGAGTGAATTCTTTCATAAGAAAATAAGACGTAGGAGTGGAATTAGGCCACTTGCCTCATCGAGTTTGCTCTGCCATTCTGTCATGAATGATTTATTATCCTTCTTAACCCTATTCTCCTGTCTTCTCCACGTAACTATTGACACCCTGGCTAATCAAGGACTTATCAACCTCCGTCTTAAATATACTCAGTGACTTGCCTTCCACAGCTGTCCGTGGCAGTGAATTCCACAGATTCTCCACCCTCTGGCTAAAGAAAGGCCTCCACTTCTCTGTTCTTAATGGATGTCCCTCTATTCCAGGGGTTCCCAACCTGGGGTCCACGGACTCTTTGGTTAATGGTAGAAGTGCAGCATAAGAATGGTTGGAAACTCCTGCTCTATTCTGAGGGTGTGGCTTCTGGCCCTAGACTCACCCACTGTAGGAAATATCCTCTCTACATCTACTCTATGAAGACCTTTCAATACTTGATAGGTTTCAATGAGATCCCCCTCATTTCTCTAAACCCCAGCAAGTACAGACCCAGAGCCATCAAACGTTTCTTATACGTTAACTCTTACATTCCCGGAATCATTCCTGTGAACCTCCCCTGGACCTTCTCTAGCACATGCTTTCTTTGATAAGTGGCCCAAAGATGCAACCAATACTCCAAGTGCAGTCTCACCAATATTTTATAAAGCTTCAGTGTCACATCCTTGCTCTTACATTCTAGTCGTCCTCTCAAAATGAATGCTAATACTGCATTTGCCTTCCTTACCACTGACTCAGCCTGTAAGTTAATCTTTAGAGAATCCTGCTCAAGGACTCACAAGTCCCTTTGCACCTCTGATTTTTTTAAATGTTCCCAACACTAACCCCTGCAGAATACCATTAGTTCAAAGTTCAAATCAAACTGTGTATGCCATTATATGCAACCCTGAAATTCATTTCCTTGTTGGCAAACTCAATAAATCCATAATAAAATAATAACCATAATAAAATCAATGAAAGACCACATCAGCTCGGGGGTTCAACAAGAGTGCAAAATGCAACAAACTGTGCAAAAATAAAAAAAAAGAAATAATAATAATAATAAATAAATAATCACTAAATATTGAGAACATGAGATGAAATGAGTCCATAGCATGTGGGAACATGTCAGTAATGGGCAAGTGAAACTGAGTGAAATTATCCCCTTTGGTTCAAGAGGCTGATGATTGAGGGGTAATAACTGTTCCTGAACTTGGTGGTGTGAGTCCTGGGGCTCCTGTACTTTCTTCTTGATGGCAGCAGCGAGAAAAGAGCATGGCCTCGATGGTGGGGGCCCCTGATGGTGGAAGCTGCATTCTTGCAACAGCACTCCAAGTAGATGTGCTCAATGGTGGGGAGGGCTTTACCTGTGAGGGACTGCACTGTATCCACTACCAACAACCAATCAGAATATAATAATAATACTCTCCTGTGACTCACTGGTGCATCAGGCAGCAACCTTGCCATTTCCTTATCATTTTTTTTTCTCTGTTTTTGATGCGGCTGCGTTGCTAGCTCAACGCTCATCCCAGCATGATGGATAGCGTACAAGGAGCCAGCTAGATTTGAACTCAGGACTACATGCCACAAAGTCTGATGCGGATGCCACTACAACACTGGCCAGCTGGCCAGCCAGAATAGGCCCCCTTTATTTCCACTCTTTGCCTCCTTCCAGTCAGCCAAGCTTCTATCCATGCTAGTATCTTTGTTATAATATCATGGGCTCTTATTTTATTAAGCAACCTCATGTGCAGAACCTCATCAAAGACTTTCTGAATATCAAAGTAAACAACATCCACTAATTCTCCTTTGTCTATCCTGTCTGGTATTTCCTCAAAAAATTCCAAAGGTGCATCAGGCAAGATATCCCCTTTAGAAACGATGCTGACTTTGACCTACTTTATCATGCATCTCCAAGTACCCTTTCATCTTCACTGTTGAAGACAATAAAATTATTACAATGTAATAATTTATTTGATAACGTCAGAAAAAGTATTTAGGTAAGTAATTCGCTATTAAAGAGTAAATCAGTGGGCGTGGTAATATCCTGAAAGGATGATTTGTTCAGAAACATCAACATTAACTTCCATTTGTATGTCATATTTAATGCAAAAGAATATCTCTAGAAACTTCATAGAAGATTGATCAATCAGAGGGCATCAAGCCAAAAGAAGCTTCTGGGGATCGTGTGACAGCTTACAACGGTTTGAGGTTTGACAAGTGACTTTTTGAAGAGGTGTAATGACAGCAGTTTTGGAGGGTTGAAAATTTAAGAGCACCATCTCAGAAGAGCAAAGAAAAAAATACTGTTTCTGTTAACAACTGGGTAGCCTGCAGTTCAGTTGGAATGAAATTATAGCTTCAGTTTACATATCATCTTTATTATAATAAAAAAAATCCAAAACACTTCAGTGGAGCACAATCAGCCAAATCTGGCACTAAGCTTCTTAAGGACATGTTAAGAATAATTGGCCAAAATTTGGTCAACATTGAAGAACTTTCAGAAGTGATGTCAAAGGGGAAATAGATTCGATGAAATAGGAAGGCTTTTGGAGCGAATTTGTAAACTTAAAAAATCAGTGAATTGAGGAATTCCAATGAGGAAGTGATTAAAATAAGTTTTGTTCATGATTAAGTAAGGTCCAAAAACATTTGATGTAGCCTGTAGATGACTGATAACTAACGTGTTTTGTATTTTGTCTGTGCCATTTTGAACTTGAAGGATAAAATGGGGGTGGGTTTATAACAGTGAAAAAGACTAATACAGAGGAACGTAAAGGATTTAGTTAAAAGAAGTATCTCACTGCTTGAAGAAAATGATTTTAGGCTGTAAATAATCCACCATGAACTAAAAAATAGTTGAAACCTTTTTTGCACAACCTTCACCACACACACACAGACACACACAAAATCTCAGATCCGACAGTTGCAATCATTTTACTATTAATAAGTATATAATATGAATATTTTAGAAATCAATTATTTAGAAATAATTGTAAACAATTACATTTTTTTAAAAAATCTATTGATAATGATAATGTCAGATGCTTTAATCATGATACGATGGGCTTTAGGACCCAGATGTAACCCTCTACTGGTAGTGAGAAGGCAGCGCAGACTCCTCCTTATCTATAGTGTCAAACTTGACATCACCCTGAAAGCTGTGCATGGTAACTTCCACGGCGATCACAGCTCCCTCAGATCATTGCTGGCATGCTTCACAGAGATATGCTCCACTCACAACCGATCACAGCTCCGAAATGGCCTTGGCTTTCCGAACCTGCATTCTCACTCTGATCCTCTGCCGTGTTATCTGCGCAGCGCTATCGCCGGGGTATTCTGCAAATGAAGGTAAGAATTATAAAGAGATGGAAACATTTTCTTTCCCTCACTGAAGTATTAGAGACGGTCCAGCGCAAACCGGCAGGAGGCTGCGCTTCCATCATCTGCTAAAGTGGTCAGGAGCGCAATTTAACAACATTAACCGATTAAAGCGGCCACATCAAACATCTACGGCCACGGTATAATAATGTTATCATTGCGAATTGTAAATGCTATTATAAATGTTATTGCAATGAAATAGCAACTAAATTAAATCAAAGTCGATCCCTCTGCTTAAAATGGGAGAAAGTTCACCCAAGAAAGAATTCAAATTATAACCGGGCAGGATTTTCTGAAATTATTTTAATCCAGGTAGTGTTCAGTGATTTTGTGAAATGCTGCATTCGGTGCCGTAAAGGTGATGGATGTTTATTGGGGGTGTCGAGGCACCCGCATCCCGCAGGCGTGCGGAGGTTGGGGGAAGTCTCACCAGTAATTACAACAAATTAGTGAATAAGAGGGAAACATTGCGACGCGGGTAGGTTAGTTTTGTGAAGTGTCTTCTCAAACTGGGTTAAATGATATATTTTCCTTGCTGACATTCTCGCCGTTACAGGCAAGTTGGGAAACTTTGGCCGCTATTTAAATTGAGGCGGCTAGTTCATCTCAAGAACGGACGCGCGATGGGAGTTACAAGCCAGTCAGTGGTCCATTTGGAGAAAACTTTTATAAATGGTTTATCATTCTGTCGTTGGATGCTATTTATGTTTGTGCTGAACTGGGCTGACATGTAGAATTGAGATACTCAGCAAACAAACTATTATTTTACCTTAAAATTTGTTCTCTTGACCTACAATCTATTACATTTTCTGTTTAAAAAAAGAAAGTGCTTCCTGTAGATAAAAAGTTTGAAAAACTTAATTTGGTGGAGAATACAGTGATTAGGGTAAATGGAGAAATATAGACAGTCTGGAGCAAGGGACACGTCTTCATAATTGTATTCCATTTACTTGCTTTTGTCCGAAGAAATCATTTTCTAATCACATTTTATTTAAATACTTGATCACTTACAGTCAGACAATTACGAGCGATTTTATTTTATAAAATAGTTTATTTTCTTCCTGTATCAGATACTACTATTAAGGAGGTTTTATAAAGGAACTTGGTGCACAAATTATAATTCTGTGCATCTCATACACGGACCGAGTTTCACCTTTTGGGAAAGAAATACAATTTTAAGTTGCTATGCGAATAAATTTCTTTATTATACTTCCTGAAATTTGAAGTTTTTGAAGATGTTGTTGATTTGATGGCTCGGGAAAATAAGGATCAGTCACAAATCCTAAGTTATATTAATAAGAAAAGATATAAGATGAGCAGGTAGAATATAGATTTAAGTTTCTTGGCATAGCATTAATGTTTTGGGAATGAATTAAGTTGTTGGATATAAATCTTGTTGCTAGCTCTTTCAAAACGCTTTGATAACCTTGAGTAAGACCATCATGCTAAAATTTAACCTCAAGACAAGCAATGAATCTGCCATTGTACCTGGCATCTAGTTCTCACAAAGAAGCGAACCTGACAATTATTCCTGCACGGTATATATCGCTGTTAAAAGTTTGTCATACAATCCTGGATTTTAACTGGCAGTCCTTGCGAATTCTGTAGCGTTTCAGTGACAATTATACCTTCATTGTTGTTTCCGGTCCCCGGTGTAAGATTTATTAGTAATAGTGCAAAATTATTTTCCAGACTTGTGTTTTAATATGCACATATTTTAGGTTCCGTTTAATTGTTAAACTTTAGGCGTTTAGAGAGAACTAAATATTAGACAGGCGGAAAAGCTCAGCATTTTTAGCTTTACCAGGCAAGGTCGGTGATCCATCCCATTCACCATGAAGCAATTATTCAATTAGTCGCAATGTCTTGAAATGTGACCAGTGTGGGTCACTACAGAGCTTTCCTGTGGACAGGGAGCTCTGGGATCGGAAATCAATTTTGACACTTAGTTGATAAAATGTTACTGTATCGTGCTTCCTCTTCGTAATTTGAATTAAGTGGGGACGGGAAAAAAGTCGCTGCCATCTTCTCGTACAGGTCGGGTTGATCGAAGGCGGTTCATACCGTGGATAAGGAGGCTGTGGCAGGTCGGGAAAGGGGTGAACAGAACAGCGCCAAGTGAAATGTTAATGGAAGTGAGTGAATGTTAATGGAAGTGCCCTGGTCATAATGTCATTTAAACGACTAGACTATCATTTCAGAAAAGGAGATTGGGACTTTTAATTGATAAATTATGAAGAATATTCCGGACTGTGTGTTTGTTGGAAAAAAAACACTCGTACTCAATGTTATACGGCATAGTGCCTGTGAAGGAAATCGAGAAGCATCGCAGCGTGCAAAAAAAAGATTTATTCTATCGACTTTAAATGTAATTTAACAAATAACCTACATAATAGGTTATAACCTGTTATAACCTACATAAATTCAGAAATATACACGTCGAAAAGTTTAACGTTTAAACTACTGTTGAAAACAATTAAAATTTCTTTTGAACTGAACGAAAACTTCTTTCATTCAGTTGCACTTTGTGCCTTGAAGGAGACCTCTTGAAATGTGGCAACACCTGTGGCCTGTTTGACCAGGTATATATACCGTTCAGACAGTGAAATGTTATTTTGATTTCATAAATGCGACCTCGGCGCCGGGAGCGGCATCTGTTTGGCATCGCTTTGTGAGACAGGACTCGGAAACTCTTGCAAGCTTGCTCACCCCTCCTGAACTCTGAAAAATTGGCGCTTTTCCGACAATGATTAGAACTTTGCGCACAGTGCAGCTCCGCTCCACTCCGCCATGGCAGAAATGTTGTCTCTGCAGTTATCTCTGATTCATCCCTCTCTGCAATTTCACTTCGTCAATGAAAGCGATTCGCTGCATGCGATTGGCTTATGTACGAATGCTCACAGTGTGTGTCTACATGGATACAAAAAAAGGGCTCAAATATTTGCATATATATGTACATGTAAGCAAAATTAGAGACACATTTATGCACGCACTTATGATACATGATATAACAGCACAGTTACTCACATATAAGATGAATCACATATAATTCAACTAAACATACAGAACGCACGCATAAATGCAGAAGACCCTTACATTCGAGGGGTGATTGATATGTTCGTGGCCTACGGTACAAGGAGTCAATTTTAGAAAATCTAGCACATTTATTTTCCAATAGAGTCCCCTCCTACATTTACACACTTAGTCCAACGGTCGTGGAGCATATGGATCCCTTCTTTGTAGAAGTCGGCGTCTTGGACCTCCAGAAGTGGTCCACAGCAGGGGTGATTAATAGGTTCATGGAACCTAAGGTAGAACGAGATGAGTTATTAACTTCAAACTTTCTGCATAATCACTCAAAGAGTTGATCTGCACGTGCATGTAACGAGAGCTGTATAACTCATCTCCTTCTACCTTAGGCCACGTACGTATCAATCACCCATGCTGTGGACCACTTCTGGAGGTTCAAGACGCCGATTTCTACAAAGAAGGGATCCGTATGCTCCACGACCGCTGGACTAAGTGTGTAAATGTAGGAGGGGACTATGTTGAAAGATAAATATGCTAGGTTTTCTAAAATTGACTTCTGCGAACTTAGGCCACGAAGATATCAATCACCCCTCGTATATGTAGATATGATGAAATTACATCGATCCAGAAATAATGTATGTAAAGGCTTTACGACAAATACACGTATGGATATATACAGATCGATTCATAAAGCGTTGGAATTGACTAGTTGAACGTGTCTCTCCTAAATGATCTCCATAACACATAATTTACAATTCATAATTTTATAAAAGTATGTGATGACTTTAAGATTGAGAAAATGATATTTTCACATTCTCTTGGTTAAGCTTCTTGATAAATTAGTTTGTGTAGTGAGGGTTCGCGAAGCATAATCAGTATTTTGCTCCAATTTAGCGAACTCTATCAAAAAGGTTAGGAAATCTTGAGAGAACCCTAACTGTGGTCTTCTTGGAGTTTAACAATAACTTAAAGCGAGGCATCTGTCACTTTAGGGACAACTTCATGGTTGTAAGTAGTCGAAGATGGTTGAGTAGATTGCGTATTTCTATCGCCGAATATGCGACCGCGGCGCAGTAGAACGCCACGAACGGACTGTTTGGACCAATTTAATGGACTAGCGCTTTGTAGATTATGCACGGCTTGGTTGTTTAAAAAGAGACCCCTTCAAATTACGTTACTAATTAGATGCCTCTATTGTTACTACTTACTGCTTCGATAGCGACCAAGCACACGGGCGGTAAAGAATGCACGGCCAACACCTCACTCTTTAGTCTGGTTAAGCGGCGCATCCAATAGGAGGGCCAGTAACCGAGAAAAGGGGAGCGGGGAGAGGTTCAGTAGATTCCCAGAGCTGCGTTTGAAAGTGACGCATGGATTTAATACGACCGATGATATTCACAAAGCACCAAATCCGAGAACGCATGACCGAAATATTGATCCAGGTAGTAGAAGTTGCTGGCGCAGCCGATTCCTGGGCAGTAAAGATGAACATTCTCACTAAGATGAATAGTGAACTGGCTTACAAAGGTCCTTTTGGACAATTGGTAATAAATAAACATTGCACGGAGTGATCAAATCCCACACATTAAGTTTTAACCAGATGCTGCAGTCCCTTCTATACACGCCACCCCTAAAAGCTACCGTCGCTCTCCCTTACACACACACATCCGAGCGCACAGAAATCCACCCGGGCTCCAAAGTCCAGTTTCGGTCAAGGCGCGAGTGAGTTCTGGTCCTAGTTAGGTGTTCTTGTTTTGGGCAGACTGCTGAGAGACGGTTCCAGCAGGCTGGGTAACACCGGCGTAAGGCGGCAGGGTAAATCGCGGCGGGAGAGTGTATTTAACCCGGCGCCGAACATAACGTTAAGAAAAGAACATGTGTCTGAGCGCCGTGTTAACCCCATATGTTGCCGTTGTCTTCAGCTCTCTGCAGGGTGTCGGGGTGTCTGTTCAATGTATTATCAGACGGGGAGATCTCCCTTCGGATTGTCCGGGAGTTTCATAATTCACATGTTATTCAGAATATATCCTTTTCAGGCGATTGGTTTCTGTGCGACTTTTTAAATTTACTGCCCATTTAATTTGCGAAAATTGCAAGCATGCTTCTCCCTTTCCCTAATAAGTGTGCCAGTCGAAATAATAGTCACTTATTTTAAACAGAATGCTTTGCTTAGTGAAGTGTAAATGAAATCTTTTCAGAAAAA
Organism: Mobula birostris; assembly: GCF_030028105.1. Taxonomy (NCBI): domain Eukaryota; kingdom Metazoa; phylum Chordata; class Chondrichthyes; order Myliobatiformes; family Myliobatidae; genus Mobula; species Mobula birostris. The sequence goes on along the minus strand of NC_092375.1, from coordinate 29,707,433 downwards.
TACAAAGAATCAGACTGATTATCAAAGGTTAATGGAACGAGCACTAAACTGACCGGGCACCCTGTGTAGGGATCACCAGGGCAACAACTATTAACTATTGACTGTCATTCACCAGAGCAAAGTATAGAAATTGGGCCTAGTATGGGAGTAATGTGGGAGTACACAATGCATCACTAGAAATATAAGCCAACAGAAATGGCCCGTTATATCTCAATGGGCTTTCTTCAAATAAGTGTACATGTTATTGCTACAGAGTAAAAATGATTATACAACATTTCAGTAAGTTATTTACAAATTTCAAAAAGTTACGTGAAAAATTTACCTGTTTTAACCTTTTAATCATAAACGTGTTTGCTCTTGTTAGCGCGTCTAAAATTTAATAACATAAGTATTATGTCAATTACTGTGGACTTATTCCATTCAATAAATAATGTGCATGCACTGTTATCCATGATAAAAGAGGGAAGCCAGTCAATGCAGGCCATGAACTAATGGGCCAAATGCCAGCTGTAGTCTTTGGGCATGAGGCTAGTTATATCCAAACAAGGTTAATTAAGATTTTTTTTAGGGCACCATTATGGCCAGATGTTTGTGCTTTACTGCCAGAGAATTCTCCATGATTCTTTTCCAAATGTAAACTCCAAGGAGCACAATTTGTCCCTTTGTGGAAATATTGATGGGACAGTTATTATATCATCTTGTGTATTCTCTGCCAAACAGAGTCTATAACTACAAGGTCTAGCTTTTGACCATGACAGGATATGAATAGAAAACATCACCCAGAAGAACAAAGAATGTGAATGTGCAGTGTTTGAAACTGTGTGGATTTCAAACTCATCCATTATAGACTTCCGTGGTCTGTGAGCACTGGACACAATGAACAGCACTGATTTTACTGGAACGCCACTTCACAAATGAGCAGTATCACATTTAGTCATATTATGGGCCCAGCATGTAGTCTGTGCCACAAGGTTACATTTTATAAAGGGGTTATTAGAGTAAATCCACGAAGACAGTATTACACTTCAGTGCAGATGGTACTGCATTTTCTGTAAAGTGAACTCTCCTGATAGATAACATGGTGACCTAGATTATACATAGCTCTACCAGGAAGTATGCTTCAGGAAAATACACCACACACCAAAAAAAAATCTACAGAAGATATCTTTAAAACACATAGATATAATCTTTTGGTGTGGAGGTGATCAAGCTTCTCTGATAGGCGGGTTAGGAAAGAAACCTCTCACCCAATGCTGTTGTAATTAAAAGTGTAGACGTGGGGAAAATTGGAAGTAGCTGTGACAGTTTCATTGGGCAATACTCTGCTGACGGTAACTGAAAAATGGCCACTTGGCCAAGATGCTACCACATGATGAATGTCTACGCAGTTCTGCCCAAGCAAGAGAGACAACATCTTTGGGAAATGAGAGGAGAAAACTGACAAACAACAAAGTATAAGAAAGCAGAAAACTTAATATGATCAAACAAAAGCATTTTTCAGCAAATTATTGTTAATTTTGTGGCTAAAGCAATTCTAGGTTATTTTATTTTTCAGATATTATTTTGGAATCTGGGCAGAATACTCTTGGTAGTAATTATGTCATCAACCTCTTTGTAATATAAAACTGTAAAAAACATCAACTGAGAGAGTGCTAATTAATCCTCAAACCAATTTCTCTGTAAAAAAAATTATGTTAATCATGGAAAGACGTAAATTATATCAGTAGAAAAAAGCTAATACATTCAGAATAACAGTTTAATATATCCTATATGCCATTCCTGAGATTTCAATAGTCTTTTTCATAATGCTCATTATTTTTTACTTTCTGCTACCCAAGTCTTTTTTTATATATTAGGCTGCTTTATTTCTGTTTATGAATAACACAATTTAGGTGATTGGAGGAAGTTAGTTATTTCTGAGGTCTTTCATTTGTCAATTACTTTCCTTTGAACCTACATTTGTACATTTGTAAATAGTTTTCCTAACCTACACTACAGTGTCATAATAAGCTGCTGTTCTCCGCTTCACTAAATTGCTAGGATATATATTTTTTAATTGAGACACAGCACAGAATATGCTCTTCTGGTTCTTTGAGCTATGCTGCCCAGTAACTCCCGATTTAATTCTAGCCTAATCATGGGACAATTTACAATGATCAATTAACCTCGCAACCAGTACCAAATACATAATGTAACTGCTGCAGGCCTGTTATCCTTGTCTGGTGGAGGGACAGTCGACATGGGAGCTGTGTAGCCTCAGTTGTAGTGAAAACTAGGCTCCAAGCCTTGGGCCTGCCTGCTGCTGCAGACCAGGTGAGAGACACGGAAGTGCTACTGTGTTGTTGAACTCGGCCGGGGCCTAGCCTCGCCCGTTGGTGCTGCCCTCCTGTGTTCGAGTAGTGGATTGCGTGCATCTGTATACTGCCGGGAGACTGTACCATCGATTGCTGGACATTGTCGCTCAGGGTCTTGACTATATATGCTTTTTTTGAGTGAATATGCTTCTTCGCTCAACATTTTGAATTATGTCACTTGCTATTTTGAATGTTTTGCACCTTGGCCCCAGAGGACCACTCTTTCATCTGTATCTACATATGGTTTGAATGATAGTTAAACTTGATGTGATATTAATGGAGAAAGAAACAATCTATGTGCTACTAATAACTTAACACTAACGCATCCCACCACTCTACCCCATTCTCAACAATAAGTACAGCAAAATGCATTTCAACAGTACTCTCACAGAGTCTACATTCATCAGTCACTCTTGTCTGTAACACAAGTGTGTTCCAATGTGACTGTGAGGACCTGCTCCAAAGTCAGACAAGCAGACAGACATGTGTGCATATGTGTTAATGCCTGTGCACGCGCGCGCGCACACACGCACGCACACACACGCACGCACGCACACACACAGAGTCACTTAGGTACATGCTCAGATTGAAATGAGTGAAGAGATTGTCAGAAGAGAAGAGCCAAGCACCAGCTAGATAATTAGAAGCCGTCAGGCCTGGGGATTAGTAACACCGGTTTTGGATTGGGTGACTATTGGCTGTAGTAACTACAGCATTAACACATTGTTAAAGTAGCCCAGTTCACTCCATTCATACCCACTGATTGAAAACTACTGCTGCTCTCTGAGTTCCCTGACATTCCCCATGTTATCTTTGAAAGATCTTGAACAGAATTTTTTAAGGAGTGATTCTCCATGAGCAATAAATAAATTAACATGAGGAACAGATTGAACACTCATGCCTTTTCTGTCATTGGGTTAGAAAAAGTGGTGGAAATTCATAAGTATCAATATTTCAATGTAAAATTCCATAAATCAATTCAAATTTTCATGGCGCAATTCACTTTCATACTGAGATTTGTCATATAAAAATACGTTTCTAGCTTGTAAAGTGGGAATGCTTGGAGTTGAGAGCAGTGAAGCAGAAATATAGAAAAGGAAGCAGAATGAACAGCCTGAATCCCTTTTCTCTTGAAAAGTGACCTGATAGAGGTCTTCAAAGGTATAAAGGGTTTTGAATAGAGTGCAGAGAGTGAGAGTGTTTCCACTTGTAGGGAAGAACATGATCAGAGATTTTGCAGGCGCTGGAAATCCAGGGCAGCAGAAGGCTGGAGGAAAGCTGGAAGGACAGTTATCAATTTAAAAGAAACATTTTCGTCCAAAGAGTGGTGGGAATGTGGATCTTGCTGCTGCAGGGAGTGGTTGATGTGAATACTTGAGATGATTTTAATGAAGACTGGACATGCAGGTGCAGGCAAGGGAAGTGGAATGATACAATAATGGGTTTAGTTCAGTAGGACGAGGCCACATTGGAACATAAGTGTCAGATCCAAATTGCCTGTTTATGTGCCGTATTTCAAATATAATCCTACACAATTCCCGTAGAATGGTTTGTGATTAAGTTAGATCGTGGTGGTGTATTGATTCTTTTGAGATATGTTTAAATCTTAATTTCTGGATAGACTGAATCCATTTTGGATTATTACAAAAGATCCATTATTTACTCCTTCACTAACATCAATAACAACAGGATTATCTGGTCACTATCACATTGCTTTTTAGGGTGGATGTTTGTTGTGTACAAATTAACTCTGTTTCACATAATACAAGATAAAAGCACTTCAGAAGTTCTTCACTGTGGATGTCTTGAAAAGATGTTGGTTCTTTCTTTTGAGGTCTTTTTTCATTAATTTTCTATTTCATAGCATGGGATGATTGTGATTACTGCTACAGTGTATAATTAATATTATACCTCAGATATTCCATGTATTTGATGACAGTGGTTATCCTTCAGCAACAAGCTCCCATGATTGAATCAACTCGTGGAAAATGAAATGAAATAGCAGGCCCTTTGGCCCATCTAATCCTGGCCAAACTATTATTTGGCCAAGTCCCATCAACCTGCACCTGGACCATAGCTCTCCGTACCTCTTCCATCCATATACAAACCCAAATTTCTTTTAAATGCTGAAATCAAACACTCATCCACCATGTCTGCTGGAATTAAGCCATTCATTTCCAATTATGATTCATGCTGCATCTATGTTAAATTTTATTTTATGACATATTACAATGAAAAAGCATTCCACACAAAATTGGTACATGCAGCCTTTGCCATGACAGTTTAAAAGCACTATCAACACTCTGAGGTGATTAGAGTTTCTTATAAGTTAAAATGAAATGCCCATAAATGCCAAGCAGCATGCCTGCAAAATGCACACGTTCAACACAACAATGAAACCTCATGGAAGTTTGCTTGATTCATTTACAATTAACCATTTTGTACTATATTAACTATTCTTAGAATATAATTAGCATTATACGAACTGTTACGAATTTTGTTGTTGTATATGAGAAGCCATTTTACTTACATCCAGCTGCTTTGTGAAGACTCACAATTCAAATGTTATTTGTTTGCAGAAAGATGGTGAAACTACAAAAATAGGTTTAAATAAAACACTGTAACACACAGAGTAATTTCAATCATTAACCTTGTTTTCAAAACGATAGCTTCCTGAAACCTTTTGGTAGACTTTTTGGTGTCAATTAAGTCCCTGGAGTGTTCCCTTATATCCATATCTAGTAGTCTATCCTTTCAGTAATAGTACACCTATAATGTTTGGTCATAGTGATTTTTCCTCAAGGTAGTTCTTATAACTCTATCTTTTTGCAATCCTACAAATGAAGACGCTATGAAATAAACTGATGATGCTGCCTGGCCTGCTGCGTTCACCAGCAATTTTTATGTGTGTTGCTTGAAATTCCAGCATCTGCAGAATTCCTCATGTTTGCGTTTATAAGTTATTTTTGTTGTGTGATTTCAAACATACTATATTTTATTTGCTGTGAAGCTGGTAAAGGCAAATGAGACACTGGCTACTATGTATAAGACTCTCCACGAGTGCATAAATACTTCCTTCCCTCAATTATTTCTCAATTATTATTAATATTCATGTACCCATATGCCATTCCCGGATGCTGCTTGCAAAGAAGGTCTCTTGATACTCGAATATGATGCCGTCACATATTATTATTTCAAAAATGATTGCAGCAGAATGGTATTGAATATTGTGATGATTTATCTTGGACTATATTTCAATACTTGTGAACAATGGAAGGAATTTCATCAATCTATATTATCACATTTCTTGCGAACAAGGAAAAATGCTTCAATTACATGACTTACTTTGAAATGCAGGTGAATACCACAATCATTTTGCATAAAGTAAAAACCAATGCAAAAATAATATCAGTGATGGTTAATCTTTATTCAGAGTGCTTATCAGAAGAGAATCATAATTCAAAACATAATAAACAAATTTTACATTTGTCTTTGAACAGTTGGACAGGGTCTTTTAATCTTCATGTGGATTCCAGTAGGCAGACAGAGTCCTATTTTAGCATTTTGACCTTGCAGACTACCTCAAGACTGCATTCAGCACCTGCCTACACCACTCATATCCACCACTAGTCTGAATGCACAGCTCCTCAGATTTGACAAGAGGAACAAAAGAGTCAGGTTGACATGGTGAAGGAGTGAAAGAAAGTTATGTTTCTTTATCAGAATGGCTGATTTAATCTATTTTACAAAATGTGTCAGCCCCTTTCTTGTGCACTCAATTGTTACAGCTTACCTTTGCTTCTGACATGTTGATATAATTGTTAAGTCATCAAGCTTCATTGCATGAATTCAAAGTGGTATCCACTATCATATAGTTTGGGTAGAGTGAATTTATATTACTTCTTTGAGATAATATCTCTACTGGAGATAGATAAAGCTGGAACTCAGTTCCAATGTCAGAATTGCACATCTGTGCTTTTGGTGTGGCATGTCCAGTTTCCTACCATTATTCCTCTAATGCAAGTATATTAAGTACTTACTTTCTAAAAGGTCAACAACTTGCAAGAAATCTATTTTTAAGGGTTTACAAAGCAGGTTGAATATTTAGGTTTTTGTTTATGCTCAGTTTGTGTTTTGATTTTTATTAGTATGCAGCAAAATTATTCATTTCTATTATTAAAAAATTTCACTGAAATGACAGATCACCTCTAGTCACAATATAGCTCAACTAAAGTGACAATTGAAAAGTTACATTAATTCTACTTTTCATAAAATCTTTAGTTCCTTTTTTATTGTCCATTGTACCCACACTTTTGGTCTATTAACCCTTTTAAGACTATCACTCCATTCCACATGAACTGGATCAGTCAATAGTCTATGTGCACTTTTTAAAATTCATATGCAGCATTCCAAAAGAAATATTCAACAAAATTTCAATTCAGCATGGTTGAAATTTTCACAGTTTTATTGTCAGAAAACTCCAGCACTATATTCCAGGAATGTCTTCAGGTATGTTTTTGTCTCGTCAAAACTGACAAGTTCATTCTCTACAAATTAGTAGTAGCGACCAGGAAGGTGGAGTCCATGGTTTTCCAACCGATCAAAGGGTTGATGGCTGTCATAGACAATGGAATCAGTGAGGGGTATGGGCAGGATAAATCTTCCTTAGCAGTACCTGTGTTTTGTTTAGCTAACTACAAGGTAAAGCTTCTTATGTATGTTACTAACCTCAGCTCCAAACTCATCAACTTAATTTTCCCATGATTACGCATGGATTTGAGACTAAAACAGTTATTAATTAAGATGGACTATTGGCTTCTGAAATATTGTTTAGTTTATAAACAAAAAGTGGCTATGCTGTCAATCTGATTAAGAACAGAAAGCACAGAAAACACTCCATAAGTCATGATGGAGCGATGGAGGGAAAGACTTAGTAAGGTTTCGAGTCAACAAACTTTCATCAAAATTTGTATGATGATTTCGCATTTGCTGCAATGATGTTATTTTTAAAAATGAAATTACATACAACAAACAGAGACCCACACACATATGTGCAACTTTACTGGGAAATATCCAGTTTTTGCTTAAAATGTTGGGTCTATTCATTCAACTTCTTGCAGGCATTTTAGTTTTGAGATGAGGAGACTGTCCCCTGGTGTGAATGCATTAATTGGCTCGCTATTCAGCATTTCAGTTAGTGCATGTAGATTTGCATAAATCTGATTGTACTGAGAGAACCCGTAACATTCCTATTAGAATAGTAAGCACCCACTGGGACATAAGAAGAGCAACATTAATAAACAATAAGAACATAATAGATTGAAAATCTTGGGCCGGAGGCAGTCGGTTAGGTCCACCAAAAAGCTAAAACAAAAACAAACCAGTTGTTTTCCCCTGAAAACAATATTTTCATCCACTGCTTTTTGTTAGGGATACTTTCAAACTATTCTGGGTGATAAGGGTGCTTAGAAGCTAATACATTCATATAATATTTCAATATTTGTTACTTTAAAACGTTTGTCTTAAATAGATGTGTGTTTCTAATGAAGTAGCAGAAGAGGAGAATGTGTTAAACATATTTCTCATGACAATTGTAACCTTATACTTCAAAACCTTAATTGGTAATATTTAAATTACATCTAAAATAGGAAATATTAATATTAATAATTTCATTTGAGTTATTATAAAAATTTGGTTCCAAGGTATTGTTTCAATATTAGCTTGCCCTGTCTGTGCTGTATAATTAAATCAGAATACACTCATTTTAGTTCTACCAGTGTTTCATGTTCAGATACACATCTTTTTGTTCAAATCTTTCCATCACATCATCAGTTCAATTTCCTTCAGCTCTACAACTCTTCCAGAACACAGCAGTCTTCCAAACTGGATAATTGTGTAAGGTGTCCAAAACTTATCTTACTGCTTTTCAGCTGCATAAGTTATAAATTCTGAACTACCCTTGAATTACATCCATAACTTTCTTTCTGCTAACATGTTGGCCATTAAAACCTCATAAATTCTGTCCCAATTTATCCTTTTTGTGATTGAATTCAAATTTTGTCAGATAATTTATTATTCTACTGTGTAACATCTTTAAGAACGCTGAATGAAAGGTGTGTCTAAATGCTAACAGAAATAACGTGCAATAGTGTGGAAAATCTGGTATCCTGGTCAAGGCCTGCATCACTGCGAGTGGACTCAATCATTCACAGATCTTGCCTGTCATGGGTTGTGCACAGTTTGGCATCACCGGTTGTTCTACCAACCTCTACATTTGTGCACCATACATAAAAAAGATGCAAATCACATCTAAGGGAAAGTACTACACCAACAGGAAGAACTGTCTTAGATAAAATTCCTTTATGTAAATACCCAGAATTCAAGCTTTTTTGAATCCATATGTACATCATTTGGATTTTGTCCATTTGAATACTGCCTTTAAAATGGCTAATTTTAATTGTGTTAATAGTTCCACCAAAGTAAACAAATTTCCTAGTGTACCATTCCAAGTTCAAAGTAAATTTATTTTCCAAGAACATATATGTCACCATACACAACCATGAAATTCCTGTTCTTGCAGGCATACTGAGTAAATCCTTCATAGAATAAGAAACATAGTAGTATCATTGAAAGACTGTAGCAACTTAGGTATTCAAACAGTGTGTGAAAGACAACAAACTGTGAAAATACAAAATGAAATGAATAATAATAATAATAATAAATAAATATCAAGGATATTAGATAAAGAGTCCTTGAAAGTGAGTCCAGAGGTGTGGGAACATTTCAATAATGGGGCAATCTCCATTGGTTCAAGAGCCTGATGGTTGAGGAGTAATAACTGTTCCTGAACTTGATGGTGAGAATCATAAGACTCCTGTACCTTCTTCCTAATGGCAGCAGTGAGAAGACAGCATGTCCCGGGTCTTGGGGGTCCTTGATGATAGATGCTGCTTTCCTGAGACAGCACTCCTTGCAGATGTGCTCATTGGTGGGGAAGGCTTTACTTACAATGGGCTGCTACAGTTTGTAGGATACTGTGTCATACACCCAGCAATAAATCCTGCATTTGTCATTTTTGTTCGCTGGCAAAGTGTTTCATATCTTATTTTAACACAAGAATAAATGTTACTTGTTTCTCTGGGATTATATTGGGATTATACAACTTGACAGCTGAAGCAATTTTACCAAGAGGCATGCACTATAAAATACATAAAAAATATATAACTCTGCCCCTCATTTCTTGAAACTCTCAAATGGTAACAAAGTAACAACACTTCTCTGGATCAGTGAATTCTAAAAAAAAGTTATTTTTTACATTTGATAAAGAAATTCTTCAGTGACATAAAAATTGATGAAACAGTTTTGCACACACACACAAATATGAACACACATTTTAAGTATGCATAGGTACACATGCATGTTCACAGTCATACACACATTAAAATGCTGCAAAACAGTGGATACAGCTGTAGTGTTTTCACATGAAGTGACAATCGATAACTCTGTGGGATGGCAATAGGTAACTCCAGATAGCTGGCAGTAGTAATTTATAACAACCACTTAATGGCTGATCTGCACCGATCTCTTACAAGACCATACATTTTGAATGGAGGTAGATAATAATGCCACTATCTAATGTTTGCTTTGTGTTCTGTTTATCTGATAGAACATTGATACCTTCCTGTAGTTACTTTCAACTGAAGTCTTCTTAATCATAGACTCTAAATTCATCTAAGATATTGGTATGATTGAAAGTCCTCTCACTTAAGTAGTGTATATGGAACCTCACTGCACAGTCGCTAATATTATTATGGATCGTTATGATTTGTTCTCTCTAATTGTGACAACTTTTAATCCAGTATGTTTCTTTCTCTCAGATTACAAGACTTTCCTGAATAGCCTGTTAGATGCAATATTTGCCAAGCAGCTTGCTAAAATCCATGTAAATTATATTGTTTCCTAATCTTATTGATCTTGTTCCCTTCTCAAAAGTGTAATCCAATTACTCAATTACAGTCTTCCTTCAACAAACTTATGCTTGTTATCCTTGATTAACCTTTGCATATCAAACTTCTGATTTATGCTGTCGCTCAGAGTATTATCAATTATAATTTTATCAATATTTATTAGTCTGGCTGTCCTGTACTTATTCAACATATTCTTTTCTTCCTTTTTAAACAATGTTACCACATTATCAGTCTTGCAGTGTTCTGGTAGCATTGCTACAGCCAGAGAATTAGAAAAGGTGGACCAATGGTTTCCTCCCCTTAAACAGAATAGCATGTATTTTATCTAGATAAATGGCTTGCCTTTATGTTTTAAACTTTCCTTATGGGACCAGAAAGGTCCTTCCTAGCTGTGCTTTATCCCAGACACTCTTAGCCACTAAACAATAAGACACAGGAGAAGAACTAGGCCATTCTGCCTATCGAGTCTGCTCTGCTATTCAATCATGGCGGATCTATTACCCCTCTCAACCCTATTCTTCTGCCTTCTCCCCATAACTTTTGATAGCCTTACCAACTAAATACCAATCAACCACTACTTTAAATGTGCCCAATGTCTTGGCCTCCACAGCTGCCTGTGGCAATAAGTTCCACAAATTCACCACATTCTGGCTAAAGAAGTTCATCCTCATCTCTGTTCTAAAGAGGCACTCTTCTATTCTGAGGCTGAACCCTCTGGTCCTGGACTCTCCCACTTTTGGAAACACTTTCTGCATGTCTACTCTATGTAAGCATTTCTATATTCGGTAGATTTCAATGGAATCCACCCTCATCCTTCTAAGCTCAAGCGAGTACAGGTCACTGACTATTTGGCAGTGTCCATGGCATCTTTTTGCTTCCAACAGATATGGGTTAGGATACTGAGAGACAATACCTGGTAGACTGTGAGTTAATACCTGGTAGGTTCTTGCTAATATTGATAATCTGCTTTCTGTCGGCCTGCAAAACCATTCAAGAGTTTGAGTCAACCACCAATCTTGCCCCATGAATTACCATCTATTGCAGTGTAACAAACCTAAGATTCTGTATAAAAAGTAGGCGGTTTCTGTCAGTGCAGGGTTCCCCTGTAGACAGTTCCCTCACTAACAGATAAACCATATTCCCTTGGATACCTTTGAGGGGGCATGTTCATTCAGGGGCAAGCAGCAGTAGTCAGGTCTTTGGCACTGGTCTGAGGCTCAGAGACAAAAGGTACAATCAATCAGACAGGGTGTCCCCCTCGCTATCTAATCTCCTATCAGGGTGGCAGGGATAGGAGATTCAGTAGTGAGGGGGGCAGGCAAGAGATTCTGTGGCTGCAGAAGTGATGCCAGGGTGGTGAGTGCCTCTTGGGTGCCAGGGTCAAAGATGCCTCTGAATGGCTGCAGAAAAATTCTCAAGGGGGAGGAAAATTGATTTCAATACAGATGCATTTTGGTAAGTTAAACTTGCACAGGATTTATACTACATGGTAGAGCATCTGAGAGGCCTAGGCGAGGATGGTAAGAACCCAAAGTGCTGGAGTGTCCAAGACTAGAATCTAGACCCAATTTCGAGACTGAGACGAGAACAGAGTTCTTGATTAGATGCTAGAATTGAACCTGACGAGACGAAATGAAAATCCAAATGAGACAGAAATCCTAAAAGCAATCGCAGACTGAACCAAAGTTGAGCTGACAATTGAGCCCAGAACCTGAGTTCAGATGCTCTTTAAGTATCCAAATGGTGGCGCCAATACATGGCTGCCAATTCGCGGAGCAGGACAGAACCTTTAAAGGGACACTGCCAGCAAGCCATTCTCTGGAGAGCTGGAGCATCTAAATTCTGGAGGCTGGCATGGTCAGGTGAGTACCACAACAGAAGCTAGGAGTACAAGTGCATAGATCATTGAAGGCAGTATCACAGGTCGACAGGGTGATGATAAAAGGCATTTAGCATTGAATATAGCAATTAGGACATTACATTGTAGCTATATAAGTTGTTGGTGAGGCTACACTTAGCATACTGTTTACAGTTTTAGTTGCCCTGTTGTAGGAAAGATGTGTTTAATCTGGAAAGACTGTAGAAAAGATTTATGAGGACGTTGGCGAGACCAAAGGGCCTGAGTTATAGGGAGAGGTTGGTCAGGCTGGGACTTTATTCTTTGAAATGTGGGAGAATGAGGGGTTGCCCTGATAGAAATGATCGAAATTATGAGAGGCATGGATAAGGTAGATGATTATCCTTTACCATCATAGAAATGACTAAAAATAGGGAGCATAGATTTAGAGAGAGAGAGGAAAGATTTAAATGGGTCCCAAGAAGCAACTTCTTTTCACAAAGTGTGAACGTAGAGAACAAGTTTCTAGAGGAAGTAGTGGAGATATGTACAATTGGATCATTTAAGAAGCACAACGATACGTACGTGGACGGGGCAGGATTTGAGGGGTATGAGCTAAAAGCAGGAATTTGGGGCAAGCTGAGTGGGTATTGTGGTTGGCGAGGACTCACAGAGCCAAAGAGCCTGTTCTCATGTTGTATTGTTCTATGACTCTATGCAATCTTCCATAAATCAAAAACATTTCATTTTATGTATGGTGGATGTCGGAATCTGCAGTTTAATACTTTTGTTAATCTTGCAGCTTTGCTGTTAACTGTTCATACAGTTTCTTTGCACCCATCTGCCCACACATCGGTTTGGTAAGGTTAAGTGTTACTGATTCCATTAGCACTTTGGTATCATAGCTAGTGCAGACTATATTATATTAAACAGTACTGGCAATGGAGGAACTAAGGACAGTAGCTTAGTTTCAGTTTCTTCTGATTTCTTGGAACAGTTAGTCCTATATTAGAGTGATTCTTGACTGCTTTTGACAAATCAGGGAACACATTTTACCTACGGTCATTGAATTGCCTCTGAATATTTCAGTTCTGTGAAAGAACAATGTAAATGAGCTCATATTTCTGTTTCAGAAATCCCCATATCACTGTCTGATAAGTAGAAATGTGGAAAGTGCTTTGAACAGATGTTCCAATCTGTGATGGAGGTGCTGATTAACACTAGTCTTGGTTTCGTTTGAATAATGGAGTGCTAAGGTGTCAGAATTTAATGAAAAAATGCAGATTAATGGGGTAACACTTCAGAGATTTCAATGTAGTTTTAAGTGCTTTCAGTGGGGTGGAAATGCCATGGGACACTGCTGGTGATATTAAGTATTTCATGTCCACACACTTGCCCCAATCACTGAATGAATTGTTCACAAAACCCACAGCAGCAACTGTCCTTACTCCAATCACAAGTATATTGCTCAGAATTGTCCCTTTGTGTCTGAAAATACAGGAGAGTAAAGATACCAAATGACCACTAGTGAGTGGACTACTTGTCACACATGAGGCTGCTAAACAAGACAGGATCCCATGGTAGAACAGGGAAGATACTAGCATGGACAGAAGATTGGCTAGCTAGCAGAAGGCTAGAAGTGGGAATAAAGGGGGCCTTTTTCTTGTTGTTACCGGTAACCAGTGGTATTGTGCAGGGGTTGGTGTTGCATCTGCTACTTTTCATGTTATTTGTTAATTATCTCGATGACGGGATTGATCGCTTTATGGTCAAGTTTGCAGATGATACAAAGATAGATGAGGGGACAGGTGATGCTGAGGAAACAGGGAGTCTGCATGAAGGAATTGGACAAATCAGGAGAATGGGCAAACAAGTGGCAGATGGAATGCAGTGTAGGGAAGAGGATGTCATGTATTTTGGTAAAAGGGATAAAGGCGAAGACTATTTTCTGAATGGAATAAATTCAAAAATACAAAAGGACTTAGAAGTCCTGGTACAGTATTCCTTAAAGGTTAACTTGCATGTTGAGTTGGCATTAAGGAAGGTAAATGAAATGTTAGAGTTTATTTTCCAGAGGACTAGAATATAAAAGCAAAAATGTAATTCAGAGGCTTTATAAAGCACAGGTCAGACCAAATATAGAGGATTATGAGCAGTTTTGGGCCCCAAACTTAAGAAAGAATGTGCAGGTCTTGGAGAAGTTCCAGAAGACTTTGCAAAAAATATCTTGGAAATGAAAGGGTTAAGATATGAGGAGTGATTGATTGCTCTGAGCCTGTATTGGCTAGAGCTTTCTCACTGAAGTTTACCAGATATGGAAAGCCTGGATACAGTTGATGTAGAGAGGATGTTTCCAATAGTGGGAGAGTCTAGGACCAGAGAGCACAGCTTCAGAATAAAAGGACATCTCTTTACAACAGAATTGAGGAAGAATTTCTTTAGCTAGAAGGTGGTGAATCTGTGGAATTCATTGTCACAGATGGCTGTGGAGACCAAGTCATTGGGTATATTTAAAGTGGAGGTTGATCGGTTCTTGGCTATTGTGGGGAGAAGGCAGGAGAATGGAGTTGAGAGGAAAAATAATTCAGCCATGATCAAATGGTGGACCATACTTGATGGGCTGAATGGCCTAATTTTACTCCTGTGTCCTAAGTCTTAGTGTTCTTTTCCAAGGGGTTCATGATCACTATTTTCCTCAAGAGAAGTCCATGACTCCCTTCTTTCCCAATGAATTCAAACACAACGTAGTTGGAAACTGTAATATGCACAATCACAACTGTCTCTTCAAGATAGAACTGAGTGAGTGTGCTAGTATTTTAGCTTCAGGTAAGATGTTGGCTCAAACTCCCATATGTCAATTAAATAGGATGGTAGAATTTCCATAATTTCATTCTGAAGGATAGGCTTTGTTTGTATCTTGCTTATCACTCATCCTGTGTGGCCCACTCTCTCATTATACTGCTGATAAGCATCAAGTTAAACCTGGAGTGAACCTGGATTTGTAACCAGCTGGAAAGAAGAGATGCAGAGCTTTTACTACCTAGTGAAAGAAGTAATCCATTCAGTGGGCTCAATTCAGGTCCCAACAAGATCACATCTTCTCTCATGCAGTATTCATTTGATGTTAGTCTGATCTTACTGTGTCTGACTGTAACAACAATGAATGAAACTCGATAATATTCTCTTGATTCTGAAACAATGTTGTATCATCTAGGGATGAGGCAAGACTTTAAACAATTGCTATTTCATTCAAAGAACATAGAATATAGAACATAGAGCAGCACACAATGGTACAGACCCTTTGGCCCATGGTGTTGCGCTGGTCTTTTAACCTACTCTAAGATTAACCTACCTTTTCCTTTCACAGGGCCTTCCATTTTAGCCTTCATCCATGTGCCTATCTAAGAGTCTCTTAAATGTCCTAATGTAACTGCCTCTTCCTGGTAGAGTTTACAGCCACCCCCGGCAGTTTGTTCCATGCATCCAACCTACATAAAACCTACCTTTGACCCCGACCACTATACTTACAATTATGCTTCCTCGTATTAGTCATCTTCGCCCTGGGAAAAAGTCTCTGGCTGTCGACTCTATCAAGGCTCCTCTCATCCTTGTTCTTTCCAAAGAGAAAAACACTAGCTTGTTCAGCCTTTCCTCATGCCCTCTGATCAAAGCGGTATCCTGGTAAATTTCCTCTGCATCCTCTCTAAAGCTTCCATATCCTCCCCATAAACAGGAAATTACTGTGAAAAACCTCACTGTGTAGTGTACCAATATTGTACAATATGATAAGAATTATAATTTGTATAGTTCCTACCATGTCATAAAATCCTGGTACTTGAACAGTGAAAGTGCATTCTCGTGAGTTGCTATAATATTGTAAACATTATAAAATGATACTCTTGTACCCTGCTGGTGTCTGGTTTTTTTTGATGCCCTGGCAGCTGAGGTTTAGCCGCAGGCAGATTGGGAATTAATTTGTCCAGTTGGCACAATATGTTACTCTCACTCAAGCACCACATTCAGGATAAATTAATTGTGTATTTATCAGGATTCAAATGTATAATGCATAGTTTTAGACAATGGAACAATTAAAATATGACAAGCATATTCAACAGACAACCTTGAGATTAGGACAATTAAATCCAAAGAAAATCTAAACACACAATAAAGCTCAGGTAGCTCATGCTTGCCTTTGCATTTTGAACAGTATTAATTCTTTGTGGTATATACTGTAGTAAAACCTTACACATAATCCCATAATGGTTATCTGTTTATGTGCCTAGTGACTGTATTTCATACACAAATTTAAGATTTCATTTAAACAGTGACTTGATATATAGAGAAATTGGCATTCAGATAAGATGCAAATTTATTTGGAAATTAATTGTCTTAAATCATCTGAAGAAAGTTTCTGTTGAGCAAACGTGGGGCTTTTTGCTTATTGGCTGTCATTTGTCTCCACAGTTAATCTCCTGGATTCTAAAACTGCACAGGGGGAACTGGGTTGGATATCCTACCCGATACATGGGGTAAGTTCAGACCAACAGTCTTCAAAATGCTTAAACTTAACTGATGATTTAAATTTTAACAACTCTTGTTCTAATCTTCACTTCATTATGGATTTGGTGCAGGAGTTTGGGATTAATGCAGAAAAATGAGCAATGAAAATTGTGCTACTTAGAATAGATTGGCTAAGTTAAGGTTTAATGATCATGAATATTTGTCCTTTAAAATCTCATTTTCATCAATCAGCAGCATCACAATGTTTTCCTTGTTTCTATCCCTGTTCCCTTTCACTTTGGGCTGTTTATTTCTACCAACAGTTGATTCAAACAGAAACTGAAGATGTAGATAGGTTACCTGAGTCACAAGGATAGTCATCAAAAGAGAGTGTTGTTTGATCACAAATAAACAGTTATTTCGGTCAATAAGCCAAAGGTTCAGAAGAGTTCATTTAACCACCGGTTAAGGTATATATTGATCAAAACCAAACTAGTCACACTGTACACATAATGTCAATAGACCATTAGACAGTCAACATGGGATTTTCTTGCAGTTTAGCCAATAATCTAAATTACATTGTAGGGAGTGTAATTAATAGGTAATTATCTAAATTTGTGTCGTCTGTTAGGTGGGCCTGTGTGCTGGAAGACCACTTCAGAAATATGAGCAGCCATTGGTTGCCACTGGAAGTCCAGTGTTAGCTGATGATCATAGTGATGTGTAGAACAGTGGAACCATATTTCACAACCGTATTCCTGCATTGAGTTGAATGGTCTTGATAATGCTCTCCTGAATAAAATGGCTGAAGGGATGAACCAGAGCAAAATCCCAATGTTACTCATTTCCTAGTGGAAAATGCAGTTGTGGGTGAAGCCAAAAACAGGACTGTCCTCAACTCAAACATACAGAGCAGAAGTGTGGCCATGTTGCAACTTGATTAGCTTATATTTAGAATGAGCATCACACCAGAACTGGCAGAAGCTTTCGGGGCCTCTTTTAATAATGGGGCTTCAACATTATTATCAGGAAGGAATTTAAAGAGAACATTAACTTAATATAAAGGGTTATTTTATGAAGGTGTTTGATGTCTATATTAACCAAGCAGGTCAACCAAGGTTTAGCTTGAATTTGGTTAGATATTATTCTAAATGCTTCATTGAATCTATTTATACACATAATAATTTAGAAATTAAATGGTCTGGCTTTAGATATGTTCTCCATCTGTTCTCTTATCTTAGTCTTGAATTAACTTGCATGCACAATATGCATTTATCTCACCTATTGATAACTGGCACAGCAATCGTAACAGCCTGTCAGTAATCTCCCTGATACTGCGCGTCTTGGCAAACGTACCAGAATCCTGTATAACTCCAAAAGGACTATTGTCTTAAAATATACTCTCCTGCCAGTATTGAACTTGGATGCAAACAAATCTAGATACTAAAGCAAGCATGAATTGTTACAGTAGCTGGCATAAAGCTAAAGAGCCAGGTATGAAGGCTGACTCCTTGATTCATACAGTCAGGAGCTCCCTGTTGCAGTGCCTGGTCCTGGAAAAGAGCGGGAGGTCAGTTGCACCAACCCCCCCCCCCCCCGCCCCGATATCCTGACCCTTCGTACTTCCAGGCTGCAATATATAAAGGCAGGTCCGTGACGATCTGACCTTGTAGCTGGTCAGCAGTTCTCTTCACAATCATCAACTAACAATCAGTGCAATACAGCTCGTCCATGATTTCCAGGCAGCCATTTGCATCTGATCCTCACTAATAAGTTAAGGTTCTTTTTTAAATTAATATTAATAATGTAATTAATTTATGAGACACAAGTCTTAAATTTTGAACTTTGAACTTAAAAATAATAGCTTGTAATCTTTAAATTTATTTAAATGTATTTCAGCTCTTTCTGAATGACTGATCATCAGAGGCATTCTGAGTCAGTAGAAAATCTGCCAATAGCCTTCTGGGCGGAGAGGTTGTGGGGTATTAGGGTCAGCTGTCTAAGGTGGAGTTGCCTTTTGCAGAATGCTGTGTCTTACCAAATGGCTGCAGAAGTGATACCTGTGAGATATTGGAAGCCTCATAGTTACAAAGAGTGAATTCAAACTTAGTGATCCAATGAGAAATGAGCACAAAGCGTCGGTGGGCCAAACACACCAATGGGAATGTAAGCTGGTTACGGCATCACAGTGCAGATTGAAATCATCCTCTTACTCTGTCATTTGCTTATTCTCTGCCAGAAATCACTCCTTCTCTGTTCATGTTTTCCCATATTTTCCATCACTAGATCTTTTTTTTCTTTTTGCATACTTACAGAAGCACCTAAGGTCTGATTTTCTTACATTTCTTGCTAGTTTACAGACATATCTTGTTTTTCTTTATAAATTCTTGCTGAGTTGTAAAATGCTTGCAATGTTCAGGCCTACTGGTATTTCAGACAACTTCAGGAACCTCTTCCTTGTATTGAATACTCATTTCAATTTCCCTTTTCAGCCATGGATTGACCACTTTTCCTATTATGGTTTTGTGTTCTAAATGGGACAAACCAGAAAATGGGACATACCAAAAAATGGCATTGTAGGTAAATTAAACGTTGATGCAGAACAAACAGTGTTCGGAATCAAGATCAGAGATTTACTTCTTCTGCCAATTTGTCTTCTTTTCAACGTTATCTCATGCCTTTGTCATTTTAGTTACTATTCTTGCCTCCCTACCCCACACTTTTCTCTTTCTTCAGGATTCACCTTCTACCCAGTGACAGCTGTGCTCACAATTCCAATAAAGAAACCCTGTTAGGATTAGTATTTACTGTTATTATTTTTCCTATGCGATTCTTTTCAAAACCATTTTACGTATCTTTCTGATATCCTGCCATTTTTCAAACCAATTGCATGCAGTTTTTTCACAGAGTTATTTACTACCTTGATTTATCAAGGAACTGTATCAGTTGTTAAATCTCCTTTGCAGCAGAAAGCACAGAGAGGTGCTGTTATTTCAGCAACATCTTTTCATGCCTCAGTTAAGATGAACAGCTTTCTACCAATATGAAAACTATCTTCATTTAGCAATTGCGGCTTTGGATATTAACAAATGATTGAAGTCTAGCGTTCTTGTGTTACAGGAATCATTTATGAAGCAGATGGGTGCTAAGAGTAACTTTGTGACTCATTATATTTAACAGCTTAGTCAGCACTGACTGGTATGCACTTACTCTGGAGTTCAATGACAGAATCATTCAGGCCTTTGGATGGGTTTCAAGGATTATTTATAAACCCATTGCTTTTTCTTTCAAGCACTTGCCTTTCATAGAACTATAGAACCATAGAATACTGCAGCACAGAAAACAAGCCATTCGGCCCTTCTAGTCTGTGCCGAAACATTATTCCGTTAGTCCCATTGACCTCAATCCAGTCCATAACCCTCCAGAGCTCTCCCATCCAAGTACCTATCCAATTTGTTCTTAAAACTTAAGAGTGAGCCCCTATTTACCACGTCAGATGACAGCTCGTTCCACACCCCCACCACTCTCTGAGTGAAGAAGTTCCCCCTAATGTTCCCCCTAAACCTTTCCCCTTTCACCCTAAAGCCATGTCCTCTCATATTTATCTCTTCTAATCTAAGTGGAAAGAGCCTATTCACATTTACTCTGTCTATACCCCTCATAATTTTGTAGACCTCTATCATATCTCCCCTCATTCTTCTACGCTCCAAGGAAGGAAGTCCTAACCTGTTCAATCTTTCCCTGTAACTCAACTCCCGAAGACCCGGCAACATCTTAGTAAATCTTCTCTGCACTCTTTCAATCTTACTGATATCCTTCTTATAGTTAGGTGACCAGAACTGTACACAATACTCCAAATTTGGCCTCACCAATGTCTTATACAACCTCCCCATAACATCCCAACTCCTATACTCAATACTTTGATTTATGAATGCCAAGATGCCAAAAGCCTTCTTTACAACCCTGTCTACCTGTGACACCACTTTCAGGGAATCATGTATCTGAACCCCCAGATCTCTTTGTTCTTCTGCACTCCTCAGTCCCCTACTATTTACTGTGTATGTCCTACCTTGATTTGTCCTTCCAAAATGCAACACCTCACACTTGTTTGCATTAAATTCCATCTGTCATTTTCTGGCCCATTTTTCCAGTTGTTCCAGATCCCTCTGCAAGCTTTGAAAGCCTTCCTCACTGTCCACAACGCCTCCAATCTTAGTGTCATCAGCAAACTTGCTGATCCAATTTACCACATTATCATCTAGATCATTGATATAGACAACAAACAACAATGGTCCCAGCACAGATCCTTAAGGCACACCACTAGTCACAGGCCTCCAGTCTGAGAAGCAATCATCCACTACCACTTTCTGTCTTCTCTCACACAGCCAATTCCGAATCCAATTTACAACTTCTCAATGGATACCTAGTGTCTGGACCTTCGGAACTAACCTCCAATGTGGGACATTGTCAAAGGCTTTACTAAAGTCCATGTAGACAACATCCGCAGCCTTTCCTTCATCTACTTTCTTGATAACCTCATCGAAAAACTCTATAAGATTCATTAAACACGATCTACCACGCACAAAGCCATGCTGACTGTCCTTAATCAGCCCTTGGCTGTCCAAATACTTGTATATCTGATCTCTCAGAACACCTTCCAATAATTTACCTACTACTGATGTCAGGCTCACCAGCCTGTAATTGCATGGTTTACTTTTGGAGCCTTTTTTAAACAACGGAACAACATGAGCTACCCTCCAATTCTCCAGCACCATACCATGAAGCACATTTTTCTGAAGGACATTTTAAAACAAACCTTTGATAGGACCAATCTCTCATGACAATGAATATAGATTGTAGTGGCAGAGCCAAAATATTGCGAGAGGCCATCAGATACTTCCTATTTGAGTTTTCCTATTTTCTGATTGAAATTATAGTAATAGCAAATAATAACGATAGTGAAGAATAAGCAATATGTTGTGTTGTGAGACCATTAAGTTGTTAAACCAATGGAAATGATTTGGCAGAATGCAAAAAAAATAAGAAATATTGGATTTCATGCGGGACATTTCACAACTTCAAGACCCCCAAAGTGGTGTCTGTTCGATGAGAAATGTCCAAAGTGGAGATTTACATTGGACAATGTAAAGGTATACTTAAAAATTATTGAAGAAAAGACAGAAAATGTAGTAATGATGTTAACTATAGGGCATATGAAAATATGAGAGCTATAGTCCAAAGGGAAATTCAAATTGCCAAAAGGCAGGTTGAGAAGGATATTGCTGATAATGCTAAGATTGACCCTAAGAGATTTTTTCAACGTTTTGGTAGTACAAGAAAAATCAAGGAGTGAGTTAAGTGTCACAGATAAAAAATGCTGGTGAATGCAGCAGGCCAGGCAGCATCTCTAGGAAGAGATACAGTTGACGTTTCGGGCCGGGACCCTTTGTCAGGACTAACTGAAGGAAGAGATAGTAAGAGATTTGAAAGTGGGAGGGGGAAGGGGAGATCCGAAATGATAGGAGAAGACAGGAGGGGACGGGTGGATCTAGGAGCTGGAGAAGGGAGGGGATCATGGGACGGGAAACCTGGGGAGAAAGAGAAGGGAGGAGGGGAGCCCAGAGGGTGAAGAGCAGGCAAGGAGTTATAGTGCGAGTGACAGTGGGAGAAAAAGGAGAGAGAGAGAAAAAAAGGGGGGGAAATATATATATATATATAAAAAATATATTAAATAAGTAAATAAGGGATAGAGTGTGAAGGGGAGGAGGGGCATTAATGGATGTTAGAGAAGTCAATATTCATGCCATCAGGTTGGAGGCTACCCAGACGGAATATAAGGTGTTGTTCCTCCAACTTGAGTGTGGCTTCACCTTGACAGTAGAGGAGGCCGTGGATAGACATATCAGAATGGAAATGGGACATGGATTTAAAATGTGTGGCCACTGGGAGATCTTGCTTTCTCTGGTGGACAGAGCGTCGGTGTTCAGCGAAACGGTCTCCCAGCCTGTGTCGGGTCTCGCCAATATACGACATCCTTCCCTCCCCCCTTCTTTCTGCTTTCCACAGGGATCGCTCCCTACACGACTCCCTTGTCCACTCGCCACCCCCCCCCATTCCTTCCCACCGATCTCACTCCCGGCACTTATCCTTGTAAGCGGAACAAGTGCTGCACATCCTTACATTTCCTCCCTCACCACCATTCAGGACCCCAGACAGTCCTTCCAGGTGAGGGGACCCTTCACCTGTGAGTCGGCTGGGGTGATGTACTGCGTCTGGTGCTCCCAGTGCGGCCTTCTATATATTGGCAAGACCTGGTGCAGGCTGGGAGGCTGTTTCACTAAACACCTGCGCTCTGTCCACCAGAGAATGCAGGAGCTCCCAGTGGCCACATATTTTAATTCCATGGCCAATTCCCATTCTGATATGTCTATCCACGGCCTCCTCTCCTGTCAAGATGGAGCCACATTCAGGTTGGAGGAACAACACCTTATATTCCGTCTGGGTAGCCTCCAACCTGATGGCATGAATATTGACTTCTCAAACTTCCGCTAATGCCCCACCTCCCCCTCGTACCCCATCCCTTATTTATTTATTTAATATTGTATATATATTCCCCCAACCCTTTTTTCTCTCTCTCTTTTTTCTCCCTCTGTCCCTCTCACTATAACTCCTTGCCTGCTTTCCACCCTCCAGGCTCCCCTCCCCCACTTCTCTTTCTCCCCAGGCTCCCTGTCCCGTGATCCTCGCCCTTCTCCAGCTCGTAGATCCACCCCTCCCCTCCTGTCTTCTCCTATCATTTCGGATCTCCCCTTCTCCCTCCCACTTTCAAATCTCTTACTATTTCTTCCTTCAGTTAGTCCTGACGAAGGGTCCCGGCCCAAAACGTCGACTGTATCTCTTCCTAGAGATGCTGCCTGGCCTGCTGTGTTCACCAGCATTTTTTGTGTGTGTTGCTTGAATTTCCAGCATCTGCAGATTTCCTCGTGTCTGCAGTAAGTTAAGTGTATTAGGAATAATAGTGGGGTGTTAAATTATGCAGAGCAGGACACAGCAGATACACTTAACTCATATTTTGCTAAAGTATTCACCTGCAAAGATGCCACTAAGTGTAGAGAAAAATAAGGTTGTTTTAATTGACTTAGAGATCTTAGAAAGTGAGGTCCTGCTTCAGCAGAAAAGGATGAAAGTCAATAAATCTCCAGGGCCAAATGACACATATCCAAGGGTACTTAAAGAGGTCTGTGATTATATGTACAAACCCCTAACATGTACTTTTTAAAAGTCATTGAAAAACTGGTGAAATCCCAAAGGAACGAAAATGGGCTAATGTTGGCCCAGTATATAAAAATGATGACGGTACTAATGCTGGTAACTACAGACCAGTAAGCTTAATATGTATCACAGGCAAGATAATGGAAACAATAATAAAGCATTGGATGGAAAAGCAGCTGATAAGTTTAGGCAAGTTAGCAGAAAGCTAGCATGGGTTACTAATATGCAGGAGTTCTATGAAGTGACAACTAAAATTCACGATAACAATAAAGCGGTTGATATCATTTACTAGGACCTTCAGAAGGCTTTTGACAAAGTACCCTATGAGAGGTTTGTAGTCAAATTACAGCAGGTAGGGATTCAGGGTAAAGTGTGTGAATGGGTGCAGAATTGACTCGAAACAGAAAACAATGAGTTAAGATGAGAGGATCATTTTCACACCAAGAAGATGTTAACAGTAGGGTTCCGCAGGGATTGGTTTTGGAGTCGCTGCTGTTTTTAATTTACATTAATGATTTGGATAAGCACATAACAAATGAACTAGTAAAGTTTGTCAATTACACAAAATTAGGGGGATGGGTTGATAACATTCAGGCAGCAGAATCAATGTAGCTAGATCTAAGCACAATCTAGATATGACAGATAAATGGCAGATGAAAGTTAATGTAAATAAATGTAAAGTTTTACATATATGAATTAGAAATATTGGATATTAATATATAGTGGGAGGTCTTGAGTTAGGAAGTGCACTGTTTGAGAAGGATTTGAACATCCTGGTAAACTCATCACAATGAACATCTAGACAATGCACAGAAGTGATTAGGAAAGCTAATGGAGTGTTGGGCTATATAATGCACTCGGTGGAGTTCAAGTCTAGAGACGTTCCCCTTAAGCTGTATCATGCACTGGTAATGCCACGCCTTGAGTACTGTGTACAATTTTGGTCTCCACATAGTGTGAGGGATGTGAGGGCACTAAAGAGAGTCCAGGGAGGGGCAGCTAGACTCATTCCAGGTCTGCAGGGTTATGAACTACAAAGATAGATAGAAAGAATTAAATCTTTTTATCTTTAGTAGACGTAGAGACATGATAGACGGGTTCAAAATCGTTAAGGGTGTAAGTAAGATGGATGCCAGCTGCTACTTCAAAATTAATCCATTATCAAAAACACGGGGCCATAGGTGGAGACTGGTTAAGGGGAGATTTCAGACTAACATCAGGAACCATTTCTTTACAAAGTGAGTTCTGGACACAGGGAACAAACTACTAGTTGTATAGTTGAAAGTAGTACCTCAGAGACTTTCAAATCTAAACTCGATAGTTATTTCAACACACTATGTGAATAGGAATTTAGCAAGCTTTGTTGGGCCAGTTGGCCTGTTCTTGTCAAAAACTTTCTAATGCTATAATGTTCTAATGAGGTAATGTGGTAAGTAAAGCCAAAAATGTACAATCAGTAAGGGTTATGAACAGACATAACACAATGCCTGGATGACTTATGTCTACTGTGTTCCTTGAGAAATAAATATTAGCATGAGCATCTTTACTTTTCTTATAATATTATTAGTAAAAGCATTATGCGACTTTTTACATCTTACTAGCAAGTTAGTCAGAATCTTATCTTAATATCCTGTTGGGAAGATGGTTCCTGTGGAACTATAACACGTCCTCAGTATTGCACTGACGTGTCTTTACTATAGGGAAATACAACCTAATCGTTAATATGGATTAAGTATACGAGGGGTGATTGATAAGTTCATGGCCGAAGGTAGAAGGAGTCAATTTTAGAAAACCGAGCACATTTATCTTTCAACATAGCCCCCTCCTACATTTACACACTTAGTCTAGTGGTCGTGGAGCATACGGATCCCTTCTTTGTAGAAGTTGGCATCTTGGACCTCCAGAAGTGGTCCACAGCAGGGGTGATTGATAAGTTTATGGCCTAGCGGAGGAGCAGGGAGGAGAAGATGGCAGCGCGACACAGCGCGTGCGGCCGTTCCGAATGATATCGTATCTGTGAAGTAGGATGCCATGCACAATCCTGATTTGATAGAGACAGACGTGAAGAAGCACAGAGGAACATCTGGAGAAACTTCTGAAATGCCTGCTTTGCTGCCGTTGCTACTGTGCAATCGAGAATCTCCAGAGGGAAGGCCCCAAATTCTCAGCCTTGCCTATCGTCTGTTGCCGGGGCCGGGGTCGAAGCGCTCCGCAGAGATGGTGCTTGGTGCATTGGTGTTGGAGAGCTGGTCGGAGGCTCGGAGTTTTCGGACGGACTCGGAGTCGGACTGTGGTTGGATACTTCCAGGATGCTGCATTGGCAGGTTTGCAGCGCTGGAGGTTCACTGTCTGTGTGAGATGATGGGACTTTCGAGAGACTTTGAGACTTTACCATGCCCATGGTCTGTTCTTATCAAATTACGGTATTGCTTTGCACTGTTGTAACTATATGTTATAGTTATGTGGTTTTTGTTAGTTTTTCGGTCTTGGTTTGTCATGTGTTTCTGTGATATCATTCTGGAAAAACATTGTATCATTTCTTAATGCATGCATTACTAAATGACAATAAAAGAGGACTGCGTGTCCTCATAATCTAATCTAATCTAAGGTAGAAGGAGATGAGTTATTAACTTTAAACTTTCTGCATAATCACTCAAAGAGTTGAACTGCACGTGCATGTAACGAGAGCTGTATAACTCATCTTCTTCCACCTTAGGCCACAAACTTATCAATCACCCCTGCTGTGGACCACTTTCTGGAGGTCCAAGATGCCGACTTCTACAAAGAAGGGATCCGTATACTCCATGACCGCTGGACTAAGTGTGTAAATGTAGGAGGGACTATGTTGAAAAATAAATGCACTAGGTTTTCTAAAATTGATTCCTTCTACCTTAGGCCACAAACATATCAATCACCCCTCGCATATTTACATGAGTAGACACAATAATAAGTCCCTGGCGGAATAGTATACTGTAATTTACTTTCAAAATTCATTTAAAATAAGAACAGAAAATGGTGGAAGCATTCAGCAGGTCTAACCGTGTCAGTAGAGGAAGAAACAGTTAATATTTCAGGTCAGTGACCTGTCATTATTATTCCGTTTTTCTTACGTTCCGGGTTCCCATCATCTACAATACCTTACCTTTGAGTTAATGTTACTCATTATTTAATCTTCACAGGCTACATAGTGGTAAATTCAGAGTGGCCCTATCAAAGTGCGTGACGTAATAGAATATGATGAATTAAACAGGTTTGGCTGCTATATCCTCTTGGAATCTATGAAGATTGATTGTAGATGAATCATTTGTTCTTGCACTTAAAGGAAAGGTTCCAAAATTTCCTGTCTTAAGAATCAGTTTTTCCCCCATGACTCTATTTGAATCAGTTTTTTCCCCCATGACCATTAACAAAATAAGATGGAAGACCTCAGTTTCTTTCTTTCTTTCTCTCTCTCCCTCCTTCCCTCCTACTTTCTCTCTCTTCTGCTCTCTCTCTCACTCTGTCTGAATCTTTCTCCCTCCCTCTTCCCTTCCCCTCTCCTTTTTTTCTCTCTCCCTTGCTATTCCATCATACTTTATTTTACAGTTCAGGTAGCCTCTGACAAAACCCATTCTGTCCATGTCTGTTACCCTTGGAAACAGAACCTGTGTAATTTTCCTGGCTATCTCATGCACTATGGTCAGAATAGTTGTCTTCCTTCACCTCTGGAGCCCAAGTTCAAATTTTTCAGACAGATAGACGTAGATCATCGCTCTAGCAAAGGGTAAATCTCAGTATATTATCATTTCTGTTTGGCTCCAGGTGGAGAAAAAATCAAGTCCAAAACTATCTGTGATTTAGAAATAATTGCACAATGTGACACAAAAACACTTTGAAGTGGCTGGTCTGGGGATTGGAGCTGCCCTACTCTTGCAATTGTTCTTCTGAGCAGATAAAGAAGGTCATTGCAGCACTCAAAGGGAATTTCCAGATCTGACCAAATGCATGTCAACATCTTCTCAGAGTCTTTTCATGTAGGTGGTGGATGTGATTTTTTTTATTCTCCCTTGATAATGCGAAATTGAAATTGTTCCTCAAGGTATATGCATTAACACCTAAACTTGGGTTAATGCCAGTGCTGAAAGGTAAGTGCTGCAGAGATGTTAGATATTCATTAGCAGGTAAAATATGAGGTTGGATATCACATCAAATGGCTTTAGTTTAGAAACATAGAAAAACAGAAATCTACAGCACATTACAGGCCCTTCGGCTCACAACATTGTGTCGACCATTGACCAACTCTAGACACTGTCTGGAATTTCCCTACCGTATAACCCTCTATTTTTCTAAGTTCCGTGTACCTATCTAAGAGTCTCTTAAAAGATCCTATCGTATCCGCCTCTACCACCTTTGCTGGCAGTGCATTCCATGCACCCACCATTCTCTGTGTGAAAAACTTACCTCTGACTTCCCCTTTGCACCTACTTCCAAGCACCGGAAAGCTATGCCCACTTGTATTAGCCATTTCAGCCCTGGGGAAAAAGCCTCTGACTATCCACACAATCAATGCCTCTCATCATCTTATACACCTCTATCAGGTCACCTCTTGTCCTCCGTCGCTCCAAGGAGAGAAGGCCAAGTTCACTCATTCACTCAAGGTTTAACCTTGCAAAAGTGTGCTGCCAGAGATCGAGGAAGAATCAGCAATCTTTAATGTGAGTGTATACTGATTAGAAAAAGAGCTATGCAGTCACAGAGCTTATATTCAATCAGTGAACACAGGGTTATCAGCCCAGAATTTGTACCGAGAAACAAGTCACTCACATTAACTGTTGACCTACAAAAAAGATCATATCTACTTTGTACAGCACCATAGTGAGAACTTGCTTGATAGTGTCATGCAAATACTCCATGGCAAGTTGAATAGTTTGCACTGGAAATTCAGAGCAACTCAAACCTATAAGCCATTGAGAAAAATATCTGTCATCCAATTAAAATACATATCATTGGTTTAATAGTCCATTAAAACTATTTAAGTCTTCATTTCTGAGTTACATCAACAATAAAAACACTTAAATACAATTAAATATAAAACCCTTGGGACTTAATATTGAGTCTAAGATTTGTATTTAACCAGCCTTTCCTATTTGTGTCAGAACTGCCCAGATCTAATCTAAGATTATTAACTCTGCTCTTCTCACTCCACAGATGCTAACTGATCTGTTGAGTAATCCTAGCATTCTCTTTTACCTCAGATATGCAGTGATTGCTGTATTGTGGATCTCATAGTTCCATTTTTTCCTACTTTTCTCAAATATCTTCATTTCCCTTGTTTAGAGGGCACTGAACTAATTGTGATCCCCAAACAACCTTAGCCTCCACACTGTAACAAACATTCTCTTTATTTTCTCCTTCCCTCTCCTACTCTGTGACATTGAGTATGATTGTTTTCTCAGTATTCCATTTCAGATGAAAGGCTATTGATCAAAAACAGTGACTTTGTTTTTTTCTCTCTCCATAGACTACTCCCCAGTTTTAATTTTAATTTCAAATTTCCAGACTCTTCAGCTTTGTGCTTTTCAATGTTTAAAAATGAATCAAGCTTTTCAATCTGAAAATGGAAAAAAAGACTAATAACTTAGAAACATTCAAATAAATTGAAACATTAAAGAAAATGTAAAAATGTGATCTTATTAGAATGGAATTGGTTTATTATTGTCACATGATAACATAACAATAATTTATGCCTTCACTTCCAAGGATTTTGTAGCTCATCTCCTCAATATTATTTATTTACTTATTTTTTATTTGTACTGTTTGCATTCTTTTGTTTATGTGTAGTTCTTTTATTGATTTTATTATTTTTCTCTGTTCCGCTGTGAGTGCTTGCAAGAAAATGAATCTCAAGGTAGTATATATTGATACATATGTACTTTGATAATAAATTTACTTTGAACTTTTAACATGTACTGATGTACAGTGAAAAGCTTGACTTACATTTTGTTCATAAAGATCAAATCATTACACAGTGCATTGAGGTAGAACAAGGTAAAATAATAACAGTGGAAAATAAAGTGTAAAAGCCACAGAGAAAGGGCAGTGAAGGTAAACAATAAAGTACAAGATCCTAACAAGGTAGATTGTGAGGTCAAGAGTCCATCTTGTCATAATAGGAACCTTTTAATGGTCTTTTAACAGCGGGGTAGAAGCTGTCTTTGAGCTTGGTTGTACATGCTTTCAGACTTTTGTATCTTCTGCCCAAAGAAGGGAAAGGAAAGAATGTCCAGTCTGGGTGGGTCTTTGACTATACTGGCTCTTTTACTGAGATAGCAAGAAGTATAGACAGTTTAGGAGAGACTGGTTTTCATGATGTTGCTGACCAGTTAATCAGTAGAGGAAAACTTGCCAAACCAGGTCTAATCTGTCACACATCGTTTGAGCAGATTTCCCTTTGTTTAGTTGTGGGGAATGACCACAGCTTTCAGCTTCATGGTCAACAAAACATCAGCAAACAGCTACCATCGAGTCTGCAGAAAAATCCCAAATTTGTCAGTGTTTAGTTATTATATGCTGAAATTTAGCTTTTCCCTACATATACTGAATATCACTAAATATTTGAGTCATACACTGAATCATTTGCCATATATTTTTCATATTTGTAATAGGATTAGTTGATGAAAAGGTCAAAAGAAATTTGGAACAATCTATTCACTCCATTGTTAAGCTCTGTGTGACTTTTCACTGAGCTACCAATTACTGAAATGTATTTACAGTAAGCAAATATATGAGAACTAAAACAGAAATTGAGAATTATTTCATCATGCAATGTTGATAGAACCCAATGAAGTTCAAGAGTAATATGTTTAACAGTGAATCATTGGATGATACAAATTATAGATTAGAACTCTGAGTAATCATTAAAGCCCTTTGATCACATTGGATTTGTGTCAAAATGCAAGTTCTTTTTAAGAAAGTGGGCCAATATTGTGCTAACTCTTGGAACGCTCCCTATTTTCGGATGAACATGTTAACCTTAGAGAGAAAATGCCATGAATGGAATAACTATTCTTCATGGCATTTAACTGTTAAATACAATGTTTTTTCAATGATGTGTAGGATCACTGAAATTAAAAATTCCATCATATCAAAGAAAACCATAAAGAAATTAGATGGCCAGGTTGAACCACAGATAGAAATTGCAGGAAGATGATTATCTAGTTCAACTAGATTGGTTTCAATGTACAAGGCAAAAGACTGTGGATTCCAGGTCCCAGTTGTAATGCAGGTATCACTGTACAAAGGTGGAAGGGAATTTAGCTAAATAATGACTGAACTTGACAAGCAAGGCCCAGGGTAGGACCGCTTATCCCTTGGAGAAATAAGAAAAGTGTAAAACAAAACGTTACTGTGAACAGTTACTTCTCATTCTGCTCCTGTTCCGTCATGGTAACTCGGAGCAAAAACTGGAGGCTGCCCCACTATGTTTAAGATGTTAGTTGTAACTAAGTTTGAACATGAGTTCTACCATTAGATGGGGCCATTTTGTGGAAGAATAGCACAGGTGGTAGAGTTCCAGTGACTGGGGTTCCTGACTTTGGGTGCTGCCTAGCGGGAGTTTATGTGTCCTCCTTGTGTTCCAATTTCCTCTCAGAGCCCAGAGTTGATTAGCCTCTGTGAACTGCCCCAAGTGTGTGGGTAAGTGGAAACCTCTTGGTGATGGAAATGCAGAGAAAATAGCTTGCATGGGAGATTAGTAGGGGAGTAGAATTGCTCTGTGCGCTGGCAGAAACCTGATGAGCCGAAATAACCTTCTTCTATGTTGTATAGTAGTACGTCTTCAAGGTTGTGATCCTTTGGGGATCTATGTTAAACCAACATCAGGCCCAATATAGTCAGAGGTAATGAAGGTTACTCACAATATTCACCTAGCACCACTTCCCTGTGGCGCACCAGAAAAAGCAACTCAGTAAATTTTATGGATGTTTTTAAACTATTAGTGCTATATTTGAGGCAGAAGAGTTAAATAGTGTATTGACTTTATTAGATGCTCTCCTGTGGTGAGCAAATATCTTCAAACTGGGTTCTGTTTATTGTCCCAATCATTTTATTGTGAGCTGAAATAATGGGAGTGCTTATAGCTTGCTGAAGAGGCATCTAAATTGTTTTAGTAATTAAACTGAAAGGCTTGGGTCTTGTTGATAAGGTAAAGTTTAGGAGTCAGGGTGCTCCATCAATTTTCTACTTGCATGTTCTTTTGTGTTATAGAAACAATTGTGGCAATAATGCAGTGTATTGTATTAATTTTGCAATGGGTAGAGGGGAAGGAACGTTAGGGGTGGGTGGTGAAAGTAGCAGCACTCTCTGTTGCAAACTGCACTGCTACTTAAGTGCTTGAGTGCCACCTGCTTCAGTTAAAATGGGCAGCTCCATTTCAAAGGCTGTTCGTGCAGGAGATGCTGTTGTGGGTTTGTGGCAGGTCTTCTTTAGTGTCTATTATCTGCTTTGGTGAAGGACTCAGTAATGACCTGGAATTCAGTCTTCAGGTGCGCATGTGCAAGGACTTCTCTTCTGAATAGAGATGAAGAGAAGTTTCTTTAGCCAGAGGGTTGTAAGTCTGTGAAATTTGTTGCCACATTCAACTGTGCATGCCAAGTCACTGAGTATGTTGAAAGTGGAGGTAGATTTTTTTAATTCATTAGAGCATCAAACAATAAGAGGTGAAGGAAAGAGAATGAGGTGGAGAGAGAAAATACTTGAGCCATGTTCAAATGGTGGACCAAAAGGCTTAATTTTGCCCCTATTTCTTCTGGTTTTTGTTGTGTCTACTAATTGCTCCTTTCCAATGGTTCAAGTCCTTTCTAGTTTATCAACTGAAATTTCCAAGGAGAATTATGTTGTTAGGATTTGGTCCTGGTAGGTTCAGATGGTTTTCTTGTCTTGTCCAGTACTTCCAGTGTCAAGTGTATACGTTGTTGACTGTAGTTTGCTGGCCCTGTAATGAAGTGATTTGATGAGTGATGAGACGGTCATATATCTGATGGGCAGAGATGAATAGAAGACTAGTTTATTTAATGGTGAAGCCACACTCATGAGGACAGTTTTCATTTTTTAGCTTGACCTCGACTGAGGCCACACCCCAGCCTGCTATCATGCTCCCCTACCACCAGTATCCCAAACTGTAGTGACCAAGGCCTTTGTCTTAGCACTCTAAAAAAAGTCTGTTCACTGGGATGCGCTCATCTTTCAGGTGGGGGAGAATCTCACTCAGCCACTGCCAGGCCTTCACAAGCTTTAATTCACCTATGGCTTGTTACTGTGGGTTGGCAGCAGGCAATCATGTCGTTCTCCCCTTTAAGCTGCACAGGCAAAATGCTAGAGAAGGTAATCTTATCAGGTAGATCTATGGAGAGGAATAGAGGGGAATAAATGGAATTTACATTCTCCATTCTGGTTTTCCTCTTACTTTTCTTGTCTCCTCACCTCCATCTAGTTCTCCATCACCTCCCTCTGGTTCCCCTCTTCCTTCCCTTTTTTCCATGGCTCACTGTCCTGTCCTATTGGAATCCTTCTTCTTCAGATCTTTGCCTCTACCACCCATCACCTCCCAGGTTCTTACTTCATACACACCCCCTATTTGCTCACATTTCCCCCCACTTAGTC
The DNA here is from genome assembly GCF_030028105.1 of Mobula birostris. Lineage (NCBI taxonomy): Eukaryota > Metazoa > Chordata > Chondrichthyes > Myliobatiformes > Myliobatidae > Mobula > Mobula birostris. The sequence goes on along the minus strand of NC_092375.1, from coordinate 29,673,864 downwards.
TTACTTATCACCTATTGCTTGTACTCCTTCCCCAATTCCCACCTTCTTATTTGGCTTCTGCCACCTCCCTTTCTAGTCTTGATGAAGGCTTGTGGCCCGAAGCACTGACTGTTTATTCCCCTCCATACATGCTGCATGACTGTTTATTTCTCCAGCATTTTGTGTGTGTTGCTTGAGACTTCCAGCAAATGCAGAATCTCTTGTGTTTATGGTGCTCTCCTTTAACTTTGGGCATGTTCACTGTATTTGTTCAGCTAGCAGTGAGCACAAAATGAAGGCAAGACAACCAGACCCAATAAAGTCTGCTCTTGCGTTCTCCAGGGAGTTTGACAATGATGGAAAACTCCTGCTTTTAATTTTTCTGTTGTTGCCATTGTCCCTCACTTTCATATGCCTGTAACTGCACACAATGAGACATTGCAGTTTTATAAGCTGCGATGTTGAGGACAGCCTATCATAGTCAAGGAGCATGATGGGATAGGGTGGCAGGTGGTGGCCAACTGGGTTGAGAAACGCACACAGTTTTAACCGCCCTCACTGCTAACCAGTCAAAGCTGCCTGACAAAAGAGGCACATGGTGTATGGAGGCCCATTATCTCAGTGCACAAAAAGAAACCCCTTTATCACAATAATTACATCTCTTTTTCTCTGCAGTTAACCCTGTCCATTTGTTTAAGATTACCAGTAATTGCAAAGTGACACAGAAGGGTTGATGTGAGTGCTAGAAGGTACTCCCTGGGTGGTTCATTTCTATGCTCTTGTTCATTGCTGGCCCTTTATGAGGACAACTTTGCTATAGCAACCGTTCCCAGAATGCCTGAAATGTCTGCTTCTCTAAGGGAGAAGGCGTGTCACAGAGATCAAGAGGCCTGACCAATATTAAAACATATTCTGTCCTCCTACTGTTCCCTCACAGCCATCTCCCAAAATCATTGCTCAGTTTATAAATCTCCTAATCTAATTAAGGTTCTCAACTTCTGAAACAAAAGCAATGTCAGTTCATAAATTTAACTCTAAGATACAGTTAGAATGATTTTGTTTTTGTCAGAGCAGTCAGGAATGAACATGCTGATAAATTCCATGGTAGTGGTGTTTTACTGCTGTCAGTGCCCACAGTTAGTGGTTAAGCTTTTCAACTTACCTTTTGTTCTTTTTGTGTATCAGAATTGTAATGAGGAATCTACTTAACACCTCAGGTGGTCACAGTGTTATGCTATTTTGTTTCGGGTAATTGGTGGGGGGGATATTTGTGGGAAGGGAAGGGATACACAGTTCTGAACTGTAAACCATATTTTGCTCTTGCCTATATTCACTCTTGGGATGTCCAGACAGGATTGACGTCTCCAACCGCCTCATGACCCCAGTGGCTTACTCAAGGGCTAAAGTCAAGTATGGACCAGATTGGGCACAGAGGCTCATTAGCTTTCAGGAAAGACGTGAGAGAAGCAGATGGGTTTTTACAACAGTCTGGTAGTTTCATGATAATCATTACTGGTAATAGCTTTTTAATTCAATGCTTATTACTTGATTTCAGATTCTACAACCTCCATAGCAGAACTTGAACTCATGTCACGCGATCACTTATTCAAAGTAACCTAAACACAAACACGAGAAAGTCTGCAGGCGCTGGAAATCCAGCGCAACACACACAAAATACTGGAGGAATTCAGCGAATCAGGCAGCATCCATGGAATAGCTGATGTTTTGGGCTGAGACCCTTCAACTGGAATGCAAAGGAGGAGGGAAGATGGCTGAATAAAAAGGTGGGGGAGGGGAAAGAGGCTAGCTGAAAGGTAATAGATGAAGTCAGGTGAATAGGAAAGGTCAAAGGCAGGAGAAGAAGTAATCTGATAGGAGAGGAGAGTGGACAATAGGAAAAAGGGAAGAAGGAGGGGACCCGGAGGAAGTAATAGGCAATTGAGAAGTAAAAGGTCTGAGTGGGGAATGGGGGGGGGGGGTCATGAAATTTGGTTACTGGAAGGAGGAATTGATATTTATGTCATCAGGTTGGAGGGATCTGAGCACAAGAGGAGGTCATCGACCGACACATCGGACCTGGAACAGGAACTTAAACACATACTGTCAGGCATGGATGAGCGGCAATTTTGTATCTTTGTATGCTGTTCCATAAAGACTCTTAATTACAATACCTTAAAATTCAAACTTAAAACAAGTTAACAAAGGTTACCTTTACATGTTACACTAGCGCTATCTTGTTGGCTCTGCTTTGGTGCTCACAGCACCCTGCCCCCCCATATCCACACTTATTTGATTTGGACTCAGAGAGGCCACTACGCTGAATCAGTGACAGTGATTACAATGACCAGGCCTGGGCTGTCACAGACCTTCTGTTATCATGCTGAGGAAACCTCCCTCGGATATGGCCATGAAGGCTTTGACAACCAGCAATGCCTCACCTGCAGCGCTGCAGACTGTCAAGCCTGTCTGGAAACTGAATGTCTCTTAATGTGCCTGACATTTTAAAAACTTTGATAACTTTCACAGGTGGTAAATTTGGGAGTCAGTCTTCTGCCAGCTTTCAAAGCACTTAGCATCAATGAACCAATAAATGCTGTGGAGTCTGAGCTCCACCACAGGAATCCCCATGATATGACACTCCCCTATGTGATTAACAAACTTTTATCAACCCTCTGAGTTGGCACTGCTATCACCGAGTCATTTTCTCCACCTCCACCATCACTCCTCTGTCTCTGCAACCTACAAACCCATGCTGATTCCATTTCTTCGTTTATAACAGGTCAACAGCCCAAAGCATTAAACGTTGCTTCTCCAAACATTCTGCCTAACCTGCTGAATTCCTTCCAGCATTTTTTATTTTCGTTTGTTTATACATCATGTGCTTCCTTTGCCAATATCACATGATTATATGCGCTATATTTTGAAATATTTAATACTATGAAGAGTCATAGTTGTAGAAGAGTACAGCACAGATACAGACCCTTCAGCCCATCTAATCCATGCTGAGCTATTTAAACTGCCTTTCCTCATCAACCTGCACTGGGACTATAGCCCTCCATACCCTACCATCCATGTACTGATGCAAACTCTCTCTTAAATGTTCAAATCAAGCTTGCATGCACCACTTGCACTGGCAGCTCATTCCACACTCTCACGACCCTCTGAGTGAAGAAGCTTCCCCTCTTGTTCCTCTTAAACTTTATACCTTTCACCCTTAACCAATGACCTCTAGTTATAGTCCGACCCAACCTCAGCTGAAAAAGCCTGTCTATACCTTTTATAAAGATTCATTTAACTCGAGATTTATTCCCAGTCCCAAAATGACCAGTACAGTACGGTTAAACTTTGCCTCTAAAATTCATTTCTATTGACGTAAATAGCTCTGAATTTCAGGAACAAAGTAGCATTTGTTAACAAAGCAGCAATGAATTTCCAGACATAATTTTATCATAATTTTTGGTTGGTACATGTTTTAACAACTAATGATAATTTTATGATCTTCTGAACATTATTCCTGTACCCAGAAGCAGAAAATAAGTATGAGTTTCACTTGATGCTTGCATAAAATTATAGATCACATAGTATCCGAAAATGAATTCCATTATTATTTCTGTGAGATTGTGTTCATACGAATATAGTATAATAAATTAAGCCCTTTGCAGTTTTTACATTGAGATTTGGAAACTGTGCTTCAAATGTAAAATGGCATTTATTCGAGGGCCATTTCTTCAAATACATTGTTTAAAGTGCTCTATAAGTAACACTTCAGAAAGCAGTTGCATCTTTTCTGTCCAACCCCACTTTCAAGTCTGCTCTGAAATATCAACCAGTTATTTTCAAAACGCTTCTTTATGTTTAGACCTTTCTTACATTTCCTTTATTTTCAAGCCCATGAAACCCTATACTTTTCTACAGTAGGAGTTTTTATTTAATTGCTGGGGCATCAGCTATGTATCACCTGGGTAAATAACAAGTTCACTACCTGAAAAGTTATACCAAAAATGCAGTTTTTCATTTCTATACTGTTGTAACATGGTGCAGAGAAATCCCTCTCGGCTCACAATGCCTGTACAGATCCCTACGTAGTATTCAAGTCTGCAATCCCATACCACTTATCAATTTTGGTGGACAAAGGAAATGCTTCAAAGATAACATCATAATCTGCCTGAAGAAATTCAACATTACCTGTAAAAACTGGGAAGACTTGCACTCAGTAGGTACACCTGGAGGAAATTTGTTCAAGATGGAGCTGTGATACATAAGAATGCCCTCCACTGCGCTCCAAAGAACCAGCAGCAGCTGTGAAAGGAGAGACTGCGCAACCTAAAAGCCCAAACACTAACCACAGCCACTCCTTAACTCTTGGCCTCAGTGTACGAGAATATGCAGCTCCTGTATTGGCTGCTACAGCCACCTGAGGACCCACCAACAGAAACCCCCTTAGCAGAACATCATACTCAAATTGTGATCACACTACTACTACTTGGTAATCTACATAACCCTACATTCATTGGAATTGGGACTTCACAATGTCTTTCCTTGACTTTTCTTTCCCAGTTTTTCAAAACCATAGAGCCGTGTATTCTTCTTTCCCCACTTCTTTCCATTTCGAGGTATAGCAGAGTAACAGGCCCTTCTGCCCAACGAACTCATGCTGTCCAATTACACCCATTGATTAATTAACCTAGTACCCTGCACGTATTTGGAATGTGGGAGGAAACTAGAGCATCCAGAAGAAACCCATTTCATGGGGAGAATGTAAAAACTCCTTACAGAGAGGGGCAGGAAATGAACTGCATCGCTGCTGCTGTACCTGACTGCCCGATGTGCAGAACTCAGCGTAGGAATTACCTCACAATTGATCCTAAATTTATCTTGTTTTTCCCTTTTTTCTCCTGCTTGAAAACTGTACATTCACTGCTCACAAATCTCCTTGTTTTGTCCAAACAATTCCCATTAATATTTTATTTTATTAAAATATCTCAACATGCAATATGTATTAGCTTGTCCATTATGTTTTATTTTTATTAATTTATAGAGTGCAGCCACTATTAGCAAGGCTAGCCTTTATTTCTTGTTTTCAATTGTTCTTGAGCAAAGGGGCTTTTTAAACCATTTTATGAAGCAATTAAGGATCAATCATACTGTTGAAGATGCAGTGTCATAAATGTTAGACCATTTCCAATTTACCTCTCTAAAGAATTTAATGAAATGGGTGGTCTTATGGATTACTCAGTTCTCTCATGGCTACCAGTTTAATATTGCAAAATTATTTAATTACCCTGGACCACAAAGTGCATGTGTCTCTGAAGGATAAGTTCAGACCTCTGGATTACTTGTGCTAGTATGAGACTAATCTGATATCAGCATTGATGCTTGGTTGTCATGCCCAAGTCCTGCTATGGCCTCGTCTCTCCCATTATTTGGATACAATGAAATATCTTAAAAAGGTTTAGATCTTCTGGTTAATGATATTTTCCTGAGCCATCCTGGCTAGATTTCAGATATCTTACAACGCAAACAACAGGGATTCTGCAGATGCTGGAAATTCAAGCAACACACATCAAAGTTGCTGGTGAACGCAGCAGGCCAGGCAGCATCTCTAGGAAGAGGTACAGTTGACATTTCAGGCCGAGACCCTTCATCAGGACCAGACGAAGGGTCTCGGCCTGAAACGTCGACTGTACCTCTTCGTAGAGATGCTGCCTGGCCTGCTGCGTTCACCAGCAACTTTGATGTGTGTTGCTTTCAGATATCTTGTGACTTTTGACAAATCCTGTTGCTTTCTCACTGAGGCGGACCAGTGTTTTTTTAAGACTTCAGAATCAGATTCAGGTTCAATATCACTGGCGTATGTTGTGAAGTTTGTTTGCAGTACATTGCAATACGCAGCGATAAAAAGCTATAAATTACAATGAGTACAGTACTGTGCAGAAGACTTAGGCACAAGACTTTTGCACAGCACTGTAAAAAGGACATTGCACTGTACTGCTGCTGCAAAAGTAAAAACAGATTTCATGACATATGTGAGTGATGACAAACCTGATTCTGATATGGGTCTCTATTTTGGATGGAAAGTGGAAAGGGTACAGGGTGAGGACAATCACGTTTGGGAAAAGGGAAAGGGAGAGGGGAGGGAGCAGGAAGCACTAGGGAGACATGTTGTAATTATCAATAAACCAATTGTTTGGAATCAAATGACCTTGCCTGGTGTCCCAAGACTAGGTATCTCTGTACAAATGCCACACCCTCCCATGACACTTCTTCTCTGCCACCTCTGCTTCACATTGACAAATACAGTACACTGTGCAAAAGGCTTGGGCACCCGAGTGCTATATATATGTGCTAAGATTTTTGCACAGTACTGTACACATAAAAAAAATTAAATAAGTAATGCAACTATGCAACAATGCTGCTTACTGAAGTACCCATGCCTTTGATTGTGAATTTCAGCTGTAGTAATCCTGAATGGGAATATTTGATGATTCCCATCAGAACTGCAGGTGATGAATTACCAGTCATCGGCACCATCTCAGATGGAGATGAAGATTAGGTTATCGGAGAATAACCTAACTTTTATTTTCCTCAGCAGACTTTCTGTGCACCATACCAAATGCCTTCAGGAAATCTCAGTATAGCATACCAATTAAGTCCCCTTCGTCCAAACGGTTTTGAATTTGCTAGATTACAATATTAGCTTTAATAGCAGCTTCTACTATTTTCCATAAAACAAATATGTAACTAAGTGGTTATAGTTCTTCCTATCAGTTTCCATCCACTCTTGAATAAAGGAGTTACAATTATCCAATCCAAAGGAAGCTTTCCTTACTCAGAGTCACAGCTACCAGAAACTCAGCAGTAAGCCAACAAGCAGATAAAAATCCAATGCTTTCTCATTTTTCAAATTTACATCAAAAGGGACAAAGTCCAATGTTTCTAAGCTTGATGAAAAATGTCCTTGAAAACAGCTGTAAAGAAAATGGGAGGACAGAGAATGAGCAAGGATATTAAATGTATTGGGCTCTTATTCAATTCCAGTTGTGAGCAAGTGCTCTCCAATATTTACAGCAGTAGGCACTGAAGAAGTGCATAGTTCAAAAACCTGTCAAAAGCAAATATTTTTTAAATGGCCCGGCCTGCTGAATTCCTCCGGCATTTTGTGTGTGTTTACTTTGGATTTCTAGCATCTGCATATTTTCTTGTGATGAATTTTAAAATAGTTGATTTTACTTTGTTTATCTCTAACATTGTTAGTGCTATCCTGACACACTGGGAGTATCCAAAAAAGGTTTTAGATTCCCCAGTTAATGTTTTTTTCCCCAAAACCAACCCGGTGGCTTTTCAGATATTTTGTGGGTTCCTGTTGTTCACTCTCAACTCAGTCCTGTTTTTTTAAAGACTTGAAGGTTAGTTTATACCAAGAATAGATAAAAGGGTTTTATTTCTTGAAATGTGGAGGATGAGTGAGGGTCTGTTTGATTGTTCTTGGATTTTGTAATGAATAGAATGACTTGATTTTGATAGTGTGAAGAGTCAAGGAAAAATCTCTATTGCCTTGAAACTAGATTGAATAGCATCAGGAAGAGAAAACACTTCCTCCATAAGGAGTAACAGTAATGTGGAAATCAGTCTTATAAAAAGAAAAAAACACTGTTTCACTTCATGATTTTAAGTCTGAATTAAATATATTTTAATGGCAGGAACATTAAAATAGATTCAGCAGTGGCTGGATGGGAGGCGCCAGAGAGTAGTGGTAGATAACTGTTTGTCAGATTGGGGGCTGGTGAATAGTGATGTGCCTCAGGGATCTGTACTGGGTCCAATGTTGTTTGTCATATACATTAAATGATCTGGATGATGGGGTGGTAAATTGGATTAGTAAGTATGCAGATGATACTAAGACAGGTGGAGATGTGGATAATGAAGTAGGTTTTCAAAGCTTGCAGAGAGATTTAGATCAGTTAGAAGTGTGGGCTGAAAGATGGCAGATGGAGTTTAATGCTGATAAATGTAAGGTGCTACATTTTGGTAGGACTAATCAAAATAGGACATACGTGGTAAATGGTAGGGCACTGAAGAATGCAGTAGAACAGAGGGATCTAGGAATAATGGTGCATAGTTCTCTGAAGGTGGAATCTCATATGGATAGGGTGGTGAAGAAAGCTTTTGGTATGCTGGCCTTTATAAATCAGAGCATTGAGTCTAGGAATTGGGATGTAACGTTAAAATTGTACAAGGCATTGGTAAGGCCAAATTTGGAGTATTGTGTACAGTTTTGGTCTCCGAATTATAGGAAAGATGTCAACAAAATTGGGAGAGTACAGAGAAGATTTACTAGAATGTTACCTGGGTTTCAGCACCTAAGTCACAGAGAAAGGTTGAACAAGTTCGGTCTTTATTCTTTGGAGCGTAGAAGGTTGAGGGGGGACTTGATAGAGGTATTTAAAATTATGAGGGGGATAGATAGAGTTGTCATGGATAGGCTTTTTCCATTGAGAGTAGGGGAGATTCAAACAAGAGGACATGAGTTGAGAGTAAAAGGGCAAAAGTTTAGGGGTAACATGAGGGGGAACTTCTTTACTCAGAGAGTGGTGGCTGTGTGGAATGAGCTTCCAGCAGAAGTGGTTGAGGCAGGTTCGATATCGTCATTTAACGTTAAATTGGATAGCTATATGGACAGAAAAGGAATGGAGGGTTATGGGCTGAGTGCAGGTTGGTGGGACTAGGTGAGAGTAAGTGTTCAGCATGGACTAGAAGGGCCAAGATGGCCTGTTTCCGTGCTGTAATTGTTATATGGTTATATTAACTGTCATGGGGCAAAGGCAGATGGATGAGTTTAAGATAGAGACTGAGCCATGAGGATGAATGGCCTACACTTGTTCCTACATTATAGTGTGCTTCAGTTAGCTGTGGACTCCTTCATGATTAGGGATTCGGAGAAAGCTCAATCCCGCAGGGGATAACTTCACTCAACTTCGCTTGCCCCATCACTGAACTGTTCCCACAACCTACAGACTCACTTTCAAGAATTCCTCATCTTATGCTCTTGATAGTTTTTTGCTTATTTATTTATTTACTTGCTTATTTACTTATTTTTTATTATTCTTTCCTTTTTTCTTTATGTTTGTATTTGAACGGTTTGTTGTCTTTTGCACACTGGTGTCCACCTTGTTGGAGCGGTCTTTCATTGATTCTATTATGATTATTGGATTTATTGAGTATGCCTGCAAGAAAATGAATCTCAGGGTTGTATATGATGACATATATGTATTTTGATAATATATTTACTCTGAACTGGAAGGCAAGAGAAAAGGCCAGCAATAGGCCCTGATATTACCCATATGCTTGGCCCACAATGCCAAAGCAGTCTTCAGTTGTGTCAGAGAGTACAACAGGATCACGCATATGTGTTTTCCTTGCCTGCAGACTCAGGTGCCTGAATGTTCACTGAACCATCCCACCTTAAGGTTAAAGTCATTCCAATAGCTGGATAAAAGAAGACTTACATTTGAGTTATGATTTTTGTGACTACAACACATGTGACAAACAGTAGGTACAAAATAAAATAGAATAAAAATCATGTTAGGTGGCCTACTAAAATAAAAAAAAGAGAATTTAGTGTGTCAAAATGTCAGAAAAAGGAACAAAAGTTTCACTCAATTATCTTTTGGTATTTAACTGAGTCTTGGAGGTTATCCTTACCCATAGAACACCATCAGGAAATCATTAGGGATTCCTTTCCTCCAATGCTGTTTTTGAAGATTGTCAGAGAATTTTGGAGACTGTTTTATTATTTCTGACCTTGCAGAACTTTGAGATTACCTCCCAGGGTTTTCTGAAACTAAGATGGGAGAACACTGTGTGGTTTGGTATTTTCCCGTCCTGTAGTCAAGCGTGGGAAACAACTTGTATCAATAAAAGTATTTTCATTATAGTAGGAATACTTGGAGGGCTCCCAGATGAATAAGATATTACCAATCAAGTTCATCCTGTGAGCTGCTTATGTGAAGTATTGATGTAACGTATTTACATTCATAAGAAAAAAAAGAGCATGTATATTTCTGTTATTGGATATTATACATACACATATCTAAAGCAAAACACCGAGATGAGAAATCAAGTACATTTTTGCATCTAGGTGACTGAATGCTGTAGAAATTGTTTCCCTATGCTCTGCTCAGTGCACTATTTTTAGCTTTAATAGCTGGCATCATTCCTTGCAGCCTATGTTATCATTGTCAGCAATTGAGAAGTTTCCTCCCATCAGGCTAATTGTACCTAAATCTGTTGCACATGGGATGAAGGAAAGTGATGTTAGTCAACAACAGCATTTAAGATTTTGTTTCAATTATTTATGAAAGCCCTTTATATTTATATTCATGCTCGTCTCACAAGGGGATGGATTGTGAAGGAACAGCAGGGAGCTGAGGGATAGGAGTTACGGCAAATCTCATTTTAAAGGAAAAACATTGTGTATCTTGTGCATTAGTGCAGAAGGTTACACTTTGGAATATGTTCAAAAGAAGCACAAAATCGTTATATTCACTTATTCAAACCCTACATATAATTGCTGACACCTGGAAGATCTTTTATTGAACATTGCTTTAAAAATACAACACAGGCTAAAACTTTATTAAACAGAAGATGAAAGTCAAGATTGCTAAGCGATCCCCAGCTGAAGAGTATGCTCAAAGGATATCACACAGGAATATACAGAAAGTAATTACAGCTGTGATGCTACTGCAAACAGATTGTTTCATTACTGGTGCTTTAAATACTTTATTTCAATCAAATCACTTTTTCATGTTGGTCTTGCTGAGTACAGAATATGTAATTTAGACACTGGTGGAATTCAACTTTATTGAAGATATGCAACATGATTTAAAAGGCCAGCAGTAGCATAAACTGACAAGAATTTAATAAAATAAAATGCTAGCCTAGTACCCAGTCGCAGGAGTATCTAAGGCTAGGACTGTACTTCTGGATTGCTCCCGCCTCATCATCATTATTTTAAAATAAAGGCAAGCAGGGTAATCTCCCTTGTATGGAAATATACAAAGCAACAGATGCAAAATGCTGGAAGAACTCATCAGGTCAGGCAGCATCTATGGAAAAGTGTAAACAGTCGACATTTTGGACCGAGACCCTTCATCAGGACTGAGAAAGAAGGGGGAAGATACCTAAGTAAAAAGGTATGGGCTGGGGGTGGAGAGACTAGCTAGAAGGTGATAGGTGAAGCCAGGTGGGTGGGAAAGGTCTTGGGCTGGGGAAGATAGAATCTGATAGGAGAGGAGAGTGAAAAATGGGAGAAAGGGAAGAAGGTGGGGACCTAGAGGGATGTAGTAGACAATGAAAAGAAGGGGAAGGTCAGAGTGGGGAATAGAAGAAGTGTGGAGGTGGGTGGGGAAAGTTGTTCACCGGAAGGAGAAATTGATATGCATGCCATCAGGTTGGACGGTACCCAGACGGCATATAAGATGTTGATCCTCTACCCTGAGAGTGGCCTCATCTTGGCACAAGAGGAGCCTTGGATCAAGAAATTGGAATGAGAATGGGAAATAAACAAGTTTCTGAACACGAATGGAAAAGAAGTACTTCAGAGGAACTGATCAATCTGTCTCATTATTACTATAAAACAGCCATCAAGAAGACACTGCCTATATTGGGAGATGAACTTCTTACTTCTAGACAAAATGGATGAAATTGAATGACAATATTATTTACCCCAATAATTGGGATAACTTGCAAAATTCTTATTCACTTCTTGGGGAGAAGCAACTTAAACAACACAACCACCTATTATACTTTTACGATATTCAAACCATGCCATTAAATCATGTCATAACACTATTTTACCTTAATAATTACAGGTATTTTTTCAATACTTTCACTTCCTTTGGTGCACTGCAGTTCATTTCTTAAGTCAAAACTTGATTGGTTCAGTTTTTGGACCCTGCTGGGACAGGAATGTGTGAGTCTTGAATGAGGGAATGGGAGGACAGCCATGGCATGAGGAGCTGAGTGGTCTAGTACTGCTTCAGTGTTCCATGTCCTTGTGAAAGAAGTGGAGAAAATGGCTGTTTCACCTGCACAGGTTAGTGTTTTGGGCCCAGGACACTGGGAGGAGAATTGGTGGGAAAGAGCAGGTGCTGCATCTCCATCAGTTACAAGAGAAGGTGAGACAGGAAGCTAAGTGTGTGTCAGAGGTGATGGGGAAACTAAGGGTGTGTTAGAGATGACGGAGAAGCTAAGTGTGTGTTAGAGATGATGGAGAAAGGAACTAGAGTGTAAAGGTCTCTTCTGTCACACATGACCTCTTGAATTTCCTCCACAAGTGGAACATCAGTGCCGAAGAAATTTGCACAAAACTTTCAGAGATACCCCTTGGCCCTAGCAATATGGTGCTAAACTGTGCTGGTACTTTTAGATCAGAGGTTCCCAATCCTTTTATAATGCCTTGGACCCTTGCCATTAACTGAGAAATCTGTAGACCATCAGCTGGGAACCCCTGTTTAAGACTATTATGTTTGATATATTGATTGCAATATCTAGAAGAACCTGATGAATGATATTCCAAATACAGCTAGGCAACAAAGCAATTTTGGATAGATCTTGTGGCACAAAGCCCATTGAAATTGCAGTAGGTGGTCTAAATGCATCCTCTTCATCCAGGACAGATTTGCACTGTTCTGCCCATTTGGAATGTGTTGGAGATTGACACCACACAATGAAATGTTACATTAGTGGACACATAGGGCACATTTCAAAGTAGTTGTGACAATAGAAACGGCTGAAACAAAATGGTGAAGGTGACAAACAAATTCTCTTTATTGTCACATGCAGAAGTGCAGTGAGGTACACATACAATGAAAGAATTACTTGCAGCACCATCACAGACACATAGATTCAGACAGCACACAAAACATAAATCGTAAATACCGTAAGTAATACAAGACAGGAAGAAAAAAAGGTGGTCTACAGACAATTGACTGACAAGACAGTGTGTCGGTTGGGACGAGAGCTAATTTCACTCGCTTTCTGCAAGTCATCTCCATGGTGTTATAACTACGAAAACTGCCCCGGCTGCTGTGCTTCATGCTCACTAATATGATGAACTGATAAAAAAGATTTTGGCTGCTCTGGGGTTTGGATCTGAGGACTCATTTTTGATACGGAATGGTGGTGTTTGCTTCAAGGAAGTAGAGGTAACCCTGGAAGTTATAGACCAGCGAGTCTGACTTCTGTGATGGGCAAGTTGTTGGAGAAGATCCTGAGGGGCAGGATTTATGAGCATTTGGAAAGCCATAATCTGATCAGAGATAGTCAGCATAGCTTTTTCAAGGGCAGGTCCTGCCTTATGAACCTGATTGAATTCTTTGAGGATGTAACAAAACACATTGATGAAGATAGAGCAGTGGATGTAGTGTATATGGATTTCAGTAAGGCATTTGATAAGGTTCCCCATGCCAGGCTCATTCAGAAAGTAATGAGGCATAGGATCTAAGGAGACCTTGCTTTGTGGATCCAGAATTTTTTTGCCCACAGAAGACAAAGGGTGGTTGTAAATGGTTCATATTCTGCATGGAGGACGGTGACCAGTGGTGTTCCACAGGGATCTGTTCTGGGACTCCTCCTCTTTGTGATTTTTATAAATGACCTGGATGAAGAAGTAGAATGATGTCTTAGTAAGTTCGCTGTTGGCATTAAAGTTGCGGGTGTTGTGGATAGTCTGGGGGGTTGTCAGAGGTTACAGTGCAACATCGATAAGTTGCAGAACTGGGCTGAGATGTGACAGATGGAGTTCAACACAGATAAGTGTGAAGTGGTTCACTTCAGTAGGTCAAATTTGATGTTGGAATATAATATTAATGTTAAGACCTTTGGCAGTGTGGAGGATCAGTGAGATCTTGGGGTCTGTATCCATAGGACACCCAAAGCTGCTGCACAGGTTGACAGTGCTATTAAGAAGGTGTATGGTGTGTTGGCCTTCATAAACCATAGGATTGAGTTCAAGAGCCATGAGGTAATATTACAGCTATATAAGACCTTGGTCAGACCCCATTTGGAGTGCTGTGTTCAGTTCTGGTTACCTCATTACAGGAAGGATGTGGAGACTACAGAAAAAGTGCAGCGGAGATATTGAAGGATGTTGCCTGGATTGGAGAGCATGCCTTATGAGAATAGGTTGAGTGAACTTGAGGATGAGAGGTGACCTGATAGAGGTGTATAAGGTGATGAGAGGCATTGATCATGTGGATAGCTAAAGGCTTTTCCCCAGGGCTGAAATGACTAGCATGAGGCGGCATAGTTTGAAGGTGCTTGGAGGTGGGCACAAGGGGGATGTCAGGGGGATTTTCACACTGAGAGTGGTGGATGCATGGAATACACTGCCAGTGACGGTGGTAGAGGCAAATGCTATAGGGTCTTTTAAGAGACTTTTAGATAGGTACATTGAACTTAGAAAAATAGCGGGCTATGCAGTAGGGAAATTCTAGGCAGTTTTTAGAGTAGGTTACATGGTCAGCACAACATTGTTGGCTGAAAGGCCTGTAATGCGCTGTAAATTTCTATGTCAGACCAGTATCTAATTACTTGCATGATTTTTATTTCTTTTTTCTCTTGTGCATTGAGTGTTGGTCATTGATTTTTGTTCTTTTTCATTGGGATTTTTCAATTTTCTTGCTTTGTGGCTACCTGTGAACAAGCAAATCACAAGGTTACATAAGTTATACGTTCTTTGATAATAAATGAATCGTGAATTTTGTAAAAAAAAACACAATCGGAAACAGGTCTATGATTGTGCGAGAGGTGGTCTCTTGTGTTCCCTTGCTGAAGTGGGGTTAAGATTGTGCAGGTGGGTATAAGAACCTGGTGATTCCAGGAGAGAAGCTGTTCCTGAACGTAGTGTGGGGTTCGGGCTTCTCTATCTCCTGCCCAACGGTAGCAGTGAGAAGGCATGACCCAGATGGTGGGGATGGCTGATGATAATGCCACTGCTGTGAGAAAGCCCCTCATGTAAATGCCTTTATTGCTGTGGAGGGCTGTGCCTATGATAGACTGGGCTGCTCTCTGCAGACACACAATCCTGTGCATTGGAATTGCCTTAGTATATCCAGGACATAATGCAACTAGTCAGGATACTTTCAACAGTGCCTTTGTAAAAGCCTGTTAGAATATCCGACAACATGCCAAATCTCAAATGTGGCCATCAGATAGAGATATCATCAGGAATGGTTTTGCTTCATCCAGACAACCAAACCTGCTTCTATTTAAAATAGGAAGAAAGGATCCGTTATGTAAAGAGTTAACTAGTTTTATATTTTCTGCTTTGAAGATATAATAGCCAGCAATGGTCAAACAGTTGGGAAAAGCAAGTTCTAATTCTGGGATTTTCTGTTTTTTAATATACATTCAGCTGAAATATCTCAAATTTTGCAGGCATAATTATGGTAAGGCTGACAATGTTTGATGTTATAACTTGGTGAAACTGACAGCAACTTTTGGTGTTTGCATATAAATATGGATTCCAGATGTGTCTTTCCCTCTTCTCACTGAGTACGTTGTCAAAGTCCTCACAGAGCAAAATCCTTTTCAAATTGCTGAATTGATGAAAGCTTTAACCTCTTTGTGAACTATTCTGGAAGTACCAATGTTGAGCCATGTTGAATGGAATGTAACAAAATTCATAACTGTGTTCAAAGCCCATTTACTACAGAACAGTGCCCCAACCCAGATAAAGCATATTATGTGCATGAAGTTCAATTTCCTATGAATAATTTTTACCATATTCTATCATTTTCAAAGTGATACATCAAATTGTGATTACTACATTTTTACTTTATCCCCATTTGTACCATCTAGAATTTACTTACAGTACATAGAACATTGAACAGTACAAGCCCTTTGGCTCACGATGTTGTGCCGACCTTTTAACCTACTCCAAGAACATTTAACTCTTCTCTTGCACATAGCAATCCATTTTTTTTATTCATCCATGTACTTTTCTAAGAGTCTCTTAAATGCCCATAATGTATTTGCCTGTACCATCACCTCAGGCAGAGTGTTTAAGTATCACATCGTCTCCCCCTATCACTCTGTCTCTGTGATTCCATCAAATTCCATCATAACTTAGCACATAGAACAGTATAGCACAGACAGGCCCTTCATGCATGATGTTGTGCTGATCTTATAACCTACTCTAATATCAATCTAACCCTTCCCTCCAACATCTCTAAGAGACCCTTAGGTAGGCACATGGCTGATAGAAAAAGCAGACCATGTGCATGAAGTGCACTTCCCTATCATACATGTGCCTAACTAAGAGTCTCGTAAATGCCCCTGATATTCCTGCTTCTACCACCACCCCTGGCAGCATGTACCATGCACTGACCACTCTGCGTAAAAAGAACTACCTCTGACATTCCCCGTAAACATTCCTCCAATCACCTTAAAATTATGCCTCTTCATTTTACCCTGGAGAGAAGACTGGCTATCCATTCTATCTATGCCTCTTTTCATCTTCTACAACTGTAGCAAGTCATCTCTCATCCTCCTTTGCTCCAGAGAGAAAAGCATTACCTGTCTCTCAAAAGAATTTGTTTTAAAAAAAAAAGCTGCTTTGTCATCTGTGTGGGTTTTTCAGTGTGATTGCCTGCTTGGGTAGCTTCATGGACAGCAGAGATTCACTGCACGACAGAACAAAATCAATATCAGAAAGGGGAATATTCACACCACAGACATCATTCGATTTGTGAGCAGTTATTGCTAAGGTCAGCAGTGGTGTGCTGTCACTTAGCTGCTGAATGCAAAATATAACTTATTGAGTAAAATAAGTTATGCATAAACCAAATACTTGTGGCTACAGGAAAGCATAGGGTGGGAGGCGGTGATGGAGGGGTGGGTTAGTGATGTGAGTTGGCGGAGCTGCCTATGCATATATATATATATATATATATATATATTTCTATACAGTCAGTGGCCACTTTTTCAGTTGCACCTGTACACCTGCTCATTAGTGCAAATATCTAATCTGCCAATCATGTGGCAGCAGCTCACTGCATTAAAACATCCAACCCTGATCATGAGGTTCAGTAGCTCAGATTAAAAATCTGAATGGGGGAAGAAATATGATCTAAGTCTCTTTGACCATGGAATGATTGCTGGTGCCCGGTGGGGTGGTTTGAGTAATTCCGAAATGGCTGTTCTCCTGGGATTTTCGTTCACAGCAGTCTCTGGGGTTTATAGAGAATGCGGTGAAAAACAAATAACATCCGGTGAACAGCATTTCTGTAGGCAAAAATGCTCTGTTAATGGGAGTAGTTAGAGAATAATTGCCAGACTGGTTCAAGCAGACAGGAAGGTAACAGTAACTCAGACGCCACATGTTAAAGCAATGGTGTGCAGAAGAGCATCTCTGAATGGCAGAGTACTCCTGTGGCTTTCCTCTCAATAATAAATGTTGGATACTGTTTGAAGAGACAACAAAGTGATGGAAACCACAGCAGCCAGGTCTCTGGCACTGAGTCTGGCTCTGTGGTTCAGAAGGGAAGGGAGGGGAAGAAGAGGAATGCAGTAGAGATAGGGGATTTCATCATTAGTGGAGCAGAAAGCGGATTCTGTGGACATGAAAGGGACCCCAGATGATATGTTGCCTCTCCTTTGTCTGGGTCAGGGATGTTTAGGATCAGATCCATGATCTGTAACACTAAAGGGGAAGGGTGAACAACTAGAAGTCATGGTAAATATTGATACCAATGACATAAGTAGGAAAAAAGAGGAGATCTGGAAGAGAAAATATCGGGAGTTGGGCTGAAAGCTGAAAAGCAGGACATTCAGATTAGTAATCTCAGGATTGCTACTGTTGCTATGTGCTAGAGAGGGTACGATTAGGATAGTTTGGCAGATGAATGTGTGGCTGAAGAATTGCTGCAGGGGGCAGCATTTCAGATTTCTGGAACATAGGGATCTTTTCTGGGGAAGGCATGTCATGTAAGTAAAGGACAGGTTATACCTGAACCTGAGGGGGCCCAATATGTTTGCGAGCAGATTTGCTGGGTGGTTTAAACTAATTTGGCATGGGGATGGAAACTGGGGTGATGAGCTGAGGATGGGCAGTTAGTAAGGACAGGCAGATGATAGGGCAAAATTGCAGTCAATGGGATGATTTAAATTGTAACGGGGGTGAAAATCAAAAAAGGTGATGAATACAGGACTGGAGGTGTTATATTTGAATACACACTGTATACGGAATAAGATAGATAATCTTGTAGTGCAGTTAGAGATTGGTAGGTATGATGGTGTGGGCATCTGAGTTGAGGCTGAAAGAAGGTCATAGTTGAGAACTTACCATCCAAGGATACACACTGTATTGAAAGGGCAGGCAGGTAGGCAGAGAGGCTGAAGTGGCTCTATTGGTAAAAACTGGTAAAATCAAATCCTTAGAAATAGATGACATAGGCTTGGAAGATGTAGTATCCTTGTGGTTGGAGTTAAGAAACTCTTTCATTAGTACGTAGAAGTCCCAACAAGGGAGTGTGTGATACTAGATCTGCTATTAGGGAATGAGATAGGGCAAGTGGCAGAAGTTTGTGTCAGGGAACACTTTGCATCCAGTGACCACAGTACCATTAGACTCAAAGAAAATATGCGAAGAGGTAGGTCTGGTCTGCGGGATAAGATTTTAAATTGAAGAAAGGCCCATTTTGATGGTATCAGAA
This sequence comes from Mobula birostris, assembly GCF_030028105.1. Classification (NCBI taxonomy): domain Eukaryota; kingdom Metazoa; phylum Chordata; class Chondrichthyes; order Myliobatiformes; family Myliobatidae; genus Mobula; species Mobula birostris. Next base: position 29,655,169 of record NC_092375.1, on the reverse strand, counting down.
ATGACTGGGCAAGTGTGGATTGGGACAGGTTGTTTTCTGGCAAAGGTTGTTTTCTTGGAAAGTGTGAGGACTTCAAAAATGACATTTTGAGAGTACAAAGCTTGTTATGTGCCTGTCAGAATAAAAGGTAAAGACAATAACTGCAGAGAACCTTGGATTTCAGGAGATGTCGAGGTTACGGGATATAGTGCTTTCGCGGCCTATATTTTTAATTTCTCCCAGGCCCAGGCAGTTGTCCCCACAAGCTTCAAGGTCACCACCATCGTGCCAGTGCCAAAGCATTCCACTGCCACGGGCCTGAATGTCTTCTGACCAGTTGCACTCACCCCCATCATTGCAAAGTGTTTTGAGAGACTGGTTCTATCACATCTGAAATCCTGTCTGCCACTACCCTGGATCCCTATCAATTTGCCTATCACACCAACAGGTCAACAGAGGATGCCATCTCCACGGCACTTCACTCTGCCCTGACCCACCTGGACAGCCCCAGCTCTTACGTCAGAATGCTGTTCATTGACTTTAGTTCGGCATTCAATACTGTGATCCCCTCCAAGCTGATTGCCAAACTTTGCCAGCTTGGTATCAGCTCATCCATCTGCAATTGGACCTCAGACTTTCTGACTAACAGATCCCAATCAATTAAGCTAGACAACCCCTCCTCCTCCACTCTCACCCTGAACACTGGCGTGCCTCAAGGCTGTGTGCTGAGCCCTGTTCTTTACTCCCTTTTCACCTATGACTGTGTTCCTGTACATGATTCTAACTCCATAATCAAGTTCACAGATGCCAGTGGTTGGACTGGTCAGAGGGGATGACAAGACAGCCTACAGGGATGAGCTCCAGCACCTGGCCACGTGGTGTGCCGACAGCAACCTGGCCCTTAACACCCAGAAGACCAAGGAAATCATTGTGGACTTCAGGCATGCTAGGAGCCACACTCACATCCCCATCTACATCAAATTCCTTGGTGTTCACTTTTCTGAGGATCTCACCTAATCTCTGAACTCCTCCATCCTGATCAAAAAGGCGCAACAGCACCTTTATTTCTTGTGGAGCATCAAGAAAGCTCACCTCTGTCCCAGGATACTGACAGAACTGTATCATTGAGAGCATACTCACCAACTGCATCTCAGTGTGGTATGGCAATTGTCCCGTATCGGACTGCAAAGCACTCCAGCGTGTGGTGAAGACTGCCCAGTGGATTATTGGCACCCAATTGCCCACCATTGAGAACATCTACCATAAACGCTACCTGGGCAGGGTGAGAAGTTTAATCAAGGATGCATCTCACCCTAACCATGGACTTTTTACTCTCCTCCTATCCAGTAGGCACTACAGGAGCCTCCGCTCCCGCACCAGCAGACACAGGAAGAGCTTCTTCCCTGAGGCTGTGACCCTGCTGAACTTCACATCACAGCGCTAAGCAGTATTGCACCCATATCGTACTGTCTCAGTACTTTTGTATTTGTGTATTGCAGCACTTACTTTTTATTCACAATTATTTTGTAAATAACACTATTCTTTGCATTTCTGGTTAGATGCTAACTACATTTCATTGGCTTTGTATCTGTACTCGGCACAATGACAATAAAGTTGAATCTAATCTAATCTAATCTAATATGATGAATAAACTTTTCTTGGACTTCCAGCTGGGTGCAGGTATTGATTTTAACTGACGTTTCAAGGACAAGCTCTTTCATCTTCATCAGGGATGATGCCTAGTCATGTCTAGGCATCATCCCTGATGTGCTGATATTGAATAGCATCCAGAGGAGGTTCATGAGAATAATTCTGGGAATGTAAATGTTAACATTAGATTAACATGTGTTTGATGGCTCTGGGGCTGTACTTGCTGGAGTTTAGGAACATGAGAAGGGACCTTGTTGAAACCTATGGAATATTGAAAGGTCTGGATAGAGTGGATGTGTAGAGGATGTTTCCTATAGTGGGAGAGTCTTGGACCAAGGAGCACAGCCTCAGAATTGTGGGACGTCCATTTAGAACAGAAATGAGGAAATATTTCTTTAGCTAGACGGTCGTGAATCTGTGGAATTCTATCTCATGGATGGTTGTGCAGGCCAAGTCATTGGGTATATTTAAGGTGAAGGTTGACAGATTCTTGATTAGTCAGAGTGTTGGAGGTTACGGGGAGATAGCAGGAAAATGGAGTTGAGAAGGATAATAAATTAGCCATGATGGAATGGCGGAGCAGGCTCGATGGGCTGAGCCCTAATTCTGCTCCTATATTGTGTGGTCTTATGGTTTTATGGAATGCATGACACGGTGAACCTTGAGCAGCAAAGACCACAGACACACACTCAGTGGCCACTTTATTAGGTACAGAAGTTACCTAATAAACTCGCCTCTGAGTGTATGTTTCAGAAAAGAAAGTGAGAGGAGTCAATGGAACTAATGAAGGTGTAATCTCTGTCAATGAGGAAAGTGACATGTGATCTGTGTTTGAGAGAGTGTAGGTGTGGTCACTGTAAATGAGGGGATTGAAGTTGTGATCTCTGTCAATATCGGGAGGCATTTGTGGTCTTTAGCAATAAAAAGAGTGCATGTGTGATCTCTGGCAATGGTGGAGTGATAATAAAATCCTAATGAAGCCTTCAGCCTGAAATATCAGCTGTTTGTTCCCCTCCACAGGAAGCTGCCTGACTTGTGAGTCCCTTCAGCATTTGATGTGTTTTGCTCTAGATTTCCAGCATCTGCAGAATCTCTTGCTTTTATGAGGAGTGATGGTCTGCTCTTTGTTAATGAGGGTTGTGCTCATTGTCAATTGGGATTGTGCTCTTTGTCAACTGTGGCCAGGTTTGAAGACAACAACAAGATGGTGGATGAACAGGCCGTGCGGCAGCAACAGGAAGTCTGCAGAAGCATCTGGGCAGGTTGGGAGAATGGTCAAAGAAACTGCAGATGGAACACACTTTAGAGAAGTTTAGGTTATACACTTTGGTTAGAAAAATAAAAACATAGGCACATTTGTAAATTGAAGAGAATCCAGAAATTGGATGTGCAAAGAGATTTGAGAGCCATACTTCAAGATTCCTTAAAGATTAATTTGCAGAATGAGACAGTAGTTATGAAGTCAAATACAATGTTTGTATTCGGTTCAAAAGGATGATAATATGAAATCAAGATTGTATTGCTGAGGCTCTAGAAAGCATTGGCCGACCACACCTGGAATCTTGTGAGCAACGTTGGGCCTTGTATCTAAAGAAAGATGTGCTGGCCTTGGAAATGGTCCAGAAGATGTTCAAAAGTGATATCAGGAATGAAAGGTTTAATGTATAAGGAGTATTTGATAGCACTGGGTATATACTCAATGGAGTTCAAAAGGATAAAGGGGAATCTCATTGAAACCTACCAAATACAGAAAGGCCTGGATAGACTGGATATGAAGAGACTGTTTTCATTAGTAGGAGAGTCTAGGGCACAGCCACAGGGTAAAGGGACGTCCCTTTAGATCTGAGATGAGGAGGCATTTTTTCAGTCAGAGGGTATGAATCTGTGGAATTCATTGCTAGAGGGCTGTGAAGGCCAAATCATTGCTTATATTTAAGGCGGAATGGATATGTTCTCGATTGGTAAATTGGCTAAGTTATGGGGAGAATGGGTTTTTTAAAAATCAGTCACAATTGAGTAGTGGAGCAGACTCAATGGGCCAAATAGACTAATCCTGCTTATTTATGGCCTTACTATTATTCATTTATTTATTTATCTGTCAACAAAGAGAGTGAAGGTGTGATCTGTGTCAGTGGAGGAATGATGAAGATAGGAAGGTTTGCTCAATATCAATGAAAGGAATGAATGGACCAGGAAAACTGAATGCACACTCTATTTATACTGCCTTCTGTTACAGAAAGGAAGTAAGGGCTTCTGTAGAACCAGGGGGAATGACTATGAATATTGCACTCAAATGGACACAGTTATTTCTGGAGTCTGTGGACCTATGTCCTCACCTTGGTATGGGCGGGGGTTGGCGGTTATGGATCGCATTTATCTAGTTTACCTCCAAAGCTTTGTTTATCGTCTTCTGAAAAATGATGAATGCAGAGGAGCGTCTGCTGCAGTGAGATCCATTCAATCATCATTTCATATCAAAACAAAGTCAACAAAAGGGATTTCTCTCAATGAGTGAATCTAAAGCTTACAATCGGTGACACAATGTTATCACTGCACACGTGGAAGACTTCCTTGACAGATGACACAAGCCCTTAGAGTACAGAATTCTTTGCCTTAATAAATGGTTTGTATACTTCTATTGATTTCAACTTGATGGTGGCATTCCTGAGCAGATTTTAGAGGGGTAAAACCAGAAACGGTTCTGCAAATGAGTCTTCGACGTTTGCACTTCCCACATTTTCTAATGGTTTCTGACCACCATTATCTGCTCATAAATGGCAGGATCTCATCTTCATGCTCAGGTGAACAGAAAGCATCCCATGTGATAATTTCAAAGGAGAAATGGGAAATTAGCTCAAGGCCCAAGCAAGGTTTATTTTTCAATTAATATTATGACATTAGAAATACGGTCTTTACATAGATTCATAAAAGACCGCAGCACAGAGACAAGACCCTTTGGTCCATCTAATCTGTGCTGAACAATTTAAATTGTTTACTCCCATCGATCTGCACCAAGACCATAGCCCTCCATATCCCTCCCATCATGTACCTATCCAAACTTCTCTTAAATGTTGAAATCAAAATTGCATCCACCATTTATGCTGACAGCTTGTTCTGCACTCTCATGACCCTCTGAGTGAAGAAGTTTGCCCTTACGTTCCCCTTAAAAATTTCACCTTTCACCCTTAATCTATGACATCTAGTTGTCATCTCACCCAACCTCAGTGGAAAAAGCCTTCTTGCATTTACCCTATCTATACCCCTCAAATCTTCCCTCAGTCTTCTATGTTCCAGGAAATCAAGTTCTAACCTATGCAATCTTTCCTTATAACTCAGGTCCCACAGTCCTAGCAATATCCTTGTAAATTTTCTCTGTACTCTTTCAATCTCATTTACATCAAATCATCCCTCAATCTTCTACGTTCCAGGAAATCAAGTTCTAACCTATTCAATCTTTCCTTATAACTCAGGTCCTCCAGTCCCGGCAATATCCTTGTAAGTTTTCTCTGTACTCTTTCAATCTCATTTACATCTTTCCTGTAGTTAGATGACCAAAACTGTACACGATATTTCAAATGAGGCTTAACTAACATCTTATACAACTTCAACATAACATTCCAACTCCTGCAATCAATATTTTGATCAATGAAGGTCAATATGCCAAAAGCTTTCTTTACGACTCTATCTACCACTTTCAATGAATTATGAACCTATATTCCCAATCCCTTTGTTCTATCACCCTATTCAATGTTCTACTGCTCACTGTGTAAGACATCCGTAGGCTGGTCCTCCCATTGGTCTACATTAAAATCCATCTGTCATTTTTCAGCCCATTTTTCCGACTGGTCCAGATCCCTCTGTAAACTGCCCACTGCATCCCTGATTTTTGTGTCATCTGCAAATGTGCTGATCCAGTTAACCACATTATTATTCAGATCAGTGATATAAATGGCAAACAACATTGGACTCAGCACTGATCCCTGTGGCATTCCACTAGTTACAGGCCTCCACTCAGAGGGGCAAACATCTACTACCACTTTCGAACTTTTGCTTTTAACATATTTGTAGAAGCCCTTAGGATTTTCCTTCACCTTGGGAACCCTCATGCCTTATTTTAGCCCTCTTGATTTCTTTTTTATGTATTCTCTTGCATTTCTTATACTCCTCAAATAACTTTTCTTCCCCACCTGCCTATACCTGCTTTGCAGCTCCTTCTTTTTCTTAACCAGGGCCTCAATATCTCTCAAAAACTAAGACTCCTGAAACCTGTTATCCTTGTCTTTTATTTTGACAGGCACATATAAGCTTTGTACTCTCAAAATTTCACTTTTAACGTCTTCCCACTTACCAAGTACACCTTTACCAGAAAATAACCTGTCCTCATCTGCAATTACCAGGTCCTTTCCAACACCATCAAAATTGACCTTTCTCAAATTTAGAATCTCAACCCAAGGACTAGATCTATCCTTTTCTATAATTACTTTGAAACTAATCGCATTATGATCTTTAGATGCACAGTGTTGCTCTACTCAAACTTCTGTCACCTGCCCTCTCATTCTCTAATAGGAGATGAAGAATTACACACTCTCTCACAGAATTTCTAGGTACTGATTAAGCAAACTTTCCTGAACACACTTGACAAACTCTATCCCATCCCATCCTTTTACAGTATGGGATTCCTAGTCAATACGTGGAAAGTTAAAATCACCTACTATCACAACCTTATGTTTCTTGCAACAAAGTGCGATCTTTCTGTACAAATTTGTTCCTCTAAATCCTGCAGACTGTTGGTTGGTGTCTAATATAGCCCCATTAACCTGGTCTTACCTTTCTTATTCCTCAGTTCCACCCATAAAGCCTCACTAGATGAGTTATCCAGTCTGACCTCTCCCTTTAATCCTTCCTGCTGTATCACTTCTGAAACACAAGAACCCTAGAATATTGGGCTGCCAGTCCTGCCCCTCGTGCAAGCAGGTCCGACTAATGGCTACAATATCATAAGTCTAAGTGTTCATCCATGCTCTGAGGTCATCCATCCACCTTTCCTACAACACATCTTATCCATCATATTGCTGTTCACGGGCGGTTGCTGTGTGTGTATTGGCGAGCATATTTTTATATTTTTATTCATTTTATTTTATTCAGAGAAGCAGCATGGAAACAGACCCTTATGGCCCAATGAGCCCCCGCCGCCCAGTTACACGCTTGTAACCAATTAACCTAGTAACCTGCAGGTATTTGAAATGTGGGAGGAAACAGGAACACCCAGGGAAACCCATGTCACTAGGAGAACATACAAACCCCTTACAAACAGTGATGCTAACTGCTATGCCACTGTGACCCTCTTCTCTCATTATGATTATGAGCACACTTCCAAAGCACTGAAATGGCTGTCAGATGTGTTGGAACTTCTTGACATCCCATTTTTGGTTCATTTCTGTTTAAATTCTACCATCCATACAATGTAGGCATGCAATGGGTGTCCTGCCACTAGCCACTAAGCTGGAACTGAGCTTGTTCATACAATGCATCATCTATTTGGTTGGCGCCTGAGGAAATGAAGGCTGAAATCCAGACCAGGCTTCACCCAACTGGAGATTACTTATTGGCTTATTTCTTGGACTCAGGTATTTTCTTACCTGAGGTGACTGGTAGGCTAAGATCTGCAGGCTAGCCTACTGAATTTCTGGTACAACGTTGGCAGTGTGTGAGTGAGACCCTGGTTTCAATGCTTTTGAATGCTTCATGTAAAAGTTTGCATTTCTGGGTCATCATCTCCATGAACGGAGCTGCTTAATTCCACAGAACTGTCACCCATCACCGATTCCAGGATGTCCACCCACTATTTTAAGCAAGAACTGTATGGCAACAGTTTAATGATTGTACCTGGACTAGTTATTTATTTATTCAGAGATGCAGTGCAGAATAGGCCTTACCGGCCGTTCGAGCTCTACCGTCAGAAACTCCCAATTTAGCTTTAACCCAATCACAGGACAATTTACAATGACCAACTAACCTACTAACGGGTACATCTTTGGGCCATGGGACGAAACCAGAGCTCCTGGAGGAAAGCCATATGTGTTCCATGTGGAGGACGAACAAACTCCTTACAGGGAGCGCTGGGATTGAACTCCAAACTCTGGGGTGTAAGACTGCTGTGCTAACCGCTATGCTACCGTGGCGTCCCAGTCATGGTGAGGAAGGAGTGGTGTGTATTGTGTGTGACTGTGTGAGGAGGGAATGAGATCATAATAATTAGGCCTGCTGTACTAACAAGATGTGGTAGAGTATTTACTCAATATGCCAGCAGCCAAGCCTCTAATCGTGCCAGTTATTTCTTCATTCTATTGGCAACCTGCTTGTGATTGTTAAACTTATGATTCTTTGAAAGGTTTTCAGTCAGATAGCTGGACATAATGACAATCCAGCTAAATCAATCAATCAAAAGAGAGTTTTGTCCCCACGTGTATTAGGTTTGCTGAGAATTATTATGTTATCATTGTTTTCTTTTTCTTTCAGTGGGAAGAAATCAGCGGAGTGGATGAACACTACATACCTATTCGTACCTACCAGGTTTGCAATGTGATGGAAGCCAGCCAGAACAATTGGCTGCGGACAAATTGGATTCCACGGAATTCTGCTCAGAAGGTCTATGTGGAACTTAAGTTCACTTTGAGAGATTGCAATAGCATCCCTCTCGTATTGGGTTCCTGTAAAGAAACATTCAATCTTTATTATATGGAGTCTGATGAAGATCACATTGTCAAGTTTAGAGAAAGCCAGTTTGTGAAGATTGACACTATTGCTGCAGATGAGAGTTTCACTCAGATGGACCTGGGAGACCGAATCCTCAAGCTGAACACTGAGGTCCGTGAGGTTGGACCAATCAACAAGAAAGGATTCTACTTGGCCTTTCAAGATGTTGGTGCCTGTGTCGCTTTAGTGTCAGTGCGAGTCTTCTTCAAAAAGTGTCCTTTCATCACCAGGAACTTGGCTATGTTCCCAGACACGGTGCCTGGGGTGGACTCTCTGTCTCTTGTGGAGGTGCGCGGTTCCTGTGTAAACCACTCCAAGGAGGAGGACCCACCCAGGATGTATTGCAGCACTGATGGAGAATGGCTAGTGCCAATAGGGAAGTGCCTGTGTAACGCTGGATATGAAGAAAGAGGAAGTACATGTCAAGGTAACAATTAGCTAAGTTATAATTTGCGAAAAAACACCATCAGCAAATTGAAAAGTTTTTGAACTGTTTTAAGAACTGTGTTATCAGTTTCAACAGATATGCAGAATTCATTCTGCTAAGAAGGGAACATTAATACACAGAACTGTTCTGTTTCACCCTTGCTGTTTCATAACAGCTGACTTTGCTTTAGTGCTTCCAGCGACATTTTAGGTCACTTTTTAAAATTAGTTGCCTGATTGCATAAGCTGAGAGAGCGGAGAAAAATCAGTTCTTCAATAATATTGTGGAGGTAATTCTAGGTCACATCTGGCATTCTCAAGAAATTCTAATTATTCACGAATGGGATTTGTGAGGTCCAAAGAGCCTGGGTAAGAATGACAGGAGTGTTATTGATTCTTGAGAACTGTATGAGTTGAGTTCCCAGAGTTATCTTGGGACTTAAAACACTTCTCGGCATTAAATACTTTGAAGTTCTTATTTTGACATGGTTAAGTGTTTGCCTTTCATTAGCCTTAGGCAATATAGTTCTTTAATAATTGAACAGCAACTTCAAAAATGACATCATTTAATATGTTTTTGAGTCATTTTTTTTTAATCAAAATACCGTCATTACTTGATTGTATTAGGGTAAATATCCACTCCTACTGGAAGTGCTGTATCTGTGATATATTAATGTATGTGGTTAAAGTCTGCTTCATATTAAGCACATACAACATCAAAGAGGGGAATAAAATGGGTAAGGGTAGGCTCAGAGCAACAAGGGCTGCCTGATGGCCCAGATGGATTTGGTGGGCTGAAAAACTTGTTTTCATGCTGTATCTCCCTTTGACTGGATGATTATGACTCAAAGTACTGACACACTGACAAGGCAGATATCTAAATATCCATGTATGGTAATAGATTCACTCACAGCAAAGCAAAGTACCATTGACATCTGGCAGATTTACCCTTATCCCACTTCCTGATGAAATAACTGTAGTTTATTATGAACGTTTGGAGAGTTAAACTGAACACACTGTCAATTTTCTAATAGTATTTGAAAGAGGAAGCAGCACATCATACAACTGCACTGGATAATTACCCACTTACCGACTCTCACTTCTTTTTATTTATGACAATTGTTTTCCCAAAACATTTTAACCCTACATCTCAGTTCTTTCGTTAGCTGATGTGATTTGTATAAGAGATGTGAAGAGTGTAATTGAGGGTGTTTACTCTATTCTTGCCAAAACACTCATAGGAGTCCCTGTAGACTGGTTAGCTTTGAGAACACTATCTTGCAGCCTTTTCTGTACCAATTCCTTCCATTGGCACAGGAACCTAAAACCTGACACACTGCTGGAATATTTCATTGGATGATTACTATCCAGAATAGTTCTACAAAAATCTGGACATAAAATATGATTCCATGAGTAATACATTTTACTAACAGCTTGTGTATATGTTTATGGGTATCTGGGGAGATATGTCTCTATCAAAGGAGGTCTAAGGCTCTCCTTCCTTCCACTAGCCTGCAGGTCACCCTTGGGCAAGGTGTAGAACCTGCTTAGCCCCTTGATCAGGGTCACGTGAAGCCATGTGAGCAGCTAGTGCATATCACAAGTCCTGGTTATGTGACCACTGAAGCCAGGCGGAGAAGCACTGAAGAATATTGATAATGGCTGGGATCACCCGTCTTGTAAAGGCACTGTCCAGAAGGAGGCAATGGCAAATCAGGAAGCCACTTCTGTAGAAGAATTTGGCAAGAACAACATGGTCACAGAAGGACCATGATCACCTTCATCAGAGGACATGGCACTTAATGGACAAACAAATATATAATTATTGAAACTCGTACCTTATGACAATATCAGCATAATTTTTAGAAACATCTCATGTTCTTGATACAGATTGTGTTACTTCAAAATGTAAGTCATATGAAGAACGCAGCCATTTTTCTTACTCTAAGACAGTTCAATATCAGTGGTGAGGTAAGACCATTGTACATGATTGAAAGGACAATGTTGAAGGCCTGAATCCCCTTACAAAAAATTCTTAATTTTAAGAATATTCAAAACACCACTGCCTATGTCCAAGCTCACCAAGTCCTTTTCAAATCTTGATTTTAAAATTCTCAAGCTTGTTAGTAAATCTAGAATCATCACTCTCTACTCTTATTACTTCCATCACACTGCCTTTAGGCATATGCATTTCTTTCACTTCCGCTCCCTTGATCAGCCTGGGTTTTAATCATTGCACAACTGCCAACCATACCTTCAGGTCTGAATTTCACTCCCCATTCTCTCTTCCTCTTCAGCTCTCTTTCTGCTTGTAAGGTGCATCTGACAGCCGATCTCCTTGACCAAGCTTTTGACCATCTATTCTAAATATCAAATTTTGTATTCTTGCACCTTTGTGAAGTCCTTTGGGATTGATTGCAATATTAGAAACACTATCTAACTGCAAGGAGGAGGAATACTCCCAGCATGATGCATGTGGTCAGTGTTTCCTAATCTCTAACTGATCTGTTGCAAATTGTGCAGACTGCTACAATGCAGCCAAAAAAATCTCAGAGTGTGTGTGCTAATTCAAAGGCTCTTCACTGACTGTCTTTGGATGCTCCTGACATAAATCTTTGAGTCCAGACAGCAGTTAGTTATTTGATACAATCCTTAATTGAGGGATGGTATTAAAGTAAAAATCATTGCTCACAGCCATGTCGATCATCATCATTATGTCCCAGTTTAAGGCCTTAATGAAGAATTCCGGCATTTCAGCTATTCCTCAGTCTTGCAGTGGAGAGGCACAGGCTAGGTATGGGGTACTGATCTGCAGCCTCTTCTGACTGACCAATCATAATTCTCCTAACTTAGCCATTCTTACTCAATTGGGCTGCCCACCTTTTAAAACACAAATGTGAATCACATCATAATACTGCTGTTTATAACAGAGCACTGATAGGGAAGGAGATGCAAAGTTGTTTTTTTATCTTATTCATAAGTACATGTATGCACAGGTACAATGAAAATTTTACTTGCAGCAGCATCACTAACACATAGCATCATATAAGCAGCAGAAATCCATGTATGAAACATAATTTTTGTTGAATTTTTACAAGAAAGAATACAATTAGAACAAAAAAAAGAGGAAAGGGAATAGAAGTAGGAATACTAAACATAGAATATTTCCAATTTTAAATTCACTTTTAAAAATTGTGCTGAAATCATTAGTTAATATTAAAATTAATAGTAACCTACTTAAAAGTATGAAAGAAGCAAATTATTTTGGGTTTGCAATTCAATGGTGCTGGGGGAAGATGAGCTGAAAGTAATTGGTGTGATGTGCTGATTACAGTTTTACTATGGACTTATCACAGCAGAATTCAACCATGTGAGAGGCTCAAAGCAATTTGCACTGCTGCATGCCCTCACAGGTTTCCCCTCTGCAGTTGGAGGACGTGAACTGAGTCCAGGGGTAAGTCTGGGGTGAAGTGGTGGAGTCCCGGACTCACTGGTAGGACAGATCAGGTCTCATTCTGGGATCAGAGACAGGTGAGAATTGGAGCTCAAGGGCAGTTGGGGACAATTGAAGTCAGAGTGGGTTTTTGGGTTTGAGCCATTTGGAAAAGAGGTAAGGAAAAGAAGCTGTTTGAGTGGGAATTATGCTCTTCCTTAGGGGGCAGCAACATAGATGTTTTCAGAGCACCCAGTTGCTTTTCTGAGCGATGATCAAAATAACCTGGCAGTTATGTTTGATGAATGAGTTGTGTCATAAGTCCATGTACACGTTGTGACTGCAAATGCTCAGTTGAATTCCTGGAATGATTGTGATTCAACCTGGGCACTGTTCCATATCAGAGCCTCAATATACAAATGTAAAATCAGTCTTCCATGACCATACCAAATGGGACAATGTCCAACGTTTTCTCATTCATTGTCTGAGGACAATATATGATTGTTAATGCAAAATTATTTTGATAACTTAGCCTTGTTTCTCTTTACCCATCCTCAGTATGATAGCTGATGAACCTGCAAACGGTTTATAGTCTCTTAACCACTTTGAGGGGGCACAGCTCACAATTCCTTGAGCAGGGTTCTGAACTAATTGCTGTTAAATGATATGCTGATACATCAGTGTTAAAGGTGCAGTGCTCAAATTGCTCTTGGATTTCATGTGGATTAGAATACTAAATGATTGAGAAGCCAACAATTGCAGGCAGGTGGAGAGACAGTGCCAGGGAATGTTAATTCTTCCCACGCAAGATTTACAGAATGATGCTAGTTATGAGGCCCTAAAGCAGCAGACGGTGAAAGGCGGCTTTTAATCAATTTGATCTTATTTTCTATCATATCACCCTTAACAGCCATTTAAAATACACATATACACATGAACCTGGGTTAAAGCAACATTTTGCTGCTCTTGATTCCTGTTGTTATGTAGGGTCTGAGCTGAGAAGGAGAAATGTGACACCTATTGGACAGTCTTCTCCCTGGATGTGTCTGAAGGATACATGAATGTAGTACAGCTGGAGGGGATAGAAGCTATCAATGGCTCATTTTTTAGAATGGTGATAACTCAAAGAGTAAACCTGAACCCATTGAATGCTAATCATTAAGGCAAGATAGTGAAAGTAAAAGTTCAAAGTTTGTACTTACTGTACCTCCTGTACCCCATAAAGTGGCTACTGAGTGTAGATTTCAACTGCAACTTATGTAGGCTCCAGAGAATAGAATGGCAGCTTTTATCTTTCTCTCATAGATCTTAATTCCTTTAGGATAGACTTGTTCTGCATTACATAACACAAAGGAGGTGCGTGTATAAGCGTGAACTTGGTTGAAATTTTAAAACTAGTGGAAGTAACTGTAAAGACTTATAGTTATGTACATTCTGATATGCCCCTTAAACAACAAAGTTGCTAACAGCTCAGAAATTTAACTCTGTTTTCTTATTTATTTCTTATAACACCACCTGCTACATTTCACAAACATTTTCAAGGGGGGTGAAGACTGCATGATAATGTCAACGTGCCAGTCATTCGGAAGCACTTGAGATATAATCCTAACCTCTGAGAATTGGTTGCACCTGTTCGGATACATCTGCATTGAAATATTTCAGGTTACAAGAAGATATAACAAAAATTGTTCTTTCTGCTTGTTGAAATTAAAGGCACATAGAAAAAAACTACTCACAGGTGTGAGCCACTTCTAAAATTCTAGGCGTCCGCAGTGAAAAGGGGAAGTGGGAGACAAACTTGCTCAGATCCCAGCAAACTGAATTGCCCATTCTGTTCCTTGATTTACCTTTGATGATGGGCTAAAAAAAGATGGTTTGGATGTACTTGGTATTTGGTCCACTGCTTAATATTGAAGAGGTTTAACAATACCTTATGAATCCATTTATTTTCACCATGTTTAAATGGCAACGGCGAAGGGAGGGGTTGATAGGAAGCTGCAAGCCATGACAACAATTCCCAGTGGAGGTTGGTTGTAGGGGATTCGTAGCCCATTCTTTAGTTAGAGCCTTCAGCATTTTGGCCATCGAGGGAGAGAGGAAGGGGAGAGCCATCCGCAGTACCACTGATACGGCAGAGAGGGCCTCAAGATGGCTGCGGCTCAAAAGAGGGGACCCATGGAGTCATAAGTAGCTAGCCATCTGGACACAAACTGCGGTCTGATCAGCCCCGGCTGGGTCACCTGGAGGAGGTTGTATGATGTTGAAAGACCCGAAGCACCGATGATTCCAGGAACATCACTGAACATGTGTCCAGAAACATCAATAGATGTATGTACACAGCAAATAGTATTCTATACTTTCTAGAATAAATTAACTGTTTTGTGACCTGTCATGGGAAAGGCTATCAACTGGACAAAGAACAAGATACAAAATCTCTTAATGAAGTGTAATAACCCCACTAACTCTTGGGACTTTCTGCCACTCATCCACTCAAAGAGGAGCATTGAGAGCCTCACTTCCATGCACTGGGAGCTCACCAAGTCAGTGATTTCTTATCCATTCTTCCATTCCCCACTCTGGGTCCCCTCTTACTTCTCCTCTACTCCAGACCTGCCTATCACCTCCTCCTGGTGACCTTCTTCCATCCCTTTCTCCCATGGTCCACTGTCTTCTCCTATCAGATTCCTTCTTCTCCAGCCCTTCAGCTTTTCCACCTATCACCTCCCAGCTTCTTACTTCATCGCCCCCTCCCCACCTACTTGACTTCACCTATCATCTTCTATCTTGTACTCTTTCTCCCTCCCCCAACTTCTTATTCTGCCTTCTTCCCCCTTCCTTTCCAGTCCCGATGAAGGGTCTCGACTGGAAACGTTGACTGTTTATTCATTTCCATAGATGCTGCCTGATCTGTTGAGTTCCTCCAGCACTTTGTGTGTGTTGTTCTGACTTAGGATAAATTAGGATAATTTAGCACTAAAGCTGCCTTGATAACAGTTGTTAAGATTGAACGAGTGAATTGGGTATAATTTTTCAAACCTGTTTCTAACCTTTAGTATTAATATTCCTTTATTTAAAATATTATCATAAATTCAAGTTTGTTGAAACTCTACTTTCCAAAGTAATATTCCCCTAAATGATCTCTGTCTTCGTCTTTAGCTGGCCTATTTACTCAGCCAGCTGTTACTCAAAGCCTTTTGCTAAGATCACACCATTTGAATGGCCAGTGCATGAAACCGAAGGGCTGAATTCTGTGTATATTCTTTCAGTTCACAGGATTTCATTTCACAGCATTTCCCAGCATTTCAGCTTTCCTAAAAGTTCAGAAATTTCTCAACTGCACTCATGTAATGTCACTTTGTACTCAAAGCTCCCTGGTGACCTTTTGCCAGGGTTGCCCAATTTCAGCCTTGAAGGTTCCCCATGGCCTCTCTGTTAAGAACTGAGGCCCTGAGGGCACTGTTCTCCAATGGTCTGTCAAGGTCATTGTGAGCTGCTGACAGCATTAATCCCACAGCCCTCCAGTTATCGCAGTAGATTACCAGAACAGCCTGCAGCATGCTGTTACATGGAAAGACTCAGATGTGATATCGGGTGGCATGGTAGCATAGTAGCTACCGCAACACTTCACAGCACTGGCTATAAGATCAGCGCTCGGTTCCCACTGCTGCCTGTGACCATGCGGGTTTCCTCCGGGTGCTCTAGTTTCCTCCCAAATTCCAAAGATGTTCAGTTAGGAGAAGTAAGTTGTGCGTATGCTATACTGAAGCCAAGAGTGTAGTGAACCTTGTGGGCTGCCCAGCACAATCCTCACTGACTTGATTTGATTTGATTTGATGCAAAATGACATGTTTCACTGTATATTTCCATGTTTTGATGTATTTGTGACAAATAACACTAATGTTTATCTTTATGGAACACTGCATCTGAATACCTCAGTTTTTATGGGACTGACAGGTGGTGTTAAAAGAAGAAATGTTACCACTTTACTGCCAGTGAAAGGTGTAGTCTGCCTCTTTGGCAAGTTGTGCTTCAGATTAGCAGAGACTAGCCATGTTTATTTGGATGTAGCTAATGTAATCCAGACAGCTGACAAGGCCTGTTGCATGCCCATGTGAACTTGTTTATGCTGAAGTAGTTTAGATTTTATCTTCATTTAACTGAAAGCCTAAATTAATGTGGCACCATACCATAGGGGGGGCATAGTAGCGTAGCAGTTAGTGTAATGCTTTACATTGCCAATCAGGTTTAATCGGAATAAGAATCAGATTTAATATGACTGGTAAATGTCGGGAAATACTGTATATTGTTTTGTGACAGCAGTAAATTGCAATACATAATAAAAAATACTATAAATTACAATAAGAAATATATAAAAAGTAAATTTTAAAAGTAATTCAAAAAGAGAGAAAAACAAAAGAAAGAAAAAAATAGTGAGGTAATGTACTTCGGTTCATTGTCCATTCAAAAATCTGATGGCGAAGGGCAAGAAGCTGTTCCCAAAACATTGAATGTGTGACCTCAGGTTGCAGTACCTCTCCTTGATGGTAGCAAGGAGAAAAGGGCACGTTCTGGGTGAGGGGTGTCCTTAATGATAGATGCAGCTTGTTTAAGGCATCACCTTTTGAAGGTGATCTTGATGCTGGGGAGGCTACTGCCCATATTGGAACTGGCTGAGTTTGCAACTTTCTGCAGATTTTTCCGATCCTGTGCAGTGACCCCTCCATACCAGATGGTGATGCAACCAGTTGGAATGCTCTCCACGGTACATCTGTAGAAATGTGCAAAGTCTCCTTGGTGATGTACCAAGTCTCCTCAAACTCTTAATGAAATTTACTACAAACGCTGTCGTGCCTTTGTTGTAATTGTATCAATATGTTGGGACCACGATAGATTTTCAGAGACGTTGATACCAAGGAACTTGAATCTGCTTACCCTCTCCTCTGCCAATCGCTTGATGAGGATTCTTGGTCCTGGTCTTACTGACGTTGTTGTTTTGACACCACTCATCCAGCCGGTCTATCTCACTCCTGCACGCCTTCTCATTACCATCAGACATTCTGCCAACAATAGATGTGTCATCAGCAAATTTATAGATGGTGCATAGCTGCACAGTTGTGGTTGCGGAGAGTTTGTATATTCTCCCGGTGACTGCATGTGTCCGTGTACCCCAGTTTCCTGCCACATTCCAAAGATGTACAGGTTAGTGTTAGTGAGTTGTGGGCATGCTATGTTGGCACAGGAACCATGGCAACACTTGTGGGCTGCCCCCAGCATAATCCTTGGAATGTGTTGGTCATTGACACAAGCAACATATTTCACTGTATGCTTCATTGTTTCTGATGTACAGGTGACAAATACATCTTATCTACACTGCAGCTCAGATCTCTGAAGATGATACTGTGTGATGTACCCCACCCCGCCAAATAACAGACAATACACCATATGTGATTAAATGATTACACTTTATAGATCTTACTGGAACTATGTAATTAATAGAGATAAAATATAAAAGGAAAATAAAAGGCACCAAGCTTATCGAAGTTCAACCACTTTGTACACAACTGTTAGAGCTCAACTAACGGAGTCTTCTTTCCACCATTCGATCCCCTCCGACCCCCTCGACCCACCGCCTGGGACCAACCACGGCGGTCGACCAGATGCTCCACACGAGTCTGTCTTCGTCTCCTCTCCTCGCCGAAGACCCTGGGCCTCAGACTCCCGCTCAGGGTCGGTCCCGCCGCCCAGGGACACAGCATCGTGTCTCCTCTCTCTGTCCCCATCGCGCCTTCTCCCCCAAAGCCCGCAAACAATAGCTTACAGACACACACGAAAGAATAACATCTATCCCAATTGGTTAGCAAATGAATACAATTCTCTTTATAACCCAAACAAGCTGCTAGAGAGAGAACTTTCTCAGCAGTTATTATTACAGAAAAGCCATTTTAATTATAGCATAACAAAGAAGCCATCTTGTTAGCCTTCGCAGTAACATAAAAGAATAAACCCCTTACATATATATACAGTATGTATCTCACTGTAATTTATAGTATATTGGAAAGTATATTGAGTAACTGGCTGCATGACAGTCTGGTATGGAAACACCAATGCCCTTAAATGGAAATCCTACAAAAAGTATTGGATACAGCTAAGTCCATTACGGGTAAAACCTTCCCCACCATTGAACACATCTACATGAAATGCTGCTGGAGGAAAGCAGCATTCAACATCAAGGATCTCTCCCATCCAGGACATGCTCTCTTCTCACTGCTGCCATCGGGAAGAAAGTACAGGAGCCTTGGGACTCACACCACCAGGTTCAGTAACATTTATTACCCCTCAACCAGCAGGCTCTTGAACCAAAGGGGATAACTTCACCCAACTTCCCTTGGCCCATCATTGAAATGGTCCCACAACCAATGGACTCATTTTCAAAGACTATTCATTTAATTTTCTCAAAAAAATAAATATTTCTTATTTATATATTATTATTATCCACTTGTTTTCATGTTTGCACTGTCTATTGTCTTTTGTACACTGGTTGAACACCCAAATATTTTATTGATTTTGTTATGGTTATTATTCTATAGATTTATTGAGTATGCCCACAAAAATTGAATATCAGAGTTGTATATGGTGTCATATATGTACTTTGATAATAAACTTACTTTGAACTTTGTTCTGCTGCCATCAAACTACTAATTTCACAACATATGTTAGTGATAATAAACCTGATTCTGACTCTGATTCTGACCTTGAGGCCGATGGGATTTTACATCACAAACCTCATCCGAGCTTCTGATTAATACTTCTGGAGAGCAAAAGTTGTGCACAGTAGGAAGCAGAACAGCATCAGATAGCAGACGAGGTTCTTTCTTTCTTTTTAAATCTTTTTATTGAATAAGTATACAAAAGGGTAAGCCATATAGGCACTAATACACTGTTAGAATATAATAAAATTACAGGAAATATTAATATAGAAAAAAAGGTGATACAAACAATGTAATTTAAACATAACATACTAAGGTAACACAATAGTATACTAATTTTTATATATATATCAATAGAGAAAAGGGAAAAAAAAAACCCCAAAAAACCCACCGTGCAACTAAACTAAAGCAAAGCAAAGCAATGGGCTAACTTGGAACCAAATAGAGTTAAAGAACTTAAAATCACGTCCTCAAACCCAACCTCCATTAAAAACAGTAAAAAAAAAACAAGAAGGGTATATAAATATGGAGCAAAAAAGAGAAGAGAAAAAAAATTACATTAAATGAAAATATTAAATAAAAGATCTCCAGGTCTGTTCAAATTTAAGTGAGGAATCATAAAGATTGCTTCTAATTTTCTCCAAATTCAAGCATAATATCGTCTGAGAAAACCAAAAAAAGGTGGTTGGAGCATTAAGCTCTTTCCAATGTTGTAAGATACATCTTTTCGCCATTAAAGTAAGAAATGCAATCATTCTACGGGCTGAAGGAGAAAGATTACTGGAAATTTTAGGTAGTCCAAAGATAGCAGTAATAGGGTGAGGAGAGATATCTATATTCAATACCTTGGAGATAATATTAAAAATGTCTCTCCAAAAAGTTTCCAGAGTAGGACAAGACCAAAACATATGAGTTAAAGAGGCTATCTGCCCCGGACATCTATCACAAAAAGGATTAATCTGGGAATAAAAGCGGGCTAATTTATCTTTGGACATATGTGCTCTATGAACAACTTTAAATTGAATTAGGGAATGTTTAGCACAGATAGAGGAAGTATTGACTAATTGTAAAATCTGCCCCCAGTCATCCACCGAAATGATAGACCCCAATTCCTGTTCCCAATCTACCCTAATCTTATCAAATGGAGCTTTCCTAAGTTTCATAATAATATTATAAATCATAGCCGATGCACCTTTCTGACATGGATTAAGGTTAATTATAGTATCTAAAATGTATGTAGGAGGAAGCATTGGAAAAGAAGAAAGTATAGTACTTAGGAAATTCCTAACTTGTAGATATCTAAAAAAATGTATTCTTGATAAATTATATTTATTAGATAATTGTTCAAAAGACATAAGGGAACCATCTAAAAATAAATCCAAAAACCGTGAAATACCCTTAGTCTTCCAAATTTGAAAAGCACGATCCGTAAAAGAGGGAGGAAAAAATATGTTACCTAAAGTAGGAATCGCTAGCCCAAATTGGTTAAGATTAAAAAATTTTCTGAATTGGAACCAAATACGTAAGGTATATTTAACTATCGGGTTAGATACCTGTTTAAGACGTTTCAAATCAAATGGAAGAGAGGAACCTAAAATAGAGCTAAGTGTATAGCCCTGAACAGATTGTAATTCCAATGCTACCCATTTAGGAATGGATAGTATATCCTGGTCAAGTAACCAAAATTTCATATGTCAAATATTGATTGCCCAATAATAGAATCTAAAGTTAGGTAATGCTAAACCTCCATCTCTCTTAGCGTTCTGTAAATGTCTTTTACCCAATCTCGGGTTTTTATTTTGCCAAATAAATGAAGAAATTTTTGAGTCAAACAGACGAGGTTCAACAAAATGTTTGTTAACATTTAAGTAAAATTTCTCGGGAGGGCCCAGAAAGAGAAGGAATATCTGTAGAAACTTTAAGAAGGTTTAATTCTTAAAGCCTCTTCTGCTAATATCAGGCTTTCTAGGATCTGGTGAAATACCACAAGAGAGTAACTGTATAGCAAAGGGTATTGCTAGAGTGATTTCCATATCTAATACTTATCTTCAGGATGTCAATGTTCTGAACTACTAATCATGTGGACTATCATGGTGGCACTTTGTGTCCTAAACATTGCATTACTATCTTCAGCACGGATGAAGAATATAACCATGATCTGATTGGAGCAATTTGTGGAATTAATTTTCTGACCTAAAGTGAAGTGGAATAATAGATTGTTTTAAAGAAACTGTGGCAGATTAATGGGGTAGTGCCAGGAAAGGAAGCTTTGTACTGCCTGGCATAGTGCCAATCGGCAATGAGTCAGAAATAATGTGTGAGGAATGATTCATTGTTACCAATGGAGGTGGAAGTTGTTTCATCCTTTCTTCAGTTAAGGCATCACTCCTGCCTGGTTTCTAAATGCTTCCTCTGTTGCCTCATCAATATGGTTGGACCTAATCTCCTTCTCTCAGAATAATACAGACTATGGAATATTATTCTTAGTCATTCTTAAAGATAGTCCTATTGTCCAGCACTGGATGGATGAAAGAATAACAATTACCATCCCATAATACTCAGCAACCAACACTCACAGGCAATGACTCCGGAGTATACTAAACAGAACAAAAAGGATGCTCAGTACTCATATCTTAAAGCATCCTTGTCAGTTGTTCCATCAGCCTACCATGCAAGAAGGAAATGCCAATGTCGTGTGTGTGGTACAGGGGTGAAGAAAGTGCAGAGGATGATCTAGGTGAGAACCTAGTTGACATTTTATCAGATCGAGCCTACTGATGGATGGTTGGGCACTTCCTGTGACTATAACTAAATGTGGTGGAAGATTTGTCTGATTGATAATGTAAGGCTTAGTGTAATAGCTATCTAATTGGAATGGTAGAATGTGGATTAATATTGTGAAGTGAATGATAATTGATAACAAATTGGTCTTATTGGAGACTGATTAAGTGTTCTACCCAAGGGCAATTTAGCCCCTTGAGCCTGTTCTGCAATAGGGCACAGACAGAAAGTTTAGAGAGAGAGAGAGAGAGAGAGAGAGAGAGAGAGAGCACAAACAACAGGAATTCTGCAGATGCTGGAAATTCAAGCAACACACATAAAAGTTGCTGGTGAACGCAGCAGGCCAGGCAGCATCTGTAGGAAGAGGTGCAGTCGACGTTTCAGGCCGAGACCTTTCGTCAGGACTAACTGAAGGAAGAGTGAGTGAGGGATTTGAAAGTTGGAGGGGGAGGGGGAGATCCAAAATGATAGGAGAAGACAGGAGGGGGAGGGATGGAGCCAAGAGCTGGACAGGTGATAGGCAAAAGGGATACGAGAGGATCATGGGACAGGAGGTCCGGGAAGAAAGACAAGGGAGGGGGGGGACCCAGAGGATGAGCAATGGGTATATTCAGAGGGACAGAGGGAGAAAAAGGAGAGTGAGAGTAAGAATGTGTGTATAAAAATAAGTAACAGATGGGGTACGAGGGGGAGGTGGGGCCTTAGCGGAAGTTAGAGAAGTCGATGTTCATGCCATCAGGTTGGAGGCTACCCAGACGGAATATAAGTATATTATATTCCGTCTGGGTAGCCTTCAACCTGATGGCATGAACATCAGTATATTATATTCCGTCTGGGTAGCCTTCAACCTGATGGCATGAACATCAGTATATTATATTCCGTCTGGGTAGCCTCCAACCTGATGGCATGAACATCGACTTCTCTAACTTCCGCTAAGGCCCCACCTCCCCCTCGTACCCCATCTGTTACTTATTTTTATACACACATTCTTTCTCTCACTCTCCTTTTTCTCCCTCTGTCCCTCTGAATATACCCCTTGCCCATCCTCTGGGTCCCCCACCCCTTGTCTTTCTTCCTGGACCTCCTGTCCCATGATCCTCTCGTATCCCCTTTTGCCTATCACCTGTCCAGCTCTTGGCTTTATCCCTCCCCCTCCTGTCTTCTCCTATCATTTTGGATCTCCCCCTCCCCCTCCAACTTTCAAATCCCTCACTCACTCTTCCTTCAGTTAGTCCTGACGAAGGGTCTCAGCCTGAAACGTCGACTGCACCTCTTCCTACAGATGCTGCCTGGCCTGCTGCGTTCACCAGCAACTTTGATGTGTGTTGCTAGAGAGAGAGAGCGATTGTGAATTAGAGTTGCAAGCAACAGGAATCTCTGAGTCACTCCAACAGACTGAATGCAGGAGCTCAGCAGAGTGATCCATCAATGTGTTTGGTTTTACAAATGCAGACGTGACCTCATGGTACAATAATATTTCTCTCAACACTAACTTTTCTCAGTTTCTTTTGATATATAAAAAATACCCCAGATTTCCATTGCTTCTATCAAGGTTACCTATGTCCTTGCCCATTTATTTAGCCTGTTTCCATTCCCTGAATCCTCTCTTTATTCTGCCGACAACTCACACTGCCATCCAGCTGTGTATTATCAGCAGAATTAAGTATATTACAATTGGTCTGCCACATCCACAGTCTTCTGATATAGACCCCAGCTCGATCCTCGCGGCACCTCACTGGTCTGAAATGGGCTCTATATTCATACTGTTTGTTTTCAATCCATTAACCTGTCCTCACTCCACAACCATGCAATGCCTCTGATCCCTTGTGCTCCAGTTTTGTTTAATAAATATGCAGCACCCCATCAAAGGCTGTTTGAAAGTCCAAAGTAGAGTGTTCACTAGCTTCCCTGTAGCTCTTCTGCAAGTTAACACCTCAAAAATGCTCGAGAGATTTTTGTCAAACATGATTTTTCTTTCATATCCAATATTTTTGAAGATTCATTCACCACATTACAGGTTGCTGTAAACTAGCAAACATTGGAAAACCTTACCATATTTTTAAATAAATCCTGACCTGAGCATTTTCATTTTGAGCTGGGCATCCCATCTGATTCCAAAGGACTAGCTTTCCTTGGGAAGGGAGAGAGAATGATAACTTCATCATGAATAATGAACAAGTGCCCAACAACAGGTAGATCCTGCTGGTAATTTCCCAAAGCATTACCGGCAGCAGCTTACCCATCATCACAGACAAATATACAGAAAGGTGCCAGAAGAAGGCCAGAAATATCATGAAAGATCTCACACACCTTGCTCATGGACCATTTATTCCACACCCACCAGGCAAGAGGCTACGTAGCATCCATGCCTGGACTACCAGACACAAAAATAGTTAATTCCCTCAAGCTATCAGGTTGATCAACCCCCCCACCCATTAATCCATGCGATCACACCCCCCACCACAACCACTGTATCCACATCAGCCACTCTTTTCCACAGCCCCTTAGTTTTCTTTACCTCCCTTACACTGCCACTTTATACTTACAGTCTACGCTTCATACCTATACAGTCACTGTCCTACTGTGTTTTCATAGGCCCTGCTGCTGCCTACAAGAGTTTCTCTTGCCAAAAGACACTTTGTCACTTTATCCTTTCCTGTCAGAGTCACCTTATGTTCAGAGAATCCTGCACCAGGCGTCATTTTATGTACATACAATCAGTGTATGCATATAAAATAATCTTATGTATATACGGCCATAGTCAACAGTTTTCATAGCATAGCTTTTACATTTGTTTATTATAATTAATGCTTATTTTCACTTTTAATGCTGCATCAGATCCAGAGAAACAATCATCTCATCCCTCCCCCCCCAACCAGGTTTTTACCTATCACCTCGTGTTTCTGTCTTCCCTCTCCCCACCTTTTAAATCTACTCAGCTGAATTCCCGCTGAAGGATTTCGGCCCGAAACGTCATCCGTATTCTTTTCCATAGATGCTGCCTGGCCTGCTGAGTTCCTCCAGCATTTTGTGTGTGTTGCTCGGATTTCCAGCATCTGCAGATTTTCTCTTGTTTGCAATCATCTCATTCTCCTTTACACGTGTACTGAAGAATTACAATAAACAACGTTGAGTCTTGAATATGAAAAGCAAATCTGAGAAACTGGAAAATGTGTTTGAAAATTGTAATACTAAATTCATTCATCTGATTTATTTTTGAATTACTTAATAATTAGATTTTACAATGTTCTTATCAGGTTTTAACTGAAGCAATTTCCTATTTGCAGTTGTAACATAACATGATGCCAAGCTGGCCAATAGAAAAGTACCTGTTTAGTGCAATACCCCCGAAGACTACATACAGTTGCACATCATTTATATGATGTTCATACAGAACAAAAGGTTAAATTGAGCAACAAAACCTGTTTTCTTATTCTCATAACATCAAAGCATTCTTCTGTTGCTGTCACAAATTTTGTTACTAGCTTTGTTCTCTCTGTTCCTTGCAAGCAGCAATGAAAAGCCATGTTTGTGTTTCTCCTTCATCCACTGTTGTTATGCAGTAAAGAATTTAACCTGTGCTCCTTTATTTCAGCATAAGCACTGCTGGTGAGCTATTGACCAAGGACCTACTGTCCAGTGTGGGGATTGCCAGCAGACAGCGGGGCATGTGACTATGATGAATGATTCCCCCTTTTGCATTGTTAGTGGCTAATGGGAGAGGTCTGAATAAGAAAGGGTTTCCATGTTCTGTTGGGTTTTCATGGAGGGCTTTGCTGCAATCGGGAATAATTGAAGCTGTGTCCTTCTCCAGAGATGAAGGATTTTTCAGAATCCTTGGCACTCAATAATAATTACCTGCAGAAATAAATGCAGAAACTGCGTATATGGGAGAAGAATGCTGAATGAAAGCGGTTTGGCTTCCACTCCTGGTAAACAATAGTCCTGGCTGCTTAAACACAAGCAGATACTGAAAATTTTGAGCTACTCACACAAAATGCTGGAGGAATTCAACAAGTCAGGCAGCATCTATGGAGGAGAATAAACAGTTGATGTTTCAGGTCGAGGCCCTTCATTAGGACTGGAAATGAAGGGTGAAGAAGCCAGAATAAGAAGGTGGGGGAGGGAAAGGAATACAAGCTGATAGGTGATCGGTGATAGGTGAAACCAGATGAGGGGGATGGAGGCTGTGTGGTAGAGGGGGAAGATTGATGTAAGAAGCTGGGAGGTGATAGGTGGAAGAGGTAAAAGTCTGAGGAAGAAGGAATCTGATAGGAGAAGACAGTGGACCATGGGAGAAAGGGAAGGAGGAGGGACACAGAGGGAGGTGATGAGGAGGTGAAGAAAAGAGATGGGGTGAGAGGGGAACCAGAATGGGGAATGGAGAAAGAGCAAAGGGCAAGAGGGAGAAATTACTGTGAGTTACAGAAATAGATGTTCATACCATCAGGTTGGAGGCTACTTAGGTGAAATATTCTGGCTTTTTGTTTTATAGCAGCATTTACTGGTCTGTAAGAAGGCACATCTAAATATATTAGAACAGACTGAGTGGGCCAGGCTTCTTACTAGAGTATAGAAGAATGAGATATAACCTCACTGGGACATGCAACATATTGAGAAGGTTTGACAGTATAGATGTGGGGACTTGGGGAGGATGACCCCAATCTAAGGAGTCCAGATTTGGGGATTTGTGGGGGTTGTAGGTGGTTCATAAAATAGCAGCAAGTAGTCCACAATAAAGAAATAATAAAAAGAATTTCTTCACTTAGATAGTGATGAATGATTGGAATTCTCAGACCAGCAGTATTGCATGGGCTTGATCAGTGATCACATACAAAACGGATTTTGATAGATTCCAGGACATGGAAGACTTCAGAGTAATAATGTTGAGGGAGAAGATAGGCCAAGAGCAGGTCAGGTCCAAGAGGCTAGATGGCTCCTCCCACTCCTCTTTCTGGTGTTCTTATGTACACAGAGCCCAGTTTGCATATGGAGGTTGGTGGACCACTGTGCACTTCTGGTGTGTAATGTTTCATGTTTACTCCTTGCTACATCAGACACTTGGGTGCTCAATTCATGCATGTTTAAAAAATACATTACATTAATCAATTCCTAGCCAGCCAGTATTACCTAAAATGCTGCTGTGATAATAATTCGTACCTCATTACTGTTGCATCAGATTCATCTTCAGATAATCAGTGCCAGATACAAATGTTTCTCATGCCAGTTTATTGGACTGAAACTAAGTAAGTGGCATTAGTGATTTTCTTTAGAGTTATTCCTGTGCACAACTTGATTCAATCTTGCTTATAAAGAAGGCACAGTTTGTGATGAGACTGACTGTAAGTTTAGGATATATAAGCTAGCCAGATGGAATCTTCTAAGCTACAGGAGGGATTGGGAACCTTGTGATCTTCATCAGATAATCTTCATTCTTTGTCATAAGTCACATTCAAAAATTGATATTGATTTATTATTGTCACACAAACCACGATGCAATGAAAAGCTTGTCTTGCATACTGTTTATACAGATCAAAAATGCATTGAGGCAGAACAAGGTAAAACAATAACAATTCAGAATATAGTGGAATGGCTGCAGAGAATGTGCAGTGCAAGATCATAACAAAGTAGATTAGAACTCAAGATTTCATCTTATCATTCAAGAGTCTGGTAACAGCAGGATGGAAGCTGTCCTTGAGCCTGGTGGTACGTGCTTTCTGGCTTTTGAATCTTCTGTCCCATGGGAGAGGGGAGAAGAGAGACTGTTCAGGGTGGGCGGGGACCTTGAGTATGCTCACTGGTTTACGGAGACTGCTTTCATGATTTGCTAAACCAGGTTATGTATGGTTAATAACCAGACAAGTGATCTTATAATCGCATTAGAAGTGCAGGCATTTTCGTAAAAGCACCAACTTGACAAGTATGTTAAACACTGAGCTGCAACTTAATCATTTCCCTCTTGAACTGATGAATGATGTTCTGCTATTGAAGTGACGAAGGAGATATTTATCATGCTCATTTTCGTGTTGTATTTCTTGGTAAAGGCTTCTGAAGCCAGTTTCCCAGCCACAGAATTCCTTAGTGAACGTTGTTGTCTGCTGTTGTAGAGACTTTGAGGTACTGGGGAAATGTGTCAGAGAAACCATGAAATCAAGAGTCCAGCAGAGGACCTGCAGAGAAGTTAAATCAATTAGACTGTAAAAGCCTTTTCGACTTTCCATTAAAAAAATACTTCTACTTTTCACTGTGATGCAGCTTTATAATCTTCACCGAGAGAAACAGAAAGCAATATTGTGTGTGTTGGAATTACTGCTTAAAATATTGGCTAATGGGCAAGCATTAATCCACTTGAAAGTACAGCATTTAATTACAAGGATAAAACATTGGATTCATGAGTGAGCAGTTAAATCCAGTGAAGCTGGAACGGGCCATGTTGGAACTGGGACCTGTGCCCATTTAACAGATTTTGTATTACTGGAGGTGGAGACACGATTAACCCACTGTGTTTAATTACTTTAAGCCGGTGGTAATTAAACTTTACGACCAGGGAGCACTTACACAGTCAACCTAGGTGGCAAAAAGAATACACACTGGGTGTTATTGTGCTTGAGCATTTCTCATTCTTTATTTCTCTCCCCGTCCTACTGCTATCCCAGCTAACTGGATTTCTTTTTATAGACTAAATCCCTTGTAATGACTTTAGGCTACAAAATACTGTCACTAATGCCATCATGCAAGCATTTACTGCACTTTTATCAAAATCTTCACTTCTTAATGACATGGAGAAAATAATTTAATGTGAACATATTGAGCATCGTGCAATAAAATGACAATGATTTCCAGGCTAGAATTGCCTCAGGTGGCACTTTTTGATATCATATTAATTTGATACCACAGAAAACTGCCAACTCTTTTTGACTCAGAGCTACTTAAAGCACATCATCTGCTGACTCTGTTCTATGCCTTAAATTGCAATGTTTCCCCATTGTTTGTAATTTATATTTCAAATTGTAACTAATAAACATGACAGCTTTGGCAGTAAGGTTCAGATACATCTGTGGTGAACCTAGTCTCCCTCAAAAAAAATCTCTGGAAATTTTTGCCTACCTAAACTCAGAACAATTTGGAACTTTTCTGAAGTTCAAGCACAGACTTTCTTTATGATCTTCACCTATATTCTTGAATGCCAGCACAATGTTTACAATTGCCCAATGTTTACAAATACAAATGTTTACCAATGTTTCACGCAGAAATCCAAACAGGCATCATTACCAATAACGATGCAGCGTATTATCCACTTCAGGAGGCTTGCCTGCAAATTACTAATAAGTAAGGTCTTTGACCTCAAACTTTTACAAGATCAAGGCCTATGAGCACGGGTAGTGACTAGGTTCCCATTCTCAGCTGTGACCACTCAACTTACACGGGCAGGAGTAGCTGAAGCTCCTGGGAAGAATATTCTCTCTAGTGACCGGTAAGTAAGGCAGCGCCAGTATCATTAGCAGTGCTCAGCAGTTGGTATCCCAGTGACAGATCTGCCTTATCATGTGGCTAAACCAGTACGTTGACCATCAGCAGTGTCTGGAATTTCCTGAGGGCTCAAGTGAGGGCAGCATTAGAGAGGCTTGGTGTGGAAGTGATTGTAGAAATGGGCTGGGGCAGTGACTTGGAGACATTAAAAACAAGTAAGAGAATTTGAAAACTGAATTGACTACACATCAGGACAGCATGCATTGGAATAATGAACAAATGGGGATTGAGTCATGAGGATATGGGCAGCAGACTTTAGGTTATGCTCTCATTTTCACAACCTAACAAGAAGTGCACTGACAACTCCAGAGGTAACCAAAGAGCTGAGGAAGAGTTGAAATTGGATGATGATATAAGAACACAATAAGGCCATAAGACACAAGCAGAATTAGGCCTTTCGGACCATCAGGTCTTCTCCACCATTCCATCATGGCTGATTTATTATCTGTCTCAACCCCATTTGCCTGCCTTCTCATAACCTTTGTTGTCCTACTCATCAAGAACCTATCAACCTCCGCTTTAAATATACCCAATGACTTGGCTTCCACAGCCATATGTAGCAATGAAGTTCACAGATTGACTGCTGTCTGGCAAAAAAAAATCCTTCTCATCTCTGTTCTATTCTGAGGCTCTCCCCTCTCAATATTCAATAGAGGGTTAGACAGAAATGGTAGAAAGATTGGAAGCAACTTGTCTTGGAGTTAAATACAACTGAGATACTGAATGGCTCAGTTCAGCCACAAAGCAGTGACCAGAGTGTGGAATGGGGCCAATGCTAGGGAATGGATTTTGTGGCAGACACAAGTACAATAGCTTCACAGAGTCATACAGAATATCAGTAGAGCTACTAGGACTTGATCTTTCAATCCCTATGGTAAGTCGGCACTCTTGATGTTGGCCACGGGCTTGGAGTGGTGACAAGGAGGGAGGGTAGGTACGTCATCGGGGTCATCAGGTGGGCACCCTCCTTCTTTGATGTTTCATTGATAAGCCCATGATGTCTCCAGAGGGCTCAATGGTGCTACCTGGCATCCCAGATACACCCTGCTCAGTTCCATACCCTCGTGTCTTCATCTTGCAGCCCAGTTGTTGTCTTTCCTTTTAATCTGAATCCATTTGCGGCTTTCTTCTGCTGCATTTGACAAGGACTTGACTGCTTGTTGGAGGGAGTGACCCCTCACCCCCATACAGAGAAGAGACTCAGAAACACGCACTTTGGCCCACTGTCCATGTCAGGCATGAAGTACCCATTTTTACATTGATCCTACCCTAACCCATTTTATTCTCCCCACATTCCCCAGAAGATTCTGCTACTCACCCTCATACAATAGGTAATTTACAGTTGCCAATTGATGGGGGAGGAAATTGGAGCATCAGTGGAAATCCACACAACCACCAGGCAACTGTGCCAACCCTGCCCTACTGCATCAAGGAAAAGGAATGGGAATCTGGATCACTTGAGCTGGGCCACAGCAGCTCTGCCTTCTTCTCAATATTTAGCCAAAGAATACTCCTGATACTCCATTTGGATGAGTAGAGTGTCAAATCAGAGACAAAGGTGGAGTCAAGGGTGGTGTTGATGTGTTAGAGCTGGGGGTTTCAACACACATACATCATGCTTTCAGCTCTAGTTACTGAGCGCAGGATGAAAATGTGGTAAAGAGATGCAAGGATAGATAATGAGCAGCAGCAGTAATAGCTGATGTCACTCAGAGTATTAGGTCCTTGCAGCTCTGGTTGGTGGGAGAATAGAGGTGGGGAGAGAGCCTGTAAGTTAATAGCTCACTATGGAGAAGTCAGATCATCTGCAATGAGCTCTTTAGACATGCTGGGAGCCAGGGAGCATTGGGCTCTGAGGTTTTTAAGAGTACCTCAATTGGTTAATTGTTGTTTAACAAGTGCCATTAATCATTTAGAGTTCCTTGTGTTTTTTTCTCAAGCAATCCACTCTTTGTAATGCATTCTCCTGGAGCTTTCTGTTTAAACCTGTTAAGTTTATTTTGATAGGCTTGGGGATTCTGTGTTACTTGTATTATTTAAATGGACACCCAATTAGCATTAATTGCAGGGTCCTAGTTTTGAGAATGTTTTGTCTCGCAGTGTCACTCAGCAGAGGCACTGATGTTCTGTTGAAATTATTCTGAATAAACACCGGTCGCTGCCTCTACATCGGACATCTGTCTTTCCTCTGCACGTGAGTTTCAATATTGTCAGTGTACATCATGCCAATGTCACTACTTTCCAGAACTAATCAGATATAGGGAGCAGTTTTGGTTGAGAAAAACTTAAATTGGACAATGATTTGGTAATGAGTCGCTAAACCAATGATCAGATACAGTTGTTCATCCCAACATCCCTGCAGTTATGGGAGCAGAAATACAAACTGTAAGAAATTCATCTGAGGATATCTTGTCAGGTGGTATCTCATCTACTCCACAACGGTAAGTTATAGGCTCCAGAACATGGGCACATTGTCCCAGAATTGGGAACTGGAATGAATTTTCCACTCGATTCTGTAGTTTCAGTCTTTCAGATATTTGTATACATCTATCATGTATTAGTAGATGGATTCTAGGGAGTAGTTTCATACCCAGAAACAATTTGGTGCCATTTTCGGGCTGCACTGAGGCAACATTGAAGTAGGGTGAGAAGGCAATTTGGAGGGGACCAGATGCAGACTGAGAGAGATATTTGACACTGCAGTGGGATTGTGAGCAGCATCTCTCTTCATTGCTGTGTCCTGAATTATGTTTTTCACAATAACATAACCTTACCTTTTAGTGGTCGCTCTAAGAAATGTTTGTAACATTGTCTGTGGAGCACACCCTGTACTAGCTGTGTCCAGGAAAGGACACTTTTTGCAAAGGAAGCTTTAATTTGACTTTAGATTCTCTATTTGTACATGCAGTGGCCCAAAGCCTATTTTTGCAGTGGGCATTTGTTGCTTTTTTTTTGTCTTTATTAATTTGAGGCTTATTTCTTGGATCTGACTGCTTGGGTTTTTCTTCACTGGGGTGTTGAAGCTTTGAAGCCTCTCCACAGAAGCAATTGTTACCCAGTTTACCTTGGAGATAATGTCAGCTTGTGATGAAGTAAGGACATTTTCTCGTCCTCAACACAATTGAACCTGTACATTAGTGACTCGCCAGAAATTAAATGCTGGAAATGTATTTACACTGACACATTTACCACAAATTTCAGTCTCGTCTTGGAAGACAATGACTGTGCTGATATTCTTATCATGGCAGACCATTGTCATTGCCAGTACCTCATACTGAGTTTTGCCATTTGCTAGCTCCGCAAAGGGTTGCAAAGAGCTGTGAATGTCACTTTGGTGGGAGATTGAAACGTGACCCAAAGCTTGTGTTTCTTGAAATCACTGCACAGCAGTCCGTGCCATTCAAAGAACATCTAATAAATAAACAGCTACAAGTGTTAAAACAAGAAATGACCTCATCTTAACAGACACTAAATGCTGGAGGAACTCAGCAGGTCAAGTAGCATCAATGGAGAAGAATAAACAGTTGATGTTTGAACCAAGATCCTTCAACAACATTCATTAGGATTGATGAGGGGTCTTGGCTCGAAATGTCAACTGCTTACTCCTTTCTTGTGTGCTGCTTGAATTGCTGAGTTTCTGAGTTGGGCTTGATGTCCAATTTAATAAAAGCATGTGGCTCATGTATGGGTCTGTGTGTACTATTCCTCTCGCTTGGCTACCTGTGGTATTGATTACAACACAAGCTACAGTAAGGCACAAGGTTGTGTCAGAGTACAAAACAACCCACTTCTATCACAGACATTTTCATTTCCCATCAGTCTGTATAATATCCTGTCATCGTCTGACACATTTCTAGTAGATCTATCATCAGCTTTTGACTTTGGTGGTCCCATTAATTTATTGCAATACTAATGAATACTGGTGACCTATTTTTTTATGACAACCAATATCTAACAATAGTTGATGGAAATACTGTGAGAATATCTTGTATAAATATGAGACAGTTCAGACAATGTCTCATAACTTTGGTATTTACCCACTGTTTAGTTTTGATGCTGTGTATATAAAATTTAACACCATATCTATTACTGTCTTGGCATGGTTCTTGCAGCATTAGAGGGAAAATAGCATCACATTCTCACATTTCCTCCTGATTTTTTCAAGCAGTTAGATACAAGAGAGAATTAAATTTTAAAACCATCCATTGGAAGATGAAAGGCCATCTAACCTAATGACACTGTTTAATTGTGTGAATTAGAATGCATGTTTAAAAATTGCATATTGCTTGTGGCAAAACATCTTTATACATCAGAAGTCTCTTCGTTTGAGGAATTCATTAAATGAATCTGTTTTTCTGACTAAAAATGGATTGCCTTATTTGAAACAAAAATCATCTTTGCCACATTGTTGCAAAAATTAATCCAAAGGCAAATGATAATTGTCATTTTTAATAGCGGAATATTGGCTTGCTCAATGTTTATCATCCCCACCTGTCTATTAGTAAAATAATTGACAGGCATGCATCTAATCAAATTTGTGGCATTGGACCGAGCTGTCTACTGTCACACAAAATTCCTGGAGCTTTGAAAGCTTCTTTGGATTATTCATTTTTAGCAGCCAAACTCTGCATATGTTATTTGTATATAACATGGCAAAGTGGCTTTAAAGTGTTGCCAGCCTTCCCTTGGCAGTATTAAATCATAAGAGCCTGATTCACCTACATTAGCCAAGGTTGAAACTAATTTTCATCATAGTTTGATGCAGGGGTGTGCAGACAGTATTTTCGGTGACACTTCTTGTTCAGTGAAATGGGCACCAAATTCAGTGCAGTGCTCAAGTGGCAGGAAACTTTTACTGTTCCAAAGGTGAAGTAACAGCCACACTATAATCCAGTCATGACCCCAGAGGGGACCACCACCACATGTATTATTGTACTTTTATAATAGAATTTCATTGTAAACATGCTATTACCTGAACTTATTGTGTCACTGTTCAAGCATATTGGATCCCATGGGAGAGGAGAGTCGGAGTTCTCTACCGCGTTTTGCAAAATCATTACCATTCTGATTCTAATGGAAGTCCTGAATGTTGAAAACCAGTACCACATTTTATTCAAATAAATCATAATCTTTTTCCAGTACAGAAAAGGGAATCTTAATCCAAAATAATTTCCTTCATACCACTGGAACTACCACAGTAGCCTAGTCTGCCCTGTCCTCAACTGAAGTAAGGGTAGTTTCAATTGTATGAAGGAAATGTTGTCCAGAGTGAACAGGGAAAATAGGCTAAATGAAAAGTCAGTGAAAGACATTTAAGTAGCTATTCCATAATATTCTGCGAAGTTTATCCCAAACACAAAGAGAAGACTCAATGAAAAAGATGAACCATTCACAGTTATCAAAGGAGGTCAAAAGAAATATCGAATCAAAAACCAAAGTAACAAAAGCCTGCAGTAGACTAGAGTACTGGGATTCTTCTTTCAGGAACTACCAGCAGGGGATGAGAAGACTAATAAGAAAAGAGAAAATTAGTTATGAGACTAAATCTTCTGAACAAGCACCAATAACTTTTATGTGTACACCCAGTGGAAAAGTGATCACTGAAGGTATGTTCATGGTCTTCTACCGCTGTAGCCTATTCACATCAAGATATGAGGAGCTGTGTATTCTGAGATGTTCTTCTGTACATGACTATTGTAAGTCAAGTGCTGCTTATTGTCATTTAACTGAATACGTGTATATAATGTATATAGAAACAAGACAACATTTCTTCAAACCAAGCTGTAAAGCACATAACACACACAACACATATTAACTTATGAAGGTAAGAATAAAATATACAGATGAATCACACATTAATAACAAACTAAATAATATTAAATATTGTAAGGTACGGAACAAATTATCCATGGCACTTCGTATAGGATGCGGCTGGAGTTCAGGAGCCCAATGGCCTAGGGGTAGAAACTGTTTCTCATCCTGACCATTCTCGTTTTAATGCGTTGTAGTCTCCTTCCTGATGGCAGAAAGTCAGAGAAGATGCTGGATGGATGGGTGGGATCCTTAATAATACTAAGGGCTCTGCATATGCAGCGCTCCTGATAAGTATCCCCGATGGATGGTAGAGAGGCTCCTTTGATTCTCTCAGCTGTTCTCACAGTCCTTTGTAGAGACTTCAGGTCCGATGCTCGACTGCTCCCATACCAGATGGAGATGCAACTTGTCAGGATGCTCTGAGTGCTGCTCCTGTAGAACACAGTTGAGATGGGAAGATGGGGGTTTGGGAGCCTTGCTTGCCCCAATCTTCTTAGGAAGTGGAGGCACTGCTCTACCTTCTTATTCAGGGAGGAGATATTAGGGGACCCAGTGAGGTCATCTGTGATGTGAATTCCCAGGAACTTGGAGTACTTAACTCTCTCTATGGAGGAGCCATGTCTTCACAAAGGGTAATGCACGATATTTGAATTCCTGTTGCCTTCCTGTCAGCTTGAACCAGTCTAGCCATTCTCCTCTGACCTCTCTCAATCTTAAGGCATTTTCACCCACAGAACGGATGCTCACTGTATTTTTTTTGTTGCACTATTCTCTGTAACTTCTAGAGACTTGTGTGTGAAAATTGGAGGAGATCAGCAGTTTCTGAGATACTCAGACTACCTCATCTGACACTAACAATCATTCCACGGTCAAAGTCACTTAGATTACATTTCTTCTCCATTCTGATGTTTGATCTGAGTAACAACCAAACCTCTTGATCATGTCAATGTACTTTTATGCATTGGGTTGCTGCCAAATGATTGGCTGATTAGATATTTGCATTAATGAACAAGTGTACCTAATAAGATGGCCCCTGAGTGTATACAAAAATGAAGAACGTGGCTATTTATTGGAACCTGGAGAGTGAGAGTGGAGAATTAATAATGGGAAACAGGGAATCACAAGATAATTTAAATCAATACTTTGTATCAATACTCTGAATGGAAGTCTGTAGATGACAACAAAGTCAACAGTTGGGGCTTTACAAATACAAAGAAAAAATTATAATAATCCCCACCAGGAGGGATAAGGTATTGGTAACTCCTGGAACTAAAGGAAGATGGATCATGAAGAGAAAGAGAGAACATGAAGCATAGAACTGTGCAGCTCAGCAATTAACCCACTCCCTAATCAATCTAACCCTACCCTCCCACATAGTCCTCTATTTTTCGATCATCAATGTGCTTACAGTATATAAGAGTCTTTAATATGTCCTTAATGTATCTACCCCTACCACCAACCCTGGCAGCGCTTTACACATCACGTACCACTGTCTGTGTCAAAAAAAAACCTCCCTCTGACCTCTTTGTCCTTTCCACCAAACATCTTAAAATTATGCCCTTTCGTATTAGCCATTACCACCCTGGGAAAAAATCTCTGGTTGACCACTCTATCTATACCTCTTTTCATTTCATACACCTCTATCGAGTTATCCCTCATCTTCCTTTGCTCCAAAGAGAAAAACCCTAGTATGCTCAATCTTTCCTCATAGACATGCTGTCTAGTCCAGGCAGTATCTTGGTAAATCTCCTCTGCACCCACTCTAAAGCTTCATATTCTTCCTATAAAGAGGTGACCAGACTCCAAATGTGCCCTAACTAGAGCTTTCTAGAGCTGCAACATTAGGTCATAGCTATTGAACTCCCCTGTCCAATGAAGGCAATGCAACATAAACCTTCTTACCTAATCTATCAACTTGTGAGGTAATTGTGAGGGATTGGATGTCACACCCAAGATCCTCCCCACTGCTAAGAATCCTACCATTATTCTTATACTCTGCTCCAAGTTCCATGTTCCAAAGTGCAATAATTGACACATCTCTGGATTGAACATCATTTGCCACATATCAGCCCAGGTCTGCAGTCTATCAATGTCACAGTGTAAAGTACAACAACCTTATATACTGTCCACGACATCAGCAGCCTTCATGTCAACTGCAAACTTTCTAACCCACCCTTCTACTTCCTCATCTGTCCTTTATACAACTCACAAAGAGCAAAGCTCATAGAACAGATCACTGTGAACCAACCTACTGATGGACCTCCGGGCAGAATATGCTCCATCTACTACCACCCTCTGCCTTCGGAATCCAAGCAGCCACGTTTCCCTGGATCCCATGTCTCCTGGCTTTCTGGGTGAGCCTATCCTCAGAAAATGTGGCAAGTGCCGTACTAAAATCCGTCTATATCACATCCATCGATCTACCCTCATCACATTGTATCAGCACCTACATTGTTACAGTTGTGTGGAGTGTTGGTATGGCTATACCAACACTCCAATGGAATGCATTTCCCGTCTCCTTATTTACAAAAGTGGGAAACTATCAGACAGTTTAGCTTAACATCTGCTATTGGGAAGATGTTGGATTCTATAATCATGGAATAAATAGCTAATCATTTGCAGAAGCTTGATGTAGTTCAATCAAGTGAACATGGATTTATGGCAGGTAAATCATGTTTGACAAACACAAAGATTCTGCAGATGCTGGAAATCCAGAGCATGACACAGAAAATGCTCAAGGAATTCAACAGGTAGGCAACATCTATGGAGAAGAATAAACAGTTAATATTTTGGAGCAAGACCCTTCATCGGGACTGAAAAAGAAGGGGGAAGAAGCCAGAATAAGAAAGAGTGCAAGCTGGCAGGTGATAGGTGAAATCAGGTGAAGGGGAAGACGGGAGGGGTGGGGTGGTGATGTGAGAAGAGATGAAAGGTGGAAGAGGTGAAGGACTGAAGAAGAAGGAATTTGATAGAAGAGGTGAGTTGACCATGAGAGAAGAGATAGAGCAGGGGCTCCAGAGGGAGGTGATGCACAGCCTAGGAGAAAGGTTGGTGTAAGAGAAGAGCCGGAATAGAAAAAAAAAGAGAAGATAGAGGGGTGAGAAACTACCAGAAAGAAGTTAGAGAAATTGATATTCGTGCCATCAGGTTGGAAAGCTACGCAGGTGGAATATGAGGTGTTGCTACTTCAACCTGAGTATTGCTGGAGTTCTACAAAGGATGTAAGGAACAGAGTTGATAGAAGGGATATGTGGATGTGGTGTACTTTGATTTTCAGAACACATTTGAGAATGTGCCATATAAAAGATTGATTCACAAGATAAACACTCACAGTGAAGACTAGTTATCACAATATTATAAAAAAGGAAGGAGAAGAAGCCAGAATATAAAGGTAGGGGAAAGAGAACAAGCTGGAAGGCGATAGGAGAAACCAGGTGAGGGAGAAGGTGGGTTGGGTCCTATTCAGACTAGAAAATTGCATCAGAAATCAATTCTCGGCCTCAGTTATTTATATTATAGAAATAATGAATTGGAGGGAGAGGCAGAGAACTTGGTGATGACATAAACTGATGAGAGGACATGTTGCTATGAGGATATTTGGAACTAGCAACAGGATATAGATAGATTGAGTGCGTGAGCAAAGGCTTGGCAAGCGAAGGTTAATATCGGAAATTGTGAGATCATGCACTACAATGGAAGGAATCAAATTGTGGTCTGTTATCTAAGTGTTGAGGAATTTTGCTGTTCTTGTGCATGAACTACAGATTATTAAGTAGGGACAAAAGGTCACTAAAAGGGTAGATGGCATATTATTCATTGTTAGGAGTGTGAGGTTTAAACATACTGTTGTGTGGGGAGTTGGTGAGGTTGCATTTGCAGTTACAGAGTGCAGTTTTGGTCCCCTTATTTAAGGAATGACTTACTAGCATTGGAGTAAGTCCAGAAGAGATTCACTGGGCTAACTCCTGGAATATCCCTTCAAGAGCAGTCTAATAAGTTAGGCCTGTGTTCTTTCAAATTTCGAAGAATGAGGGCAGGTGAGTGTCAAATGAGAGGACATCGATTCAAGTTATGGAATTAGAAATTTTAAACTGAGGTGTATAAGAATTTGTTCTTGCAGAAGGCGGTGAATCGCTGGAATTCTGTATCCTGGAGGACTGTGGAGGCGAGATCACTGGAGTTATTTAAAACGGTGACTGATAGGTTGTTAAAGGACCATAATGGAGTGATGTTTTTGAATGGGCACAGAAGAGGAGTTGGGCCAAGGAAGGGAACAGGCATGATCATATTAAATGGTTGTGCTGATTTCAGGGGTCAGGTTTCATCTGTTCTTGCAGATCCCTGTGTTCTTATTTTTTTGGCATTTGTCATGAATTCCTAGTGTAGAAAGTGATAATCGTCTTTTACCTGAAGTAATTTCAATTGGTTTCTGCCTTTAAGTCTCTGGTTTCAGTGTACTTATTGAATAGTATGTCGTGCAATCTTATGGCAGTTGTCTAGTCTGATTCGCTTATGTAAATTGTGTCATAGTCGACTGCTTTGCCAATAAGCCAGAAAAAGTCAAAGCTTTCTGTCGCTAATAGTGTTAGTGCTTAATTCTGCATGCAGAAAGCTACTTGATGTGAACCAAAGGTTTTTTTTCTGCATTTAGCAGCATTTGTCAGAAGCAATAGAAGTAATTTAAGTGATATTTCAAAATAGGTTTGAGTTAATGTCTGCAAGGAATAATTGCCTTTTGTTCTGTAGCAGAGGGACAGATTGTTTAAGCACAGCCTGTGATCTGCCATTTTCCGCCTCAGACATTTAATATCTCCCCAAACATTTAAACGATCAGCTAACTTGATTTATAACTGTTGAGATAGCGCAAAATTAAAAATTAATTAATTTGAATGAATTTGTAATCAAGTGGACAGGGCTGAGCTATAGTTATGCTAATAGGTCTATTCTGTGCACACTTGCAGCCAGCTGATCCCCAGAATAGGTGACAGCTGCAATGTGCGTAACTGACAAATGGAACTCAGCGCAGGGGAAGGGTCAGTCGTTTATCTGCAGGTCTCCTGGGCTCCAACTTCAAGTGGGTTAAAGTCTCCCTGACTGCCTCACAGCCAAAAGAAGAGAGATTTTTGACTCTGACTCCTTGACAAT
Source organism: Mobula birostris (assembly GCF_030028105.1). Classification (NCBI taxonomy): domain Eukaryota; kingdom Metazoa; phylum Chordata; class Chondrichthyes; order Myliobatiformes; family Myliobatidae; genus Mobula; species Mobula birostris. The sequence goes on along the minus strand of NC_092375.1, from coordinate 29,614,948 downwards.
CCAATAGGTCGGAAGGTCAGTCAATAAGCTGAAGATGCACCAATGGATAGAATGCCTTTGTAATTAAGCTGAAAGAACTGTACAGGGGTGCTGGTGTCCATTTCTATTCAGAGCAACCCTTGCTCAGTACCGATTGCTGGTGCTGATTGTATGCTATGTTAATTGCAAAAAACCCATTGAAGGAGAGAAATCCCGGCCTGTGAACTTTTTTTCCTCCAGTCTGCAGTCATCACTATTAATAGCAGTAAATGCATTCACAGCAACTTATAGAGAGAGAAAGAAATTGATTCTTGACAGTTTATTTATGCATTCCAAGGTTTATTTCTTTACTGTCTGCGCTCTTGTCTTGCCCTTGTTATATATAAATGTATATACACTCAGTGGGCACGTTATTAGGTACCTCCTGTGGCCATGAGATATATGTTCACGATCTTCTGCTGCTATAGACCATCCACTTCAGGGTTCAACATGTTGTGTGTTCAGAAGTGCTCTTCTGCACACCACTGTTGTAACGTGTAGTTATTTGAGCTACTGTTGCCTTCCTGTCAGTTTCAACCAGTCAGTCCATTCTCCTCTTAACTCTCTCATTAATAAGGCATTTTTACCCACAGACTAGATCCTGCTCACTGGATTTATTTCTGTTTCTCGCACCATTCTCTGTAACCTCTAGAGACTGATGTGCATGAAAGTCCCAGGAGATCAGCAGTTTCTGAGAAACTCAAACCATGCCGTCTGGCACCAACAATCAAAGTCACTTCGATCATACTTGCTCTCCATTCTGATATTTGTTCTGAACAACTGAACCTCATGACCATGTCTGCATGCTTTTATGCATTGAGTTGCTGCCACATGATTTGGCAGGTTAGATATTTGCGTTAAAGAGCAGGTGTACAGGTTTATCTAATAAAGTAGTCACTGATTGTATCAAAATGTATTTTGGCAATTATAGATACAAAATTTTGAATAGCCTCTTTTCTGTGCTTTAAATGAATATGATATCATAACTCTCCTTGAAAGACATGTGATCTATTGAGAACAGACCAGCACAGAAAAACACCGTAAGGTTAGTATTGGTGTCAGGGAAGACAGGAGAACTGAAATGTTCATTGCTGAAAGAAGCAAAGAAACAGATCTTACAATTGCACATCTAAGAGAGACAACAGGCTATAGCATTACAAGATGATGACAGCCATAGAAGTGAATAAACATTCGACATTTCGGGCCAAAACCTGTCATCAGATCTCTGCATCTAAGGCGAGGAATAGTCGACTTTTCAGGCTGAGGTGAATGGTCTCAACCGGAAATGTTGACCCTTCATTCTTCTCCATAGATACTGCCTCACATATGGAGTTATTCCAACATTTTGTGTCCCATAATTGATATGGGTGAGAAAATGAATAAGCTGCGCAGAGTACCTGGCATTAACTCAGGTACTAGATTTGGGCATGGCAAGTGATTCCCTGATTAGTAATCCAGGCAAAGTTCTCCTCACAAACATCTGAGACTGGTATCTAACTTGAGAGTGCTTTCCCTCAGGTGAATCAAGCAACAGTCATACTCAAAGAATTATAGCATACAGGCAATGTACCAGCCTCGTCCATTACAATCCCCTTTACATTATGTCCCAAGGACAAGACAGACTTATCAGAAGCAGAGGTACAGTAGTATACAGGCAGGAAAAGGAAGCCTTGGTAGCCTTAACATTGACTCCAGACCCCAAGAAGTTGTATGTCATCCTATTAGAAATTAGTAAGGCAATCTCCTCCTGATTCTCACACACTGTCCTCCTTCACCTGATGCATCAGTGCTCTTTTATGTTTAGACAACACCTAGTAGAAGTGCCAAAAGTGGAAAGGTGATAGAATAATCATCATTGAGAGGAGCTAGGTAGCATCCTGACTCTGAACTGAATCCTGTAGAAGGTAGTTGCCAGACTGGGTCTATATCGGCTAGATAGTGAATCAGTATGAGGGATAAATCTACTTGGTCTTCACCTCACCAATCTGTCTCTCCACGATAGTATTGCAAGAGGTGATCTCTGCACAATATAGTAATGGAACAAAGCCCCATCTTCGTAGCAGGGCACGCTTTATCACTTCAGATTGAAGTGTGCCTCTTCAATCGAGGTAAATGGTATAGTCCACTTTACCCCATTCACTTCTTTGACCATTAACTAACAATAGCGTATCCTGACTGAACCTGAAACTTCTACTAAGAAGAGCAAAGGCCTCAGCACTTGTGAACACCACCACCTGCAGGTTGCCCTCCGAGTCAGTCACTCACCTCAGTCACTGACCTGGAAACACATCGTGGCTTCTTCATTTTCATTGCATTGAGTTTCTGCAGCTCCATATCCAACCGTTATCAGAGCAACTGCTGGAATTCAAGAAAGAAGCTTCACCGCCCTAGTGACACATAAGATATATTGGCCTTGCCAATGACATGAATATCTTGAAAAGCATATTTCAAAAAGTTTATAACAGATAATCAGAAATGTTTTAAACATGATGTTTTAATATCTAAAAAGCTTTGAAAATAAAACAAGGGAACACATGGAAACAGAACAGTAGAGTGACTCGGAGGGCAATCTGCAGGTGGTGGTTTTCACAAGTGCTGAAGCATTTGCTCTTCTTAGTAGAGGTTGGCCATTTGTCCCATGAAGTTGAGACAACCTATCTAAACTTAATCTATGATCAATCCAACCCCTCCCTCCTACATAGCTCATAGCCCTCCATTTTTCATTCATCCCTGTGTCTGCTGAAGAGTCTCTGAAGTGTTTCTAATCCATCAGCCTCAGTCACCACTACTGGCAGTACAGGCCAGGAATTTACACTTAAAAATCCTACCTCTGGTATCTCCCCTAAACTACCTTCCGCTAATCTTAAAAAGATGTCCTCTTTTAGAACATATAAATTTTGATTTAGATTGCCATCTATTTTTCCCATATTACCATCCCTTCAAGTAGCACTTCATATTATTCTCTCTATGCCTTATCAAAATCTATGGTGACTTTCACTTACATAGCAAAGTCTGTAGCACCCTATGTTGCTTCACAAGGATGTAATGAGATCATCCTAGCACTGAGCAAAAGAATACATAACTAAGAACTTCAGAAAACTTGGTTACAGAGTTGTATTTAGGGGGAAACTGCTGGGCAATATAAAGGAGCAAATTCCAGGGTTTAGGTCTCAGTTGGCTGAAAACATGTCTTCATAACATGAGACTTTAGAAGCAAAGGATGAGATGACCTGGAGAATTTTTGCAGGGACATGGTGTGCTACCATGAGCAGATCTGTCTATGTAAAAACAGCTGTTCAGCTAAACATGAATTTGTGATAAAATTACAGTCCAATCGACCCAAAGCATGCTCGACTGGGTGAGATCCTGTTACTTGGCACAAATACAGCTCAAAATACTTGTGGCAAAGAGTGTTATGCCAATAAATGTTGCAGCTAGGCTGGAGTACTGAGCTGTTAATTGGTGCTGTAAACTAATAATGATTTAAATCAGAATTTAGTCACACTTAAATGAAAGAAGAATAACAAAAATGTTCTCATTCTTTAATGTAACCAGATTGCTTAAAGCTACTGAAAATGTCCCCGTAAAATTATTCAGTGGGTGTTGAAGTGGTTATAAACCGTTCTGTTACATTGCTCATGCTGAAGCAGTGGTTCAGGCATGTAGAAGATATGCAATTAAAAGCAATAGTATGCTGAATGAAACTCAGGGCAATGGACAAACATAAAACCAACTGAAAATTCACAAATTTCAGACTCTGGCATCTACTTTTGTTCTGTGCTTCAGTCTCAGAAGAACATCCTCTACCCCACACCTCCACGGCCCAACATCTCTTCTCCACATCAGTAATTTATTTGTGACACGTGCATCTTTGTCTTTGCACAACTGAGCAGAGGTGACCCAGTCACTAGTCTGTGATGAGCTCATTGATCACAGTTGTGGTTGGTATCCATGTATGTATTAGTGCCAGTGTGCTTGTTTGGAGAGAAGGAGCAGCTGATGACCAGATATCAAAAGTAGGTCTGTCATGTCACATCGGATCACTGATTAATAACCTATGCGCATGACAAATTTGCACACCCTCATTCCTTGCCTTCTCCCCCCGGCCCTCCCGGCAAACATTAGGTTGGTTATCAACAGGATCTGCATTGAACTACCAAATAGTACAGAGCCGATTCTGAGTGCTGAGTTTCACTTCTGTGTGCCTTAGGCCACCTTGCCGGCTCTGAGGTGGCATTGGAGTCAGTGGGGCAGAAGAAGAGAGGGAAGTGGGGAAGGGGTGGACCAAGTAAGAAACAGTCTTGGCAGGAGAGCTGGGGAGATGGAGAGCTAGGCGTGGAGGAGTTCCTACCCCTGACTCTCCAAGTATTGAGGCCATGTCCTCTGGGTCTTGTTTCAGTCCAGCACCTGATGATAAGGATGAAAATGCCAGTTCCACCAGGTCATTCCGAAAATGGAAACAAGTATCCCATGTGCCCCCTCAGATCACAACTAATGCATGAACTGCTCCTGCTGCCCAAGGATATCTTCATACATTAGCTGTTGGCCATCCAATGGTGCAGACCTCTCCATCCATCCGTGAGACATGTTCACTGTCTTCCTTTACTTCCATTTGCTTCCACTGCAGTTGTATTCTCTACCCTTGCTTCTGCCCTCCTCCTCACACACCCAATTTAGCAATGAGGTGTGAAAATCTATCCTCATGAGGGGTAGCCACCTATCAAGATTCATGAATCAGACAGTTTATTCTCCTTCTTCAGTTGATGGGTGTAGAGGAGAATGAAATTATTGTTACTCTGGATCCGATGCAGCATAACAAGACACAGTAAGCATAAAATACACATTAAAAACATCAAAAACACAATACATGTAAATATAAAGGCACTCCTAAAAAACTAAACATTCGAGTAACTGTTATATGCATAGACTGATTGTATGTACATAAAGTGACATTAGGTGACGTGTATTTAGTAGGGTGGGGGTGTTGACCAGCCTGACGGCTTGGGGGAAGTAACTGTTTTTGAGTCTAGTGGTCCTCGCATGGATGCTATGTAGCCTTTTTCCTGATAGGAGAGGGGCAAACGGCCCACCTGACTGCATCATCAACAGAAGTTTTGTAGATGTTGGAAATGCAGAGTAACTTATACAAAATGCTGGAGGAAATCAGCATCTATGGAAAGGAATAAATAGTCGAGACCCTTCATTGCGACCATGAGACAAAACAGAGGAGTAGAATTCGGCCATTTTAGCCCAACGAGTCTGCTCTGCCATTCCACTATGGCTGATCCCAGATCTCACTCAACCCCATACACCTGCCTTCCTGCCATACCCTTTGATGCCCTGACCGATCAGAAAACTATCAACTTGTGCCTTAAATCTGCACACAGACTTGGCCTCCACCGCAGCCTGTGGCAGAGCATTCTACAGATTCTCTACTCTCTGTCTAAAAGAAAATCCTTCTTATTTCTGTTCTAAAAGGTCACCCCTCAATTTTGAGGCTGTGTCCTTTAGTTTTGGATACCTCCACCATAGGAAATATCTTCTCCACATCCACCTTATCTAGTCCTTTCAACATTCGGTAGGTTTCAATGAGATCCCCCTGCATTCTTCTAAATTCCAGTGAGTATAGGGGCCAAAGCTACCAAATGCTCCTCATATGTGAAACTCTTCATTCCCAGAATCATCCTTGTGAACCTCCTCTGGACTCTCTCCAATGACAACACATCCTTTCTGAGAAATGGGGCCCAAAACTGTTTACAATACTCCAAGTGCCTTATAAAGCCTCAGCATTACCTCCTTCCTTTTATATTCTATTTCCATTGTAATAAATGCCAACATTGCATTTGCCTTCTTTAACATAGACTTAACCTGTAAATTAACCTTCTGGGATTCTTGCACAAGGACTCCTAAGTCCCTCTGCACCTCTGATGTTTGAACCTTCTCCCCATTTAGATAATAGCCTGCACTATTGTTCCTTTTACCAAAATGCACTATCATACATTTTCCAACTCTATTCCATCTGCCACATTTTTGCTTATTCTTCCAGTTTGTCGAAGTCCTACTGCCACCGCATGTCTTCCTCAGCACTACCTACCTCTTCACCTACCTTCATTGCCACAAAACCATCAATTCCATCATCCATGCAAACACGAGGAAATCTGCAGTTGCTGGACATTCAAGCAACACATACAAAATGCTGGTGGAATGCAGCAGGCCAGACAGCATCCATAGGAAGAAGCACAGTCGACCTTTCGGGCCGAGACCCTTCGTCAGGACTTCTTTCAGTTAGTCCTGACGAAGGGTCTCGGCCCGAAACGTCGACTGCGCTTCTTCTTATGGATGCTGTCTGGCCTGCTGCAATTCCATTATACAAATCGTTGACAAACAATGTGAAAAGTGGCAGTGCCAATACTGACCGCTGAGGAACAACACTAGACATGGGCAGCCAACCAGAAAAAGCCCCCCTTATTCTCTCACGCTGCCTCCCGCCTGTCAGCCATTCCTCTATCCATACCCGTATCTCTGCTGTAATGCTGTTGGATTTTATCTTGTTAAGCAGCTGGAAAGGAAAGGAGAAAAAGCCAGAATACAAAGGTAGGGGGAGGGGAAGGAGTATAAACCAGAAGGGGAGACATGAAGCCAGGTGAGGGGGAAGGTAGGTGGGTAGGGAAGGGGATGAAATGAGAAGCTGGGGGGTGATAGATGGAAAAGGTAAAGGGCTGAAGAAGAAGGAATCTGATATGAGAGGAGAGTGGACAACGGGGATGACAGCATCAGCCCTGTGCAAATAGCCACTGACTGTCAGTCACAAATTCGGGGATAGTTAGTCACCCCAGTTTTCTAATTCAGATCCACACTGCCATTGAGCAACTATTTTTCAGAAAATAAGTGAAATAAAATGCGTTTTCTGGTAATAATTCAGGATATTAAGTATGCTTGAGAACTCGGTATATTTCCATGCTTTTATTTCAACTCATTAATAATTTACAATATAATTTTAAATTCAGATATGAGTAATAGGTTGCTGCCAGCCACCCAATTAGAGCGCATTGGTTTTACTTGGCCATCAACTAACAAAGGTTTATTGATAGAGTGAGTTATTAATTAGGGCTTACCTTGTGAGAACTCATGGGTCAGGTAACACAAACAGAACATTACGTTGGTCATGGAGCCTTTGGGAAATACACAGCAGCTGAATGCTCCCCCTCAAAAGGCTGCAAGCAAGCATTATGGAACAGATTGTGAACATTAGCATGAGAATGCATAAACAAATATGCTTTTGAGGACCTAAGCTTCCCTACGCAAAACAGCAAGGAGGAGAAATTGTTGATTTTCTTTCCCCCCGTCTGCCTTTGAAGGAGTGGGACCAATGATTGTCTGGATAAGCAGCCAGAGACCTTCAGTGGAGTCGAAGAGTGAAATCCAGGATAGACAGCCTGTCTGTGTCTCTGTGACAGGGGTGTGGGGAATGCTTCTCAAATTGAATAAGGGATCAATAGGAAAACTAGTGGATATTGAAGAGTAGACTGGGGCACATTGTCATCTTGTCTTGCTGTCTGTTCAATGGTTCCTACAAATCAAAGTACTCCACCAGTGACAAGTGATGCTTCTATTCCAAGCAAACCGGGATGAATGATTGAATATGAATCTCCCTCAAACAATCCAAGACTAATCATAAATGGTAAAACATGCCTTGAAAATCATTTACAGGCAAAGGAAGAGTTAAAAATAACGGTGTAAGATTAATAATATATTGCATTATTCTTTTAACTGAGATATTAGCCTGTTTAAAATAAAGTGCAGTAATTAAGGAACACCAATGGACAGTGGAATTTTCAAATGAATATACTCTGCATTTACTACCAGTGCCTGTCAGCATCATGTCAAGGTCATCATGTTTTGTTAGCACTATCTGCTGCTCCTTTCAAGCATGATACATATTAATCAGTGGGACAGATCCAGAGCAGGTCTGACAGCTCAGATCTGGTCATCCATGAGGTGCAGCCACAGAGCTCTATCCTATCATGGTGTGTACCTATTCGCCAGTCAGATCCCTTATTGTAACAGTATCATCAAGCCAGGGGATAAAGTCTGACCCAAAGAGGAGTGCAGAAGAGCGTACCAGGAGTAACACCAATCATACTTAAGAGTGAGATGGTAACCTGGTAAAATTATAGCACGGGATTGCACGCATTCTGTACTGTGGAACAGAGAAAGCTAAGCAAACCTTATATAACATTGTGCTGGCTGGTGGTTTAGGGCCATCAGCACCGGACTTCAAGGCGAATGGTCCTGGGTTCGATTCTGGCTGGATCCTTACAGAATTTCCATCCCTGCTGGGTTGAGCGTCGAGCTAGCATCTCAGAATCATTAAAAAAAAACAGACAAGTGCTAAGGAAAAGGCAAAAATGCCGCCTGATGCATATCTACAGATGCAACAGTATGTTAATAGGAGGGTTAAAAATGTAACCAAGGCAAGTACATATTTGATAGAGCTATTTAGAAAAGCATATAATTCAGATAACGGTAGTAGAATCATTTCAAGTGTGTATAAGGGTTTGTCAAGTCTTAAGACACATTCGACTTCATACATTAAAACAAAATGGGAGAAGGAAGGAGGGATAATTATAACTGAGGAATAATTGTCAATAATATGAAGGTATCAATGGAATTGTACCAGTTCACAGAAATGGAGGGAGTTTGGATGGAAAAACTTGATAAGATATTTTATTACACCCTCACAGAAATCCCATTTTGATAGTAACCTCCCTGTTTGCTGAAGAAATTGTGGAAATCAAAATGCAAACCATTATCATATTTTCTGGGATTGCCCCATTATCAAAGACTATTGGAGTTGGATACACAATGCCCTATGTTACGTACCCCGTAATTGGGTTGCCAAACCAGCAGAAATGGATCGCTCAGTTGGAGTCTGGATTACTAGAACTAAGAAAGTTTTATTAAAGAAACAAGCAACACAGTACTCTAATCAAAAGGATAATGAATGCAACAGTTCAGCAATGATAAACATACATGTACACAGAATTAAGATAACAGGATCAATCAAGCTCTATCGTTGTCTAGGGGTAAATGAGCAGTTTCAAAGTGACGCAAAATTCAGTTCAATTTAGTTCAGTTCAGTTCGCAGTAATCGCTGCCGTGGCAATGGACAGTGGGGGGAAGGAGAGAGAGAGCAAAACGAATGAATATTCAAGGCTTCCACACAGACCTTCGCAGTCAGCTTTCGGGTGAGTCCTTTGTGATGTCATCTGAGGTCACCGACCGTGACCCCTCCGTTTCCAGATACGATCGTTTCTCTGCGGTGAACCCAGCACCCAGGCAAGGGTGGACACACACCAGGTTCCCGCCAATCATGCCTTTCCACCCTGTGCGTCTATGGCCCGGTACTTCCCACCGACTTGTGAGAGACGCACCGCTTCCAGGGTCTCGTTATCTCGAGTGTCGTGTGTGTTGCCTTAGCGAACCTGTCCCTTTTTATCCCCCTGCTGGGGTATCGCCTGTCCATCACTTCAAACAGTTCAGGGTTCAAAGGGGGAGCCGATCTTGACAGCTCTCCTTCCTTCATTAATATCTGCAAATGCTGCTCCATTGTTTTCCTTATCTCTCTCTCTCCTGAAGACGGGTGGCAGACCAACTGCTGATTCCACTGGTGCCAGCCCAGGCCAGCTACATCTTAATCTATGTGTATTCTTGTCACACCTACAAGACATTTTTAAATGTGAAATACCCTTAGAAAGTAAGACCATATATTTTGGGTATGTACCTCAAGAATGGTTGAAAAGAGATAAATATTTAATGAATATACCGCTGGTGGCTGGTAAAAAGACTCTCACCAGAAAATGGTTATCACAGGAGAGCCCAACTTTAAATGCATGGATGGAAATTACAATGGATATTTACAAAATGGAGAAGATAACAGCATCTGTTAATCATAAGTTGGAACAATTTGTTTCATACTGGGAAAAATGGTTCAACTACATAACACCTCATAGGCCTGATTTTATTCTCACAAATCAATGAATATGTTTTTAAAAAAAAGATCACTGCCTACTTGTAGATAGTTTTCTCCTTTTGCTTGTTCTTTCTTTCCTCTCTTTTCTATAGGTGTATACCTCAGATAAATATTATGTGGAGATTTGTGGCAAATATGATTATATGATATATATGTACAATATCTGAAATACATCTTATGGAAATGTTTGTGATGATGAACTTCAATAAAAAATAAATTACACAAAAAAGGAAAGCAACAACATATATATATAGTTTGTATGAATTTGCATTCTTGCAGGTTATATGTATAAATACATGAATTGCACATGCCATCATGATACCATGTGATACGTGCACACCCCGCTTGAAGTAAACTCGAAGTTAGACCTGCGTTTGTACTCCTGTGCCTTCGTTTGAACTGGTTTAATGTTCTGAAGTTACAAAACATAACACGAGTTATGAATGATGATAGGCAGTTAAACAACAATGGGAGGAGGAGAACCGTGCCCACCCTAGCAAAGCCCAGCACGTGTAAGCAATAGAAATAATCCATCTTCATTTCTTTAGCAAGCATTGCTGATGGTATATGGGAAGATAATTGTCAAGCATGAAAGTAGAAAACTATACATTTGAGGGCTGTGATATTCAGCCACTAAACCTCTAACATTGCCTTGTACTTCCTGAGTGTCCCAGAGTGTAAGGATACAAATACTGTATATTTGGACTTGGAATTGTTGGCCCTGGAACTGGCTATCATTATGGGGTTGCTCTCAAAGTTGCTGTTCGTCCTCTGCTGCTGGATGCAGCCTCCAAGTACGAATATCAACAACGATGGGGCATTGGATCTGAGGCAATCACAAATGAAGGCAAGCAGTAAGTATTTTGATCTCCTCTGGCAGGTTGTAAGGGAGAGGACCTGGTTGGTTGGTTAATCCATTTTATCACTTGATTATGTCATGCAGTGTCACTATGCTAATCTAATTTATAAAGGCTATTTTGGGACACAAAAGATTAATAAAAGACACCAGTTCCACTCTTTGCTTTACCTTTGTGCACTGGGTTTTAGTTTTCAGTGCAAACCATTAGCTAAGTTCCCCAACTTTTATCAAGATTTTAAAAATATATGAATAATTTGTAATATATTCATATAACTGCAGCACCATTTGGGATATTTTATTACAGATTATGAAATATCTATTGTAAAACTCAATTTAAAGAATGCAATTCCTTTGATGGATAAATCTGTATTAATGACTGTGTTACTGGATATTGCAATGAAGCTCATTGCCATGATTATTAAAATATGCATCTTCTGATAAAATTGAAATAAAACCAGGATTAATATAACTAAAGTTGCAGGTTAATTTTTTTAAAAATATTAGAGTTTTTGTTACCTTCAGTAACTTAGAAGAATCTTCAAGAATTGACAGTTGTTCATGTCTGCAGTTTGAAAGAGCTTAAAGGGTACAATTCAGACATACGCAATCAAGCACTGTATTTTACTGGAACAAATTATAACCAGGCGATCATTTCAATTATGTGACTATGAACTCAATTTTTAACTGACCAATCTCCTACTTATGGTCTTATGATATTCTTAACTTTATGCTGAACTTTATCATTGCCATGATGGGATCAAATTGACACTCTAAGATCAAAAATAGAGCAATGCGCAGCTACATGAGTGAAAATCTTTGATTTGTAAGAAGACGAAAGGGGGGAAATATTTCTATTACAAGTTGTTACTGTAAAATAGATTACCTTTTGAAATGCAAGTTACTTTTTATGAATTTGCTATAATCACACTAAGGCATGTTATATTAGAACTAATTTTGTAGATCAGAGTTTATAATCAGTGGGATGCTGCAGGGGCTGAACAATAGAATCAATAAAAACCCGCACACGACAAACAGACAGACAGCAAATGCGTAAAAGGCAACAAATAATAATAATAATAAATAAATAAGTAATAATTATTGAAAACTTGATATGAAGAGTCCTTGAAAGTTGTGGCAGCAGTTCAGTGTTGGAAAGAGTGAAGTTATCCACTTTGGTTCAAAAGCCTGATGGCTGAGGGATAATAACTATTCCTGAACCCTCTGATGTGGGGCTTGAGGCTCCTGTAACTTCTTCCTGATGGCGGTAGCAATAAGAGAGATTGGCCTGGATGGTGGGGGTCCTTGATGATGGATACTACTTTCCTGTGACAGTGCTCCATCTAGATGTGGTCAATGGTGGGGAGGGATTAATGGACTGGGTAAATTACCAAAAATCCACTAATTTTTGTAGGCTTTTCTGTTCAGGAGCATTGATGTTTCCACACCAGGCCGTGATGCAACCGATCAGTATACTCTCCACCGCACGTTGGTGTTCAGCTAGATCTAGAGTACTTGCATATGAATCTTTGAAAGCTGCTATGAGGTAAAAGTACCCAGGAAGATAAATGGAATGCTAGTCTTATTGAAAGAGATTTGAATATAAAAGTAAAGTGTCTTATTAAAACTAGTAGTAGGCAGCTGTCGAACCGAGGGGATCATGGGTTTGTGCCTCTGATGGACTGTCTCCTCCCCAGGGCGCAAGCCTGGGTGGGAAGATTTGAAGAACCGGCTGTTGCTTGTGCAGTGGGTTCTTCCTCTCCATGTCACTGATGTAGTCCAAGGGAAGGACAAGTGCCAATACAACTTGACACCAGTGTCGTCGCAAAAGTTGCCAGAGTGAAGTTGTAAACAACATCAAACTGCCTTAGGAACCCCGGCTCTGGATTTCTTCCTTGGGGTTTACTCCCGAAACCTTTCCCGTGGGTGGGGATGGATGCAAGGCAGCGGAAGTTTAAAATCAGAGTTTTCCTTCTAGGCGGGCTGCCATTCAAGGCTGATGAACTCCACCTGCCCTATATATTAAGACCATGTAGATGATATTATAGACCATTTTAATCCCCTTACTAAGGAAGGATTAGATTATTCGATTATGAGGAAACACAGTCCTCTTTTATTGTCATTTAGTAATGCATGCATTAAGAAATGACACAATGTTCCTCTGGTGTGATATCACAGAAACACGAGACAGACCAAGACTGAAAAATTGACAAAAACCACATAATTATAACATACAGTTACAACAGTGCAGGCAATACCGTAACTTGATGAAGAACAGGCCTCGGACACGTTAAAACATTCAAAGTCTCTCGAAAGTCCCAACATCTCACGCAGATGGGAGAAGGAAGAAAACTCTCCCTGCCATGAGCTTCCAGCGCTGCAAGCTTGCCGATGCAGCATCCTGGAAGCACCCGACCACAGTCTGACTCTGAGTCGTCCGAAAACATCGAGCCTCCGGCCAGCCCTCTGACACTGAGCACCGAGCACCATCTCTGCCGAGAGCTTCGACCCCAGGCCCGGCTGCCAGCAGCAGGCAAAGCTGAGGACTTGGAGCCTTCCCTCCGGAGATTCTTGATCACACAGTAGCAGTGGCAGCGAAACCGGGCATTTCAGAAATTTCTCCAGATGTTCCTCTGTGCTTCTCACATCTGTCTCCATCAAATCAGAATTGTGCACAGCCCCTATGTAACAAATACGATATCATTTCAATTGAGAGTCTGCGCGTGCCGTGTCACGCCGCCATCTTCTCCTCCCGCCATTCATACTTGGGAATGCAGTGATGGTTCAGCAAATTGATTACTGCAATGAAGAAATTGTCCTATAAAGTGACACTATGTAGACTGGTTTTATACTATTTTCTGTTTAGAGGAATAAGAGACCATGGAAACATACAAATTCATATGGGACTTGACAGAATTTATCAGGGATGTTGCCTCGCTTAGCTAGGCTGTCTGGAAGAAGGTGTCATCATCTCAAATGAAAAGAGCTGAGATGAGAATAACAATATTTGGCCAATAGTCTTTGGAAGTTTCTGGAGATTTAGTTGTGGAATATACCTGGGGAGAATGGTAGAGTTTTAAGTTTTAAGGGAAAGGGAAAATAAGGGATTAATTCAAGTTCAAGTTTATTGTCCTCTGACTGTGTGTGTGTATATATATATATATACTGCTGGTACACCTGAGGAGAGCTAAGGTACCGGTGACTCCTGTTTCCCTCCAGGGGGTCAGTGTGGACATGCTGGAGGATTACAAAGATTACAAATACCTGGGGATACAAATTGACAATAAATTGGACTGGTCAAAGAACACTGAGGCTGTCTACAAGAAGGGTCAGAGCCGTCTCTATTTCCTGAGGAGACTGATGTCCTTTAACATCTGCCAGACGATGCTGAGGATGTTCTATGAGTCTGTGGTGGCCAGTGCTATCATGTTTGCTGTCGTGTGCTGGGGCAGCAGGCTGAGGGTAGCAGACACCAACAGAATCAACAAACTTATTCGTAAGGCCAGTGATGTTGTGGGGATGGAACTGGACTCTCTCACGGTGGTGTCTGAAAAGAGGATGCTGTGTAAGTTGCATGCCATCTTGGACAATGTCTCCCATCCACTACATAGTGTACTGGGTGGGCACAGGAGTACATTCAGCCAGAGACTCATTCCTCCAAGATGCAGCACAGAGCGTCATAGGAAGTCATTCCTGCCTGTGGCCATCAAACTTTACAACTCCTCCCTTGGAGGGTTAGGCACCCTGTGCCGATAGGCTGGTCCTGGACTTATCTCATAATTTACTGGCATAATTTACATATTACTATTTAACTATTTATGGTTCTATTACTATTTATTATTTATGGTGCAACTGTAACAAAAACCAATTTCCCCCGGGATCAATAAAGTATGACTATGACTATGACTATATATATATATATAAACAAATGAAACAACGTTTCTCCAGACCACAGTGCATCCACAAAACATGTATCACATACAACACATAAAGCAAAATATTACCTTAAATAAGTAAATAAAATATAACTGAATGTGCATGTAGAGAACAGCATAGATAAACAGTAAACAGTAAACTTTACACAATAAACTGTAGTACAGGAAAGTAAACTTTGATTGACTGTTCCTCCAGCATTTTATGTGTGTTGTTTAGAGGAAAGTAATAGTCTTATTGAATGGCAAAGCAGGCACAAGGATACAAAAGCTCGGTCTCCTAAAGGGTGTGCATTATGTTGTTGACAAGTTTTAAGTACCAATTATCACTTTTGGAGTCCAATATTGGATTGAAGGAGATGCAAATAAGAAATGCAATAGTGACATTCTGCTCCTTAAAATGATAATGAAATGTGCTGCAGGCATGTTCTTTATTCTTCAGTTTACATGCAAACAACTTCTGTTTATATATAAGCTAAGAGAAAAGAGATGTGTTTGCCACAGTTTTTCTGAAGAACAATAGTGTTAACAAGAGATAATTCACCAGAGTTAAAGCTATTTAATGTATAATTTCCCAACATTTCCGCTGCTGAAAGGAGAAAACAGCTAGAAAACACATTTGAGACTTGGGATTGGAAGTACAAAATTAGCAAAAGTGTAATGTAAAGCCAATTTTACCTAATAATAAACACTGAAAGCCCTAGAGTAATTCATATTTCATGCATATCCTTCCATGTGTCCTTCATAATGATCCAGTTGTGGGATTGGGATGAATCAACTGCTCATTTTTCAAATTCTCATTCACAACATACAACCTCACTGCTTCCTATCTCCACAGCTTTTCAAGAAAAACATCCTCCCACGTTAGCCTCAGCTGCTCCAATTATTGATGGCCTCAATTGATCCTCGAGGATCCATTTTCTGGAGATTTCTTACCTTCTTAAAATGCTTCTTAAAAACTAGTTTTTTAAATAAAGCTTTTTGACATCAATCTTGATACCTTTATCTCAATGGCGTCAAATTGTTTGGACAATTATGCTTCTAAGTAATCACATCTCCAAATAATTCTCAAAGTGATCAAATTTAAGATCATTTAACAACCAGAAATGATTTGAAATAAGTAAGTTCTTGTTACCAGGATGACTGCGGACAGTCACTTATTGAAGCTGCTGAAAATATGGCTGAGGATAAGGTTGGCTTGCACTACTGTTCCTACCGTTAAAGCTGCCTGTCTTTATTCACTGTAAAAGATCACACAGAGAACAATAGCTTCACGCTGAAGGGAGCTATGTTAACTATACACTCAAAATGGGTAACTTTAGAAGAGTGTGAGGGAAAACAGCCAAAGGGCTCACTATGTTCGCTGCTAATTTCAATCTAATGTAAAATAACTGCAACATCTTTTTTGTCTCATCAATAAGTTTTCCGAAGATTGTCTTTGACCGTCCATGATTTTCGATGATGACTGAGGCCTGGGCAAGGTTGTATGGAAGACTGGCAGTTGCCCATGCTGCAAGTCTCCCCTCTCCACACCACCGATGTGGTCCAAGGGAAGGGCACTAGGACCGATACAGTTTAGCACCAGTGTCGTCTTGAATGTGTGGTTAAGTGCCTTGCTCAAGGACACAACACTGAGGCTCGAACTAGCGACCTTCAGATCACTGGACCGATGCCTTAACCACTTGGCCATGCGCCACACCCGAAGATTGTATTATTTGGATAATCAAACCAAAATTTGAAAAACATTAATGTCATGCCAAAACAAATTAAAATTGTTTATAATATATGGCATAACTTCAGACTGTGTCAATTCTTCAGATGCAACATGAAAACCTGTGCATCTACCATTCAGAATGAAGATAGAGGAGGTTTACCAGATGAGCAGGTTAGCCTATGAGGAAAGATTGATTCGCTTGGGACTATACTTCGTGGAATTCAGAAGAATGAGTGGTGATCTTATAGAAACATGTAAAATTATGAAAAAGCATAGACAAGATAGAGGCGGGAAAGTTGTTTCCACTGGTAAGTGAGACTAGAACTAGGAGACATAATGGAGATGAAGAGAAACTGCTTTTCCCAGAGAACTGTGAATCCATGGAATCCTCTGTCTAGATCACCTTATTAAATACATCTAAGACACAGTTCAATAAATTTTTGCATAGCAGGGGAATGAAGGGTTATGGGGGAAAGGCAGGTAGATGGAGCTGAATCCATGGCCAGATCAGCCATGATCTTATTGAATATCAGAGAAGGCTCGATGGGCCAGATGGCCTACTTCTGCTCCTATTTCTAATGTTCTTATGGGGACACTTTCTGGGTCATTAGATATATAATTGTAGCTTAAATACTTAATTATTTCTAACCCCATTTTGCAAAGGCAAGGATGAATTGATTTAACGAGTTAAATAACGGTGAGAACCACAGGGGAGTGAAGGGAGAAGACTGGGCACGAGCAAGACTAACACTGTTTGAGTAGGAGAAAGAGGCAGGGGATGATTGTGAGGATCTAAAGACATGAGGCTGATCTGGATAAAAAAAAAGCAGGCAAAGTGAGAGGGATAAAGGATAAGGACAAATGCTTTACTGTGCCAGTGATCACTGATTGGGGTTTGATTCTCTGTAAGCAGTTTGTATGGGTTATCTCTGGGTCCTCTGGTTTCCTCCCACGTTCCACAGAGGTACTGTATGCTTAAGGTTAGTGTGCTGTGGGCATGTTACATTGGCTCTATAAGCATGGTGATACTTGCAGTTTGCCCAGCACAATCTTTTTTGATTTCATTTGAAGCAAATCACACATTTCACTATATGTTTCAATGTAAATGTGACAGATAAAGTTAATCTCTTTAGGGGAAAAGGATGGTAACGTGAGGCACGCGACATAGAACATTACAGCACATTACAGGCCTTTTGGTTCACAATGTTGTGCCGAACTTTTAACCTAATCCAACCTGTCTGTCCCACATAACCCTCCATTTTTCTATCACCCATGTGCCCATCAAAGAGTTTCTTAAATGCAGAAAGCAAGGTTAATGGAATTTAAACAATGAAGGGCACTGGACTGAACACAGTGGACTGAGTGAAACATGGGTGTGAGGTGTAGGAGAAGTTGAGTGACAAAATTTAACAGACATAAACGGAAACAACAAGAATTCTGCAGATCCTGGAAATTCAAGCAACACACATCAACGCAGCAGGCCAGGCAGCATCTCTAGGAAGAGGTACAGTCGACGTTTCAGGCCGAGACCCTTAAGTTCTGTATTCTCCAAGTTTAGTGTGCCCTTTGAAACTTCACAGAATTCTTACAGAGCTTCATAGGGTAGACATAGGAAGGAAGGTTCATCTCATTGAGGGGTCTAGAACAAGAAATCACCATCTCAGAAAAAAGGAGAAGGTCATTTAGGATTGAAGTGAGGAGAAATTTCTTAACTGAAATAACAATGGATCTTTGGAGTCTCTGAAGAGCAGTGAGGCTCATTTTTTTGAGATTACTCAAAAGAGAGATTGATAGATTGTTGGATATTGAGGGAAAGAAGAAACAAGGAAATAGTGCAGGAAAAGTGGAGATGTGGTCGAAGATGGACCATGATCTTGATGACTAGTGGAGCAGACACAAAGGACCAGATAGTCAACTCCTGCTCATAATATACATGGTCCTTTTAATAATAATTAAGTGACATGAAGTAATTATATTGTGACTCTTATTTTTTCTGTTAGATGCTTCAATTTAGCAAGGATCTAAGATATTAATGATTTTCATCCATAGAACTGCTGAAATGAAAAAAATCTCCCAGCTTTCATGTAGTTACCTGAAAAAAATGGACACAGATTTAAATAAAGAAATGCTAGGAAAAGTGGTTGGAAGTATTTGTAAACAGTAGTCTGAAAATGAGAGAGGCAAAAGCCAGATTCAGGGCAGAACAGAAAATCATCGGTTCAATGATTTTGAGGTGCTACATTTTGGTAGAACTAATTAAAATAGGACATACATGGTAAATGGTAGGGCATTAAAGAATGCTTTAGAACAGAGGGATCTAGGAATAATGGTGCATAGTTTCCTGAAGATGGAATCTCATGTGGATAGGGTGGTGAAGAAAGCTTTAGGTTTGCTGGCCTTTATTAATCAGAGCATTGAGTATAGGAGTTGGGATGTAATGTTGAATTTGTATAAGGCATTGGTAAGGCCAAATCTGGAGTATTGTGTACAGTTTTGGTCACCAAATTATAGGAAGGATGTCAATAAAATTGAGAGAGTACAAAGGAGGTTTACTAAAATGTTGCCTGGGTTTCATCTCCTAAGTTACAGAGAAAGGTTGAACAAGTTAGGTCTTTATTCTTTGGAGCGTAAAAGGTTGAGGGGAGATTTGATAGAGGTGTTTAAAATTATGAGGGGGATTGATAGAGTTGACGTGGTTAGACTTTTTCCATTTAGAGTGGGGAAGATTCAAACAAGAGGGCATGGGTTGAGTATTAGAGGACATAAGTTTAGGGGTAACACGAAGAGGAACTTATTTACTGAGAGAGTGGTGGCCGTGTGGCATGAGCTTCCAGCAGAAGAGGGTGAGGCAGGTTCTATGTTGTCATTTAAAGTTAAATTGGATAGATATATGGACAGGAAAGGAATGGAGTGTTATGGGCTAAGTGCCAGTGGGTGGGAATAGAATAGGGTAAGAGTTCAGCACAGACTAGAAGGGCGGAGATGGCATGTTTCCGTGCTGTAATTGTTATATGGTTATATGGTTAATAGGAATAGTCATCAATGGAGGGTGAGAGAATGAACAGGAGGTTAGAATCAGAATCAGGTTTATTATCACCGGCACATGATGTGGAATTTATTAACTTAACAGCAGCAGTTCAATGCAATACATAATCTAGCAGAGAGAAAAAATATATAATAAATAAAATAAAATATAAGAATAATAAATTAACAAGTAAATCAATTACGTATATTGAATAGATTTAAAAATGTGCAAAACAGAAATACTGTATCTTTAAAAAAAAGTGAGGTAGTGTTCAAAGATTCAATGTCCATTTAGGAATCGGATGGCAGAGGGGAAGAAGCTGTTCCTGAATCGCTGAGTGTGTGCCTTCAGGCTTCTGTGCCTCCTACCTGATGGTAACCGTGAGAAAAGGGTATGCCCTGGATGCTGGAGATCCTTAATAATGGATGTTGCCTTTCTCAGATACCACTCCCTAAAGATGTCCTGAGTACTCTGTACAATAATGCTCAAGATGGAGCTGAGTAGATTTACAACTTTCTGCAGCTTCTTTCGGTCTTGTGCAGTAGCTCCTGCATACCAGTCATGATGCAGCCTGGCAGAATGCTCTCCACTGTACAACTATAGAAGTTTTTGAGTGTACTTGTTGACATGCCAAATCTCTTCAAGCTCCTAATAAAGTATAGCCACTATCTTGCCTTCTTTATAACTACATCGATGAGTTGAGACCAGGTTAGATCCTCAGAGGTCCTGACATCCAGGAACTTGAAGCTGCTCACTCCTCCACTTCTGATTCCTCTATGAAGATTGGTATGTGTTCCTTCATCTTACCCTTCCTGAAGTCCACAATCAACTCTTTCAACTTACTGACGTTGAGTGCCAGGTTGTTACTGCAGCACCACTCTACTATTTGGCATATCTCACTCCTGTACACCCTCGCGTCACCTCCTGAGATTCTACCAACAATGGTTGTATCATCAGCAAATTTATAGATGGTATTTGAGCTATGCCTAGCCACACAGTCATGTGTATATAGAAAGAAGAGCAGTGGGCTAAGCACATACCCCTGAGGTGCACCAGTGTTGATCGTCAGCGAGGAGGATATGTTATCACCAATCCGCACAGACTCTGGCCTCCTGGTAAGGAAGTCGAGGATACAATTGCAGAGGGAGGTACAGAGGCCCAGGTTCTGCAACTTCTCAATCAGGATTGTGGGAATGATGGTATTACATGCTGAGCTATAGTCAATGAACAGCATCCTGACATAGGTGTTTGTGTTGTCCAGGTGGTCTAAAGCCATGTGGATTGTGTCTGCTGTTGACCTATTGTGACGATAGGCAAATTGCAATGGGTCTAGGTTCTTGCTGAGGCAGGAGTTCATTCTAGTCACGACCAACCTCTCAAAGCATTTCATCACTGTCAATGTGAGTGCTACGAGGTGATAGTCATTAAAGCAGCCCACATTATTCTTCTGAGGCACTGGTATAATTGTTGCCTTTTTGAAGCAAGTGGGAACTTCTGCCCATAGCAGTGAGAGGTTGAAAATGTCCTTGAATACTTCTGCTAGTTGGCTAGCACAGGTTTTCAAAGCCCTACCACGTACTCCATCGGGAGCTTCAGCCTTGTGAGGGTTCATTCTCTTTAAAGATAGTCTAACATTGGCCTGAGATGGAGATCACAGGATCATCAGGTGCAGCAGGGTTAGAAATGGTTGAAGATATTGGGAAAGAAGTAAAACATAGAGATAGAGAGAGCATATAGATCTAATGCACAAAAACCCTGGTACTTATATTGAACTTATGCAAAATATTACTTAGGCAACTTTAGTTGTTCAGTTCTGCCCACAACAATTTAAGGAATACATAAAGGTCCTTCAGAGGGTGAAACAAAAATGTACCAGAATGGTTCTTGTGGTGAAAACTAGGGTTGATCTTGAAACAAAGGAAGATTGCGAGGAGGTTTCACAAAGATGTATGGAATTACAAGTGGCTTAGTTAGCGTAAATGGAATGAATTTGGCCCTCATTACTAGATAGTTGCAAGGTTGGAGAGCACAGAGTTAAAAATTTGCCCAAAAGATGCAAGAGAATGAGGAAAACATCAGTACTCAGAGGTTAAGTAAGATCTGGAACACGCTGCATAAAGGATTTTTTTTAAAAACAATCTATATCCACCGTCAAAAAAATAGATGAAATACTTGAATAAATTGCAGGATGATGAGGAAAGTGAAAGGGATTAGGACTAACGGGAATTGACTTGGAAATCGCATAGGTTTTATAGGCCAAACAATCTCCTTTTGTTGTGTTATGATTCTGTTAATCCTTGATTGATAAAGTCCATCATTTTGGACTCATTTATAGACACTGCTGTAAGAATATGTACTTTAAGAAAATCACATTTCAGATTAA
This sequence comes from Mobula birostris, assembly GCF_030028105.1. NCBI lineage: Eukaryota > Metazoa > Chordata > Chondrichthyes > Myliobatiformes > Myliobatidae > Mobula > Mobula birostris. The sequence continues at coordinate 29,592,987 of NC_092375.1, read as the reverse complement.
TAACATTTAAAGCTGCTGTGTGACATAGATTGATTTACTTCTGCAGCTGTTATTGATTTATGTGTACTTCTCATGAAAGCTTGAGAACAAGTTATGAGTTAAACATCGAAAAACTGAGCCCAATTTTTTCTTCTGCATAAAAGTATTTTTAGACTATTCCTGACAAGTTTTTGAACTAACAACTTCAATAATATGTGAGTAATATTGTAAATATATTGTTTGATTAAACATTCTTTTTTTCCTTAAACAATTCATTATGGGTTATATGTAAAATTAAGTGAATTACATTCATCCTGATACTACCATGTCATATGCACACATCTCACGAAAAGTAAAACTAAGAACATTCATGAGTTATCTCTGGCTCTGGTACTGTTTTTGCTTCAATTAGTTTTACATTTTGGAGAGGCAAAACATAGTAGTGGCAATGAGGAAGTCTTAAATGAACTGGAGACAACTAACTACCTGTTGAAGCACAGCAGGACGTTCGTGTTTTAAAGAAAGCACAGTAAGAAATGGCCGAGTTAAAAGAAAAGCAGAAAACAGACAAATTCACAGGGTCATAAGCAGTGAACACTGGGTGATAATAATCATAAGGAAAAGAAAGCAGAAATGGATAGACACATTCAATTGCACAAGAGATAACTGGATATTGTAAATGGAGAAAATTGAGTAGTTTTTGAAGCAAATGGAATAGCCAATGAGAAACAAGTACAGGTTTTGCTGAGTGCACTAGGTTTAAAGTCTGCTTAGAAATTTGACTGCTCCAACCAAATCAGCTGAAATCAGTTTTGTTGATATCGTGAAAGTAATGCAGAAACATTTAGAACCATTGTTGACCGCAGTATGCTTTAGGTTTCATAAGTGGAATCAAAAGGAAAGGGAGTCCATTTCAGTATGTGACTGAATTGAAGAGATTGTCTGAGCATTGTCAGTTCAATAATGGTATTAATGATGCACTTAGAGATCATTTACTTTGTGGAATTTTACAAGGAGGTATTCAAAAGCAACTCCAAACTGAAGCACAATTCACATTGAAAAGACCAGTTGAAATAGCCGTCTGTATCAATGGAAACAGCAAACAGAGATGCAACTGAGTTGCTATCAGGAATGAAAGTAAGTATAACTAAATTGGAACAGCTAAACAGGAACTGGCCTGGCCAAACGAATTGTGTTACCATAGTAAGGGCTCACATACACCAGTCCAATGCATGTTTAAAGGCAAAACTTGCAAAAAAATGCAACAAAGTAGACACCTATAGAGTATGTTGGGCAGACACAAATAAATGGACTACACAGGGAAGAGAAAAGTGAATTTGTAGTTTCAAAAAGAACACTAATCTGCATGTTATTGATGAAAACTCTGGTAATGATGAGAGTGATATGGGACTGTGTAGACTTGAGATTTACAATGTGAAAACTAACAGTAGACAAACAATATGTCCTACACCTGAAGAGAACAGAAAGTTAATTAAAATGGAATTGGACACTGGCTGAGCTATTTCAGTCATTCCTCAAAATGAATTGGATTGGCATTTCAAAGATAGTAAACTGAAGTTTGCAGATATTCAAGTAAGAATTTATACTTGAGTAAAGATAACTCTTGTGGGAATGACATTCATAACAGTGAAATACAGCAACCAACAAGCCACATTTGAAGGACCAGCATTGTGGGCATGCGTTAAGCTGAGATAACTACATCTTAATTGGAGATCCATCCACCACTTACATGCCACATCTCTTGCAGTAGAGTCAACTAAAAGTGAATTAAGAAATATTCTGGATGGTGCCACAGCACTGTCCAGGGATGGCATTGGAAAATTCAAACATAACAAGGGTAAAATATTGTTAAATGAATATGTCACACCCAAGTTTTGCAAAGCCAGTCTGGTTTCTTATACTATCCGTGATAAAGGAGCCAGTGAGCTGGATCACGTGGAGGCTGAAGGAATTAATTCCAAGGTTTAGTGGAAAGTTCACTGTTTTAAAAACAAAGCATCACTTACTGTGGTCACACCATTAATCCACAAGGTTTATGCAGTGTATTCAAAAAATTCAAGCAGTTGTGGATGCCGCAAGGTCAAAGGAAGTATCACAGTTGGAATCCTTTTTAGGATTTGTCAATTACTGTAACAGTTTGCTACCAAACCTGCCAAACCTGACTACTGTGCTCCACCCCTTGAGCTCAATACTGCAGATCGAGAAGAAATGGCAATGGACAAAGCAGTGTGAGTTGGGTTTCAGAAGATAAAGGAAATCGTGACGTTCAACTCAGTTCTCACATATTTTGATCTACATCATCCAGTGAAACTTGCCAAGCACTGGTCAGGATGCCAACAGCTCCAGAAGAAAGGCGTCCTGAGCTCTCAGAACCACTTCCTGCAGTGCTGAGTCAACTGCTTCAACCACCATGGAGGAGCCCCCAGAACCTGAGATTGTTTCCTTGTCAGGAATGACATTATCCCTCAAGAGTAAGAAAACTTCCACAGCAATTAAATCTTTAGGCCTGCTGTGGATGTCTATATAGTAGTTGTATTACATATATAAATATATACATATACACACACACACACACACACACACACACACACACACACACACACACACACATATATATATATATATATATATATAAACTCCAGCTTATATTCATCTCAACTTATATAGCTAAGCAGGGAGGAAATACGCACCTGCTGTGTATTTAATATTTCAGTAATATTTGAGTAATATTTTAAATATATTTTTTGATTATGTATTCTTTGTTTAAATAATTTGTTATGGGTTGTATGGAAAGGAGAGGTATGTTGCATCCGGAGTTTCTCCGGTTAGCGGACAATTTCCCTCCATGCCTCTCCGATGTAGTGGGGAACCGCGTACGAGGCAAGTTACAGCAGTGGTTTGCCATTCCCTTCTGCCGGGTGAGTTTCCAATGAGATCACCTCCAAAGAGATCGGATGGAAAGCATGGAGGGGAGGCGGCTGGATTCGATCTCGGGACCTTTCGTCCCGAAGTCCGGCACTGATGCCACTACGCCACTAGCCAGTTGTATATACTGTAAAGTTAAGTGAATTGCATATGTCATGGCATTACCATTTCATATGCGTGTGTTTCACTAAAAGTGAAACTAAGAAGGTACATGAGTTATCCCCGGCTCTGGCTCTGTGCTTTCGCTTTCAATTAGATTTATGTTTTGGAATGACAAAACATAATAGGAGCTGGCAGCCACAGCCCATTCCATTTTCAGCCAATACCTACCTGTATAATCATTTCATTGGACAATAACCTGGATAGATTATTTTGGTTCCCGGAAATAGGAGTCCAGATCAATCGTAAGCAAATCCTCACATAATAAACAGTAACTGAGGTCTCAGGAAGTATGAGTAAGACATCAATTGGCTTAACAGATCTATATCAACTCCCATGTCAGCAATAACATCCTTCTGCTCCTACCCACTTGTAGTCCTGCAGCTTATTCTCCTCCACATGCTCCTCAACCCCATTTTTTCCAGTCTTTAGCCACTGCACTAGCAGTGTGTCTTTGCAATGTGGGAGGTCACCAAAGTAGCTGGCAGATGACATATATTCAAACTCCTCAGGCCAGGTCCCCAGAGCTATGAGGAAGCAAAACTCAGTGCTTCACCTTTATGACACCATAGAGTTGAAATTGAAATGTTGTCTGCTTAGTTCAGTGCTACACCAGGCTACATATTCCATGGAATGCATTTGGTATTATTCATATTTTGCTTTAGTAGTGATTCAATAAATCATTTTTTTTCAATCTGTAATATAATCTGTTGCCTGGAACATCCTTAGAAGATTATAAAGAAGGACATAATTAACAATGTACCAGAAAATATGTTACTGTTTCCCATATTTCTTTGCACATTTCAGAAATGTACATCTTAATGAAAAAAAGCAGCTGGTGTAAAGTATTTGCATACGTACCAACCGTCAAGACTGAACATGACCTTCTCTTAGCATTACATCTGTCACCCATCCCACAGCCACACTTCCATTCACACCAAATCTGAAATAGATTCGACAAAGGTGGAAAGGTACTAATGTGAGTTTGCATGTGACATATGTGCAAAAATTAGCAGGGACTAGCAGGCGCATAAATTTCATTAAATTCACGGATGGAGAAGATTTTTGTGCAGGTCTTAAAGCATCAGAGGAACTGCAGGACCACAAAAATGGCAAGAGATGAACGTAGATTCTTCCAGCTGCTTGCATTACAACTTCTTATTTGTTTAACTAACAATTGAATTTTGATGCATGTGATAATTTATATTGTCAGATCAATAAGATCTACGCTCGTCTTCATCTGAAGGATATTGATCCCAATCCATGCTAGCACTTGGAGGTGTAGATTATGGATGGGTATTAGATTGTTGCTTTGCATGAGATTCCACTTCTCTGATCAATGTGGCAAATTTGCCTACAAAATAGCATTTAATGCACTTCTAGAATCCCCTTGAGATGTTCCTGCAAAATGTGATGTCTCAACATATGAAGGCAATAAACCACTTTGAAAATTCAGTAGATTTTGAGTGCAGGAGTACATGTATGGACTTATCCCTTTCTTTTACGATCTTGATAAAGGGTCTTGGTGGAAGCATCAGCTGTTTACTCTTATCCATAGATGCTGCCTGACCTGCTGAGTTCCTCCAGCATTTTGTGTGTGTCACTTTGGATTTTCCATCATCTGCAGATTTTCTTGTGTATGTGATATTATGATTTTATTCACTGAAGCATAGGAAAATGAAGGGAAATCTTACAGAGACATATCATGTTGTGAGGAGCATACTGTAGATAGGATGTATACATGCAGACTTTCCGCCCCCTTCCCTTAATTTGGGTGGGACTACAACTAGAGGTATAAGTTTAAAGTGTAAGGTGAAATATTCAAGGCAAATCTGAGGGAGAACTTCTTCACTCAGAGAGTGATGAGAGTGTGGACTAAGCTACCAGCGAAAATAGTGGACGTAAGTTTCAATGTAACATTTAAGAGAAGTTTAGATACACACAGGAAAAAGAGACATATGGAGGGTTATGTTTGGGATGCAGGTAGATGGGACTCAGCAGAAAACTAGGCCAGCACTGCCTACATGGGCCAAAGGGCCTTTCTGTGTGCTGTAAGACTCTATGATTCTATAACTGAAGTATACTGCTAGAATCCTTTCAAGTTATAATGAAAATATGACATTATGTACAATAGAGAACATTAGTTTACCAGATCTCTGATTCTTTTGTGTTCCTGAGTATATCACATTAGGGGTCTTCAATTTTCCCATTGGTTTACAGCTGATCAAGACAGTGGTTAATTGGAACTTTCGGTTAAAGCAAAATCCAAAAGAAGATCCTTTGATTTGCATTGCATTGTAATAAGTCTCAAAGCATTCCATTACTATTAGTTTTTTTTTGTGTGAGTAAAAGACAGAATCAGTTTGGGCACTTGATTCTTTTTATTTTTAGGATGTGGGTAATTCTGGCAAGATCCCTTTACTGCTTATGCCCAGTAATAATGTCTTCTTTTTACATGAAGCACTAGCAGTGAGAAACTCCACGCAGGTGAGCCATGAGCCTGCTGGTGGGCCCCAATAATTTAGGAAGACATTTACTGCCACTGCATTCTCCGCCATAGTGCACAGCCGCTAAATACATGAAAATTGTGGGTTAGGAACTGCCATGTGGTCTATTAATTGTGGTCTGAGAACTCAATGCTTAAAAAATCAGAATGAGACCAGTCATCATGCAACCTCCCAGAAAAAGCCAATAATCTATCAAAGTGAAATCGCAGGAAAATAAACTGGAAAAGTCCTCTCTGACACCTCTGAGATAAATAAAGATGAATGTTATATTCCCTGGTATTTTACACATGTTTCATTCGAACTTGATCTCCGATCTCAAACCACTTTTGCTTTGTTACTGTTCCATAGCTTTACAGAGACTCAGCACCTCACAAGCTGATAACTACCATCTCTGGAAAAAGAAGAACTGACCAGCATTTGCTCTTTCCTTACTCTTTCCCTGATACTCTTTCCTAATATGCCCGATTATCATCATCCCCTGTCTATTGGGTTAGTAATTAATGCTAATAGGAATACTCTCTAATTATTATATCTAACCCCAACAACTTAGCACAGGTCATGTAAGGAAACAGATCTAGTCAAATAGAAAGACTTTGCAGTTTCCATTACAAGACCTTCTTAGGGATTCCCTTCGAGTTAAGACTAACTTGCTCTCACGGCATTTCTCTTGCTTCTGAATTTGTTGAAGATTCTTATGCAGAATTGGTGTGGTGCAAGTTGGGCTGATTTTGCTTGTTTCTGCCCATATATATGAAATTATACTTGGCTGCTTATGCGCCAGAGTTTTCTCCACTCTGCTGGCACTAACAGTATATTTCAACATAGAAGGATTCTTCCTTGTTCAGAGGCTGACCACTCCCAAAAGTATTCTTATCGTCAGAAGTAAGCATATTAAGTTTCCACCGGGGTTTACTCTTGTTTATCTCTTGCCCCATCACTGAACTGTTCCTACAAACTATGTTCACACTTTCATGGCTTTTCATCTCTAGTTCTTGATATTTATTGATTATTTATTTCTTCTTTTCTTTTTGTATTTGCACAGTTTGTTGTCTTTTGCACAAGGGTTGTCCGCCCTGTTGGTGCGGTCTTTCATTGATTCTATTATGGTTATTGGATTTAGTGAGTATGCCTGCAACAAAATGAATCTCAGAGTTACATATGGTGACATATATATACCTTAATAATAAATTTACTTTGTACAAACAGTACTTTGAAAGTTAGGTGAACACATTTAGGAAATCTCAACAATGATTTCATTTGATGATTGGGAATGGAGCACTCCATTAACTTTGTGGTTTAAGCATTGATCAGCCTGACCATTCAGGAATTAACCCTCTGTGTAGCTGAGCTAAAATGGAGAGCTCTTAAAATCTAAATTTTGAAAGGGAATTAGTGATGTGTCAGCATAAGAGGTAAGGATTAAAAGAAACAGAAAATAAATCCCAAAGTAGTAACTGTCAACAGATAGAGACACAACAAAACAAACTGGCATAAAATAAATCTCAAATTAGCTCACCTTGGCTCAGTTGCATATCAATGCTGATAAATTATGACCCAAAGCTTCCCTGCTGGAATAACTAGCCTTGAGTTAATTAACTCCCTTAGCTCTTAGCTCATAGTTTAATTAGATTTCTGTCCCCAATCTATAGTATGAACCTGTAAACCGGCATTTGCAAATTTTATTTTAAAGCTAGCTTCAATATTATAATTAAAATTGAATAGAGTCACAAAGTCATGGAATAATACTGCACAGAAGGAGTCCATTCAGTTATGGCAATTTTTTTTTCAAAATACAATCCAAGTAGCCTCCTTCCCCTGCACTTCCCCTCTATTTCTCACATGTACTTTTGTAAACAATGCCTTTCCATCTTATTTGATGCAATTCTCATTTTGATTTCCCCAGTGATTGCTGCAATAGAACTCACTGCATCAATCTTTACATGGTGTGAATAGACTAGCTTAAAGGCATTTCCATTCTGCTGCTTGGATACTCAGATTGCTATGCTTTGTTCTTTGGTATCTCCATACTTAATTGTTTCTTGTATTATTTGGTGAATCAAGTAAAACCAAATTGGAAAGGACATAAAATAGAGCAGAATCCCTGTAGGCTTCAGATCTGCTCTTTCAAGTATTTTGTTTTAATCTGGGAGCAAATATTCCAGATTTAGTCATCCCTGCTGAAGCAGTTCTGTGAAATTCACTGGATATGCATGCTGTATAGTTTCTAGATGATAAACAATATCTGGGAAATAAATACATAGCATTGATTTGATTGTACACATGGTGGAAAGGTGGTTAAGTTATGGCACGATCGATCCAAATAAATGAATCTAAATACCACCACAAAAACTGCAAAATTTTAAATGCAAAAGTATGTTTGGATTTTTGTTTTTGAAAGAAGGTTGGTGGTAATGTGAAACTATTGGATTGCCTTGAAATCTATAAGAGGTAAATTTTAAGGAAGGAAATTAATCATCCATACTGGGTTAACTCTTAGCAGCTCTCCCTAATGGCCAATGCAGGTAAGCCATTTAAGGGGAATTGAGGAATGATAATAAATGCTGTTATTTCCTGTTGTGCTCAATGTTCTATCCTCTGTAGTTGTTAACTTAATTACTTGTACTGAAAGTCTTTGCTCATTCTGGAGCAGTTCAATTCCAAGAGATGACTAGAAAAGAGAAGAGGATTTAGATATAATATCACCAATAATCACAATGTTCAAATAATTCTGGTATACTTTTTAAAGCTGAAGCAATGGGTTAGTGTTTTAATTTTAAGTTGGATTTCAGTCATAAAATGTGAAGTGTGTTCTGTGACAAGGCAGTGAATGTTGTTGAATGGGAGTTTAGCTTAACAGACAGTCTCCTCAGTCCCCTGCAGTGGCCAGCCATGTAAGTCTGCATTTGTCAAGTTGAATGATGGCTCTTGTTGAACACTTCTGATCTGATGTGTAGTGACAATGCAGAGGTATTGTGAAATTGGGAATTAATCCATTTGTTGCGGAGCATTCTGTCTCCACCCAGACAATTCCAAACAGTCTAATTAAGATTGTTTTCCGCCAATCCTGGAAAAGACCAGTGCTCTCCCCATTGAAGACCATTATAAATAGGCTTCAGCTTTTTTCCTTGACAAGGTAGGATGTTTTGTGCTCTCAGGAACTACATTGTTGCTGTGTTGATATTTCTGGTCCAATCATTTCCGATTAGTAAGAATCCAACTGGATGACTTATTAAGGGTGCTGTGGTCAAAGAGATAAAGCCAATTGGACCTCTAGTGTTGAGGCAATCATTTCCTGGAAATTCTGTGGTATAGATATCAGGTTTAAATCAAAATTTGAGTGTGGTGCAAATTTTGCTGCACAACAGCATGAGCTGTTTCTAGACTAATCTCCAACTGGCCTCAGCAAGAGGAGAAAATTGATGAAATTATTAAAGGTAGGTAAAGTGAGAACTTCAGTCTACAATGATACCCCCAGGTACATGATAATGCCAATAACCATTTCTATCCAGGTGAAAATCTCTCCTTATTCTGTCTCACCTCACTTCCGTTGGATCACTTTGTGTCATATTTAATGCTGCTATGATGTCGTAAGTGTCTACATTTAATTTTCTTCAGCTATTAGCTCCTGCATCTGCTAAGGTTGTAATATGTATGGAGCCAAATCATTCTGGTTGGAGCCAAGCACCTTGCTTATTATTGGTGAGTCAGTGTCTCCAGAGCGTCCTTTAGCTGTATCCTTCCAAGACTGAATTAGGTCTACTGGTGGAACATTAATTATGTAGATAGGAGCAGACTGGGCAATCTTCCATGTCCTTGTCCACAAATATATAAAAGGGTTTAGCTGGGCCAGTGTAAGGTTTTGTTCTGGTTTTACCTCCCAGGTAAAAAAAAATAAATAAATTCTTATTGCAATTAGAATACCTTCTCCAGATCTAGAATGGAACCAGAGTGGTGTCTGCTATGGATCAGTATAAATAGAATATTATTTCATTCATCTGGGAAAGTGGCATATTTGTGGTAATGTTTTCACTGTCTGTAATGTTTATTCTACAACCAGGGGAATTCTCTGTCTGAAATTCTCCACCCCTGAGGGTTGTTTGATATTTGGATGTATTTAAAGAGGAGGTGAATAAATTTTTTTGAAAGATAGGGGAATAGAGTGCTCTGGCACAGAGGAGGAGATTATAGACACTAGACACTAGAATACTACAACACACTACAGACCCTTCGGCCCTCAATGTTGTGCCGACCCATATATTCCTTAAAAAAAAGTACTAAACTCACACTACCCCGTAACACTCTATTTTTCTTTCATCCATGTGGCTGTCCAAGAGGCTCTAAAATACCCCTAATGTTTTAGTCTCCACCACCATCCCTGGGAAGTCATTCCAGGCACCCACAACCCTCTGTGTAAGAAAAACTTACCCCTGATATCTCTCCTAAACTTCCCTCCCTTAACTTTGTACATATGCCCTCTGGCATTTGCTATTCATGCCCTGGGAAACAGGTACTGGCTATCCACCCTATCTGTGCCCCTCATAATCTTGTAGACATCTATCAAGTCCCCTCTCATCCTTCTACACTCCAAAGAGAAAAGTCCCAGCTCTGCTAACCTTGCCTCATAAGACTTGTTTTCCAATCCAGGCAACATCCTGGTAAATCTCCTCTGCACCCTCTCCATAGCTTCCACATCCTTCCTATAATGAGGTGACCAGAACTGAACACAATACTCATAAGTGTGGTCTCACCAGAGATTTGTAGAATTGCAACATGACCTCTCTACTCTTGAACCCAATGCCCTATTAATGAAGCCAGGAATCCCATAGGCCTTCTTAACTATTCTATCAACCTGTGCAGCGACCTTGAGGGATGTATGGATTTGAACCCCAAGGTCCCGCTGTTTATCCACAGTCTTAAGTAACCAACCATTAACCCTGTACTCAGCCTCCTGGTTTGTCCTTCCAAAATGCATCACCTCACACTTATCCAGATTGAACTCCATCTGCCACTTTTCTGCCCAACTCTGCATCCTGTCTATATCCTCTTGTAACCTTTGACAACCTACAGCTCCATCCACAACTCCTCCAATCTTCACGTGATACGCAAACTTACTCACCCATCTTTCCACCTCTTCATCCAGGTCATTTATAAAATCATAAAGAGCAGGGGTCCCAGGACAGATCCTTGTGGCACTCCACTGGTCATCGACCTCCAGGCAGAACACTTTCCTTCCACTGCTACCCTCTGCTTTCTTCCTGGGAGCCAATTTTTTTATCCAAACCGCCAAGGTTCCACTGATCCCATGGGACTGATGGCACTGATTCCAATGATCCCATGAGGTGGGACATGTCAGCTATGATCATATTGAATGGGAAAGGGTAACTTCTTTACACAGAGGGTAGAGAGTACCTGGAATGAGCTGCCAGAGGAAGTGGTCACACTGGATACAGAAACCAATTTCCCCCGGGATTAATAAAGTATGACTATGACTAAGTTGCAGCATTTAAAAGGAAGTTGGACAGGTACATGAAGGTGGCAGGGTGGGGGGGGGGGGGGTAGTAGCTTGGATGGGTATTGCCTGAATACGGGCAACTGGGATTAGCAGAGAAGATACTGTGTTTGCCCTCAACCAGTTGGGCTAAAGGGCCTGTTTCTATACTGCATTACTCTATGACTTTATTATGGTGGGGAAGATTTGAGAGGCTATAAAATGAGGCCTATACCTTTGATGTTTACTCCTGTTTCTACTCCTTTCTGTACATGTTATTAAAAGGGAAATTCAGATTAGTGGGGGACTAACTACCCATTGCTATCTTTGAGTAAGTGGATATTCATTTTTTGTAACAGATATTGTTTAAGCTTACATAAATTTTCCTTCTTTGCAGAATCATCTATCTTTGGCCTGATCCATGCATTTGTCACCTCTGGAATTAACTGCCTCATATATTTTACTTGCTTCCCTTCCATCCTACTTTCTGTCTACCTTGTCTAAAACTCTGCTGTATAACAGATACATGTGTGACTTTATATCAGCAGAATAAAAGTCGATGCTTTGGTTTAGGTGGAAATATTAATTGCAATTGCAACCTTCATTGCACAAACCTTTGCCCCTATTCCCATTGCTTAATTCAACAAATTTTAAATATTTGGCTTTAATTAAAAATCTATTTGTTGACATTGCTTCATCCTTATTTTGCAAGCTTCTCAAATATACAACTTTATTAATTATAGCAATAGTAGAGATGGGGCAATAAATGTTACTTATCCAACAATCAAGGATATTCCTGTCAGTATACTGAAGGAATATCTCTAGGCATCCAATCGTGTCAGGTTCTAGGAAGAAGGAAGGCATATGATGAATTTCTTTGAACTGCATTCCAATGTGAATTGTCACTGTGGCTGGAGATCACGCCTGCTAAAGGACCCATGAGGTTTTACTACTTTCAAGCTACTGAGAAAACACTGGGTGGGTTTAAGCACTTTTGTTCACTCTAACCAGCCTGAATTTGCAGCATTTGTTTTGCCCCGGTCATTCAGTGCAATGGGCTATGTCACTTGGAAGATTCCTCCATTGTCAACTGTGACAGGGATAGGAGTCACAGTTTAAGCACAAGATACTCATGTGCTTCATCCTAACACTGCACTGCAGAGGTATTGCTTTTTAGATAAGATTACAAAATGAGGCCTATAACTTGATCTCATGAAAATACTTTTTTAAAAAGCTGGGGACTTCTTTATATCCTGACTAAAACATACTCTCAATTACTTAAATAAATTATTTCATCATTAGCTCATTGTTATTAAAACTTGCTATGCACTAATTAGTTGTCAAATGTCCTGTACTGTAAGTAACTAAACTTAAAAAAAGAATTAGCTCGTAAGTGACATAAAGTCCTGAAAAGAAACTTGTAAATCTAAGGCAACACAAATAAAATGCTGGAAGAACTCAGCAGGTCAGACAGCAACTATGGAATTGAATAAACAGTCGACGTTTTGGGCCGGGACCCTTCTTCCAAGGATTTCTTCATTATAAATCAAAGCCTTTATTTTCTGTTTATTGTACCAAAGGAGGTGGGATGAATGGAAAGGAAAAACTTCATGCAATTGAATTGTTGGAAGAAGACAGAATTTTCATTTCGATTTTCTTTTAATTTGATGGGAATTTCTTATTAATATAGAATAATACAAGCCAAAGTTTTTTTTTCATGTCAGACATTCTCTGCTGACAGAATGGTAGGCCTTTCATATCTGTCCCCTTACTGCATGCTGTTAGGGACCCAGGGTCAGGCTGCAGGGGGTTAGGAATCCACAGCTGCAGCTCTTTAGGTTGACTCGGGTTAAATATAGGAGCCATGGAAGCTGGATCAATGTGTCCATCTGCTTTTAAAGTTTTGTAAAACAAGAAAAAACCTCCTTTGCATTCTGCGCCAGTTGACAGTGAAATGCGTTAATAGAGATATCTTGGGAGCCATCCTTCACTCAAATACTTCAGCTAAGCAGATGTATCATTTGAGCTATGCAGCCATTGGTATCTATGTATTCATCACAGAGCTAAGGTCCACTCCTTTATGTAAGTAAATGAGGGTGATATTGAGTCATAGAAACATAGAAAACCTGCAGCACAATACAGGCCCTTCGGCCCACAAAGCTGTGCTGAACATGTCCTTACCTGAGAAATTACCTAGGGTTACCCATAGCCCTCTATTTTTCTGAGCTCCATATACCTGTCCAGGAGTCTCTTAAAAGACCATATCATATTCACCTCCACCACTGTCACCGGCAGCCCATTCCATGCACTCACCACTCTCTGTGTAAAAAACTTATCCCTGATATCTCCTCTGTACCTAATTGAGTCATTGAATAATTTTAAGGCAGAGGACTAAGTCAGACAAAAGTTATTCAAATAAATAGTGATATTACTCCCCCATGTCTTGCACAGCACTGATGCCGCAAAACAGCAAAGTTCCAGTCATACAGTACGTCAGTGATGGCTTATTTATTTTGAGCTAATAGCTAGCCCAACGAGCTACACTGCCTAGTAACTCACCTATTTAACACTAGCCTAATCATGGGACAATTTACAATGACCAATTAATCTGCTAATTGGTAGGCCTTTAGACTGTGGGAGGAAACTGGAGCATGCAGAGGAAACCCATACGATCATGGGGAGCTGTACTCATCGTTAGGTCGCATCTGGAATTTCCAGTTGGGAGACGATTACCCTCCACGCCGCTCTGACGTATTGGGAAATCATGTACTCGGCAGGTTACGGCAGTGGTTTGCCTTTGCCTTCTGCCGGGTGAGTTTAAAGAGATCACCACCTCTTGCAGTGGATGACCAGGACATCTAAGTGCCTTGTCATGCTCTTAGCGCTCCACAACACCTGCTGGCCTGCCTTCTTGACCGTCGGACCATTAATTGGTCTCTTCCGCTCAATCAGCCATGGCCAGGCTTCACACGCTGGGACAAGCAAATCCCCTACCTCACCGAGGTTCAAAGACCCGTCGGCTACCCTCACCTGGTTTGGCCCGTCGGCCGAGATGGTTTACTGGGGTGTGGCCGCTGCGCGTGCTACAGCTACTTGGAGCCACAGGTGAGAGCTGAGCACCAGGTGGGGACCAAAAGTGGACGAGCTGCCCTGAAAAGGGCATGGCAGGCCCCCCCACCAGAGGTGCTACCCCTCCCTAGACACCCCATACACCCCCCAGCTGTACTAGCATCGCACTAACTGCTACACTACTGTGGCACCCCAATCATCATAAACTTGATTCTGATTTATTCCAAGCTATGATGTGTTATAAATTTCACTTAACATTGCGAGTTCTCCAAACGTTGAGTCAGAAAAAGACTTAAAAGTAACTGCACCCAGAAACGTTCCCTCCGTTAATAGACACTTCTTCAGTTAGGATATATTGGAGTTGATCTCAATCCCTCTGAAAGGACCTATCCTTGATTCCCAGTCAGCCCTAGGATAGTTGAACTCATCTGGACTGGCAATAGGCTTCAACAATTGATCTCAGCCCATGGGTTGTGGAGATGACCAATCAACAGTGGTCACCATACCAGTATTAAGTGACTCTTTACAACAAGTACTCCTTGAATAAAGAGAAATATAGCCTTGTCCTTGATGCTCTCTACTGTTGAACAGCATATGATGCTAAACAGTAGACACTAGAATGACATAGCATACCAGAAAGTCACCAATGTCACGCAAATGTTTGTGGGAAATTGCTTGGGAGTGAAGAATTTCCTTGAATCAGATTTATTTCCTCAGTGATGCAACAACAGACAGCTGTGTCTGAGCAAGTTGTTCTGCTAATGGAAACAGTGGGGTTATGCTAATGCAACAGATGTATAAAATGTTCTTCTGTCTGTTCTCGATGACAAACACAGGAGATTTTGTTTTTTTTTCCTGCTGCCTCACATTTTTGGATGTTTTGGTGATTTATGCAGATGCAGCTGGTGGGATTTGTGAAAACGTCTGCATCCATGGCAATCTTTGTAGACGAACTTGGATTTTTATTTATTCAGATACAGCACAGAATAGGCCCTTCTGGCCCTTCGAGGCAAGCTGGACATCAAGCCCCGGATTTAATTCTAGCCTAATCATGGGACAATTTACAATGACAAATTAACCTACCAAACGGTGTGTCTTGGGACTGTGGGAGGAAACCGGAGCACCCAGAGAAATCCCACACAATCATCCACAGAACATCCTCACAGGCAGTGGTGGGTGTAAAGCATTGTACTAATCGCTATGCTCCCGTGCCACCCTTCGAGCTGGCTGGGGAGTTCTGAGTTTAGGCTGGGCATGCGGGGATGGGGAATTGGTAATGTGAGGAAGAATTGGGTGATGAGGTGCATTGCGGGGGTTGGGGGAATATAGTTCCAGTTGATAGCGGGGGGACGTCAGTCCCTGAGCATCAAGCACCGACAGTTCTCTCTGCTAGTCTGAGCAGGCAGTATTTCTAGCATTGAGAAATTCTTGTCATTTAAATGTCACAAGTGACTATCACTGATTTCCTCGGGCTCAAACCTTACTGATCCTACATGGCAAGTAAGTGAAAGTTTATTCTGGCAAAGTTATCACTGTTATTGGTGGGCACCTAAGGCAGTGTCATGTGTTGACTCAAGAGAAGAATAAAAATGATGGATTGCATGTTGTCTTCAGGTTACAAATGCCTGATTAATGGACAGCTTGTACATACAGGGCATTTCCTCATGCCTTCACTCCCCCAACCCTCCCACCTGAACTGTTACATTCAGGGTCTGGGGCAAGCCTAACAGAGCACTGAGCAGACTTGCTCAGTCACTGGGCCAGCTGGCGATGGCCCTTCCTGAGTCTGCCCACTCCCCCATCACAACCGTTCTTGTGATCTTCCCCCGCACACCGCTATTGCTCATTTCTGAAATGCAAATATTTCAGGTTACGAACAGTTCTCGGGAACAGACCCCTACTGCAACCTTTCCGAGGATCTATAGTATAAATGGGTGGTTAGCACAGACTCAGAGAGCCAGTGTTCAAAGTTCGATGTGAACTTATTATAAAAGTACATATATGTCACCGTATGCAACCCTGAGATTCATTTTCTTGTGGGCATACTCAATAAATCCTGTAACAGCAAATACATGAAACACAATGGAATCAATGAAAAACCGACCCCAACAACCACAAACAATAACCACAATGTGCAAAAAAAACAAACTGTGCAAATACAAAAAGAGAAGAAATGAAATAATAATAATAATAAATAAGCAATAAATATTTAGAACGTGAGATGAAGAGTCCTTAAAATTGAGTCCATGCTGCTGGGATGAGTGAAATTATCCCCTCTGCTTCAAGAGCCTGATGACTGAGGGGTAATAACTGTTCCTGAACCTGATGATGTGGGTCCTGAGGGTCCTTCTTCCTGATGGCAGCGGTGAGAAGAGAGCATGCCCTTGATGATGGATGCTGCTGTCCTGTGACTGCTCTCCATGTAGAAGTGCTCAGTGTTGGCCAGGGCTTTACCTGCGGTGGAATGGGCTGTACTCACTTCTTTTTGTAGGCTCTTCTGTACAAGTGCATTGGTGTTTCCATATCAGGGCATGATGCAACCAGTTAATACAATCTCCACCACACATCTATAGAAGTTTAACAGAGTGTAAGATGACATGCTGAATCTTCACAAACTTCTATGAAAATTGAGGCACTGCCGTGTTTTCTTCATAATGGCACTTAACTGCTAAACCCAGGACAGATCCTTTGAAATGAAGAACCTATTTCCAGGTTGTTTATCTCTAAAGTACTTCCCAGTAAATCTTGGGCAGGACAGTAGTGTAGCATTTACAAACATAGTAGAGTAGCTTTACCACACCAGCTATAAGATTGGGGTGATGTGGGCTAAACTGAAAGTTATTTTCCAAAGAATTAGCATAGGCTCAATGGGCCAAATGATCTCCACTGGTATAGAGTTACAGCCTCCTTTCCTCTCTTCTCTGGGACGGGTTCCTCATCTCTGCTCAGCGTTGCTTTGAGAGAAATTTTCGGACCAGCTTTCATCTCAGTGTCACATCACAGCATGCGAGTGCAGCAGTTCATTGTATCCTGGAGCCACCGATAATTAAAGTTTGTTCAAAGAACAACAGCAGACTAAATAGTAGGGTCAAGTTATTTTATTCACAGATTTTTTTGGGGGACATCTCCCACAGCTACAACCAAAAAAAAACAACTCTGACATATTGATTTTCCTCTCATTTCTCCTGCAGAGACTTATTTTAGATGAAGCATCACGTGCATTGGTGCCATTTTGAAATCAGATATATGTGAAGAGATGTCAGACACTGATAGAAATTGAAACTAAGAGTGAATGTCTGCAAGTCTGGGAGCAGGGGTACTTCCTTGAAAAGCTCATCCTACATCCATATCCAAAGATCAGAAAACTCTAACATTTTGGTTCTTTGACTTTTTAACCAAATGACAGGACCCTACTAGGCAACACTTGATATCACTGTCCACATCATTATAAATCATTATCACTAATAAACCACTGTCCATATTTATAAATTGTTCATAAGTAATACAATTACACCACATCCTCAATAACATTTATAGGCTCTGATTTATTTTTATTCCTGTTCTATTCAGGCCAAAGTACTAAAAAAGTCATTGCTGTCATCCGCTGGATGATGTTGTAATGGAGACTTCGAAGCAAAACTACCTCTTGAAAGCAGCCTTCCTCAAAATTCCCCAAATGAGTAACTCTGGCCTGTTCTGTAAATAATTTATTCAGAATCAATTGTTTTAAAGTGACTTCGTTTATGAATCGATAAGTACATGGTAATTTGCTGTTCAAGCTCTTGTTACAGTAGTGACATTATCTGGGTGTCAGTGATTGGTTGCTTAGCAAAAAATGTTGTTTGTACTAAAGGAACAAAAGAGGATACTCTGACAGAAATGTGATTCAGTGCATCAAGCCCATTTGTACAGCCAATGGTGTCAGTACCATGATGTGATATTTATAAGTGGAGGGGGTAGGCCATTGGAATATGATACAATTATTGTTCCATATTTTTAATAGAACTGGGCAGAGTTTTAGTCAAAGCTAAAATAATTTGTTACATTGCACAGGTGAAAGTCCTATTGTCCAGAAGGTTAGATGGCATATTATTCATCTCAACTTGGAAAAGAAAATAGATAGACTCTTTATTAATTCCAAAGGAAATTACTGTGTCACAGAAGCATTACAGGTGCACAGATGTACAAATATTAGAAGAGAAATGAGAAAGAATGAGTTACCTTAAAAATAAGATGTACAAGATTTACAAGTCAAAGATTAGAAGATCACTTCCCCAGCTATAGGTTGACACGTTATAGAGCCTAATGGCCAAGGGTAACAATGACCTCATATCACACTCTTTGTAGCAGTGCAGTTGTCTTAGTTTACTACTGAAAGTGCTCCTCTATTCAGCCAAAGTATCATGCAAGGGAAGAGAAACATTGTCCAGAATTGCCAGGATTTCCAGAGGATCCTTTGTTCTATCACAACTTCCAGTACGTTCAGTTTGACGAATGTGCAGATCACTAAATCAATGACCATTAACTCTGTTTCTCTCACGCTAGATAGTGTTTAACAGATTAAGTATGTGCAGTGTTTGCTGTTTGCATCTACTGTTTGTTTCCTTGCAGTATATATATTTTTTGATTTACAATAATTATTGAACTGGGCATTTGCACATACGTTTGTCTGCCAAATGTTAAATGGTCTAAAGAACTAGCTCAGGGCATATTTCAAACATTCATGTTGATGCACACAGCTGGAGCAGCGTAGAGGGAATTTTACTCTTTCTCTGATTATGTTGTATTTCAAGCCTAAGAAATCTCCAATCTCTGAAAATTCCCACAAATTACACAATGCAAAGATCAAAACTCCTGACCTGGATTTTCCTGAGCAAATGCCATTATCTGTCTGCATTTTCATTTCCAAGATTTGCCAAACCCAGCGTTATCCTGCTGGCTTTGGTAAACAGGGAGGTCCTCAACAGCAATAAGCTCTTCCACTAAGTTTCACGACTCTGCCAAAAATACGTCCCACTTAGAAAACTCCTCTGGAAAATTTTGACAAACTTCAAAGCCCCAACCCTATCAAGTCTGCTGTTTATCGACATTGTTAAAGTAATTTCTTACTCTCTGAATATCTTCTGCATTTGTGGAAATTAGAAAACTATTAACGTGAAATAAAGAAATATGAAATTCAAAGTTCAAAGTAAATTTATTGTCAAAGTACGTATACACGCAGTGGCCATTTTATTGAGGTAGCTGATAAAGTGGCCACTGATGGTATGTTCATGGTCCTCTGCTGCTGTGGCCCATCTCTTCAAGGTTCGACATGTTGTGAATTGACAAATGGTCTTCTGTGAACCACTGTTGTGACACGTGGTTATTTGAGTTACTGTTGCCTTCCTGTCAGGTTGAACCATTCTGGCCATTCTCTTCTATCCTCTTTCATTAACAAAGTGTCTTTGCCCAGAGAACTGTTGCTTATTGTTTCTCGCACCACTCTCTGAAAACTCTCGAGACTGTTGTTCATGAAAGTTCCAGGACATCACCAGTTTCTGAGATGCTCAAGGCACTTCACCTGGCACCGACAATCAGTGCACATTCAAAGTCACTTAGGCGGCATTTCTTCCTCATTTTGATGTTTGGTCTGATAAACAACTGAACCTCTGAATGTCTGCATGCTTTTATGCATTGAGTTGATTAACCACGATTGGCTGATTAGCTATTTGCCTCAATGAGCAGGTGTACAGGTGTACCTAAAAATTGATAGATAGATAGATAAATAAATAAATAAATCTGGGAACATGAGTTACAGAGTCCTTGGAAATGAGTCCATAGGTAATGGAATCAATTCAGAGCTGAGGTGTGTGAAGTTATCCAAGTTGGTTCAGGATGAAGGGTAATACTGTAAGTATAATAGAACCTGGTGGAGTGGGGCCTAATGTCAGCAGCAAGAAGAGAAGAGATGGTTGTAGGCTAATAACTGAACACTCAACAATTGTTAAAATTATTTTTAAAATCAACTAAAACACTTCAAGGGACATTTAAATAATCATAAAACTGAAAGCATAAGTAAGAAAAGTATTAAACATTATTCTCTTCCTTTTTTCCACACAACTCTACAATACCACAAGGAGGCTTTGCGGACCTTGCAGAAGGATCTCTGCAAGCACATAGCATATGTGCTGAGGATTCTTTGCAAGCTTCCTTTCCAGTGCTGGATTCCATGAGGAACTAGTGGAGCAGTGCAGCCCGAAAACAGCTTAAGAAGCTTGGCCAGTGTTTTTGGATTTACTACTTTCACCCAGGCGTTTCAAAATCTACCAGCACTTGTGAAGATCTGCAAACAGTGTGTGGAACTGTCAGCAAGATTTTTATCATTAACTTGTCACCATAAACTTTGCACCCAGAATTGATCATACCTCTCTTCACCAATTTTGCGTTGAACCTGACTGTTCGGTGGACTAAGCTTGACAAGTTACCTGACCCTGAGTTGAGCTAATGCCTCATTGCCAAGACCAACTACTTTATCTTCTTTGCTTCGTCCATGCTGGTAAATCCTTTGTGCATGCTTTTTTATAAAACCTCCAGGCATAATTCTTCTAATATTTCCTTGGCTGGCTGTTTATTTTTCTGCTCTCCCATAAACTAAGAATAATCTGAAGTGCATCCACTTCCTAACTCTTACAGAATAACTTCACTCACCACTCCTCACCACTGCTCTTCACTATTTATTTACTTTGGAGACACAGCACAGTGATAGGCCCTTCTGGCCTAATGATTACACCCCTGCGACCAACTGACCTACTAATACGTTTGTACATATGTACTTGGAATGTGGCAGGAAACCAGAACACCCAAAGGAAACCCACGTGGTCCCAGGGAGAATGTGTGTGCTACTGCCTGTTACACTGCTGGTGTTTAGGGCACCAGTGAAGCTTCTTCCATCTCTGGTGGTGTTCAGGCTTCTTTCATAATGTCAGGAGCTACCGTTTGGTTTTCACTACTGTCAGTCATGCAAGTCCCAGGTGGAGGCTCAGGAATACCATTGCACTCCGGTGTAGAAGGATTCTTCATTGCTGTTTCCTTAACAATTTTGATTTACCAGTCAGGGTTAGCTCTGAGCTGAACCACCGAACTTGAAAGGCCAGTCGACCACTCTTAGACTGTCCTCTACCTTTTGATCAGTTTGGCATGGGTGATCTTACCAAGCGCCAAAGCATAATGCCTTGACTGCAGCCCCAACAGAGCTTTCCAGGTCATCAAGGCGCACAAGCCTCCAAATTACAATTGGTCCTCCTGGAGGATGGAGAGAATATACAAACTCTTTACAGACAGCAGAGGATTTGAACCCTTTTCGCTGGTGCTGCAATAGCATTACAATAACTGCAACACGAGCATGCTGCCCACACTGTCTTCAGGCTTGGAAATGCCTCGGTGTTAAAACTCAGCTTCTTAGAATGCTGTTTGTTGATTAGATTTCCAAAAACACATCTAGGGCTCACAGTATGTTTATTTTAGCAAGCTTCGTATCATGTGATGTTGACTGATACAATGTGTATTTAAAACCTAGCATGTAGTGCATCAGTGAATGATATGGTAGAACACTTGCAAACAAGTGAACCTACACCGAACAGTCTAGTTTCTTATTCAGATACATGGGCTCAGCTATCTCCTCTATGCTACTTACCACTTGGACACAAACTGATAAGCAACGTCCAGTTGGACTATAATTGTAAATCCAAAACAAAATCCTCTGAAGTCCTGAAGTGTAAATGCTGGAAGTACTCCGCAGGTCAGACGACATCTCTGGAGAAAGGACACGGAGTTAATGGTCATTAGCACATTTATCCCAAACTCAGGAATTTTGTCAGACTAAAGTTGTCCTATAGTCCTCTTCCTCTTTGCCAAGCGGTCCTAATACTCAATTATGATGTCAGTTTGTGTCTGCGTACCATCACGTTGAACAGCCCAGTCTTGTTTGTAACAGAAGCGTTGCTATATAATTGGAAGTCGCTACAGCACCCTTGTCTTATTTCTCTCCAGTTAGGGTTCTCAGTCTTGTTCCTCTTGGGAATGGACTAGCTGGAACTAAGTACAGTACAACCTTCCAGGATTGAGACTGAGCTACTAGACTATGCAAAGACCATCTGAAGGAGATAAAAGACTTTGAAGTTTTTTTTTTCTGGAGCACAGGAAAATAAATAGTTACATCAAAAGAACAAAGAGAGCCCATCTGGTTCCTCATTTATGAGCTCCAAATGCATGTTCCGAATCTGGCTCCCTTGGCTAGCGGTATAGGAGCCAGATGAGCTGTTAGTGGGCTTTAGGCATAAAATCTTTATTTGCTTTGCTAATGCTAGAAAAAGCAAACATCCATTCCACTTAGCTCTAACTCACAAGATGCAGTTACTCTGTTGCTGCTGGTTTCAGTCTAGGCTGTGGAATGTGATGTCACACTTTTGGGCAGAGAATTACAGATTCACACCACCCTCTGAGTGATAAAGGCTTTTCTCAGTTCCCTCCTACTCATTACTTTTAATCCATGCCCCCTCCTTTTTGAAGGAACAAACAATCTGTTGCAGGAACTCAGCAGGTTGAATAGCAATCTGTTGAGGGGGTTGGGGGGGGAAGAATTGTTGACTTTCATGTTGAAACCCTGCGTCAGTTTTGATTCCAGCATCTACTGTCTGAACCAAACTGAAGAAATTCTCAGTCAGTCGAAGTCTGCTCCCAAGAAGAGCACCAAGAAAGCCTTGCCCAAACCATCATAAACAGCAGGTAGAGCTGCGCGGTGGCACAGCAGTGAGAGTAACACTTTAAAGCGCCAATTGTAAGACTGGGATTCAATTCCCATCGCTGTGTGTAAGGAATTCATACCTTCTCCCTGTGGCCATCTGGGTTTCCTCTGGATGCTCTGGTTTTGTCCCACATTCCAAGGATGCGTGAGTTATGGTTGGTAAGTTGCGGGGATGCTATCTTGCTGCTAGAAGCAGGCTGCCCCAACATGCCTTGGACCGTGTTGGTCGTTGACACAAAACAACACTTCACTGGATGTTTCAATATACATGTGACAAATAAAGCAAATCTTTAGTCAGTCTCCTGTGCCAGCCCTCCTTTTTGATTGTTTGAAAAAAAGAACTTTGGCCACGACATATAAATCAATTTATATTGATGCACAACTCCCGATGCTTGAACTCCAAGGGATAGTCAATTTTGGAAGAAAAGAGTGAACAAGTAGATCCCACCCAACCAATTTTACCAGTCATCAGCACACTAGGAACAATTTATAATTTCCAGTTAACCAACAAACCGGCATGCCTTTGTGAGGAAACTAGAGCATCTATTGAAAAACCTGATGGTGACAGGGTGAATATGTAGGTTGCACACAGACTGTACCTCAAGGCGACACACACACAAAATGATGGAGGAACACAGCAGGTCAGGCAGCATCTATGGAAATGAATGAACAGTTGACATTTCACGCCAAGACCTTTCTTCAGGACTGGAAAGGAAGGAGGAAGATGCCAGAATAAAAAAAAAGGTGGGGTGAGGGGAGGGAGGATAGCTAAAAGATGATAGGTGAATCCAGGTGGGTGGGAAAAGTAAAGGCTGGAGGGGAAGGAATCTGACTGGAGAGAAGAGTTGAACCGAGGTCTCTACCATTGTGAGGAAGTGTTTCTATCACCTATGTCAGTGTGTCACCTTCAACTACAGTATTTTTCTATTTAAAATTTTGTGCCATTGGAACAAAGAAACATCAGACAGATTTTATCACTCACAAATATTTTCTAATTCTCAGCTTTATTGGCATGTTAGCAATCGATGGGCTCATACTTATCCAGGGAAACATCATTGTGCTGTGTCCTTTGCCTCCTGTCTCAAGCAGTGTTTGTTGTTTTGAGAGAATCTCCTCAGAATCTCCTTTAGCACTGAAGAGATTGGGTGAATGGATGGGATGGGCCCAATAATTTTGGCTTGACCACAATGTAGTTTTGTATCTTGCTGACTGACCCTCTGGCAAATACCGCATCGAGCTTACATGGGGGAATTGTGTCTAAACAAAGCTGCCCTTGGAGATGTAAGCCAAGTGGAAAATGCTGGCTGCAAGCCACAGAGTTAAAATTTATTAAGCAGAAAATGATCCCTCATATTGTAATGACATTGTTCTGTGCTTGCCCTGAGTTGTGAGGTACAGCTGGCAAATAAGGCAGCCTCTTGGCTGTTGAATTCTGTGCATCGGCTGGAATGCTCAGTGTCTCATCCTGAGATCTGTCTGCTGAGCACTGGAGCAGCTGCAGGGGGATGATACTCAGCTGTCTCCGGAGCAGCTGGAAAAGTCTTTCGAACCCAAAGGTGGAACGAAACATTACTTCACGATCTCATAGATTGAAAACACTTACTGCAACTAAAAATCACCAAACTGGGTTGCAATTGGGTGGGGGGGTGGGTTGGTCGTGGTGGATTTGTTGCAAAAGTTCAGACATTTGTGATGGTTATTAGATGGATATGAGGTTAGGTTTGATAAGGAAAGAAGGCTTTGTTCTGAGGAGATTTATGTAGAGGTAAATGGTACTAGAGTAAACCATGTAAATTATGCCCGGCCATAAATGATTGATTAAGCCTCGAGTGGAGTATCATGTGCACTTCTGGGCACCACACTTCAGGAAGGATGCCTGTCCTTGGAGCGCTGGGAGAAAAGATTTATAATGCCAGGGGTGAAGAGCTTCAGCTTTGCAGAATAACCAAAGAGGATTGGTCTCTGGATAGCAAGTCAAGAAAAGAGATATTCTGAGGGACAGTTATTTGGCAGTATCTTGGCTGCCGATTCTCTGCTCAAAGTTCAAAGTAAATTTATTATCAAAGTATTTATGCCACCATGTACTACCCTGAGATTCATTTTCTTGCAGGCATTCACAAGATAAAGATAATCAATGGAATCAATGAAAAGCTACACACAATCAAAGACTGACAAACAACGAATGTGCAAAAGAAAACATACAGAGCAAATATAAAATAATAACAATAATAATAATAATAAATATGTAAATACATGTTATTCAGAACTTGTGTCACAGGGTCCTTGAAAGTGAGTCCATACTTTTGAAACTAGTTCAGTATTGAGGTGAGTAGTTATCCACGCTGGTTCAGAAGCTTGGTGGTTGAAAGGTAATAACTGCACCTGAACCTGATGGTGTGGGGCCTCCTTCCTGATGGCAGAAGTGAGAAGAGAGCATTGCCTGGGTGGAAGTGGAACTTGATGATGGACGCTGCCTTTTTGTGGAACTGGTCAGGGCCAATATCATCTCCTTTTGGTTAGGTAAGGGTGCAGCACGACAATCCCTGGACATCACCACAGACAGAAGTCACACTCTTGGTCCTTATGCAAGCCAAGCCAAGGAAAGTTATTTTCAATAGGAATGTCATAAGGAAAGCTGAATATGCTATCAAAGTGTTTATTTAAAGTCTAATAGGCTGATTAAATAATTCAATATGCTGAGCCTTGTTTAGAATGCCATGACTGGGAGTGGGAGAGGACATAGTTATTTCATTTAGCCTTTCACAATAGTTTAGATTAATTTGCAAGGCAGTTCATTAGAAGAGTTATATTCATGAAACAAACATGTGCTGTTGCTCAAGATACAGTGCTACCTTTTGGTTTAGGTGGCGGATTAACTCTGCAATTCAGAGGATCAAGTAGTCACTGTTGTTGTTTTCCTGACAACAGTCACCATGCTTTAAGTTGGTTTGAGTGTACAATCCATGAGGGATACTAAAGGGATAAGGATTGACTGATCAATGCTTGACGTGTGGCTCAAAATTCAAGGTCTGTAATGTTTTCCTTTTCATCGGGATGAGCTAAGATTTTCAATCCAACCGTAAGCATAATTTGGTTCACTGTCTATTTTCCCCAGAGAGTCAGGTGTTCAATTTTCAAGTGCCAGTTGTTAAAAGTAAATGGATTATAAATGAATTAATTAGACTCACAGAGAATGTGCAATTGTTTCTCTGCTGGGACTATTTCCTCACTGAAGTGATCATTTGGATATCATCCTGACCATCCGGATTTTAAGTGACTTAGTAAAAATCTAAGCAATCTGTATTTAGCAACACACACAAAATGCTGGAGGAATTCAGCAGGCTAGGCAGCATCTATGGAAAGGAGCAAACAGTCAATATTTCAGGCTGAGACCCTTCATCAGGACTGGAAAAAAAGGTGAGAAGTCAGAGTAAGAAGGTAGGGGAGGGGAAGAAGAAGTACAAGGTGATAGGTGAAGCTGGGAGGGAGATGCGTGAAGTAAAGAGCTGAGAAGTTGATTGGTGAAAGAGATAAAGGGCTGGAGAAGGAGGAATCTGATACGAGAGGGTCGAAGTTCATGGAAGAAAGGGAAGGGGGAGGAGCACCAAAGTGAGGTGATGGGCAGGTAAGGAGATAAAGTAAGAGGGGGAAACAGAAATAGGGATTGGTGAAGGAGAGGGGGGAATGAATCTGTATTTAGAAAAGCATTTAAGCTTTTATTTTTAGCCTCTGTCAGTGAAAGAATATGCAACTGTTTCAATCACTTAAACAACTACAAAGCAGCATGTAAGTAGAGGTAACTAAAATGCAATGCCCTTTCACTATTTATTGAAGTGGAGTGAAACCAAATCTGACGTGGTCCACAGTCATAAAGGAAGATCCCACTTCAGTTCTGATGTGAAATTTGCTTCATTCCACAACAAACATGCTACAATGGGCTCTGTGCCAAAGCTAAAGAAAAGAAACAAATTAGATATGGTCCCAGCTGCTGATTGTTGTCCAGTGATCCCTGTGCATGTCAGCTTGAGATAAGAAGAGTATTGCTGTGATGCCCTCGTAATTAAGTGCCCTGCTAGCATGCAGAAACAGAGAATATTGACCCTTGGTATAAGTGTTTCAACAGGCCATTGTACATCTTCTCAGAAACAACTGAGGTTCAAAAATTAATTAAAATAATGAATAAAATGAATGAAGATGCAAAATTCTTCACATGTGCATGCACTTAGGATACTTTGATCTGGAAATTGATGTGATATGGCTGAGTACTGACTGACAAGACGAAGATAAACAACTTGGAAATAAAATGCAATCTAGGCTTCAGTGTCCATGAGATTCATTGATGCAGCTCTTAAAACTAAATAGCGCTGTTCTTTTGAAGATTGGGTTTCTCACTGAGGGAAGCTTGTTTCCTTATCTTGCAACGAGATTTTTATTCTCTCAAGCTTTATTCTTCTGAGTAAGACTCATCCCAAATGAGGTCAACTCCAATGCAAAATGTAAAATTCACTTGTAGGGAGATTTTCAACCCCACTAGTTTGAAAAGAATGGTTCTTAGTTACTCACAGATCAACACAGTTTTACTAATCCTATTTCCCCTGAAACTATGTCAGTTCATGAGCTTGCACTCAAATTGCATTCTTTGTCCTCATTGAGGTTTTAGTCTTTCTATGGCCTCGGATTTGTGTCGACAGTGTTGCCCACAGAACACAAGAGATTCTGCAAATGTTGCAAGTCCAAAATAATGCACTGGCTTTTTGATGAAGGGTCTTGGCCTGAAACGTCAACTGTTTATTACCCTACTTGGATGCTACCTGACCTGCTGAAGTCCTTCGGCATCTTGTGCTGTTTACCCATGGAAGTTATGTTCATGATCACTCTCAACTTCTCAGGATCTTTCCGGATTGTGTCTGCTGACACATCTCAGTTTGCTGCTCACTATTGTGTTAGGAAGGCCATCCAAACTCCATGTGTAAGGAGAGAGGACTTAGTCAATTTTTCTTACCTTGCACAAGGAGAGACAGAATACACACAGGGATTTTCCTAACATGATGGGCTCTCCATGAGTGTAGGCATTCATAGGCATAAAGGTTCAGAGGTTCATTTTATTATTAAAGTATGTATGCACTGAGATTTGACTTCTCCAGATAGCCATGAAATACAGAGAACCATGGAAGTAGTTGAAAGAAAGACATCAATCTCCCACCCCATACTAAAAGAAAAAGAAAAAATAAACTTGCAAACCCCAAACCCCCAGCCCCTCCCTCGCACAAAAACTAATAGATCATGCAAACCCCAACCAGCCAATTGGCAAGAAGAAATAATAGATGAGAACACAAAAAAAAAAATTCGAACTGAAAGAGGCCAACATGAACTACAGTCCAATCCATAAATCTCAGAATTTTGATAACATCTCCAAGAGCATCAGGAACCAGCAGCCCCTCCAGAAGCTTCAGGACTTAGTGGCCTTTTGAGAGCTTCAGGACCCAGCTGCCTCTCTGAGGGAAGAGACTCGAACCAGCGGCCTCTCTAAGGAAAGTGACCCAAACCAGTAGCCTCTCTGAGGGCAGTGACACAAACCAGTGGCTTTATAGATGATTCATTGGCAGTCTTTTATTATGAGCACCAGGCTGTAGTCCCAAATGGTCAACCTGACCCATATGAACAAAGAATACACTCATGTGGGCATTGTTCTTCACCATTACGTAGAAATTCTCCCCTTCATCTGGAAGATTATATTGTGACATACATTAAGAGCTGAGTGCAAAAATTTCATCTGCAAGGCTGGGCAACACAATAAATTCTTCATCTTGCCAACACATCAAAAGTAAAAACCATGCTGATACTGATAACAGTTCCGTTAATCTTTGTGAAGTTCTTCCTCTTCAAGAACTGTATGTTATAAATACCATTAGGGTGGCCATCAATAGTGCTGAAGAATTGCCATCCACTGGTTGGGTGACATAAAATTTGAACTTTTACTCAGATGAGCCCCTTGTTAATATATGAAATCATGGAATCCTCACAGAATGGTTGAACGTCACCCAAGCTCAAAATAATACAGAAGATACTCAAAATTGTTCTGAATGTCTCTATATTCCTTAACTAAATCTGATTCTGATACTGAAAAAAAGCAAGATGATTACATTTCAAACAAAACAGCTTGTCTTTTGGAAAAGAATAAACCTCTAGTTAAGAGGGGCTTATGAAGACAAAGAGGAGAACAGGGTAAAGAGTAGTATGGGGGGAGAGGGGAAGGTACAGAGTGGAATTTATGGCAGGTAAGAGAGCTTCTGATATCTGATTACTTTCCCTGAGGGAGGTTAACAACATGGAGCAGTTTAATGCAAGGTTGGCATGAATTATAGTTGAGCAAGGGACAGCCATATTTAGTATCAGGAGCCACATCGGTGAATTTCTCATCTTTGGTTTGTGCTGCACTCAGAGACACTGAAGCATAACTTCCAATTTCCAAGTTGTTCATCATTGTGTTGTGAGTCTGTTCTCAGCCATGTCACGCCACAGTATTCAAAAGTAAGCACTGTGTTCAAAGGAAACACTGGGAATGGAAATGTGGCAAGAAATGAAGTGGTCGGGAGCCATGAAAGGAGTCAAGGTGTTGAGAATTCAAAAATGAAGGGAAGGGAAGCAAAGCAATGTGGCTTCAATTTCCTCCACAACAAACTGTGAATGATTCTTCATCCTTTGATACATCATATTTCACTAAAAAGAAAACAAGTAAAGCTGTAAAAGAATAGAAAGCAGAACACAATTGAAAGTAGAGGAGCAGGAGAGAGACCAAGAAAGACCTCCTCCATAGAAAAGTTTGAGATAGCATTCTCCGACGTGCCTTCTGTTAATCTGCAACTAGTAAAAATATTTGCAGCTCTAGGTGATCTAATGTCTTTTACTTTCACGTCAAAAATTATTGTGTATCCACCCAAGCTAAAGCCTGCCTCGTGTAAACATGTCATACAGTTTCCTGCCTGGAGAGGTTCAGAAAACACATAATGAGGGTAGAATATATAACTTTAAACAATAGGACTGCATTTAGTTAGTGCATGCTGTTTGCAAATTTGTACCAGCTCTGTGTGCTCTGAGTCCTTGTGCAGGGTTGTGGGAGGTCAAGTGTCAGCTTTTAAAAATAATTATCAAGAGGGTCCAATCACTGTCACTTTGGTGAGGAGGGACAGGAACAAGATAAGAATCTAATGCTCTTTTTAATTACCTTGCCTGCATGGCTGCTGTAGAATAAATGTATTGAAATGCTTCACACAATTTTACTACTGGAATGCCAACTTACAAAGATATGCAGTGTAAATACCATGGCACATCAAACATCACTTTGGCACTTCACTGCATGAAATGTTTTGACAAATGCGTGAAACACAAAGTGAGACATGAATTCCAAGAGTACAGATGTGAAAGAGAATATTTAAAACAAAAGTCTTCTGTCAATTAATGTTCACCCTGCCCATGATTTTACTGGTATCGATGCATCCTTTACTGACTAGTTGGGACAGTGCCACTATAGTAGTTTGAAGGAACATGATTTGATGTATTATTAGGAGAGTTATCAAACTCAGTAACCATATAGTTATTAAGCTGTTCAACCAAAGAGTGCCTGCTATTCCCAGGGGGAGAGACAGAATACTCTAATGTGCACATAATTTATAAGCATGCTGGCTAGAGTCAGGGGAGGAAGGAGAATGCTTCTAATAATTATCTGATGTGCCATTTAGCAGATGAAATTTAATGATGAGGAATGTGAAGTATTATATTTTGTAAAGAAGGGAAAGAGATACACTAAAGAAAGACATGCAAAATGCTGGAGAAACTCAGTAGGTCTGGGAGCATTATAGGGATAGGTGAAACCAGGTGAGTGGGAAGGTGGGCAGGTGGGGGAGGGGGGATGAAGTGAAAAGCTGGAAGGGGATAGGTGGAAGAGGTAAAAGGTTGAAGAAGAAGGAATCTAATAGGAGAGGACAGTGGACCATGGAGAAAGGGAAGGAACAGGTGAACCAAAGGGAAGTGATGTGCAGGTGAGGAGGAGAGAAGGGGTAAGAGGGGAGTCCAAATGAGGAATGGAAAAAGAAAGAAGGAGGATGGGTGAAAATTAACAGAAATTAGAGAAATCGATGTTCATGCCATCAGGTCAGAGGCTACTTTGATGGAATTTGAGGTATTACTCCTCCAAACCGAGAGTGACCTCCTCATGACTGTAGAAGAGGCCATGGATTGACGTGTCAGAGTGGGAATGGGAAGTTGAATTGAAATGGGTGGCCACCTGAAAATCCTGTCCTTTGTGGCAGATGAGACGAAGATGCTCAATTAATTAATCCGTCAATCTACGCCTTTAGATGAACTAAGGAGCTCAGTTCTAAAAGCGGTGTCAGAAATCTGAAGGTATTTATGCATAGTTCATTAAAACTGGGAGGGCACATTGACAGAGTGGTTGAAAAAGCATACAGGGAATCTAAGGCACAGAATACAAAAGCAATGAAAGGATGATTAATGTTATGTAACTGGAATGTATCTAGTTCGAGATGCACGGTAAAGGAAAGTATACAGAAAAAAAAACAAATTAATTTCATTGATGTTCATAGACTAGAGAAGTTGAGATTGTTTGGAAAAGAAAGTATCCTGAGGAGATCTGAAAGATTATATAATGCCATGAAGCGAATGGAAGAAATAATTCAACCTGGCAGAGAGGGCATGGAATGAAAGTGATTGACAAAAGGAAAAAGGAGTGAGGTGAGGGAAAATTATTTGACGCAACAGTAGTTGTGGTCAGGACTCTGCTCTCAGGGGAGGTAGCGCAGGCAGATTCAGCCGTAATATACCAGAAGTAGCGGTTATGCATCTGAAAGGAAAGAGTCCACGGGGAATGGGGGAGAAGATGGAGTGTCGATCTAGCTAGATTGTTTTCACACCAGAATCAGAATCAGGTTTAATATCAGTGGCATACTGCATGTCATGAAATGTGTTGCTTTGCTGCAGCAGTACATTGCAATTCATACTGAAAAACACTGCAAATGGCAATAATCTATTCTTATTGTAATTTGGATGAGCTGGATGACCTCATTCCTTGCTATAACTATTCTGTAATTCTGAAATTCCATTTTAATGACAGATAAAGAAGAAAAATACCACACAAAGTAAACAACAAAAGTATGGAACCAGAGGAGATAGCTGAGGAACTTAATGAATACCTTGTTTCAGTATTCACTACGGAAAAGGATCTTGGCGATTGTAGGGATGACTTACAGCGGACTGAAAAGCTTGAGCATGTAGATACTAAGGATGAAGATGTGCTGTAGCTTTTGGAAAGCATCAAGTTGGATAAGTCTTCGGGACCGGACGAGATGAACCCCAGGCTACTGTGGGAGGCGAGGGAGGAGATTGCTGAGCCTCTGACAATGATCTTTGCATCATCAATGGTGACAGGGGAGGTTCCAGAGGATTGGAGGGCTGCGAATGTTGTTCCCTTATTCAAGAAAGGGAGTAGAGGTAGCCTAGGAAATTATAGACCAGTGAGTCTTACTTCAGTGGTTGGTAAGTTGATGGAAAAGATCCTGAGAGGCAGGATTTATGAACAGTTGGAGAGGCATAATATGATTAGGAATAGTCAGCATGGCTTTGTGAAAGGCAGCTCGTGCCTTACGAGCCCGATTGAATTTTGGCAGGATGTGACTAAACATGTTGATGAGGTAGAGCAGTAGATGTAGTGTATATGGATTTCAGCAAGGCATTTGACAAAGTACCCCATGCAAGGCTTATTGAGAAAGTAAGGAGGCATGGGATCCAAGAAGACATTGCTTTCTGGATCCAGAATTGGCTTACCCACAGAAGGCAAAGAGTGGTTGTAGACGGGTCATATTCTGCATGGAGGTCGGTGACCAGTGGTGTGCCTCAGGGATTTGTTCTGGGACCCCCTTCTCTTTGTGTCCTGAATGAGGAAGTGGAGGTATGGCTTAGTAAATTTGCTTATGACACAAAGATTGGGGTGTTGTGGATAGTGCGGAGGGCTGTCAGAGGTTACAGCGGGACATTGGTTGGATGTATAACTGGGCTAAAAGTGGCAGATGGAGTTCAACATAGATATGTGTGAGGTGGTTCATTTTGGTAGATCAAATATGATAGCAGAATATAGTATTAATGATAAGACTGTTGCAGTATGGAGGATCAGAGGGATCTTGGTGTCCGAGTCAATAGGACATTCAAAGCTGCTGCGCAGGTTGACTCTGTGGTTAAGAAGGCATACGGTGCATTGGCTTTCATCAACCGTGGGATTGAGTTTAAGAGCCGAGAGGTAATGTTACAGCTATATAGGACCCTGGTCAGACCCCACTTGGAGTACTGTGCTCAGTTCTGGTCACCTCACTACAGGAAGGATATGGAAACTATAGAAAGGGTGCAGAGGAGATTTACAAGGATGTTGTCTGGATTGGGGAGCATGCCTTATGAAAACAGATTGAGTGAACTCAGCCTTTTCTCCTTGGAGTGACAGAGGATGAAAGGTGACCTGATAGAGGTGTATAAGATGAGAGGCATTGATCGTGTGGATAGTCAGAGGCTTTTTCGCAGGGCTGAAATGGCTATCACAAAAGTTTTAAGGTGCTTGGAAGTAGGTACAGAGGCGATGTCAGGGCTAAGTTTTTATGCAGAGAGTGGTGACTGCGTGGAATGGACTGCCGGCAATGGTGGTGGAAGTGGATACGATAGGGTCTTTTAAGAGACTCCTGGATAGGTACATGGAGCTTAGAAAAATAGAGGGCTATGGGTAACCCTGGGTAATTTCTAAAGTACATGTTCGGCACAGCATTGTGGGCCGAAGGGCTTATATTGTGCTGTAGGTTTTCTATGTTTCTATATTTCTAAAAGTATAAGAAGAAGATGAAAGCTTCTCCAGTCATCGAGGCAGAGGTAGAAAGACTTTCTTATAAGTCCATAAGATATAGGAGCAGAATTAGGGCATTCCTGCTCCGTCGTTCGATTATGGCTGATTTATTAATCTTCTCATTCTCATTCTCCGTCCTTCTCCCCGTAACCTTTGACACCCTAAACAATTAAGAACCTATCATCCTTCCTTTTAAATATATCCAATGACTTGGCCTCCACAGCCATCTGTGGTAATGAATTCCACAGATTCTCTACTCTCTGGCTAAAGAAATTCCTCCTCATCTCTGATCTAAAAAGACATACATTTATTCTGAAGCTGCGCATTTTGGTCAGAGACTCCTCCACTTTTACAAACATCCTCTTCATGTCCACTATATCTTGCCCTTTCAAAATTTGATAGGATTCAGTGAGATCCCCCCCCCCATTCTTCTAAACTCCAGTGAGTACAGGGCCATCAAATGCTCCTCAAATGTTAACCCTTTCATTCCCAGGATCATTCTCACGAACCCCTCGTGACCCTCTCCAATACCAACTTATATGAGAAATAACTTATGCGAGCGATAAATCAAATACTCTAATAGTCTATTCAAAGAAGCAGTATTTTTGCTTGGTATCCTGAGCATTCTGATGAAGTTCTAGCTTTTAATATTATATATGACTTACTACCAATGATTTCTCTTTTGTAATTTGTAGTCTGAGAAATGAATGCCCACTTAACTGCAAATCAATCAAAAGGCCTTTATCTGCAAGACAAAAATTTTATATATTTCATAACTTGCTATGAGAATATTACCTTTATCAAAGTGAGGTCCTTAAGAGAACTGTCCATCAAGCAGGACATGCCCTCTTCGCATAGCTACTGACAAGAATGGGGAACAGGAGCCTGAAGTGTTTCAGGAACAGCTTCTTCCCCCC
The DNA here is from genome assembly GCF_030028105.1 of Mobula birostris. Lineage (NCBI taxonomy): Eukaryota > Metazoa > Chordata > Chondrichthyes > Myliobatiformes > Myliobatidae > Mobula > Mobula birostris. The sequence goes on along the minus strand of NC_092375.1, from coordinate 29,558,243 downwards.
TGCCATCAGATTTCTGAAGGGACGATGAACCCATGGACACTACCTCACTATTTTCCCTCTTTTTCCACCACTTATTTAATTTAATTTTCTTTAATTACATATTATTTTCATTTATATTTTGTTATTATATATTGCAATGTACTGCTGTGCAAAACGACAAATTTCATGACATCTGCCAGTGATATCAAAGCTGTTTCTGATTCTGGAATGTTGATTGGCCATATGATTAATAAATGGCCCTTCAGGAATTCTATAGCTCTAAATCACTTTTGAATGTGATTGAAGAGAAAAGCAAATGAAGCATACTGATATGCAAGCATTATCATTAAGCAACACACTTAAAATACTGGAGGAACTCAGTAGGTCAGGCAGCATCCATGGGAATCTCTTTTCCCTGGAAGGAGAAATCAATATTCGTGCCATCAAGTTAGGGCTACGCAGACAGAATATAAGGTGTTGCTCGTCCGCCTTGAGTGTGGCCTCTTTGTGGCACATTTTACAACCACATATCATCTTTTCATCTTTGTTTTGCATTATTGCAGTGCAGGAGGTTCAGCAATGGTCGAAAGTGTGGCAGAACTTCCACTGACAAAGCAAATTACCTTCCCTCCCTCAACAGTTTTCCAGCTCCTACATGGTGGCAAGGAAATCTGTGAGCGGACTGCAAGAAAGCAACAAAGGCTTAAATTTTCACACTTATGATAAGAGCAACTCATCATAACATAAAAGCAACATTTAACATAAAAGATCCAATTGTTGCATTTTGGCTACTATTTCTGTAAAACAGAGAAGAAACCTGGAGGATATTTTATCACAGTGGTGGCTGTGATTACAGAAATGTAGAACTGAATTAACAAAAGGCTGATTAAGTGACATTGAGTAGGTGTACTGCCATTTGAAAAATCTGCGCATATTTTTTTGAAAGGATCCTGCAGCTTCAACTGTGTATAGAACCATGGGCAGTGCTTAATTAGTACCTGAGTTTTTTACTGCGTAGGATGCGCTGTTTGCTTTGACTTTTAGTTTGATGTGGTGGTGGTGTTTTTTTAACATTCCAGTCTCACTTTAGCCTTCTAGTTGTGTGGCACTTTATTTAGGTCTGTTCTCAGTAATAAAATGGCAGGAGTCATTAAAAAAAATCAAAAACAAAAAGAGGAAACATGAGGGTATAATATGTGGTTGGAAAGAGAAATGGCAACTTAATATCAGGTGCAATTTAGGAGACCAAGAAGAGTAAAGAGGACATAATGGAGAGTGGTATTGGACAAAATGGGGAGTTAGATGAGACTGGTGGTGTCCAGATGTTAGAGAAAGATGGCAGGAAGAGAAAGAGTAGCTTGTTGAGGAATGCTGATTCTTGTTATTTACAGATAATGGGCAAATGTTCCCTAGATTGGTGTATTTTTAAATGTTTGAATGAAGTGGAAATTAGTGAAGTATACATGAAGATATTAAAATTATAGGTATCACAGACAAGCACTGTAAAAGAATTAAGTAGCTAAAAGATGAAAATGTGTAAGGCAGGCAGTGAAGAGGAATGGGGAGGTAGGAGCCAGACAAACAAAACTTTGATGTTGGGGCTGGGGACAGCAGAAAAACTTTTGGCACTTGTTTAACCACCTAAACATTCAGTCCTTTCACCATGGAGTCTTATTTACAAAATGTACAGTAGTTGCTCACTAAGGCTTCTCCACCTGCACAACTAAAATATGTGACCAAGAAGGATAAGGATAAGGAGAGTTGATGCATGCAAACACTTAAAGATCCACACCAATTTGCTCATTATCTCACAGTAACGTAGTGGTTAGTGTAACGCTGTTATAGTGCCAGTGACCTGGCTTCAATTCTGCTACTGTCTGTAAAGTGTTTGTATGTTCACCCCATGACTGCATGGGTTTCTTTCTGGTGCTCTGGTTTTCTCCCACCTTCCAAAAACATCTGGGTTAGTAGGGTAATTGGTCACATGAGTGTAGTTGGACAGTGAGAGTTCATTAGGTCAGAAGGACCTCTTACCATACTGCATCTCTAAATAAACTGAAATTAAGTTAAGAAGTACCTTACCTTGAAAATAAGTCACTGTTACTGCTTCTAAATCCTAGAATTACTACCCAGAAATTACCAACCAGAATGTGGGAACACCAAAACTCTGCACGTGCCACCATGTTATAGGCAAGGGCAAGCTGGCATTGTCGGTAATGCCCAGTCCCCAATAAGTGAAGTAATTAAAATATATATAGAGACAGTAAGAGGGTAATCAAGTCAGAATATTCACTACTAATCACAGTCCATTTACCAATTGCTTTCAATTGTGCTTATTTAGATTTAGGCGAAAGATAGTGTCATTGGCTGAATTTTCATCAGCCAAGCAATGTCTTATAAATGATCATTTTGGGAATTTAGACCTTATCTTGTGAGGAAGGAGAGCAGAAATGAATCTGGCCTTCACTCTGAAGTGAATTAACTTGAAGGTGTAGTGAAAGAGTTTGTACCAGATCTTTGACTTCTGCTCATGTGATATATAAAGTTTGTCAGAAAGCTGAGGTAAAGTTGAATCACCTGGGAAGTATCACCACAGGAGCATGTATGATTCATATTTTTACCAAAATAGGCACAAACATAATATTTGATTAGCAAACTTACCTGCAATGCCTGCACTTCAGCTGTAGCTCAGCAGTAAACAGAAATTGTTGCTGAACACTTCATTCAGCCACGTTCCTCTGAGATGCCCCTGCATATAAAACATTAAACATTTTACCAATAAAAAAGTGGCCTGTTAATATTACAAGGAATTTAGGTTCCAAAAATGAAAAGGGATACATCCTTCAAAAAGCACTGTGGATTTCAAAAGTTGTTAGCAGTGGATTCCTGTGGTGACACTTTTCTCCCCCACTGGGTTGTTAGTTTATTTACATACAACTTAAAACAGGATGTTGCAGAATGAAATAACACAGCAAATTGCCAGTTGGTTAAGATTGTGTATGTGAGTTCTTGACCCGGACGTCACAATTTAAGACCATGGTATTCATTTTAGGAGCAAGTTATTTGAAGAATGTAATACTAAGGCTTTATAAGGCATTGGGTAGACTGCACTTGGAGTATTGTGGTAAATTTGTACCCCATATCTAAGAAAGGATGTGCTGGCATTGGAGATCGCCCAGAGCCGTTTTGCATGAATGATCCTGGGAATGAAAGGGTTTACAGATGCGGAACAAATGAAGGCTCTGGACCTGTACTCGCTGGAGTTTAGAAGAATAAGGGGGGATCTCATTGAAACTACAACGTTGACTCAGGCCTAGGGGGCCAGCGTCGGGCACGATGACGGACTCTCCACTTCTCCCTCTCCCTCATCAGTGTGTTCAGTTCATCTACATTAGCCGCGCTGCTGTCTTCTAGGAGCGTGTTGACCATAGTCTTGAGAGGGCGCCCAGGGTTCATCCTCCCGTGCTTGGGCTCCCATATGATGACTAGGCTGACGAGTAGTTCGGGATGGCATAGACAGTGCCCCGCTAGTTGCAGTCTTCTCACCTCGATTTTAGTGGTGAGCACCGGTAGGTCATCATGGAGTTCGACGTTCGTCATGTGCTGTTGCCAACCAACCATCTAGAGACTTTCGCATCGTCTTGGTGAGTGTCCACGTCTCACAAACGTACATGAGAATGGACTCTATGACTGCTATGAAAATCCTCTTTTTAAGCCCTCTGCTCAGGTTCAACTTCCAGATTTCCTTCATGTCATTCATAGCCCTCCACACCAGCGCCTTCCGTATCTTTATGTCCTTCTCCAAACTCATCATTCTTGACCCGAGGTACTTGTAGTCAAAGACTTTCTTAATGGTATCATTCTCTACGGTCTTGAGAGTACCTTCGTCGCAGTTAAACACCATGTACTCTGTCTTTTTAGCGTTTAGGTGAAGTCCAACTTTATTGTACTCAATTTCCACTTTTGTCAGTAGCTGCTGTGTTTCCTCCATTTGGTCAGAGAGCAGGACTATGTCATCTGCAAAATCGAGATCTGTGAGCGTAACTGGTCTGACCCTTTTGGTTTGTCCTGGTTTTATGGTAAAACCAAGCTTGTCATGATCTTTGGTAGCTTGACGCAGAGCGTAATCAAGGACGATTATAAAGATGTAGGGTGCCAGAGTGTCTCCTTGCAGCACACCAGCTAGGAGCTCGAACACTGCTGTTTCTCCATCTGGTGATTCAACTTTCGCCATGGTTTTGGTATAGCCGGACTCTATTGCTCTCAGTAGATGGTCTGGCAATCCGTAAGCTTTCAGGATCTTCAGCATTTTACCTCGGTGAATGCAGTCAAAAGCATTGCAAAAATCAATGTAAGTAAGCACGGCTGGTAGGTTGTTCTTCTTGACTTCCTCGATGATCCTACGGAGACCAAGTATTTGCATTACTGTTGTCCGCTTCTGCCGAAAACCATTCTGATTGAATCTTAGCTTAGGGTCAATGGCGGTGCGAATCCTGTTCAAGATCATCCGATTGTATAGCTTTGCTAAGATGCAGGTCAAGCTGATACCATGGCAGTTATCTGTCTTTGTGAGGGATCCAGACTTGGGGACTGGGATAAGGAAACATACAGTATCAAATATTGTCTAAATAGGTTGGACATGGAAAGGATGTTTCCTTTTGTAGATGAGTCTAGGATCAGAGGACACAGATTTAAAACAGAATGATATACCTTTAGAACAGAGACAAGGAGGAATTCCTTTAGCCAAATGTTGGTGAATCTCTGGAATTCATTGCCACAGATGCTGTGGAGGCCAAGTTGTTGGGTATATTTAAAGCAGAAATTCATGGGTTCTTGATTGGTAAGGGTGCCAAAGGTTATTGTGAGAAGAGAAGAGAATTGGAGAATGGTGGAGCAGACCTTGGGCTGAATGGCCTAATTCTGCTTCTATGTCTTATGGTCTTATGGCCTAAAAGACCCAATGATAAAAAGCTTAGCAGATCACTGACACTGCCCAGTTTGCACATGTGTTTGGGCCACTTATACTGGTCAGAGCCTCTATAAGTTTAGTGACTCTTGTGTCTGCCTAAAATGAACACATGCCACATTTTGATATTGAAATAAGTCTCCTGCTCCCACTTAGTATATCATAGCTAATCAGTTTCATTCAGTTGGACTGATCACAAAATGACCATGGAGCTCTGGCAACCAGCTCTTTCTCACCTCTTCCCAATGTACAGTACGTACGACCCTTGGCCTGGGTCAAGGCTCCAACAGGTGGAGACCTTTAGCATAGTGACTGCCAGTTTATTATGATAGGACATTTGGATCAGTTTATTTCAGTCGTGAGTTCATTTCAGCTTTAAAGCCCATCAAATTTCTGTTAGGAGTGTGTCTGGTGAGGTGGGATAACAAATTTTAGGTCTTTTTGTCACTTCCTGTGCTCACAAAAGAAATACAACTGAAGTTTCTATCAGACTCCCTTTTAAGTGGTAAACAACTTGCTCACTTGACGTGAAGTAAAATAATTGCCAATACTGTGAGCTCACTGTACAGTGCAATAACACAGGAAGGAAATACATGTCAACATAGTACTGTTCCAATACTGTATGCAGTAAGTCTCACAATAGCACCATCCATTTCCATGCTATTGAAAACCTTGGAGCAATGCCTCCATACTTCTGTTCCATTCATAATGTTAAGAATGGATTTCCTGCAGGAATGTGGAGCAAACCACCCCACTTTAAAATATAAACAGTTACATTTAGCCTGTATGTGAAGAGGAACCATTATACTCAAAACAGAGTGATGAATAACTCATCCACTGCGTCATTATGGTTTAGAACGTGAAGCTCTTTTGAGATTCTAATGATATCACCGATATTTTAAGGAAAGACACTATTCACAAAGTCTCGCTGTATGCTGATGATCTGCTGCTATTTATTTCTAATGTTGAGACTTCGTTACCCATGCGCTTTCTTCACTCTCCTGTTTTAGCCAGTTCTCAAGTTATAAATTAAACCTACATAAAAGTGAACTTTTCCCTTTGAATAATTTGATACCAACAAATTCTAATCTTCTGTTTAAAACTGTAAGAAACCAATTTACCTACTTAGGTGTAACAATCACTAAAATCTATAAACGTCTATTTGAAGAAAATATTCATACCGTGTTAAATCACGTAAAAAGGATACTTTCAAATTGGTCACCTCTTTTGTTGTCGTTGATTGGCCAAATTAACTCTACCAAAAAGAATATATTACCTAAATTTATATATCTTTTTCAGGCATTACCTGTTTTTATTCCTAAATTTTTTTTGATTCTCTTGACTCTATTGTATCTTCTTATATATGGAAGAATAAGCGTTCTAGATTAAATAAAATTCATCCTCAGAAAGATAAAAAGAATGGAGGATTAGCCTTACCAAACTTCAGATTTTATTTTTGGGCAGTTCATATAAGAAATCTTACATTTTGGTTATATTACATTAATCGTGAGCATTGCCCAATGTGGGTTTTTTTAGAAGCTAACTCTGTTATTAAATTTTCTATTATTTCTCTTCTTGGATCCTCATTTCCTTTGTCTCTGAGTAAGTTAACTGATAATCTGGTAGTTAAACACACTGTGAGAATTTGGATGCAATTCCGAAAATACTTTGGCTTATTGAGATTTTCTCTTTCGAGTCCCATTTTTTCTAATTATTTTTTGAAACCGTCTATGGTTGATGTGGCTTTTAAAGAATGGGATAGATTAGGTGTTAAATGCTTTCAGAACTTGTTTGTAGAGAGAAGTCTCTTTTCGTTTGAACAACTGTCAACTAAGTATAGTTTACCCAAAACTCATTTTTTCGATATCTACAAATAAGAGATTTTTTACAGTCTCAAATAAGTACATTTCCTAAAAGTCCTGATAAGAATCTACTAGATGTATTTTTTAATTTGAAACCTTTTTATAATGGATCTATATCTAATATTTATAATATGCTGTTGGGAATGAGTAGTGTTCCTTTAGATAAAATTAAAAAACTTTGGGAACAAGATTTACAGACTTCAATTTCTGAGGAAATTTGCAATCAAATTTTTAAATTGGTTAACACTTCATTGTTATGTGCTCACCACTCTCCCCTACAATTTAAAGTGGTCCATAGGGCCCATATGACCAAGGATAAGTTGTCTCGTTTTTACTTAGATATATCTCTGTATTGTGATAAATGTAATAATGGAAAAGCTTCACTCATTCATATATTTTACTTTATACTTTATTGTCGCCAAACAATTGATACTAGAGCGTATAGTCATCACAGCGATATTTGATTCTGCTCTTCATGCTCCCTGGAGTATAAATCGATAGTAAATATTAAAAATTGAAATTATAAATCATAAATAGAAAACAGAAAAGGGAAAGAAAGTTATTGCAAAAAAAAACCGAGAGGCAGGTCCAGATATTTGGAGGGTACGGCCCAGATCCGGGTCAGGATCCGTTCAGCAATCTTATCACAGTTGGAAGGAAGCTGTTTCCAAATCTGGTCGTATGAGTCTTCAAGCTCTTCAGCCTTCTCCCGGAGGGAAGAGGAATGAAAAGTGTTTTGGCTGGGTGGGTCGTGTCCTTGATTATATCCTGGCAGCACTGCTCCGACAGTGTGCAGTGTAAAGTGTTTTGGACATGTCCGAGTCTTGGAAAATATTGGAAAGAAGTATTTCAAACTTTCTCGATACTTTTCAAAGTAAACTTTAAGCCTAATCCTTTGACCGCTTTATTTGGTGTTGTTGGAGGAAAGGATATTACTTTGGAGTTGTCTGACTTGCACATTTCGGCTTTTATGTCAAAAATGAAGGACGCTCTTGCTTAAATGGAAAGATGCGGCCTCTCCTATTCCTATTCACGCCCAATGGTTACGTGATGTGATGTCGTGTTTAAATTTAGAGAAGATTCAATGTTCAATTTCTGAATCTAGCCAAGACTTTCAAACATTGTGGGGACCTTTTTTGAATTATTTTCAAAACCTTTGATTTGCTGTTAAAGCACAGATGATGACTAATTTTTTTTTCCTTTTTTTCTTTACTCATCAGCTTTGGTCTTGGTAGTGGGTTAGATTTTTTTTAAATAATAAAATTACTATATTTCAATGTTATGAATTAATTAATCTGTATGAATATAGGGTAAGGAGTCTTTATATGCAATTTAGTATAATGTATTGATATATATTTTTCCCATACTCTGTATTCTTATATGTAAAATTAATACAAATAATAAAAATATTGGAAAGACCGTGAACTCCTTCAAAAATCTGAGCAGTCTGTTTATTGACACAGATTTGCATACTGGACAGTCCAGAGTTAATTTGTTCATTTCTCAAAGAAATAAAAGTTAAGCTGGAAAAATTGGCCTGTGAGTTTACTTGCAATACTGAACTTAAGTATTCAATAATATAAAATTATATAGTTTAGATTTATTTTTATCTGTATTTTATAGGGAACAGAAAATGTATTGGACCCAAGAGTAATTGAAAACTTAATTCAAAAGTATGAAACGTGAAGCCAAACAGCATGTTGGATATTATTATCAACATAAGATGGAAAAAGTCTTTTATATAAAGTTAAGGCTATATCCCATGTCCCTTTAATTTTCATAACTAGCACAATAGGATATAGGCTTAACTTTATTTACATTTTAACTTTTCTATTCCATCTCATGTTGATTATAAAGTCCAACATGCTTTCAATTTCACATTCCATATTTTCAGATTCAGTTAAAATACAAAGATATGCAAAAATATTTTATTTTTATGACACCTTTAGGATGGTAACATATCATATGTTCTTTAGATGAGTAACCAAGCTAAGCGTCAAGACTTATTTTTAAAGGGGTGGACTTTAAGGGGTTTCTTATATAGCAGGGAAGAGTGATGGAGAGGTAGAATGATTTAGGGCAGAGACACCAGAGCTCAGAGCACTATTTGAGCAAGAATTAAAGTTGAAGTGGCTTAAGAAGTCAGCAAAATAGGGCCACAAAGATCGGCAAAGTTCCTGTTTAGGAGCATAGCTTTAATGTAACATTTCAATTTTATCCCAAAAGATTCTGTCAGGTGACATTCATTGCAAGTAGAAATTTGAATGCAACATTGACTTCATTTCCTGTTTGTGCTGAATTTCGTATATCATTAAGTATTTTGTACATTATAATTTCTGTTGTTCTTATATGAATGAGGATTTACGCAAAAACATTAACTGCGGCAGGAAGAATAGAGCAAATAAGACATTAAGCTCAATAAAACATTTTCTCATTGTTTATCATTTTCATGTTGATCAGGGTTTTGCAATTTCTTTTGAATAACCAAGACTAGCATTTCCATAGCCATTTGTGCTGAAATCAGCCAACTCTTAAAGAAACAAGGATTTGAATGTGAGACCATCATAATAAGAATATGTTGATATTGAAGAGGTAGTATATTTTCTCAATGAGTCAGTAACAACATTTTGTTACTGCAAATGGCTCCAATTTGACTTGCATTTCATGGTGCTATAAATTGTCATATACTTTAAAAAATCCCCCTGAGACCCTTCACAGCAGCTGTAGTGACTTAACAATTGGTGTAAGTTTGTTTATTTACTAAGATATAGGCATCCATTAGTCTCGAGAGACCATGGATTTGCACCTTGGAAGATTTCCAGGGTGTAGGCCTGGGCAAAGTTGTATGGAAGAGCGGCAGTTGCCCATGCTGCAAGTCTCCCCTCTCCATGCCACCGGTGTTGTCCAAGGGAAGGGCACTAGGGCCGATACAGCTTGGCACCGGTGTCGTCGCAGAGCAATGTGTGGTTAAGTGACTTGCTCAAGGACACAACACGCTACCTCAGCTGAGGCGCAAACTAGCGACCTTCAGATCACTAGACCGATGCCTTAACCACTTGGCCATGCACCAACACATTGAGATACAGCATGGAATAAGCCCTTCTGGCCTTTCAAGCTGCAGTGTCTGGTAATCCCCGATTTAATCCTAACCTAATCACGGGACAATTTACAACGACCAATTAACCTACCAACCAGTATGCCTTTGGACTGTAGGAGGAAACCAGAGCACCCAGAGGAAACACATGTAGTCACAGGGAGAACGTACAAACTCCTTACAGGCAGCAGCAGGAATTGGACCCAGGTTGCTACTACCATAAAGCGTTGTGCTAACCACTACAGTGTCTTCACATGCAATCCCAATCTGTCCTTTTCTGATATCCAATCATATATGCAAAAGGAAATATGACTGATACAATAGAATGTATATAATACATATGTATAATGAATAGCCTGTTGCTTCTGTACTCAGTTATAATGGACCAGCTTTATAGAGCTGACTTAAACTACCTCTACAATTTAGTGACTTATTTCATTAATCTTGGTATGTATATTGTTCAGTTATAGACTCTTGTTACCAAATGATGCATCTGCAGAGTGACATTTATGTATATGAGAGGATTATTGCCTAGTAAATTATCACGCACCAATGTTAATCAGCTTTGTTCACAAAGGAATAACAATTCGAACGAGTGACATTGTGATGTTTTTGCAATACTAATGATGCCTGATGGAAATCCTATTTTAAAACTTCCTGTTTAAATTTGGGACTAAGGCACAGGGCATAAACACTTTGACTGCCCACTTGTCTGAGTCACTGCCTGAGTTAGTGGTGGAGGCAGATACACTAGTGAAGTTTAAGAGACTACTAGACAGGTATTTGGAGGAATTTAAGGTGGGGGCTTATATGGGAGGCAGGGTCTGAGGGTCGACACAACATTGTGGGCCGAAGGGCCTGTACTGTGCTGTACTATTCTATGTTCTATGTAGTCACCAACATACTATTGGTTAAGTGGCATATGACAGGTACTAACGTCTTGTCACCAAAGATGTGCCCAAAGAATTTAGTTACATCGTACCATTAAGAAGAAGGGAAAAATAAACTGGTTTAACTAACTGAATGTACTTGAACATAGAACATGGAACATTATAGCACAATACAGACCTTTTGGCCAATAATGTTGTACTGAACTTTCAACCTATCCTAAGATCAATCTAACCCTTCCCTCTACAAACAAGAGAAAATCTGCAGATGCTGGAAAGCTGAGCAACACACACAAAATACCGGAAGAACTCAGTAGGCCAGGTGATATGAAAAATCCCAACACCAAGTTCATCTTTCCCTTCCCCCCACCCCACCACCTTCTGCTTTCTGCAAGGATCGCTCCCTATGCAACTCCCTTGTCTATTTGTCCCTCCTCACTAATCTTCCTCCTGGCACTTATCCTTGAAAGCAGAACAAGGGCTACACCTGCCCCTACACTTCCTCCCTCACTACTCTTCAGAGACTTAAACAGTCCTTCCAGGTGAGGCAACACTTCACCTATGAGTCTGTTGGGGTCACGTACTGTGTTTGGTGCTCCAGGTGTGGCCTCCTGTGTATCGGTAAGACACAACGTAGACTGGGAAACCGCTTCGCTGAGCACCTACGTTCCATCCACTAGTAAAAGTGGGATCTCCCAGTGGCCACCCATTCCCATTTTGATATGTTCCACTGTCATGATGAGGCTGCACTTAGGTTGGAGGAACAACACCTCATATTCCATTTGGGTGGCCTCCAACCTGGAGGAATGAACATTAATTTCTCTAACTTCCGGTAATGCCCCTCACCATTTCCCATCCCCTTTTTCCTCTCTCACCTTATCTCCTTGCCCGCCCATCACCTCCCCCCTTTTCTTTCTTCCGTGGCCTTCTGCCTCTCTCACCCCTCGCCCCCCATCTTTTAAATCTACTCCTCAGCTTTTTTTTCCAGTCCTGCCGAAGGGTTTCGACTCTACTCCTTTCCATAGATGCTGCCTGATCCGCTGAGTTCCTCTGGCATTTTGTGTGTGTTGCTGTACCCCTTCCCTCCTTCATAGTCTTTAATTTTTCTATCATCCATGTGCTTATCTAAGAGTTTCTTAAATACCCTAATGTATCTGCCTCTGCCATCAACCCTGGCAGACCATTCCATGTACTCACTGTACTCTGTGTTAAAAAGTCCTACCTCTGACTCCCCTTTCATACTTTTCTCCACTCACCTTAAAGTTATGCTCCCTTCTATTAGCCATTTCCACCCTGAGAAAAAGTGTCTGGCTTTCCACTCGATCCATACCTCTTGCCATCTCACACACCTCTACCAAGTCACCCCTCTTTTGAATGCATCAAAAAACATTTCAAAGTACCAACAAGGTTTGGCCTGTATGTTCCTATTTTGGACAAGTAGGAGCTTCAGTGATGGTAAAAATATGAATTTTATGTAAGGAACACAATGGGAAGGAAGGTCTAGGGTAACGTACTTTCGGCATCACTGTGAACGGCAACAGCTGAAGGAAGTGAGCTGAGTGTGAAGCCAATCACAAAGCCTTTCCCTGGGGAGCAGAGCAATCTGATCTCTTTATTCGTCTTTGGAATGCTTTCCGCTCCTTCCTGCTTCTCTCCACCCATCCCCTCCCCACTTTTAGATTTCTCCTTCCCTGCAGCACACAGAAAATAACACCACCTGGCCCCGTGTCAGCTGCTGCGTTCAGCTTTGTGCTCAGAGTCTCCTGAGTATTAAAGCTGATGTAAAGCTATTTCTTTCTCCTATATCCTGGAGGGTTTTTATGCTGTCGTGTTAGAAAAATAACCCTCAGCTGCACTGTTATTTGTGTTTGCACTTAAGATTCAATACTTTTGGGGAAGATAAAATGTTCACTAAATTCTTATTTTTTATATTGAGAGTAAGTATTCATGACATCCTAATGATATAACACACTGAAAACACAACAACACATTTCCATAGGATTTCCTTGACACACTGAGTTACACAAAAAGTCTTCGTGTAACGATCAGCAACTGCCTTATTCATTAAGACGGCGTGCTTTTAAGCATTGTGCGTAACCAGCCATATGCTGAGATCAGCGGCTCAGTTACCACGACAACACTGCATCTACCTACGCCACCTCAGGGCTCACAATGAGCGGCAGGCAGGTAGTGTTTTGCCACCTAACGTGTTGTGTCTGTTGCTGGCAGGACAGAGAGGCAGCAGGAGATCCCCCATCTGTGCTCAATCACTCCTTGGCTTGGTTTACCGCTTTCTGTGATCAGGATAACGGGCAAAATAGCTGTTTTACCAATAAAGCCCAGAGTACCAATTTATCATCAACCTTTCCAACTGCCAAAACTTATAGCAACACGCACAAAATGCTGGAGGAACTCAGCAAGTCTGGCAGCATCCACAGAAATTAATAAGCAGTCGTCATTTTGGCCCAAGACCCTTTTTCAGGACTGGAATGGAAGGGGAAAGACAGCAGAATAAAAAGGTGGGGTTGGGGAAGAAGGCGAGCTAGAAGGTAATAGGTGAAGCCAGTTGGGTGGGAAAGGTAAAGGGCTGGAGAAGAAGGAATCTCTTAGGAGAGGAAAGTGGGCCATAGGAGAAAGGGAAGGAGGAGTGTACCAAGGGGAAGGTGATAGGCAAGTGAGGAAAGGTAAAAGGCCAGAGTGGGGAATAGAGGAGAGGGGAGGGAGAGGGAAAAAAAAATTACCAGAACGAGAAATCAATGATCAATCCATCAGGTTTGAGGTAAATCTATGAGGGTTATTGTTCCCCACAGCATCATTGCACTCATGCTGTTGGGTTAGACACTCCCACGTTTATCTCCGTTCCTTAAAATAATTTTCCCATTTTCTTTTTGATCTACTAAATGTTTTGCTTGAATTCCTGTTGAATTGTGCTCATTGCTGCAGAGCATAGTCAAGTCCAACTTCAACTTGCATCGAGCGTTTGCACAGAGCAGGGGTCTGCCTGCCCACTTGTCAGCCTTTTAATCCCTGTCACTGATGTCTACTGTGAATAGGGTGTCTATGAACACCACCGGAAGCAGAAGTTGTCATTGGAAGTAAATGCGATATGCCTTGGAGGAATGGAGTTCAGAGATGCATGCTTTGTTGACAGTAGGTTACAAGGCCTCACGTTACACCTGAACCTGGTTCTCCCGATGAGTACTGAGGCGAACTCGGAGAGTGGCTTTGACTCCATGGGAGATGTTGTCTCCATGTCAATCACTTTATGCACACACACAGATAGCTGGGACAAGCTGCTCAATTTACAAGTCAGCGCACTCTCCAACCAAGCTCTCTCTTATGCTCACACTCATTCCCCATATGAAGGTCTCCAACACCACTCTGCCTTCAGCACTAGTAAAGAGTAAACAAGTATTGCATCACATGGGTTAAGAAACAAAATTAGCAGACAGACAAAGATGTTTCTTAAGTATTTTGTTATCCTTTAGTTACAGATGGAACTGATTTGTGGGATATGTTTGCTTCCTGTTGTGACTTTTTCTTGGCTTTTATATTTGCAGAGAAGTGAGAACAACCGGTTAAGGTTGAACTAAAGGAAGGCAATTAGCAATGACTGCAGTGATAAGTACTGCGGGGGTGTGGTTGTATTAAAGCTGGGTGGGAGACTGCTGTGAGCTGCTTTTGGATGCAGTACAGTTAAAGCACTTTGCCAACCTGAGTACTGATGCTGGATACCATTTCTGCTTTTGCTCGCTTCCCGATCACCCTCCTCCTGTCCCGTACTCTCGGTGACTGACTCAGTTCAAAGCTTGGGCCTTCACGATGGTAAAGTCATTCAGAATGTAGCAGATGAAGATAAATCTGGGCACTCTGTCATTTAGCCAAGGAAGCCCAGGCAGCAGAAGTGTTGTGTGAAGTTTCTTGGAGTTTTGGCTGAGAATCATCTCTCCAGGTTCCTAGCAGAAAGCATGCGGCACCTATGCCATATTTATTTAAGCAGAGAAAAGAAAAAAAGATTTGGTTGTGGATTCAAAGAAACATCCTTAAAATAAAACAGAGAACTTAGTTATTACACACATCCCTTACCTTCTGGACAATCGCAAAGCAAAGACTGCGAAAAGCACCAGGATATTAAAATGAATAATTCACTGAATAGATGTAATTGCAGTCTTTTCTTTAACAGCGCTGTTCACACTTCAGTCTGCCAGGCACTGTATATTTATTTTAAACCAAGGCTAGACTTTCATTGATGCTGTGCTCCCTGTAATTGTGATTCACGCTGAGGTTCTTCCCTGGCAAGGCCAGTAAAGGCAGTCCTAAGTCAGGCTGCCGTGACATAAAGTGAATGACATGGTGCTGTAACCTCTGGTGACCCATGTCAAGTGGTACTTTATTCCATGCATTCCTGGAGATGCCGTTTCATTTTGTTCCGGTGACAGGTACGCTGAGTGCTCAGAATTCCTCTTTAGACTGTCAATTCAACTTTTACATTCTGGGGTGTTTAGAATTTCTCCTAAGCTCACTAGCAAAGCTTCAGAGCAGAACTATCCGAATAATTCAAGGAAAGTAATTAGAGTCATAGAAAGCTATAGCACAGAAACAGGCCCCTTGGCCCGTCCAGTCTGTACCAAGCCTAGTCCCATCAGTCTGCACATGCACCACAGTCCTCATGCATCCATGTACAATATCCAAATTTCTCTTAAACATTGAAATCAAAATCGCATCCTCCGCTTGTGCTGGCAGCTCATTCCACACTCTCACCACCATCTGAGTGAAAAGATTCTCCTCATGCTCCCCTCAAACACTTAAACTTCCACACTTAACCAATGACCTAGAGTTGTTGTCTCACCCAACCTCAGTGGAAAAAGCCTGTTTGCACTTACCGTATCTCTACCCCTCATAATTCTGTATACCTCTATCAAATCTCCCCACAATCTTCTATGTTCCAGGGATTAAAGTTCTAACCTATTCAATCTTTCCTTATAACTCAGGTCCTCCAGTCATGGCAACATCCTTGTAAAATTTCCCACAGGGTCTGAGGGAACACCTTGCCAGTCCCTGGGAATTTATCCATACTGATTTGCCTCAAGACAGCAAACCGATCCTCCTCTGTAATCTGTATAAGGTCTTAAGGAAACTTTCCTAAACACATTAGACAAACTCTGTCCCATCTTGTCCTTCTACAGTATGGGGATAAAAATTTCCTGATGGCAATTGAATTAAAACATTATCTGTAAAGGTGATTCAAAAAATGCAAGGCAGCTAGATTCAATTAAACAATTCCACTTGTAAGCCAAAGTGAATCTCCTGGGCACACACCCTGCATTTTCTTCACAGTCACACTAACAATTTGTAATGCTCAACAACCTCGGTATTCTGGCATCGTAGGTGTTTCACAAAGTGGGCCATGAACTTCTTGCTCATTCAGAGAGAGCAGGACGGGTTTGGAAGTCTGAAAAGGTGATAAAACATACACATTTGACCAGCATTGGATTACATACTTAAAGGCTCACAGAGTTATACAGAACAGAAAAAGGCCTTTGGCTCAACTCATCCATGCCGACCAAGATGAATATCTGAGCTAGTCCCATTAGCCTATCATCATGTTCTAATCATAGATCTAGTGCTGGAATATTAGATTAGATTGGGTAGCTCATTGTTGAGCAGCATAGACATGACAAGCCATTAGATTTTCTCTTTCATTATCACTCTAGGAGGATTTGCTTTCAGGTCAGCCAGGTCTTGAGCAACATTTTCACATTTTCAATTTTTGTTTTGGGCTACCAACCAAATGGATTCTGAGCAAAACAGAACAATAAACTAGGCAAATCTCCACAGATATTTCAGGACCTTTTAATTGGAGTTTTATCATTAAAACCTTTGTTCTACTGAGATGTTAATAAAAATGAACTTGTTTTCCAGAAGACCCAATGTGGTGAAATTCAAGTCAAGTAATGAATATAACACACAGGAAGAAATCCACTAGGATTTCATTGTGTTAATAATGGCTGCAGTATATGATCTGAAAAATTTGCTTCTCTCAACTCCAGTAGAAATTAATTTTTGAAGAATATAATGACAACCACCACCAGATAATGAAATTGGAGCAAATCCCAGGATTTAGTGCTCGTAAGAACAATAGGACCTGGACCACCCCAGCTACCACACTTTATACATCATCCCATAAGGCCATTAAATTTAAATATGACATCATAATAGTGCATTGACTTAGAACACACTGCCACACAGAAACAAGCCATTGGGCCCATCTAGTTCATGCTGAACTGTTGTTTTGCCTAGTCCTATTGGTCTGCAACTGGACTATGACCCTCCAGACCCCTTCCATCAATGTACCTACCCAAATTTCTCTTAAATGTTGAAATGAGCTACCACTGGCAGCTCATTCCACACTCTCACCACCCTCTGAGTGAAGGAGTTCTGTCTGTCTGTCTGTATCTTGTTTTACGGCGGTTGGCATCCAGCTTAATGGTGCATTACTGCCACCCTCTGCTCCAGAATGTGCACTAGACATACATTCTAAATCCCTTCACCTAATCGCGCGCGCGCACACACACACACACACACACACACACACACACACACACAGAGTGAAGGAGTTCCCCCTCATGTTCCCTTTAAACATTTTACCTTTCACTTTTAACCCCTGACCTCTAATTATCATCTCACTCAACCTCAGTGGAAAAAGCCTATTTATGCTACCCTATCTATACCCCTGATAATTTTATGTACCTTTATCAAATTCCCCTTCATTTTCCTACATTCTAGGGAATGAAGCCCTAACCTGTTTAATCTTTCCCTGTGACTCAGTTCCTCAAGTCCCAGCAATATTCTTGTAAATTTTCTCTGCCTAAATTATCAAGCCTTCTTTAGCCTTAGCATTCTCCTATATCATGCCTTTTCCTTCAGCAGCAAACCGCAAAGAATTGTTTTGCCAGTGATAGATGACCTATATTTTATTGCAAGATTTAAATGCTCTGGTGTATGAGTAAATGGAAGCTATTTTTCTTTTCCCGTCAGCCTGCAAGCCTGGATTTTACAAAGCTTTTGCTGGAAATGTTAAGTGTGCCAAGTGCCCTCCTCACAGCCACGCTCAAGAGGCAGGGTCTGTGCGCTGCAGCTGCGACAGGAACTACTTCAGGGCGGACAAGGATCCCATCTCAATGGCTTGCACTCGTGAGTACTCCTCTCCCACTTGGTCTTTGTGCCCATCCCAACGCTCTCTGGCTGTGACAGGAAAAGTGTTCTGTTTCACAACTATCACAGCCTTATAATAGCATTGAAATCAATACCACTGGCATTGTGTTTTGCAGATGAGAGATGATTTCAGCAGTATTTTGATCATTAGAATTAAGAATCTTATTACGGAGCTATGGATCTTTAGGATCTATAATCAAGTCTGCACATAAATCTTTGGTGATCATTACTGCTGTGGGCAGTAAAGGAAATAATTATTTTAATATCAATGTTTTTTTTCATGCATATTGCTTTCTTTTCTTTTTAAATCTTTTTATTGAATAAGTATACAAAGGGTAAACCATAAAGGCACTAATACACTGTTAGAAATTACAGAAGATATTAATACAGAAGAAAAAATTGATACGAACAGTGCAATTTAAACAAAAAATAATATGGTAACATAATAGTATACTAATTTTTATATATATATATCAATAGAGAAAAGGAAAAAAAACCCAAAAAAAAACCCAAAAAAACCCCACCGTGAAACTAAACTAGAAGCAAAGCAAAGCAATAGGCTAACTTGGAAACAGGTAGAGTCAAAGAACTTAAAATCACGTCCTCAAAGCCGACCTCCATTAAAACCAGTTTAAAAAAAACCAAGAAGGGAATATAAATATGGAACAAAAGAGAAAAAAAAATTACATTAAATGAAAATATTGAATAAAAGATTTCCAGGTCTGTTCAAATTTAAGTGAGGAATCATAAAGATTACTTCTAATTTTCTCCAAATTTAAGCATAATATCGTCTGAGAAAACCAAAGAAAGGTAGTTGGAGCATTAGGCTCTTTCCAATGTTGTAAGATACATCTTTTCGCCATTAAAGTAAGAAATGCAATCAATCTACGGGCTGAAGGGGAGAGATTACTGGAAATTTTAGGTAATCCAAAGATAGCAGTAATAGGATGAGGAGAGATATCTATATTCAATACCTTTGAGATAATATTAAAAATGTCTCTCCAAAAAGTTTCCAGAGTAGGACAAGACCAAAACATATGAGTTAAAGAGGCTATCTGCCCCGGACATCTATCACAAAAAGGATTAATATGAGAATAAAAACGAGCTAATTTATCTTTGGACATATGTGCTCTATGAACAACTTTAAATTGAATTAGGGAATGTTTAGCACAGATAGAGGAAGTATTGACTAATTGTAAAATCTGCCCCCAGTCATCCAATGCATATTGCTAAAGTTACTTTAAAAACATGAATATGGAGGATTCTGGTTAATTGCTTAATTGGGGCAGCCCCTTATTTGGGACAACTCTTAAAGAACAAAGACTAATCGAACAAGTAACTGGGATTCCCTTTGTTTATTTGGGGCACTATTCAACTTAATTGAGACAGGAGACTGGTGCTGAACAGTTTCTAACTAGTTTCATTCTTGTGCGCTTGTGAGCACTATGCTGTGGTTAGAGTGAACAGTTTAAATAGCATCATCTGCGTGCTTGTGTTCAACAAGCAGTGATTTTATCACTGATAGTTGGCAAAAAATAAACAGTAAGACAATACAGGACTGATCTGCTCACTGCGGTTTCAAGGATTGAGACTTGGAGGTGCCAGACACAGCCAGTTACGTTCAATGAGGAACTTGAAGGTAACAACAATCATCTTGAATGTTACAATGAAAATGAAGATTTGAATGATGCATTCGTTGAAGATGTCCATTTTTCACACTAAGTGTGCACTGGATTTTTTCATTTGAAGTCAATCAAAAGAACATTGCAGCATGCATTGATTGAATTAATTTCTCCGTCAATAACTATTAGCAACTAATCCATAATTTTATAGTACTGTACTAGTATTGATAGCATTCCAATTGTTCTGTATTTCATCTAAATACATAATCTGTTATGCAGTTAAATGGTAATTTGCTTTTTTTTAAATACCTTTCAAACTATTTCCATGAAACTTAGCCGCTTAATTGGGCCAAAATGTACTGGTCCCGATGTGTCCCAATTAACGAGAATCCACTGTGCTTACAACAAGGAGCACAAACGTTTACCCTCCTAAGCTGGCCCATTGTTAGAAAGATGCAAAGATAGTTCCATTGACAATTTCCTTCAAGAAACCTAAAGTGAGAAATTCTTCATTGTAAACCAGCATATTACACTGGTACAGCAAGAGCGAAAGACTGGAGGCAATGTGTATTTCTATCCACCGTCCCTCAGTCACATTCAATTGTATACGAGGCTCAAGGAATCACGTGTGTAGTAGAATAAGCTTACACACACTGACACTCCGACAGGCCGACAGAAGAAATCGAGTATGCTGTGGAACGTGGGGAGGAAGAGAGCTACAGGTGGACATCAAAAGAGTGTAAGGCTGGAGGACAGACTTCAAGGGAAGGGGCATCAGGAATTGAGAGTGCAGTTGCATGCTTTGGACTGGAGTTCAGACAAACGATTGCACGATGGGGAGGGTGGGATATGTCAGGTGAGGAGCAGTGGAGTATGAACTGGGCACAGACTCAGCTGAGGCTTGGCCCAGAAACACAATGGAATACTGATGGAAAAGCAGACCTGTGATAGCGTTGTGTCCTGCAGGGGAGAGTTGGCCAGATATCTGAACTGTGTGACAGCTCCAGGGAGCTCTGAGTGACCCGAACAGTGGTATAGGAATGGAAGAGGGCCAGCCAGCCTGAAGGTCGAGAGCTTTGGCTGCACAGTGCAAACAACCTAAGACTGAAGCAGGTCACAATGTATGTAATCAAGGATGCAATGGTGAGACTTTTTAAGGCATTGGTCTGACTGCACTTGAAGAATTGTGAACAGTTTTGAGCCCCTTATCTAAGAAAGGATGTGCTGGCATTATAAATGACGTGGTTAACGTATGAGAGTGTTTGATAGCTCTTGGCCTGTATTTGCTGCTGTTTAGAAGAATGAGAGGGGATCTCATTGAAAACAATCAAATATTAAAAGGCCTAGGCAGAGTCAACGTGGAGAAGATGTTTCCTATGGTGGGCGAATTTAGGATCTGAGGGCACAGCCTCAGAATAGAAGGATAAAAAACACAAAATAATCTGCAGATGCTGGGGTCAAAGCAACACTCACAACGCGCTGGAGGAACTCAGCAGGTCGGGCAGTATCTGTGGAAAAGATCGGTCGACGTTTCGGGCCGGAACCCTCCGTCAGGACTTCGTCAGGAATAGAAGAATGTTCCTTTAGAACAGAGATGAGGAAGAATTTCTTTAGCCAGAGGGTGGTGAATCTGTGGAATTCATTGCCATAGGTAGCTGTGAAGGCCATGTATTGGGTATACTTAAAGCAGAGCTTAATAGATCCTTAATTAATAAGAGTGTCAAAGGTAACAGGGAGAAGACAGAAAAATGGGGTTGAGAGGGATAATAAATCAGCCATGATGGAATGGTGGAGCAGACTCGATGGACTGAATGGCTGAATTCTGCTCCTATGTCTTGTGGTCTAATGTTCCAGTTAAGACTGTCCCTCATACATGGGACTAGGATGCTGAAATGAATTTTATATGTGTAGTTCAACCTACACTGCAGTTCATTAGACATCTCTGCATGTGCCCAGTGAGTTGTACTCCCACTGTGTATCTGTGTCAGGGCCATTATATGCCAAATACATCACACAACACACAGAGTCACACTACATGAATTAATTTGTCATCTGTTATGTCTTCCCCGCTTCAAAGAATTATTTGATTTCCCTTAGAAATTACATTGATCACTGCCTCAGCTATTCCAGTTAGAAATTATCCTTGCTTTACCGTTCAAACCTCACTCCTCCCTCGACTATGGAAACCCCCGTGTCACTGAACCCACAATCGGTGAAATAGCCCTTCATACATCAGGTTATCAAATCCAGCACAGTTTTATAAAACTCTGTTAAACAATGCAAGATCTGAGTGTTTTGCTCAGAACCACAGTTTCCCATTCTGTTCAAGCTTAGCTGCATATTCTGAAACAATGGAGAGTGTACAGAGTGACACACACAAAATGCCGGAGGAACTCAGCAGGTCAGGCAGCACCCATGGAAATTCTGTTTTGGGACTGGAAAGTAAGGGGGAAAATATAGTACCAAAATAATAAAAAGGTGGCGGGGAGGGGAAGGTGGATAGCTAAAAGATATCTTATGATGCCCACTCTCAGCAAACACTCTTTAAAAAAAAATCAAGCTAAATATCTCCAAATGTATCATTTCCCTTTTTTCTTTTTTTTCCCTATACTGAATGCTGGCATCTCAGCATCCTGGCTAAGGGTGAATCTGATTTACTTGGCAAAGAATTATTTATTAATAAATTGCTCATTTAGCATATTAGTTTTGGGCTTTCTGACTAGTTACGACATGTGGGAATGCTGATTACATGCACAGTTCTACTTCAGTTTGGATATTGTAAGTCTCATTGAGCACACTATATTTAGTGGACTCTGAAGATGCCTGCACTCCAAAGGAGGAGCGTAAAGTGAGTAGCGAACACATCAAGTCTGCTTCTGGATCCACTAGCATCATGAGGTGTAAGGACATCTGGGAGATTATATATTTTGGTGACAAATCAACGAAAACTGCAATCAACACAAAGAAAGTGAGGTTCAAGTTGACTGCACAAAAACTGTGGGGGGGGGGAGGTGGGCATTGTGGTTATGTTAGTGAAGTGGACCTGGAGGCCTGGGTGATAGTGCTTCTTTAGGAGTTCAAATCCTGCAATTTCAAGAAGGATATATCATTTTAGAACAAAAGTAGGTTTGGTATGCAATTAAACAAAGACATGGTAACAAAAGTAAAAAAAAATATTGTTTCATTAGTACTTATAATGCAGAGAAATGTGTCTAAGTTGTGACCCTGGATATAATGAGATTTTCATATGGTGCTTCACTAGTTACAAATGAGCAGAAGCCAAAGCAGAGACAATACCCATTCGGAATGTCCACGTCAGAGAATGCAGTATCCTTCAAGATCTCCTCAGCCAGAGATAGAAGTATATGCTTCTCCTTGTTGTTGTTGTTGTTGTTGAGTGCCTAGGGTCAATGTCGACTCAGGGCGACCCTATGGAGAGTGCAGTTGTCCATAGGGTTTTTGAGGCAAGATACCGAAGCAGATTGCCAGGCCTTTCTTCCACGCAGATATTGCTGCTGCCCAAGTTGGCACACAGCCAGATAAGAATTCAGGACCATTCGCCTCAAAGTCCAGTGCCGATGCCACTACACCACCAGCCGGCCCATGCTTCTCCTCAGGGGATGTTAAA
The DNA here is from genome assembly GCF_030028105.1 of Mobula birostris. Taxonomy (NCBI): domain Eukaryota; kingdom Metazoa; phylum Chordata; class Chondrichthyes; order Myliobatiformes; family Myliobatidae; genus Mobula; species Mobula birostris. The sequence continues at coordinate 29,534,990 of NC_092375.1, read as the reverse complement.
CAGCAGAGTACTCCTGAAGCTGCTAGAGGATGTGTGAGATAATAAGACCATAAGATGCTCTGACCAATCATGAATCTATCAACCTCTGCCTTAAATATACATAAATACATGGCCTCCACAGGTTCCAGTGCAAAAAAAAATCCACAGATTCACCATTCTCTGGCAAAAGAACTTCCTCCTCATCTCCATTCTAAGAAGCTGCTCCTCTATTCTGAGGCTGTGTCCTCTGGTCTTAGACTCTCCCACCATAGGAAACATCCTCTCCACATCGACTCTGTTAAATCGTTTCACCATTCGATAGGTTTCAATTAGGTCACTCTTCATTGTTCTGAATTCCTGTGAATACAGGCCCAGAGCGACCAAACCCTCTTCATATGACAAGCCATTCAATCCTGGAATCATTTTCTTGAATCTCCTTTGAACTCCTTCAGCTTTAGCACATCCATTCTAAGATAAGGGGCCCAAACCTGCTCATAGTACTCCAAGTAAGGCCTCATCAGTACTATTTAAAGGTTCAACATTACATGCTTGCTTTTATATTCTAGTCCTCTTGAAATGAATGCTAATATTACATTTGCCTTCTTCACCACAGACTCAACCCGAAAATCAACCTTTAGGGAATCCTGCACAAGGACTCCCAAGTCCCTTTGTACCTCAGGTTTTTGTATTTTCTCTCCATTCTGAAAATAGTCAACCCTTTCATTTCTTCTACCAAAGTGCATGACCATACACTTCCCATCACTGTATTCCATCTCAAAAAAGAAAAAAAATCTGCAGACGCTGGAAATCCAAACAACACACACAAAATGCTGGAGGAACTCAGCAGGCCAGGCAGCACCTATGGGAAGAAGTACGGTCGACGTTTCGGGACTGTCGAATGGTCTCAGCCCAAAACGTCAACTGTACTTTTTCCATGAATGCTGCCTGGCCTGCTGAGATCCTCCAGCATTTTGTGCGTGTTGACTATATTCCATCTGCCATTTCTTTGCCCACTCTCCTAATCTGTCTAAGTCCTTCTGCAACCTCTCTACTTTCTCAAGACTACCTGCCTCTCCACCTATCTTCATATCACCTGAAAACTTTGTAACAAAGCCATCAATGTAATCTAGTAATTTGTAGACCAAATCCTTCCTACTGTTTCAATGTCTGTGTACAACTCCAATCAGGGTCTTTTTACTCTTGCAGTTCCTTAGTTTTATCCACAATGATTCAACACCTTCCGACTATTGTCACCTCTTCGTAATAATTTGATTTCATTTAGTGGCAGGCACGGCAGGCATGCTATGTACTCATGCATGTAGAGGAGTCTGCGTGATCTTTGTACCCTTACTGGCCCCAGGAGCAGTACCAGAAGATTGGACAATGGAAAATGTTATTCCTTTGTTCAAGGAAGTTATTAGAGATAATCCTGGGAATTATAATCCAGTGAGTTCTCCATCAGTGGTGGACAAACTATTGGAGAGGATTCTTAGAGACAGTATTTATGAGCATTTGCAGAAACATAGTCTGATTAGGGATAACCAGTGTGTCTTTGTAAGGGCCAAGTTGGCCTCATGAGCCTGATTGACTTCTTCAGGGAAGTAACAAAGGAAATTGATGAAGGTGGAATGTGTTGTATGTGGATTTTAGAAAAGCTTTTGACAAGATTCCCCATGGTAGACTCATTCAGAAAATGAGGAGGCATGGGATTCAGGGAAACTTGGCTGTACGGAATTGGAATTGGCTTTCCAACAGAAAGCAGAGGTGATGGTAAATGGAATGTATTTTGACTGATGGTTTTTAGTAGTGGTATTCCACAGAGGTCTGTTCTAGGACCTCTGCTCTTTGTGACTTTTATAAATGACTTGGATGAAGAGCGGATGGGTGAGTTAGCAAGTTTGCAGTTGGCATGATGGTTGGTTGTCGTATGAATAGTGTAGCAGGTTGTCGTAGGTTACAAAGGGACATTGATAGGATGCAGAGCTGGGCTGAGGTGTGGCAGATGGAGATGAATCCTGAAAGTGTGAAATGAAGCATTTTAGAAGGTCGATCTTGAAGGAAGAGTACAAGATCAATGGCAGGATTCTTAGCAGTGCGGAAGAACAAAGGGATCTCGGGGTCCATGTCTATAGATCCCTTAAAGTTGATAGAGTGGTTAAGCAAGTGTATGGTATATTGGTTTGAGGTTTGAGTTCAAGAGCCATGAGATAATTTTGCAGCTCTATAAAACTCTAGTTTAATCACACTTGGAGTGTTGTGTTCAGTTCTGCTCTGCCTCTCCCACAACCTCTCCCCTGACCAGCAGAGCACTTAACACCCTCTATGTTCCAAAAGTATCTGACATTTCCCATCCCCCCCCATACTTTCGTCCAGTGAAAATTAAAAGCAAGCCCTCTCATATTAGATAGTGCTGACCTGGGAAAAAGTCATCATTGGCAAAGCACACTATCAGTGCCTCTCATCACACTGTACACCTCCCATCCTCACTCACTTCAAAGAGCAAACCCCGAGCTTGTTCAACTTTTCCTCATAAAACGTACTCTGTAATCCAGGCAGCATCCTAGTAAATCTCTCTGAAAGTTCTACACCCTTCCTATAATGAGGCGACCATGAGAAGGCTCATTCAAGGGGGGAGTTGGAAATGGAAGTCTTCTTCTTGCATATTCTGTCACCCCCACTCCTATCTCCCACTGGCAGACTGGCTCAGTTATTGTCTGTAGTTGTTGATGCGATACTCACAACAGAGATGTAAAGGAACTTCTTCTTGCAGAGGATGTAGAATCTCTAGCACGAGAGGCAGTGATGCTTTGGGTACATTAGCCAGGATCATACAGTTTGTCAGGATATGTCTCAGGGGCCAAGTGGCCTACACTGCTCTTATTTTCTTGTGTTCCTGTGACAGCTGGGTTCACCTCTGCAAAGGTGCAGGGCGAGCTCTCTGTGGTCAATCTTCCCAGCTCAGAAGATGACAGCCTGCCTCAACCTTAGATGAAATCATGGGTGTTGTATTATGTCTGGTTTGAGAGGAAGAAACATCAAACTGCAGCTACATAAGGTATCTGCAAGTGTGTTTTATGCAAAGTTAAGTTTCTGTACATGCATATTTATAAACTGTATTCTTTTCAAAACCACTTTTCTAGTCTGAACAATTATGTTTGTTGATTAGCAAGATGTGCGTGGTCTGTGTGACTAGTCCGTGAGAGGAAAGCAGTGAGGTAATGTGAAGCTTGGTGCTAGATTTTCTCTGGTGGTATTGCTAAAACTGGACAGTCTGTTGGATCCAAGAAGGTAAGGGGCACTGAGTGCCTATGACAGGAACATGTGGAGGTCAAGTGCAAGCAATTGATGGAGATCACATTATTCTAAACAAATAGTGATGGCATGGTAGTTTAGCGGTTAGCTTAGCGGTTAGCGCAACACGATTTCCTGGACTTATTTCCTGGCATAATTTACATATTACTATTTAATTATTTATGTTTTTATTACTATTTAATTATTTATGGTGCAACTGTAACGAAAACCAATTTCCCTCGGGATCAATAAAGTATGATTATGGCTATGACTATTACAGCGCCAGCATCTTGGTTCCAATTCACCACTGTTTGTATGTTCTCCCTGTGACCATATGGATTTCCTTTGGGTGCACTCGTTTCCTTCCACATTCCAAAGGTGCACGGATTACTAGGTCACATGGTCACATGGGTGTACAGTAATTGGACAATGCAGACTCATTAGGCCGGAAGGGCCTGCTACCATTCTGTATCTCTAAAATCAATTTTCCCCTTATCACATCAGGGTCCACATCCACCACCTACAGCAGGTTTTGCATTTTCACATAAGAATCATTAATCACTCTGAACTCACAGATCAGAGTAGAAGCAAAGCTCTTAATGACACGAGGGATGGCTGAAGAGATTAATACACTTGACTTTTGCACCCATGACACTGACGCTGGGACAAAAATTTCACACCCCGTTCCGGATAGTGCTCTACAGATTAATTCACTCCTGCTACCACTTACCCCATAAAGGTCATCCACATTGTTACAATAAAGAATGGATTCTGGGACAGTGGTTCCCGCTGAAGCTTTTGCTCAAACGTGGAACCAATAGTCTTGACCTTGTGAAATGCACAGATTGTGAACAGCAATACACAAAGCCTGTGAAGGAAATGAATGAAGTTTGCTCTGCTAAATGAGAGCGGAAAACCCAAAAGCCATAGAATCTGTTACTTACTGAAATAATTTCTCATTGTGCCCAAGAAAATGGACTGATTGGAAACTTTTGCAAAGGTATTGCAAAGATTGCCTATTAAAAGGTGTACAGAATCTCAGGAAAGATCTTGATCTGTCGGCATCAATGATGGTTAGTGTTTGGACTTGGCCAAGTATCTCTCCATTAGTCTCTACTCTGAAGAAGAACAGCATGGACAGCAAAAATCTACCATCTGAAGAAAAATATGTTGGAACATGTTCCAAGGCAGTAATGCACCAATAAACCTATCAAACTGTCTTAATGAATTGGTTTGTGTGACAAAAGGTCATGACCAAAGACAACTGCAACATGACAGACGTCTCATTAATTGAACCTTGCTGGTTACAAGGGAATACGACGTAAATTAAATTCCTCCAAGTGTTACTATTTTGAGGCAGACTGCACACTTTGTTCTATCTATTACCATGTTTAAGCCCAAACATAACACTTTAGTACATAACAGTTCACATCTTGTGATATTTAGCCGGTGCCATATTTTACGTGGTTTTACTGTTTGTTCTCCTGTCGAGAAGGCGATTTATCGACTAGCACTGGTGCTGTGAACAGGTTTATTTGAATGCAGCCGATCCAGTGCATCATCAGGTCCAGCAGAGACTGATTGTGACCGAGGTGGCATTCAGATGGAATGAATTCCTCTCTGATTATAAGCAACAAAGTAAAATAATTCGAATTCTTTTACTGGTTATGATCTTGGCAGTGTGGAGGATCTGAGAGATCATGTTCGCAGGACACTCAAAGCTGCTGCGCAGGTTGACAGTGTTGTTAAGAAGTGTGTTGGCATTCATCAATTGTGGGATTGAGTTCAAGAGCCGTGCGCTAACGTTACAGCTTGGTCAGACCCCACTTGGAGTACTATGTTCAGTTCTGGTCACCTCACTACAGGAAGGATGTGAATACTATAGAGAAAGTGCAGAGGAGATTTACAAGGATGTTGCCTGGATTAGAGAGCATACCTTATGAGAATAGGTTGAGTGAACTTGGCTTTTCCTTCTTGGAGCGACGGAGGATGAGAGGTGACCTGATAGAGGTGTGTAAGATGACGGAGGGCATTGGTCGTGTGGATAGTCAGAGGCTTTTCCCCAGGGCTGAAGTGGCTAACATGAGAGGGCACAGTTTTAAGGTGCTTGGGAATAGGTATGGAGGGGATGTCAGGGGTAAGTTTTTCACACAGAGAGTGGTGGGTGCGTGGAATGCACTGCTGGTGGTGGTGGTGGAAGCAGATATAATAGGGTCTTTTAGGAGACTCTTAGAGAGGTACATGGAGCTTAGAAAAATAGAGGGCTATGCACTAAGGAAATTCTCGGCAGTTTCTAGAGGAGATAACATGGATCGGCACAACATTGTGAGCCGAAGGGCCTGTAATATGCTGTAAGTTTCTATGTTCTATGTTCAAAATCAAGTGAGTTAGATTAGATTAGATTAGATTAGATTAGTTTTATCATATGTACATCGAAATATCAAACGGAGTATCAGAGTCATTTGAGTCCACAACCAACACAGTCCGAATATGTGCTGGGGGAAGCCCGCAAGTGTCTCCATGTTTCTGGTGCTGGCATGACCTGCCCATAATTTGCTAACCCTAACTCATATGTCTGGAATGTGGGAGGAGGCCAAAGCACCCGGAGGAAACCTATGATGTCACAGGGAGAACGGACATGGTCCTGACAGATTGTGGCCAGAATTGACTGCTGGCATTGTAAAGTGCTGTGTTAGATTCTACGCTACTGTGCTGCCTATAGTATCAATTAATGACTGGAGACGCCACAGCATTAGCTGACGTGCCAGTGAAGTTTCCCTATGAACCTCATGAATGGCAATTTTGTAGGGCAGCATATAGGTGAAACAGACAGTGGTGTTGCTTCACACCTCCAGCAGCCCAGATTCGATCCTGCCCCTGGGTGTTGTCAATGTGTAGCTTGCACATTCCCTCTATCACTGTATGTGTTTTCTCCCAGATCCTGCAGTTTCCTCCTGTATACCAAAGCTGTGCTGTTGGAGAGTTAATTGGTTGTTGTCAATAGGTGGTAGAAGAACCACAATTGAGTTGATGGGCACAAAAGAGTGAGTAGATCACAGGGAAATGGGATATATAACATTGCCTTAAGAGTTAGCATCAATTTGATGAGCTGATTGGCTCCCTTTATGTTATAAGGGAAAATAAGAATGCGGAACACAGAACATAGGCCCTTTGGTCCGTGATAATTGTGGCAACCATGATGTCAAATGAAACTAATTCCATCTGCTTGCACTTGATCCAGATTCCTCCATTCCCTTCTTGTTCGTATGTTTATCTAAATGCCTCTTGATTGTCACTGTCAGGAGTGGTGTTTATTACCAATGTGCCCTGGCACCTACCATCTTCTGTGTAAAGTAATTTGTCCCACACATCCCTCATAGACTTTCCTCTCTCACCTTAAAGCTATGCCCTGCAATGGGGTGACCAGAACCAAGCACAATACTCCAAATATGTCCTAGCTAAAGTTTTGTACTCCTGCAACCTCACTTCCTGATTCTTGTACTCAATATCAGATAAGACGTTTCATCAGTGAAAATGCTGATTTCTGAGAGGAACCAAAAGAATGCTGAATGCTTTCGTTTTGTTGGCTGTCCCATTAGTGTACGGTTTAAGTGAATCTGTCATTTTTGCATTATTTATTAGCTCAGACTGTCAGGCATTCCTTTTCTTCCCATATTGAACATAAATGGCTTTGTAATCTATTATTAGGGAGATCAGGAAGGATGGATGCTGTAATTGAATGTAGGAACAAACCATGGAGTGTCAGTGTATTAGGACGGATGACTATTTGAACTGTGATGATTGCGTTGCCAAGGTGACTGAAGATCTGAGCTAGAAGAAAAAGAGTATTAAGGATAGTGAAGCAGTGTCTGATGACTGCTGGCAAGAAAGTTCTAGTGGTGCTCTGGATATTTATCATTGAACTGCCCTGCATGCATCAAACTAAGTTTAAACAATACAAGGAAATTAAATTTAGCCAATGTCACTGTTTCTGTTAAGGTAGTTGGATGGAATTTCCTCATACTTTCAAGCTTTAACAGTATGTTTGGATTATTGCTTTTTGTTATATTTTTTCTACTTCTATATCATAATAATATTCATTTGAATTCATTCCCATTGACATTCCCTGCTGTTTTCTGAGGTGTGAACCTTGAAGTAGCAGATAGAGGAATTGCATACCAATGTGTTAAAACATTCAGTTCTGATATGGCACGGCTTAGTTTCACCAACCTCCATACAAATACTGAGAAGAAGTAGCCCAGTAACACTCTGGATTGCACCAAGTAAGTGCTCAAACACTGAAATGTGAGACATGCCTGCCTGCCTGCCTACTTATCACCTGACTGGTCTCACCATTGAACGTAGAGGAAATATAACGTTCTCAAAGTTATGGCATTGCAGAAGCAACAGAGACATATGGCTTAACATAACCAACAGGTGGGCAAAGTGAGGCAGCTTTATACCAACGCTTATAAAAGAACTGGTGCCACTATTGACCTACCAAATGCCAACTTAAACTAAGCCCACAGGCATTATTGGATAATGGTTTATTATCTTGCCTTACAAATATAATAGAAATAAGGAATATTAAATGAAGAGAAATTCAATAAAGTGCCTCTATGCTTCATAATTCCAAGGGTTAATCAGTAATCTATGGGGCTTCTAATACTTAGCAACTCGTTGGAGAAGGATTAATAGTTCATTTCACATTAAAATTAAGAGCCTATATGAATCCTTTTCGTGTGTCGTATTTTCTTCTGTTAATAAAGTCAGACATCAGATACATTCATTCAGCAAGGTCCGAGGGCTCAAAGGATTAAGCTGAAATTATGGTAAGCCAAATTTAATTAAAATATTATTGCTGGCTGAAGGATCACATGGTTCTGCTGGTTTTCCTCTGCATCTATCCGGCCCACAGTGATTTCTGTCCCCCATTCCCCCCCCCCAGTTTAAACTATATGAGTTTATTGCAGGTGAATGGTTTTACTGCATTTTAGGGGAGTGGCAGTTAACAACTTTCCTGTTTGTAATTTTTTTCCTTGTCTCCGGTGGTCTCAGGGCCTCCTTCCATTCCGAGAAACGTGTTTTCCAACATCAACGAGACGTCAGTGATTTTGGACTGGAGCTGGCCAATCGACGCAGGGGGCCGCAAGGATGTCACCTTCAGCGTCTTCTGTAAGAAGTGCAATGTTGGCCCCAAGCAGTGCGAACCCTGCCTGGGCAATGTTCAGTTTGTGCCACGGCAGACTGGGCTGGCCAACACCACCGTAACCGTGGTCGACCTACTGGCGCACACCAACTACACCTTCGAGATCGAGGCTGTGAACGGAGTGTCTGGACTGAGCTCGGTGCCGCGGCAGTTTGCTGCCGTCTCCATCACCACCAATCAGGCAGGTAAGTTCGCTCTTTATTTGAAGAGGGGGAAAAGAATCAGAATGGTACTGTAAATGATTTAAGATGAAACTGCTTTCACTGGCATTTGTGTGATTAACTGGAGGGCAGAGGTGGAGGATGGAGAGTTTTCTTTTAACCTGGTGAGACGCTGCAATCTGCAATGCATTTTGGACATGGAAGATAGATGTACATTCAATGGTAACTTCCAGCAAGGCCAAGCAGAAAGATCAGAAGAAAATGTGATCAATTGGTATCTTATTCAGAGGGTCAACAAGCATTCAATGGCTAAAGCCTTTATATAATGATATATATTCCTGGGAGCCCTAAGATTTGTAGATTTTGGGTCAATTGCAAAGTAGTTCTTTAAATATTGAGTCTTAATGACATTATTAATCACTGACTCAGAATCCAGTGGATGCAAAGAAACCATAATACTCCTGTTAGAGCCTGCGCATTCCAGCCAATGCATGGCATGATCTACCTCCACGGCAAGTAGGCAACATTTTTTCACTCTATCTTTTTACATGTGACGATACTAAAACAACACCAATAAAAGGAAATACAGTGTTATTAGTACAGTGTAATTCTTTCTATAAAACTTGGGCAGAAAAGCACGTTGAACATTTTTTTTTGCTGGAGCTGTCAAATTTATTGGCAGTATTATGACCTGTGGATGCCAACTTGAATTGTTTAACTATCTAGAAAGATCAGTGCAAGGTTACTGTCTGTATTCAACTCCCTGGGTCACTGTGGTTTGGAGAGAAATGGTGGTGCTAGACAGCTGTTCTGTACAGCTCCATTTAAGAAGCAGCTCTGCCCATGACCCCGTCTTTTCTTCATGCTGACTGTAATATTGGCATCGCATTCCTTGTGGGTTTAGTGAGGTGTCTTCACAGTTACCACTGTGACTTTTGTAACCATTCTGTTTCTATCTGGCTTAACCATTCTGTATTATGCATGGCATTTTATACAGGTTGTGCCAGTAATTTTGAGTGAAAGGAATTATGTTTTACCTCTTTTGTGTTGCTGTGGCAATACATCTCACTCCTTATTATGCATGGAATACAATGATTTTTAACTATTTTATATTCACATTAAGTCCAGTGTGCAGCAATTTAGCATCAGGAACACAGTGAAACCAGCTCTCCAATGACATTATAGGATTAATACCATTGGAGAGTATATGTGTATAAGAAAGGGACACAACAAAACAAAATTATATTAAACAAACTCCATTACATCCTGAAGAAGGTCACATCTGAAAATGCTGACCCTTTATTCTTTTCCACTGACCTGCTGGGTTCCTCCAGCACTTTGTGTATGTTATTCCATTACATAGTTATTTCTTCAAAGTATTTTGGCAATGCTTGCTTTACCTTCTGGGTTTAAAAGAAAGAAACAAAATCCTAATTGAATGCAAACATTCATTAGAAACACTGGCTCAATAAAGGAAAATGCAGGAAACAACCAGCAGGTCAATCAACAGATGAGGAATGAGCAGCAGTTAAAATTTCTGATTGACTAGTTGACTCTGTTTTTCTATCCTCAGCAGCTACCTGATCTGCTCAGTGCTTTGAGCATTTTATATTCCTTATTTAGGACTTTCAGTACTTGCAGATTTTTTAATTATTAATGATTTTTTTATTTATTTAATCGCCTGCCGCATTTTTCTTGGGCGTTTTGCCCGTTTATGCCTGGGGCAGCATGGTGGTGTAGCAGTTAGCAGAATACTATTATAGTGCCAGTGACCTGGGTTCAATTCCTGTCGTTATTTGTAAGGAGTTTGTACGTTCTCCCTCATGACCTCATGAGTGCTCTGGTTTCCTCCTGCATTACAAAAAAATAACGTACGGGTTAGTAGCTGTTTAATTGTTCACATTGGTATAATTGGGTGATGCGGGCTCTGAGTTGGAGGGGACTGATACTGTGCTGTATCTTTAAATAAAAATAATATAAAAACAATTAAAGTGTATTTATACCAGGAAGAGATTCTTCTTATGCATTCATGGGATGTAGGCATTGTTTATAACCTACTGGTAAATACTCTAAAGCAGCTAATGGTGACCTCCTTCAGGGCTGACTGTGTGAGCTTTCTGGAGTTGTTGAGTTCACGCTATTCTTGTGGATCTGGAGTTGTGTATGTGTCATACTGAGGCAATGGCCGATTTTCCTCTCTAGAAGGCAAAGGAAGTACATCAAATGGTTTTCTTCACAATCTGATTGCTTCATTAGCACCACTACATAAAGCATTTTAAAAAATCTATTTTTGACTTCATTAACCAAATTTGCATTCCCAAATTAGCAAGATGGGATTTGAACTCATGATGTTCATCCTCCGTTGGTTACTCTTTCAGCCCAGGCTTGGTCTTGGGACTGTAATGCTACTTCAAACAGTGGCACGTGACAGCACGTGACGTGATCACAAGTGAAAACTCCTGACATTCTTGGTCCTGTGTTGACCAGGAACATTGAGAGTAAATTGCAACATCAGTAGCCATTGCCTAGGCTGAGACCAGTTAAAGTCATGAGCAGGAGATGAATTTGAAATCTCCTTTGTCTTTGGATCTTGGCAATATAATTGGATCTGAGGAACTACCAAGTGAAAAAAGATGTTTTGGTGTCCCCTGTGTCATCATTTGTAGCACTTGTGTTTTCAGTTAAGTCACCTTCACTTAAGGGATAAAGGCAAACAAATATTTTCATAGGGATTTGTTAAGTAACTTCTGTTTATTGAACGTATAAAGTTGTACAATAGAAAGCATAAATCACAATTCAGTTTAATATAAACATGGGCTTGCACAAATTTAAAGAACAGATGAGTTTATTATTTTTAATCATTTAAAGTGCTTGAGCTAAAGGACTTGCTTAAAAGCAGCAATTGTTTAACTTACAGAGTTGTTGTTGGCTGAAAGCCCATGATTGGTATTTTCCCTGATTGAAAAATGTAGGGAATTTAAAGGGGCTGTACTTTTACAGCACTCGAGTAAATTTGAGTCAGTGCTCGATGTAATCACTCTGTCCCCCAGAATGCATTTCAGAAAATTTAAAAGCCATTAAATTCAGTGGTGGCTTTGACAGAAGCCTTCTGCCAAACCCTACAATAAACATTCTGGGGGCAAAACCCCCTGTGTTGTTGTTGTTATTGAAGCCTCACCATCCCATCCAGAGTGTGACCAGCCAATTAAATTGTCCACTGAAGCTGGCCCTGGTAAGTGTGAGCCCATGTGGACCAAAGGTAGCAGTTGTTCCAGGATTTATAATCCTTTAAATTTTAATATTTAAAATACCTAAAGTGTCCACGTGACTCAAGCTTCATTCAGCTTTCACCCTGTAATAGGACAACTTTGATATTCAAAGGCATTTGAAAACATTAGACAAAAGCAAAATGCTTTTAAAAAAATATCTTTTTCCCTATAGTCCGAAGTCTGCACAGAAATGGTAAACTCTCAGATCCTGTACCTGGGCTGACCTGGATCTGAAAGGCAATTTCCAGTACAGCACGAGGATCACAACTAAACTGGATCCCTACACAGGAATGATCGCAAGGTTTAGCCATGAAGCATAGTATGCTGTCCAAGTTGCATGCCATCTTGGACAATGTCTCCCATCCACTACATAATGTACTGGTTGGGCACAGGAGTACATTCAGCCAGGGACTCATTCCACTGAGATGCAACGCAGAGCGTCATAGGTAGTCATTCCTGCCTGTGGCCATCAAACTTTACAACTCCTTCCTTGGAGGGTCAGACACCCTGAACCAATAGGCTGGTCCTGGACTTATTTCCTGGCATAATTTACATATTACTATTTAACTACATATGGTTTTATTGCTATTTATTATTTATGGTGCAACTGTCATGAAAACCAATTTCCCCCGGGATCAATAAAGTATGACTATGACTATAGTAACAGATGTTGTCCCAAAAGTTACTCCATCTTGTATTTACAATATTTACATGAGAGTCCAAGATATCCCTCCATTGGAGTGGATAACAGTGACAGATGAACCCTTCAGAAGCATTGGCCTCAAGCCAATAAACTCAGCCCAATAAGAACCCAGTGCCAAAATGGATTGAGTCCCATGCTAATGTGTATGGGCAGCAACCGGGTAGGTCTGCCCAACGCTGGCTGAATGCACTCCATTTAATTTTTCCTCTCACTCTCCCCTGGATCGGCTTGTCTGGAGATCAGAGGCCTGATGCCCGTGAGTCTGGGCCAAGAACTGGAGGCTGGAGGCCTGATGTCTGCGAGGATGAGAATCTGGAGCCAAAGCCTAGAGGCCTGGAGGCAGCCTGTCCTGGAGTTTGGAGGCCTCTGTATGTGTGAGAACAGGAGGGTGGGAAAAGAGCTTGTTGTCCTGTTGTTGCCATGTCTTGTTTTGTTGTTGTTGTTGTGCTGAGCATTGTGGGCATGCTATGTTGGAGTCAGAATATGTTGGGGCACTTGTGATCTACCTCAGCACATCCTTGGGTGGGCTGATTGTTAATACTAATGACACACTTCACTCTATGTTTCTACGTACACATGATTAATAAATCTGAATCTGAATCTGTGGAGTCTCTATATATTCAAAAGGAAGATTGACAGAATCTTGCATATTAACGGAATCGATGGGTAAAATGTTAATGTGGTTATCAGATCATCAGATCTCAATCCTGACCAGAATACCACAAGAAGAAATTACAATAGCACCACTCTGGCACTGTGATACTCACTTAGAACCATAGTGTCAGCCTAGTTTGCTGGCTTAGCTCCTGGTGAGAAGTTCAGTGCTCAGTCTGCTATAGATGTCGATAAACTGTGAACATTTTTAAAAGAACACAAGCACATCTCTGGGATCATCAGTGAGTTCTGGACACTGCGGTGAAGGAGCAGGTGGCACTGGGAAATTAGAAAATAGTAAAATGAAATGTTGAACGAAAAAGCAAAACTATCTTTGGTTGTGGTTAATTAGAGATAAAAAGCATAAAGTGATAGAATAGGGCATAACTGGGGAGAAGTGCATTGATTGATAGGTGGGAACATAGGTCTCCTCTTCAGTCAGGCTTAATACCTTCAATTACCAGCTGCTGCTCTCCCAGTTGTCCATTTTTGTTTAGATGATTGGCACCAGAACAGGGTGCTCCACAGTTGATTTATAGGAGTGTTTAAAGAGGCAGAGGTCCAATTAGTTCCCACCCAGGTATTATGTGGAGGAGCTGGCACAAGAGTAGAAATGGATTATGAGTGAAAAATAAATCACTGCACAGCACTAAAGTCTCCTTAAGATTTTCCAGTTCCAGAGGAATAAAAAAGATCTGTATCGACTGTTCTGTTATATTTAACCTGGCATTTTTCTACCCTCCCACATTCCAATTGGAATATACAAATCTCATTGGAACAGATATAAATGGAAGAGCATTGAAAAGTAATTTGTTCAATTTTCAGCTGAGCGATCTTCAGCAAATTATATCATCTGAAGAAACTCTGATATACAATTATGAATGGGATGATGGTACAATCCCACAGCTCCAGCAGCCTGAGATCAATTCTGACCCTGACTGCTGTCAATGCAGAGTTTGCACATTCCTCCTGTAACTACAACAAGCAGTAAGGCTGATCAACACCTACAGCCCTTCACACTCCCCGCTACCATGACATAATCAGTTCCTGTTAGAGTGTCCTTACGTACAACACCTCAATGGTAACATCCCTTTATGGACATACAATTAATCTATGTATCTAACTTATGTATTTATATTTTTTGTGTTTTTTATTATTGTGATCTTTATCTTATTGTGTTTTATTATTATTATTTTTTATTATTATGTTATCTTTTTTTTATGCTGTATCTGATCCAGAGTAACAATTATTTCATTCTCTTTGACACTTTGTGTACTGGAAATGACATTAAAAAATCTTGAATTTTGAATACTGGAATGTTAATTGGCTGCAGTAAGTGATTCATTGTAGGTGAATGGAAACAATAAGAAGAATCAAAGGGAAGATGATGGACATTTGTGAGGGTCAATAACTTGCAGGGAGACAGAGAAATAAGGTCAATGGAATGGGGCATATGGGATTGCCCACTTAGAAGTCAGCGTGGATTTGAGTTTAAGTTCAAGATCAAATTTATCGAACATATATGCAACCAAACAAAACAACATGCCTCTGGACCACAGTGCACCCACAAAACATATCCTACACAACACATAAAACAAAATATTACCAGAAATAATTTAATAACATATAATTCAGAATGCATGCAGGGTGCATCACAGGTAAGCAGTAAGCAGTTCGCTGTCTGAGTGATGAGACCTTGGTGGTGGCAGGGTATTCATTAGTCTCACAGTCTGGGGGAAGAAGATGTTACCCTGCCTTGCAGTCCTAGTTGTGATGCTCCTGCACCTCCTTGTTGATGGCAGTGGATCAAAGAGATCATGGGATGGGTGGTAGAAATTCTCAAAGTGCTTCAGGCCCTTCGTCTACAATGCTCCTGGTAAATGTCACAAATAGGGGGCAGGGAGACCATAGAGATCGTCTTGATAGTTTTTGCTATCCTCTGTTGGGTCTTGCAGTCTGTTGCCTTGTAGCTTTAGTACCAGCCAATGATGCAGGCAGAAAGGACACTCCTGATGGTGTTGCTGTAGGAAGATGGCAGAGAGACCTGCATACCTCACTCTCCTCAGGAAGTGTAGATGCTGCTGTTATGTGCATACCAAGGAACTTTGTGCTCTTCACTCTCTACACAGCAGAGCTATTGATGTGCAATGGAGAGTGGTTGACCTGTGCCTTCCTGAAGTTCACAACAATCTCTTTCGTCTTGTCCCTTTGAGACTCAAGTTGTTGTCCTCGCACTATTTAACAAGCCTATCTACCTCCTCTTTGTATGCTGACTTACAGTTGTTGCTGATGGGGCCAGCCAGCTGGGACTGACTGTGGTCTTTACATCAAGAAGTCTAAGATCCAGACACAGAGAGGAGTGTTGAGTCCCAACAAGGACACTTTACCCACCAGCCTCTGAGATGATCGTGTTAAATACTGAGCAGAAGCTGATGAACAGCATCCTGGCGTAAGAGGCGTTGTTTTCTAGGTGGGATAGGACAGAGCAGAGGGCCAACACTATGGCATCATCAGTGGAATGTGGGATCGTATACCATCCATTACTGATCTCTCAAAGCACTTCATGATTATTGAAGTCAGTGCCACTGGGCAATAAATTTTTAGGACATTTACTATAAACACAAGAATGTCTACAGACACTGGAAATCCAAATCAATACACACAAAATGCTGGAGGAACTCAGCCAGCCTGGCAGCATGTATGGAAAAGTGAGGAAACAGCCAACGTTTCCATAAGACCATAAGACATAGGGGCAGAATTAGGCCATTTGGCCCATCCCATCTGCTCCGCAATTCAATCATGGCTAATCTTTATTCCCCCTCCTCAACCCTATTCCCCTGCCTTCTCCCCGTAACCTTTGATGCCATGTCCAATCAAGAAGCTATCAAGTTCTGCCTTAAATACACCGAATGACATGGCCTCCACAGCTGCCTGTGGTAACAAATTCCACAAATTCACCACCCTCTGGGTAAAGAAATTTCAACATATCTCTGTTTCAAAAGGGCACCCCTCTATCCTGAGGCTGTCCCCTCTTGTCCTAGACTTCCCCCACCATGGGAAACATCCTTTCCACATCTACTCGGTCTAAGCCTTTCAACATTCGAAAGGTTTCTGTCACAAGGTGGTGGCTGGGAACGGACCCAAGTGCAAGACACAGACACTGAAGTACTAGGGACAGGACTAGGATACAGGGCGATGGAAAGGACATGGACGGGAAACCCAGGAACCTGGAACAGGACTGGGCAAAAGAGCTAGGAGCCCGGGCTTGGACTCCGAGCCAGAGACTGGACAAGAACCCAGCACCTGGGTCTTGCCTCTGGCTCGGACCCCAGAACTAGGCAAGGACGAGGCTTGGCAGACAGGCAGGACGAGGCAGAAATCTACAGGTTTGAAGCTTGAGGCTAGAGGCTAGAGACTTGGCTTGGCTTGGCAAGAGGCTAGAGGCTAGAGTCTTCAGGCTAGAGGCGTGGCAGGAGATGAGGCAAGGCTAGAGGCTTGAGACTTGAGGCGAGGCGAGGCTGGAGGCAGGAGACTTGAGGCGAGGCTGAGGCTGGAGGCAGGAGATGAAGCTGAGGCTGGAGGCAGGAGACTTGAGGCGAGGCTTGGCAGGAGGCAGGAGACGAGACGAGGCGAGGCTTGGCAGGAGACGAGACGAGGCGAGGCTTGGCAGGAGACGAGACGAGGCGAGGCTTGGCAGGAGACGAGACGAGGCGAGGCTTGGCAGGAGACGAGACGAGGCGAGGCTTGGCAGGAGACGAGACGAGGCGAGGCTTGGCAGGAGACGAGACGAGGCGAGGCTTGGCAGGAGACGAGACGAGGCGAGGCTTGGCAGGAGACGAGACGAGGCGAGGCTTGGCAGGAGACGAGACGAGGCGAGGCTTGGCAGGAGACGAGACGAGGCGAGGCTTGGCAGGAGGCAGGAGACTTGAGACTTGAGGCTTGAAGCGAGGCTTGGCTCTTCCTGGGCAGGGCGCGGATCACCACCCGACAAAGGCAAGGGACAGGAAGGGACAGAACCAACCCCAGGTAACGGCAAGATGGCCTGGCTTACCTGGGCAGAGGCAAGGGACAGGAAAGGAGCTAGGTACAGGGTGGCTCCAGGACCAGACAGCAAGACAAGGCAAGGCTACAGGCAAAGCAGGGTGAGACAGAACTTCAGGTGAGGCGACAGTTACTGGCAAGGCAAGGCAGGGCTTCAGGTGAGGAAACAGAAGGCAGAGGAAGGGATCCAAAGAGTAAGGACAAGAACAATCCAGCAACCACGCCCTGGTCTCTGGAGGTATTTATGCAGCCAGCCCCAACTAGCATCAGCCGACTCAGTTGGAGCTCAACAAGACAGAAACAGGGTAGATGGGAAAACCTGGAGCAAGGGTCGATGGACCGGACCGTGAACCGGAATACGGACTTTACGGACAGGACTATGACAATGAGATCCCCCCAGTCTTTCTAAATTCCAGCAAGTATAGACCCATCAAACGTTCTTCATATGATAACCCTATCATTACCGGAATCATCCTTGTGAACTGCCTCTGGACCCTCTCCAATGCCAGCACATCTTTGCTTAGATGAGGAGCCCAGAGCTATTCACAGTACTCAAGGTGAGGCCTCACCAGTGCCTTATAAAGCATCACCATCACATCCCTGCTCTTGTATTCTAGACCTCTTGAAATGAATGCTAACATGACACTTGCCTTCCTCACCACTGACTCAACCTGCAAATTAATCTTTAAAATGTTCTGCTCAAGGATTCCCTAGATCCTTTGCATCTCAGATTATTGGATTTTCTCCCCATTTAGAAAATAGTCTGCACATTTATTTCTACTACTAAAGTGCATGACCATGCATTTTCCAAAATTATATTTCATTTGCCACATTCTTGCCCATTCTCCTAATCTGTCTTTCTGCAGCCTACCTGCTTCATCACTACTTGCCCTCCAAAAATTTTCACATCATCTGCAAACTTGGCAACAAAGCCATCTATTCCACCATCTAAATCATTGATATACAGCATAAAAAAGAAGCGGTCCCAACACCAACCCCTGTGGGACACTCACAGCTCACTGGTAGCCAAGCAGACAAGGATCTTTTTATTCCTACTCACTGCCTCCTACCAACCAGCCAATGCTCTAACCATGTTAGCAACCATTTTAGTTTTGGGCCGAGACCCTTCATCAGGGCTGGAAAGAAAAAGACGTCAGAGAAAGAGGGTGGGGGAAGGAAGGAAGAAGTACAAGGTGGTAGGTGATAGGTGGGACTGGAAGAGGGGACGGGGTGTGATAAAGAGCTGAGAAGTTATTGGTGAAAGAGAAAAAGAGCTGAAGAAGGGGGAATCTGATAGGAGAGGCTATAAGATCATGGAAGAAAGGGTAGCAGGAGGAACACCAGAGAAAGTTGATGGGCAGGTAAGGAGATGAGGTGAGAGAGGGAAAAAAGGAATGGGGAATGGTATGAGGGTGCAATTAATGGAAATTCAAGAAATAAATGCTCGTGCCATCGAGTTGGAGGCTACCCAGAATATAGGGTGTTGCTTCTCCAACTTGAGTGTGGCCTCATTGTGTTGTAGAGGAGGCCATAGACTGACATGTTGGAATTGAAATGAGTGGCCACCAGGAAATCCCACTTTTTCTGGCAGACAGAGTGGAGGTGTTCAGCGAGATAGTCTCCCAATATACGTTGGATCACACCGATATACACGAGGCCACCTCAGGAGCACCAGATACAGAAGATGACTCCAACAGAGTCACAGGTGAAGTGTCGCCTAACATGGAAGGACTGTTTGGAGCCCTGAATGACAGTGAGAGAGGAGGCGTGGCACTTGTTCTGCTTGCAAGGATAAGTACCAGGAGAGAGATCAGTTGGAGGGACGAGTGGTCTAGTAGGCCATTTACTGTTGATTTGTGGGGACCCAGAATGAATATAGCTGCCTTGAAGCCTGCAGGGACAGTTGACTGTTTCAAACAGAAATTAAAGATTTCCATTAAAACCTCAGTCCCTCAGCGCCTGTCTGACAGTGCAGACATATGAGTGTTTATCCCGATCAGGATCCTTATCATCTCATTTGTGGCCAGAGAGAATATGAGGTCTGAGTATCCAAGGTAAGGATGGGCGATAGCCTTGCAGGCTGCATGAAAGTTGGTATACACCAGGCCTAATATATTAGATTATTAGATTATGAGGACACGCAGTCCTCTTTTATTGTCATTTAGTAATGCATGCATTAAGAAATGTTTCAATGTTCCTCCAGAATGATATCACAGAAACACAAGACAAACCAAGACTGAAAAACTGACAAAAACCACATAATTATAACATATAGTTACAACAGTGCAAAGCAATACCGTAATTTGATAAAGAACAGACCATGGGCGCGGTAAAAAAAAGTCCCAAAGTCTCTCGAAAGTCCCATCATCTCACGCAGATGGTAGAAGGAAGAGAAACTCTCCCTGCCATGAGCTTTCAGCACCACAAACTTGCCGATGCAGCACCCTGGAAGCATCCGACCACAGCCGACTCTTGAGTCCGTCCGAAAACTTCGAGCCTCCGACCAGCCCTCCGACATCAAGCACCGAGCACCACCTATGCCGAGCACTTCGACCCTGGCCTCGCAACAGGCAATAGGCAAAGCCGAGGATTTGGGGCCTTCCCCTCCGGAGATTCTCGATCGCACAGTAGCAGCGGCAGCGAAGCAGGCATTTCAGAAGTTTCCTCAAATATTCCTCCGTGCTTCTCACGTCTGTCTCCATCAAATCAGGATTGTGCAGGGTACCTACTCACAAACACACTATCATTTTGGAGCAGCCGCGTGTGCTGCGTCGCACCGCCATCTTCTCCTCCCCTCCTCCTATATCCACTCCTCTGGTTGTGAAGTTGATATACTGGTGGAACTTCTATAGGACATTTTTTAAGTTGGTATGAT
Organism: Mobula birostris; assembly: GCF_030028105.1. Lineage (NCBI taxonomy): Eukaryota > Metazoa > Chordata > Chondrichthyes > Myliobatiformes > Myliobatidae > Mobula > Mobula birostris. The sequence goes on along the minus strand of NC_092375.1, from coordinate 29,514,808 downwards.
TGACGTCACCAGCAACAAAGGAGACACCATCAGGGTGGGTGGTTTCGAGGTCACAGATGGCACCATAAAGCTCCTAGCACATTTCTGCACAAATACAGGGGGTGAGATATAAATAGCAACAATCACAATAGCAATGAACTCCTTTGGTATTAGAAGAGCCTGAACTGCAGTGAGCAGTGGGCCGTTACTACTAAAGCATTCACATACCATTTCTTATTGACACAGGCACACAGACCTCCTCCATGGGTTTTGCCAGAGGTTGCAGAATTTCTGTCTGCTTAAAAGAAGATTAGGCCCTCCAGATGAATGGCCAAGTCTGGAGTAGTGTCGTACACTTGCCAATGCCTCAAGAAATGTGCCAACAAAAGCAAGCACCCCTGCCAGCCCAGTCATTCTCTCTTCTCTCAACCAGCAGAAATTTATAAAAGCTTAGGGCACATATCATCAGATTCAGGGACTGCTTCTAATTCACTGTTATCAGACTCACTTAGCAAAATAAACCCCTCATATGCTAAAAGATGAACTTTGACCTCCTCGTCATGGCCCCTGTACTTTGTTTATCAATCTGCAGTGCACTTTTCTGCATTTTGGTTTCTTTTAACTGCTTCGATGTTCTTATGCATGGAATGATCTGTCTGGATGGCAAACAAAAGAAAAGCTTTTTATTGTATCCCAGTAAACATGACAATGACAAAACAACACCAACAACTGTAAGACCACAAGACCATAAGATGGCCATTTGGCCCATCAATTCTGCTCTGCCATGTCATCATTGCTGATCCATTTTTCCTCTCAGCCTCAGTCACCTGCCTTCCCCCATATACCTTCATGCCCTGACCAATCAAGAATCTATCAACCTCTGCCATTATTTTAAGAATTCCACAAATTCACCACTCTCAGGTTAAAGAGGTTCCTCCACACCCTTGTTCTAAAAGGATAACCCTTTATTTTGAGGCTGTGTCCTCTGGTCTTAGACTCTCCTACCATGGAAACCTCCTCTCCACACCCACTCTATCAAGGCTTTTCACCATTCAATGGGTTTAAATAAGGTCACCCCTCATTTTTCTAAATTCCAGTGAATTTAGGCCCAGAGACATCAAATGCTCTTCATATGAAATACCATTCAATCCTGGAATCATTTTTATGAACCTCCTTTGAACCCTCTCCAGTTTCAGCACATCCTTTCCAAGATAAGGGGCCTAAAACTGCTCACAGTCCTCCATGTGAGGCTTCATCAGTGATTTATAAAGCCTGAATATTACATCCTTGCTTTATATTTGAGTCCTCTTGAAATGAATGCCAGCATCACATTTGCTTTCCTCACCACAAACTCAACCTGCAAATTACCCTTTAGAGAATCCTGCACAAGGACTCCCATATCCATCTGCACCTCAGATATTTGTATTTTCTCTTAGTCAGCCCTTTCATTTCTTCTACCAAAGTGCATGACCAGACACTTCCTGACACTATATTCCATCTGTTACTTCTTTGCCCATTCTCCTAATCTGTATAGGTCCTTCTGTAGCCTCCCTAGTCCTACATGCCCCCCACTTGTCTTCGTGTTGTCGGCAAACTTTGCAACAAAGCCATCAATTCCATCATCCAAATCATTGGTATATAATGTAAAAAGAATTGGTCCCAACATAGACTCCTGTAGAACACCACTAGTCACCGGCAGCCAACCTGAAAAGGCTCCCTTTATTCCCACTCTTTGCCTCCTGCCAATCAGCCACTGCTTTATCCATGCTAGTATCTTTCCTGTAATACCATGGGCTCTTAGCTTGTTAAGCAGCCTCATGTGTGGCACCTTGTCAAAGGCCTTCTGAAAAACAAAGTACGCAATATTCACCTATTCTCCTTTGTCTATTCTGCTTGTTAATTGTTCAAAGAATTCCGACAGATTTGTCAGGCAAGACTTTCCCTTGAGGAAACCATGCTGACTATGACCTATTTTATCATATGCCTCCATGTACCCCAAAACCACATCCTTAACAATTGACTCCAATATCTTCCCAACCTCTGAGGTCAGACTAACTAGCCTATAATTTTCTTTCTCCTGCCTCTCTCCCTTCTTGAAGACTGGAGTGACATTTGCAATTTTCTAGTCTTCCAGAACCACTCCAGAATCTAGTGATTCTTGAAAGGTCATTACTAATGCCTCCACAATCTCTTCAGCCATCCCTTTCAGAACACTGGGGTGTACACCATCTGGTCCCGTTGACTCATCTACCTTCAGACCTTTCAGTTTTCCAAGAGCCTTGTCTTTAGTTATGGTGACTTTACACACTTCATAACACCTGACACCTGGAACTTCTACCTTACTGCTAGAGTCTTCCACAGTGAAATACCTATTCAGTTCAACCGCCAGTTCCTTGTCCCCCGTTACTACTTCTCCAGCAACATTTTTCAGCGGTCCAATATCAACTCTTGTCTCTCTTTTACACCAAGTATTTGAAGATATTTTTGGTATCCTCATTAATAATATTGGTTAGCAAACTTTCATATTCTATCTTTATTTTCTTAATGAGTTTTTTAGTTACCATCTGTTGGTTTTTAAAAGCTTCGCAATTCTCTAACTTCCCACTAATTATTGCTCTATTAAATTCCCTCTCTTTGACTTTTACATTGGTATTGATTTTCCTTTTTGAATACTTCTTCCTCTTTGGGATGTACATAACCTGTGCCTTCCGAATTGCTTCCAGAAATTCCTGCCATTGCTGCTCTGTCGTTATCCCTGCCAGTGCCCTTTTCCAATCAGGTCTGTCCATCTCCTCTCTCATGCCTCTGTAATTCCCTTTACTCCACTGAAACATTTGACTTTAGCTTCTCCTTCTCAAATATCAGGGTGAATTCGATCATATTATGATCACCCTCCCCTAAGGGCTCTTTTACCTTAAGCTCTCTAATCAATTCCGGTTCATTGCACAACACACAATCCAGGATAGCAAATTCCCTTATGGGCTCAGCCACGAGCTGCTCTAAAGGGCCATCTCACAGGCATTCTAGAAATTCCCCCTCTTGGTATCTGGAACCAACCTGATTTTCCCAATCTACCTGCATATTGAAATCCCCCATGACTATTGTAACATTGCCCTTTTGGCATGCATTTTCTATCTCCCATTGTAACTTGTAGACCACATCCTTATTACTGTTTGGGGTCTGTATATAACTCCCATCAGGGTCTTTTTACCCTTGCAGTTCCTCAGCTCCATCTACAATGATTCAACTCCTTCTGACGGTATATCACATCTTTCTAATGACTTAATTCCATTTTTTTATCAACAGAGCCAATCCAGCCCCTCTGCCTTCCTGCCTATCCTTTCAATACCATGTATATCTTTGGACATTAAACTCCCAGCCATGATTCAGTGATGCCTGCAACATAATACTTGCCAATCTGTAACTGTGCTGCAAGTTCATCGACCTTATTCTGTATATTGCATTGAACGTCTATTATTTCATCCCTTCACCAAAAGGGGCAATTACTCTTACCTATTTTTATATTAAAATTATTTTGTATGATACATTAATAAGCAATTATTTACAACAAAATTATTCACAGTAGCATTATTTACAGCAGGGCATCTCTACTAAGTTTGAAGGGTCAGAAAGGTTTGGGTCCTTTATTCAAGTCTGCCTTCCATGTTTTAAAACAGATTAGGATGCATTGAAAGAAAGCCATGATGGCTTTGGACACTACCCCCTTTCTCAAGTGATGGATAAGCTTGATTTCTGGTGCCGGGGGAGGGGGCTTGTTGGAAACAGTCTCCTGTATAAGGTGGTAACTGTCCTTTGATATGTTTTCTATGCCTGGCAGGGAGTGGTGTTAGAAACATCCTCACATTCTGCATCTGAGTGAGGCTCGAGATCTACATCAAACCTCTTCCCTTCTGGGACTGGCTCTGGAACTCCATTCGGTAATGGAGTAATTAATTCGGTAAAGCACTCAGCGTAAATGCTTACCTAGAAACGATGTACTGGCATTGGCAAGGATCCGGAGGAGGTTCATGAGGGGGATTCTGGGAATGGAAGGGTTAACTATGAGGTGTGTTTGATGGCCCTGGGCCTGTACTCACTGTGGTTTAGAAGATTTGGGGGGCGGGGATCTCATTGAAACCTATTGAATATTGAAAAGCTGTGGAGGCCAAGTCATTGGGTATATTTAAAGCAGAGCTTGATAGGTTCTTGATTAGTAAGGATATAAAAGATAATGGGGTGAAGGCAGGAGAATGGGATTGAGAGGGATAGTAATAAATCACCCATGATGGAATGGCAGAGCAGACTTGATCAGATAAATGGCCTACTTTTGCTCCTATGTCTTGTGGCATTATGGTCTTCTTCGGGTGCCAACATTGCATGTTCGCAGTATTCAGCAGAGAGACACAAGCAGCAGCAGCAACAAATCAAAACAACTACAGCAAAAGAAGTCTTTTTCTTTCCCTGCCACCTGCTGACCTACTCACACACAGACAGGCCTCCAAACTCAAGACAGGCTGCCACCAAGCCTTTCGTCCTCAGCCCTGGACTCTTCAGACTCAAATGTATTGAGTCTCCAACCTCCAGCCCCTGGCCTGGAAATCTTTATAACACCATTTGAACCTTTTTATATTGACATAAAATACATCTGCTCGTGACATTTTATGGGGGTGTGCTCATATTCAGTCTGACAATTCCTTCCAAAGTCTGACTGGATTGTTAGTGTTTTAATGTTCTGAAAGGCTTTAACTTTACATTGCAGCTGCACAGTCAGATTCAGCCAAAGACAAATCTATTGAAAAAGAAAAGGGAATACATTTTGATGTTTGTGGGAAAACTTAGGCTGAGAGAGGGCATTGGTTGCATATTAACTAACATACTGGACTAATCTGCAGATCCCTTGACTATGATGATAGAGTTACCCTTGCTGTTAATGAATTTAAATTCAAGCAATTAAATGAATCTGGAATAAAAACTTAGTATTCAGTAATGGTAACCTTAGCACAACCTACTTGTTATATAAACACACTTGGTTCATTAATTTACAATAGGGAAGGAGAATTATGGGCCATACATGTTCTGACTTCTCTGTAATTCCAACGTGATTGACTTCAAAATGCCAATTCAAATACTATAGCAAGTCACTCAATTCAGAATGAAATTGGGAATGTACCTCAGACTGCAACACCCACAGTCCATCACCGAATGCATTTTTAAAAAAATCAAAAAATGAAAACTCAGATTCCACTGACAGTTCCATGCATGTCACAGCAGCGTCAATAAATTGGGATTAGTGTTCATTAGTTCCAGCGTTACAGCTGGCCTTTCCTATCACCTTGTGATAGGCTCATGCAGAAAGTCTAAGCATATGATATTGCTCTACAATTTGCCTCTTGTGTTTATCCTTTCCATAGATGCTGCCTGACCTGCTGAGTTCTCCAGCATTTTGTGTGTGTGTGTGTTGCTCTGGATTTCCAGCATCTGGAGAATCTTTTGTACTTATGATGAGATCCAGAGTTTGCCACCTGTGATTTATTCCTTCTCCACTGAGTGTGCTGTTCTGCAGCCTATGCCAATGTCATCATATTGAGTTGCCAGAGCGTCAGGTATTTCCAAACCCTCAAAGTGTCACACCTTGTGCAATTGGAATTCCACAATGAATCCCATGAAGGAGAAATTGTCATTCTTTGTGGAAGCAGGGATTACCAGTGAGTCACAAACTTGGGAGAGGAGGGAAGTCCAAAAGCTAGACTATTATGTAGGCAAACTGCATGGGATACACTAGAACTGGGTACATACTGCTCTGCTGAGACAAGCTGTCTTTCGAATATAATGCTGAAGTATGCTTGGTAGGTTCTTGATTCATTAGGGCATCAAAGGTTGGGAGGGGAGGAAAGGCAGGAGAATGGGGCTGAGAGAGCTAATAAAGCATCCAGGATAGATTAGCGGAACAGACTCAACAGGCAGAATGGCCTAATTCTCCCCCTAAACTTTATGATATTATGGTCTAAGTTGTTTCCGTAAGGAGTGCTCATGAAAGGCGTGCCTCAGAATAACATGCACAAATATCTCCAGCAGTGGAACACGCATCTCTGTTTCAAGGATGGTTCATAACTGGACGCGCCGGCTTAAATTTACAGTGTAGTGTAATTAAATCTGGAAATGATCATAGTCACTTTCTTCTCCAGAAAAATCAATCTTCTGATTTTGCATTCAAGAAAGCAGTGCTACGCAATCAAATTACGAGGACGTTTTCTTAAATATTAAAATAATGCTTTTGTAAAAATTTTGCAATGTTGGCAGTTACAAGATATTTTCTTTGTAAAGTGCATTAGGGAATACATCACAGTGAGCTTTCTGGCTCTATTACAAACATATAGAAGACTTGGTGAAGATTGAACTTTCTGAATTAATTTCATTATTATTTTAATTTTATACACAGCTGTGAGATGTTCACTGTGTATTGACTAGTGATTGAACGGGTTTGGATTACAATATTTATTTGTTCCATTGATTTACCTAGTGATGGAAATATTAGACTAGCGTCTGCTGAAACATCACACAGTATTATGCAGTAGATCTTGATTTAGACTGATCCCATCACAGTAATTATCGTCTCAGTTTCTGAGTAATATAGTGTTACTTTTATTTATACTTTTGCTATTAAGGAGGTAATTGTTTACAGTGCCCTTTCCTGTTGTTGGTCTAACTGAATGAAAACTTGAGGTGTACTGCAAGTATATATGTGGTCTGATTTAAAAGAGGGTTGTTGGTTCTTGACTATTTTGATCTGGTTCATAAGCTTTCTTTAAAAGCTGCATCTTCATATCTAATCCACAACTTCAGGGAGAGATGATTGCTTGAAATAGATTGTTCCCCTACAGGTGTCCATAAAAATGCATCATATATGATTAAAAGTCATCTAACATTGTGACATAGTAAATCTGCACTTCACTGACTGTTGTTACAGCTGGGGCCTCTTTCAGTTTAGAATGTAGACAAGCTGCCTTTAAAAGGGCATATATCATTTAACAATCAAACAATACAGTTATAAATACAAAGCCTATTTCAGATGTACTAAAATATTCAGCTGCGAGAAGGCAAAGATTGTTTGTATTTCTTGAAATATTTTACTTCTGAAATTATGGCACAGTAAATGTAAGTCTTCTAAAAATATATGCACAAACTAAAGTGGAACAGGAATAATAAATGCTGCTTTGAAAAGCAATCTGAATAACAATCATGTTCAAAGTCTTTCTTTCCAAGTAAGGGATATCTTGTTGATTTTATTTCTGAACCGCAAAGTTCAGGGCAGTGAGTATAGTCCACAGTGATTTACAATAAACAAGTTTATTAAATAACATTGGCTGCCTTTAGGGCAACTATCATAACCTCTTGGCCTAGCAATATCCCTCACTGTACCATAACTATCAAACCTGGTTCAATTAGTAGTTGTGAAGCAAGCTATTCCAGACATTCCCAGAAATAGTCAGGTGCCAGGTATGTGGTGATACCTGGTCTGCATACATGCTACGTAGCAAAAACTGAATGCAATATACAGAGCTTAAAAAGACAGCAGCCAGTAGATTAGATTGAAAGTCTGTAATCATTCTATATCTAGTCAGTAATGGAAGTGAATGACTAAAACATCTGACAAGTTGAGGAGGACATTAAGGTCAATTACCTAAACACAAGAGATTCTGCAGATGCCAGAAATCCAGAGCAATGCTCACAAAATGCTGGAAGAACTCAACAGGTCAAATAATATCTCTGGATGGAGAGAGCAGTCAATGTTTCAAGCTGAGATCCTTCATCAGTGATAGTGAAGTCCACCCTGAAAATGAAATTCCTGGTCTTGGTACCTGGTATTAAAAATATAATTCATCCTAAGAGCCATGCTAATGCGCTAAAGTTGCAGTCTTGATAATTGAACCAAAATGTGTTGCTCCTGACTGATTAATAAGTATGCACATAACTTTTGCAGATCTAATTGCTGGTATATATGACAAGGTCCTGAATGCCTTCTTCTATATTGTTGGTAGAACAGTACAAACCCTACTCACAAAGCAGTTGTAAATTCTTTGACAGCGGTATTTCCTGGCTTCCCTGTCAAATCTGTATATTTCTGACATTTGAAAACATTCAATAACAGTCAAAACTATTAAAATACATAAATATAAAATATCCAAAACAACTAAAAACCTCAGGAACAACAAAAAAGCACAACTTAAAATCTTCAGTTTACAAAATTAGTTTAAAAGTTGTAACTTAAGATATATCGGCCATTGTTTTTGGTGGCTGTTCATTCCCTTTGAGATCAATAGATTTAATAGTCTTGCACCAGATGAAATTTGAAGTAGGGCTGACAGATCCCATCACTGTGTTGCAGAATTGTGGCCCACTTCATCTCTGAGTCCATGAAGATCCATCAGAATACAGATACAGTATAAAAAATAATCCCAGGGAAGAGTGGGCAGAAGAATGAAGGACATCCATGGTGACTTTGTATACTGAGCTTGGTGGCATATCTAGATATAATATAACAATATGGCATAGAACTGTTAGTATTGCTCAACAAATTTTGGCATATCATATTATTTTAAATATTTTTCTTAGTACCATATTTACATGTAGAATGTAAAGCTATAATACATGTTGACTGCAGTCTGTTGTGGAAAATTCTAGTATCATTCGTGGGCCATTTCTGAGAAAATTGTATGTTCAAGGTTACACCAATTGGTCAAGTTTACTGCTTGGGCTGCAGATGAAGAGAACAAATTGTGAGTATCACTTGCCCCTCTTGTTGTGAATGCTTTTGAAAGTGCAGATGAGGCTGCCTGGAGTTTGCCCAACTCTTTTTATGAGGGTCTGCATTAGGATGCTTATTGTATAATACCCCATTGAACAGGGTTGTACTTGAATTACAAAACATTAGGAGAATGAGTGTCTCTGATTAACTTTCTGCAATAGTAAGCGTAGCAAAAATTCCTAGCTGAAAATTTATTGCATTTATGCTTCATTTAGATCTAAGTTATCTGTTAAAGAATGATGTCTGCTCATGTCTGCTCATGCACATGGAATGGGACCTTCTTAATCCTAATGGAATTCTTGTCAGGTTCACTATTGGTGGTGATGGTAGTGGTGGAATGGGTGGGGTGGTAATTCGCTTTCACTGATTGAAGCAATTTTAGAGAAACTGAAACTCCTGGCATATTACTCTTCATACACATGACATTGGAAATACAGAGATGACCATAAATATGAGTAGACAACTAAAAGTTTTGCACTATACAGTATATTTTAGCTCGGCAGAACTACTAATGGCTATGACAATCAGACGGGTGGATGGATTTAAAGTGCAGACCACTATGATCTAACAGGATAATTGAATAGGCACAGCAGCCTGGAAGGTCTACTGTTCCCATGTTATGACATGACGTGACAGGATATAAAATGCTCAAATTTTGACATCAATTTTATCAGTATTGCAGAAATACACTGAGTAAAATCTGTCTCATCGATTAGAATATGTCTAGGAATGAGAAAGCACCTGGTTTTCATCAGTGTCTTTTCCCAGCCCTCAGCTTCCTTCTGGAGGTATTTCATCGTTTCATCAGTACTCTGGAGCAATTGACCTGCAAGTTCTTTGGTTGACTGTTATTTCACTAGTAATTGAAGCAGTTAACCTCGTGTCTTTCATTGACCTGCATGGAAAAGGGTTGTTTGTTTTCAAAAAAATCCATTTCGTATTAAAACTGCTTCCTGTTTTAGGAAAACCTATGGAGTAATCACTTTCTGAGCTGACAAACTGCTCAAGTGCCCTTCATTTTACTGGTGAACGTTCTTGCTGTGCTAGTGAGAAATACTTGAGAAATACTTCATTTAAGTGGCCGGGTGTGATTTGCAGAATTGTTGTCAACCTGGGGGTGGAAGGGGGATACTTTCCAATTCTAACCCTCCCTGGTTCCCTGATGATTGGGGTTGGTTCAGAGTGAAGGTCAAAGCAGAAAACTATATTTAGGTAAAAAATGACAAATGGATACAGCAATTAGTTTTCGATGAAATGTAATATAGTTCAAAGCACCCAAAAAAGAAAATAAACAAGCTAGTTACAGTATATACAGTAAGCATGGAATTGGCCTTTGCTCTGAATTTGACATTGTGCAGATTAACATGAATGCTATGTCCTTCCTATAAGCAAAACCTTTAGTTTTAAGTTGTATATATTGTTCACATTTTCTCGTTTCACTAAACTAATTGCTCCAGAAATTGATAAATAGCAAGTCTGTGTCCTTCCTCTGCAGACAGTTACCACCCGTCTTAATAGTAGGCAGTATTCAGACCTCCTACCTGATTGCAGTCTCCCACATTAAGTCCTGTTCAGATAATAATGCCTTACAGATGTGAAGGAAGGATCCTCTTGGCTACAGGTGTGAAAGCAAGATGAATGTACTGCACAACTCACTGCATATTTATGGCTACTATGTAAGTCTTGTCTGTTCCTTGGTTTTCATCAACACATCATTCTGGTCCCAATAAGGCTTATAGTAACAGACTGGGACAAGGGTCTTGACGTCAGCATCCAGAGGAGGGAAAGTTATTATCCAATTACATTTTCGTATGTATAATTGTAGAGAGGGGAATGGTCTCATTGGTAATGTTCTATAAAGTTTAATTATTGCCTGTTAAATATAGGAACTATTGGGCTGTGGAAAATTGCGTGAGAAAAAGTCTGCTGTGATTGTAAAAATATGGGATGCCCTTGTTCTGGGCAGAGTGGAGAAATTCACTTTGGTATCTTGGCCAATGCTTATTACTGTACTGACATCATTTAAAATAGACAGAATATCTGAGCATTTATGTTTTTGGTTGTGAGAGTTTGCACAAATAGGCTACTTTATTTTTCCCACATTACAAAATTTACTTTACCTCAAGAACACCTCACTGACGATCAAGTACTTTGGGGAATCCCGGGATTAGAAAAGCATTGTTTTAATAAAAGCAGATAAGCTAACAATGTGATAAACTCTCACTGTGAACATTGTTGACTGTGTACATACATCTATTGATGCTTCTGGACACATCTTCAGTGATGTTCCTGGAATCATCGGGTGTTTTGGGTCTTTCAACATCATACAACCTCCTCCAGGTGACCCAGCCGGGGCTGATCAGACTGCAGCTTGTGTCCAGATGGCTAACTACTTATGACTCCATGGCTCACCTCTTTTGAGCCACAGCCATCTTGAGGCCCTCTCTGCCGCATCGGTGGTACTGCGGATGGCTCTCCTCTTCCTCTCTCCCTTGATGCCCAAAATGCTGAAGGCTCTAATTAAAGAATGGGCTACAAATCCCCTACAACCAGCCTCCACTGGGAGACACCTCACTCTCCATCCAGCCTGCTAACAGTTGCTGACCTGTCCTGCGTACTTGGATAGCTTCCTTTCAAAGGCCTCCTCCAAGCTATCTTCCCATGGGACTGTCAGCTCCAGCAGCACCACTTGCTTAGTAGACTCAGGCACTAGGGCAATGTCTGGTCGCAGGGTGGTGGCTGCGATATGATTGGGGAAATTCAGCTGCCCTTCGAGGTCCACCAACAACTGCCAGTCCCTTGCAGAGGTCAGAATGCCTGCAGATGTTCTTTTGGCAGGTATTGGCTGCTCCCCAGCTCTGATAAAGGCAATGGTCTGCTTGGAGGGTCGGGACATCTTCGCCCACTCGACTCCTGTGCTGACGACTTCAGCAATGGTCTTCAGGACCTGATCATGTCTCCACCTGTACCGTCCCTCACCAAGTGCCCTTGCACAGCCGCTGAGGATGTGCTCCAGGGTTCCCCGCTTGGAGCACAGTGGGAACACAGATGACTCTGTCTTGCCCCATGTGTGCAGGTTTGATAGGCTTGGAAGCACATTGTACACTGCCTGGATGAGAAACTGGATGTGGTGTGGTTCGGCTTTCTAAAGATCAGCCCAGGTCACTTTCTTCTCAACCGCGTTGAAGTACCTGTATATCACACTTTGATGGAGATAAAGCGGGAAAGCTTCATCAACTTTTCTTACTGGATCAATGCTTATCATTGACACATGGCATTTAAGCTATTATAGAGAGTTTCTGATTCTCTGTAAAGTTTTTTTTTCACAGTTTCCTTATTCCTAATTGCATTCCAAACAAAATATTATTACCTAACGGATCGTACAAAGCGCCACTACTAATATCTTAAGTCTACATCATGAGAAACAGAGAAAGTTTGTCTAATTTACTTGTTTTGAACTTGGATCGGAAGAATATTTAAAATGTGCAACAAATTCAAGATGCAGCCCATGTTGTAAACAATCTGTGAGAAAAAAGTTATGTCTTGAATTTACCATGATGGGACAGCATTAGACTGTCTAAAGATCTTTTAAACATCCACGAACAATAGGAGGATTTGCATAGATGTTACATTTGCTGAGGGGTGTGTTTGGTACTCATGTATAAGTACTTCAGCCACCTATTCTCCTTTTCCCAACTATGATTCCCCTCTCCCTGCTACTCTCAGTCCAGAATAGACTCGTATCAGAATCAGGTTTATCATCACTCACATGTGCCATGAAATTTGTCTTTTTTGCACAGTACTGCATTTACGTATATATGTACTATAGTTTATGTATTTGCACTGTACTGCTGCAAAACAACAAATTTCACCAGTGATGATAAACTTGATTCTGATCTCTCTGTGTTAGTCTTTTCCTATGTGCGAATTACTGCTACAGTTTCTCCCTGTTCTGAAGTACTAACAGTACTTGTCTCAAGGCTGGTGCAGTAAAGGTTCATCTTACTGATTCATGGAATGGGGAATTTGTCCTGTGAGGAGTCAGGCAAGTTATGCCTATACACTTTAGAAATGGCCACTTCTAATGGAGGTGATCCCTCTCTGTAATGTTGGCTCAGCTTTTCTCTCCCCATTAGCACAATCAATCAAGCTGACAATCCTACTTTTGCACTCTTCTACCTTTCTCATTCCTTTATCTGTTTTATCTCTCTCTCTCTCTCGCTCCTCTCCTCTCCGATGTGCCCCTGCCCCGCAACTCTTGCTTCACTCTGTGTGATATATTCCAACTGTCATACCCATCAGAAAGGTATACCTCGCCCGCCTTCCTCCTCTGCAGCTCAGATGAACCTGTTATTTTCTCTTCACCAGTTCTAAGAAGAGTTCTTTGACCTAAACAGTTCTCTTTAAGCAGGTGCTGTATGACCTTTTGAGAGTTCCCAGCATTTTCTATTATTATTTCAGATTTCCAATATCTGCTTTTTTTTGAATATCCATTGTTGTTTAGAAGTTAGAAGATCAGGATCAGGTTCAATATCACCGACATGTTCCTGAATTGTTGAGTGTGTGCCTTCATGTTTCTGTACCTCCTTCCTGATGGTAGCAATGAGAACAAGGCATGACCTGGGCAATAGGGGTCCTTAATAGATACTGCCTTTTTGAGCCATTGCTCCTTGATGATTGAGAGGTAATATCACTGAAACATGCAAAAATCATAACGTATACCTGTAGATACAGGAAAGATGCTTCCTCTGACCTCAGTGCCTGGAAAATCAAGTCACAGTCGAAGAGTTAGGGGCCGGACCTTCACCACGAGAAATTTCTGCACAGTTAATCTATGCAGTTTATTTCTTACAAAATCCATGGGGGCACAGCCATTGAGTATACTCAAGCTGGAGATTGAGAAAATTTTTAGATATTAAGCAAATCAGTGAGACATCACTGTGGCACAGCTGGTAGAACTGTGGCCTCAAACTGCTCCAGGCACCCATGTTCAATCGTGACCTCGGATGCTGTCTGTGTGGAGTTTGCAAGTTCTTCCTGAGACTGCAGAGGTTTCCTTTGAGTGCAGTGACTTCCTCCCGCACCCCAGAGATGTGCAAGTTGGCAGGTCAATTGGCCACTGTAAATTGGTAGAAACAAGGGGCAGAGGAAATGGGAAAGTGAGCAGAATAAAATGGGTATTATGTGGGATGTGTGCAAATGGATGCGATGGTCAGCATGGGATCAGTGCAGCAAGTGGCCTGTTTCCATGCTGTACGGACCATTTGATCCTTATGGTATGATATGGAGTTAATATAGGAAAGTAATGTTGGGGTTAGGTATCTGCCCTGATCTTCTTCCAATGGTAGAGCAGGCACTAAGAGTTGAAAAGTCTACTCTCACTTTTTTTTTGTACTAACTTCTTTGGGAGCATGTAAAGGAAAGTGGATGTTATCACAAAAAGATTTTTTGTTGCTTTCGTTTCTCTAATTTCAATGACTTTCAAGAACAAATAAATAGCTTTGATCGGAAGTCTCATACTTCCATAATAACATGAAGGTTAAGTTAAATATATCAGATACTTTGTCTTGTATATATTTGCTTTCTTCAGTGTACCCTGTTAGGTTTATTCTGGCACAAATGAGGGAATTTGACACTGTCACACACTTTCTGAGTACACAATGGATATTAGGAAGAGCATTTTTGCATGCAAGTACTTATAGTAGAACTTTTCCTGGAGGGCACATTGGCAGCCTATTGAAACCATCTGAGGAAGCATTTGGAAACTTGTGTCTGCTAATGAGCACCAAGGTTTGAAACTACTGAGCACCAGGCACTCTCTGATTTGTTTTCCTCATCCTACAGTAGTATGGTCTTCAAAGCCCCCAGTGAATTTGGATCTGGTTTTCAGATTTCATTCACTTCAACATGAGCTCTTATCAGTATGTGAATGGGTCAATTTTCTCTGCTTTCACCATTTCTACCAGAGCCCATAGAACTGAAACTGGTTTCTCGGCAGTACAACAGGTCACTGCAATTTGTGCACAGCTTCATCGCGTTTACCAGCCTTGTTTCACTCCCAGCAAACTCCTCAGTAACTGAGCCAAATAATTTTGGGGCAATCTAGTTGGAATTTTAGCTGCATTTGGAATGAGTCTGGAAACCATAGCTCAGAGAAGGATAAGGATAAGCTTAGATTAAAGTTGGGTTATCCTCCTTTGCAAAGCTACTTTAACCAATCTAGCAGTAACCTGGTTCAAGCAGTAACCAGGTTAAAAGAACTATTCTCGACACAAGAGGTACTGCAGATGCTGGAAATCTAGAACGATACGTGCAATGTGTTGGAGGAGCTCAGCAGGTCAGTCCTGATGAAGGGTCTCAGCCCAAAACGTTGTCAGGCTGTCAACATTCCCATCCTCTGATGCTGCCTGACTTGCTGAGCTCCTCCAGCACAGTCATGTCATTAAGAAAAGGCTGGCTGATAACAGCTTGGAGATATTCCAGCTTGATCCTCCCGATCTCCCTCAACTGGCCTCAGTCTGTGTCTTAGTACACTAGCACTCAGAAGAATGGCATTTTAGGATTTCTATTGTCAATTACAAATGGGTATTTAATTTAAATTAAGCCGGGACCTTAATTGAAGGATAACTTAATTGTCCCTTTCTTCATCTGCCTATGCGCAGGAATGTACTTTGTTAAACCTTCTGTTTTCTCAGCTGAGCAGAGATTTGACATGAAGTACCAACAATTCCTCTCCCCACCCCGCCATGTCCCATGGCCCCCTATATGCTGCTCGACCCACAGAGTTCCATCAGCAGATTTGTGTCTTGTTGTGTGAATACAAGATGCTGCCTAGGTGTCAAATTAACCTCTGGTTTGTATAACATTATCCAGCTTGCAGAGAGTGTATGTCAAAGCTATCAAGGAAATTTGTGTTAGATTGACCAAAGTCAAAGTGGGTATGCAGTTGGTTGGCTGAGAGACCTGTCCTGCTTTTGACTCTTCTTTCTATTTTTATACATTTGCTTTAATGTGGAATTGAGGAAAGCGTATAATATGCATATTTTCTCTCTGGGTTTTATAATTACACTTTAAGAGTTGTGTTTGTAAGGCTGTCAGCAGAATGTTAAGCCCACCCTTTGCGTATCTTATTTTTCAAATAACATTCCCTCAAATGTAATTATAGAACAAAGAACGCAGGGTACCTTGATTTACAACTATTAGAAAAAAATCATGTTATTTTCATGTGTGCAGGATGAAAAGGGGAGATGCTCCTTCAAACATCATTATTAATACTTTAATGTCCTCAAACTTAAAATTCATTAGCCTTGCAGACAAAAACTAACAAATATTACAATTTATTTATGTAAATCAGAGTAGGAGTAGGAATATCTCCCAGGGAACTGGAGGTCCAGCAGACAAACATTTATACATGTTGGTTGGTTTCTCTTTCGTAGTCTGTCCAAAGCATGATCTGATAAAATAAAGCGATTTTGTTTTGAATAAATCTGCAACAGGTTTCATGGTGAAAGGTTAATATATTCTTGTCTTCAGTGGCATGGTGATGCTGTGCTTGGAGAATTGTTTGTATTAGTGAGTTCTTATTGTTAAGTGTATTTCCTATGGAGAAAAAACTGTAAACTGTACATAGTGGCCACTTTATCAGGTTCAACTGTACACCTGCTCATTAATGCAAATATCTAATCAGCCATTCACGTTACAGCAACTCAATGTATAAGAGCACGTCAACATGGTCAAGAGGTTCATTTGTTGTTCAGACCAAACATCAGAATGGGAAGAAATGTGATCTAAGTGATGTTGACCTTGGAATGATTGTGGGTGCCAGATGTGATGGTTGATATCTCCAAAACTGACAATCTCCTGGGATTTTCACACACAACATTCTTTAGAGTTTACAGAGAATGGGGTGGAAAAACAAAAAGAAATCCAGTGAGCAGCAGTTCTGTGGGCGAAAATGCCTTGATAATAAAAGCAGTCGTAGCGGAGTGGCCAGACTGGTTCAAGGTGACAGTAAGAAGACAGTAACTCAAATAACCATGTGTTACAATAATGAGGTTCAGAAGAACACGTCTGAACACACAATATGTTGAACCTTGAAGTGGATGGCCTGCAGCAGTAGAAAACCACAAACGTGCACTCAGTGGTCACTTTGTTAGGTACAGGAAATAACTAATAAAGTAGCCACTGAGAGTATATATGCCATATATACAATTATTAAGGGATAACAAACTGCTTTCATTGCAGTTGGCATATTTCTGGACAATAGAACTACGCCTTTCTACATAGAATAATAGAACAATGCTTGTAGAAAATGTTAATCCTTTTAAGCAGCTCCATGTTAAGCAGGACCCTGATGGGAGTTACATATAGGCCTCTGAACAGTAGCCAGGATGTAGGCTACAAATTATAGTGGGTGAAAGAACGATGCTGAGAGGGATAATAAATCAACCATGGTCGAATGGTGGAGCAGGCTCTGTGGGCCAAGAGGCTTAATTCTGCTCCTGAGTCTTATGGTCGTATGGTCTTATGTTTTCTCATTTAATTTCACTGCTACAGCTGAGTGCAAATATTTGTTTTGCTGTGCGAAGTCTAGTAATAACTCCATTGTACGGCACTGCTCTGTCTTCTGCAGGCAAATTGAAACTTCACCAATATAACCTACATCCATGTTTTCCTTGGCAAATACTGAGGAAAGAATAACATTTTGCTGGCCCTTTGAAGTAACCACTAATCACTGGTGTCCATTCAGGCAATTTACCTGATGACGAAACCTTAAAAACCTTAATCTTCAGGGATTATCCATTCTAGCTTTTGGTTTTCCACAGGCTTTTGCAAAGGAACTTGCCTGAAGATCTTTTTCACATCTCAATGTGTTACAGAGTCATAGCTAAAACTTGTTCTGATGTTTTGTAATAAGCAGCAAAGTCTTGTTTATCTGCACACTGCTGTCAAATTAGGAAAGTGTGCAAAAGATGTGTTCAAAATATGGAGGAGTCACACTTCTGGATGACTTGCAATCACTCTACTGAAGAGCTTTTCGTTGATTGCCACTTTTGCTCTGTGTCACATTTCCACTTTGATCCATTCAGGCTGTAGTCCCCTGCACTGTTACATTGAGGAGCAAGGTAAACTTGAGGAACAACAGCTCATCTCTTACCAGGGTACAATGCAGCCAGGTGGACTCAATACTGAATTCTACAACTTTGGGTAACTTGATTTCCCTGTCTGTATTAGTCACAGGTTGATGATATGAAACCAGTTAGCTTTTTTTCCACTTTTCTTTTCCTCTGGGAGTGGAGGACAAGCCAGATATGATGGGCGTGCCTTCCCTTCAGCATTATACAACTCATATATTTTTTTGATATTCTTTCATATATACTCTCCCTTCCTAATGGCTGTATTTTGCTCATTGATCAAATACAGTACAGTACCTTGTTTCCAATTTATCTCTATGGTTACCCCAGTCTTCCCCTTTTAGAGAGATGCCCCCTTCTCCACTCTCTCTCAGCAGCTTAACAAGCTTAT
Organism: Mobula birostris; assembly: GCF_030028105.1. Taxonomy (NCBI): domain Eukaryota; kingdom Metazoa; phylum Chordata; class Chondrichthyes; order Myliobatiformes; family Myliobatidae; genus Mobula; species Mobula birostris. The sequence continues at coordinate 29,496,498 of NC_092375.1, read as the reverse complement.
TATCTATTTTTTTATGTATAAAATTCATTCAAATGATTATACTATGCCAACAATACACTACTATAAAATATTCAGGACTTCATAAACCACACTATTTGCAGTTTTAAATTAAAATACATTAACACTGCCCACCACACACTTGAGCTCCTGAGGGCCCACCCATTCCAGGAAATCCTGCGTCGTACCCGCAGATGTCGCATGCTCCTTATACAGGGTCACCCAGTTATGGACTTAACCTTGGAGGAGGGGCCGGCGGTCGGATCAGGCAGAACTCTTGACTGCCTGCTGCCTGGACGCATGGACGGCCAGTTTGGCCAGTCCCAGGAGCAAACCCACCAGAAGATCTGTCAGGCAGCTGACACCCCTCTGCACCAGGTGATCAGGAGTGTGGGGCTGATGTGCAGCCACAGCTTAAGGAACAGGCCCTTTAAATATCCAAATAGAGGCTGCAACCATTCACACTCCATATACACATGGTAAATGACAGGTGGCTGGGATGTAGATGAACCAACTCAAGAATTGGCTGCATGGGACTGTTCTATGCAACACTCTCTACCCCAGGTCCCCAATGTAAAGGGGGAATACTCCTGCCTAAAGAGCCCTCCACTGCTTCTTTTCTCTTCCTCAGTTCTCATGAAGAGTCAAGAATCTTTCACCTGAAACATGAACTATGTTTTGCTTTCCGCAGATGTGACTTGACCGTCTCGGTGTTTCCAGCAATTTCTGTTTAGATTATTAACATATTGTGACCTCAATAAATTTTCTACACACCTCTGGAAATTTTGGTTAGGATTAACCAAACTTTCATGTCATATTTCCAGTGATCAAGGTAGTCTCTATAAGCTCATCTACTAGCTTTGAAGGTCTGAATTTGGACTGGTAAAACAAAGATCATCTAAGTCACAATATCTCAAAGGAGGTAGAATTACTGTCCATTGTCCCTAAGTTTAGACTTTTCATTATTGCACAACACCATTACAGAATTCCCTACTCTCAATTTAGTTTGAAGTAAAATTCCAAACTCCAAATGTAAGGTTGTTTTCACCTCAATCTACCCCAAGTTTGTGATTTTATTTTGCCCTAAGCAACACACGTGGGTTAATCAGGGTCCAACAGTTAACTGCTCCAAGATGACAATTCATCCACATCTGGTCTGTCTCAGTACTCTGGGCATCACAATGAGTGCATACTCACTCTAACGCAAGTGCAGAAGTAATTGTCCTGGGGTGCAACCGTGAGTATTCATTGGTCTGATATCAGAAATGATCATGACAGATGAGAATGTGAGCTCAAAACACATTCGTTTTAATTTGCAACTCTGGTATAACGTTCATCAGACAAATTAATTTAAGACATATCTGAGTGTAATGTTAAGTGATCCTTTGATTATTGAATAACTTGATTGGGATTTCCTGGTGTAAGCAATATAATTGCCGTCACTCTAAAGGTGTATTTGGGAAAAAGGTGCCTTTTATCCTCATCTTGTGCCCCCCATATTGAAGTTGACTGACTTAGCTGCTGTTTACAACAGGGCAGACAAACAGTTGTCTGCACATTTCAAACGTGCTGACATGCTTATTAAATGAATATTACAGTTCAACACAAGGAAATATAGAACAGGCAAATTATTGTCTGCACCTCCCTGTTGTATTTTGCTGTTTTTTCCAAAAGATGAAATGGTCTGAGTAGGCTAAACTACAGATGCTTGTTTTATTATTACTGTTCTGGCATTATCCAACCAAATTTCAGGAGTAATATTATTGCAATAGCATCAGACATTTTTTACATTCAAAGTAAAATAAAAATCAATAATTAAATTGATATTTCATCATGAGCTCTCCTTGTGTTACAAATTAAATAGGTTTAATTTCCAATATTGGACTTGCAATGGCAGCTTCTCAATAAGGAGTCTGGCTTCCTGCCAGGCATGGTTTTACAAGCAAGGGAGAAAAAATATAAAACCAAAACTGAAAATGAAGGTCAGATGTTATCAGAGAATCAGTTATTGATCCGAAAATTAGCTCTGATTTTCTTTCTATAATGCCCTGACACCCCGAGACACAATTTCTCATTTTATTTAATTTTTCCAGTCTCTGCAGTATCTTGTTTTTGTGGGGAGGAAGGATTTTGTAGGATATAAAGGGTTTCCTCTTCTGACAAGATCAGGAGCCAAGGAGATATTTTTCCCCTCCCATTGCCTGGAGAAGGGATAATTCAAAATGCTCGATAAAATATTTGAAAGCGGAACTGATAGATCTTGGATTTGTGGTTCGCATGGAACAAAACCCTAACAGGAATTATGGGAGTGCCGGGAGCTAAACTAAAACAATGTGTGATTTGCAAGGATGTTACCAGATTGAAAAGATCATAAAAAAATCATCAAAAGAATGGTGAACTTTTGTCTAAAATAGACAGTGTGCTAAAGAACTTAGAGATTGAAATTAGGAGTCTTGAAACTGTGGGTAAGGAAGAGTCGTGAGCTCTGGATAAAAGGATATAAACGTAAGCTGGTTGTCAACAGATCAAATAAAAAGCCTTGGAAGAATTTCTTCAGAGTGCTGCATACATGAAACTTAATGTCTCATGGTATTGGATTGGTATTGTCACGTGAACCAAGATACAATGAAAAGCTTATCTTGCGTACTGTTCATACAGATCAAACATTACACAGTGCATTGAGCTAGAAGAAGGTAAAACTATAACTTTCATGAGTCAACTGACTTAGGCCATTGTAATGGGAACAATTGACTTGGCTCAGTGTGTTCCCAGACCAAGTGAGGAAAATGTTCTCAGAGCACTGGGGTTGACCAGGATCCAGTAATTCTTTGCATGGGGTGCAAATGCTGGATGAAGAAATGATAGGGCTCCAGACGTGATTAGCTTGCCAGCAGTTACAAGGGAAGAACATTCCTTACAGCAAGATAGCAGAGGGCTGCTCACACTCAGGATAATATGATCCAGTTAAACAATTGTCTGCAGCTGGAGAAAGATGAAAATTCAATTGAAAACAAAACCCTTTAAAGATAAGGAGTAATGGCAGCTGCTGAGACAAAGAGCAAGCACACTCACCACCAGTACACTCTACAGACTGTGTTCTGGCTGCAAGTTAAAAAAGAGCTCACATTAATGCATTAGGTGGATAAGATTAGGAAAGTGGGCGAATTTGTACAACATACGTTTCACTGTTACTTTATGATTCAGTGTGTTGAAAGCTTGATCATTCATTTAGCAGGATGGTTAGGTAGTTTAAAAAATTTGGTGAGCCAGCGTGTGTGTCCTTGGCACAGCTTTCAGCTGACATATGCAATACCTGTATGTGTCTCTATCCAGATATATACCAAGTCGCTTGATTAAAGATTGTGACAGATTGCTCACGGTTGTAGCAATCTCTCCTTGATGGAGTCTGAACATTGTGAAGCTTAGTCTAATCCTTTGTTAAGGCTACCATTTCCAAAATATATTTCAAGACAGTGCTTCCAGCTGTTCAGTCTTGCCACAGGGACAACTTTAATTAGAGTTTGTTTTGGATGGAAATGATTCTGGTTGGCACAGGTTTTGACAAAATGGTCTTTAATTGTGTTTTGATCTTTCCTAGCTCCTTCACTGGTCACTGTGATTAAGAAGGATTGGTCATCACGAAACACCATTGCTCTCTCTTGGCAAGAACCAGAGCATCCTAATGGGATCATATTAGACTACGAGGTCAAGTTCTATGAGAAGGTGGGGAAGTGAATAAAGCACCATGTGTTCAGCAATTGTACAAGGAAACCCAGTTAGTGTAGGAAATTTTCTCTCAACACTTCAATGAGCAGTCATCCTTTCTTCTATTCCTGTGATTAATTTGTCTAATGTGTACTTTAGCACCAGAACTTTGGTTCTGATCATTTTCAGTCAGAATGCTTTGTTTCAAAATGTTTGGTTTGATTTCATATAATGTACTTCAACACATCAAATGTGGGCGTTGAGAATAGGGATTTAGTGGGAAAGAAAAGAACTGGCCCCACTTCTAATCTCAGAGAACTGGTCTCAAAGGGGAAGGATTTCCTTTGAAAGCCATCTGCAGCCAAATCATAAATGTTTACTTTGGAAATGCCAGTTCTATTATGCTGACGAAAGAGCACAAAGAAAATTATCCTACAATATCTCCGTCAATCCGATTGCCCTTATTTTACTGCTCCTGTGGTCTTTCTCTTACAGAGTACACAAAATAGATTGCTTCCCTTTTAACTTACACAGGTTATGTCTTGTTTTCAGGATTCAGTAGCAAGCTTCTGATCTCAAGGGTAGCATTTTACCATGGAATTTATAAGCAGGAATGTAATTAGAAGTTAATAACTTTGCTTGCAGATCTGCAACTAATAATGTCTTGCAAATACAAAGGGATAACCTGTAATTACAAGAACTACAATTAAACAATGTATGGTGTAAAAGTTAATCAGTCACCATAACTAAGCACTCCACAGAAGCCACATGACATCATGATTGTGCTTTTCTTTCTATCACTCCCACAGCGGTCTATCCCCTGTCACTCTTCTGCGTAGATCTCTTGTACATGGTCTGACAATGTCTGCTTTAACTGATGACACTCTTTTTTTTCCAGACTGAGCTGCTCTTTATTATCTTGTGAAGATGCCAATATTCAGTCATTGTGTACCCTTTAGCTTATTGCAAAGCTGCAGCCATATTCACACTTATCAATTCTCTCCAACTGAGTGTGTAACCACCAGCTAATGTCCAATAGTTTCTGTACAATAAATTTGAATAATGTCCAGTCTCAGTGCTTTCATCGAGGAGGCATTATCATTAAGGCTGATTCTGGATATTGCACATCCAGAATAATCAGATAGCAATTTTACTGGACATATAAAATAGCATAAATAGAAATGACTTAAAGTGAATATTAACATTTCTTTTCTTCTTCAAAGTGCAGATAAATCACTTTAATGTTCATTGATGCTCGTTTATTTTATAATTGCAAATAGCTTTGTTTCTTGAGATCTTTATTACCCAAGAATAAATTAAACTATAGAATAACAGAGGCACTGCAGTGTGGAAGGGGCTTATTTGTCCCACAGAGTTTTGCCAGTGATCTAGTCAATCCCATTTCTCAGCTCTTTCCCCAGAGCTTCGGATTTTTTTTTCTCCTTTGAGCATTCATACAGTTCCCTTTTAAAGGCTACAATTAAATCTGCTTCCACTGTCTTTTTAAGTAGAGAGCGCCAGATCATGGCTATTCTCTGTCTGTAAAAGTTTTTCATCATGTCCTCCCAATTCTATAGCAATCACCTGACATCTCTACTCTCGGGCCGTTACTCTTCTATCAAAGGGAATGTTTTGCTTCATTAATGTTGTGTTGATCTATCATTATTTTGAATGCCCACAGATGACCACTTAGTCTTCTCATCTATAAGGAGAACATTTCAATAAATCAGTTCTACACCCTTTCTGGGGTATTCATATCCTTCTTTGGTGGGCAGAATTGGAAGTAATATTTTAGATTCAACCAAACCAGTAATTTGGGACGTTGAACATAATGTCCTAACTTCTATATTCTGTTCCTCTGATTTTAAAATACATAACCTAGAGGTTTATTTGGTGTAAAATCAACTCCAAGACCAGAGCTTGAAAATTTCTTTGATACCCCAACCTGATACACATAGTCAGATCCCTTCAGGGTTGAATTGGTTTGCTAGTCTGTGTAGTACAATCATTCAGTAAGAAATAGGACCTGCTTCCCCTGTTTCTGTAGTGTGTCAGCTAAGTTCAGGCCATCACTTGTTCATTATGTGTCATGTCGTATGGCGTGGGTGATTATGGTCGTTCCATGACCATGATTGTTCTTGGCAGATTTTTCTACAGAAATGCATTGCCTGCTTCTGGGCAGTGTTTTTACAAGACAGGTGATCCCAGCCATTATCAATACTTTACAGAGATTGGCTGCCTGGCATCAGTGGTTGCATAACCAGGACTAGTGATATGCACCAGCTACTCATACAACCATCCACCACCTGCCCATAGCTTCACATGACCCCGACTGGGGATGAAGCAGGTGCTACACTTTGCCCAAGAGTGACCTGCAGGCTAGAGGAGGGAAGGAGCACCTTACACCTCCTTTGATAGATACGTATCTCCACCTGCCACTCATTCAGGCCATCATAACTACCATATCTCCCAGTAAAGGATCTTAGTGGATTTACTTCTAAAAACTGACCTGACCTGATTTGACTAAGTACATAGACTTATAATGGGACTAGGTGAGAGTAAGCGTTTGGCACGGACTAGAAAGGCCAAGATGGCCTGTTTCCGTGCTGTAATTGTTATATAGTTTATATGGTTATATTTGACCCAAAAAAAAAGAGCTGGATCCCATTGGTCTTCTGTCAGGCACAGGATTCCTATGTCACATTCTCAACCAGTTGTGCCATCTTGTAAGTCTCTTGCACATTTACAGTCTGTTTCTCCACCCCGCAGAGTTGCACTTTTTTCTTTTGTACGTATTGCCTTTTACTGCTCGTTCAGTCAAATAGAGTTGCACTGTAATTCTTTGTGTCAAATTTCATCTGCCTTGGCTTCACTCCTTGTTCTAATCTGTCCTCTAGCTGCTCAGTCATCTCAGCAATTCTGTGTGATATCAAAGTGGCTTTGTACACCTAAGTCAATGCCACCTAGATCAAACAGCCCATGCAGAAACAGAGGAACTATTCCATGCCAGTCTTAAAATAAATTATAAAAAAAATCAGAAAACCAATCTGTTTGAAAGACAAAAACAAGAGACTATAAAATGGTGTATACTTCAACAACTTAAGTAGTGAGGTCATTATTATGCAATTTATAAAGGACGTTATAAACATAAGCACTTTGAATGCCCCTTTTATCTTTAGCCTGGTTCCCTGCATGCTCCCTCCCCATGAGAACAAATGTAATGGGAAGGTTCCAAGCACAAGATTTAGGATCACCCCATATAGTAGCCTACTCTCCCTAGACGATTCCTTTTCCGGAAATGAAATTGGGAGTTAATTCTTGGATGTTCCAGGACAACTGGAGCAGAGGTAGTACCAGTCATACAAGGCAAAGCATGCTGATTAATTAACTGCATCTCTTCTCCAGCAGAAATATTCAGTGATGATTATAACTATATGATAGAAACAATCTCATAATGTGCTTTATTGCACTGTTAGTATTTTTAAAATTATTGTCTCCTAGAAGGACCAACTAAGGAACCTAAGGCCTCTTGTGAAAATGACAGGAAATTACAAATTAATTGCTTGTGTTCATTAAAAACTAATAAACACTCAACATTATTTCAAAATCTGAGGAATCTAATTAAGTTTATACATACTTGGTCTGATGTTTAATTGTGTTGGGGGCCCCAGTACATTCCCTTAAGGTCAGATCTGAGTGTTTGTTATTTCTAGAATCTAAAGTAGACTGCTACCATCTAAAGTTACAAATTGCAATCCACAGAAGCTGCAAATTAGTCTGTTTATGTTACATTCTAACAGTGACAATTGCTGATGTGTACCACAAAGCATGGCAGATAGCATATGGAAGCTATCTCTTGCAACAGTTGAAAAACAGAATGACGACTGCTCTGAACAGAGAGCTTCTAAACAGGTTAAACAAAGAAAGCAAAATGTTTCATTTATAACGAAGCTGGTGATGACTTTAAAGCATGAAATACTTTGCTGCCACTAAATTACTGAAATACAGTCAGAGATGTTAACGTTGTAAGATATCAGAGCTTAATTAGACCATTCAGCCCTTCGAATCTGCTCTGCTATTTGATCATGGCTGATTTTTTAAAAATCTCATTCTCCTGCCTTAAGGTAATTAGACCATTACCCTAAATCCCCTGTCCTCATGAGTCTTTGCCTTAAATACATCCGATGAATTGGCCTCCACAGCCCTATTTGGCAACAAATTCCACAGATTGTTATGGTCTTATGATTAAACCCATCTTAAAAATTCTTCCAGAATTCTGAGTAATTAATCCGTCTCCCCCTCCAATTCCCCCATTCTGTCACTCACCCAAACAGTAGGGCAATTTACAATGGATAATTAACATACCAACCAATATGCATATCTTTAGAATGCAGGACGAAACTGGAGCTTTTGGAGTAAGCTCAAGCAGTCATTGGAAGAATACACAAACACTACACACCTGAGGTCAGAATCAAACCCAGGCCTGTGACAGTGGCAGCAGCTCTTTCTAAACTCCATTTGCCCAGAATGCTAGGAGAACCCCTCTCTTCTATGGGCAAAGTGTTAGAATCTTTTTGACATACCTGAATGGACAAATATTGTAGGGTACCTTTTGTGTCTGTGCAAGACTCCATCTGCAATTCACTGACATCTGGATGTGCTCAGACCTTAGAAATGACATGAATAGAACTTCATCCTCAGCATACCTATGAATCATCATAGTTTCTGTTAGTTCATTTTAGAAATACTTTAGATGAATTCTTTCTGGAAGTTTCATACAGGGATAGTTTACAGTTTATTTAGAGTGAAAAATACCAGACATTAGGAATGGGATATTGTTTTGGCTAAGCACGTGATTCAAATAAGGCTCCGGCTAACTAGAACTGCCTACAGAAAAATGTCAAAGTTACTGTTAGTCTTGTGAGACCATGGATCTGCGCCTGGAAAGTCTTCACTCTCCAGGGCGCAGGCCTGGGCAAGGATGTATGGAAGACCGGCAGTTGCCCATGCTGCAAGTCTCCCCTCTCCACAACACTGATGTTGTCCAAGGAAAGGGCATTAGGACCCATACAGCTTGGCACCAGTGTCGACGCAGAGCACTGTGTGATTAAGTGCCTTGCTCAAAGACACAACACGCTGCCTTGGCTGGGGCTCGAATTCATGACCTTCAGATTGCTAGTCGAATGCCTTAATCACTTGGCCACAAAGTTACCTAAGCAAAGCAGCTCCCTAAGCAAAGTAACAAAGTTACCAGCCATAACATATACCATAGAAGTATGCTCTTCACAGACGCCATGTTTGTTTTGACCATCAAGCACCCATTTTCACTAATCCTACTTTTCTCTCATTTTTTATTCTACCCACACCTTTCAGCTCTTCCCAAATTCCTTCACTGACCCGCCACACAAAGGGGAATTTTACAGAATGCAATTAACCTGCCAACCTGCAATTGTTTGTGGGATGTGGGAAGAAACTGGAGGACCCAGATGAAGCCCACTCAATCATTGAGAGAATGTGCAGCCTCCACTTCGGAAATCAGATCTGAATTTGGGTCACGGAAGCTGTGAGACACCAGCTTTGCCAGCCAAGTGACAGGCAAATCAGTGATTCCCAGTTAAATATCTAGTGACTATCTGGAATCTGTCACTTATTGTTAACTGGAAGGCTCCTCTATCAACATTCAAAAGTTTGTTTAAAATGAAACAGAATCACAAACTTAGTGCAAAGAATAAAAAGCACTGACTCAACTTGTGCATGCTAATATTGCTTGGTTCTATCAAAGGAAACAACACCAAGTATTTATTCATGCCATTCATATTTTCATGACCTCCTTAAGCACTTTTATTTTTAGATCATAGGCACTGTTGCAGAAATCTCCCCTGCTGTAATCTACGTAGTTTTATTTAGGTCACTTCACTTATCTTACTAAAGAAGACATTTAAAGTCCTTAAACTTTTCTTCAAAAGTTAGACTAGACATTTTAATTACCTTCACAAAATGCTAGTGGAACGTAGCAGGCCAGGCAGCATCTCTAGGAAGAAGTACAGTTGACGTTTCGGGCTGAGACCCTTCGTCAGGACTAACTGAAAGAAGAGATAGTAAGAGATTTGAAAGTGGGAGGGGGAGGGGGAGATCTGAAATGATAGGAGAAGACAGGAGGGGGAGGGATGGAGCTAGGAGCTAGAAAGTTGACTGGCAAAAGGGATACAAGGCTGGAGAAGGGAGAGGATCATGGGACGGGAGGCCTAGGGAGAATGAAAGGGGGAGGGGAACACCAGAGGAAGATGGAGAGCAAGGAGTGATTGTGAGAGGTACAGAGAGAGAAAAGAGAGAGAGAGAGAGAGAAAAAGGGGAAAAAAGGTAAGTAAGTAAGTAAGTAAATAAGTAAATAAATAAGGGATGGGGTACGAAGGGGAGGAGGGGCATTAACAGAAGTTAGAGAAGTCAATGTTCATGCCATCAGGTTGGAGGCTCCCCTTCCCACTTTCAAATCTCTTACTATCTCTTCTTTCAGTTAGTCCTGATGAAGGGTCTCAGCCCGAAACGTCGACTGTAATTCTTCCTATAGATGATGCCTGGCCTGCTGCGTTCCACCAGCGTTTTGTGTGTGTTGCTTGAATTTCCAGCATCTGCAGATTTCCTCGTGTTTGCGATTTTAATTACCTTAGTATTTTACCTTTATGCAGCAAATGAATAATTATTATTTTTGTGAATGGATGATTGGAAATGGCACTCCAAAATCCAAGAACCCCAAAAAAGTATTCCAGCATCTCAACGTTCTTCCCATATCCTCCTTGGCACCTAGAACATGCTCTATTGTCACTGCTGCCATCAGGAAGAAGGTATGGGAACCTCAGGACTCACAACACCAGGTTCAGGAACAGTTATGATCCCTAATCCAAACGGGCTCTTGAACCAAAGGGGATAATTTCACTCAACTTCACTTGCCCCATCATTGAGTTATTCTGACTACTTATGGACTCAATTTCAGAGACTCTATCACATGTTCTTGTTATTTATTGCTAACTCATTTATTTTTTCATTTTGTGTTTGCACAGTTTGTTGTCTTTTACACACTGGTTGAACACCCACGTTGGTGCGGTTTTTCACTGATTCTATTATTATTGTGTTATAGATTTATTGAGTATGCCCACAAGAAAATTAATCTCAAGGTTGTGTACGGTATCTTATACTGTATGTACCTTGATAATAAATTTATTTAGAATTTTGAACTAACCTCAAAACAATGCTTCAAATATTTCATTTTTTAGACACTTCTGACAATTAGTTAAATTTTCCCAAGAAGAGGAAAACGTATTCAGGTGCTCAGCTCCTCGAATATCAAATGAAATTCTTCTCGATGACACTAAGTAGAGAAGAGTAAGGCCTAGCTGTAATAGAGACATAGAGACATAGAAAAATGCAGCACAGAAACAGGACTTTTGGCCCATCTAGTCCATGCCGAACTATTTAAACTGACCAGTCACTTTGACCCGCGCTCGGACCATAGCCTTCCCAGTCATGTACTTATCCAACTGCTTTTAAACATTGAAATCAAAATCGCATCCACCACTTGCGCTGGCAGCTCATTCTACACTCTCACCACCCTCTATGTAAGGAAGTTTCCCTCGTTATCACCCTTCACCCTTAACCCATGACCTCTTTCATAGTCCCACCCAACCTCAGTGGAAAATGCCTGCTTGCATTTATCTTATCTATATCACTCATAAATTTTGTACACCTCTATCAAATTTCTCCTCAATCTTCTACATTCTAGGGAATAAAGTTCTAACCTTTTCAATCTTTCCTTCTAATTCAGGTCCTTCTCTCCCAGCAACATCCTTGCAAATTTTCTCTGTACTCTTTCAACCTTATTTACATCTTTCCTGTAGGTAGGTGACCAAAACTGCACACAATACTCCAAATTAGGCCTCACCAACATCTTATACAATATCCCACCCCCTGTACTCAACACTTTGACCTATGAAGGCCAATGTGCCAAATGGATCGCATTGTTCAGTAGTCCACCTGAATGTTTCTCTGAACTATCTCCCTGTCTGACCACCAACACCCTTTACGCCTCTCACTCCATCACTCAGCTCCGTATGTTGAACCTCTTCTACTCTCATAACCAACATCGTTGAACAAGCCTTTGGTCACCCATCCTAATAGCACTCTGAGGCACTGTTTAGATTAAAGGCCAAATATAAATGCTAGCATATTTTAAAAAATATTTTACATTTTAAACTAATCCATGAGATAGCAAGAAAGCTAAAACTAAAGTCTGTATGGTTAAAGTAAGGGGTTGTACGTTTGGAGGGGATTTGAGAAGGAATTTTTCACCTAAAAGGTGATCGTAATTAGGAGGTACCGCCTAACAAGGTGGCAGAAACAAAGTTCTCTCAAGATTTAAATTGTCTGATAAGCACATGAATTGCCAGTGTATAGAAGGCAACAGGCACAAAATGGGATGAGTTTGGATGGGACTTGATAATCAATGTAATTGTGTTGGTACAAAGGGTCTGCTTCTGTGCTGAGACACATGATACAACAAGTCTGCACGAGCATGGAGCTCCCAAACTTGTACTCATAGAGTCCAGGGGTCCATCTCTCCAGGAGCAGTAAGTGGAACAAAATCCAAATTCTAATAGCAGCAGCTATATCATCATGGGCAAAATTTTGTCCCAACCAGGAATGAGATGTAAAGGAAAGACTGGACCATAATGAATTATGTGCTTCTTGTATGTTTATTTTAAAGCAGGAACAGGAGACCAGTTACACGATCATGAGGACAAAGGGCACCAATGTCACCATCAATGGGCTGAAACCTGATACAATCTACCTGTTCCAAGTCAGGGCCCGGACAGCAGCTGGTTACGGGGCAAGCAGCCGCAAGTTTGAATTTGAGACTAGTCCTGACTGTGAGTGAAAATTAAGTTTCTTTCACTGAAATAAATGAGAAAGCAAGAAAGAGAAAGAGAAAAAGAGAAAGACAGAGAGAGGGGGGGGAGGGAAAGGGGGAGAGAGATGGAGGAAGAGACAATAGGGGAAAGAGACAAAAGGGTGGGGGAGAGAGAGAGTGGGAGAGAGAGAGAAAGGGATGAAGAGAGGGAGAGAGAGAGGGAGGAAAGTATGGGAGAGAGAGATGGAAGGAGAGAGCATGAGAGAGGGAGGGAGACTGAGGGAGAGAGTGAGAGGGAGAGGAGGAGAGAGGGATGGAGAGAGGGAGAAAGGGAGGGAGATAAAGATTCTTCTGAGTTTTCTGTAGTAGCTATGAATTTGTATTGTTTAAATTCAATCTCAAACACAATACTGTAATTCCTTTTTGTTTCAGCATTCTCCATTGCTGGTGAGAACAGTCAGGTGGTTATGATTGCCATATCAGCAGCTGTAGCCATTGTTCTCCTCACAGTGGTGATGTACATCATAATTGGGAGGTCAGTTCTATATATTCTACATTAAAACCATCATATAACTTTATACCATATTGGTAAGAAGTAATATTCCTCATCTTAGAGAGTTTCCTTTGAGATTAAAGGAACACAATTCTTTTTAGAATAACAACAGAATATTTAAGTAGATGTTTGTTAGACCATAAGGTACAGGAGCAGAATTAAGCCATTTGCCCCATCAAGTCTGCTCCACCATTTCATTATGGCGATCCAATTTTTCTCTCAGCCCCAATCTCCTGCCTTCTCCCTGTATCCCTTCATATCCTGACCAATCAAGAATCTATCAACCTCTGTCTTAAATGTACATAAAGACTTGGCCTCCATAACTGTCTGTGGCAAAGAGTTCCACAGATTCACCACTCTCAAAGTCTTGTGCATTCAAGGTTTATTGGCCTGGAGAAAGCGAATCTTGGATCTAGAGTTTCCTAGGATCTGGTACCCCAAGACCTGAGTCTGGTGTGCTGTGAAAAAAGATGTACCAACCATTGGAAGAGTCACAATTGGATTATTTAGGACTTCTACTGTGACTCTTTATGGCCTTTAAGAAACCAGCTACCTACTTTTTAAAAAATTATTATTCACCAGTCCCTACCTCAACCAACCTCATCTATATGTGGTGGCCTGTGCAGTTGAAGGGAGGGCTGTAAGGATGTGAGTGGTTTCTAATGGCATCCATTAGCGTGCACAGTTGTATCTCCCTGATTCTGCACACTTTGATGGGGTCAGGACACTAGCACTTCCAGCAGGAGATCAACCTTGTTGATTTTCAGTACAATTATTCAAATAGATTAAATAAGTAAGTAAGCATAGACTACAGTAGCCAGAGGGATGAAGAACATTAAATAAAACCAGTGACGAGTAAGTAATACAGCAAGCTAGTATAGAATTACTTCTCTACCTTGTCCTAGCTCACTAATGAAATGAAAACAAGCTGCCTTCGACCAACAATCTATCCCAGCTTGCTTTTGTAATTTTCACCAGATGTAATAAAATAAACCTAAAAGGGAATTGAAAGAATCATTGAGAAAGTATTACACAGACAAATTCAAATAGTTTTTTTTAAATTTCTTTACTTGTTAACAAAATGTTTACAATTTTTTCAGGGCAGTGAACTTTTGTATGCTGGGTTATTAAGATTTTGTTTAATTTATGTGCAGATTTTGTGGATACAACAAATCAAAGCATATTTCTGACGACAAAAGAATATATTACCCAAATGGACACAGTGAGTATTGAACCTGTAAGCGCGTTGCAATTAACAAGAGAAAATGTTGGAAATGCTCAGCAGGTCAGCAGCATCTCATTTATCAGGCCGCTCTTTGTGGAAGCTTGCAGTGTACAAATTGGTTGCTGCACTTGTTTGTTTTATATTGAAACTGTGACAACACATTTGAAAACAGTTCATTGACTGTGCAATGGTTTGAGACATTTTGCTAATGTGAAAGGAGTTATATAAATGAAAGCTCTTTCTTTCATGTTAAATGGATGTCATACTATGCACTTATTTCCTTTATCACGAGTCTGATGCTTTCATCTCTTACGTTAGTTACTTTTAGAATATTTGTTTACTGCTTCATTGATTTTTAGTGTCATAAGCTGGGAAGTGATGACATCTCTATCTTAAACTTGAGCTAGGAGCAGGACTAGCCCACTCAGTGTCTTAGTCCTGCTCCAATCATATCATGAAATCATGGGTAATCTGATTGTAATCACATCAAGCACAGTAACCTTTCACCTTTGCTTATCAATTATCTAAACATATACCTTAAAAATATTCAAAAGACACTGCTTTCACTCTTCTTTGAGAAAGAGAGAGAGAGAGAAGATCAGCCTTCTGAGGGAAATAAAATTGCTTCATCCCTGTCTTAAATGGCTGACCCACTTATTTTAGACTGTGGCCCCTAGTTCCAATACTTCCACAGGAGAAAACATTTTGGCCACATCCACACTATCAAGACTCATTAGGATTGTATAAATTGTGCTTTAGTGTCCCTTACTTTCTAAGTTCCAGCAATATAAATCTGGCTTGTCCAAATTTCCTTTATAAGATGGACTGCCCCTGACACCCATTACTTTGTGGAGTTTCTCTGATGCTTTCATAAATAAAGAGACCAATACTATACAGATTGTTGTAGGTATGGTCTCATCAAAACTGAAGCATAGGCTCTCAACTTTTCTATTCAGTTCTTTCACAATAAACAATAATGTTCTGTTAGTTTGCTAAAATTATTGTTGTATTCACAGAGCTCACCCAGGCAACCCACCTGAGTGTGAATTTTTTCAGGACTCTGTAATTTGCACTATACAGTAAACTTTTTTTTTGCTTCTACTCATTTCTGCTATATTTCCACCCAAAACAAGAAATGCTTTTAAGCTGACCTCTATTCAGTTCTGTCATAGACAACAATTACCCACTTTCAGCTTGGAAACTCATCTGAGGATTTGAAAGAGAGAAAGGAATTCAAGCAGTGAGAGATTTGGTTGTATTACAGTAAGCTTGGCCTTGACCAAGGGGGTTAACTTAACACATTCAGAAGAAATGGGACAGAGTGGGCTCAGATGCCATTTTACAAGCCCTCCAATTTTTCTTCCTGTTGAAATCAATAACCCATGCAATTAGTACAACTGGGAGATTTAACTAGCAACTGACTCAGAACCACCTCTTTAAAGTTGGATCACTGGAGCTAAAATAGGGACACAATTCTTCAGAATATCTCTAGTATCTGAAGATTCTTGCCTTTGCTCTATGCACTTCGTAAAAGAAACTATCAGAACCATTTCATATCATCAAGGGCAACCTCAGGGCAAAATCTGTGGAGGGCTACATCAGCATTGAACTTTTATGCATCTAAGTTATTTCAGGCCACTGGAGGTTGTTAATTAATCTTTGATCAACTGTCAGTTTTTTTTTCAGAGAAGCACTTAATTTTCTACATGGTAGGAAGACAATGTTATTGTAGAAAATTAAAATTATATATAGAAAATAAAAATAAAAAATATATAGAATTAAAATACAGAAAGTACTTCTAGCAAATGGGAGTGTTTGTAGAAGTTCAAGGCTTTGTAGTTGGAACACACTTAACCAGTTAGATCTAGTAATCATGATTAGATCCAGTGGAAGAACAGCTGTGCTTTAATTGGTAGAGATATTGCTCCACAGCTACAGTGATGTGTTTTGGATCCTGACCCCTGGTTCTGCTCTAGAAGCTCCTAGATCATGGATAGACAGATCAATGTGCAGAGAGAGGAGCAAAACGGATCAGTTTAGTTTAATGTCTGTGTGGAATTTGTACATTCGCACCCTGGTGGTGGGTGTAGCCCCTGAATGGCTCCAGTTTCCGTCCACATGTAAAGACATCATATGTAGGTTAATTGGCCACTGAAAATTGTCACTTGTACCGCGATGCCATCACAGGTCAGGACGTTCCGGAGTTCGAAGTTCAATTCCAGAGCCGTCCTATAAGGAATCCCTGTGGAATGTGTGGGTTTTCCACCAGATGCTCCGATTTCCTCCCACAGTCCAAAGATGTACCAGGTAGTAGGTTAATTGGTCACTGCAAATTGCCCCGTGATTAGGTTAGGGTTAATCGGGATTGAGGGGTTGCTGGAGCGACATGGCTCAAAGAATTTATTATTTAAATAAATAACATGACGATGAGTTGTAGAAGTTGGGGCTGGGGTTGGGATGGGTTGGGGGCTGGGGTTGGGATGGGTTGGGGGCTGGGGTTGGGATGGGTTGGGGGCTGGGGTTGGGATGAGTTGGGAGGTGTGGTTGGGATGGGTTGGGAGTGTGGTTGGGATGGGTTGGGGGGTGTGGTTGGGATGGGTTGGGGGCTGGGGTTGGGATGGGTTGGGGGCTGGGGCTGGGATGAGTTGGGAGGTGTGGTTGGGATGGGTTGGGGTGTGGTTGGGATGAATTGGGGGGTGTGGTTGGGATGGGTTGGGGGCTGGGGTTGGGATGGGCTGGGGGCTGGGGTTGGGATGAGTTGGGGGGTGTGGTTGGGATGGGTTGGGTGTGTGGTTGCTGGGAACAGGAGAATAGCAATGAACTAAAATTGGATTAATTTAGAGTTGTTGACTGCTAGCATGGCCTTGATAAGCCAAGTAACCTGCTTCCATTCAGAATCTCTCCAGGATCCTAATATCAGCAGGCAAAGCTTTCAGAAGGTTGTGAATCAATCATGTAATTATTATGCGTGAGGATATCTATTGAACCTGTTTCAGTTCATTTATACACACAATCATGTTACAAAAAATAATAGCTTCCAGTTGCTCCTTAAGTGATCCCAGCCAACACATCATTTCCCTGCCTACAAGTATTACCTTATATTGGCCACGCTGTCATGACAAAATGAATTTCCTGAATATCAGCCCTTGCCTTGAACATCTTTTAACATATAACTCACATCCTCTACTGCAGCTTAAAATAACTACCTGATTTACTGTTAAGGGGTAACAGTTATTACTGCTCAAATATCAAGCTCCTAAACCTGAAGGGATAACTTCTCTTAACTTCACTTGCCCCATCACTAAACTGTTCCCACAACCTATGGACTCACTTTCAAGGTGTCTTCATCTCATGTTCTCAATATTAAGTGTTTATGTATTATTATTTTCATTCTTTTTGTATTTGCACTGTTTGTTGTCTTTTGCACACTGGTTTTCCATCATTTTGGTGTGGTCTTTCATTGATACTTTTACTGTTATAGGATTTATTGAGCATGTCTACAAGAAAATGTATATGGTGACATATATGTACTTTGATAATAAATTTAATTTGAACTATTGAACTATGGTTGGGGGTTAACTCCTGGAACTTGCTGTACAATAGTTCTATGTCATCCAAAGGACTCAACAATTCAGAAATGTGGCTCCCCAGAACCTTTCTCAAGGGAATTTTGTGATGTGCATTAAATCTTGCCTTGCTAGTGATCTCCATATCCCAAAAAACTAAATCAGCAAGAAAAGTCTTCAGATACCTCATTCAAAGCTAAATCACCCATGTTCTTTCCCAGCCTTTCACTGATTAATATTGTCCTGATCTCTAACCTAAGTATAGATGGCAGTCACAATACTTCCAGTTTGTAGTGACCTCCAGTGCAATGACAATAGACAGCAGACAATAGGTGCAGGAGTAGGCCATTCGGCCCTTCGAGCCAGAACCACCATTCACTTTGATCATGGCTAATTATCCACAATCAGTACCCTGTTCCTGCCTTCTCCCCATATCCCTTGACTCCACTATCATTAAGAGTTCTATCTAACTCTTTCTTGAATGCATCCAGAGAATTGACCTCCACTGCCTTCTGAAGCAGAGCATTCCACAGATCCACAACTCTCTGGGTGAAAAAGTTTTTCCTCAACTCCGTTCTAAATGGCCTACCCCTTATTCTCAAATTGTGGCCTCTGGTTCTGGTCTCCCCCAACATCGGGAACATGTTTCCTGCCTCTAGCATGTCCAATTCCTTAATAATCTTATATGTTTCAATCAAGTATTATTTGAAAAAGCACAAACTGATTGGCTAGTTAAAGTAGAACCAAGAACATTAAGAATTGATCCCAATATATGCCAATATTTCCTAAGGAGAAAACAATGATACTCATGTCTCCCTTTGAATTCTAGTAGAAGCAAGAGATTCTGCTGTTTCATTAGTTCTGTAGAATCATGATATCCTTACTAACAGGCAAATTGTCAACAATGATCAAGATTTGAAAAACACATAATTCAGAAAGGAGAACACTTCAGAGCAAATACAAAACTTCTACCAGCTCCAAAGGGATTTTACCACCAAACATATCTTTACCTCCCACCACCACCCTCCACTTTCCACAGGAATCACTTCCTTCATGATTCTCTTGTCCATTCACCCCACCCCACTAATCTCCCTCCCAGCACTTATCCCTGCAGGCGGTCTAAGTGCTACACCTGCCCATTCACTTCCTCCGTCATCTCTATTTAAGGTCCCAAACACTCCTTCCAGGTGAGTCAGCACTTCACCTGTGAATCTGTTGGAATCATCAGTTGTGTCCAGTGCTCCTGATGCAGCTTTCTCTACATTGGTGAGACCTGTTGTAAATTGGAGGATCATTTTGTCGAGCACTTCTGCTCCATCCACCAAAAACAGAAATTTCTGGTGGCCAGACATCTTAATTCCAATTCTATCTTCCATTCTGATATGTTGGTCCATGTCCTTCTCTTGTGCCATGATGAAGCCACACTCAGAGTGTAGGAACATCACATTACATTCCATCTAGGTAGCCTCCAACCTGATGGCATGAATATCATTTTCTCCTTCCAGTGAAACAAAATTTCCCTCCCTGTTTCCTCTTCTTCTATTCACCACTCTGGCCCGTTAACTCTTCTCACCCACCTATCATCTTCCCCCCTGGGCCTCCTCTTACACTTTCTCCTCCCCTATCAGATTCCTTCTTCTCCAGCCCATTGACTTTCCTACTCACCTGGCTTCTCCTGTCACCTTATAACTTACCTTCTTCCCCTCTCCCCAATTTTTTATTTTGCTGTCCTCCCCTTTCCTTGCCAATCGTAAAGAAGATTGTTGGCCCAAAACATTGACTGTTTATTCAGTTCTGTAGATGCTGCCTGACATGCTGAGTTTCTCTAGCCCTAGTGTTTTGTGTGTGTTGCTTTGGATCTCCAGCCTCTGCAGAATTTCTCATGTTTGCGAAAGAATCGGTATCACGTTTTGATAATGGGAAAAAAAAATTGTGCAAGGTTGACGTCCTACTTGTTGAACTTTAACTTCATTCATTTAAATCTCTTCTATGTAAGTCTTTTAACTGAGCCCATATAGGCTTGATGTAACTAATCACACTTGGTGTTGCGGTATTCACCGAGCTTGGCAAGTTGCTTTCAGATGTTCCACCACCTGTCAAGGGTGACACAGTTATTGATGTTTCTCTCTGGGAGTGCTTGCGTTTATGGAGGAGCTCATTCGCTTTTCTCGATTCTGATTAGCTACCCGTTAACGGCCTTTGAATTCTATTGGCTTTGTGTTTGACTGCACCCAGAGCCTCCATGGTGTTCCAGTTGAGGTGGTATCCATCTCGGTCTTCATGGACCGAGATCGGTGACAGTTGATCATGTCTCTGTACAGCCAAAGAAACGCGAGCCAATAGAATTCAAAGATCAACTGAAGGGGTAGCCAATCAGGACCAAGGCAAGCGAATGGGTGTCTATATAAACGCAAGCACTCCTGTCACTTAGACTGGTGATGAAATGTCGGCAAGCTAATTGCCAAGCTTGGCAAACACAACATCAAATGCCAGAACCTGAGCTACCAGTATTCACCATCATCCTAAGCTAATCATGCTGCCTTTATTTTGACACATCAGTACCTGAGATGACCATGGGCTTTAATAAGCCACTTTTGTAAAAAGTAGAAAACATGAGTGAGTCATCCATTCCTGCTCTTATGTACGTTAGATGTATGGAACAGAAAGTGATGTCCAGAAAGTGTGACAAGAAAGCAAAGAAATTTATTTTTCTTGTTGAAAAGTGTTAAAGTGGTGAAATTGTAAAGAATAAATAAAATCTGAACTCCAATACATTTTTTAAACTTTCAATAACTCCACTGAATCTGAAATGCTTGAGCCAGATTGAATAGTTCTCAACAACTCTGGGATCTCTTCCTTCCATAGTGATTGCCCACATAAGCCTTTTGTTGCGAACATTGTTAATGCTCTAGATACATGTGATGTTTCTCAACTTTTCTGTTTAACAGTTAAACTTCCAGGTCTACGAACATATGTCGACCCACACACATATGAGGACCCCAGCCAAGCTGTCCATGAGTTTGCCAAGGAGCTAGATTCTTCCTCCATATCTATTGACAAAGTTGTTGGTGCAGGTATTGAAATTTGTGTATAATTATTTGAAGACTGCAGATTGATGATATGGGACAATTGACATTATTTCAGTGCCATCCAGATTCTGCGTTGAATATCACACAGAAGTGAGGTTAATAATTAATTATTAATGTGAGGTCATCATATTTACATCATGAGGACAATTGTTCCTGATGCCTCTTTAAGAAACTTTCAGGTGCCAGCACAACTGTCCAGTCTGTATATAGCTTGTAAAAGAAGAGAAGAAGCAGCTAGAAATCACTTTGCTACCTCATATTATGATAAAAATTACTGATATGAGTCACAATAATGCTATTTGTGAAAGCCGCGTACAGACACCTTTGTTGCAATCTTCACAGAACAGTAATGCTGGGTTTCCCAGTGTAACATCACAGTGAATTTGTTAGTTTTGACACAGTGCTCTCTCTTTTAGTGAGTTACATGTTCTTGGAGCTGAGAGCACTTAGCAAGTCTAATCTCCACAGAAAATGTAAACAATTCTCTTCCAGTTACAGGGCTTGTTGCTGCCAGATAAATGGACGGGACCAAGATGGAAGTATGCATTCTGCCTAGGCAGAAGGAGCAGAATGAGTCTTTTATCCTTGATTAAGTTTAGATGAGTTCCTAAATGCAACAGTGAGCAGCAAACTGTGAGATGTGGCAGAGCTTAGCAGCAGCGTGATCTCGAGGCTGGGCAAACAACAGCACCCATGATCTTGAACTTCCCAGACAAAGTCAATAGCATTCACACTTAAGAATGTCGAACTCACAGATGTCATTGAAGACATTTTGCATGTTGTCCCTTTAATTTGCGGCTTCAATGGAACCAGTTAGTAAAACCTCATTGCTCCCTGAATCAATCAGAACCATCATTTATTCGGACACAGAACACAGAATATCAAGCAGTACAGACCCTTCAGCCCATGATGTTATGACAACCTATATAAATCCCCTCCATGATCAGTCTAACTCTTCCCTCCTACACAGCCCATAATCCTCCATTTTTCTTACATCATGCACCTCTCTAAGGGTCCCTTAAATCCCTGTTGTAGCAGCCACTATCACCACCTGCTGCAGAGCATTCCACGCACATATCAAATACTGTTTAAAAAAAACTACTCCTGTCATCTCCCCTAAACAGTTCTCTACGCACCTTAAACTGACGTCCTCTAGCTTTGGCCATTGCTGACCTTGGAAAAAGTATTCTCTATCTACGCCTCTGTTTATTTTATACGGCTCTGTCAAGTTGCCTCTCAGCTTCCATCACTCCAAAGTGAAAAGCTCTAGGTCATTCAATCTTTCTTCACAAAAAAAAGTTCTCTAATCCAGGCAGCATCTTGGTAAATCTTCTCTGCAACCACTCTAAAGTTTCCACAATATTCCTGTAATGAACAGACCAGAACATATTCCGAATGTGGTTAACCAGAGTTTTAGGGAGCTGCAAGAGTAGCTCACAGAAATTATCTCAGATTGAATAAAACCCCTGTTGAAAAGTTCAGTAGTTGAATTTACAAAGGGTGCCAAGTCACCAGCCAGAAATGTGCATAAAATTGCTTTAAGCTGGTTTCTAACTGCACAACTCCATTTCATTTTTGGCCTTTTAGGACTGAATTTTAAATTCTTATCCCATTCAGCAGTCACCACTCAGGCACCACAGCTGTTGTTATGGAGCAGCCCTGTTCCAAAGAGAGGCAGATAGCCCCATAACTGGTACCGTTCACATACGTGAAGGGTTTAGACACACTTTTATTAACTTCCCTACTACAACTCAGTTACTCATTTATTGTTAGTCACTCAATAACTCATTGCATCTTGTTTACTTTGCTGGAGCACCACTCAGAACCTAAACATGGATGATTGGTCCTATTTAAGTTTTAAAAATTGATCAAAATATTTTCAAATCAGAGGTGAATGATGAAAATCTATCCTGCTTAATACTATATGTAATGCAGGAAGGTTGGGATATAGAGGGTTGTACATTCAGCCAGCTCCAACATGGGCCTCCAGCATCGAGAACTTTTTCAGAAGGTGATGCCTCAAAAAGGTGGCATCCTTCTCTATCCAGGACATATCCTCTTCTTATTACCACCATCAGAGAAGAGGCAGAGGGGACTGAAGACACACACTCAACTTCTTAGGTACAGCTTCTTCCCCTCCACCATTAGATTTCTGGATGGGCAATGAATCCATGAACAGTTCTTCATTATTCTTGCTCTCACTGGCACTACTCATTTGGTTTTTAAAACATCTTATCGTAATTTATAGTATGCTTTATGTATTGAACTCTCCGGCTGCCTTAAAACAGCAATTTTCATGACATAGGTCAATGATAATGAACCTGATTCTGAATTCTGATTCTACTCATGGTTGGAAATTTGTCTTTTTGCGTCATAGGAGAATTTGGAGAGGTGTGCAGTGGACGTCTGAAGCTACCCTCCAAGAAGGAGATTTCGGTAGCCATCAAAACTCTAAAAGTTGGTTACACTGAGAAACAGCGACGGGACTTCCTGGGTGAAGCAAGCATCATGGGACAGTTTGACCATCCAAACATCATTCATCTGGAAGGTGTAGTTACAAAAAGTAAGGGAACTGCCTTAATACAAGCAGTGTTTTGGAAAGAAGAGGGTGTAAATAATCATCCTTATGTTAGAATAACAAATACAGAGGACTTTAGAACTTTTAATATAAACTTACTGCAATGCATAGTATTTAGAGGGCTTTATATTCTTAATATTGTCCATGTCACCAACATACTTTTACAACTGGTAGGGTAATTTGCTTTCAAACAAAGAGAAGTTCTTTTCAGAATTTAGAAACTGCTTTCTAATTGATCTTTATGGCAAATCTTACCACAACAGCTGGATTCTACATTTAAGCATCATAGGAGTTTGATTTGCATCTGTTCTTAGCTCTTAAATGTCCAAATGATTGCAAGTACAAGAATATGTCAATGGATGACAACAAATGCAGAACGTTCAATTCAATTCAAAAAATGTTCTTTTCAGCAGATACAGCAAGCCTTTAAAATGTGTGCAAAATGTGTACTAGCCCGCTTACATAAAATACCAAAGTGTATATAGGAAAACTAGACTTGCATATCTCAAAATATTTGAAGATTGAGAAGGTATTCTGAGTCATCTTCAATGCCATTAAAGGAAAAGATTCTTGGTTGGCAGAACCACAAACTTTTTAACAGAGATTTCCATGTTTTCCCATACAAAACCATTAATGGACGGCAGACATAGAGGTGGGCAAACTTGGGTACAAATATTTCTTACCAGCAATTTTCTTGTAATTGCTCACCCAGTTATTTCAACAGTACTGAAAGTGTCAGGAGTTTTGTATTGTGCATACTGTTAAGAGTGTTGATGTCTGTTCATTCTTCATTATTAACCTTTTCCTTATTATTATGTGAGGGGACTGTAGATATTAATGACTGACTACAGATGGATACGATCTGGCAGTGCAGTTTTTCAGCTGATAACTTGAGCTTTCTTTTGGATTCTTCTTATGTGAAAACATTCCATCGAGACCATGCCCTCTTCTTGCTACTACCACTGGGTGAGATGTACAGAAGCCTTAGGCCCCACATCAAGAGGTTCAGGAACAGTTAGTACTTTATAACAATCAGGCTACTAAACCGGCATGAATAACTTCAATCATCGCTACCCTGAATTGAGTCTCTGACCTGCGGACTCAGTTTTAAGGACTCTTTACAACCCATGTTCTCAGTATTATTTTAATTTGCACAGCTTATCTTCTTTTGCACATTGGCTGTTGTCAGACCTTTGTTTGTGTATAGTTTTCATAAAATACTGCTTGCCTCCTTTTTTCTTGTAATGGCTGCAAGAAATGAATCACGCGGTAGTATATAGTAACACGTACAGATGTTGATAATAAATTTACTTTGACTTTCAAAGTCGGTAAATACAGGAAAAAGGGCAAGACGTAAATAAAAGTACATACTGATTGATTATTTAATGTTCTTTTTGGAACCACAGGAACATCAACCCTTCCAGCAAAATTGAGCTTAAACAAAATAATGATTTTTAATTTCTATCATGTTATGTTAAACTTGCAATTGTGACCTTTCTTTAGGTAAGCCTGTCATGATTGTTACGGAATATATGGAAAACGGTTCGTTGGACAGTTTTCTTAGGGTAAGCCAATTAATGATTTATCGGGTACAGCAGTTAAGGAGTCACATTATTTGTTTGGCTTAGACTGATTACAAAAAAATCTCATCTGTTCTCTTTAAGAGACATGATGCCCAGTTCACAGTCATCCAACTTGTTGGCATGCTTCGGGGAATAGCTTCAGGCATGAAATACCTGTCCGACATGGGGTACGTGCACCGAGACCTGGCTGCTCGCAATATACTCGTCAACAGCAACTTGGTGTGTAAGGTGTCTGACTTTGGGCTCTCCAGGGTCCTTGAAGACGATCCCGAAGCAGCATACACAACACGGGTAAGAAATCACCATCCTTCCCAGACTGTGCTGCCAGTTCTATCTCTTGTGCATCAGTAATGTGTTTCATAACTTAATTAAATACAAGACATGCACCATATAGAAGATGACAGTTTATTAAATTTGTCTAATTCTATTTTGTTGTATTTTGGCTTGTGCAGAAGTCTCATTAAATAGACAGATTAACTGCAAGGTCAAAATGCACAAATGTTACTGGAAGTCATGTATAAAAAGGTAATCTGATTGTCTTTTGCAACTGCTCTCTTACATACAGCTTCAGCATTTCTGTATACCATATTTATTTCTTATTACAGTATTGGTATCACAATGGCCCAGGACCCCTTTTCCTTCTTTCCCTGTTGCTTCTCCAACACAGAGTATCCCCAGCATCTTCCTCCTTCCCACTTTGTCATCCACCTCTTACTGACATTCTGCCTTAAGGGGAAAGATCGCAGAAGAACAACTTGCATTTAGGTAGCACCTTTGAAAGTGATTTATAGCAAGTGAAGTTCTCTTAAAGTGCTAGTGTTGTTATAATGCAGAAAAACACAGAGAGCAGTAGGTTTCAGAGCATGTGGACTATTTCTTAAAATCACAGAAGTGATATTTTATAATATGATAATATTTACTGTATTGCTTTGAGTGCCTAGACAGGCATGAATTACTACTTTCAGTTCAAGTAATTCCTTCATGAATAACTTCAATCCACACAGGAATTATCCCATTAATTACATCCTCTGCTTTTACCAAAATTTAACAATAACATTTTCTGTTGAGACTTCCCCCAAGCCCACACACAGTTTGCACAAAAAAATAAAACTATACCACCAATTAGCTTCTTTTGTTAGCTATGGGAAGGATCCAACATCTGGAGACAAACTCTTGAGCTTCATTAACTTCACTTAGTTCTGACAATCTTGAGACAGTTATCTGGGCAAAACTAAAATAGATTCTTCATCAGAATGCAAGTTACTGCAAGTTGCTCTACTTTGCTGCCTTTGGTGTGCTAACCCTATGACACATATGCACCTGATAGTAGCCTTTTACCAAAATAATTTGTATTTAATAATATTAGTTCAGAAATATTCAGTAAATCTACAAAAAGTTGTGATAGTTTTACACTGGAATAGTTTCTCTTTGAATTCTTGCAATCCCAGTTTAGAAAATTATTAGCTCAGCAGTAAACAGTGTGATTATATTGTATCGTGTCCACTATTTTGAGTTGAAACATTGGCTACTGAAAATAAAGTGGTTAAAATAACATAACATGTAATATAAATTTGGCCGCCAGTGTTTGCCAACTTCCTCTCATAGTTCTACATGACAATTCCCAGATGGTAGAATGAGAAGGACTATAGAGGGGCTATGAGCCTCACGAATCACGAGCTTGAAATGCTTTGTGTTTATTACCAATTGCAGTATTGCAGTCCTGATTTACAAACAGGCATCATTTGGAAAGATTCCTGTGAAACTCAGATGTAGGAAAATTTTGAAGATTTTATTCCAAGATCCCGGTACACAGATGGAAATGTCCTCTCAGGAGTTTATATCATATAGGAAAATTTGCAAGATGATGTAATCATTCTAATTATCTTCACAAATTGTTTTCGATGTAATACTGAACAGAATTTGTCACACATTTTACAAGATATGAGCTATCTTCGGCTTGAGAATTCAGTGTAGATATCCTAGGCCTATAAGTTTTTGTGAATAAAATTCAGAATGCAAGATTTATAAATTGGTTTTGTGTATAGCAGTAGTATTTATTGGGCCTTTCATTTCAACCAGTTTTACACTTTTTGTCTTTGGAAGCAACCATTCAGGTCCCAGTACAGGATCGATAGTTTAGAGCTATTCCTGACTCAAAATACAGGAAACTGACTGAAGCTCTCCTAAACCAAAAAAACTCAGCTGCTTGACGTAAACTACATGCGAGGTTGTGAATATGATAAAGTGACTGCAATATTGCTGTAACAAAACATACTGTATAACTGCATAGTGCATATCTGATTCAAAAGAACCCTTCTGATGCTTCCTGAAAGGTGAGGTTGATGAAGCAAAAGCTGGTTTAGTATCACAGAAAGAAGAGGCAGCAAAGGATAAATACACACTTCAATATAAAGGTTTGCATGACATGTAAAAGGACCAAATACAACCAGAGTATTCGGCATCAATGACCAAAGTTACAGAAAATGCACTTGTGGGCCAAAATCCAAATCTCCCTGGGTCATATTTGCAATTTTCTGATAAAGTTGATCAATATTTCTGTAAAAGGTAAATCGAGAATACTAAAGGTTCTAGTTACGTGAGAATGGTGCATATTGCTTTAACCTAGACTTTAAACATAAACTGATTGTTCAATCATTCCACACTCGTTTGGATTAAAGCCATTGCAGGAAGTCAATTGTATCACACTAACAACGCTTCAAAAGGCTCTTAGCAGTCAGTGTCACATTTCTGAGGCATCCGGCTTTGTTGCAGTTCTCTCCAGGTGCATGTTTGGGCTGTGCCAATGAGGAGCTCAGCAATCTAATTTTTGGCTGTCTATTATTCATTGAAGATGGTAAACTGTTTTTAAAACCAATAATTTTATTACTTGAATTGGGCAAATAATTTAAACTATTCATGCCCACAATTTATGATGAAACAAAGAAAAGAATTCTAAATAGCTATAAACTGACAGCTGCAGTGTAGTTTATGCTGATGAAGGTGATAGCTATAATTAACACTTTGATTTATTTCCATCATGTTGGCTCCTTGTTATCTTTCCTTAATATCCTCCTTCTCCCGAGTTAGTATACCGATGTCATTCTAAAGCAATTTTTCTGACCTAAATCAGCTCAACACTTAGCACTGCCAAATTTACATTGCTCGGGTGTAATCATGCTCTTCATTTGTAATGATCTTTCTCAGTTGTTAACATCTCTTCTTGATTTTGATGGATTTTGACATTTTAATTACAGTGATCAATATTAACATATTCAGATCATTCTTCTAATATCTGAGCTGTTGATTAGTTGAAAAAAATGTATTTTTGTAACAGATTTATTGGAAATGAAACCTAAGACCTTTTTTTGCCCGAGTACTCCCAGTTTCAGAATAGCAGGTAGGAACCAGATAAAAGAGTAAAACAACTCAGTTTATAATAAATAAAATATTGAAAAAAATATTCAAAGGAAGCAGTGATAGAGTCATAGAGACTGACTGAAAATTTGCTTGTTGTCAACATTTCTGAAACAAAAATGGATTTGAATACCTTAAAATCTTTTAATACCTGAATAATTGGTTTGCACAGAGACACAGCCAGCAGAACTGTCACTTCACAGGGACAGAGACTTGGGTGACATTCTGACTCCCATTGCTCTCTGTCGTTTGCACATTCTCCCAGTGACTGCGTGTGTTAACTTCGGGTGCTCCTGTTTCCTCCAACGTTCCATACACATGCAGCTGGGTAAGTTAATCGCCCTCTGTGATTTGCCCCAAGTGTGAAGGTCGAGTTGAATCTAGTGGGAGTTAGTCTGAAAAGAAAATAAAGTGAACTAATGTTGGGTGAGTTAAAAGTGGGTGGCTGATGGTCAGTTCAGATTCAGTGGGCCGAAGGCTGTGTTTCAAAGAAAGACCATAGCCAGTAGGATGGACAATCAACCAATGTGCAAAAGTCACAAATACAAAAGAAAAAAAAACTAATAGTAATAATAAACAAATAATCAATAAATATCAAGAACATGGGGTGAAGAGTCCTTGAGAGTGACTCAGTCAATTGTGGGAACAGTTCAAGGATGGGGCGAGTGAAGTTATCCCCTCTGTTTCAAGAACCTACTGGTTGAGGGGTAATAACTGTTCCTGAACCTGGTGATATGAGTCCTGAGGTTCCTGTACCTTCTTCCTGATGGCAGCAGCAAGAAGAGAGCTTGATCTGGGTGGTGGGGTACCTTGGTGATGGATGCTGGTTTCCTGTGACAGTGCTCCTTTTACTGCTACTATTGAACTATTTGCAGCATTTACGCCTGTGATTGTGATTTGTACTGTTGGATCTGAAGACGGGTAGTACTTCAAAACTTAGATCCAATTCTTCAGCTGTGATATTGCTTAGCTCTATCTTTTGTATACCATAATCATAGAATCATACGGCACACAGACAGATCCATCAGTCTATTGAGTCTGCAATAACCATCAAGAGTAATATTTGTACTAATATTGCACTAATCCCAGTAACTGCACCCACCAATGTGCTACAGGCAACTCCCAGTGCCTAATGGACTTACCAGTCCACATAACTGGGATGTGAGGGGAAACCCGAGAACTCATAAGAAACCCATGCAATTAGCAGGAGAAGGTGCAAACCTCAGGCACAACACTGGAGGCCGGCATTGAACCCAAGGTGTGGGAGTTCTGAGGTTGCTGCTCTACTAGCTGCATTCAACACACTGTTTGATTGTTTATTTATTTGCCTATTGAGATACAGCGTGGAATAGGATCTTCCAGCACTTCAAACCACAACACCAGCAACCCCTTGATTTTAACCTTAGCCAAATCACGAAACCGCTTATGGTGACCAATTAGCCAGCTAACCAGTACATCTTCAGACTGTGGTAGGAAGCCAGAGCACCCGGAGGACACGCACACGCTCTACACGGAGGAGGTACAGACTCCTTACAGATGACGTTGGAATTGAACTCTGAACTCTGATGCCCCGTGCTGTCATAATGTCGTGCTAACCGCCACGCTACTGTGTTGCCCCATGGGACAGGTTGAGCATGTGGTCATAAACACAAGAGATTCTCCAAATGCTGGAAATTTTGAGCAACACACAGACAATGCTGGAGAAACTCTGCAAGTCATGCTACATTTATGGAGAGAATAAATAGTCAAAGTTTCGGGATGAGAACCTCCAACAAGACTAGAATGGAAGGGGTAAGAAGCCAGAATAACAAGGTGGGGAGGGAAAGGGTACAAGCTGGAGGTGATAGGTGAAACCAGGTAAGGGGATGGTGAGCTGGTGGAAGTGGGGCCATAAGATTATGTGGTCCGTATTGCAATTTTACTAATTTGGTTACTCATCACTTTGAGGTAGGTTTGATACTGTTCCCAACATGCCTTTCACTCAACATTGAAACAGGGTTGAATCCTGTTTAAAAATAATATTATCATGAGGGATATCTCAAGGCCATGAAGTTATAGATTGTAATGTTTTCTGCTGCTGCTGATAACCCACAACATCTCATGAATGGTTATCTGTGAGCTGCCAGATCTTCTCAATCTCATTTAGCATATTTGTAGTACCTTAGAGCATGATAGAGATAGAGAGTACCCACAGCTGCTATGAAGCTTTCTTAATAGCAGCATTGAGTAAGAAAAGTGAAAAGTACAGTAGAGTTTTCTGTTTGGGAGCAGATTAAGTGGAACAGAATGAGGAGAAGATGGCTTTGGAGCAACAAGGGACCTTGGAATAAGCATGGACATTTTGAAGGAATGTTAGAGCCATAGAATATAGCCATGGATACGATAGGGTCTTTTTGGATACGGTAGGGTCTTTTAATGGATACGATGGGGTCTTTTAAGAGACTTTTGGATTGGATAGAGCTTAGAAAAATAGAGGGCTATGGGTAAGCCGAGTAATTTCTAAGGTAAGGACATGTTTGGCACAACTTTGTGGGCCGAAGGGCCTGTATTGTGCTGTAAGGTTTCTATGTGTTTCTTAGCACACAGCATGGAAACAGGCCATTCAGCACAACTCATTCCATATCAATACCATGTCTAGCACTTTGTCCAAAGGTTCAGCGATTCAAGTGATTCATAACATGCTATCAGTGACACACTTCAAACATTCTCTCAGGCAGTGCATTCCAGCTAATTACCAGTCACAGGGTGAAGAACAGAATTTCTCCCCTCTACCCGCAACCTATGTCTTCTTGTTTTTTCTACCTCTAACGTAAGGAAATGTATAATTAGAGTTATGGGCCATAAGCCCATAAGACCATAAAGTATAGGAGCAGATAAGTCATTTGGCCCTTTGGGTCTGCTCCGCCATTTCATCATGGCTGATCCAATACTCCTCTCACCCCCAATCTTCTGCCCTCTCCCCATATCCCTCCATGCCCTGACTAGTCAAAAATCTATCAACCTCTGCCTTACTTATACCCAATGACGTGGCCTCCACAGCTGCCTATAGCAATCAATTCCACAGATTCATTAGAACATGAGAAAGTTTTTGACATAGTGTGTTGAAATAACTATTGAGTTTAGAAATAACTATCGAGTTCAGAAAATAGCTATTGAGTTAAGTAACTATCTGGCTCTCGAAATTCTTCCTCACCTCTATTCTAAAGGGACGGCTCTCGATTCTGAGGTTGTGTCCTCTGGGCTTAGCCTCCCCAACCAAATAGGAGGGAAGGAGTAAATTGATCATGCAGGAGTTTAAAATGTTGGCATAACATCACTGGCTGAAGGCCTGTACTGTGCTGTAAAGATTTTTTGTTCTATATCCTATGTTTCCTGAGTCTATTGCTCTTCATCATTTCATATACCTCAATCATATCCCCTTTTAACCTGCGCCACTCCATGCATGTACATGCATGGCTTCCTTTTCTCCTCGTAACTCAAAGGCTCCATCTCTGGCAACATCCTGGCCATTGCATCCTTTCCATGGCACGGTGGCCAGAACGACACAAAATCAGATTTAGATTTATTATCATTGACATACAGTATAAAGTTTGCTAGTTTTCAACAGCAGCACAGTACAAAGTTCTAAAATCTACAAATGGCAAAATAAATAAACGGTGCAACGAAAAAAAGAATAACATGATAGTGTTCATGGGCTGTTCAGAAATCTGATGGTGGAGGGAAAGAAGCTGTTCCGGAATTATTGAATGTGCGACGAGAAGAAGGCACGTCCTGGACCCTGGGGTCCTTAAAGATGTCTGCCACCTTCTTGAGGCATCACCTCCTGAGATGTTGTCGATGTTGGGAGAGTCGTGCTTGTGATGGTGCAGGCTGAGTCTACACGCCTCTGCATCCTTTTGTGATATCTGGCAGAATGGATCATAATGTGGGAGAAAAAGAAGCATGTTACCTACACTTTGAAAGATTGCAGAGCTTTGGGGTACCAAAGGCAGGTATTCAAATACAGCAAGTCATTATGAAAACTAGCAGAATATTAGGGAAAATGGGTGAATTGAATATGAGAGTAATCTGATTATAGGACAATGCTGAGACAATATCTGGAGTATTGTGTGCATTACAGATGTCTTTATTTAGGGAGGTACATTAATTCAATGAAAACAGTTTAGAGACTATTAACTGGACTGATGCTGGAATGGACAGGTTTTCTTATGAGGAAAAGTGGACAGACTTGAATGTATTCATAGAGCTTAGAGGAGTAAAAGGAGTGGATATGGAGAGGATGTTGCCTCTACTTGGACATTCTGGGAAACCCGTGATCCCTTATTGGTGTCATCTCCTTCACATCCAGGGGTGTTTTTTCTAATTTCCTCATTCCTCATGTAGGGCAGAATTAATCGGTGTTCAGTTTATTTATCGTCCACTAGTTCAGTTGGGTTTATAGGTACTCTTATCCAATTCCACAGAACAATATAATTCACTTCAGCTTTTTTTTAAATGCTTGTTCGTAATCTGTATGTGCAATTCAATATGATGTGCCTTGCAGGTGAGAGAATATATGATCAACATGTACTTACTAACAGATCCATCCTCTTCTCCAAACGTTAAAGCCATGAAGTATTTTAAAGTATGTGGATTTGCTTCACATTTACTGTTACAGATACAATCATTGCTTTGAAACTTTAGAGTGAGAGAGACTGAGGCCCTTACAATAATAGTATCAGTGATTGATGCACTAATACATTCGCTCAGGGAAACTGTTTTGACATCCTCAATATAACCAGCAAAATGTTGTGACTTCCATTCCCAACTCGTTATTTACCTCAAGCTTACTGGGGTTTTCGTAAGATTTTAGGCTGTCTTGTTCACAAGTGGGGCTCCATCTCATATGTACTGTATATGTCCAGAACTCCTAAAGTAATTCTTCAGTATCATTTACCTTTTTCTTTGGACCTGCTTACAAATTCTCAGCGTGATGTCATCTATCATATGCCAGATGCAACCCAAGAGATATTTGACTTGAAAGCCAAAAGCAAATTGCAAAGACTTAAAATCTGCAATCAACCAGAAAATATTTTAAACACTTAGCAGGTCAAACTACATATATGTGAAGAGACACAGAATTAACACTTTGGGCTGAAGACACTGTCAGATATTTGCATTAATGCGAGTACCACTAATGTGTTAATATTTCACTTCCTTACTGATCAAACATGCTTTCTGACAATCTATAACTGCATTATTGAAGCTTTTGAAATTTATTGCGATTAGGAACCTCAGCAGCTGCTTGACCATAATAAAGGATCATTATTGCAGGTGAATGTGAATCAAGGCCATTTCTTGCTGCTGAAGAAAACCCATTCTTACAAGCCACCTTGTCTTGTGAGCTTCTCGTGTGGCAGTACAGTAGCGTGTGGGTTTGCATGATGCTTTACAGCGCCAGAGGCCAAGTTTCAATTCTGCTGCTGTCTGTAAGACGCTTGCACGAGGTGTGATTGATAAGTTCGTGGCCTAAGGTAGAAGGAGTCAATTTTAGAACACCTAGCAGCACATTTATTTTTCAACATTGTCCCCTCCTACATGTACACACTTAGTCCAGTGGTTGTGGACCATACAGATGTTGGATCTCTAGAAAGTGGTCCACAGCAGGGGTGATTGATAAGTTTGTGGCCTAAGGTAGAAGGAGATGAGTTATACAGCTCTTGTTACATGGACATGCAGTTCAACTCTTTGAGCAATTATGCAGAAAGTTTGAAGTTAATAACTCATCAAGGGGTGATTGAGAAGTTCGTGGCCTAAGGTAGAAGGAGATGAGTTATCAACTTCAAATTTTCTGCATAATCGCTCAAGGAGTTGACCTGCACATGCATGTAACAAGAGCTGTATAACTCATCTCCTTCTATCTTAGGCCACAAACTTATCAATCACCCATGCTGTGGGCACTTTCTGGAGGTCCAAGGTCTGTATGCTCCATGACCACTGGACTAAGTGTGTACATGTAGGAGGGGACTATGTTGAAAAATAAATGTGCTAGAGTTTCTAAAACTGACTCCTTCTACCCAAGGCCATGAACTTACCAATCACCCCTCGTATGTTCTCCCTGTGACCAAGTGTCTTTCCTTTGGATGCTTCAGTTTCCCCCCACATTCCAAAGACGCACGGGTTAGTTGGTTAATCAGTCACATGGCTGTTATTGGGTGGTTGCACTCGTTGGGCCAGAATGGGCTGTTACTGTGCTGTGTCCTAGTAGTAGGACTTAGTAGAATGATTTTCTCCTCTTTAAGTGAAATATTTGGTTCGTTCTTCAATATTTAGAAAGAAAAATTGATCTAGCAACTGGTAAGAGAGAAAGAATAGAGGGGATAGTAGGAAATGCTTAATTGTTTAGTTTTTGTAATTGTATTGAAATTGTTCTAAACATTTATGCTTGTAACTTAGACCCATGATTTCAGTGATAAATCTGCTCCTTGTATTTTTTAGATTATGAGGACACTCAGTCATCATTTATTGTCATTTAGAAATGCATGCATTAAAAAATGATACAATGTTCCTCCAGAATGATATCACAAGAAACATAGGACAAACCTAAAACTGACAAAACCACATAATTATAACATATAGTTACAACAGTGCAAAGCAATACCGTAATTTGATAAAGAGCAGACCATGGGCACGGTGAAAAAAAGTCTCAAAGTCATTTTAATGCCACTTTTGCGATATAGATTGTTTTAGACTAGCAATTTGTAAATGAATTATTAATTTTAAAGTGCTTGCCCACTGAATATGTTTTTTCTTGGAACTTATCAAGAGAGGGTTAAACCACAGCTGATCATAATATTCTGATTTGAATGTTGTTTTGCATCTTATTAGTATGTAAAATAGTGGGTTTGTTTAAAATATGCTGAAAGCCTTTAAGGAGCAATAATATAAAGATGCTTCTGAAGTGGAAGTAAATAGGTTTCAGAACCGTAAAATATTCAAATTAATTTAGTTGGTTTAACATCCAGCTGTGTTTTCTGTGCCACGTTGTAGTTTCATCTTCAGCAATTGAAAGCTTGCAGAGGAGGCTCTGCACAAAATCAGACTGTGGAATTTGTACCGAGTGGATTTAATTACACTTACTCAATCCTTCCTACAACAACAGTCTTTGACAGTCCTCTCCTCCCTCAGTTCCACACTACTTGCTTTAAGCACCCGGCTATGCAGCCCCATTTTGCACCCATGTATGCCACTTTAAGATTCACCAGGTCTTCAGTATTTTCCTGAGATTGATTCACTTGTGTTTAATTTTATTCTGAGCAGGCTGAACACAAATCCTCTCCCTGCTATTTTAAGGACAGTGTGAATCTTTTAAAACAAAATGGGTTACCACTTAAAGCAGCAAACACATCTCCGCCTTTGTTTACATCAATTCTGTGGCTCAGTCTGAGGATATGAGGAGAGAAGATTGGCAGAGTATTGGACAGATAATGAAGCAGGACTTAAAACAAGTTGACATTTAAAACATGACTTGGGCTTGAAGATTTGAAAGTAACTAAAGCGGCGTTGAAAGTTACAAAGCTACATATGTTGGAAATCTGAATGGAATGGAAAATATTGGAAACTCAGTAGGAAAGAATTGATAATTAAGATATCTTCCAGTTCAAAAACAGAAGTCCAAATGCACCCTCTTACTCTATTCTTCTGACACTTGTGCTGCGTCATTGCAATGCTTCCTTAACATAAACAAGTAAAATAATAGCAAGCAAAAGAGTGTATAGAAGGTTTCTTTAACAACAACATCTCACCTTTCATCAAGGAAGAATGGTTTCAGTATCTACCATGACTGAGACTTGCTTACTGCTCATTATGCTGCTCCCGTTTAGGGTAGCAATAAAGGTCCTCCATTTCTGGTGGGGCTCATGCTTCCTTCATCATGTCAGTAGATTCCCCTCAGTTTTCATTACTGTCAGACATGCAGGTGGAGATTCGGGAATACTGTCACACTCAGATGTACAAGGATCCTTCATTGCTGTTTCCATAACAGTTTTGCTTTACCAGTCATTGTTGTTAGCTCAGAGCTGAATTCTTGAACCTGGAGGACCAGTGGACCACTCTTACTCTGGTCTCTACCCTTTGACCTGTTTGGCATGGGTGACCCTATCAAGAGTCAATCTATCAGACCCTGACTTAGCTCTCCAGGTAATCGAGGCATGCAAGCCTCTAAACCATGACAAGATCATGATCCTCTTGGAGGATGACTAAGATAGACTGGTGAAACTACCTCCCACTTCACAAACCAAGATCCTGCACGGTAGGCTGGTCGAGAAGTTTAAAACACATGGGATCTAGGTGAACTAGCCAAATGGGAACAAGGTTGGTGCTTGGTGCTTAGAGATGGAGGGTGGTGGTGGAGGGTTGTTTTTCAGATTGGAGGCTGATAACCAGAGGTATGCCACAGGAATTGGTGCTAGGTCCCCTGATGTGTGTCATGTATATCAATGATCTGGATGAGAATGCATGGTGAAGAAGGTTGTCTAAGGCTACAGCAGGATCTAGATCAACTGGGAAAAAGGGCAAAAGAATGGCAGATGTCCACGGCAGGACATGCACAGTGAATGGCAGGATCTTAGGGAGTGTTATTGAATAGAGAGGCCTGAAGGCACATTTACATAGTTCTATGACAGTGGCGACAAAAGTAGGCAGGGCAATGAAGGCATAAGAGATGCTTGCTTCATCAGCTGAGACACTGAGTACAAGAGCTGGAACATCATGTTACAGTTGTACAAAACACTGGGTAGGCTGCACCTGGAGTATTGAATGTAGTTATGGCTGCACACTACAAAGATGTGGTTAAGCCAGAGAGGGGACAGAAAAGGACTCACAAAGGTGTTGCTTGCATTGGAGGGCTTAAGTCAGAAGGAGAGATTGGATAAGGTGGGTTTGTTTTCCCTGGATCAAAAGAGGCTGAGGGGTGACGTGATTAGAGGTAGATAAAATTTTGAGAGGCTCAATAGAGTGGAGAGCCAGAGCCTGTTTCC
Source organism: Mobula birostris (assembly GCF_030028105.1). Lineage (NCBI taxonomy): Eukaryota > Metazoa > Chordata > Chondrichthyes > Myliobatiformes > Myliobatidae > Mobula > Mobula birostris. Next base: position 29,458,869 of record NC_092375.1, on the reverse strand, counting down.
CATGGTAGGGGTGTCTAAAATGAGAGGGCATAGAATTAGGGTGTGTGAGAGGAGGTTTAAAGGGGATCTGAGGGGTAGCATTTTCACACAAAGAGTAGTTGGTTTCCTGAATGGGCATCCAGAGGTGGTGGTAGAGCCAGAAACAGTAAATGAAAGCAGCATCCATCTTCAAGGACCACCCCCACCCAAGCTATGCTCTCTTCTCGCTGCTGCCATCAGTAAAAAGGCACACAGGGTTCAAGAACAGTTATTACTCCTCAGCCATCAGGAACTTGAACCAGAGAGGATAGTGTCAGTTGCACCACCACTGAACTATTCCCACAACCTTTCAATGAGTTTTCATCTCACAGTCTTGATATTTATTGCTTAATTAGTTATTATTATTCTTACTCTCGTGTATTTGCACAGATTGTTGTCTTTGCACATTGATTGTTTGTCTGTTCTGTTGTGTGCAATCTTTCATTGATTCTATTGCGTTTCGTAGATTTACTGTGTATGCCTGCAAGAAAACGAGTCTCAGGGCTGCATATGATGACATACATGTACTTTGATAATAAATTCACTTTGAACTTTGAGATGAGCAAGGAATAGATAGATATGGAGTTAATGCAGGCAAGTGGGATTAGTAATGATAGACAGGCCCAGTGGGCCAATAGGCCTGTTCCTTTGCTGTAAAAGCATATGATTCTCTATCATCCACAGGCAGACAATGGAGAGTTTTCCCTTCTTCCCGAGGTAGAATTTTCCATCCAGGGGGTCAGTGTGGACATGGTGGAGGATTACAAATATCTGGGGATTCGAATTGACAATAAACTGGACTGATCAAAGAACACTGAGGCTGTCTAGAAGAAGGGTCAGAGCCATGTCTATTTCCTGAGGACACTGAGGTCCTTTAACATCTGTCGGACGATGCTGAGGATGTTCTACGAGTCTACGGTGGCCAGTGCTATCATGTTTGCTGTTGTGTGCTGGGGCAGCAGGCTGAGGGTAGCAGACACCAACAGAATCAACAAACTCATTCGTAAGGCCAGTGATGTTGTGGGGACTCTCTGACGGTGGTGTCTGAAAAGAGGATGCTGTCCAAGTTGCATGCAATCTTGGACAATGTCTCCCATCCACTACATAATGTACTGGTTGGGCACAGGAGTACATTCAGCCAGAGACTCATTCCACCGAGATGCAACACAGAGCGTCATAGGAAGTCATTCTTGCCTGTGGCCATCAAACTTTACAACTCCTCCCTTGGAAGGTCAGACACTCTGAGCCAATAGGCTGGTCCTGGATTTATTTTCTGGCATAATTGACATATTACAATTTAATTATTTATTGTTTTATATTGCTATATTTATACTCTATTCTTGGTTGGGGCAACTGTAACAAAAATCAATTTCCCCTGGGATCAATAAAGTATGACTATGACTATGAATATGTAGGCTGCTGACAGTCCCTGGCATTATTAGGACAGGTTGGTGACAGTAGGCTGTCTGCATTGAGGGACATATCCCCCATGTTAGAAAGGCCTAGTGACAGTATTTCCAACATTGCAGATGGGTAGTAAAAGCATCCTCCATGTTACATGAGGCAGGCGGGAGAGATTACAGCCAGAGCTTTGATGTGTGGCCCAAACGTTGCAAAAGACTACTACATGCATTTGCAGGTGATTGGAGGACAGTATGGGGGAATGTCAGAGGTGGGTTTTTGACATGGAGAGTGGTAAGTGGGTGGAATACGCCGCCAGAGGTGGTGGAGGCAGATACATTTGGGACATTTACTGTAAGAGACTTTTAGATAGTTAAGTTCAAAGTGAACGAAAATTAGAGAGCCATGTGGGCTGAAGTGTTCAATTGATCTTGGAGTGGGCACAACATCGTGGGCTGAAGGACCTGTATTGAGTTGTACTGTTCTATGTCCTACATTCTACAGTCTGTGACAGACTGGGGAAAGTGCAACCCTGAAACACACCTCCATGCAGACATCCCACCCTGCAAAAACTCATTTCAGGGAGGTAGCACCATCAAATTACGGGAGACTTCCGGAACTTCCGGGAGAGGTGGGATGTCTGCAATAGAGTAGCTCCTTAGCAGCTAGTTTAAATAACGTTAGCTATGCTAAAGAACGAATGACACCTGTTAAACTTACCTCGACATGTCTTTTACAATCTTAACCCACCATGGGCAATAGAAAAGTCACTGTTGTAAACAGTGCAGCGAGCAACACTGTCATTATTTTGATCCTTATTAGGCAGGGGTACACTTTAGTGTAGTCTGGGGTGACGTACGTTTTATATTTTTTTTTGGAACACTCTGCCATGGCGCGCTCGCCCTCTCGCTTGCTTTCTCTCTTGCGCGCGCTCTCTCTCTCGTGGTCGCTATCACGCTCTCTCTTGCTTTCTCTTGCTTGCTCGGTCTCAAAAAAATTGATTTCCGTGATATTGTATATAATTTGCGGGCATCAGGGAGCCACTATTCATATGCTGAAGACTCTCAGAACTTCCCTGAGAGGTGGGATGTCTGCCTCCATGGCACCACAGTGCAGAGGAATAAAGCAAAGCTGTAGGTGAAGAGAACAGGAAGGGAAGGGCGAAGGGAGGACACGTTCTGGTCTGTAGTGTCTGTGGCCACACACCTATCACCTCCCACACACGAATGCCAGTCTCATGCTGCAAGTTGCCCCAGGGCAGTTTGAGGAACAGGCTCATTAAACTGCTCATGTCGTAGAGTTAAGATCACAAACCTTTGTTTATACTGTAGAAGTGGAGTGGAATTTAAATACAGTGAATTGCCTTTAAACCATTAGATTGAAATCATGCCGCCTAGCAATGGTACTAAATCCACTTTATTTCCTCATATGGTGCTGCGATAGATTAGCCATAATCTTAATGAATGGCAGAGCAGACTTGAACGACCAGATGGCATGTTCCACTCTTATTTTTTTAAGATTAATACATTGTTTAAGTTAACAAGCAAAGCAAGTTCATGGCATTTTGTTCGGTGCAATTTAACCCAGATGTTTTGTTCTTCATCTGTAATTTTCTTTCAAGGTTTCACAGAGACATGAACACGTGTAACCATCTCTTAGGTCATATGTGATCATGTAACATATGTATTACACCTTCTTGTCTTACCTGCCCATCATCTCCCTCTGCTGCTCTTCCCACTTCCCTTTCTTCCAGGGTTGTCTATCCTCTCCTATCAGATTCCCCATTTTCTAGCCCTTTATCTTGTTTACCCTTCAACTTCCCAGCTCTGTACTTCACCACCCCCCCCCCGGATTCACCTGTCACCTGCCACCTTGTACTTCTTCCCCTCCCAACCATCTTCTTATTCCGACTTCTCCCCTTCCTTTCCAGCCCTGATGAAGGGTCTCGGCCCGAAACATCGAAACATTTTCCATATGTCTGGCCTGCTGAGTTCCTCCAGCATTTTATGTGTGTTGCTTTGGATTTCCAGCATCTGCCAATTTTTTTATGTTTTTGTTAAATACATGATATATTAGTAAGTTGTGAGCATTCTATATTGGTGCTAAGAGCATGGTAACTCTTGTGGGATGTTCCCAGCACATATTCGGACGCTGTTCGTCGTTGACACTAAATGATGCATTTCACTGCACGTTTCGATGTACGTGTTGCAAATAAAGTTAATCTCTAATCTTTACCTTTCTAAATATTTTTCCCAGGGCGGAAAAATCCCCATCCGATGGACTGCACCTGAAGCCATAGCGTATCGCAAATTCACCTCCGCCAGTGACGCATGGAGTTATGGGATTGTTCTATGGGAGGTGATGTCATATGGAGAGAGGCCTTACTGGGAGATGTCCAATCAGGATGTGAGTGATTTCTGTGAATTGTTCTTTTGAAAATAACTCAGGCAGAGTCAGGAAGTCAAACAGGGCCAGGCAGGTGAGCATTCATTTCTGTGTCTCTGAAGGTAATAGAGGAGGCATGTAAAGGAGAATGCCTTAAACATGCCAGTGGAAACCAAAAATGTAAATTGGAAACAAAATGTAGGCATTCGCAGTACTAACAATGGCTCGGAAATACGACAAAACCAGAGAACGATACTTGACTAAGATGAAAAATTTGCTGCAGTAGCTCCTCAGGAAGGTTATTACTAACTTTGAGACCTGTTTTGCTTCTATAATAAGGAGGAGTATGGCATTCCTTCAGAAGGATCATTATTTCTTTTATTGGGTGACATGGTCGTGTAGCGGTTAGCATAATGCTGTTGCAGCACCAGTAACCTGGGTTCCATTCCCACCACTGCCTTAAGGAGTTTGTATGTTCTCCCAGTGACTGCATGGGTTTCCTCTCAGTGCTCTGGAGTCCTCCCAGATTCCAAAGATGTACAGCTTAATAGGTTAATTGGTCACATGGCTGTAATGGGGCAGCATAGGCATGTAGGGCCAGAAGGGCCTGTTACTTGAAATAATTTTTAAAAACAATTTTTACAACAGAAAATAAACTTAAATCAATGATTCCTTAAGTGATGAAAAAATAATGTTAAGTTGTTGGGAAAATGGAGGGGGGGGAGAACTATAATCAAAGTAGCTGTTCATTATATTTTTGAAATTCGTAAGCATAAGAAAAACAAAGTTACTTTGTCTGTGACTGGGGTGAAAAGTCCCCTATGTTTCTATTAACCCACACAGACCATTTCCTCCGGGCTCCCAGTAGGAATCCAATACATCAATGTAAAAGCATCATGGAAGTTAATATTCAGCAGCTTTAACTGCTTCTTGGTGCCATCAGATAAATATATGAGGTGTGTTGTTGAGCAGGTTAGTGCCTGGGTTAATAGAATACACAAGAGAATTCAGTAAGAATGCATTATGGAGTTGCACAGGAAGGGGGCAGGTTGGAATACCTATCCCTCTGTGATGATACATCATGGCCAAGGTACAGCAAAGCATATATCAATATCTGAATTCTGTCTAACATCATAAATTGTGGATATGAAGTTTTCCTCTCACAGCATCTAGGGTGTGTACGTCAGCATGTAATGCATGTGTATGTCTTTCGAATTCAAGAACTACATTCCTCTGTCAGAACCAGGAGATCATATGAAGTTCAAACCATTTTAAAATATCTCCTGGAGCCCATCGCAGACCACCATGACATCCATTGCTCACAAAAATAACCCATTGTTTGAAAAGATTGAAATAAATCTTTACATCCACAGCCTTTAAAATATCTAGAGGCAAGTCTGGAAAATGTATTTCTTAGCATAATGTTTATCATTACTCTGTGATATGAACTGTACAAGAACTAAGAAAATTGGTGCTTAACATGAGGATAACAAATTCAGCAATCTTCCTTCCTTCATGTTCCTGACCATAAGACCATCCGAGATGTTCAAAGTTCAATGTAGATTTATTATCAAAGTACACATATGACACCATACATTTGATTTTTACCAACTTCGATTTTTCTCCAAATAAAAATCAAGCACTTCCAGTAGCCTTAGTGAAGTTTATCTGAAATGATAGTCAAGTGAATGGATATGTCTGTGTGTGGAGGGGATGGTGGCTGGTGTGTTACTTGTTGCTACAATGTAAGTGGGGAATATTATGAACCAGGTTACTCTTAAATAAGGAAGGATTCAGAAGGTACATTCATTAGGATTTAAGCACAGCAGTCTTTTCTTCGCCAATGGAGTGTCTGTCTTTAACTTCAGGAAAAATACACAATTCTTCACGGTTGTTTAACTTCACCATGTTACTTAGAGTAGTAGTGTTTCGTCGCGCTCCAGCAGTTCACCAAAGTTCCCTTCTATTTGAATCCACGTTCAGGTAATTAAAGCGGTTGACGAAGGGTATCGGCTGCCACCCCCCATGGACTGCCCAGCTGCCCTGTATCAGCTGATGCTGGACTGTTGGCAAAAGGATAGGAACAACAGGCCCAAGTTTGAACAGATTGTCAGCATCCTCGACAAGTTGATTCGGAATCCCGGCAGCCTGAAGATCATCGCTAATGCAGCAGCAAGGTGAAACAAAATAATTGCATCTTTAAATTGAAACAGAATAGAAAATTGTTCTCTGAGGTATACATGCTAAATGTGGAAGGCTGTATCCTGTGCTTTAAGGCTCCCATTTTGAAATTTGGTTCCATTAAGTTTCAGGAACCAAGTTCAACACCAAAACATTCTTGCATTATGCATTGAAAACATACAGCAGAGAAATATTTTCCTCAGTTTAATATACATAAACAGTTTCAGTTTTCCTGGGATCTAGAGTTAGATCACATGAACAGTTTTACATCTGGATAAGGGAGTGTTGCATTCCATTCACCTGGGATTTGAAGGTCCACTGAAAATGTTACCCAGAGGGAGATGGATTCTGGGGTGATGTGCATTGTCATACACAAGTGCAATTCATTCTGAGAGAAGCTAGGAACAACAGGAGGAGAGGAAAGGGTCCATTACCCAATTTAAATAAAATATTCAGCCCTACTCAGGTCAGTTTTCCCAATTTTCACCTCAAATCCAGAATATTCTTTGTTGCTCTTACATTTTCACCAATAATAATTGGGTATTTAATTTTAACACAAAATACCATTCTCTGTTCAAATAACATTAATAAATCATGAAAATACTAAACTTCAAATCCCAAATTGCATATTGAGCCTGCTTCACTATTACTTTTTTTTGTAATATGTGTAATTTGAATGAAATGATTTAAGGATTACAGAGTATACATAAATGAAGCTGGTTTAAAATGGGTTCCCCAGGGTGAGGAAGCAGACTGTTGGTATGGTAATGCATCAGTTATGCAGTATAATAGTATGCAGTTTAGTGCCAGAGGCACGGATTTGATCAAACATGATCATTCATTTGAATGTAACTCATTTTGTAAAATAAACCACTAACAACAGGTTACTGCTTCCCCGTCCATGTGTGTGGCGTTCTCAAACGAATTTGAAATCAGTGCCTCCTGAAGCTCACAAAGTTAATCATTTTATTTATTCTATGAATTTAGGGAGGACATATATATCATCTCTTAAGTGTAAACTATGCATAAAAAGTAGGGGTGGATAGCCCTGCCTGCTGTTTGTTCATTCTCCTATCATGATTAACCCTTCTAGAATGAATTCTGAATCAAGTGGACACACTATTATATCAGACAAAACTCACTCATACGTGACTGGAACATCAGTGGCCACTTTATTAGGTACACCTGCTCATTAATGCAAATATCTAATCAGCCAGTCATATGGCAGCAACTCAATGCGTAAAAGCAAACAGACATGGTCAAGAGGTTCAGTTGTTCTTCTGGCCAAATATCAGAATGGGGAAGAAATGTGAACTAATTGACTTTGACTGTGGAATGATTGTTGGTGCTAGATGAGGGTGATTTGAGTGTCCTAGAAACTGCTGTTTTCCTGGGATTTTCACACACAATAGTCTCCAGAGTTTAGAGAGAATGGTGTGACAAACAGAAAAAAAATAGCATCCAGTTCTGTGGGTGGAAGTGCCTTTTTAATGAGAGCAGTCAGAGGAGAATGGCCAGACTGGTTCAAGCTGACAGGAAGACGACGCTCACTCAAAATACCATGTGTTACAACAGTGGTGTGCTGAAGAGCATCTCTGAATGCACAACACATCAAACCTTGAAGTGGATGGGCTACAGCAGCAGAAGACCACACCGGATTCCACTCCTGCCACCGATTGTAGCTTGTTTATCCGATACAAATCTTTTTTTTGTCAAACAAAGACACTTTTTCATTCACACCTACCATAAATTAAAGGGAGCATTATGTGTTGTGATAACATATGAGTTTTATTGTTCAATACCGGCTGCAAGGAAATGAGAACATTTTAGAACATGACATAAATAAGTTACATAGGTGCCAGTGTTTCTTATTGATATTTTCTGGCAACCATTGCACTTCCTCCATTATTTTGTAGGTTTTATTTTTGAACTGCTCGCCTTTGGTTGTCACAAGTAATAAATGGTCTGTCCTTGGATTTTTCTGTCCTCTTTGCTGCTGTTAGTAGGTGATGTCCTGTAGAATAGGACAACCATCCTTTCATATGCGTAAGGTTTTCTCACAGTGACTGTGCAAAACTCTGCCAGAAAGGACAATTTAGAGAGTAGAACTTGTACAGAAGCAAAGCCAAGTCCTACTGCCCACCCAATAGCAGTGGGTGCCATTGCTAGTGAACACATGGAATACACTTTAAGTATCATGAAAGGGGATAGATGGGTATATAATGGCAGCCAGTTGAACGGTCCTACAAAGATCACGTCCATGGCTATTATTGTAATTTCTGCAAAATATATCACAGATTATAGAACATTACTGCACAGTACAGGCCCTTTTGGTACACAATATTGTACAGAACTTCTAACCGACTCTAAGATCAATCTAACCCCTCTCTCCTACGTAACCCTCCATTTTAAAATTATGATCCATCTGCCTATCTAAGAGTTTCTTAATTACCCCTGTTTTAGTGCAAAGTGGTCATATTGTTGCTGAACTGTATTGATTAGAGTTTTGCCAGTTGGTTAAAGAACTGAATGGTTGAAGGGAAGTAGCCGCACTTGAACCTGGTGATGTGGAACTTCAGGCTTCAGTAACTCCCGTCCGATAGTAGCTGTGAAAAGATGGCATGACCCACACAGTGGGGACATCAATGAAAGATGTATCCCCCTTGACGCGGTACTTCCTGTAGACACAACCAATGGTGCGGAGGGATCTGCCTGTGATGTACTGGGCAGGGTCCACTACTCTCTGCAGCTTCTTGTATTCTTGGCCTACTTGACTATGATGTAGCCAGTCAAGATTCTTTCAACTATATATTTGTAAAGGTTTGATAGATATTTCGTCGTCGTGTCTATCCCTTGAGGTCAAAGATGATGGTCTTCGTTCCCTACAGAGCGAAGACGCCCGTGCGTGTATTTCTTTAACGTGTACTTGATGTTGCACTCCAAGAAGCACACGATACTTCACAAATCAACCAACTAATTCCAATGGCATGGAAACCACGACGGTTGGAGCTGATGGATTTATTGCAGCCTTCATCCGCCTTCACGGCCATTGAGTTCTAAGTAACTTCGTCTGCCTGTTCCACCGTTGAGGTCTTGGTTGGATTGTTCTTTGTCAGGGACCTCACCCTCGACCTTACTGCCATGGGTGACCCTACCAGGTGCATAGCTCCAGACGGCAACGCTCTCGGGATCTCAGGACCACTCGAGCTTCTCCACCACGACAAGGTGACAATCCACGGAGAAGGTTAGATGTTTAATGACAAGCCAAAGCTTGTTAACCTCCCAAGTACAGGCCATAAGCTTCTCATGTTTTTGGACTACCTATGATTTAACCAGTTAAGATATTTTCAACTGTATGCTTGCAGAGTTTGTTAGATGTTCAATGACAAGGCAAAGCTCCTTAACCTCCTAACTAGAGGCCCTTCAGCCTTCCGAGTCTCAACCATCAAGAACCCATTTGTACTAATCCCATTTTATTCTCCCATATTTCCATTAACCTGTCCCCAGATTCTGGCACCTCCACACTAGGGATAATTTACAGTGCCCAACTAACCTACCAATCCTTGAGAAGTTGAAGGAAACCCACATGGTTACAAATGCCCACAGACAGTGCCAGAAGTGAGGGGTGAACCTGGATCATTGAAGCTTTGAGGCAGCAGCTTTCCTAACTGTGTTTCCTCAAAGGCTGTGAAAGACTCATACTCAGATTAAAAGCTTCACACAAAATACCCTTTTATTTTTAACATATGTTCAGATATCTACTGCAGTTTGTGTTAGTCAGAATTGGTTCACTTTCCACTCCACCCCCAACTTTCAGAAACTTAGCATTGGTGATTTATTAAAGGCATTAATGCTCGAGTAGGAAACAGCAGGAGAACAACTCAGCTTGTAAGAGCAGTGGGGAGAAAAACATCCCTAATTTGTCTGTTCCTGTCTAAATCAATAGGATGCATGACCCAGTCAATAAATTGCATGGTCCAGGCCACAGACAGGCATCTGGGTCACATGCTGATGCATGTAACTGTTCCGGAATATACCACCATTCTCTAACTCTTGTATTGAGACAACATCGATTCTTCACAGTTAGATCCAAATTCCTTTAGACTATTAAATTGTCCAGATGTCTTTCCTCAGGAGGGGGATGGGGTAGGAGTGGGGAGGGGCTATCTTTGCAAACATTGGGCAGTGATAGGTTTAGGGAAGCAATTTCTCCAAATACTGGCAACACCAGATTTTAAGGTTAGTTAAACATTGCATTTTTAACCTAAGTAACTGCATATGTTGCAAGTGTATTTAACTTCTGCCTAACAGTTCCCAGTTTCAAAGGCTGGACTATTTAAAGAAAAGCTGAAATCTTCAATTTATTTATATTTCAATTTTCAAGCATTATCCTGCTTTCAACACTGAAAGCTAGAAACGGCAATAAGCAACTTTATCATGGAAATTCCTGGCAGACTCCTTCTCGCTTTCTATTTTGTAACGTTTATAGAGCTATTGATAATAAACCACTTCTAGAGAGATGAAACATTTACTATAAGTGCAGCATCTTAATAGAATTGTTGATCATAATTCCCAGGCTTAAATGTGCCCCAGCAAAAGGTAAATATATCTGAATTGGACCAGAGTAACAACAATTTTGTTTTAGTAAAACTCTAAATCACATGAGCCATGTCCTCTGAATAGCAAAGTAAGTTTGATTTTCCCTTTGCTGGAAGGAGGACCCAGTGCTCATGCTGGAAGTAAATTTCTTTCAGGAGAAACCAAGATTGAATTAGATCACAATTTTCCCTTGGTATTGATGCTACTGTTTCATATTTCTGAGAGCTCATTTAGATCTCCGAAAGTTATTTTATCATGGAGATCAGAATAAAGGTCAAGCAAAGGGATAATTTATTATTTAGGGAAGTCCTAAAGGAGGAGAGGGAGAGATAACGGTTTAAGGGAAGGTATGTCAAAGCTTAGGACATAATCTGTTGAGGCATAGCCACCACTGTTGAAGTAATTTCAAAGCAAGGATGTTCAAAATAGCCAAATCTGGAAAAACTCAGACTATTGTAGCTCATTCACAGAATGTGGGTGTCACTGGCATGGCCAGCGTAGTGTCCTTGTGAAATTGGTGCAGAACCACCTGCTTGAGCCACTGCAGCTTCCATGGACAGAACTGATAAGAATCAATCACTTCGCTATGGATCTAAGTTGCATACTGTCACATTACTTAAAGGCAGATTTCCTTCCCTAGCAGCAAACCTGGTATTATCATTGTCACTATTACCGATACAAGCTTTTTATTTCATTTTCATTTAACCAATTGGATGGTGGGACTTGACACTGTATTGCCAAGTCTTTTGTATAAGCCTCTGAATTATAGTCCAGTAGCAAAGCCATCGTGGCACTGTATACTTGAGAGCTTGGTGGATTGTAGAACTAGAACAGACTATAATAATGAGGATAAAGATAATGAAGCATGAGTCTTGTAAAATTGTGAGGTGGAAATCCATATGGGTAACATGAGATTACTCATTATTGCTCAGACAAAAATCATGTTATTTAAAATCATGTTAATAAAAATCATGAATGTTAATTAAACAGCTGGATACATATTTCCAGAAGTCAGAGACACACTATCTGCCAAAGAGATCTCAAACAAACTGAACCAAGATGGGACTCCAGTCACCCCAACTGGACTTATTTTCACCAAGTGATTAGAAATGTCAGAAGCAATTCTTCAGAAATAGAAGGATGTAACATAACCAGAAGAGTAGCAAGCAAAGAACAGCAAAAATAAATCAGACGGGAAGTGGGAGCACTGGAAAAACCTTCTCCACCCAACTCTCACACCCTTTAATCAACGTTTCCTGCACGTTCAATGTCTGACCACAAAACTGTTGCCTCTAACATCTATGAATTTTAAAAACCTTGTCCAACTCATACCTGAACTGCTCTTATAATCAAAGGCTTCTTTGAAGCTGTCTCAGGGTATATAAGCTGATTTAACATACTGTTACCTTATAGAAGGGAAAAAGAACTCAGTCTGTGGTAGGGATCCCTTGAAGTAGGTGAAAGCACCTTTTGCATTGCACTTGGAAGGGATACTTGGCTGTTTTGTAGGCTCGCAGAAGTGCAGGGATGCAATGAAGTGTGTTGTTATGGACATCACTCTGGCCACTTCTCTTTGCACAAGGAAACTGCCTGAAGTGCACATCATTTAGATAGAAAGCTTTTACTCTCTGTATGATCCTGCCACCCATCTTTAATCATGGTAGTGTGCACACATTCCTTGACAATGCTTCGCATTAGATGAAAGTGTCCTGGTTGGATTCTGATGTAATTCTTTACAGCCACTTCTTGAGGTCTGAGTTGTGAGGAAAGGTACTACTACTGTATTATGGGAAATTCAACTCCTAATGTCCTCTGTTCCCAACCCTAACTCTAATACAAGCACAATTCTGGAACTGCCATTGCCACTAATGCAGTTTTGTCGTCATGGCTATCCCTCGAGGTCGAGGATGATGGTCTTCGTTCTGTTGATCTACTTATGGGCTCTCAAGTGGCTTATGAGTCCAATCTTGGCTTTGAAAGTTCTTCCGCATTCAGGACAGGTAGTTCCAGATGGCAGATCGGGCTTTGGTTGTTGCTGCCTCTCTTTCCATTTTCTTCTCTTTTCTTCTAGTTCTGCACATCCATTGGCTTCGGAAGTTGCTGTTCCTTCTCGGATGATGGCTTGCCAGAGTTTCCTGTCCTTGGCATTGATTTCCCAATTGTTGACGTTAATGTTACATTTCTTCATGTTGGCTTTTAAGACATCTTTGAATCTCTTCTGTCGTCCGCCTCTTTTACGTTTGCCTTCTTTAAGCTGGGAGTAGAAGATTTGTTTTGGCAGACATTCGTCTTTCATCCGAACAACATGATCGCTCCATCTTAGTTGGTTCTTGATGACGTAGGCTTCAATGCTTGTTGTTTTTGTTTCATTTAGCACACTGACGTTGGTTCTTCTATCTTCCCAGCTGATATTTAAGATGTTTCCAAGACAGCGTTGATGGAACTTTTCAAGTTTTGCATCACTTGTATGGATAAAGGTATCATAAAAGCTTCATTTAGATTATGAGGACACTCAGTCTTGGTTTATTGTCATTTAGAAATGCATGTATTAAAAAATGATACAATGTTCCTCCAAAATGATATCACAAGAAAACACACGACAAACCAAGACTAAAACTGACAAAACCATATAATTATAACATATAGTTACAGCAGTACAAAACAATACCATAATTTGATAAAGAGCAGACCATGGGCACGGTAAAAAAAAAAGTCTCAAAGTCCCAAGAGACTCATCATCCTACGCAGGTGGCAGAAGGGAGGAACTCTCCCCACAACGAACCTCCAAGTGCTGCCAACTCGCCCATGCAACACCATTGGAAGCACCCGACTGCAGCAGGCTCTGAGTCTGTCCGAAAACTTCGAGCCTCTGACCAACCCCTCCGACACAGCCTCTCCAAGCACTATCCTCTGTCAAGCGCTTCAACCCCCCCCCCGGCCGCCGAGCAACAAGCAAAGCTGAGGACTTGGGGCCTTCTCCTCTGGAGATCCTGGACCACACAGTAGCAGCAGCAGCAGCGAAGCAGGCATTTCAGAAGTTTCACCAGATGTTCCTCTGTGCTCTCACGTCCGTCTCCATCAAATCAGGATTGTGCACGGCACCCTACTTGACAAATAACAGACATCATCACCGGAGTGGCTGCTGCGAGCTGTGTCACGCCGCCATCTTCCCTACTCCTCTCATCATGAGTTGAGAGAGGAGTAAACACAGAACTGGGTGATATTACAGAGGTAGAAATAAGCAGTCCAAAGCTCAGACATGACATCAATATTGCAAATGATATAATTAGACTGGCATCTTTTCCATAGCAGTGTTTTTTAATCTATGTAGCTTTCTCCATCGTGGAGGAGATCACATTGTGAGCTCCAAATGCCAAATACCTGATGAGAAGAAATGCAAGTAAGTTGGCCTCCATCTTATTAGTCATTCAATCTCTTTTGTTCTCACCACTATCTCCCTCTCCACTATTTAAAATGCACTAAATATGATCTTTGAAGTATTTGTAAAATTTTCTGGGTTTTTAAATTTCAGATTTCCAGCTTCTGAGTTTCATAATGATCATGTTATGATTGCATTCACTATAGTACTCAAAAGGGAAAAATGAAAAACAGCTACTAACATTTCAGATCTAATAAAGACAGACTTTTGCATTATAGATTTCTGACCAGTTATACATGCCATCTAGTCAGATCTGCTCATCAGTAAAACACCCATCAAAGCACCAGTATAATCCACTCTAATAACTGGCTTTGTGAATATTATTTTTTCTTTTTGTTTTATGTAGTCCCTGATCTTCTTAACTTTTATACCTGTTCCTAGGGGGTACAAATTAGTTCACTATCATATTTAACCATTTTTGAGGCCTGAGGAGAGGACAAAGGAGATGTTAGCTTGCAGGTCACCCTTGGACAAGGTGTAGCATCTGCTTAGCCCCCAGATCAAGGTCACATGAAGCCATGGGAGCAGGGGGCAGATGGTCATATGAGCAGCTGGTGCATATCACAAGCAGGGGCGTATCTAAGGAAAATAGCGCCTATGGTAAGCACTGAAATTGCGCCCTTGTCCAAACATCTGACACCCATCTTTTAGATAACTTTACCATAATATCAGCTCAAAAATACAAGTCAAACTCATTAATTTTTAAGTAACAAATTATGGCACTACATGAAAATTATAACTGCACCTTCCATGCTTTCACTGACGCTTCACTGCTTCTGTCCTTGCACTCCACCAGGTTTTGGACTCTGACTTAACAACCACAGGCAGGGCCTTTTTGACTTTTTCCCGCGCTGTGTTGAATGAGAGAAAAGCATATGGAGAGCTTCGATGGTTCCAAAAAACATGACCATCATTATATCCTGCTTGGCTGCATGTACATCCACCAAGTTGAGTGGGTGATTGTCACAATTCACAAATACTGTCAGGTTGTTTTTCTCACTTATTCTTTGATGAACATCACTGTGATGTGTCCAGCCATCACAATAACGTTGTCATAACACTGTGACCGACAATCTTGTAACTCCATTTTATCCTTCCCCAGCTTTTTCAAGATGTCTTCAACCATGCTCTCAGCATCGTTCTGGCTTATCTGGATAAAACCAATGAGGATTGATGGTCTGACCGGGAATAGAGAAGACAAAAGATACAAAATGCAGTCAATTTTTAGAAGGGGAATGGACCAGCCATGAGTGAGTCACTTCCTCACCACGGCCATTTCCCAATTTCCTCTTGAACCAAGTTTTGTTCATTGAGTGGTTATTTGTTCGTAGGAAAAGCCCCTCACTGTTCTGGAAATACTTTGAACCCAGGTTTATTATTCTGTTCTCAATGCGTCAACCAGAATTGCTTTTCCAGTATCCTTGTCGAACTTCAGAAGTCCAACGTCATGCTGTTCAATCACTTCTGGTATGACAATTCGAGGCTCTTTGACACACTCCAGTTCACTAGGTTCAGTGTCGTCAGGTTCAATCTCGTCAATAAACTCAATATCACCACCACCACCATCGTCTTCCCCTCCTGTCACATCCACGTTCTCTGTGGCAGCCTCACTCTTAATCTCGTCATACTTGGATTTATCTGACTTGACTTCCTCCTCAGCTTGTGACGCATTTGTATTTGATCCACCTTCAGATCCTAACAAACTTGTAGCAGGTGCAGGCGACTCCATGGAACGTGTTGAACTACTTGTTCCGGGCTTTTCAAAGAAGGGCACAAAGAACTTGCTCGACTTCTTGGCTTCCTCCGCCTCCAACTTTTGTCTCTTCTGTCCTTCAGCTCCACTTTCCTTCTTCTTCGTGAAGAAACGTTTCATGGTCTTCTTACATAATGCTCTGAAATAAGGCCATCCTCGTGCTTCTCACTGATGATAATCAAAGACAGATCATACATCTGAAGAAAATTCTTCTTTTCACTATCCGAGGATGGCTTGCCTGACTTTAATAGAAACTGCTCAGTGGCGCCCCCCCCCCCCTTCAAGTAGCGCCCAGGGCACGTGCCATCCCTTAGATACACCACTGATCACAAGTCCTGGTTATGCAATCACTGACACCAGGCAAACAATCTCTGAGGAGTATTGATAATGGCTGGGGTCACCCGTCTTGTAAAGACACTGCCAGGAAGAAAGTAATGACCAAGACCATGGGTAAGACCATGAACGCCCATGCCAATATGACATGGCACGTGATGATGATGATGAAGGAGAGGACAAAGAAACGAAAGAACAAAAGCTACAGAAAAGGAATATGAGAGAGACTTGGAGCAACACAAAAGTTAAACAGAAGTTTATTTTATAATAATAGGATGAAGAGGAGAGTTGGAACAATATTGGCATTTTAAAGAAGCTAGTGATGATATTTAAGATATTTAAAAATAAAGTAAGAGAAGAATGGTTTAGCAGTTATGGGAGAGGAAGGAGATGACATCCTCGAGATAGAATCAATGGCAGTGACTTGCTAAAATTAAATATAAGCAAAATAAAATGATGAAGATAACAACAGCCCTGCAGATTGACTAACTTTCAGGAGCAGGTAGTTTCCAATCTAGTCTTTCAGAAAAAGTAGTGGAGCAAATTATAAGCACTCCAACTATAACATTCAATAGTTCTTTCAGTTTAGGAAATTTTCCTTTTGAATGGAAAATTATACATGTCGTTTGACAATTTGAGAGAGGTGAGAGACAAAATATAGTTAACCTGCATACTTGGGAAATTACTAGAATTTGTAATTAAGAACACAAAACTTGAACAGTAAATTTTTTTCAGTTGAGCAGGGATGGGCAGCAGTAATATGTCATTTGTTTTCCCTGAAGATTTTAATTGAATATTTTGAAGAAGTGACAAAAGTAGTGAGCATTGGAGTGTCTCTGCATGTTATTTATGCAGATGTTTAAGGAGCATTTGATAAAGCCCCTTATAAGATGCTTTCAGCTTAATTTGAAGATCAATGAATTGTTGATTTGGCCAGAATATTAACGGGCAAACATTAGGAAGAGCACAGGGATAATTGGCACACTCTCATACACTGGCAGAAAACATTTAGTGAGGCCTTGCAAGAATTTGTGTTTGGACTGAAATATTTGCTGAATTGAAGAATGAAAAGCAGTTATCCATGTTTGCTGCTGGTACAAAGATAGACCACATTATAGGCGATACAAATATAAAAGAATGACAGGGAGATATTAGTTAATTGAAATAATGGGCAAAGCTTCAATAAATTCATTTTGATATATGGCAAGGATTAGGGTGAGAACATTGTCATCCATCTTGGTCTAGAGATGAAAGAATGAACTACTGTTTACACTTGAAATTAAATCAGGAAAACTTTTGCTTGCAAAAGGCAGGTAGATATTTGGAACTCCATTGTGTAAATGATAACTACCGCTTAATCATTAAATTTTAAATTTGAGATCGATGTATTCTGTAAAAAAAGGTACTATAAGATTGAGGAAATGTGGCAAATGATGATCAACTATATCTCTTTAAATGGCAGAAGAAGTTTGGGAGACTAGATGCTCCAAAACTGCACCTACCTTTTCACTGATGTTGGAATCTCACCGATAAGTATGAAAATTAGAGTGACCTTGCACTCTGATAAAATTCCTCCAAATTAAATAGACAAATTCCAATCTAAGTATATGGTGATCAATGCAGCACAGAGGATTCACAGCTTCAGAGATGTGTGTTCCATTCTGATCTTTGGTGCTCTCTAAGTGGAGTTTGTACCTTCTCCCTCGGACTATGCATGTCTCCACTAGGGGGGGTCTGTTTTCCTCCCGTACCCCAATGATGTGCAGTTTGGTAGACAAAAAAGCCACTGTGAATTGTGACTAGTGTGAAACTTTCTGATAACGTTGATCTGGACAGTAAGGTTAACTTCGAATCTGGCGGAAATTGATGGGAATGCAGAGAGAATAAAGTCAAGCTAGAGAAGAATTAGTGTGAAAATATGTGTTTGTCAGTGAACGGACCAAAAGCCTATTTTTGTTCGTATGTCTCTATGAATAACAACCTAGACATGTCCTCACAGAGGAGACACTGCAGGCAAGCTTAGATAGTGAAGAAAGTAGTTTTGTATTTTAGAGTACTTCTTAACCCTGGATTTAGATTTTAATGAATGGAGCTTTTACCAAATGAATGGAGCTTCTGCAGCTCTGCTGGCAATGTTACAGCAGGTAACTGAAAGGAATTCCTGTAAGCGTTTATACTGCGACTAATCCTTAGGCTGCTGTTCAGATGATATTTATGAAGATCAAATAATGAAAGAGGGTGTACTGAACTATGTTTTAAAATGTGGTGCATGTAATATATGATAAAGAAAACAAAATAAACTTTGTATAGCTAACAACTCATTTGTAGAAACATGCATCTTAAAAAAGATATAATAAACTGATTTGTTATCACAGCTATAGCTCTTTTTAAAGTAACATTTACTGAGAGCAAAATGCATATATCCACATATGTTGACATAACCTATATATTATATTTCTATAAAGATATTAAAAATAAGTGCTGTATGTGTGTATTAATACATATATATTGTATGTAAACTGATTCAGAATGAATGCAAAAATCTTTGCTGCAAGGCCATATTAAACGTGAACTCCTTTTCCTTTTTGTGAAATACATAATGAAACAGATGGTTGCTGACTAAACAGATACCAGGACTGGCAGTTACATGAAAGCTACGTGCTACTCAGGGATCCGTGAGCCCATATGTGAGGATCACTTGAAAGTAATTCCTACATGCTGTGGGACCCATCAAGAACATGCCCTATACTCCAACGTGGCTCTGTTGCAGCACGTGTGTACAGCTTGTAGGTGACATTTGAAGAATTGACTAGGCCTTTAACTCTGTAGGAAATGAAAAAGATTGCCATTAATACAAAATGTGTTTTGCTTAATTACCTCGGAATTTGTTTCCCTGAAGGACCATCTCTACTGCAACATGCTCATGTGATCGTACCAGACCAAAATTCCTGCATTATTATCCAGACAATTAAAATGTGCAAAATATGGGGACACCAGTCTGTCCCGAAACAAGGCATGAAGGGAACCTTTTTGCAGGCTGTCAGGCCAGAGATGTGAGTGAACGGGGAGAAAGGTCAAGATAATTTGAGGCCAGAGACTGCCTGCCGATTTCCAAAGAAAGACTTGCTGTCTATTTATGAAGTGTCTAATAATCCCTGGGATCATTCAAGAACACCATTCAGTCTTTCCATTATTTTAAAATAATCCACATTAGCCGATTTAACAGAAAAAGGTAATACTGTAAAACGTCTTCACACTACTAGGCGTTTTGCAGGCAGTTAAATACTGATTGTAAAAACGGTGAATGGCTATTGATGTTTCTTTCAGTACCTTGCTACAGGTTTCAGATCTGGCTGAAAAGTTGTGTTTCCTTGTTTTAAGTATTAGGTTGTAAAAGCTGCCCATGGTCATGAACTTTTTGTTAGTGATAGTAAAGTTCATCATTTGACCACACACAACAGAGGTTACTCCCCTCCCAGGGAGCCATCTTTTACTTGACTGTAAGTAGCGAATCAATACTTCAGTGCAGATTGGTAAACCTCCAAGGTACAAATTGACCAGTATTTAATCCACGCATTGATCCTTAACATAATTTTCTAGCTCTGTTTCACTGCCTCCGGGCCATATTAACAAACGCTGCAGAACTTTCCAGTAATGTCGATCTGCACAGTCAGGTTAACATTGATTAACCCCACTATCCCAGAAAGCCAAGTAAAAGATACAATTTCCGACCAAAGTACTTCTATAATCTTTATTATTCATCTGCCTACCTACATGGACACATTCCATTCTCTTCAAAATCAGAATCAGGTTTAATATCACTGTCATATACCATGAAATGTGTTGTTTTGTGGCAGCAGTACAGCACACTACATCAAAAAAACATAAATTACAGTGAGAAATATATTTTGTATTGCTGTTCCTAGCAATATTTTCTACTATTTGCTCATGTCATCTTGGATAGTCTAAATCTATTTAGACTTAGTTCCTTTGACTCAAATCAATCACATCCTATAAACCACCAGCCAGCGATGAATGGTACAAAGCAGGCTCTCAGCCAATGGGCGCTAGCCTTTCTTTTCCATTGAAGCCAGTCAGGCCTGGTATAAAATGCGCTAGTGATTGGCTGTGGCCTTGTTCAAGCTTGTGCTGAAGGTTATCTCTTTTCTTTAGTGGCTTTACTGACTCAATATCATGGGAGAACTCTTAGAAAAAGTTTTGAGAGCATCTGGCATACTCCAGATGTCACAGCTCACAGTGTCAGATCATTAAGCAAAAGAGGAAGATAGGCAGCTGCTTCGTCCTGAGGTCAATTAGGTTAATTGATTCTGTTGAGGTACGCCTGTAAAATGCCCGGGAGCCAGACAATTACAAACTCAGGCAATCTGCAAACTTCCTTCAGCACAGCAATTAATCTGTATTTGTCCCAACTAGTCAAAAAAAAGGTTTGATGATCTTAAAGGGACAGTCCGCTTAAAATACATCCCCAAATCAGCAGCAAACGTTCCTCCTTATGCCTTGTTTGGCACATCGGACGACAACCTTGCCATTTCTTTTGCGTTTGTTAGTTTTACGAGGCCAAGCTGCTACCTTGAGGCTCAACCAAGCACGGATGGAAAGCGTGCTAGCAGCCTGCTGGATTCGAACCCGAGACCTCGTGTTCCGAAGTCCAGGCGCGGATAGCACATCATCACCGGCACAAAATCAGCAGTAAAATAATGTAGAAAGTTGTTCATCCAATAATATAAGGAACTGTCACTGTCATTCATCTTGTCAACCAGATTATAGTAGATCCAGTAAGAAGGTAAAGCGCTTGGTGATCCCATACTGTTAGGAAATGAATGTTATAAAAAGGTAGGAGTGAGATTCAATTATAAACAGCCTGGTTTACTGCGCATTTGTAGCTTGCTTATTCTGTCAGATTTACACAGGAGGTACATGTTTTGAAACATATGTTTATAATAGTAATTCCCTTTTCTTGCAATAAAAATCTTGTCCCCATCTAATTTTAACAAATATAAAAAGGCAAATATATATTGCATAAAAGATAAATGAAAATTAAATTTCTCAAGAGTCCCTCTATTGATCTACTTTACTTAAAGCAAAATACCCATTATTTTTAAGAAGTTAAGGATCTGGTGAAGCTGGTGTTTACCAGACTGAATATCCAAGAATCATGCACATAACCAGATTGAGTTATGATCCAGGCACAGCTTTTAATTCGCTGTAGGAGCTTTACAACTGAACACCAAACCAGAAACTGTCCAAAATGCCACAGGGGGTATAAAGAGAAATGTTAACATCAGTCTTCATCAGCAAGGGTGCGGCCAGTTTCTCACTGTAATTGAGTGGGGAATGCTATCTGGTTGGAGTGGAACTGGGAACAGGAGCACAGGCCACATCTTCTTGATATTAGCTAAGAATTTAGAAAGGGGGTCCGTAGGGCATCGCAGGTAGAAGGAAGGGGGTGCATGGAACACACGATCTTCAGTATTTTCCCAAGGAATCTAAAGTAGCAGTTTGCCCAAAAGGAAACAAAAAATATTATTTTCACATGTCATGAGGTTCAGTGAAAAAAATTGTTTTACATGCCATTCATACATATCATTTTATTACAACAGCCACATGTGGTATCATATAATAACGACAAAATTATGAATTCAATTCTTATTAAGGTTGAATTTCAGTGACCCCTGCACTGGGTTTCCACCAGGCAGGTGGGGTTAAAACAGGCCCTCCACAACCCAGCCATACCTCAATTCTAGTCTCAGCTGAGGAGCTGAGTTGTAGGAATCCACATGTCAGGCAGCCTCTTAGTTACAGCAGGCAGCAGTGTTGATGGGGGCTGGTCAGTGACAAAATATTGGCAAGGAGTAGGGGTCACCCTCAAGTTGTCTGTCACACTCATATTGACTGTACTTCGTTGTCAGCTAGAGCCCATGGATAATTCAAACAGTTCCTCATTTCAAACGGAGTCTTGTGCTGCCCATTAGCGGCCAATAACAAGGATTTTGTTTTTCAAATGTACGCTCTCCTCAAGGATTGTAAATCTCTTAGTTTGACTGTTTGCTTCTGTGGAATACTGACCCTGAGTGGGTGGTGTGAGCCGATGTCTGCACAGTGGTCAGTCAATGCTATAATGTGACAGCTTGAACAGCTCAAGCCAGAGTGACAGATAAGTTCCATGGAGGTGCTGCAAAGCTGCCTGCAGCCTGCAAGCGCCTGTTGATTCTAGTTAACGCTTTCTTGTACACTGCTCTCTACTTACTCATGGCTTCCTGATTTCCTTCCAATTAGGCCATCCAATCTGCTGCTCGACCGGAGCAATGCAGACGTCACAGCTTTCTGCTCCGCGGGTGACTGGCTCGATGGTGTGCGGATGGGACAGTACAAGGACAGCTTCATGGGGACGGGGTACAACACCTGTGACATGGTGGCAAAATTGTCCTCAGAGTAAGATTGCCTTTTATCACCAATATATTTTGCAGAAGGTATACAAATAGTAAAATTGTGCTGCATTCTGAAATGACTTGCACCATTATCAATCCTGTCATTATATGTCAGTAATGTGTAGCATAAGTATAGGGAGAGGTGGGACTTTATTCATTAAAGAATTCTCCTCTGTGACTTTAAAGCCTGAAATATTACAGAAGCAAACTAATGTCAATGGTTTAGGTCGTGTGATGCAGAAACAACTGGAATCATTGATATCTGTGATATTGTCCAAAAATAAACCTCTCAGGTTTCCTGGTCATTCAGCAGTTAAATGAAATGGGCGAGGCTGTTTTGAGCTGTATGAAAAGTGAGATTTCAGGCCTGACAGAAGATTTTGACTGTGTATGAAAACCTGAGTCATGGAGCAATGGGTTCATACAATTGGTCTTTGTCAAATTGGAGAGAGGATTAACTGCAAATGCAGTAATATGGAGCAAAGAAACAAACTTCTGAAACAGGACGTGAACCCAAAACAGTGACCTCCTCTTTGTTTCCATAGATACCACCTAACGCAGCTGAATTTCTCCAACAGTTTGATTATTTTCTAGTTATTCGGGGTTCCTACACCTAATGAGCACTAATAAATGAACACTTAACTGCCTTTCACTGTCATTTCTCATGCTTGCCACAAAAAGTAGGACAACCTGCTAATGCTTAAAGTCCAGGCTAATGTATTATTAGTCTGTGGCTGTTTTCCCTACTTTCTCCCATGGAGATGCTTTGGAACATTATGTGTAAGGTAGATAATCATCTCTGAAGTGCACCGGATTTGAAGTTCTGAAACACTTTGATTATGGTTCCTCATGAAAGATGTCTGACTATATTATTTACCATTGGAATCCAAGTTAGTATCAACATGAGAAGTGATCAAAAACAGATGCCTAGGATTAAAACCCTGGTCAGAGCATTCAGTATTGACAGTGTGTTTTACTCCACTCCAGGAATTTTGGTCAAACCTCTGATGTCTCATGGGACATTGACTTGCATATTGAAAGGTCCTGCTTCTAACTCACAAAAGCCCTTTGACTTCTCATGAACCTTTGATTCTTCTAATAATTAATGAAGTTCAATATAATTCCTCTCATCTTCTGATCTTTCTACTATCCTTGAGAAACCATTGGTACTGGATTAAAAATCAGGAAAATCCAAAGAGATAAGGAAATACATTTAAGAAAAGAGAGGGAAAAACCCACACCAAATTATCCAATGGATTCTAGGTAACCATGTAGTCAGTCCAAGCGTAGGTTACAAAGGGATTGAACCATTTCCAATGCCTCTCATCGGCTCCGAGATAGATCCAAGCAGGTCCATTAATAGATAAGTCAACTCAGTCATGAGATAACTTAACCCAGGCAACCTGTTCATATTCTATACCTTCACAGTATGGTCAGGGTCAATTTTGACCTGGCCCAAGAATCCCCTCATAACAAGTGTCTATACCAAATTTTGAACCACAGATCTATTTAGAATGTATACATAGCTTATCTGACATTAATAAATGGGTGATTAATCCTTAATTAATGTTTCAGAGATCTAAATTCAATAGATATTGGTCAAATTTGACCCAGAACAGCTTCAATGTACAAAAATTTGAAGCATCTATACAAAAGTGTAAATTTTTAAATATTTTCACTTTTGCGCATTTTGGGTCACCTTAGGAAGTCATCAAATTTCGGCTAAAAAAAATGGCATTTAGGGTGTTTTTACAGCTGTCAAATGTCAAAACAGGTCAAATTTGACCCGAACAGTATTTAAGGGTTAAATCATCAGATCACTTAAAGCAGGGGTCCCCAACCTTTCTCGCACTGTGGACCGGTTTCATATTGACAATATTCTTGTGGACCGGCCGACCGGGGGGCGGGGGGGGGGGTAGGGTTGCCAACGGGCAAGAGTAGCAGTCAAATACATTGGGTTTACCCCGACGAAGACTACAATGACCATGAATCCTTGCACGGGCTCCGGTGCGCATGCGTGACTTTCGCATGTCTGTACATGCCCATCTATTTCTACAAATTGTTCTTGGCGATTCTGTTCGGGGGCGGGGGGTGTTAATCACGACCGGAATATAGGTGATAAGTGACTAATACACTCAATTTCGTCTCTAAAAGGGTTTATCTAACGAATTTAATATTAAACACACAACGCATATAATTTCCTCGCATGAATATATTGATAAGTCAATTATCGGGGAGGACGGGGAACTTGAAGTAAGTGTTGAATGAACTTCTAGTAGAAGTGGTAGAGGCGGGTTCGATATTATCATTTAAAGAAAAATTGGATAGGTATATGGACAGGAAAGAAATGGAGGGTTATGGGCTGAGTGCAGGTTGGTGGGACTAAGTGAGAGTAGCGTTCAGCACGGACTAGAAGGGCAGAGATCGCCTGTTTCCGTGCTGTAATTGTTATATGGTTATATAAGTCAATAGCATCATCACATTTTAAGTAACGTTTGTATATTAAACACGCAGCATATATTTTCCTCGTGTGAACATATTTAATCATTGCAACACACCAATATCGCTGAATCAATAGGAGCCCTGGGCTTGTTTTCCTGCAACAAGACCATCCTATCGAGGGGTGATAGGAGACAGCGATACTCAAAGGAGGTTCCTAATGTCCAGTCTATTCTGCAATTTAGTGTTGGTTGCATTCATTGCAGAGATATGTTGGAAATGGAAGCAACGTTTTCAGTGCTTTCGTGGCTATCTCAGGATATTTAGCCTTGACTTTGATCCAGAACGCCGGCAGAGATGTTATGTCAAACATACTTTTCAGCCCGCCGTCATTTGCAAGTTCGAGGAGTTGATCTCCTTCCCTCGCTGACATGTATGACGCGCGGGTAATCACCTCGCATGCCTAATGGCTCAACAGTGGGCGTGACAGGGAATAAGGAAAGGCGCAGCTGACTCATATCGCCAAATCATATCGTTTCCTTGCGGCCCAGTAGCAAATGCTTTGCGGCCCAGTACCGGTCCACGGCCCGGTGGTTGGGGACCGCTGCCTTAAAGTATTCAGTAGGAAGGAGTAAATTAATTCATTACCAGACTACCTCCAGGCCAACAGTATAATTTGGAACCCCTTCCATCTATGCAAACTTAATTTTAAAGTTATTGAACTTCTACGGATTGTGTTTACATATAAATGTTGAAAATTGACTGCAGTAGAATTTGCAAATGAGCCATTGCATTCTCCAAATCCAAGGTGTCTAGATCCATGGATCATATTTCTTAGTGAAATTACAACAATGTTTTTCAAGATGCATCAGGAAATGGTTGTTTTAATGACATGGATGGAACATCAGATATCAATGAAACGGAATCACTTGCTAAGTGCAAGCCATAAAATCTGACTAGTGTTTAGTGCTGACTGCTTAATGGAGTCACATAGTTAAGACATTTAAATTGGCTCTAAGTCCATTTTAAATCTTTAAATAAATCATAACTTTGCCAACATTCTTCACAAGTTACGGCATTTTGCAGGTTACTTGTGGAATCAGAAGTGCAGTTGTAACTAGATCTGCAAACTGGAGCAGGTTGGTGGGGGGTTAAAATTGTCCACTGCCACTTTCTGACTGACCATCATTTTGCCTTTTACCTCTTCTCCTCACCTGCCCATCACATCCCTCTATTGCCTTTCCACATTTCCTTTCTCCCATGGTTGACTCTCCTCTCCTATTAGATTTCTTCTTCTTCAACCCTTTACCTCCTCTACCTATCACTTCCCAGCTTCTTACTTCATGTCCCCTTCAACCATCTATCCATTTTTCACCTCACCTGGTTACATTCTTATTCTGTTTTCTACCCTTTCCTTTCCTGTCCCAATGAAGGGTTTTGGCCTGAAATGTTGACTGTTTATTCCTCTCCATAGGCGCTGCATGGCCTGCTGAGTTCCTTTCGTATTTTGTATGTTTTGCTCCAGATTTCCAGCACCTGCAGAAGCTCTTGTGTTTATTATTTTCTGTTGCCTGTTGCCTTTTCCAGAGACAGAAGTGATCTTATAGATGATTCCCATCCCAATGCATAACTCCAGAAGTTCCATTCAGCAACAGGGATGCCAGTAAAATGCAGTGAGATTTCTCTCTGAGGCACGAACGCTGGATTAGAAGCTGCTCAACTGGAAGTATATATTAGATTATAGAATACGCCTGCCACAAATTTTGCTTGAATTCAATGATACAGCTAGTAGAGCTTCTGCCTTACAATATCACAGACCTGGGTTCATCCTGACCTTCCGTTCATCTGGGTAGTTTGCACATTCTCTCTGTGACCATGAGGATATCCTTCAGGTGGTACAAGAAGAACAGGGTGACCTGCCTCAATGACATATTGCTCAATTGCACTAACAAATACTGTGATGAAATGCTTTGAGAGGTTGTCCAAGGCTAGAATCAACTCCTGCCTAAGCAAGGACTTGGATTGACTACAATTTGCCAATCGCCACAATATACCTACAGCTCACTGGCTCTCCTCTGGGCCTTCAATCACCTGAACAATAACAATGCCTATTTCAGGCTGCTGTTTAATGATTACAACTCGGCGTTCAACGCAATCATATCCTCAGTTCCAAACAGCAAGCTCAAACCCAGGGCTTCTGTACCTCTCTCTACAACTGGATCCTTGACTTCCTCTTTGGAAGATCAGTCTTTGCAGGTCAGAAATAACATCTCCTCCTCACTGACCATCAACTCCAGCACACCTCAAGCATGTGTGTGTAGCCTACTGCTTTACTCTGTCTACATCAATGATTGTGTGACTAGGCACAGCTCAGGTGACATCTAGAAGTTTGCCGATGGTACAACTATTGTTGTCTGAATTTAACTTGCTAATAAGGAGGCTTACAGGAGCAAGATAGATCAGCTGGTTGAGTAATATCGCAGCAACAGCCTTGCACGCATCATCAATAAGACCAAGGAATTGATTGTGACCTTCAGGAAGAGGAAATCAAGGGAACACACCAGTCTTCATCGAGGGATCCTGAGTGGAAAGGATGAGCAGTTTCGAGTTCTTGGGTTTCAGCATCTCTGAGGATCTATCCTGGGCCAAACATATTGTTGCAATTAAAAAGAAAACATGACAGCGGATATATTTCATTAACAGTTTGAGGAGAATTGGCATGTCACCAAAGATACTTCCAAGTT
This sequence comes from Mobula birostris, assembly GCF_030028105.1. NCBI lineage: Eukaryota > Metazoa > Chordata > Chondrichthyes > Myliobatiformes > Myliobatidae > Mobula > Mobula birostris. The sequence goes on along the minus strand of NC_092375.1, from coordinate 29,431,128 downwards.
TCTACAGGTGTTCCATGGAGAGCATTCTAACTGGATGCATCATCATTTGGTATAGAAGGGAGATCGCACAGGATCAGAAAAAGCTTCAGAAAGTTGTAAACTCAGCCAGCTCCAGCATGGACAATAGCCTTCCCTGCTTTGAGGACATCTTCAAAAGGTGATACCTCAGAAAGCCGTCATCCATTATTAAGTACCCCTTTCACCTAGGACATGCCTTGTTCTCACTGCTACCATCAAGGAGAAGGTACAGGAGCCCGAAGACTCACGCTCCACCATCTGATTTCTGAATGGATAATGAACCCATGAACACTACCTCAGCACTTTTCCCCACTCTTTTTGCACTACATATTTAATGTAATTTTCTTTTTATATGTATATATATTTCTTATTGTAATTTATAGCTTTTATTATTTTGTATTGCAATATACTGCTGCTGCAAAACAACAAATTTCACGATATATGCCAGTGATATTCAACCTGATTCTGATTCTGGTCTACTTTCCTCCCATATTCCAACGATGTGCAGGATGGTAAGCTAATTGAACACTGTAAGTTATTCCTCGAATGCTGTTGAGCAGTCGAATCTGGAGAGTTGATCGGAGAGTAGGAAGAATAAAATGGAATGAGTGGAGAGTTGGTGTAAATGGTGGGCAAAGGTCAATGCAGACTTGACGGGTTGAGTAACCCATTTCTATGGTCTATGACTCAATGACAATCCAATCATCCAAGTTTTCATCTAAATAATTCCTTCTTGCACTTTTTTGCCTCCCTCATCTTTAGGACGTTTGGTCTATATGGATGATACTGTATTCATTTGCATTTGGTGCTGGTTCACATGGAGATAAAAGAACAGTTTAGTCATCAGTGCCAATAGCCACCGCCCGATGTTAGCAAGTGAGGGAGTTACTTTGCTCACCACTGGGGCATGCATGAGGTTATGAGGGAGGGGAGTGAGGTGTGTAGTGACAAACACGAACTTGTCCTGTAAACTGCGATGCCTTGCTAAAGAATGTATTCATTCCAGTACTTTTTAAATGTTCTAAGGGTGCCTGCCTCTACCACCTTCTTAGGCAGTGTGCTCCAGATTATAACCAACTTCTGAGCTAAAAATGTTTTCCTCAATTGTTCTAACACTCTCACTCCTCACCTTAAACTGATGCCCTCTGGTTTTGGACGTCTCCATTCTGGGATAAAGTTTCCAACGTTCCACCTTATCAATGGCCGTCATAATTTTGTATAACTCTGCCAGGTCCTTTGTCTGCCATTCCCACTCAAAAATAAACTCACCCTCTCTAGCCACCTCATAACTGAAATGTTCTGTCTGGTAAATTTCCTCTGCGCCCATTTCCAGCCATTCACATTCTTCCTTTTGTGTCATGACCAGTATTGTACACATTGCTCCTGCTGCAACCTAACCAAAGTTTTGTAAAATTGTACCAAGGCCTCCTTGCTCATAACTACTATGCCCCTGCTAATATGGTCGCCAGGGTAGTGTAGCAGTTGGAGTGATGTAATTACAGCTCAGGGCGTTCCAGAGGTCAGAGTTCAACTCTGGCACTGTTCTGTAGACTTTCTATATGTCCTCCCCGATGAATATGCAGATTTTTCTCTGGGTCCTCCTGTTCCTTCCCACAGTTCAATGATATACCTGGTAGGTTAATTGGTATATGTAAATTGCCCCATGATTAGGTTAGGGTTAATCGGGTTTATCGGAGAGTTGCTTGCCACGCCGGAAGAGCCTACTGTACATGGTATCGCTAAGTAAGTAAATAATAAACTCAGTTATTCCACATGACTTCTTCACCATGTTCTGTAACTGTATCCTGTGTCTGTTATTGTAAGTGGAAATTACCAGCACTGCAAATAATAGAAGGTCTAGCCCAGGTTCCATGACAAGTCTGACTCTACCTTTCCTATTTTTATCAAAGGACATGCTCACATCCCAGTGTGTTTGTGATAGGGTGAAATTTGTTTCAAGAGTGATGCAATATGATGGGGTGCTGACGTGTTGAATATTAAACTGTTATAACTGAGACTAAAGTAACATTATCTCCAATTGCTTTTAAAGAGGCTATTTTTGGTACATTTCAGTACCATTGTTAAGACCTGCTGAATAGAATCAAAGAGATTTTTTCCCCTTCAATACACAGGAAAAGCAAGTTCAAACAAGGGTTTGTCCTTTCACTGAATGAGATAGCTCACCCAAGGATGGCAAAGGAAGCAGAGTGAATTGAAAGTTTAATTCCCATTTTGAGGATTTTCAACATGTCTCTAGAGATAGATTTGCGCTGCACTCATGCCATTGGGATTACTGCAGTACTAGCTAGATGACTGCACGTTTGTACTGAATGAATACTCAATTGTGCTGAGTTAGTGACCATTTCTAGCAATAAGCTAAATGAAAAAAATTGTCATAATATGAAATTTGGTAAGCACAATATATTTTGCTATGTAAGATTAAAAGAAAATTTGTTTGGTGCCCCATCTGTTTGAAAAGACAAGAGACAAACTAGTTTTTTTAAATTACAGTAATAGAACAAAGAAACTCGAGTTGGGATTTCTTATGAGTACACAAATGGTATCCTTGGTTAAACGGAGCTTTCAACATGTTCTAAACTTTTGTGGAGTGATGATAAAAGTGATGATAAGATAAATATTTTTGAACATCAAACTGTTTTCCTAATCTATAAAAAAATGGCAAATAGACGTTGATCAAGTAAGTTCACAACAGGAAGTGTTTGCTACTGTACCTAACAAGTTCTGATCGAGGTCTAGCAGCTCACAAAGGGACACGTGGGAGTTTACTGCACTGCCATATGTTAGCCTTTCCAGGAATAAACACTGCTGTTAGAAATTAAGAATTATAAACAGAGATGGAAATCAGAAACTTGGCTACTTAGACCAAGAATAAGCAGATTGAATTTAGTCTGTGCCCATGCCTAAGGAGCAAATAGCTCATATCAACTTTTCCAATCTGCAGTGTATTAAAAGAAGCAATCCTTTCCAATTTAGCTAAAACTGAATGGTTTGTTTTTAATAAAGAATCCAATTACAGTATTAGCAAAAGGGAAGTCACAGAAGAAACATACATACCTTGTGAAATTACCAAGAAAAGTCCATTTCTAAAGCCAATGCTGATTATATGGTTCTGCTTATTTGCAAGAAGGCTCCTTCTGTCTCTTTTTCTTCTTTTTGTCTGATTTTGTTTTGATTATGCTAACTGGTTTCAGAGTGGAAATTTGTCCCCTGTTTTAGTTGCAGGGATTAAACCTGTAATATAATAGCACATGCACATTGAACTCCACTTGACTTCAGTGGGACTCTATGCTAGATACAGTGTTGAATTGGCACACAATACTACGTTTGTACAAAGACTTTTCTGTCCCATGCAAAAGAGGACACCACAGCATCAGTACCCCTTGGTAATAATCCTAATGGTATTACGCAGAATAAGTCTACGTCTTCACAGTGTTCCTAGCCTCAGCTTCAAACTCAAAAAGTAAATTCCTCAGTAGAACATTTTCTTTTCTTTCCTTTCCCTGCACCAGTTATTCTCTGGCCTTTTTAAATGAGCTAGATATTAGTACTGAAGTTCAGACTGTTCTTTAATGAAGAGCTGGACGCTGGACCTGCTGGGATCGAGACAGGTCAAATTCATTTGACATAGGATGTCTCCTTCCAGCAAAGAGAATAGACATTCATCCCATTCATCTGAGTCTCAGAATGTCAGCCGCCATATCATATAACATCTCTATACTTCTCTCACTTTACAAATTCTGATATATCATCCAACCCATCTTACACAAAAATGGCTAAATTCTCTATTACTGTTTTAACTGCTCAAATATTTGCCTAAATATTCCAAGGCATTACTGAAAATATTTAACAATTCTTCACTAGTAACTTGTTAATTATGTGTCTGAGATGGATCAACAGAAGATTCAGATATGGTTATCAGTGTGGTGTTGAATTCCAGTTTGACTGCTAGTCCCCAAAACCAAAGATGTAAATGAGAATGGATCTGAGTACCCCATATTGCTATATCTATACTCTATTCTTGGTTGGTGCAACTGTAACAAAACCCAATTTCCCTTGGGATCAATAAAGTATGACTATGACTATGACTATGACTGATGATGCAGTTCAGCCAAGGGTTCTGGTGTACCTGCCATGTGTCATACACAGAGAAAAGCCCTGTAAAACATTGCCTTCGTGTTCTATCAGTTTCCTCTAAAAGCAAAGAAAATAAATCATTTGGGCCCTGATTATCCAAAAGCTGAAAATGGCAGCAAACCCCAACTAGTTCCTGTGTGCCTCGCATTTGCCTCATTGGGACTTACAACTTATCCACTAGCCCCAATTGACATAGGAAGATATTTAGAAATGCAAGATGAATGTCCTAAAGGGCCTTAAGGGAAGGAATTACTGGAGCCTTAGGTTCCACACAACCAGGTCCAGAAACAGTTATTATCTATCAACCGTCAAGCTCCTGAACCAATGTGGATTCACTTACCTCAACTCTGAACTGACCGCTGAGCACAAGCTACGAACTTAGTCTCAAGACCTCTGCACCTCATGTTCTCAATATTTGTTATCTACTTATTTGTTTTTGTTTATTGTTTTTATTTTATTGCAGAGTTTGTCTTCTGTTGCACGTCGGTTGCTTGTCAATCTTTGTGTGCAGTTTTTTTGTTTATTCTATTGTATTTCTTTGTTCTACAATAAAATGAATTTCAGTGTAGTATATGGTGACATATACAGTATATCTTGCAACCTTGACAATCAGTAAAAGTGCTGCAATAATCATTTTGCAGCCATGATTTTGTACAAATCATTTTACCTATTTGCATGTGTCCAAACTACAAGGCTTGGATTTATTGTCCTGGCATATTCCCCTGAAGAAGCATCTCAGACTGAAATATCAACTGCTTATTCATTTCTATAGATGCTGCCTGCCCTGCTGAGTTCCTCTAACATTTTGTGTGTATTTTGCTTTGGATTTCCACCATACGCAGAATTTCTCGTGTTTATGCCAAGATTTTTCATTTCCACGTCTTTTACATTGACCTCAGTCTATAATGTTGCATATTATCTGTGCCTCACACGTTAATAGCAATTCCCCACTTGCCTTTGCTATTAGATTCTGATTTCACTAAGTACAGCTGTGACTCAACTAGCTCAGCATTTTTGAAGATGAAAAGAAATAACCTTAACGTGTAGATGTAATAAAGTGAATAATTGGTTTCAATTTCCATTTGTCTACTGTTCCATGTCAGTAGATGGCAGGCTATGGTCAGCAGGATAGGGTACAACGCAGGAAGGAATCTGCTTGCTTCATTTAGGTTGAACTCACACTGATATGAAACAACTTCCTAAAAGAAAACTCATTGCTTTTCCTTTCACGAGGAAGTCTGCAGACGCTGGAAATTCAAGCAACACACATCAAAGTTGCTGGTGAACGCAGCAGGCCAGGCAGCACCTCTAGGAAGAGGTACAGTCGACATTTTGGGCCGAGACCCTTCGTCAGGACTAACTGAAGGAAGAGCTAGTAAGAGATTTGAAAGTGGGAGGGGGAGGGGGAGATCCCTTTTGCCAATCACCTGTCCAGCTCTTGGCTCCATCCCTCCCCCTTCTTTCAGTTAGTCCTGACGAAGGGTCTCGGCCCGAAACGTCGACTGTACCTCTTCCAATAGAGGCTGCCTGGCCTGCTGCGTTCACCAGCAACTTTCATGTGTGTTGCTTGCTTTTCCTTTCACTAAGCTCAAATTATCCTGCCACTTTTGTGTTGGTGTGGCTTGAAACCACTTTTTATCAGTAGAACTGTAGCAATATAAGAGAATCCAAGACATCTTCAAAGAGTGGTGCCTCAAAAAGGCGGTGTCCATTATTAAGGATCCCAACCACCCAGGACATGTCCTCTTTTCACTGTTACCATCTGGAAGGATGTACAGAAGCCTGAAGGCACACATTCAACAGTACAGGAACAGCTTCTTCCCCTCTGCCATCAGATTTCTGCATGGACTTTGAACCTATGAACATTACTTCACTACTCTTTTTTAAAATTTCTTTTTTTAGTTAATTTAACTATTCTATGTTTTTTTTTGTTCTATATTATCATGTATTGCATTGTACTGCTGCCACAAAATTAACATATCTTATGACATGTGCCAGTGATATTAAACCTATTTCTAATTCTGATTCTTAACACCTTCATTCATTATTGTTGTGTCTTCCTTTGCAGTGATATAATGAAGCTCGGAGTTACTCTTTCTGGACATCAGAAAAAGATGGTGAGCAGCATCAAGCAATTGGAAACGCACACAAAGAACAGTCCCGTTCCAGTGTAAACTGCAAACCAAGCCAATGGGCATCAGACAGCAATGCAACAAGGATTTAACCAATGAGAAAGATACCACAATGGTATGGTGACTGATTATACTATGGAGGTCATGATAATGAGAAACCTGGTTTGGTCAGTTGATGTGGTGCGTGAAAGACTTTCAAGCTCTTTAAGTGTAAATGCCTTAAGCAAAAGGAATGATGGCTCTGTTTTCTACCTTTTTATATATTTAAAAAAAGGTGGTATGTTTAAGTATTATTTATGATGGTAAGAAAATTAAAATCACAAAACCTTTCAGCGCGCAGGCAACAGAAAAGAAAATCGAGTTAAATTTCTGTCATGGGAAAGAACGAAATCCTTTTTTTTTGAAAGAAAAATATTATAGTTAGAGAGGTAAATGAACATTTGAACAAATGGTAAACGGATCTGTGAGTTAGAAGCAATGGAAATGGTGCAAGTGTGCGTGTGGCTTTCAGTTTTTAAATTGGTTAAATTATTGAAATGGGGCCGATTAAAATTTTGCGCAATACTGTAGGTTTTTCACAGTGATCGTAAAGTTTAATGAGTATCTTGCAGCATTATGTCTTAAACAATTTATAGTCCATATTTTAGACTTTGCTGTCAAAGTGAAGCCCCTTCCCTCAACTTTTCCTATTGTTCTGCCATGTTGGAGTGTGCACAGCCAATCATTAAACATTATTCTGTACAAGGCAACCCAATTTCATGTCTTAAAATGTTAATTCATTTTACAAAAAGGATATGTTTCCCCCACAGTATTGAAAATTTTGTGAAATATGTATTATCTACATTAAATTTTTTATCTATTTTTGTCACAATACTTTGCCATTGCTCTTATATTTAATGTTTGCATTATTGACACATACATGCACATCGACAGTATGGCAGCTAAGTTGTTTGAATTTTAACCCAGAATTCTGGCCTCTGCAGTCAAAGTAGTTTAATTTCTGATACTTAAATTGGTAGGTTCACATGCAACAGTTCATTCCTTATTTGAGCACTTCTTTCTACTGATCCCCTTTGAACTGAGGGGGTATTTATTTTGCACCCTATCCAAAAATAATATATGATTAGAAGTTTCCAATTCCTTCCGTGTGTGCCGTAATTGCAGACCCTGTTCATGTGTTCGACACATTGCTCAGAGTCTGTTCCAATTGAACCGGCAATAGAGTTTATAGAATGTCACCACAGGGTGACGAAAGGGATGGATTTCACAGTGGTAGAAAAGGTTGCTCAGTCCTCGATGGATCATAGTGTGAACAAGTTCTAAGTTTCAATGTATGTACAACTCACAAGACACAGTAATATCTCCTGAGATTGGTGGTACCATCCAAATCACATGCACGTACTTTTGCGGAGTTCAATCTACTATATGTTGCTTTAGTGGGTGTTCACTTTATGTGTGAGTTTAGCAACCCTTCCTGAATTCCTGTAACATTTTACAAACTAGGGGCCTTAATACCCATCAATGGGTAATGTCACTTCAATGTATTTGTATCATCTACTACCACTGAATACAATTACAGTAAAAGAGAAATTATAAAGTTCATCAATTAATACTGGGTCTTGAGTCCATTAAGAAATTCAACACTAATGAGTTAATCAATACAACTTGCAGGTTTCAAAGCTTTACCATTTGTACACGTGATTATTCACAAGCCGCCTTCTTCTACAGTGTGCAGCAAAAGTGAATTTTGAATTACCTTAACCAGATCTTAGTGTGAATGTCATTCAGATCATGTGTCAATTTGGATATAGCTCTCTATTCTTAGCGCTGGCAATTTGCCGTTCCAGAATTGATGTCCAGATCTCTGGAGAGCGATGGTCTTTCCACAGGTAAGTTCATGAGCAGGCACCGTTTAATACCTACATCAGGACAAATTTTATAGAAAGAAAATTTAAAATGGTGAGTGTGATTAGAATTTTTTAAATAGAAGTTACAGAAAAGGGAGAAGCATCTTAAACAGTATTCCCTTCTTAGCGTGGTTCACTTGAGGTCATTCTAACCTCTGGGTCAAGACCCTTAACTAAGCTTGAGTGCATTATGTGCCTGACACATCCCCGGTACTAAAGGGGTATTGGATTGATGCATTGCCACCCTTCAATGAGCTTTGAACTATTTTTTTCTCTATCTGACTGTTCAGTCAGGGATTGCTGTCCCTTGCAATATTTGTACCAGAAAGCATTCCCCCATGACAAAAAAAGAAATCAGCTGATGAATTGTTTCAAGAAATTGTTCGGGCTTTTTCAATAGCTTCCATCACTTGGCTTCAAAGAAATACCATAGGTAAAGCTTTGGGGTATTAGGATGATGCAATACTGTGTAGAAGTAAGATTTATTATGAAGAGTTTTCTCCCCAACTAGTCAGGAAATGGTCCATTGAACCTGATAGAACAATAATATAGGCAATTACAACCTGCCAAGAGTATGGATTATGAACTTGTAAAATGTGCTGATCACATTGGTATAGTTGCAACCAGCTGCAAAAATAATTGAAATAGTGTCAGACATGCTGATATGAGAATAAGTGAAATACAAGGTTTGTGAAGAAATATGATTTTAGTGTTTTGCTATGAATGGTCAAGTTCCCGTTTACAGTGAGAATGGGCACATGAAAGCAGAATGTTCCAGATGCTGGAAATCTGAAATAAAGTAATGCCAATCCACAGATATTCCCTTGGTTTAACAGAAAGGCAGTGCCTGCAACAATTAAATACTCTTTGAGCACTGCGTTAACAAGATTTTATGCTCAGACCTTTGAAGATGTTGCAAATGCTGAATTGGGCAGGCTCCGTTTATGCATTGTAAAGTTCAAAGCTCAAACTAAATCTAGTATCAAAGTGGATATATGTCACCCTATACAACCCTGAGATTTATTTTCTTGCAGGCATACTAAATCCAACAACCATAATAGAATCAATGAAAGATACACACCCAACAAGGCAGACAAACAACTGACGTGCAAAAGACAACAGACTGTGCAAATACAAAGCAGAAAAAAAAGTAAGCAATAAGTATTGAGAACATGAGATGTAGAGTACTTGAAAGTGAGTTCATAGGTTGTTGGAGCAGTTCAGTGATGGGGCAAGTGAAGTTGAGTGAAGTTATCCCCACTTGGTCAAGAGCCTGATGATTGAGGGGCAATAACTGTTCCTGAATCTGGTCCAATAGCTGCTATTTCAGATTGATAATATTTTAGAATAGATATATTGCCCCATCCACCACAGATAACGGTTAATTAAGATGACATCAATGACTTTGATGCATTAAAATCTTGATTAAAATCTCATTTGCTTAATTCAGGCAATCAAAATTGTTACTTAGTACATGGCATTGCTTCATACTCCATAACTCACTGTAAATGATCCCTTCCTATGCATGGTACATGTATGTTACAATTATTTTTCTTTATCAGTCACTTTGCCATCTCTTATTTTGCTGAAACCATTATCGTATAATGTGCGGCTTTCATCAACCATTACAGAAAGATGGGAATGCAGGTAATACTCAGCAGGTCAGGCAGCACCTGTGGGTTAAAACGAAGTTATTTTTTAAGTGAACTTCTATTAGAGTTAAGAAAAAATGTAATTACCTTGCGCTTGCATTGTGCCTGTCGTGTCTTCAGGGCACCCAAGGCACTTACAGCCCATAAAATCCTTCATAGGGTTTGGAAATATGAGAAATACAACAGTCAATTAATTTTCCGTAAGATCTTTAGAAACAGCAAAGGCCTTTAGTGCTCTATTTGAAATTTAATCATTAGACTGGCTGAAAATAGTGCCAATTAAAGTGAGTGGGCAGATATGGCTTTGGTTTTAAAATCTTACCAGAAAGAAGGCAGCTGTGACAGTTGAGTGCTCGCTCGGTACTGAGCTGAAACATCAGTCCAGATTTTGTGCTCAAGCCTCTAGAATGGGGATTGATCCCATGACCTAGTTCACAGGTAAGAATGCAGCATAAGCCGTGGCTGATGGCTGTTTGAACTACTGCTGACCAATTTGTGAATGTAGACACAAGCCACACTGAAGATTATCATTTCCAGTGCTACATCTTCTATGCAACAGCCTTTTGACTCTTCCTGAGTTTTCTGATCATACTTGAGACATATATAATACTGTGATAGCTGTTGAATGGAAAGCACAGCAGACAACCCTTGAATCAGAATTTGTGTTCATGGAGAAAGCAGAATCAAACAATACCGAAAGAGTACATGAAAGGAGCCTCTATTTTTCAGAACCTAAAAAACACACAGGGGATTTCTCAGTGACATGACTTCTTGGTAAACTTAACCAACCGTGCAGCGCTTAAGCCCAGGTGTTGTGAGGCATCCTCCTGGAGCAGGTTGGGTGCAATCACATCTATAGACTGTAGTGCATTTCAACGTCTTATTGTACCACCGTTTTCTCATCAATCCAGTCCAGAAATTCTTTTCCTTCAGTGCCAAAGTGGTAGTAAAACTTCAGCTCAAGGTCTTTCCTCAGATATTAACTGTTTACATTTCAAAATTACTTTAGTTTAAACATAACAATGTTCTGCAGAGCAAGTCGAAAAATTCAACAGAAATTATTTTATTGTTTAACAATGTTAATGGTGTAGCAATTAAATATTATTATAATATGGATGCTAACATAAATACAGGAAAGTATAGCATTTCAGCTGGATTATCTAGACTGCTTTATAACAGTGTGCCATTATTCAAATTACTTTGGAAAAATGACTGGGGAGCATCTGATTATCCAACCAATTAGATGACAGTAAAGTAGGTAATTACTGTCTTCAGATTCAAAATGAGATCTGTAGGTCTTCTCACTGATTAAAATGAGTGATGCAGCAGAGTACGTTTTAGAAGGGCTCGCTTTACAGGTGAGCAAAATACATGCTGATTTCAGATGCCAGTTCCCTTTTAAGACCAAAAGACATAAGAGTAGAATTATGCCATTTGGCCCATCAACTCTGCTCCACCATTCCAGCATGGCTGATTTACTATCCCTCTCAGCCCCATCCTCCTGTAGTCTCCCCGTACCCTTTGATACCCTGACATGTTGTCCAACATGTCTGACGCTGACTGGAAACCTGTGCAGAAGAATTTTTAAAGTGGAATAGGCATTGGACTGGAGCAGTTCCACTCTCTTGAACACAGAATTCCGGGTCCAGTGGTAGGAACAAGCTTCACAAACTGGGGTCTTCCTTTGTTGCAGTGGATGGCCGTGATGTCTTCTGTGCCTTGTCAAGCTCTTCGCTTTGTATTGCAGTACCACCTTCCTGTCCATTGGATCTCATTGTAAATCTCATCTGCCCCGTCCACCAGAGCTGACAGGCCTATCTCACTGGGGTATGAGGCTACCTGATTAATTAAGAAGCTATCGACCTCTGCCTTAAATATGCCCAATGAATTATTATATGAATACTTTAATATGAACAGAAACTACTGTTTTTTTTACATTTTTCCTTTTAATATGAGATCGGCATCTTATGTAGTAAATATAAACCAACTGCCATTTCTGGGAATTTGACCAATTCTACTGGCAATCAATGAGATAATTTTCTCTAAGAAAACAAATTATATTGTCATGTTTCATTTCAAATTATATTTCTCCCCAACATTTGTGTTGTCTCCAGTGTTTCCCCAGGCTTCCCAATTTTCTTCCTCCCTAAGTTACCTCATAAGCTCCAACATTAATTTGGGCTTGTTTTTTAGGTTTCAGTCAGGTGCAGGGACAACAGTTGGTTTTCAACGAAGCAACATCTTCAAAGTGTCAGGACAGATAATTATGCCAGATTGTTACATTTCACCCTTAAGATAGATAAAGTTCAAAATAAGCCCCAATATTTTCAGAGATTTGAGAAAATGGAGAAAAGTGGATATCCTTGCAATAAATTACTTAGATTTGATTAGCCTCTTAGAAAAACTGGAAGAGTCACATTTCATCAGGATGTAGAGAAATGAGCTGACTGATTACACAGTCTGAAGAATATAATTTTCTTCTTAGTTATTTTGAAAATTGAGTGCTCATTTGTTAAATTGTCTGATATCAATTCTCGTAGTTTCCATTTCCAATTGAAGTCGTATTTTAAGTTTTTAGCTAGAGAATATCAACAACTATAATTAAAATACATTTTTAAAATAATAATTTTGGATTCAGTTGCTCACTTCAAATTATATTGAAGACCAATATATTTTCTTCCCTGTTCACATGATCTGCTATGACAATAGCATCAAGTTGGATGAACAAGATTTGCAAACAGTCTCGGTTGCTCCAATAAAGTGAAACTACAAAGGTGCGACTGAAGACAGGGAAAATAATAATCGCCCAATCTGTGCCTGAAAGCAGTTGTTCAGCAAGATGGACATCCATCTTACCCATTGGAAGTATTCCCTGCCAAATTCACTATTTTCAGAAGTGTTTGCTATTGCCATGGTTAATTCTATTCATTTGCAGGATGCAGACATCAGCAGCTCACCCAGCATTTACATAGAAACATAGAAAATAGGTGCAGGAGTAGGGCATTCGGCCCATCGAGCCTGCACCGCCATTCAGTATGATCATCGCTGATCATCCAACTCAGAACCCTGTACCTGCCTTCTCTCCATACCCCTGATCCCTTTAGCCACAAGGGCCATATCTAACTCCCTCTTAAATATAGCCAATGAACTGGCCTCAACTGTTTCCTGTGGCAGAGAATTCCACAGATTCACCATTTATAGTTCATCCTTAATTGCTTTCTTGTACAGATCCAATATATGGGGTGAGGGAGAGAGTTAAAGGTAATCCTTCTTTTAGCATGGAGTTGCAGAATTTTGATCCAGTATTTATAGAGGAGACTGACAGAATCAGAATCAGAAACACTTTATTTCCAGTATGTGAGACATACCAGAATTAATTCTGGTTTGGTGCCAACATAAAACACAGAGCGATACATAACAGACAACACAATAGCAACCAAGAATGTGCAGGATAATAGTGCAAACAGCCTTGAACAATCAACAATTCGCAGAAGGTCACATGTGCAAATGTTGATAATCAAACTTAAGTAAATGTGAACATATGAACTGATTAAATAATTATCAACAGAACAAGGAGAGCAGGGGAAACCATTCAATGGACGTTGTGCAGGAACAGTTAGCATGTTACACCTGAGAGTATTGTTGAGAAGCTGGATAGCTACAAGAAAGAAGCTTCAGAGATGCCGTGTAGTCCTGGTGGTGATGGACTTGTGGCATCTCCATGATGGCAATTTGGTGAATAGGTGACCGTTAGGGTGGGTGGAGTCAGCAGTAATTCTTTCAACTCTTTTCGTCCCTCTGACAATGAACAGTGATGTTGGTAGCTGACAGCCAGTGATCATTTTGGCTGAGTAGACTACTCGCTACAACCTGGACTTGGAAAGGGATGGGGCGGTGGGAAACCAATCAGTCTCAATGATGGCTGAGTAAAAATTGATCAGGATACACCCTGAGATGTTAAGTTTCCTAAACTGACGTAGGAAGAAGAATGCCTGCTGGGCTTTCCTAGTGATGAGCGTGACATGCTTGTCCCACTTCAATGTATTGGTAACAGTAGTCCCCAGGAATTTGAATGACTCAACCACAGACACAGCCTGACCATTAATTTCCAAGGGTGGGGGGGAGGGGTGGAAGAAGTAGTCATTCGTCATTTCCACTGTCTTGATAGCATCAAGCTCCAAATTATTACGAGCACACTATGGTGCAAGTTGGTCCACCTCTCTTTGATAGCAGGTCACGTCATTATTGGAGATGTCACATCAGGTCACATCATTATTATCATTCGTGAACTTTAGGATTTTAATGGACATGTCTGTGGAGGCACAGTCATTTGTATAAAGTGAGAACAAGAGGGATGAAAGAACACAGCCTTGAGGAGAGCTTGTGCTTATAGACATTTGATCAGACAAGTAGGAGTCCAGCCTTATATACTGCTTCCTACCTGTCAGGAAATCTGCAATCCACTGACAGATACTCGTAGGGTACAGTCAGCTGGGTTAGCTTGTGTGAAACAACTCAGGAACAATACGGTTCTATGCAGAGCTAAAATCCACAAACGACATCCTCACATAGGTGTTGGGGGAGTCCAAATGATGAAGAATGTAATGAAGGACAAGTTAACTACATCCTCAACTGAGCGATTTGCTCTATAAGCAAACTGTAGTGGGTAAAGAGTAGGCCAATATCAGACGTTCATATGTTTTCATAACTATTGAAGTCAGAGTGACTGGCCTATAATCATACGTGTCTGAGTCACAACTGTGTGATTTGAATGGAACTTGAAGGTGGTAGTGTTCCCATCGTTCCCATGCACCTGTTACCCTCCTCCTTCTAACTAAAGGAAGTGGGAGGTATTGTCAAAGAAGCCTTGACAAGTTGCTGCCATGTATTTTGTAGGTGGTGCATGTTATATCCACATTGGTGGCAGTGAATGTTTAAGACAATGGACAACTTGCTAAATCCGACATTCTACAATGAATGAATTAATACAATTAATTAAAATACAGTATATTATTAAATAATTAATAATATATTTCAATAGTACTTTTTAAAAACACAAAGTTACAGCACTACACAACAGAAACAGGCCCCTTGGCCTATTTAGTCTGTGCTAGCCTGGTATTCTTCCTAGTTCCAACTACCTTCACCAAGACGATAGCCTTGCCTACCCTTCTCATCCATGTACCTATCCAAACTTTTCTTAAGTGTCACAATTGACCTGCATCTATCACTTCCGCTGGCAATTCATTCCACACATGCACCACCCTCTGAGTGAAGAAGTTCACCCGCAGTTTCTCCTTAAACTTTTCACCTTTCACTATAAACCTGTGCACTCCAGTTCTAGTCTCACCCAACCTGAGGGGAAAATAACTGCAAGCATTCACCCTATCTATACCCCTCATCATTTTGTGTACCGCTTTAAGATCTCCCCCGTTCATGTGGTGGATTTATAAGATCCATAAATTTCCCCTGATTTTTGTGAATTGATATTCACGTATGTGTGGATTATTGTGTCCTCAGGCAAACAGAATATTTTAGTTCTGGCATCCACCTTTACAACTATTTCCAGTGATGAATCTAGGTGAATTGCATTCCACATTACATTAATACATTTATATATATATTAAATGTTCAATGTAAATCTAGTTGGAGAAATCCACACTATTGTTTGGATAGATGTGCCCCAAATACGAGGGGTGATTGATATGTTTGTGGCCTAAGGTAGAAGGAGATGAGTTATTAACTTCAAACTTTCTGCATAATCACTCAAAGAGTTGACCTGCATGTGCATGTAACAACAGCTGTCTAACTCATTTCCTTCTACCTTAGGCCACGAATTATCAATCACCCATCTGCGGACACTTTCTGGAGGTCCAAGGTCCGTATGCTCCATGATCGCTGGACTAAGTGTGTAAATGTAGGAGGGGACTATGTTAAAAAAATAAATGTGCTAAGTTTTCTAAAATTGACCCCTTCTACCTTAGGCCACAAACTTATCAATCACCCCTCGTATTGTGAATTAGGTGTTTGCCCAGTTAAGAATATACACTGCTTCATTTCCACTGAGAAATTAAAGAAAAAATGTCAGTGAAAGATACAAAGCCCCTCCAGGTTACTCAGCCATCAATATTATCTTTGAAACTCTTGTTGATATCTAGTCTCTTCCTGCTGATGTGACTCACAATTATGGAAAGATTCTAGAGGAACTGCAAATCCAAAGTTCCATGATGGGGCAGATCAGGTATTTTCTCCAACTGCTAGAAGACTGGAGCCAGTTCTGATGATCTGAGGATTTATGGGTGAGATAATTCACTGATGACTTAAACAACCAATCTAGGTAGATGGGGGCACGTCAATTCCAAGGGCCTATTACATATAATGTGCTATGAACTTCCTTGCATCAAGGTGCAAAGATAGCTGGAAGAAACATAGGGAGTTTGGGAGAAGAATTCATTTAGCAATAATCTTAAAGTCATAGGGTTATAGAGCATTATGTAACAGAAGCAAGCTTTTCGACCCATCTAATATGTACCAACTGTTATTCTGACTGGTCCTATTTCCCACACCTCCACTATCATCCTCCATACCCCTCCCACCTATGTACTTATGCTATTATCTTACTGATGGTTGGTGATGTAATTATATCATCTTATGTGTAATTGCCACCTTTTCCCCCACCTGCTCCTCCTCTGTTGTCCTCCCACTGTTTACCACCAGTTATTCAGCATATAACTTATCTTTCAAATTTAACAAGTGTTCTCTATGCTTGCAAGAACACCCACATCAACTCACAACCTGTTAATGTGAAAATCTCATTCACGATTCTTTTTCCTTATGAATATACATTTTCATAATTCTGTTTAAAATAGTTCAGCTGCAGAGAGATGGGCATAGTGTTTTGTTCTGAAGTTTCAAGAAGTAGCTACTGAGTTAATACACATACCGATACATCGTGAACAGTCTATTTGAGATTTTTAACAGGAAACTCAGCAGGAACAATGAACCATGATTGAAGCTGAATGTGTGAAAAAGAATAACAATGGGGAATTATAACTGAAAGATTTGATTTATAGAAACTTCACCTGTAAATGAGCTTACTAGAGACGGGTCTCAGTGCATTCAGCTCATTTGTCGTGCTTGGCTTCCCCTGTCGGCCTTCAATATCCCTGCACAGAAAGTGAATTATCAGCAATCTAAACCAAAGTACCTTTGTGGTCAAATTAATCTCCCAGGCTTAAAATACGATCAGGAAAGTCCTAGGCTTGATTCAAGGCTTAAGTCGGTTCTGATTCACAAGGGATTCTGCAAGATCTCACTGAACTCTTGAGTGATTTAAAAGCATAAGGCCAGACATTTTTTTTACCTTTTTACCAAGCTGTCTACCACATTGTGAATGGGAGTAAATGAAATCTCGCTGATCCCTGCCCTGCTATTACTGACGCTGGACTCTGACACTTCTTGAATAGGTAAAGGGAATTCCTCATTCTCTCACTGCAGGAAAAATGAATGCTACCCTTCTAATCCCTTTAAATGGTACTGAAATTCTAATAATGTCATTTATCACCTCCACAATATTATAGAAAATATAAAGACACTTGTAATGAAAACCAATTGCATTCTTAGTCTAGCATGTTCTCTATCTGACATTAAAATGCAAAATTTGAATGCTTGTTAGTTTACAGCACTGAGTATAAAGACATGCAGAATAATTCTTCTTGCTGGTGACCATGAGTAAAACTGCCTAAAAAGGCATAGGATGGTGAGGATGGTGTTGGACTGTAATTTCCTACAATTTCTTCTGTTCAATTTTTCTGACAGGAATTAGTTAAACAGCTAAGGTTTAATAAATTTGATGAGATTATATAAAGTGTTAGGATTGGATTATTTGGAACATCTTTAACAAACTTCTGAAATATAAATGAGAATTTGAGGAATACATTGAAACCATTTGTTAGTGTAGCTTCCATTGAGATGCATGGAATTGTAATTGCCACAAGGTAAGGAATCTTGAACTAAATACTGCCAACATGGGTTAGAATGTGACTAGTGGGCACATAATGGACTATCATCGCATATTCTATTTATATCTAAAGTATATCATGTAGAACCTCTATTAAGGTATTAGACTGTGTTTTGTGATGAAACGGGTTAGAAACCTAAATCACTCAGCAGCCTGGTGGACAAGAAATAGGAAGTCCATCAACTTGACTTACAAGGTTTGTCTGCCTCAGTCTTTACACAGCAGTTTGACTTGCAATTGTCTAATATCTTTATGTTGAATATTAACCCTTTATTTATATAGTCAGAGAATTTCCAAATTGACTAAATATTCTCACAAATTAATTGATATAAACAGAAAGAAGAAAATACAACACAGTACTGAAAATATTAATATGCATAGAGTGAATAAGATAGATACAGGAAATTGCAATTGGCAAACCAAATGGTCCAACTTGAATTGTGAATTACTCTTCATGTTCAAGATATTGGAGCTTGGTTAATACATGCCAGGAGATGGTAACTTCCCGGGAGTCTTCAGGAAAGTGTAATGACTTGCATTTACTACAAGAAAACACATTCTTTCCGGGGTGTTATACTGAACAATTCAGTCAGAATATTTTGATGTTTATCCACTTTCCCGTCAGCATTAATCAGGGCAATAATTCGAGTGTTGAGTTCTTATTATAATGGGGTTTAGAACTGGTGGACTAACAAAAGGAAGAAATAGGATAATTGAGATTATTTGTGTTCGCGGGCGTGTGTGTGTGGATGTGGATGTGTGTACAACGATTGGGAAGTGGATTGGGTGATAAACTCCAAGGTGAAATTATCTACCAGTTCACCTGTGAAGAATGCAGACTTTGATGGACTAATAAAGATTATCAAACAAAATCCCAGTGTGAGATAGATCCTTCAAAAGATAACAAAGGTGCAAGTAGGTTACGAGTGGGGAGGAGAAGCAGCATGATGAGCAGGACTGCAAAAAAAGCAGAAGGGGATTCACTGACACTATAGCATTATACACAATACTCACAATGTTAGAATGGATACACCTTTTGCAGAACCAGTTCTGAGATTGAACTGCATAATTATAAACCACAGCTTGCTTGTTCCCCTTGCATATTGTGCATCCCAACTATCCATCTTGACACACCATTATTCTTTAAATGTGACAACATTAACCAGGAAAAAATGTACTTCTTTGAAAATTGAAAATGCAGTTGCTTGTAATTTTTTTTCTACTGACAAATGGAATAACTGAAATCTCTTTCAGTATTCTCTATACAAGTGTTTAGATAGTGCAAGTAATTTACTGTGCATTTAGGGTACTGAAATAATGTGGACCATCTGTTTGTACCTGAAATACTGTATGGTATTACAATATGTAACCAATTAGTTAACTAAGCTTGATATGAACAAATATTCCAATTATAAATGTATCGTATTATGGCTTTGTCATAATATGCCGGTATTATTTATTTTTGTTGACATTATGCATTATGAAGTTAGAAATTTGTAATGTTTAGAAATTCACTTTAATTAATTATTTCAAGTAATGATATCTATTGGTTTTGATATGTACTTTTCCTCCACAATGTTTCCGGCCCAGTCACATAGTGGTCATTGTGTACAATTGTAGATGGCGTGTTTCTAACGTAAAACGATTTGTAGTGGAAACATTTATATTTTTATATTAAACACAATGGAAGTATTTTTTACAGAAGAGGATTTTGAGTTTGATTGATCTGAACCCTTGCGTTCACATGGGAATGTTGAGCTCACCATTCTTTGATCATTTAGCAATGCAATATAACATTAAAACATACTGCTGGATCTACGCTGCAAGTCAGGCTGCATAGGGGGGAAAATAAACACAGTAATGTTTCAGGTTGAGGTTCACTTGTCATAATTTTATTTAGGTTTTCATCATTTTCTGCTTTTTATTTGCATTTCAATAGCTAAGCTATAAGTTGCATGCATCTTATTTTGGAGCATAGTTTATTAAGCTTGAACTTGTCTTTACCCCAGAACAAGAAGTTGACCAAAACCTGAATTAGATTGGGCTCCAGAATAAATCACTAGTCTGTTGTATTCAAACCTTCTATGATGATTGACTGCTTCTCCTGTGGCATTAGACCAGCAT
Source organism: Mobula birostris (assembly GCF_030028105.1). NCBI lineage: Eukaryota > Metazoa > Chordata > Chondrichthyes > Myliobatiformes > Myliobatidae > Mobula > Mobula birostris. The sequence continues at coordinate 29,411,120 of NC_092375.1, read as the reverse complement.
GCCTTGAGATTCTAGTTCAAATTAAATCTATCAAAATACATACATGTCAGCATATACAACCCTGAGATTCATTTTCCTGTGGGCATAATAACAGGATCAATGAAAGATCAACCAGAGTGCAGAAGACAACAAACTGTTCAAAGGCAAATATAAATAAATAGCAATAAATAATGAGAACATGAGATAACAAGATAAAGCACTCTTAAAGTGAGATAATTGGTTCAGGGAGCATCTCAAAGGATGGGCAAGTGAGTGCAGTAATCCACTTTTGTTTACGAACCTGATGGCTGAAGAGTAGCAACTGTTCTTGAAGCTGATGATGTGAGTCCTAAGGTTCTTGTACCTTTTTCCCGATGGCAGCAGTGAGAGAAGAGCGTGGACTGGATGGTGAGGATCTCTGATGATGGATGCTGCTTTCCTACGACAGCATTTCATGCAGATGTGCACAATGGTTGGGAGGGCTTCACCCATGATGTACTGGGTGGAACCCACTGCCTTCTGTAGCAGTTTCCATTTGAAGGCATTGTTGTTTCCATACCAGGCAATGAAGCAGTCAGTCAATACACTCTCCACAGCATATCTATAGAAGCCTGTCAAAGTTTTAGACATCATGCTGGATCTCCACAGACTCCCAAGCCGGCAGCCGTGCTTTCTTTGCAATTACACTTACAGGTTAGGTCAAGGTATTGGTTACTTTTTAAAAGTAGTTTTGTTGAATACGCAGTCGTCATCTCAACTTCTAGTCAATTATGATAAAATGGTGATAGCATTTTCAAGTGAATAAAATATCATTTTGGCAGTTTTAGACTTTTCATCCAAATTCTCCAGCATAAATAATAAAAAGAAGAGCCCTGCAATCTGAAACATTCGTAAATGTGCCTGCAGGAAGTCATCAGATAGTGAAAAACCAAATCATAGGTGAATAATTTTATTGATGTTATTTTCCAGCAACACTCACCAGGCATGAAATTTAGTTTACTGACTTATTTTCTCTGATAAATAGGACTGATATCTATGTCAAATCATGGTAATTGATTCAGCGCTGGGGCTAAACTCTCATTGAAAAAGAAATATTCAGTTGGCTAACAACAACTGTTGTATGAGTCCAGAATTTGACAATTGAAGAATTTGTATGAAAACACCATAATCCTTTGGTTTAGCCTAAAATAAAAGCACTTAATCTAAGTAAAGAAAATCACCCCATAGGCCTTTCCCCTATTAGAAATGTGTCTTGATGCATTATTGCAAACCTGTCAGTGTTAATTTCGAAGCTCATTGATGAATAATCCATACAGCATTCTGTAAATGGAGTGTTGTGTCAAAAGGTGAATGTAATCCAATTCAGCTCGTGTGTTCATGAGTTCAGAGATTATGAACTAAAGGTGTAAAAACACAAGGGTTGAATTATTTGGCTAGTCACTTAGAAGTGTGCTTGATTGATCTGAAGAAACAGTTCAAATCGCACTGCACCTAAAAAGATGCAATCAAGCAATTAAGTGTACCTGGAATTAGAAAACTAGCAAATCATAACCACAAGAGATTCTGCAGCACACACAAAATCAGAGAATGGGAAGGAGGAAGGGTATCAGAGGGTAGCGTTGGGCAGATGAGGAGAAGAGAGGGGTAAGGTGTAGCCAGAATGAGGAATGGAAAAAGCGAAATGGGGGTGGGGTGTGAAAATACCAGAAGTTAGAGAAATCAATGTTCATGCCATCAGGTTGGAGGCTACCCAGAAGGAATACGAGATGTTGCTCCTCCAGCCTCAACATGACCATAGAGAAAGCCATGGACCAACATGTCAGAATGGGGATTAGAAAGCTATCGTTGTTAATGGTGACCATGAAACAACTGGATTAGCATAAACATCCCAGCTGTTTGATTACTGTCATTTAGGGAAGGGAAAGGAAATCTGGTCTGTATATAACTCCAGCACCACAACAGTATTATACATCCAAAGACAAACATAGCGTTGAAATAGGCCCTTCAGCCCACTGATTCTGTGCCAACCACTAAGCACCCACTTTCACATCTACCCTTACTCATTCTACTGACCATCATTCCCATCAACGTCTCCAAGATTTTACTGTTCACTACACACTCAAAGAAATTTACAGTGGCTAATTGACCTACCTACCCATTCATTTCTGGGATGCGAAGGGAAACCCATGCAGTCACAGGGAGAAGATGTGATCTCTACAGAAAGCACTAGAGGTCAGGATTGAACTCTACCAGTCGTGCCACTGTGCACCCAACTTAACTGGCTTCAGAACTGGCCTTGTGAGCCACTGTGGTTGATGTTAGGTGTAAGTGGGTTTGGACAATGAACTGCTCACCAAGCATTGTGTTAAGAATGAAACGAGATATCAGGCTTTGCTTGATTTTATTTGTTAACCCTAGACGTATTTACTGATATCCTTTTGGAAATTTTGTGTCAGGCAGAGATAAGTCAACATAAGGTTAATGATAGTGAGAAAAGTGAACAAAAAGATGCTGAGAATGGAACAGAGGCAGACAACAGCTGTGAGAGTCGCAGAAAGAATTTGCAAGGTGGTGCCATGCTACAAGGTGAGGTGGCAGGATATAAATTACAGTCAAACATTTAATTTAATCTATCCAAATTTAAACTGGAGCATGTAATTAATTTAAAAAGTGCCTGAACATTATTAGTGAAGGTTGATTAAATACGTAATCTTGAATTGATTAAATAAATAAAACAAGGTTGGTAATTGCAGCCCACAGAAAGCATTGTAATCACCGACAGCCTCATGTATAGTTAGTGTGTGTAGGTCAAGAAATTTCAGCCTAATGTTGATTGGAATCAGGGTTGCAGTCACTATGAAGCTTGAATGGAAGTAAGCAGTGGTACAGGGTGGGGACTACCATCAAAAGTATTCATGATGTTAAATCCCTGGTTAAAGGTAAATGACAAGACAGCGTGACTGTGAGCTGGGCCAGTAAGGAGGTCATTGTATGCAAAGATTCAAGTTTCAAAGTACATTTATTATCAAAGTACATATGCAGTATACAACCCTGAGATTTATCTTCACCATAGACGGTCAAGAAACCAAGAATAACCAACCTATTCAGAGAAAAGCATCAAACACCCTCCCCTGACATGCAAAAACGAGGATGCACAAACAGCAACAAAAACAAACGACAGAATACAAAACACAAAATCAAAGAACATATCTCTGTAGAGTTCAGCTCAGTGTTCATTATCTGCAGGCCGTCCTGATTCAAAAAATCACTCAAAGGTCGCAACAAAAAAGAGTGACCAGAACTATAACTAGAAAAGAGAACACATCATAAACCTGAATTAGAGTCCAAATCTACAAACCACATCGACAGCATTGAGGGAGAGAGAGAACACTCAAATGCAAGGACTTTCCCTGAGGAGGAGTGAGTGAGAGACACACAGATGCCTTCTCTGGCAGCTGCGAGTGAGAGGCTGATAGATGGCTCTGAATACTTGCCTCAATGTATGTAGTGAATTCTTCTCCAGTATTATGTAGGGGCTTAGTGAAAGAAGAGGAAACAAATATGTTTTTAGTAGCAGAGAATGTGGAAGTGGGGTGGAGAGTGTGGAGGAAACAGAGAGGCTACAGAAGGACTTAGACAGATTAGGAGAATGGGCAAAGAAGTGGCAGATGGAACACAGTGTTGGGAAATGTATGGTTATGCAATTTTGCAGAAGAAATAAAGGTATAGACTATTTTCTAAATGGGGTGCAAATTCAGAAATCAAAGGTGTAAAGGGACTTCAGAGTTCTCCTGCAGGATTCTCAAAAGGTTAACTTGCCGGTTATTCAGTGGTGAGGAAGGCAAATACAATGTTACCATTCATTCTGAGAAGCCTAGAATATAAACACAAGGATGTAATGCTTAGGATTTTATAAGTCATTGATCAGACTGCACTTGGAATACTCTGAGCAGTTTTGGGCCCCTTACCTAAGAAAAGATGTACCGGCATTGGATAGGGTCGTGAGGAGGTTCACAATAATTATACCACGAACGAAAAGCTTAATGCATGAGGAACATATGAAGGCTCAGGGCCTGTATCCACTGGAGTTTAGAAGAATGAGGGGGGAATCTTATTGAAACCAGCCAAGATGGTAATGGTGACACATGGTGATATTTTATGGGCTGCACTCAAAACTTCTAGATATACCTCCTCTGAACTACTATTGCTGGAATTTGTAGTCTGTATTTTCCCTTTAAGTAATATACTTTTAAACCATCTTAACAATCTCGTGATTTTATATTATCTTGAATGACTTGACAGACTTAACTCTCAGGAATGCATGTATAGCATCTTTCAGTGGATGAAGGACCATCGCCGTGGTCAGAAGAGAGGGAGGAGGGGTGGACTCCAAGCCAGACTAAAATGTCGAGGTGGAAGACTTCCTCTATCCAGTATCTTTTTAGCAAATTTACAGTCTCTGGAGAACAAGATAGAAGTGCAAGATTGCTGCATCAGAGGGAAGTGAGGGATTGCTATTCTTTGCTTCACGCAGACATGGTTCACTCTGAACATGCTGGGTATGCTGGTAAAAGTCAAGGGGTTCTCAACCCACCAGATGGTCTGGACTGCTGATTCAGAGAGGGCAAAAGGTAAGGGTCTGTGTTTCATCATAAACACTGCATGGTGCCCTGACATAACAGCATTGTCGCACTGTTGTCCCCCTGACCTGGATCATCCATTGGTTAAGTGCCGACCATTATACTTACCGAGAGAAATCCCCTCTGTGATCTTGACTGCAGTTTATATACCACCAAAAGCCGATGCTAAGCAAGTACTCAAGGTATTGAGTGGTATGATCGCAAACAAGAAGCAGCCTACCCTGACACCTTTCAAATCATTGTTGGGAACTTCGGCAGGGCTGCTTGAAGAAATCTCTGCCCAGTTATCATTAGCATATCACCTGCAGCACCAGGGGTCCCAACACCATTGACCACTGCAATACTACCATAAGGAATGCCTAGCAGTCCATCCCTAGACCACACTTCAGGAAATCTGATCAGCTGGCTGTCCTCCCCCGACCTGCGTATAGGCAGAGGTGAAAGAGCAAGGCTCCAGAAGTAAGGGCAACAAAGATACCTATCAATCTCCTCCTTGAGGGTGTTTAAGGAGGAGATTGATAGGTATATAATTAGTCAGGGTATCAAGGGATATGGGGAAAAAGCCGGAAATTGGAACTAGATGGGAGAATAGTTTAGTTCACGGTGGAGTGGCAGAGTAGACGTGATGAGCCAAATGGCCTACTTCTGCTCCTTTGTCTTGTGATCTTGTGAAGTGGTTATGGGAGGCAGAGAAGTGGCTATGGGACTGCTTTGAGTAAGTGGATGGGGCCAATTTCAAGAACTCATTGGAGGATCTGACCAAATATGCCATGGTTGACATAGATTTTATAAAAGTCAGTCGTGCTTTGTCCCCACAAAATCATTTACAGTCTTCCCCAAACAGAAGACCGAGATGAACCAAGAGATCCACAATCTGCTGAGGGCCACATCACTGGCATTTAGACCTAGCAACTGAGTAAGGCACAAGAGATCCAGGTACGGTGTCTGGAAAGCCACTTCACATGCAAAGTGGCAATGCCAGACCAAACTGACATCAACAACTGTAGCAGGGCGTGAATGCGATCATCTCCGACAAAGTAAAATGAAGTGACATACAATATGTGACAACAAGGTTTCACGTTCAGATGAGCTGAATGCCTTTTATGCTTGCTTTGACCGACAAAACATGGAGACACCTTCACGAACTCCCATAGCCCCCGACGACCCTTTAATTTCAGTCTCTGAGGCTGACGTGAATATCCTTCAAGAGGGTGAACACACAGAAAACATATAGACCAAAGGGGTAACTGACTGAGTACTGATCAACTGCCTGGAGTGTTCACTGATATCTTTAACCCTTTGATTCTCCAGTCTGAGATACCCAGCTGTTTCAAACAGGCTTCATTTACACTGTTGCTCAGGAAGAACATGGTAACCTGTCCCAATGAATATTGTCCAGTAGCTCTTACTGTACATACATCCACTGTGATGAATGGCTTTGAGAGGTCGCTGATCAAACGTATAAACCCCTCCCTGAGGGGTGACTTGGATCTACTCCAATTTGCCTACCTTCACAACAGGTCAATAGCAGATGTTATTTCATTGGCTCTTTACCCAACCTTGTGAAACCCCCTGGTAAGCCTCAGGCTCACTCAACTCGCTTTCGTCCAGGGGGATCAGTCTTTGGCCCCGCCAAACTGGGTAATCAAGTTTGCGTGAATGCTGTGTGATGTACCCCAATGTTTGTAGATCTTACTGGAACTATGTAATTAATGGAGATAAAATATAAAAGGTAAGTAAAAGGTGCCAAAATTATCAAAGTTCAAATACATTGTGCACAACCATTGGAGCTCAATGAACGGAGGCTTCTTTCCACCATGATTTCCTCCGACCCCCTCGACCCATCATCTGGGACCAATCATGTCCTTCCTCTTTGGTTCTCCTCCCCAAAACCCTGGGCCTCAGACTCCCGCTCGGAGTCCGTTCCGTCGCCCAGCTTACTGTCTGTCCTCTGTCCCCATCGCGCCTTCTACCCCAATACAATAGTTTACAGACACACAAGAAAGAATAACATCTATCCCAATTAGTTAGCAAATGAATACAATTCTCTTACCAGTAATATAACCCAAACAAGCTGCTAGAGAGAGAACCACTGTCTAAGCAGTTAACATCACAGAGAAGCCACTTTATTTTTAACATAACAAAGAAGCTATTTTATTCACCTTAGCAGTAACATAAAAGAAGAAACCCCTTGCACTTGGAACATCTGGACAGTGAAAATGCTCTTCACTGATTAGAGCTCAGAATTCAATACTATCATCCCCTCAAAACTAATCTATAAGCTCCAAGACCTAGGCCTTTGTGTAACTGGATCTTCAATTTTCTCATTTGCAGACCCCACTCAGTTCGGATTGACAACAACATCTCCACAATCACCATCATCACAGTCCATCGTAAGGCTGTGTGCTTAGTCCCTGGCACTATACACTTTATAGCTAAGACTGTGAGGCTAAGCACAGCTCCAATGCCATTTCCAAGTTTGCTGATGACATCACTGTCATTAGCCAAATCAAGTTAATGACGAATCAGCATATAGGAGGGAGATTGAAAATCTGGCTGAATGGTGCCACCACAGCTGATTGTTGACTAAGAAGGAGGAAACCAGAGGTACATGAGCCAGTCCTCATCAGGGAATCAGAGGTGGAGACAATCAGCAACTTTGAATTTCTCAGTCTTATCATTTTAGAGGATCTATCTGCGTCCAGCACGTAAGAGTCATTACGAAGAAAGCATAACAGTGTCTCTAATTTCTTAGAAGATTGCAAGGATTCAGCATGTCATCTAAAACTTTGACAAACTTCTATTGATATCTGGTGGAGGGCATAATGACTGGTTGCATCACTGCCTTGTATGGAAACTCCAATGCCCTTGAACAGAAAGCCTATAGAAAGTAATGGATAAGTCCCTCCCCACTATGGAGCACGAATACAAGGAGCACTCTCACAGGAAAGCAGCATCCATCAACAAGGACACCCACCCCAGGTCATGGTTTTTCCTCGCTACTGCCATCAGGACCCATACCAACAGGTTCAGGTGCAGTTATTACTCCTCAATAGTCATAGTCATAGTCATACTTTTTTGATCCCAGGGGAAATTGGTGATCCCGGAGGAAATTGGTTATCCCGGGGGAAATTGGTTAATCTTGATCCAGAGAGAATAACTTCACAGCTTCAGTCACAACAACACCAAACTGTTCCCACAACCGATGGACTCGCTTTCTGTTCTGCAACACACACACAGTGCTGGAGGAACTCAGCAGGCCAGGCAGCATCTATGGAAAAGAGTAATCAGTTAATATGTTGGGCTAAGGCCCTTCATCAGGTTCTCGACCTGAAACATCGACTGTTTTCTCTTTTCCATCGATTCTGCCTGACCAGCTGAGTTCCTCCAGCAGAGTGTGTGTGTTGCTTTGGATTTCCAGCTTATAACTCCAAAACATAACAACTAATTCAAAAGAAAACAAGAGAGCTGAGAGATGCAAGTTTTAGTTTGTTTAAGTGAGGCACGCACGTGTAATTCATTTATTTTTACATAAAGTCCGTAATAAATTATTTAAATGAGCAAGAACACTCAAACAAACAATATATTTGCAATATTATTTAAATACTACTGAAATATTAAATACACAACATTCCTTCCCTCTTAGCTATAAACTCCAACTGAATATAGAATGCATCACGACTTACATACAGTATAATATATAATACAACCTACACAGCATAGCAACTTCTTTTAAGTGTCCCATTCAGGCAAAAAGATTTAAGCATTGTGGAGGAGTTCTTACTTTTGTGGGATAATGTTTCTCCTGACGGTGGGTGGGGGTGGTGGGTCACTCTACCAGGCAGGTGAGATTTGTGGCTGTGAAACAATCTCAGGCTCTAGGGCCTCCTCTGTGGTAGTTGTAGGAGTTGACTCTGGGACTGCAGGAAGTAGTTATTATAGCTTGAAACACCTCTCCTCTGGACGTGTCAGCATCCCAAAAAGTGCATGGCAAGCTTCACTGTGAGAAATGGATCACAATGTGTGAGTAAAGGGCTAGACATTACAATTTCCTTTACCTTCTTGAAAGCCACCTCCTAGTGCTTTGTCCATTGCCATTTCTTCCCGATCTGTAGTAATAAGTTCAAGGGATGGAGCACAGTGGTCAAGTTTGATAGGAACTTGTCATAGTAATTGACAAATCCCGAAAATGACTGCAACTGTGATATGAGCTTTCACCTTGGAGCATCCACCATTGCTTGAATTTTCTCAGCACACTTGTGTAATTCTTGTGCATCGATGGTGCGACCCCAGTAAATGATGCTTGGTTTAAAGAATTCTCACGTTGCATATTGTGCTCTGAGCCCATAATCTTCTAATCTTTTTAACACTGTCTTGAGATTTTTAAGATGTTCTTGTCATCCTTACTGGTAACAATGATGTCATCCAAGTAACAATGCGTACCTGGTCCATATCATTCTGCCAGATTGCAGGTGCAGAAGTGACTCCAAAAATAAGTCTATTGTACCAAAAAAATCCACTTGTGAGTGTTTGTGGTGAGAAACACTTTACACTCTTCTTCCATCTCCATGTAGTTTGGCCTCAGCTAAGTCCACTTTGCTGAAATGTTTCCCTCCAGAAAGGTTTGTGAAGAGCAGAGAGTACTTTCAGTTTGGATTGATAGTGACCTTAAAATCACCACAGATCCTACAGACCCATTCTTCCTGGTTACTGGGACCTGTGACATTGCTCATGGGCTCCACCTTCCTTTGGAAAGAATCCCTACAGCCTCCAAGCGATCCTGCTCACTGGCTACTTTATCATGAAAGGCATAAGCAGATGTATGATCTTTGCAAAACTTATATGTGGCAGTTTCATTTAACATTATTTTACCCTTGATATGTTTTCAATGCCCTTGAAATGCCATCCTTGAAGACTGCTGAGGCATCATCCAGTACCTTTCTCAATTCTCTTTCAGTTGATGTGACTACAGGGAATGTGGCATGCAACTGGTGGATGGATCTTTGATCAAGTTCTTCCAATCACACCCCCACAATGCTGGCCCTCCTGTTTTATTACATACAATGTAGGTCTTTGGTTGTTGTATTTCACTGTTATGAATGTTCATCCCACAGGAGTAATGTTTTCTCCAGTATAAGTTCTCAGTTGGATATGTGCAGGCTTCAGTTCATTATCTTTGAAATGCTGTTCAAACTCATTCTATGTAATAGCTGAAACAGCTGAAACAGAGTGCAATTCCATTTTATTCAATTTGCCACTTATTTCTGATGTAGGCCCAATTGCTTTTCTATTGTTAGTTTTCACAATGTAGATCTCAAGTCAACCTAGTCCTGTGTCAATTTCATCATTATAGGACTTTTCATCACAACATACAGATTAGTGCTCTTTTGAGACTGAAACTTGACTTTCTACAAGAAAATTTTTAGGTGCTGGGTCAACCCCCCCACCCCCACTTTCAGCTACACTGTTTCCCCTTCCTCCCCACACTCTCTAGGCACATCTTCTTCCCCCTCCCACTTCCACTATCTGCAGGGAACACTCCCTATGTGACTCCCCAGTCCATTCGTTCCTTCCCACTGATATCCCTCCTGGTACTTAACCTTGCAAGTAGAACAAGTGCTATAGCTTCCTATACACTCCCCCTTATTACAATTCAGGGCCCCAAAAACTCCTTCCAGGTGAGGCGACACTTCACCTGTGAGTCTGTAGGGGGTCATCTACTATACCTGGAGCTCCCGCTGTGGCTTCCTGTACATTGGTGATACCCAACATAGATTGGGAAACCGCTTTGTAGAGGACCTATGCTCCATCCGCCAGGGAAAGCGGGGTGTCCCAATGGCCACTTACTTCAATTCTACTTCCCATCCCCATTCCAACGTGTCAGTCCATGGCCTCCGCGATGAGGCTACACTCAGGTTAGAGGAGCAAAACCTTATATTTCGTCTGGGTAGTCTCCAGTCTGATGGCATGAACATCAGTTTCTTGAACTTCCAGTAATTGCAGCAACCCCACCCCTTCTTTCACCATTCCCCTATTCCCATTTCCCGCTCTCACCTTATCTCCATACCTGCCTATCACCTCCTCCTGGTGTTCCACCTCCTTCCCTTTCTTTCATGGTCTTCTACCCTCTCTTATCAGGTTCCCACTTCCTCAGCCCTTTATCTCTTTCATCAGTCAACTTTACTGCTCTTTACTTCACCCCTCCCCCTCTCCTGGTTTCACTATCACATACCACCTTGTACTCCTTCCTCCCTTCCCCACACCTTCTTGCTCTGATTTCTCAGCTTTTTTTTCCAGTCCTGATGAAGGGTCTCAGCCCAAAATAAGGACTATTTACTCCTTTCCATAGATGCTGCCTGGCTTGCTGAGTTCATCCAGCATTTTGTGTGTGTTGCTTGACTTTTTATCTTTTTCTGTTCCTTGTGCAGTGGATTTATCATTGTCTGCCCAACACGCACTTTGTATGCATCCTACTTTGTTGCATTTTCTGCAAGTTTTGCTGCTAAGCCTGCATTTTTTTTTAGTGAACATGAACCCCTGTCACAACAGTAATCCAATTTGTTTGGCCAGGCTGATTTCAGCTTAGATGTTGCAATTTTGTTCACTGTCACTTTCTTCACTGACAGCAACTCAATTGCACTTCTATCTGCTGTTTCAATTGATACAGCTATTTCAACTGCTCTCTTAAATGTAAGTTGTGCTTCTGTTAGTAGCCACTTTTGAATGCTTTCTTATAAGATTCCACAAACTAAACGATCTCTGAGTGCAACATTAAGTCCATTACTGAACTGAATGCTCAGACAATCTCTTCAATTCAGTGATGTACATGAAATGGTCTTCCCTTCTTTTTGATTCCACTTATGAAACCTAAAGCATTGTGCAATCAGCAGTGATTTTGGTTCTAAATGTTCCTGCATTACTTTCAAGATATCAGCAAAGCTTATTTCAGCTGGTTTGGTTGGAGCAGTTAAATTTCTGAACAAACTGCATTCCTTTAAATCCATTACACTTATTTATTATTGGCTATTGTCTTTGTTTTAAAATACTCGTCAATCTGTTCAATCTACATATTCCAGTTGTCTTTCGTGTTGCCTTTCCAGTTTTGCCAGCCATTTCTACTCTTCTTTTATGATTATTCTCACCTGGTACTCATTGCTTATGAACCCATGAAGTCTTCTGTTTTCTGCCTTTTTTTGTACTCGATTGCCTTTCTTTTTATGAAGAAAATGTGCTGCACTTCAACAGGTAGATAGTTGTCTCTGGTTCATTTGAAAAATACTTCATCATCACTGTTATGTTCTACAATGCCAAAACCTAAAACTAATTCAAAGGAAAACAAGAGAGCTGAGGGATGCAAGTCTTAGTTTGTGTTACTTTAAAAAAGTACACACATGTCACGTGGTAGCATCATGACTTATGCAATTCACTCATTTTTACATATAACCTGTAATGAATTATTTAAATGAATAAGAAATCTCAATCAAACCTTACAATTACAGTCATTTATTTATTTAGCAATACACTGCAGAGCTGGCCCTTCCAGCCCTTTGAGCCAGCCACCCTAGTAAATCCTCGATAAACCAAATTAACCTTAACCTAAATCATGGGAGAGTTTACAATGACCGATCAACCTACTCGGTATGTCCTTGGACAGTGGGAGGAAACTGAAGCACTCGGAGAAAACCCACGCATTCCACATGGAAGACGTTAAGGGACACATTACAAAATGGTGCTGGAATTGAACACCAGAACTACTGAACTGTAATAGCATTGTCCTATCTGACACCATGGGATTATTACACAAATAGTACTAAAATATTAAATAAAAACAATACTTTCAAGAACTCTTGATCTCAGGTTCTCAATACTTATTGCTTATTTATTTATTTATTTATTTATTCGTTTATTATTTATTATTTAGTTTGCTTTTTTTTCTTTTTGTGCTTTCTCAATGTTGTCTTTTGCACATTTGTTGTTTGTCCATCTTGTGTACATTTTTTATTGATTCTATTGAATTTCTTTGTACTTACTGTGAATGCCTGCAAGAAAATGAATTTCAGTGTTGTATATGGTGACGTATGTTAGTAGAGAAGTGGTGTTAGGTAAATTGAAGGGATTAAAGGCAGATAAATCCCCAGGGCCAGATGGTCTGCATCCCAGAGTGCTTAAGGAAGTAGCCCAAGAAATAGTGGATGCATTAGTGATAATTTTTCAAAACTCGTTAGATTCTGGACTAGTTCCTGAGGATTGGACGGTGGCTAATGTAACTCCACTTTTTAAAAAAGGAGGGAGAGAGAAACTGGGGAATTATAGACCGGTTAGCCTAACGTCGGTGGTGGGGAAACTGCTGAAGTCAGTTATCAAATGTGATAACAGCACATTTGGAAAGCAGTGAAATCATCGGACAAAGTCAGCATGGATTTGTGAAAGGAAAATCATGTCTGACGAATCTCATAGAATTTTTTGAGGATGTAACTAGTAGAGTGGATAGGGGAGAACCAGTGGATGTGGTATATCTGGACTTTCAAAAGGCTTTTGACAAGGTCCCACACAGGAGATTAGCGTGCAAACTTAAAGCACACGGTATTGGGGGTGAGGTATTGATGTGGATAGAGAATTGGTTGGCAGACAGGAAGCAAAGAGTGGGAATAAATGGGACCTTTTCAGAATGGCAGGCAGTGACTAGTGGGGTACTGCAAGGCTCAGTGCTGGGACCCCAGTTGTTTACAATATATATTAATGACTTGGATGAGGGAATCAAATGCAGCATCTCCAAGTTTGCGGATGACACGAAGCTGGGCGGCAGTGTTAGCTGTGAGGAGGATGCTAAGAGGATGCAGGGTGACTTGGATAGGTTGGGTGAGTGGGCAAATTCATGGCAGATGCAATTTAATGTGGATAAATGTGAAGTTATCCACTTTGGTGGCAAAAATAGGAAAACAGATTATTATCTGAATGGTGGCCGATCAGGAAAAGGGGAGGTGCAACGAGACCTGGGTATCACTATACACCAGTCATTGAAAGTGGGCATGCAGGTACAGCAGGCGATGAAAAAGGCGAATGGTATGCTGGCATTTATAGTGAGAGGATTCGAGTACAGGAGCAGGGAGGTACTACTGCAGTTGTACAAGGCCTTGGTGAGACCACACCTGGAGTATTGTGTGCAGTTTTGGTCCCCTAATCTGAGGAAAGACATCCTTGCCATAGAGGGAGCACAAAGACGGTTCACCAGATTGATTCCTGGGATGGCAGGACTTTCATATGAAGAAAGACTGGATGAACTAGGCTTGTACTCGTTGGAATTTAGAAGATTGAGAGGGGATCTGATTGAAACGTATAAAATCCTAAAGAGATTGGCCAGGCTAGATGCAGGAAGATTGTTCCCGATGTTGGGGAAGTCCAGAACGAGGGGCCACAGTTTGCGGATAAAGGGGAAGCCTTTTAGGACTGAGATTAGGAAAAACTTCTTCACACAGAGAGTGGTGAATCTGTGGAATTCTCTGCCACAGGAAACAGTTGAGGCCGGTTCATTGGTTATATTTAAGAGGGAGTTAGATATGGCCCTTGTGGCTACGGGGATCAGGGGGTATGGAGGGAAGGCTGGTGCAGGGTTCTGAGTTGGATGATCAGCCATGATCATAATAAATGGCGGTGCAGGCTCGAAGGGCCGAATGGCCTACTCCTGCACCTATTTTTTTTGTTTCTATGTTTCTATATGTACCTTGATACTAAGTTTACTTTGAAGTTCAACATTTGAACTCAGAACTTTAAAACATATCAAATATCGAAAGGCCTGGAGTTCAAAGTTTAAAATTCAACATAATTGTATTATCAAAAGATGTAAATGTCATCATATATTACTCTGAGATTCATTTTCTTTCAGACATTCATAGTAAATACAGAGAAACTCAAAAGAATCAATGAAAAAATCAATGAACGATTTTGTTTTGAATAAGGAGTTTGAAGTAAAGAATCCTGCATTTTATGCAGGAGAGGTTGAAGTCAGATATATTAGTATTATAGTACTTTTATGCATTTCAGGGATGCAACTAGTCAGGATACTTTCAACTGTACATTTGTAAAAGTTGATTAGTGCTCAGTGAGATGCTGAATATCTTTAACCTTCTAAGAAAGTACAGGTGCGGACACACTTTCGTTACGATTGCATCTGTGTGTCATAGGACAGGTCAAACTGATATGTTATCATATAGTAACTTAAAGCTTCATAAATCAAGCTTAGTTCTATATTCTTTAAGAGATGTATTCAATAGGCAGTGGTGAAGTGGGAATAGAATGCAGTTCTGGAACTTCCTGTCTGAGAGGCTGATGAAATCAGTAAGCTATATTGCATTTATAAAGTATTTTGATAAGCACTTGAAGATCTATAATCTATGAGGTTATGTGTCAAATGCTGGGAAGTAGGAATGAACAAGGCCATTATTATTCAACATGGTTGGATAAGGACAAATGGTGACTCAATTGTCTTAAATTTTCTTGAACAGATGTCCAGGACATGGTCATTGCCTAAGGCCTCCACAAATTCCCAAACAAAAAAACTGACAGTTCTCTCTCTTCCTTTTGCATTGAAAATATACTTGACTGAGGACAAATTAAACTGTTGGAAATTCTCTGCACTGAGAATTCCTACCACATCCAGGCCCTTTCTTTCCTCAGCTGAAGATCTGTTACATAACTAAGAGATGTGAAGCAAGTCTAGGAGACTGGGACTGATGCAAACAGATACAACCAGTTTTCCAGCTATTCTCTTGTTGTCCCCTGTAAAGAGATACAGCTGTGGTCCAACTTGCTCAGGAGTATTGACCCAAGAACAATCCTGTGTTCCTTTCACAGCCAGTGAAGTAGAATTCCATCTGAAGTACTTGGAAAAAGTGAGAGAGCTCCTGTCAGGGCCGTTAGCTGTTACATTTAGAATGTTTTATTAGATTTCTAAATTTGTCCTATTCTGTATCAAATAAGGAATTTAATAAAGATGACAAATTAAAATTCCACAACACTACTTGCACAATCCTAATAACTTAACTGTCTACTGTAACAAACTTATTTAAACAGTTCCAAAATATATTATTACCATTACCATCTACTGTTATGTAAATGCAAAACAGTCTTTGCAATAAATTATTTCTGTACTGCAACTTTTCCATAACTACCTTTGAGATGGGTCTTTCACTGATGGTGCCATGTGTTTAGATAATTAAGTTTTCAAAAGCACTTAACAAGAGAGCAATGTTATGTCTGGAAGACAAATAGATAATGAATTGTTTCTGAGTATCAGTGTCTCAAATCATAGCTTTCTCTAATAAAAAAAATCCCATAGGGCTACAAGTCTGATTGCTCAGATACATTAAAACTGCAGTTCCACTTGCCAGCTGTGGAATGTTTTTATGTTATAATTTTAACTTGTCTTTTGATATTCATTTGAACATGTTTGACATTTGTTATTTATAATTTCACAGTGAGAGCAGTTATCCTTCTGTGATACCTTCTCAATTTATCAAATACATATCTCAATTCTAATTTCCTTCATTTTTCCCTTCCAGAAACTTATAGAAATGACCATTTTTGAAAATGAGCTTCATGGCCAAGGAAGACTTGATGGTCTAGCTTGATCCAGTTCTATTTTCAGCTTCCTTTCTCACAAGGCTATTTTTAGCAAGCAGGGAATGGCATAACAATGTACCACAAAAGAAACTTGGTTTAATTTTACAGTGAAATATATCTAACAAATCTATCTATTTTCATGTCATGTGGAGTTATGATGATGTACAAAATGAACTATAATTACATGACCCTTTAGTCCTTCAGCAATCTCCTAGGACAGTCTAAACCTGAACGATGCCTATGCAATAATCAACCAGTGATTGCTGGTGTACTGATGAGTAATATTACTGATATTTGCAGTTAAGATATACAGACACAATGAGTTAAAGATGCTCACGCTTTCCTGGCTGGCTTCACACTTTGTATTCCCTCAGTTCTCCTTATTCTCTACTGATCCTATTTTAACACCCACTATATCAAATTTATTAGTGCCTTGTATTGCACGATTGAATAACCAATATCTAAGCCTTAGGATATCATGCCTTCTGTAGACCTGTCTGCATCTCCTTTCTTCTTCACAATGCTCTTTTAAGCCCCACTAAATATTACACAGCTTATAGTTAACTCTTGTGTACATTCCTGTCAGGTAGATTTGGATGGTTGAAAATGAGGGCATAGTGGAGATATATTGGACTACCAAGGAAGACCACAACTAAATGCTTGGAGACTTGAGTTAGAATACCACCATGATATCATTCAGTTAATAAAATGATCTGGAATAAAAACTTAGTGCCAATGATGGTAACCAGGAAACCTCTACATCAGGGGTGCCCGACCTAGGGTCCGTAGACCCTTTGGTTAATGGTAGGGTTCCATAGCATAAAAAACATTGGGACCCCTGTTCTAGATTATTGTAAAAATCATTCTGGCTCATCAATCAAGTAGAGAATGAAGTCTACTTGGTCTGGTCCATGTGATGCTTCAGTATCATTAGGAATGGCCATTAAATGATGATCCTGGCATTGGCATCCAGATCGTGTGCAGGAATATAGAGAAGACTGTGTAGGAATGTATGTCTCCGAGAGTCATGCTCTCAGAAACGCTAAATATTGGACATCAAAGCTCTGTAGATTCCTTTATTATAGCTAGGTGTTAGATGTAATTTCTGCACAGTTGGTTCCCATTCTCGACATTCTCGCAGGTTAACTCTGTGGTTAAGAAAGCATATGGTGCATTGGCCTTCATCAATCGTGGGATTGAGCTTAAGAGCCGAGAGGTAATGTTGCAGCTATATAGGACCCTGGTCAGACCCCACTTGGAGTACTGTGCTCATTTCTGGTCGCCTCACTACAGGAATGATGTGGAAACCATAGAAAGGGTGCAGAGGAGATATACAAGGATGTTGCCTGGATTGGGGAGCATGCTTTATGAGAATAGGTTGAGTGAACTCAGCCGTTTCTCCTTGGAGCAATGGAGGATGAGAGGTGATCTGACAGAGGTGTTCAAGATAATGAGAGGCATTGATTGTGTGGATAGTCAGAGGCTTTTCCCCAGGGCTGAAATGGCTAGCACGAGGGGGTAAGTCTTAAAGTGCTTGGAAGTACTGTAGGTACAGAGGAGATGTCAGGGGTAAGTTACTTACACAGAGAGTGGTGAGTGCATGGAATGGGCTGCAATAGGGTCTTTTAAGCGACTTCTGGATAGCTACATGGAACTTAGAAAAATAGAGGGCTATGGGTAAAGCCTAGGTAGTTCTAAGGTAGGGACATGTTCGGCACAGCTTTGTGGGCCGAAGGGCCTGTATTGTGCTGTAAGTACTCTATGTTTCTAAGTTTCTATACAAGTAAACTTCATAAGGATTTTATTTGCATTGCTCTTTGTTGCCATATCAGCATTGTTAATGATTGATTCTATTAAGACGTCTTTCACTGACACATCAATCAATCTTAGCTTCCAACTGCATCCAGTTGCTAAAGTGCTCTATATCTTCTCCACTTCTTAAATATTCCAATTTAAATCTAACTGCTTTTTTTTTGTAGCTTCAGTCAATAACTTCCATTAGTATCCTGTAGATGTGGAGAGGATGAGGATGTTTCTTATGGTGGGGGGGGGGGTTCTAGGAGAAGAGGGCACAGCCTTAGAATAGAGGGACATTGGTTTAATATGGAGATGAAGAGGAATTTTTTTTAGGCAGAGAGTGGTGAATCTGTGGAATTTGGTGCCACAGGCAGTTGTGGAGGCCAAGCCACTGGGTATATTTAAGGCAGAGGCTGATAGATTCTTGATTAATCAGGGCATGAGGGGTTACAGGGAAAAGGCAGGAGACTGGAGCTAAGGGGGATCAGCCATGATGAAATGATGGAGCCAAATGGTCTAATTAAGCTTCTATATCTTATCGTCTTATCCAAGTATTATCACAAATGCTGAAGTAGGACATAATAAAATAATAATTCCTACTGAGAAGTAAACAGTTTTGCAAGGTCATGTGAACAATAACAGTTCAGTTTCTTGACACTCACTCACTTACAAAAGCTAACAGCATTTCCAAAGTTCTACCAGAAATATCCAGGAGGGATAAGAATAATTAATTGCAGTGTGAAGGAATTTGAAAAAGAAATTAGGCAGTGACTGAAAAATATAGTTGATTTTTTTCTATACTGTAGTGTTAGGAAACATCTAAATGTACTTTTAGAAACATTTTTAGTAATTTCACTTAAATTGAACAGAAATATTTTCTGCTGCGTTCTTCTAGAAAATTCAAAAGCACTTACCTATTCTTGATTTGATTTCCTAATGGGTATTCTGAAGCCTAGTGTATGCAGCCAATAAGGAGTAAAAGTTGAATGGAAAAACTGCAACTTGCCATCCTACGTGAAGGAGTGTCCCCCACCTCCAGTCATTCAACCAAGAACCCTTGTCTGCCCATATGTTCTCTCACCCCCATTCTCTCCCCCTCTGCAAATGTTAGATATGGACACAAAGAAAAAGCAAATGTGACATTCAATCATGGGTGATATTAACTTCAGTTACTTGCTGAAGCCATCATTTTAGAAATGTAGCTATTGGCAATAGAGGATTGTTGAAGAGTTAGTGAATTCAAGCATAAAGAGATAATGTTCATTGCCACCATTACAGTCCAGACTGGCACCATCAACTTACCTAGTAACTCTGACTACCAACAAAGAAGTCCAGGGCAAAGAAGGGAAGTAAATTCTGAAATGTGTTCAACAGAATTTATTGTTGAAAATGCATTCATTGCCAGATAGGATTCTAGGGGAAGAAGGATATCAAATGACAATGTGAGAAAGAGCAGTAAACGCTGATCATAAGTTTAGGTCAGGAGTTTCCATCCTGGGGTCCACAGACCCCTTGGTTAATGGTTGAGAACCTTTGGTTTAGATTAATGCTGATGAAAGTCCAACATGCAATTTAAGGTAGAAACATGGGGCAAAACAAGGAATAGAATAGACGAGATTTCTCGAAAGGAAACTGGGGTAGACTTGACAGCCTTCATCACCACTTGCTAAGTTTCGGTTAATAGTACAGACTGCCTTGTAAAAAAAAATTACGCACTGCCCTAGAAATTTTACAAGATTGAAAACACACGTTAAAATGGAGCTCTGTGGGGGATCTGCACCAGTTTCAAACAGGCCTGCAAGGGAGTGATTTCCTTATATGTACATCTTGTATGTGTACGTATTTCATGTGATTACATGTAGAAACCACACGTTATTTCAAAAGTTAGACAGGGACTGCACACTTAAATGCACAAAACTTAAATCCACCATGTTACAGCAACCAGCAAAAGGAACAGTTGCTTCAAGCACTGGGAGACATTTGTGGTATCAAGTGCATGTTGTTTGATTTCAACATTTAAGAGAAATTTGGATAGGTACATAGATGGGAAGGGTATGGAGGGCTATGGTCCGCGGGAGGTAGATAGGACTAGGCGGCATAATTGGGTTGGCATGGACTTGATGGACGGAAATGCTTGTTTCTGTGCTGTCGTGTTCTATACCTCTATCAATGTCATGCTCCTACTTTCCAATACTCCAACAGATTAAGTGATCTGATAGTGTTTGCAGACAGTTAAGACAGGAGGAATGCTGCCAGAGTTATTTCCAGCAGTTTATTGATGGGGTTTGTCCTGATGCTCTCCCCTGTGATCAAATACAGATCTGGAAACCTCTGTTACTTCACAAGGTCTCCCTGCTGAGGCTGGAACAGCTTTTTTTCATTCTCCCATGAAACTTCTGTTGAGAAATCACACAAGGTAAAAACAGATTTTGTGTAAAGGTCAGTTGTGACCGTGGGCAGCTCTCAGTAGATTTTGTTGGCATTGTCTTACGGCACAGGGCTAATATGTGCATAAGTATGTATGATATCCACTTTTTAGCTTTATTATGTGCAAAACATTTAACTCTTTCCACAGCAACATTTTTAAAATGAGTTTGTTTTAGAATAAATGGAATTACATGATATGGGAATGTTGCATGCAAATTGTAGTGAGAGAGAAGACCTGTCACACCCTTATCAAATGCAGAGGACCCACAGGAAGGAAAATAACCAACTCCTACTTATATTTATTATGTTGGGATGTTATGTCCAACGTTGCCTGTAAGGAGTTTGTACGTTCTCCCCGTGACTGCTTGGGTTTCCTTCACATGCTCTAGTTTCCTCCCACAATTCAAAGATGTACTGGTTGGTAGGTTAATTGGCCGTTGTAAATTGTCCTTTACTTAGGCTAGGATTAAATCAGGGGATCGCTGGGTGGTGAGGCTCAAAGGGCCAGAAGGGCCTATTCCCCTCTGTATCTCAATAAAATAAAATCATTTTTTAAAAAAATGATCTATCTCTTTGATTATGTGGTGTAGAGTCATGACTTATCAATTTGTAACACCCAGTAGGGTGGCATGGCAGCGGAACGGTTACTGTGACGCTATGACAGCTCCAGTGACTAGATTCAAATCCGCCACTCTCTGTAAGGGTTTGTTCATCCTCCCCATTACCACATGGAATTCCTTCAGGTCTTCCCGTTTCATCCCACATTTCAAAAACATACAGGCTAGTAGGTTAATTGGTCACATGGGTGTAATTAGGTGACGTGGGCTCAATGAGCCAGAAGAGCCCGTTACCATGCTGATTCTCTAACAGATAAATTAAAAAAGTAACAAAATAACACAAGCAACACACATCAAAGTTGCTGGTGAACGCAGCAGGTCAGGCAGCATCTGTAGGAAGAGGTGCAGTTGACGTTTCAGGCCGAGACCCTTCGTCAGGACTAACTGAAGGAAGAGTGAGTAAGGGATTTGAAAGTTGGAGGGGGAGGGGGAGATCCAAAATGATAGGAGAAGACAGGAGGGGGAGGGATAAAGCCAAGAGCTGGACAGGTGATAGGCAAAAGGGATACGAGAGGATCATGGGACAGGAGGTCCGGGAAGAAAGACAAGGGGGGGGGAACCCAGAGGATGGGCAAGAGGTATATTCAGAGGGACAGAGGGAGAAAAAGGAGAGTGAGAGAAAGAATGTGTGCATAAAAATAAGTAACAGATGGGGTACGAGGGGGAGGTGGGGCCTTAGCGGAAGTTAGAGAAGTCGATGTTCATGCCATCAGGTTGGAGGCTACCCAGACGGAATATAAGGTGTTGTTCCTCCAACCTGAGTGTGGCTTCATCTTTACAGTAGAGGAGGCCGTGGATAGACATGTCATAATGGGAATGGGATGTGGAATTAAAATGTGTGGCCACTGGGAGATCCTGCTTTCTCTGGCGGACAGAACGTAGATGTTCAGCAAAGATGTTCGCCAGAGAAAGCAGGATCTCCCAGTGGCCACACATTTTAATTCCACATCCCATCCCCATTCTGACATGTCTATCCACAGCCTCCTCTACTGTAAAGATGAAGCCACACTCAGGTTGGAGGAACAACACCTTATATTCCGTCTGGGTAGCCTCCAACCTGATGGCATGAACATCGACTTCTCTAACTTCCGCTAAGGCCCCACCTCCCCCTCGTACCCCATCTGTTACTTATTTTTATGCACACATTCTTTCTCTCACTCTCTTTTTTCTCCCTCTGTCCCTCTGAATATACCTCTTGCCCATCCTCTGGGTTCCCCCCCCCTTTGTCTTTCTTCCCGGACCTCCTGTCCCATGATCCTC
Organism: Mobula birostris; assembly: GCF_030028105.1. Classification (NCBI taxonomy): domain Eukaryota; kingdom Metazoa; phylum Chordata; class Chondrichthyes; order Myliobatiformes; family Myliobatidae; genus Mobula; species Mobula birostris. The sequence goes on along the minus strand of NC_092375.1, from coordinate 29,388,781 downwards.
TCGTATCCCCTTTTGCCTATCACCTGTCCAGCTCTTGGCTCTATCCCTCCCCCCTCCTGTCTTCTCCTATCATTTTGGATCTCCCCCTCCCCCTCCAACTTTCAAATCCCTCACTCACTCTTCCTTCAGTTAGTCCTGACGAAGGGTCTCGGCCTGAAACGTCGACTGCACCTCTTCCTACAGATGCTGCCTGGCCTGCTGCGTTCACCAGCAACTTTGATGTGTGTTGCTTGAATTTCCAGCATCTGCAGAATTCCTGTTGTTTGCGTTAAAATAACACAACCAATTGTGCTACTTTCTGTTGATTGTTTTTCTGTTGATTATAAATATGCATCCTTTCCAATTAATTTTCTCTTCTTCCTCTGTTCTATGACACAGGATGTGTTAATTAAAAATTATAATATGACAATAAAAGAGAGGTTTCTCACCTAAACACTGAGAGCTATCACATTATATTAGGCAGACCTTCATAACTGGCTCTCCCCCAAGAAGTCACTCAATGCCATAATTCCTCCTAAGTATTAATTTCTCTTGCCCAATCAAGTTCCACATTTGACTTGTTTATAACTGTTGGCTGAAATTTGCATACATTTGCTGAGCAGAGTGAAATATTGATTGACACACAACATTAGCTAAAGGTCAACACTAATTACAGCTCTTAATTTGCATGTGTTTTTCTGAAGGCCAAATCCTAAACCGACTGTGGCATTTTCAGTTGGCGAATTACCTGGATGTAGGCTTGAACGACAGTGGAATGTCATTGTTCATCAGGAGTGATGATTTGCAAGTCAGCCTCTAGTGCAATTAACAGGAAGCATAGATAGCCTTCGGGGTGTATGTTTTTATGAGTAATTAGATGTCACCACATCACAGAGAGATATTCGCTGCTCAACCACGTTCATAAAGGATAAGGCAAAACTACTGCTTGGAGTGAATTGTTAATGAATTATGGACAGTCAAGCAAAGAGAAACACCTGGATGCATTCCCCTTGCTCACTGATAAAATGATTGGCATGATAGATGAGGTACTGACCTGGTTGAATCTCCGGCTGCATATTACACATTTTTCTGATGTGCTATTTTGTTGATCTTTTAAAAAATTACATATTGAGATACAGCCTGGAACAGGACCTTCTGGGCTTTCAAGCTGCATTCCCCAGCAATCCCCAACTTAATCCTAGCCAAGTCATGGGACAATTCACAATGACCAATTAACCTACCAACCGGTACACCTTTGGAATGTGGGAGGAAACCAGAGCACTCAAAACCCATGCAGTCACAGGGAGAACATACAAACTCCCTAGAGGCAGTGGCAAGAATTGAACCCAGGTCACTACTACTGTAAATTATTGTGCTAACACTGCACTGCATGTGTTGGAAAACTGAACTGCTTCTAACTTGGAATAAAGAACAATCAGCAAGCAATGAGGGATTGCTTTGCCAACAATAACAGAAACCTTAATCCACACATCCTCAATATCCAAATCTTCACTTACAAAAAAAGGATCTAGTGCTTTGCCAGCGTAAATGACAAAAAAACTCTTCTTGGGCTTTCAACCAGGTACAGGTATCAATTTTAATTAACAGTTCAATAACAAACTATGCCATCTGCATCAGGGCTGATGCCTAGGCATGTCTAGTCTGGTGGTATATATACTCCCGTCGTCTCTCCCTACTGATAGGTTAGTCCTCATCCAATCACATTTCTGCTGCCCCACCTTGTTTATAATCAAATTCCAGCACTTACTTAAAGCAAGACCTTTGTCTTCTGAGAAGAGTTTATTCACCTTCACTTACAGCTTACCATGAGACATTAACATCTGTCCAACACACTGGAACCAGCAGACTGGACCTAGCTTGATGTGACGCAGGCTGGGACTTCTGAAAATGCAGCACTTTATCATTACAATACCCTCAGACTAGTCCAGGTTTCTGGATTAGTCTCTGGATTCTGGATTCAAGATTTGATCTCATAATCATCTCACTCAGCAATGAACATATTCTATTAATAAAATGAAACCAGTGATGTAACTGATTAGGGATATTCTTTTTGTACCAAGTTCATAACTGAGATGTTCAAAGGATGAGAGCCTTCTAGACTTCTCTGCTTGAAGGAAAATCATTAATTAGTTGATTGTTAACTAGCAAACCTGGAACCAATTGATCAAATACATTGATTCAGATTTTATTGACACAAGAGGCCATCAAATTGCTGGTGGAACTCTATGGATCAGGCAGCATCTATGGAATAAAATGGACAACCAACATTTTGGGGTGAGTCTCTTCATTTGGACTTGGTTTGATCTCAAACATTGACTGTCCATTTCCTTCCACAGACGCTGCCTGATTCACTGAGTTCCTCCAGCAGTTTGATTTTAGATCTTGTTGTTATATTTCAGAAAGAAGGCATTGCCATTGAGGGCTCTCAGGATTCATCCATGGAGTGGAACTCTTTCAACGTCAGTGTAAGGAACTAATTTACCCTGAAATTAAGCCTATGATTCAAAAAGTACTCACACCCAAAAATTGTCCAGTTCCTTTGAAAGAATCTGCCCATCACTTCAACATGAGTGTCCAGATAGAACTTTCACCAACACCCACCTAGCTCTAAATGGAGAACTCCTGTGTCCTCACCTATCAGAAAAGTAGCCACTAGCATCGAGAATGAGTGGGTGGATGGTGGATGCTATCAGTTCCTGACTCCTCTGTCTTGGTGAGACCTGTTTGTAGAGCACTGTGGTATTAATACCTATCAATGTAGATGCGAGCAAAGCAAAGGAGTTGTCGTTCGGCACCATTGACTCTCCTAAGCGCTTAGAGGTGAAACGGAGACACTTCTTTTCCCCTTATTAGAGAGAGAGAGAGAGCCTGTGGTATGTCAAATATCGGGTGAACGAGTAGTCTTGGGGTACTGCGAGTCTGTGTCTTTGCTGATGCTTTGCTGCACGCTTGAGTGCTCAGTGGTGGGTGCCGATGCTTTTTTTTTGCTGGTGGGGGGGGGATTCTTGCTTTTCTGCTGCTTAAGCATGGGTGGGGGGTGCTGGGGGAGCTTTGGGGTTCTAACATTTAATTGTCATTCATTCTTTGGGAGCACTCCTCTGTTTTCATGGATGTTTGCGAAGATAAATAATTCCAGGATGTATATTATATAGATTTCTCTGACATTAAATGTACCTTTGAAATATGATGTCATAACCTGAGTACTAAGGTATCAATCTGTATCAATTTGGATGTTATAATCTAAATGCTCTGCAGCTACAACCCCCTCCTATCCACTTCAGCATAAGTTTCCATGTGAGATCCATCACCATGCGGCCACGAACAGGTCCCTGAAGGACTATACCTCTCATAAGTGACGTACGTGAAGAAATCTCCACTGTATCTTGGGAATGGTTGGAAGGAGAGTACAGTAAAGTTAAGTATTTCATGAAACTTATTTGCTATAAATCACTTAAAAATTAAAAAAAATCTCTTCTTCAGGTTGAAATGAGGTTCACTTTTACAGAATTAATGCAAAGTACCTTCTACCTGAACACTTCTTATTTCCTCAGTAGCTGATTTAATTATATACAATAATAGAGATTTTAGATTCGGCCTGAATATTTATTTATTTATTTATTGAGATACAACACAGAATAGACACTTCCAGTCCTTCGAGCCACAGAACCCAGCACCCCCCGATTTAACCCAAGCCAAATCACCAGACAATTTATAATGACCAATTAACCTACCAACTGGATCTTTGGATTGTGGGAGGAAACCCATCTGGTCACAGGGAGAACGTACTAACTCCTTACAGACAGCAGTGCTAATTGAGCCCGGGTTGCTGGTACTGTAAAGCATTGTGCTAACCACTATAGTACTGTGCTGCCCTAATATTGCTGGATAGATTTAGTCAGGAGTTGTAATTCTGATGACCAGTCAATGCTCAAGGGAGATCAAGTGAAGCCACCCTGAAAATAAAGATAAAATGCTGATATGTCAGAATCAGGTTTATTATCACCGGCATGTGACGTGAAATTTGTGAACTTAGCCGCAGCAGTTCAATGCAATACACAATCTAGCAGAGAGGAAAAAAATAATATTAATAATACATAAAATAAAACATAATAATAATAAATATTCAAGTAAATCAATTATATATATTGAACAGATTTTTTAAAATGTGCAAAAACAGAAATACTGTATATTTAAAGAAAAGTGAGGTAGTGTCACTTCAATGTCCATTTAGGAATTGGATGGCAGAGGGGAAGAAGCTGTTCCTGAATCACTGAGTGTGTGCCTTCAGGCTTCTGTACCTCCTACCTGATGGTAACAGTGAGAAAAGGGCATGCCCTGGGTGCTGGAGGTCCTTAATAATGGACGCTGCCTTTCTGAGACACGGCTCCCTGAAGATGTCCTGGGCACTTTGTAGGCCAGTACCCAAGATGGAGCTGATCAGATTTACAGCATTCTGCAGCTTCTTTCAGTCCTGTGCAGTAGCCCCTCCATAGCAGACAGTGATGCAGCCTGTCAGAATGCTCTCCACAGTACTACTATAGAGGTTTTTGAGTGTATTTGTTGATATGCCAAGTCTTTTCAAACTCCGTTGTGCCTTATTTAGGCCTTTTTTTCAGTTGGTGACCACCACTATTCCTATTATCAAATTGATTGCCTTGTGAATCAAACCATACATGGTCACTGCCTATGTGGATACTGGGAATAAACAGTTATAGTTCCTAACCTTAGGGAAGTGATTACTGCAGAAATACATAATGCACTGACCATGTTTTCTGATCACATCCAAAGGTATTAAGTAGCAAACTACTTTCAGGGAAACTAACTGTTCTGACTTATTTATGGAGAAAATAATTTACAGAACCCAGTGTGGTGATATCACGTGTCATGTGTAAGAACGTGATTGGACAGAGTTCGGAGCATGTGCAGAAATGACAGAATGATCTAGAAACTGTATGGTGAAAACGTGGTCGCTGTTTGCTGTTGTATATAAAATTTCTTGTTTTAATTCTTCCAGAATATGGGTTGTTCTTAGTAACCCACGGTACGTATGAAGAACACAACACACAGCAAGATTGTAAAACAGAACTCCATTTAAACTACAGAGCCAGAATCAATTCACTTCAAGTTTTTGACCTTGCAGGCCAAAGCCACGGCAGGCAAATTGGAGACACTGAGAGTGGCTTTGAGGCTGAGCATGTGAGGGAGGAGACAGGCAGGGCAATTCTGATAGGTGACTTGATAGTTATGGAGGCAGATAAGAGATTCTGTGCCTGTAAAGGTGATACCAGGATGGTTGGTTGCCTCTGTGAGCCAGGGTCAGGAGCATGCTATAGAATATTTTCAAGGGGGTGGGTGTGCAGCCAGAGGTCATGGTGTTGGTACCCCAGAGGGTTTAAACAAGCTTGGGAGGGAGATGTCAACCAGAGCACCAGTTCATAGAATGGAAGGATTGAAGCTAGGTTAGATGTCATGAGCATCAATGCTATAAATTTAAGAGATAGGAAAGAGCAACAGATATAAACAACATGATAGATTGATTGAAATGAGGTTATTGCAATTCAGGAATTATTAAGAGTAAGGCTGATGAACTTAGAGCATGGATCAATACATGCAACTATGAGTGTGAGAGAGGGAGGCGGAGTTAAGATGGCGCTGAACGGCGACTCCTAAACGGTGACATCTTCGGAAACAGTTCTATTTCCATCTTTAATATTTTTATTTTTCCCTTTCAGGGCTCTTTTGAAGACCCTGACCTGGAGTTACACGCAGACTTCAGTTCTTTGCGGGAATGGGACCCGTTTTTGGGGTTTCAGGGCTGGCCGTTGTATGGCATGCCAAGGGTTTGGCCTGAGAGTCTGGCTTGTATTTGGAAGCCTACGATCTCGGGGCTCTGGAGACGGGCGGATCGAGGGTTGGTGTCAAGGCAGAAGACCCCTGTGTTGTCAGGGAAGTCAGAAAATCTTCTGCTGTGTGCCCGAAGACCTGCGATGTTTGCGATCTTCAGGCACAGAGCTTGAAAAAAAGCGACATAATGGAATTTTGACATCGTAAACCAGCGAGTTGGTTGTTATGTCTCCCTGCTTGCTGGGAAAATGGAGACACCCCTCTCTCCCTTATTAGGGAGAGAGAGAACCTGTGGCATGTCGAATGCCGGTGTGAAATGCAAAGTCTTTGGGGTAACTGCAAGTCTGTGTACTTGCTATTGTTTTGCTCACACTTCAGTGCGATCCTTCCTTTTTTTTTTGCCGGTGGGGAGCGGGGGGGATTGTTGCTCACTGCCACTTACGCACGGGAGGGGGGAGCTGGGGGGGACTTTGGGGTTCTCACATTTATCTGTCATTCATTCTTTGGGGCACTTCTCTGTTTTTGTGGATATTTGCAAAGAAAAAGCATTTCAGGATATATATTGTATACATTTCTCTGACATTAAATTGGACCTTTGAACCTTTGACCTTTGATGTTGCAGCAATCTCCAAGACCTGGTTGAGAGAGGGCCAGAACTGACTGCTGACTGACTGGGGGGCCAGGGATTCAATAACTTAAAAGTGATAGAAAGGGAGGTAAAAGAAGGGGAGGGCTTGCATTGCAGGTCAGGGCAATATTACAGGGGGGGAGAAATAGACAATAGACAATAGGTGCAGGAGTAGGCTATTCAGCCCTTTGAGCCAGCACCGCCATTTACTGTGATCATGGCTGATCATCCACAATCAGTATCCAGTTTCTGCCTTATCCCCATAACCTTTGATTCCGCTATCTTTAAGAGCTCTATCCATCTCTTTCTCGAAAGCATCCAAAGACTTGGCCTCCACTGCCTTCTGGGACAGAGCATTCCACATATCCACCACTCTCTGGGTGAAAAAGCTTTTCCTCAACTCCATTCTAAATGGCCTACCCCTTATTCTTAAACTGTGGCCTCTGGTTCTCGACTCACCCATCAACTGGAACATACTTCTTGCCTCCAGCGTGTCCAATCCCTTAATAGTCTTATATGTTTCAATCAGATCCCCTTTCATGCTTCTAAATTCCAATGTATACAAGCCCAGTCGCTCCAATCTTTCAACATATGACAATCCCACTATTCCGGGAATTAACCTTGTGAACCTACGCTGCACTCCCTCAATAGCAAGAATGTCCTTCCTCAAATTTGGAGACCAAAACTGCACACAATACTCCAGGTGTGGTCTCACCAGGGCCCTGGAAGAGTAACATCTGAGACTATTTGGGTAAAACTCAAAAATAAAGAAGTTGCATCACTCTTATAGGTATTTTACTCTAGACACCTGAATAGTCATAGGGTCACGGAGTTGCAGATGTGCAGGCCTATTATGGAAAGGAGCAAAGACAGCAGGGTTATCAATGTGGATGACTTCAACTTCCTCCAATTAGACTCGGAACTCTTTAGTGCAAAAGGTTTTGATGGGCCAGAATTTATTAGGTGTGTCATGACTGTTTATTGAAAAAGTATGTGGAACTACAGCCCAACTAGTGTCATGGCGTCCAAGAGCAATAGAACACAATTGAACAATAACAGGTCCTTCAGCCCACCAAGTTTGCCCCAAGCCATTAATCTGCCTAGTTCTATTGACCAGCACCCGGCCCATAGCTCTCCATACCCCTCCCACCCATGTACCTATTGAAATTTCTCTTAAATGTTGAAATCAAACCGGCTTCCACCACTTCCACTAGCAGCTTGTTCCACACGCTCACCACCCTCTGTGAAGAAGTTTCCTTTCATGTTACCCTTAAACATTTTACCTTTCATCCTTAACCCATGTGCTCTAGTTCTAGTCTCACCCAAGAAAAATTGGTAAAATCCTACTTGTATCTACTCTATCTATACTTCTCATAATTTTAAATTCCTCTAATAAATTTCCCCTCATTCTCTTACGCTCTAGCGTATAAAGTCCTAGCCTATTCAACCTTTCCCTATAACTAACTCAGGTCTGTAGTCCTGGCAACATACTTGTAAATTTTCTCTGCACTCTTTCAATGTTATTGATGTCATTCCTGCGCATAATACTCAAAATTAGACCTCACCAAACTTTTATATAACTTCAACATAACACCCCAATTCCTGTACTCAAAACTTTGATATATGAAAGCCAATGTTCCAAGAGCTTTATTTATGGCGCTGTCTATCTGTGAAGCCATTTTCAAGAAATTATGCATCTGTATTTCTAGATTTCTCTATTCTACACTCTATTCTATTCTATTGTTGGCGCGTGGCCAAGTGGTTAAGGAGTCGGTCTAGTGATCTGAAGGTCGCTAGTTCAAGCCTCAGCTGAGGCAGCATGTTGTGTCCTTGAGCAAGGCACTTAACCACACATTGCTCTGCGACGACACCAGTGCCAAGCTGTATGGGTCCTAGTGCCCTTCCCTTGGACAACATCAGTGGCGTGGAGAGGGGAAACTTGCAGCATGGGCAACTGTCAGTCTTCCATACAACCTTGCCCAGGCGTCAGTCATCATCGAAAATCGATGGACAGCTGAAGAAGATTCTACACATTCCTCAATACACTACCACTCACCATGTAAGACCTAACCTGGTTGGTCCTCCCAAAGTGCAACACCTCACACTGTCTGCCGTAAACTCCATCTGCTATTTTTCAGCCCATATTTCCAGCTGGTCCAAATCCTGCAGCAAGCTTTGATAATCTTTCTCACTATTCACAACAACCCCTATTCTGGGTGTCATCTGCAAATCTGCTGATCCAGATTGCCAGATTATCATCCAGATTGTTGATATAGAAGACAAGCAACAATCGAGCATGCACTGATTCCTGTGACACACCACTAGTCACAGGCCTCCAGTCAGTGAGGCAACCATTTATAACCACCTCTGGCTTCTTCCATGTAGCTAATGTTTAATCCAATTGTTACCTCATCTTGAAAACCAAGTGAATGAACCTTCTTGACCAACCTCCCGTGCGGAACTTTGTCTTGCTCATCAGCCTATAATTCCCTGGCTTATTCTTAGAGCCTTTCTTAAACAATGGAACAACATTAGCTATCCTCCAATCCTCTGGCACCTCACATGGCTAAGAATGCTTTAAATATGTCTGCTAAGGCCACTGCAATTTCAGCAATAGCCTCCCACAGGTACACTTTGTCAGGCCCTGGGGATTTATCCACTCTAACCTGCCTCAAGACAGCAAACACCTTTTTTTCTGTAATCTGTATAGGGTCCATTAGCTCACTGCTGTCGGAATGGGAATAGGAAATAGAACTGAGATGGGTGGCAGTCTGTTGCGGTCATCCACTGTATCTGGTGCTCCTGCATACCAGTGAGACCCAATGTCAAGCACTTTTGCTTCATCTGCCACAAGAGAACAGGATCTTCAAGTAGCTACCCATTTCAATTCTACTTTCCATCCCATTCTGACATGTCAGTCTGTGGTCTCCGCAATTGCTGTGATGAGGCCACACTCAGGTTGCAGGGACAGCACCTTATATTCCATCTGGGTAGGCTCAAAACTGTTGGCATGAATATCAATATCTTGAATTTCCAGTAGTTTTCCCCAGTGGCCCTCCTTCACCATTCCCCATTCCTGTTTTCCTCTGTCAACCTATCTCCTGACCTGCCCTTCACCTCCCTCTGGTGCTCCTCCTCTTCCCTTTCTTCCATGGTCTTCTGTTCTCTCCCATCAGATTCCCCCTTCTCCAGCCATTTATCTCTTTCACCAATCAACTTCTCAGTTGTTTACTTCACCCCTCCCCCTCCTGGTTTCACCTATCATCTGCTACCTTGCACTTTTTCCTCCCCCCCCCCCCACCTTCTTAATCTGACTTCTTCCCTTCCTTTCCAGTCCTGATGAAGGGTCTTGTCAGAAATGTCAACTTTTTACTCTTTTCCATAGAATGCTACAGGCCTGCTGAGTTTCCCCAGCATTTTGTGTGTTGCTTCTTTTTCTTAATCAGGGCCTCAGTATCTCACAAAAAACAAGGTTCTTTAAACCTGTTTTCCTTGCCTTTGACTCTAACAGGAACGCTCTCAAAATTTCACTTTTGAAGGCTTCTCATTTACCAAGCACACATTTGCAAGAAAACAACCTGTCCCAATCTACTCCTGCCACCCTTGCCAGATTCATCAAAATTGGCCTTTCTCCAATTTAGACAACAATCCAAACCCAAGGACCAGACCTATCCTTTACCATAATTACCTTGAAACTAATAGTATTATGATCACTAGATGCAAAGTGTCCCCCTACACAAACTTCTCACCTACCCTGTCTCATTCCCTAATAGGAAATCTAGTATTGTACTCTTTCTATTTGGGACCTCTATATACTGGTTAAATAAACTTTCCTGAACACATTTTACAAACTATATCATCCAGCAGTTTTATAGTATGGGAGTTCCAGTCTTGAAGCTTTAAAAAAATAGAAAAATAGAGGGCTATGGGTAACCCGAGGTAATTTCTAAAGTAAGTACATGTTCGGCACAACATTGTGGGCTGAAGGGCCTGTATTGTGCTGTAGGTTTTCTATGTGGAAAGTTAAAATTGCCTACTATCACAACTTTACGTTTCTAGCAGCAGTCTGTGATATCAATACAAATTTGTTCCTCTAAACCATGCAGACTGTTGGGTGGTCTATAATACAATCTCATTAACGTGGCCATCACTTTCTTATTCCTGAGTTCCATCTATATAGTCTCAGTAGAAGACCTCTCCTGTCTGTCCTGTCTGAGCACTGCCATGATATTTTCCTTGACCAATAATGCCACTTCTCCCTCTTCAACCCCTCTCTCTCTATCACGTCTAAAACAATGGAATCCTGGAACACTGAGCTGCCAGTCCTGCCCCTCCTGCAACCAAGTCTCATGAATGGCGACAATGTCATAATTCCATGTCCTAATCCAAGCCCAAAACTCACCCCCTTTCCAACAATACTTGCATTGAAAGGTATGCGACTCAGAACTTCAGTCTCACGATGCTCAGCATTTTGACTCCTGACTTTCGATGTTGGCTTTACATCTTTCCCCACAACCACTCCACTGTCTGCTGTAGCACTCTGGTTCCCATCCTCCAGCAACTCTAATTTAAACCCCATGGGCAGCACAGCAAACCTTCCCACAAGGAGATTAGTCCCCCTTCGGTTAATAATAATAATAATAAATATGTTATTGATCCCGAGTGGGAAATTCTTTCATTACAGCAGCAACGTTTAAAAACATAAACACGAGGAATTCTGCAGATGCTGGAAATTCAAGCAACACACATCAAAGTTGCTGGTGAACGCAGCAGGCCAGGCAGCATCTCTAGGAAGAGGTACAGTCGATGTTTCAGGCCGAGACCCTTCGTCAGGACTAACTGAAGGAAGAGCTAGTAAGAGATTTGAAAGTGGGAGTGGGGGGAGATCCAAAATGATAGGAGAAGACAGGAGGGGCAGGGATGGAGCCAAGAGCTGGACAGGTGATTGGCAAAAGGGATATGAGAGGATCATGGGACAGGAGGCCCAGGGAGAGGAAAAGGGGGAGGGGGGAAAAAACCCCAGAGGGTGGGCAAGGGGTATAGTCAGAGGGACAGAGGGAGAAAAAGGAGAGAGAGAGAATGAATGTGTGTATATAAATAAATAACAGATGGGGTATGAGGGGGAGGTGGGGCATTAGCAGAAGTTAGAGAAGTCAATGTTCATGCCATCAGGTTGGAGGCTACTCAGATGGAATATAAGGTGTTGTTCCTCCAACCTGAGTGTGGCTTCATCTTTACGGTCGAGGAGGCCATGGATAGACATAACAGAATGGGAATGGGACGTGGAATTAAAATATGTAGCCACTGGGAGATCCTGCTTTCTCTGGCGGACGGAGTGTAGGTGTTCAGCAAAATGATCTCCCAGTCTGCGTTGGGTCTCGCCAATATATAGAAGGCCACATCGGGAGAACTGGACGCAGTATATCACCCCAGCTGACTCACAGATGAAGTGTCGCCTCACCTGGAAGGACTGTCTGGGCCCCACCTCCCTCTCATACCCCATCTGTTATTTATTTATATACACACATTCTTTCTCTCTCTCTCCTTTTTCTCCCTCTGTCCCTCTGACTATACCCCTTGCCCATCCTCTGGGTTTTTTTTCCCCCTCCCCCTTTTCCTTCTCCCTGGGCCTCCTATCCCATGATCCTCTCATATCCCCTTTGCCAATCACCTGTCCAGCTCTTGGCTCCATCCCTCCCCCTCAAAGTACAGGGACCTTGGATGACAAGAGAGTAGTTAATGTAATCATAAAGAAGAAGGAAGTTTAACATGCTGGAATCCAACAGGGCATTGAGGACTATAAAAAAGCCGGCATAGAATTCAAAAGAGCTAGAATGGATTCATAAAAAAGGCTTCAGCAAGTAGGAATACAGAGAATCTTGGCATTCCACATATACTGTACATCATAATTAAATCAGGTAGAGGACAGGGCCATTCAAGGATTAAGGAGGGAACATGCTGAGAGCCAGAGGATGTGTGCAAGATCATCAATGAGTAATTTCCGTGGGAAGAGGAGAATGATGAAAAGAAAAGTAAAAGCAGAGAAGAACATGACAAGATACTAGTGTATTTTGAGAGTTAGTGTTAGGTCTCTTGAAAGCAATTTAGGTGGATAAATCCCCAAGGCCTAAAATGATATACTCCAGGTTATTGAGTGACAAGAAGTGAGATGGCATGAACATAGATTTCTCTAATGTACGGTAACTGCTCCCTTCTGTTTCCCTCCCCAACCCTGCGTGCTTTTTCTCAATTTTGGTGGCCCTCTCACCCCTTCTCTTACCCCACCCTTATGACCTGCCCATCATCCCCCGATTCAGAGATCTGAGGAAATCTCCGAATGTATTTACTCATGTTCAACCTAACTTTCTTTTTCTTGTTTATTTATAAAGTTAATTCCTTGTTCTTGAAAAGCCAGTGTTGAGCACCCTCCTTGGATCACAGCATTCCTTAGGATGAAAGCAATTCCGCAGTGCTCTTGGGAATGGATTTAACCTACTTACATTGAATGAGCATTATTTTATTTTCAAATCAGTGATCAGTGTCAAGTGTGGCATAGAAGGCAGCTTGCAGGCGGTGAGATTCCAAAGGCCTTGCGGGTCTTCTTCTTGAAGGTGGAGGTTGCAGAAGGAAAGTGCTGCAGAGCAGCCTGGGCAACAAACAGTTGTTGTGCATTTTCCAGGCATTACAAACTGCATCTCGTGTGCAGTGGGGGTTGGTGTGGGAAGGATGCTTAAGGATTTTAATTTAGTGCCAGCCAAACAAGTTGCTTCTTGATCATTGTTGGAGCTGCATTTATCTATGTAAAGGGAGATTCAAGATCCTGGCTTATGCATTATTAATGGTGGAAAATCACTCGTGTGATTTGAGGATAAAAGAGCTTGAATTAGTTAAAAGAACTATGTTTTTTTAGGTCTGGTGATCTGTTGCTTCTTTTAAAATGACTTAATGTGTGTCATCTTTGTTCTTCGTCTGATTAATGAAAACATGGTCAGATTTAAAATGATTTTCATCTTTACAAATGAATTGGAATAATTCTTATAGGTGAAGCAAAATAAATAATGCAGTGCAAAATTCCTTTGAATAATATTCACACATGGTGTAATTCACCTGGCATTTCTTTCTTTGAAACTTGCTACATTTTAATTGCTAATTTTGAGAGTGCAAGTTTATCTAACAGATTTAGCATTCAGTTGACCCTTTTATAGCTGCTAGGCAATCACAAGTGGTCATAAGCGTTTATTAGATCCAGTGCCACAATTCTAACATTACTGAGTGCATAACCATCATGAACATGATTGCTAAGATAGTTGGCCTGAATATTGATAACCCAATTGGAAGTAAGTAAATTCAGCAGAAAAATTAGATTAGATTATGAGAACACTCAGTCCTCTTTTATCGTCATTTAGAAATGCATACATGCATTAAGAAATGATACAATGTTTTTCCGGAGCAATATCACAGAAAACAGGACAAACCAAAAACTAACACTGACAGAACCACATAATTATAACATACAGTTACAGCAGTGCAAAGCAATACCATAATTTGATGAAGAACAAACCATGGGCACAGTAAAAAAAAGTCTCAAAAGTCCCCGAGTCGATCGACTCCCGAGTCTCCGATAGCAGCAGCAAAAGGGAGAAACTCCCTGCCATAAACCTCCAGGCACCGTCAACTTGCCGATGCCTTGGAAGCAGCCGACCACAGCCGACACTGAGTCCATCCATCCAAAAACTTCGAGCCTCTGACCAGCCCTTGCAATACAGCCTCTGGAGCGCCATCCTCTGCTGAGTGCCTTCGACCTAGCCCCAGCTGCTGAAACAAGCAAAGCTGAGGATTTTGGGGCCTTCTGCTCTGGAGATTCCGGTTACCGCACAGTAGAAGCGGCAGTGAAGCGGGCATTTCAGAAGTTTTCCAGATGTTCATCCGTACTCTCACATCCGTCTCCATCAAATCAGAATTGTGCACGGTCCCCTACTTGACAGATTAACAGATATTCATCGCCGGAAAGGCCGCGCACACTGTCGTCGCACTGCCATCTTCTCCTTCTCTTTTATTGTCAGTGCCTTAACGATGAACAACTTTTCTAAGGGACCAATACAGATTTCAACATGTGGTTCGCCTGTGTTCTGGGTGGAGAAAACAAGTTTTAAAAAGAAAACATTCATTGCATGTTTTTGACTGATTTTTTAAGTATGTGTAGATAGGTTTTTGGACAAAGTTACTGTACATAATTGTTATGAAATCATGACCATTACTGAACCATGTATAAGGTCAGTGCACATAAGGAATAATCTAAAATTTTACAACCTGAGCAATGACCTACAGGAGCAAAGTGTGGGATTTTATAAAATGCAAGTGATTTTCTTTTGTGTTATTTCTATTTTTCTCCCTCACTATCCAGGAGGAAAATTTGCCTCAATGGATCTTTGATTCTGTAACATGTAACTTACAGAAAAATTCTTAGCCTAAATAAAATAAAATCCAACCTAATTTGCAACAAGGTGTATAGAACAAACTTACTGCACAAAAATGTGCAATCATTTATCGTGATGAATACAGTATTTTTACTATTACCTTGATATATAGGCCTGTTTGTAGATCTTATAGTTACGACCATTTTTTCATCATAATCTTTCAATCAGCCTCATTGTAGTTTTACTTTTGATCTTGCAAATACATCTTGCAATGTTTTAAATTCTGTTAGTAAAATTTCTGAAGTGTTTGTTTTTAGTGAGTCTTGACAAAAGTTTCAAATTCTGCAAGAGTTGAAATCCTGATGGTTAAGAGCAATCATGCTCACAGGGGGTCAATCAGGGAGACAATGACAGCTATGAAAGTCTTGCTGAATACTTTACGTATCACTGTATCCTAAACAAATTACCTGGCCATCTAATTTTAATAAGTACAATATTCTATCTCCTCCTAACGTGATGCATTTGAGCTTTGAAATATCTAATAATTATTTTATCTTTAAGTGTCCTATGGATATTCCAGAATCACATTGTGATATCTGTGAACTTGTCTTTATTCAAGTTTATATCATAGACCACTTAACAGTACGTGGGATTTAGAGGAGCATATCTGTGGAGAGAACGCAGACTGTTGCAAAAAACAGAAGGTTTTGATAGTAGGTAATTTTAGCTTTCCACATGTTCACTGGGACCCCCATATTGTAAAAGGGCTGGATGGGAAAGCGGTTGCCAAATGAGTTCAGGGAAAATTCCTTAATAAGTAAATAGAGGTTCCAACCAGAGAGGGTGTGATATTAGATTTCTTATTAGGGAATGAGACAGGGCAGGAGACAGAAGTTTGTGTAGGGGAACACTTTGCATCTAGTATTCATAATGCCATTAATTTCAAGGTAACCATGGATAGTGACAAGGTAACCAGGATAGGTCTGGTCCTTAGGTTGTGTTTTTAAATTGGAGAAAGGCCAGTTTTGATGGTCAGGAAGGATCTGTCAAATGTGGATTGGTACAGATTGTTTCCAGGCAAAGGTGTACCTGGTAAGTGGGAGGCCTCCAGAAGTGAAATTTTGAGAGTATAGAGTTTGTATGTTCCTGTGAGAATAAAAGCAAGGATAACAGATTTAGGGAACCTTAGTTTTGGAGAGATATTGAAGCCTGGGTTATGAAAAAAAGGAGGTACATAAGCATAAGGGAAAACAGGTAGGAACAAATAAGGTACTTGAAGCTAATAAGAAATACAAGAGACCACTTAAGAAGGAAATCAGGAGGGCAAAAGAAAAGCTGAAGTTCTAGCAGACAAGTTCAAGGAGAATCCTAAGGGTTTCTACAGATATACTAAGAGCAAAAGGATACCAAGGGACAAGATTGGTCCTTTGGAAGATTAGGGTAGTAACTAATGTGCTGAGCAAAAAGAGATGAAAGAGATCTTTTTTTTGGATTTTTTGCATTTGTATGTACTCAGGAGATGGAGACAGTACATGGATGTGGGACAATGCAGCAGCAAGCTCATTGACCCAAAACAGATTGCACAGGAGGAGGAGTTTGCTGCCTTGAGGAAAATTTTGGTGGATCCATCCCCAGGGCCTGACATTGCTTTCCCTCGGACCCTGTGGGAGGCTAGTGCAGAAATTGCAGAGGTCCTAGTAAAGAGATTTCAAATGTCGTTAGCCACGGATGAGGTGCTGGAGGATTGGAGGATGCTAATGTTGTTCCATTATTTAAGAAAGGGTCTCAGAATAAGCTAGGAAATTATAGGCTGGTGAGCCTGACATCAGTAGTGGGAAAGTTATTGGAACATATTCAAAGGGACCAGATATATAAGTATTTGGATAGACAGGGACTGATTAAGGATGGTCAACATGGCTTTGCGGTAAGTTGTGTTTAATTAATCTTATAGAGTTTTTTGTTGAAAAGTTACCAGGAACAATGATGAAGGCAAGGCAGTGGATGTTGTCCACATGGAATTTAGCAAAACCTTTTACAATGTTCCCCAAGGGAGGTTGGTCAAGAAGATTCAGTCACTTGCTATTCAAGATAAAGTAGTAAATTGGATTAAACATTGACTTCACGAAAGAAGCCAGAGAGTGGTTGTAGATGGTTGCCTCTCTGACTAGAGGCCTGTGACTAGTGGAGTGCCACAGGGATCGGTGATGGGTTCATTGATCTGGATGATAACGTGGTCAACTGGATCAGCAACTTTGCAGATGAAACCAAGATTGGAAGTGTAGTTGACAAGGAGGAAGACTACCAAAGTTTGCAGTAGAATCTGGACCAGCTGGAAAAATAGGCTGAAAAATGGCAGATGTAATTTCATACAGATAAGTGTGAGATGTTGTACTTTGGGAGGACCAAACAGGGTAATTTTACATGGTGAGCGGTAAGGCACTGAGGAATGCGGTAGGATAGAGGGATCTGAAAACTAGATCCATAATTCCTTGAAAGTGGCTTCACAGGTTGATAGGTTTGTAAAGAAAGCTTATATATATATGATTATGAGGACACACAGTCCCCTTTTATTGTCATTTAATAATGCATGCATTAAGAAATGATAAAAATGTCTTTCCAGAATGATATCACGAAAACACATGACAAACCGACTTAAAACTAACAAAAACCACATAATTATAACATATAGTTACAACAGTGCAAAGCAATACTGTAATCTGATAAGAACAGACCATGGCACAGTATAAATCTCAGAGTCTCTCGAAAGTCCCATCATCTCACGCAGATGGTAAACCTCTAGCGCCGCAAACTTGCCGATGCAGCATCCCGGAAGCATCCGACCACAATCCGACTTCGAGTCCGTCCGAAAAACTCCGAGCCTCCGACCAGCTCTCCAACACCGACGCTCCGAGCACCATCTCTACCAAGTGTTTCGACCCCGGCCCTGGCAACAGGCGATACGCAAAGCCGAGGATTTGGCACTTTGGCTCCGGAGATTCTCGATCGCACAGTAGCAGCGGCAGCGAAGCAGGCATTTCAGAAGTTTCTCCAGATGTTCCTCTGCGGTTCATGGCTGTCCCCATCAAATCTGGATCGATGCACGGCCCCTAGTTACACATATCAATATCAATTCCGAACAGCCGCGCGTGCTGTGTCAGGCCGCCATCTTCTCCTCCCTCCTCTTTAGCCTTCATAAATCAAAGTATTGAGTACAAGAGTTGAAATTGTGTAAGACACTGGTGAAACCTAATTTGGGGTATTGTGTCCAGTTTTGGTCAGCTACCTACAGGAAAGATGTAAACAAGATTGAAAGAGTGCAAAGAAAATTTACAATGATTTTGCCAGGACTTGAGGACCTGAGTTATAGAGAAAGGTTGAATAGATTAGGACTTTGTTCCATAGAATATAGAGGATTGAGAGGATATTTGATAAAGGAATACACAATTATGAGGGGTATAGACAGGCAAATGCATGCAGGCTTTTTCCACTGAAGTTGGATGAGACTACAACTAGAGGTCATGGGTTAAGGGTGAAAGGTGAAATGTTTAAGAGTGGAGAGAGTGCAGAATGAGCTGCCAGCGCAAGTGTTGGATGTGGGGTCTATTTCACCATTTAAGAGAAATTTGGTAGGTACATGGATGGGAGGGTGTGGATGGCTATGGTCTGGATGCAGGTCAATGGGCACAGACTAGATGGGTCAAAGGCCCTGTTTCTGTGCTGTAATGTTCTACAACTCTGTGACTCATTTACAACTGTACATTTGGGCAGAATATTGATTTGCTGCTGCTTCTGGTCAGTAGTTATTAAGTGACAGATATATACAGAGTCTCTCTCAATGGACAAACTCCTCAGAAAGAATGGAATATCACCTCATCTGGATTTTACTGCTGTTGGATGGGACACATCTAGATGTCATATTTGAGAAGTCATTGAATCTTACAGCGTGAAAATAGGCCATTCATCCCAGCCTTTCCTTGCCAACCAGTAGATGACCTTCCATATTAATCACAACTGCCAGCACAGTATCCATGCCTAAGTGATGCAGACTCTCATCAAGACACTTCTTAAATGTTGTCACAAGCCCTCTGAGTCTCTTTCCCCTAAAGTGAAATACATGCCCTCCAATTTTATTTACCTCTTATTACGGGAAAATCTTTTCTGCAATCCACCTTATTTATAGTCCTCATTATGTTACATACCTCTTAAACTCACTGTTCCAGGGAGAACAAATCCAGCTTCTCCATTCTCTCCTAATAATTGAACCTTTCCATCCCAAGCAACATCGAGGTCAATCTCCTCTACAACCACTCCAACACAATGACACACTTCCTGGAGTAGGATGACCAGAAATACATGCAATACTCCAGATGAGGATTGACCAAAGTCTTATAAAGTTAGAGAATAACTCTCCCTACTTCTGTATTCAATGCCTCAACTAATGAAGGCCAGTAACCCATGTGCCTTCTTAATCATTATGGTCCCCTGTTACCACATGCAAAGCTTTTTGAAACTTTCAGGTGACACTTTAGCATAACGGCTAGTGTAATGCCAGTGAACTGGGCTCAGTTCCTGCCTCCGTCTGTAAGCAGATTCTATGTTTTCCCCTTCACCACCCTCCAGATGCTCTGGTTTCCAAAGACATATGGGTTAGAAGGCTACTTGGTGACATGGGTGTAATTGTGTGGTGGGGGCTCACTGGGCCAAAAGGGCCTGTTACTTCACTGTATCTCTAAATAAAAAATCTTTGAACTTGTGCTCCAAGTCCTCTGTATTCCTTATTATTCTCTAACACCCTATCATTCATGCCACATGTTCTAATCTCATTAGTCCTTCCAAAATTTATCATCTCCCATTTTCTTTAATGAAGTGCAATCATGAACAATAGCCAGATCAGAAATGCTGATCAAGTCAACTAGCTCCCAAAGAGAACTCTGTTAGGCCAAGCAGATGGTTCACTGCTGCTCAGAGAACAGGCACAAGGGTCGCTAACCCCTGTACCCAAGAAACACACCTGAGCAGTGCAACAGAGGTATGTGCTATACATGACCTGATCTGAAAGCATCATGTTGACTCATAACAGAGCGTGTTCACGGTGGAACAGCTTGGTCAATGATGGGTGATCAGCACTGATGGACCAATTATACCTCCACTACCCCTAATTTGTCTGGATTAATCTGCATCTCCTACTGTTTTTCAGCCTGTTTCACCAATGCATTGTTGTCTCTCAATAGCAGACTATCTTCCACATTATCAACAAACCTGTGAATCTTTGTGCTCTCTATGAACTTACTAACCATGTGAACCTCTTCCACATACTTTTATGAATATTACAAGCAACAAATAACCCATCACTGAACCTTGTGAAAACACTAATAGTCACAGTCATCCAACTGCAAAAACAACCTTCTGCCATCACTCGCTGTCTGCTATTGCCATGAAGTTTCTTTGCAATGACAGCTGCACTGGTCTCCTTTTGATAATGATAAGCTCAGTGTTGGCAGTCAGTTTGATCCTTATTGCTATGTTTTTGTTTCAGATGTCTAATACTACTGATCATTTATTTTCTTAAGCAGGAGATTAAGAGTCAGCACTACTTAAATCCTAAACACTATCATGTAAGAAGAACAAGTTTCACACCAAAAATGACATAATTGATGACTGGAGTATCACATTAGATTGGCTGCACCAAGTCTTTCATCTACCCACATCCAACATCATTCTTCCAGTCATATCATAATCAAACCTAACCTATGCTGCAGATGCATCTGTGCACGTAGACAAAATCTAAGTGTTCCCCCTTTTTTTTCACAAATCTTAGACGTTCTTATTGACAGACAGGCCAATTTTCCCAACAAAAGTCAAAGAGTTCTAAGTAAATTTATGATCAAAGTACATATACTATATACAACCTTGAGATTTATTTTCTCGTGGGCATTCACAATAAATACAGGAAACACAATAGAATCAGTGAAAGACCGCACCCAACCGAACAGACAAAAAACAAATATGCAAAAGACAACAAACTGTGCAAATACAGAAGGAAAAAAAGAAATGATAATAAATAAATAAGCAATATATATCGAGAACATGAGGTGAAGAGACTATTGTTTATGGGAACAGTTCAGTGATGGGTGAGTGATGTTGAGTGAAGTTATCCTCTTTGGTTTAAGTGGTTGATGGTTGAGGGATAATAATTGTTCCTTAACCTGGTGGTGTGGGTCGTGAGGCCCCTGTACCCTGTAAATGCTGGCAGCAGTGACAAGAGAGCATGGCCTGGATGGTGTGCTCCTTGATAATGGATGCTGTTTTCCTGCAACAGTGCTCCATGTAGATGTGTTCAATGGTGGGGAGGTCTTTACCCGTGATGAACTAGGCTATATCCACTACTTTTTGTAGGTTTTTCTATTCAAGGTCATTGATGTTTCCATGCCAGCTATGATGCAACCAGTTAATATACTCTCCACCATACATCTATAGAAATGTCTCAAAGTTTTAGATAATGTACTGAATCTTAGGAAACTTCTAAGAAAGTAGAGGTGTTGCCTTACCTTCTTCATAATGGACTCAGAACAGATCATCTTAAAATGATAACAATGGGGAATTTAAAGTCGCTGACCCTCTCCACTTTTGATCTCGCAATGAGGACTAGCTTATGGACCTCTGGTTTCCTCCTCCTGAAGCTAATTGTCGCCTCCTCGGTCTTGCTGACATTGCGTGAGAGGTTGTTGTTGTGGTACCACTCAGCCAGACTTTCAATCTTCCTCCTATATGCTGATTCGTAAATGGTTCAATGGTTCCATTTAATATCAGAGATTGTATACAGTACACAACCTGAAATTCTGTTTTTTTTTAATTTTATTTTTATTTGGATAAGGAATTCACAAATATCACGTACTTTTTTCACACATATAACCTTTTCCATTTTTTTATATGTATAAAACTATAATTATTTATACATTCTTAAGTACACATTGAGATGATATAAAAGGAAATTAGACACTTAAATAGATCATTACGTACTGTGGTAATTCTAATCTATTAGGCTAAGTAATGGTATTAGTTGTTAAGAAAAATGGTAATAATAGTTTCCATATAACTCTTCTGGACCATTTCCACTGGTCCAAAATGTTGTATATAAGCCTATGTAACAACTATTGTAGGTGTTTATATCCTAATTTGTTCATGCTTGCTCCTGCCCACAGACATAATTATCCAATCCCTATGTACTTATTTACTTAATTTTTTCATTTTTTATCCCTTTCCCAAATCTTTCCCTTTACTTGTGTTAATTCTCTATTTTCCAAAAGAAAACAAAAAAAAAGACATTTAGACTATGGGTGCTTACGTTAGCAATATTACTGTGTTGATGAGAAGAGCAGTATAAATCATTAGGAGAGTCATCTAAAGTCTACTCACATTGGGGTTATATATTCAATCCATTTATTCCAGATTTGATAAAATTTTTCTTTTTGAATTCTCAGTGAGTAAGTCAACTTTCCATTTTAAATATTTCCAAGATAATTTCGTGCCAATCTTCTAATGTAGGTGGTATTGGATTTAGCCACTTTCTAGTGATTGATTTCTTACTTGCCGCTAAGAGGGCCTGCAGCAACTTTATATCTTCCTTCTGTTCAAGAAACAATACATGCCCCAAATAGAGCGTCTCAAAGTTCAGAGGTATCTGGGACCTAAGTACCTTAACTAATGTTCTATGAATACCTTCCCAATATAGACTTAATTTAGGGCAATCCCAGAAAATATGAAAATGATTTGCCTCCTTGGAGCTGCACCTTCTCCAACACGTCACGTTTGTATCTTTATATTTTTCCTGATATGGGGTCTTGAAGTATCTTATAATGTTTTTCCAACAATGTTCTCTCCAAGTCAAAGAATTAGTCGAGGACCATTGAAAGTTGCAGATTTTCCCCCAAGCCTCCTCTGAATGTACCAACCCCGCTTCTTTCTCCCACTTCTCTTTAATATACAGTGTATTTACACTTTTAGCATGGGAGAGTGCATTATATACTCGAGAAACTGATTTACTAGGTATTGAACTGCAAGCCGAATTCAGAATCTTGAAAAATTCTAATTCTACTGTTGATGGTCTGTATATCTACAACTCTGGTTAACATGGTTTCGTACTTGAAGGTACCTAAAAAAGTCATTATGTTCTAGGCCATGTTTGTCCTGCAGGATTTGGAAACTTTGTAATACTCTTTTATCTATAAATGAGAGGTAGGTTGTAAGACCATTCTTTATCCATAGCTCAAATCTTTTATCTCCTCTGTTGGGAAGGAATTCGGTATCATATGCACACCATCTAAAGAGTTTTAACATGTTATTAATTCCACATGAATTAACCACCTTCTGCCATACTTTTAATGTAAGATTTATCCAACTGTTTTTAAATTTTTCCAACTGGGCCACCAATCCTTTGTCGGCTATGGAGGCCTGTAGAGGAAAACTGTCAACTAATCCAAATTCTATTTCCTTCCATCTAGCCTTATATTCCCTATTACCCCAATATAACAGAGGGGTTATCTGTGAGGCATAAAAATAATCTCTCAGGCAAGGAAGAACCATACCTCCTCCTTCCTTCCCTAACTGTAAGGTGTTATATCGAATTCTAGGTTTCTTTCCTTGCCAAATGAAGTGGGAAATCCATTTGTCCCATTCCCTGAATTGATTATCATCCACCTCCACCGGTAAAGTACGGAAAAGATATAATAACCGAGGAAGAATATTCATTTTTATAGTATTTATCCTTGAATTTAAACTTAAAAAGGGGATAAGATTCCATCTATGCATATCTGCTTTTATCTCTGAGATTAGTGGCCCATAATTTACCTGTGACAGTGTTGAAAGATCCTTCAGCAGGGTTATTCCTAAATATTTTAATGATTTAGCTTCCCACTTAAGATTGTATGTATCCTGCAATTTTTTGGATGGTGTATAATTTAGGGACATAACCTACGTTTTCTTTACATTTATTTTATAACCTGATATTTTCCCAAAGTCATCCAACAGTGTAAACAATCCTATAAATGATTTTTCTGGTTCACTCAGATAGACCAAAACATCATCTGGGAATAACGCCACTTTCTGTTCAATCCCTGCCACCTTGATACCTTTTACGATTTCGCTCTGTCTTATTAGTTGGGCAAGTGGTTCAAAATATAGCGCAAAAAGGAGAGGAGAAATTGGGCATCCCTGTCTAGTCCCTCTCTCTAAGATGAAGGAGTCAGAGAGGTCCCCATTTATCTTAATTCGGACTGTAGGGCTATCATATAGAGTCTGAATTACTTTAAAAAAACTTTTCTTGAAAGCCGAATCTTCCTAACACTCTGTATAGGAATGCCCAACTAACCGAATCAAAAGCTTTCTCAGCGTCCAATCCTACTACCATTGTCTCTGTCTCGTTCTTATTAACCTGTTCTAATATGTGCAGAGTTCTCCTTATGTTGTCCTGTGTTTGTCTTTGTTGAATAAATCCAGTCTGGTCTAAGTGGATTAGGCCAGGTAAAAGCTTTTCCAATCTGCGCGCTAATATAGATGTAAATAGTTTGTAATCTAAATTAAGAACACTAATTGGCCGATAATTGCCACATTCTAGTTTATCTTTACCCTCTTTAGGAATAACTGAAATAATCGCTTCTCTCCAGGAAGGTGGAGTTTCTCCTCTCTGCAAGATCCAACTAAAGGTGTTAAGTAGTAATGGGGCTAACTGTGTCTTCAGGGACTTGTACCACTCTGAGGTAAATCCATCAGAACCCGGGGACTTTCCAGCCTTTAACCTAGAGATGGCCACGTTCAGTTCTTTGACAGTTACTGGTTCTAATAAACTTTCATTTTGTAAATCTGTAAGTTTAGGTAGATCTAAAAAATTCAATACACTGTCTATATAGGGCTCATTGGGGGCCCGGGGTTGGGAGTACAGCTCTCGATAATATGTTTCAAAACTCTCTTGAATTTTCCCTATTGTACTCTCCACAAGCTTTGTCTTTGGATTCTTTATTTTATGAATTGTATTGTCTGCTTGTTGTTTTCGTAATTTATATGCTAATAATCTAGCTGATTTACCTCCTACTTCATAATTCTTTTGTCTCAGGTAAAGAAAATTTCTTTGAGTTTCCAACATATAAATATCGTCAATTTTACTTTGCAATTTCCTAATTTCCTGTTTTCGATTTGAATTACTTTTGTTGCTATCTACAACTTGAAGTTGTTTTAATTTTCCTTGAAGGTCTGCTAATTTTTGTGCATTGATTTTTTTCATGTGAGTGGTAATGGAAATAATTTTCCCTCTCAGTACAGCTTTCAATGTATCCCATAAGATCACTGGTGATGTTTCTCCCGTGTCATTAAGGTCTAGATATTCTTTGATTTCTTCCCTTAATCTCTCCATTACTTTCAGGTTATTGAGTATATGTGAGTTTAGCCTCCATAGTGTTTTCCTCATTTTCCTTTCCAGGATTAGAGACATAGAGACTGGGCTATGATCCGACAGATCAATTGTTGCAATATTACAGTTTTTTATCCTGAGTCTGTCTGTATTAAAGATAAAGAAATAGTCTATCCTTGAATAGGCTGAATGAGGGAAAGAGTAATGTGTATAATCTTTACTAGTAGGGTGTAATTCCCTCCAGACATCTATAATTCCCAACTCCTCCATCAATGAATTCATTTTCCGAGTCAGAGGTTTATTCTGAGTAACTATTCTTGAAGAATCTAATACAGGATTTAATCTAATATTAAAATCCCCTCCACAAATTACTACCCCTTGAGAACTGACCATTAGGTCAAAAATGTGTCTATAAAATGACCATTCACAACCTGGAGGAGCATAAACATTCAGCAATGTTATTTCTGTGCCTTCTATTCTTCCTGTGATTTTTACAAACTGTCCTTCTTTGTCTTTAGTCTCTGAAATATGTTCATAATTAAGAGTACTTGATATTAAAGTAGCTACCCCTCTTTTGTGACTCAATTTATATGATGAATAAAATACATGCTTAAAGCCCATTCTTTTTAATTTTCCATGTTCAGATTGGCTCATATGTGTTTCCTGGAGGAAAGTTATTTGTGCCCTCTCTTTTTTCAATTTAGGCATAGTCTTATTTCTTTTAATTGGATTCAAAACCCCATTAACATTATAGGAAATTATTTTTACCAATTCAGTTTGCATTTTTCTCTAGTAGAAAAAAAACACTCTCCTTTTCTAACCAAACAGTAAGCAATTCCTTCTCAACAGTAAACCAAGACATATAACCACACCCTAGACATTTTTGAACGTGTAAAATTTGAAAATTTTTCCCGACTTCCCACAGTGAGGCCTGAGTACCGACCCGCCTCAGTTCAGAGGGATAACCTCTATCTTCACCCTGTGTTAGAGGGCCCTCAGCAGTTTGAATAATCATAGAGAATTTTCTCCTATTTATGTCTCGACCAAATTGCTATCATTCAAGTTATTCCGCCTAGTTTATTTTCAGTTACCAGTTTTCATTTTACCTTTAAGTCCAAGTTACTCTTTTCAGTCATTTCCCTTAATTAATCTGTATTCTCTGTACATTTGCGTCTGAATATTTGCAGCTTTTCCTTGTAGTTTGACACTTTGGGTCGTGTGGAGCGTCCTCGCCCCACTAACTGCCACGACTTCTGCCGAATCCTCTCCAGTAGCGACTCCGGTTGGGTGATAACTTTAATAGGTAGTCCCCGGTCCGCCAGGTCCGACGTTGCCTCCTCCACCGTAGCGTAAATTTTTGTCCCTTCGTCGTAAAAGACTCTCAGCCGAGCTGGATACAGGGTCTGGAATCTGATGTTGTTTTCCTTCAGGAATCTCCGTGTTTCCGTATATTCCTTCCGTCTGGCAAGAATCCCCAGTGCGTAGTCGTGGTCTAAACTGATTTTACAGTTGTTCCACATGAAACCTTTACTTTGCCATGCCCTTTTAAGCATCTCTTCCTGCATTCTGTAACTGAGAAATCTGACCAGAATCGATCTGGGCTGGGTGCCTGCCAGGGGCTGTGGTGCCAACGCGCGGTGAGCTCTTTCTATCTGTAGGTCTTTTGCAGCCGGTATATCAAGGTTCTCTCTAAGCAGCTTCTCTATGAAGGGAATCATCAATCCGGGTTTACCTTCGGTTCCTTCGGGAACTCCGTAAATCCTCACATTTTCCCTTCTTGAGCGGCCTTCTTGATCTATTAGTTTCCACTGGAGCTGGTCTTGCAGCTTCAGCACTTCTGCTATCACTTCCTCGACGTTTTGTAGCTTCTCTTCAATTCCAACAATCCTTGCTTCGGCTTCATCTAACCGCGAGTTAGTTTTTACTATTTCTCCTTTAATATCATCCAGCTGTTTGCTGTTATCTTGTCGGAACTCGTAAATCTCTCCGAGAATCAAAGACAGAGTCACTGATTCTCCCTCATTATCTCTGTCCTGGCTTGCCGTGGGGGAGCTAGGCCCATCGCCTTGCTGCGTCTCCTTATGTTTATCAGCCTTCGGAGTGGACTTTTTAATCTTGTTCTTAGACATCATCCTTGCCCCTTTTATTAATATAGTTATGCAATATTAAGTATTTGTCTAAATTCGATTTTGGGACAGTTTACCTTCTTTTTTGCCGAGAGACCTTTTCCTTACGCCGCCATTCCCTTGATGACCCGGAAGTCCCCCTACAACCTGAAATTCTTACTCTTCACAGGCACCCACGAAACAGAAGAAAAACCCCAAAGAATGAATGACAGAAAGATGTTAGAACCCAAACCCCCTCTCCCCTCTCCCATGCACAAATAGCAGCAATGCATCAACATTGCTCCCTCCCCCTCCCCTCATATACCTCAGCAAAACATCAGCAACCCCCCCCCCCCGTTCCCAACCCATCATGTAGGCAATAGTAAAGCCGCCAAGAGGCCATGATCTAGAATCCATAAAAAAAAACACTTTTCATACCAACACTTTGACATGCCACAGGCTCTCTCTCTCGCTGCTGAGGAAGAGAGGTGTCACTACTCCTGCCACAGTGAGAGAGAGGCCAACAGCTCGCTGTTTTGGTGTTACAGTCTGCAGTGTGGCTTACTTCAACAGCAGTGTACACTGATGCCTCGATATTCTGATCTCCCATAATGCTTCAGTCAGCGACACTGGCAAAGAATCTGGTCATTCATCAAGCCACAGGGCCACACCCCGAAAGCATATGTCTTCCTATCTGCTCCTGGAGATATCAAAAAAAGCTAGGCTGCTCAGCAAGCTCCAAGAGTGGGAACCCACTGCCATCAAGAACATGCAGTTTGAGTGCAACTGTAGTCAGGACTCCAACAGGATCCCAGCCACTTTGAAAAGGAAAGAAGAGACATTAGAAAGAAGAATTTAAAGGTTTTTGCAGATAAACTGGACGCATGTTGCCCTCTGGCGCAATCTTCAACTCTTCCTCCTTTGATTCAGCCAACAATAGCGGTGTCGTCAGCACACTTAAATATGACATTGGAGCTGTATTTAATCTAAGAGTCATAAGTATAAAAGCAAGTAGAGCAGAGGGCCAAGCACACAACCTTGTGGTGCACCTGCGCTGATGGAGATTTTGGAGGAGATATTGTTGCCAATCCAAACTGACTGGAGTCTGCAAGTGAGGAAATTGAGGTTCCATTTGCACAAAGAGGAATTCAGGCCAAAATCTTGAAGCTTATTGATTAGTTTCCAATTAAAGAATTACACTAATTTTCTGTTTGGAATTCACTCATTTCATGGAGAAGAGATCCATAACTCTAGTTGTAGCATGTCTCGTGCCCTCATGTCTTTGAAGTTATATCCAGTCTTCTGAACTACGTAATATTCTGAATTTCATTTACTGCTTGGCTAACTATAGCAAAGTCATTGCAGCATTAATATACTGAAAATATTATCAATCATTACAATCCCATGAAATTAAAAACAATGTCAAGATTTGAATTGGTTCAAGTTTTGGATTCCAACTTTATCCTTCACAGAAGAACAATTCCACTGCAAAATATATAATTAAATTATAAATTCCTTCTATCTCAAAGCACTTACACTTCCGCTACACACTTTTCTTTCAAACTTGTAGCATTCCCTAGAATGTCTTGTTTTTAAAATATATCTTAATTTCAGCCTTTATGGTTTGAAATCTCTGGGACCATTTTCACTGAAATTTGTCTGCAATTGGCCAAAATCAAACACAGAAGACTGATAAAGTTCCAGCACCATTTGCATAAGGTTTCAAGCTTGCAATGTCTGGTACCTAAATGAAGCATAGTAGGCGCCTGAGAACTTTTCCCCTCTTTAAAATTCTGTCATACACTATCCTAACACTAAATGTGGATTTCATTCATTCATTGTCACAGGGTCAGACAGCTACACCACTCTACCTCATAGTACTTTGAAATGATGCTAGTTGCTAGACTGCTGTGGATTATGCAGGTAGCTCACTAACACCTTCATGAAAGGAAGAAGGAATAGGAAAAAGATGCAACACCCATTTGTCATAAAAGGATAAAAGAAAAACTAGAAATATCTCTTCCACCAAGATGCAACACAAAGCGTCATAGGAAGTCATTCCTGCATGTGGCCATCAAACTTTACAACTCCTCCCTTGGAGGGTCAGACATCCTGAGCCAATAGGCTGGTCCTGGACTTATTTCCTGGCATAATTTACATATTACTATTTAAGGATTTATAGTTTTATTACTATTTAATTATTTATGGTGCAACTGTAACAAAAACCAATTTCCCCCGGGATCAATAAAATATGGCTATGACTACGACTATGACTATGACTATCCAAAACACATTCTCTAGTCGGCAGATTGCAATATAATAGGCAGAAATGATTAATTCCACAGGGAGAGTCTAGAAATTTGGCATCCCGCCTGCCAAAATATTCTTTAGATTAATGAGAGTCCAGGTAAATTTTTCCTATTGCACTTCCTTCTGAACCAACACAACTTCAGTTGACGTGTCTACAGAGTTCTTTGATGTTCACAGGGAAATTCTGTTTAATTTTAATGTCTGATAGAGACTTATCACAAAGCTGGCAACGTAGACTTGAAGAAATACCTTCAGAAGACACTGACCAAGCCCACTGACAGATTGGCATGAAAGTCACTTTCAGGTGGGGAATGCCAAGGTCATTGACTCAGCAGAAATTTGACATTGTTGAAAGAACTAGGACTAGGATTAGAACTAGGGTGTTGTTACCATTTTGTAGGACCTTTCCTGGGCTCAGCACATAAGTGCAATTATGAAAAAAGCACTGCAGTGCCTTAACTTCCATAGGGGGTTGTGAAGATTTGGCATAACACCTATAACTTTCACCTACTTCTACAGATGTGTCGTGCAGAGTATACTGACTGGCTGCATCACGGTCTGGTATGGAAACACCAATGCCCTTGAAAGGAAAACCCTACTAAAGTAGTAGGTACAGTCCAGTTCATCTCAGATAAAGCTCTCCCCTTCACTAAGCACATCTACACCAAGCGTTGTCGCAGTAAAAAACAGCATCCATCATCCATCATCAGGGACCCCTACCACCATGGTCAAGCCCTCTTCTCGCTGCTGCCATCAGGAAGAAGGTACAGGAGCCTCAGGACTCACACACCAGGGTCAGGAGCAGATATTACCCCTGAGCTATCAGGTTCTTGAATTAAAGGGGATAACTTCACTCCATTTCATTTGCCCCATCATTGAAATGTTCCCATAACGTATGGACTGGCTTTCAAGAACTCTTCACCTCTTGTTCTTGATAATTATTTCTTATCTATTTACTATTGATATTTATTTATTTTTGTATTTGCCCAGTTTGTTGTTTTTTGCACACCCAAGTTGGTGCAATCTTCCATTAATTGTATTATGGTTATTATTTTATTATGGATTTAGTTAGTTTGCCTGCGAGAAAATGAACCTCAGTGTTGTATATGGTGACATGTATGTACATTGAAAATAAATTTGGTTTGAACTTTGAACATTGACCATACTGAAAGGAAATAGCCACATTATTTTATTAGAGCTCAATTGAAAGTGGTAATGTCAAAAACAAGCTTGTTATTCTGCAAGAATAAAGACGGTACAAAGCATGCTTGTTCTTATGATATCCTTGACATTAGATCAGAGCTGAATAGGAAGCATTAATCACAAAATTGCACATAACATAACTCTGTGACCTCTCTCAAAAATGAAACATTAGACTAAAACTGCTTGGCTGGCATGATTTACTCTTTAAGGACATTCCTCCTTGTAAGAGATTTTGAGTATTAATTGCTCAAAAGTTACTTTCAACGATACTATAGCATGCATCCTTAATGCACTGTCATTAAATTAATTTTAAGTGGGTTATCACACATCAAAATAGCAGACAAGAATTTGACACAAATGTATAATGCTATAATGTGCTAACATTGCCAGCAGTAATTTGATGTCGACCAATAGCTTGATAATTCAATTAATAGGAACAAGTAATCCAACATGAGAAAATCTGCAGATGCTGGAAATTCAAGCAACACACACAAAATGCTGGTGGAACGCAGCAGGCCAGGCAGCATCTATAGGAAGAAGTACAGTCGACGTTTCGGGCCAAGACCCTTCGTCAGGACTAACTGAAGGAAGAGATAATAAGAGATTTGAAAATGGAAGGGGGAGGGGGAGATCCAAAATGACAGGAGAAGACAGGAGGGG
Organism: Mobula birostris; assembly: GCF_030028105.1. Taxonomy (NCBI): domain Eukaryota; kingdom Metazoa; phylum Chordata; class Chondrichthyes; order Myliobatiformes; family Myliobatidae; genus Mobula; species Mobula birostris. The sequence goes on along the minus strand of NC_092375.1, from coordinate 29,357,212 downwards.
GATGGAAGAAGCTAAGAGCTGGAAAGTTGATTGGCTAAAGGGATACAGAGTTGGAGAAGGGGGAGGATCAGGGGACAGGAAGCCTAGGGAGAAAGAAAGGGGGAGGGAAGCCCAGAGGAAGATGGAGAGCAGGCATTGGTGATTGTGAGAGGGACAGAGAGAGAAGAAAAAAAGGGGGAGTAAATAAAAATAAATAAGGGATGGGGTAAGAAGGGGATGAGGGGCATTAACAGAAGGTAGAGAAATCAACGTTCATGCCATCAGGTTGGAGGCTACCCAGACGGAATATAAAGTGTTGTTCCTCCAACCTGAGTGTGGCTTCATCTTGGAGGCCATGAATTGACATATCAGAATGGGAATGGGACGTGGACAGTCCTTCCAGGTGAGGCAACACTTTACCTGTGAGTCTGCTGGTATGATATACTGTGTCCGGTGCTCCTGGTGTGGCCTTCTATATATTGGTGAGACCCGACACAGACTGGGAGACCGTTTCGCTGAACACCTACGCTCTGTCAACTAGAGAAAGCAGGATCTCCCAGTGGCCACACACTTTAATTCCACGTCCCATTCCCATTCTGGTATGTCAATCCATGGCTTTCTCTACTGTCAAGATGAAGCCACACCTTATATTCCGTCTGGGTAGCCTCCAACCTGATGGCATGAACACTGATTTTTCTAACTTCCGTTAATGCCCCTCCTCCCCTTCTTACTCCATCCCTTATTTATTTTTATTCCCCCCTTTTGTCTTCTTCTCTCTCTGTCCCTCTTACAATCACTGCTTGCCTCTCTCCATCTTCCTCTGGGCTCCCCTCCCCTTTTCTTTCTCCCTAGGCCTACTCCCCACCTCCCCCTCCCCCTCCCACTTTCAAATCTCTTACTATCTCTTCTTTCAGTTAGTCCTGACGAAGGGTCTCGGCCAGAAACGTCGACTGTACTTCTTCCTATAGATGCTGCCTGGCCTGCTGCGTTCCACCAGCATTTTGTGTGTGTTGCTTAAGTAATCCAACATATTTTTTTTTGCTGTGTTAATATAAGGAACTGGTCAAACATATACTGTATGCATTACCTCCCTCAATACAGAAGTAACTTTCCCCATCACCTTTCATCTCCTGCTATACTACTGTTTGGGGTAAAAGATCTGAAGTTTAACTCCCTCAGTGTAATTTATCTTTAACTTGTTTATTTGACACCCTGGGTTTCTCTCAAATGTGGCTTCCTCCTCTGCACTGCTTTCTTTGCTCCTGGGAGGTTAATACTTCAAAATGTTCAAACTCAGTACATTCCCCCTCTGAGTCCTCTTCTTCTGGTCCATTTAAAACCACCAGAGTATTATCACCAGAACGGAAGAACCATTGGTGCTTTGGGATCTGCATGAATCATCTTTCAGAGATGCGAACATTAAATACTAAATTTGTGACCTTTGAAGGACGATCATCTGCAAACCTATTTTGGTTTCAGGCAACTGTTGTTGGCCCCAAGATCAATGTTCCACTCAAATTTATGAACTGTGAGAGTCAGTAAACATTTTAAGCTTTATTAAAGCAGATTGATCCATGTGAATTTACCTTGCTTTGCACATGTTTTATATCTGGATGGAGTGAGTGCATTTTCATTACATTCATGGTGGAAATGCACTTAACAGATACTTCTGTTTCAATGTGGAAGATGGGATTTTTTTCATTTAACCAATTCATAGCATCAAAGAGTCATAGAGAGTAAGATCACATCTCGTGGTGCCCGCAATGGCTAAATAAAAATTGTATTTGAGCTGATCACATTCCCTAATTTTTTTTCTGTAGCTTTGTGGGTTATGGTCCTTGAAGTGCACATCCAATTACTATTAAATAGAGTATAATGAAGATTTCTGCCTCTATCATCCCTCCAAGCAGTAGGTTATAGACACCCAACCCCTCTATTAGAAATATCTTCTTTAATATTCTTTTAAACACAATGATCACCTTCAATCTATTTTACTGACCAGTGGTACAGGAGCTATCTCATATGACTTCTTAATTAGAATATCTATCCATGCTGCAAACTTTATGGATCTGTGGACATCTAAGATAGCTTTGTTCCTTCACAATTCTCAGCATCTTCCTTAGCATCAAACATCACTTCACTTTCCTGATTGGCAGTGTAACACAAAATCATCCCTCAGCACTTCAAACAATGCCTCTTTTTAAAGTTTTATAGGATATCTTGTCATTTATTTTGTTGCTGCTATTCAGGCTTATTGTCCACTGAGGCAATATCACCAGAAAAAAAAATAAAGATCAGATAACCCCTCCCTGCTGTGAAGAATACAGAAAACAGTGCTAAGCCTTCTACCAGTTGTACAAGACTTCGGTGAGGCCTAATTTGGATTATTGTGTGCAGTTTTAGACACCTAGCTACAGGAAATGTGTAAATAAGGTTCAAAGAGTACAGGGAAGATTTTCAAAGATGTTGCTGGGTTCTGGAGGATCTGAGTTACAAGAAAACGTCGAACAGTTTAGGACTTTAATCCTTGGAACACAGAAGACTGAGGGGAGATTTGACAGAGGTATACAAAATTATGAGGGGTATTGATAGGGTAAATGCAAGCAAGCTTTTCCCACTGAGGTTGGCTGGGACTACAAACAGAGGTCATGGATTAATGGTGAAAGGTGAAAAGTTTAAGGGAAACATGAGGGCAAACTTCTTCACTCCGAGGGTTGTGAAAGTGCAGAAGGAGCTGCCCGTGCAAGTGATGCGTGCAAGCTTGATTTCAACGTTTCAGAGAAGTCTGGATAAATACACGGATGGCAGAGGTATGGAGAGCTTTGATCCAGGTTGATCAGAGTAGGCAGTTTAAATAGCTTAGCATGGACTAGATGGGTTGAAGGGCCTGTTTCTGTGCTGTGCTTTTCTATAATTCTATAACACCAACAGTTTGCATTTCTTCACAAATCAAGTGAGAATTGAGAATCAAATCAGGTCATTCAGAATCTTGAGTCTGTTTTACATTAAACTCAGTGTATAGTACAGATATAGGAATAGTAAATATATATCTCTCGGGGCACCATGGTAGTGCAGTAGTTGGCACGATACTATTACAGCTCAGAGTGTTGGAGTTTAGAATTCAATTTGGCAATGTCTGTAAGGAGTTTATATGTCCGCTCTGTGAATGTGCAGGTTTCCTCTGGGAGTTCAGGTTTCCTCCTACAGTTCAAAGATGTACCAGTTAATAGGTTAATTGGTCATTGTAAATTGTCCTGTATTTAGGCTAGGGGTAAGTAGGTGGGATTGCTAGATGGTGCAGTTTGTTGGGCCTGTTCTGCGCTGTATCACTAAATAAAAATAAATAAAATGTATCACACACAAAATGCTGGATGAACTCAGCAGGTCAGGCAGTGCCTATGGAGAGGATAAACAGTTGATAATTCAGGCCAAGATCCTTCATCAGGACCTCCCCCACCCCCCCCCCCAACCCCACCCACCAACATCCCCTTCATATGGTATTACCAATCACTTGCCAGCTTGTACAATTTCCCTTCCACTACCTTCTTATTCTGGCTTATTCCCTCTTCCCTTCCAGTTCTGATGAAGTGTCTTGGCTCAAAACGTTGACTGCTTGTTCCTTTCCAAGGATGCTGCCTGATCTGCTGTGTTCCTCCAGCATTCTTGCGTGTGTTACTCTGGATTTACAGTATCTGCAGAATCTCTTTTGTAAATAAATGTGTAATGTAGATAGTTATATTTGCACAATAAATTGACTATAATGAAATGAATTTCTGAGGCAGAGCACAGCAGGCTGAAGTGGTTGTGCACTGTGCCTAGTACAACCAATCAGAGCTGAGTATTCTTGCAGTGACATCTAGATTGACTTTAGTACGGGAGGTGATCTCTAACCCTGTCATACTTTAGCTCTTTCAGGTAATTTATTCTGGACCAGATACCTGAGCCTGATTACAAAATTAAATGTATTATTGTATGCTGTTGGACCATTGCATCATGAGAAATATTTAACGCACCTGTGTGCAAGAAACAGCCAGTGATCTAAATGCAATTCATACTCTTCACTTTGAATATCGAAATCTATTTTGATCTAATTTTAACCTCACAGAAGGTAGAAATGAACAGTGGCTGAAAATGACTTCTGTTTTTCATTAGAGGTAATAGATTACATAAGACCGTAAAACATAGGAACAGAATTAGGCCATTTGGCTCATTGAGCCTGCTCTGTCATTCAATCATGGTTGATCCTTATTTCCTCTCTTCAGCCCCACTCCCTGGTCTTCTCCCCATAACCTTTGATGCCATGTCTAATCAAGAACACACCCATTAATACACCCATCAACCTGGTAATAAATTCCACAAATTCACCACCCTCTGGTGAAAGGAATTTCTCCGCTTCTCTGTTTTAAATCACCGCCCCTCTACCTTGACGCTGTATCCTCTTGTCCTAGACTCTCCCACCATGGAAAACGTTCTTTCCACATCTACTTTGTCGAGGCCTTTCAACATTTGAAAGGTTCCAATAAGATCCCACCCCACCCTTCCAGTGAGTACTGACCCAAAGCTATCAAATGTTTCTCATATGATACTCTTTCGTTCCTGGAATCATCCTTGTGAACCACTTCTGAACCCTCTCCAATACCAGCACATCTTTTCTTAGATGAGGAGTCCAGAACTGTTCACAATAGTCAAGACAAAGCCTCACCAGTGCCTTATAAAGCCTCAGCATCACATCCCTGCTTTTGTGTTCCAGACCTCTTGAAATGAATGCTCACATTACATTCATGTCATGTCCCACCCCACCAGTGGAAAGCTGCTTTCTTAGATAATTTGTTTTCCAACCCACAATAAACTAAAGGAAAATTTTTGCAGTTTCCATGTTTCGGAACTTCAGAGGGTAGGAAGGTACCCCTGGATATTCTTCATGTTTGGGGAGAGGATTACGAGTTGTATGCGACAGGAGTCACATGGTTTGGGGCACCAGAGCAGCATAGTTGTTAGCAGCACATGATTACAGTATGATGCATCCTGGCACCCTTTTGTAAGGAGTCTCAGTACATTCTCCCTGTGGAATACATAAGTTTTCTCTGGGTGTTCTGATTTCTTCCCACAGTCCAAAGATGTACTGGTTAGGTTAATTGAATGAATGAATGAGCCTCTGTCAGTCAAGTTGACCATGGATGTTGCATCCTAACTTTCTGGATATGCAAGTCTGGGCAGTACGATATGGAGAGCAAGCTGTTGCCCACATAGCAAGCTCCCCCTTTCCAGACATTTGCTGATGGTACAACTAATGTAGACAGAATATCAGACGGTGACGAGGAGGCATACAGGATCAGCTCACTGAGTGGTAGCACAGCAGCAACCTTGAACTCAATGTCAGTAAGCTCAGAGAAATGATTGTGGACTTCAGGAAGAGGAAGTCAGGGGAACACATACCAGTCCTTATAAGACCATAAGACCATAGGATATAGGAGCAGAAGTAGGCCATTCGGGGCAACGGTCTGCTACACCATTCAATCATGGGCTGATCCAATTCTTCCAGTCATCCCCACTCCCCCGCATTCACCCCCATACCCTTGGATGCCCTGGCTAATCAAGAACCTATCTATCTCTGCCTTAAATACACCCCAATGACTTGGCATCCATAGCTGCACGTGGTAACAAATTCCACAGATTTACCATCCTCTGACTAAAGTAATTTCTCCACATTGTTCTAAATGGATGTCCTTCAATTCTGAAGTCGTACCCTCTTGTCCTAGAATCCCCTACCATGGGAAATAACTTTACCATATTAATCTGTTCAGGCCTTTTAACATTCAGAATGTTTCTATGAGATCCCCAGTCATTCTCCTGAACTCCGGGGAATACAGCCCAAGAGCTGCCAGACATTCCTCATACAGTAACCCTTTCATTCCTGGAGTCATTCTTGTGAATCTTCTCTGAACCCTCTCCAAAGTCAGTGTGGTCTCATAAGTGCCTTATAGAGCTTCAACATCACATCCCTGCTCATATTCTATACTTCTAGAAATGAATGCCAACATTGCATTCACCTTCTTCACAACCAACTCAACCTGGAGGTTAACCTTTAGGGTATCTTGTTCAAGGACTCCCAAGTCCCTTTGCATCTCTGCATTTTAAATTCTCTCCCCATCTAAATAATAGTCTGCCCATTTTTTTCCACCAAAGAGACATGACCATACACTTTCCAACATTGTATTTCATATGCCACTTATTTAACCATTCCCCTAAACTATCTAAATCTCTCTGCAGGCTCTCTGTTTCCTCAACACTACCTACTCCTCCACCTATCTTTGTATCATCGGCAAACTTAGCCACGAATCCATCAATACTGTCGTCCAAATCATTGACATATATTGGTCAATGCAGCGGTCCTAACACCGATTCCTGTGGAACTCCACTAGTAACCGACAGCTAGCCAGAATAGGATCCCTTTATTCCCACTCTCTGATATCTGCTGACCAGCCAGTGCTCCACCCACGCTGGTAACTTCCGTGTAATTCCATGGGCACTTATCTTGCTAAGCAGTCTCATGTTCGGCACCTTGTCAAAGGCCTTCTGAAAATCAAAGTACACCACGTCCACTGCATCTCCTTTGTCTACCCTGCTTGTAATTTCCTCAAAGAATTACAGCAGGTTTGTCAGACAGGATTTTCCTTTCAGGAAACCATGCTGGCTTTGGCCTATCTTGTCATGTGCCTCCAAGTACTCTGCAATCTCATCCCTAACAATTGATTCCAACAACTTCCCAACCACTGATGTCAGGCTAACAGGTCTATAGTTTCCATTCTGCTGCCTCCCACCCTTCTTAAATAGGAGAGTAACATTTGCAATTTTCCAGTCATCTGGTACAATGCCAGAATCTACCGATTCTTGAAAGTTCATAGTTAATGCCTCCGCAATCTCACCAGCTACTTCCTTCAGATCCCAAGGGTGCATTCCATCAGGTCCAGGAGATTTATCCACCCTCAGACCATTAAGCTTCCTGAGCACCTTCTCAGTCGTAATTTTCACTTCACTGACACTCTTGAGTGTCTGGTATACTGCAGATGTCTTCCACTGTGAAGACTGATGCAAAATACACATTCAGTTCCTCTGTCATCTCTGCATCTCTCATTACAATATCTCCAGTGTCATTTTGTTTTGGTCCTATATCTATCCTTGACTCTCTTTTACCCTTTATATACCTAAAAAAGCTTTTAGTATCTTCTTTGATATTAGTTGCCAGCTTTCTTTCATAATTCATCTTTTCCTTCTGAATGACCTTCTTAGTTTCCTTCTGCAAATTTTTAAAAGCTTCCCAATCCTCTATCTTCCCACTAGTTCTGGCTTCCTTGTATGCCCTCTCTTTTACTTTTACTTTTGCTCTGACGCCACTTGTTAGCCACTGTAATGCCCTTCTTCCCTTTGAAAATTTTTCCTTATTTGGAATATATCTGTCTTGCACTTCCCTCATTTTTCGCAGAAACTCCAGCCATTGCTGCTCTGCTGTCCTTGCTGCAAATATCCCTTCCCAGTCAACTTCGGCCAGTTCCCCTCTCATACCATTGTAATTTCTTTTATTCCACTGAAATACCGACACATTGGATTTTATTTTTTCCCTCTCAAATTTCAATGTGAACTCGATCATCTCATGATCACTGGTCCCTAAGGATTCTCGAAGCTTAAGCTCTCTGAACACCTCCGGATCATTGCACCCAATCCAGCACAGCTGGTCTTCTAGTGGGCACAACAACAAGGTGTTCTAAAAAGCTATCCCTTAGACATTCTACAAATTCTCTCTCGAGGTCCAGTACTGGCCCAGTTTTCCCAATCCACTTTCATGTTAAAATCCCCAAGGATATCATGACGTTGCCTTTCTGACATGCCTTTTCTATCTCCTGCTGTAATTTGTAATCCACATCCTGGCTGCTGGTTGGAGGCCTGTATACAACTGCCAATAGGGTCCTTTTACCCTTGCCATTTCTTAACTCAACCCTTAGAGACTCTACACATTCCAATTCTATGTCATCTTTTTCTAATCTCTCTGTCCCTACATTCCTCCTTAGAATGCCTGGAGAATAAAGACGCATACGTAAGGCTCCTTTTCATTGACTACAGCTCTGCCTTTAATACAATCATTCCAAATAAACTGATCCTTAAGCTCCGGAAACTGGGCCTTTGCACTTAGATCTGCAGCTGGATCTTCAACTTCCTCACAGAAAGGACACAGGCTGTAAAAATAGGGGACAAGCTCTCCTCTACAATCACTCTGAGCACCGGTGCCCCACAAGGCTGTGTATTCAGCCCCTTGCTGTACTCACTGTACAGACATGATTGTGTAGCCAAGTTTCCATCAAACTCAATATATAAGTTTGCTGATGACACAATTGTAGGCCGTATCTCGGGTAATGATGAGTTTGAGTACAGAGAGGAAATTAAGAACCTGGTGGCATGGTGTGATGACAATAAATTATCCCTCAACGTCAGCAAGACGAAGGAATTGATTGTTGACTTCAGGAGTAGCAGACCACACGACCCAATTTACATCGGTGGTGCGCAAGTGGAACAGGTCAAAAGCTTTAAGTTTCTCAGAGTCAATATCACAAATGACCTAACTTGGTCCAACCAAGCAGAGTTCACTGCCAAGAAGACCCACCAGCGCCTCTACTTTCTGAGGAAACTAAAGAAATTTGGCCTGTCCCCTAAATCCCTCACTAATTTTTATAGATGCACCGTAGAAAGCATTCTTCTAGGGTGCATCACAACCTGGTATGGAAGTTGCCCTGACTAAGACCGGAAGAAGCTGCAGAAGACTGTGAACATGGCGCAACACATCACACAAACCAAATCCGTCCTTGGACTCACTTTACACTGCACGCTGTCGGAGCAGCGCTGCCAGGATAATCAAGGACACGACCCACCCAGCCAACACACTTTTCATCCCTCTTCCCTCTGGGAGAAGGCTCAGGAGCTTGAAGACTCGTGCGGCCAGATTTGGGAACAGCTTCTTTCCAACTGTGATAAGACCGCTGAACGGATCCTGACCCGGATCTGGGCCGTACCCTCCAAATATCCAGACCTGCCTTTCGTTTTTTTTGCACTACCTTACTTTCCATTTTTCTATTTTCTGTTTATAATTTATAATTTAAATTTTTAGTATTTACTATCGATCTGTAATTCAGGGAGCGGGAAGCGCAGAATCAAATATCGCTATGATGATTGTACATTCTAGTATCAATTCTTTGGTGACAATAAAGTATAAAGTATAAAGTAAAGTAATGATTTAATATTATTTCTTAAACACAGAGCCACACCAACCCCTTCGCCTACCTTTCCAATACACCACATATCCTTGGACGTCCATCTCCTAATAGCAGCCATTCTTTAGCCAAGTTTCAGAGATGGCCGAACGTCATATTTGCCAATCTGTAGCTGAATTTCAAGATCATCCATTTTATTCCTTATGCTGCTTGCATTCAAATATAACACTTTCATTCCAGTATTTGTTGCTTTCTGCTTTAACTGCACCACATCTCTATTGCCCTGTAGCTCATGCCACTGGCTGTGATTAAGTCTCATCTTCTGCCTGTTCATTCTATAATCAACCCTATCACTCTGGTTTCCATCCCCCTGCCAAAATAGTTTGAACCCTCCCTGACAGCTATATCGAATGTGCCTGCTAGGATATTAGTCCCCTTTGGGTTCAGGTGTAACCCGTCCTTTTTGTGCAGGTCATACCTTCCCCAGAAGAAGCCCCAGTGATCCAGGCATTTGGAGCCCTGCCCCCTACACCAGTCTCTCAGCCACACATTAATATGCCTGATCATGCTATTCTTGCACTCACTAGCACATGGCACAGGCAGCAATCCTGCGGTTACTACCCTAGAAGTCCCACTTTTCAGCTTCCTACCTAACTCCCTGAATTCTCTCTTCAGGACCTCCTCTTTTTTTCTACCTATGTCATTGGTACCAACGTGTACCAAGACTACCGGCTATTCGTCCTCTCCCTTCAGAATACTCTGCACCCAGTCTGAGAGATCCCGTACCCTGGCACCTGGGAGGCAACACACCATGTGGGTATCTCTATCAGGCTGACAGAACCTCCTGTCTGTTCCCCTCACTATGGTATCCCCTGTGACTATTGCATTCCTCATCTTCCTCTTTCCCTTCATGCACCATGGAACCAGGCTCAATGCCAAAGACCCGATCGCCATGGTCATCCTCCTCAACCACATTCAAAATGAGAAAACGATTACTGAGGGGGATGGCCACGGGGTGCTCTCTACTACCTGAGCTCTTCACTTCCCTTCCCTTCCCTGACTGTCACCCACTTATCTAACTCCTGCAGCCTCGAGGTGACTAACCCCCTGTAGCTCCTCTCTATCTCTTGTTCACTCTCCCTAATAAACTGTAGGTCATCGAACTGCAGCTCCAGATCACTAACACAGTCTCTCAGGAGCTGCATCTCGGTGCACCAGGCGCAGGTGTGGCCACCTGGGAGACCGGAAGATGCCCAGGATTCCCACATCCGACAACCAGAGCAAAATATTAACCCTACCGATATGCTCTCTATTCCTCAAAAAAATGGACAGAAAATCCAAAAACGCAATCCACCTACCCACCAAAGCCCGCTTTCGCTGAAGTCTGAGTGAGCTAAAGCCTGTCTCTTCTATTCTTGCTATTGGCCTACTCCCGACAATGGCCGCTCTGCTTATCCCTTCTGTATTTTTATTTAGTTTGTTGAGCTCAGTTGCCGCCGCTAATAGGCCCCGCACAATCATTTAGGTATCAGCTGTGAAAATGTTCCTGGGTGTCAACGTCCCTGAAGGTCGATCCTGGGTCCAACATATTGATGCAACTACAACTAAAACACGGCAGTGGCTACATTTCATTAGCAGGTTGAGGAGATTTGGTGTATCACCAAAGATTCTGTCAAATTTCTACAGATGTACCATGGACAGCAATCTAGCTGTTTGCATCACTGTTTGGTGTGGAGGATCGACTACACGGGATCTGAAAAGGCTGCGGAAAGATATAAACTCAGCCTGCTTTATTATGGACACTAGCCTCTCCAGCATCGAGTACATCTTCAACAGGCTATGCCTCAAGAAGCAGCATCCATCATTAAAGATGTCCATCACCTAGGCCGTGACCTCTTCTCATTGCTACCATGAAGGAAGAGTCCGAAGACACACACTGAATGTTTCAAAAACAGCTTCTTTCTCCCGCCGTTGGATTTCTATTTTTCTGCTCTGTTTTTGCATGCTTGTTTGATTTAATTTATATATATATTTCTTATTGTAATTTATAGTTTTTAAAATTGTTATATATGACAATATACTGCTGCCGCAAAACAACAAATTTCATGACGTGCAGGTGATAGTAAACCTGATTCTAATTCTGATTTTCGTTCTTATTCTCATTTCAGAGATATTATATCCTTCAAGAATTATCATATACAGTCTGACATTATTGGAACACTGGGCCAGAACTAAGGAAATCTAGTAGAAGAAATGCTTGTTTATGGTTGATGTCTTTCAGATGCATTGCCATAGATGCGTTTCATGTTTAGCATGGCTCTAGATTAATTTTGACAAATTATTGAGGATTCAGACTTTAACATTAAATGGGCTAGATAACTTGCTTCTTTGCTGAGCTAAATTAAAGGTTAATGCACCAAAAGAGAAATTGTAGTCGGAGGCCTTTTCAGTTTATTTTTATTGAGTGGACATTTCAATAATCAAATTATTATATTGACCATTTGTGAATTATTGTTCACATAGAAGCTGCCTCTCCTGATGATCTTGTGATGAGCACAGTTTAGCTTAATAGGAACTGGTCTGCAAGCTAATTTGGTAAGGAAAATTCATACCTGTTAAATAAAATCTTCTCAAACATCATGACTTTAGAAAATGTACACTTACACTTTGTTTAACTTCAATAAAGAACTTTCACCTTCCTGTAAAATTAAATTTCACTTTAAATCCAAAGAAAATAGCCAATAATTTTGCCAATTTGTATAAAAATTCCTCACATTTTTAACTTTTTCAATTTTATTTTAACAATACAGCATAGAGTAGCCCTTTCTGGCCTTTCAAGCCATGGCACCGATCCCCCCCCCACCCACCCCCAGCAGCCCACTTCTAGCCTGATTAGCCATAATCCAATTTACAATGACCAATTATCCTAACGTTAATTAACCTATGGTTCCTTAAGGTTGTCATAGCCAGGGGTGATAATGGGATCAAGCTCCCACTACCTGTAAAAGCTCCCATTGGCATATGCCTCAAAAAGCCTCTGACAACTAGACTTCATGGGCCAAATGGCCTAATTGCACTCCTATAACTTATTGTCTTAAGACTGCAGTGCTGAGAGGTGTGAACTATGTTTCCATAAAGCAAAGTACAGCTGTCCCTGACATCACTTTGGTACAGCAATCTTGCTCTGAGGCCTTCAATTTTATTTTCCAGAGCCTGTACATTAGCCAGCAGGATAGTCGAGACTGGAGGTCTAAATTCTCTGCAGTTCAATCATACCTGCAGACTGTCTCTGCTCTCACTCTTAAAAGAAAACTGTATTCAGTTTTCTTAAAAAGAAACTGTATTCATGACCCCAATCTGCTAGATTTGAGTATTGATAGATCTTTTAAAAAAACATTTTAAATCAATATTGTTTACTGAAGTACGCATGGCTGTGTCTGTGTATTCCCATTGTAGTAGTCCTAAAGAGAGATTTTTGAGTATTCGCATTGGAGCTGCATGCAAAGAGTCACCACTTATTCGCTCCATCCTGAGAATGGACTGATATCTGTAAGTTGTGGTCTTGGAATGGAGCACATCACCTGGATAATGGGATTGGATTCTTTTTTAGGAGGGTGCCATATTAGCAGTAGGGAGGTGGAGTTAAAGGGACAAAAATTGGAAGATTTTAATCTCAATTTATTCCCCTTGTCCATTCTTGCTAATGGCAGATTTGGAATGAGGCAACATCATTGCATTTGTGAAAGCATTCACGGGGACAATACCTTGATGTTGAAATAACTCTACCAAATAACTGCATTTACAAAAGAAAATACACTAATGGAACATGATTTAAAACTCAACAATCATGGTTGTTGTCAGGGATAACCACTTTAGGAACATAATTCAAATTATCCTTGGGTGTACAGGGGCTTTTAGTCATTAATATTGTTTCAGTACTGCTTTGCCTGGTGATGATCAACTCAGAAGGGAGCAGATTTAACATCTTTGGACTGTTTTACCATTTACTTTAAATGAAATGTTAAAAACATTGAAAAATATCAGAATCCTATTTGGTTTGTTAAAGCTTTCAGATTTTCTGTCCCTACAAAATCTACTTGTAATCTAAGATATCACTTCCCCTCCCACCTTCCTACCATGCTGCCAACCACACAAACTGCTGGACATTATTTCTATTTTAAGGTATGTGCTGCACAAGCACTATCTGACTTTCAATGTCAATTTATTGATATTGATAAAATGGTTACCGGAAAGAAGTGAATCACAATCATCTTCATCAAATTAAATGGAAAAGTTGGCACAGGGATACTTTCTTTCAAACGATCAAAGCTATTAGTTCAATGAGGATTTATTTTTAATGTGAAACAAGTGGCCGTCTGGCACAGTATTGACGTGGTTGACTGCGTTAAGTGGTTTGTTGAATTAACACAACCTTTTGAGATCCCATTTAATTTCAACATACTGACAAGTGAGTAAATTCAGGAATTTGCAATGCTTTATCGATCGGGAAAATTAGCTTTAGCAGTGGATTGACAATGGTTACTCCTATTAAGTCTGTAGTGTAATCTGCAAGATTGGCAGTGTTGCAAAGCCTGGAATTGATTGGATATGCCTCATTTTGCATTTGTCTCACTGTGATATTCTCCAATATTTACACTTGACATCCCCATCAATAGAGAGCTATGGATTAATAGTTCTTGAACTGATATTCAAACTAAGGAGGTGGGATGGTAGGTTCAAGAGTTGGGTTCACTGGTTTTGTCTAAGTCAACATTTCATAGAAAGCCAGAGTGATGGTCTGAATAATGCAATAATTTGCTGGCTCATTGAGTGGCATAAGAACAGAAAAAAACAGTTAAACCTTACATTTTTATTAGAATCGTTATAATTATTTCCACTGAAACGTCTATTACATTTCCATCATCAACTGCTACCAGTAGCTGCTCTACTGAAGGAGATGGATTCCACCATTGATCTAATCTGGGCTTCAGTGCCAATAGCTAATTAGCTATATTGTACAGGAAAGGAGAGAAACCCCCCAAGAACATCGTAGCAGCGATGTATAACATCTAGGGAGAATGACAGCATAGTTACCTACTCGGTACATAATTTTGCATCCATTATTTCTTCCTCTTCAGGATCCCTGAATAGCCACTGTCCTACCCTATCAGATTCCTTCTTCTTCAGCCCTTTATCATTTCCACCTCTCATCTCCCAGCTTCTCATATCACCCCCTCTTCCCCATCCACCCGCCTTCCCCCCTCACGTGGCTTCACCTACCACCTATAGCTTGGCGCGTGGCCAAGTGGTTAAGGCGTCGATCTAGTGATCTGAAGGTTGCTAGTTCGAGCCTCAGCTGAGGCAGCATGTTGTGTCCTTGGACAAGGCACTTAACCACACATTGCTCTACAATGACACCGGTGCCAAGCTGTATCGGCCCTAGTGTCCTTCCCTTGGACAACATCGGTGGCGTTGAGAAGGGAGACTTGCATCATGGGCAACTGCTGGTCTTCCATACAGCCTTGCCCAGGCCTGCACCCTGGAAACCTTCCAAGGCGCAAATCCATGGTCTCACAAGACTATCGGATGCCTTTAGCTTGCACTGCTTCCCCTTCTCCACACCCCACCCCCCCCGCAAACCTTCCTATGCTGGTTCCTTCTTTAAGCTACATAATGAAACACCGACTAATACAGCACATAGCTAATGGAGTTACTCCTTTAATGACTCTGTTTCAGACCTGATCTCCAGTGCTGCCTGGATGGATTTTGCATATTCTCCTTGTAACCAATTGGATTTCCTCCTACTGATCTGCTTTCCTCCCATGTCTCAAAGATGTGTAGGTTGGCAGGTTCATCAGTGAAATTGAGTTGATTCTTAGCCATGGGGATTGATAGAATATAGAGCAGTGGTTCCTAACTTTTTTTGAGGTACCACCCTCTTGATTCCCAGACCACATCACCAGTGCCCCCACCTCTGCTTTTCCTGCCATTACATAAAAACTATAAATAATTTTGATTTACAAAGCAGAGTGCAAGAAAATAGGAACTGCAACTTCAAAGTAGTGACAAAGCTAACCACGCCTGCACCAGGTGCACCGAGCTGCAACTCCTTACAGAGCATATTAGGGAACTGGAGCTGCAGTACGATGACTTTTGGCTTATTCTGGAGAATGAGAAGGTGATAGATAGTGTCTACAGGTAGTCAGTCCTAGACCGCAGGAGGCAGGTAACTGGGTGACTGTCAGGAGAAGGAAGGAAAATGGGCAGCTAGTGTACCCCTCAATAATAAGTATACTATATTGGATACTGTTGAGGAGATGACCTAATGGATAGAACCACAGTAAGTGGGTCTTTGGCACTAAGTCTGGTGCTGAGAGGTGAAGAGGATGCAGTGGTAACATAGTCAAAGGAACCGAGGTGAGATTTTGTGGGTGAGATAGAGACACCAGGATGATATGTTGCCTCACAGGTACCAGGATCAGGAACATCTTGGTTGGAGTCCATGGTATTCTAAAGGGGAAGGGTGAGCAGCCAGAAGTCTTGGTACATATTGGCACCAACCACTAGGTAAGAAAGGTGAGGATGTCCTGAAGAGAGATTTTAGGGAGTTAGGTAGAATGGTGAAAAACGGGGACCTCCAGGGTAGTAATCTCTGGATTGTTGTCTATGCCACATGCCAGTGAGGGTAAAAATAGGACGATTTGGCAGGAGAATGCATTGCTGAGGAACTGGTCCAGGGGAAGGGGGTTCAGATTTATGGATCATTGAGGTTTCTTCTGGGGAAGGTACAATCTGTACAACAGGAGCGGGTTACTCCTGAACCCAAAGGGGATCGATATCCTTGCAGTTAGGTTTGCTGGAGCTGTCGGAAAGGTTGAAACTAATCTGGCGGGGGATGGGAACCGGAGTGATAGTACTGAGGATAAGGTAGTTGGTTTACAGGGGCAGTGTGCAGTAAGACTGCTAGCAGGAAGAGGCTGATGACAAGGCAAATGTGCAGTCAACAGGACGACAAAATCGAAAAGGGTGAATACCATACTGAAGGTATTGCATACAGAGTAAGGCAGATGAAATTGTAGCACAGTTACAGATTGGCATATATGATGTTGTGGGCATCATTAAATTGTAGCTGAAAGGAAATTACAAATGGGAGCTTAACATCCAAGGATACACATTGTACGGAAAAGATGAGTGAGCAGGCAGAGGGAGGGTCGTGGCTCTGTTGGTAAAAACGGAGATCAAATCAGTAGAAGCGAATTGGAAAGTGTTGAATCATTGTGGGTAGTGCTGAGGAAATGCAAGGTAAAAAGACCCTGATGGGAGTTATATACAGATCCCCAAACAGTGGTAAGGATGTGGTCTACAAATTGCAACCTGAGGTAGAAACTGCATGATAAAAGGGCAATGTTGCAATAGTCATGGAGGATTTCAATATGCAGGAAGACTGGAAAACTCACGTTGGTGCTGGATCCCAAGAGCAGGTACTTGTAGAATGTCTACGAGATGAATCTTTCGCGCAGCTCATGCTTGAACCCACTAGGAGATCAGATATTCTGGATTGGGTGTTGTGCAATGAAACGGAATTGATTGGTGAGCATAAGTTAAATGAACCCCTGGAGAACAGTGATCAAAGTATGACAGGATTCGCCCTGCAATTTGAGAAGGAGAAGCTAAAGTCAGATGTATCAGGATTACAGTGGAGAGAAGGAAATTGCAGATGCATAAGAGAGGAGCTGACCAAAACTGGTTAGAAAAGAACACTAACAGGGCTGATGGCAGAGCAGCAATGACTGAAATTTCTGGAAGCAATTCGGAAGGCGCAGGATATAAATATCCCAATGAGGAAGAAATATTCTAAAGGCAGGATGATACAACTGTGGCTGACAAGAGAAATCAAAGCCAACATAAAAGCCAAAGAGAGCAAAATAGAGCAAAGCTACCTCCCTATAATAGAGCAAAAATGAGTGGAAAGTTAGAGGATTGGGAAGTTTCTAAAAACCAACAGAAGGCAATAAAAAAAAGTCATAAAGAATAAAAAGATGGAATACGAAGTCAAGCTAGCCAATAATATTAAAGAGGATACAAAAAGTTTCTTCAGGTATAAAAAGTGTAAAAGAGAGGCGAGAGTAGATATCAGAGCACTGGAAAAATGATGCTGGAGGGTTAATAATGGGGGACAAGGAAATGGCGGATGAACTGAATAAGTGTTTTGCATAAGTCTCCATTGTGGAAGACACTAGCAGTATGCCAGAAGTTGAAGAGTGTCAGGGGGCAGAAGTGTGCAAAGTTGTCATTATTAGGGAAACTAAAAGGTCTGAAGGTAGATAAGTAAGCTGGACCAGATGGTATACACCCCATAAGAGATCACTGAAGAGATTGCAAAGGCGTTAGTAATGATCATTCAAGAATCAATTTATTCCAGCATGGTTCCAGATGAATGGAAATTTGCAAATGCCACTCCACACTTCAAGAAGGGAGAGAGGCAGAAGAAAGGAAATTATAGGCCAATTAGTCTGATCTCAGAGGTTGGGAAGATATTGGAGTCAATTGATAAGAATGTGGTTTTGGGGAACTTGGAGACACATGATAAAATAGGCTGTAGTCAGCATGGTTTCCTTAAGGGAAAATCTTACCCGACAATTCTGTTAGAACTCTTTGAAGAAATAGCAAGCAGTATAGACAGGGGAGAATGTTGTGTACTTGGACTTTCATAAGGCCTTTGACAAGGTGCTTAACAAATTAAGGTCTCATTGTATTACAGGAAAGATACTATCATAGATAGAGCATTGGCTGATCGGAAGGAGGCAAAGAGAGAATAAAAAAAGTTTTTTCTGGTTGGCTGCCAGTGACTTGTGGTGTTCCACAAGTGTCTGTGTTGGGACTGTTTCTTTTTACAGTATGTGTTAATAATTTGATAACTTTGTTGCAAAGTTTGCAGATGAAATGAAGATAGATGGAGGGGCAGCTAGTTCTGAGGAAGTAGGGAGGCTACAGAAGGACTTGGACAGGTTAGGACAGGGGTGGCCAACCTTTTACATTCCATGCGTCAATTTTTTCATGCACATGTTCTATATTAACATATTTTTACAAGAATTGAATGGAGGTATAAGAGTTGTATGGCACATCTGAACTCGTGAGTGAAAACATTGACGCATGGAATGTAAAAGGTTGGCTACCCCTGGGTTAGGAGAAACGGCAAAGAAGTGGCAGATGGAATACAGTGTCAGGAAGAGTATGGTCATGCACTTTGGTCGAAGACGTAGAAGTGTATACTACTTTCTAAATGGAGAAAAAATTTAAAAATCTGAGGCACAGGATTCCCTAAAGGTTAATTTACAGATTGAGTCTATGATGAGGACAGCAAATGTGATGTTAGCATTCATTCGGGATGACTAGAATATAAAAGCAAATTGTACAAGTCATATTGTAGCAATATCAGTTCTTTCTCCATCTTCTCTGTTAATTCCTCATTACATTTGTTCAGAAATGGATTTATTACCCAATCTGGAGTTTGGATCAAGAGAAGATCCTGAAATCGCTCTGACATGTCTTTATGCAGCTCACCTAGGTGAGAACAGTATACTTGAAGATCATCTTCTGGTATTTTTCTTTCTTTCTCCTCCAATTCAGAGAAGATTGGAAATTGGAAAAGATCATAACAGCCTATGTTGTTCTCAGGAAGCACAGAGGAGGCTGGATCCAAAAGCAGAACAGTAGAGATGATTTAGCAGTAAAAGATATGTTAGCAATAAACTGCAAAATAACAAGCTACAAGAGGCTACAAAACAAGAGAGAACAGACATGACAAGGCAATAAGGCAACTGAAGGCTAGGAGCAACTGGTTGAAGCTGGCTGGTTTGATGGGTGAACAAAGGACTGTGGATGAGAGCTGGGTTTAAATAGGCTGCAGGTGATAAGTTGGGAACTGTGCAGGCCTGACAGTCACAATTAAACAGGGGTAACTTGGTCAGCAATCTGGAGACATCTGATTTGGCTTTGATAAGATTCACATAATTTCCTTGCAACTGTGGATTGGCTTGATTAAACTTCTAGAATAATTCTAACAAATAAGCAAAGTCATGCCTAACATCTTGAGCTGATTACTGAATGAAGCATTTGAGCCTTCAAAGAATTTTATCACAGTTTCAAAACTGCATAGGAGCATCTTGCACAGTTGCCTTTTAAAAGCCATCTGACATCTGTGTGCAACAGCAAAGGTTCAAATTGTTCATCATTCCCAATACAAAGCTCTCAAAATAGTTGGGAATTGAGAGCATGGGAGGTTCCAGTGACATCATCATTCAGAATGGCAGCTTAAATCAACAGCTCCTCCGGAAAAACTCATATTTTGCCCCATTAATCCATCAAATATAAGATCTTTCAAAAATATCTGAATTGATAAGGGGGGCAAGAATGGGGAGAAAGAATCGAAATAAAAAAGCACTACTGCGGAGCCAATGGAAGAGAGAGGTACAGCATGTGGCTCTCCTACACGTGCATGTGGCGGCGAAGCTGACGTTGGGCCTAGTGCAGGCGAACCGGCAAACATGATAAGGATTTTGGAAGAGATAAGGGAAGTCCAAAAAGATATAAAGCAGTCACTCAATGATACAAAGTCAGAGCTCGCTAACGTCCATCAGAAAATAGTGGAGGCAGAGACTCAAATTGAGAAGATGGAAGATCACGTACAAAACATGGAACGGATACTAAGTAAGACGATAAAAATATTAAATCAACAGGAAAGTAAAGGGCTTGACTAGGAGGGAAGATCACGACGGAAAAATATCAGGATTTATAACGTTTCCGAAGGAGCGGAGGGATTGTCGATGATGGACTTTGTAGACAAGCTGCTGCGGGAGGCGCTGGAGATTCCTCAGACTACGGAGATTCAAACTGAAAGGGCGCATTGTTCACTTGTCCAGCGGCCTCCTGGAGACAGAGAGGGTAAACCGTGCTCCATTGTACTTAAATTCCTTCCATTCAAGAGCAAGGCGGAGATTCTACGAAGGGCCTTGGGTAAGAAAAGGGTGTTTCAGAATGGGAAGTTAATATACTTCGATCATGATTACCCCCCAGCGATCCTACAGAAATGGAAGGAATATTCCGAAATGAAACAAATATTAAAGTAAGAAAAGATTAAATTCCAAACCCCGTACCCTGCTAGACTGAGGGTATTTTACCAAGAAGGGATGCGACTGTACCAGACGATGGAAGAGGCGTCTACAGACATGAAGAACAGAAGACTATTCATCAGCGTGGTCAAACCAAGGGAAACTCTGGCTGAGCAGTTGTCCCGAGCTGCTTGGGAAATAGTAAGAGAACCTAGAAAGCAGAGGACAGGAACAGGATGAGAGAAGGATTTTAGGAAGAGACTGTCAGTTCTCCAAGGGCAGCCCTCACCTCCTCCAGAAGAGCCATAAGGTTTGGCTAGCTTTAAAAGTGCTGATAAACTAAACAGAAGCAAAAATAGATGGTGATATACTTATCTCGAGAAATACATGTTATAATGTCGATTTTATATCACTCAATTTTTTAAAAATTCATTTATTCATTCCTTTTTCCCCACCTAAATGAGAATATATACATGGGAGGAATACACAGGGAAATCATTTCTGTGTAATGGACATAGTTTTTTTTACTTACTTTTATAGGTACTGCAGCGGGGGCCCTCAACCCACAGGTAGGAGGGACTATCCCCCATGGCTAGACTTTTCTTCTAGCCCAACCCAGGGTCATCTAGAGACCCCAGCCTTGGAACCACACTTTTGTTACCTTTTTTTTATTATTCACTTTTCTTGGTTCTTATTTGTTCAGGGAGTAGATCAATTAAGTTATATTCTGCAAATTTCAATGATATACTAACAGATAAATACACTTAGAGAGTAAGACCATATATTTTGGGTATATACCTCAAGAATGGTTGAACTTTATACTTTATAAAGTTTAAAGTGATGAATATAAATATTTAATGAACGTACTGCTGGTGGCTGGTAAAAAGACTCTTACCAGGAAATGGTTATCTCAGGAGAGCCCAACTTTAAATGTATGGATGGAAATTACAATGGTCATTTACAAAATGGAGAAGATAACAACATCTGTTAATCACAAGTTGGAACAATTTTATCCATACTGAAAAAAATGGTTAAGCTACATAACACCTCATAGGCCTGATTTTATTCTCACAATCAATGAATATGCTATAAAAAAACACTCCCTACTCTGTACATAGTTTTCTTCTTTCGATTGTTCTTTCTTTCCTCTTCTTTCTATAAGCGTATACCTCAGACAAATATTATGTGGAGATTTGTGACAAATATGATTATATGATATATATGTACAGTATCTGAAATACATCTTATGGAAATGTTTGTTTGATGATGAAACTCAATAAGAAATAAATTACAAAAAAGAGAATTGAGAGCATGGGACGATTTTATTTACCACTGTAATAACAGTATTTAATGATTTAAGCAACCATTCACTTAGGTTTTTGCGACAGGATGTTGTCTTTGAATTAAACAGTGAATACTAAGGATACAATGCTAAGAATAAGTTATTTATTTTTTAAATTAAACGTGTAGTCCCTCAGCTGCCCTCTTGCTCTCAAGCATCCCCCACTGCCCCCAAGAAGGCAATATCACCCACTGTAGGAACCACTAGTGGAATGATAGGAACATGGAGAGAATAAAATGGGATTTACATGGGATGAGCACAACTTGGTGCTTGGTGGTCAGTGTGTACTCGATGAAGCATAAGATCCGTTTCTCTTTAGTCTGACCATGACTCTTCCCTGAAGCAAATCGCCAGTCAGATCCTAGTAGAATCATTTATTTATCCAATTTGCCTGAAAAGCAGCTTTGACATTGTCTGTCTAAAGGAAAAGTGCAATCTTCAGACAACTAAAAAGAATCTACAATACTTATTAAAATCCTTTTTAAGATGCTGTTGACATTCTAACCAGAAGGCACCATTGACCGCAGTATAATCTACAGCCATTTCAGCAGGTAGGTTGCCTGTTGTAAACCAGCATATGCTTGTCACCTATGAGCCACCCAGTCAGACACACTGCTGGAGATATTTATCTCTGCATATTGCTAGCAATGATATATCCTTTATGTCTTTTTATGACTTGTGGTTAAATATTCACTGCAGACACACAAAATGATCACTCACTTCTGGGAATGGTGTTCGGCCATCTTTCCCTCCAACAGATTCACTGTGAAGTGCTTTATAATACTTAGTGAAAAAAACATCAGTGGAAATCAAACTCAAATTTCCCTTCGAAGGCATTGTAATGTAAAAATACACTGCAAATTAGTTTTCAATTGATTTTCTTGAGCTACAAGAGCTGGTGTTCCCATTCATTGTTTAGAGGTTGAAGATTTTCAGCTAACTTGTACAAAAATCAGGGACTACCCAAGCTTTGAAGTGCATTTTTTGACCGAACTGAGGAAAATATTAGAGAGCAACAATTCTGACGACTCTTGGAAGGTGGATGGCAGGGAGAGAACAGTTTCACAGTGGCCACATCATTGTCAAAGCTGTTCACCTTGATTAAGTAGCAGGTGGTAAATTAAACCTGCAACAAGGTTATGCATTTGACACGCTGGTTGCGTATGCTACTCCAGATAACTCTTTCCACTAGGCTGGTGTACAAATGGTTGAAGAAAATGCATCAGGGCTTGAGGTAATGGTTCATGCAGGGTGCTGATTATCAAACTAGGGAGCATCTGCACATCTGTGTATGCAGATACACAAAACCATAAGACATGGGAATAGGCCCTTCATCCATTGGGTGCACACTGGCCATCATCTACTCTTTTATATTCTTTCCATCTTTTTATCAACTCCTCACATACATACCACCCCCTCCCCATTTTAAACCGTCTTCATGTTACGGAAGGTGATAGTCTTGTATAAGTTTAGAAATTTCTGTAAAATCTCTGAAGTTACCTTGCTGTGGTTAAAGTATTTCCATTTCCTTGACCAGGATTCTCATCCTTAGTATCATGGGAATCTGGCTACCTGATCTCAAAAGGCCTCACTTTTTTAAAATGTTTAGTAGCACACATTGCATTTCTGGTGCTATCAGAATCACAATCAGGATTAGGTTTAATATCATTGACATATGTGGCGAAATTTGTTGTTATGCAGCAGCAGTACATTTCAATACATAACAATGAAAATGGTAAATTACAGTGAGAAGTGTATATATATATATATATATATTTAAAAAGGCTAATTAAATAAGTAATGTAAAAAGAGAAAAACAAATGCAGTGAGGTAATGTCCATGGGTTTGTAAGGGGGTTTCGACTTTTATGTTACCGCGGAGGCTAATTAAAATGGCCTCTTTGTTATGTTAATCTGGGGAATGCGGCTTTGTTGTGTTAAACGCTGAGAAAGTTTGCGCTAGCAGCTTGTTTTGGTTTAGAGTGTGATAAGAAATATGTGATTAATCAATTGGGATAGTTGTTACCTTTTTGGTGTATTTGGAGATACTGTATGTGCGGGGTTTTGGGGGCAGAAGGCGGGAGAGCGAGACAGAGGACGGACGAGGTGCTGTGATGTCCACTAACGGGGTTGGACCCCGAGGAGGGCATTCGGCGAGGAGACGGAGACGGACTCGTGTGGAGCGTCTGGTCGACCACCGTTGTTGGTCCCAGGCGGTCGGTCAAGGTGGTCCGAGGGATTGCAGGGTGAAGAAGAAGGTCCTTGAGCTCCAACTGTTTTGTGCACGAAGAGATTGAACTTTGATAAGTGTGGCGCCTTTTATTTTCCTTTTATATTTTATTCTCTCTTAATTAGATAGTTATAGTAATATCTATAAACTGTAAATCATTTAATTGCATCTGGTGTATTGTCTGTTATTTGGGCGGGGTGGGGTACATCACACAGCATCCACACAAACGAATTATCCAGTTTGGCGGGGCCGAGGCTGTTTCCTTAGATGACAGCGAGCCGAGCGACCCTGAGGGTGGTCAGGGGGGGCTACAGGTTCAATGTCCATTCAGAAATCGGCTGGCAGAGGGGAAGAAGCTGTTTCTCAATTATTGAGAGTGTGCCTTCAGGCTCCTGTACCTCCTCTCTCATGGTAGCAATAAGAAGAGGACACGTCCTGGGTGATGGGGATCCTTAATGATAGATGCAGCCTTTTTGAGGCATTGCTCCTTGAAGATGTCCTGGAAGTTGGGGAGGTGGATGCTCATGATGGAGCTGACTGAGTTTACAACTTTCTGCAGCTTATTTTGATCCTGAGGAGTGCCACTGCGCCCCCTCCCCCCAATATCAGATGGTGATGCAGCCAGTTAGAATGCTTTCTACTGTATACCTGTAGAAATTTACTATTCATCAAAGGCTTGACTGTAAGAAAAGCAAAATTCCCAAATTTTCACTTTAAGATTGGAGCGCTATTCCAATTGAAAAGTCTTTAGCTTTGAACTTTTAATCTTAACACTATTCATGTCATATCAATGATAACACATCTAATTTCCTAACTTCAAGGCAAATGCAATGTTAGCATTCATTTTGAGAGGACTAGAATATAAAAGCAAAGATGTAATGCTGAGGTTTTACAAGACATTGGTCAGACCATACCTAGAGTATTGTGAGAAGTTTTGGGCCACTTATCTAAGAAAAGCTGTGCTGGCATTGAAGAGAGACAAGAGGAGCTTCATGGAAATTGACGGGTTAATGTGAGAGAAGTATTCGATGGCTCTGAACTCACTGGAGATTAGAAGAATGAGTGGGAATCTCATCGAAACTTATAGAATATTGAAAGGCCTAGACAGAATGGACATAGAGGGAATGTTTCCTATATTGGAAGAGTCTAGAACCAGAGGACCACAGCCTCAGAATACTAGTATATCCCTTTTAGAACATAGATGAGGGGGAATTTCTTTAGCCAGAGGGTGGCGAATCTACGGAATTCATTGCCAAATGGGGCTGTGGAGGCTAAGCCATTGGGTATATTTAAAGCAGAGGGCTATACATTCTTGATTGGCGTCACCTGTTACAGACCTGCCTCTCCCCCCAGGCAAGGAGAACAGAGCTGGAACGTGCTTGAATTTGAGATGAGGCTGGCCCCTGCTTCCTTCCTCTCTTGTTGGGGCTGCTCTCTAGTGTTTGTTTGCAGGAAGACAAGCTGGTTTACCACGTCTGTGGCTACGGGAGTTGAAGAACTGTCGGGAGCTTGTCCTTGCAGGAATGTGACTCCAGGACAACATCTCACGCACAATAAATCTTCAGCCCATGACACTCAGGGACTTTTTATATGACCGTATGTGCTATTGTAACTATATCAATAGGTACATTTAATGTCAGAGAAATGTATACAACATATATCCTGAAATCTTTTCCTTTGCAAACATCCACAAAAACAGAGGAGTACCCCAAAAACGGAATGGCAGTTAAATATTAGAACCCCAGGCCCCCAACACCCCAGCTCCCCCCACCCATGCAGAAGCAACAGCAAGACAATGAACCCCCCTCCCCAAACAGCAAAAAAGCATCGACGCTCTCCACCGAGCACTCAAGCATGCAGCAAAGCATCGATAAAGATAGAGACTTGCTTTACCCCAGACAGTCCTCGTTCACCCAGTAATTCAACGTACCACAAGCTCTCTCTCTCTGCCTAATAAGGGAAAAAGGGATGTCCCCGTTTCACAACGAAACGGGAGACATAACAAACAACTCACTGATTTATGATGTTAAAAGTCTGTTGCGTCTCTTTTTCCGAGCTCTGTGCCCAGAGAATCGGCCCTGGAAAGGCTCAGGTCTCTGGACACACAGCTGGCAGCTAACCCGCTGCTCCCGTGTTTTCCCACGACGCCTCAGTCAGGGGCACCGGCTTTGAATCAGCACGTCTCTGGGGCCATGAAAATCCAGCACCCTGAAGGCACATTGGTCTTCCAGGCTGCATCCTTGGGATATCAAAAAGCGGCCGATCATGAGGCCCTGAGAGCAGGTCCCATCCCACAAAGAACCGAAATCAGAGTGTAACTCCAGGTCAGGGTCTTCAAAAGAACCTTGAAAAGGAAAAAAAGAGATATCAAAGATAGAAATAGAGCTGTTTCTGAAGATGCAAACAAGGGAGACACCATTTAGTGCTATCTTGACTTTGCTTCGCCCTCCTAGTGTGCTGCTATGCACAGTGCTTTGCACCTTGGTCCTACAGAAACACTTTCGTATACAATTAAACTTGAACTTAAAATGGTGCCAACTCTTACGGAATGGCGAGTAGATTCTGCTCTGTTACTTTAGTAGAGACTGTCTAAACAGGAATTCAGGAACGGCTTCTTCGTCTCTGCTGATTCAGGAACAGTTTGTTCCCTTCTGACATCCGATTTCTGAATGGACATTGAACCCATGAACACTAACTCACTACTTTTTTTAAAATTTCTATTTTTGTACAACTTATTTAAGGCTTTAAGATGGTTTTAAGATATGTATATACAGTACTTACTGTAATTTACTGTTATTATGTACTCTATTGTTGTGTATTGCATTGTACTACTGCTGCAAAGTTAACAAATTTCACAACATATGCTGGTGATATTAAAACTGATTCTGATCCACTTTATGTACAAAACAGTGCAACCAGACAAAAGAAATGGTGTCATAAATTTAACTCAAATTTTAGTTCTACAGGCAATAGAACTGAACAATGTAAATTAATAGTCCAGCTTCGTCCAGTTTTGATAAAAGCTCAGCAATCTGGAGCTTTAAATATTGTCTCTGTCACTGTCCCAGTGACTATTTCAAACACTTTTTGCATTTATTGCAATAGCTGAAACCTCATAGCAATAGTGGCAGGGGTTAGATCCTGACCACCAGTGCTGTCTCTGTGGAGTTTGCACGTTCTTCTTGTGGGTTTCTTCCATATTTTCCTCCCACATTCCACCAATGTGCAGGCTGATGGTTTAACTGCCAACGTAAATTGTCCCTCATGTAGGCGACTAGTAGAATCCAGGGAGCATTGAATGGAATATAGGGAGATAAAATTCAATTTGTGTGAATGAGTGTTTGATGGTTTGGACAGACACAATGGGCTAAAAGTCTGTTTCCGTGCTACATGATGCAATGATTTCAATTATTGGAGACTTTAAAGAGAATAATATACTGTCCAAATGACTACTCTTCTGTTTACAATATATATTATATCCTATAGACACCAGTACTGGTCTAGGAGAAGATGCTGATATGTAATGCTAAATTGCTTAAGTTTGCATTGATTTTGTTTTGTTAAATTGCCACCTGTCAATCCAAAAAGAATACAACATTGTGCACACTGGTGAATATTCAGTGATGGCTGACATTTATTTGCTCTCTGCCATGGTAACGGTAACAATTCTTGTGCTTATTCATGAGAAGAAATGCAAAAAAGAACTATGAATTTTACACAGCTTAAGTTTTCCCAGTGAAAAATATTGTGAGTTGCAGAATACAAGTTGTAAGAAACAAAAAATAATCATACAGTGACTATGACACAGAATAACTGGAATAAATATTATTCTCAGAAAAAGAAGCTCTCTGGCTAGATGAAGCATGGGGAACAGATGAATTACACATTCCAGAAGAGGCAGACAACCTTCGAACAGTGAAAACAATTCAACAGATACAGCAAATCCTTTGAGGCATTCAGAGGCAGTTAATAAATCCCACTGTATCAGACAATGCTCAACACAACAATTTCAAGAGAACTTGTCAAGTCTACAGGTCAATGTTGGCAGGATCACATAAACACATTACCACAGCAAACAAGCAATTACAGAAGAGAACACTTAAAAATAGTAGGTCGACTGGTAAATTCACCACCCAGACAGAATTTTTGCTGCGCAGACCTAGAAGTATCAAAATTTCCACTTCAAGTTGAACACTACTGTTATAATACGTGGTTATCTGAGTTACTGTCACTTTCCTGTCAGCTTGAACCAGCCGAGCCATTCTCCTCTGAACTTTCTCCTTAACAAGGCATTTTCACCTACTACTTTTTTAGCTCACTGATTTTTTTTGTTTCTTGCTCCATTCTCTGTAACCTCTAGAGACAGCTGTGTGTGAAAATCCCAGGAGTTTCTGAGATACTCAGTTCACCCCATCTGGCACCAACAATCATTCCATGATCAAAGTCACTTAGATCACATTTCTTCTCTGATGCTTGGTCTGAACAACATCTGAACCTCTTGACCACTTCTGCATGCCTTTATGCATTGAGTTGCTGCCACATGATTGGCAATTAGGAATTTGCATTAATGAGCAGGTGTACAAGAGTGCCTATTTAAGGGGCCAAAGAGTGCAAAGGCTGATTTATACTTGTGCGTCAACTTGACGCCATAGGTACAGCGTCGCTGCAAACCCTACACAGAGCCTACACAGATCTGTACACTGTAGCCTGACGCGCACCTCTCCCAAAATGTAACTACACGTCATAGCAACACAGACTGCAACAACTGTGATTGGTCCACCTGGTGGCATTGCATTTCCTCATACGCTGCAATAGCTTCCCATTGGGCGACTGAAGGGCAGGAAAGGAACTCTGGCTGCAATGCTTTCCATAAAGCTTTACAGACCTCCGAAATTATGGAGGACAGATTTCACTTTCACGAGAAATGACGCTTGCTTTAAAATTGTTTACCCCGAGAAAGACTACCATGACCATGAAGCCTTGCACGGGCAGGTGTGTACGCATGCGTGACATGCGCGAATTGCAAAGCGACACAGACACACCAACGCACAAGTATAAATGCTCACAACCCACGTAGGCTAATTGTGTAGGTTACAGCGTCGAGTTGACGCACAAGTATAAATCAGCCTTAACAGTTTCATAGTCTTCTATTAGTCGCTGTTAGAATGTGGGTAACATGTACCTAATGAAAGGACAGAGTAGTCATGTGATACTTCCCCATTGTCACCCGTCTCACTAACATGCAATAGTTAAAATTACACTTGAAAATTAGCTACAGGGATAATCAAGAACACACTCATAGAAGTGTAGGGAGGATATATTCATGAATCAGGCTCCATCGTCCCATTGAGGTGGCACAGTAGTGTAGTGGTTAGCACAATGCTTTACAGTACAGGCGACCTGGGTTCCGTTCTCGCTGCTGCCTGCAAGGAGGTTTGTATGTACTCCCTGTGATTGAGTGGGTTTCCTCCAGTGCTCCTGTTTCCTTCCACAGTCCAAATCTGTACCTTTGCTAGGGTAATTGGTCATGGTAAATTGTCCTGTGATTGGGCTCAGGTTAAATCAGTGGGTTGTACCACTGGTTGGGTAATTGGTCATGGTAAATTGTCTTGTGTTTAGGCTAGGGTTAAATCAGTGGGTAGCTGGCTGACACAGCTCGGAGGGTTAGAAGGGTAGGTATTATTCTGCATTATATCTCAGCAAAATAAATAAATAAACAAACATGTGTTTGGATCATATTAAACTGCCTCAGATGTTGCTGTATTGTGGATAGCATTAGAAATATGTCCTTGTCTCATATGATAAAAACATAATATTGCAGTATAATACATGCATTGAATCGCTATTCCAAAAATCAGTTTATATGATTTTAGTGGAACTGAAATTAACTAAACATCTGCCAAGGACAGTTTCAAGCATGGTGGTGAAAGGAGAAGGGTTGAGCATGGGGCTAGCAACACAATTCCATAAAAACCTGGAGCAACAGAAACATCAACAGAAGCTCCAAAGTCATCACCCCTGGGAGATGAGGGATTTTGGGTTATACCAGTGGACAACTTGAAAGACAGGCTCAGGACGGAGATCTCTGGTCAGCTGCGGCTGGCACTCTATGCCCCAATAGGGGTGATGAACTTAGGTAAGTAAGTAATTAGCAAAGTGTGACACACCGATGCTTCTCCTTTATATCTGTGTCTAACGAGCATGACTGTATCAAGTTGTAATTTTGCATTTGTACGAGATCCTACCCAGAACTTGGTACAGTGATGCCACACTTTAGCTTCAGCATTATTTCTAAATAGTTAATATTATAGTTCAGATATTTTCATTTCCAATGCAATAGTAAAAATGTATATCTCTGTTCACTACATCAATTTGTCTCACTGTTCTTATTGATCCTTTAGACTGTAACAAATCAATAAAAGTCTCATTGCTCTTTAGTTTTGCAGATGACATGTCCAGTGGGATTCATTCCCGTCCATCTGCTTTAGATAACTAGTTCATCTTCCTGTAGAATTCAATCCATTAAAATCAGCATCTCAGCATCTTAGGGAAAAATGTGAATTGTCATTGAATAAATCATCCTTTTTAACTGCCGAATCCCAGTTAGGATGGACTGGATCGGTGTGATCTCGGACTTGTTATGAATGAGCTAGTAGAAGATTTACAAGGTCATATAAAATATGCACTTTATGGCATTTCGATTTAAGAGTAAAATATATAAATGTTCAATCAACAGTCACTAGTTGATGAAAAATATGCTAAATAAATTGAAATTGTCTTGTTTTAAATTGATAAGACCATGAAGTTTAGAGCTAATACTTCCAGGAAATTCAAACAAAAGAGTTTTGCAATTAGCAGAAGTTTCAAGCAAAAAGATGGAAATAAAAGTGTAGATTGCTAGAATTATTTCATTTAATGTTAGAGAAATGTATGCAATATACATCCTGAAATTCTTTTTCTTTGCAAACAACCACAAAAACAGAGGAGTGCCCCTTACAGAAGGAATGACAGTTAAATGTTAGAACCCCAAAGCCCCTCCCATGCACAAGCAGCAGCAAAGCAACGACCACCCTCCCTCCCACCAGCAAAAGAGCATCAGCAACCCCCCGACTGAACACTCAAGCATGCAGCAAAGCTTCAATGAAGACATTTAAATGCTTTGGAAGTCAAATTTGAAGAACAAATTAACGCTTGGGAGTATTGTCATTGTCATTGTCATACTTTAATGATCCCGGGGGAAATTGGTTTTCGTTACAGTTGCTGCATAAATAATAAATAGTAATAGAACCATAAATAGTTAGATAGTAATATGTAAATTATGCCAGTAAATTATGAAATAAGTCCAGGACCAGCCTATCGGCACAGGGTGTCTGACCCTCCAAGGGAGGAGTTGTAAAGTTTGATGGCCACAGGCAGGAATGACTTCCTATGACGCTCTGTGCTGCATCTTGGAGGAATGAGTCTCTGGCTGAATGTACTCCTGTGCCCACCCAGTACATTATGTAGTGGATGGGAGACATTGACCAAGATGGCATGCAACTTAGACAGCATCCTCTTTTCAGACACCACCGTGAGAGAGTCCAGTTCCATCCCCACAACATCACTGGCCTTACGAATAAGTTTGTTGATTCTGTTGGTATCTGCTACCCTCAGCCTGCTGCCCCAGCACACAACAGCAAACATGATAGCACTGGCCACCACAGACTCGTAGAACAACCTCAGCATTGTCCGGCAGATGTTAAAGGACCTCAGTCTCCTCAGGAAATAGGGACGGCTCTGACCCTTCTTGTAGACAGCCTCAGTGTTCTTTGACCAGTCCAGTTTATTGTCAATATGCATCCCCAGGTATTTGTAATCCTCCACAATGTCCACACTGACCCCCTGGATGAAAACAGGGGTCACCGGTACCTTAGCTCTCCTCAGGTCTACCACTAGCTCCTTAGACTTTCTCACATTAAGCTGCAGATAATTCTGCTCACACCATGTGACAAAGTTTCCTACAGTAGCCCTGTACTCGACTTGATCTCCCTTGCTGATGCATCCAACTATGGCAGAGTCATCCGAAAACTTCTGAAGATGACAAAACTCTGTGCAGTAGTTGAAGTCTGAGGTGTAAATGGTTCCTGAAGAAGCTACAAATGATATTATTAAATTTGTCCAAAGAAACGACATGAAATTATTTTTCAGAGGTAATGTTCATTAAAGATTTGCACTTAAACAATGGTGAGTTTCTCACATATTTTCATAGTGAATTATATAAAAACAAATTACTCACGTGTGATATCAAGTTTCAGGTGGATTTGTCCAAATATTAAAAGCAGTTGGAAAGACGAGTTTTATGTCTTTGGATCAAGTTTTAAAGTATAGGGTGGTATAAGGGCTAAAGCAGAAAAAGGAAAGTTCCAAAAAACATTTATTCAGAAGATTAAGTCCAATTATTCATATTTGCACAATATTTTATACAGTGGCATGCAAAAGTTTGGGCACTCCAGTCAAAATTTCTGTTACTGTGAATAGCTAAGCGAGTAAAAGATGACCTGATTTCCAAAAGGCATAAAGTTAAAGATGACATATTTCTTTAATATTTTAAGCAAGGTTACTTTTTTATTTCCATCTTCTACAGGTTCAAAATAACAAAAAAGGAAAAGGGCCCAAAGCAAATGTTTGGGCACCCTGCATGGTCAGTACTTAGTAGCACCCCCTTTGGCAAGTATCACAGCTTGTAAACACTTTCTGTAGCTAGCTCAGAGCCTTTCAATTTGTTTGGGGGATTTTTGCCCATTCTTCCTTGCAAAAGGCTTCTATTTCTGTGAGATTCTTGGGCCATCTTGCATGCACTGCTCTCCAAAAGTCGTAAGTTAAAGATGAAACATTCTTTTTCAATATTTTAAGCAAGATTAGAGCATTATTTTTGTTTTATACAATTTTAGAGTGAAAAAAAGGAAAGGAGCACCATGCAAAAGTTTGGGCACCCCAAGAGATTTGACCTCTCTGATAACTCTTACCAAGGTCTCAGACCTTAATTAGCTTGTTAGGGCTATGGCTTGTTTACAATCATCGTTAGGAAAGGCTAGATGATGCAAATTTCAAAGCTTTATAAATACCCTGGCTCCTCAAACCTTGTCCCAACAATCAGCAGCCATGGGCTCCTCTAAGTGGCTGCCTAGCATTCTGAAAATTAAAATAAATGATCCCCTTAAAGCAGAAGAAGGCTATAAGAAAATAGCAAAGTGTTTTCAGGTATCCGTTTCCTCAGTTTGTAATGTAATTAAGAAATGGCAGTTATCAGGGACGGTGGAGGTCAAGTTGAGGTCTGGAAGACCATGAAAACTTTCCGAGAGAATTGCTGATAGCATTACTAGAAAGGCAAATCAAAACCCCTGTTTGACTGCAAAAGACTTTCAGGAAGATTTAGCAGACTCTGGAGTGGTGGTGTACTGTTCTCCTGTGTAGCAACACCTGCACAAATATGACCTTCATGGACCAGTCATCTGAAGAAAACCTTTCCTGCGTCCTCACCACAAAATTCAGCATCAGAAGTTTGCAAAGGAATACCTAAACAAACCTGATGCACTTTGGAAACAAGTCCTGTGGGCTGATGAAGTTAAAATGGAACTTTTTGGCTGCAATCAGCAAAGGTATGTTTGGAGAAAAAAGGGTGCAGAATTTCATGAAAAGAACACCTCTCCAACTGTTAAGCACGGGGGTGTATCGATCATGTTTTGGGCTTGTGTTGCAGTCAGTGGCACTGGGAACATTTACTGGTAGAGGGAAGAATGAATTCAATTAAATACCAGCAAATTCTGGAAGCAAACATCACACCGTCTGTAAAAAAAAAGCTGAAGATGAAAAGAGGATGGCTTCTACAACAAGATAATGATCCTAAACACACCTCAAAATCCACAATGAACTACCTCAAGAGGCACAAGCTGAAGGTTTTGCCATGGCCCTCACAGTCCCCTGACCTAAACATCATCAAAAATCTGTGGATAGACCTCAAAAGAGCAGTGCATGCAAGACGGCCCAAGAATCTCACAGAACTAGAAGCCTTTTGCAAAGAAGAAAGGGCGAAAATCCCCCAAACAAGAATTGAAAGGCTCTTAGCTGGCTACAGAAAGCGTTTACAAGGTGTGATACTTGCCAAAGGGGGTGTTACTGACCATGCAGCGTGCCCAAACTTTTGCTTCAGGCCCTTTTCCTTTTTTGTTACTTTGAAACTGTAAAAGATGGAAATAAAGTAATCTTGCTTAAAATATTAAAGTAATGTGTCATCTTTAACTTTATGCCTTTTGGAAATCAGTTCATCTTTTACTCGCTTAGCTAGTCACAGTAACAGAAATTTTGACCAGGGGTGCCCAAACTTTTGCATGCCACTATATTATTTTTGGTTTCAGCATAACAAAAATCAAGACAGAAGTTGCTAGTTCAAAAAACAATCCAATAGGAGAGATGCTACAACTGTAGAGTGAAATTATTTTATAGACATCTATGGGATCACTGTGCAGAACACAGAAAGAGGCTATTTGGTCCATTAAGCCAATGCAGGCTGAAGTTTTTCAATGAATCCCACTCCTTATTTTTCCTGAGAATTTTTTTTCCTTTCTGAGTAAATCTCCAATTCTCTTTCAAATGTTAATGTAAACTTGCTGCCATCTCTCTTTCAAACAGTAAATTCCAGATTATAAAAACACATTTATTGTTATTGGCATTTGTATATTATTTTCACATGCACCAGTATATAGTAAAAAGTTTGTCTTGCATACTGTTCATACTGATCAAATCACTCAGTGGTGCATTGAGCTAAAATAAGGTTAAACAATAACAATGCAGAATGAATCAGAATCAGAATCAGGTTTATTATCACTGCATGGTGATATGAAATTTGTTCACTTAGCAGCAGCAGTTGAATGAACTACATAATCTAGCAGAGAAAAAAATTTAGATAAAATAATAATAATAATAAACAAGTAAATCAATTACATATATTGATTATATTTTAAACAATGTGCAAAAACAGAAATACTGTATATTAAAAAATTGAGGTAGTGTCCAAAGCTTCAATGTCCATTTAGGAATCAGATGGCAGAGGGGAAGAAGCTGTTCCTCAATCATTGAGTGTGTGCCTTCAGGCTTCAGTACCTCCTACCTGATGGTAACAGTGAAAAAAGGGCATGGCCGGGTGCTGGAGGTCCTTAATAATGGACACTGCCTTTTTGAGACACCGCTCCCTGAAGATGTCCTGGGCACTTTGTAGGCCAGTGCCCAAGATGGAGCTGACTAGATTTGCAACCTTTTGCAGCTTCTTTCAGTCCTGTGCAGTAGCCCCTCCATACCAGACAGTAATGCGGCCTGTCAGAATGCTCTCCACAGTACATCTATAGAAGTTTTTGAGTGTATTTGTTGACAATGAAGGCAGGACGTTGTCTTGGGCAGAATAATAGTTCAGCATGGGCTAGGTGGGCTAAAGGGCTGTTTCTGTGCTGTAATATCCTATGTCTCTATGACACTATGACTTTAATAAAGTGACAAAGCTACCGAGAAAATGCAGTGTAGGTGAACAATAAAGTGCAGTGCGGTAGATAACAGTCTTTGTAACGCTATTTGAGTGGTAGCAACCTGGGCTCAATTGTCACTGCAGTCTGTAAGGAACTTGTATGTTAGATCTCCCCAACTCTAAATATAATTGAACACGGTGAAAGATAAATGGGAAAAAAAACTAAAAAAAAACCCAAACTAGAAATAAAAACACACTAAATTGAGCTAAGCAAAACTAAATTAAACTAAAACAAAGTCGGGCTAACATATTACATTGGATACAATCATTAATGTTGTTAACTCCACTCCTCTATCCGTATATTTTTACTTAAAAAAAAGGATTCAAAAAAAGGTCAGACTACATCATATGAAAATGTTGAATAAATGGTCTCCAAGCTTCTTCAAATTTAACCGGAGGATCAGAGGTGCCACTTCTGATTTCCTCTAAATTTAAGCAAGATATAGTTTGAGAAAACCATTGAAAAGTAGTAGTAGAAAAGTGGTTAAGACATTCGTCTAGGGATCTGAAGGTCGCTAGTTCGAGCCTTGGCTGAGGCAGCGTGTCATGTCCTTGAGCAAGGCACTTAACTACACATTGCTCTGCGACGACACCGGTGCCAAGCTATATAGGTCCTAATACTCTTCCCTTGGACATCGGTGGCGTGGAGAGGGGAGATTTGCAGCATGGACAACTGCCGGTCTTCCATACAACCTTGTCCAGGCCTGTGCCCTGGAAACCTTCCAAGGCGCAAATCCATGGTCTCGCGAGACTAAGGGATGCCTATAAATATATAGTATAAATAAGGGTGTAATTGGACAGCATGGGCTCATTGGGCTGGAAGAACCTGTTTCTGTGCTGTATCTCTAAATAAAAAATAAACAAGTTAATTAAACATCATGACAAGATAGATTGTGAGCCAAGTATCCATCTTATTGTACAGGAGGTCTGCTCAAGTGTCTGATAACCGTGGGGCAGAATCTATCCTTGAGCCCGGTGGTATTTGCTTTCAGGCTGTTGTATCTTCTGCCCAATGGGAGAGGGGAGAAGACAGCCTGTCCATGGATAGTGGGGTCTTTGATTATGCTGATTGCTTTGCTGAGGCAGCTGGAAGTGTAGACCAAGTCCATGGAAGGGAGGCTAACTCCTGGGATGTGTCATCAACTCCCTGCAGTTTCTTACAGTCAGGTGCAGAGCAGTTGCCCTACAATGTCATTATGCATCCAGACAGAGTGCTTTCTATGATATTAAAACTAAACACCTCAGCCCCCTGCTGGTTCTATGCTAATTATATCTGTTCCTGTTACTCACCCTCCTGTTGACAGAAACAGCTTCTTTTTTACAGTCTGTTGAAATAGTGATAATTTTGGACATCTCTATTAAGCCCCCCTGCAACCTTGCTCTAAGGCACGTGTCCCCAATCTTTTTTATGCCATGGATCAATACCATTATGCAACAAGTCCATGATCCCCAGGTTGGGAACCCTTGCTCTCAGGAAATCAACCCAATTTCTCTTATACTGCCACATTCGTGATGCCCCACTCTACCCTATAGGATGATTGGGGTTTGAAGGCAAATCATCCTGAAATATGCAGGAATAGATTAAAGGGCAGAACTTTGGTCCTGAGCCATTGTACAAAAGAATCTTGAAAGGCCTCTAAATTGGGTCCACAAAACTAACCTGGATCACCTTACCTGCTAATATTTCACCTGTTTCTTTTGGTTTGCTATCCTCCAAAGAAGAAGGTTTTCAGCAGGGCACCTTTCATGAGGTCCACCCTTCATATCTTTAAAAAGCCTCTATGAAATGTTTCACCATTAACAGTCAATTCCCTTTGAAGCATATGGAAAATCACTTGTTCACTTGTTCAGATCCCTGTGGACCTCCATGACACTCACGGATATCACTGTAGATCACTGTGGATCATGATAGACCACTGCTGGCTGCCATGGACTCTGTGGACCACCATAGACTACTAATGGCTCTCATGGACTCTGTGGACCATCGTAGGTCACTAATGGCTCTCATGGACATTGTAGTCCATTGCAGGTCACTGTGGGCTACCATAGACCACAGATGGTTCCCACAGACACTGTGAACCAGTTGATCATTGTTGCAATACTTGAAGGGGACTGACTACCTTTGGAATGTCATGATCAAATGATGGTGTAATCTGGATGGACCAAATGGCCTAACTCTTGTCTTATGTCTTATGGCTTTATGACCTTTGGAGAAGTAGATTATTTTACAACTTAAGCTTTTTTATCTTTGGACTTACTGTGCAAATAAATATCAGAATATGACTGGCAAAATATTTGTGAATGACTCCTTCCTGCAATGTACTTTAACAGAAGTGTTCAAACTCCACAACTCGGGTTGAGGTTAACAGCCAAAAATGTGAAGAGTTTCCACTCCTCCTTTCTTTTATCAACAGAAAGAGCCTCACAGAACTTAAGTTAGCTGAAATTGATGAGTAATGCATGAAATTCATTGGCATTAACATATCAGAGGATCTGTCCTGAGATCAGCCCACACAAGTAAGTGCTATCATAAAGAAGGCTCAAAAATACCTCTACTTTCTTGGAAACTTGCGTATACTCGGCATGTCACTAAAAACTATGACAAACTTCAGGTTATACCTTGGAGAGTATCCTGACTGGTTGCATCATGGCCTGATTATAGAAACACCAAAGCTCAGGAATGGAAAAAGCTACAGAAAGTGGGGATACAGCCCAGTCCAATACAGGCTAACCCTCTCCACCAAAGATAATATCTGCACAGAGCACTGCCACAAGAAAGCAGCATTGATCAGCAAAGATGCCCCCACCCATGCGCCAACCAGGCCATGCCCTCTTCTCAGTACTACCATCAACCAAGAGGTCCCACGCCACCAGACTGAGGAACAGTTATTACCCAATGACCATCAGGCACCTGAACCAGTGCAAATAGCTTCCATCACCGCTACACTATGACCTACAGACGCACTATCAAAGACTCTTCACAGCTGATGTTTTCAGCATTTTTTTTTCATTTGCACAGTTTGTCTTTTGCACATTGGTTGTCTGGCAGTCTTTGTCCATCAATGTACAACTTATAGTAAAATCCTATTGTACTTCTTTTTCCTGTAAATACCAACAAAAGATGTATGTACTTAATAATACATTTACTTTGAACTTTGATGTTAACACAGTGTTTGTATGTTTGACACCGGATGTCCAAAACAGACCCTCTATTCCAAGATCCTTCAAGGGAGGAGATTATCAAGCAGACAGAGGAATATTTTCAAGGATGCCTTGAAACTTAAAAGTTCCTTTTATTTACTGTATATAATTGCTATTAAAAATTGGAATCCTGTGACTGAAAATATTATGTATTTTTGATGTTCTACTTTCTCTTCATAGGCTGAAAGGCCTGTTCCTGGGCTGTACTATTTTATGTCCTATGCTCTACCATGAATCCATGCATTAGATTTAATGCAACACACCATCTCACAGCCTGCCCCAGCAACCCTAGAACTATATACAGTATTTAATTTACTCTATTAAGGACAAGAATATCATTGATAAAGCTGCCTTTTTACCGTCTAACGGTTATCATCTGATTACTGGGTTGTTTGCCAGGCAATTAAGACCTGCCCATATTACTGTGGATCTGGATTCATCATAGGCCAAACAAAGTAAAAAATAAATAGATGAGCTTCTTTCAAGGATTGGAAGGGTGTAAGATGGGATGCTCTGTCAACCTATTGCTTCTTGCTGGTGATCATGACTAGTTTTCAACTCCAGAAATTCATATGAGCTCAAATACCAACTACTGTGGTAGGATTTGAACTCAGGTCTATGGGCCTTTAGCTGTAGGTCCTCTGGATCAAACAAGCACTGTGCTACATTGTCCAATACAGTGCTGTTTCAAGTCCGACATGCACGTGGGCATCATGGCAGCATAGCGGTTAGCATGACGTGATTACAGCTCAGAGCATTCTGGAGTTCACAGTTCAATTCCGATGCCACTCTGAAATTCCGCCCCTTGGAATGCATGGGTTTTCCTCAGGTCCTCCTGTCACAGTCCAAAGGTGCTCTAGGTATGTTAATTGGTCATCGTATCTTTTCATGTGATTAGGCTAGGGTTAATCGGGGTTAGACGTGGCTCGAAGGGCCGGTAGGGCCTACTCCGCACTGTATCACTAAATAAATAAATAAATATGAGTGTGCAGGGTAGAGTTAAAGGACAAATGCAAGCAGCCAATTCATACTGTGTCACATTAGCTGGGAGAAAAGCAGAGGTGACCCTTGGATTGTGCTGAGTTAGCGGCTGAGTGCTGCTGCAAGAGTGGACTGCTCTCATTGGCCTCATTGTTCCTGGCTGCTGTTCAGTGACACTTTCACTGAAAGATACATGTGGGAATGTCAAGTGAGGATGAGTTCAGGCTGAGCTGTGGTGGCCCACAGGCAAATTGCACGACAGCACTCCATGTGATGAACACATATTTGGTTCAGAGACTGGAAGACTGCCAGAAAAAGCGGACTTACAAGGTATTTTCAGTTATTGGGATTTTGAAATACTTTTTATTTTATTGAAAATTATATACCATATTTCAATAAATCAGTTACTTGCACTCTATGTGTTGTGCCTTATTGTGTAGTGCTGCTTTTAACACAAGGCTTAATATCATTATTGCTACAAAGATGTTAGGGAATTGGCAGGGGATTTTATTTTTATTCAGTGTCATGTTTATGTGAACTTACTTCAACTCTCATCTTGTCTTAAGAGGAGCCTGGGAGCCCTGATATTGCATCAAGTGAATTCTACTGTCAAATATTGCTCAAGCAAAACTTTCCTTCAGAGACATTCCTTCCAGGCCTCATCTTCCTCCTCATATCATATGACAATAGGATATTTAAGATATTTAAAATGATAAGTCGATCTATGCATAAAAGCCCTGCACCAAACACATCAATAATGCTAACCTTTTCAAACACATCGCCTTTTGAAACTGCTCCCTGCCCCTGAGCTCAAGGAATAACTTGCCTGTTAAAGTGCCCAATGTATCACTGATTCATTCAGAGCTCAATAGATGAAAGCATCAATGAGGAATGCATAATTTTCAAAACCAAGTAATCAATTCTTTGCAACACGCACAAAATGCTGGAGGAATTCAATAGGTCAGGCAGCATCTATGCAAATGAATAAATAGTCAACGTTTCAGGCTGAGATCCTTCATCAGGACTGGCTCAATCAAATCTCTACTTTTTTTCATTTCAAGGTAGGCATTCACAAACTATGGAAATATCATTAAGCTAAAAAATCAATTTGCACATTTCCTTTTCCCAAATTCTTTTTGTGACCTTGGCATTTGTTAAGTCACTGCGCCGTGCAAGCTGATAAAGATTCATGTTTTTGAGTTATTGAAAGGAAAATGATTCATCACAGATACCATCGATATTTTGATGCTCAGAATTGCAGAGGCATCACTGATTTTTATCTTCCAGATAAGAGGTCATGCTTTTAGTTAATAGCTGTGCCTTTAATCAGAGGTTATTTGCTTTGTTTCATCCATGCTGGTCATGGTTAGGTTAGTTATGCTTTTATTTTTGTATTTCAAGGCATATCTTTCCCAAAAAGTTTACCTGTTTATGCCATAAAAGAAATTGGTAAATATGTCTATTACTATCACATGTACCAAGGAGCAGTGAAATTCTTTGTTTTTTATGCCATCCCTACAGATTATTTCATTACATTTCCACCAAGGGAAAACAATAATGGAATGCTCATTAAAATGTAACAAACAGAAAACAAGGTGCAAGGACAAAATGAGGTAGATTGTGAGATCAAGAGTCCATCTTATCAGAGATCGTTTAATGGTCTTATAATAGCAGGCCATAAGCTGTTCTTCAGCCTGGTGGTACAGGCTTTCCGGCTTTTTTATCTTGTGCCTGATGGGAGAAGGGATAAAATAGAATATTTGGGATGAGTGAGATCATTGATTATGTAGGCTGCCTTACCAGGGCAGCAAGAAGTGGAGACGGAGTTAGTGGAGGAGAGGCTGGTTTAAGTGATGTACTGAGCTGGGTTCACGAATTGCAGTTTCCTGTAGTCTGGGACTGAGCAGCTGCCATTGCAAAGCTCTGATTGGTAAAAATTGGTGGGGGCTCAAAGGGACGTGGCAAATTTCTTGAACCTCCTAAAGAAGTAGAGTCGCTACTGAACTTTCTTGGCCATGATATCACCATGTTTGGACCAGGACAGACTATACTGGTGATGTTCATTCCTAAGAACTGAAACTTTTAAGTCTTCTGACATCAGCACCATTGATGTAAACAGGAGTGTGTGCACCTTACTGAAGCCAATTACTGGCTCTTTGACAATACATTTTGTCAGATTCCATGTAGAGTTCTGACATATTATAAAACAACTTACCACAAACAATCTCACAGGGGCTCCATCAATTAAAATAAAACCAAAGCATTCTGATCATCTCAAAATACAGACCATCCATCTTGACACCCAAAACATTGAAAACTAATCACTACTTGTAATTAAATAGCTGAGAGCTACAATTATGATCCTATATATTAACTTTTAAAGTAAAGTAATTGAATTTCGTCAACAAATGACATTGAGTTACAGTGGTGAGAAAAACAATGGTTTATTGTTTTGCTTCCATTATACACACAAGCCAGAGGTGGATGTTATGTGGGTAATCATGTACCAAAAGTCTCAGTTCAATTCTCTTGTTTGGTCGGATGAGTGCAACTCTAATAATACATAAGATGCTCAATGCTATTCAATAAAAAGTGATCTACTTAATGCGAATTCCATTCACTAGCTGTAGAATTTACTCCCTCGAATATCATGACCGCAGTCGGTCGCAACTACAAGCTGCATTGCAGCTACTCACCAACTTTACTTTGGCAGCACTTGCCAAATCCATGACCTCTACTATAATGGAGAACAAGGGCAGCATTCTCCTGAGAACACAACACCTTGCAGAGATTCCAACAAGCCACATTCAATTCCTTCTAACACTACTGGTGCTACATCTGGGAACTCTCCATGCGATAGTCCTCACGAGTTGGACTGCAGCAGTTCAATCACTTCTCAAAGTCACCACATTAGATTTTCAGATCCTGTGAGGAAATGTAGAAACTTCTAAGACTTTCTATCTGATATCTCCAAACCCTGAATGTTCTATGTATAACTCAGTGTACTAGAGGGGCTCAATGAGTCAAGCAGCATCTGTGGGGGGAAATGGATATTCAACATTTTGGGTTAAGAAAAACTAACTGCCTATTTCTGCAGTTTATGTGTTTAGTGTTTTGATTAGATTTGCATCATTTGCGGTCTTTTTAGCATCTCAAAGTACCATCTGATTTAAGAAATACAGCATTGTGCAAACGTCTTAGGCATCTAACTATATACAGTATACGAACAGGAACAATCATGATGTATGTGAGTGATGACAGACCTGATTCTGATATGGGTCTCTACTGTGACTGAGAGTGGAAAGGGGGCAGAGAAAGAAGAATTATGGTTGGGAAAAGGGGAAGGGAGATGTGAGGGAGCAGGAAGCACTAGAGGGACATTCTGTAATAACCAATAAACCAATTGTTTGGAATCAACTGACCTTGCCTGGTGTCTCAAGGCTGTGTGTGTCTGTACCCGCAACAACTTCTGCCACTGGCAGTCCTTCTCTGCCACCTGTCTGACACCCCACCCTCACCATTCCCAACATCCTTTGCTCCTGCCAAATTTAGCGTTGAGTAAAAGCCTTAGGCACTCTACCTACATAGACTTTGCATAGTACAGTACATGGACTAGTTATGATGATAAGTAATGCAATCATTTGAATTGAGTATGATGTTTTCCTAAGGGATTGTTTCCAGGATGTTACAATGAATTGCCCTGATGGAGAATGACTGTGCATGACTTTGTTTAATATAGGGAGGGCGGCTGATTCATCGGCAGCCACCACACGGCCTGTGACAGATCAGGGTCAGAGTGCAATGGCGTAAGGTGCAAGATGACTGAGGTCCCTTTACTTTTGCAGTCACCTTCTGTAGTTTTATGCAAATAAAATGACGTGAGGTGCTTTAAGTTTAAGAAAACTGTAACAACACATTTATTGAATTCCAAAATCCTGAATAAAAGATGTGCTAAAACCCTTTACATATTCACATCATTACCTCAGATCAGCCCATTAAAGTGAAACACCAACTCAATGTCAGTGCTTGTGAATTATGTACCAGTTACGGTTACCGTACACTTCTGTCTTCACTGCACTGTGAGATGTCATTATCTCCCGCCAACTCCGCCGTTGAGGACTTGATTGGATCGCTCTTTATCTGGAACCTGCCCCTTGACCTATGGGTGACCCTACCAGCAGTTGACTAAACTCCAGATGGCATCATTCCCAGGATCTCAGGAACTCACAATTGTCTCCACCACGACAAGGTAGTGATCGTAGGAGAAGAATTATGATGATTACAGACATTCATGCCATTGATACAGTAGAAGAATCTAATATTGCTGAAGGATACCCTATAACCTCTTTATAGCCAGGGCAAAGCCACTAACATACCATTTTCCATCAAGAATTCCATATGGCTTCTTAATTGTGTTTCACCTGTTACTATTTTAACCCTTTGTAAACTTTGTGTTAGTTGTTCCATGAATCATTAGCTCTTCATCACTCTCGACCAGTTCCTCTCACCTGTGACGTTTACTCTATAATTTTGGGTTATTTTATGTGATTTACAATACTGTGTATGGACTCTCTGGATTCAAGTGCATCTGCTGATTAAAGTCAGCGTTATGCATATTTTGAAATCATTTATTAATGCCCTGTGTGCATCTGTGATAGTTCTTGGCAGAAGCCAGAGATCTGAATTTGGCTGTCCCCCAACTCCAGGCACAAAATTAGCGTAATTACTAACTGTGACCACTGCAAACCACTATCTGCTGATCTTTCTAATCCTGATTCTCAGCTATGGTGACAAAGAGGGAAAATATCTAGTAATTGCAAATTT
Organism: Mobula birostris; assembly: GCF_030028105.1. Taxonomy (NCBI): domain Eukaryota; kingdom Metazoa; phylum Chordata; class Chondrichthyes; order Myliobatiformes; family Myliobatidae; genus Mobula; species Mobula birostris. The sequence continues at coordinate 29,312,731 of NC_092375.1, read as the reverse complement.
CTAGCTCACTGCTTCTCAATTATAATCAACGAACGCCAATAATTACAAAATAAACTTCCTCTTGCAGATGTTTTTTTGTCCAATTGCGACTACAGTACCATCTTAAAGATACTCACTTTCTTGGCTGGGCTACTGATTAAAGAGCAGACATCTGGTGTTGCAAAGTGCAAGGTTAAAGTGAATAAACAAAGCAACTAATAATGGGATAATTTAGATGTTGTTTTGATATAAGCCATCCTACATTTTGCTTGGCTTTCCTTGATGGTATCACTAGAGAATGCAATGTCATTAATTAATGAGGTAAACAAGGAGCCATGAACTGGGAATGAGATGTAAACTGTTTAGTATTTAATTGAGATTATAGTGATTACATATGATAATTAATTGTCTTTGCCATGATCTATTCATCACTTATCCATGTGTGCTTGCCTGGTTAAAAGCTGGGCCAAGTATTTGACTTTCAATCTGATGTATGTTTATTTCTCTTTTCTTAGCTTCTCCTTCAAGCTTGTCTCATTGCAACTGGGTCTGATTCCTTACCAGGCAAATCAAATTGATTGCTTAAAATGTCTTTATAGGTAAGGAGCTAGGATAACTTTTTTTTGAGACATAGATATTCTATTTTGATTTAAGTGATCAGCTACAATATTTAGTATTCAGCCAACCTGATCATTCAGCCATGCATCACATTCCTTTGCCAATCCAGATGTAATATCCTTGATTTGTGCTGGTATAAGGTAGTAAAAAGTTAATGAGCCATATCTCCCGCTAGCTTGCAAGTAAAATCAGTTTCATCTCTATCAATATGTGTCAGAGTTAAATCTATAAATTATTTTGTTATTCATTTAAATGTTCTTCATTTTTGGCAGTGTATCAATGGTATTATTTGTATTTCTTTTATATAAATTTATTGATACAACCTTGGATCATGTCATAAACTGCTTGATAGCAAACTATGCGGACAGCACCACTTAGGTTCCCAATATTTTTTATGCCATGGACCAGCACTTGTAAGCAAGGTTGGGAACCCCAGACTTAGAGAAATGTTACTCCTAAATCCCTGAACAACTTCATACCTCATCTAATTGTATTCTGACAACTCCCTGGTAAATGAAATAAAATGGGGATTTCTGCATGCGACTGAAACTGACACAAGAAAATGTAAAACTGAAGGTCTTAGAGGAGAAATTCATCTGAAATCACTGGTGTTAAGTATGTGCATTATCAGCGTGCATTGGTTTGCATGTAAATTTGTGGGTGACATTGCAATAAGTACGATATCAGCAATAAATGCATGAAAATCTATTATTTCCAGAGTAGAACATGACTTCAATAACCTCAATAGGTAAATCACTCCACCTAAAAATATCTGGGTCATTCTGAACTTAGAACATAGAGCATGGAAACCTGCAGAACATTACAGGCCCTTCAGCCGACAACGTTGTGCTGATCATGTAACCTACTCTAGAAGCTACCTAGAATTACCCTACCACATAGCCATCTATTTCTTTAAGCTTCATGTACCTATCTAAGAGTCTCTTAAAAGACCCTGTTGTATCCACCTACATCACTGTCACAGGCAATGCATTCCACACACTCACCACTCTCCATGAGAAAAACTTACCCCCGACATCCCCTCTGTACCTACTTCCAAGCATCTTAAAACTTTGCCCTTTCGTGTTAGCCATTTCAGCCCTGGGCAAAAGCCTCTGGCCATCCACTTAATCAATGCCTCTCATCATCTTTTACACCTCCGTCAGGTCAGCTCTCATCCTCCGTCACTCCAAGGAGAAAAGGCCAAGTTCACTCAACCTATACTCGTAAGGCACGCTCTCCAATCCAGGTAGCATCCTTATAAATGAATCACAAATGAGAAAATCTGCAGCGGCTGAGCAACACACACAAAATACTGCCTTGCCTGCTGCAGCATTTTGTGTGTGTTATTCGGCTGCTGCAGATTTTCTCTTGTTTGTGAACATCTCTGTAAATCTCCTCTGCACTATCTCTATAGCATTCACATCCTTCCTGTAGTGAGGTGACCAGAACTGAACACAGTACTCCAAGTGGGCTCTGACCAAGGTTTTATATCGCTGTAACATTACTTCACAGCACAAAAACAATTCCACAGTTGATGAATGCCAACACACCATGCACTTTCTTAACAACACTGAGCAGCAGCTCTGGGTGTCCTATGGACACAGATCCCAAGATCTCTCTGATCTTCCATACTGCCAAGAGTCTTACCATTAATACCATATTCTGTCTTCAAATTTGACCTACCAAAATGAACCACTTCACACTTATCTGGGTTGAACTCCATCTGCTACTTCTCAGCCCAACTCTGCATCATATCGATATCCCACTGTAACCCTTGACAACCCTCCAGACTATGCAAGCACTCCCAACCTTTGTGTCATCAGTAAACTTACTAACCCACCCTTTTACTTCTTCATCCAGGTCATTTATAAAAATCACAAAGAGGAGGGATCTCAGAACAGATCCCTGCAGAACACCACTGGTCACCGACCTCCATGCAGGATATGAATCATCTGCATCCACACTTTGCCTTCTGTGGGTAAGCCAATTCTGGATCCACAAAGCAAGGTCTCCTTGGATCTCATGCCTCATTACTTTATGAAGGGGAACCTTATCAAATGCCCTACTGAAATCCATGTACGCTGCTCTACCTTCAACAATGTGTTTTGTTACTTCCTCCAAGAATTCAATCAGGCTCGTAAAGCATGACCTGCCCTTGACAAAGCCATGCTGACTATCCTTAACCAGATTATGTCTCTCCAAATACTCATAAATCTTGCCTCTCAGGATATTTTTCAACAACTTGGCACTACTGAAGTAAGATTCACTGGACTACAATTTCCCAGGTTATCTTTACTCCCTTTCTTGAACAAGGGAACAACATTTGCAACTCTCCAATCCTCCAGTACTTCTTCTGTCCCTAATGATGATCATTGCCAGAGGCTCAGCAATCTCCTCCCTTGCTTCCCACAGTAGCCTAGGGTATATCTTGTATGATCCCGGTGACTTATCTAACTCAATGCTTTTCAAAACATCCAGCACATCCTCTTTCTTAATGTCTATATGCTCAAGTGTTTCAGTCCACTGTAAGCCATCCCCACAATTGCCAAGGTCCTTTTCCCTGGTGACTACTGAAGCAATGTATTCATTAAGTACCTCTGCTATGTCCTCCATATCCATTCACACATTTCCACTAACACAGTTGATTGTTCCTGTGACACACATCAAAGTTGCGGTGAACGCAGCAGGCCAAGCAGCAACTGTAGGAAGAGGTGCAGTCGACGTTTCAGGCCGAGACCCTTCGTCAGTCCTGACGAAGGGTCTCGGCCTGAAACGTCGACTGCACCTCTTCCTACAGATGCTGCTTGGCCTGCTGCGTTCACCAGCAACTTTGATGTGTGTTGCTTGAATATCCAGCATCTGCAGAATTCCTGTTGATTGTTCCTGTGCTCACATGGCTTATCCTCTTGCTCTTCACATACTTGTAGAATGCCTGGTGTTTTCCTTAATCCTGCTCACCAAGGCCTTCTCATGGCCCCTCCCAGCTCCCCTAATTTCATTCTTAAACTCCTTCCTGGCAACCTTGTAATTTTCTAGAATTCCATCAGTACCTAGTTTCTTGAACCTTTTCTAAGCTTTTCTTTTCTTCGTAACTAAATTTTCCACATCTTTTGTACACCATGGCTCTTTTACCCTACCATCCTTTCCCTGCCTCAATGGAACATACCTATGCAGAACACCATGCGAATGTTCCCTGAACATTTGCTACATTTCTGCTGTGCATTTCCCTGAGAAAATCTGCTCCCTATTTATGTTCCCAAGTCCCTGCCTAATAGCATCATATTTCCCCCTACCCCAATTAAATGTTTGCCCAAATTGTCTGCTCCTATCCCTTTCCAGCATTATGGTAAAGGAGATAGAGTCGAGATCACTACCTTCAAAATGCTCTTCCACCGAGATATCTGACACCTGACCAGGTTAACTTCCCAATACCAGATCAAGTACAGCCTCTCATCTAGTTAGCTTATCTACATATTGTGTCAAGAAACCCTTCTGAACACTCCTAACAAACCCCACCCCATCTAAACCCCTTGTTTTCAGGAGATGCCAGTCAATATTAGGAAAGTTAAAATCTCCCATCACAACACCTCTATTATTATTGCACTATTCCAGAATCTGCCTCCCTATTTGCTCCTAGAGGTTGCTGTTACTATTGGGGAGTGGTCTATAAGAAACACCCAGTAGAGTTATTGACCCCTTCTTGTTTCTAAATTCCAGCCACACTGACTTAGTAGATAATCCCTCCATGACTTTTTCCTTTTCTGCAGCCCTGACACTATCCCTGATAAGCAATGCCATGCCCCCACCTCTTTTGCCTCCCTCCCTGTCCTTTTTGAAACATCTAAAGACCGACACCCTCAGCAGCCATTCCTGCCTCTGAGATATCCAAGTCTCTGTAATGGCCGCAATGTCATGGTTGTACATATTGATCCATGCTCTAAGTTCATCTGCATTATTTTTAATACTCCTTGCAATAAAATAGCCATCAAGCTGAGTGTATCTTTGCTCTATCAACTGCTTATCCTTCCTCACAAACTCCCTAAAAGCTGTCTCTACTTGTGCACCAACCACCCCATCCTCTGCCTCTTCACTTCGGTTACCACCCCCCTGCAAATCTAGTTTAAACCCTCCCCAACAGAATTAGCAAACCACCCCACCAGGATATTGGTCCCCCTGGGATTCAAATACAATTCTTTCTTTTTGTACAGATCACACCTTCCTCAGAAGACATCTTAATGATACAGAAATCAGAATCCCTGCTCCCTGTTCCAATCCTTCTGCCATGCATTTACCCAGCACCTCATCCTATTCCTACACTAACTGTCAAGTGGCACAGGTAGAAATCCCGAGATTACTACCCTTGAGGTCCTGCTTCTCAGCTTCCTTCCTAATTCCTTGAATTCTGCTTTCAGGCCCTCCTCCCTTTTCTACCAATGTCGTTGGTACCAATATGTACCATGGCCTCTGGCTGCTCACCCTCCCAACTTCGATATATTATGGACGCATTCAGAAACATTACAAACCTGGGCACCTGGGAGGTAAACTACCATCCATGTTCCTTTATCATGCCAACAGAATCACCTACCTGTCCCCCTTATTATAGAGGCCCCTATTACTGCTGCCATCCTCTTCCATTCCCTACTTCTGAACTATAGGGTCATACTCAGAGCCAGAAGCATGGCCACTGTTGCTTCCCCCAGGTGGGCCGTCTCCCCCAACAGAACTCAAAATGGAGTAACTTATTGTTAAGGGGGATGGCCACAGGGGTGCTCTCTCTTCCATCTCCCGACAGTCACCTTCTTATCTATCTCCTATGGTCCTAATGTGACTACCTGCCTGTAGTTCCTATTGATCACCTTCTCACTTTCCCTAACAAGCTGAAGGTCCTCAAGCCGCAGCTCCAGTTCCCTAACTCAGTCTCTAAGGAGCTGCAGCTTGAAGCACCTGGTGCAGATGTGGCCATCAGGGAGGCTGGAAGTCTCCTGGACATCCCACATCTGTCACCCAGAGCAGAAAACTGGCAGTGCAGTTATTCCACTATTCTTAAGTGAGAGGAAAAAGAGATATGAATATAACTTCCTTACCTCGCCTAAGCCCATCCTTGCTGAAGCCCTGATGATCCAATGCCTTATTACTCTGACTCACGCTACTCTGATAACCACTCCACTAGACGGTGTCTCCCATTTATCCCGAAACCTTCTCAGTGGCTTTGCGCGATGACGAGCCACTGCATCTCCGTACTTCTCCCAATCGAATGTCCCGCTGAAAGAAACTCCTCGCTTTTTAAACCTTTTCCACAGCCCTGCACAATGACGAGCTACTGCATCTGCACACTTCTCCCTATCAAATCTGGTTTCTTTGTACACTAATCCCCCAAGCAACATGCCAGGAACTCCAAAATAGGACACTCTCAGAACAACCATGTTTCCATCACATTGTCACCAGTACTGCTTCCAGCTGAGTGCTTGGACAACCTGTGCAGGTAGATTCAGTTGCTCCTATGCTCTGCCTTGGGCACTTTCCTCTCGCCACCATGATACTGACTCTTTCTAATGCACTAATCTTACCTCCCTGGCACCATGGTCATCTTCCATTTTACCAATAAACTCCATTATGAATTTCTCTTTACACCTCAAGATAGGACTGCCATTCTAGCTCCAACTCTTTCATTACCACACACTCCAAGACTCCTCTGATGTCTGCCAGATGACTTCTTGTTGCCACTTGGTCCCTCAAACTCTGGTGCTACTTCCTCGTCCAACCATTGACTTCTATCCAAGGCCGCTTCTCTGCTCCCAAATAATGGCCTTCTTTTCCTTAGATGATGTCCCCAGTCCTGGATGTACCTGATATGTGCAGTCTTTACAAAGGTACAGTGCAAGGGAAATGCATGCAGATCAGTCAATATGCCTAAAGACTTCAATGCAATTAAACTTTGCAACATGAGGCTCATGACCACGATGGTCACTGAAGATTCATGCAAGGACTTTTTAGCTAATCTGCACCCACAGTGCTAAGGGATTTCTTGGCCATTTTAATCAACTTCACACATTCACCTGAGGAATATATATGCAAAGTAACTCACGCAGAGTGATCAGAGGTATTTCTCCCAATATAAGTTTTAACCTATGTAAGCTACGTTTCCTGTGTACTTAATGCAAATCAACAAAAAGCAACCGTAACTATTGGACTAAGAGTTTCTAATGTGATATGCTAACTCTATTTTTCCTTCCGCAGATGCTGTATGCCCTGCTGGATGTTTTCAATGTTCTCTGTCTCTCTTGCACTTAAATCTTCATCATCAGCCCACTCAGAACGTCATTCCAGTGTAATGGATTATGACAAGAAAAGTGTGACATGTTTAAATTAACGAACAAAGCATGTTGTTTTTTATTCTGGAGTAAATGACGCAATCATCCACACTGACACTTTAAATTCATTTCAAAATGTCATATTTTGTTTTTGCTGAAACTCATGTTGCAGGACATATTATCCAACTTACTGTGTAGTTGCTGCTGAAATGAATTTCCCATCTTTAAGTACAATGAACAACATACCAGACTTTATAACATACAACTTGTATTAATATTTCAATCAATTTGACTACTTTTTAAAATAAGTAATCCTGATGAGAATAAATTATGCACAAAACAGATGGTTAAATCCTTTGACAGCCTTTCTGTTTGAAAAAAGAATTCACGCCCCCTCGTGTCTTTTCAAAAGCGGTTATGCACTGAAGGTGGATTTGTCTTTTCAAAGAATCTTTGTTCTTGCTTCTAGAACAGGATGCGTATAATATCAAAAGGCAAAACACTGAAATGTCATAGTGGACAAGAATGTTTTTCAAATGCATGTTTATGGCCACAGTTGGATTATATTAGGATATGTTAGGGTTAACCATATCTTCGTTTCTTGTATGGAATGAAAAGCCTCACACTGCAGCTGAAAGGAATACTCTCCTGAGATACTAGATGAAGAAACAAGATGACTCCTGCAACAAATCTTAAAGTTGATGTGGTGTCTTTCATCACTTTGCAAGTGCAAAGATTTGAGGAAGGGCTGTAGAGTTTCAAAGATTACTTATATATTAAGTTAAAACAGTTACCTTATTCACCAGGATATTTAAAAAGATTAGGTTTATTTCTCAAATGTATATCAAAATCTACAGTGAAGAGCGTCATTTGACCAAAGCAGCAAAAATACATTTTGAGAGCAGCCAGAGGTGTTGCCATGTTTAAGTACCAATATAGTGTGCCCACAAATTACTCATGGGAGGAAACTGGAGCACCTGGTGGAAACCCATGCAGCCATGGAGAGAATGTAGAAACTACTTAAAGACAGCAGTGGCCAGGGGCGTATCTACGGAAAATAGCGCCTATGGCAAGCACTGAAATTGCGCCGCTGTCCAAGCAACTGACACCCATCTTTTAGATAACTTTACCATATTATCAGCTCAAAAATACAAGTCAAGCTCGTTAAACTTTTAATTACCAAATTATGGCACTACATGAAAATTATAACTGCACCTTCCTTGCTTTCACTGATGCAAATTGGTCTATGACGTGATCAAAGTCAGTTCTTTTAGTTTCTTCTCTTTCTACACTCAGCAGAGCAGGATCACAGAGTCTGCCTTGACCCATGGAGGCTCTCAGGTATGAAAGTATTAGTTTTAACTTACTGAATGATCTCTCACAGCTGGCGATGGTTAGCATTATCTGAATAGCAATGCGAAGATTGGGGAAGACAGTCTCATCTCCAGACTGAACAATAAATTCAAGAAGCTCCTCAAGTCTTGATATTTTCATGTTGACCCGCCTTGATAGCGACATTAAGCAATCCAAAATTTCTTCATATAGCTGCTGTCTATCAACATCAGAGCTGTACAATTCGCCCAAATTTTCACACTTCTTCTTTAGGTCATTACTGTTGGCATCGTAACACAGTTCCTCGACATCAAGAAGGAACCTAAACTTGGCGTCAGTGTCGTGCAAATGAGTGAACCTTTCTTCCATTTTTCTGTGAAGACGGTCAAGTGTTCCCTTCATGTCTCTTACCATTTCCTCCTTAGCTGTTAACCCAGCGTCTCTCGAGTTCTCATCAGCCATTCGTTTCTTTCGTCTCTGACGTCTTTCAACTTCAATATTCCATTCTTGACAGAGACCGACTCCTTCTTTGAGTGACTCACTGACCAACACTTCTTTTTCATCATAAAAATTATCTTGGAGAGCTTTCAAATCTAGGGCAGCATCGTGGAAGTTCATGCTTGGATCCTGCAGCCTCTTTTGAATACGGTCAATGAGAATGAGTACTTTGTTCCAAAATCCAAGCAATATCAGAAGATCGTAACTCAACATGTGGTTGTACAGCTGCTTTGCGTCACTACTTCTTTCACTAGACTTGTTTTCATTGTCTATCATGTCCTGGAGAACTTGAAGCATCTCCTCAAGGTACTTGTTGACAGGCTTCACTGCTTCTGTCCTTGCACTCCACCTGGTTTCGGACTCCGACTTAACAACCACAGGCACGGCGTTTTTGAGTTTTTCCCAGCGCTGTGTTGAACGAGAGAAAAACACGTAGAGAGCTTCGATGGTTCCAAAAAACGTGACCATCATTATATCCTGCTTGGCTGCATGTACACCCACCAAGATGAGTGAGTGATTGTCACAATTCACAAACACTGCCAGGTTGTTTTTCTCACTTATTCTTTGATGAACACCACTTCTGTGTCCAGCCATCACAGCAGCGTTGTCATAGCACTGTGACCGACAACCTTGGAGTTCCATTTCATCCTTTCTAGCTGTTTCAAGATGTCTTCAACCAAGGTCTCAACATCCTTCTGGTTTATCTAGATAAAACCAAGGAAGGACTCTCTAATACAGACTGTTTTCCTCTCAAAATCAACTTCCACATACCTCACTACTTCTGATATCTGCCCACCGTGTGCCTGATCAGGAGTCAAGTCGAACATGAGACCATAGTACTTGGCTTTAGGAATGCTTCTCAGTAAACTCTGGCAAACAGTGGATGCCATCATGTGGATGAATTCATTCTGGACGCCTGGTGAAAGATAAGACGTGGATCTGGGATGACTTTCCAAATGAGTGAGGTGTTCTTTTATGACAGGGTCAAAGATGGCCAGTAGTTTCAGTAAGCCAAGGAAATTTCCCACATTGGTGTCATCGTCTAGCTGAAGTGACTCCCTGTTTCTTCGCAAGGCTAGGTTCTGAGTCGCAAGGAATTTTATGCAATGAAGGATTCTCATCAAGATATCACGCCGCTTCTGCTTTTCCTTCTCAATATGTGACTGAAATACCGCGTCAATAACTCCTCTGTTTCCAGCTAAATTTCTTTCCATTTCTTTCCACTGTGTGAAGCATTCCTGATGATTCTTGGCATTTTCATGAACACTAATCCTTTCAGGTGCTTTCCACTGGTTGAATCCACTTTCCTGCTCCAATGAGGATTGATGGTCTGACCGGGAATAGAGAAGACAACAGATACAAAATGCAGACTTTTTAGAAGGGGAATAGACCAGCTATGAGCAAGTCACTTCCTCACCATGACCATTTCCCAATTTCCTCTTGAACCAAGTTTTGTTCATTGAGCGGTTATTTGTTGGCAGGAAAAGCCCCTCACTGTTCTAGAAATACTTTGAACCCAGCTTTATTATTTCTGTTCTCAACGCATCAGGCAAAATTGCTTTTCCAGTATCCTTGTCGAACTTCAGAAGTCCAATGTTATGCTGTTCAATCACTTCTGGTATGACAGTTCGAGGCTCTTTGACAGCATCCAGTTCACTAGGTTCAGTGTCGTCAGGTAAAATCTCGTCAATAAACTCAACATCACCTCCACCACCATCGTCTTCCCCTCCTGTCACACCCACATTCTCTGTGGCAGCCTCACTCTTAATCTCGTCATACTTGGATTTATCTGACTTGACTTCCTCCTCGGCTTGTGACACATTTGTACTTGATCCACCTTCGGATTCTAATAAACTTGTAGCAGGTGCAGGCGACTCCATGGAACGTGTCGAACTATTTGTTCCGGGCTTTTCAAAGAGGGGCACGAAGAACTTGCTCGACTTCTTGGTTTCCTCTGCCTCCAACTTACTTCTCTTCCATTCTTCAGCTCTACTTTCCTTCTTCTTCATGAAGAAACATTTCATGGTCTTGTTACACAATGCTCTGAAATAAGGCCATCCTTGTGCTTCTTACCTATGATAGTCAAAGACAGATCATACATCTGAAGAAAATTCTTCTTTTCTCTATCTGAGGATGGCTTGCCTGACTTAAATAGAAACTGCTCAGTGGCGCCCAGGGCACATGCCATACCTGCTATACCTTAGGTAAGCCTCTGGCAGTGGCAATTGAGCACCAATCACTGGTGCTGTAAATGTTACGCTAACCACTATGCTACTGTACAATGTTATGTTACTGAATTGAAATCCTGAGACATCAGACATAGATGCAGAGTTTGCCCTCCACAATGCCAGATGGAGTGTGTCAATAAAAGTAATTCAATGAAAAAGTTAATAAAATTAATGGTGTCCATGAAACTTCTGGATTGTTATAAAAACTCACCTGATGTATTAATTTGCTATTGGAACACATCTTGCCAACTTGTGTCTCCTGATCCATAAATGTAGTTGACTCATATCTTCCTCTGCAGTTCAGGGCCAATTAGTGATAATTAATTAAAATGACAGACATCTACTTATCTGCCACTTTAATTCTCCAACCCTCTCCTATTCTGACTTCTCTGGATTTGGCCTCTCACACTGTTCCAACAAATTCCAAAATAAGTTCAAGGAACATTGAAGTGTGCTGCAGCCCCTGGATCTGGCACGTTCAGCTAACTGGCCTTTCCAGTTTCTCTCAGAACTGGCCATCTCTGTTAAAGGGTCATTGACCTGTAATATTAAGTCAGATTCTTTTCTTTATACAGACTCAGCCTGACTTGATGAGCTATTCCAGCATTTTTTTTTTTAATTTCAGGGTTTCAGCAGCTGCAGTGTTTTATAACTCAAGGTGCCAGCATTGTTTTGTATGGTCTCTCCTCCATCCTCATCACCCTCCTCCCATTTGTATCTCCATCAGGCAGATCAGCTGGGATTCACAGGTCTCTGTCAACCCACCTTATCGCAGACATGACATTTGTCCACCCCACCCCTTCACCCTACACATACCCTCTGCAACTTAAACTATCTCTAACTTTTTCGAGGTTGATAGAGATCGTCAATCTGAAACACTAATGGTTTCTCTCTCTACTCATGCTTCCTGTATCTGTGGAGGGACAGACTCACAAGATCTGTGTACTTCCAGCATTTTATGCTTCTATTCAGATTTCCACACTCTACTTTTTCACTTTTCAATTTGTAACTCTGTAACTTTGGTGTGAATGGCCCTTTGATTGGTCATGTTGTAGAGAATGTGACCCAGTGGTTTTTTACAAATATGGAATATAATTTATAGCTGTGCTGTTCCCATTGGGACAGAAGAGTAGAACATTTTAACTTTACTGTCCATTTGTAAAAGAAATCATAATTAGCTATTAGCGGGAACTATCAGCACCATTTTCAGGCTGCAGACCCTGAAACGAAGCATTTTGACATGTCAGCAGGCTGGAAATACATTTATTCCATATTAAAACTGCACCTGCATGCAGAAATTCCTGTGAATATTAAAATTATCTCCCATCACATCGCACCTTTTCTTTTATATTTCTGATTTGTAATAAGCTAGCATGAGGCACTTTGATGAATCGTAGGTTGCTGTTAATTCAAGTTTAATTTGTATGTTCACAAAACTTTTCATTCAGAGATGCAGCTACCCTGCTTTATTTTGAACAAATCTTCAATGTATGATGGTAAAAGTTGATGTCTGCTGTTAACACATGGTAAAGTGTCAAATAGATGCATTAGAATAAGACACTCCCAATCATTGTGTGTTGGTTTATTCTAACCAAAAATTGTAGAATTGATATGGTCCTTTCAGAAGGTAAATGGTATGATCCTCCTTTGACTGAGGAACTCGCAGGTCATATGAGCTTGTCATATTTTTCTCACAGTGTAATTCAGTTTGGAAGCCAATTCTCAGCTGCTTGGAGAGGTCCCACCAATCCGAGGGGTTGGGTGGGGGGAGAGATTCTATCCTCTGGATAACCTTGACAGCCAATGAGACCTCGAACTCATGCTTAAAATATGTCAAAACTATTGCTTAAATTGAACAGTTCTGCATGTCTTAGTGCAATGCTCAGACGCTACTGATTATAAAACTACTTGAAAAATAAATCCATTTGAGCTTGATTTAAACTATTAAAACATGAAAAATGCCTGCATACAGTTTAAAAACAAATAACCTGCTGAACTAAATTAAGTAAAAAAATGGCAGTTAGCCTACACTTCTTTTATAGCTATTTCTTCCCAGTGTTAACGGTCAAAGAATTGGGAAAATTGTGCAAGTCTGTGACCTCCATTAAAGAGTCCAACAATACAGTCCTTTTTTCCTATTTAATGGTGTACAAATCATTAGAATCGTGTTGGATCTGCCAGCAGGAATCAGGTTCAGAATCAGAATCAGAATCAGGTTTGTTATCACCGGCATGTGTCGTGAAATTTGTTAACTTAGCAGCAGCAGTTCAATGCAATACATAATATAGAAGAAAAATACAAAATAAAGTAATAATAATAATAAATAAGTAAATCAATTACAGTATATTTATATTGAATAGATTAAAAATCATGTAAAAACTGAATTAGTATATATTTAAAAAATGAGGTAGTGTCCAAGGGTTCAATGTCCATTTAGGAACCCGATAGCAGAGGGGAAGAAGCTGTTCCTGAATTGCTGAGTGTGTGCCTTCAGGCTTCTGTACCTCCTTCCTGATGGTAACAGTGAGAAAAGGGCATGTCCCGTGTGCTGGAGGTCCTTAATAATGGACGCTGCCTTTCTGAGACACCACTCCTTGGAGATGTTCTGGGTACTTTGTAGGCTAGTACCCAAGATGGAGCTGACTAGATTTACAACCCTCTGCACCTTCTTTCAGTCCTGTGCAGTAGCCCCCCCCCACCCCCCATAGCAGATAGTGAATGCTCTCTATGGTACGTTTATAGAGGTTTTTGAATGTATTTGTTGACATACCAAATCTCTTCAAACTCCTAATGAAGTATAGCCTTCTTTACAACTGCATCGATATGTTGAGACCAGAATAGATCCTCAGAGATCTTGACACCCAGGAACTTGAAACTGCTCATTCTCTCCATTTCTGATCCCTCTATGAGGATTGGTATGTGTTCCTTCGTCTTACCCTTCCTGAAGTCCACAGTCAGCTCTTTCGCCTTACTGACATTGAGTGCCAGGTTGTTGCTGCAGCACCATTCCACTAGTTGGTATATCTCACCCCTGTGCACCTTCTCGTCTCCATTAGAGATTCTACCAACAATGGTTGTATCATCAGCAAATTTATAGATGGAGATCAGGGCCAATATCTATGTCCATTTCAGCATATTATACAACATTCTGTAGACAATGATCCAGCTGTAATCTGTCATCAAGCTTGTGATGTAGTGATCTCAACCACCAATCGATGCACAGCAGACACCAACAAAGAAACATGATTTAAAGATTAGCCTTATTTGTCACATATGCATTAAAACATACAGTGAAGTGTTTCACCTGCTTCAAATTAAATCAGCAAGGATTGTCCTGAGCTGCCTACAAGTGTGGCCATGCTTCCGGCACCAAGATAGCCTGCGCACAAGTCACTTACACTAACTGCACACCTTTGCAATGCGGGAGGAAACTGGAGCACCTGAAGCAAACCCACACAGTCACGGGGACAAAGTAGAAATTTCTTACAGACAGTGGTGGTGGTAATCAAGCCCCGATTTTAGAGCAACACACACACACAGTTGCTGGAGGGACTCTACACATCAGACAGCATCGATGGAAATGAATAAGCAGTCAACATTTCAGGCCAAGACCCTTCATTAGGACTGGAAAGGATGGAGAAAAAAGCCAAAATAAGAAACATAAAAATATAGAAAATCGACAGCACATTACAGGCCCTTTGGCTCACAATGTTTTGCTGACCATGCAACCTACTCTAGAAACTGCCTAGAATTTCCCTACCGCATAGCCATCTTATTTTTCTAAGAAGGTGGGGTAAGGGAAAGAAGTGCAAGCTGGAAGGTGATAGGTGAAGCCAGGTGTGTGGGGGAGGAAGTAAGAGGTAGGGAGTTGATAGGTAATGGACTGAAAAAGAAGGAACCTGATAGGAGAGGAGAGTGGACTATGGGAGAAAGGGAAGGAGGGTCACCTAAGGAAGGTGATTGGCAGGAGAGGAGAAGAGGAGAGGTGAGAGGAGAGTCAGTGTGGGAATGGAAAAAGAAGGAAGAGGGAAGGGGGAAAATTACCGGAGTAAAGAAACCGATGTTTATGCCATCAGGTTGGAGGATACACGACAGAACATGAGGTGCTGCTCCTCTAGCTTGAGAGTGGCCTCGTCATGGCAGTAGAGGAAGGCATGGACCAACATGTCAGAATGGGAAAGAGGTTAGGAATTAAAATGGTTGACCACCAGGAAATACGGCTTTTTGCAGAAGGTGCTCAGAAAGCAGCCTCCCCCCCCCCCCCCCCAGTCTGCGATGGGTCTCACCAGTGTAGAGAAGGCTGCATCAGGAACACCGGATATAGTAGACGACCCTCACAGATTCGCAGGTGAAGTGTTGTCTCACCTTGAATGACTGTTTGGGGTCCTGAATAGAGGTGAGGGAAGAGGAGAATGGGTAGGTGTCACGCTTCTTCTGTTTCCAGGGATAAGTACCAAGAGGGACAAACGGATAAGGGAATCATGGAGGGAGTGATACCTGTGGAAAGCAGGTGGTAAAAATGTGTTTGGTGGTATACTGTTGGCTACCACACCCACTCGATTATGTCTAAATAATCAATTTCAATGATATTGATGAGGGTAATTATTGGACAAGACACTAGGAATATCTCCCTTCTCTTCTCAAAGATAAAACGCAATAAGATCTTTTGGTCCTCTTGAGGATGACATGAAATCTCATTCATCTGAAAGACAGCACAGCAGTGTCATATTCCCTCTGAACAAGGGGATATGCACACTCTACCCCTCCCTTAAAAAGAGCACACTGCGATCTTTTGCCTGCAAGAAAATGTATCTCAAGATAGTAAGGAGTAACGTATAATTACTCTAATGATAAAATTAATTTTATGTTTGAACTTTGAACTTTTTATGCCCAGTTAAGAGAGTAGACAAAGCATCAAACAATGTCATCCTAAAGACGGATGATCAGCGTGGCAACTCTTCAGTACTTCACTGGTAAATCAGCCTGGATTCTTGGCTCAAGTGTCTAGAGTAGGACTTGAATCCTCAATCTTATGACTGATGTGGGAAAGACCTCACTGTTCAAATTCTGATATGACTGTTCCAATTAGATTTTGTTGACCTCACAAGGTAATTGTAATTATAATTTGGTTCCGATTAACTCTTCCACCACGGCCCCTCATTATGATAACTAATTGCTTCACAAGTGATTCAGGTTCCTCATCATGCAATGAATTATGGTAGCAAAATGAATGGCTTTGCAAGTGTGCAGTCCAAAAAAGAGAGGTGTGCTGAACAGCTACACATTGTGAGCGCATGCAAAGATATTAAAATAATGGATAATTATAACCAGAAAACCCAAACTATGCATGTTCCATAGACCATAAGGCATGACTGAACAACATTGGTACCATGTATTGTTTAAAGTTATATGATGCTTGACGCAACACACATTAAAGTTGCTGGTGAATGCAGCAGGCCAGGCAGCATCTCTAGGGAGAGGTACAGTTGACGTTTCGGGCCGAGACCCTTCGTCAGGACTGATGCTTGAAGGATGCTTTTTCAGTGCTTGTGTATTATGGCCAATACCATTATTGCTTCCAAATAGATTTAAAGAGATGCCTCCCAGTTGTTCAGTGTAAAAAGAAGAAAAAAAAAACAGGTTGAATGTTAGCTTTATATGTCACATGTACGTTCAAACATTGAAACATATAATTAGTAACATACACAGGAAGCTGGAGGAACTCACCAGGTCAGGCAGTATCTATTGAAAAGAGTAAACAGTTGACATTTTGGGCTGAGACCATTCCTCGGGACTTCCCACTTCCTTCTCAGTCCTGAAGAAAGGTCTTCGCCTAAAACATCGACTTTTTTACCCTTGTCCATAGCTGCTGCCCGACCTGTAGTGTTCCACCGACTTTCTGTATGTGCTGCTTTGGATTTCCAGCATCTACAGACTTTATTGTGTTTGAAACCTATAATTAAATGTGTCATTTGTGTCAATGACCAACACAGTCTGAGCATGTGCTAAGGCCAGCCACGACTCTTGACATGCTTCTGGTGCCAAAATAGCACACCCAAAACTTACAACCCCTAATCCATGCATCTTTGGAATGGGGGAAGAAACGGGAACATCCAGAGTAAACCTACATGGACACAGGTAGTACAAGCAAACTCCTTATAGGCAGTGGTGGCCATTGAATCCAGATCACTGGCATGGTAAAGCATTATGTTAACCCTTTTGCTGCTGTACCGCCCTATAGTGCACTAAACTAAGCGGAAAAAGTTGATGTAGAGCATAAATGGATGTCTCTCACTTTAATCCGCTACCTTTCATAGAATAGTCCTTAAAATTCTATGAAATTTCTGCTCATCTACACCATTATTTTCTTCTGGTGCAAAATGAATGTCTGAAATATTTTGGAGCCTTTTCGACAACTACTTAAAGCTGTGCTGCAGTTTTTGTCTGTATCTTTTTTTTTGTACAGCTGCAGATTTTGTGAGAGCTTATTACTTTACGTATCATGAGAATTACTATGAGCATACTGCCACGCAGCTTCTAAGACAGAGGTTCAAGATCACAACTTCTAAGATAGAGATTCAAGATCACAACAGGGATGAGAGACAGGTGAGCTCGCATTTTAACTACTGCATGCTTTCACCACCCGATGATCAGACCTGTGTGAGGAAATTTGCCAGCGCTGATAATTGAATAGAGACATCATTCAACTCTGCACCCTTCTCCTGCCACACTTGGTTTGATTCAATAAATAGTTGTCAAAGTTACAAGCGTGCACTTTAATCTCTCAGAGTCTTAGCACACAAGTGCAGAAATCACTGTGATTCTCCTAAGCCATCAGGCTACACTTGCTTTCCTAGTATAACCAAAGGACTGCTTCAGAATATGTCTCCATTTTTATTTCTATCATGTAAAGGGACACATCCTATAAAGTTTTACTTTCATTAAAGCCAGCATCAAAGTAACCAGTTCAAAAAACACTTTCTGAAGTTGATTATTTTGTGTGTCTCCAAAAGCTAAGTTGATATGTCTTGTGAGGTTTTTGGAACGCAAAAAAGAAATGACCTTTACGAGAAAAGTTGAGCATGAATCACCACCTCCATTCTCAACGCAGCCACTATTGACCACAGTCTAACATTGGGCTATAAATTTTAAGATGACAGCAGCAGTGAATGCGAGTAGTCAAAGCAAAATGTTGGGGTTGGCGAACAAATATTACAACATATAAACATGATCAAAATAATCAGCACTGGGCAATTAATCAGCACTGCAAGGAAAGGAAGCTGGTTATGTGAGCTGGGATTAATGTCATTTTATCATCCTCTTCCTGCTCATATTAAATACCACACACACACACAGCTTCAAGGACAATCCAGTCATGCAGTTAAACAATTTCTCCTGAAGATGGTATAAATTTCTAACTCAACACCCCAATGGAATTATGTTTATTTGTTTTTAAATCTCATGTTTTAATGTTGTGGCTTTAGTAACAATAATGGAAAAAACACCAGTCAGGATCAGAAAAAATAGAGGCAATTTTAAAAGGTAAGCTCAAGACGCCTAGAGAAAAGACACAATTCACTGCTTTGGCAAACTGTACATTTGCATCTCACCAGAGCACCAAGATTTTTATTTCAAATAATATTGGTCAAATTAGATGAACAGTTTGATCTATTATTTTAATAAAGTCATGAGATATGTTCAGAGTATCTAGTTTAACAGAAGCTTCCATTCATTTAGTAATCCTACAATACTGAGATTCTTTATTTGTGCAATTTGGTCCATTTCCATTTCCTTTGCTTCTTCACTGGCGGACAGGTCTTCAGTTGCATAGATTGAAATTTCCATCTCTCAGTCTTTCTCTTCACCTCATATGTTTTCCTTTAAATCAAGCTCATTGAGCAAGTTATTGGACACATGTCCTAACATCTTTGGCTTCGGCTGGTCATTATTGTTGTGTTTAATTATATTCCTCAGAGGAGATTTGCGATGCTCCATAGCAGTGGGTATATCATGTAAGTTCAAATTGCTGGATAGAGCAGTGGGAACTGCTATTACAGATAAATGTTACAAGTAAATATAATATCTTTCCCCTGGGTGGATGTGTAGAAGTCAAGAACACAGTCTCAAAATGAGCCATTCAGAATAAGTTAAAAAGAAATTTCTTCACTAAAAAGGTAGTGAATCTTTGAAATTCTCTCTGGGGGCCTCTCTAAAAGAGCTGAAAAAGTTTTGTTTCTCAAGATATTTAAGCCAGAGATGAGCAACACACATCAAAGTTACTGGTGAATGCAGCAGGCCAGGCAGCATCTTTAGGAAGAGGTACAGTCGACGTTTCAGGCCGAGACCCTTCATCAGGACTAACTGTTGTAAGCCAGAGATGAATAGGTTTTTAGTTATTAGAGGGAATCAAAAAGAAATGTTTTTGGTACAGGTGCTTAGATAAAAGATCAGCCATGATCTCTTTGAGTGGTGAAGCAGGCACAAGAGGTCAGACGTTCCACTCTTGCTTTTAATTCCTGTGTTCTTAAATTGGAAGCTTTATTTGTAACTGGTAACTAGTTTATTATTGTCATATGTAATGAGGTACAGTGAAAACTTTTGTTGTGCATATGTTCCATAAAGATCATTTCAACACATCAGTGCATCAAGATAGTACATCAGAAAAGCAATATCAGAATTCAGTCACAGAAAATGTACAGTACATGTAGACAATATGCTGAAAGATCATGTTGAGGTAGATTGTGAGGTCAGGAGTCCATTTTGTTGTACAAGAGGTGTTGTTCAATATTCTTTAATCAGTGTCAGTGTGGTAGGAGCTGTCCTTGAACCTGGTGATGCATGTTTACAGGATTTTGTATCTTCTGCCTGATGGGAAGGAGGAGAAGAGAGAATTTCTGGAGTGTGAGAGGTCTTTGAAGATGTTGATTGCTTTACCAAGGTAGTGAAATGTGAAGACAAAGTCCTGTTCTTTTTATGTTTTCAGTATGAGTTACAAAAGACAATTTAGAAATTATTGATCACTTCCAAAGTACAATCACTATTATTATGTGTACTAACTGCTATACATATTAACCAGAAGATAATTCAGATAATTTGCTTTCAGTGAATTTGGTTAAGCTAGCGATATTGGCTAAGGCAGCTCCTGAGTATTTTTCAAATACAACTGAGGATATTGTTACGTTCACAAGACCATGGTTAAAATCTTATTTGAAAAATAGTACCTTTGGAAATGCAAGGATTATGCAGTGAAGTGAGAGTCTAATATCTGCATCGATATTTGTGGTGGGACTTGAACAATACCTTCTGACTTCAAGGCAGAGTATCAACTGGTTAACATTTCAGATCAAAGACCTTTTGTCAGTTCTGATGAAGGAACCTAGACCTGAAAAATTACCTTTAGTTCCCTTTCTATAAAGATTGACTGATCTCCTCAACAGTGAGTACATCTACAAGGAGCCTACTGAAAGAATGCAGAATCCATCATCTAGGCTCCCTTCCATGCTCTCTTCTCATTGTTGCCATTGGGAAAGAGGTACAGGAGCCTTAGGTCCCACATCACCATGCTCAGGAATAGTCATTAGCCTTTAACTATCTGGCTCCTGAACCAGTGTGGATAACTTCACTGACCTCAACAATGAACAGATTCCACAACCCCAGACTCACTTCCAACACTCTGCAACTCCTGTTCTCAGCATCAGTCCGTTTATTTATTTATCCATTCATTTGTCTGTCTTTGTTTGTTTGTTTGTTTATTTATTGTTCAGCATGTTTTCTTTTGCACATTGGTTATTTGCCAATCTTTGTGTGTAGTTTTTCATTGATTCTATTGTAATTTTTCATCGTACTGTGAACGCCTGCAAGAAAAGGAATCTCAGGGTAGTATATAGTATATACATAATTCGATAATTGTTTGACTGTTTTATTTTTATTTTTATATCTAATATCTGTATTTTGTAAATTTTTATTAGTACCAGACAGGCCAGGCTCATAGGGTGCGTAACATTAGCAAGATAGGAATTAGTCTATAATAAGACTGACAGAGTACAGTACTAGGATATGGAAACAGTGGAAATGATTTTCAAGAGGAGAGTACAACATGCTACTCATACCCTAAGCAATTGTTCAGCTAACCACTGTATTTCTCCCCAAAAATTTACTCAATGCAGGGCAAAGTTAATCATGATATGGATTAGCCAGGGCTGCAGAGACTACAAGACATCTGGTCATCATCTAAATAGAAGATAATGGTGAGATTAGCAGCATGTAACTATGTTTAAATGCTGTAGATGCGAGGCACTTCCATCTGGTAAATCATTCAGAATGTGTGCAAACAGCTAAGACATGGAGTGAGCCTTCCTGTAGGATAACAGTTCAGTCTCAGGGCTCAGCGAGTGGGCATTTAACTGATAGTAACATTTCCTGCCTTGTGAAGTTACTTAAGACTTCTATTCATTCCTGTTAGATAAATCAAAGCCCATATTCAGATGAAGCATTCTATTCAGTAATTTTGCCCATGTTTATTTTCTCAGGCTATTACTTCATAGATAAGAAATGGACAGAAACCACTGATCGAGTCTGATAAACCAAGGGAAAAGTCCAGAACAGGCCTGAAACAGAGTGGAGATGTTAAAGCCTCTATCTAAATCAATTTAGACTCTTAACAGAAAATAGTTTGAAAACTTTTTCCTTTTTCTCTGTCTCTTTCTACTGATGCAGTATAGCCACGGCAAGGAAGTGAGGTACACAGAGAAGAGTACATATAAAGGCCAGTGATTTAAAATTCAATTAACGATGCTCTTAAGAGTCTATCAGGATCTAGGAGCTCTAAAGTAAACAGTTTAATGTGTCACCAGCGGTGGAGGCATCCAGACAGGTTTTCACTCTGTTTCAGTTGACAAGCTCACGTGGTGCCAATGAGCTATGATTGTCCCACGTTCAGGACAGGGCTGCCACAGCTCATCCCCTGCTCTTCAATAGCCTCTCTTTATCCAACAGCAACAAAAATCACATCTCACATGAATAACAAAGGTCATCATTACCTTTCTGTGTATCTAATTATGGCACATTTACAAGAACAAATTACATTCCACCACATTAGAAGCCAGGTTGGAGTGCTTATTTATCATCATTTGCAATCCGCGACTGATCCCTATTCAAAGTAGTTTACCAATTTTGAAATCCCCTCAGAAAATCAGAAAGCCCTACCATGCTATGTAAGCCTGTTTCTCTTCTCTCCATTTCATTTTCCTTTTCTTTCTCACTTTCCCCATTTCATCTTTGACTTATGCCCTATTTAGCAGCACTGCCTCTGACTGCGGTTTGCTATCAGATATTGCATAAATGAATAAAGAGCTGGACTCAACTGGCCCTCCAGCATCTTGTGTGTGCTGCCCCAGATTTCCAGCATCCGCAGTCTCTTTTGTGTCTCTGAATGTATAAATAAACTGTTTGCTAAACACTACATTCTATGCTCCTCAAAACACTAATTGATGGTCACTGATTTAAACCCCAGTGATTACTTTACATAGTAAAATTAAATTTTGCTCTTTATTGCTTTAAATAATAATTATGCTCTTTCCGAATGGTTCATTATGTCACATAAAAGCACTCTTTGAAAGCTGACCCCATATCCTCTACGAAGAATTAAATGCACTAGCCAATAATTACTGTTTGTCATGGGGTGGGATGGGGAGGTGGAGTTGGCTGGACTTTTACTTCACAAGTTCACTATTTCATTTCTTTTTACGAAAAGCAGAAGGAATGTGGCGACAAACAGATTAAAAAGGAGTACAGGTTGCCGTAAAGGGTTTTTAGAGAATCACAGAGAATTCGACTTTGCAAACAAGGACTATTGTACAGATGCAGTTATGACGTGACCCCAGTGACTGGATCTGGCTCTGCTCCTGTGCTCACTCACTCATTATCCACAAAATAATGAAAAGGAGGCGATGTCTATTTCCATTGATCCAAGTAAAATATTCACCCATTATCCATTGGAGACTCTACTTAACATAGAACATAGAATAGTACAGCACACTACAGGCCCTTCGGCTCACAATGTTGTGCCGACCCTCAAACCCTGCCTCCCATATAACCCCCCACCTTAAACTCCTCCATATACCTGTCTAGCAGTCTCTTAAATTTCTCCACAAGTTGATGATCAAGGCTGGAAAAATAAGAAGAAAATTGAAATTTTAGTAGACAGGTCTCTGCAGAGGTATCAGTTTTCAGGGTTAAATTACAAACACCTTAGAATATTTCAAATTATATCCCCTTTGGTATGTTCGCCCTGATCCATGTATGTTTAGGGGCCTATGAAAATAAATATGAAAAGATGCAAAGGTCTTCAGAACTGTTCAAGTTTTTCACATATAAGTATCTGAGCCATTGTTACACTTTTGCTTGCTGATTATATGCAGGCATCATATGCCTTTAGTTATGGCAAATAGGCATCTAGTTCTTGAGATTTGGGAGCTTCATGGCAAAGGTTTTCTAAACAAATACCTCTTGAAATACAAATAGTCCAGAGGGATAAACACTTCTAAAGAAGGAAAGTGCCAAATTTTAATTGTTTCAGTAAGGAACATATCAAAATACCACATGAGATTGCATTATAGCCTGCATTAAATCAGCAATAACTACAAAATTCTTTCTAACATTTGTTATTACTTGTTGCAAGGTTCCCAACTTCTTTGAAACAAAATGCAGACAATTTGGTGGCGTGCTGGGGAGCAGGAGATCTCTCTGCATCCAGACCTTAAATTGACCCTAAATTGATTCATTTTCCAATCAGAAACAAGGTAAAGTGTATTTCCCTTGCTGATGCTGGAGGAGGCTCTGCACAGATTTCCTCTCGTTATCCAAGTCCTGTTGACCCCAACTGATCTTTCTGGGTCATCGCTCATTATCCGCTTTGTGGGTTCCCAGCAAAAATACGGTTTCACAAGGGGATTACCGCTGTCAAGAAAAAATGTTGCAATGCAGCCATCAATGTTACCTTAGAAGAAAGTAGTAATAGAGTTAGTTCCAGCATGGAAACAAGCTATCTGGCTTAGTTTGTCCACGCTGGCCAGGTTGCCTACCTGAGCTAATTCTATTTGCCAGCATTTGGCCCATATCACTCTAAATCCTTCTTATCCATGTACCTGTCCAAACGACTTTTAAGTTTGTAACTGCACCCACTTCTATTGCTTTTTCTCGCATCTTGTTCCTGTTACAAGCAATGGAAAACCAGGAGGCTGGGACAGAACGTTTATCAAGTCCGGCGCAGCCAAAAGGGTCTGTTTGACTCTTAGTCACCCGAAACAATGAACACATTCACACACACAGGATTGATAGGTCAAGTGTTAATTGATAGATGGACTAGCCCGCAACAGTGAAAAATCACATAATATCACATGACAGACCGATAAACAGTCACACAGTGGATTGAACACTTCCATGTACCCAGCACCATCTTTGTCAAAAAGCTTCCCCTCAAATCCCTTTTTATTATTTCTCCTCTGACCCTAAAATCACGCCCTCTACTTTTAGACTCTCATAACCTGGAAAAAGAACTGTGACCATTCACCTTATATATGATCTTCATGATTTTATATACTTCTATAACATCACCCCTCATCTTTCTACACTCCAGGGAAAACAGTCCCCTCCTCTCCTGCAGGTCAGGCATCATCTATGGAACTAAATAGATAGTCACCACTTCAGGCTGAGACCCTTTATCAGGACTGAATAGCAAGGCAGAGAGTGCCAGAATAAAAGTTGGGGACAAGGGAAGAAGGCTAGATAGAAGGTGCTGGGTGATGCCAAGTGGGTGGAAAAGTAAAGGAGTGGAGAAGAAGAGAAGAAGAAAAATTTCCCTCCCCCCTTCCGTCTTCTTTTATTCCCCACTTTGGTCGTTTACCTCTTCTTACTTGCCTATTACTTTCCCCGGGGTTCCCTTCCTCCTATGGTCCACTCTGCTCTCCTATCAGATTTTCCTGTGTTTGCGATTGCTCTGCCTATCCAGTCTCTCCTTATAATTCAAAGTTCCAATACTCATTACAACTTTGTGACTCTACTGCATGGAAGCCAGAATATAATGTTCTAACTTTTCTACTCAGTACCTGACTAATAGAAGCAAACATGCCTTCTTCATTATCCTGTCTACTTGTGTTGTCACTTTAGAAAATTATGTACTTTTACCCCTTAGTTTCTCTCTGTTTTGCAACCTTCTTCAGGTGCTTTTCATTTCACTGTGCAAAAGCTGTTCTAGTTTAATTCCCCCCAAAAAAACACATCAGACTTGTCTGCCACTCCTTGGCCCACTTTTGCAGTTGATCTAAGTCCTGTTGTAATCTTATATAACCTTCTTCTCTGACCACTATATTACTGATTTTGGTATCATCCACAAACTTACAAGTGATGATAAATACAAAAATTTTTAATATAGATGGCAAACCGATTTCAGCAACTGGTCACAGGTCTCCAATCTGAAAACAAACCTCCACTAATTCTCTCTGACTGCTTCCACCAAGTCAGTTTTGCATCCAATTGGCTGGGTCACCCTGGATACCATGTGAGGTCTATCTTACAAAGGGAGAAGAATTCTTGAGAGTTCTACAGAGGTTAGTTATCAGGTGATGATGGCGGACAGGGGTCTACTATTGCTATTTCCTTCCAGGAGGGTTTCAGCTAATTTTTCATTGGTGCCCTGGGATTACTAATAGCTTTTGTGTCCTACCATCTGAAGTCAATGGTAGCGGCTGAAGAAATCAGAAAAATCAATCACATTAGACTCTTGCTTCTCATTGAACTGATGAGCAGTGGTCACTAGTGAGAATGATGAAGAGAAAAGAAGTTAATTTATATTAGTGCATGTGTGTAGTCTATTGCATATCTTCATGCATTTTCTATTGTCCTACCATTTGGTTTGATGAAGTGTTCCAGGAAAATCCTGGCTCAATTTCAATAGCTAATCAAAAGACTAATCAGAAACAAATTAGTCTCCTGAATTAATTTCAATTACCTAAAGCGGTCAAAAGCTAGAGGTAGACAGGATAATAAGAGGCAGCGATCAAATGGATAGCCAGGAACTTTCTCCCAGGGTAGAAATGGATAACACAAGAGGGCATAATTTTAATAGAAAAATGGTCGGCTATATAGGAGGGAGGTATTTGATGACCTTAGGGTAGGTTAAAAGCAGCACAACATTGTGGGCTGAAGGGTCTGTACTGTGCTGTAATATTCCATGTTTTATGATTACCAGTGTTGGGATTTTAATCTCTCTCCACCTCTTCTGGGAGAGTATAGAGCTTTCTGCTGAGGCAGTGGGGGCAGCAGTAGTTGGAACCAGCCAGACAGGCAGTAGATTTTCTTTATGACACATGTTCACAGCACTAACCCAAGAAGAAGTACAATTTAAAAGATTCATAAAAGACTTGTTTATTATGTGAACTTTATATGACAGGCCCCTGAGAATGGGGGGAGTTTTAGTAAGATCAAGTAGAAATATAGCTGGATTAGTGACTTCTAATGGAATTATTTGAAAACCTATCTGATCTGAAAAAGACTGGAGTGAAGGAAGGATTCATTAGCCTTTATTTTCATTTGCTTTGGAGAAACAATATGAGTGTTTTTTGCAGCTGACTGGAAAAGTGTGACCAAAATCCAAAAGGATTATCGCCTCATTAACATTAAGATCTACTTGAGGAGCACTTGTAAAAATCCGTTCAGCATGAGGAAGCAGCTGGTCTGTTAAAGTGGCACTCACTTCTTAACTTGTAAAATCATTGAGCTCCGTCTCCCCAATGCGTCCTTGCAGAAACCAGGACCTGAACAGAATGGCACAGGGCCATCAGAATGGAGAAGGAGAAGGAGGGAGAAGTAAGGCTCTATCTTACCAAGTCCAGTGGCACACATTGTAGAGATATTACCACCATTGCCCTAGCTTTCTTTCATCATTTCCTTGGAAACCCTGAGAAATAAAATCAACGTGCAAGCAGAAAGGAATTTCACAGCAACCAGGGCTTTATCTTCATGCTGCCTTGGACAGTTCTCTGGCATGGTAAGATGGACTTGCAATCTACCTTGTTACAGCCTTGCATTTTATTGTCTGCATGTGCTGAACTTGCTGTGTAACTAACACTTTATTCTGAATTCTGTTATTGTTTTCCCTTGTACTACCTCAGTGCACTGATGTAATGAAATGATATCAAAGTTTTTCACTGTACCTTGCTATATGTGACAATAATATACCAATTTATGAATTTACTTGTGGCAGGTAGAGGAGGAGCAGCTGTCAGTGAAGGTATGGGGCAGGGTTGGTAAAGTTTGGACAGGGTAATGAATTGTAGGCTCAAACATAGAATAGCACTCATAGGAAAACGTGTCTGAAATGAGAAGCATAGGTTTAGGGAAAGAATAAGAGGTGTAGTGAGGTTCTGAGAAAGATTGTTTTCACCCAGGTGTTTAGAATTTGGAATCTAGGGATGAGAATCACAAAAGTATGGTCAAGAGAGGCATCTCTGCCATCAGATCTCTGAATAGTCCATTCACCCACTACCTCAATATTTTTGCTCTCTGCTTGCATTTATTTATATACACACAGTTGCCACTTCATTAAGTACACCTGTACATTAATGTAAATATCTAACCAGCCAATCATGTGGCAGCAACTCAATGCATAAAAGCATGCGGTCATGGTAAAGAGATTCAGAAGTTGATCAGACAAAACATTGGAATCCAGGAAATCCAGGAAATCAACAGCTTCTAAGATTCTCAAACCCTCCGATCTGGCACCAGAAATAATTTCATAACCAAGATCACTTAGACCACATTTCTTCATCAATCTGATGTTTGGTCTGAACAACAACTGTACCTCTGGACCACGTCTGCATATTTTATACATTGAGTTCCTGACACATGATTAGCTAATTAAATATCTGCATTAATGAGCAACTGTTCAGGTGTACCTAATAAAGTGACCATGAGTGTATATATTTTGTTATAAATGTTTACCCCTTAGCAATAATGACCAGAGAGGCATAGAGAGAATCTGTATTTACTGCCAATTACCTCTATCGTCTCAACTGAAGAGCATGTGAATTTACACAACTGAATACCTGTGTGCATACCTACAAAATTTTCCTGACCCTCCATGAACAGTCAAAGAGTAGGTCCCACTCCGATCTCCTCATGTCTGTGGGGTCCTCTATATCTGCAATGGTCGGAGAATTGTCGCTCTTTTGCATTTGTAGCTCCTAAATCTTACAACGCTCCTCATCAGTTCAAATTATACATTTTCATCCTGTTGGTTCAAGGTCACCTTCTTATTGGCTGTAGTCCATGTCTACAACCATCACTATTCTAAGGTTTCTGCCTCAGCTTTGTGCCTTTTTTCTTTTCAACTCTGACTAGTTTAAACCAATCAAACCAGGTGACCCAGACACAGAGCCTAATAAGATTACAGAATGCTTCTCCTGCAAGTTTGCCACTTTACATTATAAAAAGCTACTTGTCTGAGAATGGTCTCAGGTTTAGCAAACCATCAGCTGAAACCTGGGTCCACATTCAATTGCTCTGATTAAGGCTATATCCACACTAGACTGGATAAATCTGTAACTGAAGTTTTTTCTCTTCTTTTTGACCCTCCGTCCACACTGAAGCAGCGTTTTCCTGCTCCGAAAATGGAGCTTTTCAAAAACGCTCTCCAGAGTGAATAAATCCAAAAACGCCTAATGGCCGGTGTAGTGTGTACGGGGTAACTGGCTCTTTTCAAAAACGCTGTCATGACGTGCCGGACCAGATGGTGGCGGCAGCGTGGCATTTCATTGTTTTCTTGAACACAACCTCCAACACCACAACAACAATGGCGGACGGCATCATGCGTGTGTTGTTTACTTTACTGTCTATGTTAATTTCAACCCCCCAACACAACCTAACAATTTCAGAACAGATGGCAACAAGACCGAAGCCAGAAGAGTTAGAAATGTACTTACCAAATACTTTGACCTATAACTTACTGAATACTGAATAAATAAGTATACTCACTTTGCCCTGTTTTCTGTCCTTGCTTGTATGGAGGTGGTTTACCTACTTATGCAAGTACTTCTCTGACAATAGATGTGTAACAGCCTAATTTAATATTGTATGGAAATACAAGATAACACGAATGCAGACATGTTTTATACATTTAACAAGGTGCTTTATTAATTTATTGCTTGTGCAAACATTCAATAGGTGCAATTGTCACTATTTCCAAAAGGTCATTTTTAAGTAGTAGCTTTTGTTTGGCATAGAAGTAAAAATATTAAGGCCAAAAAAGGAAAAATTGTAAGTTTCACTTTTACTCAGGTAAAAATAAAATCAATTTTTCCCAGTAACTCATTTTATTGCACATGTTAAATACAGCAAAATAATACAGAAAGACATGGCAAAAGTAAAGGCAAACAAATGAGGTAACAGCAAATTTCACTTTTGCCCAGTAACAAGCCTTATTGCATTTAGTTGTAGCTGTCATCCCTTTCTTCAGTGAAGAAACTATGTCTGCAGGAAATGTTTCCAGGGTGACCCTTTGTGGGAGTGGGGAAGATGTTGGTGGGGCCACCCAGGAGTCTGTGTGGCCGTATGTGTAGCTATTGTAGTGGCTGTGAGGCTGGTATTGTGGCAGTGAAAAGCACTGGGGGAGCCATCATATTCCTCATCATTGCAAATCCCTCTGCAACAGAATTAGTCAGTTTTTCAATGTTCGTCATCAGCCGGGTCATACTGTCCATGAACTCCCTGTCGGTTATCTCCATACGCTCCAGTATTTGTTTCTTTAGTTTTAAGTCCTCCTGAGCGAGAGCCAACAGCTGTCCGTCGTTTGGCAATTTCCTTTTAATTTTTTCTAGTCTGTAACTGGACAAATGTGCACCAAGACTTTCACGGCGAGATTCCACACCAAACATGTCACAGCCATCAACTGTTGCTTGGTCCAAACTGTTGGAGTTGGGCGTACTCATCGAAGCAGGTGAATTCTATAGTTGTGTCCTGCACCTGTCCAGTAGGAGGAGATTCATCAAAATACACGTTTTAATGTGGATGGAGGTATTTTCAAAAACGACTGGTGTGGACACCTATCGTTTTTACATGAAACCGGCATTTTCAAAATTATCCGGTCTAGTGTGGACGTAGCCTAAGTTATCCCAGAGGAAGAATCAGTTCATCAAACAAAAGGACAGTCTCACAAAATGGCCACCTCCATTTCTGTATGCTTTCTGGTCAACAATTTCTTATTTTAATTCATTGTATATTTTATGCATTAGACCATATTGCTGTACAAAGCAATAAATTTCACGACATATGCCAATGATAATAAATCTTATTCTGATTCTGAGGAAAGTGATGTCCAAGAGCATGGTGAAATAATAGAATTGAATTGACTTTATCACTTACATCCTTCATATACATGAGGAGTAAAAACCTTTACATTATGTCTCTGTCTAAATGTGCAATGTGCAATTTATAGTAATTTATAATAAATAGTATGTACAAGAATATAACATAGAATACAATTGTGTCAGCATGAATTAATCAGTCTGATGGCCTGGTGGAAGAAGCTGTCTCGAAGCCTGTTGGTGCTGGCTTTTATGCTGAGGTACCATTTCCTGGATTGTAGCAGCTGGAACATTTTGTGTTTGGGGTTACTCCAGTCCCCAATGATCCTTTGGGCCATTTTTACACTCCTGTCTTTGTAAATGTCCTGAATAGTGGGAAATTCACATCTGCAGATGCACTGGGCTGTCTGCACCACTCTCTGCAGGGTCCTGCAATTGAGGGGAGTACAGTTTCCATACCAGGCAGTGATGCAACCAGTCAAGATGCTCTCAACTGTGCCCCTGTAGAAAGTTCTTAGGATTTGGGCACCCATACCAAACTTCTTCAACTGTCTGAGGTGAAAGAGGTGCTGTACAGACCACGTGAGATCCTCGGTGATGTTTATGCTGAGGAATTATGCTGAGGAAGGATGTGGAAGCATTGGAAAGGGTACAGAGGAGATTTACCAGGATGCTGCTTGGTTTAGAAAGTATGCATTATGACAAGAGATTAAGGGATCTAGGGCTTTACTCTTTGGAGAGAAGGAGGATGAGAGGAGACATGATAGAGGTGTACAAGATAACAAGAGGAATAGATAGAGTGGATAGCCAGCGCCTCTTCCCCAGGGCACCATTGCTCAATACAAGAGGACATGGCTTTAAGGTAAGGGGTGGGAAGTTCAAGGGGGATATTAGAGGAAGGTTTTTTACTCAGAGAGTAGTTGGTGCGTGGAATGCACTGCCTGAGTCAGTGGTGGAGGCAGATACACTAGTGAAGTTTAAGAGACTACTAGACAGGTATATGGAGGAATTTAAGGTGGGGGCTTATATGGGAGGCAGGGTTTGAGGTTTGGCACAACATTGTGGGCCGAAGGGCCTGTACTGTGCTGTACTATACTATGTTCTATGTTCTAATTTAAATCTGTTCACTCTTTCAACCCCAGATCCATTGATGTCAATTGGGGCTAGCCTGTCTCCATTCCTCCTGTAGTCCACAATCAGCTCCTTTGTTTCTGTGACATTGAGGGAGAGGTTGTTTTCTTGACACCACTGTGTCAGGGTGATGACTTCTTCTCTGCGGGCTGCCTCATTATTATTTGAGATTAGGCCAATCAGTGTAGTATCTTCAGCAAATTTAATGAGCATATTGGAGCTGTGTATGAAGGTACTCACACAACATTCAAGAAGTATAGAATCAAACATTTGAATCACCAAGGTACTGAAGCTATGGAACAACTACCGGCAGATAGATTGCACATTGACGTGAACTTGATGGTTGGTAAAGATCAAGGGTTCCCAACCTTCTTTTATGCTATGGACCCCTTCCATTAACCAAGGGGTCCATGAAACCCTGGTTGGGAATTCTTGGTATGGCCCAGAAGGCCTGTTTTTGTACTTGCTTGACAATATTTCAGAATCTAGCCTCCACCTCTGTCTATGTTTCCGCAGGAGGAATGATCTGTTGAGCAGGTGACAGGAAGCCACCAACATCTGTGCTCATCTACTTTATCCCACACAGCTGACTCCAAACATTAACTTTAATTACAATAATGAAACAGAACACAAAAACTTGAGTCCCGATAGAAGTTTTCAGTCCAAAATGTTGATGATCTTTACCTCCACAGACGCTGCTTGAGCCATTGAATTCCTCCAGAAATTTGTTTTGTGCTCCTGACTCCAGCATCTGCAGTCACTCGTATACACAAAAATCCCTTGCGTTTAATGTGCTTCCTGAACAGGAAATCGATATTAGCTAAGATTTATCATCAGTTGTAATAGTTGATAGTGGCTTGGATCAAAGCATGCACACAGCTCACATTCACTTGAAGTAGATCAAGGATTGACATGTGGATGAAAAGTTCAATATTACCAGGACAGGAATTCTGCTAGTAATTAGAAATTGAATCCAATCCCTAGAAGCACATTTTCTTCAATAGTTTTTGGCTCAGGTCCAAAGATAACACCAAAACATCGGTCTAAGAGTTCACAAATTCTTCTTGATGTAACCATCCTGTCAACACCAAGAAGGCTGCTAGAAAAGGAAGTGAGCTTCAAACGGACAGGGGATTCTTTCCAATAACTTTGTTAAAAATGACCTAATCGTCATTTACTGTGGGTCATTCTTCAGTGATGTTGTTCAATTTTCTGTCCACCACAGCTTTCTCCCTTGCTGTCAAGGAAGATGCTACTTAATAACTCACCTGTGAACTTCCATGTTAGTCACCAGAATTATGGGAAAAGTGTGCTTAAGTCCCCTTCCTATAATCTTGGGATTTTAAATCAGACCTCTGGATGTAAGGCAAGATCTAATAATTGACCATTCCTCTGCAGTTTGCGGAGTAGTATGGTTCCCTCAGCAGTGTTACTCCATCACACCAGAGGCCCCAAGCAATTCTACACAGGAACTTGCATAAAGACCAATAGGCAATTGCATGGAGATGAAATGGAAGGAAGATGATGCTGAGATAATAGACGATGGTGTGGAATGGTCAAGGTGGAGGTGGGCAGAGGGTAATCACCCAGGAGATTAAGGACCCACTGGGGTAATAGTTACACTACAATGTCTTATGTTACCCCTTAATTTTGATGTTTAAACACACACACTGCTGCTCAGTGAAAATTGCCTAATTGCCTCAGCATAGCTATTGAATGCTCTCACAACCTATGCACAATGTCCTTAAAAGGGAAATATACAGTGATTTTAAACATGTTGCAATAACATACATACTAATGCTTCAGAACACTCCAACACTAGAATCTTGAGAGTATTTCTAAGATTTCACACTTCTTTATTGCTACCAATAACCAATATTTCTGCTTTTTCCTTATTTAGTTTAAGGAAATTCTAATGCATCCATTCTGTAATGTTAGTAAGACACCAGACCAGTGGGTTTAGATAGTAAAGATAAATCTGGCAGAAAATTGATGCCTCCAATCTCTTGCTATTGAAACAGATTAGGTTATGTTAGGCTCCCTTTATTTAATTTTGGTAGGCAGGTCATATGTGTGGTAATACACACAAATTGCTAGATGAACTCATCAGGTCAGGTAGCATCTATGAAGGGGAATAAGCAGTCAACATTTCAGACTGGGACCCTTTCTCAGGACATGCTGATGAATTCTGATAGAGGATCCAGCCCGAAGTGTTGACTGTTTATTCCCATTCTTAGATGCTGTCTGATCTGCTGAGTTCCTCCAGCAATCAGTGTGTTTGTGACTCTGGATTTCCAGCATCTGCAAAATCTCTTGTGTTTATTCAATGTGAGGGGATTGTACCTTCCATAAGATCTGTGTGTGCAGTGCAATAAAGCACACATGATACTAAAATGGATATTGCATCTCATTCAATGTTATTGCACAGATACAGATCAGAAATCCAGGAGAGCTCTTCTACCAGATGAAGCATTTGAACTTGCTGCATACCAGCAATGGTACCATTAACTGCCAGGGAAACAATCTACACAGTGTCACTAAAAATGACACCATAATGGTGTGACTGAACCTTATTCACACCAAGAGATTCGTCTCTTATTTCCCCAA
This sequence comes from Mobula birostris, assembly GCF_030028105.1. Lineage (NCBI taxonomy): Eukaryota > Metazoa > Chordata > Chondrichthyes > Myliobatiformes > Myliobatidae > Mobula > Mobula birostris. Next base: position 29,278,669 of record NC_092375.1, on the reverse strand, counting down.
GTCTGTTTTCAGATAACCAAAAACTATACTGAGAAAATTTACAAGAATTTTGCTGGGACCTGAAGATCTGAATTATAGGTAAAGCGTGAACTTTATTCCTCAGAGCGTAGGAAAATGAGGGGAAATTAGATAGAGGTATACTTAGTTATGAGGGTTATAGGTAAGGGGTATGGTGGGTCCAGGTTCGGTCGATGGGATTAGGCAGAATAATAGTTCAGCATGGACTAGATAAGCCGAAGGGCTTGTTTCTGTGCTGTAGTGCTCTGTGACTCTGAGACTCTAATATAGCGTCTGAACCTTATTTGCAGTAAGAGATTAGTCTTTTATTTTCCCAAGTCAGTTATCAGATAACCCAAAACTATGCACAAGCCTCAGAAACATACAAAATCGCACCCTGAGTTAGAAAGGAAGGCAACTCAAAACGTTCTAATCAATTACACTCTAGTTTCAACTAGCGGGCGAGACTTGACAGTCCAGGGGCCAAATGCACTCATCATATTTTTCCAGTGAATGAGCAGTACCATCTAATGTCTTGATGTTGTAACTCTGTGGTAAAGGTAGGTGCAAGATCATTTTCAAAACCAGCTAGTCACCATAACTTGCCTAGTCTTGTCTATAACACAGAGTGCTGAACTCACATAACCTGAGAGCAGCAACTGGGCATTATATCATTGACTTTGCCAACCCTACCAGTCACCCGGCCCATCTCACATTCACCTTATTGCTCATTGATATCGTACATCTTGGAACAGAAGATTTTACTTTTTGGTACAGTCTGAGAGAAACACATGGGGTCTGCTTTCCATTTCTGAACGATTTGGTAGTTAAATTCTACAAAAAAAGATTAGACAAAGGAGTATTCTAAAGGAACCCAAATATGCAATAAACTGAACAAGAAGCCAAACAGTGTTGGAATGGAATAGAACATAGCTCAGTTTCACAAACTTGTATGAAAGGTTACATCATACCCCTCATTAAATTACTTAAGGCGTAATGCCCCTGTTCAAGGTGGCCACCAGGGACATACGGAAAATCACATGAATCATTTCTTACACAGACATCAACAGAGAAAATTCATCCCTTTTTTCTCTCTATTTCTTGACTAGATTGTTGATACAATGAGGTCTAATTCCTGCTGCCAATTAGTAGCAACATTTTGAAAAGCACATTGTTTTACAGCATGGTCATATAGGAAACAATTTTGAAAGCGAGAAAGATTGTTTAAACTTGCAGTAAGTTAAATGAAAATTTCCACCTCAACATCTCAATGCATCTGTCATATAGGGCATGGTATTGGACTAACAGTCCAAAGATCGTACACTCAAATGTCATCAAGACAAACTGTACAACTGAATTCAGTGGATCTAAACATACTGAACTTTAGGCAGCAGCTCCCATCTGAGCTGCCACTCAACTGCTGGAGTAAAGAGTAATTCACAAATGTAGGCTATGGAACTGTTTGCACATCACATCCATCCCCTCAGCATGACACATGATGGCCAACACATCTAATGCAATTCCAGTTACTTAAATGGGGTTGCCAATTGTGATTTAAAAATTAACTAAAGGGAAGTATTTTGTTTGTCATTATTTTACTTTATGTTTTATAGTTGTAACTAATTGCTAGTTGTTTTACGTAATTTTAAGAAAATGCATCTTATCATGTTAAATCATGTTAATTAGCTAAATCTATTTAAAATATTTATAAATAGTTGCCAGAAAAAGCAGTTGAGATATTAATTACCCACAGAAGGCAAAGAGTGGTTGTAGACGGGTCATATTCTGCATGGAGGTCAGTCACCAATGGAGTGCCTCAGGGATCTGTTCTGGGACCCTTACTCTTCGTGATTTTTATAAATGACCTGGATGGGGAAGTGGAGGGATGGGTTAGTAAGTTTACTGATGGCACAAAGTTTGAAGGTGTTGTGTTTAGTGTGGAGGGCTGTCAGAGGTTACAGCGGGACACTGATAGGATGCAAAGCTGGGCTGAGAAGTGGCAGATGGAGTTCAACCCAGATAAGTGTGAAGTTGTTCATTCTGGTAGGTCAAGTATGATGGCAGAATATAGTATTAATGGTAAGACTGTTGGCAGTGTGGAGGATCAGAGGGATCTTGGGGTGCAAGTCCATAGGACACTCAAAGCAGCTGCGCAGGTTGACTCTGTTGTTAAGAAGGCGTACAGTGTATTGGCCTTCATCAATCCTGGAATTGAATTTAGGAGCCGAGAGGTAATGTTGCAGCTATTTGGGACCTTGGTCAGACCCCACTTGGAGTACTGTGCTCAGTTCTGGTCACCTCACTACAGGAAGGATATGGAAACCATAGAAAGGGTGCAGAGGAGATTGACAACGATGTTGCCTGGATTGGGAAGCATGTCTTATGAGAATAGGTTGAGTGAACACTGCTTGGAGTGACGAAGGGTGAGAGGTGACCTGATAGAGGTGTATAAGAGGCATTGATTGTGTGGATAGTCAGAGGCTTTTTCCCAGGGCTGAAATGGTTGCCACCAAAGGACACAGGTTTAATGTGATGGGGTGTAGGTACAGAGGAGATGTCATGGGTAAGTTTTTTACTCAGAGAGTGGTGAGTGCGTGGAATGGGCTGCCAGCAACGGTGGTGGAGGCGGATCTGATAGGGTCTTTTAAGAGACGTTTGGATAGGTACATGGAGCTTAGAAAAATAGAGGGCTATAGGCAAGCCTAGTAATTTCTCAGGTAGGGACATATTCGGCATAACTTTGTGGGCTGAAGGGCCTGTATTGAGCTGTAGGTTGTCTATGTTTCTATTTAAAAGGCATTTGAGCAAGTAGATGGACAGGAAAAGTTTAGAGCGATATGGGCCATATATGGGCAAAGGGGACAAGCTTGGATGGGAATCCTGGTTGGTATTCACCAGTTGTGTCAAATGGGCTGTTTTCTGTTTGCCTCTTTCCCTGTTGTAAGGCTCTGTGACTCTAAAAGGCAACCATCACACCTTATGCCTTAAGGTCTGTATGGGAATCAGATGGCGGGCGGAGGTGGTTGTTTAGGGTCCACCTCCAAAGGCTAAGACCCTGCTCATGGCTTGACCCTCCTCATGGGTGGCCACAGCATCTGGTCCTCCCGGTGACTGGGTTTCCCTCAGGCACTCTGATTTCCTCCCACATTCTAAAAATGTACGGGTTAAAGTTAGTGAGTTGTGGTTCTACTGTTGGCACTGGAAGCATGGCGGCACTTGCAAGCTACCCAGCACCATCCTCACTGATGTGATCTGGCACAAACAATGCATTTCACTGTATGTTTTGATGTACATGTGACAAATAAAGTTAATCATTACAAGATCATTAAAAAAGCAAATGCCCAGTCTGTTCGTTAGAGGACTCCAGTACCCTTACCCTTTATTGACTTCAGGGATTTGACCATCCTCTGATAAATATGCTCAGACAATCCTCTGAAATAAACCATGATATCCCCTACAACTTATTGAACAACTTCAAACCAGAGAACCTTTAGAAGGTAAAGAGGATAAAAAGGCCACAGGTTACATCTGTAATAGAAGTCAGGCCTACCTTTGCATCAAATCCCTTCATCCTACAGGAAAACAGCTAATTGTTTCTTATATCCATTTATATTGTCAATTCCTGTAATCTAGATTAACTGTCAATTCCCTCTTGTTACTTTTAAAACTTCAATTGGATTGCCTCAAAATGAAAAGAAGACCAATTTCTTAAACCTTTCCACAAATTTCTCTCAGCGGAATTACCTTCATTGCTTCAAAACCTTCCTAAGAGCAATAACACATTCCCCGTAATTAGATGTGCACAATTCCACACGGCTCTCCAGATGAGTTCTGACCACTGCTTTATTCAGTGACAATACGACCTTTTAGGATTTGTGCAAACACTTTTGATTGAATTCCCGTTAACCCTGAGTTCTAAAAGACAGCAGAACCTCATTATTACAAACTCCAGTGGATCAGAAAAGTGATATTGTTGAACTGCACTGTGGAGTATAAGAGAAACTTCAGCAGAATCAGGAAGAGTGTTTGTTTAATGAAAGGCCTGTAACACTGTGCAAAATCCTATTGCAAAGTGCCTAATTTTATTCATTTGAAGAAAAAACTTTCATAAATCCACAGCTTCCCCTTATTGAAAATCTTACTAACTTCATACTGTACTTCTAGTTTCATGTTACAGTTCCTAATTTTATCTACAGGCTAGCTGAACGCAGGGAATTTTAATACTGACAGACTAAGTTCTGAATAATGAGTATGTGCAATACAATGCACATTGTTGTAATGAAGATGCTTAATAAACAAAAGAGAGTGTGGATTCAGAGATACCTTCTGAAAGGCTGGAGGAGGCAGAAACCATGGATGAGCAGTTGAAGTGTAATAATCTTCAGAGCAATGAACTGCAAGCCAGGGAATAGAGTCATTTAGACAGCACAGGAACAGACTCTTCTGATCCATGTCAACCAAGATTCCCTTCTAAGCCAATCCCATTTGCCTGCATTTGGCCCATTTCTCTCTAAGCCTTTCCTATCCATGTACTAGTCCAAGTGTATTTCGAATGTTAATGTATCTGCCTCAGCCACTTCCTCTGGCAGCTTATTCCATATACTGACTTTACACTGTGTGAAAAACTTGCCCCTCATATCCTGTTAGATTTCTTCCCCCTCATGTTAAATCTGTGCTCTTTAGTTCTTTATTCCCAAACCCATGGGAAATGATTGTGTGCATTCACCCCCATCTATGTCCATCATAATTTTAAGATCACTCCCCATTCTTCTACAGTAAACTGAAAAATCTCCCAACCTGATCAATCTCTCTCCACAACTCACTCCCTTAAGTCCCAGAAGTATCTTTGTAAATCTCCGCTGCAGTCTATCCATTATGTTTCCTTCAGGAAGGGGATGAAAACTGAAAACAACATTCCAAATGCAGCTTCGCCAATATTTTGTACAACTGCAAGATTACATCTCAGTTTCTATACTCAATACACTGACCAATGAATGCCAGCATATCAAAAGCTTTCTTCACCACTCTGTATACTTACAATGTCACTTTCAGAAAACTATGTATTTGTACTCATAGCCCTTCTGTTCTACAACAAATTCCTTAGTGCCCTAACAGTTGCAGTCCATGTCCTATCCTAATTTGTCTTCCCATTAGAGAACTGGAGAAACTTGTGTGAACAGGTTCATGCAGACTGATTAATCCGTTCTCAGCAATATACTTGTGCACAGTTCTCTGCAAAAGGATAAGTTAATTCATAGTATTACTCAACTCTTCCAAAGTATGAAGAATACTTATATTTAGAAAAGAAGGGTAATTAAGGAGAGGGTAGAATCACTGGGAGTGGACATAGTTAGAGTGGTGATCCTAAGGCTTTAGCTTTCAGGGAATTACAGAGGCATGAGAGAGGAGTTGGCCAGAATTGATTGGAAAAGAACACTGGCAGGGATGATGGCAGAGCAGAAATGGCTGGAATTTCTGGAAGCAATTTGCAAGGCATAGGATATATGCATCCCAAAGAGGAAGAAATATTCTTGAGGAAAGATGACACAATGATGGCTAACAAGAAAAGTCAAAGCCAACATAAAAATCAGAGAGAATGTATAATAGAGCAAAGATTAGTGGGAAGTTAGAGGATTGGGAAGCTTTTAAAAACCAAAAGAAAACAACGAAGAAGGTCACTAAGAAGATGAAGATGAAATATGAAAGTAAGCTATCTAATAATATTAAAGAAGATACCAGAAGTTTCTTCAGATACATAAGGTGTTAAAGAGAGCTGAGAGTGCATATCAGACTGCTAGAAAACAACACTGGAGAGGTAGTAATGGGTGACAATGAAATAGTGGATGAACTGATTAAGTATTTTGCATCAGTCTTCATTGTGGAAGACACTAGCAGTATGGTGGAAGTTCCAGGTGTCAGGGGTCATGAAGTGTGTAAAGTTACCATTATTAGGGAGAAGACTCTTGGGAAACTGAAAGGTCTGAAGGTAGTTAAGTCACCTGGACCAGGTAGTGCACACGACAGTTCTGGAAGAGGTGGCTGAAGAGATCATGGAGGCATTAGTAATGATCTTTCAAGAATCACTAGATTCCAGAATCATTCTGGAAGACTGGAAAATTGCAAATGTCACTCCACTCTTTAAGAAGGGAGAGAGGCAGAAGGGAAAATCCCATAGGCCAGTTAGTCTGATCTCAGTGGTTGGGAAGGTGTTGGAGTCAATTGATAAGAATGCGGTTTCGAGGTATTTGGAGGTACGTGATAAAATAGTCTGTAGTCAGCATGGTTTCCTTAAGGGAAAATCTTGCCTGACAAATCTGTTGGAATTCTTTGAAGAAGTAATAATCAGGATAGACAAAGAAGAATTGGTTGATATTGTGTACTTAGATTTTCAGAAGGCCTTTGAAAAGGTGCCACACATGAGGCTGCTTAACAAGCTGCATGCCATGGTATTACAGGAAAGATTATAGGGTGGCTAAAGCATTTGCTGATAGGCAGGAGGCAAAGAGTGGGTATAAAGGGAGCCTTTTCTGACTGGCTGCTGGTGACTAGTGGTGTTCGACGGGGACTGATTCTTTTTATGTTATATGTCAATGATTTGGATGATGGGATTGATGGTTTTGTGCTAACTTTACAGACAAAATGAAATTAGGTGAAGGGACAGTTAGTTTTAAGAAAGTAGAGAGGCTATAGTAGGACTTAGACAGATAAAGAGAATGGGCAAAAAAATGGCAGAAGGAATACATTGTTGGGAAGTGTATGGTGATGCACTTTTGTAGAAGAAATGAAAGGGTTGACTATTTTCTATATGGAGAGAAAAAACAAAAAAATGAGATGTAAAGGTGCTTGGGAGTTCCTGTCCAGGATTCCCTAAAGGTTAATTTGCAGGTTGATACTGTGGTGAGAAAGGCAAATGCAATGTTAGCATTCATTTGAAGTGGACTAGAAAATAAAAGCAAGGAAGCAATGTTGAAACTTTGTAAAGCACTGTTGAAGCCTCACTTGGAGTATTGTGAGCAGGTTAGGTCCCCTTATCTTAGAAAGGACATGCTGAAACTGGAGAAGGTTCAAACGATGTTCACGTAAATGATTCTGGAAGAGAATGGTGTGTCATAGAAGAGCATCTAACGGCACTGGGCCTGTATTCACTAGAATTCAGAAGAATGAGGAGTGACCTCATTGAAATCTATCAAATGGTGAAAGACCTTGATAGAGTCAACGTAGAGAGGATGTTTCCTACGGTGGGAGAGTCTAAGGCAAGAGAACACAACCTCAGAATAGAGGGACATCCTTTTAGAAAGGAGATGAGAAGAAATTTCTTTAGCCAGAAGAATGGTGAATCTGTCAAATTGTTTGTCACAGGCAGCTATGAAGGCCAAATCTTTATGTATATTTAAGACAGGGGTTGATAGGTTCTTGACTGGTCAGGACATGAAGGGATACAGGGCGAAGGCAGGAGATTGGGGCTGAGAGGAAAATTGGATCAACCATGATGAAATTGCGGAGCAGACTCAATGGGTGAAATGGCCAAATTTTGCTCCTATATCTTATGGTCTCAAAATAAAGGAGGGAATTTGTGCTTGGAGTCAGAGCAGGTGGCTGACATCTCAAATGAGTACCTTGTGTTGGCATTTACTAAAGAGAAGAACTTGGAAGAAAGTGAAAGCAGAGTGACGCTGCTAATGTTCTGTGACATTTTATGATTAAGTAGGAGTTAGTCCTGGATCTTTTCAAAAACATATAGGTGGTTAAGTCCCCAAGGCCTGGTGGCATATATCCCAGAAAATTGTAAAAACACAAGCGAGGAGATCGCTGAGTCTTTGACAAAGATCTAATTATCCTCCCTAGCACAGATAAGGTCCTGTAGGACTTAAGAGTAGAAAAAAAAACATGTTTTTGCTCTTGTTCAAGGGAGAAATTGGAGATAACCCTTCTAATTGTAGGCCAGTGAGTTTCTTATCAGTTATAAGGCAGATATTGAAGAGGACTCTGAGGGATAGTAATTATGCTCATTTGGAGAAGCATGGCTTGCTTAGGGATAGACTTTCTTACAAATGTGATAAAGGTTTATGAGGAGGTGAGAAAGGAGCTTGATGCGGGTAAGCCAGTGGATTTTATCTACATGTACTGTAGCAAGGCATTTGATAAGGTCTCTCATGGTAAGTTGATTGAGAAGACATGGGATCCAGGGTGAATTACATGTTTATATTCAGAACTGACTTGTGTATAGAAGACAGAGTAGAGGTAGGAACCTGTTATTCTGGCTGGAGGATCATGACCTGCAATGTTCCACAATGATCAATGTTGTGATTTCTGTTGGTCGAGATATATACAGTGGCATGCAAAAGTTTGGGCACGCCTGGTCAAAATTTCTGTTACTGTACTGTGAATAGCTAAGCGAGAAAAAGATGACCTGATTTCCAAAAGGCATATAGTTAAAGATGATACATTTCTTTAATATTTTAAGCAAGATTACTTTTTTATTTCCATCTTTTACAGTTTCAATGTAACAAGAAGTAACAAGTGTTTGGGTAACCTGCATGGTCTGTACTTAGGAACACCGCCTTTGGTAAGTATCACAGGTTATAAACGTTTTTTGTAGCCAGCTAAGAGTCATTCAGTTCTTGCTTGGGCGATTTTCACCTATTCTTCCTTGCAAAAGGCTTCTAGTTCTGTGAAATTCTTGGGCCGTCTTGCATGCACTGCTCTTTTGAGGTCTATCCACAGATTCTCGATGATGTTTAGGTCAGGGGACTGTGAGGGCCATGGCAAAACCTTCAGCTTGCGCCTCTTGAGGTAGTCCATTGTGGATTTTGAGGTGTGTTTAGGATCATTGTCCTGTTGTAGAAGCCATCCTTTTCTCATCTTCAGCTTTTTTTTACAGACAGTGTGATGTTTGCTTCCAGAATTTGCTGGTGTTTAATTGAATTCATTCTTCCCTCTACCAGTGAAATGTTCCCCGTGCCACTGGCTGCAACACAAGCCCAAAGCATGATCGATCCACCCCTGTGCTTAACAGTTGGAGAGGTGCTCTTTCATGAAATTCTGCACCTTTTTTTCTCCAAACATACCTTTGCTCATTGTGGCAAAATAGTTCTATTTTAACTTCATCAGTCCACAGGACTTGTTTCCAAAATGCATCAGGCTTGTTTAGATGTTCCTTTGCAAACTTCTGATGCTGAGTTTTGTGGTGAGCGCACAGGGAAAGTTTTCTTCTGATGACTCTTCCAAGAAGGTCATACTTGTGCAGGTGTTGCTGCACAGTAGAACAGTGTACTCCAGAGTCTGCTAAATCTTCCTGAAGATCTTTTGCAGTCAAACAGGGGTTTTGATTTGCCTTTCTAGCAATCCTACGAGCAGTTCTCGCGGAAAGTTTTCTTGGTCTTCCAGACCTCAACTTGACCTCCACCGTTCCTGTTAACTGCTGTTTCTTAATTAAATTACAAACTGACAAAATGGCTACCCGAAAACACTTTGCTATCTTCTTATAGCCTTCTCCTGCTTTGTGGGCATCAATTAATTTAATTTTCAGAGTGCTAGGCAGCTGCTTAGAGGAGCCTGTGGCTGCTGATTGTTGGGACAAGGTTTGAGGAGTCAGGGTATTTATAAAGATTTGAAGTTTGCATCATCTGGCCTTTCCTAACGATGACCGTGAACAAGCCATAGCCCTAACAAGCTAATTAAGGTCTGAGACCTTGGTAAAAGTTATCTGAGAGCTCAAATCTCTTGGGGTGCCCAAACTTTTGAATGGTGCTCCTTTCCTTTTTTTCGCTCTAAGATTGTACAAAACAAAAATAATACATTAATATTGCTTAAAATGTTGAAAAGAATGTTGCATCTTTAACTTTATGACTTTTGGAGATCAGTTCATCTTCTACTCACTTAACTATTCAGAGTAACAGAAATTTTGACCAGGGGTGCCCAAACTTTTGCATACCACTGTATCAATGGTTTGAATGAATATGTAGATGGGTGAATTAGCAAGTTTGTGGCTGACATCCAAGTGGGCAGAGTTGTTGACAGTCTAGAGCAGGAGTTCCCAACCTGGTATCCATGGATCCCTCAGTCAATGGTAAGGGTCGATGGCATAAAAAAGGTTGGTATAGAGGACTATCAAAAATACAGTGGGATTTAGATCCGATACATATATGGACAGAGAAGCGACAGATGAAGCTTATTTTGGGCAGGTGTGATGTGTTGCACTTTGGGTAGTCAAATGAAAGTAGAAAGTGTAGAGTTAATTGTAGATCCTTTAATACCATTGAGGTACAGAAAAATCTTATGGTCCAGATTCATGGTTCTCAGAAAGCCCCCAGAGACCATAATCTAGAGTCCATTATAAACTACTGTCCATCCCAACACTTTGACATCTCAAACAGGCTCTCTCTCTCTCTCTCTCTCTCTCTCACTAACAAGGGAGAGAGAGATATAGCTCCTCTAACAGACGAACGAGAGACCAACAGTTCGCTGTTTCAATGTTACAATCTGCAGCATTGCTTATTCATGATCCGCCCCCCCCCCCCGCTCAATGGTCTTCGTGTACCGCTGTTTCCCACAATGCTTCAGTCAGCAAGACTGGTGAGGAATCCTGTCGTCTACAGGGTCACACCCCGAAGGCACAAGTCTTCCAAGCCACACCCAGAGATCCTGAAACGCAGACTGCCCGGTGGTTTCCGAGAGCAAGAACCCACCGTGAAGAACCACAGTTTGAGTGCAGTTGTAGCTCAGGGACTCCAACACGGCCCCAGCCACCTTGAAAAGCAAAAAAGAGATATTAAAATAGAAGAAATTAAACTGCTTGCAGATCTTATGGGAATCTTTCACCAATTTGCTGGTCAGAATAGCCTTTGAAATTAGAACTATGGAAAATCCTAAACTCTTTATAAGTACATTGAAGGATGAAGGTTCTTGGTCCAAAACATTGACTGCATATTCCTCTCCATAGATGCTGCCTGATCTGCTAAGTTCCTCCAGCAGCAATCTCTATACTTCCTGCATTTGCTGAATGTGTTGTGTTTATAGATATATTGAAGCAGAAAGAGTAGCTAAGAGAGGAATATGTCCCCTCAGGGATTAGAGGAATAATCTTTGCATGGAGCCAAGGATCATGAGCAAAATCCTAAACAAATATTTTTCATCACTATTTATTAGGGAGAAGGGTGCCGATGTTGGAAAGTTATGGAAAGAGTACTCTGATATTTCAGGAGCATCTCTGTATCAGGAATGAGGAGGTGCTCAAAATATTGGAACATATTAGGGTAGATAAATCCCTAGGGCTTGAGAAGGTCTATTACAGGCTACTAATGGAAACAAGGAGGGAGATTGCTGAAGCTCTGACATAAATGTTTACATCTTCATTAGCCACTGGTGATGTACCAGAAGACCAGAGGACAGCTTGCTCAAAAAGGCCAGTTGGGCTAAGTTTGGAAACTACAGTATAGGTCGGTGAGTTCTACATCATTTGCAGGAAAGTTGTTGGAGAAGATTCTTAGGGCCAGGATTATACTTAATTGGACAGTCAGGGACTAATTAAGAGGAGTCATGGCTTTGAGCAGGGTAAATCATGCATCACAAATCTGATTCAGTTTATTGAGGAAATAACCAGGGACATTTATGAAACCAGAGAGACAGACATAGTTTTTTTTGATAATGTCCCACATGGTGGGTCATCCAGAAGATTAGGTACAAAGGATCTGAGTTGTGTTGGCAAACTGGATCCAAAGTTAGCTTGGCGATCGGAGGTAAAGGATAGGGGTGGACAGACGCTTTTCAAAATGGTTATCTATAATAAGAGCTATACTGCAGGAATTGGTGCAGAGACCTTTATTGTTTGAAATCTATATAAATGACATGGACGAGAATGTTGGGATATGATTAATAAATTTGCATATAACATAAAAATTAGGGGCAGCATAGATAATGAAAAAGTTCTCCAAGAATACAGTGGGATATAGGTCAGCTAAAAAATTGTGCAGAGCAGTTGCAGTTGGAATTTAATCCAGACAAGTGTGAGATAATCCACTTTAGAAGGTTGTGTTATGGTAGAGTAAATGGCAGGGACCTTCGAGGCACTTATTTACAGACAGTCCTTGGAATGCAAGTCCACATTCTCTAACAATGGTGACACGGGGGATAGGGTAGTGAAAAAGACATTTGGTATGCTTGCTTTCATAGGCAAGGGATTGAGGATGAGAGGTGGGACATCATGTTGCAGTTGTACAAACATTGGTTAGACCACACTTAGAGAACTGTATACAGTTCTGGTAGACACACAACAGGAAGTATACACAGTAGTACCAATAGAAAGAGTGCAGAGAGATGTTGCCTGGAACAGAGGGCTGTAGTTATAAGGAGAAATTGGATATGCTGGGTTTATTCTTACAGCAATGTATGAGGCTGAGGGGTAACAGGTGAGTTTACAAAGTTATAGAGGGCCTAGACAGGATAGGTAAGACAGAATCTTTTTTCTCCACGGGGTAGGAGAGTGCAGAACTAGACAGCACAGGTGTAAGATAAGAGCGATATTTGAAAAAGAACTAGGAGGTAATTTTTTTCACACAGATTATATTGAATATCTATCAGGAACAAGCTTGCAAAGGAAGACATTCAAGGACATATTCAAAACTCGCTTGTAAAAGTGCAACATCTGTATGGACTCTTGGGAATCAACGGTTCATGATGGTTCCATGGAGAAATTACCTTCAGGATGATATTGAGTACCTTGAGTCCATGTACCGAGAACACAGAAATACCTCGCGCAAACCATGGTAGGAGTATATCACCTTGTAAAATATCCACCGGGCCTTCCAGTCAGGCCCCTCATGCCCCATCTTTGGAAGAGTCTGCAGTTCCCAGATTGGTATCATCAGCCACTCTAAGCCCACAGAACCAGAGCAGCAGTGAATGCTCGGAAGAGGAAGAAACACCTCTGAGGGAAAGAAACATTTAATAGTGAGCAAGTGATTAAAACATTAATATAAGTTCAAATTAAATGATTCAAACATTTAACTTTTATCCCCAGGATCAGCAGTTCTATTTAAATGGGGTTCCTCCTGGTACTTCAGTTATCTCACACATCCCAAAACATACAGGTTGGGTTGGTTGATTACTCTGTGTGTAGTGATAATCTTGGACAAGTTGATGGGAGTATAGACACAATAAAATGTGATTTGTGCAGGGGAGGCATGGATTTGTTGGGCTGAAGATCCTGTTTCCATACTGTATTAATAATAAAATGGTTAAAGTAATCAGACTCTTCTTTCACTCTCGTCTTTTGCAAGCCAACGACTAATGAGGATTGCAGAAACATAAGTGGCCCTCAATCCCTTGGCTGCAAGAAGCTAAATGGATGGCAAGTCAAGAAAGGCAGAAAAGATTTATGTTCTTGGTATTTGTACTGAACTATCTTATGATCTCAAAAAGGCAACAGTTCTGGAAATAAAAGTGTCCAGCTCTTGGGTAAAAGGAGTAACAAAATCCAGTATACTTCAGACAGCACAGCCCCTAAGGGTTACTGACGATGTTTTAAACAAACTGTCTTTTGTTTGACATCAGCAAAAACAACCTTAAAATCAATTTGAATTTGCCATCATTAATGTCACATGAGACATCAAAGAGAATGGCAAACGGGAAAATGATAGTATTTGGTTCTGGGTTTACTGATAGTGGTGGGCTTAAAAGCTCTGTTTGTTCAGAATATACATTCATTTCTCAGTAAGAGCTGCAGTTTGCAAAAGCACTTTAAAGAGAAGACTCTTACTTTAGGTCCTTTTTCATTTAAAAGCCAGAGTAATTTGCTAAAGGAAGTGCAGCAGTAATTTGCTACCATTAAGATGTACTTGTGGAGGATCAAGTTCACTTGTAAGGGATACAAAAACATTTTTGTAACCCAAGATATTTACAGACGAACACAAGATTTGCAAATCCAATGTGGTTATTTATGAAAGATAAGCAATCCAGATTTTGAACCAGAAATTACGTTGAATATGTTAGCTCCAAGTTGTATCCTGAGAACTACTTCCTGAGCAGCTTAGTGCCAGTTATCTGATCCGACCCAGAGCAAGGCAATGAATATTATTCTTGGATCAATAAATGACTAATCAGATGTTGCCTAATAATAGAATATTGAATTTAACCCTAGTGCCTCTAAAACAAACAATATTGCCGTTAAACATACTAAATACTAAACTGATCTCCAAATAAAAATACAAGAACGCTTAGACCTTCTGCTAAACAACGCAAGTTCAACTTCCTAAAGTGCAAGTTTCCATTATTCAATTATAACTTTTTTTTTTGTTATTTTGAAGAGGGTGCAAGTGATTACAGAAGGCATCTCCTAGTTTCTTGTTTGTAAATAACAGTAGTATCAATTCCAGCAAGGGAATTTTCAATCTTGCCGAGCTATCCCTTAATAGAATTTAAAGGCTGGTGGGAAGCCAAGCAGAACATGGCATTGCCTAGATATATTAGTGAATTTACTTTAAACTATAGGCTGTTTACCAAATCCCTGTTCTCAATTTTTGTACAATTTAACTTCTATTATATTTTTAATCAGTGGTTGAATAAAAAGAAATAGATCTTGGAGAAGTGCAGAAACCATAAAACCAGTTCTGGTTATTGATTTTATTTTCAGTAATCATTCAGCAAACAGTAGGAAACCATTAGGTGATGCTGTTCCCAAAATGGTTGAAGTGTAGCCGAGGGTTAGATATACAGATAATCTCCTTTCCATTGGCTGAATTCCAAAATTTAAAAAAAAACAGCTCTCAGCTATATTGCCTCATAGCTTTCTTCTAAATCAAAACTATTGTTCCATTCATTTTTGAGAAAATCTGGTCTGCAAATCTTTGTAATTCCCCTTAAAACAGAACACCCCATATGTTCAATCTAAATTTGCTTCTTCTCTGTTTTAACCAATGCATTGCTAGATCTTCACCTGCATTACAATAGTAAAGAGATTCAATTCACTGTTAACATTTGAAAACTAAGATCTTACACCAGAAGTTGAAAAGTGAGAGCACGTTGACGAGGATAGTTGTAATTTATTAAATATTTCCCAGAAGCTGCTTCCAACAAAGTTCCACAATCTGAACCATGCAGTTGGAATGCAAAGAGAAACTCAGACAAGTTCATGGAGCATTAAAACAAAAACTACCTGGTCACTCTAGGGTGCTATTGCCTTGCATGGAGTTTACACTGTATTCAGTAGAAAATACTTCAGGCTGCATTTTTCTTTACAATTGTTTTCCACAGTGAACAACAGATAACGAGTCTTTGCCTGTTTTCACACAATCAGAGTAGTTGTGTAATCCAGAACTATTGTTCATTGGTTATGTGCCATGTCATATGACATGGGCAATCATGGTCTTTCTATGACCATGATTGTTCTTGGCAATTTTTTTCTACAGAATTGTTTGGCCATTGCCTTCTTCTGGGCAAGTGGGTGACCCCAGCCATTATCAATACTCCTCAGAAATTGTCTGACCGGCATCAGTGGTTGCATAACCAGGACTTCTGATATGCACCATCTGCTCATATGACCATCCACCAACTGCTCCAATGGCTTCACGTGACCTTGATCGGGGGCGGGGGGAGCTAAGCAGGTGCTACACCTTACCAAAGGGTGACCTGCAGGTTAGAGGAGGGAAGGAGTGCCTTACACCTCCTTTGGTAGGGACATAGCTCCACCCTGTCACCCAAATCTGGATCTCTAGTGGATGAATATTGCAACCATTCAGCTTTAGCTCTCTAGATTGTTCAATGATATTCATAAGAATGTATGATCTTATGAACTATAAGACATTATGCCATTAATATGATCCATAACTTTTTTCATAAAAACTCTCATAAAGCTAGGATACAATTATTGTATTTTTAAAAGGACCTATGACCATGATTAATTGTTTTAAGCTGAATTTTATGTAAATCAAGTTACTTTAAAAATAGAAGCAGAAATCAGAAAATGTAAGTTCCATTTTTTTGTAAATATTGTTGACCTGGATGGAATTTAAGTACAATTTTAATATATCCATATTCACATCTGGATGTAAATTGAGTTAATTTGCAAATAGACTTTACAGACTTAAAACTAAAATAGAGGACACAGCTTGAAAATACATAAGTCACATTATTAAAGATAAATTTGTTAATTCATTATGCAAAATAAAACATAGAAAAACAGATGACAATTAGATTAGCTGGAAAATAAATTTGCTTGGGTAGCTAAAAATTAGGTAGTCTTGTCCATATGAATAGCCTAAGAATGATATTCATAGAAGAATTTGTATGAGCGATAAAGAATTGAGGCAAATACCGAGGAATTGTCTCTTTCACTTATTTTACTTGGTTGTTGCAGTGTGTTTTTGCTATAATTAGCCTACTGGCACAGGACTTATTGTTCCCACTGTTAAATTCCATCCCAGACCAACTAGCCCTCACCACATCACACATTGGAAGATTCATTTTCACCTTCGGAGATGTTAATCCCTACTTTGTTGATCTATAGGTGTCAGTTTAACACCTCATGATTTATTAATATTATCATTTAAGCTTTTTTAAATATTAGGGTTCACCAATCCTCAATATCGATATCATGTGCTATACCAACCTGTGATCTGATAGGAAATGAAATGTGTTTCTTTGTGTAGTTCTATTTTATGAACACAGATGTAATTATATCAAAAATGTTAGAAATAAACAGTAAAATAAAGCAGCAAGCTAAATTTAGAGAGGTATTAACTACTTTTTTTGTAAGATTGTTTTTTTTTAAACACAAATAATGCATATAAATTAAAATATTTGGTTCAATCAAAATTGTTGTACAATTGCTTTGGTCACACTTGACACACTAAGCAAGTTAATTTTCTTTATTCTAGAATGGACTTTTAAAGCTCTTTTCTCTCCACAACCAGCATGGTAGTGTATTGGTTAGCATAATGTCTTACAGTGCCAGCAGCGACTTGGGTTCAATTCCCGCCACTGACTGGGAGCAGTTTGTACATTCTTCCAGTGACCATGTGTGTTTCCACCAGCTGCTTCAGTTTCTTTCAACTTTCCAAAAATGTATGGGTTAGTAGGTTAGTAGGTTACATGGGCCAAAAATGTATGGGTTGGTAGGTTAGTAGGTCACATAGGTGCAATTGAGACCATGTGGCCTAGTTTGGCTGGAAGGATCTATTACCATGCTGTATCTCTTTAAAAAATCCTCTTCTCTGAGTCTATGCCTACCACCCAAGAACAACTGCTTCCATTTTTACCTCATGCTACTCTGTAGACTGCTAGTAACTCATTGCAGAGCCATTCTTTTCTCATATGTGATGGTAATCTAGAAAAACCCATAAAAGTCAGGGCATCTCAATGTTTCACGTGCTTTTAAATAAATAATAGAAGTGTCTTTTAGTGAGCATGTAGTACGCAAGGAAAATTATACATTAAATGTGCATAAAATGATTAAAATGTAACATGGATATGTTCTCAAGGTTAACACTAATATATTTTCCAACAATTAGGCTTCATATCTCTGTCTTCATAAGGTTTTAGAATTTGAATGGCTGTAACACTAGAAGAAATTAAAACTTGTAAATGGTCCTTTAGTCAATAGTAAGGAAGACTAGAGAGAGACATAGTGGGTTCCAAACTGTATTGGAAGAATCTAATGGCATCTTTAAGACTCAATGGGGCTGAGAAGCATGCATGGTTGGTATTAAATCTTTTATTTTAGAATGTTGCCAAATCCAGCCAAACATTATTATATATTCATAAATAATTCATACTGGTGAGCCTAGAGTGCATTTGATTATTACTCAAGTGATTATAATAATCACTTGATATTAAAAGGATAGCATGAAGTTAGAAGAGAAAATCTCTGCTTGAAAAACCTTACATTTTATCAAAATCAAAAATATTGGAAATGAATAGCTGTTTGGGCAGCCTCACTGAGGAACAGTGAGGGGTTTCACTCTAGGATCCTTCATCAGGGCTGGAAAAGTGAGAAAAGGACCGTATTTTAAGTTGCAGGGAGAGGAATTGTCGAGAACATTCCAAACAGATCAGGTAGCATCTCTGGAGAGGGAACCCAGAGTTACCGGCTTTTCTTTGTTACCTGATTCAGGTATTAATTCTTAGGAAAGGTCATTGACCTGAAATACAAAATCTGTTTCTCTCCCCACAGATGCTGACTGATCTGTGGTGTATTTCTCACATAATCTTCTCTTACATGGAAATTTAGGGTAAGATATGTAATGGATTTAAGGCTTTAATGGGAATTGAGAATATTCATAAATATTACCTTTGATGTGGAAATAGGCTGCCATCAGTTCCCTAAACTACATTAATATACTGGATGTTGAAAGCAATTTTCAATGTGTTATATAACATGAGAAAGTCAGTAGATACCGGAAATCCAGCGCAACACACACAAAACGCTGGAGGAACTCAGCAGGTCAAGCAGCACCTACGGAAATGGGAACAAAGTCAATGTTTCAGGCTCAGACCCTTCTTTAGGACTGAAAAGGAAGGGGGAAGATGCCAGAATAAAAAGGTGGAGAGAGGGAAAGGAGGCTAGCTGAAAGGTGATAGGTGAAGTTAGGTGGGTGGGAAAGGTTAAGGTATGGAGAAGAAGGAAACTGATAGGAGAGGAGAGTGGACCATAGGAGAAAGGATAGGAGGAGGGACCCAGGGGGAAGCAATAGGCAGGTAAGAAGAGGTAAAAGGTCAGAGTGGGGAGTTAAGGGAGGAGGGAATTCTCTGGATACTTTCAAAAAAGAGTTGGATAGAGCTCTTAAAGATAGCAGAGTGAAGGGAGAAGGCAGGAAAAGGGTACTGATTGTGGATGATCAGCCATGATCACAGTGAATGGTGGTGCTGGCTCGAAGGGCTGAATGGCCTACTCCTGCACCTATTGTCTATTGAATGTGTTTACTGGAAGGAGAAATCAATATTCATGCCATCAGGATGGCAGCTACCCAGATGGAATATAAGGTGTTGCTCCTCCACCTTGAGGATGGCCTCATCTTGTAAATGTGTTAACTTTGCTGATGTTGTTATATCAAACAGAGCAAGATTCACTGAAAGATTTACAGTAGCCTTTGGAATGGTTCTGCAAGAGAATACCAACAAAGGTTAAAGATTGCAGGTAGGTCAAAACCTTGTGTAACTTCACCTCCCTTCATGTGCCCAAATGTACATCCATGTTGGTAATATTCAGAAATGAAGTTTAATAGAGATAGCATGTTGTACTCTAATTCTGACATTTATTCCACAACTTTAACACATGGCATTATTGTCCAGACAATTTTTTAGCTTAGCTGTCCAGTCTCCTTTACAGCATCCATTCATACCAATCTCTCTAATGGGATATTTTGCATTTCTGCTCTAATTTTCTCCTAATATGTTCCATCATCAACCATTTGTGTATGATAACTCTACAATGAAGTGTTTGCTGTATGGAGACTATTCCACAAGTGTAGTATTTTTATGCACTGGCTGGAATTAGACATCAAGAAGAATCTTATTTAAAAATGAATGAGGGTAAAGCAGAACAGTAAGATGAAAATACTGGCGTGATTAAAATAAAATTAGATACAATGCTGGAGAGTTAAGCTCTGAAAAAATTGAACATTATGGAATTGTAGGTTTTTAATTATTGCTCATTGACTCTGCATTGCTGTTTTTTTCCGTTACCTTGACCACCGAATTTAATCTGACTCTATTAAGACATACCTTTTAAATCTCTTAGTCAAGCAAATGTTTGACTCTCTTGTAAAAAGAATTTATGAGCTCTACTTCAGCAATGATTTGTGGCAAAAAATTCCAAATTCTAACCACACTCCATGCAAAGAATGTTTTTCTAGCCTCTTTAATTCATTAGAGAATGTCCACTGTTTATGCTTTCACTGATCTGTGGAACAATCAGAATGTGTCTTATCATAGCCTTTTTTGAATCCTGTCGATTTAAACCATGTCACCCCTGAATATTCACAGCTGTAAAGAAATCCCTACTTCACAAGTCTTCACAATCATAAGCATTCATCCCTGATAACATCCCAGATAATCAACACTATATATTCTTCACTGGTATTATATTTTTCCCTTGGAGTGTGCGGCCATGTCTTGCTCCAGACTTTTTTGATTGATTAGTTCAGGAGCATTTAAGTCAGTCTATAGGATCCAGGAGACAGAGTTGCATTGTTATTCAGTGTGTCTAGATCTGGCAGAACACAGGAAGGCTCACAATGAAATGACTGGCTAACTCCAAGAAATACCCAAATTACACATCAACTGGCCACAGGAATAGAGTAGGAGGAAAATGTTATCAAAACAGAATCGCAAAAGCATCGAAGTCTGAAGTAGCTGTGGAGAGTGCAGTCCTCATGTGCCTTGTCTTTTTAGCGTTGACTTGCACACCCTGTTACTTATCTTTGCAAATATATAAACCAGACTTAGCCAAACTGTTGTATACATCATGTCCCAAATTGAGCTTGCAAAACAGGATCAGCCTCTTCCATTCTTCAACCCACATATTGCCTCCTTAGGAGATAATCATCCTTAACTATGAAATGGATAACTTGAAGTATAAAAGCTTGAACATTCTAGGAACTTTAAGATGCTCATTTATACTGTCCATAGCAAAGATTCCATTGGGATCTATTCGTACACCAATGTGCACAAGAGTAATATGCTATTTCCCAGTAGCACAGTACAGGCAATATGGTAGTTTAATGGGTAGCATAATGCTAACAGCGCCTGTTATGTGGGTTTAATTTCCACTGCAGTCTGTAAGGACTTTGTGCATTCTCCCTGTGACCACCTGGATTTACTCCTGGCACTCTGGTTCACTCCCACATTCCCACAAGAAGAATGGGTTACAAACACAAGAAAATCTGATCTGCAGTTGCTGGAAATCCAAGACAACGCACACAACATGCTGGAGGAACTCAGCAGGCCAGGCAGCATCTATGGAAAAGAATAAACAGTTGAGGTTTCGGGCCAGGATCCTTCATCAGGTCTGGGAAAAAAAAGAAAAGTCACAAGGTGGGAGGAGGAGAGGAAGAAGTACAAGATGGTAGGAGATAGGTGAAATCAGGAGAGTGGGAGTGGGGATGAAGTAAAGATTTGGGAAATTGATTGGTGAAAGAGATAAGAGATCCTCCAGCCCTTCATTTCTTTCACCAATCAACTTCCCAGATCTTTATTTCACTCCCTCCCCTTCCCAGTTTCACCTATCACCTGCCACCTTGTACTTCTTCCTCCCCTCCCCCTACATTCCTGCTCTGATTTCTCACCTTTTTTTCCAGCCCTGATGAAGAGTCTCAACCCGAAATATCAGCTGTTTATTCCTTTCCATAGATGCTGCCTAGCCTGCTGATTTCCTCCAAAAAGAAGAATGGATTAATAAATTGTGGACATGTGATGTTCAAGCCAGAAGCACTTGTGGGCCACCCCCAATGCATCCTTGGATTTGTTTTGTTCGTTGATAATCTTTAATTTTAATCTTTTCCTTAAAAATACCAGAAATTTTATATATTTTTGAAATAGATAGCAAATAAACCTGAATCTATGATCATTAAGAGAATGTTGACCTATTATACAAGTAGGAAATTCACTGGACGTGTTGGGTTTACATGTGGCCTAGTTACCTTCCACTGATTTCAACCAAGACTAAACGTACACAACTGAAAATAGTACGGCACTTGATCTCATTATTTTCCCAACATAGTGTAGGTCCCAAAATTTCCACTACATTTTATTTAAAGTGCAACCAGCAATACATTTACTTGTGTAAAGCTTTCTTCTTTTATGTTACAGCTAAGGTGAATAAAATGGCTTCTGCTTCTGTTAACTGCTGAGGCCGTGGTTCCCTATAGCAGCATGTTGGGTTATAATTAGTGATAACGGGACCTGTATTCATTTGCTAACCAATTGGGATAGGTGTTATTCTTTCTTTCTGTGTGAAAGCTGTTAGTTTGCGCGGGCTGGAGGGAGAAGGCGTGAAGAGGATGAAGAGAGAAGACGTGGCTTGTGGAGACGGTTGCCGGACCCGCTGGGCCTGGGTGCGGGGTGGGAGCCCAGGGGTTGACAATGAGCAAACGAGGATCAGCGAAAGGGAATCTGTGAGCTCCAACGTTTGTGCACTGGACATGTTTATGAGATTATTGGTGCCTTTTATTTGTTTTCCTTTTCTTTTGTTTCTCTACTATCCCCATACTTAAATATAAAATCTTAACCGTTTAACTACACATTGTGGACTGAATGTTATTTTGGGGTATGGATGTCACACAGGGGACACAACACACAGCATCTACCCAAACAAGAGTGTTAAAGTTTGGCTGGGTAGGGGGCGCCACCCCCGAGATCATGCCACTAGGCAAAGCGAGTGTAACACTTGCCTTTGTCACTTTTTACTCTGCTCATGTGACAGTTGAGTCCTAAAACACAGAATTGTTTTGGTATTAATATTGATAACATAATTTTTCCAGATTAGTATTAATAATTCAGATGCCATAAGTCTTTTCATAAAAGCTCTTATGAAATAAGGATACAATTTTTGTGTTTTTAAAAAGATGTAGGAATGTGATTAATTGGTTGAAGTTGCATTTTATGGAAATCAAATTAATTTGAAAGAAGCACAAATCAGAAGATGTACATTCTATATTAATATATATTGTTGATCTGGATGAAATGTAAGTAAAATTTTAATATTGATATTCACAATTGGATGTAAATTATGTTAATTTGCAAATATACAAACTCAAAACTAAAATTGATGACACAGATTGAAAATACAACTGTCATATTATTAAAGATAAATTTGTCAATTAATTATGCAAAATAAACAGTTTACAAATGACAATTAGATTAACTGGAAAATAAATTTACTTGGGTAGTTTAAAATTGTGTAGTCGTCCTTGTGAATGTCGTTAAGGCCATTTTTGGCATAAATAGAAGCATGTAAAATAATAGGAAGGATATATGTGAAAAACATTGATTTTTTAGGAATTTTTTAGAATTAGATTCAGTTAAATATCTCACATTCAGATAACCGGCCGGTTTTGTGAGCTGCGTTTCAGAAGGGGTAAGAATGAATTAAATACTTTTGTATGCCTATTCTGAACATATCACATGAAGCAGTCATATTTCTGTTAAGTTGCAGGTCATCGCAGAGTTCATTTGATTTCATATTTGCATATTTCCTTATAAAATAAAAGGAGACTATTCAGCCCATTGAGTCTATGTTGGTTCTCAGAATATTCCCACCCATCCTATTCTTTCACCTCATTCCTGGTAACATATTCCCTTCCATGCCCACTAGCTCCCCTGATTCTCCTCCTACTCACCTGGCCTAGAGTTACATTAAATACCAATTAACCTAGCAATCAGCCAGCTAATTGTGTAATGGCATCCACATGGACTTCGAGAAGAGTGATCACGTTTGAATCCAGCTGGCTCTTTGCACACTTTCCATCCTTGCTGGGTTGAGCTTCAAGCCGGCAACTCGATCTCGTAAAAAGACTAACGCTAAAGAAACAGCAAGGTTGCTGCCCAGTGCACTACAAGGCGCAGAACAAAAGACAACTACCAAGCACCATGTCTTGTGACAGAAAATCAGAACACACAGAAGCAAACCATGTGGTTCATATGCATGCAAATACCTCAGGGACTGCACAAAGGATCAGGATTGAGCACGGGTTGCCAGGACTGTGAGGCACCTACGAGCCACTGTCCAAATATCCACTTTGTTCCATGTTTATATTTTTCTCTAAACACATTTTCCAGGTTTTGGGTTTCACCCAGTTTTTGACACAGTACATTAAGCAATCAGGATACTCTCAACAAATATAATGTGGCATGTTACAAACAATCATGCTATGAAATAAATTTATAATATTTCAGAGTATCTCCCAGTACAAATTACAGAGCCAATGAAAGTGAATTTAACAGGAAACGATGGTGCATTCTTGAAAATCATTTTAAACTGCTGATTCACTGTAATTTAAGGGTTAGAGTTTATACAGTTGAAAGACATTGACTGTCTTATTTCAGTCTTTCAGAGGAAGCATTATTATTATAAGTTCAATACAGAGCAATGTTCTGGAATGTTGCACTGTTACAAATGCCTTCAAGGCAGTAAAAGTTTTTACAAGACTAGCTTTATTTGCGCCATGTACTTTGAAACATACAATGAAATGCATAGTTTGTGTCAATTCAAATCAGCAAGGATGTGCTGAACAACCCACAAGTCACGGTTCTGGTGCCAACATAGCATGCCTACAACATATTAACCCTAATTGTACGTTTTTGGAATGTGGGAGGAAACCAGAGCACCCAGAGGAAACCCATGCAGTTATGGGAAGAATGTACAAACTCCTTACAGCTAATGATATTTTTTTTTGTCTATCCAGACTTTCTTTAGTTAAGAAAGGCACCAAGTAATTTCTTTTGTATTGCTTTGAGGTTATTTTACTGGAAATCTAAATTTAGATTGAAAATATACCTTCAAATATAAGATAGCAAAACAATACATTCGGTGTAAAATCATGGGGCTAAAGAAGCCACCACAGCAGAATCAGAATCAGGTTTAATATCACTGGCAAATGTAATGAAATTTGTTGTTTTGTGGCAGCAGTACAGTACAATTATTATAATGAAAATTGTAAATTACAATAAGAAAACTAAATTAAGTAAGTGGTGCAAAAAGAGAGAAAAAATACTGATATAGTGTTCATGGGTTCATTGTCCATTCAGAAATCTCATGGTGGAGGGGAAGGAGCTGTTCCTGAAATGCTAAATGTGTGTCTTCAGGCTCCTGCACCTCTTCCTTGAAGGCAGCAAGAAAAAAGGGAATGTCCCTAAGTGTGGGGAGTCTTGGAAGTTGTGTGTGAGGGTGCCAACAGGAAATTTCCACTATGCGT
Organism: Mobula birostris; assembly: GCF_030028105.1. NCBI lineage: Eukaryota > Metazoa > Chordata > Chondrichthyes > Myliobatiformes > Myliobatidae > Mobula > Mobula birostris. The sequence continues at coordinate 29,253,767 of NC_092375.1, read as the reverse complement.
AAGACCCTGCCCACATGGTCTTGCCCACTCTATGGAGATAATGGACATAGTCTCTGAGATGGATAGTGAGATCAGAGATAGACAGAGAGAACTGGACAGAATTGGATCAGCATTAGGTGGTTTCTGGACAAGAAGAGAGAGAATGGAGAGAAATCATGTCATAGTTGGATGGATAGATCCAAGGAAGGTGGTGATAGGTGTACTGATCTCAAGTCTCACATATGTTAAACAATTCAGTTACATGTGCTGCCAGAACATGAGGTGTGCATCATTTTGTGTCTCTGAACATCTTCAGCAACCTTAGCATCTGTGCTTATCATTTATAAGAGGGCATGAAGAAAAATCCAGTTGTTCAGTACTATTACATGAATTGTCTAAAGTCTTTAATAAAATCCCAACACATTTATCTACTTATTTTATGAAGAGATATAGTGCAGGACAGGCACTCCTGGGCCATTGAGCTCCAGCACCCAACAACCCACCTATTTAACACTAGCCTAACCACAGGACAATCCGCAATGATCAATTAACTCACTAGCCAGTGTGCCTTTGGACTGTGTGTGGAAACCAGACAACCTAGAGAAAACCCATGTAGTCATGGGAAGAACATACAAATTCCTCAGCACCGGAAATGAACTTAGAACCCTGATGCCCCAAACTGTAAAAATATCACTCTAACCACTACCCTCACAAGGCGCCCCATTCAAGTCGTCAAACGGTGGACAAAATGTTAAATTTCTCAGACAAAGAATGCAATCATTAAAATATATCAAACGTTCATCCAAACCCTACTCTTGCCACCTGGGACGATTTCAGAAAGGCAGGGTATACTAATCTGAAAATACAAAAGCAGGGAGTACTAGGTGCATGGAAAATGCTGCCAAAGGTGGTAGTGGGAGCAGATAGAAAACTATGTGTAAGGGGTTTCTTCTTTCATGTTACTTGCTAAGGCTAATAAAATAGCTTCTCTGTAGTTAACTGATGAGGTAATGTTCTCTGTAGCACATGTTTGGGTTATAATTAGTGATAACGGGTCTTGTATTCATTTGCTAACCAATTGGGATAGACGTTATTCTTTATTGTGTATCTGAAAGCTGTTGTTTGCGCGGGATTTGAGAGAGAAGGCGTGAAGAGGATGAAGAGGGAAGTCGTGGCTTGAGGAGACGGTTGCCGGATCCGCTGGGCCTGGGCTTGGGGAGGGAGCCCAGGGGTCAACGACGAGTGGAGAAGGATCAGCGAAAGGGAATCCGTAAGCTCCAACGTTTGTGCACTGGACATGTTTATAAGATTATTTGCGCCTTTTATTTGTTTTCCTTTTCTTTTGTTTCTCTACTAACCCCATACTTAAATCTAAAATCTTGATTGTTCAACCACACATTGTGGACTGAATGGTATTTCGAGGTACTGATGTTACACAGGGGACACAACACGTCGCATCCACCCAAACAAAAGTACTAAAGTTTGGCCGGGTAGGGGGCGCCACCCCTGAGATCATGCCACTAGATGCAATGAGCCTTACATATGCAAAAGTCTTAAGCCACATATATATGGCTAGAGTGCCCAAGACTTTTTCACAGCACTGTATAATTTTATGTATTGCACTGTACAGCTGATGCACAAAAAAACAAATTTCATGACGTGTGAGTGAAGATAAACCTGATTCAAATATGGGTCTCTATTGCGGACTGAGGGTGGGAAGGGTGCAAGGAAATGGGAATCATGGTTGGGAAAAGAAGGGAGAGGGAGGGAGGGAAGCACCAGAGAGACATTCTGTTATGATCAATAAACCAATTGTCTGGAATCAAATGACCTTGCCTGGCATCGTAGGGCTGGCTGGATGTGTCTGCACCTATGACATCTCCCATTCTGCTACCTGTCCAACATCTCTCCTATGGTACTCTACCCTCACCATTCCCAACATCCTTTGCTCCTGCCAGATTTACAAACTCACTGTCTGCCCCAGGTTGACAAATGAACTGTGCAGAAGTCTTAGGCACCTATATATGTATCTAAGACTTCTGCACAGTACTGTACAAGAGTGGTGTTTACAAAACCTTTAGATAGCATACATATATGTAGGGAACGGAGGAATTATGCTTCAAGTGCAGGTAGAAGGAATTAGTTTGACTTAACATTCTGTTCAGCACAGACAATGTGAGCTGAAGGGTCTGTTCCTGTGCTGTCCTGTGTTCTATGTTCTATGTTCAATGCAGCATTTCCAGCAGACCAACATTATACATCAAGGGATGTCAAATGCATGAGAAGGAAAGGAGACCCCTCATCTATTTAGGCTATGAGAATCAGTTATACTGATGATAGGGCAGTTCCTCCTGCCGTGAGTTGTTGGCTTGTACCTTCAGGACCTCATAGATAACAATATTATTGTCATGGCCCTGGAGAGCCATGCTCCCACTCCAGCACTACCTGCATGATTAACGCCGAGAAAAGAAATGCCCTTTCAGATACAAATTTCACCCTTCAGGGTATTGAAATTAATTTAAGCGGCTGCCATATGCTGCACTGCAGGACAGTCTAGTTGATAGCTGCTGGCCATAAGCACCCTGTCAATCAGAATGTTGTGCAGTTTTGGTGGTAAGGAACATCCAGTGATGTGAGGGAGACTACAGATTCAATCACTGATATAATAACTAACACAAATGACGAACAAAACTCATGAATGAAAACAGGTAAAGGTCAGCAAGTAGCTGCTTTGTCAGAAAAAAACAAAAAAACTCTTTAAAATCTAAGAGTTCATAAGATATAAGAAACAGGAGCAGGAGTAAGCCAGTCTCAGGCCTCCTCCAACATAAAGTAAAATAATGCTTCAATAGTACTTTCCTGCCCTCTCCCTGAACCCCCTTAACTCCTTAAAGCTTCAGTTCCTGTTAATCTCCATCTATATTCAACCTCTAACCTCAAATGATATTCAATGAATAACTAAAACAAATGACCCAAAGTATTGGTGAACGCAGCAGGCCAGGCAGCATCTCTAGGAAGAGGTGCAGTCGACGTTTCAGGCTGAGACCCTTCGTCTTCCTAGAGATGCTGCCTGGCCTGCTGCGTTCACTAGCAACTTTTATGTGTGTTGCTTGAATTTCCAGCATCTGCAGAATTCCTGTTGTTTGACCCAAAGTATTGACTGTTCACTTCCATCCATCGGCTCTGTCTAACGAACTGAGCTTCTAAACCATATCGTATGTATTGCCTTTCAATAAGAGTTCGCAGAGATTCCACAAGACATCTAAAACTTTGAAAAACTTCTTATAGAAATGTAGTGGAGAATATATTCACCACCTGCAAAAACAGCCTGGTATGGAAACACCAATGCCTTTGAACGAAGAATGCTGCAAAAAGTAGTGGATACAACCGAGTCCATTGTGGATGAAGTTCTCCCCACCACAGAGCACATCTGCATGAAATGCCATCACAGGAAAGCTGCAACCATCATCAGGGACCCCAATCACCCAGGACATGCTCTCTTCTCACTGCTACCTTCAGGAAAAAGGTACAGGAACCTTAGGATTCATATCACCAGGTTCAGGAACAGTCACTACCCCTCAACCATCAGGCTCTTAAACCAAAGGGGATAACTTCACTCAATTCCCCTTGCCTCTTCATTGAAAAATTCCCACAACAAATGGATTCACTTTCACAGACTCTTCACCTTATGGTCTCAATACCTATAGCTTATTTATTTATTTATTATTTTTATGTCTTTTGTTTTGTTCTTGCACAGCTTGTCTTTTGCACACTGATCGAACACACAAGTTGGTGTGGTCTTTTATTGATTCTATTATGGTTATTATTCTATAGATTTATTGAGTATGCCTGCAAGAAAATTAATCTCAGGGTTCTATATAGTGACATATGTGTACATTGACAATAAATTTACTTTGAACTTTGAACTTCAATCATTTTAATGCAAATTGGTCATAAGTTTCTGAGCTCTGTAATTCTTTACTATCTTGCCTCCTATGGAAGGGCCATTAAATCTCACCTTTTTAACAATGTTTTTGTTTGGCTTTCCAAATCTCCCAGACTAGGAACATTGTAATTCTTCAATAAATACTATCTACTCTCAGTGGTTACTTTATTAGGTACCTCCTGTACTTACTAAAGCTGCCTCTGAGTGTATGTTCATAGTCTGCCACAGTTATAGTCCATTCTCTTCAAGATTTAACATGTTGTGCATTCAGAGATGCTTTTCTGCCAACAACTGTTGTAAAGGGTGTTTTTTTTGAGATACTGTTGCCTTCCCATGAGCTTGAACTATCCTGGCCATTCTCCTCTAACCACGCTCACTATCAAGGCATTTTTACCAACAGAACTGACACTCTCTGGATATTTTTTTTTTGTTTTTTGCACCAAGAGAATGCTGTGCATGAAAATTTGTGCAGGAGATCAGCAGTTTCTGAGAAACTCAAACCACACCGTCTGATACCAACAACCATTCTATTGTCAAAGTCACTCAGATCACATTTCTTCCCCCATTCTGATGGTTAGCCTGAACAATAACAGAATCTCATGACCATGTCTGCATGCTTTTATACGCTGAGCTATTGCCACGTGATTGGTTGATTAAGATACGTTAAGATAAAACTTTATTTATCCCAAAAGAAATTAATATTGTTGCCAGGTGGTTCAGTCAGAAATATATACTTTAAAATACCTACAAAAGATACTTGAATTAATGAGTAGGTGTACGGGTGTACCTAATAAAGCAGCCACTGAGATTAAATTTAAACTTATATTTGTTAGGGGAACTCAGTAACCATGGTGTTAACTAGCAAGTGCCTGTCAGAAGAGTGTAATTAGCCAGCAATAGTCTGCTAATTGGATGCTGTGTTGTGCTTTGTTATCCCTGCAATGCAAGGAGTTCTACAAACTAGATTGAAATAATAGAGTAATGATCAATCTGTTTGCTCATATATTACATGCAAAATAAATCAGCCTGTTTGCTTATAATTGTCGTTGTCTCATTATAATGCTCAGGAGGCCTCCTTCTGGAAGATAGCAGAAGTGCGCATGTAGGTACTTGCAATCACAGCATGCATCTGGCACAATGGCAATTCGTCATTGTTACTCACCTTGGATCACATTGATGAATGATCGAGCGGGGAAAGCAAGCTCCCCATTGGAAGGGATAATGAGTCCATTTACAGGTGAATCCAGGGAATATCTGCAGAATGATGCATGCAGTATCAACATTTGTAACAGCTTATAATATAACTTGTGTGAAAAGAACTTTGGCTGCAGGAAACCAACAAATTTCACATTACAAACATGAGAAAATCTGATGATGCTGGAAATCCAAGCAACACACACAAAATGCTGGAGGAACTCAGCAGGCCAGGCAGCATCTATGGAAAAGAATAAACAGTCGGCGTTTCGGGCCGGGGCCATTCAAACTTCACATTATATAAGTCAGTAATAATAAATCTGGTTCTGATTCTGAAATTTGAACTGGTTTCTATGAGAGCTAGAGCTCTTTTTTGACGTTAGTGCTGCTGAGTATTGCATTGAGTTGGGGTTGAATCTTCATACTGAAAGAGCTAAGTCTTTACCTACTTTTCCTTAAACCCTGAGGACAATGAAGACTAGGCACAAGGATTTCTTGGCACTGCAGGCATTTTCTAAGTACAGTCCCTCATCAAGGATACAGACTTTATCCTCGTAATAGAGATACCTGATGGAGGGTACTAGGGATTTTCTGTTGTATGATTGCATATTGCGTATCACTTCTGGAGGTCGTTTGTTCTACCAAATACTTACATTTCAAAGTACAGTATTATTTAAGAAAATATACACTCAGTGGACACCTCCTGTACCAGATAAAGTGGCCACTGTGTGTATGCTTGTGGTTTTTTGCTGCAGTATCCTATCCACTTCAAGCTTTGTTGTGTTGTGCATTCAGAGATGCTAAGTGTGAAAACTCAGGAGATCAGCACTTTCTGAAATACTCAAACCACCCCGTCTGGCACAAACTATCATTCCTCAAAAAGGACTAAGGGGGTATAAATACCACCAGACCAGACATGCCCAGGCATCATCTCTGATGAAGATGGCAAAGTTAGAAATGTTGATTATAATCGACACTTGTGCCCGGCTGGAAATCCGAGAAGAGTTTATTCGTTAATCATTCCACAGCTAACGTCACTTACACCACATTTCTTCCCCAACCTGACAACAACTGAATGTTTTGCCTATTTCTGCATGCTTTTATGCATTGAGTTGCTGCCATGTGATTGGCTGATTACATTATCGAACAGGTGTACAGACATACCTGACAAAGTGGCCACTGAGTGCATGTCACCTTGAGATTAATTTTCTTGCAGGTATTTACAGTAGAACAGAGAAATACAGCAGAATCGATGAAAAACTACACCCAAACAAAAACTGACAATAGGCAGAAGAAAAACTGTGCTAATTAAAAATAAACAGATAAATAAACAATCAAGTTAATAATGAATCCTGAGATCATAAGTTACAGAGTCTTGAAACCAGTTCAGAGTTGGGGTGAATGAAGTTATCCACGACAGTTCAGGAACCTGATCGTTGAAGGGTAATAACCGTTCCCGAACCTGGTGATCTGGGACTTAAGTCTCCTGTACCATCTGTACCTCCTTCCTGATAACAGCAATGAGAAGACAGCATGGCCTAGAAGAACTTCCTCTTGAGAATCATGAAGCGCGTTTCTACTCTGGCCCACTCTTCTGGCCTTTCTTCACAAAGAGCCACTCTTTAAATAATGATAAGCTGTACTAGAGCCCTAAAACAACAGTGTGCCCAATAGAGCTATTTAATAAGCATCACACTTGAAGATCTTGATCCTAAGAACACTTTTCAAAACAGCCTTAGTACAACCATGCAGTGCTGTTTTTCCATGAACCTGAAGGAATATCCAAGCCTACATTAAAATTACCTCCCATTTTCTCACATGACAGGGATGGCTCAGAATGTATTGTCCTCATTGAGTGAACTTCATTCAAACCATGGTTGCATTATGGTTTTGCTTAAGGGAAGCTTTTTTTCAGCATTATATGCCTATCAGAGTTTGTAATCCAGCAACATTTTATCGGAACTATGATTGTGTTTATACCAAAATAACCTTGCCAAGCGAATGTTAAATGAAACTCCAGCCTGTGTCTAAAAGATTTGAGCACTGGTACTTACGACAACAATTTCAGTAAATTAGCAATAGAAGAAATTTAATTCCCAGAGTTGATAAAGCATTTCAACAGTTTGGTGTCAGTTGAATGATAAGATGCAGTTGAACAATCTGTCCAATTTTGACATGGAATTGAAATGTTTTGTAATTTATCCCCAAGAATTTTGTCTACCCAATCAAAACCAATGTTCGTCTGCAGAAAAGTGCCAAAGCTTATCTCGAGCCAGCAGGATGAGAAAAATATTTTATATGTTTTCCAAAGCACAACAGAGTAAGAATGAAAAATGATTCAAGGCAGATTCAACTCAAAATTTCATCATCCCATTCACAATTAAAAAACAGTCATTCATCACTTCATTTCTTTCAGAAACTAATAGGATTTTAGCTCTCTTCTTAATACTGTAATGCAAAAATGGAAAATGCCCATATGCTTTGTACACATAATGTTCTTTTGTAAAAAAAACTCATCACCAAGGCAATTTGCTTTGAAATAATTGCTGATTTTAAGTGTGCTGTCCAAACAGTTATTGCAATATGTCAACAGTATAACATTTATTTATTCAGCCTCAATCACTAAATAAATAAAACAAGTAATTACCACAGAATTATTTATTGGATCTTTCTGTGCACAGCTTGGATACCAGAATTTCTGCAATGATTGCACATTAATAAATATTCCAAAGGATTCAAGGATTCAAAGTAAAACACACAAAATGCTGGAGGAACTCAGCAGGCCAGGCAGCATCTATGGAAGAGAGTACAGTTGACGTTTCAGATCGAGACCCTTATCAGGAGTGAAGAAAATAGATGAGGTCAGAGTAAGAAAGTGGTGGCGGGGGGAGGGGAAGAAGAAATACAAGATAGTAAGTGATAGGTGACACTGGGAGAGGGGAAGGGGTGAAGTAAGGAGCTGTGAGTCTGATTGGAGAGGACAGAAAGCCATGGAAGAAGGGAAAGGGGAGGAACATCAGAGGGAGGTGATGGGCAAGTAAGGAGATAAGGTGAGAGAGGGTAATTGAAATGGAGAATAGTGAAGGGGGAGAAATAAGGTAGATTTTTCAGGGGGGGCCTACCCTGAAGAACTTTAAATCTTCGCTTTGATGGGAGTTCAGTGAAACCCTCTCTCACTGTTCCGCTTCTGTGACCTCTGCTGCCCTCCGCTAATCTCTTCCAAGGATTCAAAGTGCATTTATTGTCGAAATGTGTATGCAGTATACAACAATGAGATTTGTCTTCTTCACAGACAGTCACAAAACAAAGAAGAAGAACCACGGAACCTGCAAAAAGAGGAAAAAACATCAAACCCCCTTCACCTCCACAAATCGCACAAATGGCAACAAAAAAATGAAAACACAGAATTTAAAACACAAAATCAAAAGGCAGCAGAACCACATCTGAAATAAAAAGAAGATATAAAATAAATGAAAGGAGTTGCATCGTGACCCTTCTTAATGACGTTGCCTGTGGGAGCATTGTATGGTGGCACCATGGTGTTGTGGAATTCACTGACTTTAAGCAGCTTTGACCGGTCCTGAAGTAACTAAAAGTGCCAATGGACTGAAGGTCCTTATAAGATTGAATTATTTACATTGCATGCAAGTACATGGAAACAAATCTATAACATTTCAGAGACTTGTCTCATTTAAGAGATATTTAGGTGGGAGTATGAACAGGCAGGGTATGGAGGGATGTAGACCAGATGCTGGCAAATTAAGGTGGCATGGCAACATAGCAATAAGCAAAACAGCACCAGTGATCATCAATCAGGGTTCAATTCTCACTGCTGCTGGTAAGGGGTTTGTATGATATCCCTGTGAACATGTGGGTTTCCTGTGGGTGCTCCGGTTTCCCTCCACATTCCAAAGATGTACAGTTAGGATTATTGAGTTGTGGGCATGCTCTGCTGGTGTGAAAGTGTGGAGGCACTTGTGAGTTGCCCAGCACAATACTCCCTTACTTAATGTGCATTCACCGCGATACGATGTTTTGATATACATGTGACAAATAAAGCTAGTCTTTAAAATAGGACAGACAATGTTGGCTGAACGGCCTTTTCCTTTGCTGTGCTTCATACTTTGCCTTCTCATTATGTCCATTACAAAACATCGTACAGCAGACATGAAAAACCATTGCAAGCCAATTAACCTTAGGTGAGAGCGTTCACATTTACTCTTTCTCTGTTGATATCTTGCTGCTAAGATATAAAGCTCTGTAACTATAATTTGAAAGATTCTAGACATCTGATTTTGTATTTATTATTTGATTTCACAGTAGGATGCTTGAGCCGAAAATCACACTGCCTTGCAAAAATGCTGTAACTCAAAAGGCAGATTAATTATACTACAGTGTTACATATATAAATTGGGACCTTTCTGAAAGAGCCATACTCATATCTACAAGGTAACCTGACAAAAAAGGACAGAGAAATGATCTTCAAAGTCAAATCAAAGCAGACAATATTAAATTCAAGACATCTTATACACACATGATCTTAGTTTTTCACTGAAGTTACAGGCTGAGAGGCAAAGCAGTGGCATTGGTGGAGAGGATGACCAAACGATATCCAGTGCAGGTCTCTGTGGTGGTATGTTTGAGAATATGTTTTACCAAACTCTGAGGCATGGGAGTCAACACCCCGCTCTACAAATGAACTGGCCCTTGATTCCCAGAGCAGCAGACTGCAATCTATAAGAATAGGCAACAACACTTCCAATATGATTATTCTCAACACTCGTGCTTCACAAGGAGACTGCAGCCCCACTCCCCCACCTCCCACCACTCTTACTCCTTATACACTCACTAATGCATTGCCAGATTCTACTCCAATTCCAACTACAAGTTTTCAAATAATGATGAGTCAGAATTCAGGAAAACGATTGAGAGCTTGGTAACATGGTGTCCATGATAACCTTTCCCTCAATGTCAGCAAAACAGAAGAGCTGGTCATTGGCTTCAAGGTGCATATGCTCTTCACTGTATCAGTAGTGCTGAGGTTGAGAAGGTCGACAGCTTCAAGTTCCTAAGAGTGAACATCATTTGTAGCCTGTCCTGCTCCAACCACATGGGCACCATGGCAAGAAAGCTCACCAGTGCCTCTACGTCTTCAGGAGACTAAAGAAATTTAGTAGTCCCTATTAATCCTTACCACTTTAATTGATGCACCATAGAAAGAATCTTACCTGGGCACATCAAAGCTTAAAATAGCAATTACTTTACCTATGACCACAAGAAACAGCAGAGAGTCGATGTCACCTCCATCGGCTTCGCCTACGTTTCTTACTGCCCCTGTAAAACAGCCAGCATAATCAACGACCCCACCCGTACTAGGGATTCTCTCTTCTCCCCTCTCCCATTGGGCAGGAGATACAAAAGCTTGAAAGCACATACCACCAGGCTTAAGTACTACTTCTACCCTGTTGATATAAGACTATTAAATCATTCCCTAGTATGATAATGTCAACTCTTGACCTCACAATCTACTTCACTATGACCTTGCACCCTATTGCCTAGCTGCACTGCACCTTGTCTGTAGCCGTCACTCTTTATTCTGCATTCTGTTATTGTTTTACCTTGTACTACCTCAAAACTTTGTTTCATGATTTGACTTATATGAACTTCACTGTACCTCGGTTACGTGTGATAATAATAATCCAATTTCAATATTGGTTAATTTGCTTTGAAACTTTCACTGTATGAATATGACTTGATCAATCTAATTCTGTGCCTTCTGACTTTTACCTTGTGTAATTAGATTCCATTTGGGTTTTTTCCAAAATTGAAACAGCCTAGTTGTGTACCTTGAAGAACAGAGAATCTCCAAGTGGGGTTTCACACCCTGCTTGCTTGTGTATTAAAAGGAACACAGCACTGATTTAAAACTTACAATATAATGTACTGTATATTTGAGCTTAAGTAATCTAATGCTGAAGATCAACCTGTTACACTGACCTGGCATTTCATTATGGCCCTGCTATTTCAACATCCACTATGTTAACGCATAATGAATTCCTTATCCTTTAATGATTTTAATAATACATACTATTGCATCTCCTCCAGTGGCTAAATGTTTGTTTAAAAAATGTAACATTATTTGTGTCGAGTATGATCTTTCTTTCTGCCAAACATCATCTACTGAGAATTTAACTGATATATTTCCAGTAACAATGTTCTTTCTCTATATAGCTTCAGTTTAACCTTGTCAGGATTAATAACTGTGCATACCTAAAAGCTAAATAATTTGCAAGTAAGTGGCCATAGGGGATATATTGTTCAAATATTTTGGAAATTTACTCCATCCATTTTAGAAAGCAAATACACAAAGCTTTAAAGATACCCACTTGGTCAATTTTACTTTTATTTTTCTCACAAGTTCCATCTATGCTGATGTTTGGTGGTTGTCCATCATGTCTGACGATGACAGGAAACCTGAATGGAAGAGTTTTTAAAGCAGGAAATCTGTTGCACTGGAGCTGTTCCAATCTCTCCACCTCAGAATTCACACTACTCGTGTGAGTAGTCACAACTGGGGTCTTCGTTGGTTGCAGTAGATGACCATAATTTCTTCTGTGCCTCATATGCCCTTTGCTATCAATGGAGTGTTACAGAACCACCTTCCTGGCCGTTGGTTCTCACTGGCAGATCCCAACCACCCAGTCTGCCAAAGCTGACTTTGCATGCTCGGACAGGCATGCCCCTATCTCACCGGGGTACGAGGCCCACCGGCCACCCTCACCTGGTTTAGCCTGCCTGACGGAGCAGTGTACCGGAGTCTGGCTGCTGTCGTATGCAAACTGCTACATGGAGTCGCAGGTGACAGCTGAGTGTCCAGTGAGGACCAACATTGAGTGAGCTGTCCCAGATTGGACATGACAAGCCCCTTCACCAGAGATGCTACCCCTCCCTAGGCACCCCATACACCCCATGCTGATGTTTTACTGACATTTAAATATTCTACAATTGAGTAGTCACCTTTAATGATCAGAACCTGGCATTTCCAATAGACAGCTTTTGATTTTAGCAAACAAACCAATATCAGAGCTCTAATCCAGTATTGAGGTGAGGGCATCAAAGTTCAAGCAAATTTACTGACAAAATACTGTACCTATATGTTACCATGTACCACTCTGAGATTCATTTTCTTGAGGGCATTCACAGTAGATACAAAATAACACAAAGAAAAAGTATACACAAAGATGGACAAACAACCAATGTACAAAAGACAAGAAATACAAAAAATGAAAACAAAATAATATTAATAACTTTTTCAAAATAGTAAATAATATTGAAACCATAAGTTGTCCTTGAAAGAGAGTCCATAGGTTGCAGGATCAGTTCAGTGTTGAGAAGGGTGAAGTATTCCACTCTTTTACCAAAATAGACTGGCCTGCAAAAAAAAATTCTTTGTAGGCTTTTCCATTCTTGGGCATTAGATACAAAGCTAATGGGACATAAGTTATTCAGTGATGGGGCAAGTGAAGTTGAGTGAAGTTATCCCCACTGGTTCAAGAGCCTGATGATTGAGGGGTAATAACTGCTCTAGAACCTGGTGGTGTAGGTCCTGAGGCTCCTGTACCTCCTTCCTAATGGCAGCAGGCAGAAGGGAGCATGGCCTGGATGGTGAGGATTCTTGATGATGGTTTCTGCTTTCCAGTGACAGCACTCCGTGTAGATGTGCTCAGTGGTGGGTTATGCAGCATCACGCTTGGTATTGCCTCCCAGATAAGATGTTGAACAAAGCCTGTAACTTTCCTCTTAGATGATCAGTAAAGATGCTGAGGAACTATCATGTAGAAGAACAAGGGAGTTATGCCAAGCTCTTTTCCTGGCCCGTAGTTACCAGCAGCACCTGTGACATTTTAAGAATGGCATCTTCCCTTCCGCCATCAGATTTCTGAACGGCCAATGAAGCCGTGAATGCTACCTCACTACTCTTGTTCTCTTTTTGCACGACTGCTGCCGCAATGCAACAAGTTTCATAGCATAAGCCAGTACTAGTAAACCTGATTCTGAAACAAATAATCTAAAGAACAGCTGTGAAGCTGGCTGAGTACGAATTGATAATACTGTTCACAGACACTTCTGGGACATGGTAAAACCTTGCACGTGCAAATTCATTCCTTCTTTAAGATGGGAAAGCCAAGTGGCCTTTTATGCAAACAGTTGACCTAAAAAAGGTCTGGACAACTTCACTCTTGAATTAGATATGACACTCAAACAAATCAACTCCTAAATTGCCCAAAAGCCCGATTAGATCTGAAACATGCTAAACTTCTGAAGACTTCTGAATATAGAAAGGATAGGTTAATTACTTATATTTATTAATTAATTAAATAATACCGCAAACTACTTGGACCAGAAATGCTGATAATGAAGCAGTTTTCAAAGTGAAGAAAAGCAAGAAGGTGGAAATCACAATCTAGGTGTGCAGAACAGAGTGAGTCCATCATTTTTTTTGTTCAGATAAGCTCTAGATTAGAAAAAGCAAAATAGATTTTTTGTTGCTTAGAATAGCTTGGGTTCAATAAAGTATTGTCTAAGATTTTAATCCCGCAGGTATTGTTCAATGGCTGTACAAAGCATTGGAGAGGAACAGTGTAAAATATTACCAGGCTTTCTATCTTCACAGTTTGCATTACCTTTGGTGCCTACTTCTGAGGAGAGTAATGAATTGTTCAGCAAGGACTTTGATTATCGTTGAATGTTCCTCTTACTGTTACTTATGCTTGTTCTGTGCCAGCTTGGCAGTACATCTGGTGTAATGGGGCTAGATGAATTTTTAAAATATACAACAAAACAGCATAAAGAGTGCCAAGGATATCATGATTTGCTCATTTTCTCTGAAACAGGAGGGACCATTAAACATTTAAAAAAATACAGAATGGCCAACAAGCCAAAAGTGCTTTATTTCTTTGACATTTGGGATGCAAACCTTTCTGATTAAAATAAAGAAAACCCTCAAGTTCTGGACAGTTGGGAAATCCACTCCCTGCATTTATTGAAAGCACACTGAAGTTCAATCTGCTTCTGAAAGATCTCCCTATTCAATGAGATAACCTTCTTCCAAACTGCCCAAAAGCAAGAGAAGATCTGAAACATGCTAAATTTCAGAAGACTTCTGAATATAGTAAGGATAGGTTAACTTGATACAAACTATTTGGATCAGAAATGTTGATAATTAAGCTGTTTTCAAAGTGAAGAAAAGCAGGGCAGTAGAAGTCACAAGTTAGGTGTGTAGAACAGAATGAATCCATTGTCTTATCTACACTTTCCACTCTTTTGACATTTGCATTCAGCAAGAGCTAGGCAACTTCAGTAAAGGTGGTTGGACCACCACACATTAATACTCAATAGTGTTAGCATCATCTGGTCATGCTGGGCATCATCTTTGACCATAAAATTAAATGTGTTGTCTCTATATGCTTGTGTCCATAAAAACAAGTCAGAAGCTGCATATACTTCAGTGAGATACTCCACATTCGACACCATCTTCCCCTTAATACTAATCATTAGGCTTCAAAACCTGGCCTTTGTACCTCCCTCTGCAAATGGATCCTGGACTTCCACACTGGAAGACCACAGTCAGTATGGAACAGTGATAACATATCCCCCATCTCTGACAGTCAGCACAGGTGTAACTCAAGGATCCATGCTTAGCCTGCTGCTCTATTCTCTCTACACTCATGAGTATATGGCTAAGCACAGGTCAAATGTCACCTATATGCTGCAAGGACGTGGCAGTGGAACGAACCCAAGTGCTAAACAGGGGCACGGAGGCGGAGTCGGGAGGTGTTAGGGTTGTAGAGAGCATGGAATCGGTGTCCAAGAGAGTTTTTACCAGGAGTCTTGGCTTTAGTAGCGAATTCAGGAACGATGCTAGGCTTAGAACTGATAGTCCTAAGAACCATGGAACAGGGTTACTCATCCATGAGTCAACCAACAAACTGGCAGCTCCTTGCTGTGATCACAGGGTCTTTATCCTGCAAGTTTCTGATGGGAAGCAGGTGTGTGTAGTTAGTGGAACCTGGGAGTGACTGGAAATTAAATGAGGTGATTGAGGCCCAATTCCTGTGGTAAATAGTAAGGTGGGGATTGCCAGAAGGGACCATGACACTATAAGTTCACAGGCAACACCACTGTTGTTGATAAAACCTCATATGGTGATGACGGGGTGTACAGGAATGAGATAGATCAGCTAGATAAGAGGTGTTCCAACAGTAACATCTCAATCAAAGTCAATGAGACCAAAGAATTGATTTTGGACTTCAGGAAGGGGAGGTCAGGAGGATATACATCATTTCTCGGTGAGTGGTTATTGATGGACAAGATGAGCAGCTTCAAGTTCCTAGGTAGCAATATCTTTGAGGATCTATCCTGGGCCCAAAACTTTATTGCAATCATGAAGAAAGAATGCCAGGAGATCTATTTTGTTAAGAGTTCGAGGAGATTTCGTATGTCACCAACGATTCTTTCATATTTCTGTAGATGTATTCTGCCGGATTGCATCACAGTCTGGCATGGAGCCTCCAATGCACAGGATTACAAGAGTCGTCAAAGACTCAGCCAGCTCCATAACAGGCACATGCCTCCTCACCATTGAGGATATCATCAAAATACGGTACCACAAGAAGTTGTCTGCAAGAAGTCTGCCTCATTGACAACTCCATGGCAGCCTCTCTTTTACCAATGCACACTGCAGGATGTGTAATCCAAAAAATGCATATTTGCCCACAAAGATTCTTTCTCCGAACCTCTCAAATCACTGAGAAGGAAAAGGCCAGCAATTGCATGAAAAGAAAACACCATTTCCTCTACAAGCAACACACATCAAAGTTGCTGGTGAATGCTGCAGGCCAGGCAGCATCTCTAGGAAGAGGTGTAGTCGATGTTTCAGGCCGAGGCCCTTCGTCAGGAATAACTGAAGGAAGCGCAAATTTCCTCTACAAGTTTGTATTCAAGTTGCCTATTATTTTCACCAAGACTCGTCAGGTAGCACCTTAGAAACACATCACCTCAAACAGCTAAATGGACAAGGTCAGCAAAAGCATGGAGATACCACCATCTGGGAGCTGTCTCCAAGACATACGTTTCCAACTTGGAAAAATATTGCTGTTCTTTCACTGCCACCGGATCTAAATCCTGAAGCTAATAGCACTGTGAGCATGCCTACATCTCAAGTACTGTAACTGCTCAAGAAGACAGCTTTTTCACTTCTCAAGGGCAACAAGGGATAGGCAAATAATAGCTGACTCTGCCTAGGGAGCCAATATCCTTTATTTAAACATTAAAACATCTATATCTGCACTCTTCCTAGACCAAAAAGCCTGGAAACCCCTACAACAGCCCTCCAGGAGTATTTTCACCACAAGAACTGCAACAGTTTAAAAGAAGGTGGCTTCCTAGCTTCCTCTTTGCCTATCTAACCAATAATGTCCACCAATAATGAACAAATATAATGAAAGGGAGAATAAAACTCCTGATTAACCTTTACTTTACTCTGTGCCAATCATAAAATTTTTTGCTTCACCATAGCTCATAAAAGAGAACACACAAATCTCATTTCAAGTTATATTTATAACTCTATTTGTAAATTAAATTTATACAAGTTTCCCCTGCGCCTTTGAAAGTCAAAACAAATCAGATTTCAGATTTATTTATTTATCACATGCACAATAAAATATGTTATTTGTGTTAACAATCAACACAACCTGAGGGGCAGCCCGCAAGTGTCAGCAAACTTTCTGGCACTAACATAGCATACCCACCATTTTTACAGAACAACACAAGCAACAACGACAACAGAAACAGAACAACAGCAGCAAAACAACGACAGTGAAACAAGGTTTTTTCCTCCCTCCCTCCCCCCACCCCACCCCACCACACATGCTCATAGAGTCATCTAACCCCTGGAAAGGCCATCTCCAGGCCTCCAGTCTTCAGTAAACTTGCAGACTTGTAGACATCGGGCCTTCGACTTCTCCAGCGGACCGTGGACTTGCTGATAAACAGACCCACTGCTTTGGCTTCCGATCAGTCTTCGGGCTTCGATCTTTGGTATTATAGAATAGATAGTACAGCACATTACAGGCCCTTTGGCCCACAATGTTGTGCCGACCCTCAAACCCTGCCTCCCATGTAAGCCCCCACCTTAAATTCCTCCATATACCTCCATCTAGTAGTCTCTTAAACTTCATTAGTGTATCTGCCTCCACCACTGACTCAGGCAGTGCATTCCACGCACCAACCACTCTCTGAGTAAAAAATCTTCCTCTAATATCCCCCTTGAACTTCCTACCCCTTACCTTAAAGCCATGTCCTCTTGTATTGAGCAGTGGTGCCCTGGGGAAGAGGCGCTGGCTATCCACTCTATCTATTCCTCTTATTATCTTGTACACCTCTATCATGTCTCCTCTCATCCTCCTTCGCTCCAAAGAGTAAAGCCTTAGCTCCCTTAATCTCTGATCATAATGCATACTCTCTAAACCAGGCAGCATCCTGGTAAATCTCTATACTCTTTCCAATGCTTCCACATCCTTCCTATAGTGAGGCGACCAGAACTGGACACAGTACTCCAAGCGTGGCCTAACCAGAGTTTTATAGAGCTGCATCATTACATTGCAACTCTTAAACTCTATGCCTCGACTTATGAAAGCTAATACCCCATAAGCTTTCTTAACTACCCTATCCACCTCAGGACTCACCAATAACAGGGCCCGAGTACTAGGCCTCAAACTCTGGTCTTGCTGGCTCGCAAAACTAAGACCAGATTCAGGGAACCTGAGAGCAAAAGCAGAAAATGTCAGAAACATTCACAGGTCAATCAGCATCCAAGGAAAGAGAGCAGAGTTACCGTTTCAGATCTTTGACTACAGGTGCTAACTAGGGTTGCCAACTGTTCCGTATTAGCCGAGACATCCCATATATTGGGCTAAACTGGTTTGTCCGATTCGGGACCGCCCTTGTCCCATATTTCCCCTGCTAAGGTAGGGTATTCCAATGAAACCTTTCATGCTGAAATGGCGTAAAGCAAAGAAGCAATTACTATCAATTTATATGGGAAAAATTCCCAAAAAATAACCTACCAAATCATACCAATAACACATAAAACCTAAAATAACACTAACATATAGTAAAAGCAGGAATGATATGATAAGTATACAGCCTATATAAAGTAGAAATAATGTATGTACAGTGTAGTCAGGAAGATTAAGCCAAAACCGATTTGTAGAAAAAAATCGGCACGTACACTGATGCGCACGTCACGCATGCGCACACAGGTGCCCGCTTCATGGTCATGGTAGTCTTTCTCGGGATAAACACATGTGTCCTGTATTTGACTGCTACTTCTGTCCCTTTTTTGGGAGTGAGAAAGTTGGCACCCCTAGTGCTACCAGACCTGCTGAGTGTTTCCAGCATCTTTTTTGCTTTTTTGCAGTCCATTTTTCAGATACGATCTCTCCTCCATTGTTTTGTGCTGACCAGGCGCCATATTTCTTTGCCATTTGCTCCAAAGGTTATTGGAGTTATATATTATCTTTTCCAGCTGCTGATTGGCATACTGGGGTGGTGTTTCTATTTTGCGTGTGATTTACAGGTGGACGCAAGTAAAATGAACATCAAGTACAGTTCTCTTTGGATCTATGGTGAGAATGATATTTGAAGATTGCAGCATAAAATTATAAGGAAAACATGACTTGTTGTGGATCTCATTTGTCCTTAGAATTCTGTAGATACCTGATTCAATTATGCCAGTATCAGATGAATTAGATGAGAAAAAAAGGAACAGACATTCAAGACCACCTTGACTCTTCAGCATTTTTTCTTATTATTTATCATAGTGATCTTTGCTATAACTGGGTATTTCTGCTTTGCTTCTGGGAAAGCTACCATTCCTGCCAGCAATGAGTAATGATAGTTTAGCTTATTGATTCATGTAAAGGTTAATTGAGTGTCAGTTCATGCCAGAAATTTCCTCAATATGATTATTGTTTGAACACTCAATCTTGTAGCACTTATATCATTGCTGCCTGAATTGCCCTGACCAGATTCTGGCCTTTTCTCTACATTTCCTGCCCAATTTTACAACAAATAGTGTCTGGAAGAAGGTCTTAAATATACCACAATAGCATTTCATTTTGTTCCTGGGAAAATAGCATACTTGATATTTTAAAATGCAACACTGGCAAAACTAGCCTTTTTCTAAGATTTCCCCATGGGCCAAGTGTCTACACAGGTGTGTAACTGCATCAACCTCTTTTTATGAATATGCCTGATTATTCCATTTTGAAATGTTATCAATCAAGTAATGTTGCAGATTTCATGCAGAGTAGGACAGGAAGATTATTCCTCGCGGATATCACTGGGATTTCATGAGTAAATTACTAAAAAATTGCACTTTGTTGGTACTGTGCGTATTTAATTAAATATAAATTATTTAGAATAATATGCGTTGGACCGACTATTATGAAATTGATATGTTTACTTGGCCATTTACAAGTGCTTACATGCACTTGCAGTGGAGTTTCATTTACTACTGATTGGCTATGCGCAATTCATGAAGAATATTAAACTTAATCTAAATTGAACGTGGCTGCTAATTTGCAAAAGTCAACCCAATCTTCACCTTGCACTGTGCCCCCATCTTTTATTTGCTCCCAAAAAATGAACATAGGTTTTAATTTTTGTTTAGTCTATTTACTGTCGGAGAAAAGATTAGAAACTATCTTTCATTCTGCATACGCAGATGTTCTGTCAGCAATTTCTACATAATACTCCATGAGTCTGCTTAAAGAAAAAAATATAGCATTTATATGGCATCTTTCGTGTTTCATTCAGAATGTTACAAAATACCCTAATGAAGTATCTTTGAATTTGCCACTACCATGCTGGGCAAGATATGACAGCCCATTTACAAAGAGTAGACTCCCAAGATCAATAATATAATAATGACCAAGTGAATTGCCTTTGTGATTTTGGGTGATGGATAGGTATTGATCGGGACTCCAGGTCATTATCAGTGGGATAATCTCACTGACAGCTCTCACCGGGTCTACAAAGACTCCTCTTGACCTTTAGTAGTTTAAGGTAGTACACCACCACCTTCTGAAAGCTGTCTTTGGCATTGACAATAGGCATGGAGCAACACACACAAAGTACTAAAGAAAGTCAGGCAACATCTGTGGCAAGGAATAAACAGTTGACAGTCTAGGCAGAAAACTTCCATCAGAACTGAGCTTGCTAGTGAAAAATTGACAGTGAATTGAGAAAGAAAATAGTATTAATGGTAAGACTTTTGGCAGTGTGGAGGATTAGAGGAATCTTGGGGTCTGAGTCCATAGGACTCTCAAAGCAGCTGCACAGGTTGACTCTGTGGTTAAGAAGGCATACGGTATATTGGCTTTCATCAATCATGGAATTGAATTTAGGAGCCAAGAGGTAATGTTGCAGATATATAGGACCCTGGTCAGACCCCACTTGGAGTATTGTGCTCAGTTCTGGTCGCCTCACTACAGGAAGGATATGGAAACCATAGAAAGGGTGCAGAGGAGATTGACAAGGATATTGCCTGGATTGGGGAGCATGTCTTCTGAAAACAGATTGAGTGAACTTGACCTTTTCTCCTTGGAGTGACGGAGGATGAGAGGAGACCTGATAGAGGTGTATAAGGTGATGAGAGGCATTGATCATGTGGATAGTCAGAGGCTTTTTGCCCAGGCTTGAAATGGCTGACACGAGAGGGCACAGTTTTAAGGTGCTTGGAAGCAGGTACAGAGAAGATGTCAGGGGTAAGTTTTTTTACGCAGAGAGTGGTGAGTGCGTGGAATGGGCTGCCGGCAACGGTGGTGGAGGCAGATACGATAGGGTCTTTTAGGAGACTTTTGGATAGGTACATGGAGCTTAGAAAACTAGAGGGCTATGGGTAACCCTAGTAATTTCTAAGGTAGGGACATGTTCGGCACAGCTTTGTTGGTCGAAGGGCCTGTATTGTGCTGTAGGTTTTCTATGTTTTCTATGTTTTAAATCCCTCAGGGAAAAAATGCACCATTCCATTCAATAAGACGATAAGACATTGGAACAGCATTAGGTCATTCAGCCCTTCGAGTCTGCTCTGCCATTCCATCATGGCTGATGTATTATCCCTTCCAAATACATTCTCCTACCTTCTCCCCGTAACCTTGGATGTCCTGAATAAGCAAGAGTCTATCATCTTCCACTTTAAATATACCCAACGATTTAGCCCCCACAGCTGTCTATGGCAATGAATTCCACAGATTCACGACCCTCTGGCTAAAGAAATTCCTCCTCATCTCTATTCTGAATGGACACCCCTCTATTCTGAAGCTGTGTCCTCTAGTCCTAGACCCGCCCACTATAGGAAACATCATCTCCACATCCACTCTATCTAGGCCTTTCAAGATTCCCCCTCATTCTTCGGAACTCCAGCAATTACAGGCACAGAGCCATCAAGCGCTTCTCATACATAGACACCTTCATTCCTGGAATCATTCTCGTCAACCTCCTCTGGAAACTTTCCAATGCCAGCACATTTTTTTTGGATATGGGGCCCAAAACTGCTCACAGTACTCCAAGTGTAGTCTGACCAATACCTAATCAAGCCTCAGCATTATGCCTTTGCTTATACTCTAGCCCTCTCAAATTGAATGTGAATATTACATTTGCTTTCCTTACTGTTATGTTTTGTAACTCCAGAAAATTATCGAAACGAGGACACGGGAGCCGGGGATGACTTGTCTCCGTAGTTTTCTTTCAGTGAGGCACTCACATATGATGTGGCTCAAAGTTCAAAGTTCAAAGTACATTTACTGTCATAGTTTATATACATTATACAACCTTGATATTCATCTCCTTGCAGGCAAAACAAAGAAACTCAAAAGAATCCTGAAGAAAAGAAGAGCGTCAAACTCCCAAAGCGCAGAGAGGGAAAAAAACAAACCATGCATACAGTAAAAGTAAGCAAATAGCATTGATAACAAAGTGGGTCCATAGACATGAAGCCCAGAACAGCTGGAACAGGCCAGAACCTCAGCCTCAGTTCAATGCAGAGCCAAGTAAACATTGTGGAGCTCTCAGACACGGAAGCCAGGGCAGGCCAGAATCTCAGCCTCAGTTCAGTGCAGGGCTGAGTAAGCATCATGCAGCAGCAAGCAGAACCAGGCCGACCCTTGCCCCTTGTCAGTCCATTTGCCCCAGCATTTAAATTGTCAAACATCAGGTCGTTCCTCGCACTAGGACTAGCGCTCGGACCTAGGCCCATCGCATTGATACACTCTGGGCTAGCCTGCTACCGCACTTCGGCCCATAACCAAACTTTGCAAATCAGACTGGCATCAAATCTCGCTCTCAGTTTAGGGGGATGAGTTTCAAATCTGCCCCTCCTCTGCTCTGACTTTCCTCCGCTCCACTAACTCTTCGACCCTCGACCTAGCCTCTTCATTGTTTGCAGTGATTATTAACTATAAATTTTACAGGAAAAAAATGTTAATAATAAAACTTTTAGATATGTTCTTTGTTTTGTTTGCCACCAGTTAGTAGTCACTGGGCTTCACCAGAGCCATCTTAAACTGAAGGATTAAACATGATAGTGTGATGATGAACACTGGTCATGTAACTTTTTACATATATCCCAAAATGAATATGTAATCAAATAAAGAATGCATAATCAAACAATATTTTTACAATATTATTGAAATATTAAATACACTACACTCCTCCCTACTTAGCTATAAAATCCAACTCAATATAAAATGTATCTCAACTGAAATACTTCATGTATTGCATTCCAGTCATCTATATTCAGCCACAGTTTACAGTCTCATTTCCTAAATTTAATATATATTGAAGAAGGATATTTTTGTGCTAATCTACAAAACATTGTGCGTCATATCAAATCAAATGAGAAGTTCCAAAATCTGTCAACAACTTACTAAAAATCAAAAAACCAAAATTGTGAGGCTGAAAAGAATATTCATCTCCTTGTAATTACTACGCTAACTTTCCTCAGGTGCAATACTGTATATTACTTTACCAACTTACCCAATTGTTTGATGTAGAAAATTATAGGATGACCTGAATAAATACCCCCTCTCTCAGCAAGGTCCAACAGTATGATAGATTTTCAACAGAACAAACCAAAATGAAGTCAAAAGAGCATTCAAGACAAGTCAGGGAAATGATAATAGAAATCTGGGGAGGGGTACTAGACAATCTCAAAGGCATTGAACATGCCTTGGAGCTCAGTGCAATCCACCGTGAAAAAGTGGAAAAAATATGAAACTACAGCCACATTGCCTCAGGAATGAACAAATCTTGCTCCATCACATTGTGCAAAGCTAATAGAGACATCCAAAAAGACCACAGGCTGTAATAACGGCGAGAGGTGCTTCAATTAAGTACTGAACAAAAGGGGACGAATACTTTTAAACTGCTGACGTTTCAGATTTTGAGTGGTTACTTTTTCATATTTTACAATTTTCCCTGTTTTTTGGGCTCTACTATGAAAAAGGAGCATGTAATTCACAAATGAAAATTCTCAGTAAAATTGATCAAAATCACTGGTAGACAAGGGGTCAGGGGCTGAATACTGTTACAAGACAGTATATACAGTGTCTTGTGTGTATGTATGTATATGTGTGTATATATATATATACACACACACACACACACACACACACACACACAATATACATATAATATATATATAAGTACAACTACTATATAGACATTTGCATGCAAACTTTTGAAGGTG
Source organism: Mobula birostris (assembly GCF_030028105.1). NCBI lineage: Eukaryota > Metazoa > Chordata > Chondrichthyes > Myliobatiformes > Myliobatidae > Mobula > Mobula birostris. The sequence continues at coordinate 29,229,837 of NC_092375.1, read as the reverse complement.
TGCTAGTAAGTGACAGAGAGCCATAAATGAGCAATGGCTTCAAAAGACCTTGAAAGACATTTGTTTGAGCAGCAGCCAATCAGTGATCAGAAGTGTGAAAATAGGTAGCTCACTCAGATTCACCGATTGAGTACATAAGGCAGTTTGGTGTTTTGATCAGAGGTCAATTGGAGATCCAAAGCACGAAACGGCATAGCTCACTCAGATTTACTGATTGAGTACATAAGGCATCAAATCACAGCAGGTAAGTGTTTTGATCAGTGATTTGAAGTGTGAGAAGATGTAGCTCACTTAGGTTTGCCGATTGAGTAGATAAGACATCGATTTTCAGCAGTTTGATGGTGTGAGAAGTGACCAATCAGCAATTGGGATTGATTGGCAAGAACAAATTAAAATAAGGCATGGCCACGTGGAGCACCCAACAATGGAGCGGTCATTGTTGGAGTAGACAGTGCTAGAGTGGGGATTTTAAGGCTTCAGCTCTTTGAATCTCATAAACATAGAAACACAGAAAACCTACAGCACAATACAGGCCCTTCGGCCCACAGAGTTGTGCCGAGCATGTCCCTACCTTAGAAATTACTAGGCTTAACTATAGCCCTCTATTTTACTAAGCTCCATGCACCTATCTAAAAGTCTCTTAAAAGACCCTACCATATCTGCCTCCACCACCATTGCTGGCAGCCCATTCCACACAATCACCACTTTGAGTAAAAAACTTACCCCTGACATCTCCTCTGTACCTACTGCCCAGCACCTTAAACCTGTGTCCTCTTGTGGCAACCATTTCAACCCTGGGAAAAAGCCTCTGACTATCCACACGATCAATGCCTCTCACCATCTTATGCACTATTGAGTTTTCAACAAGGAGATGGTTGAGTGAGAGAAGGCAAAAAAGCTGTAGGTAGATTTCTCTCCCCAATTTATTTATTGTTCTCCTTCTTTATATTTACACAGTTAGAACAGTAGGGGTTCCAGGCAGGATACTGGAATGCTCCTCTTGTGGGATGTGGGAAGGCAGGAAGTTCTCAAGTGTCCCTGACAAGGTCACCTGCAAGAAGTGCATCCAGCTGCAGCTTATATAACTCCGCATTAAAGAGTTGGAGCTGGAATTGGATGAATTCTGGATCTGCTGGGAGGCTGAGGGTGTGATCGATAGGAAATATAGAGTGCCGAACACAGGAGAATGGCTGACAGTGAGAAAGAGGAAAGTGGTTAAACAGCCAGTGAGGAGAACCCCTGTGACCATCCCCTTCAACAACAGGTGTACCACTTTGGATATGGTGGGGGTGGGGGGGAGGAAATTGACCTAGCAGAAGAAAGTCGCAGCAATCAGGTCTCTGGCACTGAGTCTGAAGCTGCTATTTCAAAGAGAAGGGTGTGAAGTGGTGAGCTGTGGGTCGGTCTGCGGGATTTAGAGGAACAAATTTATACAGAGATCGCAGACTGTTTAAAGAAACATGAGGTTGTTATAGTGGGTAATGTTAATTTTCCACTTACTGACTAGGAATCCTATACTGTAGACGGACTAAATGGGACAGAGTTCATCAAATGTATTTAGGAAAGTTTCTTTAATCTGTACAAAAAGTCCGAATGAGAGAGTGTGTGATACTTGATCTGTTTTTAGGAAATGAGACAGGGCAGATGACAGGAGTCTAAGTAGAAGAACACTTTGCACCTAGTGAGCCTAATGCTATTAGTCTCAAAGAAAATATGGAAATGTCTGGTCTGTGGAACACACACAAAATGCTGGAGGAACTCAGCAGGCCAGTCAGCATCTATGGAAAAAAGTACAGTCGCCAATTTGGGCTGAAACCTTTCAGCAGCACTGGAGAAAAAAAGCTGCAGAATAGATTCAAAAGATGGGGGGATGGGAGAGAGAACCACCAGGTGATAGGTGAAACCTAGAGGGGGAGGGATGAAGTAAGAAGCTGGGAAGCTGATTGGTTAGATGAAGTGAGAGAAGGAAAAGGGATGAGAAATGGAGTGGTGGGGGGGCATGGATAGGGGGGGCACAATACCAGAAGTTTGAGAAATCGATGTTCATGCCATCAGGTTGGAGGCTACCCAAACGGAATGTAAGGTGTTCTTCCTCCAGCCTAAGTGCGACCTCGCCATGACAGTGGAGGAGGCCTTGGATGGACATATTGGAATGGGAATGGAAAGTGGAATTAAAATGGGTGGCCACTGGGAAATCCTACTTGTTCTGGCAGACAGAGCATAGATGTTTGGCGAAGCAGTCTCCCAATCTACATCGGGTCTCACCGATATACAAGAGGCTGCAGTGGGAGCACTGAACAGTAAATCACGCCAGCGGACTCACAGGTGAAGTGTCGCCTCACCTGGAAGGACTGTTTAGGATGGTAGTGAGGGAGGAGGTAAAGGGGCAGGTGTAGCACTTGTTCCACTTGCAAGGTTAAGTGCCAGGAGGGAGATCAGAGGGGAGGGACGAATGGACAAGGGAATCGTGTAGGGAGCAATCCCCGCGGAAAGCAGAAAATGGGGGAAGGGAAAGACGTGCTTGGTGGTGGGATCCTGTTGGAGGTGGCAGAAGTTTGGAGAATTATGTGCTGGATACGGAGGTTGGTGGGGTGGTTGGTGAGGCCAAGGGGAATCCTATCTCTGGTAGGGTGGCAGGAGGATGGGGTGAAGGCAGATGTGCGTGAAGTGAAAGAGATGCGGTTGAGAGCAGCGTTGATAGTGGAAGAAGGAAAGCCTCTTTCTTTGAAGAAGGAGGATATCTCCTTCATTCTAGAATGAAAAGCCTCATCCTGAGAGCAGATGTGGTGGAGACAGAGGAATCGAGAAAAGGAGATAGCGTTTTTACAAGTAGCAGGGTGGGACGAGATGTAGTCCAGGTAGCTGTGGCTGTTCTTTGGGTTTATAATGGACATCAGTGGATAAGCTGTCTCTGGAGGTACAGACAATGAGGTCAAGAAAGGGGAGGGAGGAGTCAGAAATGGACCAGGTAAATTGGAGGGAAGTTGGAGACAAAGTAGATGAAGTTAAGAACATAGAACATAAAATAGTACAGCACAGTACAGGCCCTTTGGCCCACATTGTTGTGCCGACCTTCAAACCCTGCCTCCCATATAACCCCCACCTTAAATTCCTCCATACACCTGTCTAGTAGTCTCTTAAATTTCACTAGTGTATCTGCCTCCACCACTGACTCAGGCAGTGCATTCCATGCAACAACCACTCTCTGAGTGAAAAACCTTCCTCTATTATCCTCCTTGAACTTCCCACTCCTTACCTTAAAGCCATGTCCTCTTGTATTGAGCAATGGTGCCCTGGGGAAGAGGCACTGGCTATCCACTCTATCTATTCCTCTTAATATCTTGTATACCTCTATCATGTCTCCTCTCATCCTCCTTCTCTCCAAAGAGTAAAGCCCTAGCTCCCTTAATCTCTGATCATAATGCATACTCTCTAAACCAGGCAGAATCCTGGTAAATCTCCTCTGTACCCTTTCCAATGCTTCCACATCCTTCCTATAGTGAGGCGACCAGAAATGGACACAGTACTCCAAGTGTGGCCTAACCAGAGTTTTATAGAGTTGACGAGTTCAGCACAGTTGTAGGAAGCAGCACCAATGCTGTCATCAATGTAGCATAGGAAAAGTATGGGACAATCACCAGTGTAAGCTTCGAATGCAGACTGTTCCACATAGCCAACAAGCAAGCAGGCATAGCTACGATCCATGCGAATGCCCGTGGCTACACCTTTGTTTGAAGGAAGTGAGAGGAGCCTAAGGAGAAATTATTAAGAGTGAGGACAAGTTCTGCTAGGGGGATGAGAGTGATGGTGAAGAGAAACAGGCTGGATCTGGTGTCCAGAAAAAAATGTAGAGCTTTGAAGCCTTCCTGGTGGAGGATGGAGGTGTACAGGGACTGGACATCCATAGTGAAAATAAAATGATGGAGGCCATGGAACTTGAAATCCTTGAAAAGATCAAGAGTGTGTGAGGTGTCACGGATGTAGGTAGGAAGGGACTGAATTTGGTGGGGGGTGGGGATAAAACAGAGTTGAGGTATGCTGATATGAGTTCAGAGGGGCAGGAATAAGCTGAAACAATGGGTTTTCCTGGACAAGCGGGTAGAAATGGTTGGTACGGTGTGCAGGAACTATGAGGTTGGTGGTGGTGGGTGGGAGATCCCCAGAAACAATAAGTTTGGTGATTGTGTGGGAGACAATGGCCTTAGTGGGATCCTGTTCAAGGGGTAAGTAAGAGGAAGTGTCTGAGAGTTGGCGCTGGGCCTCGGCAAGGTAGACTACTACAGCACCTCCCTTATCTGCGGGTTTGATGGTAAGGTCTTTGGGTTGAGATTCTGAATTGGAGAAAGGCCAATTTTGATGGTAGCAGAAAAGAATAAGCAAGTGTGGGTTGGGACAGGCTGTTTTCTGATAAAAGTGTACCTAGTAAGTGGAAGGCCTATGTACAAAGCTTGTATGTGCCTGTCAGAATGGCTTTCAAGAGAAATTGAGGCCCTTGTTCAGAAAAAAAAGGAGGTGCATAGCAGATATAGTTAGGTAGGAACAAATGAGGTGCTTATGATAAATGATCATGATAAAAAATGCAAGTGAACACTTAAGAAAGAAATCAGAAGAGATAAAACAAGGCATGAGGTTGCCCGAGCAGAAAAGATGAAAAAGAATCCTAAGGGATTTTACAGATAAATTAAGAGCAAGGGACAGCATTGGTTCTCTGGAAAACTAGAATGGTAATCCATGTGAGGACTAAAAAAGGGATGGGGGACATCTTAAATAAAACCATAAAATATAGGAGCAGAATTAGACCATTTGGCCCAACGAGTCTGCTCCACCCATTTCATCAATGCTGATCCGATTTTCCACTCAGCCCCAATCTCCTGCTTTCTCCCCATATCCCTTCATGCTCTGACCAGTCAAGAACCTATCAATCTCTGCCTTAAATATACAAAAATACTTGGCCTCCACAGCTGCCTGTGGCAGAGAATATCACAGATTCACCACTCTCTGGCTAAAGAAATTCCACTTCTTCTCCATTCTAAAAGGACATCCCTCTATTCCAAGGCTGTATCCTTTGGTCATAGACTCTCCCACTATAGGAAACATCCTCTCCGCATCCACTCTATCAAGGCTTTTCAACATTTGATAGGTTTCAATGAGGTCACCGCTCATTCTTTTGAATTCTAGTGAATACAGGCCCAGAACCATCAAACGCTCTTGAATTTTTTGCATCTGTATTTACTCAGGAGATGGATACGGAGTCTACAGAAGTGCGACAAAGGAGCAGCAAGGTCATGGATCACCTGCAGATTACAGAGAAGGAGTTCTTTGCTGTCTTGAGGCAAACTAGGGAAGATAAATCCCTGGGGTAGAAATTGCAGGGCCCTAGGAGAGATTCTTAAATCATCCTTAGCAACAGGTGAGGCGCTGGAGGATTGGAGGATAACTAAGTTACTCCACTGTTTAAGAAAGGCTCCAAAATTAAACCAGAAAATTATAGGCCAGTGAGCTTGACCTCAGAAGTAGGAAAGTTATTGGAAGGTATTCTAAGGGACAGGATATATGAGTATTTGGATAGGTGTAGCCTGATTAGGGATAGTCAACATTGATATATGATGGTTGGCGGTGTCTAACCAATCTTACAGAGTCTTTTGAGGAACTTACCAGGAAAGTTGATGAAGACAAGGCAGTTGATGTTGTCTACATGAACTTTAGCAAGGCATTTGACAAGGTCCCGTATGGGAGGTTGGTCAAGAAGGTTCAGTCACTTGGCATTCTAGATGAGGTAGTAAATTGGATTGGACATCGGCTTTGTGAGATGAGCAAGAGAGATGATTGCCTCTCTAACTGGAGGCCTGTGTCTGATAGAGTGCCGTCTGGTTTGTCATCAGTATCAATGATCTGGATGATAATTGCCATGGGAAGATGGTGTTGAAGAAGTCTATGAGAGGAAAAAAGACCAAGTACTCTGAACTGGCAACTGAAGCTGCCCAGAATGGCTGGAAGACCAAGATTTTCCCCATAGAAGTGGGATGCAGGGGATTCGTTGCTACATCTATGACCAGTCTATTGAAGATGGGGGTGAGGGGTCACTCCCTCCAACAAGCAATCAAGTCCTTGTCAAATGCAGCAGAAGAAAGCAGCAGTTGGATTTGGATTAAAAGGAAAGGCAACAACTGGGCTGCAAGATGAAGACAGGAGGGTATGGAACTGAGGGGGGTGTATCTGGGACGCCAGGTAGCACCGTTGCACCCTCTGGAGACGTCGTAGGCTTATCAATGAAATGTCAATGAAAGAGTGTGCCCACCTGATGACCCTGATAATACACCTACCCTCCCTCCTTGCCACCACTCCAAGCCCACTGCCAACATCAAGAGTGCCAACTTACCACAGGGACTGAAACATCAAGTCCTAGTAGCTCTACTATCTACTGGTTAACTGGATCAGCAAATTTGTGAATGACACTAAAATTGGGGGTGTAGTGGACAGTGAGGAAGACTATCAGAGTTGCAGTGGGATCTGGACCGGCTGGAAAAATGGGCTGAAAAATGGCAGAAGAATTTTAATGCGGACAAGTGCAAGGTGTTGCACTTCAGAAGCACTAGGCAGGGTAGTTCTTACACCGTAGGGCACTGAGGAGTGTTGTAGAACCAAAGGATCTGGGAATACAGGTCCTTAATTCATTGAAAGTGGTGTCACAGGTAGATCAGGTCGTAAAGAAAGCTTTTGGCACATTGGCCTTCATAAATCAAAGTATCAAGCACGGGAGATGGGATGTTATGCTGAAGTTGTATAAGACATTGGTGATGCCTAATTTGGAGTATTGTGTGCCGTTTTGGTCACCCACCTGAAGGAAAGATGTAAATAGGCTTGAAATAGTGCAGAGAAAATTTACAAGGATGTTGCTGGGACTGGAAGACCTGAGTTATAAGGAAAGACTTCATTCCTTGGACAGTAGAAGATTGAGAGATGATTTGATAGAGATATACAGAATTGTGAGGGATATAGATAGGATAAGTGCAAGCAGGTCTTTTCCACTGAGGTTGCGAGGGACTACAAATAGAGGTCATGTGTTAAAGGTGAAAGGTGAAAAGATTAAGAGGAACATGAGGGGAAACTTCTTCACTCAGAGAGTTATAAGAGTGTGCAATGAGTTGGCAGTGCAATGAGAGGGCAGTGCAAGTGGTGCATGCAAGCTTGGTTTCAGCATTTAAGAGAAGTTTAAATAGGTACAGTATATGGATGGTAGGGGTATAGAGGGGTATATCCGAGAGCAAGTTGATGGGAGTAGGCAGTTTAACTGGATCAGCAGAGAGTAAATGGGCTGAAAGGCCTGATTCTGTGCCATATTTTTCTATGACTCTCTATGACTCTAAAACAAGGAGGTGGTAATGAAGGTCAAATGCTCAGCTTGGATGTAGTTAAGGTCAAGTTTAAGAGATAGACTAAATTCATAATATGACATAAGGAGTGAAGGTATTATGATGGGAATATTTCAAAATCATGGCCAATTTCATCAAAGCTGGGGGTAGATGACCTCCAGCATTTTGTGTGTGTTACTTAAGATTTTCAGCATCAATTAAATCTCTTGTTTCCAGTGCACAAGATGAACTGAAAAGATAGGGTGTCAGTCGTGATGGGAGCTGATTTCGCTTGTTCTATGCATTGGTCATCTCCAAGACGTTGAGGCTATGTAGGCTGCCCTGTCTGCTATACTCCATGCCTGCCAATATGATGAACTGATAAGCGAGGCTTTGGGCCTACTCCGGGCTGTTCCGGGGTCCAGGTCTGAAGACTCGTTTTGGTTCAGATGCTGTTGTTTGCTTCAATTGTTTGCATGATTGGAATTTTTTTTTCTTTCTCTTACGCATCGAGTGTGGGTCTTTTATTTGTATTTTTATTTTTTTCTCTATAATTGGGCTCTTTTGAATTTCTTTCTTGTTGGCTACCTGTGAGCAAGCAAATCTCGAGGTTGTGTAATTCATTCATTCTTTGATAATAAATGTTCTTGAATCTTGAGTCTTGATGTGTGTAATGGTGCTGAAGGCATATGTGAAGTAAAACGTTGAATGCTGGTCCAGCTCTTCTGGAAAAATAATGGAACCAGCCAGAAATTTATGTAAAATATATCAATGATTTGTCATATTCTGCCTTAGGGCCCTACGAAATTGAGTTTGCTGTCAGCATTTCGATATAAATGTCAAAAAAAATGCTGGACTTGTGCCATAAGTACAAATTAACCTCACCAGAGCTAGAATGCCGTTGGGGTTAACAAGCACACCAGCAATAAGAAAGAAAGGTACTGGAAAATAATGCTTTATGAAATAATATAATCCTCCAGCTAAGTCCCTTTGATCATAAGTCTGTGAAATCAAATAAATTCAAGGTTCACATAATGGAAACAGACCAGAACTACGAGCATTGCTAATTTTCAAAGTGTTGCTAGGCAAGGCCTAACCTAAGGGAAAAATGAAAACCTCTCCAATTCTCACCTTCAGTTAGCATGTACGGATGGTCTACATTACTCCAAGGTCAGTTATAGCTGAAACAACAGAAATAATTGACGTGAACACAGTTGCTGCATTTCCTGGTGGGTTTATTTGTCAATGTTTATCTTTCCTAAAATGTTTAATCCATAGTGAAAATGTTCTTAGAGACAGCAATGCGCTAGTGGCTGTAAATACTTATGCATCTGCTTTGCATTTTAGTTAACACACGTGAAAATCATCTGCACTAATTTCTACAGTCCAGCTATATTTTGAGCCAGACTAATTTCTTTGTCTTTTCTCATTATTTCTGTTGACTTTGAGGTAAAACTGTATTCATAAAAATTAGGTACCTTCTGGATCTGTTACTGGCTAAATACTTCTTTTGCTGTCTAAACTAACTGAAGCAATATTTTCCTTACAAGAGAAAATATTAAATGATTTTTAGACAGATAAAACTTTTGTTATTATTCAAAACTGCTATTAATTTAATTACTAAAGCATTCAAGTGCCACATCCTTTCAAGTATGCTTTCTTGACTCGCATCATCTTCAATAAATCCCGCTGCATGTACACTCTGTGGCCACTTTATTAGGTACCGTCTGTACCTAATAAAGTAGCCATTAAGTGTATGTTCATGGTCTTCTGCTGCTGTAGCGCATCCATTTCGAGGTTCAAAGTGCTGTACATTCAGAGATGCTCTTCTGCACACGACTACTGTCCCACATGGCTATTTGAGTAACTGCTGCCTTCCTGTCAGTATGAACCAGTCTGGCCATTCTCCTCTGACCTCTCTCATTAACAAGGTGCTTTTGCCCACAGAACTGCTGCTCTCAGGATGTTTTTTTTTGTTTTTTTTAACCTAATTCTCTGTAAACTCTAGAGGTTGTTGTGCATGAAAATCCTAGGAGGTCGTCAGTTTCTGAGATACTCAAATCACCCCGTCAGGCACTAACAATCATTCCATGGTCAGAGTTATTTAGATCACATTCCCTGCCCATTCTGATGTTTGGACTGAACAACAACTAAACCTCTTGAAAATGTCAGCATGCTTTTTTTGTATTGAGTTTCTGCCACGTGATTAGTTGCTTAGATACTTGTATTAACGAGCAGGTGTAGAGGTGTACCTACTGAAGTGGCTCCTGAGTGTTTACTCCAAGCTGTTTATACAACACTATATTAAAACAGTACTAAAAGCAAGTGCAGAAATGCATGAATCATTGGCTTTATTTGTTTAATCAATATAGAAATTCAGCATGACCCTTATCTGGGAATTAAGAGATGGGGTTTCTAAATTCTAGAAGTTGCTGATTCAAACAAACAGTTTCTCAAGTGATATTTATCACATGCACTCCAAAAATATAAACCATATTGAAACTGAAAAATTGTGACTGTTGGAAATTGTTTGCAACAGACAATAAAAAAAAAGAGATTTCTGATGACATATTAATTACTGTTGGACATCACAGAAAGCTGCAAATGATCCCTGGGCTCCTGTAGAGATTATATTCGCAAGTTTGTGGAGAAAAATTGTTTCAAAAATTCCAACATCTGTGTAAAAGGCAAGGTTCACCGAAAGGAAATGGGACAAGCTGAAGGGAGGAACACATCTTCAACTCGCAAGAACATGCTTAAAAGGACAAGGCATTTAAAAGCTATATTAATTAAATTAATATTATGCTATGAACAACTTGATGCTGAGTTCATGCTCATCTTGGAGCAAGTACACAAAAAGGGTATTGAAAGTTCATTGAAACTGATACTACTTTATCATTCCCATGAGATAACAAGCCTACAAAAACATGCTGAGTTCAGTTTGTCCCTATTCTTGTAAGGGCTATGGTTCATTACACATCCCTGGCCTATCATGTAACTTTTTTCTTATGACTATTTGTTTATGGTGTGGCTGTAAATTTCCACTTAGTCTAAATTTACAACTGTTTTGATGTGAAGTGTGTCATCCAAAGGGTATGATATAATTTATCTCTCAGTCTTGGTAGTAAAATTCCAGGATATAAAACTGGAATTCATCTGTTGTTCAGGCCAGAATAATAGTCCCCATTCTAGAATAAAGAACTTACTGTCAGGAGGCATAAAATATAAAATAATACCATTGTCCTTTGCATCATACTCTTAATATTGCAAAACACCACATATCATTTTACAGTGAAGATTCTAGTCTACTCTTTTTGCTGCCCACAATTCTCATTTTCAGAAAGGAAAAAAGAAGATCAGGCCAGTACACCATTCTTACTGGATATGACAGGGTAGATATGGTGTTAGTATTTCCTCTGGCTGAGCTGTCCAGAATCATTTTCTCAACATACAAGGTCAGCCACTTATAGGACACCAACGGGAAGAAAATTCTCCATACAGTGAATAGTAAACCTTTAGCATTCTCCACCTGAGAGGACTGTGGGAGGTTTTACTACTGAGTATATTCAAGAGTGATTGATAGACTTTTAGCTAAGGAATCAAGACATAGCAGATTAGTGTAGATATGTGGCACTGAGGTAAATGTGAAGCCATTAGTTGCCTCTGCTGCCTATATTCTGCTGTTCTTAAAATTTTTGATATTTATCAATCTCTATTCCTCTGATCAAGGACATGTAAAATTATCTGGTTATGGAGACATGCATGTTTAGAGACATTGCATTACATTATTGGTCCCTGCATTACCTTATATTAGGAGTTTAAGGTTTATGCATTCTTTTACAAGCTGCATAGTTCTGGGGCAATGAAAGGTGCAATGTAAACACAAACCTTTAACTCTCAAAGGAGAGAGGACAAGGCTGAGCAAGATCCAAGGGGAAGAACATTAAAAACTCGAAAATTGTGGATAGAGCATAAAGTTTGCAAAAAGCACTCGAAGTAAAATCATGAGTTGTCTTTCTCAGTATTACAACAAGGAAGAGCGTGATGGCAAGGAAGAGGAAGTGGGGAGGAAGTGGGATGGAAGTGGGCGGTGGTGTTGTTGCTCTCACAGTCCACAGTTAGGAGTCCATTGGGCTCAGGCTGGGCTGTTCAGCTGAAACTTTGAACTAATTTCTTAGGATTGTGGTTCGGCACAGTGTGGGTAGGTGAAATGTAGCGAGGCTGATGGGTGAGGACTTTATGTGAGACGAAGATCAGGCTGTAAGTGTTAAAATTAGCAGCAGTTTGTACTGCATATTGGAGGAGAAATAATGAAGTAACAGATCAATATATCAAGAGCTGAGAGGAAGGAATTGCATACTAATTAACTACTTCCCAATAAGCAACAAAGTCAAAGTACTACTACATATTTATTTTGGATTGTGAGAGAAAACCTACTGGCAACTCAATGTAATGAGTATGTTAATTAATAGTAATTGCTAAATGTCATGCTGTCCAGGAATTATAAACACATAACTTCCACCTAGAGTTCTGTCCTTCTTCATAACAACTGATAGTAACACTCTACCCATTGATGATTGTATAAATTAACAGTTAACATATAACCATATAACGATTACAGCACGGAAACAGGCCATCTCAGCCCTCCTAGTCCATGCTGAACTCTTACTCTCACCTAGACCCACCGACCTGCACTCAGTCCATAACCCTCCATTCCTTTCCTGTCCATATATCTATCCAATTTAAATTTAAATGACAACATCCAACTTGCTTCAACCACTTCTGCTGGAAGCTCGTTCCACACAGAACCACTCTCTGAGTGCAGTTCCCCCTCATGTAACCCCTAAACTTTTGCCCTTTAACTCTCAACTCATGTCCTCTTGATTGAATCTCCCCCACTCTCAATGGAAAAAGCCTATCCACGTCAACTCTATCTATCCCCCTCATAATTTTAAATACCTCTATCAAGTCCCCCCTCAGCCTTCTACGCTCCAAAGAATAAAGACCCAACTTGTTCAACCTTTCTCTGTAACTTAGGAGATGAAACCCAGGTAACATTCTAGTAAATCGTCTGTGTACTCTCTCAATTTTGTTGACATCTTTCCTATAATTCAGTGACCAGAACTGTACACAATACTCCAAATTTGGCCTTACCACTGCCTTGTACAATTTCAACATTACATCCCAACTCCTGTACTCAATGCTCTAATTTATAAAGGCCAGCATAACAAAAGCTTTCTTCACCGCCCTGTCCACATGAGATTCCACCTTCAGGGAACTATGTACCATTATTCCTAGATCCCTCTGTTCTACTGCATTCTTCAATGCCCTACCATTTACCATGTATGTCCTATTTTGATTAGTCCTAACAAAATGTAGCACCTCATAGTTATCAGCATTAAACTCCATCTGCCATCTTTCAGCCCATTCTTCTAACTGGTCTAAATCCCTCTGCAAGCTTTCAAAACCTATTTCATTATCCACAACTCCACCTATCTTTGTATCATCTGCATACTTACTAATCCAATTTACCACCCCATCATCCAGATCTTTAATATATATGACAAACAACACTGGACCCAGTACAAATTCCTGAGGCACACCACTAGTCACCAGTCTCCAATCTGACAAACAGTTATCCACCACTACTCTCTGGCGTCTCCCATCCAGCCACTGCTGAATCCATTTTACTACTTCAATATTAATACCTAACAATTGAACCTTCTCAAATAACCTTCCGTGTGAAACCTTGTCAAGGGCTTTACTGAAGCCCATATTCTCTGCCACAGGAAACAGTTGAGGCCAGTTCATTGGCTATATTTAAGAGGGAGTTAGATATGGCCCTTGTGGCTACGGGGATCAGGGGGTATGGAGGGAAGGCTGGTGCAGGGTTCTGAGTTGGATGATCAGCCATGATCATAATAAATGGCAGTGCAGGCTCGAAGGGCCGAATAGCCTACTCCTGCACCTATTTTCTATGTTTCTATGTTTCTACGTAGACAACATCCACTACTTTACCTTCGTCAACTTTCCTAGTAACCTCTTCAAAAAATTCAATAAGATTTGTCAAACATGACCTTCCATGCACAAATCCATGTTGACTGTTCCTAATCAGACCCTGTCTATCCAGATAGTTATATATACCATCTCTAAGAGTACTTTCCATCAATTTAACCACCACTGACATCAAACTCACAGGCTAATAATTGCTAGGTTTACTCTTAGAATTCTTTTTAAACAATGGAACAACATGAGCAATACGCCAATCCTCCAGCACCGTCCCCGTTTCTAATGACATTTGAAATATTTCTGTCAGAGCCCTTGCTATTTCCACACTAACTTCCCTCAAGGTTCTAGGGAAAATCCTGTCAGGACCCGGAGACTTACCCACTTTTATATTCCTTAAAAGCGCCAGTACTTCCTCTTCTTTAATCATCATACTTTCCATAACTACCCTACTTGTTTCCCTTACCTTACACAATTCAATATCCTTCTCCTTAATGAATACCGAAGAAAAGAAATTGTTCAAAATCTACCCCATCTCTTTTGGCTCCGCACATAGCCATCCACTCTGATTCTCTAAGGGACAAATTTTATCCCTCACTATCCTTTTGCTATTAATATAACTGTAGAAACCCTTTGGATTTATTTTCACCTTACTTGCCAAAGCAACCTCATATCTTCTTTTAGCTTTTCTAATTTCTTTCTTAAGATTCTTTTTACATTCCTCGAGCACCTCATTTACTTCAAACTGCCTATATTTATTGTAGATGTCTCTCTTTTTCCGAACCAAGTTTCCAATACCCCTTGAAAACCCTGGCTCTCTCAAACTTTTAATCTTTTCTTTCAACCTAACAGGAACATAATGTTTTTGTACCCGCAAAATTTCACCTTTAAATGACCTCCATTTCTCTATTACATCCTTCCCATAAAACAAATTGTCCCGATCCACTCCTTCTAAATCCTTTCGAATCTCCTCAAAGTTAGCCTTTCTCCAATCAAAAATCTCAACCCTGGGTCCAGACCTATCCTTCTCCATAATTATATTGAAACTAATGGCATTGTGATCACTGGACCCGAAGTGCTCCCCAACACATACCTCTGTCACCTGACCTAGCTCATTCCCTAACAGGAGATCCAACACTGCCCCTTCTCTAGTTGGTACCTCTATGTATTGCTGCAAAAAAACTATCTAGCACACATTTTACATATTTAGTTGCCAATCACACCGCTCCTGCAACCATGTTTCACCAACAGCTACAACAGCATATTTCCAGGTATCAATCCGTTGAGGGGATGTAATCTCATTCATAGCAAGAACTTCATGACACTGCTGCTGAAATGTTCATTTCAGTAATAACGTTCGTTTCACTTGATGTGTTTGTTGATGCTCCTTTGAGATGTGATGATACACCAAGTGAACAGAACTTTTTTTGGTCAGTGTAAAAGCTGATGGGGCAGTTGGTCATGTAAGGACAATATATTCAAGAATTCGGCTGTGTTAAGTTCAAATATTCAGAAAATTGGAAGGGGAGAATTTGTACAGCAGCAGCAATGAATTGTGAGTTTCCACACTGAGGTGAGAACTATATATTGCTTTTGCAGTTACTGAGAACAGGACAGAAACTCTGTATATACAATAAAGACTTGGCTGCTATTGAGTGCAAGTAGATCAGAGGACTGGAGAGCTTCCCCACAAGCTATTGGAAATTTTGTTGCATCAATTCCTTTTTTTTTATCATGATGATCTGAATGCTACACCAATCAAATGGGAATTTTTGATTCTGAAGAAGGATTGTCAAATGGAAACTGCATATTGTGGATTTCAAATATCAACATATGGTACAGAAACTGCACTGTGGTTGACAGGAGGTCTCTACAACAGGTGGTTAAAGATGCCCAACACATCACCAGCACAAGCCTACACACCATCAAGAACATACAGTATATAAAAGGCCAGCAATATCATAGAGCATTCCACCTACCCTGCTCATGGACTGTTTGCTTCACTGCCACGAAGGAGGAGGCTATGTGATGTCCACATATTAGACTCAAAATCAGATACTTGCCTCGAACCGTCAGGGTGATCAACACCTCCAGCCATTAACCCATCCCACCACCCTCCACCACCACTCCATACACATCACCCAGTGTCAGTCCTTGTACATAAAATCAGTCTAGGTATGTAATAGTTACTTGTACGTTTAGTTTCAATGGATTGCTTTTACATTTATATTTAATGTGTTCCTTACACTTATTGTGTTTTTTAATGCTGCATCAGATCCGAGTAAAAATTATTTTGTTCTCCTTTGCACTTGTGTACTGAAAAATAATACAAACACTCTTGAATCTTGATGTAACAGCCATCATTCATTTAATCCATTGTCATCCTTATACAGTCAGTCCATTTTAACTGAGTGATTGGGGAGGTTTTAAACTAATTTGGCAGGGGATGGGATCTGGAGTGATAGAGCTGAGAATGGGGCAGTTAGTATACAAGTAAATAAAGTGTGCAGTAAGACTGTGAGAAAGGAAAGGCAGATGGTATGGTAAAATTGCAGTCAGTGGGCTTGAAGTGCAACATGGGGGCAAAATTGAAAAGGATGATGAAAATAAGACTGAAGGTGTTATATTTGAAACCATGCAGTATACAGAATAAGGTAGATGACCTTGTAGCGCTGTTCGAGATTGACAGGTATGACACTGTGGGTATCACTGAGTTGTGGATGAAAGAAAATTGTAGTTGGGAAGCAGGGAATCTGCAAAGGGCTGTGAGAAAGGCCAAGAAGTGGAATATGGAATTCAGTACTTTGTGGGGAAGTGTATGGTCTTGCACTTTGGTAAAAGGAATAAAGGCATGGACTAATTTTTAAACAAGGAGAAAATTCAGTATTCAAAGGTGCAAAGGGACTTGGGAGTTCTTGTGCAGGACTCCCTAGAGGTTAACTTGTAGGTTAAGTCAGTGGTAAGTTAAGGAAGGCAAATGCAAAGTTAGCATTCATTTTGAGAAGACTAGTGGATAACAACAAGGATGTAACGCTGAGGCTTTACAAGGTATTGTTCAGACCACACTTGGGGTATTGTGAGCAGTTTTGGCTCCCTTTTCTAAGAAAAGCTATGGTGGCATTGGAGGGCACCCAGAGAGGGTTCACAAGAATGATTCCAGGAATTAAAGGTTTAACGTACAACGAGTATTTGAAGGCTCTGGGCCTGTACTCTCTAGAGGTTGGAAGAATGAGGGGAATCTCATTGAAACTTATTGACTATTGAAAGGCCTAGATAGATTGAATGTGGAGAGGATGTTTCCTGCAGTGGGTGAGTCTCAGACCAGAGGGCACAGCCTCAGAATAGAGGGATGCCCACTTAGAACTCAGATGAGGAGGGATTTCTTGAGCTAGATAGTAGCGAATCTGTGAAATTTATTGTCACAGGCAGCAATGGAGGCTAGGTCACTGGGTATATTCAAAGCAGAAGTTGACAGGTTCTTGATTAGTCAGGGTAGAAAAGGTCAAGGGGAGAAGGCTGGAGAATGGGGTTGAGATGAATAATAAATCTACCATGATGGAATGGTGGAGCAGATTCGATGGGCTGAAGGGCCTAATTCTGCTCCTATGATTTATTCCTGATCAGTCTCTAATGTTGGCGATTCACCTTATCCTCGACTGAAAATTCATAAATTAACGCAATGGAAGAAAATTCAAACATTCTCTTTTTCACTACATTAATATCTAAACCTTCTGATGTCTTTTTGTTATCATTCTTACATTTTCATTAGTGACAGAGTTAACATTTGAACTTGAGTGAACAGTCTACATTCTATTCTCTCCAAAACTGTAGATAATGAAGTATGAAACTTTGTTTGACTGATTATCCAGAGACCTAGATTAATGATTTTGTAACAAGGGTATTTAAAACACAGGAAGAATTCAGTAGGTTAGATGGCCTCTATGATAGTTCTGATCTTTCACTTTATTGTTTACCTGCATTGCACTTTTTTGGTAGTGGAAAATGGCTACTAACATCATGAAGGGACCTACACACCCTACTCATGAACTGTTTGTCCCATTCCCATCAGGGAGGAGGCTACATAACATCCTCACCAAGACCACCAGTCTCAAAATCAGTTACTTTCCTTAAGCAACAAAGCTAATCAACACCTCTACCCACTCAATCCACCACCACTTATCATTTCCAGTCAGTCACCTTAGAGTCACTTTATGGACGTATAATCAATTTATGTATTTAGTCTATATTATGTATTTATTGTGTGTTTTATTATTATTATTATTGTGTTCTTTATCTTTTGTATTACTTTATGCTGCATAAGATCTGGAGTAACAATTACTTTGTCCTCCTTACACTCCTGTACAGGAAATGACATTAAACAATCCTGAATCTTTATACACCATTGTTATTGTTCTCCCTTTTTCTAGCTCAATGCACTGTGTAATGTTTTGATCTGTATAAACAGTATCTTGGTTCATGTAACAATAATAATCCAATACAAATGCCAGTCTATGGAGGGAAACAGGCAGTCAATGTTTCGGCAACACACATCAAAGTTGCTGGTGAACGCAGCAGGCCAGGCAGCATCTCTAGGAAGAGGTACAGTTGATGTTTCAGGCCGAGACACTTTGTCAGGACTAACTGAAGGAAGAGTTAGTAAGAGATTTGAAAGTGGGAGGGGGAGGGGGAGATCCAAAATGATAGGAGAAGACAGGAGGGGGAGGGATGCAGCCAAGAGCTGGACAGATGATTGGCAAAGGGGATATGAGAAGATCATGGGACAGGAGGCCCAGGGAGAAAGACGAAGGGGGGGGGAACCCAGAGGATGGGCAAGGGGTATAATCAGAGGGACAGAGGGAGAAAAAAGAGAGTGAGAGAAAGAATGTGTGTATAAAAATAAATAACGGATGGGGTACGAGGGGGAGGTGGGGCATTAGCGGAAGTTAGAGAAGTCAATGTTCATGCCATCAGGTTGGAGGCTACCCAGACGGAATATAAGGTGTTGTTCCTCCAGCCTGAGTGTGGCTTCATCTTTACAGTAGAGGAGGCCGTGGATAGACATGTCAGAATGGGAATGGGATATGGAATTAAAATGTGTGGCCACTGGGAGATCCTGCTTTCTCTGGCGGACAGAGCGCAGGTGTTCAGCAAAGCGGTCTCCCAGTCTGCGTCAGGTCTTGCCAATATATAGAAGGCCACATCGGGAGCACCAGACACAGTATATCACCCAAGCCGACTCACAGGTGAAGTGTCGCCTCACCTGGAAGGACTGTCTGGGGCCCTGAATGGTGGTAAGGGAGGAAGTGTAAGGGCATGTGTAGCACTTGTTCCGCTTACACGGATAAGTGCCAGGAGAGAGATCAGTGGGGAGGGATGGGGGGGAAAAATGGACAAGGGAGTCATGTAGGGAGCGATCTCTGCGGAAAGCGGGGGGGGAGGGAAAGATGTGCTTAGTGGTGGGATCCCGTTGGAGGTGGCGGAAGTTACGGAGAATAATATGTTGTACCCGGAGGCTGGTGGGGTGGTAGGTGAGGACAAGGGGAACCCTATTCCTAGTGGGGTGGTGGGAGGATGGAGTGAGAGCAGATGTGCATGAAATGGAGGAGATGCTTTTGAGAGCAGAGTTGGTGGTGGAGGAAGGAAATTGGGACCCTTCATCTGGACTGCACTTTTGATCTGTGACAACATTTGATTCTATAAATCTGCAATACACGTAATATCAAGTTTTGACTACTGAACTGTAGTAAAAATGTCCTGACAAGGAAAATACAGCCATCTTTACTCAGTTGGCTAGTAAGTGACTATGTACTAGCCGGCCATTTGCTTGACTCTTACAGTCCTCTCAACTGGCAGCTCACTCGGTTATACCAAACCATACAGAGTTGGTTGAAGAAGGGGTTCACAATCGCCTCCGGCCCATTAGGTGTGGACAAAAGTTATCTTGTCAGATTAAGGAACAAATTTGGAATGAATTTTAAAAATAGCTACCTGGCCTGCATTACATACAACTGATTTTCCCAAAGTGTAATGGAACAATTTCTGTTTCGGCTCTGAACTATCATATTTCAAAGTGCAAGTAAATTTATTATCAATGTACACATATAATATGTTAACATCTACTATGTTGAGATTCATTTTCTTGCAGGCATTTAAAAAGGAATAAAAGAAACACAATAGAATCAATGAAATTCCATACACAAACACTCAAAGACTGACTAACAACCAATGTGCAAACCAAGTTTTGTGCTATTCATCTTATTTGAGAAAAAAATGAAAACATCACAAAATCATATGGCTACTGAGAGAACAACATTGATTAACGGGATTAACAGAAAGGCTGGTTGTAAAATTTGCATGTCAATGTGAGGTCACAGATGCAAGAGGCAGCTAATTGATGGGGTAATCAAATGAGAGACAGATCGAGCCCTCTGCTGCTTTGCCACCCTGCTGCTGTTGACAGAACCATGTAGCTCGAGCCTGTCTTATAAAAGGGACTGTGGGGTGGAGGGGGGAGGTGGAATTACAAATGATTTGATGTGAGATCAAAGTGCAGAGGGGGAGCCACAGGTGCAAGTCATTAATGGGCACATTAATCTCTCCATTCACCCACAGACTTACAAATGACACTGTGTGCAGTTTTCCAGTTCCAAGTGCATTTTTCGGGAAAGGTACTTAAAGCAGAAGCACGGCAGTGGCTGCATGCTGGAGAACAGAGCACACACATTAATTACAATATTTACTAGCCTTCTGAGCAAAACTGCAGTGTTTTCTCAGTTGCTTACAGGAAGACCATGAGTGATGGTTACAGGATAGAGGAAAACAAATACTGCAAGACTCTGAAGGATGTCATAACCTACAAAATTGGATTCTGAATGTTATCTGATCTCTAAGGCATTTGCAACTTTGAAATACTTTTTAAAGAATGCACTTTGTTTTAACCCTCATATCACATCCTCTAGGGAATCCTAAGCTCATTCCTTAAATTATCTTAATTAAGGGCTTCATTCAAGGATCTGTTGAGATCTTGTATTAAAATACTATAATTAAATGTCAAGAACTACCTCATTGTTGCAAAATTAGTGCTTTATTTCAAAGAAACTTCAAAGAGAAACTACGGAGCAAGAAATTGTAGCTTGTACCAAACTGGCATGCTGAGCAGCAACCATGTCAGTTTCCTATGGGGCTACAGAGACTCCATTTTCTTCCACATCTGACATCCACTATATTGTTTAATTAGCTCATATCCCAAGACATTTATAAAATTAAGCAGGGAAACTGCATTTTAAGGTTTGCCAGAGGAACAAATTTTAAAGCATAACTTTATTGCCTTTTTGTCCATAGTCGCCTGACCTGATGGCTATTCTCAGCACTTTCCATTTTAATTTTAGATTTCCAGCATTTCCTATAGTCTCCTTTTGAACCACAATGCTTGAGATCCTTCTCTGACCAAAGCTTCTCAGCGGTGCCACGCACTGATGAATGCTGTTTCAGAAAATGGGGCAGATTTAGAGCAGTTCAGGCTGCAAGAGGAAGAAGTCAAGACTATGTGTCTCCATTGTGCCATTGGGCATTGTGCCATAAACAGTGGTCTTTCTCCAGTACTCTCAAGCAGGAAGACCTCAGCAGTGAGGGGCCTCAAGCTTGCACTAGAGAATAAATTCATACTCTATCTAAGTCCTGCAGCTGTATTTCCAGGTTATATAGTCTTCTCAATACACATATGCAATACGACATTGCTGCTGTTGGATCCTGATGCTTTTATGATCCAAAGGTTCTTCAGAAGTCAAGAATGAAGCATGAATCTTGTTGCTTTTAATCGGTTTAATTAGTTTTACAAGAGTAAAGAATGGAAAAGAAGAAGCCTTTTAAGAGACAAAGAAAAGAGCAGAAAGACTAAAAGAAGTATGGTCTTCTCATCCCAAACTACTGATAACAGAAAATTTGACTGATAGCAATTAACCAGTAAGATAGCCAGAATCAAGCAATCTGATACCTACCACTGGAACCAATAATTTTTCCAGAAAAAAAAATACAGAGGCAACTGTAACCACTGGAAAAGTCACTAAGTAACTACATGCATATGGGTAATTATATAAAAATACAAACAAGCATAAGGAAGTTAAACTACAAGAAGAATTACTATTCTACACCCTTATCTAACACCGCTACCTTGTCATGTCTTTTGAAGTCACAACTGCATGTGTGAAGGGACCATGATACAATTTACACCACAGGCCGATCCCTGCAGATAATTGATTTTCTGTGTCTAAACTATGATGAGGTATATAAAAATCTGATTTGTTGATAGAATTTCCATAATAATAATTTTCTTCTTGCCTTCCATTTTCAATCATTTTATCTTCCTTGATCTGTTTCGTTATTACTTCAGTTACTTTTAACTTCCACATCTCAGATCCCAGAGAATGAAAGAATACTGTATTTAATGATGAAGAAGACCTATAGAGACAAACCAGGAAAATACAGGTGGTCTCTATGGGTTGATATTATTATAGGTTGCTATTATAGCTGTCAACTATTACTTGCCAGCTTGTACTCCTTCCCTTCATGCCATCTTCTTAACCTGCTTTTGTCACCCTTCCTTTCCAGTCCTGATGAAGGGTCTGAAATGTCATTTTCTCTTCATAGATGCTGCTTGACCTGATGAGTTCCTTCAACATGTTGTGTGAGTTGCCCTGGAATTACAGCATCTGCAGAATCTCTTAGGCTTATAGGTTGGTAAGCCTTGCATCACTAGCAGTGAGATCACTGGAGAAGATTCTTAAGGATAGGATTTATTCACAGCTGGAAAAGTATGGATTTATTGAGGATAGTCAGTGTGCTTTTGTACAGAGCAAGTCATGTTTTACATAGTTGATTGAGTTTTTTGAGAAGGCGATGAAGACTGCTCATGAGGATAGGTTTGTGGATGTTGTTATACGTGGACTTGAGTAAAATGTTCAGAATGGTCCCTTATAGCAAGCTGAGCCCGAAGATGAAGGCACATGGGATAACAATGATTTGATAGACTGGTTTGGCCATAGAAGAAGGGGTGTAGTGGTGGAGGGGTTTTCTTTTGACTGGAGGTCCGTGATCAGTGGTTTTTCACAGGGGTCAGTTTTGTAACCTAAATGATTTGGACAAAGGTGTAGGTGGGCTGATTAGGAAGATTCATCACTGAACCGTGGCTGAAGGATGGTTGCAGTCGGGAGCTGAATGTCTCAGGTTACTCATTGTATCAGTGGGATAGGAAGATAAGCAGAGGCGGTGGTGTGGCTCTACTGGTAAGGAATGGCATCAAATCAGGAGAAAGATGTGACATAGGATCAAAAGATGTTGAACCCTTGTGGGTTGAGTTATGAAACTGCAAGGGTAAAAAGACATTGATGGCTGTTATATACAGGCCTCCTAACAGTGGCTGGGAGGTGGAGCACAGATTACAACAGGATACAGAAAAGGTGAGTCAAAAGGGCAATGTTATGGGAGATTTTAACATGCAGGTCAATTGGGAAAATCAGGTTGGTAATGGATCTCAAGAGTGTGCGTTTGCTGAATGCTTAAGAGATGGCTTTTTAGAGCAGTTTGTCATTGAGCTGATGAGGGGATCAGCAATACTGGATTGGGTGTTATTTAATGAACATAACATAAGAGCGATTAGGGAGTTTAAGGTAAAAGAACCCTTAGGAACCAATGATCACAATATGATTGAGTTCAGCTCGAAATTTGATAGGGAGGAAGTAAAGTCTGATGTAGCCGTATTTCAGTGGAGTAAGTGAAATTATAGTGGTATGAAAGAGGAGCTGACCAAAGTAAATTGGAAGGAGCTGCTAGCAGGGATGTCAGCAGAGCAGCATGTGTTTTTGGGAAAAATGAGGAAGGTGCAGGACATATGCATTTCAAAAATGAAGAAATACTCAAATGGTAAAATAGTACAACCATGACTGACAAGGGAAGTCAAAGCTATTGTAAAAGCAAAAGTAAGGGCACACAACAAAGCAAAAATTAATGGGAAGATAAAGGATTGGGAAGTTTTTTAAAAACCTACAGAGAGCAACTAAAAAATCATTACAAGAGAAAAGATGAAATATGAAAGCAAGCTAGCAAATCATCGTCGTCGTGGGTATCCCTCGAGGTCGAGGATGATAGTCTTTGTTCTGTTGATCTACTTATGGGCTCTCTTATGAGTCCAATCTTGGCTTTGAAAGTTCTTCTGCATTCAGGACAGGTAGTTCCAGATGGCAGATCGGGCTTTGGTTGTTGCTGCCTTTCTTTCCATTTTCTTCTTTTTTCTTCTAATTCTGCACATCTGTTGGCTTTGAAAGTTGCTGTTCCTTCTCGGATGATGGCTTGCCAGAGTTTCCTGTCCTTGGCATTGGTTTCCCAATTGTTGATGTCGACGTGACATTTCTTCATATTGGCTTTTAAGACGTCTTGTCCAACATATAATTCTCCGTAACTTCCGCCACCTCCAACAGGATCACACCACTAAGCACATCTTTCCCTCCCCACCCCCGATTTCCGCAGGGATCACTCCCTACGCGTCTCCCTTGTTCATTCGTCCCCCCCATCCCTCCCCACTGATCTCCCTCCTGGCACTTATCCTTGTAAGTGGAACAAGTGCTACACATGCCCTTACACTTCCTCCCTCACTACCAGCTGAGGCGACACTTCACCTGTGAGTCGGCTGGGCTGATGTACTGCGTCTGGTGCTCCCGATGTGGCCTTCTATATATTGGCGAGACCCGATGCAGACTGGGAGATTGTTTCGCTGAACACCTACACTCTGTCCGCCAGAGAAAGCAGGACCTCCCAGTGGCCACACATTTTAATTCCACGCCCCATTCCCGTTTTGATATGTCAATCCACGGCCTCCTCTACTGTCAAGATAAAGCCACACTCAGGTTGGAGGAACAACACCTTATATTCCATCTGGGTAGCCTCCAACCTGATGGCATGAACATTGACTTCTCAAACTTCCGCTAAAGCCCCACCTCCCCCTCGTACCCCATCCGTTATATATTTATATACACACATTCTTTTTCTCTCTCTCCTTTTTCTCCCTCTGTCCCCCTCACTATACCCCTTGCCCATCCTCTAATTTTCCCCCCACCCCCTTTTCTTTCTCCCTAGGCCTCCTGTCCCATGATCCTCTCATATCCCTTTTGCCAATCAACTGTCCAGCTCATGGCTCCATCCCTCTCCCTCCTGTCTTCTCCTCCCCCTCTCACTTTCAAATCTCTTACTAGCTCTTCTTTCAGTTAGTCCTGACGAAGGGTCTCAGCCCGAAACGTTGACTGTACCTCTTCCTAGAGATGCTGCCTGGCCTGCTGCATTCACCAGCAACTTTTATGTGTGTTGCTTGGAATTCAAGCATCTGCAGATTTCCTCGTCTTTTGGTTTGAATCTTTTCTGTTGTCCGCCTCTTTTATGTTTGTCTTCTTTAAGCTGGGAGTAGAAGATTTGTTTTGGCAGACGATTATCTTTCATCCGAACAACATGATCGCTCCATCTTAGTTGGTTCTTGATGACGAAGGCTTTAATGCTTGTTGTTTTTGCATCAATTAGCACGTTGACATTGGTTCTTCTATCTTCCCAGCTGATATTTAAGATGTTTCAAAGACAGTGTTGATGGAACTTTTCAAGTGCTTTCAGATATCGTCGGTATGTTGTCCAGGTTTCAGGAGCGTTGGGATCACCACTGCTTTGTACACTAACATTTTGGTGTCTGTTCGGATGTTACAATCATGAAAGATTCTTGTTCAGAGACCTCCAAAAACTGTTCCAGCACATTTAAGACAATGTTGGATCTCATCACTAAGGTCGACATTGCAGGAGAGGTGACTTCCAAGATACAGAAAGTGGTCCATGTTTTCCATGGTAGTTTCGCCAAGTTGAATTGATGGTTCTGTCCAATTTGGCTCAGTTGGTGATGGTTGGTAGATGATCTGAGTCTTCTTGGAATTGATGGTAAGTCCAAGTTTCGTGTATGCACGGTTGAAGGCAGTCAGAATCTGTTGTAGGTGGTTTTCTGAAAGAGCTGCAACACTGTTGTATTTTCTCCATATTGGAACTCAATGAGGGAACTTGTGGATGTCTTCGTTTTGGACTTGAGACGGGCAAGATTGAAAAGTCAGCCATCTGTTCTGTAGACAATTTCGATTCCTAGGGGTAGGTTGTCCTCGATGATGTGGATGATTGGCGCAATAATATCAAAGTGGATAGTAAAAGTTTTTTCAATTATGTTAAAAATGAAAGAGAAACGAGAGTGGACATAGGTCCGCTAGAAAATGAGGCAGGAGAAATAATAACAGGGGACAGCAAGGAGATAGCTGATGAACTAAATGAGCATTTTGCATCAGTCTTCGCTGTGGAAGAACTACCAGCATGCCTGTTGTTGTTGTGTTTGAAGTATGAGAAGTGGGTGCAGTTACTATTACAAGAGAGAAGGTACTCAAAAAGCTGAAAGCCCTACAGGTACATAAGTTACTTTAAGTTACGATGAACTGCACCCTGGGTTTCTGAAAGAGGTAGCATTAGAGATTGTGGTGGCATTAGAAATGATCTTTCAAAAATTATTGGACTCTGGCACGGTACCAAAGGACTGGAAAATTGCAAATGTCACTCCACTCTTTAAGAAAGGAGGAAGGAAGCAGAAAGGAAATTATAGACCAGTTAGCCTGACCTCAGTGGTTGGGAAGGTGTTAGAGTCAATTGTTAAGGATGAGGTGATGGAGTACTTGGTGACACAGGACAAGATAGTGCAAAGTCAGCATGTTTTCTTTCAGGGAAAATCCTGCCTGACGAACCTGCTGAAATTCTTTGAGTAGATTACAAGTAGGATAGATAAAGGGGATGCAGTGGATGTTGTATATTTGGACTTTCAGAAGGCCTTTGACAAGGTGCCACACATGAGGTTGCTTACTGAGTAAGAGCCCACAGTATAACAGAAAAGTTACTAATATGGTTAGAACATTGGCTGATTGGCAGGAGGCAGTGAATGGAAATAAAAGGAAAGCACATCAAAGTTGCTGATGAACGCAGCAGGCCAGGCAGCATCTCTAGGAAGAGGTACAGTCGACGTTTCGGGCCGAGATCCTTCATCAGGACTAACTGAACGAAGAGCTAGTAAGAGATTTGAAAGTGGGAGGGGGAGGGGGAGATCCAAAATCAAAATAGGGTAATAAAAGGATTCTTTTCTGGTTGGCTGCCGGTGGCTCGTGGTGCTCTGCAGGGGTCGGTGCTGGGACCGCTTCTTTTTATGCTACATATAAATGATTTAGATGATGGAATAGATGGCTTTGTTGCCAAGTTTGCAGATGATATGAAGACTGGTGGAACGGCAGGTAGTGTTGAGGAAACAGGTAGGAGGCAGAAGGACTTAGACAGATTAGGAGAATGGGCAAGAAAGTGGAAAATGAAAGACAATGTTGGAAAATGCATGGTCATGCACTTTGGTAGTAGAAATAAGTGTGCAGACTATTTTCTAAATGGGGCGAAAATCCAATAATCTTAGATACAAAGGGACTCTGGAGTCCTTGTGCAGAACACCCCAAAGGTTAGCTTGCAGGTTGACTCGGTGGTGAGTAAGGCAAGTGCCATGTTAGTATTAATTTCAAGAGGTTTAGAATACAAGAGCAAGGCTGTGACGCTGAGGCTTTATAAGGCACTAGTGAGGCCTCACCTTGAGTATTGTGAACAGTTTTGGGCCTCTCATCTTTGAAAAGTTGTGCTGGCATTGGAGAGGGTCCATAGGAGGTTCACAAGGATGATTCCAGGAGCAAAAGGTTTATCATACGAGGAACATTTGATGGCTCTGGATCTGCACTCGCTGGAATTCAGAAGGATGAGGGGGGATTTCATTGAAACCTTTTGAATGCTGAAAGGCCTAGACCGAGTAGATGTGGAAAGGATGTTTCCCATGGTGGGAGAGTCTAGGACAAGAGGGCACAGCCTCAGGATAGAGACGCACCCTTTCAAAACAGAGCTGCAGAGAAATTTCTTTAGCAAAAGCGTGGTGAATTTTTGGAATTTGCTGTTACATGCAGCTGTGGAGGCCAGTTTGTTGGGTTTATCTAAGGCAGAGATTGATCGATTTAGACAGATACATGAAGAGGTAAAGAATAGGGGATGTGGACAATGTGCCAGCAGATTGGATTTGTTTAAGTTGACATCATGGTTGGTACAGATGTCTTGGGCCTTGAAATCTGTTTCTTTGCTAAATTGAACTGTTCTATATTCTTATCTGTACCTTTCAGTTATTGTTGTTTTCCCTTTACAATATTTAAACAATTTTTTGGTACATAACACTATCATCACCATAAGATTTTGGGTCCAAGCCATGGAAAGATCTGCTCTGCATTGCTAGAACTAATTTGTGATGATAGAATCAGGCAGTGGTTCTTCATATTTCCAACAGAAGCAGATGTTTAGAGTTTAATACAACCAGCGGTCAATCTTAGCAGTTCTGATCAAAGACAGATTTCCTGCAGATGTGGTACTGTCTGACCAGACAAATATTTCCAGTATTCTCTGTTTTTATTTGAGGATTCCAAGATCTGTAGCTTTTCATGAACTAGGCTGATGCTCCGGAGTATTTTCCGAAGAGTGCTGATGTCCTTCAATGAGAGCACTTGGATGAATGATTAAACCAAAGCTCTATGTCATTAGATCCTAGGGTTTCCTCAAAGGAGGTAAGAATGCTGTCACAGACAACACTCGTTTGGAGAGGTACAGCACAGTAACTGGCCTCTCTAGCTCAATAAGCCTGTGAGCCCCATTCCATCCATCTGACAAATTAACCCACTAACCCTACAGTACGACTTTGGAATGCAGGAGGAAACCCACACTGTCATGGGGAGAACGTACAAATTCTTTGCAGACAGTGGCAGGACAGTCTTCTTCTTAAACATCTTCAAAAAACAAATTACCATTACTTAATGTAGGTAGCCTTTTAAACAGAAAGTTATTTTCTGTCTCTAGGTGACTTGACGTGACTTGTTTTTTATTATGTTTTTTATTACAGCAACTTTTTCTAAGCTTTCAACAAAAGAAAATGGCCCAAGGCACTACACATAAGTACAATTTGACTGAAAAGTCTAGCTAAGAAAAGGTTTTCAGAGGATTAGTCAATGAGATAAGTATAAAGGAGTGTTCTTGTTAAAATCTGTGCTTAGCCCGCTACTCTAATCTCTCTTGCACACATGACTGTGTGGAAAGCACAGCACAAAAGCCATTTTATAAATTTTCCAATGACACAACTGTTGTCAGCATAATCTCAAATGGTGACGAGCAGGCATACAGGAGTGAGATAAATCAACTGGTTGAGTAGTGTCTCAACATTTGTAAGACCGAGGAATTGATCATGAACTTCAGGAAGGGTGAGTTGAGGGAACAGACACCAGTTTTCATCAAGGGGTCAGCAGTTGAAAGGGTGAGCAGTTTCAATTTCTGGGTGTCGACATCTCTGAACTATCCTGGGCACAACATTTTGATGCAATTATGAAGAAGGCATGCCAATGGCTATTGTTCATTAGGAATCTGAGCAGGTTTGGTTTGTCACCAAAGACTCAAACAAGTTTCTATGGATGTACCATGGAGTGTGTGTGGGCATGTGGTCAGGTGGTTAAGGCATGGGACTAGCAACCTGAAGGTTGTGAGTTCGAGCCCCAGCCAAGGCAACGTGTTGTGTCCTTGAGCAAAGCACTTAATCACACATTGCTCTGCGACGACACTGGTGCCAAACTGTATGGGTCCTAATGCCCTTCCCTTGGACAACATTGGTGTCATGGAGAGGGGAGTCTTGCAGCATGGGCAACTGCTGGTCTTCCATACAACCTTGCCCAGGCCTGCGCCAAGACTTTCCAGGTGCAGATCCATGGTCTCGCAAGACTAATGGATGCCTTTACCATGGAGTGCATTCTGACTGGTTGCATCACTACCTGGTATGGAGAGGTCACTGCATAGGACTGGAAAAAGCTGCAGAGGGTCAGAAAAAGCTGCAGACAGTTGTAAACCCCACCATCTCCATCATGGGCCCCGCCCTCCCCACCATCGAGGACATCTTCAAAAGGCAATGCTTCAAAAAGGAGGCATCCGCCATTCAGGACATACCCTCTTCTCATTACTAACATCAGAGAGGAGATACAGGAGCCTGATGACAAACTCTCAGTATTTTAGGAACCAGTTTCTTCCCCTCACCATCAGATTTCTGAACAGACAATTGTCAAACCAATGAACTATTTTTGCTCTCTTTTTGCACTTATTAGTTTTTTTATATATTTCTTATCATAAATTATAATATATTTAATGTATTGCCCTGCACGGTTGCTTCCAAACAAGAAATTTCACAGCATACAGCTATGTCAGTGATAATAAACCTGATTTTGATTCTGATTCTGTGGCAATTGGAAGAGACTTGGGGAGAGCGGCTTGACGAGTGAAATTACCTCAGTCAGTCAAATCGCTGCTAAGTTCACAGACAAGAAGCACAGCAGCGGGAGGCAGTCTCACAGCCTTAGTGTCATGCAGAGAGAAGCCCCCAGACTATCTGGGCTGGTGTTTAAATTATCCAAACCTCTTGACCATGTCTGCATGCTTTTATGCTGCCACATGATTGGCTGATTACACATCTGCATCAACAAGCAGGTGTACTTAAAAGAATGGCCACTGAGTATAAATCCATAAGCATCTCTTTTGAAAAAAACACATCAGTCAAGGATTTGAGTCACTGAATCTTCGAGTCACATCGTATATTCAGGCAATATGGTCCCCTTGAGGGGTTTGCCCTATTGTGGTATTGGATCTGCCTTTAGGTGAGCCCTCAGGTAACTGAATAATGCAGATGTTGCAGGAAAACATCAGTGTTACAGAATTGTGATTTTAGGAGAAAAGTACAATCTAGTACACTACTGTGGGCATTAAAATAAAGTACTTCTACTGTAGAAATACTCACTCAGATTTTATTGATGATCAGGAGGAAATGTAACTAACTTCATGTTCCCTGTAGTGTAGTCAACTGATAAACTAGGCAGAATATACGCTGAGCGAATTTAGGAATGAAATCTGCTCTATTGAGTCCTTTCTGAATTACTTGCAGACAATTCACAAATATAATGCAGACTTCAGAGTATCAGTGGAGAAATGGCTTCTTGCTTCTGCAAATATTTGGAGCACAGGTTGGTAATTGTAGGAAATAAAAATATGTTAGCTGTGATTCAATTCATAGAATGCACATGCCAGGGTGAAAGCATTGCAGTTTTATGATCTTCCCTGAAAGTTGAATACAATATTTTTTTATATTTTCTTATGACATAGAAGGAGGCTTTTGTTTTATGTAGGTTCAGAATCATAATCAGAATCAGGTTTATTATCACTGACATATATGCTATGAGTTTTCTTTTGCTTTACTGCAGCAGTACAATAAAAAGACATAAAATTACTATAAATTACAAAGTTAAAAACTTGTGCAAAATGGGGAATAAAGGCAAGAGTTCATGGGTTCATGGACCGTTCAGAAATCTAATAGCAAAAGGGAAGAAAATGATTCTGGAATCCCTTTACTGATGGTAGTAACGAGAAGAGGGAATATCCCAGATGGTAAGGGTCCTTAGCGATAGATGCTACCTCCCTGAGGCAGTGATCCTTGAAGATGTCTTCACTGGCAGGGAGGGCTGTGCCCGTGATGGAACTGACTGACTTTGCGATCCTGTTCATTGGAACCTCCATGCCAGGCTGCAATATAAGCAAGCACAATGCACTCCACTGTACTTCTATAGAAACCTGCAAAATTCCTTTCTGACATACCAAATCTCCTCAAACTCCTAACAAAGAAGAGCTGCCCGCGTGCATTCTTCATGATTGCATCAATGTGTTGGGTCCAGGGTAGATCCTCCAAGATGCTGACAATGTGCCATTTCAGGAATAGCTTCTTCCCTTCTTCCCCCCTGCCATCTGATTCCTAAATCGACATTGAACTCCTAATTGGACATTGGACCTCACTTTTTTTAATATACAATATTTCTGTTTTTGCACATTCTTAAAATCTATTCAATATACATATATTGTAATTGATTCACTTATTTATTTATTATTAATTTTAAAAATTTTATTTATTATTATTTTTTCTCTTCTATATTATGGATTGCATTAAACTGCTGCTGCTAAGTTAACAAATTTCACGTCACATGCCGGTAACAATAAACCTGATTCTGATTCTGAAGCGGCTCACCCTTTCCGCTACTGACAATGAGGGCTGATGGGTGTTCTCTTGACTTCCCTTCCTGAAGTCCACAATCACCCCTATGGTTTTGCTGATGTTGAGAGTAAGTCTGTTGTTGCAACACCACTCAGCCAGCTGATTTACCTCACATCTGTTTGTTTGTCAGCAAGAAAGAGATGTTATCACCAATCCACACTGACTGGTGTCTTAATAAGGAAGTCAAGAATCCAGTTTCAGAGGGAGGTACAAAGACCCAGGTTTTGAAGCTTGTTGATTAATACTCATGGGTTGATGGTCCTGAAATGCTCATCTGCAATCAGTAAACAATGGTGTGATGTACACTTTGCACCAAAGTAGAACGAAGAACCAGTGAGACTACACACTGAGTGAAGTTTTGTGGTTTTCTGCTGCTGTAGCACCTCCATCTCAAGGTTCAACGTGTTATGCATTCAGAGATCTTCCTCTACACACACTGTTGCAACATGTGGTTACTTGCGTTACTACCACCTTCCTGTTAGCTTGTCTGGTCACTGCCCTTAGACATCTCTCATTAACAAAGTGTTTTTGTCCCAGAACTGCTACTCACCAACTTTTTTTTTTGTTTGTTACACCATTCTCTGTAATCTCGAGAGAATGTAGTGTGTGAAAATCTCAGGAGAGCAGCAGTTTCTGCGATACTCAAACCACCGCATCTGGCACCGACAGTCATTCCACAGTCAAATTCACATAGATCACAATTCTTTCCAAATCTGATGTTTGGTCTGAACAACAAATGAACCTCTTGACCATGTCTGCATGCTTTTATGCATTGGGTTACTGCCTTATGATAAGATGATTAGATATTTGCATTAACAAGCAGGTGTACAGGTGCATCTAACAAAGTGGTCACTTAGTGTAGTATGCTGTAGATATGTTGTGGTGGTAGGCAATATGCAAAATGTTAAGACCTTTGCTCGGGTAGGTGCTCATTCTAACCATAGCCAATCTCTCAAAGATGTTCATCACAGTGGATGTGAGTGCTACCGAGCAATAGTTGCTCAGGCGATTCGAATGCCCTTCTTGGGCATTAGTATGATTGCTGCCCTTTTGAAACAATGGGAACCTCAGACCACAGCAGTGAGTGTTGAAGATGTCATTGAACACTCCAGCTAGTTGAGATTTTCAGTACCCTGCCAGGTACACCATCGAGCCTTGCCACCTTGCGAGAGTTCACCTTCTTGAAGAATGGTATGACATCAGCCTTCCAAGACAGAGGTCAAAGGATCACCGGACGATAGAGGGATTTGTATGGATACTATGTTGTTTTCCATTTCAAATTGTGCACAATGGCTGTGCAGTCACATCACTCCCGCAATCTATTGACAACTCTCGTGCATCCCAACGATATAGGAAAGAAGTTTGAAGAGGTCA
Organism: Mobula birostris; assembly: GCF_030028105.1. Taxonomy (NCBI): domain Eukaryota; kingdom Metazoa; phylum Chordata; class Chondrichthyes; order Myliobatiformes; family Myliobatidae; genus Mobula; species Mobula birostris. The sequence goes on along the minus strand of NC_092375.1, from coordinate 29,196,855 downwards.
GACAAGCCAAATATAGGAAGCAAGGAGATAAATTAAAAAGTAGAACCTCAAAGGTAATAATCTCAGGATTGCTACTTGAACCAGGTGCCAGACAGAACACCAATATCACTATAGTTAGAGTGGATATGTGGCTTGTGCAGGAGGAAGGGTTTCAGACTCCTGGGGCACAGGAACCAGTTCTGCGGGTGGTGAGACCAGCAAAAGTCAGATGGTGTACTGAAGGGCAGCACCAGGATCAATGACCTAAGGGGATTGCTTGATAATGCTGTTTGGGAGGGTTTAAACTAATATGGCAGAGGAATGGGAATCCAGTCAGAAAAATTCCTCATTCTCTGTGGAATTCTCTGCCACAGGAAACAGTTGAGGCCAGCTCATTGATTTACCTCATGAAGGGTCTCGGCCTGAAACGTCGACTGTACCTCTTCCTAGAGATGCTGCCTGGCCTGTTGCGTTCACCAGCAACTTTGATGTGTGTTGCTTGAATTTCCAGCATCTGCAGAATTCCTGTTGTGAGGCCAGTTCATTGGCTATATTTAAGAGGGAGTTAGGAATGGCCCTTGTGGCTAAAGGGATCAGGGGTATGGAGAGAAGGCTGGTACGGGGTTCTGAGTTGGATGATCAGCCATGATCATACTGAATGGCGGTGCAGGCTCGAAGGGCCAAATGGCCTACTCCTGCACCTATTTTCTATGCTTCTATGTTAACAGAGGGAAGCAATGCAGAGAACAAAGCAGAAGCTGGAAAAAAAGAAAAGTCAGAGTGGAGTACAGAGAAGCCAAATACAGGAAGCACAAAGTTAAGTAGATTCTTAAAGGACAATATGTGTAACGAGCACTTTAATGAGTATCTAGCAGTACACTGAGAGCAATTTCAAACTCCTGGGAGAGCACATCTCGCACAATATCTCATAGTCCCAGAACACATTCTAACAATCAGGAACGTTCACCGATGCCTCTACTTTCTGAGAAAGCTGAACAGAGTTGGACTTTGCATATCAACACTCACATCCTTCCACAAATGCACAGCAGAAAGCGTCCTAACATGCTGCATCACTGCATGGTATGGGAACAGTACTGAGGAGGCCAGGAAGATGCTAAAACAGGTAATCAAAACTGCCCAGTACCTCACCAGCACCAGCCTACCGGCCATCAGGGACATATATACAGAAAGGTGCTGGAAGAAGACCAGCAACATCATGAAGGATCCCTCCAACCCTGTTCATGGACTGTTTGCCCCACTTCCATCAGGGAGGAAGCTACATAGCAGCCAAATCAGGACTACCAGACTCAAAAACAGTTACTTTCCCAAGCAGTAAGGCTGATCAACACCTCCACCCACGAACACACCCCTCCACGTGCCCCACTATCATTTCCTGTCAGTGTCACATTATGTATGGACACTCTTGTCCCTAGCGTCACTTTATGGACATGCAATCTATGTATATAAGCTTGCGTACGTATTTATACTTACTGTGTTTTTATTATTGTATTTGTTATTGTTGTGTTCTTTACCTTACTGTGCTTTTTCTGTGCTGCATCACATCCCGAGTAAAAGTTATTTCATTCTCCTTTACACTTATGTACCGGAAATGACATTAGGAAATCTTGAACCTTGAATCTTTAATCTACAGTATTCAAAACAAGGTCGGTGTACCTGTGGCACAAATCAGTACAAAGGCAGAAAGGAGTCTATCTAATCATAAAAAAGGGTCCTTGCAGTAGTTTTATTTCAGTGAGGTGGAAGTTGTCCTTGATCCTGCTGGAATATGCTTTTGTATCTTCTGCTTGACGGGAGGGATGATTGATGTCTGATGCCTTACGGCGGAACTGAGAAGTGTAGACTGAATACATGGAAGAAAGGCTAATTTTTGTGATGTGCTAAGCTGCATCTACAACTCTTTGCAGTGTCTTGCAGTCTTGGGCAGAGCAGTTGCCATACTAATCTGTGATGCATACGAATAGGATGCTTTCTCTGGTGCATTAATAAAAATTAATGAGGGCCAATGGAGACATGCTAAAGTTCTTTAGCCTCTAGAGGAAGGAGAGGCACTGGTATGCTTTTTGGTCATCATAGCTACGTTTCAGGACAAGGACAGACTATTGATGATATGTACTTATAAGAACCTGAAGCTCTCAACCATCTCCACCTCAGCATTATTCATATGAACTGCTTCACATCCTGAAGTCAATGACCAGCTCTTTTGTTTTGTTGACATTGGGGAAAGGTTATTGCCATGATGCCATGTTGCTAGAGTCTCTATCTTCTTCCTGTACACTGACTCATCTGCATACTTGTAGACGGGTTTAAAACAGAACCTGGCCACACAGACATGAGTGTATAGGGTACAGAGTAGAGGGTTGAGGATGCAACCTTGTGGGGCACCCCTGTTAAAGATAACCATGGTAGAGGTTTTACTGCCTTTCCATACTGATGTGTATCTTATAGATGAAGAGGCTACAACAGATGTGAGAGAAGGTCAGAGGTGAACTATACAAGATATGTTGATGATATTCTACTGTACCTTGATGAATTGACAAGGGCACCAAATGAAATGTGATTGAATACCAGCGATATGGATATTGGAGGAAGCACTATAATATACAGAGTATAACTTTGGAAGGCTGATGCTCTTGACTTTTTCCTTTATCCTTTTGTTGTCCACCATCATCTTCAAAACATTAATGCCCATTGGTGATCAAAGTGTAAGTAATAAAGGTCCTTACTTACAAGGATTTAAATATTATATTCTGAAAAGGGCTCTGCCATATCAATAACAAATCAAACAATTTTGATGATGTTTGTATTTTTATACATTACGTGTGGAATAGTTCATGACAGAGAACAATTTTCTGCTTTTCCCTAAATTCTTGGTTGAAGACGCAATTGTTGGCAGTCTAACAGGTGAAGGACCCTGTCATAATGCAGGACGCATAGATAGATGATGGCATTAATGATAAATTACAACATATTCATGACTGTACAATCCCACCTGGATCCCAGACCTGCCAGATGTTCTACAGAATGGAACTACTCTAATAATGTCACTTTTCCTATTACTCAGCTTTCTTGCTTGCCTGAGAAAGGTTATTACAGGGGTTGACTTGATAGCAATGATATGGGTATATTTGCATACCTGGCTACCCAAAGTCATGAATTGCCTCTCACTCTTTGAATCAGAACCCCTAAGCTGTTTTAATATTGTACTGCACATAAACAAGCCAATCACCCCAGCTTGTCCATGCTGACTACATGCCTATCTAAATTAATTCCAGTTTCTATGTTCCACCCATATTCCTCTAAATGTTTGCTATCCATATACCTATTGTTTACATGTTGCAGTTGTAGCGGCCTCAAACACCTCCTCTGGCAGTTTGTTCCACATACATTACACACCCTTTAGATCCACTTTAAATCTTTCACATCTTACATCTATGCCCTCTCGTTTTAGACTCCCCTATCCTGTCGGGTAGCAGGGTGGAGATACGTCTCTACCAAAGGATGTGCAAGGTGCTCCTTTCCTCTGCCAGCCCGCAGGTCGCCCTTGAGCAAGGTGTAGCACCTGCTTAGACCAGCCCCCACCCCCCACCTGCAGCCCCCTGATCAGGGTCACATAAAGCCATGGGAGCAGGCAGAGGATGATCGTATAAGCAGCCACTGCATATCACAAGTCCTGGTTATGCGACCACTGATGCCAGGCAGGCAAACTCTGAAGAGTATTGATAATGGCTGGGGTCACCTGTCTTGTAAAGACACTGCCCAGAAGAAGGCAATGGCAAACCACTTAACCACGTCTGTAGAAACATTTTCCAAGAACAATCATGGTCAAAGATAATAATGATGATGATGACCCTGAGAAAAAGATATTGCTTATCCTCCCTATCCAGATCCAGGATTCAAGTTTGTTTAACATGTGTACATCGAAACATAGAGTGAAAGGTGCCATTTGCAATAACAACTAACATCTGAGGCTGTGCTGGGAGCAGCAGGAATGTTTTGCCACACGGTCTGGCTCCAACGTAGCCTGCCCAAAGTGCTTGGCAGAGGAACACAGAACACAACAGGCAATAAAGCAACAACAGCGAAACAAACCGCATTCCTCTCTCCACCCCCCTCCCCCCATGCGCCTATACGGTTCTCTGACCTCTATCATGTTGTGCCTCAGCCTTCTTGATCCTTAATGACATATTCTAGCACTGTGCTCAAAACAAACATCAGATTAATTTACCCGTAATTCAGAATTTTCTCTTCTCTTCTTTTTTGTAGGAGGATTACACTTACTACCTTTCAACTTGCATATATGATTTACAGAATATAGCAATTTCTTAAGCTATCACTGATAGCTCTGTCAATGACAAGATTAAGAGGAGGCATTTTCTGAAGTGAAGTTTAAACTGTAGGAGCATTTTTCTAAGAGATCACAGGAAGATAAAAAGAGGACCCAAAATATGGAATTATAGAGGGTTTTGGGAGGATAGATTATTTCCAATAATTGGTAGATAAGGAAAAGTTTGAAAACATTGTCACAGAGAGGTTGATTGGAATAAAGAACAAGAAACAGCATCCAACAGTGAGCTATTTGAGAAGAACTGCTGGTTACAAATGCTTTTTAAAATACAAATGTGAAAGTTTGTGGGCAAATGACAAGAAAGTAAGATTAGGATAGGTTGTTGAAGTTGAAGAGTTAGCAATCCCAAATCTATAAGATTCTTGAGATAAGAAAGAGTCATATTCATACAACTGGCCTGAATTTACAGACAAGTGGGCCTCTAGTTTCCCTTCTTCTGCCTCTCTCCCTTCTTGAATCATGGAGTGACATTTGCAATTTTCCAGTCTTCCAGAACCTTTCCAGAATCTATTGATTTGTGGAGCCAAGGGTAAAAAGACCCTGATGGGAGATGTATACAAATACCCAAACATTCGTAAGAATGTGTCCTACAAATTATCATGGATGATAGAAAATGTGTGTCAAAAGGGCAATGTTACAATAGTCATGGGAGACTTCAATATGCAGGTAGATTGTGAAAGTCACGTTGGTGTTGGATTACGAGGGGGGGGGCGGATTTCTAGACTGCCAACAACACAGATCTTTAGAGCAGCTCGTGGTTGAAACCACTAGACAGTCAGCAAGTCTGAATTGGGGGGTTGTGCCTTGAAACAGAATTGATTAGAGAACTTAAGGTAAATGATCCTTCAGGGGCAAGTGATCATAAAATGATCAAATTCACTCTGAAATTTGAGAAGGAGAAGCTAAAGTCAGATATATTAGCATAACAGTGGAGTAAAGGGAATTACAGAGGCATGAGAGAGGAGATGGCCAAAATTGATTAGAAAAACACACTAGCAGGGATACAGGCAGAGCAGCAATGGCTGGAATCTCTGGAAAAAATTCAAAAAGCACGGGATATATATATATATCACAAAGAGGAAGAAGTGTTCTAAAGGAAAGATGACACAACCATGGCTAACAAGAGAAGTTAAAGCCAACATAAAAGCAAAGAGAGGCCATATAAGAGAGCAAAAAATAGTGGGACACTAGAGGATTGGGAAGCTTTTAAAAACAAATGGAGGGCAAATAAAAAGTCATTAAGAAGGTAAAGATGGAATACGAAAGTAAGCTAGCCAATAATATTGAAAAGGATACCAGAAGTTTCTTCAGATACATAGTGTAAAAGAGAGGGGAGAGTGGATAATGGACCACTGAAAAATGATGCTAGAGAGGTAGTAATGGGGGCCAACAATGTGGCAGATAAACTGAATAAGTATTTTGCTTCAGTCTTCACTATGGATGACATTAGCAGTTTGGTGGAAGTTCCAGGTGTCAGGGGCCGTGAAAGTGAATGAAGTTACCATAACCAGAGAGAAGGTTCTTGGGAAACTGGAAGGTTTGAAGGTAGATAAGTTACCTGGACCAGGTGATGTACACCTCAGTTTTCTGAGAATGGGGGCTGAAGAGATTGTGGAGCATTAGTAATGATCTTTTAAGAATCACTATATTCAAGAATTATTGTGGGAGACCAGAAAATTACAAATGTCACCCTGTTCTTCAAGAAGGGAGAGAGGCAGAAGAAAGGAAATTATAAACCAGTTAGTCTGACCTCAGTGGTTGGGAAGATGTTGGAGTCAATTATTAAGGATGAAGTCTCAGGCTACTTGGAGCCACATGGTAAAATAGGCCATAGTCAGCATGGTTTCCCCAAAAGAAAATATTGCCAGCCAAACCTGTTGGAATTCTTTGAAGAAATAACAAGCAGCATAGACAAAGGAGAATCGGTTGATATTGTGTACTTTTCAGAAGGCTTTTGACAAGGTGTCACACATGAAGATTCTTAACAAGCTACAAGCTCATAGAAAGATTCAAGCATGGACAAAGCAGTGGCTGTTTGGCAGGAGGCAAAGAGTGGGAATAAAGGCAACCTATTCTGGCTGGCTGACCACAAGGGTTTCTGCTGGGACTGTTTCTTTGTACATTATTTGTCAGTGATTTGGATGATGGAGTTGATGACATTGTTGCAAAGTTAGCAGACAATATGAAGATGGGTGGAGGGCAGGTTGCTTTCAGGAAATAGAAAAGCTACAGAAGGACTTAGATGAAGAGGAGAATGGGGAAAATGGCAGATGGAATATCATGCTGACAAGTGCATGGTCATGCATATTGTAGAAGAAATGAAAATGGAGTGAAAATTTTAAAAAACTGAGGTGCAAAGGACTTGGGAATACTTATGAAGGATTCACTAATGGTTAATTTGCAGGTTGAGTCTATGGTGAGGAAGGCAAATTGAATGGTAGCATTCATTTCAAGAAGACTAGAATATAAGAGCAAGGATGTAATGTTGAAACACTGATATGACCTCACTTGGAGTATTGTGAGCAAGTTTGGGCCTCTTATCTTAGAAAGGATGTGCTGAAACTGGAGAGGGTTCAAGAGAGATTTACAAAAATGATTCCAAGATTGAATGGCTTGTCATATGAAGAGCATTTGCTGTCTCTGGGCCTGCATTCATGAATTCAAAAGAATGAGGATGACTTTATTGAAAGTTATCGAATGGAGAAAAGCCTTGATAGAGTGGATGTGGAGGTGATGTTTCTTATGGCGAGAGAGTCTAAGACCAGAGGACACAGCCTCAGAATAGAGTTGGTGTCCTTTTAGAACAGAGATGGTGAGGAATTTCTTTAGCCAAAGAGTGGTGAATCTGTTGAATTATTTGCCACAGCAGCTGTGGAGGCCAGGTCTTTATGTATATTTTAATCAGGTTAATAGATTCTTGATCAGTCAGGGCACGAAGGGATATGGGGAGAAGGCAGGAGACTGCGGCTGAGAGGAAAATTAAATCAGCCATGATGCAATTGTGGAGCAGACTCGATGGGCCAAATGGCCTAATTCTGCTCCTATAACTTATTGTTGTGTTGTCTCATGTACAAACAGAAACTGCCTGAGGCATTTTGAGTTTGAGACATTAAAAATGCATCTTATATCAGTACTGCACATTTCATGCCTTCGCGATCTCCGAGATCACATCACAGTGAATAAAGCACTTCTGAAAAGTAGCCATCAATGTGATACAGCAAACAGTGCAGCTGATTTACTGTATACATAACTAAAAACAACATGATATTGACATAAAATCTGTTTTATGATGTTGGTTAAGGGCTGCAGAATCCTTCACATCATGCTGGAAGAACAGCTTAACGTCCAAGACCTCTTTCAGAGTCAATGCCTCCAGAAGACACGGTACATCATTAAAGCCCCCTCACACCCTCTCCGTGAAATGTTTGTTCTTCTGCCATCAGGCAAATGTTACAGGAGCGTCAAAACTAAAACCACAAGGCTACTAAACAGCTTCCTTCCACAGGCAGTCAGACTGCTAAATAGCTGCTCTACCTGACTCTGCTTTGGACACTTTTAACTTGCACTGGACACTTATAACTTGATTTTAACTGACATGTGGCTGTTGTGTTTTACTATTTATTGTTATGTTTATTATTTAGTGTTGCGTTTGTTATGTTATGATTGTACTGCTCCTGGGAAACGCTGTCTCATTCTGCCCTGCAGAGCTGATGTATGGTTAGAAAGACAATAAAGTTCTTAAACTTTATTGCAGCATCGTTGAGCTTAGTGTTTTAGAATCCCAGTCCAGTCAGAAGAGAGAGAGAGTGCTATCGACTGTACACTGACTTATGATAAGGTCCTGTGTGCATATCGAGCTATGAAATTCTGATATGTTCCCTTAATGTCTCTTGCCATTGCAGACACACTGGTAAACACATTACTAATGCTAAAAAGTAGGGAACTTCATTCTGAAAGACCTTATATAAACTTATAAATTTGACAGAAGGTAAAATTTAAGGGAAGTATCTTAATCAGCATTTCTCAGAAATGGTGGTCTTTACATCTGAAAATAACAAGTAAAATGATTGAGTCAACAAGATCTGTTTCAAAAAGAAATATCAAATCCCAAGTGCTTCATCATTTTAATAGAGACACATTCAATTACATGTTAAAAAATCATTAGAGCAGTGAAACAAAATTGAAAGGATATTTGTAAACTAATAAAATCAGTGTAAATGTTTTTCTATACCAATAGAATTCAGCAGAAAATTATGGAGATTGATATATTTTTATTTAGATACAGCATGAAATAGGCTCTGACAGCCCTTTGAGCAACCCAGCAATCCTTCAGGTTAATCCTAGCCTAATCACCAGAAAATATACAATGCCCAATTAACCTCCTGAACAGTATGTTGTTGGACTGTGGGAGGAAACCAGAGCACCTGGAAGAAACACAAGAGGTCACGGCGCGAACTCGCAAACTCCTTACAAGCAGCAGCGGGAATTGAACCCAGGTCACTTGTATTGTAAAATGTCATGCTAACTACTACCGCTGTATTGACACATTGATGCAAAGTCCACCTCATCCATTTCTTGGAAGTCAATTATCCGCATGTAAAGAGCTATCACCTTTGCTCGATGATTTTAGCAAAAAAAGTTAAAATAAAGTGATTATACACATCTTCTTTTGTCAATATATGGTAAATGAACATAAACCATATAATGCCCTTTTGTGTCAGAAATTTAGCATTGAAATTTTTTTCTAAATTAATGGCAGAATTTTTGTGAACTGTTCTATTTCTGGCACTTTGAGGAGCTTGGCTCTCACACTTGGCTCACAATTTCATTACCGGAAGTCAGTCTGCAGAACACGATTTGCTGGTCTTGTCATTGCCCTTTCCCACTTCTGGCAGTATTATACATTGCAGGGCCTCAGAGACCGTTGTTCTTTACAAAACAGATTGTTCTAGTGATTCTAGCCTACATCAGTATGGAAGCTATTATTTCATCAGGGTACTTATGCCCTTAATTTAAAAAAAAATCAAGAGCAGGGCCTTGTATTCTGATCCCCCTCGCAACAAGAGGACTTGCAAAACAAACACGATTATATATTCTGTAGAATAATAGAGCAGGACGAGTGCAAAATACTTGTGTGAGCTATGCATATGTTTTACATTTATAAACCTAATCCATTGTTATAGAAATATTAGATAGGAATTCAAACCAATAGACACATAACTTAAAGGCCTGAATTCACCATGTCATCTGTGGAATTTAAATTTTGCTATATATCTGAATATTTTTTGAAATAAAGGAACAACTAGTTTTAGTGATGTTGATCATGAAACTACTGAAGCCCATCTGGTATTGGTATTGGTACTGTTTATGGTGTAATTTTGTCGCATGTACCAAGATATGGTGAAAAGCTTATCTTGCATATGGTTTATACAGATCAAATCATTACACAGTGCGTTAAGCTAGAATAAGATAAGCTAATAACAATACAGAATAAAGTGTACGAGGGGTGATTGATAAGTTCATGGCCTAAGTAGAAGGAGTCAATTTTAGAAAACCTACCACATTTATTTTTCAACATAGTTCCCACATACATGTACACACTTAGTCCAGTGGTGGTGGAATGTACGGATCCCTTCTTTGTAGAAGTGGTCTACAGCAGGGGTAATTGATAAATTCATGGCCCAAAGTAGAAGGAGATGAGTTATTAACTTTAAACTTTCTGCATTATCAATCAAAGAATTGAACTGCACATGTGTGTAATGAGAGTGTCTTGGACCTCCAGGTGGTTCACAGCAAGGTTGATTGATAAGTTTATGGCCTAAGGTAGAAGGAGATGAGTTATATCAGCTCTCTTTACATGCACGTGCATTTCAACTCTTTGAGTGAAAATGCAGAAAGTTTGAAATTAATAACTCATCTCCTTCTACCCTAGGCCACGAACCTATCAATCACCCCTGCTGTGGACCATTTTCTGGAGGTCCAAGATGTGACTTCGACAAAGAAGGGATCCATATGCTCCATGACCACTGGACTAAGTGCATAAGTGGCCTGATCAGAGGGGATGATGAGACAGCCTACAGGGACGAGGTCCAGCACCTGGCCGTGTGGTGTACCGACAACAACCTGGACTTTAACACCCAGAAGACCAAGGAGATCATTGTGGACTTCAGGCATGCTAGAAGCCACACTCACATCCCCATCTACATTAACTGAGCTGTAGTGGAGCATGGTGAGCAAGAATGCTCACCCCTGTCCCAGGATACTGACGGATTTTTACCACTGTACCTTTGAGAGCATACTCACCAACTGCATCTCAGTGTGGTATGGCAATTGTCCTGTATCAGACCACAAAGCACTCCAGCGTGTGGTGAAAACTGCCCAGCAGATTATCGGCACCCAATTGCCCACCATTGAGAACATCTCCCATAAATGCTACCTGGGCAGGGCGAAAAGCATCATCAAGGATGCATCTCACCCTAACCATGGACTTTTTACTCTCCTCCCATCCGGTAGGCGCTACAGAAGCCTCCGCTCCCGCACCAGCAGGCACAGGAAGAGCTTCTTCCCTGAGGCTGTGACCCTGCTGAACCTCACATGACAGCGCTAAGCAGTATTGCACCCATATTGTACTGTCTCAGTACTTTTATATTTGTGTGCTGTAGCACCTATTTTTCATTCGCAGTTATTTTGTAAATAACATTATTCTTTGCATTTCTGGTCAGATGCTAACTGCATTTCATTGGCTTTGTATCTGTACTCGGCACAATGACAACAAAGTTGAATCTAATCTAATCTAATCTAACCTAAATGTAGGAAATATAAATCTGCTAGGTTTTCTAAAATTGACTCCTTCTACCTTAGGCCATGAACTTATCAATCACCCCTCGTATAAGCTAAAGTTCATCTTCTTCTTCTTCCTCCTCCTCTTCTTCTTCTTCTTCCTCTTCTTCTTCTTCTTCTTCCTTCTTCTTCTTCTGCCCATTATGTCACTGACACTTACGGCAGCAATGAAGGTCCTCCATCTCTGGTGGTATTCAAGGCTTCCTTCATTGTGTCAGTAGCTTCTTCTCAGTTAACTGTCAGCCAAGCAAGTCCCAGGTGGAGACGCAGGAATACTATTGCATTTGGATGTAGAAGGACACCTCATTGCTATTTTCATAACAATTCCATTTTACCAGTCAGGGTTGTTAGCCCTGAGCTGAATCCCTGAACCCAGAAGATTGGTGGCCCACTTATAGTCTGGCCTCTACCCTTTGATCTGTTTGGCATTGGTGACCCTGCCAATCATTAAAGCATAGCCAGCATAGCTCTCGGGTCATTGAGGTATGCAAGCCTCCAGACCATGTCAAGGTAATGGTCCTCTTGGAGGATAAGTTAAAGTGTAAGATCATAATTAGGTAGATTGTGAGGCCGTGCCCATCTTATTGTTAAATAGATGTTCAAAACTCTTATAACAGTGGGATAGAAGCTGTCCTTGAGCCTGGTGGTACATGCTTTCAGGCGTCTGTATTTCCGACCCAATGGGAGATTAGAGGAGAATATGTCCAGAGTGGGTGGGGTCTTTGACTATGCTGATAGTTTAATGAAGCAATGAGAAGCATAGAGGGAGTCCATAGAAGGGAGACTAGATCCTGTGATATAAACTCTCTGCAGTATCTTGCAGTCCCATGAAGAGCAGTTGTGATACTAAGCCATTAGACATCCAGACAGAATACTTTCTATGGCACATGAATAAAAATCAGTAAGACCTGAAGAGGACATGCTGAATTTCTTTAGCCTCCTGAGGAAGTGGAGCATTGGTCAGCTGTCTTGGCCATGACATTAGTGTCTTTCTGGGAAGGAAATATGCCACTCCTTATCTGATCTGGCCTGTAGGCAACTCCAGATCCCTAGTAAACTGATTTTTAAATTCCCATGAAAATGAACAATAAATCTATTATCTACAGGACAATTTGGGATGGGCAAAAAATTTTGATCTTTCCAGCAGTTCATAGAGCTGGAACAAATATTTTTTACAAAACGTTTATCCCAGCTTGATGAAAGAACTTTTTTGATTGGGTCCCCCATCCTGATCCTTCGCAGTAGTTTTGCAAATCTTTCCTTTACATCCACGTATTCAATTCTTTTTTTGACTGCTATTGTTCAGTCTTCTTCCATCAAACTTCTAAGTAATTGTAACAAGTTTCTCTATAAAAGGAAACAGTTCTCATCATTTCTGTCTCTGCTTCTCTGCTTAATTTGTGGTTTCTGAATTCCTGCCAGCGGAAACAGTTAATCCTTATTTCTCCTGGCAAAGTCCTACATAATGAAGAATTTGTAGAGAGCTGCATTTCCAGTAAAAGTAATTTATTTGAAAAGGTAAGTGTAAATATCAGGGTAAAAATAGGAATGGAGAGAGAAGTAAAGTGAATGGTGTGACAGAGAGCACTCAGTAAACACACTTCTCACACAACACATACACACAAACACTGCCTTGCAATTCTGCTGCCATTACGCTGAGTGTACGCACTTCAAACTCTCCCTGGTGTACTCTCATAACGAGTCCTAAGCCAAACAGATATGGTCAGGTTGGCATCATGTTGTTTTTCATGGCATACGTGGAGGAATATTTCATTTCTTCTGCACAGATACTACTGCTGCCCAGGTTGGGACCCGGCCGGATTCGAATTCAGGATAATCCACTTCGGAGTCCAGTGCTGATGCTACTACACCACCAGCCAGCCCACCTCATTGGACTATATGAAGCTATCATTATGTTTTCTAGCAGATAGCTCTATGCAAATATTGGCAGCTCTCTTTTCGCTATTTTCATTAATTTTTATAAGTTTCATTTATGGTGCACCCAATAAACACCTTTGCACTAAAGTGCTAATCAACTCCTGGCATTTCCATTTTGAACAAATGAGTTCATTTTATGTGAGGCCAGCAAGGTTGCCAAAATCTACTAAGTTTTTCCTGTTGATCTCAGTCAGATTTGAAAGTTATGGATTTTTTAATTGGGTTGTATTTTAAGATTTCATTTGGCATTATTATTTGTTGCCCTTTGGGGTTCAAGAGGGATTTTTTTTGCAGTAAGCTTCAGTTTTTTTTTTGCTATTTTTTACTTCTTTATCATGGATGATTTGTCCAGGCCAAATTAAACATCTGCAAAGTGACTGAAGTTTAGTTGCTAAGTGACCCCTTTGTGTTCTGTATTTTATTATGTTCCACCACAGACATGTTTAGCACAATGATTCTACCCACTAAGTTCAAATACAGACAACAGTTTGAAGAACAAAATCCTGTGGTCCTAATTAGATGGAAAATGAACACAGAGAAAGATAACCTTTAAAACAGAACATTTATTGTTGATATTAATGCAGGGCTTGCTTCATGCTTTGTGCCTTTCTGAAGAACTGGGAATATTATCAGCAGGACAGACTTTGCGTCTGCTTTCTTCCTGTGTTCCAGAATCAGATATGGATTATAAGTTGTCACCATCTAAAGGATAAATAAAGTATGTCACTTGGTTTGATGTCAAGCTAGGTGAACCAGGATTGCTCGTCCCACTTTCACACTGAATCAGAAGACCTCTATCAGAATCCAACCAGCACCATTCCACTGGGTAACAAGTTATCTCTAGAAGAACTGCAGATCAAATGGGTCCAACATACTTATGCATTCATAAATAAGGCACACCAGTGGAAGTACTTCATTAGGATTTTGAGGAGAATTGATATGTCACTAAATTTCTATTAATGTAGAATGGTGTGCATTCTAACTGGTTGTATCACCGCCTGGTATGGAGGCTCAATAAAAGCTGCAGAAAATTGACGACTCAGTCAGCTCTAACGTAAGCACATACGATCGAAGATATCTTTAAAAGCCGGTGCCTCAAGAAGGTGGCATCCGTCATTAAGGACCCTCAGAACCCAGGACATGCCCTCTTTCTCATTGTCACCATCAAGGAGGAGGTACAGGAGCCTAAGGATGCATAGTGAATATTTTAGAAACAGCTTCTCCTCTACCATCAGATTTCTGAACAGTCCATAGATCCTTGAATACTACCTCACAATTTTGCACTCTTTTTGCACTGTTTTATCTATTTCTTATTGCAACTTGTAGTACTTGGGGTGAGTGTGGATATTCAGGAAATGGAAGAGATGCAGGTGAGGACAGCAGCAATGGTGAAGGAATGGAAACTCTGTTCTCTGAAGAAAGCTGACACTTCTGAAATATTGGAAAGAAAAGCCTTATTCCTGGGCACATTTGTGGTTGAGACGAAAATGGGAATAGCATCTTTTTACACAAGCAGGGTGGGAAGATGTACAGTATTATTAAGTTAGCAGTGGGAAGCGGTAGGTTTATAAAATATGTTGGTAGACAGTTTGTTTCCAGAGATGGAGACGGAGACATTAAGAGTGGAGAGGGGGTGTCAGAAATGGACCAAGTGAATTTAAGAGCAGGGTGGACACTTGTTAGCGGTATACAAAATTATGAGGGGTATAGGCTTTTCCACTGATAATTATGACCAGAGGTCATAGGTTAAGTTCAAAGAAAATTTTATTATCAAAGAACATATATGTCACGGTATACAACTCTGAGATTCATGTTCTTGTGGGCATACTTAACAAATCTATACAATAATGACTATAACAGAATCAATAAAAGACTGCCCAACTTGGATGTTCATCAGATTGCAGAAATAAAACAAACTCTGCAAATGCAGAAGAGGAATTAATAATAGAAAATAAATAAGCATTAAATATTAAGAGGCCTTGAAAGTAAGTTCATTGGTTGTGGACAGTTTAGTGATTGGCAAGTGAAGTTATCCCCTTTGGTTGAAGAGCCTGATGGTTAAGGGGTAGTAACTGTTCCTGAAGCTGTTGGTGCAAGTCCTGAGACTCTTTAACCTCTTCCTGATGGCAGCAGTAAGAAGAGAGCATGTCCTGGGTGTTTGGTGATCCCTGATGATGGATGCTGCTACCCTGCCACAGCGTTTCATGTAAATGTGCTTAAATGGTTGGGAGGGCTTTACCCATGATGGACAGAACCGTATCCACTAAATTTGGAGGATTTCACATTCAAAGGTATTTGTGCTTCCATGTCAGTCTGTGATGCAGCCAGTCAATATACTCTTCACTGCACATCTTTAGAGGTTTGTCAAAGTTTTTGATGTCACGCCGAATCTCTGTAAACTCGTGACGAAGCAGAGGTGTTACCATGCTTTCTTCGTAATTGCACTTATGTCTTTGGCCCAAGACAGTGTCCTCCGAAATATAAATAACACCAATGATCCTCTCCATCTCTGATCCTCTGATGAGTTTTGACTCATGGACCTCTGGTTTCCCTCTCCTGAAGTCGATAATCAGTTCCTTGGTCTTGCTAACATTGAGTGAGAGATTGCTGTTGTGACATGGCTCAGCCAGATTTTCAATCTCCTTCCTATGAAAGTAATTTGTGAAAAGTTTAAGGGGAACATGAGGGGAACATGATTCTTTGACTAATATTCAATTGACCTTGGGTAAAATGCATATTCATTTTGTAATATCTATTTCTAGCATCAACTTCAGCTCTGATGCCTACATGTCACGAGTATAAATCACCTCATCTCCTAACTCCAAGGCGACCAAACACTGCTCATAATTGAAATGTTGCATCCTAGGCAATACCTTGTTGAATCTCCTCTCCAATATTTCCCATGCAATCACGTCTGCTGACCTGCCTCAGCCCTTTAAATGCAACCTCTCTGGGTAGTTGTTAGTCATCTTTTATAATAACTCATTATATAGCTCCAAGTTCTAATTCTCCAGTAAAGAGCCTGGAAGTATTTTACAACTGTACTATATAAATATGTTGTTACTTTGGAAACTGCTCACAATAAAAGAATGGAAGCAATAAATATAGTTAAATGGTGGGAATGAAGCTCTGTTTTAAATATTATGTTAGCCTGTGCTGAACTGAGTAGTTTTGTATTTCTGCCGAGGAAGTTGGCAGTACAAAGAATGTGAAGATGAATGTGATGTTGTGGTTAGCATGTCACAGCACAGTTCTTGATCACCCTAGTTTAAAACCTCTTGATTCCATCAATTCAAATTTAAAATAAACTACATTTAATGAACATACCTCGAGTGAGTGTGTCATCGGAAAGATATCATTACACTTGCATAGGTAGTAATATGAGTAACGTTCTGGAAATGAGAATTTAATTTGTTTGAAAAGTTTAAGGATTTTTGGAATGTTCACATTCAAGTGAGTTCATGGTAAATCGGCTGATATCCTTGGTATTATTAGTAGTATGATTACTGCGATGAAGCTGAACTTGACAAATTAACTTACTTACTTACTGACGGTATGTCGATGGCATTTAAGGCAACAATGAAGGTCCTTCACCTCTAGTGGTGTTCAGAGCTTCCTTCATCATGTCTCGGAGCATTGTCAACAGTTCTGGGCCCCGTATCTCAGAAAGGATGTATTGTCATTGGAGAGAGTCCAGAGGAAGTTCACAAGGATGATTCCAGGAGCGAAGGGGTTAACATATGAGGAGTGTTTGGCAGCTTTGGGCCTCTACTCTCTTAAATTTAGTAAAATGCGTTGGGATCTCATTGAAACCTACCAAACGTTGAAAGGACTAGATAAAGTGAACGTGAAGAGGATGTTTGTTCCCTCTGGTGGGGGTATCCAGAACTAGAGGGCACAGTCTCAAAATTGAGGAATGACCTTTTAGAACAGAAGTAAGGAGGAACTTTTTTAGTCAAAGAATGGTGAATCTGTGGCATACTCTGCCACAGACTGTGGTGAAGGCCAAGTCCATGGGTCTAATTAAGGTGGAAGTAGATAGATTTGTGATTGGTCGGGGCTTCAAGGGATATGTTGAGAGGGCAGGTGTATGGGGTTGAATAGGATCCCAGGTCAGCCATGATGAAATAGCAGAGCGAACTTGATGAGCGGAAAGGCCTAATTCTGCTCCTGTGTCTTTTGATCTTATGGTCTCAGTCAATAGCTTCTTTTGGTTCTCACAAATGTCAGTTATTCAAGTCCTGGGTAGAGACTCAGGAATACCATCACACTGAGATGTAGAAGGATTCTTCATTGCTGTTTCTGTAACAATTTTGTTTTACCAGTCAGGGTTGTTAGCTCTGAGATGAACCCACCGAACCTGGAGGATCGCTCTTAGTCTGGCCTCTTGGCACAGGTGACCCAACCAAGAGACAAAGCATAAAGCCCTGACTCCAGCCAGCACAGCTCTGTGGTTCATTGAGGTATGTAAGCCTGCAAACCACAGCAAGACTGTGGTCCTCTTGGAGGCTGACAAACGAAGGACCACAACAAAGAACGTAAACAGTAGGGCTTGCAAATACAAGATAATAGATCAGATTAAGAAAAGAAATCAGCAGAGTAAGGAAAAACAAAATAGTGAATTCATTCTCAAGGAAGCAGACGAGACAAAGTAGATGAATAGTTGAATAATAATCTGTTGGCATAAGGTAATATTAGGTGAACAGCAGAATGACTGCTGTATGTTAACAAGTTTGAGATGGAAAGTGAAAGCACAAGCTCACTTGATCTGATAACCTCTTCTTTTTATTCTTAAAATTTCTTACAAGCTAAATATTATGCTGCTGTTTAAACATGTCTACCAGTCTACCAACTGACAACTGTTGAGGGCATGTAGAGTCCAGAAATGTTAAGTTAACTTTGTGCATTATCAATGAGTTCAGGGTCTCAGCATAATGACAAAAGTAGTGGCATTTTCTTTGCCAGGAGATCTCAACTTTGGTTCGGCTGTTCCCAACTTCCAGCAACAGAGATGGTGAATTCAGGAAATGTAATATGTAACTATCAGCTTTGAACAGGAAAATCTGCCCATTGATATATTTTTGCTACTTATTCAATCTTGTAATATCTGGGACAGAATAATCAGTCAGAATGTTACAGTAAATGATCTTTTAAAAAGTCATTTGCAGATATTGGAAAGCAACAAAAAGTAAGTAGCTACTGAAAAATCGCACTAAAAGTAGTGGATGTGGCCTAGCCCATCATGGGTAAAGCTCTCCTCACAACTGAGCACATCTACATTGTGAGCATATCTACATTGAGCACTGTCACAGAAAAGCAGCATCCATTATCAGGGATCCCCACCACCCAGCACATATCCCTTCTCACTATTGCATTCAGCAAGAAGGTACAGGAGCCTCAGCACCCACACCACCTGGATTAGGAACAGTCACTACCCCTCAGCTATCAGGCTCTTGAACCAAAGCGGATAACTTTTTTTTAACTTCACAGAACATTTTCAAGGACTCTTCATGTTCATGTCCTTTCATGTTCTCAATATTTATTGCTTATTTGTTTATTACTATTTTTTCTCTTTTGTATTTGCATAGTTTGTTGCATTTTGCACATTGGTTGTTTGTCCATCCTGTTGGATGTGGTCTTTCATTGATTCTTCTGGATTTACTATGTATGTCTGCAAGAAAATGAATCTCAGGGCTGTATATAGTGACATATATATATATATACTTAGACCATAGACTCTAAGATATAGGAATAGAATTAGGCCATTTGGCCCATCAAGTCTGCTGCGCCCATTTCATCATGGCTGATACAATTTTCCTCTTAGCTCCAATGTCCTGCCTTCTTCCCGTGTCCCTCCATGCTCTGACCAATCAGGAATATATCAAACTCCGACTTAAATATACATAAAAACTTAGCCTCCACAGTTGCCTGTGGTAAAGAATTCCACAGATTCACCACTCTCTAACAAAAGAAACTCCTCCTCATCTCCATTCTAAAAGGACACCTCTCTATTCTGAGGTGATGTCCTCTGGTCTTAGACTCTCCTGGCATAGGTATCAAGGCCCTTCACCATTCGATAGGTTTCAATGAGGTCACCCCTCATTCATTTGAATTCCAGTGAATACAGGCCCAGAGCCATCAAACGCTCTTCATATGACAAGCCATTCAGTCCTGGAATCATTTTAGTGAACCTGCTTTGAACCCTCTCCAGTGTCAGCACATCCTTTCTAAGATAAGGGGACTGAAACTGCTCTCAATACTCCAAGTGAGGCCTCTTCAGTGCTTTATAAAGCCTCAACATTACATCCTGGCTTTTATATTCTAGTCCTCTTGAAATAAATGTTAATATTGCATTTGCCTTCCTCACCACAGACTCAACCTGCAAATTAACCATTACAGAATCCTGCAGAAGGACTCCCAAGTCCCTTTATGCCTCAGTTATTATACGTTCTCTCCATTTAGAAAATAGTTAATCCTTTTGCTTCTACCAAAGTACATGACCATACACTTTCTGATATTGTACTCCATCTGCCATTTCCTTGCCCATTCTCCTAATCTGTCAAAATCCTTTTGCAGCCTCTCTATTTCCTCAGAACTACCATCCCCTCCACCTATCTTCATATCATCTGCAAACTTTGCAACAATTCATCAATTCCACCATCCAAATCATTGACATATAAAGTAAGAAGAATCAGTCCCAACACAGACCACTGTGGACCCCTGTGGAGCACCACTAGTCACCGGCAGCCAAACAGAAGAAGCTCCCTTTATTCCCACTCTTTGCCTTCTGCCAACCAGCCACTGCTTTACCCATCTTTCTATGGGCTAGTAGCTTGTTAAGTAGCCTCATGTGTATCAACTTGTCCAAGACCTTCTGAAAATCCAAGTACACAACATCAACTGATTCTCCTTTGTCTATCCTGCTTGTTATGTCTTCAAAGAATTCCATCAGATTTGACAGGCAAGATTTTCCCTTGAGGAAATCATGTTGACCATGGCCTATTTTATCAAGGTGCCCTCAAGTACCGTGAGACCTCATCTTTAATGATCGACTCCAACATCTTCCCAACCATTGAGGTCAGACTAACTGGCCTATAGTTTCCCTTCTTCTGCCTCTCTCCCTTCTTGAAGAGTGGAATGACATTTGTAATTTTCCAGTTTCCAGAACTATTCCAGAATCTCGTGATTCGTAAAAGATCATTGCTAATGCCTCCACGATCTTCTTCAGAATTCTGAGGTGTACACCATCAAGTCCAGGTGACTTATCTATCTTCAGACCTTTCAGTTTCCCAAGAAGTTTCTCTCTAATTGTCGTAACTTCACACACTTCATGTCCCCTGACACCTGGAACTTCCACAATACTGCTAGTGGTTTCCACTGTGAATACTGAAGCAAAATACTTATTCAGTTCGTACACCATTTCCTTGTCCCTTATTACTACCTCTCCAGCATTGTTTTCCAGTCTGATATCCACTCTTCCCTCTCTTTTACATTTCATGTATCCAAAGAATCTTTTGAAATCCTCTTTAATATTATTGGTCAGATTACTTTCGTATTCCATCTTAACGATGTTTTTATTTGCTTACAAGTTTTTTAAAATCTTCCCAATCCTTTAATTCCCACTAGTTTTTGATCTATTATATGCCCTCTCTTTGGCTTTTATATTGGCTTTGACTTTGGTTTTTAGCCACAGTTGTGTCATCTGTCCCTTAGAATACTTCTTACTCTTTTGCATGTGTACAGTATATCCTGTGCCTCCTGAACTGCTTCCAGAAACTCTTCCCATTGCTGCTGTGCCGTCACTTTTGCCAGTGTTCATTTCCAATCAATTCTAGCCATCTCCTCTTTCATGCCTCTGTAACTCTCTTTATTCCACTATAACACTGATACACCAACTATACCATATAGCCTACATTATAATAAGGGACTACTTTATGTTGTAGTAACACATCATTGAATGCGCTATTAGTCGCATATTGAGCATACGCTATTAGGCGTGGATTGATCTGTATGTGTGTGTTCAGAGTTCAGTTTCAGTCAGTAAAGAACCCTGTTAACTTAGCTCCCGTCTCCAGCATTTTTATTAATAGCATTGTTGTGTAACCCAGCCACACACACAACACCCACTTTAGACCATAAGACCATTAGGAGCAGAATTAGGCTATTTGATGCATTGAGTCGGCTACCATTCAATCATATCTCCTCCTCAGGCCCACTCCCCAGCCTCCTCCCCATAATCTTTGATGCCATGGCCAATCAAGAACCTGTCAGCCCACCCTCTGGCAAAATAAGTTTTTCCACATCACTGCTTTAAATGGACACCCCTCTATCCTGAGGCTGTGCACACTTATTCTAGACACCTCCACCGTGAGAAACATCCCTTCCACGTCTGCCCTGTCTAGGCCTTTCAACCTTCAAATGTTTCAATGAGATCCCCCTCATCCTCCTAAATTCCAGTGAATACAGGCCCAGAGACATCATTCTTCATATGATAACCCTTTCATTCCTGGAATCATCCTTGTGACCCTCCTCTGATCCCTCTCCAATGCCAGCACATCTTTTCTTAGATGAGGAGTCCAAAACTGTTCACAATACTCAAAATGAAACCCCACCAGTGCCTTATAAATCCTGAGTATCACATCCCTGCTCTTGTATTCTAGACCTCTTCAAGTGAATGCTAACATTCTATTTGCCTTGCTCTCCACCAACTCAACCTGCAAGTTGACCTTCTGCACAAGACTCCCGTCCCTTTGCATCTCAGATTTTTGTATTTTCTTCCCATTTAGAAAATAGTCTGCACATTTATTTCTTCTACCAAAGTGTATGTCCATGCAATTTCCAGCATTCTTTTTCATTTGCCACTTTCTTGTCCATTCTCCTAATCTGCCCAAGTCCTCCTGCAGCCTCCCTGTTTCTTCAACACCACCTGCCCCACCATCAATCTTCATATCATTTGCAAACTTGGTAACAAAACCATCTATTTCATCATCTAAATCATTGATATACAGCATAAAAAGAAGTCTACCCAACACCGACCACTGCAGAACACCACTAGTCACTGGCAGCCAGCTAGAAAATGATCCTTTGATTGCCACTCACTGCCTCCTACCAATCAGCCGATGTTCCAACTATGCCAGTAACTTTCTGTAATACCATAGGCTCTTAACCTTATGTGTGGCACCTTGTCAAAGGCCTTTTGAAAATCCAGATATACAACATCCACTGCATCCCTTTTATCTATCCTACTTGTAATCTCCTCAAAGAATTCCTACAGGTTCCTCAGGCAAGATTTTCCCTTAAGGAAACCATGTTGACTTTGTCCTACCTTGTCCTGTGTCACCAAGTACTCCATAACCTCACCCTTAACAATTGACTCCAACATCTTCCTAGCCAGCAAGGTCAAGCTAACCGGTCTATAATTTTCTTTCTGCTGTTTCCCTCTTTTCTTAAAGAGTGGAGTGACATTTGTAATTTTCCAGCCCTCCGGAACCATGCCAGAGTCCAATGATTCTTAAAAGATAACTTCTAATGCCTCCACAATCTCTAACACTACCTCTTTCAGAACCCTAGGGTGCCGTTCAAATGGTCCGTGTGACTTATGTAACTTTAAGTCTTTCAGCTTTTTGAGCACACTCTCCCTTGTAATAGTAACTGCATTCACTTCTCTTCCCTCACAGCCTTCAACATCTGACACACTGCTGGTGTCTTCCACAGTGAAAACTGATGTAAAATACTCATTTAGTTCATCTGACATCTCCTTGTCCCCTGTTATTATTTCTTTGGCCTCCCTTGTCAGCCACAGTTGTACTATTTTGCCACCTGAGTATTTCTTTGTTTTTGGAACACATCTATCCTGCAGCTCCCTCATTTTTCCCAGAAACTCAAACCATTGCTGGTCTGCTGTCACCCCCGTCAGTATCTCCTTCCAACTTACTTTGGCCAATTCGTGTTGCATACCACTGTAATTTCCTTTACTCTACTGAGATATTGCTACATCAGACTTTACTTTCTCCCTATCAAATTTCAAGCTGAACTCAATTGTATCATGAATATTGTCTCTAAGAGTTTCTTGACCTTAAGCTCCCTAATCACCAAATCCATTATAGCCGATCCCCTAGTAGGCTCAATGACAAACTGCTCTATAAAGCCACCTTGTAGGCTTTCAACAAATTCACTGTCTTGAGATCCATTTCCAACATGATTTTCCCAATCTACCTGCATGTTAAAATCTCCCATGACTATCATAACATTACCCTTTTCACATACCCTTTCCATTTCCCATTGTAATCTGTAATCCACATCCCAACTATTGCTTGGAAACCTGTATATAACTGCGATCAGGGTCCTTTTACCCTTGCAGATCTTGAACTCAACTCACAAGTATTCAACATCTTCTGATCCTATGTCACATGTTTCTAATGATTCGATACCATTCTTTACCAGCAAAGCCACACCACACCCTCTGCCTACCTTCCAATCCCTCCGATACAATGTGTAGCCTTGGACACTCAGCTCCCAACTTCAACCAAACTTCAGACACGAATCAGTGATGGCCACATCACACTCGACAATCTGTAAAAGTGCAACTAGACCATCCACATTATTTTTTATACTACGTTCATTGAGAAATAACATCTTGAGTACCGTATTTGCTACCCTTTTTAATTTTGCATCCCTAATGCACTGATCCTCGCCCTGCTGGCTGCAATTTTGTCCTATCATATGCCTGTTCTTCCTAACAATCTGACCACATGCTATTTTCGCTTTTTAACCATCCATCCTATCCTGAGACCCTTCCCCTGCCAAATGAGTTTAAACACTCCCCAATAATTCTTACAAACATGCTCATGAGAATATTAGTTCCCCTTTTGCTTCTCCTTCTCAAATTTCAGGGTGAATTCAGTCGTATTATGATCACTTACCAGTAAGGGTTCTTTTACCTGAAGCTCTCTAATCAATGCAGTTTCATTGCAAAATGCCCAATCCAAAATAGCTGATCCCCTAGTGGACACAACAATGAGCTGCTCTAAAAAGCCATCTCATAGGCACTCTAGAAATTCCCTCTCCTGGAATCCAGCACCAACCTTCTTCCATGATATAAAAGATTCTTCTAAGGTGTCCTGTAGCATCCTTTCTTTTTTGATATTTTTATTAATTACTTGCATAGACGAATGCAAAATACATTATGGTATTATGGAAACAGAAACAAGATTGAATTTCCCCATAACTATGTATAGTAACTTAACCATAATATTGAAAAGGTGTATTTTATTCTAATCTAAAGCAAAATCAAAACCCCATAACAAAATAGAAAAAAAAAAGAGAGAAAGAAAAACAGAAAAAAAAGCTGCTTGGTTAAAAGAAAAGAAAAAAAATCTCTGACATATAGTTGTAAATTCAAACATATAATAGCCATCATCATTGCTGACCAAATCGAAAATTGTGAAGTAGTTCCAGAAAGGTCCCTATCATGTGAAAAAAATCTTGTCTAGGTATAGAAATAGAACACCTAATCTTCTCTAGATTTAAGCATGACATAACATCAATCAACCAACGGGCATAAGTAGTGGAGCAGCATCTTTCCACTTAAGTAACAAACCTCTTCTGGCTAAAAAAGAAATAAAAGCCAAAATATGCAAATCATTCGGCTTAAGAGTAAAATCATTGATACAATTTTTGCTTTGAAACCTTTTTATAATGGATCTATACCTAATATTTATAGTATGTTGTTGGCATTGAGAAACATTCCGTTAAACAAAATTAAAAACCTCCGGGAACATGACCTACAGATTTCAGTTGAAGAGGATACTTGGAATGAAATTTTTAAACTTGTTCACACCTCTTCGTTATGTGCACGTCACTCTCTTTTACAATTTAAAGTGGTTCATAGAGCTTATATGATTAAAGATAAGCTCTCTGGTTTTTACTCAGATTTTTCTCCATACTGTAATAGGTGTAATGTCAAAGAGGCCTCTCTAATTCATATGTTTTGGTCCTGTCCGCAGCTTGATAAGATTTGGAAAGAAGTATTTCAAACTTTCTCGGAGCTTTTGAACGTAAACTTTAAACCCAACCCTCTGACTGCCTCGTTTGGCATTGTTGGAGGAAATGATTTTACTCTTAAGTCCTGTAGCATTCAATCAATCCTGTTTAGAATTGCTGAACATTCAGTGATTGGAGGCAACCGATGACCATATGACTAAACCAGTTGAAATTCACATTAATTTTAACGTAAAACCCCCCGAAAATAGCTAACTTGTTTTTGTGGCAGAATGGGTAAATGATGTTCACCGGATTGATTCCTGGGATGGCAGGACTTTCATATGATGAAAGACTGGATCGACTAGGCTTATACTCGTTGGAATTTAGAAGATTGAGGGGGGATCTTATTGAAACATATAAAATCCTAAAGGGATTGGACAGGCTAGATGCAGGAAGATTGTTCCCAATGTTGGGGAAGTCCAGAATGAGGGGTCACAGTTTGGGGATAAAGGGGAAGCCTTTTAGGGCCGAGATTAG
The DNA here is from genome assembly GCF_030028105.1 of Mobula birostris. NCBI lineage: Eukaryota > Metazoa > Chordata > Chondrichthyes > Myliobatiformes > Myliobatidae > Mobula > Mobula birostris. The sequence continues at coordinate 29,171,213 of NC_092375.1, read as the reverse complement.
GAAAAACTTCTTCACACAGAGAGTGGTGAATCTGTGGAATTCTCTGCCACAGGAAACAGTTGAGGCCAGTTCATTGGCTATATTTAAGAGGGAGGTAGATATGGCCCTTGTGGCTAAAGGGATCAGGGGGTATGGGGGGAAGGCTGGTACAAGGTTCTGAGTTGGATGATCAGCCATGATCATACTGAATGGCGGTGCAGGCTCAAAGGGCCGAATGGCCTGCTCCTGCACCTATTTTCTATGTTTCTATGTTTCTATGTTGAATCTACCAATCTTACAGAACACAATCTTTGTGAGCATATTATTTTCTCTTAGAAAGAGATTTTTATATATCCATGCACATTTCTATACAATTCTCAGCTGCAATATCTGAAGCTTCTAATGAAATCAATCTGCACAAATAAACAACTTTGATTTTCATCTGGATAACTAAGGGTCGATGATGATATTTTAATTCACTCTCAATATATGAGTATTATTGCCATGACCCACATCTGTTCCTTGCTCTGCTGTCCCAAGATGCTTCCTTGGCCAATTAAATGTTGGTGTGATTCAAAAGGAAGCATGGTAAGGACATTCCTGAATGGAAATTAAGGAACCAGTTGGGTTTTTCTGATATTCTCTGAATTTTACGGTCAGCTGTGAAAGCTTGTGGATTTCTGCATGCTGTTATCCTAGTGAACTATAAGTACATCTATTCCATCAATGGGAAATCTGTAAATATCAGAACAGCTTTATTGCAGCAAATACCTACTTCTAAGGTTTAAAAGTTCGAAGTAAATTAATGATCAAAGTACATATACTACCCCGAGATTCATTTCCTTGCATGCATTCACAGTAGAACAAAGAAATACAATAGAATCAATGAAAAACTACACGCAAAGACGGACAAACAACTAATGTGCAAAAGAAGAGAAATGATGCAAATACAATAAATGAATAAATAAACACACACAGGCATACATAATAAATAACATTGAGAACATTAAGTGAGTCCATAGATGGTGGAAAAATTCAGTGCTGAGTTGAGTGAATTTATCCAGGCTGGTTCAGGAGCTTGATGCTTCAGGGTAATAACTGTTTCTGAACCTGGTGGTGTGGGACTTAAGGCTTCTGTACCTCCTTCCTCATGGCAGCAGTGAGAAGAGAGCACGACTGGATGGTGGGGGTCCTTGATGATGGATGCTGCTTTCTTGTCCGGCACTCCTTGTAGATGTATTCAATGGTGAGGAGGGTTTTTCCTGTGATGGACAGGGCTGCATCCACTACTTTTTGTAGGTTTTTCCATTCACAGACATACCCGGCTGCGATGCAAAGATTCAGGATGCTCTGCGCTGCGAACTGTGTAAAGTTACAGATACTTCAGCTCTATATCACATTGAGGACAAGGGTGACAGCAACAATATCACCTGAGAACATGATGACACACTTTAGCTCTGATTCATGATAAATTAAAGTCACCCTATAATAACATAACTTGAAATATATCAATTCTGGTTTCCTCTTATACCACCTTTAAATAAAATCAATAAACAGTGCAAACTAGTCTGCCACCCACAAACTAGTGTAGATACTAGTCTAAGCACAAAATAATCTGCAGATGCTGGGGTCAAAGCAACACTCACAACACGCTGGAGGAACTCAGCAGGTTGGGCAGCATCCGTGGAAAAGATCGGTCGACGTTTCGGGCCGGAACCGAAGGGGTCCTGACGAAGGGTCTCCGCCTGAAACGTCGACTGCACCTCTTCCTAGAGATGCTGCCTGGCCTGCTGCGTTCACCAGCAACTTTGATGTGTGTTGCTTTGTTATAACAGTTGTTTTATTCCTGGAACGAAACTACAGCTTACTTTGTACGTTTATACCAACCTATCAAATGATTCTGCTTTCTATCTGTGTTCCTTCTACATCTGAACAAATAAAATTTTCCATTTTTTTTCTGCATCTTTCACAACCACAGGATTTTAAAATCAACCCAAAGGAAATGAGGTACTTTGTAGTTGCAGACCTAAAAGGAACATGAAGGGTGCTGTTCATCAAGAATAAATGCCACAGTCTCTGAGGCTGCCAGCTCTGGTGATCATAAGTCAGCAGTAATTCTGATGCAATATCGCTTAGCACTTGTGCTGTTTTCCTTCTGTAGAGGCCCACCCTGTTTTGTATTTAATATTTCAATAAAATTTGAGTAATCTTGTATACACGTTGTTTGATTATGCTTTCTTTATCGTTTGAATAATTAATTTTGGGTTATATGTCAAATATGTAAAAATACGTTAGTTGCATTCATCATCATGCTACCACGTGGCGTACCTCACTTAAAATAAAGCTGAAGCTAGACTCGATTTTCAGACTCCTGAGTCATCCTTTTAATTCACTTAATGGTTTGAAGCTACAAAATATAACATTGGTGATGAGGTATTTATAAAAAAACCCAAGACAACTACCAACCTATTAAAGCACAGTGAGATGTTCGAACTAAAAAAAAAATGTTGAGTAAAAAAATGCAGACTTGCATGTGCAGAGACGTCGAGTTAAAAAAGGGGTTGTAAATGGAAGATCTCAGGGTTCATAAAGAGTGAGTACCAGGTGATAATAATCATTTAAAAACTCAGAAATGGCTGGCTACGATGAAAAGATTGATGAGTTTGATTACACAATAGGTAATTGGCTCAGGTGTACTGAGCTGTTAGAACAATATTTTGAAGCAAATGAAATAGCCATTGAGAAGTGAGTGCCCATTTTGCGGAGTTCATTGGGCCTAAAGGCATACAATTTGCTTTGCAGTCTGGCTGCTACAACCAAACCTTCAGAAATGTGCTCGCCTGAATATTGTCAAAGGAATGCAGAGATATTGAAAAGCAAAGTTTATGTTGATTGCAGAACCCTTTAGGTTTCATATACAGAATCAAAAAGAAGGGGAGTCCATTTCAGTGAACGTGGCTGATTTGGAGAGATTGAACATTGTCAGTTTGGGAATGGTCTTAATGATGTACTAAGAGATCATTTAGTTAGTGGAACTTAAAAGAAAGCATTAAAAAATGACTCCTAACTGAAGTTCAACTTACATTCAAAAGAGCTGTTTCAATGGAAACCACAGACAGAGTCACAACTGAGTTGCAGTCAAGAATGAAAGTGGATATGAATAAAATTGCAACGTCTAAACAGAAACCTGCTTGGCTGAACATATTGTGTTCCCATTGTGGCAAGGACTCGCATACACCAAATAAATGCAGATTTAAGGGCAAACCTTGCAGAAAATATAACAAAGTAGGTCACATGCCAAGAGCATTGGGTAGACTTCTGATTTACCATATGACCGATTTCTAAGGACAACGAGAAGATCGACGGCGTCAGCTCACCTGAAGACTCAAATCTCTCCCCCCCTCTCTCTCTCTCCATCACTACTCAACTCAATACCATGAACTGAACTGAACTGAACTTTACTCATCATCGTAAGACTGTATCTTTTTACCCCTAGACTTGCAGAAGCTTGGTTTTTCATACATTTATATTCCACACTTACTTTTAGGACCGAGATGAGGGAAAACTTCTTCACACAGAGAGTGGTGAATCTGTGGAATTCTCTGCCACAGGAAACAGTTGAGGCCAATTCATTGGCTATATTTAAGAGGGAGTTAGATATGGCCCTTGTGGCTAAAGGGATCAGGGGGTATGGAGAGAAGGCGGGTATAGGGTTCTGAGTTGGATGATCAGCCATGATCATACTGAATGGCGATGCAGGCTCGAAGGTCCGAATGGCCTATTCCTGCACCTATTTTCTATGTTTCTATCTTTCTAAAACTAACAAGAGAGAAGCAATATGGCTTACACCAGAAGTGAATGGCAAATTAATTAAAATGGAATTAGACACTGGTTCAGTTGTTTCAGTCATTCCACAAAATGAGTTTGAATATGTTTCAATGACACTGAACTGAAGCCTGCAGATACCCAACTAAGAATTCATAGTGAAGAAAAGATAACTCCTGTGGGAATGACATTTGTAACAGTGAAATACAACAACCAATATGCCACATTGACTTTGTGTGTGGTAAAAACAGAAGGGCCAGCTTTGTGGAGGTGTGATTGGCTGAGACAACTACAACTTGATTGGAGGTCCACCCACAACTTGTGTGCCACATTCCCTGAAATGAAGTCATATGAAAGTGAATAAAGAAAGGAACTGGATGTTGCCACAACTGTCTCCATGCTGAACACTATGAACAGTTGCCTAAGTGAGGACAAACAGGTGCCAACCTCTGAGCCTCTGGTTGGAAAGCATATTGGACCATGCTGCTCAGAGGAAGTGTGAAACTGATGAAAGCATGGTCCCTCTACAGCAGTTTCCGTAGGCGACATAGCTTCTAATATGTTAATCAGGCAGTTATTTGTGAAATGGGACTTGGTTTTAAACTGGAAGAGAGTTCAAGGAGCTTCAGGAAATTTGGTTTTGTGAGTATAAGAAGAAGAAGAAGAAGAAGAAGAAAGCCCTTACCTCCGAGTGGAATCATCGGGACACCGTCATGATGGCGTTTTTTTAGCAGGCTTTCTTAGTTTTACGAGGCCAAGTTGCTAGCTCAACGCTTAACCCAGCACGGGTGGAAAGTGGGGAGCTGGCTGGATTCGAACGCCGGAGCCTTCGCTCCGAAGTCCAGTGCTGATGCCACTACGCCACTAGCTGGCAGTTTTGTGAGTATAAAGAAGTAGAATCTACTCTGTCTATGCTTATTATCAAAGAATGTATAAATTATTCAACCTTGAGATTTGTTTGCTCAGAGGCAGTCACAAAGCAAGAAACCTGAAGGAACCCAATTAAAGAAAAAAAAATATAAAAAAATAAAAGACCAACATCTGGTGCGCAAAAGAGAAAAAACAAAACGCAAACAATTGAAGAGAACAAATTCCAAACCAAAATTGGGTCCTCAGGCCTGAACTCTGAAAGAGTCCGGAGTAGGTCCAAAGCCTCTACTCATCTGTTTATCATATTAGTGGGCACAGAGCACAGCAGCCAGGGTAGTCTGCATAGCCTCAGCAACGTGGAGAGAGGAGTGACCATTGCAGAGAACGAGTGAAATCGGCTCTCGTTCTGTATTGTGACCGCCTGCCTTTTCAGTCTATCTGGGCTGGCGTTTAAATTGACCAAACAATGAAACAGCAAAAAGCTCCAGCACCCTGTAGAGAGGAGCGAACATCGTGGAGAATGAGCAATATCACTTCCTGCCTCCGATCTGGACTGGCGTTTAAATTGTCTAAACAGTGAATCGTACCTTGCACGAGGGCCTGGCTGCAGTCAAAGGCTCAAGGCCTAGAGCAAGCCACCCAGCGTCTCACTCTGGGTCCAGATTTTGCCACCCAGCCGGAAGCCGCTCTCAAGCTCTTCAGCACCCAGAACAATTCGACCTCGCGCCTGGGCTAGTTGTAAGGGCACCAAATCTGCCCAGGCCTCAGCTTCTCCTCTCTGCACCCGGAATGATCTAACCTCACATCCAGAGCAGCTGTACAGGCTTCGGAACTCCATCTGCAATGATTCTGCAATGGACCATCCTGGCTTATCCCCCAAACTCGCCTTGGTATTGCTTATCCTTTCACTATTTGCGGTAACAGTTTAGCACAATTTACCTCAGGAAAGGTATTTTTAGTGATGTTTTTGGTCTGATTTCTGAACTTTTTCACTACCAGAGAGCTGTTAATTGCGCTGTTATTCAGACGAGACTTAAAGCGGATCCCTGTTGAAACATGCTCCCAACAATTCTACTCACTAACTTTTGATCACCAGAATATAAATTGTTTACCTGCATCTCCATCTGAGCCAGTAGGAGATGAGGGACTGTTGCATACTTGTCCTGACAGAAACAAGGCTCAGTAGCACCTCTCAGGACTTGGCCATTCAGCTAAAAGGCATAATCTTCTTTTGAATGGACGAAAATGCTGCGACCTCTGACAAGACCGGTGTTAATAAGAACTGGTATGTAAAAACCTTGGTAGCAATGGCCTACTGCTCACCCAGATAGAGTTCTTAATGCAGACCCTTCTACTTACTGAATGAGTTCACTGCCATTCTGATTATTGCTGTTTACATCCTCCCCTTGTGCTAGTGCTGGGAAAATGGTGCAGGAGCTCTGTGACACCAGTTGTGACCTCGGAGGCACTCACCCCAATGGTTTCTTTATCGTTGCTCGCGACTTCAGTCATGCCAACTTAAAAACAGTCCTGCCAAAGTTCTACTAACATGTCAACTTTGCAAACGGAGGAGAGAATATTGCATTGAACAGCTGCTGCTCAGTTAACAAATTTCATGACATATGCCAGTGATAATAAACCTGATTCTGATTCTGATTAGACCTGGTTTACACCATCATACATGGAGCCTACAAGGCTGACCCCACCTATAAACAAGTAAAACCAGTTTATAGTGAGATCAGGACCTGACCAAAAGGTGCCACCTCAGTGTTGCAAGACTTCTTCGAAAGCATTAGCTGAAGCATATTCGTATTCAGGAAGGTGGCTAGTTATGATTATCACACTAACATTGATGAATATGTGACATTGGTGACTGTCCACATAGAAAGGGGCATTGACAACGTTACCATGATTAAACACTACACTGCCAGGGCAAGCTCAACCCATGGCAGACTACAGAGGTTCAGTGCTCCTTAGGGATCAGATTGGGGAACAGGATGACTGCAAGGTCAGCAAGAACCGAACTCTCCCGTGCCATCAGGAAGGCAAAGCGTGTGTATGCACGGACACCTTTGTGACACGCATGTGACAAGGTATGCAAACCATAACAGATTACAAGTCTACCCTGCACATCAACGACAGGCAGAGTGCCTTTCATGCATGATTTGATGCATTGAATGACGTGACATCGAGGAAAGCCACCCCCTTCCCTTGAAGGACAGGCACCCTCTCTGGCCACAGCTGAGTAAACCCATTCAAAGCTGCGGGGCCTGACAACATACCTAGTCAGATGCTAAGGGACGATGCAGCCCAACTAACAGAAGTCTTAATGGACATTGTTAATATCTTTTTGAAACTATTATTCCAGGTGCCCAAGAGAGCAACCGTAACTGGCCCAAATGATTACTGCCCACTGGAACAGACCTCAATGTGAATTGATTTGAGAGGCTGGTAATAGATTGCATAAAATCCCTCTTTTATTAGACCTTTCTAGTTCATCTACCACTCAAATCAATTCACTGATAATGCCATAGCCTCAACCGTCCACTCCATTCTGCCCAAACTAGAAGACAATTCCTCTTAGAGCAGGATGTTGTTAATCAACACAATCATCCCACAGTGGCTGGTAGGTAACCTGTCCTTGTTGGGACTCAATACTCTTCTCTGTAACTGGATATTTGAATTCTTGATGGACATACCATAATCAGTCAGAGTTGGTACTAATATCTCAAGCACGATTACCCTGAGCATGGTGTCCCCCAAGGCTGTGCTCAGCCTACTGCTGTTTACGCTGCTGACTCACGATTGCACTGCCAGATCCAGCTCAAACTGCATCAGCAGTTTTTCTGACAGTACTGCAGTAGTTGGCCTCATCAGCAACAATGAGCCAGCATGCAGAGAGCAGGTAGAGAGGCATGTCAAATGGTGTGAGAACAACAACATGAGCCTCAACACGGATAAGACAAAATAGATGGCAATGGGCTTCAGGAAGACACAGATCGACCGTTCTCCATTGCATATCAATGGCTCTGCCATGGAGAGAGCGCAAAGTTCCTTGAAGTGCATGTAATGGGCAATCTAACCTAAACCCACAACACCTCCTCATTAGTCAAGAAGGCACAGTAATGTCTGTACCTTCTGAGGAGAGTGAGGTGTGCAAACCTTCCCACCCCCATTCTAACAGGTTTCACCATCGAGTGTGTTCTGTCTGGTTGCATCATTGTGTTGTACAGAAGCTGCAAGGCATTGGACTGAAAGGCCCTACAGAGTAAAAACTGCCAAGGTGATCTTGGGGGTCTCCCTCCCCCTCTATTTGTGACATTTACAGAGAATGCTGCAGATAAAGGGTCGACCTCACAAACTCTTTGACCCATTATCATTAGGAAGGAGGCATCGGGTCTACAGATGCCGTACTGGGTAACAGCTTATTCCCTCAGGCTGTGAGACTAATGAATACCCTGCCACCACCAAGGTTTCATCACTAGAACAGCGAGCTGTTTACTGTTTACCTGCATTTTGCTTATATGCATTTTCAATTATATTTTTAACTTAATAATGGTAACATTTTCGTTTATGTGCTTGGTGCACCACGATCCACTGGAATGTTGTTCTGTTTGGTTGTATTTATGTACAATCAAATGAAAGTAAACTTGAACTTGAGCTTGCGTAAGCACACACACACACACACACACACACACACACACACACACACACACACACACACACACACACACACACACACACACAATCTCAATAGAAGGCCAACGTATTCATAGCAAGTTCTCTTTAACCAAGTCATTGGGCTGGAACTCAGCTGTTCCTATTCAAACACTGGACCCACCTGTGCTAAATGTTTCTAGTACTTTTGTACCACATAAAAGTTTTGAAAAATTGCATATGAATGAAATTGGTATGAATTTGTTTAATGCTTGGATGGAAACAAAGTCAATCACTAAATCTGCTGATACAGGGCCTCATGCCAAAACATCCTTTTACCTCCTCAGATACTATTTGACCCACTGAGTTCTTCCAATAGTTTGTTTTTAATTCTGGATTCCAATCCCTTGTAACTCCATGCCACTAATTTATAGGGTTCTATAGCAAGACTGATGATGAGATATTTTATATTTGATTGTTTTGTTTTTTCATGTAAAAACACACAATCCAAAACTTTGCCCCTCAATATAAAACAAGTTTCCTCAATATTTTTCAGACAACCAGTTCTGTTAATGATTCTGTTGTAGCCATTTACAGCTTCTCTCTGACCATTTCTTGTTTACTGTCTCCTTTTTTTCATAGCATTCTGTCAATTAACACCTACGCTCTTTCCGACAGAGAAAGCAGGATCTCCCAGTGGCCACACATTTTAATTCCATGTCCCATTCCCATTTGGGTATGTCTATCCACGGCCTCCTCTACTGTCAAGATGAAGCCACACTCAGGTTGGAAGAACAACACCTTATATTCCATCTGGGTGGCCTCCAACTTGATGGCATGAACATTGACTACTCAACTTCCGTTAAGTGCCCCATCTCCCCCTCGTGCCCCATCCATTATTTATTTATATATATGCTTTTTTTTTTTCCCCTCTGTCCCTCTCATTATACTCCTTGCCCATTCTCTGGGCTTCCCCCCTCCCCCTTTCTTTCTCCCTAGGCCTCCTGTCCCATGATCCTCTCATATCCCTTTTGTCAATCAACTGTCCAGCTCTTGGCTCCATCCCTCTCCCTCCTGTCTTCTCCTATCATTTCAGATCTCCCCCTCCCCATCCCACTTTCAAATCTCTTACTAGCTCTTCTTTCAGTTAGTCCTGATGAAGGGCCTTGGTCCGAAACGTTGACTGTACCTCTTCCTAGAGATGCTGCCTGGCCTGCTGCATTCACCAGCAACTTTTATGTCTGTTGCTTGAATTTCCAGCATCTGCAGATTTCCTCATGCTTGCGTCAATTAACCATTTCTGCCTTCTGCCCAAACTTGCTTTTTGCCATTGTCCCCTAGACCCTGTATTTAAATTTTCCTAAAACCTGTCATATGTGCTTCCAGCATTTCTCGTGTTGACAAAAGACCCTTGATCTGAAATGTTAACTCAGTTTCTCTCTCCACAGAAGCTGCCTGAACTGCTGATCATTTCCCCCATTTTTAGTAATAATCAAGGGGTCATCATTTGCATTCTTAGTATGTCTTCCAAGTACTTTTCAAAAGCAGATTTCAGTCAATTTCTCTGCATTTTATTTAGCAATGCTATGTTGATTCAGAATTATTGAGAAAGACAGTTATGATTAAATTGGATCTGCCATGAAGTGGTGGAGCAGACTCAATGGGCCAAATGGTCTAATTCTGCTCCTATATCTTATGGCTTTCTGGTCTTATGATGCTCATTGTCCATACATAGGCCCCCAAAAGATATGCATGTCAGTAAGAAGACGGGTAGTGTTACCCAATAGATATATCTTACACAGATCCCAGCAGCTAGCTGAGGGGTTGAACTGGAGGTCTCAAAGTATGTCCTCACTAGGTCTCTCCTAATTTAGAACTGTTGTGGCCATTACAGGACATGAAAGGGATAAAATTAGACTATCTCTCAAAAAATGGAAGCAAAGCATTAAACTCCTTTCAGTAACATAGACAATGGCAAATAACACTTTCAATACTCAATTTTAAAATTGGAATTGAAGGGAAAAAAATCTGCCCGTGGTTGTAATAGAATAACAACTGTTTCTACATATTAAACATGCGTTATCAGTAGATTGGAGTTTTGCATTAATGATATTGGTTTGATAATAAGAGAGGAGTAGAAGATACAACAGAAACCTTTGAATCTTAATATTTGGGATGCCTGGTTTACTGTGCTGCATTGTTGACTTTAGTTTTTATTCTGCTGTCTTTCACCTTTACATCTGCTTCACAGAGATGAGAGGAGCACATCTCTGCACATGGTATGACGTGATTTTCCTAACTACCTGACCAACTAATTCAATAAAGACAAATGAGTTCCAATGACAAATGGTCCTTTTAATCGAATTGAATTGATGTTTGCATCTGAACTAAAGATCTGAACATTGCTAGGATCCACATTGACTACGCTATTGCATTCCTTTTTAAAGCTTGGGGCTCAATTTATATTCTCACAGACAATAAGATAGATCTTCATTTGCCATGGAAAAGTCACCTCCCCTTTGCTTCTGTATCCTTCCAATATGGTCTCAGTCTTCCTCCATGTCTCAAGCCCCAGTATTTTATTGTAGCTGGGTGTTGCACAGAGGCTATCACAGCACAGTCAACCAACTACACTTACAGAATGGTTCTGACTACCAATAAATCATAGCTCCAATTCATGGCTTTTAGAGATGTCAGTGCAGTTAAGAGATTGAACGTTTGTGGATGTTCAGTAATATTTGGGACCAGTTTAACAATAGAAACATTGCTTAAGGACTGTTTTTACTGCTAAAAGACTAAACCACATTCACAAACTAAACATCAGTTCCAATCATTAAAACTAACTTAAATAAATAATTTTAAACACTGCTATGATTTAAAACTAATGTGATATGAAATGGTTAATAAGAGAAGTTAAAGAAAATATTAATTTAAAGGGAAACTCACACTTATGGAAGAGCTGCCAGAGAACGTATTTAAGGCAGGTACAAAAACAAAACGTATAAGACATTTGGCTAAGTAAATGAATAGGAAAGGTTTTGAAGGACATGGGCCAAACACAGAAGACACCTTATTCGGTATGGACTAGTTGGAATGGTTTCTGTGCTGTGTTACTCTATGACTCTATGAAGGTATAAGTGTGGCTGAGAACGGCAAAAAACCTGAGGCCTGAGAAAACGTCAGAATTCAACACTGGAGGGCCAAGTCATCAATAAGGAAAGATAAAACAGGATGCAAGGGTAACCTATCTGGCCAGCTTATCTCTTAACCAAAAAGCCACTCATTTCATGAGAACTCAAAGACGAGTGTTAAATGCTGACCACTCCAGCAATGCCCACATCCTGACTAAAAGAAACTGATGCTGCCCACTTAAACCACAAGCTGTTTCAAATTTGAGATCTTACTGTGGTTTGGCTATCAGAGTACTTCCGTTAGAACGATATCGATATTGTGGTGACTTTGTAATGATATGAGATCATAGCTTTGCAGACACTGGTGCTCTCATTCCTACTTCTTACGTACTTGCTGACACTTGAAACAATTTGTGCATTCATGGCAGATCTGTGGGTAGATGGCTTCCATTTGCTGTGTAGCAATCGATCTAGAAAATATCTCTAATTTTGACAAAACCACCATCAAAATTGGTCTTTCAGCACTTGTTTGCAATTTTCCACAACTAATCTTTGATATTTTTAGGTTTGATAATTGCATTCAAATTCTTAAGAAGGCATTTACCAGCTTTCTTTAAAAGGACTGAAAGAGCAGTAATTTCCAGATTGTAACAAGTATTAAAAATTCGCTTCCAAAGAAACTGAGCTCTTCTTGGAATGATAATATTCATTTGTACAGATAAAGTATAAAGAAGACTACATTTTAAGCCTGTTAGTGGACAAAAGCTCAAGACTGATCATGCTAATGGAATTCCAAGCCAGCACATACCCCATAATTTGTGCAATAAAAAGCCTGTATATCATGAAACACACTATAATTTTCCATTGTAATCGGCAGAGACTGATGATTCAGTGGAATCACAGTTAAAGCAGCCTCTGCAATTTTCGTTACTCATGCAGATAACATGAAGAGAGATTTAGCTGTGAATTTGTTGCTCGTTTACTGTCTCGAGGTGATATGCAAAAAAGAAAACAACTGTGGAAAGTAGTGTTGGCTGAACTGTCAGATGAAAAAATAGCTGAAGGCTGAGTTTCCAATGAGCGTCTGTGCTCAGAGAACTGAGTTTTTACTGGATTCTGTACAGTTCCCGGGTCAGCGCAGTAGTGGCACTGCGTGTTGCTTTCGTGGAGTTTACACATTATCCCTAAGAACACTCAGATTTCTGCAGGCTGCTCCAATTTCATCCCAAATACAAGCAGGTATGTTTTTATGGCTCCTTTAAAAATCCCCTGTAGATAAGTGGCAAATGAGCCAAAAGGTAATTGAAAGCTTTGACAAACAAGATATTAAGACCTTAAGACATAAGAGCAGAACCAGACCATGGCTGATTTATTTTCCTTTCAACCCCATTCTCCTGACTTTTCCCTATAACTTTTGCCACCCTGGCTGATCAAGAACCTATCAAACGCCGCTTTAAATATACTGTGCAAAATTACTTGGCCTCCACACCCATCTGTGGCAATGAATTGATTCACTGCTCTTTGGATAAATAAATTCTTCCTTGTCTCCATTGCCTGTGAAAATGACACACACAGCACATGGCAGGGACTGCACACCATTGTGGATCTCAAGAGGAAACTCAGCGGTACAGCCAACATTGCCGCCTTACTCCTGGATGAGCTAAAGGTTTTTTTATGCTCGATTCAAGGGCTGAATCCCCGAGGAGAGCCACTGACGAGATCAGCACCTTGGCCATCTCCAAGGCTGAGATACGTAGAACATTCCAACGTGTCAACAGCCGCTAGGTAGCGGGGCTGAACGGCATCCCAGGGCACGTCCTCAAAGTGTGCGCTGAACAAATGGGTGGTGTGTTCACGGGCATTTTTAATCTCTCCCTCTTCCAGTGCCCTCCTGTTTTAAATCATCCATCGCTGTCCTTGTACCTAAGAAAACCAATATAGCCCTGTCACACTCACCTCAATTATAAGCAAATGCTTTCAGAGGCTACATCTACATCTGCAGCATGCTGCCACACGCACTGGACCCCCTACAATTCGCCTACTGATAGAACCGGTCTACCGATGCCACCATAGCCACAGCGCGACACACTGTCCTCACTCACTTGGAGAAGAGAGATGCATATGTTAGAATGCTATTCCTGGACTACAATTCAGCATTCAACACCTTAATTCCCTCTGGACTTGACAGGAAGCTCACAGAGCTTGACCTGCACCCCACCTTGCGCAGCTGGATCCTAGAATTCCTACCGGACCACCAACAGATGGTAAGGATGGGCTCCATCACCTCTGCCCCTCTGACCCTCAACACAGGTGCTCCCCAGGGCTGTGTTCTGAGTCCCCTCCTCTACTCCCTTTACACCCATGGCTGTATTGCCACACACAGCTCCAATCTGCTAATCAAATTTGCAGATGACATAACTTTGATCGGCCATATTTCTCACGGTGATGAGACAGCCTACAGGAGAGAGGTGACTCCCTGACAAAGTGGTGCCAAGATAACAACCTGTCCCTCAATGTCCAAAAAATGAAAGAGATGATTGTGGATTACAGGAGGAATGGAGACAGGCTCACCACGATCAACATCAATGGGTCCGCAGTTGAGAGGGTGGGTAGTTTCAAGTTCCTCGGTATACACATCACCGATGATCTCACCTGGACTGTACACACCAGCTTTGTGGTGAAAAGAGCACAACAGTGTCTCTTCCACCTCAGGCGACTGAAGAAATTTGGCATAGGCCCCCCAAGTCCTCAAGACCTTCCACAGGGGCACCATTGAGAGCATACTGACAGGCTGTATCACCTACTGAGATGGAAACTGCACAAACCTTGATCACTGGGCACTGCAGAGGGTGGTACGGATAGCCCAGTGCATCTGTGGATGTGAGCTTCCCTATTCTGAGGACATTTACAGCAGCAGGTTCGTAACAAAGACCTGAAGGATCATTGGAGACAGCAGTCACCCCAACCATAAACTGCTTCAGCTGCTTCTATCTGGCAATTGTATCCTCGACTTCCTAACTGGAAGACCACAATCTGTGCTGATATCAGGAGTGAGAACTAGTGGAGTGGTGCCACAGCAACAACCTGGCACTCTACATCAGTAAGACGAAAGAGCTGATTGTGGACTTCAGGAAGGTTAAGACGAAGGAACACATACCAATCCTCGTAGTGGGATCGGAATTGGAGAGAGTAAGCAGTTTCAAGTTCCTGGGTGTCAAGATCACTGAGGACCTAATCTGGTCCCAACATACTGATGCAGCTAAAAAGAAGGCAAGATAGCGACTATTCTTCATTCGAAGTTTGAAGAGATTTGGCATATCAACAAAATCAAAAAAACATCTATACATGTACCATGGAGAGCATTCTGACAGGCTGCATCACTGTCTGGTATGGTGGGGGCTACTGCACTGGACTGAATGAATCTACAGAGGGTCGTAAATTTAGTCGGCTTCATCTTGGGTACTAGCCTACAAAGTACCCAGGACATCTTCAAGGAGCGGTGTCTCAGAAAGGCGGCATCCATTATTAAGGATCTCCAGCACCCAGGGCATGCCCTTTTCTCACTGTTACCACCAGGTAGGAGGTACAGAAGCCTGCCACCTGATTCCTAAATGGACATTGAACCCATGAACTCTAACTCAATTTTACATATATTATTTCTGTTTTTGCATGTTTTTTAATCTATTCAATATACATATACTGTAATTGATAGATTCTTCTTCTACATAATGTATTGCATTGAACTGCTGCTACTAAGTTAACAAATTTCATGACACATGCTGGTGATAATAAACCTGATTCTGACTGTGATCCAAGTGATACCGCAGCATTAAAGCCAGGACCAACAGGCTATGGGACAGCTTCTTTTTACAAACCATTAGACTTTTACATTCACATGTCTGTACATTGCACAGAGTCATAACGCAAGTATTTGTTCTCCCTCCCGCTGTGGGTTGGATGTAAGATTAAATAAATTCTAAATTCTAAAGATATTGCCCTCTATTCTGAGACTGTTCACCCTGGTCCTAGATTCTCCCATTTATGAAAACATCTTCTCCCCGTGCACTCAATTTAAGCCTTTCAATGTTTGGTATACTTGGTACATTTCAGTATGATCCCCACTTAATCTTCTAAACTCCAGTGAGAACAGGCCCAGAGCCATCTAATGTACCTCGTATGATAATCCTTTGACTGCCAGGATCATTTGGACCCTCCCCAACACCAGCACATCCTTCCGTAGGTATGGGGGCCCAAGGCTGCTCACAATACTCCAAACGTAATCTGATCAACACCATATGAAGCCTCAGCATTACATCCTTGCTATTATATTCTAGTCCTCTTGAAATGAATGCTAACATTACATTTGTCTTCCTTACTACCAACTCAGCCTGCAAGTTAACCTTAGGAGAAACCAATATAAGAACTCTCAAGTCTCTTTGCACCTCCAATTTCTGAATTCACTCCTTGTTTATTTAGCAGTCTGAACCTTTATTTCTTCTACCAAAGTGTATGGCCATAGATTTCTCTCTCCTATATTCTGTCTGCCACTTGTTTGCCCATTCTCCTAATCTGTCAAGGTCCAATTGCAGACTACCTGCTTCATCAACACTACCTGCCTCTCCACCTATCTTTGTATCATCAACAAAGTTCACCACAAAACCATGGAAGTGTACTCATCAGCAGCCACTGTGCAAGACAACCAGTTACCAGCAGCCGACCAGAAAAGACCACCTTTGCTTTCTGCCAGTCAGCTAATTTTCTATCCTTGTTAGTATCTTTTCTGTAAAACCATGGGCTGACTTTGGCCTATTTTATCATGTGCCTCCAAGTAATGCAAGTATTCAAAAACCTCATCCTTAATAATGGAATCTAACATGTTATCAATCATTATAGCCAGGCTAACAGTCCTATAATTTCCTTTGTTTTGCTTCCCACATTCTTGAAGTGTGTCGTGAGATTTGCAATTTTCCAGTCCTCTAGAACCATTCCAGTGTAACACCTTTGGGTTATGACTAGAGATAGCAGGAGCTTTGGAATGTGCGCGGTCCAATGAAGGGAGTGCTTTTCTTGTGTGCCTGAGAGCGAGGTATTCCAGGTCTTTTGTTAAGCGAGAGATGAAGAGAGAAGATGCGAGAAAGGAGAGGTCGTGGACTGCAGGATGGGGTGGACTTGGAATGGGGCCAGGAGTCGATGACACCCGGGGGAAATCGATGGAGGACTAACGGACAGGAAACCGTAAGCTCCAACATGCACATTAGATTGTTTCTTTTCATTTTTCTTGACTAACTCTCTAGTCAAATTAAGAATTATAAAGCTAAATTGTTTAATTGCATATGGTATACTGTATGTTATTTTGTGGTACAGATTTGTAACTGGGTAACACATCACTCAGCATCCACACAAACAAGAGGTTTCGCACCTCAGATTTCACATGTTTGGTGGGGCTGGAGACTGTCTTCCCTTGACTAATGCCACCAGCCAAACCTAAGGGTTACACCAGAAAGTGATTCTTGAAAGATCACTACTAATGTGCCCACAATCTCTTCCACTGCCTCTTCCAGATACTGGGATGTAGTCCATCTGGTCCAAGTGATTAACCTACCTTCAGACCTTTTAGCTTCCTTTAGTAATAACAACTACACTAACTTTTGCTTCCGGACTCTCTCAAATACCAGACATGTCGCTGGTATCTTCCACAGTGAATTTTGATGCAAAATAAGGATGTTCGCCATTTCTTTGTTCTCATTACCAGCTCTCCAGCAGTCCAATTTCCACTCTTGCTTCCCTCTTACTTTTTATATGTCTGAAAAAACCTTTGTTATCCTCTTTAATATTATTGGGTAGCTTACCTCCATATGTGTTCTTTTCTCGCTTTATTACTTTTTTTAGTTTTCTTCTGCTGGTTTTTAAAAGCATTCCAATCGCCTACCTTCCCACTAATTTTTGCGATATTGTGTGCCCTCTCTTTGCTTTATATTTGTCAGCCACAGTTGCTTCATCTTCCCTTTAAAATGCTTCTTCTGAACAGACATATCCTGCATTTTACAAATTACTTCAGCTATGGCTGCTCTAACATCATTCCTGCTAGTGACCCCTTCCTTGTCTGGCACCTCTCTCATACCTCCACAGTTGCCTTTGTTCAACTTTGATACCGAAACATCCAATTTTAGCCTCTCCTTCCCAACCTGCTATTACATTATGATCACTGCCACCTCAGCGTACATTTACTTTAAGTTCCTTAATCAAACTTGATTCATTGCACAATACCAAATTCAGAATCACCTTTTCCCGAGTGGGCTCGAACACAAGCTGCACTAAAAAGCTATCTTGTAGGCATGCTACAAATTCCTTCTCTTGGGATCCAGTACCAACCTGATTATCCCTATCTACCAGCATATTGAAACTCCCCCATGACAATTGTAACATCCTGTTGTAATTTGCACCCCAGATCCTCGCTGCTATTCAGAGGCATGTATATAACTCCAATTAGCTTCTTTTTACCCTTCCAGTTTCTTAATTCTACCCACAATGATTCTACATCTTCTGATCATATGTTACATCTTCCTAAGATCTAATTGCATTTGAATTGATTTCAAATAGAATAAAAGCTGGAGGAAGAGAAGAAATTGTAGAGAGGGGAATATGATTCATTGTAGTCTTAGGAGGCAGCATGGACGTGGAGAGCTAAAGAGCCTCATTCGTGTCATAATAAGTAACAACAGAAACACAGAAAAATGATGGTGTTTAGTTTTCCTATGTTTCTAACAATCATTCCAAATTACTAGGAAGAATAAGCAAGAGATTTCCTGAAGGAATCCACTTCCTCATGAGCAGAAAGCTATCATTCTACAGCAGCCAACTAGAAAGTTAGTGTAAGGAACTTTTTTTGAAAAAAACAGTGGAAACTTACTCCAATAGTCAATAAAACCATGTCTGATCTTTTACCTCAGCACCACTTTCCTGGCCATTAACTTCATTTCTCCCTGATTCCCTTAATATCTAATATTGCTTTCAATGCTGTGGCTGTTAATCTACCTTTCTTTATCAAAGTGCAAAGATCAAAATACATTTATTATCAAAATATGTATAAATTATACAACCTTGAGATTCGTTTCCTTACTGGCAGCCAGAAAGCAAATAAGCCTTAAAAGAGTCCATTACAAAAATGACTGTCAAACACCAATCTGCAGAGAGAGAGAAAAAAAAAACAAATCATGCAAACAATGAAAGTAAGGGAATCATTTCAGGACTGAAGTTTTTACCAAAGACACGAAGCCAGGCATCACTGCAGCTGGAGCAGGCCACAGCCTCTGTTCAGCAGCAAAGCTGAATAAACGTTGTACGACCATAGAAACGAAGCCAGCATCACGGCAGATGGAGCAGGCCATGCGCCTCCGCCATCACCGTCACTCACCTCTCCATTGTTAGCGTTGATCATTATTAATAAAGTGTCCTTAATAAGGGTTTTAGTAGCTTCCTTTGTGTTGTATTTTGCCACAGGTAAGTAGTCACTGGGGATCACCAGCACCATCTTGAAACAACTAAGCTTACAGATGGATATGACAAAGGAAAATGATTAGCAAGGAAGATTTGTTTTGCTTCAGCCTGTTTTAACTTTGCCTATATTGATGGAGTGCTATGATGATGGGATTGGGATTAGATAAGATAGAAAAAGAAGGGATATTAGCAGCTGATCAATATGGAAAGGTACTCAATGAGCTTCTCACCTGAAAGCACAAGGTTTTCAATGAATATTACATCAGGGATCTCATTCTGAGGGCAGAAGGGCCAGTCGGCTCTCTTGATTTGGACAAAAGTCAAAGACAACAGCTGGTGAAATGGTATTGGATGCTAACTTCAGGTGTTTGGCCATTTGCCTGTCTTTCTTTTATCAAACTTACAGACGAAAATGGCAAATGAAAGAATGGGCTGGAAA
This sequence comes from Mobula birostris, assembly GCF_030028105.1. NCBI lineage: Eukaryota > Metazoa > Chordata > Chondrichthyes > Myliobatiformes > Myliobatidae > Mobula > Mobula birostris. Next base: position 29,151,815 of record NC_092375.1, on the reverse strand, counting down.
GAAGATCGGCCTTTCAAGTCTTCCTTAATAAGGTGTGTGTTTGTTTTCACTTATCACAATTTTTTTATGAGATCTCCAGAAGAGGTGGCATAAATGGAGAATAACAAGCATTAAATTGCTTTCCTTAGGCACAGAGTTAATAGTATCGGCTGCAGAAAAAAGTAGGCAGCATACCAATGCTAAATACTCCCATTGACGTTCACACAAATGTTGAAGCTAATAATACTGGATCAATTAATTTTATACAACCTCATTAAGTTTTTACTTCCCAGCCCTCGATACTGTAATACGTCTAGATGCTTAATTTAGATGCAATTTCAAGAAATATGCAATTGCTCCACACCGGCAACTCTTGGCCAATGATGTTCACAATGACGAACATCGACTTCTCTAACTTCCGCTAATGCCCCACCTCCCCCTCGTACCACATCTGTTACTTATTTTTATGCACACATTCTTTCTCTCACTCTCCTTTTTCTCCCTCTGTCCCTCTGAATATACCCCTTGCCCGTCCTCTGGGTCCCCCCCTCCCTTGTCTTTCTTCCCGGACCTCCTGTCCCATGATCCTCTCTTATCCCTTTTGCCAATCACCTGTCCAGCTCTTGGCTCCATCCCTCCCCCTCCTGTCTTCTCCTATCATTTTGGATCTCCCCCTCCCCCTCCCCCTCCAACTTTCAAATCTCTTACTCACTCTTCCTTCAGTTAGTCCTGACGAAGGGTCTCGGCCTGAAACATCGACTGCACCTCTTCCTAGAGATGCTGCCTGGCCTGCTGCATTCACCAGCAACTTTGATGTGTGTTGCTTGAATTTCCAGCATCTGCAGAATTCCTGTTGTTTATGTTCACATTTAAATCTCTTTGTATGAAAATCACATTGACCCAAAGCAAAGCTAAACCTTTTTCAATGCAGACTGCATGTGAAATCTTCCATTCTATATCATTTTTACATCATCCAATAGGGCAGAATGGTAATATTTACTGTATGCATTTACCTTATTCTCTTTTTAACTCAAATGCCATTACTAATGGGAATTAGGTGTTGTAAAATAGAAGGCTTTAATGATATATGGCATCTACCTTAACAGTTATTATACCTGACAGATATAGTTTAAAAAAATCAAAAGCAAGTAGTCTTTCGTGTTACATAATGACAAATAAACTGTAATTTATTTTATGAAACACATTTACATCTCCTCAGAGTATCATCTTACAATCCTGCACATGAACCCTAATGTCTGCAATACTCTCTGCAACGAATCCTTCCGTGCTGAGGATTTTTTGCACTAGAATTTATTTCTACAAAGTGGTGTCGCGTGATGATAAATGACCTAAATTAGGATGTGGTTCTAGCTATGAGAGTTTGACCTTGCATGTAACAACAAAGTTGTGCTAAAGCATCTTCATACTTGTCATTCTCAGAACATACTGAAATTTGTTATCTGCCAAGGCTTTATTGTAAAATGGCTTCATATACCGTGTTTAGTCTTAAGGGGATATTAGTCATTCAGGAAAGACTTATACACACAAAATATCTACTACCTTCCTAATTGTAAACTCAGCACTATTAATGTTTACCTGGGAAAAGCTATTTCTGACACAGTCTGTCCTACTGAGCTGGCAGAAGTTTACTATATTACTTTACCCTAATGCATTCTTCATTAAATGAATAGCAAAATAAATTGAAAATAAAAATGACTGAATGGGCCTATTCATACTTAATAGTCATTTGAGAGTCCCTAAACTCGTTCCTGTCTCACAGCTTACAGCATTACTTGCCACCTGTATCTTGGAGGGGAGCCAGGAGAAATGACACCAGTACTCCATAATAAGCCATTTACCTGGGATTTCCATCCAAATTAATTAACATAATGCCGTATAACTTACTGGGTTTGAACTGGTGTGTGCAAGATAGTTTGCAAAGTTTAGTGTTTCATTGCAATCAATATTACTGGATACCAATAATACAAAATAAAATATACTGGATACCAATAATACAAAAACTTGACAGGTAGACAGGAAGCAGAGGTCCCATTTATAATGTTATACAATATCATATAACGTGGCAGAACTGGAAACTTGTGAGGAAATGTCTCCTAACATTGGCCATACAAGAATTGCTGATATGACAATGATTTTTATTGAACATCTTTAATTTGTTTGTACCAAAAGGGAGCAAATCCAATGGGAAGAAGATACACTCAGTGGCCACTTTATTAACCACCTCCTGTACCTGCATAGGATGCTCATCTGCACACTACGGTTGTAAAAAGTTACTGTCACCTTGCTGTCAGCTTGAACCAGTCTGGCCATTCTCCTCTGACTTCTCTCATTAACAAGGTATTGTCACCCACAGAACTGCCACTTACTGGGTGCATTTTGTGTTTCGCACCATTCTCTGTAAACCCTAAAGACTGCTGTGCATGAAGACCTGCAGCTTCTGAGATATCCAAACCATCCCATCTGGTGCAAACAACCATTCCACAGTCAAACTCACTTAGATCATATTTACACCAGACTGTACACACCAGCTGTGTGGCAAAAAAAGCACAACAGCATCTCTTCCATCTCAGGCGACTGAAGAAGTTTGGCATGAGCCCCCAGATCTTCAAGACCTTCTACAAAGGCACCATTAAGAGCATCCTGGCTGTCTTTGTCGCCGCCTGGTACGGGAACTGCACCAACCTTGATCACAGGGCACTGCAGGGAGTGATACGGACAGCCCCACCTGTCGGTGGATGCGAACTTCCCTCCATTGAGGACACTTACAGCAGCAGATGTGTAAAGAAGGCCTTTAAGATCATCTGAAACAGTGGTCACCCCAACTAGAAGCTGGTTCAGCTGGTTCCATCTGGCAAATGGTACTGCAGCATTAAAGCCAGGACCAACAAGGTACCATCAGTTTTTTTTCCACCGGCCATTTGCCTTATAAATTCACATATCTGTACTTGTAACATAGTCATAACACAAAGATTTTTACTCCCTCACATTGTGGGACAGATGTAAGATTTAAATAAATTCAAATACAAATTCAAATCCTAAAGTAGATCACACTCCTTCCCAATTTCTGATTTTCTGTCTGAGCAACAGCTGAAACTCTTGACCATGTCTGCATTATCTTTATGTACTGAGTTGCTGATTTGCATTAAGGAGCAGTTGTACCTATAAAGTGCCCACTGAGTGTTTAGGCTGGGTTAGACATTTTATCGTGAGCGTAGTGATTTAAAATCTGGTTGCTATTCACTGTTGGCCTCTGAGAACATAAGATAGCGCACTTCCTGAAAAATATGAATAGAGCTACTGGATTTGTTTGACTAGCAACATCTAGGTGTCCAGGAAATGGGAAGACCTTAAGGAAGAAGAACTATCTTGGTGATTCTGTGTCATTCATCAGCATAGAACACGGGACTGATGTCGCATATATAAGGTGAATGAATGGCATGGAACTTGATCAAAGGTACAAGCCTTGCCTTGCTTAACAGGCTGGCACCTAGCTAGGCTACTGACAGGATACAGGATCTACCTTCCGTAGTGTCTTCTCATTTTCTTGGATAGCTAGGTAGTGTTGGATAACAAGGCTGGATAGATTTTTGCATAGTAGGGGAATGAAGGGTTACGGGGAAAAGACAGGTAGGCAAGGATGAGTCTGTGGCCAGATCAACCATGATCTTATTGAATGGTAGAGCTAGCTCAACAGGCCAGATGGCCTAGTCCTGCTCCTATTTCTTATGGTGATCTCCATTATCCCTGCCCTCTTGGTTGGCAGTAAAACACAGTACACCTTCATTCAATTTCAGATATATGCTGAAGTGACCCAAATAGTTCAAAGAGCAGTTCATACTGAGAAATACAGCATTCAAAGCCACCCACTCATCCAAAGGTAGAACGTCACAGAGGCAAAGTTATGGCTGCACTTAACCTTCAGTTTGTTGAGCAGCCTGACACTCCGCACATTCATCATGTTAGTTACTATCTGAGGCAATGGGCCAAACAGACATCGATCCTCTGTGAATTGCTATTTTCAACAGGATGAGAGGTGATCTGATAGAGGTGTATTAGATTATAAGAGGCATTGAACAAGTGGACTGTTCAGCACCCTGTTCCTGGGAGATAAATCGCTATTATGAGAGAGCATAACTTTAAGTTGATTGGTAGAAAGCAGAGGGGGATTGTTTGAGAGGGAAATATTTTCCACTGGTGGTGGTAGAGGCAGATACATCAGGAACATCACTTAAGAGACTCCTGGATAGTCACATGAATGAAAGAAAAATGGAGGGCTATGAGGAAGGAAGTATTAGATTAATCTGGAAGCAGGTTAAAAGATTGGCAAAACATCATGGGCTGATGGACCTGTACTGTGCTATTCTGTTCTATCTTCTGTGTTCTAATATTGGGACAAAAATATCACTGAGTGACTGCCGAACTAGGGAATGGATTTACAGAACATGAGATAGAAAGAGCAGAAGAGTTAGGAGCAAGGTAGGCACTCTAGCCTTTGGCCTTGCTCCAACGTTTGTCGAAATCATGAGTGATCTGCTATCTCAACATCATTGCCTTACAGCAATGATGTATCCAGAGACCATCAAACTTTATTTCAAATGAACTCAATGCCTGAGCCTCCACCGCCCTCTCAAGTAGAGGATACCAAAGGTCTGAATGTCCTCCTCCCTATTCTGAGATTATGACACTTGGTTTGAGGGTTCTCAGATAGAGGAAGCATGAGGTCTGCATTCATTCTATCAAAGCAACAAGAAAGGACATCTTCCCCCTTCCTTCTCGGTCCTGAAGAAAGCTTTCACCCTAAAACACTGACTGCTTATTCATTTCCATAGAAGCTGCCTAATCTGCTGAGTTCCTCCAGTATTTTGTGTATGTTGCTGTAGGAACTTTGTAATTTTTCAGTAAGGTTATCTCTTATTCTTCTGAACTCTAGAGAATACAGGTCTACTCAATCTTTCTTCCTACAAAACACCCACCATCACAGGAACCAGTCTAATAAATACCTGTTGTAATCGTTCTGTTCAAGTACATTTCTTTAAAGGTAGGGAGATGAAAATTTTGTAGAATATTACTGGTGTTTTCTCACCAAGTCTCTACATAATTGTATTAAGACATCTTCACTACTGTACTTAGATCCTCTCATGACATTTGCTACTTGTTTTCTATACCTATGATCTTAACAATCAATTACGATCTTACTGAGTGGTGGAGCAGACATTAGGGACTGAATTAATTACTCTGCTTCTCTTGCATGGATGATCGGGTTCATCAGGACCCTCCTTGTATGTAATGTTCCTTCGAATTTACGTACATTAATTGTGTTACGTGTTATATCAAGATGGCATGTCCATTGAGGTTGCGGCTCAGCTTAAGTTGTTTTCATTAGTTTTTGGGTTCGTGGAAATAGTTTTGGGAATAGAGAGGGGAGCTAGTGGTCAAGATGGGGCTTAGAAACAAGGATGAGATGGAATTAGAGAACAGGCTAGAGTCTTAAGTCTCTGCTCCACATTCAAAGACAGCCGATGCAAATGTGGGATATTTGCAAGCAGAGCTGGTATGTTTAAAGTTCTAAGTTCAAGTTACATTTGTTATCAAAGTAAGTCTACATTATATAACCTAGCAGGATGTCAAACCAGCAGATCAGTGTGGTGAGGGGGCTGCGGCCTCCCCAGGGTCAGCAAGTTGTTGGCAGGTTTCAGAGTCAGAGTTCTGTGCAGTCAGAGGAATGAGGTTCAATGACCCCCTGGGTTCTCAGATTGGTGAGGCTGGAGTTCAAGACCTCGTGTTTGGTGATTGGTGGGCCCTGGGTGAATGCCAAGGATAGAGGTCAAATAAGAAGTCTGGAAGTCAAGGCCCGTTGGCCAGACCATCAGGCCTGTGAGTTTTTATAGAGCTCATGAGCTCTTATGTTAGTTAGAATGAAATATTTGATAATTCCAGTGGAAGTTCAACAGCTGTAACTTTATTACAAACTTCAAAGAGTAAAATTATCTTCCTATATCTACCACAATGAACTACTCATCACAGTTGCAGAGAATGCAATGCATATTATTACTATATAGAATATTATCTATGGAATTCTCTGAACAACTAGGCAAGGTATTTTCAAGAGAGGTATGGTAGCATAGTAGTTGTTGCTTCAGAAACACTCAGAAACCTGGATGATTGAGTTTGTGCCACACTGTGGCAGAAAAGAGTTTAATTTCAATTACATGCATCCACAAAGTTGCCAGACTGTTGAGGGCAAGGCTATTGATCCACAAATGTCCATCAAGAAGTGCCCCATTGTAGAGGACATTCTCTGCCTTTGCTGTTTTCTGTGCCTTTGCCAAGCGTTGTTCAACATAGAGTGATGATTCATCAGCCAAAAAAATGACACCAGGTGGTAATAAGGAGGCTTTCTTACCTACATTTCATCTCGTGCCACAGGACCTCATGTAGGCTAGAATCGATATTGAAGGATCTCACCCATCCCCACATCAGATTCCCCTGGCTGTCCCAGTTCACCCCACAGATTCCCCTGGCTGTTCCAGTTACCCACCCCCCCCACATCAGATTCCCCTGGCTGTCCCAGTTCCCCCCACCCCACCAACATCAGATTCCCCTGGTTGTCCCAGTTCCCCCACCCCCACATCAGATTCCCCTGGCTGTCCCGCTCTCCCCCACATCAGATTCCTCTGTATGTTCCAGTTCCCCCCCCCACAGAAGTACGCGCAGGATAAATGCAGCAGAAGAAGGTCACTTGAGCCTGCCCCACCATTCAGTACGAACACAGCTGACCTACCACAGACCTCAACTCCTCTGTATGCAATCCTCTACACTCAATTCCTATATACAGTATTTCAAAACCTTATCTATCTCCACTAACGTCCTGGCCTCCACATCCCCTGGAGTAGATAATTCCAAAGACTCACTGCTTCTATAAGTCGAAATTTCTGTGAACATCAGTTTTAAATGATCTGCCCCTTAACCTTAACCTGTGCCCTCATTCCAGGTTTTCCTACCAGGGAAAATAACCCACTGTTACCTTTGACAGCCTCCCTTAGGATCAGTCAACTTTCAATAAATTCACCTCTCTTGCTTTCGAACTCCAAAGAATAGAGCCCCAACCAGTTTAGCCCATCTTGATAGGACAGCATTCTCTTTACAAGAATTAGGCTGGTGAATCTACTTTAGACTATCTCCTACATTACTATATCCTTCCATAGATAAATTGACTTCAGGAGAATTTGCACCATTCACACCCCTTTTTACATCGGTGACAGTGAAACTGCAAGCAGTTTCAAACTCCTGAGACAGCGCATCTCACACAACCCTCCTGGTCCTGGAACACACCCTACACAATCCGGAAAGTTCACCCCAATGCCTCGGCTCTCTGAGGATGCTGTAGAGAGCTGGATTATGCACATCTATGCTCGTGTATACTCACATCATTCTACAGATGCACAGTAGAGAGCATCCTAACAGACTGCAACAGTACATGATACAGAAACTGCACTCTGTTGGACGGGAAATCTCTGCAATGTATAGCCAAAACTGGCCAAAGCATCGCCAACACCAGCCTACCCGCCATCAAGGGCAGATGTGCAGAGAGTGCTGGAAGAATGCCAGTAACATCATGGAGGATCCCATCCACCCTGCTTGTGGACTATTTGTCCCACTTCCATCAGGGAGGATGCTACATAGCTTCCACGCCAGGACCATCAGACTGAAAAACAGTTACTTTCCCCAAGTATTAAGGCTGATCAAAACCTCCACCCACTAACCCAACTCTCCACAACCCCAACCACCACACTTTTATCATTTCCTGTTGGTCACCCTATGTACAGACACCTCTGTGCTTAGTATTACTTTATGGACATACAATCAGTCTATGTATTTAATCTGTTTTGTGTATTTATATTCATTGTGTTTTTACTATTATTGTGTTCTCTAACTTATTCTGTTTTCTGGTGCTGCATTGGATCTGGATTGTGTTGCATTGTTCCAGCTCCCGGCCTTCACATGTAGCTTAGCTACGAAGCCCAATGGAACTGTTTCTACTGACAGGAGAAGGGGCAAAGGCGGGTTACTAGTGTCTTAAAACCAGTCGCTTCGGGCAGATGGGACTCGTCAGCCATGGTTGGCAGATCATCTAGGAGAAGGAAAGCTCTTATCTCAAATGTTGTGGCTATACTCTCTCATGGGAAAAGTTTAGAGAGTAAACCTTGAGGGAAAAAATCTGAAGTTGGAGTCCCTGAGACAGTCTTAGGTTGAGTTCAACCCTGACTGACACCTTTTGCAACACTGCTGGTACCAAACTGTACTAATCGGTCTCTACTGTTCCTTTGGGTTCATCAGATGCATGGAGAGGGGAAACTCGCTACATGGGCAACAGCTTGCTCTCCATATTATATTGCCCAGGCTTGCGTATCTAGACAGCTAGAGCGTAACACCCATGGTCGCTTCTGACCGATGGAGGCCTCACTAGGGTCTGGAGTAACAATTATTTCATTCACCTTTACACCTGTGCACTGGAAATGACAGTAAACAATCTTGAATTATTGAACTAAAGGGGATCAAAATTGTACATGGTGCCCCTAAATACGGTTGGTTAATTATCTCTTGTATATTGCATGCAGATGAGAGGTAGAATATAGGGAGGCCTGATGGGAATATCAAAAGAAGGAAACACAGCAAAAATTAGAAAGGAAAATGATTGTTCTGTGAGACAGCATGGGCCTGAAATGCCACAATGGCCGATGTCCTAAGGAAAGTTAAAATGTCCTTTTGTTATTAGACTCTCTGTGGGACATAGAGTCAGAGAGCACTGCCTCACAGAAGCAGGCCCTTCAACCCATTTAGTTCATACTGAACTATTATTCTGTCTCATCCCATCAACCCACAGTTAGATCGCAGCCCAATATACCCTTCCCATCCATGTACTTATCCAGATTTATCTTAAATATTGAAATAGATCTCCCAGTTTAAGCACCAATGTCCAAATTGAGCAGCGTATTGTATGATCGATTACAACCAGGAGCGACTTATGCTGTGCCCAATCCCATGTGATATGCTATATTTAATAGAGTGAGGATAAAATGAGTCAGATTTTATCCTTTTTCTATAAGCAACATCTTTTAGTGATATATGTCTACACTATAAGTAAATAGCTTGTTAGCCTATTTCAGAAGGCATTTAACAGTTACACATTGGCCAGATTGTATAAGATTGACAGATTTCCTTCACTGAAGGGGGTGAGAGTATATTTAATTACTTTCATTCATTAATTCGGATTTAAGTATGAGTTTCTGAGCTGCTCATCCAGGCCTCCATATTACAAATCTAATAACATCCATAATGCCACAGAGTACCCTTGAGTATAACAAAGAAAAGCAACAAATGTTATCCTGGTTAGTGATGCCTTTGTGTCAGTAAATACAACTTTAGTGTTCTACCTCTTTTAACTTTCTTTGAAGATTTTAACAAAAAGTACCAGTTTTTGTTGCAGTGTTTGTAACTACACCGTTATTATCATGTAGAAAGTACTTAAATTATTTATGCTTTGCACATGTAATGAAAGTGTTATAAGCAAAATATAGGTTCAACTTAATTGTTCACAAAGGTGTAAAAATTTCATTAACCTTTCAAAGTACTATCTATAGAGTAATAAAAAGAGCACAAAAGGTTGTTCTTATCCATTCTAGTTTAGTTGTAATTCTGCAATTATAGTTGACTCCTAACAATCCTCTGAATAGGCTAATAGGACATCAATTTGTACAATAACTGTCATACTTAACCAAAATAAAGATAAAATTAATCCAGTCAAAAAGATCTAACATCTGCCATGTGTTGCATCCCACAATCCCAACACTGATGTTCTGTTCCCCTCTTGCTCTCCCTCCATTTGCACATCCTCCAGGTAGATTGTTTTTGATTAATAAAGTTCACGGTCTCAGCCGGCACGGATATCATGCATGTCATTTAACCTCTCCTGATCCCCAATCTATTACAGACAGTCTCTTTGTTCTCTCCACCTTATCTGTAACTTAAAACATGCCTGATTTCTAACTTATCTGTAAGAATCAAAGGTGAATGTTGCTTCCCTCTCCACGGATGCTGTCTGACCTGCTGAGTATATCCAGTTTCAAAAGAACCTACAAGTAGCTTACTACTTTTATTTAGAGGAAGATTTATTGAAGTTCTATCAAGAATGTCTGGATAATGAAAGAACATAATATGAGAAGTACCCTCACAATGACTTGAAATTATTTTTCAGTGTTCATACATAGATTTCCATATTGCAAATGTACATACTTTGTAATTGAAATTGATGAACAACTGAATGATTGCAATAGAATAGAATTACATATATCAAAACTGTACAACCAATTGCATTGCAATTGTACAAGGCAAATGTGTTTAAAGGCTTCTTGGCAAAAGGCTAACATTCTATTTTTGTTTAATTGACCAGTGATCCCTGACATTCCTAATCCCGTTCTGACAAGTCAATCAAGCACTTCCACTCCATCTGCCAAAAGCAGAACTTCCTGGTGGCCAAGCATTTTAATTCCAATTCCTATTCCTTTTCTACTATGTCAGTCTACGGGGTCCTCTTGTGCCAAGATGAGGCTACCCTCAGGGTGGAGGAACAACACTTTATATTCCATCTGTGTAGCCTCCAACCAGATGTCATAAGTATCAATCTCTCCTTCTGGTAAAAATATTATTTCTTCCCCCTACTCTATTAAGGGAAACAAGTAGTGAGATCATGGAAACTGTACAGATCGAAAAGGAGGAGGTCCTTGCTGTCTTGAGGAAAATTAAAGTGGATAAATCCCCGGGACCTGGGACCTGACAGGGTGCTCCCTCAGACCTTGAAGGAGACTAGTATTGAAATTGCAGGGGCCCTGGTTGAAATATTTAAAATGTCGCTGTCTACAGGTGAGGTGCCGGAGGATTGGAGAGCGGCTCATGTTGTCCCATTGTTTAAAAAAGGGTCGAAAAGTAATCTGGGAAATTATAGGCCAGTAAGTTTAACGTCGGTAGTAGGTAAGTTATTGGAGGGAGTACTAAGAGACAGAATCTACAAGCATTTGGATAGACTGGGACTTATTAGGGAGAGTCAACATGGCTTTGTGCGTGGTAGGTCATGTTTGACCAATCTATTGGAGTTTTTCGAGGAGGTTACCAGGAAAGTAGATGAAGTGAAGGCAGTGGATATTGTCTACATGGACTTCAGTAAGGCCTTTGACAAGGTCCCGCATGGGAGGTTAGTTAGGAAAATTCATTCGCTAGGTATACATGGAGAGGTGGTAAATTGGATTAGACATTGGCTCAATGGAAGAAGCCAAAGAGTGGTAGTAGAGAATTGCTTCTCCGAGTGGAGGCCTGTGACTAGTGGTGTGCCACAGGGATCAGTGCTGGGTCCATTGTTATTTGTCATCTATATCAATGATCTGGATGATAATGTGGTAAATTGGATCAGCAAGTTTGCTGATGATACAAAGATTGGAGGTGTAGTAGACAGTGAGGAAGGTTTTCAGAGCCTGCAGAGGGACTTGGACCAGCTGGAAAAATGGGCTAAAAAATGGCAGATGGAGTTTAATACTGACAAGTGTGAGGTATTGCACGTTGGAAGGACAAACCAACGTAGAACATACAGGGTTAATGGTAAGGCACTGAGGAGTGCAGTGGAACAGAGGGATCTGGGAATACAGATACAAAATTCCCTAAAAGTGTCATCACAGGTAGATAGGGTCGTAAAGAGAGCTTTTGGTACATTGGCCTTTACTAATCCAAGTATTGCGTATAAGAGCTGGAATGTTATGATGAGGTTGTATAAGGCATTGGTGAGGCCGAATCTGGAGTATTGTGTTCAGTTTTGGTCACCAAATTACAGGAAGGATATTAATAAGGTTGAAAGAGTGCAGAGAAGGTTTACAAAGATGTTGCCGGGACTTGAGAAACTCAGTTACAGAGAAAGGTTGAATAGGTTAGGACTTTATTCCCTGGAGCGTAGAAGAATGAGGGGAGATTTGATAGAGGTATATAAAATTATGATGGGTATAGATAGAGTGAATGCAAGCAGGCTTTTTCCACTGAGGCAAGGGGAGAAAAAAACCAGAGGACATGGGTTTAGGGTGAGGGGGGAAAAGTTTAAAGGGAACATTAGGGGGGGCTTCTTCACACAGAGAGTGGCGGGAGTATGGAATGAGCTGCCAGACGAGGTGGTAAATGCGGGTTCTTTTTCAACATTTAAGCATAAATTGGACAGATACATGGATGGGAGGTGTATGGAGGGATATGGTCCATGTGCAGGTCAGTGGGACTAGGCAGAAAATGGTTCGGCACAGCCAAGAAGGGTCAAAAGGCCTGTTTCTGTGCTGTAGTTTCTATGGTTTCTATGGTTACCCTCTTCTTCTAGTCTCCACTCTGGCCTCTTACCTCTGCTCACCTGCCTATCAACTCCTCTGATGCCTCTTCTCCTTCCCTTTCTCCTATGGTCTATTCTCCTCTCCTATCAGATTCCTTCCTCTCCAGCCCTTTATCTTTCCCACCAACCTGGCTTCAACTATCACCTTCCAGCTATCCTCCTTCCCTTCCACCCACCTTTTTAATTCTGGCATCTTCTCCCTTCCTTTTCAGTCCTAAAGAAGCATTGACTTTTATTCATTTCCTTGGATGCTGCCTGACCGGCTGAGTTCCTCCAGCAGTTTGTGTGTGTTGCTTTGGATTTCCAGCATCTGCAGACTTTATGATCTGATAAACATATTGAGTGAGATAGTTGCCCAATAGAAGGAAGTTTGAATGTTGAAAGGGAAGGGGCAATTTCTAACAGAAGATTAACACCGAGAAGTTAACATTGTCTCATTCTTCTTCTGACTCTTGCTTCAATTCCTGAACAATCATTTTATTTTTATTTTGCCTCCTGTAAAAGGACAATGACAAATTATTTCTTATCTCTGTGATTTATGTGGAAGAGCAGTTAAAATATTTTTAGGGACTATTGCTTTAGGCCAGAGTTTATTTTGTTATTTACAGGCAGATCTGTGGCAGCTCAGAATTGATGAGTTTTAAGTGTCATGAAATAATGTTGTTAATACTGCTCAGCCTCAGTGGTTGACTGCCAACTAAACCAATTGTGAATCACACCTCATAACTTTCTCAATGGTTTATCTTAGCCCTGTGTCTACAGCTTATTGTCTATCTGTCTCATACTTGTATCAGAGAATGACACACGAAGACTTTGATACTGAAGGTGCAAATTCCTGGCTTTTCAATGGCATTGTAAATTATGCCACGTAGGCTGTGGTATCTCCAGCTATAGGAGTCGTGAGATACAGGTTATTAACATGTCGGGGAATCATAATTCCTCTTTCTCAGAGTACAGCAAAGATTATTTTTAAATCATTATTGCCATCAATATAAATGCTAAATAAAAACGGGAAATTGGACCTCACCTTGTACAACAATTTCTCCAGCAGGAAATTATACCACTGAGGATGATTCTGCCAAACCTTTCCATTTGATTCTTAGCAAAGGTGCACGGAGCTTCATGGAAAATAAATGATAAACACCTCTTAATTGAGTGGCATTTTTCTTCAGCCTAAATGTATGTTCTCCATATGTCCAGCGTATGGCAGACAGCAATTCCCCTAAGGCATTGAGAAAGTCTGAAAGTTAGTGAATGGAAAATTGATAAATCCACCCCTCATTATCTTCAGTTTTCAGTACAGCCGAGTTGATGGCAGTGTTGACTTGCAGAGATTATGCCCTAAATTCATTAGCAGTGTGTATTTTAACATTGCAAAGCCAAAGTAATGCAAAATCATACTAACTCGATCATATTACCAGATTCCTGATGCAAGGTTTCGAACTGTAAGGGCAACAGTTTCTTTCCCCTACAGATGCTGTTTCACGTGCTGAGCACCGCCAACAGATTGTTGCTCCAGATTCCAGTCTCTTGAATTTCCATTTTAACTCTCTGATGGAGTTGCTTTTAATATTTATCAGCAACTTGATTTCATGGTCAGATCTGTTTACTCCAACCGATTATCTGTCAGCAGATAACTCCTGAATTTCCTTGGGCCTTCTGTCGCCGGTATGTGCAGGGAAGTGGGGCTCTTAATGTAATCTGACAAAACTACCATGGTGCTGTAGTGAACAATCCAAGAAAATCAAATAAGATTCCATAATCTTTGCACCATTCTGCAGTTTTGCACTCGCTATTGTACTTTTTGTTAGTATTTATTATTACTTGCCCTCTGAGCTTAACATAAACAAAGAATTTCATTGCATCCTAGTGTATATGAGAATAAACCTTTTTAATTTAATTTCATCAACAAAGATAATATTCTATATTTTTAATTCCATAGACTGATTTTACAGTAATGAAACTATCAATTAGATTCAGGTTTAGGCCATATTTATCTCTCACCCCCATCTTACACCATCTTTTATTCAAAGACAATGCTTCTAACTATTTACATCTTAACATGTGTGCTAATTTTCTTTTCCTATTCAACAGAAAATAACTTTCTTAGTCTATTTAACTTTGGTATTACTTTTGCTATTTCTGTTTAGAAATTAAATCTTAGTGTTGGCAATGTAGTCAAAGATCCCAGTCTTCAGTACTTCACAAGACTCTGTTGGACAGTGATCGTGTAAGTTGTCCCAGGCCGGTTACCCTTGTCTGGTGGAGGGACTGTTGACATGGGAGCAGTGTAGCCTCAGTTGTAGCTAGGCCTCAAGCCTCAGGCTTGCCTGCTGCTGCAAAGCAGGTGAGAAACATGGAAGTACTTCTGTGTGGTTGAACTCGGCTGGGGCCTGGCCTCGCCCATTGGTGATGCCCTCTCATATTTGAGTAGTGGAATGACAGGCTGGATTGCATGTGTACATACACTGTTGGGACTACCATTGATTGCTGGACATTGTCACTTAGAGTCTTGGACTATATAAGTTCTTTTTTCCAAGTGAATATGCATCTTTGCTCGAATTTTGAATTACGTTATTCGCTATTTTTGAATGTTTTGCACCTTGGCCCCAGAGCAACATTGTCTCGTTCAGCTGTATCTATGTATGATTTGAATGTTAACTAAACATGATTTGATTAGAAATGGAATATAAGAATAATGAGATGATAAAAATCTAAATTCAGCCATTCTGTCTTTTCTATTAGCTCCCCTTGCTTAAGTCAATAATAATAGAGTTGTTGACTCACAAAAATAATCAAGTAAATGAGTTCACATCAGAAGCAGTCAAAGGACAAAAGAAAACCTCTAGTGGGAACCTTGTGTCCAAATGAACTTGTTCCTCCCATTTGCTGCCTTCCTTTTAGAAAGATGAAAATTCTTTTGTACGCTTCCTTTCAAAACCATGGCACTTTGCAGCCAATAAGAACATCCCATAGAAATTCATGAAAGGATGTGTCATTTGGATCTTGTGCCTGCTCAATAAGCTCTTGAGTGATCTTTTATCTCTGTGGCACATTTTTGCAATTTTCCAAATATCTAAAATCTATTTATCTTTCTGAAATGTGCTCATGTAATTGTTCTTTCACAGTCCTCCTCTGGTCCCCGAAGCTCTAACCAATGGAAGCATTATCAATAAGAAAGTTGTATGTTTTGATAGCATTGCCTCTTATTGAGGCAATGACTATATTCATTCATAGAAAATCCATTATCAACCCCATCATTAAATGACATTACTTACACTGAATTCTCTCCCTATCAATAACCTAGGAATAACCACTTACAAGAAACTAAACTGGAAGACACCTACGCATATTGTGGCTGTAAGAACAGAAACCAGGAATCCTGTCAGCAACTCACCTCCTAACTTCCCAAAGCTTATCCACTATCTACAAGGCTCAAGAGAAGAGTGTAATAGTTTTTTCTCCACTTACTTGAATGAGTTCAGCTTCTAAGTATGTTTGCACCACAGACCATCAGCGAATTTCTGTGGGCTGTGGGCCATGTTCAAGCACTCATCTACACATCTGAATGAATACATCGTGGTTGTAACCAACTTTATCAAAACAGCTGTAGATGAGAATATCCACACTAAATCATTCAGAGTCTTCTCCAATCAGAAGCCTTGGATGAACCATGAGATCCAAAAGTTTCTGAGGGACAGATCAGAGGTAATCAAGTCTGGAGACCAGGAATTCTACAAGAGGTGCAGGTATGATCTCCAGGAAGCCATTTCACTCTCAATGTAATTAGTAAACTACTATTTAAATTAGTAATCAAATGGGCAATAATACTAATCCCTTCTACCTACACAATACCCATTTCCTTCCATTTCCCTCACAATCATGTGCCGATTTAAACATCTCTTAAAAGTTCCTAATGTTCAAGTAAATGAAGTCCCTACTGTACTCACTGGAGATTAGATCAATGAAGGGGATCTCATTGAAACCTATTGAATATTGAAATGCCTAGATAGATGAACATGGAAAGATTTTAGGACCAGAGGGCACAGCCTCAGAATACGAGGACATCCCTTTAGAATAGAGATGAAGGGGAATTTGGTAAGCCAGAGAGTGGCCAATCTGTGGTTAGTTTACATGTAAAACAGAGGTTGATAGGTTCTTGATTAGTCAGGACATCAAAGGCTATGGGAAGAAGGCAAGAAAATGGAGATGAGAAGGTCAATAAATGAGCCCTGCTGAAAATGCTGAGCAGACTCTATGCCTAATTCTGCTCCTATGTCGTGTAGTCTTATGGACATAGAGGTAAATTTGAAAGGCACCCCATCAACAATCATTTACTCACTCCACATTGTCGCACAGTACCAGCAGATTGTACCATCAGTTTGTACCATCAATAAGATGCAGTAAAATAACTCACAAGACTCTTTAGAGAGCATCTTTCAAACTCATAACTTCTTCCAGCTAGAAAGACAAGAACAGCATAAGCATGGGAACAGTACCACCCGAAAGTTCTCTACCTCCAAACAATACCACACTGACTCAGAAATTTATCATTAGACTTTCACTGTGGTTGGGTTAAAATCCTGAAACTCCTTTCCTAACAATACTGTGTGTATATACACATCTCAAGACTGTAGTTGCTTAAGAAGGCAGCTTACCACCAGGTTATCGATAGAAATTTGGATCTGTGATTAAATGCTAGCTCAACTGGCAAAGCTCATATCGTTGGAATGATTAAAGAAGAAGTTCTTCTGAAGTTACAAAAGTACAAGCCCAGACTGCTTAATCCTTCCTCTGGATATCCCAGGAATTAAACTCATTGAAGCTATTTAAAAGTCTTTACAATAATTTAGAAGATTATCTATATAAATTATCCCAAAATATTATTAACCTTCTCCAGGAAGCTTAATTCACACCGTTCCCATGAAGCTTAATATTTTATGATACGAAAGTTATAAACTCAGTGGCCACTTTATTAAATATAGGAGTTGAACCCAATGTGCTTCTCTGAAGTTGTAGCCCATCCTATTCAAGGTTCAATACGTTATGCATTCAGAGATGCTCCTCTGCACACCACTCTTGTAACACACAGTTGTTTGAGTTACTGTTGCTTTCTTATCAGCTTGAACCAATCTGGCCATTCTTCACTGACCACTCTCACTAACAATACATTTTCGCCAATAGATTTGTCACTCAGCTGAATTTCTTTTTTTGTTTGTTTTTTTGCACCATTCTCTGTAAACTCTAGAGACTGCTGTGCATGAAAATCCCTGATCAGCATTTTCTGAGATATTCAAACCACTCCGTCTGGCACCAATAATCATTCCACGTTCAACGTCACTTAGATCACATTCCTTCACCATTCTGATGTTAGTTCTGAACAACAACTGGATCTCTTGAACATTTCTTCATGTTTTTATGCATTGAATTGCTGCCACGTGATTGATTAAATATTTGCATTATCAAGCAGGTGTATCTAATAAAGAGGCCTCTGTGTGGTACACTAAATGTATTTTGGGAATGCAAAATGTAATGTTAAATTTAAGCATTTAACTTTGTCTTAAGATTCCTCCAATTATTTCTTTATCCTTCCTCTCACTGGTCACTTGCAGATAAAGTATCATCCGAAAACAAAGCTGCCACTGACTGCAAACCATCTCCAAAGAGTAGTACATGCTGAATTGTGACTGTTGCACGCATGATATAGTCCAGGAACCCTAAGGTGCTCTGTAAGTTATTTATGCACATGGTGAGCTGGTTAATTACATTCAGTATCCTTGGTGGGGGGAAAGCTATGTAAACAATTGGCTATATATTTCTATTTATCACCCTGGGATGACGCTGGTAAATTATCTCTCAAAGCACATTTTAATTTTACGCTACAGCATCAGCAAAGCACACTAAAGAAACAAGGCAGACCTTATGCCAGCAAGCTGACTTTCTGTTAGACAAGTTTTGAGGATAATTCAAAAAAACAACTATATCATTCCGTTTATTTTTTTCTAAATTAGCTTATGCTTTGCCCGCAGATAATCTAGTTCTCCCCATTTTGAAAACCATATTATAGTATACATTTAAGTATCACTACTAGTGACTAGAAGATAGTGGATTTGTGCTTCACTGCAACATGACACTAATAACCGAATTTCTATTATATCAACTCATTTTCTTGAAAGTGCCTTTTTGGGTTCTATTACTTTGCATGGCATATTATTAGCAGTGTGCAAGAAGTTAATGTAATGCTAATCAGAAGATCTGCACCCAACACCGTAGGTAGGTAACTGGGATCAACAATGACTACTGAGGGTCAAAACAAAGCACGATGGACATATACACCACAAGTCCTACCCAGACATCACACTGGTGATGAGTCAGTACTTACACATGCTCAAAATTAGGTTGTTACTCCTTGGGCACCTCTGGACTTGAGTGACCAATAGTATTTTTGATTTCCATGGTCCTTTCTATAGCCTCTCTAAACCTCTCACCCCTAACATATTATGAAAGGTAAAAACAATATTAAAATAATAAAATTTCCTCTACTTGCAGGTTAGATTTCCCCTGGTTACCTGGGACTCCTGGTCTGAATCAGTCCAATCATGTTTACACCCCAACTGTTCCAATGAAAGCCTCTGATCTTATGTGCCTGTGTAAAGGTAATCTAGTGGTTACATTCAGGTTAAGCCCATAATTGTATTAATGAAGTTGACACTACTCTCAAGCCAGAAAGACAGATTTGAAGCTCTGAGCAACAATGCTAAGTCTGTGAGTCTGAAGTGAGCCTTATGAATATTAGATTCACAACCTACAGCTGGTAGCCAGGAGAAGGGTGTGTCGAAGATTAAAAAGTGTCAAAGGCTTGTGGCATCTGAAGATCACTGACCACGGCCATTTATATGAGAACATTGCTTTTGAAATTGACCTGAAGAGAGAACACATGTTCCAAAGTCACTTTAAGTACTGTACATCCTCTTCATCTGAAAGTAACTTTTTGATACTTGCTGCCAAATTATCTGATGAATGCCATTTGCAGCAGTGAGGGTTATAAAGAGGATACCATGTAATTGAAAGTTCTGAGGAAGTAGAAGTGTCCTTTCTTTCAAAAGTCCAACCCAAGAGCTGCTACAATAGGCTCAAGCAACACACATCAAAGTTGCTGGTGTCCTAACAAAGGGTCTCGGCCTGAAACATCGACTGTACATCCTAGAGATGCTGCCTGGCTTGCTGCGTTCACCAGCAACTTTGATGTGTGTTGCTTGAATTTCCAGCATCTGCAGAATTCCTGTTGTTTGCGACAATAGGCTCAAGATGCATTAATATGGGAGGGGATGGAGCAAACTGTGTGAATGCAGAATTAAGAATACCCTAGGTTGGAAAGCCTCAAAACTGGAGGAGGAGATTCTAAAGCCTGGTTAATCCATCCTTGTTGGTTGCTGTGCAGAGATGATCACAATTTCATACTGGCCTCCTCTTTCTAACAATTACCATGGGCCACCAATACTAACAATGCAGTCGACGTGTTACATCTTTGTGAAAAAGAGCCAGTATTATCATTATCTTCTTCCCCTTCATGTGCCTTGCGCATTACACGCTTGGGTGATCATGGCTTTCCACATCGAACGATCCCTCGCAGCGTCAATGATATCTCGCACATTTAGATCTGTTAGTTCTTTCACAGTGTCCATATACTTTCTTCTTTGCCTTCCTCCTCCACGTTTCCCAGGCATACGGGAAAGGCATTATTTCTCCCTTTCTGATGACATGGCCCAGGAATTTAAGTTTCCTCTCATTTAATGTTCTCATTAAAGATCTTTTTGTATGGGCACATTGGAGTACTGTCTCATTAGTTACCCTATCTCTATGTGATATTTTCAGCATTCTTCTAAGAAAACACATTTCTGTTGCTTCTAAGTTTCTTCGCAGTTCTGGTGTTATAGTCCATGTTTCAGAAGCATACAGCAAGATTGACCAGATGTAACATTTTAGTAGCCTAAGCCTTGTTGTCATAGAAATGTGTCTGTTGGTAAAAATGGGTTTCATTTTTTGGAAGTTGGTTTTGGCAATGGCAATTCTTCTTTTTATTTCTACTCTACTTCTAACATCTTGTGATATAAAGCTACCAAGGTAATTAAAGCTGGTCTTTTGTTCAGTCTCTTGGTTACCAACATACAATTGGCAGTTGGTAAACAGTCTTTCATGATCGTGACATCCAAACAAACACCAAAATGTTAGTGTACAAAGCAGTGGTAATCCCAACGCTCCTGTATGCATCAGAAACCTGGACAACATACCGACGACATCTGAAGGCACTTGAAAAGTTCCATCAACACTGTCTTCGAAACATCTTAACTATCAGCTGGGAAGATAGAAGAACCAACATCACCGTGCTAATTGAAGCAAAAACAACAAGCATTGAAGCCTACATCATCAAGAACCAACTAAGATGGAGTGGTCATGTTGTTCAGATGAAAGATGAACGTCTGCCAAAACAAATCATCTATGCCCAGCTTAAAGAAGGCAAACATAAAAGAGGCGGACAACAGAAGAGATTCAAAGATGTCTTAAAAACCAACATTAAGAAATGTAACATCAACATCAACAATTGGGAAACCAATGCCAAGGACAGGAAACTCTGGCAAGCCATCGTCCGAGAAGGAACAGCAACTTTCAAAGCCAACAGATGTGCAGATTTAGAAGAGAAGAAAATGGAAAGAAAGGCAGCAACAACCAAAGCCTGATCTGCCATGTGGAACTACCTGTCCTGAATGCAGAAGAACTTTCAAAGCCGAGATTGGACTCATAAGCCACTTGAGAGCCCATAAGTAGATCAACAGAACGAAGACCATCATCCTCGGCCTCGAGAGATAGCCACGACGATGACGGCAGTTGGGAGTATCCTGCTGTTTTGATATTACCACGCATTTGGTTTTTTTACAGTTGACGGTTAGACCAAAATCTGCACTTGTTTGTACTCCTTTGTCTAGGAGGATTTGTAGGTCTTCTGCAGCACTTGCTATTAGGGTGGTATTGTCTGCATATCTTATATTGTTGATGTTAACACCTCCAATTTTTATCCCATCTAGGTCTTCTATTTCTCTGAGAATCATTTCACTATAGATATTAAACAATTCCGGTGAGGCAATGCATCCCTATCTAACTCCTTTTTGAATTTTAGTCCAACTGCTTATACTATCATTGATTTTTACCGCCATCGATTGGTTCCAATATAAATTTTGAAGCAGTTGTTGGTCCCTTCCGTCAATGTTTAGTTTAGCGAGAATTTGAAATAATTTTTCATGTTGCACTTTGTCGAATGCTTTAGTGAAATCAATAAAACATAAAAGACATCGTTATCTAGCACCACTTTTAAAGCTATCCTGAATGCCTAAAGACTGGGGAGGGATGTCTCCAGGGTTAGTCACCTGACCTGGGGAGTATGAGGGAGAGAAGTATTTTTGGACACTGTACTGGCGCTCCCAAGATGCCCCACCTGGGCAAGAACTTCTGAATTCATTCTCTAAAAGCTGTGAAAGCAGACAGCCATGCCATTAATGCGAGGAACCAAGCCATGAGGACTTGACTGTAGTCCTTGTCATTACTCTCAGCCTGTGATGCTAAATGGTGCATGTAGTGTTGGCTGTATATTCTATTCTACCTCCAAAACCTGGTGTTATTGATCAGGGTCAGTGTCTCAATGATTCTAAAATAGGCCTTTCATCAGCTTGAAACATTATTTTTTTTTTATCTTTCTTCACAGATGCTGCCAAACTTGTTGAATACTTCTTGCATTCTCTTTGTTTTTAATTTCACACCTCCACCCGCCCCCCCCCCCCACTTTGATCGGGTATTCCAGTTTTGGGGAAGGCTGAAAACTTTAGGAGAAGATTTATTTATTTATTTAGCGATGCAGCATAGTAACTGGACATCTGGCCCAACGAGCCCACAGTGTCTATGTAACCAATCAACCTACTGACTTGTCTGTCTTTGGAATGTGGGAGGAAACCAGAACATTTAGAGGAAACACACGCGGTCATGGGGAGAAGATTGAAACTCTTTATAGACAGTGGCAGAATTGTACAGACCGCTGGTGCTATAATAGCATTATGCTAACTGCCACACTTCGCCTGAAAACATGTCCTGCTAGAAATTCCAGAGTGCTACCCCAGTCACAGTGAAGCCTCAATTCTTGGGTGGGACGATGCCCTCCCCAGTGAGACCAAGTTTCCCATACCCCTGTGTATTCTGCTCAGCTCTAAATGATGGAAGCAGTATTTTCCTCATACAAATATATAAATGGGCTGAAGAATTGATTGACTTCAATGGAAATAAAAATTGTGAAGCAGTCAGCTGACTTGCTTTCATATGTATTTAGGTTAAAGCACAGAGGCAAAAAAAATTCCTGTGTATTGTATAGTTTCTGAGGCCCATTAATCAAAACAAAAGTGCTTGATTAAAGCGATTCTCCTCACTGCACTTGTTTGTTGAGATTCTTGGTGATTTCTTGGGTCACTGCAGGTACTTGAAATTTGCTCTTCACTCTTCTGTTCAAGAAATGTTCTGTATTACCCCTAGAAAGTACTATATTTCAACACAATTACTAAGCAGGGGTCTGAGGGCTGCACAATCATCTTCCCAATGGAAATGCTGCTTTACATGATCTATATGCTGGAGAAAAAGAAATGGCAGGAGCTTGTAACAGAAGCCAGATAAATCAGGCAGTACCAGAGGAGAGGAAGAAGATCTGAGCACAACCCATCCAGCAGGGTCCTATAACCCCCATAACATTTCTGAAGTCTCTTCCCATCTGTTCTGTCTCAAGAGGTTGCATCCCAGTCACAAAGCCCTTTTTGTTCCTGTAATCCAATTTGTAACTCACTATTTACCACAGCAATTAAGTTTAGACATTTTGACAGAGCTCCGAGAAATATTAGTGAGAAAGCTATTGTCAGTTTTGGTTTTGCTTTTACGTAGGATAGTATTGCATGACCCAAGTGCACCAGACAGCATTTCCCTACCATCTCCTATATGTGTTGGAAGAAATGGCTTCTCTGAGTACAGTCACCCTGTCATTGTGGAGAGGCTTGTGAGATCCTGAAATCCTGAGAGTGATGCCATCTGGAGCTTAGCTCCTGATTAGGTCACCCATGGTGGTGAGGTCAAGGGGGAGGTTCCAGACAAAGGCCATTCCAACATTAACAGTGGAGCTAGCGGAAGATGGTGACACATCGCGACGACAGTGAAGATGGAGTGAAGGGTCCCAGTTGTCTGCATTCTACGCCACTGGACCCTGACCCCAATGTATCAAGAACTGGGTGGTGGTTTCTCATGCATCAGCCTCTCCACATTAAACAAAGTCATGCATAGGCGTTCTCCATTAATGAATTGACCCCTTAGGAGAACATCATACTCGACGAATGATCACACTACTACTACAAAATAAAATGTAAACTCTTCTCTTCCTTAAATATCCAGCTCCTCTGCAGTGATGCATCAGGTTTAGGTTTAGATTATGAGAACACTCGGTCCTCTTTTATTGTCATTTAGAAATGCATGTATGCATAAAGAAAAGATACAATGTTTCTCCGGAGTGATATCACAGAAAACAGGACAAACCAAAGACTAACAGAACCACATAATTACAACATATAGTTACGGCAGTGCAAAGCAATGCCATAATTTGATAAAGAACAGACCATAGGCACAGTAAAAAAAATCTCAAAGTCCCGAGTCAATTGACTCCCGAGTCCCCGATAGCAGGCAGCAAAATGGAGAAACTCCCTGCCATAAACCTCCAGGCACTGTCAACTTGTCGATACCTTGGAAGCAGCCGACCACAGCCGACCCTGAGTCCATCCGTCCGAAAACTCCAAGCTTCCGAGCAACCTCTCCGATACAGCCTCCCGAGCGCCTTCGACCTCTCCCTGGACGCTGCAACACGCAAAGCCGAGGATTTCGGGGCCTTCAGCTCCGGAGATTCCAGTTACCACACAGTAGCAGCGGTAACAAAGCAGTCATTTCAGAAGTTTTCCAAATGTTCCGCTGTGCTCTCACGTCCATCTCCATCAAATCAGGATTGTGCACGGTCCCCTACTTGACAAATAACAGATACTCATCACCGAAGTGGCCGCGCGCGCAGTCGTCGTGCCGCCATCTTCTCCCCCCTCCCGGGTCAGGGTCCCTTCATTATATGTTGGGAACTGTTGTGGCCTTATTTGCTCAATCCATTGCCTCAGCACTATTTCAACAGCGATACAAAGTTTGTGACTGGTTACTGAGAATCAATGGACATCTGTTTCCTCTATGTCTTGTAAAAACTCTTCATGAGACCAGCAAGGCTGCCAAGGAGCAAAACAGAAATGTAACTATGAAAATAACAATGCATCAGCACTGTCTTACTAATTACGGTAGTATATTCATCAAGAAAGGACTAACAGAGGATACCCCAGTGAAGAGCCTGATGGTTACTCTCCAGATGCTGGGTGCACCTATGATCTGATATTATTAATTCTTCTCATCCATAATGTACCAGCATGCCAGGAATCCACAAATTCATCAGTTGCTCTCCAGATGCTTTAGACCCAGCTTAAGAAGCCAAGGAGGAGGTAGGGAATCAATAGCCGCAGTGAATCTGAGACTGAATGACTTCATACACCACTGCAGATGAAAGGAGCACAGTTGTTTCAAAGTTGCCTATAAAAGATCTGCCAGCTCTCTTCAAATTCCCCTTGACTCACTTAAAATCTATGTTTCTCATATCTTAACAATCTAATCCAAGTCTCTGTATTAATGTACCACCTATTGATGTATTCAAATCAGAACTGCATAGCAAGTGATATCATCAATTTTTATCTTAAACAGCCTTTAAAAAAAAACAAAGTGTCACAAAATGTTTAACAAAGATTAAAAGCTTGGTAAATGAGTTTAATTATAAAAGACACTTAAAAGAAGGGGATCTAAGTAGAACTGGTTTGACAAGAGATTTCCAGGACCCAGAGAATGCAAAGTTAAAAGAATGGCAGCTAATGGTGGAAAGTGAAAGAAAACCAATTTGGAATGGAACATGCTCTCCTTGTCAGTTTATTAGGATTTGTAAGCATCGTTTTTCCTTTTCCTTAGCTGTCAGAATTGTTTCACTTTAGTTGTTTCTGAATCGATATCTGTGTGTAGTGAAATTGGCTGAGATATTGAAGCACCAAAACATATTAATGGAACAAAAGCTAAATAACATTTGCTCTGATTTTACTTTCTGCCACCCTGTCACTCTGCTTTGCAGTCTATATTTCAATATTGACATTTAAAATGTTGCTACATTTATAGTTTCAGTAGTTTCAATCCATGGGAAGTTAGTTCCATGTTACAACTTTCAGGGGAATTAATGTCCTCCAACATATCAGCTTCTTCACAACATTGTCCTCTAATTTATAACAATGCATGTAAAGAGCAGAACCAGATGCATCTATTTTAAAAGTTGAATCTACAGAAAATTCCATCTAAAGGCTATTTTGTCTTCTTAACTTGTCATTTAAACTGAAAAAAATAGAGAAATCATCCACTGAATTGTGAAAATTAGCAGAAAAACAAAACAGTAGAATAACTTTCTTGATATTTTTAACTTTTATATTTTCATCTGATTAGCTGGAATGATTTAAATCAAGAGAAGCAGCACCCAGTTATATGGTGTCTTAAATATCCCCAAAACACATTTCTTCATAGGAACATTTTCAAACAATCACTCACACCAAACTACATAAGGGAATCTTATGGCAGATAACCTTATGGCATCTTAATGGGGGAAACTGAGTCTGAGAGACAGGGATGGAAGAAGTCGCAGATCTAGGGCTATTGGCAGCTGAAGGAATGTCCACCAGTGGTGGACAATTAAATTCATTGCTGATCAAGAGACCAGAATTGGAGCTGCACTGATATTACAGAGCATTAAAGACAGCAAAGTTCAAATAAATTTATTAAATACACAACACTCCTCCCTGCTTAGCTATAAACTCCAACTCAATGTAGGATGAATCTTAATTAAATATGCAGTATATAGTGTTGGCCGGTTGGTGGTGTAGTGGCATCAGCACCGGACTTCGGAGCGAAGGCTCCGGAGTTCGAATCCAGCTGGCTCCCTTGCATGCTTTCCATCCGTGTTGGGTTGAGCATCAAGCTAGCAACTCAGCCTCATAAAAATAAGAAAGTCTGCTAAAAAAACACACTGTCATGACAGTGTCCCGATGACTCCACTCGGAGTTATGGCCTTTCTTCTTCTTCTTCAGTATATATTGCAATGCCCTGGTTCATATTTTTTACTGTTATGCTGTATGTATTTCATTTTGTGCTGATTTATGAGAGCTGCTTGCTTTCAGCTTATGTCTGTGTTATTGCTGAAGATAAGAAATGAGGAGAAATATGTGCCATGCAATTAGGATGGTCCGATTAAGGGAAGGTTTCTCTGGTGAGGGGCACGAAAGTTGGGCTTGGAGCTTTTGTTCGAGAGGAGATGAAGAGAAAAGATGCTGGGGAGAATGAGTCGTAGCATATGATCCAGTGGGAGTCTTGTTTGTTCAAGATGGATTGCGAGCAATGTTCAGAAGGTGATGTGAGCTTTCACGTTGACCGAGCACCCAGCGCGTGAGTGACAGATGAGCTCTAACTTGCACACATTTGGCTGTTTAATTAGAATGGGCCCTTTTCTTTTTGTTATTCTTTACTAACTCTTTAGTTAAGATTCACAAATATAATTCCTTTAATCGTATGCAGTATACTGTCCGTTATTTTGTGGCATTAATTTGTAACAGTAGCAAATTACACAGCATCCACACAAACCTGGATTTGGGGTGGGATCGAGCGCACCTCAATCTCACGAGTTGGAGGTTGTCTTTCCTAGACCTACGCAGCCAAGGAAACCAGGGTGTTTCATTATACAATACAACTACTATATACAGACATCCACAGAATACTAAATTTTTAAACTGACCCATTCACACTTGAAGATTTAATCACTGTGGAGGATTTCTTACCGGTGTGGGATGACATCTTTCCTGAAATGGGGGAATCATTCTGCTTGGCAGGTGAGAGCTGTGGCTGTGAAGCAATCTCAGTTCTTGGGCCTCCTCTGGGGTGGTTGTAAGAGTTGACTCTGAGACTAGAGGAGCTGGTTCTGACAATGCTGGACACATTTCCTCTCCTTTTCTCTCTCTGGACCTACTTCAATCACTTTCTTTTTTTTCTCATGTTCCTTCTATCCATCTATTCCTTCCTTTTTCTTCTTCTCATTTATGCATCTTGATCATCGGAAGGTCCATTTAATTCGCTGGAGTATTCTCTTATCAATCCTCTTTTGCTCCATTTTATGATCTGATCTCTCCTCAGAACAGCATGGCCCTTCCTTAGTCAAATACGCTTTCCAGTCAGAGGCTCAGAGATTGGCACCAACACCTATTTGTCCTCTGTTGGGCAATGGCATGTGGTGATCGACAGGGAGATAGTTGTGGCATCATCCAGTACTTTTCTTATTTCACTTTCAGTTGGCTTCATTGCAGAAGATGTGGCATGCAAATTGCAGATGGAGATCCAATCAAGTTGTGGTTGTCTCAGCTAATCATGTCCCCACAATGCTGATCCTTCTGATTTTACCACATGTAAGCTCAGTGTAGCTTGTTGGTTGTTGTATTTCAGTTATAGATGTCATTCCCGCAGGAGTTATCTTTTCTCCAGTGTAAGTTCTTAGTTGATTATCTGTAGTTTAGTATGTTTGAAATGCCCCTCAACCTCATTTTGTGGTATGACTGAAACAGCTGAGACAGTGTCCTATTCCATTGTAATTAATATGCCATTTACTTCTAGTGTAAGTCATATTGCCTGTCTCTTTAAAAACGCAGACACAAGGAAATCTGCAGATGCTGGAAATTCAAGGAACAAACACAAAATGCTGGTGGAACGCAGCAGGCCAGACAGCTTCTACAGGAAGAGGTACAGTCAACATTTTGGGCCAGGACCCTTCGCCAGGACTAGTCCTGACCTCTTCCTATAGATGCTCTCTGGCCTGCTGCATTCCACCAGCATTTTGTGTGTGTTGCTTGTCTATTATTAGTTTTCATATTGAAAATCTCAAGGCTAGTCACTATTGCGTCACTCTCATCATTATCGGATGTTTCATCAATAGCACGCAGATTAGTGCCCTTTTGGAAACTACAACTTTTTAGCATTCCTTCTTCCCTGTGCAGAACATTTATTTTTGTCTGCCCAAGATGCTCTTTGCATGTGACCTACTTTGTTGCATTTTCTGCAGGTTTTGCCTTTAAATCTGCATTTGTTTGGTGTACCTGAGCCCCTGTCACAATGGTAACACAATTTGTTTGGTCAAGCTGGTTTCTGTCTAGGTGATGCAATTTTGTTCACACTCACTTTCATTCCTGATTACATCTTAATTCCTAATTCTTAATTTCATTCCTAACTGCGTCTCAGTCTGCAGTTTCTATTGGAACAACCATTTCTACTGCTCATTTGAATGTAGTATATGCTCTAGTTAGGAGTCACTTTCTTTTAAGATTCCACAAAGTAAACAGCCTCTTAATGTATCATTAAGCTCTTTACTGAACTGACAATGCTCAGACAATCTCTTGAATTTAGCTACATACACTGAAATGGACTCCACTTCTTTTTGATTCCACTTCTGAAATCAACCGTGGCTTTGGTTCTAAGTTCCCTGTGTCACTTTTACAATAGTAGCAAAGCTAACTTCTGATGGTTTGATTGGAACAGTCAAAGTTCAAAGCAGCTGTATGCCTTTAAACCTAATGAACTTGGTACTCGCTTTTCATTGGCTATTTTGTTTGCTTTAAAATACTGTTCCAATAGCTCAGTATACATCAGCCAATTCCCCAATTGCAATCAAACTCATCAATCTTTCCCATGTAACAAGCTATTTCTGATTTTTTTTAATGATTAGTATCACCCAGTACTCTTTCTTTCTGAATCCTGAATTCTTCCACTTTCTGAATTAAAACAAAACTCGGTCGTGTCTTTCTTTCCAAAGACTATCTCATCATGTGCCGCGCTGTGTGAAGCTGCTTATTTTATGTTGAACATCTTACTCGCTTTAACAGGTTGTGTCGGGTTCATTTAAAAAATATTTTTGTCGCCAATGTTATGCTTAACTTCAAAACATTAAGTTAATTCAAAGGAACACATGGAGTACAAAATGTAGCTCCAGCTTTATCTTTACTTTAAGCAAGGCGTGCCATATATCAAGTGGTAGTGTGATGCCGTATGCAATTAAAGTGTTTTGCATATAACGCAGAATTAATTATTTAAATAGACAATAATGCTCAATCAAACTACATATATATGTATATGTACAAGATTACTCAAATATTATTGAAATATTTAAGACACAACAGAAGGCGTTCACAGTAGATCAAAGAAATACAAAAGAATAAATGAAAAACTACACACAAAGACTGACAAGCAATCAATGTACAGAAGAAGACAAACTGTGCAAATGATTAAAAGAATGTGGCGAGCGTTCAGTCCATGATGACAGAGGAGAAAATCCCATTTATCTCAACTGCCGGTTCTATTTTGACAAGCACAAAAACAGACCCAGCGCTATGACCCGGGGAGGGAACCCACTCAGTCACATATAGACAGGGAAGGTGATTATTACACACCCTGGTTACAATCAGGGTGACCCAAAATCTCACAAGCGAATAACTATATAACTCAGGCTAAAATGAAACAATAGATGAACTTGAACATCCCACCACGATCCCACAAAGGCATTTTAACACAAGGATAATAAACAGTGCAGGTCATCAGGTATCTGGGTAGCCAGGGCATCAAAGGTTATGGTGAGAAGGCGGGGGAGTGGGACTAAATGGAAGAATGGATCAGCTCATGATAAAATGGCGGAGCAGACTCGATGGGCCGAGTGGCCGACTTCTGCTCCTTCGTCTGATGGTCTTATGGAATGCTAGGACGGGCTGTCAACCCCCCCTCCCCCCACTGCAACGCCATACTGCCCCTACCTGAGGGGTCAGCCATCTCCGGCATCCCCAGAGTTCACAACAAATCCAAAAGTCCCAGTGGTGGTCAACATTGCTGCCTGGGGTGGTAGTGGGGTTTCTGGAGCTCCTCCCACAGGAGGCAAGAGGCAGGGCATGCAGAGTCTCACTTACTTCCTTCAGTCTCCCTGGGTCAGTGGCAGCCGGTCCTGGTGCAGAATAACTACCTTCTGCGGCTCACACCCAATATGCCATATAGAAGATGCAGCTGAGCTCCATTCCCAGCCTCTTCTGGTGGCTTTCCAGTTTGGGGGATAGTCCCTTCGTCCAGGAGGGACAGCAGACCCATACCCAGTCCCGTCCCCGGTTGCAGACATCATCAGCCTGTTCTCATTGGACACTGGCTGGACTTTGAAGATCAGAGTGACTCATTCCCTGATCATGACCTTCTCTGGACCCTTTGCCGCTCCTTCTGCACTCACCAAATGCCCCAGGGACTTCGTCTGGCAGTGCAGCAGTCAGGGTTTTGCAGGGTTGAGGTGTAGGTTCGCCTGGTGGATGGTGGCAAAGACCGCCTCCAGGTTACGCACAGTATCATCAAAAATGGCAGCATGCACTAAAAGATCATCTAAATAGATGACACAGAGACTCCACGGAATGTGAGCCAGCACCTTCTCCATCAATGTGGCCAGGTCTTCACACAGACCAAGTGGCATTATCCAAAAGTACCACAGCCCTCCACCAACGGTGAAGGCTATCTTGGGCCGGGCTCTGGTGCCAGTTCAACCTGCCAATAGCCATCTCGGAGATTGAGAAAGCTGAACCAGGCCGAACCTATGATATAATCCAGGGCATCATCAATGGGTAGTGGGTAGGAATCCTCTGGGTCACGACACTGAGATAGCGGTAGTCTACACAGAACCACCACGACCCATCTTCCTTCCTGACCAACACCACTGGGGTTGCACACGGGCTGTCAGAGGGCCTGATAATGCCAGCCACTGTCATCTCTTTGATCCGCTGATCCTCTGCCTGGCATTTGGTGAGGACCAGGTGATAGGGCCAAAAGCAGATGGGCTGGGTAGCCCTGATGTTATTGTGGTGTTGGACAAGCCCCAAACAGCTGCAGTCTTCACCCCTGGCTGTGAAGATGTCAAGATGAGATGCTGGTCCAGGAGGTCTTTCAGCCACCGCGAATGGTCCTGATCCAAGCCCTAGCTGCTCCACGGTAGTGCTGCCGATGTCGTTGCTGTGCACTGATGCAGTTGCTGTCCAGTTCTTCCCTCATTGCTTCCTCTAATGACCTCAGTTCGAAACACTGCTCCAGCACTGCCACCAGGGCCCTGCAGTCACACTGCTCAATTGGCATTACGTTGAGGCGAGTCCACAGGGCATCCTCCAGGGCAAGGTGCACTGCCATCACCCATTGTACCGCACGGCAAGTTTGACTACGCCAGGTAAGGTTCCAGGCAGCTGGCAAAACTGTATTGGGGGATCTTCAGGGTAGACCTTGTGCCGTTAATTGCTGGAGCCCATTGGTTCTCCTCTTTCTCCGGTGGCATTGGAGGAGCCTGCCGCATTGCCCATTCTCCCATGGCCGTGGCGTCTTTGGGTTCCACGGTGCGGGAGGCAGGTGATGCACTCTGCTGTGTGCCCCGGGTTGGAGGACCAGGGTACACTCATCCCATCGGGGTTCCCTGGGAAGGCACAATGCTCGGTTTCCAGTTTCTCCCTCCGGGTTTGCGTCCCGCCTTCAGAAGCCTGCTCTAGAGGTGCGGGGAAGACATCCTGCTCAGTCCCTCGACTTATTCCCCAGGACTTAAGGTGCTCCATCCAATGCTCTAACTCTTCAATTTCACTGTCAATTTCCGACCCCTCTCCTGACATTAATGTGGCGAGCATTCAGTCCATGATGACAAACCAGAAAAGCTCGTTTATCTGAACTGCCAGTTTTATTGCGACAAGCACAAAAACAGACCAGGTACTATGACCCAGGGAGAGAACCCACTCAGTCACATATAGATGGGGGAAGTGATTATTACATACCCCGGTTACAGTCAGAGTGACCCATAAACACACATGCAAATAACTGTATAACCCACCCAAGCTAAAATTTAACAATAAATGAACTTGAACATCTCACCATAATCCCATGCAAGCGTTTTAACACAAGAACAATAAATAGCATTGGTTGACCCCACTTCCCTTCTCTCTCCCCATGAAGCACCACTATTTATACAAATGAGCCATAGAGACCTTAAAAGTGAGTCCAGAGGTTGTGTTCAGCAATCAGTTCAGTGTTGTGGTGAGTAAAATTTTCCATGCTGGCTCAGGAGCCTGATGAGTGAAGCATAATAAATTCCTAAACTCGCAGATTATAATATTGTACGTCCAGGCCATTTATGGATTTGAAAGTAAGTATGAAATTCTTATAATTAAGGTTTCTGCCAATGTTCTCTTCAAATTTCTCACTTCTGCAGAAGTTCTTTGCAACGAAATTTTTACCCTTGAAATATCGATAAGGTCAGGTTAAAAGCAAGGACATTCTTGCTCTGACAGAAAGATCAGGTTGAGTCTCGTGAACTGTTACATATTGACCAATAATATTTTATTCCAATAAAGTAGATGAAGACTTTTGTTAATTAAGGCATCACTGAAAACTCCAAATCATACATTTTTCTATTAAGTTGAATTTCTAATATCTGGTTTGTTCTATAAGCACCACAGAATCAAAGTTTATTTTCTTTTATTGAGATACAACTCGGAAAATGTCCTTCTGGCCCTTTGCTCACACCGCCCAGCAAAACCTCAGTTAAATCCAAGTCTAATCATGGACAATTTTCAATGCATAATTAACCTACCGACTGATATGACTGTAGGAGGAAACGGTCACAGGAAGAAGGTACAAACTTCTTGCAGGCAGGCAGCGGGCTTTCAACCCATGTGCTTGGTACTGTAAGGCATTGCACTAACCAATAGACTGCTGTGCTGCCCCACTGTAAACACGCTGGGCATCTTGCATGCATGTTGTTCAATACGTCTTGCTGTTTAAAGGTTACTCAAAATTCAACGGTCAAACTAAATTTATTATCAAAGTGCACTGTTGTAACTATATGTTATAATTATGTGGGTTTTGTCAGTTTTTTTAGTCTTGGTTTGTCTTGTGTTTCTGTGATATCATTCTGGAGGAATAAATTGTATCATTTCTTAATGCATGCATTACTAAATGACATTAAAAGAGGACTGCATGTCCTCATAATCTAATAATCTAATCTATTTGCCAGCATATTCTACCCTGAGATACATTTTTCTGTGGGCATTCATAGTAAGTGCTAAGAAACACAATAGAATCAATGAAAAACTGCACACAACAAAGAAAAACAACCAACATGCAAAAGACAAAAGTTGTATGAATACAAAATAAATGATGAATAAATACAAAATAAATATTGAGAACTTGAGTTGTAGAGTCCTTGAAAGTGAGTGCATAGGTTGTGGAATCAGCTCAGAGTTGGCATGAGTAAAGTGATCCACTCTGATTTAGCAGCCTGATGGTCGAAGGGCAATAATCCGCAACATAGGTGTATAAGATGTTGAGAGGCATTGATCGTGTGGATAGTCAGAGGCTTTTTCCCAGGGCTGAAATGGCTAACACAAGAGGGCACAGTTTTAAGGTGCTCAGAAGTAGGTACAGAGGAGATGTCAGGGATAAGTTTTTTACGCAGAGAGTGGTGAGTGCGTGGAATGAGCTGCCAGTGATGGTGGTGGAGGCAGGTACAATAGGGTCTTTTAAGAGACTCCTGGATATGTACATGGAGCTTAGATAAATAGAGGGCTATGGGTAACCCTAGGTAATTTCTAAAGTAAGGACATGTTCGGCACAGCATTATGGGCCATAGGACCCGTATTGTGCTGTAGGTTTTCTATGTTTTATGTTAATAACTGTTCCTGAGGGTAGTGATGTGGGATCTAAGGCTCCTGTACCTCCTTCCTGAAGACAGCAGCCATACAATCATGGC
Organism: Mobula birostris; assembly: GCF_030028105.1. Taxonomy (NCBI): domain Eukaryota; kingdom Metazoa; phylum Chordata; class Chondrichthyes; order Myliobatiformes; family Myliobatidae; genus Mobula; species Mobula birostris. Next base: position 29,117,382 of record NC_092375.1, on the reverse strand, counting down.
TTCTATGGTGGGGCTCCCTGACAATAGGTGCTGCTTTCCTGCTACAACACTCCTTGTAGATATGCTCAATGATGGGGAAAGTTTTACCTGTGAGGGACTGTACTGTATCCACTAGCTTCTGTAGGCTTATCTGTTCAAAGGCATTAATGTTTCCATACCAGACTGTGAAGCAACCAATCACTATACACTCCATCATGCATCCATAGAGGTTTGTCAAATTTTTAGATGATGTTGAATCTTTGCGAACCTCTAAGAAAGTAAAGGCACAGCCATGCCTTCTTTGTAATTGCACTTAGGTGCTGAACCCGGGTCAGATCCATTGAAAAGATAATGCCAAGGAATTTAAAGTAACTAACCCTCTTCACCTCTGATCCCTGATGAGGATCCTCATGGACCTCCAGTTTCCTCTTCCTGCAGTCGCTAATTATCTCTTTGGTTTTACTGACATTGAGTGAGAGGTTGTTATTGTGGTACCATTCAGCCAGATTTTCAATCTCACTCTTATATGCTGATTTGTCACCATCAACAACATTACACTGCTGTGCTGCCCCACTGTAAACACGCTGGGCATCTTGCATGCATGTTGTTCAATACGTCTTGCTGTTTAAAGGTTACTCAAAATTCAACGGTCAAACTAAATTTATTATCAAAGTGCACTGTTGTAACTATATGTTATAATTATGTGGGTTTTGTCAGTTTTTTTAGTCTTGGTTTGTCTTGTGTTTCTGTGATATCATTCTAGAGGAATAAATTGTATCATTTCTTAATGCATGCATTACTAAATGACATTAAAAGAGGACTGCATGTCCTCATAATCAGCCAACAACAGTGGTGTCATCAGCAAACTTAAATATGACACTGAAGCTACACACACCAAAGTTGCTGGTGAACGCAGCAGGCCAGGCAGCATCTCTAGGAAGAGGTACAGTCAACGTTTCATGCCAAGACCCTTCGTCTGGTGGAGTCCTGACGAAGGGTCTCAGCCTGAAACGTCGACTGTACCTCTTCCTAGAGATGCTGCCTGGCCTGCTGCATTCACCAGCAACTTTGATGTGTGTTGCTTGAATTTCCAGCATCTGCAGAATTCTTCGTGATGGCATTGAAGCTATTGACAATGTGTGTGGGATAAGTGACCTACCCTGCATTTTTCAACAGGTGAATGCTTCTCTTTTAACATGCCAAACAAAAGCTAACACAGCCAGCCTTTTCTGAGGCCAGTAGCAGAACCTCAGTTGCATCAGATTTATCAGGTACTGTGATTGATTACATATCCGGCAGCTAAAGAAACCATTACAATCAGCATTCAAGCCGGAGGCTGGATCAATTACTCATTTCTACAAGATGCAACCAAAGTTGCACTACACAACATTTAATGTTATCAGATTAAGGGGATTGTAAACCTTTGGTATGTGCCAACCATACAAGGAATATTGATGGCTGACTGCTGTGCTTTGTCATATTTTGCCACCAGAATTTACATTGCATTCAGAAGGATGTGTTTCATCTCACCTGCAGGAATCACTTCTGTAACTAAGACAATGCAACATTTTACCTCAGTGAAGATTTTAACCACATATTCACGTAGAGAGATGCAGAGAGAGAGAGGGAGAGAGAGATGGAAGGGGGGAGAGGGGAGAGGGGAGGGGGAGGGAGAGATATATTAGGCAAATAAACATTCAAGATGATCCAGTAAATTGGATTCAACATTGGCTTCACAGGACAAACCAGAGAATGGTAGATCAGAATCAGGTTTAATATCACCAGCACATGTTGTGAAATTTGTTAACTTAGCAGCAACAGTACAATGCAATACAGGATAATATGGAAAAATTAAGTAAATAAATTACAGTAGATATATGTACATTCAATTGTTAAATTAAAAATAGTGCAAAAATAGAAATTATATTAAAAAGTGGTTCAATGGCCATTTAGGAAGGATAGCAGAGGGGGAGAAGCTGTTCCTGAATCGCTGAGTGTGTGCCTTCAGGCTTCTGCACCTCATTCCTGATGGTAACAATGAGAAGCGTGTACGTCCTGGGTGATGGGGGTCCTTAATAATGGACACCGATTTTCTGAGACACTATTCAGTCAGATCAGTGCCTTCCTGATTGGAGGACTGTGATTAGCAGTACACCAATGGGGTTGGTGCTGTGTCCATTGTTGTTTGTCATCTTTATCAATGATCTGATGAAAATGTGGTAAACAGGATCAGCAAATCTACAGAGGATACAAAGACTGGAGTATAGTGGGCAGTGAGGAAGGTTGTCAAAGTTTGCAGCAGGACGTGAACCATCTGGAAAAATGCATTGAAAAAGTAGCAGAAGGAACTTAATGCAGACAGGGTGAGATGTTGCACTTTGGGAGGACAAACCAGGACAGGACAATCCCGGTTTGAGGAGTGACTAATCACCAAAAGGCAGTGCATAGAAAGAGCTACCTTTCAGTCAGGTCCATGCCAAAATTGAAAAAGCAGAGCTTCAAACCAGTTTTCTCTGAGTTGGACAATTCACACCTGGGCTGTGTAAAAAGCTACTTTTTAAACAGGACAGCGATCAAGGTTTTAAAGGCAAATTTTCATGCCAATTTCTCTGAGTTAAAGGAGCAACCAATCAATAAGAGGGATTCATTAGAAAGGGGAAATACAAGTAACACAGGTGCAAGTGGTGTGACATTCTTTTGAGCGTGTCAGTCTTAAGAGTGGCTTGGCTCATCAGGCTTAGGTGAGATCAGGCCGGGGTAAGGTATATTGTTTTGTAAGTTAATTTCTCTGTTCTTACTTGTTTATTCCTTACCTATCTGGGCTTTGTGGTTTGTGAGAATGGCTTAGGTGTCAGTGGTTTGTGCTCTGTGTGGGACGTGGGAAGTCTGGGAGACGTCTAGTCTCCCAGATAAACACACTTGCACCAGGTGCACTGAGTTGCAGTTCCTGAGAGAATGTAATAAGGAGCTGGAGCTGCAGCTTGATGACCTTTGACACATACAGGAGAATGAGGAGGTGATAGACAGGAGCTACAGGGATGTAGTCACCCTTGTGTTGCAGGAGACAGGTAACTGGTTGACTACCAGGAAAAGGAAGAGTAATGCACTGTCAGTGCAGAGTGCAATGGTGGCCATGCCCCTTGATAATAATTATACAACTTCAGATGCTATAGAGGGGGACAACTTACCAGGAGGAGCCACAGTGACCAGGTCTGGGGCACTGACTCTGCTGCTGTGGCTCAGAAGAGCAGAGAGGTGAAGAGGACTCCAGTGTTGATAGAAGATTCCTTAGTAAGAGGAACAGAGATGAGGTTCTGTGAGCGCAATAGAGACACCCAAATGGTATGCTGCCTCTCTGGTGCTAGAATGAGGGATGTCTCGGATCATGTCCATGGCATTCTCAAGGGCAAGGGTGAGCAGCCAGAAATCTTGGTACATATTGCCACCGATTGAAACAGGTAGACAATGTGAGGAGGTCCAGAAGAGAGGTTTTAGTGAGCTAGGTAGGAAGCTGAGAAACAGGACCTCCAGGGTAATAATCTCTGGAATGTCAGCTGTGCTACATACCAGTGAGGGTAAGAATGGGATGATATGACAGGTGAATGCATGGCTAAGGAACTGGTGCAGGGGGCAGGGGTTCAGATTTATGGGTCATTGGGATCTCTTCTGGGGAAAATATGACCTGTACGAAAAGGATGGGTTACATCAGAACCCGAGAGGATCCAATATCCTTTTGGGCAGGTTGGCTAGATTTGCTCAGGTGGGTTTAAACAAATTTGGCAGGGATTAGGAACCGGAGTGATAATGCTGAAGATGAAGTAATTGGTTTACAAACAGAGACAATGTGTAGAGAGACTTTTAGCAAGGAGAGGTTGATGACAGGGTAAAATTGCAGTCAACATGATGAGTTGCAACATAAAATGCATTAAAAATTGAAAAGTGTGAATACAGGACTGAAGGTGTTGTATATGAATGTGTGCAGTATATGGAGAAAGGTAGATGAACTTGCAGCACAGTTATAGATTGACATGTATGATATTGTAGGAATCATTGAATCATGGTTGAGAGAAGGATATAGCTGGGAGTTTAATATCCAAGAATATGAATTGAATTGAATTGAAAGGACAGGCAGGAAGGCAGAAGGGGTGATGTTGCTCTTCCGGTTAGAAAATGGAATCAAATTATTAGAAAGAGGTGACATACAGTAGGGGCAGAAGGTGTTGAATTATTGTGGATAGACCTAAGGATCTACAAGGGTAAAAAGACCCTGATGGGAGTTATATACAGTCCCCCAAAAACAGTAGTAAGGATGTGGTCTACAAGTTACAACGGGAGATAGAAAATGCATGCCAAAATTGCAATGTTAAAATAGTCATCAAAGATTTTAATACTCAATTGGTAAAAGTAATTCAGTATTGGACTCCAAAAGGGAGAATTTCTAGAATGCCTATGAGATGGCTTTTTAAAGCAGGTCATGGCTGAGCTGACTAGAGGATCAGCCATTCTGGACTTAGTGCTGTGCAATGAACCAGAATTGAATAGGGAGCTTAAAATAAAAGAACTCTGAGGGGAAAGTGATCATAAAATGATCAAATTCACCCTGACATTTGAGAAGGAGAAGCTTAAAGTCACATGTATCAGTATTACAGTGGAGTAAAGGGAGTTACAGAGACATGAGAAAAGGGTTGGCCAAAATTGATTGGAAAAGAACATTGGCAGGGATGATGGCAGAGCAGCAATGGCTGGAATTTATGGAAGCAATTTGGAAGCACAGGATATACATCCCAAAGAGGAAAAAAAGTGTTAGAAATGCAATATGACACAACCATGGCAAACAAAGGAAGACAAAACCAATATAAAAGCATGTAATAGAGCAAAAATTAGTGGAATGTTAGAAGATACCTACGGAAGGCAACTAAAAAGTCATTAAAAAGGTAAAGATGGAATACAAAAGTCAGATAGCAAGTGATATTAAAGAGGATAACAAAAGTTTCTTCAGATACAAAACAAAGTGGCAAGAGAAGACATCAGACTGCTAGAAAACAATGCAGGAGAGGTAGCAATGGGGAACAAGGAAGTGGTAGATGACCTGAATAAGTATTTTGCATCATTCTTCACTGTGCAAGACACCCGCTATATAGTTGAAGTTCCAGGTGTCACAGGTCATGAAGTGTTTGTAGTTTCTATTACTAGGGAGAAGGTTCTTGAGAAACTGCAAGGTCTGAAGGTAGGTGAGCCACCTGGACTAGATGGTACACACCCCAGTGTTATGAAAGAGGTGGCTGAAGAATTGTGGAGATATCCGTAATGATCTTTCAAGAATCACTGGAATGGTTCCAGCGGACTTTAAAATTATAGGCCAGTTAGTCAGACCTCAGTTGTTGGTAAGATGTTGGAGAAGGTTGTTAAGGATGTGGTTTTAGGGTACTTGAGGGCACATGATAAAATAGACTATTCTTAGCATGATTTCCTCAATGGAAAACCTTGCCTGACAAACCTGTTGGAGTTCTTTGGACAAAATAACGAACAGCATAGACAAAGGAGAATTGGTTGATATTGTGTACTTGGATTTTCAGAAAGGCCTTTAACATGGTGCCACACATAAGGCTGCTTAATAAGGTATGAGCCTATAGTATTACAGGAAAGCTCCTAGCATGGATAAAGCAGTGGCTGATTGGCAAGAAGCAAAGAGTGGGAATAGAGGGAGCCTTTTTTGTTGGCTGTCGGTGACTATTGATTTTCCACAAGTTTCTGTGTTGGGATCGATTCTTTTAAGCTACATGTCAATGATTTGGATGATGGAATTGATGGTTTTTTTGCAAAGTTTGCAGATGATAAGAAGATAGGTGGAGAGGCAGGTAGTTTTTAGGAAGTACAGAGGGTACAGAAGGACTTAGACAGATTAGCAGAATGGGCAAAGAAATGGCAGACGGAATACAGTGTCGGGAAATGTATGGTCATGAACTTTGGTGGAAGAAATAAAAGGGTTGACTATTTTTTAAATGGAGAGAAAATACAAAAATCTGAGGTGCAATGAAACTTGGGATTCCTTGTGCAGGGTTTCCTAAAGGTTAATTTGCAGGTTGTGTCTGTGATGAGGAAAGCAAATGTGATGATAGCATCCATTTCAAGAGGACTAGAATATAAAGGACTTAATGTTGAGATGGTATAAAGTACTGGTGAGGCCTCACTTGGAGTTTTAGGCCCCTTATTGCAGAAAGGATGTGTTGAAACTGGAGCGGGTTCAAAGGAAGATCACAATGATTCCAGGATTGAACGGCTTGTCATATGAAGAACCTTTAATGGTCTGGGTCTGTTTTCACCAGAATTCAAAATGGTAAGGGGTAACCTAATTGAAACCTATTGAATGGTGAAAGGCCTTGATAGAATGGATGTGGCGAGGTCTTTTCCTTTGCTGTGAGTGTCCTTTTAGAACAGAGATGAGGAGGAATTTGTTTAGCTCAGGAGTGAAGAATCTATTGAACTTGTTGCCACAGGCAGCTGTGGAAGCCAAGTCTTTATGTATATTTAAGGCAGAGGATAATAGATCCTTGATTGGTCAGGGAATGAAGGGATATGAGAGGGAAAGCAGGAACTGGGGTTGGGAAGAAAATTGGAACAGCCATGATGAATTGGCAGAGCATACTCAATGAGCCAAATGCTCTAATTCTGCTCCAGTACCTTATGGTCTTATGGGCATGAACAGTGAATATTTGGACACTGAAGAGTGCAATTTTCTTTCCTGTGACAAAAGTACGTGCGCACTGAATACACACATGACACAGTTCATGTAGATTTACAAAATATTTGACATAAAACTGCACAGAATAACAACAAAATAACATACATATTTAAGTCACTCAGTTATTTTTACTCACTCCTGTCTGGCATTTACCCATTCTTTGTAAACTCTACCTAGACTAATAGAACTTCCACCCAATTGATAGCTTTTGATTCTCATTAACATATCCAAATGACATTCACCTAAACGGTTTCTCAGCTTGTTTTTGAGTTGATTCATTAGGCTAAAACCTCGCTCACATTCCGCACTAGACACAAGAAAAGTTCCCCCAATGTTCATCAACTGTGCAAGGTCACAAAACTGTTCATTTTGAAGTACAAATGCCACCATTTGAGCAAAGTTTGAAATCAGTTTGGATTTAATTTTTTCTTGCACGGAAAATTTGAAATCATTAAACTATTACAGTATTTTCGGCTAGAAAATCATGACATTTTAGACATAAGGCATTAACTTGTTCATCGCTAAATGTGAAGTCACAATCTGCAATTGCGGAGAAATCAAAAGCTGACCATTCTTGTACCTCATCTTCAGGAAACCTTTCCCTAAATGAGCACAAAGACTATTTATAAAAGTCAACAGTGAACTTGTATCTACTGTGACGTTTTCTTCACATTGTTGGCTTAGCAAAACTTTAACTTTGTCACCCCACAAAACATTGTCTCCCAGATATTGCTTTCTTATCTTGTTAATTTTACCTTGCGCAAAATGAAGTGAATCAATCGGTGTCAGGCCACTCTTTGCAGATTCTTGCACAGAGCAGCCAGTTCATCAAAGACATTAGATTAGGTTAGATTATGAGGACACTCAGTCATCATTTATTGTCATTTAGAAATGCATGCATTAAAAGTGATACAATGTTCCTCCAGAATGATATCACAAGAAACACAGGACAAACCAACACTAAAACTGACAAAACCACATAATTATAACATATAGTTACAACAGTGAAAAACAATACCGTAATCTGATAAAGAGCAGACCATGGGCACATTTTAAAAAAAAGTCTCAAAGTCCCAATAGCCTCATCATCTCACGCAGACGGCAGAAGGGAGAAACTCTCCCTGCCATGAACCTCCAAGCGCCGCAAACTTGCTGATGCAGCACCATTGGAAGCACCCGACCGCAGCCGACTCTGTGTCCCTCCGAAAACTTCGAGCCTCCGACCAGCCCTTTGACACCGAGTACCGAGTACCATTCTCTGCCGAGCGCTTTGACTCCACCCCGGCCACCGAGCAACAAGCAAAGCCGAGGACTCAGGGCCTTCCCCTCCAGAGATTTCGGACCACACAGTAGCAGCAGAAGCGAAGCAGGCATTTCAGAAGTTCCTCCGTGATCTCAGGTCTATCTCCATCAAATCAGAATTGCGCATGGCACCCTACTTGACAAATAACAGACATCACCACCGGAGTGGCCACTGCGAGCTGCGTCACGTCACCATCTTCTCCTCTCCTTAAAACCTGTAAAGCTATTTTGTCTGTGATGTTTATCAATCTCTTGTGACGGTATCATTTGACTGATCTTTTTGAATAAAAACTTAGTAAGATATCTACAGGATTTGAAACAGATCTTTGTAAACTTTACGATATGAACACTGTCCGCCAAAGATGGCTGCCGCAGTGACGCAGCTGTACAAACCTGAACAGGAAAGGTGAGGTGACGTAAATTAGTGGCGTGCATTGTGGTATTTGAAAAACTGACTAACTAGTTAACAGAATCATTCAGCTGAAAGATTATTTTCAATAAGTATAATTATTGATTACTACATTATTTTAGGTAACTAACTTTTTCTGCGCACATTAATTTCCTTTGTGCGCTGGTTTAAAAACGTATGTGCACGCACAACTTAGAGGGAACATAGTCTCAGGGGGAACTTTATTATTCAGAGGGTGGTGCAAGTATGAAATGAGCTGCCAGCAGAAGTGATGGAAGCAAATATGACTTGAACTTTGAAGAAACATTTGGATAAGGGTATAGTTTCAAAGGTAGATTTAATATCAGAGAAATGTATACAATATACATCTTGAAATTCTTTTCCTACCCCAATGCAAGCAGACTTTAGATGACTCTCCTAATGATTTATACTGCTCTTCTCATCAACACAGTAATATTGCTAACGTAAGCACCCCTAGTCTAAATGTCTTTTTTTTTGTTTTCTTTTGGAAAATAGAGAATTAACACAAGTAAAGGGAAAGATTTGAGAAAGGGATAAAAAATGAAAAAATTAAGCAAATAAGTACATAGGGATTGGATAATTATGTCTGCGGGCAAGAGCAAGCATGAACAAATTAGGATATAAACACCTACAATGGTTGATACATAGGCTTACATACAACATTTTGGACCAGTGGAAATGGTCCAGAAGAGTTATATGGAAACTATTATTACCATTTTTCTTAACAACTAATACCATTACTTAGCCTAATAGATTAGAATTACCACAGTACATAATTATCTATTTAAGTGTCTAATTTCCTTTTACGTCATCTCAATGTGTACTTAAGAATGTATAAATAATTATAGTTTTATACATATAAAAAAATGGAAAAGGTTATATGTGTGAAAAAAGTACATGATATTTGTGAATTCCTTATCCAAATAAAAATAAAATTTAAAAAAAAAGAAATTCTTTTCCTTCGCAAACATCCAAGAAAACAGAGGAGTGCCCCAAAGAATGAATGACAGTTAAATATTAGAACCCCAAAGTCCCCCACCCCACAGCTGAACCGTCCCACACACAAGCAGCATCAAGACAACAGCCCAACCCCCCCACCAGCAAAAAAGCATCGACGCCCTCCACCAAGCACTCAAGCATGCAGTAAAGCATCAATAAAAACACAGAGTCGCAGTACCCCAAAGATTACTCGTTCACCCGGTACTCGACAAACCACAGGCTCTCTCTCTCCCTAATAAGGGAAAAAGAGATGTCTCCATTTCACAGCTAGTGGGGAGACATAGCAAAACAACTCATTTATTTGTGGTGTTAAAAGTCTGTTGCATTGTTTTTTCTGAGCTCTGTGCCTCTGGACACACAGGCAGCTGGAAGCCCAATAATTCTGACCTTCCTTGTTCTCCCACAATGCATTAATGCCTTGAATCAACCCACCTCCATAGCCATAAAAACCTGGCACCCTGAAGGCGCACTAGCCGTGCCCTTCGGATATCGAAAACTAGTCGGTCGTGGAGCCCTGAGAACTGGTCCCATTCCCGCAAAGAACCAAAATCAGAGTGTAACTCCAGGTCAGGGTCTTCAAAAGAACCTTGAAAGGCAAAAAAAGAGATACAAAGATAGAAACAAATATGTTTTCAAAGATGTAAGCAAAGGAGTCACTGTTTAGCGCCATTTAGTTCAGAGGAATATGTGTGACAAGAAAGCTTGCTGAATAGGAATAGTTATAGTCATAGTCATACTTTATTGATCCCGAGGGAAATTGGGTTTAGTTACATTTGACCCAACCAAGAATAGAGTATAAATATAACAATATAAAACCATAAAAAAATAAATAATAATATGTAAATTATGCCAGGAAATAAGTCTAGGACCAGTCTATTGGCTCGGGTGTCTGACCCTCCAAGGGAGGAGTTGTAAAGTTTGATACCCACAGGCAGGAATGACTTCCTATGACGCTCTGTGTTGCATCTCGGTGGAATGAGTCTCTGGCTGAATGTACACCTGTGCCCAACCAGTACATTATGTAGTGGATGGGAGACATTGACCAAGATGGCATGCAACTTAGACAGCATCCTCTTTTCAGACACCACCGTCAGAGAGTCCAGTTCCATCCCCACAACATCACTGGCCTTACGAATGAGTTTGTTGATTCTGTTGGTGTCTGCTACCCTCAGCCTGCTGCCCCATCACACAACTGCAAGCATGATAGCACTGTCCACCACAGACTCGTAGAACATCCTCAGTATCGTCCAACAGATGTTAAAGGACCTCAGTCTCCTCAGGAAATAGAGACAGCTCTGACCCTTCTTGTAGACAGACTCAGTGTTCTTTGACCAGTCCAGTTTATTGTCAATTCGTATCCCCAGGTATTTGTAATCCTCCACCATGTCCACACTGACCCCCTGGATGGAAACAGGGGTCACCGGTGCCTTAGCCCTCCTCAGGTCCACCACCAGCTCCTTAGTCTTTTTCACATTAAGCTGCAGATAATTCTGCTCAAACCATGTGACAAAGTTTCCTACTGTAGCCCTGTACTCAGCCTCATCTCCCTTGCTGATGCATCCAACTATGGCAGAGTCATCAGAAAACTTCTGAAGATGGCAAGACTCTGTGCAGTAGTTGAAGTCCGATGTGTAAATGGTGAAGAGATAGGGAGACAAGACAGTCCCCTGTGGAGCCCCAGTGCTGCTGATCACTCTGTCGGACACACAGTATTGCAAGCACACGTACTGTGGTCTGCCAGTCAGGTAGTCAAGAATCCATGATACCAGGGAAGCATCCACCTGCATCGCTGTCAGCTTCTCTCCAGCAGAGCAGGACGGATGGTGTTGAACGCACTGGAGAAGTCAAAAAACATGACCCTCACAGTGCTCGCTGGCTTGTCCAGGTGGGCGTAGACTTGGTTCAGCAGGTAGACGATGGCATCCTCAACTCCTAGTCGGGGCTGGTAGGCGAACTGGAGTACCCAATAACGGTCAGTATCCAAATGGCAAGGGCACATGGTATGAAACTAGAAAAGGAACTGAGCACAAAACAAAATGCTCGATGATATCTCCAGTTGACCTTATGGTTGAGCCCTGAGGGTCCATTCAGGTGCTCTTTAAGTACAGAATTTTTGGCACCAAAATATGATTGCCAATTAGTCAGATAGTCCTGAACCCTTAAAAGGGGTTTAAAGCTGTTCATACTCCTGGCAGTTAGAGTGTTGTAACACCAGAAGCTGGTGCAATTGGGTGCATATTAACTTGCAGGTGTGAATTGGGATGATGTTTTTGCAGCGAAATGTACTATGGACATGTGGTCGATGTTTAGGGATCTCTTGCAGGATGTTAGGGATAAACTTGTCCCGGTGAGAAAGATAAAGAATGGTAGGGTGAAGGAACCATGGGTGACAAGTGAGGTGGAAAATTTAGTCAGGTGGAAGAAGGCAGCATGCATGAGGTTTAGGAAGCAAGAATCAGATGGGTCTACCAAGGAATACAGGGAAGCAAGAAAGGAGCTTAAGAAGGGGCTGAGAAGAGCAAGAAGGGGGCAAGAGAAGGTCTTGGCGAGTAGGGTAAAGGAAAACCCCAAGGCATTCTTCAATTATGTGAAGAAAAAAAGGATGACAGGAGTGAAGGTAGGACCGATTAGAGATAAAGGTGGGAAGATGTGCCTGGAGGCTGTGGAAGTGAGCGAAGTCCTCAATGAATACTTCTCTTCAGTATTCACCAATGAGAGGGAACTTGATGATGGTGAGGACAATATGAGTGAGGTTGATGTTCTGGAGCATGTTGATATTAAGGGAGAGGAGGTGTTGGAGCTGTTAAAATACATTGGGACGGATAAGTCCCCGGGGCCTGACAGAATATTCCCCAGGCTGCTCCACGAGGCAAGAGAAGAGATTGCTGAGCCTCTGGCTAGGATCTTTATGTCCTCGTTGTCCACGGGAATGGTACCGGAGGATTGGAGGGAGGCAAATGTTGTCCCCTTGTTCAAAAAAGGTAGTAGGGATAGTCCGGGCAATTTTAGACCAGTGAGCCTTACGTCTGTGGTGGGAAAGTTGTTGGAAAAGATGCTTAGAGATAGGATCTCTGGGCATTTGGAGAATCATGGTCTGATCAGGGACAGTCAGCATGGCTTTGTGAAGGGCAGATCGTGTCTAACAAGCCTGATAGAGTTCTTTGAGGAGGTGACCAGGCATATAGATGAGGGTAGTGCAGTGGATGGGATCTATATGGATTTTAGTAAGGCTCCACATGGTAGGCTTATTCAGAAAGTCAGAAGGCATGGGATCCAGGGAAGTTTGGCCAGGTGGATTCAGAATTGGCTTGCCTGCAGAAGGCAGAGGGTGGTGGTGGAGGGAGTACATTCAGATTGGAGGATTGTGACTAGTGGTGTCCCACAAGGATCTGTTCTGGGATCTCTACTTTTCGTGATTTTTATTAACGACCTGGATGTGGGGGTAGGAGAGTGGGCTGGCAAGTTTGCAGATGATACAAAGGTTGGTGGTGTTGTAGATAGTGTAGAGGATTGTCAAAGATTGCAGAGAGACACTAATAGGATGCAGAAGTGGGCTGAGAAGTGGCAGATGGAGTTCAACCCGGAGAAGTATGAGGTGGTACACTTTGGAAGGACTAACTCCAAGGCAGAGTACAAAGTAAATGGCAGGATACTTGGTAGTGTGGAGGAGCAGAGGGATCTGGGAGTACATGTCCACAGATCCCTGAAAGTTGCCTCACAGGTGGATAGGGTAGTTAAGAAAGCTTAAGGGTTGTTATCTTTCATAAGTCGAGGGATAGAGTCGCAATGTGATGATGAAGCTCTATAAAACTCTGGTTAGGCCACACTTGGTGTACTATGTCCAGTTCTGGTCGCCTCACTATGAGAAGGATGTGGAAACATTGGAAAGGGTTCAGAGGAGATTTACCAGGGTGCTGCCTGGTTTAGAGAGTATGGATTATGATCAGCGATTAAGGGAGCTAGGCTTTACTCTTTGGAGAAAAGGAGGATGAGAGAAGACATGATAGAGGTGTACAAGATAACAAAAGGAATAGATAGAGTGGATGGCCAGTGCCTCTTCCCCAGGGCACCACTGCTCAATACAAGAGGACATGGCTTTAAGGTAAGGGGTGGGAAGTTCAAGGGGGATATTAGAGGAAGGTTTTTTACTCAGAGAGTGGTTGGTGCGTGGAATGCACTGCCTGAGTCAGTGGTGGAGGCAGATACACTAGTGAAGTTTAAGAGACTACTAGACAGGTATATGGAGGAATTTAAGGTGGGGGCTTATATGGGAGGCAGGGTTTGAGGGTCGGCACAACATTGTGGGCTGAAGGGCCTGTACTCTGCTGTACTATTCTATGTCTTTGTCTATGTCTATATCGTAACAGTATGGAGAGCTATGCTCCTGGTGTGGGTTGATAAAATTAAGCCTACTGAGTGTTTCTTGAAGCTTGTGCTTTTATCTCAGATAGCCGACACCTGCAGCCAGCTTTTTTTTTGAAATTTCCGCTTTGTTTTAATCCACAGTTTTATTTACTTCACTCCAATCATTGGTGGGGCTGCCATCAGTTATCAAGGCTCACCAACCCAGTAAACAATTCTGCGTAAATAAGTCTGTTATTTACTCTGAAGTGAGCTGGACTGAATATGCCTGGACTGGTTGGGTGATTTTTGGTTTGCTGTTTAATATTCTGTATTTTTGCATGTTTTCTTTTCTTTGCCATTTGCTTAATTTGTTCTTTTTCTTTGCATGTTGGGGGTTTGATATTTTTCTTTGAACAGTTTCTTTGTTTCCAAGCTGACTGTGGGGAAGAAGAATCTCAGGGTTGTATGATGCATAAAGACTTTGATAATAAATATACTTTGAATCTTTAAATCTACGTCACAAATGCTGTCTCACTTAATAATTATCTCTGCCATTTTCTGCTTTCATTCCCGAAGTCTGGAATTTTTTCTCACAATGTCTGTTATCTTCTACCTCAGCCCTATTTTAAGACACTCTCTAATATCTAACCTTGGTTAAGTCCTAATACCTTCTAATATAAATCAATCAAATTTGGTTTAATAATACTTTTCTGAAAAAATGGTGCAGTGTTTTGCCATATTAAAAATCTTATTTATAGAAGTGAAGGCTAAAATCATTATAGAGAAGTTGTTTTGATTAGTGTGCTGTTTTAACCTCTGCTATTGTTGCTTTGTAACTAAAAGAAATATCATTATTGGGACAAAAATAAATCAAACAATTATTTATTTCTGTGTTGGAAAACATTGAACCAAAGTTTTGACTAATTATACATATATTCACATTTTCGTGAGACTGCGAAAGAAAGTATCCCTTGAATTACTCTGTTCTCTACATGGAGAGATTTCTGTTTAAGTGCAAAGCGGAGACAAGCGCAGTGCCTCGAACACCATGTACTGCATTTAGTTTACACAGTGAGGACAGAATTAAATGATAAGCCTACAATTTAAATAGGCTTTGAGCAAGACCAGGATTAGAAGGATTTCATTTTTTTCCCCATGGAGTGGTAGATCTGTAGAATAGACCTCCAGATTAACCAATCAATATTGCATTAACACTTTCATGAAAGAGCTGACGAGGAACGAGAGTGAAGGTCATGGAGATAAATGCAGATAGTGGTTCCTATGTTGTAGAAACATAATAGCAGCAAACTGCTGGAACCATGGAGGTAACACACCAAGAAAGACAATTGCGCCGGGATATATAATGTAGAAATTAATGCAAGGCTAGATTGATAAGGTTTGCTTGACTTACTTTTGTTAGGCAAGGAGATCTGACAAAATCTGCTCCCAGGAGGTTGAAGATGATAAACAGAATCTAAAATAGAGAAAGTCATGCAGAGCTTGTGGAAAGAGTGAACACAATGAACTCATGGCCTGTGTTCTTTCTTCAAATTCCAATCTTCATGTGGTCTCAGCTGTACCCATGATTAATTCTTGCATCACATTAAATATCTTCATATCAAGCACTCGATTCAAATTTGCAGCTTTCATGCAAGAGGATTAATGTTGCTTTTGTACAAAATGTTAGGTGATGTTGAGGTCAACTCATTTCATTTCCTTTTTGTCAGTGGAGCTAGTGCTTAGAAAGAAGTGACATTTAAGGGAAGGATTTAGAAACGTATATTCCTAACGCAGAGCATAATCAGCAATTTGGGGCAGGAATTACGAATCCAAGAGATACTGGAAATCCAGAGCAACACACACAAAATGCTGGAGAAGTTCAGCAGGTCAGGTAGCATCTATGGAGAGGAATAAGCAGTCAAAATTCTGGGCTGAAACCCCGAGATCCTTCATCATGACTAAAAAAAGCAGGAAGAAGTAAGTGGAGGAGGGGAAGAGTACAAGCTGGCAGATGATAGATGAAATAAGGGGAGGGGGAAGGTGGGTGGGTGAGGTTGGTGAGATGAACTGAGAAGCTGGGAGGTGATAGGTGGAAGAGGTATAGGGAGCTCAAGAAGAAGCGATCTGATAGGAGAGGAGAGTGGACCACAGGAGAAAAGGAAGGAGGAGGATAGCCAGATGGATAAGATGGGCAGTTGAGGAGAAGAAAAGGGGTAAGAGGGAGAAAGAATATGCAATGGAAAAAAATAGAAGGGAAAAGAGGAAGGTTATCATGGCTTACAGCGGGACCTGGACCAGTTAGAAAATGGCAGATGGAGTTTAATGCAGACAAGTGTGGGGTGTTGTACTTCGATAGGACTAACCAAGGTAAGTCTTACACAATGAACGATAGGGCACTGAGGAGTGTGGTAGAACAAATGTATCTGAGAATACAGTCCACAATTCATTGAAAGTGGCGTCACAGGTAGATAGGGTCATTAAGAAAGCTTTTGCCAGATTGGCCATCATAACTCAAAATATTCAGCACAGAAGATGAGATGTTATATTAACGTAGTATAAGACATTGGTGAGGTCTAATTTGGAATATTGTATGTAGTTTTGGTCACCTACCTGCAGGAAAAGATGCAGATAAAGTTGAAAGAGTACAGAGGAAATTTGAGGATATTGCTGGATCTGGAGAACCTGAATTATAAGGAAAGATTGAATAGGTTAGGACTTTATTCCTTGGAATGTGAAAGATAGAGAGATACAAAATTATGAGGGGTATAGATAAGGTAAACATGAACAAGCTTTTTCCACGGAGGTTGGTTGGTTAGAACTAGAGGTGATTAATTAAGGGTGAAAGGTGAAAGGTTTAAGGGGAACATGAGGGGAAAGATCTTCACTCAGAGGGTTGTGAGAGTGTGGACTGAGCTGCCAGCACAAGTGGTGCATGCAAGCTCATTTTCAACGTTTAAGAGAATTTTGGATAGATACATGGATGGTAGGGGTACGGAGAGTTATTGTTCTGGTGCAGGTTGGTAGGAGTAGGCAGTTTAAATGATTTGGCACAGACTAGATAGTCTGAAGGGCCTGTTTCTATGCTTTACTTTTTCTTTCTAAATTGCCAGAAGTTTGAGAAATTGGTATACATGTCAACAGGTTGGAGGCTACCCAGATAGAATACGAGATTCAAAGGTTCCAAGGTACACGTTATTGTCAAAGTATGCATGTATCATACAACTCTGATATTCATCTTCCCCAGATAGCCACGAAATACAGAATAACCACAGGAGTTTTTGAAAGAAAAGACATCAACCTCCCTCCCAGGATGAAAAGGAAAAAGAAACAACACTGGCAAATCCCAACCGCCCCCCCACCCCATCCCTCGCACAAAAACTAACAGATTGCACATATGGAAAACGACAGCTAGAACATCAAATACCTCAAAATCCAACCCCCTGCCCTCGCAAAAATACAGTGACAATAACATCAAACCCCCTACCTGTAAAACAAAGCAACGACAATAGCATCAAACCCCCAACCCCCTCTCTCTCACCCCCAAAATTAACAGATCACCCACACAAAAAAAACAACAGGAACATCAGACCCCAAATCCTCAACCCCCCACTCATACAAAAACTAACTCATCGCTCACCCTGAACCCCAACCCGCCAATCGGCAACAAGAAAGAAAAAACAGAAAGCTGAAGGAGAGCAATATCAACTGCAGCCAAGTAATCACATAAATCTTAGAATTTCAAAAACATCCTCCTGTCAGAATTAAGGAGAGTGGCCACTCGAACTCAATCCTTCCATGAAAAAAAGCTGTGCACCACTGACCTGAGGCCTTTTGAATGCGCCAACCCGATTACTAACCGCCATCGACACATGGCATCCATGGAGAGAGACCGCTGACCACCTCTGAATTCCCCTCAATGCATCAATCTTCCTTGATGCTTTGAAATGGAGTTGATCATGACCCCCCCTGCGGCCCATCCATGGCCTTCTGCACAATGCACCCTGTATCTGCGTAAATGAATCTTTGCTTTCAGTAACTGGTCTGACTCCCTTGTACAGCAATAAGTTTAACCGAACATTTCCAGTAACTGTTGGTCAGTCCTGCACATCAACTTGGAGGAATTTTAAGCCATTCCTCCTTACAAAACTGCTTCAAGTCTGGGATGTTGGTGGGTTTCCTTGCAGAACAGCTTGCTTCAGGTCCTTCCACAACATTTCTATAGAATTAAGGTCAGGACTTTGACTCAACCATTCCAAAACACTTTTCCTCTTTTTAAACTATTCTGTTGTTGATTTACCCTTGTCTTTCGGATCATTATCTTGGTGCATCATGCAACTTCTATTAAGCTTCAGGTGATGGACCAATACCTAGACGTTCTCCTGTAAAATGTCTTGATACAATTTCGAATTCTTTCTTCCCTCAACAATTGCAAGCTGTCCAAGCCTTGAGGCAGCAAGACAGTACCTTCCACCATGTTTCACAGTCGAGATGAGGTTTTGGAGTTGGTGTGTAGTGCCCCTTTTCCTCCAAACATAGCAGCTTGCATTTCTGTCAAGAACTTCAAATTTTGTCTCATCTGTCCACAGAGCATTGTCCCAGAAGTGCCATGGAATATCCAGGTGGTCTTTTGCAAACTTGAGACATGCAGCAATATTTTTCTGGAGAGCAGTAGTTTTCTTCGTAGTGTCCTTCCATAAGCACCATTCTTGTTCAGTGCATTTCTTATAATGGACACACGAACAGAGACTTTACCAAGTTCTAGAGATTTCTGCAGGTCTTTTACTGTTACCCCTGTTTTCTTTTCCACCTCCTTCAGCATTGCACGTTCTACTCTTGGTGTGATCTTTGCAGGATGCTCTCTCCTAGGGAGAGTAGCAACAATACTGAATTCCCTCCATTTGTAGACAATTTCGCTTACTGTGAACTGACGCACACTCAGTCTTTAGAAATGTTTTTGTAGCCTTTTCCAGCTTCATGCATCTCCATAATTCTTCTTCTAAGGTCCTGTGAAAGTTGTTTTGATTGAGGCATGGTGCACATAAAGAGATCTTTCTTGAGAAGAGCTGCCTCTGTCAGTAACTTGACTTCGTGTGTCTTTTTTATAGTGCAGGAAACTTCTACAACCCACACATCCAATCTCATCTCATTGATTGGAACACCAGACTCCAAATAACTTTTGTAGAAGGCATTACCCCAGAGGGTCACATACTTTTTCCAACAAATACATGTAATGTTGCATCATTTTTCTCAATAAATAAATGAACAAGTATAATGTTTCTGTGTTAATTATTTAATTGGGTTCTTTTTGTCTAGTTTTAGGACTTGTGTGAAGATCTGATCACATTTTAGCTCATATTTATGCAGAAATAGTGAAAATTCTACAAGGTTCACAAACTTTATAGCACACTGTATCTTGCCTTGCCTGGTGTCTCAGGGCAGGGTGTGTCTGCAGTGGTGCCACCCCCATACTCCTAGCACCCCTTCTCTGCCACCTGTCTCACACCCCTCACACAGTGCTCTACCTTGCCATTCCTAATATCCTTTGCTCCCGCCAGATTTACAAACTCGCTTTCTGCTCCATGTTGTCAAATACAGTACTGTGCAAGAGTCTTATCTATGCGCTTAAGACTTTTGTAGAGTACATAAAACCATTAGAAACTGTTCTGCAGAATATCTTTTTCCTGTTAGAGAGGGTTGAAAGGAATCACTTAGCTGGTCCTGTCCATCAATCTGTGCATCAGCATGTCTGTAATAATGTCAGGTAATGGGCAAACAGGATGGCAATCAGGCTTGATATTTTCATAAACATCAGTGGAAGTAACTTTAAACACCGCGTTTCTTTTCAGACGATTTAACATTGTTAGGACTGCAAAATGAGTGCACTGGTGGTGTCACTGTCATTTTCCCTCTGGAACCTGGTTCAAATCCAGCCCAGACTGATTGCATTAATGAGTTTTATTATGCGAGCATTAATGGCCCCATGAGAAATGAAAGTGGGCATTCTTAACACATACGGTGCCAATGGCATAATCATTTGCTTTGTTGGCACCGTGTTACCTTGTTGAATGAGTAGACAGCCAAGCAAAGTGTTCTAATGAAAACATCAACAATTCACCTCATGTTATTCACTAACGTGACTTCTCAACCTTTAATATCCTGAGGTCGGAGCGGCTGAAAAAAAAACTATTTTGAACCATTTCCTCACATTACAAACACTGACATTTGGCAATACATCTTCAATGATATCTTTAGTTTCAGTGAGACTAAAGGCACAGGTATTTGGAATGGTGTATATTTAAATTTAACAAAGCTACATAATAAATATAAGTCGGGTAAATATACTTAGAATTTTATTATTTATTTATTTATTTATTGAGGTGCAGCCTGGAATAGTCCTTTCCAGCCCTCCAAGCTGTGTTGCCCAGAAACCAACGATTCAATCATGACCCAATCGTGGGACAATTTTTAATGACTGATTAACCTACCAACCATTATGTCTTTGGACTGTGGGAGCACACTGAAACACCTGGAGGAATCCCATGTGGTCCATAGGGAGAGCGTACAAACTCCTTGCAGACAGGGGTGGGAACTGAACCCGGGTCGCCGGTATTGGAACCACTTGTCTATTGAGAACAAATACAGCGAACTGATAGCCTGTCTTTTTCCTCCAGTGTATGAAGGGGAGTTTCCCAAAAGAAGACCTGTGCTGCCATCAACAGCATTACTAAGCAATCGGCTCTCTAAAGCAGTATTTCTGCTGCATTCATTGGTCTGCAATTATTTTCTGCAAAGAAACTTTTGAGACTTAAGATCTTGTCCTGTACACTATGCTCCCAGCCAAAATATCAAGAGTTGTCCAGGTGGAACAGAAGGAAAGGAGGAGTGGAGGAAATAGTAGAGACAAGGAAATTTCAAGGGTTGGTATCCATCCTTGACACTGTTAAAAATTGTAAGGGATATTAATAACCACAACTAATGGATAGGTAGAACTTGATCCTACTGACCAGAGGATATAGATTGAAAATATCTAATTTGATGTGAACTACATACCTTTTTAATACACTGCTTAGACACAGTCTTCTCATTTAAATTCTGGGGACAAAGTAGCAGACATATTATTATATAACATAGATTGCAATGCTAAAGTGATTACAGGAACAAAGAAAGCTGACTGTATCTGGGTCTGGATTTTTGATCATAGCAGGCAGGCTGAGAATTTGATTTAAAAT
The DNA here is from genome assembly GCF_030028105.1 of Mobula birostris. Lineage (NCBI taxonomy): Eukaryota > Metazoa > Chordata > Chondrichthyes > Myliobatiformes > Myliobatidae > Mobula > Mobula birostris. The sequence continues at coordinate 29,096,357 of NC_092375.1, read as the reverse complement.
CCACCCATTGTCCTTAGCCTTCTGAATAGAAGCTTGGAGTGTACGATCCGGAGGTTATTCTCTACAATACACTGGTAAAACCATAGGTAAGGAACAAGTTTCATTTCTGGTCACCCGACTTCCAGAGATGTGTGAAGAAGTTGGAGATTTGATTTAGTAGAGTGCTCCTGGAATAGAGTCACAGAAAGAGATACAGCAGGGATACAGACCCTTCAGACCAACTAGTCCATGCAGACCACATTATCCAAGTAGCTAATTCCAATTTCTTGAGTTTGTCACATATCCATCCAGACCACTCCCCCCCATGTGTCTATCCAAGTGCTTCTTAAATGATACTATTGTACCAGTTCCTCAGGCAGCTCGTTCCATATACTCACCACCCTCTCTGTGAAATTGCCCCTCAGGTCTCTCACTCTAAATCTATATTGCCTTGTTTTGGACTCCTCCACCTTGTGGAAAAGACTTGCTTCCATCCATATTATCTATACCTCTCATAATTTTAAACCTTTCTCTAAGGTTGACTGACTTTATGTTACATTCTGAGGAGTAAAGACCAACCTGTATCTAAAACTCCCAATAACCAATAAATGGGGAACAAGTGGGAGAATTGAACTGACTAAGTTTCTCCTGCAAAGACCCAGCGCGGGCTTTCTGAGCCAAATGGTCGCATTCCATGCAGGAATGTATCTATCACTTGTGCTTCGATTGTATGTGATCCACAAAGTGTTTAGGAGCAGAGGAAAAAGAAGTACATGGAGATCAAAGAGAAAAGGCAGAGGTTCAGGACAAAATAAAAACTCTTTCAATGAGCCAGAAGTAGTAGAATGGACCAAAGGGAGCCCCTTTGTAATGGACCCTTTATCGTAGGAAGATGTCCATAAATTTGAAAATGTCTGCTGGAGTGTCTCTAGCCAACCCTCTCCCCCTAAAATCTTGCATCCTTTTGTCATTACAATGAACCTGAACTATAAGTATCCCCAGCTGCAATATTCTGTTCATATTGCGTCACATCCGAGGAAAGGTGAAATCAAACGACCTCCTGCATCCAAACTTATCCTGTGATCTCGCAAAATAATGAATTGGGCCTCTGTTATTACAGACAACAAATAAGCAAAATGATCACCTGGTATCTGAAATACACCTGAGCCTAGACAATGAAATAATATATAGGGCAATAAGTCATAATAACTAGAATTAACCTATCAATGCACGATGTTATCCGATATCATTTCAATAAAAGGAGCATACTTTTACCTCCTTCCCTGAAAATATGTCATAAGAGCTTCACAACACTAACATATCTTTTATCTTTCACTGTGACTGCTTGGCAGACAGCCTGTGCCCTCTATTACTTGCTATTTGGCTATTCGCTGGGTGCAACTGACAAGATAGGAGGATGATTGAAAGGAGAGACAGTCAAGCTATACGATGAATTTTCACAGGGATTTTTCAGCCACCAATCTGGGCCAGGATAATAGATTTTTGTTTTGCACTCATCCGTTATCTATGATAGGAAGATTTACACTGACCTTTGAGCCATTAAATCTTTCAATTTGCCAGGTCTGTGAATTTTGTTTTAAAACCTGAAAAAAAAAGTGTAAATGCTCCTAAGTCTCAATGACAGTTTAATTCTTTTCTGATCTCTTTGAAGTCAGACTGCCAATCAGATTTTCTTTTTTGATTTATTAGAATGATAAAAAATGAGAATTTACAAGCTGATTCCTATTCTGCACAGCTTTTTGAGATCTGCCTGTTATATTTCACTTTCCCATCTTTACGACTTTATACACCACATAACATTCTGTGTAGAAGTAAAATGAGATTTAAAAACGGCAAAATTGTTCCATGAATGGAAGTTGAATGTTTTGTTTTAGGAAGATACAATAAATATAAAACACAAGTTTATATAATAATGCAAAACCTATATAATTAGCCTGAATTATGATTACAATCATGCAGTGAAATCGGAATGGATATAAATGCATCGAGATCTCCTGGTGTTCAGACCAACATTCCTCCTTAATTGTATGCCACCATTCAGATAAGGTTGTCAAGTTTCTTGCAATCTGTTGCTAGGCTGATAGCATTATTACCTCTGAATTAAATGACTCAATCATACTCCACAGAGTTCATATTTATGGAAGCATCACCTCTTGAACAAGATGTTAAAATGAGAACATGTGGGTCTTTCTGGGGGATGCAAGAGATTCCTTGGTAATATTTTGCCTAAAAGGAAGACTGTTATCCTTTGTGCCCTATCCGATATTTAACCCTTGGTCATCATTTCTGAAAGAGAAGTTGATCTGGTCAATCTCAAATTGCAGATTATATGAAATTCGTGAGAAGAATGTCAGAAAAAAATCTTCTGTTTTTTGACATAATTGGCAAGTTGTGAATTGCTTGGGAATGTTGACAGCATATTTGTTTAGTGTGCATCTCAAACTGAGCTGTAAATTCATTTATCTTCCATCTCATTTTCAGATGAGACCAGGGTTTTTCAAATGGCCTGGAGGAGAGTGAGAAATTTGGGGTATATAGAATATGTGATAATACAAATTTTACTGAAGATGTATTTAATTTTGCTGCTCAGTGTTCCAGAGATCTCCTCAGGTACTAAACTAAAATACACATCAAACCTCGCATAATTTAGACCAATCCAAATTTGACCTGAATAAGAGGACATAATTCCTTTCGATACCCAAATCAAACACACATAGAGTTGTCTCCCAAAAATCTTGGGATAGTTACTAGAAATCTACTGAGTGATTGGTACTGCTTTCTGTGCTATCGGACCTCTCCCAACCAATTTCAGGAGGTCAGCTCTGCCGTGACCCACAATCCTGAATGCTAAGTATTTATTTACAAAGAGTCAGAATGGACAGATCTAACACAAACCAGAGAATGTATAACTTTTACATACTTCACACATATAGGGTTCTAGATGCATAGAGAGTTCTAGTGGAGAAGATGCCCCTCAGCTCATCAAATTCATGCCAGCCATCAAAGCTTTATTTAAACTAGAAAGAGGATGTGCTGGAGCTTTTGGAAAGCATCAAGTTGGATAAGTCATCGGGACTAGACGAGATATACCACATGCTACCATGGAAGGCGAGGGAGGAGATTGCACATTGTGACAGGGTCCTGAATGACCCCTATTAACTGTGCTTTTGAAGAGAGAGAGAGAGAGTTATTTAACACCAACAACTTGTTTGTAAAAGAGAGAGAGTGACAAAGTCTGCTCATAGGTTGTTGATACTTCTTAAGGACAGTCACTTGCTTGTGCATTTCTTACACAGAGAGAGGAAGGAGGAGTTATTTGAATGACAGCTGGTATCCAGTACGGTGAAATAAATAGAAGGTCAGATGATATAGACCTCGGACACAAGTTTTGGTCACTGAATGAGCTTTGTTGTACCCGCAGAAAAAGTGGGTTTTTGGAGGATCGATCAGGAGAATCGATCAGTCGCTCTTGCAGTGGAAAGGAAAGGGGTTGACTGGTGGGGAGTTGTCCACGTGTCCACCCTTGCCTAGGTGATAGCTCCACCACAGAAAACTGGTTCCCTTTGTTGAAGTCACAGTGGGAGGACAACAAGAAGATTGACGGCGTCAGCTCACGTGAAGACTCAAATCTCTCCATCTCTCTTTTTCCATTACTACTCAACTCAATACCACGAACTGAACTGAACTGAACTTTACTCATCATCATAAGACTGTATCTTTTTACCCCTAGGCTTAAAGAAGCTTGGTTTTACATATATATATATATATTCAACACTTACTGATATACTTACTTATATATATATAAAATCATTGCTAACCTGTTGGATTTATCTACATTTATATTACTGTATTGCATAGTTACTAATAAATATTATTAGTTAATAGCAATACTGGACTCCAAAGTGTTTTCCATCTCTGCTGGTTCATTATTCCCGTCACGGGGTACATGACAACATACTCAGGCAATGACCTTTGCATCATCAATGGGGACGGGAGAGGTTCCGGAGTATTGGAGGGTTGCAGATGTTGTTCCCTTATTCAAGAAAGGGAGTAGAGATAGCCCAGGAAATTATAGACTAGTGAGTCTTACTTCAGTGGTTGGTATGTTGATGGAGAAGATCCTGTGAGGTGAGATTTATGAACATTTGGAGAGGCATAATATGATTAGGAATAGTCAGCTTAGCTTTGTCAAAGGCAGGTCATGCCTTACGAGCCTGACTGAATTTTTTGAGAATGTGACTAAACACATTGATGAAGGTAGAATAGTAGATGTAGTGTATATGAATTTCAACAAGGCATTTGAAAGTTACCCCATGCAAGGCTTATTGAGAAAATAAGGAGGCATGAGATACAAGAGGACCTTGCATTGTGGATCCAGAATTAGCTTGCCCATAGAAGCAAAGAGTGGTTGTAGATGGGTCAAATTCTGCATGGAGGTCGGTGACCAGTGGGGTGCCTCAGGGATCTGTTCTGGGACCCCTTCTCTTTGTGATTTTTATAAATGACCTGGATGAGGAAGTGGAGGGATGGGTTAGTAAATTTGCTGATGACACAAAGGCTGGGGGTGTTGTGGATAGTGTGGAGGGCTGTCAGAAGTTACAGCGGGACATTGATGGGATGAAAAACTGAGCTGAGAAATGGCAGATGGAGTTCAACCCAGATAAGTGTGAGGTTGTTCATTTTGGTAGGTCAAATATGATGGCAGAATGTAGTATTAATGGTAAGACTCTTGGCAGTGTGGAGGATCAGAGGGATCTTGGGGTCTGTGTTACAGGACACTTAAAGCTGCTGCGCAGGTTAACTCTGTGGTTAAGAAGGCGTACGGTATATTGGCCTTCATCAACTATGGGATTGAGTTTAAGAGCTGAGAGGTAATGCTGCGGCTATATAGGACCCTGGTCAGACCTCACTTGGAGTACTGTGCTCATTTCTGGTCATCTCACTACAGGAAGGATGTGGAAACTATAGAAAGGGTGCAGAGGAGATTTACAAGGATGTTACCTGGATTGGAGAGCATGCCTTATGAGAATAGGTTGCGTGAACTGGGCCTTTTTTCCTCGGAGCGATGGAGGATGAGAGGTGACCTGGGAGAGGTGTATAAGATGATGAGAGGCATCGATCATGTGGATAGTCAGAGGCTTATTCCCAGGGCGGAAATAGCTAGCATGAGAGGGCACAGTTTTAAGGTGCTGGGGAGTAGGTACAGAGGAGATGTCAGGGGTAAGTTTTTTACACAGAGAGTGGTGAGTGTGTGGAATGGGCTGCCGATAACGGTGGTGGAGGTGGATATGATAGGGTCTCTTAAGAGACTCCTGGATAGGTTCATGAAGCTTAGTAAAATAGAGTAACAGTAGGTAATTTCTAAAGTAAGTACATGTTTGGCACAGCATTGTGGGCTGAAGTGCCTGTATTGTGCTGTAGGTTTTCTATTTTTCTATGTTTATGTTTAATCCTATGTTATTCATCCAGTCAGGAGCTGATTAGGCAACAAGTTCTAGTGTCGAATATCTCATGGAAAGACAATCTGAGCATCAAGGTTACTTAATGTCACTTTATTGGCATAGCATTAGAACTTCGTGAAACACACTTCACACCACTTTCACCAGCTTGCACCTGAATCTTACATTTAAAGCTGTGCATTGTATGGCGGGGTTTTAAAACATCTAAGTTAAATTGCAGTCACTTCTGGATAACCAAAACAAATATTATATCCAGCAAACATATGTATAAAATTAAGATCCATATTAAGATGTATTGTCTCCAAAGAAGTGATAGGCTGTGACTTGAATTCTTTGTACCCATCAAAAGAACCAAGTGTGTTTGTCAACACAAAAAATGCTGGAGGAATTCAGCAGGTAGCATCTATGGAGAGGAATAAACAGTTGATGTTTCCGGTCAACAATTTTCATCAGGATTGGAAAGGAAGGGGAAAGAAGCCAGAATACTTTATACTTTATACTTTATCGTCGCCAAACAATTGATATTAGAACACAGCGATATTTGATTCTGCGCTTCCCGCTCCCTGGATTACAAGTCGATAGTAAATACTAAAAATTTAAATTATAAATCATAAATAGAAAATAGAAAAATGGAAAGTAAGGTAGTGCAAAAAAACCAAGAGGCAGGTCCGGATATTTGGAGGGTATGGCCCAGATCCGGGTCAGGATCCGTTCAGCAGGCTTATCACAGTTGGAAAGAAGCTGTTCCCAAATCTGGCCGTACAAGTCTTCAAGCTCCTGAGCCTTCTCCCAGAGGGAAAAGGGACGAAAAGTGTGTTGGCTGAGTGGGTCGTGTCCTTGATTACCCTGGCAGCACTGCTCCGACAGCGTGCGGTGTAAAGTGAGTCCAAGGACGGAAGATTGGTTTGTGTGTGAGTCCAAAGAGTGAGTCCAAGAATGAGGTGGCAAGGAGGAGGAGGCAGAGGAGTACAAACTTGCAAGTGATGAGAGGAACCAGGTGAGGGAAAGGTGTGTGAATGGGGGAGGGGAGAGAAGTGAGGAGCTAGGATGTGATAGGTGGAAATGGTAAAGGACTGAAGAAGAAGAAATCTGATTAGAGAGGACAGTGGACTATGGGAGATAAGGAAGGAGGAGGGGCATAGAGGGTGGTGATGGGCAAGTGAGAAGAAGAAAAAGGCTAAGAGAGGAGCCAGAGTGGAGAATGGAAAAACAGAGGAAAAGGAGGAGGGGGAAATCACTGGAAGTTAGAGAAATCACATAGAATTAATGTTCTATCTGCCCAATGCCTCTTTAAAAGAGGCATTATGAAAAATGATTCATAGACACCCTCTTCAGAATTATTCCCAAGTTGAATGGTAAAAATCTGCTGAAGAATTTATAAATTATCTTGCAATGCAAAGTGAAGGGCGCAGCAGAATGAAAAATTATTTGCCAACTATTACTGAAGATCACAAACAAGAGAAAATCTGCAGGTGCTGGAAATCCAAGCAACACCACACAAAATGCTGGAGGTACTCAGAGGCTAGGCAGCATCTATAAAAAAAGAGTGCAGTCGATATTTCATGCCAAGATCCTTCATCAGGACTGGAAAAAATGATGAGGAGGTGAAAGCAATGGGGGTCGGGGTGGAGAGGCGAAGTAAAGAGCTGGGAAGTTGATTGATGAAAGAGATACTGGGCTGGAGAAATGGGGAATCTGATAGGGGAGGACAGAAAGTCATGGAAGAAAGAAAAGGGGAAGGAGCACCAGAGGGAGGTGATGAGGAGGTAAGGAGATAAGGAGAGAGGGAAATGGGAATGGGGAATGGCAAAGTGCGGGGCGGGGGGTGGCATTGCTGGAAGTTCAAGAAACTGATGGTCATGCCATCAGGTTGGAGGCTCTCCAAAAGGAATATAGGGTGTTACTCCTCCAACGAGAGTGTGGCCTCGTCGCGACAGTGGAGGAGGCCATGGACTGATATGTCGGAATGAGAATGGGAAGTAGCACTAAAACGGGTGGCCACTGGGAGATGCCACTTCTTCTGGCGGAGGGAGCGTAGGAGCTTAGCAAAGCGGTCTCCCAATCTGCATCGGGTCTCACCAATATACAGGAGGCCGGATACAGCAGGTGGCCCTAACAGATTCACAGGTGAAGTGTTGCCTCACCTGCAAGGACTGTTTGAGGCCCTGAATGGTAGTGAGGGAAGAGGTGTAGGGGCAGAGATAGCACATATTACTGAAGTTGTTGGTCAATGAAGTATATTTTCTCGGTTCAAATCAGCAACAGTAATTGTCCATGATGTGGAAAAGGGCCTACTTTGTACCATAAAATTTGCTGACAAACAGTATGCCCAAATGATTGACTGCACCGTAAGGGATTGCCATCAATTAAGAGTAAGGAATAGCAGATAGATAAGGATGAGGCAATATGCACAATTTGTGATTACAGAATGAATGAGTGTCCATTAGCAAAAGTGGAACAGGAAATGATTTGTGTTCGTTTATTGACTGGAACAGGATCCAGCCTGTCATGAAGAAGCTTCAGTATGCCTCTGTAAACATCACAGGAAAGATGACTAAATGTTGAATTATTGGAGAGACTGCATTTAAAATCTTCACAAAATCCTCTCTTTGAAAATGGATTAGGAATATTTCAATGCAGAGCACCAAAAATAATCCCAAGATTAGCAAAATGGAAGGATATATTTAACAAGAACTTTGTTTCAACTGAGATGAAACTGTTGGAGTACAGTGATATGTATGTAAGTAAACTCTCTCTAAAAGCAATTAATATTGTGATGAAGAATAACCTTTGAAAAAAGTCAAATAGGTGCCTGCAAATAGCTAATGTGGCAACGGTGCTGCTGTAAATTGGTTTCTGACATGGAACCTCCACCTAATAAAAGATTTTTAGTGAAATTCACCACTACAAGAATTTTTAAAATGACTTCCAATGAATTAAAATCCCTTAGTGCTGAAAGTGAATACTTATTTTTTTCAAACTCCAAGCATTATTCGTAACCAATTTTGATGTCAATGTCATTTTAGTTCAGCTGATATACAAAAGACCATGATCTCAAGTCATACTCCAGGTCCTGAGTATATAAAATGAGCAACAGGTTAGAAGTGTCACTATTACCAGTGACTAAAAGCTTTGTTCATGTAGATAATTAAAGCAATGATTCTCAGCATTTTTACCATAGTGGACCACACCTGCAGCTCTGAAAGACTTGAAATATATTGGTTTAGGTGGCAGTTCCAAGACCCCGCAGAGGATCCAGAACCACATTAATTTCAATGGGGATTGATCAGCAGCCAAAGGGAAAGGTGTTTTTTTAAAGAAATAATTTGCTTTAATTTAGTTTCTATAATTACTTCAAAGTATTTTAATGTTTTATTAACGTTTTTCACTTAAAGCTATTTTACTATTATTTATTTAATTAGTTATAAGACCATAAGACCATAGGATATAGGAACAGAATTAGGCCATTTGGCCCATCGAGTTTGCTCCACCATTTCAGCATAGCTGATCCATTTTTCTCTCAGCCCCAATCTCTTGCCTTCTCTCTGTATCCCTTCATGCCCTGACCAATCAAGAATCTATCAACCTCTGCCTTAAATATACATAAAGGCTGGCTCCACAGCTGCCTGTGGCAACGAGTTCCACAGATTCACCACTCTCTGGCTAAAGAAATTCCTGCTCATCTCTGCTCTAAAAGGACTCCCCTCTATTTTGAGGGTGTGTCGTCTGGACTTAGGCACACGCACCATAGGAAACATACTCTCTACATCCGCTGTATCATGGCCCAGTTGCCTGTGGCAACTCGATGGGCTTCAATGAGGTCACCCATCATTCCTTTGAATTCCAGTGACTACAGGCCCAGTCCATTAAACACTCTTCATATGACAAGCTGTTCAATACTGGAATTGTTTTCTTGAAACACCTTTGAACCCTCTCCAGTTTCAGCACATCCTTTCTGAGATAAAGGAAGCAAAACTGCTCAGAATACTCCAAGTGAGGCCTCACCGATGTTTTATAAAGCCTCAACATTACATCCTTGCTTTTATATTCTAATCCTCTTGAAATGAATGCCAACATCATATTAACCCTCCTCACCACCAACAAAACCTGCAAATTAACCTTTAGGGAATCCTACATGATGACTCCCAAATCCCCTTGCACCTCAGATTTTTGAATTCCTTCTCCATTTTGAAAATAGCCGATCCTTTTATTTCTTCTACCTATGAGCATGACCATGCACTTCCCAACACTGTATTCCATCTGCCACTTTGCTCATTCTCCCATTTGTCTGAGTCCCTCTGTAGCCCTTCCCTTCCTCGAAACTACCTGCCACTCCAACTATATTCATATTGCCTACAAATTTGGCCACAAAGCCATCAATTCTATCAAACAAGTCATTGATGTATAATGTAGAAAGAAGCGGTCCCAACATAGACCCTTGTTGAACACCATAAGTCATCGGCATCCACCAAAAAAGACTCCATTTATTCCCACTCTTCGCCTCCTGCTTATCAGCCAATGTTCTATTCCTGCTAATATCTTTCCCGTAATACCATGGGCTCTTAACTTGTTAAATAAAATTTATCAATCTTAAACTTTATTTAAAATAGGGTTAGCTCAGAAATGCAACAGGTAGACCCACATCCTATCCTGGCCTTGGATGCTCTCTGTATAGAGTTTTGCATATTTTTCCTGTGATTGTTTGGGTTTTCTCCTGGTGCTCTGGTTTCTTCACACATCTCAAATGCATGCAGATTTGTGGATATAGTAGTCACTGTAATTTGCCCCCTTGTGTAGGTGAGTGACAGACTCTGTGGAAAGTTGATGGGAATGTGGGAGAATAAACTGAATTAAATGGGTGGTTGATGGTTGGCATGGTCTCAACTAGCCATAAGACCATAAGGTATAGGAGTAGAGTGGGCTATTTGGCCAAGTAAGTCTGCTCCACCATTCCATCATGGCTGATTTATTATCCATCTCAACCCCATTCTCCTGCCTTCTCTCGATAATTTTTGCTCCCCTTACTAATCAAAAATCCATCATCTTCCACTTCAAATATACCTAATAATTTGGCATCAATAGCCATCTCTGGCAATGAATTCCACAGATTCACCACCCTCTGGCTAAAGAAATTCCTCTTCATCTCTGTTCTAAAAGAATATTCTTCTATTCTGAGGCAGTACTCAGGCCGTATTACTTCCCTACTATTCATACCATGTTAAAGCTGTGACTCTTTATGACTCTCTGACTCTTATATGGCAGTGACATTTCGAAACTATCAGGCTTCACAAATGGCAAAAGGCCAACCCAGCTTTGCTGGCTGAAAAGGCAGATTGAGGCCAGGAATTTAGCTTTATGTCAACTACTATTTGGATCTCAAGTGTGCAGACAACTTCCAGGTCCCTTCTTGGTAAATGTAACCATGCAAGGGTCACAGGAGGCAAATGCAAGCAGTTGGCACTGTCCAGCAAAATCCAAACCAACATATTACATCTGCGTATCCAAATAAATATGCTTTATATTAGTTATATAACAGTAATGTAATACAAATCAATATTCTGTAATTCAATGATGTCAAATGTCTACCAAGCACATTTTAAATAAGCAAACTATGTACAACTGCTAAAGTACATCTGGGCTGCAGCATGGATTGACTGATTGTGTCAGATGAAGTCTGTGGTATACATATTGTACTTAAACAAAATGAGATCTGCCTTTTTAGATGGTTGTTTAGGATTCCATTGAATACATGAGGTGCACAGATTTCCACTAATGTGATATTCACAACCTACTCTGCACCAACACCAACCAATCAGATAACCATTGTTTTGCAATAACTCCTGAAAAATGTTCTATTCTTCTCATAACAAGAGCTAGCCCATTCAATAGCAGTGAATTGCCTTCAAGCATATTCAAGATTCAAGGTTGTTTATTCTCATTCTCCAATAAAGGAGTGTAAAGGAAAATAAGATGATTGTTACCCCAGATCAGATGCAGCATTCAAAAACACAATAAATATAAAATCAATCCTATCAAACAATAATGTACATGTAGCTGACTGTAGCTGCATACACATAAGATTGCATAAAGTGACACAAGCTGCAGAAGTATCTAAGCATAAGGTGACTCTGACAGGAAATGATAACGTGACAAAGTGACTCCAGGCAAAATGAACTCTTCAAGGTAGTAGCAATGCATATGCAAACACAGTGGGACAGTAAATATATCAGTGTAGCTATGAGGTGTGGAGTGTAAGCATAAAGTGGCAGTGCACAGAACATACAACATAGAAGAGTGCAGCACAGGAAAGAGCCAGTCGACCCACAATATTGTGCCGAACAAGCTAAAAAGCAAATCAAAAACACCCTAACGCTAATGGCACCTACCTACACCATATCCAAATCCCTTCCTCTTGTGCCATATCCATGTGCCTATCCAAACGTCTCTTAAAAGCCTCTAATGTATTTGCCTCCACCACCATACCAGGCATTGCATTCCAGGCATCCACGACTCTCTGAGTAAAATCTTGCCCCTCACAACCCCCTTGAACCTACCCTCTCACCCTTATGGGGATCAGATAATCTCTGTCCACTCTATCTATTCCTCTCATTATCTGTAGACCTCTATCAGGCAAATAAAGGGTGCTGAGCAGCTGTGGAGAGAGACATAGAGATATAGAGATATTTCAGTGGTATTTAAATATATGTATTATCTTTCATTAGGTCTTGACCATTGTATTAAACAATAACAATAAACTATTTCTTAGTCAAAAACTGTAAATGCTGGAAATCTGAACAAAAAATAACGGAGGCTAGAAAATGCTGAAAATACTCAGCAGATCAGGCAACATCTAAGCAGAACAAGAAATAGAGATAAGATTTTATGTCCTTGCAGGATCATTGGTCTGATAGGAAGCTGGGTGGCCATGTAAGAGGTTAGGAGAATGCATCAAGGATTCAGGGACAGAAGGATCTGTGAAGCAAGCATGCAAGGACATTGTGGGTGGAATGACATGCCAAATCATCCTCTTTGGCAGAAGGGATCGAGGATTTTCTTAAATTGTAGGAGATTAAAATGTGGTGTTCGGAGGAACCTGGATGTTCCTGTAGATGAATCACCGGATGATAACATACTGGTACATTAGCCAATCCAGAAACCAAATGCTCTGTTGATCTTCATTCAATTATTCAATTCATCCAATTATATAAGGAACTTGCTACAATTTAATGCAGTGATCTGATTTTCCTCTCCATGGAATGATATGTATGCGTTTGAACAGAGCTTCCCAATCAGGGGTTGATGGACCCCTTGCTTAACGGTATTGGTCCATGGTATAAAAAAAGTTGGGAACCCCAGCATCAGAGGGAGCCCAGCAAAGTCTCATCTAGTTAATTTCTGTGACTGAATGTTTCATACATGAAAAGAAATTAAGCAGGCTGGGTCTCTATTTCCTTGAGTTTGGAAGAATGAGAGTTAAGCTCATTGAAAACTATGACATATTGAAGGAGCTTGATAGAGAAGATACAGAGCAGGTGCTTCCTCTGGTCTTAGTCTTAAAGTTAGGCTTTGATCATTCAAGATGAAAAAAGAAATTTCTTTACCCAGGGATAGAGAATTCTCTTCCCAGAAGATTTAGGGAGGCTTTCTCCCTGAGTATTCTTTAAGGTATATTTTAAGATAGTTAAGGGACATGGAGTTGAGCTTTAAAAAAAAAGCATTGTGATCTTATTGAATGTCGAAAGGGGCTAACTGGCCCATTTTTGCTTCTATTTTCATGTGACCTGTTTCTCTCTCTATAGATGCTGTGTGATCTGATGAACACTTTCAGTATTGTCTGATATAGCTGCTCCTTAATCTTAAGTGGAAGGGAAATGTTGGCATTCATTACTTTGTCTGATTCAGGAATGGTCTACAATACAGATCACTGAAATTGCCAGCTACTTAAGAGATTAGGTAATGATGACTATACACAAGAGAAAATATGCATAAAAGTCAATGATTATGATCTCATGTGTGATATCTACAATGCATTTAATCCATATGGTTTCATTTTCTGGCCAAGATTCCACTAGCTAATAGTAATCACAGCAGGAGGCTTGTTTTCTGCCATGGGAAAGTTAGCCAGCCAGCCGAAGCCCACACTTAATCCTGTATAACGTCTTTGTGCCAAGTAGTCATAAAAACATAGTGGAAATGTCTGGCAAGTCATTATTTTATCCAGAAGCACTAAGTTGAGAATTCATTCTAATAAAACTAACATCAGTCAGGAAAGGCTGGTGCTCTATTACTGCAATTATTGGCCCAGTAATTTGAGTTTGCAAAGAAGGAAATTCCTTTGACAACTTGTACTTTGTTAATTTCAATGTCTTTTTCTTTTAGTATCTGACACTTGTTGCATATTTTGTTTTGCAATGGTGAAGAAAGTAATACTTTCAAAATCATGCTTTAAGACAAATGCTCAGAACTCTGTTCTTCTATTGCTTGAACACATGTATGTGCACGCGCGCACACGCGCGCGCACACACACACACACACACACACACACACACACACACACACACTCACACACACTATATGATGAAAGTATCCCTGATATAAATGTACATTGTAAAGTAAACTCTGGTTAGGCTGAACTACACACATATTGGTAGCCTGCAGGACATAATCTTCCATATGTTCACAGCTAACAATAAATGAGCAACCTCACCTAAAGAAATCACCAAGATGCCATCTTTAAAATTCAGGTGATTTAATGGACATTTAATTTGTGCTGAAGCATAAGTTTGATCATGTCCTGAAACTTTAACTTTGCCGTCTTTTCTATAGGTGCTGCCTAATCCTTCATTAAACTCCTGCTTTTATTTTGTAACTAGGTGTACTCAACACTGTTGCTAGGTTCTATGGGATGATTGGCCATCCTTAGTCAAAATAATGTAAATAAGTTAAAATGAAATATGATGATGAATGAAGGATATTTTCCCTGAAACCTTGCTTTTTGTAGTATATTATGGAATAGACTAATGAAATGTTAATCTCCATACATACCATCAGCAGTATGTGACAACTAATCATTTGTTAAGTTTTCTGAGCCAAATGATCATCTGAATACAACTGACATATAATTCAGTAAGTCGGTTAGACAATTTGACCTGCATATACACTTACTTCCCAGTATCAGATATGTAAATACAGTATATAACACTTGTATAAGCAGAAAACTGGGTCTATCTTATCCCCTTGACTAACATAAGAATTTTAGAAAATAGGGGCAAGAGTAGGCCAGCTGACCGCTAAAGGCTGCCCACTATTCAATAGGATCATGGCTGATTTGCACTGGCCTTATCTCCTTCTTTGTGCTAGGTTTTCACAGCACGCAATTTCCCTATCTTTCAAAATATTATCTAACTAATTTTTAAATACCTCCAATAATCTAGCCTTCATAACCATCCACGATTAAAAGTTTCAGAGAATTGCCAACCTCTGTGAGAAGTTACGATGTCCCTCCGTTTTAAATAACCAAACCCTTATCTTACAACAACTTGAGATTCTTCCACTAGGCTAAAAATCTTGATATCCATCCTATCATTACACCCCTCCCCCACCCCCAGGATTTTCCAAGCTCCAATAATGTTACCTTTATTTTAATTTCCAAAGAATAAACATCTAATTTCTTTAGCCACTAAATTTTTGACAACAGATTCACCTCGGGAATTAGACTATCGAGTATCTCCTAGAGTGCCTCATATGCTTGTAAATAATTTCTTAAATAAGTGTTAGAACGATTTTTGGGTTTAGCATATCTAGCAAATAACTTCAGCTACCAATCTTCAAATCTGAATATAGATTGTAAACAGCTCTGAGCAATAGGTTCCTAAAAGCCTTGAAACACGGAGCAGGCAATGCAGATTAAAATTAATTTAGATGCCTGTGGTGTGGGTGCAAATTAGGCAGTGTGAAGTTTGTGTGTAGTTACAAAGAAAGCATTGTGGATGCATTGTAAATATGGAATTGTCCATTTCTGTTTAGCACATAAAATATCGAGGCCCAGATTGGGCCAGCCAGACTTTTTCACTGAAAGCAACTCAATATGATGCCTGCTGTATCTTGTTTGGTCAAATAAAGACGCTGCTTCACATCTACCAGCACTTTTCTCCATTGACTTCATTCACGCAGCAACAAACAGGACTGAAAATGTGCACAGTACTCCAGGTATAACCTCAGCCATATTGCATAAAGTTGTAACAGTACTTTCCTATTTCTAAACTCAAGCCTCTTGCAAGAATTTACATTTACAAACTTAAGCAACGTGGTTAATTTCAACTATACAAGTGAGCCCCAGCTTATGAGTCATTGTATTCCTAGAAAATGGTTCATAATATGATTTTCCACCCAGCAAAACTGTGACATCGGTCTATGAGTTAAGAAATGCAAATTATAAAATATAAATTTTATGTTTATTTACTTACTTTTTGACATAAATTCTGTGATAACATTTAAGAGAAATTTGGATAAGTACATGGATGAGAGGGGTATAGAGGTAGGCAGATTAATAGTTCCACATGGACTAGATGGACTGAAGGGCCTGTTTATCTGCTATGGCGCTTTATGAATTGATGACTCTATGATAATGAATTTTATTCTGTACCCTAAATTTTTGAATAATAGTTTGTGAAATCTTTAAGGTCGAATCTATGTTACTCAAGTGACTATTTGAGGGGTCACTTATACTTGGTTACTTGGCAAGTTAAAATTAATCCAGAGAAAGTGAGGTAATCCATTTGGGAATGTTAAAAAAAAATCAAAGGCAAAATACAATAAAAGGGCAGGTATTGAGTGGTATTTCAAGAAACTGATCAAAGTTAATGCTTCATCACTTGTTTAATGCTAATCAAAGGAAACATGACTAAAACAATTAAATTTAACAGAGAAAACGACACTGGTTTATACAATATTTCCTCATTGTAACATTTTTCAGTCCCACACAATGCTTTCGGAGCAGCTTCTTCCCTTCTGCAATCAGATTTCTGAATGGTCCATGAATCCATAAAGACTAAAGTCACTATTTCTCTTTTGCACAGTTTAATTACTTTAATTGAGTACATAAGATATTGGAGCAGAATTAGGCCATTTGGCCCATCGAGCTTGCTCATGGCTGATCCAATTTTCCTCAGCCTCAATCTCATACCTTCTCTCCGTATCCCTTTATGTCCTGACCAATCAAGAATCTATCAACTCCTGCCTTAAATATACAGAAAGACTTGGCCTCCACAGCTGCCTGAGGCAAAGAACTGACAATTTCCACATGAATCGTTGCCATAGAAAAGCAGCATCCATCATCAAAGATCCTCACCACCCAGCCCATGCTCTTTACTCACTATTGACATCAGGTGGAAGGTACAAGTGCCTCAGAACTTGCACCACAAGGTTAAGAACAGTTATTACCCCTCAACCATCAGGCTCTTGAACAAAAGGGGACAGCTACACCTATTTAAGGACTCTGTTAGATTGTTATTTCATGCTCTTTATTTATTGCTATTTATATCTGCATTTTCACAGTTTGTTTACAGTTACTGTTGTATAAATTTGCTAAGTATGCCTGCAGAAAAAGAATCTTAGGGTTGTATGTGATGCCATGTATGTATTCTGATAATATATTTTACTTTGAACTTTGAACTTGTGATTTTATAACTGATCATAGTTTTTTATGTTTTGCACTGTACTGCTGAGACAAAACATATTTTCAATGTATGTCAGTGAGTAAAAAACAGATCCTGATTCTGATCTTTGTAAATTTCCTTTGCATTCTCCTCAATGCAATTGATTCATTCCTGTCAATGTTGTGAGTAGTACATGTACCATGTAGTTTAACCAGCATTATCTACAGATCCAGCATAATCTCTTGGTGCTTATATTCTTTGTCTTGACTAATAAAGGAAATCTTTCCATGTCTCTTCTGAACCCCCTTATTGACTTAACCTGCCACCCTTAAATATCTGAGGAAATAAACCACGATTCTTCTGTTATTCCAAAAGTTTCACCATTCTTCCATCTTTTATATGTTCCACCTTCCCAAATACATGACTTCACACTTCTCTGGAATAAGTTCAATTTGCCATTTTTCTACCTAACTTCCCAGATCACCGAGAGCTACCTGCGATTTAAAACATTCTCCCCAACTGTCAACCACATTATCTATTTTCATAAATGGCTGGAGAGTTATGCCTGAATCTGTGTTAATGCAGATGACGTATATTAGCTCACACAAAGCAACTATCATCTGTAACTGAAGCATGTTTTCAAGACAAATTGGCCAGCTGTCATCCTGAATTCCTTAAGGTTGACATAGTCGGAGAGCTCCCACCGCCTATTAAATGCTCCCTATAGCATGCATCTCAAAAAGCTTCTGACAAACAAGTCCTGTTCCTGGCATTTAGCTGCTAAGCCAGACAGATTCATTCCTACTAACAGGAGAAGGGGCAAAGGTGGATTACAGGCTCTCTAAAACCGGTCGCTTCGGGCAGATGGGGCTTGTCAACATTGGTTGACAGCTCATCTAAGAGAAGGAAAACTCTGCTGCCTGGCGGGTATAACCATTCATGAGGAAGGATTCAGGAGTAAACCCCAAGGGAAAACTCAGGAGCTGAGGTTCCTAAGACAGTCATATGTTGAGTTCAATGCTGACTGAAAACTCCTGCAGGACCACTGGTGCCAAGCTGTATCAGCCTCTGGCGTTCCTTTGGGTTCATCATCTGCATTAGTCTGCTGTCCTGGCTTGTGTATCACATAGACAACTAGGACACAATATCCATCTTTGACCCCAACCAATGGAGGGCCACAACCTAGCTTACATGATAGGTTCATGTCGATGCCCATTTGTATTCATCCATGCTTACGTGTGCTGTTTTGATCTTGTCACGAACCCCGAGATGGATTGAAAGGGACCAGCAGAAATGGAACACACCTGGAATCTGGTTTAGTATAAATTAAGACTATATTTATTACTACTACAAATTAATATCATTAAAATGAATAATACAATACAGGTTATAAACTATTATATATATATCCGTAAATGTGTGTGTGGATACAAAAATAATAGTCCAGGAGGTATATATCGGTCTTACGGTGTCAGGTAAGCTTAAGCAGTTCAGTACGCTTTGTGTTGCGTCGAGTTGAATTGATGGAGAGAGACAGAGTTAATTGAGTTGATGTTCAAGTTGGCAGCTTTAGTTGTTCTTGCTTCTGAAGTCTTCAGAGTCACTTGCTGTGACCCCCACACAGACACAGATGGACAGAACCCCTTCTAGGGAACGGTCTACTAACACACGGCACGGGTTCAC
This sequence comes from Mobula birostris, assembly GCF_030028105.1. Lineage (NCBI taxonomy): Eukaryota > Metazoa > Chordata > Chondrichthyes > Myliobatiformes > Myliobatidae > Mobula > Mobula birostris. Next base: position 29,077,558 of record NC_092375.1, on the reverse strand, counting down.
CACCAGTAGACCCCCACAGGCAAGCTCTTACCCGCACTGATAATCACGGGTCGAAATTAATCGGTCCGTGGCCTCCACCCTTGTGGTGGTCTTAAACTCCACCAGTGGTTTCTCAGGTAGCTTCTGCAGTTCTCTCGTGTCGTGTCTCTTCTGCCGTTAACAGACCGAAGGATCAACTTTTTATAATCCCGCCAAAATTCCAGCATCCGTTAGCTCAACCACTCTGAGCTGTTACCATGGTGACTTCCCAGCTCGTGTCTCAGCTTGCACCGTACTCTCTCCCTTTTAATTGCCTCCTTGTTCATTAGACCGCTGGACTTTCTAGCAGTTTCTCACCTGCGTGACACCTTCCCCCTTTTGGGAAAATTTTGATCTTTGAGCAAATTTTGCTCAATCACAGATTCTACACGCCAAGCACTACATTCTACTTCACAGAGTGTACATTAAGCATTTACACAGTTCGTCCGCATTTTTAACAGCGGGATAGGCAATCCGCAGTGACATTGTCCGTACCCCTTAAGTGTCTTATCTCGATATCAAACTGCTGTAAACACAGGTTCCAGTTTAATAAAAGCCGATTTCAATCTTTAATCTTATCTAAAAACACCAAAGGGTTGTGGTCAGTGTACCCAATTAATGGCTTTTGTGTGGGACTAATGTAAACCTTGAAATGTTGTAATGCAAAAATGAGAGACAGCAATTCCTTTTCTATTGCCGAGTAATTTTTCTGGTGCACATTAAACTTTTTGGAAAAATATGTCACCGGATGTTCAATACCATCATCTCCTCTCTGTAATAGCACCACCCCTGCAGCTTCATCACTAGCCTCCGTCGCTAGGGAGAACGGCCTAGTGAGGTCCAGTGCCTTTAGCACTGGATGGTGACACAGGATGCTCTTTAACTGTTCGAACGCCTCTTGGCAACGCTCATCCCATACAAATCATTCACTCTTTCTCAACGGTCTTGTCAGTGGAAGAGCATTATCCGCAAAGTTCTTGTAAAATTTTCGGTAATACCCCACCATACCTAAAAACCTTCTCAATACTCTCTTACCTGTTGGAATGGGTACATTAGCTGTAGCCTGAACTTTTCCTTTCACAGGAGCCAGTTGACCCTGGGCAACTACGTAACCAAGATATGTGACCCTGGCGTGACCAAACTCACTCTTGGCAAGGTTCACTGTCAGATTAGCTTTAGTGAGCCGATCAAATAATTTCTCTATTGTTACAATGTGTTCCTCCCACATGTCGTTCCTACTAATAAATCGTCAACGTATGCCCCAGTACTCTTCAAGCCTTGAATCACGGAGTTTATCATACGTTGGAATGTCCCAGGGGCACCTTTCATCTCGAAAGGCATCACATTATACTCATGCAACCCTGAGGGGGTGATGAATGCTGATATCTTTCGAGCCCTAGTGGTTAAGGGAATGCACCAGTACCCTTTTAGCAGGTCAATTTTTGTCAGGTACTTAGCCTTTCCAACCCTATCGAGGCAGTCATCTATTCTGGGAATAGGGTAAGCATCTGTTTTAGTTATTGCGTTGACCTTTCTATAATCTGTGCAAAATCTCATTGTACCATCGGGCTTGGGAACTATCACGCACGGGGAAGCCCATGCAGAGGTAGTTGGCCTGATTATACCATTGGCCAACATATATTCGATTTCCTGTTCCACTACTTTGCTACATTCTAAATTCATCTTGTAGGGGTGCTGTTTCACTGGATCAGCCTGCCCCACAGTGACATCATGGGTAGCTATACTACACTGCCTCAGTGTATCTAGGAATAGATAGAAATGTTTGCCCATTAGCTCCTTTATCTGTTGCTGTTGTTTTGGTTCCAGGTTGTTAATTTTACTGTCTATGTTCTCCAAAACACAAGCATTCTTGAGTCGAGCTGAAACCACATACTGCTCATTACACTCCCCTGTTATCTCTGGGCTAGTCTTTGCAACTGGGTCTTATTTGGTTGTGAACCCAACTAATACGGATTTAGAATCAAAATAAGGTTTGATTAGGTTCACATGCACTAATTGAGTGGTCTTCCTTCTACCAGGTGTCCTGACAACATAGTTCAGTTCATGAATTTTCCTCATTATTTCGTAAGGTCCACTAAATTGAGCCTGGAGAGGGTTATTCTCCAAGGGAAACAAAACCAAGACCTTATCTCCAACCTCATGGCTTTGATCCCTCGCCTGTCTGTCATACCAGCGCTTCATATCAGCCTGGGATCTCGGAGATTGTGCTTCACAAGGCCACAAGCCCTGCTCAGCCTGTCTCGAAACTCTAAGACATAATCCAATACACCAATTCGCACTTCCTTATCAGACCATTGCTCTCTCAATAAGGTCAAAGGTCCTCGAGGCCTGTGACCGACCACGAGCTCAAATGGACTGAACTCCAACGATTCCTGGATTGAATCTCTTATCGCAAATAGGAGTAAAGGTATACTCTCATCCAACTGGTTTTCGTTTTCCATACAGCATGTTTTAATCATGGTTTTGAGGGTAGAGTGAAACCTGTCTATCGCTCCCTGGGATTGGGGATGGTATGCCATGGACAAAATTTGTTTCGCTCCCAGTTCCGTAACTATCTGTTGGAATACACCCTATGTAAAATTACTGCCCTGATCCAATTGTATCTTCTTGGGCAGACCCAGTAACGTGAAGAACTTAATAAGTGCCTTCACCACTGTTTTAGCCTTTAGGTTCCTGAGGGGTGTTGCTTCTGGGAACCTAGAGGCAGCACATGTAATGATTAACAATTATTGGTGGCCCCCTGCAGTCTTTGGCAGTGGGCCAACACAATCCACAATGACCCTGAAGAAAAGTTCGCCAAAAGCTGGTATGGGGCGAAGTGACGCCTTTGGGGTAGTCCGATTCAGTTTCCCTACCACTTGACATGTGTGACAAGTTTTACAAAAAACCACCACATGCTTTCTTATACCCGGCCAATGAAATTCTTTCATAATCTTGTGCTCTGTCTTTCTAACTCCAAGATGTCCCCCTAAAGGCATTGTATGAGCCATCTTTAAAATTTCTGTATGGTAACCCTTCGGAACCACCAACTGGTGCACCATGGCACAATCCTCATCGGCAGGTACTGTCGGTGGCCTCCACTTCCTCATTAATACCCCATCCTTCAGATAGTAACCCATTGACTCCCTCCAAATTTCATCCTCAAAAAGAGCTGTCTCTTTTAAAACTGCAACTTCAGGATCCCTACCTTGCGCTTCCGCCTGGACAATGACAAACCCCTCTTATCCGTCTCACTACCTGGGTCCTGGTCGAACACAGATGGTAGAAAAGTTTCAGATAAGTCAGTAGGATCCGCACCCCTGTCTGTGCTATTGCGGGCACCTGACCCCTCCTGTCCAGATCGCTTCACTTCTGCAGCCTTCCTTGTCATACTTCTTGTGACCGAGCATGCAGGATAAAGTTCACTGTCTGCGCTTGGCTCACTAACAGCAGGCCGGCTTGTTAGCTGTAACCCTGGGTATACATCTTTTCCTGCCAGGTCATTTCCCAACAAGATGTCCACGTTGCCTATTGGTAATTCAGGTCGTATCCCTATCTCACAGGTCCAGACACTAAGTCACATTTCAGAATTAGTTTGTGCAAAGGCACGACCTCTGTTCCCTTGCCAATACCTTCCAGAATATTCGCTTGGTCCGTTTTTGTCTTGTCACCAAATTCTAAGACATCACTTAATATCAGTGACTGAAAGGCTCCAGTATCGCACCAGATTCTCACTAGAACTAGGGGTGATCCCTTCTTCACAGACACAAAACCCTTGACAATAAACCATTCAATCCCTTCCTGAACTCGGCCAGACCCCACCTTCCTTCGTGTGGTCTCAGCTGCCGGCGCATACGCATTGGGGGTTTTCCCCTTCTCCTTTCCCACTTCCTTCTTCTGAATAAGACAGTTAGATGCCACATGGCCAGGCTTTCTGCAGTAGTAACAGGTAAAGCTAGAAAACTTATTTTTGGTCGGTTTCTCCTCCTCTTTACCTCTGTCACTAGCCCTCGCTTTGTTTTCTGTTTTACTCGGCGGATTATCCCGGTAACTCTTCTGATAACCATTGCTCGGGAAAAACTTAATCTTGTGAGTCAGGGCAAACTCATCCGTTAACCTAGCGGCCGTGGAAAGAGTCTCAACCTCTTTCTCTTATACATATGTCCATATCTCACTAGGGACACACTCTTTAATTTCCTCGATCAGCATCAGCTGTCTCACTTTGTGGTAGTCCTCATCCACCTCTTTCGAGGCACACTACCGATCGAAGTACCTCTCCTTTTCACGGGCAAACTCTATATATGTCTGGTTCCCAGATTTCCTCAAACCCGGAAATTTCTGTCGGCACGCTTCTGGCACCATTTCATAGACCTTAAGCACAAGCTCCTTCACAGTATCATAATTAGTAGACTCAGTCACAGATAAGGCAGAATATGATTGCTGCGCCTTCCCTTTTAACATATTTTGCAGCAATACTGCCCAGTCCTCCCTCGGCCACTTCCTGTTCTGAGCCACTTTCTCAAAATGTAGGAAGTACCTATCAACGTCTTCTTCAGCAAACAGAGGTATCAACTTAATTTCCTGACTGACATTAGTTGATACACCCCTCTCGCCACCATGGCCTGACACTTGACCCTCTTGACGCCGCATCTCCCTCTCAAACTCCCTCCATTTCTCAGCCTCTGCAGTCTTGAACTTAAGTCTCTCTATTCTTAATTGTACTAGTCGTAACAGCGTCTCCTCATCACCTATCGGAAACTCCTGTAGCAACTCCTCCTCAAGTAACTCTTTCCCAACACAATATTCAGCTAGTTTCCTCCGAATTCCTGCCTTCATCATACTCTTCCGTATTCCAGAAAGTTTCCATTTCTTAGCAATGTCACATAGAACCTCCTTTCTGGCACTCCTCAAAAACAGAGGAGTAGGGTTCTCTATAAATTCACTAGCCTCCATTTCTGTTGTTTTCCACACATAGATTAATTACAGGGGATTTCCCCAAACAAGACAAGCCCCCACACAATTTCGAAAATTGGCTCCAACCAAATTTGTTCAGATCCCGGACACAGGCCCCAATTTTGTCACAAACCCCGTGACGGGTTGAAAAGGACCAGCAGAAATGGAACACACCTGGAGTCTGGTTTACTGTAAATTAAGATTGTATTTATTACTACTACAAATTAATGTCATTAAACCCCGAATAACACAATACAGGTTATAAACTATTCTATATATATATCTGTAAATGTGTGTGTGGATACAAAAAATAATAGTCCAGGAGGTAGATATCAGTCTTACGGTGTCAGGTAAGTTTAAACAGTTCAGTACACTTTGTGTTGCGTCGAGTTGAATTGATGGAGAGAGAGAGAGAGTTAATTGAGTTGATGTTCAAGTTGGCAGCTTTAGTTGTTCTCGCTTCCGAAGTCTTCAGAGTTACATCGTGTGACACCCACACAGACAGAGATGGACAGAACCCCTTCTAGGGAACGGTCTACTAACCCACGGCACGGGTTCACCACCAGCAGACCCCCATAGGCAAGCTCTTACCCGCACTGGTAATCATGGGTCGAAATTAATCGGTCTGTGGCCTCCACCCGGTTTCTCCGGTAACTTCCGCAGTTCTCTCATGTCGTGTCTCCTCTGCTATTATCAGACCGAAGGATCAACTTTTATAATCCATCCAAAATTCCAGCGTCCATTAGCTCAACTGCTCTGAGCTGTTACCATGGTGATTTCCTAGCTCGTGTCTCAGCTCACGCCGTAATCTCTCTCTCTTTTAATTGCCTCTTTGTTCATTGGACTGCTGAACTTTCTAGCAGTTTCTCACCTGCATGGCAATCTTTACACCTAAAGAAGTATATATTCACATTGCAATTTTAGTTACTGATTCCTGTGATGGTAAGGTTAACTTCCTTTCAACTTAGTGAACAACAGATGATCACATTGGTACATAAAATTCTCAGAGGCTTAAGAGACTGGAGTGCAAGGAATTTTTCCCCTGCCTTTGGAGTCCAGCACAAGGAACACCAGCTTGCAATTGACTTTGAATTGAGGAAATACTCAACTCTCTAATGCTGTGATGAGATTGTTGTTTCCACTCAGAGGGATGTGAACCTTCTGAAATCTCTGCCGTGGAAACCACTGAAGCAAAATAATTTGTGAACAAGCTATGCTGAGCAAATGAGGAACTTTCAAGTTTTCAGATAGACCAAGAATATTAATGAAGGAGTTAACTTGTGAAAAAGTATTTCCTTCTCTTGGTGCTGAAAGGGATACATTTCAAAGAGCTGCTGTACTAAGATTCATCACCCAGCCATTTGAATTTGTCTCACCACCAGTCAGATCAAATATTTAAAGTAATGTAAAGTGGAATCAATCCACCATTTTTATTCAAATGACATAGTACTTTATCAAAAAGTATCAGGACTGCATCTAACAGACAGGGCCTGATATGACAGACAGTTAAACTCAATAATGAGTGGCAGTAGCTTTTTTTTGCTGTATCAGTGCCATACAAGACCGAGTGGCAGCTGCAACAAGCCCATGACAGGTCCAAAGTTACAATGAATCTTCCTTTCATTTTGCTATTTATAGGCTGTAATACGAATTCTGTTCTCTCACTTAAAGGGTGGAGAGGGTGTGGAATGAGCTGCCAGCGAAAGTAGTGGATGCAGGGTCGATTTCAACATTTAAGAAAAGGTTAAATAGGTACATGGATGTGGGGGGGGGGGCGTATGGAGGGCAATGATCCTTGTTAGGACATATTCTGGAATTAGTGTATATAGTAAACATTAACTTCAGCAACCAATCTTTAGACCTGAATGTGGATTGTAGATTAAATGTAAAATGCAGCCTATTTCCAGGAGCTGTGGACAGCAGTTAATTGAAAACACAGACAATGATGATTAACATTCATTTTGGATGTCTGGAGTTCAATGAAGAAGGAGATGTGAAAATTATATGTAATTCAAAGGAAGCATTGTGGGTTATATTATAAATATAGAATGTTTCTTTGATGTTTAGCATATAAAATGTCATGTAATATTGGGTTGAAGAGGCCTCTTCCTCCAGAGAGTGTCTCATTTTGTTGAATAAACCACTTCCATATCCATTAGCTTCAGTCTCTCTCCAGTGACTTGTTCATATTACAACAGTCCTGGGATGTGACTAGGCAGATTAATGGTTCAGTACAGACTAGATGGAGCAAAGGGCTTGTTTCTGTGCTGTAGTGTTCCATGATGCTTCAGCTTTACCTCCTCCCGACCTTTTCCTTCAACCACTTCTATATAGTTTTGCCATCTCTTATAATTAGAGAGAGGAATGGCACAGACTGAGCTATGGCATATTCCACACCTAACTTCCACCCCATAGCAGGATGACAGGAGTTGTGTATTTGGTGAATGAAATTTATACAATCAACTTTTAAATCTCTCCCACTCTAGTTCTTTGATTTATGTCATCATGTCTCCTGATCTCAGGGGTTTCCTACTGGTTTTCATTTCAGAAGAATAATCTTTGCTGAGATGAAACAACTTATGCTTACAGACCTCAATCAAAGATAACTTTTGTTTTATTGTCCTACACCATAGAAACTGCAAGTATGAACTTCTCTCTGCTTATGTCAAGAGAAAATTACCCTTTCTCTTTTTTTTGTAGGATCTTAAACCTCAGCATAAAATATAGATCGGGTTAGAAAAGGCTGTTTTCAAAGTCTACTCGGTGAAGTAGACAAATGTGAATCAAGTTCAGAACTAAGAATGAACTTCCTCTGCAATTTGAAATTTAATTATTATTTCCCACTGACCTGCTACTCTGTTTATCACTAAGTACATTTCAAAAAGAGGAACCTTCCTCCAAGGTAAAAAATATATAGTTTTCCATTAAGCTGGTGATAGTCAAACCTTGCGCCCACCAGTGTTTCAGATGTAACCCCAAGGGACAAGCTGACCAAACTGAGGTAAGGGTCCACAACTTCCATTGAAATTTGGTAACTCTCATACTGTCCAAGATACCTGCCTGTTGTGCCAGTAAAGGCATGTGTGGCCGTATAGATATTAAGCTTGGCATATCAACTATCTTGGGGTAGAAATGCTCATCCTGGAAAGCTCTGGATCATCTCGGGATCCAAGTACACGTAGGTCAGTGAAGAGCTGAAAAGGTGAATTACTACGATGCAGCAAACTCAGATCATTGAAATCATAGTATCTGTAGAGGACAGGAAAAGTTACCCAGCCTATCCTACCTGCCATCAGAGCACAGCGGTTAGCGTGACGCTATTACCACTCAGGGAGCTGCGGAGTTCGAACTTCAGTTCCAGTGCTGCTCTGTAAGGAGTCTCTGTACATCTCCCCATAGAATTATTATGTTTTCTCTGGGTCCTCTGGTTCCACTCCCCACCCCGCCACAGTCCAAAGTTGGTAAATTGGTCATTGCAAATTGTCCTGTGATTAGGTTAGGGTTAATCGGGTTTGTCGAGGTTTGCTGGGGTGGTGGACTCAAAGGGCTGGAAGGGCCTACTTCGCGCTTTATTGCTAAAATTTTAAAAAATTAATTAAATTAACGTGTGTTACCTGGACCTATAGTACAAACCCAAATTCTTTTTGAAAGCATTGAGGGTTTCTACCTCCACCACTGTTCTAGGTCATTTCAAGGAATGAGCTTTGGACTTGTAAAATCTTCTTGGTGAAAATGTTCTTCCTTTTTAATCCTTCTCCAATCTATGACCCCCCACACCAATTCCTTACACCAATCTTGTTTTTTGATCACAAGCTCAGGGAAATAGATTCTTCCTATTTCAACTGAATTATATTCGTTATTGTCCAATCACAAACAAGAGAAATTCTGCAGATGCAGGAAATCCCAACAACACACACAAAATGTTGGAGGAACTCAGCAGGCCAGGCAGCATCTATGGAAAGCGTGTAGTCAATGTTTTGGGCCACGACCCTTCATCAGGACTGGAGAAAAAAAGATGAGGAGTTAGAGCAGGATCTCCCTGTGGCCACCCATTCTAATTCCAATTCTCATTTCCATTCTCACAATGTCAACCCATGGCCTCCTCTACTGCCATGATGAGGAGGAACGACACCTTATATTCTGTCTGGTTAGCCTCCAACCTGTTGGCATGAACATCAATTTCTCGAACTTCCAATAATGCCCACCCCTTCACCATCCCCTTTCCCTTTTTCCCTGTCTCACCTTATCTCCTTACCTGCCCATTACCTCCCTCTGGTGCTCCTCCCCCTTTTCTTCCTTCCATAGCCTTCTGTCCTCTCCTATTAGATTACCTCTTCTCCAGCCCTGTATCTCTTTCACCAATCAATTTCCCAGCTCGTCACTTCACCCCCTCCCCTCCTCCCAGTTTCACCTATCACTTTGTGTTTCTTCATCCCCTCCTTCCACCTTCTAACTCTGACTCTTCATTGTTCTTTCTCCAGTCCTGCTGAAGGGCCTCAGCCTGAAACGTTGCCTATAGTCTTTTTCATAGATGCTACCTTGCCTACAGAGTTCCTCCAGTGTTTTTTGTGTGTCCATTTGTTATAATTTGGCCCAAATGACCAGAACATCTAGAGCCTCCTATAAAGGAATTTTTTGCATCACCTGCAATCTTTTTTTAAATCATGTCCACTACACTTATGATCAAATCATTGAAACATATTGCAAAGAATTAAATATTCTGCTTTGTGAAAATCTAGAGTAAAAGCCTTATAGTTACAAAAAAAAACACCTGTGCTGATTCTTTCTTTGAATCTATTTGCATCCTCCTTTGAATTGAAGAGGGTTTTACTCTTTTGACCAGTCTGGGGCTTTGTGTACGATCAGCTATTGAGGGAAACCATTCTTGATTCAGGTCAACAGCAACCAGCAGATGAAAAAAGTAACAATTAGAACCGATATTATTCTTCGGTGATGTTTGAGGGAGAAAAACAAACCAGGTTACTCAAAAAGTTCCTTGTGTTTTTTATGTAATACAAGTTGTTATCATTTACTTAGAATATGTTCGCTGGCACTTCAGGCTTCAGCTTAACATTATAAAGAAAAGAAACCTAAATGCCACTACTTTCTCCTCCTTGGTCAGCCTGGATTATTTACTCTGATTCAGGCATACTGACTGCAGAGCATATTATTTAAATTACAAATTATTCCAGTTTCTTCTTCTTCTTCATGTGCCTTGCACGTTACACGCTTGGGCGATCATGGCTCTCCACATCGAACAATCCCTCGCAGCGTCAATGATATCTCGCACACTTAGATCTGTTAGTTCTTTCACAGTGTCCACCTACTTTCTTCTTTGCCTTCCTCTACCGCATTTCCCAGGCATACGACGTTGTAATGCGAGGCATTCTATTTCTCCCTTTCTGATGACATGGCCCAGGAAATTAAGTTTCCCCTCATTTAATGTTCTCATTAAAGATCTTTTTATATGGGCATGTTGGAGTACTGTCTCATTAGTTACCCTATCTCTATATGATATTTTCAGCATTCTTCTAAGAAACCACATTTCTGTTGCTTCTAAGTTTCTTTGGAGTTCTGGTGTTATAGTCCATGTTTCGGAAGCATACAGCAAGATTGACCAGATGTAACATTTTGGTAGCCTAAGCCTTTTTGTCATAGAAATGTGTCTGTTGGTAAAAATGGCTTTCATTTTTTGGAAGTTGGTTTTGGCAATGGCAATTCTTCTTCTTATTTCTACTTTACTTCTAGCATCTTGTGATATAAAGCTACCAAGGTAATTAAAGTTGGTCTTTTGTTCATTCTCTTGGTTACTGACATACAATTGGCAGTTTGGAGTATCCTGCTGTTTTGATATTACCATGCATTTGGTTTTTTTACAGTTGATGGTTAAACCAAAATCTGCATTTGCTTGTACAACTTTGTCTAGGAGGATTTGTAGGTCGCCTTCTGCAGCACTTGCTATTAGGGTGGTATTGTCTGCATATCTTATATTAGGTCTTCTATTTCTCTGAGAATCATTTCACTATAGATATTAAATAATTCTGGTGAGGCAACGCATCTTTGTCTAACTCCTCTTTGAATTTTAGTCCAACTGCTTATATTATCATCAATTTTTACCGCCGTCGATTGATTCCAATATAAATTTTGAAGCAGTTGTCAGTCCCTTCCGTCAATGTTTAGTTTAGCAAGAACTTGAAATAATTTTTCATGTTGCACTTTGTTGAATGCTTTAGTGAAATCAATAAAACATAAAAAGACATCATTTTGATATTCAATTGCCCTTTCTGAAAGCATTCGTAGTATGAAAATTGTGTTCCTGGTTCCTCTATCCTCAATAAACCCATATTGCTGTTTAGGAGTTTCTGGTCTTAACTTATTTTTAATTGGACTCAGAACATTTGACAACAAAATCTTTATTATGTGACTCATAAGACTGATTGTTCTATAATTTTCCCAGTCAATAGTTCCAGGAATTTTTGGCAGCATTATAAATACTGATTTCAAGAGATCATCAGGCAATACACTAGACTCATATATTCCATTAAACAGTTCAAAAGAATATCTATGCCCAGATCTTCTAGGGCTTGTATCATTTCCACTGAAATTTCATCAGGTCCAGTGGCTTTACCATGTTTCATGCTTTTCATTGCTTTAGTTATTTCTTCTTTGGTAATAGGTGGGTCAGAATTAGGGTGTTTAATATCTGGGGGTTCCCCTCTATTATCTTCAAAATCAGCTCTATATACCGAATCCACCTCTCACATACTTTATCTGGATCTGTTAGTATGGATCCGTCTCCTGATCTTATGCATCCTGTAGAGGAGGTTTTCTTAATTCCAGTAATTTCCTTAATTTTCTTGTGCATTTCTTTGCTGTTGTTAATATGGCCTTCTACTTCACTGCATTTTTGATTCAGCCATTCTCCTTTTGCAATATTGCACAATTGTCTGGTCTGTCTGTCTGGCTCTTGGTATTGCATTTCATTATTCTTCACTAACCTTCTTTGTTCCATCAGATCTAGAATTTCTTGGGTTATCCTTGTTGGTGTGTTGAATTTCTTGTATAGCCCTCTCTGGCAAGCCTCAGGGTCGCTCAACTCGCTGTCGTCTAGGGAAAAAGCCCTCGGCCCCGCCAAACTGGGTAATTAAGTTTGTGTGGATGCTGTGTGATATACCCCAACCCACCAGATAGCAGAAATACACCATATACGATTAAATGAACTGCAGTTTATAGATATTACTGGAACTATATAATTAATAGAGATAAAATATAAAAGGAAAATAAAAGGTGCCACACTTATCAAAGTTCAATCTCTTCATGCACAAACAGTTGGAGCTCTAGTAACGATCCTCTCTTCACCATTCGATCCCCTCTGACCACCTTGACCTGCCGCCTGGGACCAACCACAGTGATCAACCAGATGCTCCACATGAGTCTGTCTCTGTCTCCTCTCCTAGCCGAAGACCCTGGTCCTCGGACTCCTGTTTGGGGTCCGACCCCGTTAGCCAGCTCATAGCACCTTGTCCATTTTCTTTCTCTCCATCGCATCTCCTGCCCAAAAACCCGCGTATCACAATAATCTACAGACACACTAGAAAGAATAACATCTATCCCAATTGGTTTGTTTGCTCTCCTATCGATAACATAAGCCAAACAGGCTGCTAGCGGGAGAACTTTCTCAGCAGTTAACATAACAAAGAAGCCATTTTAATTAGTCTACGCAGTAACATAAAAGAAGAAGCCCCTTATACTTGTACTGGGATTATCTCCTCTGCTGATTGTTGTATAACATATTTAAATCTGTCCCAAATAGATGTTGTTTCATTTTCGTTGAGGTGTTCTTCTACAGCTGTTTTGAATTGTTGCTTAAGTACGCTATCATTTTTATGTTCTCCCAACATGTACTTCTTTCTCTTTTTTCCATGTTTCAGTTTCTTTAATTTTGTTTTAATAGTAGCTATTACTGGATGGTGATCTGAACCACAGTCTGCTCCTGGGTAGGCTTTAGAATTTGTGAATTTATTTCTAAAGCTTTCATTGATGGTGATGAAATTTATTTGATTCCTTGTTCTATCTCCAGGGCTAATCCAAGTCCACAATCTACGTGGATGATTTTTATACCAAGTATTGGTGATCATTTGGTTGTTTCTGACACACCAATCAGTAAACCTTTCTCCATTTTCATTTTTCTCCCCTAATCCAAAAGATCCTTTGATGTTATCAACCCTTTCCTGTCCAACTTTGGAGTTAAAATCTCCCATGACTAGTTTTATATCCTGAGATTTACATTGCTCTTAAGCACTGTCGAGACCTTCATAAAACTTATTGCTATCTTCTTCATCTGCATCATTTGTTGGCGCATAGTCTTGGATTATGCTAATGTTAAAATGATTAACCCTTAATTTGACTAAAAGCAGCCGGTCGGATATCGCACAATATCCCATAAGACATTTTGATACTTGTTTGTTTAAAATAATTCCAATTCCATATATATGCTGTTGACATCCAGAATACATTATCAGAGAACTATTCTTAGTGAATTTGCCAATGTCAGTCCATCTAATTTCTGACAGGCCTAAGTTATCAACTTCCAACCTTTTCATTTCATTTAATGTGTTGTTCAGCTTTCCTTTCTGGTAAAGTGTATGGATGTTCCATGTTGCTACCCTTCGCCTTTCCCTATTGCTTACAGTCTTTGGATGACGATCTGGTGTCACCTGCAGCACATGACTACCCCTACCGAGCGAGGTGTTGTTCTGTTGATCAGAATCAACCCCATTCACGCTGTTGTCTGGTTTCCCTCTTTTGTTTCTTTTCCAGTTTACCAAGCTGAAAAGCCAGCACATTGATTTTCACCAGGGTCACCAGGGTAAAGATCACCAGGGTAAAGAATTCCAAGGTTCATGGCTCCCTGAGTGAAAAGCTTTCTGCCTTTGTCAGTTCTAAACAGCCCACCAATCATTCTAAATCTATGCCCGTGAGTCCTAGACTTGGCTGCCAAGAGGAACACGCATGTCAAGCCTGTTAAGAATTTTATATGTTTCAATGAAATCTCTTCCCATTCTTTTAAAGAATGCTAACCATGTATACTCAATTTTGCCATGGCATCTTTTATATTTTCTTTGTTTTATGAGAGAATGGAGTATCAGTTTAATTCCTTATTCAAAAGACAGTAGCTCCTACAGTCCAACATGGCAAAAGAATGGCAACTTTGACTTCTATGGCTAGATTTCTATAGTGGGACTTGAACCCACAGCTTTGAAAATAGTGCTCAAACTAAGCAACAGTTGTTAGGTGCCAAAGGATGTGAGTGGACAGATAGATGCATTATGATATATCTTTAGAAGAAAGTGATTAATCTAGTAATGAATAACTAGTGAGATGAGAATAATGGCATGTGCTCCATTATCTGCAAGTTATGCAAAGTTGGGCTTTGTAAAGCACCTTGGGCTGTGGGACTTCATTAATGGTCCTATCTTCCTGCTACAGTGCAGAGGAAACACCCACTAGCCCTTTCCAAACAGCAGCTGTAGGTCCTTCGGATTATTCTCACCTATTGTATTTCCAGATGGCTGGTGCAAAATGGAACTCCATCCACTAAAGTGAAAAGCATCATGGAATCACAGAATAGGTAATGGTACCATACATAGAGTGGCAGGGTGGGCATACAAATCCACCAAAGGAGGTGTAAGGTGCTCCTTCCCTCCACTAGCCTACAGGTCGCCCTTCGGCAAATTGTAGCTCTTTCTTAGCCCCCCAATTAGGGTCATGTGAAGCAATGGGAGAAGGTGGTGGATGGACATATGAGCAGCTGGTGCAAATCACAAGTCCTGGTTCTACGACTATTGATGCCAGGCAGACAATTCTTGAAGAGCATTGATAATGGCTGGAGTCACCCATCTTACAAGAGCAAGTATGTGATGCTGAGGCTTTATAAAGCACTAGAGAGGCCTCATCTTGAGTATTGTGAACAGTTTTGGGCCCCTCAACTTAGAAGAGATGTGCTTGCATTAGAGAGGGTCCAGAGGAGGTTCACGAGGATGATTCCAGGAATGAAAGTGTTATCACACAAGGAACTTTTGATGGCTCTGGATCTGTACTCATTGGAATTTAGAAGGATGAGGGGAGATCTCATTGAAACCTTTCACCTCGGGGTCAATATCACAAATGACCTGACTTGGTTCAACCAAACAGAGTCCACTGCCAAGAAGGCCCACCAGTGCCTTTACTTCCTGAGGAAGCTAAGGATATTTGGCCTGTCCCCTGAAACCCTCACTAATTTTTATAGATGCACCGTAGAAAGCATTCTTCTGGGATGCAACACAACCTGGTATGGAAGTTGTCCTGTCCAAGACCGGAAGAAGCTGCAGCAGATCATGAACACACCCCAGCACATCACACAAACCAATCTTCCGTCCTTCGACTCACTTTACACCGCACGCTGTCAGAGCAGTTCTGCCAGGATAATTAAGGACACAACCCACCCAGACAA
Organism: Mobula birostris; assembly: GCF_030028105.1. NCBI lineage: Eukaryota > Metazoa > Chordata > Chondrichthyes > Myliobatiformes > Myliobatidae > Mobula > Mobula birostris. The sequence continues at coordinate 29,062,095 of NC_092375.1, read as the reverse complement.
CACATTTTTTGTCCCTCTTCCCTCCGGGAGAAGGCTCAGAAGCTTGAAGACTCGTACAGCCAGATTTGGGAACAGCTTCTTTCCAACTGTGATAAGACTGCTGAATGGATCTTGACCCGGATCTGGGCCGTACCCTCCAAAGATCTGGACCTGCCTCTCGGTTTTTTTGCACTACCTTACTTTCCCTTTTCTATTTTCTATTTGTGATTTATAATTTAAATTTTAAATATTTACTATCGATTTGTACTCCAGGGAGCATGAAGAGCAGAATCAAATATCGCTGTGATGATTGTACGCTCTAGTATCAATTGTTTGGCGACAATAAAGTATAAAGTATAAAGTATAAATGTTGAAAGGACTAGCTTGAGTAGATATGGAATGGATGTTTCCCGTAGTTGGAGAGTCTAGGACAAGAGGCACAGCCTCAGGACAGAGGGGCGTCCATTCAAAACAGAGATGTAGAGAAATTTCTCTAGCCAGAGGGTGGTGAAATTCTGAAATTTGTTGCCACTTGCAACTGTGGAAGCGAAGTCATTGGGTGTATTTAAGGCAGGATTGATAGGTTCTTGATTGGACATGGCATCAAATGTTACGGGGAGAAGGCTGGGAACTGGGATTGACGAGGAGAAAAAAAGGATCAGCCATGATTAAATGACAGGGCAGACTTGATGGGCCAAATGGCCTAATTTTGTTCCTATGTCTTCTGATCTTATGGGATGTCACCCTTCTTAGACTAATGCAGAGTAGCAGTATGTGCTCAAGTGAATGTGGTCTCATACACCTTCGGCCAAGTGGTCAGTAAAGTGAATGAGCTGCTTTAACAGAGCATTAAAGTTTTAACTACACTCACCAATGCTAAGAAGGGAAGTGTTTATTTAAAGTTAAGTAAATTCAATACACCCAATTAGTATGGAGAAGTGTCAATAAAGATACTGTCACTCAGGACACTGGTCTTACAATGAAAGGGTTTCCAGATGTGACGGATGATCGTGATTGCATTTAACCTTTGGAAAGAAATCTCGGGCTCTTTGTATGAAAGCTGCCAACCTATAATGAGATTTATACTTACTACAATCAATAATACTGGACAGTGATATCATCTCTTCACTCCACTAAAGTGGAATAGAGGTCTAAAATATGTCTCTGTGTGAAATGTAGGACCTGAACTGTATTGACTATTTGATTTGAGGCCTTTTGTGGAAATAAAAAGCAGGGGAGAAACCAGTTAAATTCACATCTTAAAATTAATTTCTCTTGCCTGCTCTTTTCTCAAATCAGAGGTTTCTGGAAACGATAAAATATATTATGTCTCCCGAGCCACCACTGGAGAGACAGTGGTGAGCCACCTTCTTGAACCACTGGTGAAGGTTCTTCCACAGTGCAGTTCAGTAAGAAGTTCCAGGAACTGGCCGCAGACACACATATTTCTAAGTCAGGGTGGTGTGTGACATGGAAAGGGACCTGTGTTCTTGTGTTCTTGCTTCCCTTGTCTTTATCAGTGGTAGGGATTGTAACTTTGGAAAGTGCTGTTGTGGTAGGCTGAGTGAGTAATTGCAGTGTATTGTGCAGATCGTGCACACTGCAGTCAAGTACCAGTGGTGGAGGAAAATTATTGTACTGCGACATGGATGAATTAAAGCAGTGATGTTCTGAGATTGAGATGATTTAAGATATATACTGTACTGTATAAGTAGCTTTATTTGTCACATGTACATTGAAATATATGAAAATCATTAACACTAACCCATCCACCTTTGGAATGTGGGAGGAAACCAAAGCACTCAGAGGAAATCTGCATGGTCGTGGAGAGAACATATAAGCACCTTACGGTCAACATCAGGAATTGAACACTGGTCCGACAGCTTGTTGCAGTAAAGTGTTGTGCTGGATGCTTACACTGACTTGCTGCCCCTGTTCTGATTAACTTACAGATACCAGGCCCATCTTCTTTTCCATGAGATATGGTGAAGCCAATTGAATGGCAAAAGGTCTTGATAGAGTAGATGTGCAGAGGATGTTTCCTATGATGGAACAGTCTAAGACCAGAGGACACAGCCTCAGAATAGAGGGGTGTCCTTTTAGAATAGAGATGAGGAGGAACTTCTTCAGCCAGAGGGGTGGTGAATCTGTGGAATTCTTTGCCACAGGCACCAGTGGAGGCCAAGTCTTTATGTATGTTTAAGGCAGAGGTTGATAGGTTCTTGATTTCTCAGAACATCAAGGGATATGGGGAGAAGGCAGAAAATTGGGGCTGAGAGAAAAAAATGGCAAAGCAGACTCGATTAGCCAAATGGCCTAATTTTGCTCCTATATCTTATAGTCTTATATGACTCCACCCAAAGGAATGTTTTTCCCCTGAACCCCATTGACTTCCATTTTATCAAAATTCCTTGATGCGCCTTTGGCCAAATGCCACAATGATATCAAAGTCAGTGAGTTTCACTTCCTCTTTGCAAGTTGACTTTGTTTCATGTTTGGTCCAAAGTTGTAATACGGTCTAGCAAAAGCCAAACTCCTTACTCTTGCATTGGTTATTGGGAAGTGTCACTTCACAGGAGTGTTGACAGTAGCTTCCATCACTTTCTCAGTGATTGAAACTTGATTAAATGAGCAGTAACTTGCCAGATTGGATTTGTCTTCCCTCTTATGAAAAAGACACCTTTTTCACCTCATCATACAGATACCAGAGTTGTAACTGTACTAGAACAAGTTGGCTAAGTGGTCAAGAAACTAGTTTACAGCATTCCACGGGGACATTTGCTGCTTTCAGTGTTCTCAGCCTTCTGTTGATATTATGCAGAAAGAACTAAAATGGTAAAAATTGCTTCTGTCATGGTAAGCATCTCTAGAGAAAGACAAAATGAATCATCCACTCAGGATGAATGTGCTTGGGTATCTTTCAACCTTGGCTTTCACACTCAAGCATTGGTCTCTCACTTCGCAGAGGTAGAAGATGTTCTGGGGTGGGAGGAGGTGCTGTTCTCCTCCTGCTGGTTGCTTACCTGTCTGCTACTGGTGATGATTAAATGTGGCAGTACTGCAGAGTTTAGATCTGCTCTGTTGCTTGTGAGGTTGCCTATTTCTATCCATTGCATATTGTTTTATGCTGTTCAGCACATACATCGTCCAGTTTTGCAGCTTCACCAGATTAGTATTTCATTTTTAGAAGTGTCTGTTCTCAGCATGTCCTACTACAATCACTGAACAAGTGTGGATTGTCTAGCTTCTAAAAGTAGAGAGAGGAATATGTCACATAGAAGCCTAGTTTTAAGCTGCCAGAGCTGTTCACTGTCCATCCCATTTAGTAAAATTGTGAAGACATGACACACAATACAATACTTGCAACTGTATGCTTGTTTGAATAAAAAGTCATATACATTTGTAGCATACAAACAGGAACCATATTACTGCTGCAAAATATTATTCCCCAAGCTTTTCCCTCTGTTTGTTCCCAAGACATAATTCTGAAAAAAAAACTGCAGAATTCTTACGTAAAAACATTGGCTTACAGGGTATTTCTGGCATTTTCTGTTTATACTAACTACTCATTTTTTACCTTTTGATCTAGGTGATCTTGTTACATATAAATGATTCTTCTGTTCTTCACAATAACAGTAGTGACTAAGCTAATAAGCATTAATTCTTCAGATGGAAATCATTTTAGAACTTCATGGAAGACATAAATTTTAGTTTCTTTCATACTTCTAAAGAATAGTAATTAGAAAAACCACTTCTTATCCAACTTCCAAAAATAATCTGTATTGAAATTATCAGGGGAAGCTATGTTTAGCTAGTTCAGCAGGGATTACTTGGTAGCCATGTGATGTTACAGGCCACAACTTCTCCGCCGTGATTATCCTCAGCACTGTTCCTCCACAAGGATGTGTCCTCAGCCCCCTACTCTGTTCTCTATAGAGTCATGACTGTGTGGTAGATTCTGCTCTAACTATATCTACAAGTTTGCAGATGATACTATCTTAGTGGGCTGTATCTCACACAGCAATAAATCGAAATACAGGAAGGAGATAGAGAGATTAGTGATGACATGGTGTCATGACCAAAAAAAAAAAAAAATCCCTCTATGCCAGCAAAGTAAAAGAGTTTGTCATTAACTTCAGGAAGCAGGGCAGTGTACATGGTCCTCTTTATATATCAATGGTGCTGAGGTCAAGAGGGTTGAGAGCTTCAAGTTCCTTGGAGTGAGCATCACTAATAACTTGTCTTGGTCCAACCACATAGATGCCATAGCCAAAAAAGCTTACTAATGCCTCTGCTTCCTCAGGAGGCTAAAGAAATGTGGCATGCCCTCGCTGACTCTTACAAATTTTTATCAGTGCACTATAGAAAGCACCCTATCTGAGTGCATCATAACTTTGTATGGCAACTGCTCTGCCCATAACTACAAGAACTGCATAGAGATGTGAATACAACTCGGCACATCACAGCAAACACCCTCTCCTCCATAGACTCTGTCCTTTTCACTGCCTCAGACCCTACCACTCCAGACATTCTCTCCTCTCCCTTCTCTCATCAGGCACAAGATACAAAAGCCTGAGAGAATATACTGCCAGACTCAAAGATAGCTTCAACCTTTCTGCTATAAGATTATTAAATAATTTCCTGGCCAATAAGATGAAGACTTGGTCTCACAATCTACCTTGTTATGAACTTGTACCTTATTGACTACCCCCTGCACTGCATTTTCATTGTACCTTTTCTACTTTATTCTACATCTGCTCTTGTCCTACCCCATATTTCCTCAATGCATTGTGTACTGAATTGACCTTTATCAGCAGTATGCAAGAAAGCTTTTCATTGTATCTCAGTACACATGACAGCAACAAATTCCAATTCCAATTCCAATGAGGTCAGGATCAAATTCAGATCTGTGGAGCTGCAAGGAGCAATGCCAATGTGGCACTCTACATTAGTAAGTCTTTGCACATGCTTCTGAGAGAGTTAACACCAGTTATTAGCCACAGAGTCAAAGACAGAAACAACATGGAAATAGGTCCTTTGGCTCATAGAGTCCTCACTGACCATCAACCATCCATGTATTTCTACATCTATTTCTACCCCTTAAGTCATCTTTTATTTTACCCACATACACATCACTTTCCTCCAGAATTTACAACCCACCTGCATACAGAAGTCTACATACAATAGTCAATTACCTTACCAACCTGCATGCCTTTCAGATGTAGGAAGAAACAGAACATCTGATGGAAACTGATGTGATCGCAAGAAGTACACATAATCTCTACACAGACAACACCCAAGATCAGAATTGGACCCGTGTCTCTTGCACTATAACTATACAACTCCAAAATATTGTTCTCTGGCAAGATTTTCAACCACATTGGTTTGAATCACGATGAGGAATTCCACTCCCAGAGGAATCAGCCTGTGATGCTTGAATGATCAGCCACATTCCTGCTGCACTCACAGGGAGAGTGTTGCAAAACCCAGCACCAAACACTCATCAAATAGACTGATCCCACAAATATTTTCAATAAGTTCTTTGAAGAGATCCTGCAGAAAGACAAGTGTCTTCAGAATAGGGAGAACAGTAGACAGCTGGCATAAGAGGAGACACTAAAGTCAGGATAGCACCAGGGAGGCATCTATAAGGCCTGAAGTTCCCTTTGTGAATTCTGAACTGTTGGGAGCCTTGCAACACAGCCAGATGCTCTTCTCAGGTGTGAAAGGGAAAGTTGCATTTAATTAAAAACAGAAGGTTCCCCATATTCCTGCTGGTGCATTTCCTGAGTTCTGTAAAGTAACTTTGCACCTATTTAATGGTGTGAAAACAACTTCACATCCCAATTTTGGGCATTGAAAATTCAAAGATGTTACTATTGCATATAGCAGTGTAATTAAAATAATTAGTTTTATATTGTGTGCATAGCGAGCAATGCAGAAGGTATATCATCACACAGAAGGTACAGAGGTCCAGTGTGCCATAGCACCAGGTTCAAGAATAGGTACTTCCCTTCATCAATTTAGCTCTTGAATCAACCAGCACAACTCTAATCACTACAGCTCAGCAACAGTATGACCACAAAGAAAGCACGGCAGCACCTCTACTTCCTTAGGTGTTTACAAAGTTTCGGCATGACAGCTAAAACTTTGAAAAACTTCTATAGATGTGTGATTGATAGCATCTTGACTGGCTACATTACAGCTTGGAATGGAAATACCAATGCCCTTTTGGAAAATCCTATAAAAAGTAGTGGATACGGCTAAATCCCTCATGGGTAAAGCCCTCCCCGCCATTGAGCACATCATCACAGAGTGTTGTCGCAGAGAATGCTGGAGGAACTCAGCTGGCCAGGCAGCATCTATGGAAAAAAGCACAGTCGACATTTCAGGCCAAAACTCTTTGGCAGGACTGGAGGTAAAAAACTGAGGAGTAGATTAGATCCACTCCTCAACTTTTTTTCTCCAGTCCTGCCGAAGGGGTCTGGTCCAAAACATCAACTTGCTTTTTTTTTTCATAGATGCTGCCAGGCCTGCTGAGTTCCTCCAGCATTTTATGTGTGTTGCTCAGATTTCCAGCATCTGCAGATTTTCTCTTGTTTGTTGTAGCAGGGAAGCAGCATCTTTCATCGGGAATCTCACAACAAAGGCAATGCCATCTTCTCACTGCTGTCATCAGGAAGAAGGCACAGGAACCTCAGAATTCACAGGTTCAGGAACAGTTATTATCCCTCAACCATCAGGCATTTGAACTAAAGGAGATATCTTCAGTCAATATCTCTTACCCTTCACTGAAATGTACCTACAACCTATGGACTCATTTTCAAGGACTTCTCATGTTCTCAATATTTATTGCTTATTTATTTATTAATATAGCTTCTTTCTTTTTGAATTTGCACAGTTTGTTGTCTTTTGCACAATTGTTGGATGCCCAAGTTGGTATGGTCTTTCATTATGTTTATTATTCTATTATCAATTGTTTATTGAGTATGCCCACTAGAAAGTGAATCTCAGGGTTGAATATGGTGACATATATGCACTTTGGTGATAAATATACTTCAAACTTTGAACCTTTAATTTTGAACTTTGAACTTTGAATTTTGAACTTTGATCACTTGGCACTAAAACAGACCTATTTTTGTTCTTTTATGTAAAAATTGTGCACAGTATATTTTATGTCTCATTTATTGTTTTCTTACGCTTATATTTTACTATGTGCCTGTGATGTTGTTCCCTTAAGTTTTACATTGTTCCCGTGCATACATGTATTTGTGTGCATGACAATGAACTCAACCTTTAACTTATTGTGACACCATCTTCAATTCAACGTGACCATTGGAGGAGAGCTACAGAGGCTAGGTACCATATTACTGGACTTATTATTAAGGAAGATAATATTTTACACACACTGAAAGCAATGTTAAAGTAGTAGAAGTTACTTAAAAAACCGTTTAACCTCCTGCAATAAACCATGTTAACTTATCAGTGTGCATTGTTACAGACAAGCAAATCTTAATTTGAATGTTCTGATATTTTGATGTTTGAAAACTATGAGCTTCATGTGTCATCAGATGAAAGTAAATTGACCATTTTAATGGGAGCAAGAGAAAATTCATGTCACTTCTTAGCTGGTGTTCTGGCTCGTTATTCAGTATCACAACAAAACAGAAATGAGATTTGCAGGATGTGGAAACTGAGTGAGATGGTGTTTGCTCTGGTCCGAGTTCTTCCTTCTTCTATTTCCCTGTAAATATTTAAGTGCACAATAATACACTCGCAAATTTCTACAGATGTACCATAGTGAGTATTCTAACCGTCTGATCTGAGGGGGTGGGGGTGGCGAAGGGACCACTGCACAGATCGAAATAAGCTGCAGAGAGTTGTAAAATTAGTCAGCTCCATCATGGGTACTAGCCACTATAGTATCCAGGATATCTTCAAGGAGCTGTGCCTCAGAAAGCTGGTGTCCATCATTAAGGACCTCCACCACCCAGAGCATGCTCTCTTCTCAATACTACCATCAGGAAGGAGGTACAGAAGCCTGAAGGCACACACTCAACAATTCAAGAATAGCTTAGGAACATAGAAACATAGAAAACCTACAGCACAATACAAGCCCTTCAGCCCACAAAGCTGTGCCGAACATGTCTTAACCTTAGAAATTACCTAGGGTTACCCATAGCCCTCTATTTTTCTGAGCTCCATGTACCAGTACAAGAGTCTCTTAAAAGACCCTATTGTATCCGCCTCCCCCACCGTCGCCGGCAGCCCATTCCACACACTCACTACTCTCTGCGTAAAAAACTTACCCCTGACATCTCCTCTACTTCCAAGCACCTTAAAACTGTGCCCTCACGTGCTAGTCATTTCAGCCCTGAGGAAAAAAAGCCTCTGACTATCCTCATGATCAATGCCTCTCATCATCTCATACACCTTTATTAGGTCACCTCTCATCCTTCGTCACTCCAAGGAAAAAAGGCCAAGTTCGCTCAACCTATGCTCATAAGACATGCTCCCCAATCTAGGCAACATCCTCGTAAATCTCCTCTGCACCCTTTCTATGGTTTCCACATCCTTCCTGTAATAAGGCGAACAGAACTGAACACAGTACTCCAAGTGCTGTCTGACCAGGATCCTATATAGCTGCAACATTACTTCTCGGCTCTTAACGTCAATCCCATGGTTGATGAAGGCCAATGCACCGTATTGAACTCGAGTATATTGAGCTTCTTCCTCTCTGCTATTTGATTTCTGAATGGACATTGAACCCGTGAACACTACATCACTACTTTTTTATTTCGTATATTTTTGCACTACTTATTCAATTTAATTACTTAATATATATAAAAATACTGTATAATATATTCATATACTTACTGTAATTCACAGTTTTCTTTTTCTCTCTGTTATCATGTATTACATTGTACTGTTGCTGTAAAGTTAACAAATTTCACGACATATGCCTGGGATATTAAACCTGATTCTGATACATGAATTACATACTCCTGTTCAATCAACACCTCAGTAAGGGAGATAGCAACCTCATGAAAGGTAGCAAGAAATCCTGTTAAAAATGAAGTTGCAGTCCGATTAAACTGTGATACCTTTGCAATTTTTTTAAAGTTATGTGGAGCATCTACAGCTTTTAAAAGTGGAAGAATGTAACAGGTCTTGTCTTTGAACCCATTGAGCATCAATGAAAAACATGGTCTCCTTTAATTCATCGAAACTTACATTTTGCTCCAACTTATAAAAGCCTCTTTTGATACCTTAGCACGACTTTTCCACTTACTGTGATCATTGCATGACTGAATAAGAGTTACCAAATTAGTACCAGATTTTAAAATATAAACAAATACAATTATTGTGTAAGTATTAAATCCTGTACCTCTGAATTTCTTTTCTATCATCTCACAGCTGCACAAATATGAGCAATGTTCTTAAAGGAGCTTTGTTACAGTGTAATAAGGACCTGATGGATTTGCTTTTCTTAAAATAATTCAAATCTTTCTGAAGGTTTTCTACTTGCTTATTATCTACAACCTGATTTTCAGAAAATAAATACAGAATAAATTCTCCTTTTCGGGTTCCATCAGCTTTTGTGCTTGTCTCTTGCTAGATATTACGTCTACACAACAGTACAGCTTATTCTTCAATCTCCATTCATAAGAACAAGAAGCATATGTGTGCAACTAGTCCTTCAAGCGTTGTCCACCATTCATCAAGATCAGAGCAGATCTTCAACCATTTGCTGGCACTATTCCATATCATTTGATTCCCTTAAAGTCCAGAGTTCTATTGATTTGTTGTTTGGTGAACGCAATATGAGTGTGACCACAGCCTTCTGGGATAAAAAATTCTAAAATCTGACCCTCTGCTGGGAGAAGAAACTTCTCTTCATCTCAGTGCTACAACCAAGTCAGCTATATAAGAAGCATATGTTGCCATTGGTATTTTTTAATAGTACATTGTTCCCTTAATGCTGGTAAACCCTCTGTAGGGAAGGACTTACTGTGGGCTCCTAGATGTTAAGTTCATAAGGAACTTGAATTTTAAGCTCTTTTAACTATTGAACCAATAAAATATGTTTGAATTATTATTTCAATGTCAGTAAAATGACAATTTGTTCGCAGCAATTTTCACCACTAACATTAATGTGGTAACCCAGTTTTGAAATATAGGCCGATGGCTAAATACAGACTTATAGGCCAGTAGTAGTTTCCTTTCTCTGCTTTCAAATAAAATATCTTTCATTTTAACACTTCATTCAAGAATACAGCATTCTCTCAGTACTGCATTGGATTATTCTCATTAAATGTCGTCTTGAGAGGGTCTCAAACTCACAACCTTGTGAATCAGCACTGGAAATGTTACCTACTGAGCTATAGTACAAGTGGTACCTAGTAAAGTGGACACTGAGTGTACTTCTGTATGTTTATCATCTTCTGCTGCTGTAGTCCATCCACTTTAAGGTTCAACATGTTGTACATTCAGAGATATTGTTCTCCACACCACTGTTGTAATGTATAATTATTTGAGGTTACTGTCGCCTTCCCGTCAGCTGTAATTTGTCTGGCCATTCTCCTCTGACTTCTCTCATTTATAAGGCATTTTTGTCCTCAGAATTGCCCCTCAGTGGATTTTTTTTTGGTAAACTCTAGAGACTGTTGTGGATTAAAATCCCAGGAGATCAGCAATTTCTGAGATAGTCAAACAATCTGGCACCATCAATCGTTCCATGGTCAAAGTCACTTCGATCACATTTCTTCCTCAATCCGATGTTTGGGCTGAACACCAATTGAACCTCTTGACCATGTCTGCATGCTTTCGTGCATTGAGTTTCTGTCACAGGACTGGCTGATTAGACATTTGCAGTAATGAGGTATACAAGTGTACCTAATAAAGTGGCCATTCAGTGTCCATTTTAATTTATTTTTCAATGGTAATTTTCAAAAAAAAATCTAAGTCTAACATTGCGGGAAGACTAACTAATAATTAGTTTTATTATTATCAGTGCAGACCATGAATCACATCTTGAAATATTTGTACATCTTATTTTTTATGATCACCATTATATATCAGTATTGAACAAAACTTCCACAAGTCAATGTCACCGAAATTCAATTGCTTCTTGTAATTTTATTTTCTGGCTATTGGGCATCCTCTGAGAATGGTAAACAAGGCCAGAGAGAAGGGAATATTGTTCCTAACATGCCTTGGATTTTTGGCCTGAAATGAAATGGAAGGTGGTTGGAACTGAATGAGACATAATTTAGATTGGTGTCCCAGCACTAGGGTAGATCACCTCTGCATCTGGGACTTTGAAAGGCAAATCTCGTTTTGTCTTACAAAACTGCTTCAGATGTCAGGGCTGCCACTAGTGAGGAAGCTGAAATACGAACAAACTGAAAACAAGTGATTACCTATTTCTCTCTTGCCAGCTTATCGTGTTCTCTAATTAAAGCAGAAAATGCTGGAGGCACTCAGTAGGTTAGTCAACATCTGTGGAAAGAAGAGATAAGCTGATATTTCAGGTGTGGACGCCACATGAGAATGGTTTACGTTCAAATCATTAACTTTTTCATTGTCTCCACAGATGCTGCCTAGCCTGCTGAAATCCTTGCAACATTTTGCATTGTTTGGGATTCTAGTATCTGGAGGGTATCCTGTTTCTGCTGTCCTTTTTGGCTTCTCTCCTCAGTCAGAGGCAGTGTTTATCCAGCATACAATGAGCTGATGCTGAGACTTACTTCCACTATAAAGTCTTACACTTTCTGTTCTATCATAGTTGGCTGCTTGCCCTTTACATTCGGTGGCCACTTTATCAGGCACTTTCTGTATCTAATAAAGTGGTCACTGATTATATGTTTATCGTCCTCTGCTGCTGTAGCCCATCCGCTTAAAGATTTGGCATGTTGTGAGTTCAGAGATTCTCTTCTGCTCATCACTGCTGTTACACGTGATTATCTGAGTTATTGTTGCCTTCCTGTCAACTTGAACCAGTCTAGCCATTGACCTCTCTCATTAATACGGAATTTAGGCCCACAGAACTGCCAATCACTGGATGTTTTTTTGTTTTTCTGCACCATCCTCTGTAAACTCTGGAGACTGTTATGCTTGAAAATCCCAGGAGATCAGCATTTTCTGAGATACAAAAACAATAATAATAATTACACAGTCAAAGTCATTTAGGTAATATTGCTTCCCCATTCTGATATTTGATCTGAACAGCAACTGAACCTCTTGACCAGGTCTGCATGCTTTTATGCTTTGAGTTGCTGCCACATGATTTGCTGATTAAATACTTGCATTAACAAGCAGATGTACAGGTGTATCTAATAAAGAAGCCACTCTGTATATACTTCCTATTTAGATTCAAACAATAATCGATAGAGAATCCTCCAAGATGCAATAGCACAAGAAATAGAAGCAAGTGTAGGCCATTCAGTCCCTCATGTCTGCTGTGTTGTTCAGTACAAACCCAGAGTCACTTTACTGCATAAACTCTGTATTCCTTGCTAACCTCCATATCCAGAAATCTCCTCCTTGAACACAAACAGTGAGTTGAAGTAACATTCCTAAACCAGTTCACAGCTGCTTGTGAAATCTTGCCAAGTGCAAGCTAGCTGTAATGAGACTAGACACCCTGGCCAGGGTATAAATCACCTCAGCATCTAGCCTGTCAAGCCCCATAAGATTATTGTATTTTTCAATCCAATCATCTTTAATTCTTCTAAATTCTGAGAAGTAGAGACACTGTCTGCTTAATCCTCTTCATGGGGTAATTGTTTCATCTCACTCCAAGACTCGACCTGATGAAAAAGATTAGTGGCAGCATATCATTTCCTCTCAAAGGTAAAAAAAATACACTTAGTGGTCACTTTATTACATACAGTTACTCATTAATGCAAACATCTAATCCTGCAGTCATGTGGCAGCAACTCAATGCATGAAAGTATGCAGATGTGGTCAAGAGATTCAGTTGTTTTTCAGACTAAACATCAGAGAAGAAATGTGATCTAAGTAACTCTAACCCTGGAATAATTGTTTGTGCCAGATAGGGTGCTTGAAGTATCTCAGAAATTGCTGATCTGGGATTTTCACACTCAACAGTCTCTAAAGTTTACAGAGAATGGTGCAAAAAAATGAGATTATCCAGTGAGCAGCAGTTCTCTGGGTGAAAATGCTTTATTAAAGAGAAAGGTCAGAGGAGAATGGCCAGACTAGTTCAAGGTAACAGGAGGTGACAGTGACCCATATAACCACATTACAACAGTGGTCTGCAGAACAGCATCTCTGAATGCACAACATGTCGAGCCTTGAAGTAGCAGCAAAAGACTACAAACGTAGACTCTGTGGTCACTTTAATCGATACAGGAGGTACATGTTAAAATGGTCACTGAGTATATACTTTAGCTCGTAGGGTATAAAATGGTAAATTTCACATGGGTAACATCTCCTTCTATAAAAACAATTTAAAGAAAATGAATGCTCTTTGCAAGTCTGATTAACTGGTTACTGTTTAATCTTATCAATGAGACTGATCTCTGCTATTGCACAGGACTAGACATTATTCACCTTCAAAGTATCATCTTTGATGAAAGCTCGTGATATATTTTACAAAATCTGTCAACATTTTGCACTCTCTGTATCATTTGTGTCATCATGAATACCTTCATGGAAATATGTTTGAGAAAGAATTTATCATGAACTGCAGCAGGAATTTTTGAACGTGCTCATGTTTTCTAAAGATTAAAGATGAAAGATTTGCTTTATTTGTCACATGCAGTTATATCAAAGCATACAGTGAAATATGCTGTTTACACCAGTGGCTAATACAGTCTGAGGATTACGCTGGGGCAGCCTTCAAATGTCACAATTCTTCTGGTGCCAACATATCATGTCCACAACCTACTAGCTCTAACCAAATGTCTTTGGAATGGGGAGGGAAACTGGCGAACACGGATTAAGCCCATGTGGTCAACAGGAGAATGCACAAGCTGTTTGCAGACAGGGTTGAGAATTGAACCCTGATCAGTGATCACTGACACAGTAAAGGGTTGCGCTAACCACTAAGCTACTGTGGCAGCCTATATATGTCTCAATGTTGAAGTCTTTAACTATTATATTGCAAGCTTTGTAAGCTAGATATTGAATACTGAATAGAATAATAACTTCAATCCAGAAGTAACGGTAGATTTATTCTTCTTTGTAATGTACTTTCCGTGATGTTATCTTGCTTTTGAGTGTAAAATCCATCTGATTGAAGGGTCTTTTTGTGAAGGGTCAGCCTTAGTGGAGACTGCCTGAGAGATCTGTTGCAGTATCCAATCTTTGTGAAGAGCTTCTTAGAGTAAAGAATCAAATGAAAAAAGTAACTTCTGTCAAAGTGAAGAGGTTTTGTTGCAAGCTAACAATTTTATGTAGGCCATCTTAGTGAATGGCAAACTGCTGATGCTTGTCTCTCCACCACCCACACTTAACAGCAGCAAGGGTTTGTTTGCAACCCTTTGAACAAAGGTCAGGTGATGGAACTCAATATAGTACAGCACTTAGCAATGTGCAGCAGGGTTACTGTTTGAAAATTCACAGTTCCAATGTAGATTGTAAATGGAAAGAATCAACGACAGGCCAACACCTCTGTGAACAGGACCTTCTCATCCAGAAACCCAAGAGCTGTCTTAGTAAATGTGCTGACAACTCAGCCGCTACTCCAAACATAAAACATGCAGGTTTAAAAAAATGACTGTAATATCTACATCCTCTGTAATTAATATCAGCACATATTTATACATGATAAAATTAATCTTATAATTCTTTCTCTCTTCATGTGCCTTACGCGTTACACAATTAGGCGATCATGGCTCTCCACATCGAACAATCCCTCACAGTGTCAATGATATCTCGCACACTTAGATCTGTTAGTTCTTTCTCAGTGTCCATGTATTTCCTTCTTTGCCTTCCTCTACCGCGTTTCCCAGGCATAAGACATTATAATGTAAGCCACTCTATTTCTCCCTTTCTGATGACATGGCCCAGGAATTTAAGTTTCCTTTCATTTAATGTTCTCATTAAAGATCTTTTTATATGGGCACGTTGGAGTACTGTCTCATTAGTTACCCTATCTCTATGTGATATTTTCAGCAATTTTCTAAGAAACCACATTTCTGTTGTTTCTAAGTTTCTTTGGAGTTCTGGTGTTATAGTCCATGTTTCAGAAGCATACAGCAAGATTGACCAGACGTAACATTTTAGTAGCCTAAGCCTTGTTGTCATAGAAATGTGTCTGTTGGTAAAAATGGTTTTGATCTTTTGGAAGTTGGTTTTGGCAAAGGCAATTATCCTTTTGATTTCTTCTTTACTTCTAGCATCTTGTGATATAAAGCTACCAAGGCAATTAAAGCTGGTCTTTTGTTCAATCTCTTGGTTACCGATGTACAATTGGCAGTTTGGAGTATCCTGCTGTTTTGATATTACCATACATTTAAAGTCTGCATTTGTTTGTACTACTTTGTCTAGGAGGATTTGTAGGTCTTCTGCATCACTTGCTATTAGGATGGTATCGAATGCATATCTTATATTGTTGATGTTAACGCCTCCAATTTTTATCCCATCCAGGTCTTCTATTTCTCTGAAAATCATTTCACTATAGATAATAAATAATTTGGGTGAGGCAATGCATCCCTGTCTAACTGCTTATATTATCATCAATTTTTACCACCACCATTTGATTCCAATATAAATTTTGAAGCAGTTATTGGTCCCTTCCATCAATGTTTAGTTTAGCGAGAATTTGAAATAATTTTTCATGTTGCACTTTGTCGAATGCTTTAGTGAAATCAATAAAACATAAAAAAGACATCATTTTGATATTCAATTGCCCTTTCTGAAAGCATTTGTAGTATGAAAATTGCATTCCTATTTCCTCTATCCTCAATAAACCCATATTGCAGTTTAGAAGTTTCTGGTCTTAACTTGTTTTTAATTCGACTCAGAACAATTCTCAACAAAATCTTTATTATGTGACTCATAACACTGATTGTTCTATAATTTTCATAGTTAATAGTTCGAGCAATTTTTGGCAGAGTTATAAATACTGATTTCAAGAGATCGTTAGGCAATACACCAGACTCATATATGCCATTAAACAGTTCAAAAAGAATATCTATGCCCAGATATTCTAGGGCTTGTATCATTTCCACTGAAATTTCATTAGGTCCAGTGGCTTTACCATGTTTCATGCTTTTCGTTGCTTTAGTTATTTCTTCTTTGGTAATAGGTGGGCCAGAATTAGGGCATTTAATATCTGGGGGTTCCCCACTATTATCTTCAAAAAACTGCACTATAACTGAATTCACCTCTCACATACTTTATCTGGGTCTGTTAGTATGGGTCTGTCTGTTGATCTTATGCATCCTGTAGAGGAGGTTTTCTTAATTCCAGTAATTTCCTTAATTTTCTTGTGTATTTCTTTGCTGTTGTTAATGTGGGCTTTTACTTCACTGCATTTTTGATTCAGCCATTCTTCCTTTGCAATATTGCACAATTGTCTGGTCTTTTTATATATATTAATCATATATTTTTTATATATCAATCATATAATTAATGCCTCACAGGTAGATAGGGTAATTAAGAAAGCTTATGGAGTGGTAGCTTTCATAAGTCGAGGGATAGAGTTTAAGAGTCGCGGGGTAATGATGCAGCTCTATAAAACTCTGGTTAGGCCACAATTGGAGTACTGTGTCCAGTTCTGGTCGCCTCACTATAGGAAGGATGTGGAAGCATTGGAAAGGGTAGAAAGGAGATCTACCAGGATGCTGCCTGGTTTAGAGAGTATGCATTATGATCAGAGATTAAGGGAGCTAGGGCTTTACCCTCTAGAGAGAAGGAGGATGAGAGGAGACATGATAGAGGTTTACAAGATATTAAGAGGAATAGATAGAGTAAACAGCCATCGCCTCTTCCCCAGGGCACCACTGCTTAATACAAGAGGACGTGGCTTTAAGGTAAGGGGTGGGGAGTTCAAGGGGGATATTAGAGGAAGGGATTTTACTCAGAGAGTGGTTGGTGTGTGGAATGCACTGCCTGGGTCAGTGGTGGAGGCAGATACACTAGTGAAATTTAAGAGACTACTAAACAGGTATATGGAGGAATTTAAGGTGGGGGCTTATATGTGAGGCAGGGTTTGAGGGTCGCTACAACATTGTGGACTGAAGGGCCTGTACTGTGCTGTACTATTCTATGTTCTATGTTAATAAATAATAATTCAGAAATATAAACAATTTAAAAATAATTAGCACACTTAAAACACTAGAAAATGTTGCAATCAAGATACTTAAAACTATTAAGTTAATATTTGAAATCTTTCATATTTACTCAGTTGATTCAAACAAACAAATTGCCTGGAACTTACCTCCGTTCCCTGAAAAGAACTAAGCTGCTGAAGCCCTGCCAGTTTTAATTGAGAGTTCAGATTTCCCACTGTAATTACCGGTGATCTCCTTCATCAGAATTCCAACATAATGTGGCCAGCTCGAGTCACTTGTGTTCATGTCATGATCCGTAGAAGTTAATCCGATTGTCAGTCCAGCCCAGCGCGGAGCACACAATAATCATGTAGGGATCCTCTGCTTTGGCTTCAAAGGAAGCAATGACAATGAAGGGCCAAAGTGGAATGATAAAACATAATTTGGTTCATGAAGCATGATTACACTATTATAAAACACAAGCTGGCCATTCAAATTCACGTAAGCAGAAAAGATTCAACAGATCCTGGAAATCTTGAACAATACACTCAAAATGCTGGAGAAATCTCTCACTGCTATGGTTGGAAGTTCCCACCTGCTTCAAAAGGGCAACAATTATGCCAGTGCTCAAGAAGAGCAGTGTGGGTTGCCTTAATGACTATCGTCCAGTAGCACTCACATCCACGGTGATTAAATGCTTTGAGAGGTTGTTCATGGCTAGAATCAACACCTGTCTCAGTAAGGAACTGAACCCACTGCAGTTTGCCTATCGCCACAATATGTCTGCGGCAAACACAATCTCGAAGGCTCTCCACTCAGCTTTGGATTATATGCACAATACAAATACTTTGTCAGGATGCTAATTATTGACTATAACTCAGCGTTAACACCATCATTCCTGCAGTCTGGATCAAAGCACTACATCCTTGACTTCCTAATGAGAAGACCACCATCTGTGTGGACTGGAAATAACATCTCCACCTTGTTCACAATCAACAATGGTGCGCCACAGTGATGTGTGCTTGGCCCACTACACCCATGACTGCATGGCTTGGCACAGTTAAAATGCCATCTATAAATTTACTAATGACACAGCTATTGTTGGCGGAATCTCAGATGGCGACGAGAGGGCATATAGGGGTGAGATACACCAGCTAGTTGAGTGGTGTCGTAGCAACAACCTTGCACTCATCATTAGCAAAACCAAAGAGCTGATTGTGGATTTCAGAAAGAGTAAGAGGAGGAAACACAAACCAACCCTCATCGAGGAATCAGAAGTGGAGAGAGTGAGCCAGTTCGAGTTCCTGGGTGTCAATATCTCTGAGGACCTAACATGGACGCATCAAAAGAAGACAAGACAGACAGTATATTTCATGAGGAGTTTGAGGAGATTTGGTTTGTTATTTGAAATACTCGAAAACTTCTACAGATATACCATGGAGAGCATTTTGACTGGCTGCATCATGATCTGGTATGGGAGGGCAAATGTATATGATTGAAGTAAGTTGCAGAAAGTTGTAAAATTAGTCAGCTCCATCATGGGTACTAGACTGTAGTATCCAAGACACCATCAAGGAGCAGTGCCTCAGGGAGTCAGCATCCATTTTAAGGACCCCATCACCCAGGACATGCCCTCTTCTTATTATTGTCATCAGGAAGGAGGTAGAGGAAACTGAAGGCACAATTTCAGCAATTCAACAATAGCTCCTTTCCCTCTACCATCTGTTTTCTAAATGGACACTGAACCCGTGAACATTACCTCACTACGTTTTATTTCTGTTTTTGCATTACTTATTTAATTTAACTATATATATACCTCCTGTAATTCAGGTTTTTCTTCTACATCTGTCATGTATTGGCATTGTACTGCTGCTGCAAAGTTAACAAATTTTACAACATATGCCAGTGATATTAAACCTGATTCTGATTCTGAAACTCAGTGCGTCAGGCAGCATCAGAGGAGAATAAACTGTCGACGTTTCCGGCTGAGACTTGCTGAAGTGTCTCCGCCTGAAACAGCAACTGTTTATTCAAGCTCATACAGTCTGCAAAGAGAGCTTTTGAAAATATTTTCTCAAAGGTAAATTACATAAAACTCCAGAATACATACTGTATCTTTTATAGTCCTTACAATGATGTGCCCATGCCAATTGATTCAGCATGGCTTCAGAAACTCTTATTGCATAATTCTCCTTCCAGCGGTCAGGGCTCCCTTTATCGGCACTTATGTTTATGATCCACAATAACATTATCAAATACCTGTTCAGTGAACTGTTATTCAACTGTATTAGAAAGTTTATTCTACAAATCTGTGAGAGAGAAGTCCTTTCAATTTCACATAAACACAAGGCAGTAAACTGAGTTCTCACTCTGCTGTTAGATTCACCACAGAGTCCAGTCCTGGAACAGTAATGCCATGGAGAGTGTATCTGGATGTATTGTTACAGATGGCCCTTAGATTTCGTACAAGGGGCAGTGCTCAAAGGAATGATGCCCCACGATGTGGAAGGGATTACTGACTGTATAGAGAAAGTACAGAGTTCAGAATTACCTGCTTTAAATTAAATTAATTCACTTTTTAATTAGAACCCATAGAAGCATAGAACACTACAGCACAGAAAACAGGCCATTTGGCCCTTCTAGTCTGTGCCAAAACTTTATTCCACTAGTCCCAATGACATGCAGCCAACCAGTCAATAACCCTCCAGACCTTTCCTATCCATGTATCTATCCAATTTATTCTTAAAGCTTAAGAGTGAGCCTGCATTTACCACGTCAGATGGCAGCAAGTTCCACACTCACACCACTCTCTGAGTGAAGAAGTTCTCCCAAAACCTTTCCCCTTTCACCCTAAAGCCATGTCCTCTCGTATTTATCCCTCCTAATCTGTGGAAAGAACCTACTTAAATTTACTCTGTCTATACCCCTCATTATTTTGTAAACCTCTATCAAATCCCCCCTCATTCTTCTATGCTCCAAGCATTAAAGCCCTAACCTGTTCAGTCTTTCCCTGTAACTCAACTCCTGAAGACCCAGCAAATTCCTAGTAAATCTTCTCTTCACTCTTTCAATCTTACTGATATCCTTCCTATAGTTAGGTGACCAGAACTGCACACAGTACTCCAAATTTGGCCTCCTCAATGTCTTGTACAACCTCACCATAACATCCCAACTCCTATACTCAATCCTTTGATTTATGAATGCCAGGATGCCAAAAGCCTTCTTTACAACCCTGTCTACCTGTGATGCCACTTTCAGAGAATTATGTATCTGAACTCCCAGATCCCTTTGTTCCTCCATACTCCTCAGTGCCCTGCCATTTACTGTGTATGTCCTACCTTGATTTGTCCTTCCAAAATGCAACACCTCACACTTGTCTGCATTAAATTCCATCTGCCACTTTCTGGCCCATTTTTCCAGTTGGTCCAGATCCCTCTGCAAGCTTTGAAAGCCTTCCTCGCTGTCCACAACGCCTCCGATTTTAGCATCATCAGCAAACTTGCTGATCCAATTTACCACATTATCATCTAGATCATTGATATAGACAACAAACAACAATGGTCCCAGCACAGATCCCTGAGGCATACCACTAGTCATAGGCCTCCAGTCTGAGAAGTAATCATCCTCTACCACTCTCTGTCTTCTCCCACACAGCCAATTTTCAATCCAGTTTACAACCTCTCCATGGATACCTAGTGTCTGAACCTTCTGAACTAACCTCCCATGAGGGACCTTGTCAAAGGCCTTGCTAAAGTCCATGTAGACAACATGCACAGCCTTTCCTTCATCTGCTTTCTTGGTAATCTCCTCGAAAAACTCTACAAGATTCATTAAACATGATCTACCACGTACAAAGCCATGCTGACTATCCTTAATCAGCCCTTGGCTGTCCAAATACTTGTATATCCGATCTCTCAGAACACCTTCCAATAATTTACCTACTACTGATGTCAGGCTCACCGGCCTGTAATTACCTGGTTTACTTTTGGAGCCTTTTTTAAACAACGGAACAACATGAGCTACCCTCCAATCCTCCAGCACTGCACCCGTGGCTAAGGACATTTTAAATATTTCTGCCAGGGCCCCTGCAATTTCTACACTAGTCCCTCTCAAGGTCCAAGGAAATAGGTCAGGCCCAGGGGATTCATCTTCCTTTATTCACTGTAAGGCAGCAAACATCTCCTCCTCTTTAATCTCTATATGTTCCATGACACTACTGCTTGTTTCCCTTCCTTCCATATACGCTATGCCAGTTTCCTGAGTAAATACTGATGCAAAAAAAACTGTTTAAGATCTGCCCCCATCTCGTGAGGCTCCACGCATAGACGACCACTTTCATCTTCGAGGGGACCAATTTTGTCCCTTACTATCCTTTTACTTTTAATATACTTGTAGAAATCCTTCAGGTTTACCTTCACGTTATCTGCCAAAGCAACCTCATGTCTTCTTTTTGCTTTCCTGACTTCCTTCTTTAGTACTTTCTTACATTTTCTATACTCTTCAAGTACCTGATTTGTTCCTTGTTGCCTATACCTGCTATACACCTCTCTCTTTTTCTTAACCAGATCGCCAATATCTCTTGAAAACCAAGGTTCCCTATACCTGTTAGCTTTGCCTTTAATCCTGGCAGGAACATGCAAACACTGCACTCTCAAAATTTTGCCTTTGAAGGCCTTCCACTTACTGAACACATCCTTGCTAGGAAACAACTTATCCCAATCCACTCTTCCTAGATTCTTTCTCATTTCCACAAAATTGGCCCTTCTCCAATTTAGAACCTCAACTCAAGGACCAGACCTATCCTTATCCATAATTAACTTGAAAATAACGACATTATGGTCACTGGACCCAAAATGTTCGCCTACAAATACTTCTGTCACCTGACCTGTCTGGTTCCCTAATAGGAGATCATATTTGCATCTTCTTTAGGAAACTTTCCTGAACACATTTGACAAACTCCAAGCCACAGTGTGGGAGTCCTAGTCAATATGTGGAAAGTTAAAACCCCTACTATTACAACTGTCTGTTTCTTACATAGGTCTGCTATCTCTCTACAGATTTGCTCCTCCAATTCTCTCTGACTATTGGGCGGTCTATAATACAACCCTATTGGTGTGGTCACACCTTTCCCGTTCCTCAGCTCCACCCATATGGCCTCTGTAGACAAGCCCTCTGGGCTGTCCTGTCTACGCACAGCTGTGATATTTTCTCTGACTAGTAATGCCACTCCTCCCCCTTTCATCCCTCCCCCTCTATCACGTCTGAATCAACGGAACCCTGGAACATTAAGCTGCCAGTCCTGCCCCTCCTGCAACCAAGTGTCACTAATAGCAATATTGTTGTAATCCCACATGCCAATCCACGCCCTGAGCTCATCTGCCTTACCTACAATACTCCTTGCATTGAAATAGATGCACTTGAGAACATTTCTATCACGTACAAGCCTTTGATTTCTGTCTATACATGCAGTCCTCGCATGACCTTTATCATCCTTCACCTCACTATCTGCTCTAACACTCTGGATCCCCTCCCCCTACAAATCTAGTTTAAACCCCCCCACCCCCCCCACCCCCACCGGAGCAACACTAGCAAATCTACCTGCAAGGATGTTAGTCCCCCTCCAGTTCAGGTGCAAACCGTCCTGTCAGAACAGGTCCCACCTTCCCTGGAACAAAACCCAATTGTCTAGAAACATGAAGCCCTCCCTCCTGCACCAACTCCTTAGCCATGTATTTAGCTGCATTTTCTTCCTATTTCTAACCTCACTAGCACGTGGCACGGGTAGCAATCCTGAGACTGCAACCCTGGAGGTCCTGTCCTTCAACTTTGCACCTAACTCCCTAAACTCTCTTTGCAGGACCTCCTCCTCCTTCCTATCCATGTCATTGGTCCCTACATGCACCACAACATCTGGTTGCTCACCCTCCCTCCTGAGAATACCGAGAACTCGATCCGAGATATCGCGGACCCTGGCACCAGGGAGGCAACAGACCATCCGGGATTCTCGATCTCTCCCACAGAACCTCTTATCTGTCCCCCTAACTATCGAATCCCCTATCACTACTGCTCTCCTCTTTTCCCTCCTTCCCTTCTGAGCTGAGGGTCCAGTCTCGGTGCCAGAGACGCGACCACTACAATCTGCCCCTGGTAGATCATCCCCACCAACAGTATCCAAAATGGTATACTTATTGTTGATGGGAACGACCACAGGAGTGCTCTGCTCTTTCTGTCTATTCCCCTTCCCCCTCCTGACAGCCACCCAGCTACCTGCTTCCTGACTTTTAGGGGTGACTGTCTCCCTGCAACTCCTGTCTATTTCTGCCTCTGTCTCACGAATGATTCGAATATTATTTGTTAATATTTTTAAATTAATGACATTTAAATACTTCAAATCTATTTCAGTGTTTTTTTTCAAATATCTCTTGAAAACATATTTGGGGGAAGTCAGTGTATAGAGGGCAGGGGTGGCACGCTGAGAGTCTTGTCGACGGGCTGGGTTTGGGTAATCCAGTCTGTTAATGCAGCAAGTTGATCATCTCTTTCTGCCAAAAGTATTGCTTTTGTCCTCGAAATAATAGCTGGGAAGATTATTTAATAAAGATCCAATTTAATAAAAGCATGGTATGATTTGCTATTTCTGAATGTCTCTGGCTAATGGGATGAGATTCTCCTCTGTTACTAGACATGCAGTATGATAGGTAAGGTAACTTTAAACAGTCTCAATCCAATTGTTAATATAATAGGCAACACACAATTGATCTTATTTCACTATTTGGTGACTTCTTTGTTGGGGAAAATGTGAAAATGATCCACATTCGTGTACCAAGTGACCCTATGCAGAAGCTAAGAATTATCTTGTATCTACGTGTTCTACCTTGTCAAGAGATTGTGCAGATGCTGGAAATCCAGAGCAGCACACTCAAAATGCTGGAGGATCTCAGCAAGTCAGGCAGCATCTGTGAAGAGGAATAAATTGTCAAAGTTTCAGACTGAAACCCTTCATCAGGACTGGAAAGGAAG
Organism: Mobula birostris; assembly: GCF_030028105.1. Lineage (NCBI taxonomy): Eukaryota > Metazoa > Chordata > Chondrichthyes > Myliobatiformes > Myliobatidae > Mobula > Mobula birostris. The sequence goes on along the minus strand of NC_092375.1, from coordinate 29,037,850 downwards.
GGGGAAGAAACCAGAACAGGAAGGTTGATTGAGTTTTATTCCAGCTTCTTCCCCCTTCTTTTCCAGTCCTGATGAAAGGTCTTGGCCCAAACCTTCGACAGCTTATTCCTCTCCATAGATACTGCTGGAATAAGAAGGTGGGGCAGCTTTATTCTGGCTTCTTCCCTTTTCCTTTCCAGACCAGATGAAGAGTCTCGGCCAGAAATGCCAACTGCTGATTCTCCCTAGACACTGCCTGATCTGCTGTGTTCACCAGCAACTTTGATGTGTGTTGCTTGAATTTCCAGCATCTGCAGAATTCCTGTTGTTTGACAACATCATGTCTACTATTTTAGATGCTTGTATAGATTTGGCACATCACGCAAAAACTTTGTCAAACCTCTATAGATGCACAGTGAAGTATGTCCTAACTAGTCCCATCATGGCCAGCATACCAGGACTGGAAGAGTGTTATGAAATTAACAAATGTAGACCAATTGATTCAATTGCTGTTAAACCTATCCAGCAGGGCATGAACGAAGCAATTCTGTATGTTCAGTCCCGAAGAAGGGTCTCAGCCCGAAACATCAGCCGTTTATTCAGTTCCACAGAACTCAGCCTGACCTGCTGAGTTCCTCCAGCATTTTGTGTGTGTTACTTGGGATTTCTAGCAACTGCAGAATTTCTCATGTTAATGAAGTTCTGTATGTTTCGTCTCTGCACTTTTCCTCTAATGAATAGAAATAAATATTTGATTCTAAATTTGGGCTCCTGAAAAAAAAATATTGAAACTGTTATATAGATGGATTAAAATCAACTTAATGGGATGTAGCCAAGTATAATGGTAGGTAGTTACAGTGGATAGGGGGCAGTGGAGCTGGGGTGACGTGCTGCTGTTGGGAGAGGTCACGTAAGATGTCAGAGCCATGATTATGAATTTTGTCAAAGTTGCAAAATCCAGCTGTATAGTTGATAAGAAAGAAGAAAGTTTCATCCGGGAGGACAATACCAAAGCATTAGTTGGATGGATAGAAAAATGACAAATAGAATTCACTGAGGAGATGATGCGTTTGAGGGGAAACATCAAGTGACAGAATATACAATACATGGAAGGTTAAGGTACAGTTAGCCTTTGGAAAACATGTCTTTCAACACCTGGTGAAAGTAGGACGGGCAGTCGAGAAGACATGAGATTTACTTGCCCTCATTGACTGAGACATGAAACATAAAGGCAAGGAGATGATCGAGAACCACATAAAACAGGGGTCCCCAACCTTTTTTGCACTGCGGACCGGTTTAATATTGACAATATTCTTGCAGACCGGCCGAGCCGGTGGGGGGTGGGGTGTGGTAGGGTTGCCAACAGACAATAGTTGCAGTCAAATACATTGTGTTTACCCCGAGAAAGACTACAATGACCATGAAGCCTTGCGCGGGCACCAGTGTGCATGCGTGTACGTGCCCATATTTCTTTCTACAAATCGTTTTTGGCAATTCTGTTCCGGGGGGGGGGCGGTGTTAATCACGACCAGAATATAGATGATAATTAGCCAATACACTCAATTTCATTTCTAAAAGGGTTTATCTAACGGATTTAATGTTAAGCACACAGCGCATATTTTCCTCGCATGAATATAGTGATACGTGAATTATCAGGGGAGCTTGAAGTTAGTGTTGAACGAACTTCCAGTAGAAGTGATAGAGGCAGGTTCGATATTATCATTTAAAGAATAATTGGGTAGGTATATGGACAGGAAAGGAATGCAGGGTTATGGGCTGAGTGCAGGTCGGTGGGACTACATGAGAGTAACATTCGACACGGACTAGAAGGGCAGAGGTGGCCTGTTTCCGTGCTGTAATTGTTATATGGTTATATAAGTAAGTCAATAGCATCATAACATTTTAAGTAACGTTTGGATATTAAACACACAGCACATATTTTCCCCATATGAACATATAAAATCATTGCAATGCACCAATATCGCTGAATCAGTGGGAGCCCTGGGCTTGTTTACCTGCAACAAGACTGTCCTAACAAGGGGTGAAGGGAAACAGCGATACTCGAAGGGGGTTCCTTATGTCCAGTCTACTCCACAGTTCAGTTTTCGTTGCATTCATTGCAGAGATATGTTGGAAATGGAAGCAACGTTTTCAGTGCTTTTGTGGCTCTCTCAGGATGTTTAGCCTTGACTTTGATCCAGAATGCCGGCAGAGATGTTATATCAAACATACTTTTCAGCCCGCTGTCATCTGCAAGCTCCAGGAGTTGATCTCCTTCCCGGTTGACATGGATGACGTGTGAGTAATGACCTCGTGTGCGTTCAAGCTCAACAGAGGGCGTGACAGGGAATGAGGAATGGTGCAGCTGACTCTCATATTGTTTCCTCGCGGCCCGGTAACACATGTTTTGCGGCCTGGTACCGGTCCGCAGCCTGGTGGTTGGGGACCGCTGACATAAAACACTCAGTTTGTCATGGTCCGGTCTATGAAGTCCAGATTCTGGTTCACAGTCCGGTCCATCGTTCTTTATTCTAGTTTTCTGGTTTTCCCTTTTTTCTGTTGGGTGCCCTAATTGAGGCAGCTGATTCACATTTTGGGCTGGCTACATAAACAGCTCCTTGGTTCAGCTTCAGTTGCTGGATTGTTCCTGTCAAAATCCCCTGTATGTATTCCTTCGCTGCCCCTTCCTCCTGAAGTCTTGCTCTGCAACCAGTGTCTGGAGCCTTGCCAAGCCTTGCCTTGCCTTGCCTGTAACCCTTGCCTGCACTGCTGTCAAGTTCAACTGCTGGAGCAAGACAAGGAACTGTCTATTGTTGTTCTGAACTGTCTCTGAGTCCATGCCTTTGTTAGGTAGGTCTGGCTATTTGCCGTACCTAGTGTTGGGAACTGTCTCTCTGTGTCTACGCCTTCGCTAGGGAGGTCTGGCTGTTTGCTGCTACCTAGTACTGGGAACTGTCTCTGGGTCCATGCCTTTGCTAGGTAAGTCTGGCTGTTTGCTGCTACCCAGAGTTGGGAACTGTCTCATTGTGTTCAGCATTCTGTTTATGAGTCCTGGCCCTACGTCCTGTTCCCAAGGAGGGGTGCTGGCTCTGTGTTCCATGTCCCTGCATTCCTGTCTCTCAGTCGACCAAGGCTCTGCGTTCCTGTCTCTCCCTCGACCAAGGCTCGTCTTTGCCTATCTGGAGTCCAAGCCCGAGTCAAGACCCAGGTCTGGGTCCTTGTCCAGTCTCTGGCTCGGAATCCGAACCCAAGCCTCATCATGTCCTCGCCTCGAGGAACCCAAGCCATGTCCTGTCTTGTAGCCACGTCATGTCCTCGCCTGGATCCGGGGTCCGAGCCCGAGTTGGGACCCAGGTTTCGGGTCCTTGTCTAGTCTCTGGCTTGGAGTCCATCCAGATTCCAAGTTCCTAGTTCCTCGTCCTGGTCCCACTTGCCTAGCCAATGTCCTAGCCCAAGTCTGTGTTCTTGTCCCAGCTCTCTATTCAAGTCCTGTTCCTAGTACTTCAGTGTCTGTGTCTTGCATTTGGGTCCGCCATCAGCCCCCCCTTTGTGACAGAGTTGGTCTCAGCTAGACTCTCGTGCACATTTCTGATCATCACACTATAGGAAGGTACCTAGTGGGGTGCCAAGAAGATTTACAAGAATACTGCAAAGACTGGAGAATTACTGTTATAAGGAGAGCCTGGCCAAGTTTGGGTTATTTTCTTTAGATCCAAACAGACAGCAAGAAGATCTAATTGTGGGGAATAATATGAGAGGCCAAACCAGAACAAGTTATTTCCCGTTGTACAAGGGGACCTAAATTTAAAAGAAAGGAGGACTGGAGGAGAATTATGGGAATATTTTTTACCTGAGTACTGGAAGTCTGAAAGGATTTTGGAGGCAGAAACCTTCATGAGTACCTGGATAATCATTTGTAGAGACAAAGTTACAGACCAAGAGCTGGAAAATGAAAGTAACTTGGTCTGTTTTAGAAACATAGAACATAGAAAACCTATAGCACAATACAGGCCCTTCGGCCCACAAAGCTGTGCCGAACATGTCCTTACCTTAGAAATTACCTAGGGTTACCCATAGCCCTCTATTTTTCTGAACTCCATGTACCTGTCCAGGAGTCTCTTAAAAGACCCTATTGTATCCGCCTCCACCACCATCATTGGCAGCCCATTTCACACACTCACCACTCTGCGTTTAATTAAAAAAAAACAACATACCCCTGACATCTCCTCAGTACCCACTTCCAAGCACCTTAAAACTGTGCCGTCTCATGCTAGCCATTTCAGCCCTGGGAAAAACCCTCTGACTATCCACATGATCAATGCCTCTCATTATCTTATAGTTTTGGGCTGTTGTTGACAAGATGGGCTGTAAGGCCTTGTTTTGTGCCATTATTTTGGTTAGATTCTATAAAAAGCTACATCATTGTTGTCCACTTCAGTTTATTTATGTTGAACAAATGCATCTGCCCCACGGTAGCAGATAGAAGTGATAAATATTTCTTAAACTGCCGGTAAACTCTACAATAGACTGTTGATTTGCTCAACCTCTGTGACAGTGTTTTCCCTCAAGGAGTTGCCCAGTAGCTTCCCTTAAGGAACCACCCAGTCGGCACTAAATGTCGGGTGAAAGGATGCCATCCATCCAGTGAAGTCATGTCAATCACAGATGACCTGGACCAGCAAACTGTGCTCTCAGCTCTTGTATATTATAGGATTAATACATAATCCTGAAAACACTGCATTGTACACACGCCAATGAATTCTCCAATTGTTTCATACCACATCTGGGTCAAAATCGATTACACTCCTCAGCAGTCTTCATTCTACTTCTGATGAAGTGTCTCAGCCCAAAACATCAACTGTTTATTCATTTCCACAGATTCCGTCTGACCTGCTGGGTTCCTGTAGCATTTTATGTGTGTTGCTCTGGATTTCCAACATCTGCAGAACCTGTTGTGTTTATGTTTCTCATAAGTGGAAACTGTTTTTGTGAAGTTTTCTTTTGGATGGTTTTGAATTAAGCTTTATTGTCATTCAGGTTCATGAGTCTATTGTTGTATGGCATAGATAAGACCCTTTTGGTGGTAGGCTTGGTAGAAAATAGAAATAGCCCCAGGACCATTAATTGGGCCTACATTAGTCCAATACTTTTCCTTTGTATTCTGCACCACTGCAGATCATATGAAAGAGGAAACCTTTTGCAGGACATTACCCAGGGAGTCCACAAGTAGGACAGACAGACAGGGGGTAGGAATAGTGAGTTAAATGTTCATCATGGACTTTGAGGGAACCTGCCTGGGCTAAGACAGGCAGTAATCAGCACCACTTTGACTAAATTCTCATGGCAATTAAATAAAGGAGCATCCCACACACAGAAGACATCAAAGTAATAGAGCTTTGACCAGTGAGGAATCCGGACATCAGAAATTTGAGAGGAGGTGATTTCACTCAGGTCAACTGCCCAATTAGAAAAGGGCAGCAGTGGCTTTGATAGGCGAACAATCCACATTTGAGATTGATCAGCAAGGGCAAATTAAAGGAAAACAGCGACAAGTGCCGTGGCCATCGTCACAGTGCCTGTCATGTGAGTGGACACAATCAGACTGCTGATCTTGCGACTAACTCTTCGAGGCTTCAATCAGAGGAAACAAAGAAAAGAAAAGCTCTAGGTTTTTTTTTTCCTTCCCTTCTTTATATCTGCTTAGCTAGGACATTAGAGATGCCTGGCAGGATAGTTGAAAGCTTCTCTTGCAGGATGTGGGAAAGCAGGGAGATGTCTAGTGTTGCTGACGACTGCAACTGTGAGAAGTGCATCCAGCTGCAGCTTCTAACAATCGGCGTCAAGGAGTTGGAGCTGGAACTGGATGAACTCTGGATCATTCCAGGGGCTGAAGGGACAATAAGACGTAGAGTGGTAGTTACACCCAGAGTGCAGGACACAGGGAGCTGGGTGACAGTCAGGAAGAGAAAGAGGTTAAGGGTTCAGTGCAGAATATCCCTGTGGCTATCCCCCTCAACAACAGGCACATCACTTTGTATACTGTCGGGGGAGATGACCTAATAGAAGGAAGTCATAGCAGTCAGGTCTCTGGCTCTGAGTCTGACTCTGTGACTCTGAAGGGAAGAGGGGAGAAGAGGCACACTGTGATGGTAAGAGATTCATTAGTTAGGGGAATGGACAGGAAGTTCTGTGGGCAAGAATGAGATTCCCAGATGGTATATTGCCTCTCAGGTGCCAGGACACAGGACATCTAGGATTGAGTCCACAGCATTCTTAAGTGGGATATTGAACAGCTGGAGGTCATGGTCCATGTAGATACCAATGACATGGGTAGGACAAGTGATGAGGTTCAGTGCCAAACGCTAATGAGGCCAGAACTAGGAAGATTATACAATCTAACACATGGCTAAGGAGCTGGTATAGGAGAGAGAGCATAAGATTTTTAGAAGGTGGGACTTGTACAGAAGCGATGGTTTGCATCTGAACTGGAAGGGGGACTAATATCCTAGTGGGAAGGTTTGTAATTGCTGCACGGTGGGGTTTAAAATAGAGTGGCAGGGTGATGGGAACCAGAGTGCCAGAACAGTTAGTGGAGAGGTTGTGGAGGCAGATGTTGGTAAGACCTCAGAAAGGTCAGGAATCAAAAAGTTGAGCACAATGTGATTAGTGTCCTGAGCTGTATATACTTTAATACAAGAGGTATCATAGGAGAGGCGCATGAGATCATCACCTGGAATTATGACATTGTAGACATTAGTGGGACTTAGTTGCAGGAGGGGCAGGACTGCCAGCTCAATATTCCCAGGTTCCATTGTTTTAGATATGACAGAGTGGGAAGGATTAAAGGAGGAGGGGTGGCGTTAATAGTCTAGAAAAATGTTATGGCGGTGCTCTGTCAGGACAGACTGGAGAAATCGCTTAGTTATGGGGGGATCTGAGAAATAAGGAAGATACGACCATGTTAATGCGACTATATTGCAGACCACCTGTGTTAAATCCTAGGGATTTAGAGGAACACATTTGTAGAGAGATCACATAAAGTTGTTACAGTTGGTGATTTTAGCTTCCTCATACTGACTGGGAATCCCATACTTTCAAAGGACCAGATGCGATAGAGTATGTCAAATGTGTTCAGGGAAGTTTCCCTCATCAGTATGTGGAAGTCCCAAAGAGAGAGCCTGCAATACTTGATCTGCTATTAGGGAATGAGACAGGGCAGGTGATAGAAGTAGGTGCAGGGCAACACTTTGCATCCAGTGACCACAATACAACTCGTTTCAAAGTAAAAGTCCAAAAAGATGGGTCTGATTTGCGAGTTGAGATTCTGAAATGGAGAAAGGTCAATTTTGATGACATCAGAAATGATCTGACGGGTGTGGATTGGGACAGGCTGTTCTCTGGCAAAGGAATACCTGGAAAGTGGGAGGCTTCAAAACTGAAATTTTGAGAGTATAAAGTTTGGATATGCCTGTCAGAATAAAAGGTAAAGATAACAAGCATAGGGAACCTTGCTTTTCAAGAGATATTGAGACCCTGGTTAAGAGAAAAAAAGAAGGTGCATAGCAGGAAGAGAGTCGGAACAGATGAGGTGCTTATGGAGTACAAGAAATGAAAGAGAACACTTAAGAAATAGATCAGGAAGGCTAAAAGGAGGCATGAAGTTGCTCTAGCAGACAAGGTGAAGGAGAATCCTAAGGGATCCTACAGATATGATAAGAGCAAAAGGATTGCAAGAGGCAATCAGAATGGTAATCCATGTGTGGAGCCAAAGCAGATGAGATAGATCTTAAATGAATTCTTCGCATATGTATTTACTCGGGAGATGGATGCAGATTCTATAGAAGTGAGGCAAAGTGGCATCACCTACATGGACCCTGTACGGATTACAGAGGATGAGGAGGATTTTGCTATCCTGAGGCAAATCAGGGTGGATAAATCCCCAAAAACCCACACTAGATGACTCCCAATGCCATTCCCCAACAATCCAGTGGTAATGTGGTCACCACTGCCAATAGTTAATGACAAATTTATGAAGGGACTATTTAATCATAATTTTCCAAAAAATGATATATTATGGATAGGATTTTCATTAGGGATGCTAATTAAGTGAACAATAACAAATCAGCAAATTAATATTAGATTATTTCACTTCTAATATCTATAATCACTAAAATGCTCATCTTTCTGTTTTTAAATCCTGAACACACTTTATATGGAGTACTTCTAATCAATTTTGGATTAGCAACCTAGACATGTAAACTTGATCAAAACAAGCTGTAGTCTATTTATTCAGTTCCCCAAGGCACTCTGCCCCTGGAGTATATCATTTCTTATTCAGCATGTCTGTCAAAGAAAGAGCTACTGCTAATCTGGTATCTCCACTGTCATTTTATTGAGCTGTGTGCCATGATACCATATGGCAATCAGGATATCTGAGCAGTATAATCATCTTCAAAAGACAATTCAATGATTGTTGCAATTAAAATAAACATGCAGCAATTAAATTACACCGATGATAATTTTTCTAATTAGAAAATTATTCTGAAGTTTTCCATTGAAATTAGTGTGTTCAAAGATTAGCCACTGTCCTAATAGAGGACAAGGGATTGCATAGCTGCTTAGCTATGTCTGTTGTAGCTGCAGAAATTAGCTTTATAATGCTTCTGCACTGTATTACTGAATTTGCATTATGGAATTGAAGATGGATATGTTTCAGAAAAACTAGGGAAACATGAACTTACAAATTTGTAATTGTGCCCAGTTTGGAATTACATGGCAAGTATAACAATTCAGATTAAATAGTTGTATTTATGTCTCTTTTTTAAAAAAACATGAGCCAGTATTTAAGTGCCTTTGTTTTATAACATAATCTTCAGTTGTTCGTCCATCATTGACGTCGATGAGGACCTCGACACCATAATGATGGTGTCGAGACTAGTTCATGATTTGGATTTAAGTGAGGGAGTGTTGCTCAGCGTCAGCCTCACTCTCTCTTCCCAATTCCCATCCGGGTCCAGTGGCAAGACAGAGTCTAGACGGCTGGAGATGGGACTAGGCGCAGTGGATGAACAGGACATCTTCTGTGTCTTGTCCTGCTCTACACATTCCACGACGCTTACAGAGACCACCTTCTTGACCGTTGGACCTTCCATTGGTCTCATCCGCTCAATCTGCCAGAGTCTGTCTTCACATGCTGGGATAGACAACTCCCTATCTCACCGAGGGTTTGAGACCCGTTGGCTACCTTCACCTGGTCTAGCCGACTTGTCGAAGCCGTTGCCCAGGGTGTGGCCGCTGTCGCATGCAAACAGCTACGGGGAGCCACAGGTGAGAGCTGAGTGCCAGGTGGGGACCAAAGGTGGACTAACATAATCTAATGCCCAACTGGAAACATGTGGCTGTGTTTTAGACGTACTAAAATTTATACAGGGCTGAGAACAGAGGGGCTTTAAGGTGAGTCTGGAGATAACAGAGGAACATATAAAGGGTTCAGCCATGAAGAGTTTGTTATAAGGTAAGGATGGGTAATGTTGTGGTGGAGGAAGTCAGTAGAACTTGAGGACTGCAACTCAAATTCACGTTATAAATTAGCAAGGCTGTAGAAGTTTGATTCATCCTGGAGAAGCAGGAGATGATGGCCAGAGGGTAGAGCTTGATACAAGAAACATAGCTTGAATCTATTGTTCTCACACAGTTTTGGTCCACATTTAATGCTGAATAAGTAGTCTTTATGGTAGCACTTGTGGAGCATGGGGATCTATAGACAAGTCGGGTGGAGACATCTGGCAGAAGCAAAGGATGTCGGAATGGTGAGGGTGGATTGCCTTGGGAAGAGTGTGGGACAGGTAGCAGAGGAGTGCCAGGCACGGGCAAGGGGCATGTTTGCAGACACAACCAGCCTTGAGACACCAGGCAAGGTCATTTGATTCCAAACAATTGGTTTATTGATCATTACAGAACATTGCTCATGCTTCCCACTCCCTTACCTCTCCCTTCCCCTTTTCCCAACCATGATTCCCCTGTCTGTTTGTGTTCTCCTCTCCCTGCCCCTTTCCCACTCTCAGTCTATAATAGAGACCCATATTAGAATCAAATTTTTCTACAGCAGTACAGTGCAACACATAAAATAATGAAGGTACCATGCAAACGTTTTAGACACCCTAGCTATATATGTATATGTGCCTAAGGCTTTTACATGGTACTGTATATGTCTGAAAGCAATGATAGGTACAGTTGACACTGCTGAAGGTGATCATGAAGATAAGGAAAAAGAAAATACCGTGCTACTGATGAATATTATCATTCTACTTATTCTTTGTTAATTTCCACACAGGAAAAAAAGGTTTCTTAGGCATTTCATGGTCAATAAATACATTAGCTTATAATCTTTGTTGTTTTATATGCAAATGTTAAAAGGCCTGAACAGATTAGCTATGGCAAAGTTTTTTCCCATGGTAGGGGAGTCTAGGACAAGAGGGCACGACTTCAGGATTGAAGGTTGTCCATTTAGAACAGAGATGCGAAGAAATTACTTTAGCCAGAGGATAGTAAATCTGTGGAATTTCTTGCCATGCGTGGCTGTGGAGCCCAATTCACTAGATGCATTTAAGGCAGAAATAGATAGATTCATGATTAGCCAGGGCATCAAAGGGTATGGAGAGAAGGCAGGGGAGTGGAGATGACTGGAAGAATTAGATCAGCCCATGATTGAATGGCGGAGCAGACTCGATGGGTAAAATGGCCTATTTCTGTTCCTATATCTTATGGTCTTTTGGTCTTAAATACAGCAGTTAATCAGAATATAGTAAGATCCAATATTCTTCATTAGTGATCGATAGTGCATTGAAGATTCAGTCCAGATAATAAGTACAAAATTTGAAATAATGCAAAGATCACTGAGCTCGGTCAGTGCCTTTCACTAATAGGGTCAGCATAGTCCCTGGATCTGTGGATTGCTAAGTGTTATAAAAGCTGGCCAAACAGCGTGAAGTTCATCCATCTTTAATATGATGGTGGCGTTCCTTCCACCACAGAACACCAATTAACTGCCCAGAAAATTTACTGTGCTTGATGAGCTCAGCCATGTTAGCTTCCTATCCTCCTATTTCCCCATTTCTTTTGCTGATTTTTCTGCTAAAGCAGTACAGTTATTCCATGATTAGATAGTATAGTTCTTGAATTTTATTTCTGTTATAAATTTGAGCCTTCAGAATCCGATCGACACAAATGTGTGACATTATTCAACCGGTATAGATTGTGCATTTAATTTCTGAGTTAAGTTCTCCTAAAGCCAGAAGGATAGCATTGAGAAATGTTTGCATAACCTTTAGATCATGAAAGAATTACTTGCAATGACACGCATTCAAATTTATGGCTGAAAAATGCATGATACTGAACAAATGCAGAAAACATTAATTCCACATTAGCACAGGTCTTCGTCATTGTGTATATATACAGATTAGATCTTCTGTTACGTTTCAAATTTCCTATCCAATCACCTAGATGTCACTTCCACTCAAGAATGTCTGCAAGGTACTACAGAAGCTACAGGTTGCCTTCTGTGTTAGATCAGCCCTGATCTTATTGAATGGTGAAGCAGCTTCAATCTGCCAGATGGCCTACTCCTGCTCCAATTCCTTATGTTCTTATGTGCCTTTACCCCAAACAACTTTAAAGATCTTTAACTGTGAGAGGACACTTCTAACTAAAATTGGCTTCAATCTTGAGTTAATTTGCAAGTACACCAAAAAGATTATTTCATTGAAGTAGAGCAACATGAACATCAAAAACTAAGAACATAAGCAGGTAGTCAATCATCAATTCCTACCTATTAATGATTATGAGAATACTAATTTTGAGTAGTTAAGAATTCACTCTGCTGGTATTGTGATATTTATTGCTGGTTGTTTTGCCTTGCTACCTTTTGATAGAATTCGGAATCTAGAAATTCCACCTCAGAGAAAAAGTTGAGATTTAAGTGAAATTCACACAAGTAAATTCACTTTTGAAAATGATAATAACTTGTATTTGCTATAAATCTGAAATAGAAACAGAAAATGCTTCAAACATTCAACAGGTCAGGCAGCATCTGTGGAAGAGTGGTGAATCCATGGAATTATTAGCCACAGGTAGCTGTGGAGGCCAAGTAATTGGGTATATTTAAGGCAGATGTTGATGGATTCTTGTTTAGTCAGGGCATGAAGGAATAGACAGAGATGACAGGAAATTGGGGCTGAGATGGTTTTATCAGCCATGATGAAATGGTGGAGCAGACTCGATGGGCCAAATGGCCTAATTTTTCTGCTATATCTTACGGTCTTGTGATCTTATGGAAAGAGAAACAAGGAAAACAATTCTGGTCAAAGGCCAGCACTTTCTGTTTGTATTATTAGTTCATTTTGTTGTACTACTTCCTCAATTATACCAAATACAACATTTTTTTCTGAGTCTTGTTTAGAACTCAATTTTTTTTTACAAAGATGATAAAGGCCCAATATTCCCAAAGGGTGCAAAATACATGTGTCAAATGATGCATATCACTGAACTCAGTGAGACAGTTTCAATTGCATAGAGAGTGGGATTGATTTGTAGTACAAATTAATTGTGAAATAGAATTAAAAGCCAACTCAGTTATATCAGATAGTGAAAACTCTGTTTGTGTGATGGCCTACATGCAGTAAAGAGAGCAAGCATTGGTGTTGTCAATTTCTATACAATGTTTATTTAGGGAAACTCATCAAACTGAATATGGAAATGTAATTAACATATATTGTTGCCTATCCTTAGAGAGAAATCAACAATGTATGAGGTCATTAATCTATCTCAGTCACAGTGACCAGGTCATTAGAGGTTGATTCCAGGGAGAATCTTCTCTAGCTGCTGCTTCCTATTTTATCTTAATTTCGACTTGACACTAAAGGCTGGCTGCAAAACTGTGCACAGTTCTCCTCAGTAGCTGATAACATCTTGGCAACTACTCATGTCTCTGTGCCACAATGAGTTATTCCTATCCTCTGTGCTCTGGTTCACAAACTGTCCATTGACTTCCATAGTCTTTGGATTCAGTGGCCCTCTCCCCTCGAAGAGACAGAGACACAAGTCATTTATTGCTGGTTGATTTCAACAGTCCTTAAATGCCAAAGAAATCACTCTTGCTGAACACCAATCATGGCAAAATGAACACAATTAGCACTCCAAAGTGCACCGACTCTTACATGAGCTTTGGGAGAAACAGATGCATTGTCCTGGCACAGAGCCATGATAGTGCCTGCTTTTAAACAGGCAGTTAAATTCTTAGTCTCTTGACTATTTAAATGGAATTCTAAGGCAAAACGTACTATAAGAAGAACATGCACTGTATCAGGTGAATTTGCCCATAGTGCTACAATGATGGTCCTAGAAATCACTGGAAGTTTAGAGCAATAGATGAAAGAGCTAAAGTGTAAATTAAACCCATAAATAAACTACATATTTTAATCTTCTTAGAAAACCTACATAAAACATTAAGGTTTGAATTTTTCATTTTTTATCTTTGGTTCAATTTTGGGTATTTTCATTTTCATTCATACCAAAATCAGGTATTTTCAGTTATTAAATCGACTTTTTAGTCAAGAGATGGAGCAACTTTCAATTGAAGGAGAAGTGAGGGGTAAGTTTTTTACAGAGTAGTGGACGCCAGGAATGATTTGCCTAGGGTGGTGATAGAGGCAGATACTTTAGAGATTTTTAAGAGACATTTTGATAGGCACATTAATGTGAAAGGAATCGAAGGATATGGATATTGAATAGGTAGAAGAGATTAGCTTAGTTGACCATTTGATTAATAATTGGTTCAGCACAACTTAGATGGGCCTGTTCCTGTATTGTACTGTTCTATACTTTATAATCATAACAAAGTGCTGCTATATTGAAATCCTTAACAATAAAGACACTGTTCATTCATAGTATTACATATTACAATTTACTACCGTCTTCCAAATTGCACTGACCAGCAAAGCACCATATAAATATGATTTGACAATGGTCCAGATATTCACTTTGAAGAAAGATGATTGAAAGTATACAATCTGCATGGTTGATATTTATAGTCCATACAGCTTTTCTTAGTGAGGAAAAAAAATTAGAAATCTATTCTTCCAAGTTCATTGTTTGGGTTTATATCCAAAAACGTTACAGTACCTAACAATATTATAGAGCATTGCCTAACACTGAACCCTGACAATATGAAATGTGATTTTGGTTTAAGGTAGGAAAGATCAAATTAAAGGCAAGTTTAGGAATAATTTCAAAACACTTTCCTTTACCATAACAATGATCAGTGCTTCCTAGTTGAGTGGCCAAAGTTAGGCCCTGGACTTGCTCAAGAAACAGGTGGGTCCTTAATGAATCCATTGTATAGACTTCTGTGGATATATGACTTCATGAGATCTGAACGAAACTGCTTAATTTGCATTTACCTTGTGAATCCTTTTGTGTCGTATCTTACTGACATGTTCTAGACTTTTATTTTCCCCTTTAGGGTTTCATCCAGCAGTCACTGTATGGCAGTGATCCTGATAAGTTGCAAATGTTTCAAGCTGTTTCAAACTACCGGTTAACAGCTGCATAGCTGTAATGCACAATGAAAACAGGAATTTGTACAGATGGATGCATTTGGAAATAGTTTCTAAATGATTTGTTGCAAGCTTCCAAAAGTCCTTTCATTTCTACATGTCTTAATGGAAGCAGAAAAATACATGCAAATGAATTTCTGATTCAGAATCAGGTTTAATATCACTGGCATATGTCATGAAATTTGTTGTTTTGCAGCAACAGTACATTGCAATATATAATAAAATCTGTAAATTACAATAAGTACAGTACTGTGTAAATATATATACCTAGAGTGCCCAAGATTTTTGCAACAGTAGTGTAGCAATTTTATGTATTGCACTGAACCGCTGCCGCAATAAAAGACAAATTTCATGACATATGTGACTGATTCTGATATGGGCTCTGTTGTAGACAGAGTTGGAAGGGGAAGGGAAAGGGAATCATGGTTGAGAAAAGGGGAAGGGAGATGAGAGGGAACTGGAAGCACCAGAGAGATATCCTGTAATGATCAATAATCCAATTGGTTGGAATCAAGTGACCTTGCCTGGTGTCTCAGAGCTTGGTGTGTCTGTACCTGTGCTATCCCCAGTCGCTGGGACTTCTCTGCCACCTGTCCCACACCCCACCCGCGGTGCTCCATCAACATCCTTTGCTCCTGCCAGATTTACAAACTCAATCTCAACTCCACGTTGACACATACAGTGTTGTGCAAAAGCTGTAGGCAGCCTAGTTATATTTACCTGCCTATGACTTTTGCACAGCACAGAGACACACAGAAACACACACTCAGGTACTGTTCATGGATTTACTTTCCATTCAGAAATCTGATGATGGAGGGGAAGAAGCTGTTTCTGAAAGGTTGAGTGTGTATCTTCATGCTCCTGTACCTCCTCCTTGATGGTAGCAATAAGAGGGCCTTTCCTGGGTGATGAGGCTCCTTCATGATAAATGCCGCTTTCTTCAGGCATCGCCTTTTGAATGCTGGGGAGGCCAGTACTCATGATGCATCTAACTGTGTTTATAACGTTCTGCAGCTTTTTCCAATCCTGTGTTGTAGTCCTTCCATACCAGATGGTGATGCAACCAGTTAGAATGCTCCCCACAGTACATCTGTGGAAATTTGTCAGTGACTTTGATGAATTCTCTTCAAACTCCTAATGAAATATAGCTGCTGTCATGCCTACTTTGTAATTGCATCAGTATTTGGGGAGCAAGATAGATCCTCAGAGCTGTTGACCTCCAGGAACTTGAACTGCTTACTCTTTCCACTTCTAATCGCTCGATAAGAACGGTGTGGATTTCCTCACAATATTGTCCTGTTTTCAACAGGATAAACCTAAGGTTGAAGAGGACAGTAAATCAACGTTAAGCAAGTACAAATGAGACTCTTCTATAGGAGTGAAAAATAAGGTGATCTTTTCTTTTTGTGTGTGCCATACTCTGCCAGAGCCTCGGCGACCACTTTTCAAGATTCTGTGAGTGGTCTCCCACGTCCTTCTCACAGCGCAGTTTTTTTTCACGAGGCTGAGTTGCAAGCTCGACACTCAACCCGGCACGGATGGAAAGCGTGCCCGGGAGCGGCCCGACTGGATTCGAACTCGAGAACCTTCGTTCTGGAGTCCAGCGCTGATGTCACTGCACCACCAGCCGGACAATAAGGTGATCAGTTAAGTATAAAACATACGCTAACTCTGTAATACCAATTTTTTAACAAAGAATATGAGAAGGTTAAGAAATTTTGGCATGTCACCGAACGCCCTAATGAACTTCTGCATATGTATGTATTTATACATTGATTGTTTGATTGATTGAGATACAGCACAGAATAGGCCCTTTATCAAGACTAATTAATGGAATTGCACAATTTGTTTCCTCCTGCTACTGCAAAGAGGGTGAGGCACAATTTCTTCTTTATCCATTAGCTGAGAATGGCAGGAGATGATCTTGGTCTGTTGCCTTGAATCTTTATGAAGTCAAGAGTAAAAGTTGAGGGCTCCCAAGGTTAAAGTATCCATACATTTCATGTGGTTGATCTATCCTGCCTTCCCCCAACTGCGGAACGGGATGTAACCGAGGATTATGTTTATTTATTGAAATACAGGCCCTTCTGCCCCTTCATGCTGTGCCATCTAGCAATCCCCATTATAACTCTAGCCTAATCAAGGGGCAATTTACAATGACAAATTAACCTTCCAATCAGTAGTTCTTTGGACTGTGTGAGGAAACCAGAGCTCCCAGAGGAAAGGTGCATACATCAGGGTGCTCTTTACGATTATAGCTCAGCATTTAATACCATCATCCCCTCAAAACTAATCAGTAAAATTCAAGACCTGGATCTCAATACCCCCTTGTGCAATTGGATCCTGGATTCCTCATGAGCAGACCCCAGTCAGTTCGGGTTGACAAAAACATCCCATAGAACCATAGAACCATAGAAACCACAGCACAGAAACAGGCCTTTTGGCCCTTCTTGGCTGTGCCGAACCATTTTCTCCCTAGTCCCACTGACCTGCACACGGACCATATCCCTCCATACACCTCCCATCCATGTATCTGTCCAATTTATTCTTAAATGTTAAAAAAGAACCCGCATTTACCACCTCGTCTGGCAGCTCATTCCATACTCCCACCACACTCTCTGTGTGAAGAAGCCTCCCCTAATGTTCCCTTTAAACCTTGAGATTTGTTTGCTTACAGGCAGTCACAAAGCAAGGAATCCAAAAGAACCCAATTTAAAATGAAGACCAACCCACAATGCACATAGAGGAGGAAAGGAAGTAAACAAATCACTTAAGCAATAGAAGCGAGCAACAACAATAGCATTCCGAACCAAATTAAGTCCAGATGCCCCTTCCTCTACTGTCTCCATCAGCACAGGTTTACCACAGGGCTGTGTGTTTAGTCCCCTGCTCTACTCGCTTTACACCTATGACAGTGTGGCTAATTACAGCTCCAACACCTTATTCAAGTTTGCTGATGACACCACTGCTGTGGGCCATCTCAAAAGTGGTGATGAGTCAGTAAACAGAAGAGAAATTGAAAATCTGGCTGAGTAGCATTATAACAATCTCTAACTCAACATCAACAAGACCAAGGAACTGATTGTGGACTTCAGGAGAGGGAAACTAGAGGACCATGAGCCAGTCCACATCGAAGGATCAGAGGTGGAAAGAGTCAGTAACTTTAAATTCCTTGATGTCACTATCTCAGAGGACCTGTCCTGGGCCGATCATATAAATGTAATTGCAAAGGAGTCATGACAGCACCTTTACTTCCTGAGGAGCCTGTGGAGATTCAGCATGACATCAAAAACTTTAACAAACTTCCATGGATGCATAGTGGAAAGTGTATTGACTGCCTATATCACAGCTTGGTAATGAACACCAATGCCATTGAACTGAAAATCTTATAAAACGTGGTGGATTCAGCCTAGTACATCATGGGAAAAGCCTCCCAACCATTAAGCACATTTACATGAAATGTTGTCACAGGAAAGCAGCATTCATCATCAAAGATCGTCACCAGGCCATGCTCTTTTCCCACTACTGCCACCAGGCAGAAGGTACAAGAGTCTTAGTGCTTGCACCACTAGGTTCAAAAACAGTCACTACCCCTCAATCATCAGGCTCTTGAACAATAGTCATAGTCATGGTCATACTTTATTGATCCTGAGGGAAATTGGTCTTCGTTACAGTTGCACCATAAATAATTAAATAGTAATATGTAAATTATGCCAGGAAATAAGTCCAGGACCAGCCTATTGGCTCAGGGTGTCTGACCCTCCAAGGGAGGAGTTGTAAAGTTTGATGACCACAGGCAGGAATGACTTCCTATGACGCTCTGTGCTGCATCTCGGTGGAATGAGTCTCTGGCTGAATGTACTCCTGTGCCCACCCAGTACATTATGTAGTGGATGGGAGACATTGACCAAGATGGCATGCAACTTGGACAGCATTTTTCAGACACCACCATCAGAGAGTCCATTTCCATCCCCACAACATCACTGGCCTTACGAATGAGTTTGTTGATTCTGTTGGTGACTGCTACCCTCAGCCTGCTGCCCCAGCACACAAGAGCAAACATGATAGCACTGGCCACCACAGACTCGTAGAACATCCTCAGCATCGTCCGACAGATGTTAAAGGACCTCAGTCTCCTCAGGAAATAGAGACGGCTCTGACCCTTCTTGTAGACAGCCTCAGTGTTCTTTGACCGGTCCAGTTTATTGTCAATTCGTATCCCCAGGTATCTGTAATCCTCCACCATGTCCACACTGACCACCTGGATGAAAACAGGGGTCACCGGTGTCTTAGCCCTCTTCAGGTCCACCACCAGCTCCTGAGTCTTTTTCACATTAAGCTGCAGATAATTCTGTTCACACCATGTGACAAAGTTTCCTACCGTAGCCCTGTACTCAGCCTCATCGCCCTTGCTGATGCATCCAACTATGGCAGAGTCATCGGAAAACTTCTGAAGATGACAAGACTCTGTGCAGTAGTTGAAGTCCGATGTGTAAATGGTGAAGAGATAGGGAGACAAGACAGTCCCCTGTGGAGCCCCAGTGCTGCTGATCACTCTGTCGGACACATAGTGTTGCGAGCACACGTACTGTGGTCTGCCAGTCAGGTAATCAAGAATCCATGACACCAGGAAAGCATCCACCTGCATTGCTGTCAGCTTCGGTGTTGAACGCACTGGAGAAGTCAAAAAATATGACCCTCACAGTGCTCGCTGGCTTGTCCAGGTGGTTGTAGACATGGTTCAGCAGGTAGACGATGGCATCCTCAACTCCTAGTCAGGGCTGGTACGCGAACTGGAGGGGATCTAAGTGTGGCCTAACCATAGGCCGGAGCAGCTCCAGAACAAGTCTCTCCAGGGTCTTCATGATGTGAGAGGTCAATGCCACCGGTCTGTAGTCATTGAGGCCGCTGGGGCGCGGCGTCTTCGGCACAGGGATGAGGCAGGACGTCTTCCACAGCACAGGAACCCTCTGGAGACTCAGGCTCAGGCTGAAGACATGGCGAAGTACTCCACATAGCTGAGGGGCACAGGCTTTGAGGACCCTGGTACTGACACTATCCGGGCCTGCAGCCTTGCTTGGGTTGAGACGTTTCAGCTGTCTTCTCACCTGTTCAGCTGTGAAGCCCACCGTGGTGGTTTCGTGTGGAGAAGGGGTATAGTCATGAGAGCAGGGTGGGGGACTGTGAGGAGGGGTAGGAGGGGAGAGTGGAATACGTGTTGGTTGGGGGCCAACAATAAATGACTCATGTGGGGGATGGGCAGGGGCCACAATGTTAAAAGACGATAACTACATTAATCTATTGAGATGTTCCCATAGCCAATGATCTCACTTTAAGGGCTCTTTATCTTGTTATTCATGCTCTCATTAAGATACTGTACTATTTATTTATATTAGCAATTGCACAATTTGTTGTCTCCTAAGCTCTACTTGACCTTTCATTGATCCTATTATAGTAACTATTCTATAGCTTTGGTGAGTATGCCCGCAGGAAAACGAATCCCAGGGTTGTATGTGGTGATATACATGTATTCTGATAATAAAATTTACTTTGTACTTTGAAACCCACACAGTCAGGGGAGAATGTACAAACTCCTTACAGGTAGCAGTCGAAATCGAAAAAGTCACACAGGTACTGTAAAGCATGGGGCAAACCACTACGCTACTGTGCTGCCCATGTCGCTTCCGTGGATTGTTGAAAGTACACTGAAGTTTAAGAAGGTTTGCCGTGTCACTGAACACTCTAATAAACTTCTACCAAAGTACTGGTGAAAATATCTTGAATGGTTGCACCATGGCAATTCAAATACACGGGAACATAAGAAGCTGCAAGGAATAGAAGTGTTAGCCAAACCATCACTGGCACATTCCTCCCCAACATCAGCAGTAGCTATATGAAATGGTGGCTCAAGAAGGTAGCATCTATCATCTAAGATTCCTACCATCTGGACTATAACATCTTGCAGCAACCATTGGGCAGTAGGTAAAGAATCTCCAAGTGCCATGTGACCAGCTTCAAAACAACCACTTCCTTTCTTTTGGCTCTTGAATAAGTTAGGTCTTGAGCCACAACTCAGTATACTAACATTATGATCACATCGTGTTAGAAGAGGCTTTGTTGTTTGTGTTCTAATTATATTTTATTTGTTTTTTTATTGTACTTAAGCTCATATGACAATAAACCACTTGACTAGACTTGGCCTGACTTGGAAATATGTAAATTGTTCCAAGAGTATTAAATGATAGAACCTGGGTAGAGTTGATGGGAATGTGGGCTTTATAGGATTAGTGTAAATGGGTGCTTAATGGACTTGTGGACAAAAAAAACTGTTTCTGTGCTGTAGGATTTCATAAGAAATAAAACCTAACTCTATCTTATAGAATTCTTTGAAAACAATGAACTATTTTAATCAGATTTTGTTCATCATGCAATTATTTTCTTCAAAATAACATTCTATAATGCCACACTGTTCTGCAACATTATTAGCTCTAACAGTTTACATTGGAACATCACACTCTGTATGAATCTGATTATAAGGATTTAGAAAACTATCGTATCCAAGGGAGTGAAAATAATAGTTTTCTTCACAGTAATATTACAAATGTAAAAAATTATAAGGCTCTTTAAAATAAACTATAGTATAAGTTGAGAAAGAGCATAATTTCTATTCTGATGAGAGATACGCAATTTGTCAGCCAGTAAAATATGGCCAAATTTCCAAGCATGTATTCATAATAAAAGGCCTCTCTAACCTGTCATAAAAAGCAGAACCCTTAGACAACAGCTCATGATTTCCTATTCATTGACATTCTAATACGCAATCCATGGAGTGGTAAAAATCAGCAAAGCGTACTTGTGTTATCTGATTTGAAACCCAGTAGTTCTTCTAACTCCACTGGCCTTCCTTGCCAAACAATATGATTCATTTCGGCAATTCAACTCAGAATACAAACTAATGAACAGTATCTCCCAGTGATTGATATCTTGTCAGAAGGACTTCCGGTAAGAAAGACACCTGCTACCTCTAATGGTTCACGATGGTTTAAAATCAATTTTGATCAACACTTTTGATTTATTCTGCAGGGTATTTTTCAAATCTTTTTCTTTGAATGGGTTTGGACATCAAAAGGAATGAGACAACAGTTAATCTGACCAATGCTTCAGCTTCCTATTTTGTATGTCACTAAACTGAATGCAACTAAAAGAACTCAGTAAGATTCCTGTTTCATAGAGAACCATTCTGTTTCAGAATCTTCCCTTGGATAAACAGTGGCAAACAGTCAGGTCAAAAATAATATCTGTAAAGTTCACTTTCTGAAACTGTTTTCTGATTAGTAATTTTATTGTTAAATTGGAACAATTTGAAAGTTATGATGTCTAAAAACATATGGATTTTATCTATTGGCTCAGCAAATACCTGAAATAAGTGCCAGTGTAGCCTGTTTGCAGCCACTGAGGACAGAGGTGTTGGGGTCAGCGTGCTGCACTGCACTGGAGAGCTGGGGCAGTCTGGCACTAAGTCCAAGCTGGAGTCGGTGCTGCCCCCCAATGTTCACTCAGCAGAAGACAAGCCATGTTCTGTTTGACTGCAGACTGCTGCAACATTCATAGATTCAGGGTGTTGGACTATATATTCTTGTGTCTATGTATCTTACTGATATCTGATATGCGCTTGCTACCTTATACGTGCTATATGTGCCTTGCGCTGCGTGTGACTGTTGGTACTGTGTTTTGCACCTTGGCTTTGTTTCATTTGGCTGTATTCATGGGCATTCGTGTATGGTTGAATGACAATTAAACTTAAACTTGAATTTGAAGTGGTTTGGCATACAGTTCAATAGTTCCATTTAATATCTGAGAAGGTGTACAATATACAATCTGAAATTCTTACTCTCTGCAGACATCATCAAAGCAGAAAAAAACCCCAAAGAATGAATAACAGAAAAAAGACATAAGAATCACCACCCCCTCCCACACACAAGAAGCATCAAGCAGCATTAACCCTACTCCCTCCCCTCCTCCCAGTTATTCAAGCATAAAGCATCAACATTACCACCACCAAGCATGCCAGCAACAGCAAAGCCCCCAAAGAGAGACCATGGTCTGCAGTACATCAAAAACTAACAGTTCACTCCAACATTTTCGACATCCCTCAGGGAGAGATAGATATTGCTCCTTCCACAGTGACAGGGCAGATTAACAGTCGCTACTTCAATGTTACAGTCAGTCTGAAGTTTAGGTTTTTCCTTTGAGTTCTCCAACTCGAGAATCGGCAAACTGATTACCGAATGCAGAGCCCTCAGACAGCCACACTTGCTGTCTTCAATGTTCCAGCTCCCACTACGCTTTAGTACGTAACACCGGTGAGAATTCATGTCCACAGAGCCGCGCAGGCCCCAAACCTGCACAAGCCAAAACGTGGCTGATTGGCAAGCTCCAAGATTATAATAGGTTGTCATGATAAATGAGTTACTGTATATCATGTTACCACAACACCACAAAACATAGGAGCAGAATTAGGCCATTTGGCCCATCAAGTCTTCTCCACCATTTCATCATAGCTGATTTACTATCCCTCCCAACACCATTCTCCTGCCTTTCGCCCATAATCTTTGATGCTCTTAATAATCAAGAACGTATCAACCTCCACTTTAAATGTACCCAATGACTTGGCCTCCACAGCTAAGTAAAATAGGAAATACGATTTCCACAGATTCACTACCCTCTATCTGAAGAAATTCTTCCTGATCTCTGTTCTAAAGAGATGCCCTTCTATCCTGAGGGTATGCAATCTGATCCTAGACTCTCCCACTGTTGAAAAACTGCTCTCTAATTCTACTTTATCAGGCCTTTTAATGTTTGGTAGGTTTTAATGAGATCCCTCTCATTGTTCTAAACTCCAGGGTGCACAGGACAGAGCCGTCAAGTTCTCCTCATACATTAACCCTTACATTCTTGAATCATTCTCGTAAGCCTCCTCTAGATTCTCCAATGCCAGCACATCCTTTCTTAGAAAACTGCTATGTTTTCCTCAAGACATAAAAAGTTAATTCAATTGTTTGACCTTGGAAGCTGGTGCATACAAATTAAATAAATGAAGAGGATTGGGATGTAATATGTACTGGCCAGGAGAAGTGATATGCCTTTTCTTGTAGGTGTGTGAGTGAAGCGCTTGCTCCTACACTCAGTGGCCGCTTTATCAGGTACAGGAATGTATGTAATAAAGTGGCCACAGGAGTGGAATCTGGTGCAGTCTCTTGCTGCTGCTGTTGCCCATCCACTTCAAGGTTCAATGTGTTGTGCATTCAGAGATGCTCTTCTGCACACCCCTGTTGTGATTATTTGAGTTACTGTTGCCTTCCTATCAGCTTGAATCAGTCTGGCTATTATCCTCTGATCTATTTCATTAACAAGGCATTTTCACCCACAGAACTACTACTCGCTAGGTTTTTTTTGTTCCTTGCACCATTCTTTTTAAACAATACACTGCTGTGCACAAAAATCCCAGGAGATTAATTCTGAAATATTCAAACCACCCCATCTGGCATCAAAATCATTCCTTGGTCAAAGTCACCTAGATGATATTTCTTCCCCATTCTACTGTTTGTTCTGACACTGAACCTCTTGACCAGGTCTTCATGCAATGAGCTGCTGCCGCATGATTTGCTGGTTAGATATTTGCATTAACAAGCAAGTGCAGAGGTGTACCTAATAAAGTGGCCACTGAGTGTTTACTACCGCTATCAATTTTGATTGACAGTTCTGCAGTTAAATGCTGATTAATTCTATGGATAAATACCGACTACTTTCCTTCATCCTTTATTTCATGAGTTTCCACTGCACTTAGAATAGAAATACTGTAGGGAAGCAGCACAAAAGTTTGAATAGCTGCAAGCAATTTATATGATTTTATTTATCTCATAACATTCAAAATTTGGCTTTAGAATATCTAGGAAATTTATACTTCATGCTCTAATACAGTAATTTGTTCTTCCTTTTTCATAATCATGATTTTTTATAATCACTGTATTAAATGTTCACATCTACTTATATGGAGGTATTTGGAGTGGGTAATACATTGCTTTTATACAAAGTTTGTAATTTCTGTTCGTGGTCTAACACAGAAAATTTCACAGTTAGCTATGTACTTATGCTACCCAGATAGGAAGGCCAGCCTTCAGTTGTTCGGACACTGACTTTCCGATGAGTCCAAGTAAAAAGTGTTACACAGAGTAAGTCAGCAGACTTACCCATCCAAAATTAAGGCACGATTCATTAAAATAAAGGAGTAATAATGATATTCATGATTATAATAGTTGAGTTTTCTTGAGAAGAAAGTAAGGCATGAAAATGCCCAACGCAGGCCTCTCATGGTCTGAGTCGACGTTCCCTCCCCTCCTATCTTGAAAAGCTTACATCACAGTTTGGGCAGCACATCTAAAGGACACTGAATAAGAGAAATTAGAAAACCAGGCATGATATTTGTAATTTAAAGAGTTTTGCTTCAACAAGAGTTGTTGCTATAGAGATTTTAATGAACTACGGTCGAGGTAGGGCAAAATCTATGGGAAACCTGATTCCCGTTAATATCCTGCTTTTGTTCAACTGCTATGAAACCAATATAATTGAACCTCTCTGGCCTATAGAATTCAAGATTCAAGATTCAATGTTTGATTTCATTTCATAAAGGAGAACAAGATAATTGTTACTCTGGATCTGGTGCAGCACAACAAAAAACAAAAGATAAAAATACAATAATAATAATAAACACAATAAATATAAATGTGTAAGATAGCTTACAAACAGATTGTATGTCTATAAGTGCACAGAAATGTACATAAGGTGTTTGCCAAGAGATGATAAAATAGTGGTGGTTGGGGTGTGGAGAGGTGTGATAGTGTGTGGAGGCATTGATCAACTTTACTGTCTGAGGATAGCAACTGCTTTTGAATCTGGTGGTCCTGGCAAGGATGTTATGTAGCTGCCTTCCGATGGGAGTGGGTCAAGCAGTCCATGAGCAGGGTAGGTTGGATCCTTCATGATGTTATTGGCCCCTTTCCCCTTACCTTGCTGTATATACTATATGGCCGTGATGGTGGGGAAGCTGGCATGCTGGTGATGCATTGGGCATATTAGACTACCCATTGTAGAGCCTTCCAATCCACCACAGTGCAGTTCCTGTAACTTGCAGTAATGCATCTTGTTAGGATGCACTGTACTGTACATCTGTAGAATAACATGACTGTAGATGTCCACAGTCCAGCTCTCTTCAGCCTTCTCAGAAAGTAGAGGCATTGGTGAGCTTTTCTGATTGTGGTTCATGTGTTCTGGGACCATGAGAAGTTGTGTGAGATGCGCATTCCCTGGAGTTTGAAACTGCTTGCAGTTTCCACTGCTGTGCTGCCAAACTGAAGAGAGGTGTGAGCACTGTGCGTTCTCCTGAAGTCGATAACCATCTCCTTGGTCTTGTAAGGGACTTGTCAATCTGTCATAGAAGTTCAGCTGTTCCTTACAAAGCTTAATGGTTTTGCAAGTGAGGGCAACCTTTTCATGCAGGGGATACATGGAACGAACTGGCAGAGCAAATCATTGAATCAGGTACAATAATTTGATTTAGGAAACACCTGGATATGGGCGGAATGCAGGAAGTTGGGACTAGCTGGGTGGCCACTGTGGTCAGCATGGACTCCTTGGGCCCAGAGGCTTGTATCCATGCTGTATTGCTCCTGCTCTCTATGACTCTAACTGCCTTCACAGCT
The DNA here is from genome assembly GCF_030028105.1 of Mobula birostris. Classification (NCBI taxonomy): domain Eukaryota; kingdom Metazoa; phylum Chordata; class Chondrichthyes; order Myliobatiformes; family Myliobatidae; genus Mobula; species Mobula birostris. The sequence continues at coordinate 29,011,500 of NC_092375.1, read as the reverse complement.
GGAAATCTCTTTGGCATGATTTTATTAAATTCTACATTATGTTGCATTTATTGTCTTCCAAAGGGTATATTATTAAATAGATCATCATTCAACAGAAATGTTCAAGGGTATAGGTATAAATAATGACCATACTGAGGTGAAAAATCCGACAGTTTCTTTACTTTGGCATAAGCACTGTGGAATTCCTGAAATTGGGTCAAGCATTAGACCACGTGTGTGGTTTCCTGTACCATCACAGTGAGATCCAATGCAAACTTCAGTTACAATTTGTTGCTCATGTTGTGACCAAGCCCAATGCAACCTTCTGGACTCAGTACTGAAATGTACAGCTTCAGGTAATTTCTCAGATGTATCAGGACCTGCCCATCCTGACCTGGTGGGTTTGTCCTCCTGCCCTGCATTTTTCAACTCTCACATTCTCTTGTCTAGGATCTTTTGTCTACGTTCTTAAAACTCAAAACAAGTGGTCAAGGTAGAACTGACAGTGCCTTAGGAAGACCAGTTTGAAGACGCGTCCAAGCATAAGAAAACCAAACACCAGGAGCTATTCAGAGACAAGGTTGGCGGGCATGATGCAAGCCTATGGAGATGAGCTGTAGGGATTTTGCTGAGTGCTCACTCTGCAGAACCTACTCTTTCTTTAGCATGATAGGGGATGCAAAGAAGAGAGCCATCAAAATCATCACAGAATCTGCTGAGCGAGCCTCAGATGGCTACGGGTATAGGGATGTAACCCATGGGTCAATGCTGCCAGGACACAAGCTGGAGCCTTATCAGCTCTGGCTGGGTCGCCTGGGCCTGGGTGTCTGATGTTGAAAGACCCAAATCACTTGAAGACTACAGGTTACATTACTGATGATGTTTTCCAGCACAGCCTTGGACGTGTCTCAGCATCAATCATCAACTACTCCTATTCATTCATTAACTAGATAACCTGTTTAAAAGCTTATCCCTATGCCACCCTTTTTTCATCCCATCAGAGGCTCACACTCACATTCCCATACAGATTAATAAAATTTTTTTATCTACTTTTCAGTTCTGACAAAGGGTTTACAATACTGAAATGTTAACTCTCTCTCCTCACAGATGTGTCCATAGCTGCAATTTTCAGTGTTTTTTTAGATTTAGATTTAGTTTTTTTAGATTTCAGTACTCTGTTTTCACCTTCTAGATTAAACAGAAGGTCTAATTGCTAGTTCTCACTATTCTTCTTGATATTGATGATAAAAAAGAACTAATCAAAACATTAAGTTTTTCTGTCAATATTCTGGAATGCCCTGCTTAAGATTTTTACTGCTATACCATAGGTATTTCATTTTAGCAGTTCTATAAGAGCAGTCTGGTCTGCTTTTAGCATGTTTAGCTTTGAGTTAAAGATTAGGGGCTATGTTGTTCAATTTAGGAATATTGTGTCAGCCAATCAGGGTGGTGGAACTGGGAAATGCTTCTAGAGAACACTGGGCAGAGAGATTTTTGTGATGGACTCTGGTGCGAATCAAGGTCATTTTGGCGGAAGCTGGGACAAAACAGGAGGGAAGGTGGCTGAGGGTGACGTCCCTATTGCACAAGGTGCTTTGTGCAGATGAATGCCTTCAAGGAGGAAGGACCAATACTTCTGTGGAGGAGCCTGTTTATTTGAGATGGATTTCAAGCGACATTCGGAAGGTGGTGTGTGCTTTCATGCAGACTGTGGGTCCAGCACATGAGTTAAAGACAATTCAAGATGAGCTCTAACTTGTGTGCACATTTGGACTGGGTTAACTGTCATTGGCCCTTTTTGTTTATTTTTCTTTTCCTTTACCTGCTAACTGTTTGATAAAGCTAAGAATTGTAAATTTTAAGAATTGTAAGTATTCATTCAGATTAGGGTGCGGGTAGTCAAAACACCCCAAGCTCTCCTGATCTGGCTGGACCCAGTCATATCGACCCTAGACGTATGGAGTTCGAGAAAGGTGCTTTCTTCCCCGCTGAGACTATTGGCTTGTTAGCTAGGGGCTAACCAGCCGGATTTCTAAAGCTGTCCGGTATAAAGGAGTTTCAATTCTTTTAGAGATCTGAGCACACCGCTTTATTTGGTATTGTTGGAGGAAAGGATATTATTTCGGAGTCATCTGACTTGCATATTTTGGGCTTTTATTTCTCTTCTGGCCAGAAGGATGCTCTTGCTTAAATGGAAAGATGCAGCCCGTCCTTTCCACGCCCAATGGTTACGTGATGTGATGTCGTGTTTAAATTTAGAGAAGATTCAATGCTCAATCTCTGAATCCAGTCAAGACTTTCAAACATTGTGGGGACCTTTTCCGAATTATTTTCGAAACTTTTGATTTGTTGTTAAAGCACAGATGATGACTAATTTTTATTTTCTTTTTTCGTTTACTAATCTGCTTCGGTCTTGGTAGTAGGTTAGATTTTTTTATATAATAAAATCACTATATTTCAATGTTACAAATGAATTAACCTGTATTAATATAGGGTAAGGAGTCTTTATATGCGATTCAATATAATGTATTGATATATATTTTTTTCCTGTACTCTGTATTCTTATATGAAAATTAATAATAGTATTGGAAAAGGAAAGAAAGAGATCTAAGCACTACTGGAAATTTCTATTATTACTGAATCAACAATTATGTTGTTATAATTCATCATTTTAAAAATAAATAAAGTAACTACCATTCTACTTTCCTGTTGTGGAAGAATCATAAATAGTTAGGAAACCTCTCTAAAAGTGTCATTTTGCTTTATGAAACATTATTGACAAAATGACAAGTGACCTGTTGGTTTGTGGCTATTCTCAAAATACACCAAATGTGTCTGAAAAAGTCACAGAACTGAAGTATATTTACAGTTTCAGAGCTGGTCTTACTAGCTGCTTAATTAAGACTCAAGCCAGCTCCAATTTGAAGTAAAGCAGACAAGGCAACCTTGTAACTTCACATTACCTCCTGGTATCTTGAATTCAAGAAATCTTCATCTTATTTCATTTTGTTGCCTCTTTTCACTCCTGTTTCAGAAGCTATTGAAGCTGAAAGGTGTGTGGTCTGAGAGGCTAAACTGAATTTGCATTTACCAGTCAATCTGAAGGTGTTTCCTGGAGCTGAGGGGAGCAGGTGGCTCTTACCCCAGCTGAAAATGAGCTGCTGAGCTAGTTATAATAGGAACCTGAGCAATTAATTTTAATTCATGGACCACCACTCTGCTCTAATCTGCCAAACCACACATGGGTCATTGAAAAGATAGCTTCCTGCAGACTAAGCATCCTTTGTTAGACATTCCACTGAGACTATTGCTCCATTTACACTCCACAAGAAGTATTAAAAATTATATAAACAGGAGCATGGAGAAACCTTAGTTTGCTTTTACAGATTGCAGCAGAATAAATGGGTGATTGCAGACACACAGAGACCTCAATCAATTGATTTACTGCATTGTACAATTGAGCCTTTGCTTGTTGTTGCTGATATTTGTGAAAACTAAGACTTCTGGACCTTCCTCATGGTGTCTTGGCATGAATCAGAACCAGTTTGTCCGTTTAATATCAGTGATATATACTCAGTGGCCATTTTATTAGTTATCTATGGTACCTAATAAAGAGGCTATTGTGTGTATGCTTAAGGTCTTCTTCTGCTGCTGTAGCCCATCCACTTTAAGGTTTGAAATGTTTCACGTTCAGAGATGCTGTTCTGCACACCATTATGGTAATGCATGATAACTTGAGTTACTGTCACCTTCCATTCACCTTAATACAGTCCGGCCTTTCTACCGTATCTCTCTGATTAACACCTTCAGGGCTGCCACTCGTGGGGTGCTTTTTGTTTCTCAAACCATTCTCTGTAAACTCTAGAGACTGTTGTGTGTGAAAATCCCAGGAGATCAGCAGTTTCTGAGATAACAACAATCATTCCATGGTCAAAGTCATTTGGATCATGTTTCAAAGTATTCAAAGTACATTTATTATCAAAGAAAGTTTAAATTATATAACCTTGAGATTTGTTTGCTTACAGGCAGTCACAAAGCAAGGAATCCAAAAGAATCCAATTTAAAATGAAGACTAACCCACAATGCACATAGAGAAGGAAAGGAAGTAAACAAATCACATAAACAATAGAAGCGAGCAACAACAATAGCATTCCGAACCAAACTGAATCCTTAAATCCAGATGCCCCTTCTAATGTTTAACCTGAACAACAACAAAACCTCATGAGCATGTCCGTAGCATTGAGCTGCTGCCACATGATTGGTTGATTAGACACTTGGGTTAACGAGCAGGTGTACAGGTGAACCTAACAAAGTAGCCACTGTGTCTGTTGTGAAATGTGTTATCTGTGGCAGCAATACATAAAAATTCCTGTAAGTTATTCTTAACTTAAAATAATAAATACTGCAAAAAAGCAGGTGGTAAAATAGTGAGGAGGTGTTTATGGTTTCATGGACCATTTAGAAATCTGACGGCAGAAGGGAAGAAGCTGATCCTATAACACTGCGTGTTGGTCTTCGGGTCCTGAACCTCCTCCCAGTGATTACTAAAGAGGAAGTCTCAGACCAGAGTTTTGATCAAAAGTACAATAGTGGGAGGCTGTTGTGCAGATCTAATGACAAGTACATTTGCAGTATTTGCAGGAGCTAATTAATTATACTTTTCTGTTGCCTTCCAGATGTATAATATTTAAGACATTTCTACACTTTTATTTAATGGCTTGGTGATGGATCTTTGGAAGAAATTTCCTCCAGTTTTGCTCATAGATTATTTATAAGGCCATTGAGCTATGGTAGGGCAATCAGTTATGTTTTCCTCCCTTTCTGGGCTAGTTCCAGATGAGATATTTTCTAGGTAAAGAATATCACTGGGTAAGTCTGCTGTTGATGAAACTTGCCCAAGTGGATAAGCAGAACTTCTGGGAAAGACTCCAGGGTGGGAGTGACAGGTGAAATGGAACTTTACCCATGCATCTGGAACATTTTCCCACTGCTCACCAAAGCTGTCACTGTGCATGGCCCTACCCTTGTGATTTGGAGCAAGTCCCCATCCTGTGGCCAGCAATATTTTTTTTTAAATCAAAGTTGAGAGAGGAAGGGAAAGAGGACAGCAGATGGGAAGTGGCTAAAGACGGGATACATCACAGTTGGAATGAGAATAGGGGATCAATCAGGCAACGGGATAGGAAAGAACAAAGTAAGGGCAAATAAAGCACAAGCAGGCATTAACACAAGAGAACATAAGAGATTCTGCAGATGCTAGAAATCCTAAGCAACACACACAAAATGCTGGTGGAACTCAGCAAATAAGGTAGATTCTAGGGAGGGGAATAAACAGTTGACAATTTTGGGCCGAGATCCTTCAGCAACACTGGCTAGTGAAACTGGTCCTTACCCTCAACAACTTCTCTTTCAGCTCCTCTCATTTTCTCAAAACTAAAAGTGTAGCCATGGTCACTTGCATGGGCCCTAACTTTGCCTCTTTTTTTTGTTGGCCACATGGAACCGTTCATGTTCCAAGCTTACTTTGCTCTTGTTTTGCTACTCTTTTTTTTTAACCTCATCCTGATGAAGTATCTGGGTGCCAATCAGATAGGCCTGTCTGCCATAATGGTGTTGAGCTTCTTGAAAGCTCATCCAACAATAGATGCTACGATGAAGTCATTTCTTTCCTCCAAGTTGGTTCACTTGCTTTCTGCTGAAAACCTAATCTGACTGCGCTGTTCTTCAAGAATTGGCCAGCCCTGAGCATAATGGTGCTAGCAAGCCATGTTTGGTCTTCTGCCCAGAATATATTCAGCACCCTTGGTACTTTCAGGTGCTTTTCAACATGGTGGGGCTCTGATTCAACAGTCACAGGTGGTTCATGCCATAGAACTTTCTGAGGTCTGGAGTCAGAAATGGGTCTCTATTGACTTTTGATTCCTGCCTGTAGAGAATTCTACCATTATCTCTGGTGGATCCGCCTGGCCTGTGAGGTAGGTTTGAACCGAGGGTCTGCGATGCACAAGTCTGAGAAATTAAATAAGCCCCCCCTCCCCTGAATGTCATCTGTTCTTCAAGCAGACCTTCCACAATGTGGAGTTAACAGCCCCTCTATGCATTTTCATGTCTCTGTCAACTGAACAAAGTAACCTCAGTCTAGAGTTTTCCAGTCACATGATATTTGGGTTAACCACATTATTATTGGAGTTTCTGGGAGTACTTTGTTTTGTACAACTTTACTGTTTTGACTGTGTGTGCCAAAATGTGGGGACTCATTCAAACATAGCCCCTCTGAACAGGATTAATCAAATCAGCTTGCAATTCCTCTTTTGTGCTATTTATTCATTTAATGTAACTTTATGTCTTTCACTGTTTCACTGCCATAAAACAACAAACTTGCTGTCTTATGTCAGTGATAAACCAGATTCTGATTCTGATTCTGATTCAGTTACAAGTGAAGCAATACTGGTAATGTAAAGGTAGCTGCTTACGCAGCAAATCACTGTAGAATTTGAAATTGTTGAATATGGAATAACAGATTTATGCACTGAAAACTGCAAGAAAGATGTCGAAAGTGAAAGAATGGATGTTTACCAAATCACTTCTGCTCCCCATCAGTGAGAGCATAAGGCTATAAGACCATAAGACATACAGTAGGAGCAGAATTAGGCTATTCAGCCCAACAAGTCTGTTCTGCCATTCCATCATGGCTGATTCCAGAACCCACTCAACCCCGTACACCTGCCTTCTCGCCATATCGTTTGATGCCCTGACCAATCAGGAAATGTCATCTTCTGCCTTAAATATACCCATGGACCTGGCCTCCATCGTAGTCTGTGGCAGGGCATTCCATAGATTTGCCACTCCCGGGCTAAAATATTCCTCCTTAACTCCATTCTAAAAGGTTGCCCCTCGATTTTGAGACTGTGCCCTCTAGTTTTGGATACCCCCACCATAGGAAACATCCTCTCCACATCTACTCTATCTAGTCCTTTCAATATTAGGCAAGTTTCAATGAGATCCCCCCTCGACATTCTTCAAATCCCAGTGAGTACAGTCCCAAAGTTGCCAAACACTCCTCATATGTTATCCCCTTCATTCCCGGAATCATCCTCGTGAACCTCCTCTGGGCATTCTCCAATGACAACACGTCTTTCTGAGATATGGGGCCCTAAACTGTTGACAATAGTACAAGTGCGGCCTGACTAATGTCTTATAAATCCTCAGTATTACCTACTTGCTTTTATATTCTGTTCCCCTTGAAATAAGTGTCAACATTGTACTTACAAACAAGAGAAAATCTGCAGATGCTGGAAATCCAAGCAACACACACAAAATGCTGGAGGAACTCAACAGACTATTCAGGTTTCAATCTGAAACATCGACTGTACTCTTTTCCATAGATTCTGTCTGGCCTGCTGAGCTGCCCCAGTATTTTGTGTGTGTTGCCAACATCACATTTGCCTTCTTTACCACAGACTCAACTGTAAATTAAATTTCTGGGAGTCATGCACGAGGATTCCCAAGTCCCTCTGTACCTCTAATGTTTGAACCTTCTCCCCATTTAGATAGTAGCCTGCACTATTGTTCCTTTAATAAAAATGCATTATCATACATTTCCCAACACTGTATTCCATCTGCCTTTTTTGCCCATTCTTCCAATCTGTCTAAATCCTTCTGCAATTGCATTGCTTTCTCAGCACTACCTACCCTTCTGCCTATCTTCATATCATCCTCAAATTTCACCACAAAGCCAGCAATTCCATTATCCAAATCATTGACAAACAATGTGAAAAGAACCAGTCCCATACTGACCCCTGAGGAACACCACTAGTCACTGGCAGCCAACCAGAAAAGGCCCCTGTTATTCCCATTCACTGCCGCCTGCCTGGAAGCCATTCCCATATCCATGCCTGTGTATTTCCTGTAATGCCGTAGGATTTTATCTTGTTAAGCAGCCTTGTTGGCACCTTATCAAATTCCTCCTGAAAATGTAAGTAAATGACAGTCACAGCCTCTTTTTTGTCCATCCTGCTTGTTACTTCCTCAAAGAACTCTAACAGATTTGTGAGGCAAGATTTCCCTTTACAGAAACTATGCTGATTTTGACTTATTTTATCATTAGTTTCCAAGTAGCCCAAAACTTTATCCTAAACAATGGACTCCAACACATTCCCAACCACTGAGGTTATCATTTCCTTTCTTTTGCATTCCTCCCTTCTTAAAGGGTGGAGTGTCATTTGCAATCTTCCAGTCCTTCGAGACCATGCCAGAATCAAGTGATTCTTGAAAGATCATGATCAATGCATCCATTATCTCTTCAGCAACCTCTCTCAGGTATCTGGGATGTAGTCCATCTGGCCCAGGTGACTTACCCACCTGAAGACTTTTGAGTTTGCTTAACACTTTTCCCTTTGTAATAGCAATGTCACTCACTCCTGCTCCCTGACACCCACAGACTTCTGGCACACTGTTAGTGTCTTCCACAGTGAAGAGTGATGCGAAGAACCCATTAAGTTCATTTGCCATTTTATTGCCCCCCATTACTACCTCACCAGCATCATTTTCCACCTCCCTTTTACTCTTCATATAACTGGAAAAACATTTAGTATCCTGCTTTATATTATTGGTTAGTTTGCCCTCATATTTCAACTTTTCCCTTCTTATAGGGTTTTTGGTGCCTTTTGTTTGGTTTTCAAGGCTTCCCAATCATCCAACTTCCCACTCACTTTTGCTACCTTACATGCCCTTTCCTTGGCTTTTATGCAATCCTTAACTTCTCTTCTCAGCCACAGTTACTTAACCCTGCCATTTGAGAACTTTTTCTTCCATGGGATATATCTATTCTTCACCTTGTAAACTATTTCCAGAAACTTCAGCCATCTCTGCTCTGCCATCATCCCCGCCAGTATCCTCCTCCATTCCACCTGGACAAGCTCCTCTCCATGCCTCTGCAATTTCCTTTATTCCATTGCAATACTCATACATGTGACTTATGCTTCTCCCGCTCAAACTGCAGTATGATTTCAATCATATTATGATCACTGCCTCCTGAGGGTTCTTTTACATTAATCTCCCTAATAAGATCTGGGTTATTACCCAGCACACAATCCAATACAGTCTTTCCCCGAGTAGGCTCAAGCACAAACTACTCTAAAAAGCCATCTCATAAGCATTCAACGAATTCCCATCATCTACTTGTAAACCTGTTGTCTCATCCTCAGCTCTAGTAAATCTGCCCACAAAAATATTAGTCACCCTCCAATTCAAGTGCAACTCATCCCTTTTGTACAGCTCACACCTGCCCCAGAAGAGGTCCAGTTATCCAGAAATCTGAATCCCTGCCCCCTTCTCCATTTCTTCAGCCACGCATTTATCTGCCATCTCACTTCTATTCCTGTCCTCACTGTTGCGTGGCACAGGCAGCAATCATGAGATTACTATCCTTGAGGTCCTGCTTTGCAGCTTCCTTCCTAACTCCTTGTATTCTCTTTTCAGGACCTCCTCCCTTTTTCTACCTTTGTCATTGGTACCTATATGTACCATGACATCTGTCTGCTCACCCTCCCTTTTCAGGATATTGCGGATGCATTCAGAGACATTGCTCACCCCGGCACCCGGGAGGCAAACCACCATCTCATGTCCACAGAATCACCTACCTATCCCCCTAACTATAAAGAACCCTATTATTCCTGCCATCTTGTTCAGCTCTCTACCCTTCTGAGCCACAGGGCCAGACTCAGTGCCAGAGGGATGGCCAATGTTGCTTCCCCCAGCAGGTCTCTGCCCCCCTAACAGTGCTCAAAATGGAGTACTTATTGTTGAGGGGGACAGCCACAGTAGCGCTCTCCAATATCATATGTACTCCCTTCCAGGGTGGAGAGGGCGGAGCTTAGTTAAGACAGCGCTAAACGACGACTCCTTTGCTTAAATCTTTGGAAACAGCTCTATTTCTATCTTTGATATCTCTTTTTTTTCCCTTTCAAGGTTCTTTTGAAGACCCCGACCTGGAGTTACACTCTGACTCGGTTCTTTGTGGGAATGGGACCTGCCCTCAGGGCTTGACAACTGGCTGTTTTTCGATATCCCAAGGACGCAGCTTGGAAAGCAAGCGTGCGTTCAGGGTTCCAGATGTTCACGGCTCTGGAGACGAGCTGATTCAAGGCTGCTGTCGCCGCCTGATGCGTCTCGGGAAAACGTGGAAGATTGGAAGCAGTGGGTAAGTTGCTGGCTGTGTGTCCAGAGACCCGGGCCTTTCTAGGGCCGACTCTCTGGGCACAGAGCTGGAAAAAGCGACACAACAGACTTTTAATACCATAAATTAGTGAGTTGTTTGTTATGTTTCCCCTCTTGCTGTGAAATGGGGACACCTCTTTTTCCCTTATTAGGGAGAAGGAGAGCCTGTGGTATGTCTAATTACTGCCTTTGGGGTACTGCAAGTCTGTGTCTTTATTGATGCTTTGCTGCACGCTTGCGTGCTCGGTGGGGGGCACTGATGCTGTTTTTGGCTGGTAGAGGAGGGGGAGGGTTGTTGTCTTGTTGCTGTTTTGTGTAGGGGGGCGCTGGGGGTGCTTTGGGCTTCTAACATTTAACTGTCATTCATTCTTTGGGGTACTCCTCTGTTTTCGTGGATGTTTGTGAAGAAAAAGGATTTCAGGAAGTATATTGTGTACATTTTTCTGGCATTAAATGTGCCTATTGACAATTATTGAAACCTTTCCTCTCCTGACAGTTTATCTGTCTCCTGTAGCCATGGGGTGACTACCTCTCTGTAGCTCCTGTCTATCACCTCTTCACTTTCCTTAACAAGCCAAAGGTCATCGAGCGGCAGCTCCAGTTCCTTAACGTGGTCTCTAAGAAGCTGCTTCTCAATGCATCTGGTGCAGATGTGGCCACTGGGGAGGCTGGTAATCTCCCGAAATTCCCACATGTGACACCCAGAACAGAACACTGGCATTGTAGGCATACCCCCTCTGCTCTCAAGAGTGAAATAAAAAAATAAGAAATGAGCTTACGTTTCCTCTGCCTGCTCTTGCCAAAGCCTTACCACTCTGACTTAGACCACTACAACAACAACCGCTCTGCTAGATGCTACCCTTCTTTTATGGAGACTGGGTATTTAAAGTTCTTCGCCAGACGTGCAGGAACACTTCAACTGCGTCTGTGCAGTACTCCAGTCAAAGCCTCTCGTTGAAAAGACTTCCTGCTTTTTAAAGTTCTTCACCAACACTTGTGTGGGAATGCTTGAAAATATCCTTAAAGCTAAACAGTCAACAAAATTATTCTTTTCTTCTGAGGCACTCAAACTTAAATCTGATCAGTCAATGGGTCAAAAGCTAGGGGATAGCAAGTTGCGTGAGACTGGTTGAAGCTCAGTGTATTTTTCCACCACAACCGAGAGTGAGTGTATGCCATTGCATAAACCAACAGGGCTATCCATAGACCCACTTAACCATTAAAGTTGGATAAGTGACTTTCGGTTGGTGGGATGGAGGTACGCCTTTACCAAAGGAGGAGCAAGGTGCTCCTTCCCGCCGGTAGCCTACAGTTCACCCTTGGGCAATGTGCAGCACCTGCTTGCTCTCCGAATCCGGTTCACATGAAGCCATGGGAGCAGGTAGTGGATGGTCATGTGAGCAGCTGGTGCATATCACAAGTCCTGGTTGTGCGACCACTGATGCTAGGCAGACAATCTCTGAAGAGCATTGATAATGGCTGGGGTCACTTGTCTTGTAAAGACACTGTCCTGAAGAAGGCAATAGCAAACTTCTGTAGAAAAAATTGCCAAAAACAATCATAGTCATGGAAAGACCATGATCACCCACATCATACAACACTGCACATAATGATGACGATGAACTAACTTTATTTCATTAGTTGCCTTCACTGCTCATTAGTCTTCTTCATTTCCTGCAAAACTCTCTATCTTATGAAAGCTTATCAGTCTGACTATGAGTACAGGAGAAATGTGCCTAAATTTGCTTCAAGGCTTCAGCAGTTTTAATCGCTGATATTCCTGGGAGTGAATAGTCTCAGTTGCTGTTACACTATGATGGTGCAAAATTTCACCAGAAACTAATTTTAAATGTAAAAGTACAATTCATAACATCCAGGCAAGTCAGGCACTAACAAAACAACCAGGGGTGCATGAAAATCTTCCAGCCAGTGTTCTTACATTCATTAATAACTGGTATTAACTCTATCAGAATTTGATTTTCATTTATGTAATGCCAACTTTCTGGCATCAAGTAGACAAGTTTCCAAAACAACCTGTCAAAAATGGCAGACCTTCATTTCAAATCTACTACAGCTTCTGAATGCAACATTTTAATGCAGTTATATAATTATCCTTCTTACCATCATTAGTCCTACAACCTTCTGTGAACTTTATACTCTGTCAGTCAGAGACCTGGAAATTTCTCTTCATAGTTTGATAAAAAGAACACTACGGTGCTGTTGAATCTGAATCTAGCCTGGAGCAGAGTGACACCTTGTTCATATCCAGATTTCTCAGCATCCATCCCAAAACTTCATCTGTGATTTTTCACAGGCGTTTTTAAGAAAGCTCCCCGAAATTATGTCAACAATATTGCAATACTCAAAAATGACTCCACAGTGAGATTTGTGAACACATTGAACATAACAACAGTTCCTGTTTATTCACAGAACAATTAACTGTAACTAACATCTTTCACTAAAACTGTGACTGCGTAGTCAGATATTGGTCTAACTTCATTTACAAGCTTGCAGAAGGCACTGCCCATGTGGTCCAAATCTCAAATTAGGATGTCAAAGTATGGAAAGGAGATAGAGAGCCCAATGACATGGTGTCATGACAACAGCCTTTTCTTCAATGTCAGCAAAACAAAAGAGCTGGCCATAAACTTCAGGAAGGGGGTGATGCATACACTGCAACTTATATCAAACACCATAGCCAGATGCATCATGGTTTGGTACAGCAATTGCACTGCCTGAGACCACAAGAAACTCCAGCGAATAGTGGACATAGATCAGCACATCAGGAAAACCAACCTCTCCTCAATGGACTCTGTCTAGACCTTTTCACTTCCTTGGAAAAGCAGCCACCATAATCAAAGAGCCCACCCACCCTGGAAATTCCCGCTTCTCCCCTCTCCTCTCAGGCAGAATATAGAACGCCAGAAAACACATACCACCAGGTTCAGGACAGCGTTTACCCTGCTGTTATAAGACTATTGAACAGTCCCCCTAGTATGAAGACTCTTCACCTGAAAATCTCCCTTTTTATTGTCCTGCACATTATTATCTGCCTGTACTGCACTTCATCTATAACTGTAACACTTTATTCTGCACTCTGTTATTGGTTGCCCTTGTGCTACTTCAATATACTGTTGTAATGAAATGATCTGTATGGGTGGCATGCAAAACAAAGTTTATCACTCTACCTCAGTACATGTGACAATAATAAATCAACTCCAATGAACAAATTCCAACTGTGCTACTTAAAACAACATTCAAGATGCTAGAGGAGCTCATCAGGTCAGTAGCATCTATGGAGGGAAATGGGTAGTTAATGTTTCAGGTAACTCCTCATGATGAATCTTGACCCTTAATGTTGACTGTCGATTTCCTCCCCTTAGATGCTGCCTGGCCAGTTGAGTTCCTGCGCCTTGTGTGATGCTCCAGATTCCCACAACTGCTGTCTCTTGTGTCTCAATTAAAGCGATTTTTTTTCTATCCTCACAAAGATCAAATATGTTTCATGTAAGTCTTGATGCTTTCAGCTGATGGAGATTAAGGTCATGATTGCACATCTTCTAGACCTTCAAGTGTATTCCAGTCTGCTACCATGACTCCACCACATTTTCTGGTGTGCTGCTGCATTAAGCAGACCAATTACTCAGAAGAAGCAACTTTCATCTACCTTTCATGTGCTCACATGCCTCATAGATAGATAACTAAAGAAATAAGGCAAAAATTGAAATTTGCAGGAGGTGCATCATTTACTCACATTTTAATTAAATTTTTGATTAAGTGAAATAAAAAAGAACTCATCTAGGAATGATGGATCAAACACCAGTAATAACATGTAAGATTTTGCCATTAGGAGAACTATATTTTAAACAGGGTCTTTTCAAAGGCAAGCTAAAGCTGTGATTACTTTTTCCTAATCTATATGTGATTTTTAAATCATTAGAGCCCAGCAATTGGATTTTTACCCTTTATTAATGCAGTAACCCAATGATGCATGTGATTCCAACACCCACTCAGTTTCCCTGCATAACAAAATTGCTCACTTTGGTCATATAGGTGTTTGAAAAAATATTAGGATGAGTTTTACCCAGCATCATGTGCTAAAATAACACCCAAAATGTTCCTGACAGGACCAGGCTTAGTTGAACATAGATTCTGACAATTGTTTGAGCAGTGATACGAGAATTATTGCAAACCATAAAGAGGTATTGTGTTCCTCTGGATACTCAATCATACAACCGGTTCCTCAATTTCTTCACTCGCAGACCAGTCAGTTCAGATTGGCAATAACATCTCTTCCACAATCACCATCTGAAATGGTGCACCACAAAGCAGCTACAGCCCCTGCTCTACTTGCTTTATACTTATAAATGTGCAGCTAAGCACAATTCCAATGGCATATTTAAGTTTGCTGTCAACAACAGTACCATTGGCCGAGTCAAAGGCGGTGCTGAATCAGCATATAGGAGGGAAATTGAAATCTGACTAAGTGGTGCTGCAACAACAACCTCTCACTCGATGTCAGCCAGACCAAAGAGCTGATTATTGACTACAGGAGGAGGAAACTGAAGATCCATGAGTCAGTCCTCATTGGGGAATCAGAGCAGGAGAGGGTCAGTAACTTGAAATTCCTCAGCATAATCATTTCAGAGAATTTGTCCTCAGTCCAGCACATAAGTGGCATGACAGAGAAAGCATGATAGCTCCTTTATTTTCTTGGAAGTTTCTGTAGATTCAGAATGTCATCTGAAACTTTGATAAAATTCCATAGATGTACAGTAGAGAGCATACTAACTGATTGCATCATGGCCTAGTGTGGAAATGCCCTTGAATGGAAAAGGTTGCAAGAAGTAATGGATACAGCCCAGTACATCATAGGTAGAGCCCTCCCCACCATTGAACACGTCTACAAGGAGTAGTGTTGCAGAAAAGAAGTATCCATCATCGAGGACCCCCATCATCCAGGCCATGCTCTCTTCTCACTGCTGCCATCAGGAAGAAGGTACAGGAGCTTCAGGACTCACAAACCAGGTTCAGAAACAATTATTACTCCTCAACCATCAGGCTCTTGAACCAGAGGAGATAACTTCACTTGCCCCGTCACTGAACTGTTCCCACAGCCAATGGACTCACTTTCAAGGACTCTTCATCTGATGTTCTTGATACTTATTGCTTTTTATTTTTTTTTATCATTTTTGTGTTTTTTTTATTTGCACAGTTTGCTGTCTTTTGCACATTGGTTGTTTGTCCATCTTTTGTGCGCAGTTTTTCATTTAACCTATGGTGTTTCTTTGTAATTACTGTGAATGCCCTCAAAAAATGAATCTCAGGGTCATATATTGTAACATGTATGTATTTTGATAATAAATTTACTTTGAATTTTGAACTTTGAATGCCTGCTGGGGAAGAAGCAGTAGAGAGAATAGAGTGAACACAAAGATTTAGAGAAAGAGTTAGACTGCCACTGAGTGAGGCAGGAGGGAGATCCAAGCCATTGAAGTACTTGGAGACCTGGCAGAATCACTAAGGAAGGGCCAGCTGGCTGGCCCAGCTGTTGTAATCCCCACTCATTTCAGCAATACAAAAATAAGTCTTGTGTCTACACAAGAAATGTCAGGAAGTGTGGCACTCCACTGAAAACAGCTGGAGCAAACCATTTCAGTAATTGGATCAGGGATTCATTCATTGATGTGCTATGATCAATGCAGATGGGCCCACTAACAAGGATGTGAGGGATTACTATGAGTTATCTGGGATCCCTCAATTAGTGAAAATGTGAATTCTGCTGGTGTTAATTGGAATGTTGCTTTTTCTGGATTTGGGACTTTAGTCTTGATTTTTTTTTACAACTAGTGCCTCTCTGGTTTTCTGACCGTCTGCATCACAGCGTCTGTATGGAGGCTCCAGTGCACTGGGTCGAAGAGGCTGCAGAGGGTCATATACCCAGTCATCTCCATCTTGGGCAACATAGAAAACCTACAGCACGATACAGGCCCTTCGGCCCACAAAGCTGTGCCGAACATGCACTTACTTAGAAATTACACAGGGTTACGCATAGCCCTCTATTTTTCTAAGCTCCACGTACCTATCCAGGAGTCTCTTAAAGGACCCTATTGTATCCGCCTCCACCACCGTTGCTGGCAGCCTATTCCACGCACTCACCGCTCTCTGCATAAAAGCTTACCCCTGATATCTCCTCTGTACCTGCTTCCAAGCACCTTAAAACTGTGTCGTTCCGTGTTAGTCTTTTTAGTCCTTGGAAAATTTTCTGACTACCCACACGATCAATGCCTCTCATCATCTTAAATCATGCTAAATCATGCTACCATTGTGGACATCTTTGAGAGGCAGTGCCTCAGGAAAGCAGCATCCATCACTAAGGACCTTCACTATCCCAGACATGATCTCTTCTTGTCGCCACCATTGGTGATGAGGTACAGAGGCCTGAAGACCCAGACTCAATGATTTAGGAACAGCTTTTTCCCCTTCTCCATCAGTTTTCTGAATGGAGCATGAACCAATAAACACTACCCTTATTCCCTTATATATTTATTCTCCAACTTACAGTAAACCTTACATCTTTCCACTAAACAACAATATAATGTCATTTAAGTTAGTGAATCTCATTCTGATTCTTTCAGAGAAACTTATTGCCTGAATAGTCACTGATTGCCTCATTTGCTGGAGATGGAGTCTGAAGATATTATGCTGGCTGTTCCTTCTGTTAGTCTTCCTTATCCTCTGGTACATTTGAGCTGCAACTCTCTCGAGCTCCTGGTCCACATGCTGCTTTTGTGCCAATGTTGGCAATGCGCTTGAGATTATATACAACAGCAACGGAGTCTCCACTCTTTTTGGGCAGATACTGCAGGCATCCTGTACTGATGTGAGCAATGCAATATTACTTTCTGAAAGGTCTCCACAGTTACCATTTTAGAGAGCTACTGTGGCAAGACTATAAGTTAGTGATGGGAGCTGTCGATATCCCTAAGGTCCATCCCTCTGGGTTGTGCTGGCTCAGGACATACGTGCTGCATATTTCCCAGGAACATGGCATTTGCAATCAGAAAAAAAACCTTCTGATGATCTGTAACCAAGTAAAAATATAGGAGATGGAACTTCTTAAATTTGAGGGAATTGTTGGGTTATTAAGGAATGCCCTGTAGGAACATAAGCAAAATCATGGGGAGTGGCTTGAGTGTCCAAAATACTACCATGTCCTCATTGAAATCAAAGTAGGCAAAATCCTGTCTATGCGGATACAGAACCTGGGCGATCTTTATGATGCAGAGGCAGCCAGAAAACTGGGAGACTCAGAAGAAAATTGCTCTGTCCAGCTGGAAGAACCCTGTGAAGAGGAAACTGAGAGTTTACATCATGTTGACTCCACTGAGAGACTGTTCACACATGAATGCTCCAAGAAAGGTCACATCTCAGTGATTGTAGCCTGCAAGTACATTGATCGTCAGAAAGGTTTAGATAGTTTGTGATGTCTATGAAGACCTTGTCTGAGTAAGATCTCTGCAGATATTTGTGCTTTGACCTTCTGTCTCAAGGTCTTTGTCCCATACTGAGTGGGCAGCCCTGGTCATAACATTACCTGCAGTAATAGATTGCTGCAGATAAAGTTTGGGAAAAGCACTCCCTATTAGATGTAACATGCTCTGTAGACCTTGGAAGGAGTTTGAACTGCTTGCAATTAGCTCTCAAGCTGTCCTGTCATGTCTGTTGATATCAGTGTCTGTCCTTAAAAAAAAAATGACTAAAGCAACAAATTGTCTCAATTTGTCCTGAGTGCTCTCTGACTGTTCAATGGCTGTCATTGGTTGCATGAAAGGTTCCAGTTTATGCTGGTGAGGGGAGAAGTTATGTAAGAAAATGGAAGCTTATGGGCTGTGTAGGAGGGAAGGGGTAGATTGATCATCGAGTAGGTTTATATAGGTTACCACAACATCATTGGCTGAAGGTCCCATAATGTGTTGTCCCTTTCTATGTTGGATGTTGTGCACATTGCACTATCACTAGATGTACGTCTGACATCAGAAAAAACATCCTTGAATTTTGTGGAACTGTCTGATTAACTTCCTTCAGGGCACTTTCAACTAGGAAATAATTGTCAGGATGATATTGCTGCAGATTAACTAGTTTATGCTCAATTCTCTATAATAACCAATCCAATGCCTTGGCAAAAGTGATAAAATTGCTTAAAGCATTTAGAAGGATTAACCAATATTAGTTAATATTAGTATTAACTAATTAGTATTAGTATTAACCAATCCAATGCCTTGGCAAAAGTGATAAAATTGCTTAAAGCATTTAGAAGTAATCTCATGACTCTCTCATTCAGAATGGATTTTGTGACATCATACTAATGTCTCAATGCCTGAACCTCCTTTAGATTACTCATCTATTTCCAATCCACAAGACATAGTGAATTCCACAGACTCACCATCCTCTGGTTAAAGTAATACCTCCTCATCTCTGTTCTAAAGAGACACCCTTGCATTTTGAGGCTGTGCACTCTGATCTCAGACTACCCCTTATTAGGAAACACCCTCTCCACGTACACTCTGTCTAGGGCTTTCATTATTTGATACGTTTCAATGAGATCCCCCCAACCATTCTTCTAAATCCAGTGAGTGCAGGTCCAGAACCATTTAACGCTCCTCATTTCTAGACTGAAATGTCACTGCACATTGCACACAGCAGAAATTGTGAGAAGTCCCAGTCATTTTCTGTGTGCAGTACTGCGTCAATGGTAAAAATAGGTGATTAAATTATGCCAGGCATGTTGAGAAGCACAACAAAATCAAATGTGAACACAGTAAAAGTTTAATTTGGGGCCTGATCGTAATCAGCATGCAGCTGCCTTAATTTGGAGCTTCTCATTTGCCTTTAATGGAATATATGCCAATTTAAGACAGCTGTGTGTTGATTAGAACTGGGCCACTGGGCAACAAAGGTATTAATTTAAACAGAGATTTACAGCAGTTAATGAGAGTTTATACAAACATAGTTGGTAGAAAATGATATTTAAATTTGTGTTCCTTTAAAGGTTAAGTTCACTGAGTGTATATCCTCAGATAAATTAAGTCCATTGACTACCACCTGTCAATCCATCTTTCAACCTTTCAAATAGGGATCCCTCCCCAAGGATGGGCATTTAAGTCCTGTCTTGTGATTGATTAATTTTTAACAATCCCTTGGCACTGAGTCAAATAAGCAGGTGTAGCTCTAGTGTTGGTCCAATATCTGTTTTCTGAAACTCGGCAAACTCTCACAAATAACAAACCCCTAAGCAACACATACAAAATGCTGGCGGAACTCAGCAGGTCAGGCAGCATCCATGCAAGAGAACAGTCGACGTTTTGGGCCAAAACAATGCCCTAAACCTCTATTGCTATAGCCATTCAACAGTGTTTTATCATAGGAGTTAGGGTTATCAAGTTGTGGGCATGCTATACTGGCACTGGAAGTATGGCAATACTTGCAGGCTGGCTCCAGCATATCCTCAGATGGTATTTGTCATTAATGCAAACATTTCAATGTATATTTCAATGTTTCTGTGACAAATAAAGCTCATCTTTATCTTTATCTTTACAAGCCTCTCCTATATGGACTCTTTCTATACCACTGCCTCAGTAAAACAGCCAGCATGACGAAAGGTCCCACCCACCCAGACCTTCTCTTTTCTCCCCTTTTCCCATCGAGCATAACGTACAAAAGGACATACCAGCAGGCTCAAGGACAGATTCTAACGTGCTGTCATCAGTCTTCTAGTGGACCTATCGTATGATAAGATGGACCTTACAATTTATGTTGTTCTGATCTTGCAATTTATTGTTTACCTGCACAGCAATTTCTCTGCAGCTTTTACACTTTCTTCTGCAGTGTTATTGTTTTATCTTGTTCTACCTCAATGCATTGTGCAATGATTTTTCCTGTGTGAATAGTATGCAAGGCAAGCTTTCCCCTTGTATCAGGAAGAAATGATGGAACGTCCAACTTAATTATTTCTACTAGATGTTATAAAACATGAGTCAGTGGCCATTTATTGAAAATAGTTTTCCATTTGAAGGAAATGGTTTGTGTATGATCCAGTACAAATTAAGATCACACTCATGGTGTGCATATCCAACAGCAGTATACATTTACATATACCTAGAAATTGCAATGTTTGATGTCAAAAGAACAGTATTGATTGATTCAAAATTAACTTACTGTGAGAAAATCACATTAGTGATCCTTTCCAAGTGAACTCTTCTGGCAGAAAGCCCTCTAAGCTTGCCTGACGTTCTCCCAGCTTGGCAATGACATCAGTTCTTGTGCAACCCATGTTTAAGCCTTTTCTGACATAAATTGGAGCTTAAAGCTCCAGACAGCAACAGTTGTGGAATAGCTTCAGAAAGACCACTGCAACATCCTTGCATTACACTTGATTGAAAGGTACATTCTGCCAACATTGTTACAGGGCAGATTCAGAACTGCTGAAATAGTTCCCAAAGTCTGCAAGATATGTTTAAACTGCCAGTGAGTGTTAGTTTCAGCATTTAGCTGCTAAGCTGCTCATTCAATAGGTCTCTTGGTGGTAGTATCATTTGCTGCATGTGTCATTGGAAGTTTCACAAAAATCATTGTAGATGCTGCAGTGTCAGTTTGTGGGCAGTACTGCAGACCTCTCTGGGTGAACTGTGCAGGAGACTTCTCTGGGTGGACCTCCTTGTATTAATCACTGGAATATATCACTACTCATATCCTGCAAAAATGAGAATGCATTATTTACCTTTCCTTATACTAACTTTTCCATAGCTATCAGGCTTTATGTCCTTTCACACCATCTATCATGTGTAGAGTTTATTCAAACACTTTCTGTAAGTCAGTGTCTACACAGGCCATTTTATTCCTTCTCATCTAAAAGTACAACAAATCAAGTTAACCATAACTTACCCTTTAGAAATCCGTATTAACTTTTGTTCATTAATCCATGCCTTTTTGATTGTTTTCTAATCTAATCCATATAATGAACTGTAGTTTTCCCACAAATGGGATAAAGAAGTAATAATTGTTTTATTATCTACGTTATCCCATCCCCCTTTCCAAATCCAATGATTTGTGTGTCCTCTGTTCCCAATCCTTTTTGGCATTCTTCATTGAATTCTATAAGGTGCACTTTTAATAAATCTGTAAAGTAGATATGATCAATAATTATGCCTTTGCTTTAGGAGCAGGTGCTTTCCTGTATGTACTGTATAAATAGACCCATTACTTTCCAACTCTGAAGCTGGTATCCAGAAGAGCAATCAAAAAGCATCTGGGGAAGCAAAAGATGTAAGTGGATGGGTATACCTAAAGGATGAGGAAATTGGAAGGGTTGCCAGCTATAACAGTATTAAGAGAGGTGGAACAGAACCTGGTAGATGACAGGTGGAATCATTGGATCTGGTAAGAGTGATGGGTGGGAGGAACCAGCTGGGAGTTGGGGGGTGGGGTGCTAGGTGGTGTGGAAAGAATAAAGAAAAGACTGGTAGATGACAGGTAGAGGCAGATGAGGTTGGGTATTGAATTAATCTTTATGCTCAACTCTTTCTTTTGCTATATATTTTCAAGAGCATCTAATTAGGTTTCATTTATTATTCTATCCTGAAGTTCTTTTCTTGCAAATGTTTGCTTGTCCCAGTTCATCATATAGAATCAGATCTAACATTGCAATTGGGATAAAGAAGTAATAATTGTTTAATTATCAGATCTATCCCACTTGCCCTTGCAAATCCAATGTTTTGTGTTTCCTCTGTTTCTTTCCCAACCCTCTTCGCATCCTTCTGTGATGGTGCCTTTTCAATACTTCCAAATAATTGATGTGATCCTAAATGTTGAATTCCTGAATTTAAATTTTCTTTTCATCCCCATCATATACATGTCTATTCCCTTAGCCAGGAATCTTCATCCTTTTCGCCCTCTGCAAAATTCCACGCCCACATCGACCTCCCCTTCTGGCCTCTTACCCTCTCAAATCTTATTCATTACTAACTGCCAAAACCGCCTATCTCAATTTTTTCATACACACTTGTCCACTCTTACCTTCTGAACTTGCAGCATGCCTATATGTTTGAACCAGCTCCAATATCATCACCAGATCTGCCAGGGAGGGTAGTGCACTTGTGATCTGATGAACTTGATCTCTATGTCACAGAGTTTAGATGTTAGCTCTCAGACACCTCCATATGTCTCCTGCTGAAGAGGAACTCACTACTGAGCATTGTCTCCTGCACTGTCACTGACCTTATTTTCTCAGAAAATCTTCCTTTGCGGCCTGCAACCCCATGTATCCCTAAACCCACACAGTCTGCTTCTACCTCCTGCTTCTTCTGTCTACCTTCTCCAGATATTTTTGCCATGTGAAAACTGTATAAATGTAAAAACTGTATTCAAAACTTGTATATTTTCTTTTCAGAAATGAATAAAGATACACAAAATGTGAGTTCAAAGCTTAAAACAAGGAAATACTGAAAATATTGAGTAGATGAGGGAGCACCTGCAGAGAGAAAAACAGAGAAACAGAGATAGGGTTCCGGGTTGATAACAATTAACCATCAACCAGGTTTTGTTTTTCAGATTTCCATCATCGTAATGTTTGTTTGTCAATGTGAGTTCCTGGAATGAGTTTAGTACAGATCCCAGTCTGGTATCACGGTTAAAATGAGGGTAGGTTCCGTGATTTAGACTGGCATAAGTTCTCTGTGCGTATGACTACTATGAAACCCGCTTGAAAAAGACAACCAGCATTCCTACTACTGATCATTGTTCAATGAACCCTGACAGTCTATCTGTAAGCATACACGTCACTCAAAAGAAATGGATATCTCTCTGTAACTTAATAGCTTGTAGTCTCTCAGCACCTGAAAGTAGCCATGAAGAACAGTAATTTTAATTGGATACTGGAGGTTGAGTATTAACATGGGATGTTATCCCAGTCTTTAGGACATTGAGAGTAAAATCAGCATGGAAGTGGCATTGAGGATGTGGAACTCTGAACATCAGTTAAGTAGATCTAATGTTCATAAAAATGTCAGCTTGACTTGACCTAAAACAACTACTGCTTTTTGTCTTTGTGAAAACTTGGCTTCCTTTGGGCTTGAATTGGTTCCAACATAGCATACCAGGTAATGAGAGATTTTAATTGAACAAATTCTCGGAGGCAAACTTCATAATCCCACACTAGAGCCAGGCATCTGCAGCACTCCGGTTAACAAGTGAATAACCACTTTCATATTGATGACACTCAGAGGGTTAGACCTTAGCCTGGGATTTATCACAACTCAGTTTCTCAAAGCCTTGCAAGCTTAATGGATGTGGTCATCTCATAGAACAAACAACAGGAAGCTCACTTTTCTCCTGTGTGGATTAAGGAATTCAACCACACAACAGCCATTCTTTCAGTATTCCTGAACTCCCATATGGTGGATTAAAATATACATAGTATCCAATTCTGAATGTCCCATTAAATAGAGAGGTCCTACTTTCCCCAGGACACGTGCAATTAAGCACAATTGAAAGATGGTGTTAATTGGAACGTTAAGCCAAACTAGTGCTGGCAATGTGCGTTGCTACCCCAAGAGAGAGCATGGCAGAAAATTGATGCTGTGAAAATGGGTTGAATACTTGGTGACTTGGTATCTAATATTAAAATTGTATTCAAGGAATTACAGGTCAGTGTAATCAAAGTCACTTAATACGTTGAGGTATGTGTTCACCTATGTTCTGTAAGCAGTCTGTGTTTGTATGTATGTGAATGTGTTACAATATTTATATCCTTACATCTACACAAGCAATTATGTCTATGTCTGCAAGGGCATCCTATTGCACATATATTTCATATTTAACATTCATTCTAACACAACCATCTTCACAATTTATAGATTTAAACAGGGCAAGAGGTGTCATCAGCCTGAAAGAACTATAATTAACAATAGCAATTCTCTAACAGCAAATTTCAGTCTCATAATAATAAATTACGATATATTTAAATAAAGAAGAAAGGTTTTGCTTGGTAATTAAGAGGGAGGGAGAAAGACTGAAACAATTTCATATCTATTCAGGTGTCACATGTAACAGATTTATTTGAATAATACCCTATGTCTGACCAACTTGAAAGGAATGACAAAATGTCAAATAGATTGGCAGCTATAGTGAACTTTGGAAAATAAGTCCGTGAAAAAAGCAGGGGATTTAGCATACTGAATGTTATAAAGCATGCTAGGCTTGTAACTGCAACTGTGCTTTTAGGGATCAGCTCCTGTTTTCACCAATTTACCCAATATTCCACTCTTAACAACCAATACTCCGTAAAGTCTAGGGCAATCATTTAAATTTGAGGAAAATGTTCAAAGGGGAAGAGTTTTCAATCCTATGGCTCAACCTATCAACCTTTAATGTGAGAATTCATCTTCCAAGGTTTGCATAAAATTACCAAGAGTCTCTCAAGAAAAAGTAAGCTTTTGGGCTTTCTTTCTTTACTAAGTATTTCAGAAAAGGCTGTTTATATGGAAATACCAATTCCAAACAAATTACTTGCACATCAGGCTGTATTTAAGATCTGAATATCATAATAGTTGCATATTTCATCCCTACTGTTTGGTGATGGATAGGTGGCAATAAATATTAAACATTATTTCTCTCAGTTCCTGACTTTATTGGAACGATTAGAGTTCAAATACACACAATTTACTTCAAAAGAGCAATATATTACAGGGTAATGACTGACAGGGTGGCTGGAATACATTTAAGATAGAGCACTAAATGTCCTGTAAATAAACTTACTGCTTAAGATGCTGCCAGTTTTACTGTCTATTCTTTATAATTCATACGCATTTGTCTGCAAGATAACAGTAGGCAAATACCATCACTGGCTTACAGGGTCCCTTGAGACACTGTAGACTTCTGGCCACAAAATGTTCTTAAGCCACCAAGTTAATTTCCACCTTAGATTCAGAGTAAGCATGGTTGAAAGTTACCCTTTATCTTTATTACCATAAGACGTAGGAGCAGAATTAAGCCATTCGGCCATTGAGTCTGCTCCACCATTCAATCATGGCTGAATTTATTTTCAATCCAATTTCTTGCCTCTTTCCCATAAAACTAAGCAACACACATAAAATGCTGGAAGAATCCAGCAGGCCAAGCAGCAACTATGGAGAAGAGTAAACAGTCGGTGTCTCAGGCCAAGACACTTTATCAAGATTGATGAAGAGTCTCAGCCTGAAATGTTAACTGTTTACTCATCTCCATAGATGCTGCTTGGCCTGATGAGTTCTTCTAGAATTTTGTGTACGTTGCTTTGGATTTCCAGCATCTGCAGATTTTTTTGTCCCGTAAACCACAAATCTGTTATGAACCAAGAACCCATCAATCTCTCCTTTAAATAACACAATACCTTTGGTAAAATCCACTGGGCAACAATTTCACCCTCTAGCTAAAGAAATTTCTCCTCATCACAGTTTTAAAGGGAACTCCATTTGTACTGAGGCTGTGCAGTCTAAACTGATCCTCCTACTAACGGAGGCTCTTCTGGTCCACTATTCAGGCCTTTCAGTATCCAGCAGGTTTTAATGAGATCGCACCTCATCCTTCTAAACTTCATGAAGTACAGGCCCAGTGACATCCAATATTCCTCCTAGGTGTGAGCCTTTCATTCCTGGATTTATTCTTGTGAACCTCCTCTGGACTCTCTCCAGAGCCAGCACCTCTTTCCTCAGAAACAGGGCCCAAAATTGCTCATAGTATTCAAAATGTGCTCTAACCAATGCCTTATATAAGCCTGGCTTTTATGTTCTAATCCTCACAAAATGAATGCTAGCATTGTATTTGCCATCTGTACAACTGACTCAATTGAAAGTTAATCTGAAGGGAATCTAGAACGAAGACTCCCAATTCCTTTAGCCACTCCAGTTTTGAATTCTCTCCCCATTGAGAAAATAGTCTATACCTTTACTCTTCTTGCCAAACTGCACAATCCCAATGCTTTCCTACACTGTATTCCATTTGCCACTTCTTTACCTACTCTTCCAACCTGTCCAGGCCCTTCAGCAGACTATGTGCCTCTGTGACCTGCTCCTCCTCATATCTCAACATCATTTGCAAACTTGGCCACAACGCCATCAGTTCCTTCATGCAGATCATTAATGTATGAAGTGAAATAATGTGATCCCAAAACAGCCCCCTGTGAAACTCTACTAGCCAGGGGCAGCCATCCTCCCCACCTCCTTTATCCCCACTCTCTGACTTCTGCCAGGCAGCCTATAGATGAAAAAAAGTGTAATAAAATCAGTCAATTAGTGATGCATGGAAGCAGCGAGAGAGAAGAGCACAGTGGACACTTAGTAAATCTCTTTTTCAGTGGCTGCTGCTCCAGGTAGCCAGATGGAGATTGGGGCACCCTTTGCTTCTGGTTCATTTGTAGAACCTTGCTCTTTAGTGGCTTTCCATGGTGACTACACCAGCCTTGACTGGACTTCTCCAGCCTTGGTAATTGAGTACGTGGCATTTGTAAGAGGAACAGTTACTGAGCTTGAATTCATCTTGTCCTCTCTGATAGTTCTAAAGATGTTAAACAAAAAAAAAACAGATGCTGAAACTACCGTATTGCCAATAAGAGCCATTTGTTTCACTAATAACCTTTAGACCATTTCTTTGACATCTAGTCTACTTTGCAACTGAAATTCCTCACCAGTATGGTCAACTTATTCTTAGGTATCCTGAAAATCGGCCTTGCAAGCCACTCCTTAGAATCAAAAACATTACAAGGAAACTGGCCCACCCACCGTCAGAGTCTCAGGACCAGCTAGGTTTTTGCAAGACGTGCTTGCAGCCTCCTGCCTTAAAGGGTACTGAGCATGCTCAGAAATACAAATATAAAAAGACAGGAGCAATTAATTAGAGCTTGCACTGATCATATGATATCTGTGGCCACATTGTTGTTTTGACTTTGTTGACAGAAACAATACTTGTATGTTTGTGGTTAAAAATTCAAGGATTAAAGTAATTTTATTATCAAAGTGCTTCTATATCTCCATATACAAACCTAAGATTCATTTTCTTGCAGGCAATCACAGTAAGTACAAGAAAGACAATAGAATGAATGAAAGACTGCACCCAAAAAGATGGATAAACAACCGATGTGCAAATACAACAGACAGCAAACACAGTACAAATAGAAAGAAAGTGTAATAATAATAAGAAGAAATAAATATTGAGAACATGAGATGAAGAGTCCTTAAAAGTGAGACCATAGGTTGTGGGAACATTACAATGATGGGGCAAATGAAGTTGAGCGAATTTGTCCCCTCTGCTTCAAAAGCCATATGTCTGAGGGGTAATAATTGTTCCTGTACCTGGTGGAGTAAACTCTGAGGCTTCTGTACATTCTTCTTCATGGTAGCAATGAGAAGAGAAGATGGTGAAGGTCTTTGGTGATGGATGCTGCTTTCCTGTGATTCTGCTCCATGTAGATGTGCTCAGTGGTGGGGAGGGCTTTACCTGTGATAGACTGGGCTGTATCCACAATTTTTTCATATAAGGGCATTGGTGTTTCCATACCAGGCCATGATGCAACCTGCTACCAAATGCATCTGTAATCTAATCTATAACTCCACTACACTTAGAGCAACCTGCTGTCAGAAGCATTGTCCTTTGAAGAAGATGTTAAACTAAGAACCCTTCTGCCTAGATATAAAGATGTATAAAAAGACAAGTGATCAATCTGAAGAATAAAAAATGCTCCTGATAGTTTTGCTGGCTTTCTTTATACTTTATTTGAAAAGCTGGCCATTTTATACATCTGTGTAGCTGACTGCATTGGAAACCATTATTTGAATGATATTGCAGTGTACCAATAATTAAGTATTTGGTTCCAGATGAATGTTTTCTCACTAATGAGGTGCAAGCAACCTCAGAATGCAAATTATTGCAAATTGCGATAATTTGGAGTAGTTCAAATTTCTTTATGGATCTTCAAATTTCCAATCAAATCCTCTTCCAGATGTGTGGCAACAGCTATTACAACAGGAAGCACCTGTAGCAGTTTATGAAATTGAATGCACCATTAAGAAATCCAAATTAGTTCAGGAGATTCAAAAGATGGTGTCCAAATGTGGATTCTAATTAAAGCTCAGACACGTTTATTTCCCCAACATCTCTCGAAGGCTGATGCAATTAAAGAAAGTTGCAGTTGAAAGCTAAAAGAGTAAAAAAAAACCATTATGGACACAATGTTCCGTCTAATTTATAATGACCACAGTGCACAAAAATCTTGTGCTGTGCAAATTTTTGCCCAGTGACAACAGGTTGCCACTGAATTTTATATATAAAGGTATTAATTTTAACAGTTAGCAAAACACCATCAGTAAGAACTTTGATCTTCTCTAGGTTTCACACTCATTTATCTGCACTCTCACAAAACGTATGTAGCAGGCTTATAGTGGGTAATGAAGAATTTTCTTGCCAGAGCTTTTGCACGCCATCCATATGTGTTTTGCTTACTAAATGAAACTTTAAGAAGTCAAATTTCCAAATATCACTCCCCTTCTTCCTACTTTCAAATTCTCCAGCAACCTTTGCGTCAGGACAATACATGCAGGTAACACCAGTACATAAATCATTCTCATAGCTGCACATTCCTGACCTCATGAGTTTTCAGTGTAGCAGTTTCTACTGTTTCATTAAGCCATTCTGCTTTAAATGAACTAGAAGTTCTTTTGCGCTTCTCACCTTTGGCTTCTTTGGAATTTGACATAGTGAATCAATAATCTCTGTTCTAAAATCTGCAGACAAATCATCACAAACTGCACGTTGTCAACACTGTCCGCATCAGAAGCCAGAAAAGAAAATGTGATTATGTACGACTGTAAAATATATTTTGCATGCTAATGAGGTAGAGGGTGACCACATTTTGTGTGCAGTTTAAATTCCTTTGTGCGCTAGTAACAAAAGATGTATGTGCACGCAGATGCACACACCTTAGAAGGAACTTTGGATGGAGGAAAATCACTGCAGATGTTTTGTGAATAAAACAGTTATGATGCAATGATGGAGTAGCACGGAAAGTTGGTTGGAAAATTTAAATCTTACCGTTGAGCTGTAGGCTCCTTTTGTTTGCTCTGCTGTGCAATAAAGTTGTTCTTTTGCATCCTTTCACAAACTTCTTCTCTTTCTACTATTCCAACAATTTCTTCTCATCAACAATCTTACCAATCAGTTTATATTCCTTTTCACGTCATTTATATATATGACAGACTCCAATCCTGCAAGGCACCACTGACTGGATATAGACCTCCAGTCAGAAAAACACCCCTCAAACATTAACTCTGCTATCTAAAACCAAGCCAAGTTTGGATCTTTTCTGCCAAAAAACCTTGGATTCTATACACAATCTTCCTAGTATTTCTTCAAAATACTGGAATTCTTAAAAGAATGAGGATTGACACATCAAACCATACAGCTCCTAGAAACTTCTTTGCTATTCGGTAAATTCAAAGATGACCCTATATCTCAAGATCAAAATCAATGTAAAATTTATTCTTGAAGTATGTATAGGTCACCATGTGCTACTTTGAGATTTGGTATTTTTAGCAGGCATTTACAGGAAATAAAGAAATACATTAGAATTTATTTTAAAAATACATAAACAAGGCTGACAAACAACCATGTACAAAAGAAAACTAATTGTGCAAGTAAGAAAATAGTAATACTGAGAACATGAGTTGTAGTGAGTGAAGTTACTCACCCTGGTTCAGGAACCTAATAGTTGCAGGGTAATGACTGTTCCTGATCCTGGGGGTATGAGGCGTTAAGTCTTCTGTATCTTCTGCCTTTTGGTAAGAGTGAGGTATCTAAAGTTCAGTTTCTTGTCTGATCCTTATCTCCCTTCATTCCTTCAATGTCCAAAAGTCTATCAAGTTCAGACATGAATGTATTCACCATCCATGGTTCCCCCAGGTAGAAAATTACTAAGACTGACAGCTGTCCATGCAAAGAAATAAACCCAAGAAAAATGAGTGCTTCAGACCGATGTTGAAGGCTCCCAGTTTCAGATTTATAGTAGTTAAAATCTTGTTACTAAGTGACAGTGCTTGCCACATAGTTTGATGCCTGCAATCTGTGAATTACTGCCACTCAGAAATAAGATTTTATTAATAACACAGAATTTTCCAATCAATCAAACTGTCAGCTTTAAATGATGTTGTTTGTATTGGAAGCACACAGAAGTCCTGCAAAAGCCCCCAAAGGATTTGCAAACCACCCACCTGCTACCCCACGAGCCATCACATGCTATGGGTTCTCACAGTAGCCTCATTGGCCACCTCTCAACACACAAAATCAGAGTAGAAAAACGTCATCCTTTATCCCAAGGAACTGTCTAAGATGAACTGTCTAGAGAAGAAGACTCTATATAATAATAGCATTACCCTTGTATGCCTTCCAATAGGATTCCCTCAGTAAAAAGTCATCTGCTGTAAATATGCAGCGATACATACAAAATGCTGGAGGAACTCAGAAAGCCAGTCAACATCAATGAAACAAAATAATCAGTCGACACTTCAGGCCAAAGGCACTTCATCAGGACTGGAAAGAAAAGGGGCAAAAGCTAGAAGCAGAAGTTGGGGGGAAGAGGACGAAGTCCAGACTGGCAAGGGAAAGGTGAGACCAAGTGAGGGGGAAGGTTGGTGAGTGGAGGAGTTGAAGAAGAAATGTATTGTTCCTCCAACCTGAGTGTGGTGCCATTGTGGTAGTAGAGGTGGTATGGAAATAGGAAGTCGAATTGAAATGGGTGGTTATCAGGAAATCACAACTTTGGTGGCAGACAGAGTAAAGGTGCTCAACAAAGCAGCTCCCCAAATCTGAAAAGTGTACTCATTTGTAGTGTTTCTGTTGCATGGACTTAAGCATAGGTACAAAGTCATGTGTCCAAATATCGTAATCACAGTTAAGGAATTTAAATTCAAATCCTGAATTAAAAATTTAATTTCAGCAATGTTGACCATAAAATTATTGGATTTCTATTAAAATTCAATTTGTTCCTCTATGACTTACTGAGAACAACATTTATCTAGCTTCTAAGTGACTCAAAATCCACTAATGTGGATGACTTTAAAGGTAGGGCAGTGCTGGTGACATCCTTCCACAGCTCTTAAAGTGGATAAATTGCTTGCAAGAAAATGAATTGCAACATATTATTTGGTGACATATATGTACTTTGATAATGAACTTACATTGAACTTTGAAATTAAAACACTGGCTCAGCAAAAAGGAAAAATTCCACATGTGGTTGTCTGGCCAAAATGACCTCACTAGTGAGCAGTGATAGGCTTCCTTCCTGCATAACAAATTACTTCTTTCTCTATCTTCTAAGCTCATGAACTAAGATCATCCAATCGTTTGTTCCAACCTCTTCCTAAAATAAGCCATCAGGTCAAATTTCTAAGGGTCCTTCGTTGATACTGCCCTCACCTGATCCCCTCCATTTCACAAACGCCCGGGCTCATCCCCTCATCCCACTGCCCTCACAGTAATAGAATTCCTCTTGTCCTTACCTACCACCAAGCACATTTATTTTTCAACATAGTCCCCTCCTACATTTACACACTTAGTCCAGCGGTCATGGTTCAACTCTTTGAGTGATTATGCAGAAAGTTTAAAGTTAATAGCTCATCTCCTTCTACCTTAGGCCACAAACTTATCAATCGCCCCTGATGAGTTACTAACCTCAACCTTTTGTGTTGGGCATGTGGCCAAGTGGTTAAGGCACTTGTCTAGTGATTTGAAGGTCACTAGTTCGAACCTCAGCTGTGGCAGCATGTTTGTTTCCTTGAGCAAGGCACTTAATCACACATTGCTCTAGTCTGTGTGAGGAGTGGCGCCCTACACAGACTTCCAAACTGCGCCTTGTAAGGCATGAAAATGCCCGACGCAGGCCCCTCATGGTCTGATTGGATGTTCCCTCCCTCCTGATAACCTCAAACTTTCTGCATAATCACTCAAAGAATTGACCTGCATGTGCATGTAACGGGAGCTGTCTAACTCATCTCCTTCTACCTTAGACCACAAACTTATCAATCACCCCTGTTGTGGACACTTTCTAGAGATCCAAGATCCGTATGCTCCATGACCGCTGGACTAAGTGTGTAAATGTAGGAGGGGACTATGTTGAAAAAATAAATGTGCTAGGTTTTCTAAAATTGACTCCTTCTACCTTAGGCCACAAACTTATCAATCACCCCTCGTATCTTTACTGCCCCCCCCCCACCTCCACTTCCCGTGGGGATCACTCCCTCCTGTTCGTCCCTCTCCACTAATCCCTCCCAGTACTTATCCCTGTAAGCAGTCAAAGTGTGACAGCTGCCTGGTCACCTCCTCCCCCACCTCCATTCGGGGCCCCCAAACAGTCCTTCCAGGCGAGGCAACACTTCACCTGGGAATCTGCAGGGTCACCTGTTGTGTTTGGTGCTCCCAAAGGGGCCTCTTCTACTTTGGTGAAACTCTCCGCTCCATACAGCAAAAACGTACTTTCCTGGTGGCCAAACATTTTAATTGCAATTGCCATTCCCATTCTGACATGTCGATCTATGTTCCTCTTGTTCCAAGATGAGACCACCGTCAGGGTGGAGGAGCAATACCTTATACTCCACCTGGGTAGCCTCCACCTGATGGCATGAACACCAATTTCTCCTTTCAGTAATTAAAATTCCCCCCCCTTCTTTTTCTATTCCCCACTCTAGCTTCTTACCTCTCTTCATCTGCCTATCACCTCCCCCTGCATCACCTGATCTTTCCCTTTCTCCTATGATCCACTCTCCTCTTCTATCAGATTGCTTCCTCTCCAGCCCTTTACCTTTCCTACTCACCTGGCTTCACCGATCATCTTCTTGTATTCTCCTTCCTCTCCCAGCACCTTTTCACTCTGACACCTTTCCCCTTCCTTTCCAGTCCTGAGGAAGGGTCTTGCCCTGTGACGTCGACTCTTCATTAATTTCTATGGATGCTGCCTGACCTGCTGAGTTCCTCGGGCATTTTGTATGTGTTGCTTTTGACTTCCAGCATCTTCAGAATTTCTCGTGTTTAAAATTGCTTTCATTTATTTATTCCTTTATTGAGATACATCATGGGCGAGGCCCTTCTGGCCCTTCGAGCCACGCCTCCCAGCAACCATCTGATTTAATCCTAGCCTAACCTCAGGACAATTTACAATGACCAATTAATCTACCAACCAGTAAGGTCTTTGGTCTGAGAGAGGAAACTGAATCACCCAGGCGGTCACGGGGGAGAACATACAAACTCCTTACAGGCAGTGGTGGCAATTGAACACCAGTCGCCGGAACTATAAAGTTTTGTGCTAACAACTACACTGCTGTGCCACCCATGGTCTCCCCTCTGTCATATTCCTAAGATCCTTGGTTTTATTCCCACATCCACTGTATGAGTGCCTCCTCTGGGTTCACATTGTTCAGAACTCTTTTCAAGTTCCCTCAGCCAAAGACTTACTATCCTACTGATCAGCTAGAATCCTTTCCTAGGACCTATGTTAGCCAACAACATAGCATCTTAATGATTTTCTCTCCTCAGGCACTGTCCCTTGATCCATCAAATCTGCCTCTACTCAAATAAACATGCCTCCTCCATTCTTGCAAATCGCCACTTTTTCTCCCTCTTCCTTTTCCTTCTCCAAGTCTTTGCACCTGTTGGTTGGCTACCAAGTTCACCCCTTCTTTCCTGGAGCTCTTTGTTTGAGTCCTTCCAGTCAGGGTTCAAAGCTTGTCATTGTGCTGACGCTGGTCTTATTGAAACACACACAAAATGCTGGAGGAACGCAGCAGGCCAGGCAGCATCTAGGAAAAGAATACAGTCGACATTTTGGTGCTGCCTGGCCTGCTGAGTTTCTCCAGCATTTTGTGCGTGTGTGTGTTGCTCGAATTTCCGGCATCTGCAGATTTTCTCTTGTTTGTGCCTGGTCTTATCAATGTCACTGATGACATTCTTTATAATTATGAGAAAGGATAATCTACCTTCCCTGTCTTTCTCAGTGTGTTTGCAGCTTTGACATAGCCCATTGCGTCATCCTTTTCAGCATATTCCAATTATCCAATATTTATGCTTCAGACCTTTAGGCACTGACGCTGTGCAATAAGTAGTGATACCACAGTGTAGAATCTTTAATTAGCGTCTCATTACAGATCCCTGCTCTTGTGTTTTTTTAAAATGAAAATTCAACAAAGGTCATAGGTTGCATCCAGTAGCTGCAACTAATGCTAGCCTTGGTTGAAATGCGTGCTCTATAACCTTGAGTTGTCATTACTGGCATAACTATTACAGGGAACACCTCAGCCTTACAAAGATGAATTGTGTAGAGAATGAATTGTCTCTTTGTAAGGCTGAGGTGTTCCCAGTAATAGTTGCGCCAGTTCCCAAAGGATGCAATTTCTTCCAGAAGTTATTATTAGCTCAATCCAGTCCAGGTAAAATCATTCTTATGAGTGATTTACACAAGTAAAATAGATCCTGTGGTTAAATGAATATTTGTCTCCTACATCTTATGGTGCGACAAGTAAGTCAGGGTACATTCTTACTGAGTAGCCACTTTATTAGGTACCCCCTGTACATAATGAAGAGACTAGTGAGTGGATGTTCAAGGTCTTCTGCTGCTGTAGCCCACCCGCTTCAAAGTTTGCCGTGTTGTAAGATCAGAAATGCTCCTCCACACACCACTGCTGTAACGTGTGGTTATCTGAGTGACAGTCACCTTCTTGTCAGCTTGAAGCAGTCTGGCTATTCTCAATTTTTTTTTGTTTCTCACACCATTCCCTGCAAATCCCTAGAGACTGTTGTGCGTGAAAATCCCAGGAGATCAGCAGTTTCTGAGATATTCAAAGCACTCTATCCGGCACCAACAATCCTTCCAATGTCATAGTCACTTAGATCACATTTCTTCTCCGTTCTGATCTTTGGTCTGAACAACAACTGAACCTCCCAACTGTATATGCATAATTTTATGCATTGATTTGCTGCTACGTGATTGGCTGATTAAATATTTGCATTAATGAGCAGGTGTACAGGTGTACCTAATCAAGTGGCCACTGAGTTTATACTGTATATTCACATTCAACAATCCAGAGTGTAAACTTTGGATTCCATCATACCCAACCATTTGCTGATATGTGGCATGATGGCACAGCAGTTAATGCTGTTGGCTCGCAAATCCAGTGGCCCAATTTCAAACCTGGACTTGGGGACTGTTATGTGGAGTTTGCATATTCTTCCTGCAGCATATGGGTTTTCCCATATCCTGGTTTCCTCCGAAGATAGGCTGATATTAATCGGCTACTGTAAAAGCAGATGGTAGACAAATTAGGGGTGGGTGATGGGCCAGAGAGTTATAGGGTAATTTGATAAGAGCACTGTTAAACTGGAGGAACTGCCCAACTAAACCCTCATCAGTGCAATTTGACACATTGAGATCATTTGTTTGAATGGAACAGGCCTGCTGCAAGGGAGAGTGTAAAAATTCAACACTTTGAACTTCACACTTCAATGTAAATTTATTAACAGAGTACATATACAACCCTGAGATCCATTTTTACAAAATTTATTTATCAAGATATAGCACGTAATTGACCCCTCTGGCCCTTCAAGCCACGCCTCCTAGCAATCCCTCAATTTAATCCTAGCCCAATCACAAGGCAATTTACAAAGACCAGATAACCTATCAACCCACTCATCTCTGGACTGTGTGAGGAAACCAGAGCACCTGGAAGAAACGCACATAGTCACGGGGAGAACATACAAATTCCTTACAGGGAACAGCGGGAATTGAACCTAGGTCACTTGTACTGTAAAATGTGTGCTAATCACTACACTACCATGCCACCCACACACGTGTAGTGTAGTGGTTATTTTCTCATGGACATACTAAATAAGTTCAACAACTGTAACAGAATCAATGAAAGAGCATACCATCAGGGTGGACAGCCAGTGTATAATAAGGCAACAAACTGTGCAAATACTAAAAGAAAGAAAGAAAGAAAGAAAGAATAATGATAAATAAGCAATAAATATGCAGAACATGAGATGAAGAGTTCTTGAAAGTGAGACCAATAATTGTGGAAACAGTTTAGGGGCAATTTTATAGATGGTTCAAGAGCCTGATAGTTTAGGGGTAATTAACTGTTCCTGAACCTGGTGGTGTGAATCCTGAGACTCCTGTACCTTCTTCCTAATGGCAGCTGCGAGAAGAACTTGATCTGGGTAGGAGGAGCCCCTGATGATGTATATGGCTTTCCTGAGACAGCACTCCATGTAGATGTGCTTAATGGTGGGGAGATGTACATTATTTGGGATAATTAAATTTGCTTTGAAGTGTTTGATTTTTTGAATGTGTTTTAATAACATATTAACATATTTAAAAACAGCACATTTTTTCTTTTTTTTAATGTCTCTGTCAGAGATATTCAGAGTCATTCTTTTTCCTTGACAGTTTTGACAGCAGGCAAAGCATGGGGTTTGTCAATGTGAGCTTACTGTGCCTTCCCCTTCAATGTGATAGCAGTATGTTACTTAAGGTTCAGCTACTGTACAGGACATCACTATTTTAAATTACTTACACATGACAGCATTAACATTGATATTGGCTAATCCATAAAAGGTAAATCTATTACATATGTCAACAGTGAGTTCTGATGTCCATCTTTGGCAAAACGCTTTGGGCCATTACCTATTCTTGGGTTTCTAGCTCAGTTTTCCTTTAATCAATAATCTAGAATTCATTTACCTTGATTTTTTACTTGTACCTTGGTTTCACCACTTGACTTTCTTTCTGGATGATAGAAATGGGGATTCTATCATCTTCTGTCCATTTTTTTTTCAAGATTGCACAAACAAAAGTAATTGGCATTGTTATATTATACAAGAGATGAATGGAAAATATCTACCAGTCAATACAAGTTCAAGGAAGTGTAGGCAGTGTTTACTGTAAGAATTATTAGTGGGTGTTGCTGTTGTAGCAGATGCCAACAATGATGAGCAAATTAATAATAAAAAACAGAAAATTATGGGTTTTTTTTTTCCATAGATGCTGCCCGCCCTGCTGAGTTCCTCCAGCATTTTGTGTGTGTTGCTCAGATTTTTAGCTTCAGCAGACTTGCTCTTGTTTGTGAAATTATGGAACTACTCAGCAGGTCAGGCTAAATCTGTGGAAAGAGAGAAAAGAAAGCAACTTAAGAGGAATCAAGTTGAAACTAATATAGTTCAATGTGTTGATGAAATGATCAAGAGAATTACAATTTTGTTCAGAGATGTAACATTAACATTCCACACAATCTGAAATAAACATAGTATCAATGTAGTTGTACAGTCTGGTGTGTAGCTATACTTCACAATGATAAATTGTGTGCGATATAATAATTTTATAATTGAGCACGTGATGCTTATTGTACTGAAGTGTGGTGACATATTGATTCAACATACCAGACTGGGAATAAGACTGAGAAAGGAAGAAATGAGTTACAGTATATCATCGAGAATAATCAAACTGCTTTAGGTAATCTGACTGGAGCTCTTCTGAAGGTTATTGCAAATCCATAGACCCCACAGGCAAACATTACATTCAATCACTGGTGATTGAACCACAGAGTTGCTGCTCTCTCATTTTACAGTTATGGTTGTGAACTTAAAGCAATAAAGCATTAAACACCACCAGAAAAGCATTACAAGAGTCTGTAATGGTATGACATACACCAACAATAGATGTTACCTTGTTAAATGACAATTATTCATATCAATGTCAGTGAGCATGTTAGAGGCAAATCCTTACCAATCACATCTGGTAATTCCTGCAGTGATGAAATGCAGGTAGAGTGTTTCAGTCAGAGAACTCTGTTGATGAAGATTATTCTTGGTGTTATTATGTTTTAAAGTCTGAATAAAGTTGATTTTTTATTAGATTACCTGGAATAAAAAGAAATAAATATTCACAATTGTACATTGCTCCTAGAAGGGGGAAACACATCCCATGTTTTTTTTTCAATTAGATTTTCTTATTATTGTAAATCTCAGAAACTATACATAATGGTACCATTAGTTAAATAAGCACAGAACTAAACCAGGTTTTAGAAATTGCGATTATAAGCTTAAATTTTATACAGTGATTTAAGATTCACTGCCTAGAGCAGTAGAAAGCAACCCAAATATAAGTTACTATATCATTTCATTATGAATTTATATCAGATAAACAACAGGTGTACTATTCTTTCATCACAAAAACTTACTTTGATTAAAAAAAAGTAATTCCCTCACTAACAGTGTTAAAAGTTGTGATCCATTGAGATCTTACTAAATGGGGATCAATGTTTTTGCTTGGGAACTCTGCTTGTTTCTCTTTCCAAGAATCAGACATAATTTGTCACCCTATTGCACAATGAAACACTAAATTGATTTGGTATCTTAAAATTACAGACTTCAAAAACTATTCCATTGAGTAAAATGATTGGAAAAGATTAAAAAAAAGACTCACCAACGTTAATGAAATTATCCAAAGGTAGAGGAGTGCAGCGAAACTCAAACATCAATACAGAATCAACAACCACTAGTAGAAGGATTTAACAAAGGCTTGTTCAAAACTGATGGTTTTAGAGATATGTTTGAGGAAGGTGTGGAAATTAAATGATATTGGAAGGGAATTCCAGTGTGGGATGCTGGATCCTGAAGCCATGAATTATATTATTACTTATATTGCTCAGAGAAGCAAAGTCTATGCATACTACACTTTAGCCAATATATATGCTATAATATCCACCTATCCCACATACTGATTTTCAACATTCAGGACAGTGGCAGATTCATTCATTCACTACACTATCATGGGAATAGACTAATCAGTGTAATGCAATCAATCACTTACAGTTTTACAATGCAGCCATTCTGCAACTAGTAATATTTTCAAAGATATTAAAAATTGCCTCAGACTTTCTCTTTTATGAACAGCAGGCTGAAGCAATGTGACAGTGAATTCACTTCACTAGCTCATCAAACATTGCAACAAGATGTTGATTAGAACTAATAACTTAATTGAATAAGTCCATTTGGGTTATTGATGGTGGATCTGAATCAGATTTACTGGAGCATGAGGTCACAAGCTCAACATTTTAGGAATACCTTCTACCAATCCACCATCAGATTTCTGAACCCGTGAACACTAACTCACTATTCTTCTCCTACATTATATTTTTATTTTATTTCTTATTATAATTTATAGTAATTTTGTCTGTCTTGCTCTGTACAGCTGCCACAAAATGCACATTTAATGACGTATGTCAGGGATACTAAACCAAACGTGATTTTTCTGCTTTCTATTGTTCTTTACTCAGTTGTTCAGATATTTTTTGCTGGACTATTTCAGATTGCACTACAATCTCTGCACCCTTTTGCAACTTTTGCACCTTTCATTCTATTTATCATTGTATTTATTATTCCCTTTTGTTATTTATTCTGTGAGCTTCAAGTAAGCAAGGAATTTCATTGCACTCAGTGTCCACTTTATTAGGTACACATGTATGACTGCATAGAAGTATGCTGACAGGATCAACATCAGAATGGGGACGAAATATGATCTTTGAGCGCGGTTTTGAGTGTGGAAAGTGACCTTGAGCATGGAATGATTTTTAGTGCCAGACCGAGTAGTTTGAGTAGCTCAGAAATTGCTGCGCTCCTGGGATTTTTACCCACAACAGTCTCCGGAATTTCCAGAGAATAGTGCAAAAAGAACAAAAACAAAATTCCCAGCAGCAGTCCTATGAGTGAAAGCAATTTCGATAATGAGAGTGATCAGAGGAGAATGGTCAGATGGAATCAAACTGACAGGAAGGTGACAGTAACTTAGGTAACCACACGTTATAACAGTGGTCTACAGAACAGCAACTCCGAATGCACAACATGTTGAACCGTGAAGTGGATGAGCTGCAGCAGCAGAAGACCACGAAGGTACACTCAATGGTCAATTTACAAGGTACAGGAGGTATCAAATAATGTGGCCACTGAGTGTAATTAGAACATAGAAACTAGAACATAGAAATCTACAGCACATTACAGGCCCTTTGGCCCACAATGTTGTGCCGACCATGTAACCTACTCTAGAGACTGCCTAGGATTTCCCTGCGGCATAGCCCTCTATTTTCCGAAGCTCAATGTACCTATCTAAGAGTCTCTTAAAAGACCCTATCATATCCACTTCTACCACCATCACTGGCAGTGCATTCCATGCACTACCACTCTCTGTGTGAAAATCTTACCTCTAACATCCCCCTTGAACCTACTTCCAAGCACCTTAAAACTATGCCCCCTCGTGTTAGCCATTTCAACCCTGGGAAAAAGCCTCTGGCTATCCACACGATCAATGCCTCTCTATCAGGTCACCTCTCATCGTCCATCGCTCCAAGGAGAAAAGGCCAAGTTCACCCAACCTATTCTCATAATGCAACATCCGTGTAAATCTTCTCTGAACTCTCTCTATAGTATCTACATCCTTCCTGTAGTGAGGTGACCAGAAATGAATTCAGTTATCCAAGTGGGGTCTAACTAAGGTCTTATATATCTGTAATATTACCTCACAGCTCTTGAACTGAATCCCACATTTAATGAATGCCAACACACCATACACCTTCTTAACAACACTGTCAACCTGTGCAGCAGCTTTGAGTGTCCTGTGCACACGGACCCCAAGATCTCTCTGATCCTCCACACCGCCAAGAGTCTTACAATTAATATTATATTCTGTCTTCACATTTGACCTACCAAAATGAACTACTTCACACTTATCTGGGTTGAACTTCATCTGCCTCTTCTCAGCCAAGCTCTACATTTTATTGATGTCCTGCTGTAACCTCTGACAACCCCCTAGACTATCCACAACACCCCAAACTTTTGTGTCATCAGCAAACTTAATAACCCACCCTTCTACTTCCTCATCCAGGTCATTTATAAAAATTACAAAGAGGAGTGGTCCAAGAACAGATCCCTGCAGAACATCACTGGTCACTGACCTCCATGCAGAATACGAACCATCTACAACAACCTTTGCCTTCTTTGCCTTCTGTGTGCAAGCCAATTCTGGATCCACAAAGAAAGGCCTCCATGGATCCCATGCCTCCTTACTTTCAGAATGAGCCTTGCATGGGGAACATTATCAAATGCCTTACTGACGTCCATATACTGTACACTATACCCACTGCTCCATCTTCATCAATGTGTTTTGTTACATCCTCAAAGAATTTAATCAGGCTCATAAGGCATGAACCTGCCCTTGACAAAGCCATGCTGACTATCTTTAATCAGATTATGTCTTTCCAAATGCTTATAAATCCTGTCCCTTAGGATCTTTTTCAACAACTTGCCACCACTGAAGTAAGACTCACTGGTCTACAATTTCCTGGGTTACCTCTACTGCCTTTCTTAAACAAGGGAACAACATTTGCAATCCCCCAATCGTCCAGTACTTCTTCTGTCCCCAACGATGATGCAAAGTTCATCGCCAGAGGCTCAATAATCTCCTCCCTCACTTCCCACAGTAGCCTGGGTGTATCTCGTATGATCCCAGTGACTTATCTAACAATGCTTTTCAAAGCATCCAGCACATCCTCCTTCTTAATGTCTATATGCTCAAGTGTTTCAGTCCACTGTAAGTCATCCCCACAATTGCCAAGGTCCTTTTCCCTGGTGACTACTGAAGCAAAGTATTCATTAAGTACCTCTGCTACCTCCTCCATCTCCATTCACACATTTCCAATAACACAGCTGATTGTTCCTGTGCTCACGTGGCTTATCCTCTTGCTCTTCACATACTTGTAGAATGCCTTAGGGTTTTCCTCAATCCTGCTCGCCAAAGCCTTCTCATGGCCCCTCCCAGCTCCCCTAATTTCATTCTTAAACTCCTTCCTGGCAACCTTGTAATTTTCTAGAATTCTATCAGTATCTAGTTTCTTGAACCTTTTGTAATATTTTCTTTTCTTCTTAACTAAATTTTCCACATCGTTTGTACACCATGGCTCCTTTACCCTACCATCCTTTCCCTGCCTCAATGGAACATACCTATGCAGAACACCATGCGAATGTTCCCTGAACAGTTGCTACATTTCTGCTGTGCATTTCCCTGAGAAAATCTGCTCCCTATTTAAGTTCCCAAGTTGTTGCCTAATAGCTTCATATCTCCCCCTACCCCAATTAAATGTTTTCCCAAATTGTCTGCTCCTATCCCTCTCCAGCGCTATGGTAAAGGAGGTAAAGTTGTGATCACTACCTCCAAAATGCTCTTCCACCAAGACATCTGACACCTGACCAGGTTAACTTCCCAATACCAGATCAAATACAGCCTCTCCTCTAGTTGACTTATCTACATATTGCATCAGAAAACCTTCCTGAACACACCTAACAAACTTCACCTCATCTAAACCCCTTGCTCTAAGGAGATGTCAGTCAATATTGGGAAAGTAACAATCACCCATCACAACAACACTATTATTATTGCACCTTTCTAGAATCTGCCTCCCTATCTCATCTTTGACGTCTCTATTACTATTGGGGGGGGGGGGTCTATAAAAAACACCCAGTAGAGTTATTGCACCTTTCTGGTTTCTGGCTTTCACCACACTGCCTCAGTAGACAATCCCTCCATGACTTCCTCCTTTTCTGCAGCCATGATACTATCCCTGATTGGCAATGACATGCCCCAGTCTCTTTTGTCTCCCTCCCCGTCCTTTTTTGAACATCTATAGCCTGGGACACTCAGCAGCCATTTCTGCCCCTGAGACATCCAAGTTTCTATAATAGCCACAATGTCATAGTACCACATATTGATCCATGCTCTAAGTTCATCTGCCTTGGCCTCAGCCCCTTCTCGTCAAAGCCTCTGTGTTCCCATTCTGACTCTAGTCCCCACTCCGATGACGGCCGTTCCAATGATGGTCACTCCACTGGACCCTATCTCTCTTTTATGGTTTAAAAAATAAGAAGAACCCCCATGCAAGGAAAAAGAACTCACTGTGTTTGGTGGTGCTCCACCTGCCTTCCACTGCCGCTGATGCATCTAATGTAATTCACTGTGGTCAAATAACTGGTGCATGGTGAACGAAACCATGTACTGTGCAGTGGTTCACTCCAGCAAAGTTTCACTGTGTGGATGGAAGAAGCAGAAGAACAGTCGGGACAAAAGCCTCACATCTGCAAGACCATGAGACCGCTGGAGGCTGTAGGCCCAGAGACGTCCTATCATTGGGTTAGAGCACTGTCCGTGATTGTGTGTGGGTGGGAGAGAGATAGGAACTTTGTTTTGGTGTTGTTGCTGCTGCTTGCGTGTTCTGTGAACATGGTGGGCGTGCTAAGTTGGCGTCCGAATGTGTGGCAACACTTGTGGGCTGCCACCGTCCTTAGGTTGTGTTGGATGTTAA
The DNA here is from genome assembly GCF_030028105.1 of Mobula birostris. Classification (NCBI taxonomy): domain Eukaryota; kingdom Metazoa; phylum Chordata; class Chondrichthyes; order Myliobatiformes; family Myliobatidae; genus Mobula; species Mobula birostris. The sequence continues at coordinate 28,967,830 of NC_092375.1, read as the reverse complement.
TGAAAACAGTGTATGTTGCAAATATACGGGTGATAAATACATCTGAATATGAATTAGAATGGATCTTGCTTTTTGACAATCCTAAATCTCCAGGAAGTCTCAAAGGCATGAAAAGGATAAGGCCTTAACTTCAGCATTCATCCATCCACCTGAGTGTGTTTTTGAAGAGACTCTTCCTGGAAGCCATTTTGCAACTATTTTTCTTTACTGAGATGAAACGTGGAATAGGCCCTTCTGGCCCTTCGAGCTGTGCTGCCCAGCAATCCCCCAGTTTAATCCTAGCCTCATCAGGAGACAATTTACAATGACCAATTAGCAACCAACTGGTAGGTCTTTGAACTGTGGGAGGAAACCGGAGCACCCGGAGGAAACTCATGTGATCATGGGGAGAATGTACAAACTCCTTATGGGCAGTGGCGGGAATCACCTGTACTGTAAAGCATTGTGCTAACCAATATACGACTGTACCATCCTAGCTTAATTAGGGATAAATAGGAACTCTTAGTTTTCTCATAACATCCTGTCGTGTAGCACAGGGCTCCCCAACCTTTTTAGCACTGCGGACCGGTTTAATATTGACGATATCCTTGCGGACCGGCCGACCGGGGTGGGTGTTCAAGTCGGGTTAAACTCACCTCAACATGTCTTTCACAGTTAGGGTTGCCAACTTTCTCACTCCCAAATAAGGGACAAAAGTAGCAGTCAAATTCCGGGACACTTTACCCCAGGAAAGACTACCATGACCATGAAGCCTTGCGTGGGCACTTGTGTGCGCATGCGTGACGTGCGCATGTGATGTGCGCATGCACGTATGTGCTGATTTTTTTCCTCCCCACAAATCGGTTTTGGCTTAATCTTCCCAACTACACGGTACATACATTATTTCTACTTTATATAGGCTGTGTATTTATCATATCATTCCTGCTTTTACTCTATGTTAGTGTTACTTCAGGTTTTATGCGTTATTTGGTATAATTTGGTAGGTTATTTTTTGGGTTTGGGAATGCTCAAAAATTTTTCCCATATAAATTAATGGTAATTGCTTCTTCGCTTTACACCACTTCGGCATGAAAGGTTTCATAGGAACGCTCTACCTTAGCGGGGGCAATATGGGACAAGGGCGGTCCCGTATGGGACAAACCAAGTTAGCCCAATATACGTGATGTCGCGGCAAATACGGGACAGTTGGCAACCCTATGTTCAAGTTCAACAGTGCGTGACAGGGAATGGGGAAAGGTACAGGTGACTCATATCGTTCCCTCACGGCCCGGCAGCACATGCTTTGCGGCCCGGTGGTTGGGGACCGCTGATGTAGCACAATTAAATGCTATAAAGTATATGAAGACCAAGCATTCAGAGGACAAACTACAATCAACAGTGCACTGACAATGTCTCCTTGCTTGGGGATGAAACATAGCAAGTAAGTTGCCAAGATCAGAGAACAACTCGACCCAGCCATTAACCACTTGAGCTATGCATCTTCTGAATTATTTCCTAAATGCTATACCATATAATATAACTTCTAGACTACAGTTTTAACTAAGTTAGGGTTCAGCAATAATGATAATTATTGTTTAAGCTCATGTGTGAAGAATAGCTTCTTGGATTAAGTATTAAGAGTTTTAGATGCAATAGAAAGCATGAGGGAATTCCAGGTGAAATAAAAAGTACTGAAAGAATGACTGACTAATTCAAGGTCTAGAAGCTGTACATAATGAGCCTATCTTGTAGAAGAATACCAGCCGCAGAAAATAAATCATAATTAACGCTGTAACCTGGCATAGGAAATATTACCACCAATGTGCATAAACGATGATCAGTGATTGACAGGTGCTGGATCAGCTTTGACATGGCATCAATAACTGTAACCTTGGTTTTATTCAAGCATTTAATCTCACAATAATTTCATGTCACCTGCTTCCAGCAGCAAATTCTCAGACTTCATGGCACAGACTCTAATCAACTACGACATCCCACTTCAGGCAAAGAAAATAAATATCTGAAAGTAACTGAGAACAGAAAATAAACCAAGGTTTATTTGAATACTAAAATGGCAAATGTGAAAGTGTTGAAATTTTGCAAGAGGGCTATTTTATCTGAAAAGAAAATATTTAGCACTTGACTTGATTTCTCAAAGGAACAGCTGTATTTCCCATTCACAAAATAAAGTTCTAATTATAGACTGCTCTACAACAAGTAGAGCATTCTCACATGGAAAGGTAAAGTCAAAATTGACATCTATTGTCAAATACACAAGTTCATGTACACACAGATGCAATGGAAAGCTTACCCACAGCAGCATCACAGGCACGTAGCATCAGAGACACAACATTCACAAGAAAACATAAATTACACAAAATTATACAAGAAAGGGCACAATTAGGACAAAAAAAAAATGAAGTCCGTTGTAGTGCTAAGTGGCCATAGTGTTGTTGTACTAAGGTAATGATTATGATTGTGAACGTTGATTCAAGAACTGATTGGTTGAAGGGAAACAGATGTTCTCGAATGTGATGATGTGGATCTTCAGAGTTTTGTACCTATGAGAAGATGGTATGGCACAAATAATGGGGATCTTTAGTGACAAATGTTGCCTTCTTGAGGCAGCACTTCATGTAGACACCACCAGTTGTGGGGAGGGATGTGCAAGTGATACATTGGGCTGGTCACCTACTTTCTGCAGCTCTTTACATTCTTACAGTCAGAGTGCTGTGCTATACCATGGTGCCGCCAACCTGGATGGTACTTTAAACAGTTTGTCTGTAGACATTTATTCGAGTGTAGAGTGACATGTTGAGCCTCCTTAACCTTCTAACAAAACAATGCCTTCCTTGTCATTGCAACTATGTGCTGGGCCCAGAACATTAACTATGTTAATGCCCAAGAATTTAAAGTTGGTAAATTGGTTTATGGTTGTTACATTTATCAAGGTACAATGAAAAATTCTCCATGCAGATCAATTCATTACAACACTACAAACCTGTAGATAAAGTGAGCAGAATCTGACCACACAGTTGCGAGTCTTTAAGGAGTAGAGGGCTGAGGAGCCGAGGATGTGGCCTTGTAGTCTACCAGTGTTGAGAATAACCATAGCGGAGGTGTCACTGCTAACCTTCACTGTTTGTGACCTGTTGTCAACTCAGAGATCCAGTTACAAAGGGAAGTGTTGATTTCCAGGTCTGAAGGTCTGAAGGTGAGTTTTCTTGGAGTTATAGTATTGAAGGCATAGTTGTAGTCAATATACAATAGTCTAAATCGGTGTCCTTACTGTTCAGATGTTCAGGAGATGAGTCTAGGCTCAGGGAAATAGCATAAACCTATTTTGGTGGTAGCCAAATTGCAATGGCTTGAGGATGCCCCGGAGACTAGGATTAATGCAGACCACTGTTCCCTCTAAACTGCACGGGTGTGCAGCCTCATAGTAACTGAAATGCTCCTAAGCACATAGCCTTCATTGCCACGCAGCTGGAATTTTCTTTTACATGTTTTATTAAAGTGCCACGTAGTTTTCAGGCCATGCAAGAATTTTCTACACAGAGCAATGGTTGGTCTGTACAGTAGTAAAAAAAAATTAAGAGGGAACTTTGATGCTGACGCTCTCCCCTGCTGATCTACCATTGTAGGCTGGAACATGTTTGCCCTCTTTCCCATCCTTCAATCAGAAATCACTTCTTTAATTTTACTGAGGTTGTTTTTGTAGTGTCAGTCAATGGGATGTTCTATTTTGCTCCTGGATGCTGACTCATCACCACCTGTGATTCATCTAACCTTGGCACCATTGATTTCAATCAAAATGTAAATACAGAGAAAACAGGCAGCTAATCCAAGGTTATCCGTTTTTAAAATAGCCCACTGTATGGCTTGAGATGCCAGAGTGGGAGGGGGCTGAGAGGTCTGCATGCATGTGTGCGTGCGTGTGTGTGTGTGTGTGTGTGTGTGTGTGTGTGTGTGTGTGTGTGTGTGTGTGTGTGTGTGTGTGTCCGTGCGTGCTCATTTTCTCTTTATACACAAGTCTCCAGAAATTCACTCCAGTCGGAGGTGTGATTACTTCAGTGCAAAATAATTTCAGAACTTGTGACTACCACTTTGTGTACAGGTAGCATGGTAATGTGGGATTTAGTGCAAAGCTTTGCCATTCAAATGATCACCAATTAGGTTCAATCCCCACTGCTGTCTGTAAGGAGTTTGTACATTCTCCCCATGACCGTGTGAGGTTCCTCCGGGTGTTCCAGTTTCTTCCCACATTCCAAAGCTTCAGTAGGTAGGTGAGTAAACTGTGAGCATGCTATGTTGGCGCCTGAAACAAGGTGACACTTGTGGACCGCTCCCAGCACATCTTTTTAGACTCTGTTAGTCATTGATGCATTTCACTCTATGTTTCGATGTACGCATGACAAATAAAGCTAATCTTTTATTTCCATTTAACATTTCAGAATGGGGCTGAATGTTGTTGGCAGTAATATTCATGTCTAACTATTCTCTGTATATCTACATAGGCTTTATAACTTTTGCTCTTTTGTTTCACTGATGAAAGACTGGATTAAAAATTAAAGTTAAACTGACATATTTCATTGTGGTCAATTAACTTCCTGTTTTCCTCCTGCTCCAATGTTATTGACTCTCTCCCAGGACAATTGTTAAAATAGTCCATTTTGTATTTCTTGATCAAAAAAAGGAAAAAAATGGCACCTAGTGGTCAAAGAGGATAATTCCACTTCCAATAAGCTGACAGCACATAAAACAACAGATTTCACAATAATCAGTGTCCAATATCATGCGAATACGGTAGTGTTTCCTACAGTGTTAAGTGTTCTTAATTGGATGTGGGACTTAAAGTTAGTTCATTAAGATGGACTCATCTTATAAAAGCTGATGGATAAAAATGCAAATGTATGACTAGGGATCTCTTCCCTTACATATCTGCTCAATTCACAGATTAATAAGTACATAGATATCAGCATATTCCTGTTCAAGATATGAAACATTAGGGATGGAGGGGATTTCTTTTTTTTTTGGAATTGTGTTTGTTTTGTTATTCTGGCTTTGATAACGCCCAAATAATATTAAATGGAATTGTGTCACTGCAAACACTTTTGCATTAATAGAAAAAATGTTCTTAATAATTTCCATATTAGCTATGATTTCCATATTACTATGATTTGACACAGATACATTTTAATTTCAAACGTTATTATTGTCCTTTTGTTGTCTCCCAAGGGGATCAGGGCTAATTATCAGATCAAGTGTATTACCATCCATTGAGAATGCCAAAGGGTCAAGATCGTTTTCAAAGCCCAGCCTCATGTGCACTTGCACTAAGCTACAACGTGCAGCTGATCCACTGCAGGCTCAGAAAACCCAAAGCTTCCTTCACAAAACCAAGCCAGAAGTTAATGTGTGAGAGCCCGATTGAAGGGAGCAAGTGAACAAAGTGTGTTTGTGGGGACAGTCTGCTGTTCCTGCCTCCAAAAGGATCATTGGAGCCAGGGATATCATTGTTCAGGCCTATTCTTTCTGCTGTACCACATCACACACTCTGCACTTCGACACCTAGGAATTGCTAGCATGGAGAATAATTTAACAAAATGTCAACATTTAAATAACATTCTTGCCTATTTTATTTGAGAACATGTGATCTCTGAAATCGTAATAGACTCAGTGTATCGTTGTATACAACAGCAGCAAGGATGACAAACTATTATAGGAACATCAAGTTTACACCCAGAACAAAAAAAAACAAATCTTTAAAATTAAGGAAAGGTGTCCTTAAATGGATAGAAAATATTCCTAGTGGTTGTGGGGTAATTATTCTAATTTAAAATTATTAGCAGATTGGAGAGAGACATTAGGAGAAATTGATTTTTATGAAGAGCTTTTGGAGCATGGACTGGTTTACAATAGATGAGGCAGCTCTTAAGGGAAAGCAGATAAATGTTTAAAGAGCAGAAAGATGCAGAGTTATTTGGCAATCATAGGCCAATAGATTAACTTTGAATTGATTTGTAATGTGTTAGTATAGACATAATTGAATGAATACCCTCCTTCTGGGGCATATACATGTGTGATGTTCTGTATTTCAGTATTCACTTTAAGCAACTGTACAGAACATTCATGAAAGTAAGGGTAGAGAGAAATCCTTCTTCATAACTTGCAAGCTCTCAGCAGTTTTTTATTACTGTATCCAAACACACAGACATAAGGGTAATATGGAAGGATAATTTTTAATTAATATCTCATCAATCTACTATCTTCCCATTCATAACATAGTCTTCCACGTCCTTAGATTTCACTTTGAAACAAATGTTTCAGAGTATACTTTCAAATTAATACTAAGTTGAAATCAGAATAAAATAAATAAAATTATTCGATGAATCTGTTAAAAACGTGATCAGTTTCTCATCCATGCTGTGTGAAATAACCATTACTGCAGACGACATTACTGTTTCAGTCTACCTTTCATGGCATGATCTCCAGTTTGAAGGAGAACCCAGAAAACATCACAAACCAGCCTCCTCCCTACATCAACAACAGGAATTCTGCAGATGCTGGAAATTCAAGCAACACACATCAAAGTTGCTGGTGAACGCAGCAGGCCAGGCAGCATCTGTAGGAAGAGGTGCAGTCGACGTTTCAGGCCGAGACCCTTCGTCAGGACTAACTGAAGGAAGGGTGAGTAAGGGATTTGAAAGTTGGAGGGGGAGGGGGAGATCCAAAATGATAGGAGAAGACAGGAGGGGGGAGGGATAGAGCCAAGAGCTGGACAGGTGATAGGCAAGAGGATCATGGGACAGGAGGTCCGGGAAGAAAGACAGGGGGGGGGGAACCCAGAGGATGGGCAATGGGTATATTCAGAGGGACAGAGGGGAGAAAAAGGAGAGTGAGAGAAAGAATGTGTGCATAAAAATAAGTAACAGATGGGGTACGAGGGGGAGGTGGGGCCTTAGCGGAAGTTAGAGAAGTCGATGTTCATGCCATCAGGTTGGAGGCTACCCAGATGGAATATAAGGTGTTGTTCCTCCAACCTGAGTGTGGCTTCATCTTTACGGTAGAGGAGGCCGTGGATAGACATGTCAGAATGGGAATGGGATGTGGAATTAAAATGTGTGGACATGTAAGAACGGGAATGGGACATCTGCTCTCACTCCATCCTCCCGCCACCCCACTAGGAATAGGGTTCCCCTGGTCCTCACCTACCACCCCACCAGCCTCCGGGTCCAACATATTATTTCCCCTCTACCACCACTCTGCTCCGTCTAGCGGAATTAGTCCTTACCCTTAATAATTTCTCCTTTGGCTCCTCCCACTTCCTCCAAACCCGTATGGGTCGTAGCTATGCCTGCCTTTTTGTTGGGTTTGTGGAACAATCTATGTTCCGTGCCTATTCTGGTATCTGTCCCCCACTTTTTCTTCGCTACATCGACGACTGCATTGGCGCTGCTTCCTGCACGCATGCAGAGCTCATTGACTTTATTAACTTTCACCCTGCCCTCAAGTTTACCTGGTCCATTTCCGACACCTCCCTCCCCTTTCTAGATCTTTCTGTCTCTGTCTCTGGAGACAGCTTATCCACTGATATCTACTATAAGCCTACTGACCCTCACAGCTATCTGGACTATTCCTCTTCTCACCCTGTCTCTTGCAAAAACGCCATCCCCTTCTCGCAATTCCTCCGTCTCCGCCGCATCTGCTCTCAGGATGAGGCTTTTCATTCTAGGACGAGGGAGATGTCTTCCTTTTTTAAAGAAAGGGCCTTCAGTTCCTCCACTATCAACTCTGCTCTTAAACGCATCTCCCTCATTTCACGTACATCTGCTCTCACTCCATCCTCCCGCCACCCCACTAGGAGTAGGGTTCCCCTGGTCCTCACCTACCACCCCACCAGCCTCCGGTTCCAACATATTATTCTCCGTAACTTCCGCCACCTCCAACGGGATCCCACCACTAAGCACATCTTTCCCTCCTCCCCTCTCTCTGCATTCCGCAAGGATCGCTCCCTACGCAACTCCCTTGTCCATTCGCCCCCCCCATCCCTCCCCACTGATCTCCCTCCTGGCACTTATCCGTGTAAGCGGAACAAGTGCTACACATGCCCTTACACTTCCTCCCTTACCACCATTCAGGGCCCCAAACAGTCCTTCCAGGTGAGGCAACACTTCACCTGTGAGTCGACTGGGGTGATATACTGCGTCCGGTGCTCCCGATGTGGCCTTTTATATATTGGCGAGACCCAACGCAGACTGGGAGACTGCTTTGCTGAACATCTACACTCTGTCCGCCAGAGAAAGCAGGATCTCCCAGTGGCCACACATTTTAATTCCACATCCCATTCCCATTCTTACATGTCTATCCACAGCCTCCTCTACTGTAAAGATGAAGCCACACTCAGGTTGGAGGAACAACACCTTATATTCCGTCTGGGTAGCCTCCAACCTGATGGCATGAACATCGACTTCTCTAACTTCCGCTAAGGCCCCACCTCCCCCTCGTACCCCATCTGTTACTTATTTTTATACGCACATTCTTTCTCTCACTCTCCTTTTTCTCCCTCTGTCCCTCTGAATATACCTCTTGCCCATCCTCTGGGTCCTCCCCCCCTTGTCTTTCTTCCCGGACCTCCTGTCCCATGATCCTCTCGTATCCCCTTTTGCCTATCACCTGTCCAGCTCTTGGCTCTATTCCTCCCCCTCCTGTCTTCTCCTATCATTTTGGATCTCCCCCTCCCCCTCCAACTTTCAAATCCCTTACTCACTCTTCCTTCAGTTAGTCCTGACGAAGGGTCTCGGCCTGAAACGTCGACTGCACCTCTTCCTACAGATGCTGCCTGGCCTGCTGCGTTCACCAGCAACTTTGATGTGTGTTGCTCCTCCCTACATCGCCAGCTTGTGGGAGTCACATCATCAGCATGGTTAGATTATGAGAACACCTTTATTGTCATTTAGAAATGCATACATGCATTAAGAAATGATACAATGTTTCTCCGGAGTGATATCACAGAAAACAGGACAGACCAAAGATTAATACTGACAGAACCACATAATTATAACATATAGTTACAGCAGTGCAAAGCAATACCATAATTTGATAAAGAACAGACCATGGGCACAGAAAAAAAAGTCTCAAAGTCCTGAGTCAATCGACTCCCGAGTCCCCGATAGCAGGCGGCAAAAGGGAGAAACTCCCTGCCATAAACCTCCAGGCACAGTCAACTTGCCGATACCTTGGAAGCACCGGACCACAGCTGACACTGAGTCCATCCGTCCGAAAACTCCGAGCTTCCGACCAGCCCCTCCGATACAGCCTCCCGAGCGCCATCCTCTCCACGGCTGCTGAAACACGCAAAACCAAGGATTTCGGGGCCTTTAGCTCCGGAGATTAATCACAGAACTTGAGGTTGGACTTAAACAAAAAGCTGATAGGTCTTGGGGAAGGTTTACTTAGCTTGTGGATTGGACTCTGTAGTTCATGTTATGATGTGTTTCTGCTTTCCAATTGCTACTTTATTGTTGCTATTTTGTACTATTTTGATCAGAGCGGTACATAAAATCAAGTCCCATGCTCTCATTTCTTGACTATTTCAAGAGCTTTGTATTGATAATGATGAACACTTGCTGCTGCACACAGATGTCAGATGGCTCTCAAAAGGAAACTGCCTGAGACACCTCTATGTGTTTTTTGAAACTTGATAAAATCCCTTGAAGACTCGACTGATTTATTCAATAATCACCTCAAGAGTGTTAAGCATAATACTGCTTATTTGTCAGAACTATTTGCAAAGTTTAATAAAATCAATCTTCAATTGCATGAAATTTTGTGAATCTTATCTAAATCAAATCAGTTTTCTCCACATTTTTGTCCAAGTTAACCCTATTTGAGCACAATATTGGCCGTTGTGCCCTTTTCCAATTTCCAAGCCTTTCCGAGTTGGAAGAGAAAGAAAGAATACCGGATGATGAACTTGGTGTATACTGTGCCCTCCTGGCTGAGCTGCATAAAGACACGTCAGAGAGATTTCAGGATCTTCTCTTGATCAAATTTCCAAACTAGGTAAAAAATCCATTCACGAAAACTTGCAATGAGGAACCCACTGGAAGTATGGAGGAAGAACTGATCTTGCTACAAAATAACTTCAGCTGAAGCCAAGCTTCAAAAAATCATATCAAGACTATTGGTCTCTGAAGACTATCTTGCACTGTAGAAAAAGGTTAAATTGTTCTTTATTGCCTTTCCAACATCTTAATCAGTGACGTGTGACTTAGGTGTGAAATCTGTACCGAGAGCAAGAATAGATGGAGAAGTTTACGAAAATCAAGAGAGGCATTAGACAAGGGTGTGTTTTCTCCCCTGATTTATTTAATGTGTACAGTGAAACAATATTACAAAAAATAAGAGGCATCTTGGAAATCAAAGTTGGCGGTGAAAAAATGAACAATTTCAGATATGCGAATGACACTGTGTTAATTGCAAGTACCGAGGAAGAACTACAAAACTTAATTGATATAGTTGTTGAAGAAAGTACAAAAGTGGGTCTATCTATCAATTGCAAAAAGACAGAGTGTATAGTGATATCCAAAAAGAAGGAGAATCCTATCTGCAGGTTGAAAGTAAATGGGGAAGACATAAAACAAGTACAGAACTTTTGCTACTTAGGAAACTGGGTGACATCAGATGGCAGGTGCGACTTGGACATCAAAAGAAGAATAGAGATGGCAAAAGACACCTTTACGAGAATGAAGAGTATACTGATCAACACTAAACTAGGCATGACAACCTGCCTCAGAGTACTGAAATGTTATGTTTATCCAGTTATGTTATATGGCTCAGAATGTTGGACAATATCTAGTAAGTGAGGAAACGAATTGAAGCAGCAGAGATGAGAAAATGCTGGAAATTCAAGCAATACACATAAAAAATGCTGGTGAACGCAGCAGGCCAGGCAGCATCTATAGGAAGAAGTACAGTCGACGTTTTGGGCCGAGACCCTTTGTCAGGACTAACTGAAAGAGGAGATAGTAAGTGATTTGAAAGTGGGAGGGGGAGGGGGGATCCAAAAAGACAGGAGAAGACAGAAGAGGGATGGATGGAGCTAAGAACTGAAAAGTCTATCTCTTCTTTCAGTTAGTCCTGATGAAGGGTCCTGGCCCGAAACATCGAATGTACTTCTTCCTATAGATGCTGCCTGGCCTGCTGCATTCACCAGCATTTTTGTGTGTGTGTTGCTTGAAGCAGCAGAGACATGGTTTTTGAGGAGGATGTAAAGAATATCGTGGATGAAACAAATATCTAATGAGGATGTTATGAACAGAGCAAGCACGAAAAGAGAAATAATGTAATCATGAAAAGGCAACATGACTTCATTGGACATGTGATTAGGAAAGAGGAGTTAGAATGCACGGTAATTATGGGAAAGATTGAAGGGAAGAAAGCAAGAGGAAGACAAAGACAAATGATGATGGAGACAGCAGCCAGAGAACTGGAAATGAATACCAATGAACTGATCCACTTGACCCGAAACAGGAGTATGTGGGCCATGACAGTCAAAGATCAAACTAGGCATGGCACCTGATGATGATGATAAAGATTTTGGTGTAGTCGCCCAACTTCTTTCAAAGCAATGAAACAGATTGCAAATTACAGAACATGGCTCCTCCTGAATGATATTGAGCCTGATGTTGAGAAGCTGATAACACTGCACAAAGCCCAACTATCCCATTAAAAGGTGATAAAGCAATGAAGTAGTGAATAGCTGGATTACTAATGTAAGCTTGAAAATTGTTTATATTGCAATTAAATAAATCAATTTATTTGGAGTTTTAAACAGATTTGAATAACTTTTACATTATTTGTCACTGCTTTGAATTTTCTATTCCTATTTACTTACACTGTGCATCATAAATCGACATTCTTTATAGCTTTTTATGTAATAGCTGGAAAGCAAAAGGGGGTCACTGGGGATGTGGTATGGAGGCAAGGGGACAGTAACCCAAAAAAGTTTGGAAACCACCTATCAAGTTGATATATTCCATCTGCCACTGCTCTGCCCAGCTCTGCTGCCTGTCTGTATCTTGGTGTAACCTATGACAACCGTCTACACTATCCACAACACCTCCAACCTTTACGTCATCTGAAAAATTACAGACACACCCTTCCAGTTCCTCATCCAAGTCACTTATAACAAATAACACAGACTAGGCGGTCCCAAAAGAGGTTCCTGAAGAATTCCACTGGTCACCGACCTCCAGCCTGAATACACTCCTTCTATCATCACCCTCTGCCTCCTGTGGGCAAGCCAATTCTGAATCCAAGCAGCCAAGTTTCCATGGATCCCATGCCTCATGACATTCTCAATGAGCCTTCTATGGGTAACCTTATTAAAATCCATATACATTACTGCTAAGTGAAAATAAGTGCAACTTTTGATAATGATATAAATACACAGTGTGCAACTGGGTATTGGACTTCCTAATCAACAGGTAATCAGGATACACAACCACTCCTCCCTCCCTATCTTCCTCAACGCAAGTGCTTCCCCCCCCCACCACTGCCCCCCAGGGCTGTATACTGAGCCCATTGCAGTACAGTCTGCTTACACATGACTGCACAGCCAAAGGCCTGAGCAATCACACCGTTAAGTTCGATGACACAGCAGTGGTGGGGCTCATCACCAACACCGATGAGATGGCCTTCAGAGAGGAGTTGGAAGAGCTCAAGCCCTGGTCTCAAGCAAATAGCATCTTTCCTAATGTAAACAAGACAAAGGAGATGGTTATCAACTACAGAGGAACTCATACCACACACAGTCTCCTTTATATTGGCAGCACAGCAGTGGAAAATGCAAGCAGTTTCACACTCCTGAAAGTACACACAATCTCTCATGGTGTCAGAACACATCCTACACAGTCAGGAAAACTCACCAATATCTCTACTTTCTGAGGAGGCTGAAGAGAGCTGGACTTTACACATCCATACTCACATCATTCTACAGATGCACAGTAGTGCACCATGACAGGCTGTATCACTGCTTGGTGCAGAAACTGCACTGCAGCAGACAGAAAGGCTCTGCAGTGGGTAGTCAAAACTGTGCAACACATCACCAGCATCAGCCTACCTACCATTAAGGACATACTGTATAGCTGCAAGAAAAATTTTGTGAACCCTTTGCAATTACATTGTTTTCTGCAATAACTACTCATAAAATGTGGTCTTGATTTTCATCTGAGTCACAATAAGAAACAAATACGATCTTCCTAAACTAATAACATACAAACAATTGTAATTCCTCTTGTCAATGCTGAATACACCATTTAAGCGATCACTGTCTGGGTTCAAAAAAGTATGTGACCCTCTGGGGCAATGCTTTCTACAAAAGTTATTTGGAGTCAGGTGTTCCAATCAATGAGGTGAGATTGCTGTTGTGGGTTGTAGAGGTGCCCTGCCCTATAGAAGAGAAACACATGTCAGGATACTGACAGAGTCTGGTCTTCTACAGAAAGATCTGTTTATATGAACCATGCTCGATCAAAACCACTTTCAGAAGACCTCAGAAGAAAATGGGTAAAGATGTGTGAAGCTTTCTAAAGACCTGAGTGTTCATCAGTCCACAGTAAGAGAAATTATCTACAAATGGAAGAAATTCAGTACTGTTTCTACTCTCCTGAGCAATGAGCATCCAGCGAACATCACACCAAGAGCACAGAGTGCAATGTTGACGTAATTGAAAAAGAACCCAAGGTAATAACAAAAGGCCTGCAGAAACCTCTAAAACTTGCTAAAGTCTCTCTTCCTGTATCCACTGTAAGAAAAACACTGAACAAGAATGGTGTTCATGGAAGGATACGACGGAGGAAACCACTGCTCTCCAAAAAGAAACATTGCTGCACGTCTCAAGTTTGCAAAAGACCACCTGGATGTTCCACAATGCTTCTGGAACACTGTTCTGTGGACAGATGACACAAAATCAAACTTCTTGCAGATGTGCACACTGCAATATTTGGAGGAAAAAGGGGCATTACTCACCAATACCGAAACCTCACCCCAACTGTGAAGTATAGGGTAAGTAGCATTATGGTTTGGGGCTGCTTTGCTGCCTCAGAGCCTGGACAGCTTGCAATCATTGGAACAATGAATTCAAAATTGTATCAAAATATTTTACAGGAGAATGTCATGGTAGCAGTCTGTCACCTGAAGCTTCGTAGAAGAACTGGGGGGATCTCATTGAAACCTATCGAATGTTGAAAGGCCTCAGTAGGGTGGATGTGGAGAAGATGGTTCCTATGGTTGGGGGAGTCTTAGACCAGAGGACGCAGCCTCAGGGTAAAAAGATGTCCATTTAGAACGGAGAGGATGAGTAATTTTTTTAGCCAGAGAGTGGTTAATCTGTGGAATTCATTTCTTCAGGCGGCTGTGGGGGCCAAGTCTTTAAGGCAGAGGTTGATAGATTCTTGATTAGTGAGGGCATGAAGGCATACGAGGAGAATGTAAGAAACTGCAGCTGAGAGGGAAATAGATCAGCCATGATGAAATGGTGGAGCAGATTTGATGGGCCAAATGGCCTAATTCTGCTCCAATATCTTATGATCTTATGGTCTTAAAAACTAGACATGCTAAGTAGTCTTTCCATCCTCATTTCCCAACAAATTAATGTTCAACTGAGTTGCTCTTTTATTTTTTCTCTGACATAATATACACAATTTTCTGATCTTCTCATGTCACAGGTGAGGTGTCGGGTAACTACAGTAAGGTTCTTGCAGCTGTTTTATTCAAGAAGGAACATCGGTGGAAACCAGTTACTCATAGGCCAATTAATTTACTCCCAGTCAAGGGGAAGTTATTAGAAAAATTCTGATGGACAATATTAATCTGCACACTGCAGATAGAGTAAAGATTGGTGAGGATTAGTTGATGTTGCTTTGTTAGGGAGATATCCTAGCTGATCAAGTTGACGGAATCTGCCAAAGCAGCAATAGAAGTGTATTGATGAGGGCAATTGATGTAACCTACACAGGTTTGCTAAGGCCTTTGACTAAGATGCATGTGCGAGGTAAGTACCCAGGGGATGCAAAGCAATATGACAAATTGGATCTGAAATTAGTTTGTTGGCAAGAAGCAGAAGAGTGTCAAATCGTAAACACGTCAAAGCATAAACACAGATGCCAAACACAAAAATTGCTGGAGGAACTCTGCAGGTTAGGCAGCATCAATGGCAATAAATAAACAGTCGACATTTCATGTTGTGACCCTTATTCACAGAAACACAGAAACATAGAAAACCTACAGCAAAATACAGGTCCTTTAGCCCACAAAGCTATGCCAAACATGTACTTACTTTAGAAATTACCCAGGTTTACACATAGCCCTCTATTTTTCTAAGTTCCATGTGCCTATCCAGGAGTCTCTTAAAAGACCCTATTATAACCGCCTCCACCACCATCGCCGGCAGTTCATTCCATGCACTCACCACTGTCTGCGTAAAAATTTTACCCCTGACATCTCCTCTATACCTACTTCCAAGCACCTTAAAACTGTGCCGTCTCATGTTAGCCATTTCAGCCCTGGGAAAAAGCCTCTGACGATCCACACGATCAATGCCTCTCATCATCTTATACACCTCTATCAGGTCACCTCTCATCCTCTGCCGCTCCAAGGAGAAAAGGCCGAATTCACTCAACCTATTCTCATAAGGCATGCTCCCCAATCCAGGCAACATCTTCCTCTAATGAAGTGACCAGAACTGAGCACAGTATTCCAAATGGGGTCTGACCAGGGTCCTATATAGCTGTAACATTACCTCTCAGCTCTTAAACTCAATCCCATGGTTGATGAAAGCCAATGCACCGTATGCCTTCTTAACCACAGAGTCAACCTGCGCAGCAGCTTTAAGTGTCCAATGCACTCGGACCCCAAGATCCCTCTGATCCTCCACACTGCCAAGAGTCTTACCATTAATATTATATTCTGCCATCACATTTGACCACCAAAATGAACCACCTCACATTCATCTGGGTTGAACTCCATCTGCCACTTCTCAGCCCAGTTTTTCATCCTATCGATGTCCTGCTGTAACCTCTGACAGCCCTCCACACTATCCACAACAACCCCAACCTTTGTGTCATCAGCAAATTTATTAACACATCCCTCCACTTCCTCATCCAGGTCATTTATAAAAATCACGAAGAGAAAGAGTCCCAGAACAGATCCCTGGGGCACATAACTTGTCACCGACCTCCATGCGGAATATGACCTGTGTACAACCACTCCTTGCCTTCTGTGGGCAAGGCAGTTCTGGACCCACAAAGCAATGTCCCCTTGAATCCCATGCCTCCTTACTTTCTCAATAAGCCTTGCATGGGATACCTTATCAAATGCCTTGCTGAAATCCATATACACTACATCTACTGCTCTACCTTCATCAATGTGTTTAGGCACATCCTCAAAAAATTCAATCAGGCTCGTAAGGCATGGCCTGCCTTTGACAAAGTCATGCTGACTATTCCTAATCATAGTATGCCTCTCCAAATGTTCATAAGTCCTGCCTCTCAAGATCTTTTCCATTAAATTACCAACCACTGAAGTAAAATTCACTGACCTATAATTTCCTGGGCTGTCTCT
The DNA here is from genome assembly GCF_030028105.1 of Mobula birostris. Lineage (NCBI taxonomy): Eukaryota > Metazoa > Chordata > Chondrichthyes > Myliobatiformes > Myliobatidae > Mobula > Mobula birostris. The sequence goes on along the minus strand of NC_092375.1, from coordinate 28,951,225 downwards.
ACTCCCTTTCTTGAATAAGGGAGCAACATCTGCAACCCTCCAATCCTCCGGAACCTCTCCCATCCCCATTGATGATGGAAAGATCATTGCCAGAGGCTCATCAATCTCCTCCCTTGCTTCCCACAGTAGCCTGGGGTACATATTGTCTGGTCCCAGAAACTTATCAAACTTGATGCTTTCCAAAAGCTCCAGCACATCCTCTTTCTTAATGTCTATATGCTCAAGCTTTTCAATCAGCTGTAAATCATCCCTACAATCGCCAAGATCCTTTTCCGTAGTGAATACTGAAGCAAAGTATTCATTAAATACATCTACTGTGTCCTCCAGCTCCATACACACTTTTTCACTGTCACACTTGATTCTCTCATGTCTTATCCTCTTGCTCTTCACATTCTTGTAGAATGTGTTGGGGTTTTCTTTAATCCTACTCGCCAAAGCCTTCTCGTGGCCCCTTCTAGCTCTCCTAATTTCATTCTTAAGCTCCTTCCTGCTAGCCTGATAATCTTCTAGATCTCTAGTTTTTTGAACCTTTCATTATCTTTTCTTTTCTTCTTGACTTGATTTTCAACAGCCTTTGTACACCACAGTTCCTGTACCATACCATCCTTTCCCTGTCTCATTGGAACTATGCAGAACGCCACGCAAATATCCCCTGAACATTTGCCACATTTCTTCCATACATTTCTCTGAGAACATCTGTTCCTAATTTATGCTTCCAAGTTCCTGCCTGATAGCTTCATATTTCCCCTTACTCAAATTAAATGCTTTCCTAATTGTCTGTTCTTATCCCTCTCCAATGCTAAGGTAAAGGAGATAGTATTGTGATCACTATCTCCAAAAAACTCCCACTGTGAGATCTGACACCTGACCAGGTTCATTTCCCAATACCAGACCAAGTGCAGCCTTTCCTCTTCTTCAGTGCTGAAAAGGAAGGGGGGAGATACCAGAATAAAAAGGTGTGGGGAGGGGAGGGAGGACTAACTAGAAAGTGATAGATGAAGTCAGGTGAGTAGGAAAAGTAAATGACTGGATAAAGAGGAATCAGATAGAAGAGCAGAGAGTATTATAGGAGAAAGAGAAGGAGGAGGTGACCAAGGGGAAGGTGATAGGCAGGTAAGAAGAGATACGAGGCCAGACTGGGCAATAGAAGAGGGGAGAGGGAGGGAAATATTTTTAAGCTGAAGGAGAGATTGATATTCATGCCATTAGGTTGGTGCCTATCCAAACAAAAAAGCAAAGGGTGTGATGATTGAGGGTTGATTTTATGATTGTAAGTCTGTGACCAGTAGTTTACAAGAAGATTTGTAAACTTCTTGTAAAGAAGGTCCCTGGATAATTGTTCTTTGGGCTACATATGTTATATAATGTATGGGTCTATAGCTTTATTTTCCACAAATTTAAATACTTCAAGAAATACAAAAACAGCACCTGTGCATTTTAGTTCCCCTTGAAACTTTCCAGGTTATTGTCATTTCGCACAGTCTGACAGAATACAAAGTTAATAGCAATAAATGAAGTTTCTTCTGGACTGAAGACATTATTCAGGAATGCAAATCATTCAAAATAACAAATTACTTCTTTTCCAGTTTGCTATGTAATCAGAATCACGTTTAATATCTCTGGCATATTTCGTGAAATTTGTTTATGCAACTAAATGGAAACTAATCAATGACTTAAATCAAAATATTTAAAACAACCTTTCAATCACTAAAAATTCTTATCCCTGATTCTGTATTCTACTGATAATAGAACATAGAATAGTACAGCACATCACAGGCCCTTCGGTCTACAATGTTGTGCCGACCCTCAAACCCTGCCTCCCATATAACCCCCCACCTTAAATTCCTCCATATACCTGTCTAGTGGTCTCTTAAACTTCACTAGTGTATCTGCCTCCACCACTGACTCAGGCAGTCCATTCCACGCACCAACCACTCTCTGAGTAAAAAACCTTCCTCTAATATCCCCCTTGAACTTCCCACCCCTTACCTTAAAGCCATGTCCTCTTGTATTGAGCAGCGGTGCCCTGGGGAAGAGGCGCTGGCTGTCCACTCTATCTATTCCTCTTATTATCTTGTACACCTCTATCATGTCTCCTCTCATCCTCCTTCTCTCCAAAGAGTAAAGCCCTAGCTCCCTTAATCTCTGATCATAATGCATGCTCTCTAAACAAGGCAGCATTCTGATAAATCTCCTCTGTACCCTTTCCAATGCTTCCATATCCTTCCTATAGTGAGGTGACCAGAACTGGACACAGTACTCCAATCGTGGCCTAACCAGAGTTTTATAGAGCTGCATCACTACATCACGACTCTTAAACTCTATCCCTCGACTTATGAAAACTAACACCCCATAAGCTTTCTTAACTACCCTATCTCCCTGTGAGGCAACTTTCAGGGATCTGTGGACATGTACCCCCAGATCCCTCTGCTCCTCCACACTACCAAGTATCCTGCCATTTACTTTGTACACTGCCTTGGAGTTTGTCCTTCCAAAGTGTACCACCTCACACTTCTTCAGGTTGAACTCCATCTGCCACTTCTCAGCCCACTTCTGCATCCTATCAATGTCTCTCTGCAATCTTTGACAATCCTCTACACTATCTACAACACCACCAATCTTTGTGTCATCTGCAAACTTGCCAACCCACGCCTCTACCCCCACATCCAGGTCGTTAATAAAAATCACGAAAAGTAGAAGTCCCAGAACAGACCCTTGCGGGACACCACTAGTCACAATCCTCCAATCTGAATGTACTCCCTCCACCACGACCCTCTGCCTTCTGCAGGCAAGCCAATTCTGAATCCACCTGGCCAAACCTCCCTGGATCCCATGCCTTCTGACTTCCTGAATAAGCCTACCGTGTGGAACCTTGTCAAATGCCTTACTAAAATCAATATAGATCCCATCCACTGCACTACCCTCATCTATATGCCTGGTCACCTCCTCAAAGAACTCTATTAGGCTTGTTAGACACGATTTGCCCTTCACAAAGCCATGCTGACTGTCCCTGATCGGACCATGATTCTCTAAAGGCCCAGAGATCCTATTTCTAAGAATCTATTCCAACAGCTTTCCCACCCCAGACGTAAGGCTCACTGGTCTATAATTACCCAGACTATCCCTACTACCTTCTTTGAACAAGGGGACAACATTCGCCTCCCTCCAATCCTCCGGTACCATTCCCGTGGACAACGAGGACATAAAGATCCTAGCCAGAGACTCAACAATCTCTTCTCTCGCCTCATGGAGCAGCCTGGGGAATATTCCTTCAAGCCCTGGGTACTTATCCGTCCTAATGTATTTTAACAACTCCAATACCTCCTCTCCCTTAATATCAACATGCTCCCGAACATCAACCTCACTCATATTGTCCTCACCATCATCAAGTTCCCTCTCATTGGTGAATACCGAAGAGAAGTATTCATTGAGGACCTCGCTCACTTCCACAGCCTCCAGGCACATCTTCTCACCTTTATCTCTAATCAGTCCTACCTTCACTCCTGTCATCCTTTTCTTCTTCACATAATTGAAGAATGTCTTGGGGTTTTCCTTTACTCTACTCGCCAAGGCCTTCTCATGCCCCCTTCTTGCTCTTCTCAGCCCCTTCCTAAGCTCCGTTCTTGCTTCCCTGTATTCCTCAATAGACCCATCTGATCCTTGCTTCCTAAACCTCATGTATGCTGTCTTCTTCCACCTGACTAGATTTTCCACCTCACTTGTCACTTGGTTCCTTCACCCTACCATTCTTTATCTTCCTCACCAGAACAAATTTATCCCTGACATCCTGCAAAAGATCTCTAAACATCAGCCACGTGTCCATAGTACATTTCCCTACAAAAACATCATCCCAATTCACACGTGCAAGTTCTAGCCTTATAGCCTCATAATTTGCACTGCCCCAATTAAAAATTTTCTTGTCCTCTCTGATTCTATCCTTTTCCATGATAATGCTAAAGGCCAGGGAGCGGTGGTCACTGTCCCCCAGATGCTCACCCACTGAGAGATCTGTGACCTGAACCAGTTCATTACCTAGTACTAGATCTAGTATAGCATTCCCCCTGGTCGGCCGGTCCACATACTGTGACAGGAATCCATCCTGGACACATTTAACAAACTCTTCCCTATCTAAACCCTTGGAACTAATCAGGTGCCAATCAATATTAGGGAAGTTAAAGTCACCCATGATAACAATCCTGATATTTTTGCACCTTTCCAAAATCTGCCTCCTAATCTGCTCTTCTGTATCTCTGCTGCTACCAGGGGGCCTATAGAATACCCCCAATAGATTAACTGCTCCCTTCCTGTTCCTGACTTCCACCCATACTGACTCAAAAGAGGATCCTGCTACATTAGCCACCCTTTCTGTAGCTGTAATAGTATCCCTGACCAGTAATGCCACCCCTCCTCCCCTTTTTCCACCCTCTCTATCCCTTTTAAAGCACTGAAATCCAGGAATATTGAGAATCCATTCCTGCCCTGATGCCAGCCAGGTCTCTGTAATGGCCACTGCATCATAATTCCATGTATGTATCCAAGCTCTCAGTTCATCACCTTTGTTCCTGATGCTTCTTGCATTGAGGTACACACGTTTCAACTCTTCTGCCTTACTACCTTTACACAGTTTATTCTGCTTCTCTTTCCTCAAAGCCTCTCTGTATGTTAGATCTGGCTTTACTCAATGCACTTCTTTCACTGCTCTATCGCTCTGGGTCCCATCCCCCTTGCAAATTAGTTTAAACCCTCCTGAACCATGCCAGCAAACCTACCTGCAAGGATATTGCTCCCCCTCGGGTTCAGGTGCAACCCACCCAATCTGTACAGGTCCCACCTTCCCCAGAAGAGATCCCAATGATCTAAAAATCTAAAACCCTGCTCCCTGCACCAACTCCTCAGCCACGCATTCAACTGCCATCTCCTCCAATTCTTACCATCACTGTCACGTAGCACTGGCAGCAATCCTGAGAACGTCACCCTTGAGGTCCTGTTCTTCAGCCTTCTGCCTAATTCCCAAAACTCACACTTCAGGACCTCATCCCTCTTCCTGCCTATGTCGTTGGTACTGACATACATCACGACTTCTGGTTGCTTTCCCTCTCATACCAGGATGTCGTGCACCCGGTCAGAGACATCCCGGACCCTGGCACCCGGGAGGCAACAAACCATGCGGGTGTCCTTCTCATATCCACAAAATCTCCTGTCTGCTCCCCTGACTATAGAGTCTCCAATGACGACAGCTCTCCTCTTCTCGGTCCTATCCTTCTGCACCACAGGGTCAGACTGAGTGCCAGAGGCCCTGCCACCGTGGCTCATACCTGGTCGGTCGTCCCCGCCAACAGTATCCAGGACAGTAAACTTATTATTCAGGGGAATAGCTACAGGGGTGCTCTGCACTACCTGTCTGCTCACCTTCGCTTTCCCCCCTCTGACTGTCTCCCAACAACCTGCTTCTGACAACCTAGGTGTGACTACCTCCCTGTAGCTCTCATCTATGACTGCCTCATTCTCCCTTATGAGTCGAAGGTCATCCAGTTGCTGCTCCAGATTCCTTAAATGGTCTTCCAGATCACCTAGCCATATGAACTTCCGGCAGATGTGACTCTGCGGGAGAGGGGCGTTCCCCCAAGACTGCCACATCTCACATGAGAGGCACATCACCGTGTCAGGAGACATTGTAAAGACTAACTGCGAGCAAACTTGTCCTCTGCCTCTTCTCATCGAAGCCTCTTGAATCAAGGCCTCAGAGCTCTACTCCTTCACTTCCTAAGGAGGCTGAGGTCCTTTGGAGTATACATGCCTCTCTTTCACATGTTCTACCAGTCTGTTGTCAGTTGTCGCCAGTACAGTCTTCTATGTAGTGGTGTGCTGGGGCATTGGCATCAACATGGGTGATACCAGCAGGCTCAATAAACTGATGAGAAAGAATGGCTCTGTTATAGGAATCAAACTGGACACACTGGAGGCTGTGGTAGAACAAAGGACCCTATTGAAAATTGTGGCAATTCTGGAGAATGTTTCTCACCCTCTGCATGCCACCTTGGCTGAACAGAGGAGCACTTTTAGTAATAGACTAAGACAACTGTGCTGCTCCAAAGAGCGCTATATGAAGTCATTATTACCCTTGGCCATTAGGCTCTATAATGAGTCAACCTGTAGCTGGGGAAGTGATGATCCCTCCTGTTAGACTGTTTATTCTTTCTACTTCTCTTCTAATATTTATATCTGTGCATTTTTAATGCTACTGTGTCACTGTAATTTCCTTTGGGATCAATAAATTATCTATCTAGTCATCTATCTACCTATTATGCACTTACACAGACAATTATTAAAGTTTATGCTAAGCATAAGTATTTACTGACAATTAACATTGGTGGGAAATAGATTTAGCTTCATGCCTCCATCAAATGTGTGATGTAAATTGAGTGTCAATGGACTCATGAGCAAAGAAAGGCAAGAATGTGTTTTCATGACATGAATGCCTTTTCATTTTATGTTTGGGCCCAATTTCAGATTCATGCTATGTTTATGAAAATGAGCATATAATTGAATTGGACAAAAGCCTAAAGGAGTGGTATACAAGTTTACTATTGTTCAAAGAGAACAAAATTCATGGTCAGCATGGTGGCTGCTTGTGCGTTGCTTTACAGCGCTAGCTGTAAGGTTAGGCCTCAATTCTGTAAGGAGTTTGTTCATCCTCCCCATGACCACATGAGGTTTCCTCTGGGTGCTCTAGTTTTAACGATGTACAGTTAGGGCTAGTAGTTTGTGGGAATGTTATGTTGGTACTGTAAGCATAGTAATACTTCTGGGCTGCACAACAAACACAAACTGACTGATTTGATTTCACGCAAATCAACATATTTCATAGAACATAGAACATAGGAATCTGCTGCACATTACAGGCCCTTCAGCCCACAATTTTGTGCCGACCATGTAACTTACCCTAGAGACTGCCTAGAATCTTCCTACCGCATAGCCTTCAATTTTTCTAAGCTCTGTGTTCCTACTTAAAAGTCTTTTAAAAGACCCTATTGTGTCCACCTCTACCACTGTAGCTAGCAGTGAATTCCATGCCTCCACTACTCTCTGTGTAAAAAACTTGCCTCTGATATCTCCCTTATACCTATTTCCAAGCACCTTAAAGCTATGCCTCTCATGTTAGCCATTTCAACCCTGGGAAAAAGCCTCTGGCTGTCCAGATGATCAATGCCTCTCATTATCTTACACACCTCTATCAGGTCACCTCTCATCCTCCATCACTCCAAGGAGAAAAGGCCAAGTTTACTCAACCTGTTCTCATAATGCACGCCGTCCAATCCAGGCAACATCCTTGTAAATCTCCTCTGCACTCTCGCTAAAGTATCCACATCCTTCCTACAGTGAGGAGACCAGAACTGAACACAGTTATCCAAGTGGAGTCTAACTAAGGTCTTATATTGCTGTACCATTATCTCTCGGCTCTTGAACTCAGTCACATGGTTGTTGAAGGCCAACAAACCATATGCCTTCTTAACAACACTGTCAACCTGTGCATCAGCTTTGAGTGTCCAGTGGACATGGCCCCCAAGATCTCGCTGATTCTCTAAACTGTCAAGTGACTTATCAGTAGTATTATATCCTGTCTTCAAATTTGACCTACCGAAATAAACTGCTTCACACTTACATGGATTGAGCTCCATATGTTTTGATGTACACATGATAAATAAAGGTAATCTTTATCTTTTTAAGAAGATTTTGTTGGGATAATGTGAAAATAGAAGTTTGGAATGAAAGGTTATATTCCTATAGTTCACTTTTTGACTTTAGGACATTCCTGAAGCACTTTACACCCAGGGAGTGACTTCTGAAGTAAATTTACTGTTACAGCAGTAGCCAATTTGTATTTATCAGTTCACATTATTGAAATTCAATAATGACCAGCCAATTTATTTTAGTGAGGTTGATTGAGGAATAAATATTGAGCAGAACCATCAACATCATCAGGTGCCATGCCCAGTTTGAGCTTTGACTGCCATGGTCCACACACTCCTGTTTCGGGTCAAGTGGATCAATTCATTGGTATTCATTTCCAGTTCTCTGACTGCTGTCTCCATCATCATTTGTCTTTGTCTTCCTCTTGCTTTCTTCCCTTCAATCTTTCCCATAATTACCGTGCATTCTAACTCCTCTTTCCTAATCACTCGTCCAATGAAGTTGCGTTGCCTTTTCATGATCTCATACATTATTTCTCTTTTTGTGTTTGCTCTGTTCATGACATCATCATTAGATATTTGTTTCTTCCATGATATTCTTTGCATCCTCCTCAAAAACCACATCTCTGTTGCTTCAATTCGATTCCTCATGTTACTAGATATTGTCCAACATTCTGAGCCATATAACATAACTGGATAAACATAACATTTCAGTACTCTGAGGCGGGTTGTCATGCCTAGTTTAGTATTGGTCAGTATACTCTTCATTCTCGTAAAGATGTCTTTTACTATCCCTATTCTTCTTTTGATGTCCATGTCGCACCTGCCATCTGATGTCACCCAGCTTCCTAAGTAGCAAAAGTTCTGTACTTGTTTTATGTCTTCCCCGTTTATTCTCAGCCTGTAGATAGGATTCTCCTTCTTTTTGGATATCACGATACATTCTGTCTTTTTGCAACTGATAGATAGACCCATTTTTGCACTTTCTTCAACAACTATATCAATTAAGTTTTGTAGTTCTTCCTCTGTACTTGCAATTAACACAGTGTCATCCGCATATCTGAAATTATTGATGTTTTCACCACCAAATTTGATTCCCAAGATGTCTCTTATTTTTTGTAATATTGTTTCACTGTACACATTAAATAATTCAGGGGAGAAAACACACCCTTGTCTAACACCTCTCTTGATTTTCATAAACTGACTCACTCCTCCATCTATTCTTACTTCTGATGAAATCTGTTTCCAGTACAGATTTCATCAGATTTCAATCTGTACAGATTGAACAGAATATATGGTATAAATACACTGCTTTACTTTAAAATAGTGCCGGAATATATTCTACAGCCCTCTGAGAGAGGAAAGGATTCACAGATTAAAGTTCGAAAGGCTGATTCACAGATTAAAGTAGTACTTTGACAGTGAAGCTTTACAATGAGCTGACACTCATTCTGATACACTTGCCTTTGAAAGATTGATAGCTGCATCATGACCAGAGCAAATTAAGAATAAATGGACCCTCTAGGACTATGCTTGTACATGAGTTGATATTGCTGTACTCCATTCTCTAAGGTTGAACTGAAGGTCTAAACTTTTAACTCACATACCGGTGCTGTCAGTTAAGCCACAAAGGATAGATGGAGGATCAATACCTGTAAAAGTGGCACTTCCCTGATTTGAAAACATACTATTTTGTGAATATGTTGCCTGGTAAAGATTAACAGAAAAATAGCAAGATCCGTTACTTATAAAAGTCAATTATTTTGAAGTAATACAAGGTAAGCTTGATGTACTAAATCATCATATTAAAGGGGGTATTTTGACATTCTGGAGAGGGTTTGAGCATTGATTGGATAGGATGAAGTCTAAAACAAAGAATTAAAATTAAAGCAAAGAAAAAGCAGTAAAACTGTCAGTGATTGTGTTGGAACAGTAGGCATTACTAAATGTTATAATAGAAACACTTAAAACTATAAAGACATGGATTTAAATGGATAGAAACATGGTATTCATTTTCAGTAAATAGGGTACAATAAAGTGACATTAAAAAAACATTTTGGATGGTAGTACACTATCGTCCACTATCCACTATCTCAATGATTGAAAGAGAAACAAAGTCAACATATAATAGGTTGGATTTGAATCAGAAGGAAAAAGGGAAGAAAGATTACGTAAACAGAATAAACAGAACTGTTCAGAAGGAATTCACGAATAAACACTTCACAGCTCGATGAGGTCTATATCTGAACTGCATTCCCCTTTGAATGTATGCCTCTCCGTTTGTGTGCAAATATAGCCCAACAATTTGGAAACTATTTTGTCACATTCACCATATTTTGTAACATCATCTATAAGTGAATACATTTGTACGTAGCTTAGAGAATAGAAATCGGTTATTAATGGACAATTTCACCAGTGCCTGTGGAAACACCACTGAAGTTTTAGTCAGTAATGATGTAGTAAATATTCACATCTGCTCATTTGTGAAAAGTATGTTTTATGATCCAGATCTAAAGGTTTTGCAATCAGTTGTTAGTCATCACTCAAGTACTGCATTACAATACAGCAGATTCCAGTTAATTGGAACACATCAGGACCAGTATATTTTGGCCCAGTTATGCAACTGCCCCCTAAATTGGAGTCTTAAAAAAGTTTAAAAAATGACAAACAGAGGTAACAAATTATGCATGTAAATAAAATACAGAGAACTACCTATACTATAAAATTGGACATTAGTTCCTAATAGTTATCGACAGAGGAATCCATCCAACGTTCTTTTAACTGTAAATGAACAAAATCAGTACAGACATCTAGTGCAGATAATGGGCTACCTCATACAATGCTTTCAATGATTACATCCTCCAAATCTTTATTTTCATTGTAACACTCAAGATGATTGTCAATACCTTCAAACTCTTCATAATTCTGAATTTGTTAAAGTAGTGCAGTCATTTCTTTTTCACTTCTGACCGATGCTGGCATCTCCGAGCCTGAATGCTTGAAGCTGCTGTGAGCAAAGTGGTTCTGAATTGTCTTACTGCTTATTTCTCACCATCTATTAGTGACAATAATCACTAAATGCAACTGACGCTATTTAAAACTGTTTGCTCTAAGCATGGTGTAGTTTCTAATAGCCACTTAGTGCATGCAACTGATGCTAATTAGAAACTGCTCAGCAACCGTCTGCTTTCCCAGTTAAGCAGCATTGTGTCCCAAAATAAACAAAGGGAATCCTGGAGATTTTCTCGACTACTTGTTGTTCTTTAAGAGTTGCCCTAAATAAGCGCTGCCCCGATTAACCAATTAACCAGAATCCACTGTATTCTACTCTCCCATCAATGCCTGCACTTCTCAATGCACTTTTCATTATGATGCAAATAGAAGAGTTCTATGTTTAAAGAAGAATTGCAAACTAGATTATAGAGAATCCAAAGTAGCAATGAATGTATACTGCCAATTTTGTGGGTACTTACACTACTGGCAGAGAATTGGAGAGTCAGATTTGAACTAAAGTTAACAGTTGCTTTCCCCTGGAATCTTTACTCTTCTGTAGGATTAATTTCAGGTTTAAGTAGCATGGCATAGTAGTGCAAAACTATCAGAGCACCAGCAACCAATATAGGTTCGATTCCTGCCACTGTATATCAGGCTTTGGTTTCCTCTGGGTACTCTGGTTTCCTCTCACAGTCCAGAGACTAGTATGCCCACAAGTTACAAAACTAAGTGATTAGTGGGCATATTATGGTGGTACCGGAAGCAAGGCAACACTTGTGAGCTGCCCAAACACAATCCTCGATGATTTGATTTGACGCAAATGATGTATTTCACTGTATGTTTTCATGTACATCTGACAAATAAAGCTAATCTTTATCTTTATCTTTTTAGATAAGCCATATAATAGGGGCATATAATGGAGCAGAAATTTCTGGAAGGTTAGAAGATGGGCAAGTTTTTAAATACCAACTAAAGACAACTAAAAAAGTCATTAAGTAGGGAAGATGGAATATGAAAGTAAGCTAGCAAAGAGGACACCTAGACTCTTTTCAGATACATAAGTGCAAAGGAGAGGCAAGAGTGGATATCAGACTGCTGGAAAACGATGTTGTGGAGGTAGTGATGGGGACAAGGAAATGGCAGATGAACTGAATAACTATTTTGTTTCACTCTTCACTGTGGAAGACAATAGCAGTATGGTGGATGTCCCAAGTGTCACGGGTCAGAAGTGCCTGAAGTTGCCATTAGTAGGGGGAAGTTTCTTGGGAAACTGAGAGGACTGAAGGTAGATAAGTCACCTGGACCAGATGGTGTACACCTCAGGGTTCTGAAAGAGGTGGCTGAAGATATTGTCAGAATGAGAATCAGAATCAGGTGAATTATCGTCGGCATGTGTCGTGAAATTTGTTAAATTAGCAGCAGCAGTTCAATGCAATACATGATAATATAGAAAGAAAAAAGAATCAATAACTGTAAGTATATATTTATGCGTATATATATATATGTATATTGAATACATTAAAAACAGTGCAAAAAATAGAAATAATATATATTTAAAAAGTGAGTTAGTGTTCATGGATTCTATGCTCATTTAGGAATTGTATGGCAGAGGGGAAGAAGCTGCTCCTGAATTGCTGAGTGTGTGCCTTCAAGCTTCTGTACCTCCTTCCTGACAGTAACAATGAGGAGAGGGCATACCCTGGGTGACAGGTGTCCTTAATACACATATAGAAGTTTTTGGCTGTTTTAGTTGACAAACCAAATCTCTTCAAATTCCTAATGAAATATAGCTGCTGTCTTGCCTTCTTTATAGTTCTATCGCTATGTTGGGACCAGTATAGGTCCCCAGAGATATTGACACCCAGGAACATAAACTTGCTCACTCTCTCCACTTCGGACCCCTCTATGAGGATTGATTTATGTTCCCTCATATTACCTTTCCTGAACTCCACAGTCAGCTCTTTCATCTCACAGACATTGAATGCAAGGTTGTTGCTGTGGCACCACTCAACTAGTTGGTCTATTCTGCTCCTGTACGCCTTCTTATCTCCTTCTGATGCATTAGTAATGATCTTTCAAGAGTCACTAGATTAGGGAATGGATCCAGAAGACGGGAAAATTGCAAAAGTCATTCCACTCTTCAAGGAGGAAGAGAGGCAGAAGAAAGGAAATTATAAGCCAGTTAGTCTGACCTCAGTGCCTGGGAAAATATTGGAGTCGATTGTTAAGGATGTGGTTTCGGGCTACTTGGAGGCACACAATAAAGTAGGCCGTGCCCAGCATAGTTTCCTCAAGGGAAAATCTTGCCTGACAAATCTGCTGGAATTCTTTGAAGAAATGATGAATCAGTTGATGTTGTGTACTTGGATTTTCAGAAGGCCTTTGACAAGGTGTCACACCTGAGGCTACTTATCAAGTTAAAAGCCCATGATATTACAGGAAAGATATTAGTATGGCTAAAGCAGTGGCTGATTGACAGGAGGCAAAGAGTGGGAATAAAGGGAGTCTTTTCTGGTTGGCTGTCAGTTACTAGTGGTGTTCCCCAGGGGTCTGTGTTGGGACTGCTTTTTTTTACTTTATATGTCAATGACTTGGATGATAGAATTGATGGCTTTATTGCAGTTTGCAGACGATACGAAGATAGGTGGAAGAACAAGTAGTTTTGAGGAAGCAGAGAAGCTACAGAAGGACTTAGACAAATTTGAAGAATGAGCAAAAAAGCAGCAGATGAAATATAGTGTCAGGAGGTGTATGGTCATGCATTTTGGTAGAAGAAATAAAAGGGTGGACTGTTTTCTAAATAGAGAGGAAATTCAAAATTCTTAGGTGCAAAGGGACTTGAGAGTCATTATGCGGGATTCCCTAGAGGAAAATTTACAGGTGAGTCTGTGGGGAGGGCAACAAATGTGATGTTAGTATTCATTTCAAGAGGACTAGAACATAATAACAAGGATGTAATGTTGAGGCTTTGTAAAACACTGGTGAGGCCTCACTTGGAGTATTGTGAGCAGTTTTAGGCCCTTTATCTTAGAAAGGAGGTGCTGACACTGCAGAAGGTTTATGAAAACGATTCCAGAATTGAATGGCTTGTCCTATGAAGAGCATTTGATGGTCCTCAGCCTGTATCCACTAGGATTCAGGAGAATGAGGGGTGACCTCATTGAAGCCTATTGAATGATGATTGGGAGAGGATGTTTCTTATGGAGGGAGTGTCTAGGACCAGACTGTTGCAGTTATGGTCACAAATAAAGTACAAAGCAGGTAGACAATAAGGTGCACAGGCCACAATGAGGCAGATTGTGAGAACAAGAGTCTATCTTTATCACAGATGAGATCTCTTCAATAGCTTACAACAGCTAGTAGAGCTGTCCTTGAGTCTGGTGGTGTGTATTTTCAAGTTTTTGTGTCTATTGCCCAGTGGAAAGGGCGAGAGGAGGGAGAATGTCCAGGGCAGGAAGCATCTTTGATGATGCTGGTTGCTTTTCAGAATCAAAATCAGCTTTCATATCACCGGCATATGTCATGAAATTTATTAAATTTACAGCAGCAGTACAATGCAATACATAAGAAATATTTTTAAAAACTGTAAGGATATATGTATATCAAATAGTTAAATTAAAATAAGCAGTACAAAAACACAAATTTTAAAAAGTCTATCAAAGGGCAGCTGGTTTCCGTGATGGTCTCAGCTGTGTCCACAACTCTGCAGTTTTTTGCCGACTTGTGCAAAGCTGTTGCCATAGAAAACTGTCATGCAACCAGATAGAATGCTTTATATGATGCATCTGCAAAAGTTAGTGAGGGCCAATGGGGACATGCTGAATTTCTTTAACCCTCTGTGCATGTGCTTCCTTGGCTAGAGCATCTCAATAGATGGGCCAGGAGAAGCTGTTTGTGGTCTTTACATCTAGCAGTCATGGCACAGGTAATGGAGGTGCCATTGCAGTCCTCTTCTCTACTGCCGATGCTTGATCCAAATATTGTCATCACTTGCTTTACTCACCTCTGTGTTTGCTTTGACAAGGCCACGCTTCAAACATTTTAGGGACGGATCCCATTGGAGTTAGCCTTCCCTATTCATTGGCAATAAAGCCTCAGCAGAGGAGTGGGTCCTGTCCCAAAAGATCAGTGGTCAGCACAGAAAAGCTCATGGAACCCTGAGAGTTCTTTTGTTCTTTTCATGGCCCTACAGAAATTTTTAAGCAAAATTTAGCTTTTGTAAGATGCTTCCTCTGAAACTTGCTTTTTATCAAAAAATGGAGTTGGTTCTAGAACTATTGGTACTATCAACTAATTTAACTACCAGTCGAAGAGTAAACACAATTATATATGATATGTTTAATCAAGTTTTGTCCCCGCTTTCATTTTAAATGAGCTCATGAAAACACTGACAAATCTCCAGCCAGCAATATGGAATCCGCTTAGATTGCTCCAAATCTATAGCAGTGGCTCATATGGATTAGTAAAACCTCAG
The DNA here is from genome assembly GCF_030028105.1 of Mobula birostris. Classification (NCBI taxonomy): domain Eukaryota; kingdom Metazoa; phylum Chordata; class Chondrichthyes; order Myliobatiformes; family Myliobatidae; genus Mobula; species Mobula birostris. The sequence continues at coordinate 28,936,066 of NC_092375.1, read as the reverse complement.
CTTCAATTCTGATTTACTCAGTGTTAGTTGATCCCTGACCAGTCAGTAAAGGTACAATTGGCCACATTGTCTGCCTGGTTGCAAAGGAACGAAGCAGCCAGAGTTGCCCATTGATCCATACAGGGTCAGTGCCGCACACTCATTAGTATGTGCAATAAGAAATGCTTGTCATTTTGTGCAGTACCCTTATTGTCAGAGAGAACACTGCTTTTGATATTATTCCTGGAATGGTAAGGTAAAAATCAGAAAAGTCTTCTTCCTCTTAACATTATGTATGAACACAGCCACTTCTAAAAGAATTCCCAAAGTGAATGTCATTTAAATTTATGGTGCAACTCCAGTGTTTTCCATGATTGAACAATGTGATGACGCTTACTCTCCAGAGCAGCTAATTGAATGAGAGAGAGCCAGATGACTGAGTATTGTCCATTTGTCCAGCGGGTATCATTACTTTCAAGGATGGAATAATAAATAGTGTGAAGAATACAGAAAAAGTTTTGGCCTGAGTGCTGCAAAATTACTGCATCTGTTTAAAATGAATATATCTATGCAATTGGACAGGCACAACATATAAAATATTGGTAGTACATAAACAATGATATAAAGTATGATTTGCAGCTGGCACTTATTTTGGGAATTAAGCATACCTACATATGCATACACACATGCATACATTTTATGCATAAGTAGATGTGTGCACAGGTGCACTGAAAAGCTTATTTATAGGCACATTGTATCAGATAAGCAGCATTCACAAGAAAAAATATAAATTAAACATAGAATATAGTCAATTTTTAAAAGAAACAACACATTTGGGACAAAGTGCAAAGTAATCTAAGGTAGTTATCAAGGATTGGTTCAAGAACCAAACGATTGTAGGTGCTCATGACCATATCAGAATCAGATTTAATATCACTGGCATATGTTGTGAAATTTGTTAACTTTACGACAGCAGAACAATGAAATAAATATAGAGAAAAAACTGACACATCAAGTACATATACTGTATGTCTATTAAATAGATAAATTAAGTAGTGCAAAAAAATGGAAATAAAGAAGTAATGAGGTAGTGTTCATGGGTTCAATATCCATTTGGAAATCAAGTATCAAAGGGGAAGAAGCTGTTCCTGAATCACTGAGTGTGTGCCTTCCAAGTTCTGTACCCCCTTCCTGATGGTAACAATGAGAAGAGGGCGTGACCTGGGTGGTGGGGATCCTTAATGATCGACCCCACCTTCCTAAGGCACCACTCTTTGAAGCTGTCTTGGAAACTCTGGAGGCTAGTGCCCATGATGGAGATGACTAATTTTACAACTTTCTGCAGCTTCTTTCGGTCCTGTGCAGTAGCCTCCCCACCCACGTACCAGATGGTGATGCAGCCAGTCAAGGCTTCAAGTCTCCTCGAACTCCTAATGAGATAGAGCCACTGTCTTGCCTTCTTTATGGCTGTATCAATATGTTGCATGCAGGTTATGTCCTCAGAGATATTGACACTCAGGAACTTGAAGTTGCTCACTCTTTCCACTTCTGATCCCGCTATGAGGATTGGGTTGTGTTTCCTCGACATACCCTTCCTGAAGTCCGCAACCAGCTCTTTAGGCCTGCTGATGCTGAGAGCAAGGTTGTTGCTGCGACACCACTCAAATAACTGATATATCTTGCTCCTGTGCACTCTTCCGTCACCATCTGAAATTCTTCTATTTTCAATGACCATTTTTCTACATGGTCATCAATAATGTCAGTAATAATTGATCCTAATAATTTTCTGATGACAGATATTTCACCTATCACTGCCAGATTGAACTCCTTCCCCTCCCCCCACCTTTTTATTCCAGCTTCTTCCCCCTTCCTTTCCAGTTCTGATGAAGCACGTCAACACAAAAAGTCAACTGTTTATTCCCCTCCATAGATGCTGCCTGAACTGCTGAATTCCTCCAACAATTTGTGTTTGCTCCTCTGGATCTCCAGCATCTGCAGACTCTCTTATGTTTATGACCAGTACTTTTCCACTTGCTGTTTGTCACCAATTTTAAATAAAGGGCTGAAATTTGCCATGTTCCAATGCATTCCACTAGGATCTAGGGAATTTTGGAAAAATAACACCGCACATAAACCACCACATGAGCCAGATCTTCTAAAATCCAACCATAAAGTCCTTTAGGACCCAGAAAGTTATCAGCCCATGATTCCAACAATTTGTTCAGTATCACTTACCTGGTGATTGTAATTTTTTGGGTTTCTTCCCTCCTTCCATTTCCCAATTCACAGCTATTTCTGGGATGTTACTCTTAAACTTGAATGAATGAAATTTATTTCGGTCAGTACAAAAATAACAAAAAGCATAATTTTCAACGATGATTTCATAGCATAAAATTACAACAAAAAAAACATAGATATTCTTTAAAAACAGACCGAAAGGGTGTAGGCTGAAGTTACAGCTTATTACGCCGACCCCTCTTACTTATACAACAACATATTTGGCGTCAATCATCACATCTAAACAAAACATTTCATAATCTTTTAACACAAAATCCAATTCCAAGTATCATTTATTTACATCACTCCCATTCACTTTAAATCATGAATTTTATATTTGTTCATTAAATTAATTTCAAATATTTTTTTAAACTTGTTAAGTGTGGTGCACGATTTTAAATTCTCACTACATCTATTCCATAGGTTCACCCCTCTGACTGAAATACAATGATTTTTTTACATTTGTTCTTATCCTTTGTTTTTGAAATATTTGTTCCTCTCAAATCATGTTGACTTTCTCTCATCTTAATCTTCTATAGTGAAGACCAATCAAAAATACCTGCTTAATTCATCTCGAGTCTCCTTGAATGCCAATGTTAATTTCCCCGATCCACTTTCTACAAGAAAGGTGTTCGTATTGTTCACTTTATTTTAGATATTTATAAAGTCAGAGTTTATTAAAAAGCTGCAAAGCGATAACTTGATGCCAGAGCCTGAAACTTGGAATCAAGGAATACATGGCATGTATGTTACCTAAATCTTTTAATATTTGCTTTTGAAATGTATGAGTATTATTTCTTCATTCCTGCATTTCAATGATGTGATTTCATCGATGTACGTAAATATACTAAAATCAATGTCTGCTACTGTTACGACCTACATTTTAAACTGCTCAACAATGCAACAATTTGAGGAACTATTTATGAAAATGTCTCAGAAACTACTGCAAGTTTTCTCAGAAGAAATGACTCCTTCATATAGTACCTATGCCTCAGAACTGGTTTTGGTTCAATGTTGATTACCGGTGGAAGTTAACCCTCACTGCTCCTTGCCCAAATGGAAATTTTAAAAGATAATCCTCCAAGCCTTTCTGATTTTCCTTTTTCTTATCTTTAACTGTCTAATTGATATTGCCCTATTTGTCTGGCCATAAACCTGCGTCCATTGGCAATAGATTTTAGATCATCGTGGCTCACGTGGCTCAGAATCTTAACAGATTTCAGAGAGAAGAAACCTGTACTCTCAAAAGGCTTAATTAAGATAAGACTCAAAAAGCCACCCACAAGGTTCTAACATAACTGTAAAGTGTGGGAGAATTTAAATGGAAATAATGAAATCATCGCTCTTCTTATATGTCTCTCTTATATATATCCTCTACACCTTATGATTGTATCCCTATTAGATGAATGTAAGCTCTTTGATTAATTTTGAACCACCTAAATTATTCAAATATCGATCTCTTTGACTAGATTGAGGGCAAACACAATCCATGCTGTGAAATCTGTTGCCACTTTTTATCACAGCCTGCAAATACTTTAAATCCCACTGAAGACATTAGCTTCCCCCATTCCCCACCACCCTGGATTTGCAGGTCATTAAGAATCAGCGCAAAAGCTCGACCTATAAATCATATTTTACAGTAGTTCCTGTATAAAACTCACACATGACATTAGTTTTATTACTTCAATGAGATAAGTAGGCCAGAGAGAGAGGCCTTACTCCTACTAGTCAAAAAAAAATATTTATCTGAAGGGGGAAGAAGTATCTCACAGAAGACTTTTATTCAGGAAGTGGGTGACAGGAGTCATTGGTAATTCATGGCAGGAAAAAATTATATTGCCAACCCAGATGGCCTCACAAAGTAAATCACCAATTGTTCTGATGCGGAGAATAAGAAGCAGCTGAAAAATGTTCACTGTAATTAAACAGACAAGTGAGAAGTACAATGAGGAGAACGGCTCACCCACCGGGGGGTTCAGCTCCACGTTATGATTAATGACTACATTTTGGGGCTTTAAAGTTTGTGGCACAACATAGATCCATTTGCCTTTCAGTGGAGCTGTGCAATGGCCAGCTGGTGCTCTGCTGAACTGTTCCTGATGCTGTGTCAAACACATGAGCACCCAGTGCAATTAAACATGACTGTCAGACACATGCCATAGGAATGAATGAGTTACCTAAACTAATGTGACTGCACAGGTCATTCATCTGCTTTACCTTGAAAGCATAATATTTGTTATGATTCGAAAACACAGTCCACTTAACCATGTGGAGATCGTGCCCAGTTAACCATTTACGTGTTGTTGTTTGCCGTTGAAAACGGTGGCAATCGGTTTCACTCAGGATGCCCAGAAAGAATTAATACCTGCAACATAAGTACTTATTGCTGTAGAATGAAGGAATATTACTGCAATTCTAAGTCAAAAGCCTTGGCACTTAATCAGGACTGCGTGAATACAAATTTCCCTTTTAAAGGTGAATCAGAATCAGCTTTATTATCACTGACATATGTCATGAAATTTGTTTTGTGGCAGTGCAAGACACAAAAAACTATTATAAGTTACAGAAATAAATATATGGCACAGATGGGAGACATGATCTTCAGTGCTGTTGTGTTGTCCTGTCCGAGGAGGCACTTTCAGATCATACATTCAACCAAGTTCCCATCTTTCATCCCATGGCATGTGGAAGATCCAACGGCAGCCACCTGAAAAGAAGTTTTCCCCATGTCCTGGTGAGTGTGAGGTCCTTAATAAATACTTGACTATGGATTATCTGGCCATTAATCTTGTTATGGTTCAAGGGCCTTTGCTGTTCACAAAACAGTTGCAGAGTTCCTTTACTGTAATCCGTACCTTTCAAAGGAACTTAGCTGGTTGTAAAACACTGTGAGATCATGAAAAGTGCCATATAAATAAAACGTGAAACATCTCCATTTTTAATATCTTTAAATGTGAGTGAAGAAACAAGAAGAAAATGTAAGTAGAAAGGCGATTTTATAATTAGATAAATCTGTCTCAAAGTCTCCTACTAAGAAATTGCCAGCACCTAAATGATCACTTAAATGTCAGTTCTAGTACTTCAGTGACGATTCAACCTCGTTGTGGCATCGCCACCCACAATCAGTCCTAGACTGCTTTTTATCAGTTAATTTATTCCTCTATAACTTACAATTCAGTAATGAAAATACTCATTGAAAGAATAAGTAAGATATGTTTTCTTTGCATATTTTATTGTAATTGTCTGTCCTTTTTTTCCTTACCATTAAACGCTGTAATAATTTATTTAACTTATAGGAATTTTTAAAATATGCCTTGTGCTGCACCACTGCCGTAAAACAGATTTCACAACATATGGCAGTGTTAATGAATGTGATTTTGATTCACCTTTAAAAAGGAATTTGTATTCATGCAGTCCTGATTTAAGAAAAACGCTAAAGTGGGGAGCAAGAGGTGCCATGTTTATCCGTTATTTGCTTCTAACTGCAAATGTCTTTCATTATTTTTCCTCAAACAGGAGGAAATCTGCAGATGTTGGAAATTCAAGCAACACGCACAAAATGCTGGTGGAACGCAGCAGGCCAGGCAGCATCCATGGGAAGAAGCACACAAGGTCTCGGCCCGAAACGTCGACTGTGCTTCTTCATATGGATGCTGCCTGGCCTGCTGCATTCCACCAGCATTTTGTGTGCTTTGCTTCATTATTTTTCTCCCAGTTCTCTTCCCACTCTTGCATGTTGTTATTGATGCTGAAGTGGCACTCTTTAGGTTTGGAGTGTTTACATTGGCAAGTGTTCTCAGCTTACTCTCCTAACAAGTTAAGAGTGCAGCCTTATTCCTTATATGGATGTTAACATACTTTCCCAATAGGCTTATTCCAGGGCTGGTCTGAGGAAACCATTTGTTGGTGATTTTTAAATACCTCTGCTTGTGTCACTTGGTACTGCTTCAGACTGATGGTATGACTGAATGACTAAGAATATACTAGTCTCAAGTTTGTTACTTTTATCACCAAAGCTATTCTGTGTAGTTTGCCTTGGGAGATTTAAATGCAGATGACTTATTTTCTAATTTTAAAAAGTTTGAATCTTTAAGATGCTAGGATGGATATGTTATATGCTCATAAACAAATTATTTGTTCTTTGCTTGTGGAAAATATTCCTTATTTTTTCAATATTGTTATTAGTTTGCGGTTACTTAATAAATATTAATGCATCATGGCCTGGTATGGAAACATTTAATACCGAGGAATGGAAAAGCCTACAAAAAAGTGGTGAGTACAGCTCAGTGCATCACAGGCAAAACCCTCCCCATTACTGAGCTCATTTCCGAGGAGCACAACCACAAGGAAGCATCATGTATCATCAAGGGTCCCTATCATCCAAGCACCCATATCACCAGGTTCAGGGACAGTTATAACCCTACAGAATGGGAAAGATTAGATTGCGGTCATGGTTAGCGTGGACCAGTTGGGCTGAATAGCCTATTTCTTTACGGTATGACTCTATAACCATCAGGCTCCTAAACCAATGTGGATGATTTCGTTTAGCAGACATGGCTGAACCAGACTCCACAAGCTAAAGACACACTTTCAAGGACTCTACAACTCCTGTTCTCAGTATTATTTATGACCTCATGTTTTTTTATTTACAGTTTGTCTTCTTTTGCACATTGGTTGTTTGTCATTCTTTGTCTGTATATAATTTTCATTGATTCCATTTTATTGTACATGCCTGCAAGAAAATGAATCTCAAGGTACGTTAAGATTCTACCTTGATATTCATAGGTGACATATACATACTTCGATAATAAATTTACTTTGACTTTATTGGTTTTGGGAATTCCTCAACAAATATTATCACAGGGTTAGGGAAAGATCTATTCTTTATTTGGATATTCCCGTTAATAATAGCTTTAATACACTTAACAAGGTCATTCATTAAGTGAGTAGTTTAGAAGTATGGTTGGGATTAAGTCTGTTTGCTTACTTTTACAGCAAATGTTAATCATCCATTGATGTGAACATTCCAACATTAGCCTGCTCCAAACCTTAGTTTAAGCAGTACTCTGAGTAAGGGAATTGATTCATACTAGAAACAGGAGAAACATTTCTTTTGAGGAAGCAAAGACCACAAATGCACAACTTCAAAGATTAGGAAGAAAGTATTCTTTGCCTATTGATGAGGGCTGTTCAGTTCCAGGGCACTTTGTACAGTTGTAGTGTTCCAGCTTCCTTTGTATGCATGAAATTTGTTGTTTTACGGCAGCAGTACAGTGCAAAGGCATAAAATGACAATAAATTACAACATAAATAAACAGTGCAATAAAAGAATAATGAGGTAGTTCTCATGGGTTTGTGGATGTTCAGAAATCTGATGACAAAAGGAGGAGATGTTTCTAAATCATTGAGTGTGGATCTTCAGCCTCCTGTCCCTCCTTTAAGTTCAAGTTTATTGCCATGTGATTGTACATATATACAACCAAATGAAACAAAGTTCCTCTGGACCACGGTGCACCCACAATACATATATCACACACAGAAAACAGCTCAGTGTCCTAGTGATGAGGCCTCTGTGGTGGCGGGGTATGATCTAGTCCTCAGAAGACAACCATAGCAGTGCCCAAGAGAAGAAGGGTGAGCTACCTCAAAGTCTATTGACTAGTTGCACTCAGATCTACTATGATGAAGTGCTTTGAGAGGTTGGTCATGGCCAGAATCAACTGGCAATTTTGCTATCACCACAATAGGTCTACAGCATATGCAATCTCATTGGCTCTCCACTCGGCCTGGGATCACCTGGACATTACCAAAACATAGATCAGGCTGCTGTTTATTGATTACAGATGGCGATGAGGAGGCATACAGGAGTGAGATAGATCAGCTGGTTGAGTGTTAGTGCAACAATAACGTTGCCTCGATGTCAGTAAGAACAAGGAATTGATAGAGGATTTCAGGAAGGAACAGTTGAGGGAACACCCACCAGTCCTCATCAAAGGATCAGCACTGGAAAGTGTAAGCAGTTGCAAATCCCTGGGTGTCAACATCTCTGAAGATTTATCCTGGATCCAGCGTATTGATACAATTACAAAGAAGGCACAACAGTGGCTATATTTCAGTGTGTTTGAGGAGAATTGTTATGCCATCAAAACTTTCAGATCTGCAGATGTACCATGGAGGGCGTTCTCATTGGTCGCATCACCATCTGGTTTGGAAAGGGGACCGCACAGTGTCAGAATAAGCTGCAGAAAGTTACAAACTCAGTCAACTCTATCTTGGGCACTAGCCTCCTCAACATCCAGGACATCTTCAAAGGCTGATGCCTCAAGAAGTCAGAATCTATCATTAGGGACCCCCAACACCTAACACTCTTCTCATTGCTGCCGTTAAGGAAGAAGGACAGGAGTCTGAAAACACACACTAAATGTTTCAGGAAGATCTTCTTCCCATCCAGCGTCCCCTCCTAGGCTATAGTATCATCAGGGGACTGGGTTGAGTGGGAAATAAATTGGAAAGGGTCCAACATCATAGGAAGATGTGATTTTATGCGATCCATTAGCAGCCACTCAAAGTACTTCGTAAATGTTGAGGTCAGAGCCACTAGGCAGTAATCATTTAGGTCAGTTATCATCACTTTCTTGGGCACTGTAATGATGGTGACTACCTTGAAGCCTGCAGGGACAGTGGACCATTGAAAAGAAATATTAAAGATGTCCATTAAATCCTCTGTTAGCTGGGCCACATAATCCCTCAGCATCTGACCAGGTATGCTGTCCGGTCCCCCAGCTTTCTGTGGGTTTACCCTGACTAGGGTCCTCCTCACCTCGGCTGCAGCCAGATAGGGTGCCTGTTCCCCGATATCACATCACTCACTGCCTCAAGTCGTGCATTCAGCTTATCGGCAAGGGAGGCAACGCTGTTGCTGACGTGCAGGATGCATGTAATCTGTTATGCTTTGTGCACCTTGCCATGTGAACCACAGGGATCTGATGTTGCGCGCTGTGGTAGTATCAAGAAAAGGTCATGTACCAGAGAGTCAGCATCCTTAATGATGCTTGCTGCCTTCCAGAGGCACTGCCTCTTGAAAGTAACCTCGATAGTGGGGGGGGGGGGGGGCTTGTGCTCGTGATGAAGCTGGCTGACACTTTACAATCCTGTCCACTGAAGCCTTCGCACCAGTTTCCGATGCAACCAGTCAGGGTGTTCTCCGCCATGCATCTATAGAAATTTGCAAGGACTTTTAGTGACATACCAAATCTCTTCAAACTCCTAATGAAGTGCCTTCTTCACGATTATATCAATATGTTGGGCCCAGGACAGCAGATCTTCAGGAACTTAAAGCTCCTCACCTTTTCCAATGTTGATCCTTAAACAAGGACTGGTGTGTGTTCTTCCCATTCCTAAAGTCCACAATTAATTTCTTGGTCTTGCTTTAGTGCAGCGCACAGTTGTTGTTGCAGCACCACTCAACTGGGTGATTTATCTCATTCGTATACGCCTCCTCATCACCATCTGAGATTTTACCTACAACGGTGCTATTTTCCATGAAATTATGTTTGAGCTGTGCTTTGCCACACAGTCATGATGTAGAGAGAGTAGAGCAAAGGGCTAAGCACACACCCTCGAGGTGTGACTGTGCGATGCCAAGGAGGTCAAGAGTCCAGTTGCAATGGGACACCCAGTGGCCTAGAGTTAGAAGCTTGATGATTAACACTAAAGGCTGATTTATACTTGTGTGTACGGGCTACGTCGTAGGCCCGATTTATACTTTTGCGTAGCCCTACGCCGTAGCAAGCATGCGTAGTTGTGTCTGCGTCGCTCTGCAATTCACCACCAAAATGCTAGTTGGCGGTGGGGTTTCTATGCCACTGTGTTGAGTTCCTTCGTGAGGACGTGGACGAGGAAATGCATTTCAAATATTTTCGGATGTCAGCAGGTAGATTTGACGATTTGGTTCATCATCTCCTACCATTTATTTCGCATTAGTGTACAGACGTGGTGGAGAAAAGCAACCGGAAATGCGATGCTACCAAGCAGACCAATCACAGTTGCTGTGGTCTGCGTTGCCACGACGCATGAGTTACATTTTTGGGGAGGTGCACATCACCCTACAGCGTACATTTGACGCAGAAGTATAAATTGGGCTTAAGAGGGTGATTAATGCTGAAGGCTGAGTTTGAATCGCTAAACAGTAGCCTGACTTTCAGTATGTTTTGCTGTTGTCTAGATTCACCAAGGCAGAGTGGGGAGTGTGTTTGCTGTAGACCTGCTGTGATGGTAGTCAATTTGCAGTGGGTGAAGGTGCTTTCCCACACAGTGTAAATTCTAGCCAAAACCAACCTCTCAAAACACTTCAGTACAGTAGGTGTAAGTGCTATCAGTCTTTAGTCATTGTGGCAAGTCATTCTGATCTTTTTGGGCACTGTAGCATTGTCACGTTTTTGAAGCAAGGGGGAACTTCAGACCGCAGCAGTGAGAGGCTGAAGATGTCCTTGAACACTCCAGCTATTAACTAGCACTTGTCAAGTCTGGCACCTAACAAAACTTTACTTTGTTTAAATTCATTTGACCAAATTGAAAATGTCCTCAGTTGAACCAGTTTAATTGATGCTATTCTTTTCAAAGCTGTGACATTTAGTACACTGCCATTTACTTAAAACTAATAGTAAAATTCAATCAAGACTACTTCTCATTCATTTTAGATTGCCCATAATGTAAGGGCTAGACAAGTTCTATAATGTCAGATCTTATTAAAATCTAATAATCCCATTCTTTTGCTGCTGTTCTGAGATGTTTCTATTAGGGATTTGATTTCTTTACTGTACCTACTTTGAAATGTAAGGCATCCATTGAGAATTATCACTGATCACTAACAGGAGTTGAATTTTCATTACCTGCTAATAGCTCAGCTATACTGTTATTGCTCAGCACAACTGCTTTCCAATTAACACTCTGATTCACCCTTTCTTTCCACCATTTTCAGTCTAAGGAAACACTGACAGCAACTATGGCAAAACATCCAGTAAAATAGTAAAGTGATCAATTCTGTTGTATTAACATTGCCTGCAACTTTTTAAAAGCTTTAGCTGCAAGTTATATAAAAATCAAGATAACTAAGTAGAGTTACACAATCACTATCCTCCTGATTATTCAAGATTTAATTCACTGCACCCTTTTCCTCTTCTTCCTCTTCTCCTTCTTCTTCTTCTTCTTGGGTTCTTAGCTCCACATGGAGCATAGGACATTGATGATATCCAGTTTCCATCGTCCACTGTTCTGAGCCAGTTTCTCAAGGGTGAACCAGGAGTGACCCTGACGTCTCTCCCCCATGTGTTCTTTGGACGTCCCTTCTTCCTCTTTCCTTGGGGATTCCATTTTAACGCCTACCCTCTTCAACAAGAAATTATTCCCTATTCTGTGGTGTTCTGCCCATCGTGGACATGCTCTGTTGGTGCTGCAATATGCCGCAACACTTGCGGGCTGCCTCCAGCAAATCCTTGGGTGTGTTGGTTGTTAATGCAAATGATACATAATTTATTAAATAATAGTATTTGTCTCTGACAAAGGGAAGAAATAGAATCAGCATAGAGAAACAGCAAGGTGAGGGAAGAGCTGGAGAAGAATATCCTCTTCATCATATAACTGGAGAACAGCAGTGGAACAGCCTAGTTACCTGATTCATTCCTCCAAGAGGACCACGACCTTGTTGTAGGGTTTGGGGGCTTGTGTGCCTCAATGACGCAGAGAAATAGGTTGGCTGAAGTCAGGGCCTTGTGCTTTGGCTCTTGGTAGGGTCACCTATGCCAAACAGGTCAAAGGGGAGAGGCCAGACTAAGAGTGGTCCACCGGTCTTCCAGGTTCAGGGGTTCAGCTCAGGGCTAACAATTCTCATTGGTAAAATGCTACTGTTGTGGAAACAGCAATGAAGAATCCTTCTTTCCAAACAGTGATGTAGGACTTTCATTGCTGCCCTAAATGTAAGTACTGTAAGTATCTGATTCATTCCCGCACAAGTTTGTATTTCCCCACAGTTGTATTGAAGTATTTTTAGAATGAAATTTTATGTAAGCCAAAATTTGTGATCCAATAATATTGAATGAGGCCATACATCATGACTTATGCAAAGGACTTTTTGTTTCCTATGTTGTTCAGAGTATACACTTCTGTAACAATGCATGTACGTAGATATGAGAGTAAAAGTTTCATTCAGGAATCCACTTGTTTCAATTGCTAATAATAAAAGCCAAATATTGTTCTGTCAGTACAAGTAACTTGCCACTTCAAATCGTAAGTAGTTGAAATATAACTCCAGCGAGATTGTAAAAGTTGCATGGAACCCTTCAGGTAGTAATGAAGTTAATCTTCACATCTTAGGAGACATATTACTTCCACCTTGTAAGCGAATGCGTAAGGAGACAGAAGTGTCTATATACAAGATTTTCTCCAAGATTTTCTGTGTCCAGTATTCGTCAGTACAACCCATATTGAGTTAAAATTAGCAGTATGACTTGAAGCAGTTGAATAAATTTCAAATTACACATACAGTATATCAATATTAAAGAGTACAACTGCAATATAAATATATCCTTTCAGGAAATTAGAACAATGTAATAATAACCTGAATTATAGACTTTAAGGGGCTCTGCAGCAAAAAGCAATGGAAGAGGTTTGTCAGTTCAACTTAGAGTAAATGTACGTTATGCAAATAATTCAGGGAAGGTTTTATTTAGAAATGGACTATACATGTAACATGCTGTAAGGCTTCACTGCTAGTGCAATGGTTTCTCTGCAGCAGCAATGTTTGGGTTATGACCAGAGATAATGGGGTTTGGAATGCTGGGGCTATCCAATGAGGGAAATGTCCTTCTTTCTTGTGAGTCTGGAAGAGAGATTTTCACTTTTGCTGGGGAGAGATGAGGAGAGAAGACGCGAATAGAGAGAGTTGGTAGACTTCGGACAGAGTGGACTTTGAGTGAGGGTCTGAAGGTCAGTGACAATCGGAGGAGGTCGATGGTGGACGAACGGCCTTATCAGTGAGCTCCAACATTGCGTATTAGGCTGTTTCATGACAATGGGCCCTTTTTCTTTTTTTTTGTTTACTAACCATATAGTCAAAGTAAGAATTATAAAGCTCAATTGTTTAATCGCATATTGTGTACTGTTTGTTATCTCGGGGTACTGATTTGTAACAGGGGACACATTACGTAGCATCCACCTAAACGAGATTTCTTAAGTTTGTCCGGGCCAGGGGTTATCACCCCCTATATTAAGCGGCTAGCCGAAGCAAGAGTTACATATGCTTGATTGCAATATAATAAGAAAATATTCTTTTTCCTTCCAAGGCTAATACAAAAGACTATAATCACATTTTAAATATGCATATTTATCAAAAAAAATTATTGAACACTGAAACCAAAATTACAACTACAAATGTAGGAAATCAGAAGTAGAAAGTTACAGTAGCATGAGAAATTTTACAGAACATAATTTATAAAATATTATATGATATGGGAAGCACAGAAGATTCTGCAGATGCTGAAAATCCAGAGTAACATGTACAAAATGCTGGAGGAACTCAGCAGGTCAGGCAGCACTTTATGGAATCTTGGAGTTGCTGTTCCATCCAGTTGAATTCTGGCCTTCATGCCTTTCAGTTTACCAATCCTCTTCTCAAATACCTCCTCATTAGCATTATGTAGCTGTGTCCGTTTCTGGTTAGTGCTACCATTTGGGCTGATGCTGCCTGTTGATATCACACTGAAAGCATTGATTGAGTGCCAGTCTAGTTGGATTTTTCTCAACCATTTAAGGCTGAAAAGTGCTGGCCCTCCATTTTTCAATATATAAAGCTCCAACTGTTGTGTTTGGCCTCCATATGTCCTATTTACTTTCACTTTGCCTTTGGGAGACACTTTTTGGCCTATGTAAGTCTTAAGTACCACTGAGATCTTCTCTAATGGTATCTTAGAAAACAGGCTCTGGAATTTTGGACAAAGCTGACACTGTATCCAGCTCCATTTTCAGTTTTACACCAGACACATAAATTGTGATCCAGATGGTTTTGTGATCTGCTTCAGATCTGCTGCACTCTATGTTGTGTGAATCTGTTTTACATTCAGTAATTTTGTGCATTTGCTTAGTTTTGTGTTTGAGACTTTTCGCACAGTTGTGCTTTTTGTCTGTCTTGCACATTCTCTTTATGTGACCTTGTCTCTGATACTTTCTGCAAACTTTTTCTTTGAACCAACAGGCATTTGCATCATGGGAGGCTTTGCCACATTGATAACATCTTTGGCTTTTTGAACCATCAGGGACACTTTGTGCATTACACATTCTAATCTCCTTTTCTGTAGTTCTGCTGCATCCATTGCCGCAGTCCCTAATGATATTTCAATGGGTAATGCCCATTCTAAGGTTAGGTCTCTTTCGGACGATAGCCTCTTTTGAGTGCTTTGACTATGAATGTCACATACAAGCCTGTCCCTTAATGCGTTAGAATGTCCATGTCTAAGTCATAGTATAAGGGAAGGTTTGATCAGTTCTGCAATGTATTCAGAAAGGCTTTCATCTTTTGACTAGATCCTTTTGTAAAAACTAAATCTCTCAGCTATTACCAGCGGTTTAGGGCTCAAGTGATTTTGTAACAATTGCTGGCTTTGCAGGGCTTACTAAGTTGCGTAAGAGACTGTAGGTTCTTGGCCCATTAAGCTAAAAAGTGTAGATGTCTCCTTTTGCTCCTCTGTGTTGTTCATGTTTCAATACAGTTCAACCCTCTTGATTTACAACTCCCAGCCTTCATTAGCGCTATCAAATTCATCAACTTTCTTGACTGAAGCTATCGCCATGTTACTTTCACTTTAAATTCAGTATGTCTTTCACCATTACTCACACGTTCCTTTGTTAGCATCCAGGACAGCGTTCTCTTACTGTTCAACTCTTGCTGTTTGGTCCTGTAATCATGTTGTAACTTTCAGTGCAGATTGTGATATTTTCTGACATTCAGGTTCGTGCTCATCGCCAATTGATTGTGTCTGTGCACAGTTACGTAGGTAATAAATAAAGCATGCACACAGGTGATGGCTTTAACTGGTGTATTCACATTGCAGTGAGAGAGAGAGAGACATGTGCAGACAGCAGATCAATACGTAGTGCTCAGGAGGTGTCATTGCTCTAAAAGAAATAAATCCATACATTTCAGGAACATTTAGAACCAAAAGCACTGTTGATTGCAAAATGATTTAGATTTCATAAGGAAAGGGAGTCATTTCAGCTGATGTGGCTAAATTGAAGAGACTGTTTAAGTATTGTGAATTTAGTAATGGGCTAAATTGTGCACTAAAAGTTTGTTTATTTTGTGGAGTCCTACAAGAAAGCACTGAAAATGGCTGCTAACGAAAGCACTACTTCACTTAGCAGAGGAGGATAGGCAGCAACTTTAAATTCATGTTGTTATTATTTTGGAGGACCTATACTGAGCCCAGCATATAAGTGTGAAGAAAGCACGGTAGCACCTCTACTTCATTAGGTGTTTGCGAAGATTCAGCATGACATCTAAAACTTTGACAGACTTCTATGGATGTGCAGTGGAGAGTATTGTCTGGCTGCATCACAGCTGCATTGCTGTTACGGATACACCAATGCCCTTGAATGGAAAATCCTACCAAAAGTAGTGGATACGGCCCAGTCCATCACAGGTAATGCCGTTGAGCACATCTACACAAAATGTTGTGGCAGGAAAGCAGCATCAATTGTCAGGGACCTCTCCTACCCAGGACATGCTGTCTTCTCTTTGCTGCCATGAGAAAGAAGGTGCAGGAGCCTCAGGACTTACACCACCAGGTTCAGGACTGTTATTGCACCTACACCATCAGGCTCTTCACTCAGCTTCACTCGCCCCAGCATTGAAATATTCCCACAACCTATGGGCTCACTTTCAAGAACTCTCATCTCATGTTCTCAATATTTATTGATTATTTGTTTATTTATTATTATTAGTTCTTTCTTTTTGTACTTACACAGTTTGTTGTCAATTGCAGACTGGCTGATCACCCAAGTTGGTGCAGTCTTTTATTGACTCTATTATGATTATTATTCTATTATGGATTTATTGAGTATTTTCACAAGAAAATGAATCTCAGAGTTGTATATGGTGACATATATACTCTTTGATAATGAACTTACTTCAAACTTTGAACTTACAGTTCAAAGAGCACTTGAATTCATTGTATCAATGGAGACAGCAGACAGAGATGCAATTGAGGTGTAGCCAGGAATGAAAGTGAGTGTGAATAAAATTGCAACATCTAAATAAAAACTGGCCAGGCCAAATAAATTGTGTTACCATTGCGGCAAGGGCTCATACACACCAGACCAAATCGGGTTTAAAGGCAAAACTTACAGAACAATGCAACAAAGAAGGACAGGTACCAAGAGTAGGTCAGGCAGACCAACATAAATGGACTCCACAGGGAAAAGAAAAAAGATTTAAAAAATAAAGTTGCAGTTTCAAAAAGAGCACTAATCTACATGTTGTCGATGAAAAATCAGATAGTGGTGAGAATTACAGAGGACTGTGTAGCGAGGTTTACAGTGTGAAAACTAACAATAGACAAGCTATATGGCTAACACCATTACCCGGCTGGTGGTGTAATGGCATCAGCACCAGACTTCGAGGTCAATGGTCCTGAGTTCAAATCCAGCCAGCCCTTTGCACACTTTCCATCTGTGCTGGGTTGAGCATCAAGGCAGCAACTCAGCCTCATAAAAAAATGGTCAAATACTAAGGAAACTGAAAAAAAATGCCACCCGATGTGCCACAAGACGTGAAAGGGAACAACAATGGCTTACTTCAGAAGTGAATGGCAAGTTACTTAAAGTGGAATTGACAGGCTCAGCTCTTTCAGACATTCCAAAAAAATGAGTTTGAATGGCATTTCAATTATACTGAACTGAAGCATGCAGATATCCAACTAAGAACTTATACTTGAGAAAAAAACTCCTGCAAGAATGACATTTATAATAGAGAAATACAACAACCAACAACTTACATTGGGCTTGTATGTGAGGACCAGCATTGTGGAGTCGTGAGTGACTGAGAAACTAAAACTTGGCTGGTGATCGACCCACCATTTGCATGCCACATCCCCTGCAGTAGAATCAACTGAAAGTGAATTAAGAAAGACACTGGATGATGCTGCAGTAATGTTTAAGGATGGCTTTGGAAAACTCAAGCATACCAAGGGTAAAATATTGTTAAATGAAAATGCCACATCCATATATTACAAAGCCCGTCCAGTTCCTTATACCATCAGTGATGAAGTAGTAAGTGAGTTTGATCACATCGAGGCTGAAGGAATTCTTTCCAAGGATGAATGGAGCCCATGTGCAATGCCAGTGGTCCCAGTAGCCCAGGAGAATGGATCTGTCAGGACCTGTGGTGATTTTAAGCACACCATCAGCCCAGTACTGAAATACCATCTGGCCAGCATAGAGGATATCTTTGCAAACCTTTCTGGAGGGAAACATTATTCAGTAAATCGTCCCTGTGATGTCTCACCTTACGGTATAGGTGCAGTCTTGTCACACGTTATAGTGGTGGAAGTGAATACCCCATAGCCTTTGCATTATGTTTCCTTACTGCTGCAGAGAAAAATTACACACATGTTGACAGCGGAGTCTTGGGTCTGGTTCAGGATGTGAAACATTTCAACCAGTATTTGCATGGCTGAGTGTTTACCCTCTTTACTGGTCTTCAGCTACTAGTGTCCACGTTTAATCCACAGAAAGCTGTTTCACTAACAGCAGCAGCACAAATGCAGAGAAAGGCTCTGTTTCTAGGAGGACACAATTACAAGATCGAATTCAATAGGAAAAGCTGTTTATGGAAATACTGATGGATTGCCCCGTTTACCCTTGAAAAATGAAATATCTGAAAAGATTTACAAAAGAAGACACATTGCTTGACATATTCTCCCTAAAACAAATTGAAAGTCTCCCTATTACAGCATAGATGATACAAAGGGGAACCAGAAAAGACACAATGCTATCCCAGGTCTACATGGCAACCCAATGGCAAGAGTGTGCAGCAAAAATTGCAGTTCCCCATTTTTATCAGAGTTGGGATGAATTTATCTTTGACAGGGGTTGCCTTATGTGGAGATCCTTCAAAACTCTCAGCTTGGATGGCATCTAGGTGTGGTCAGAATGAAAGCATTGGATTAAAGCATTGTCTGGTAGCCTGGGTTAAATCAGCAGATCACCATGCGTTGTTCAGCATGCCAACACATCCAGAAAATGACAGGATCTTACTATCTCTGGTAATCACCTGCATTGTTCCTGGTAGAGGATTCACGTGGATTTTGCCGGACCATTCATGAGGACAAGTTTCTTGGCAGTAGTGGATACAGCATCAAAGAGACCAGAAGTGTTCCCACCGCAGCCTTGTGTTGATGTGTTGAGAGACTCTTCTCAAGGACTGGTGTTCCAGAACATTTAATCATTTACAATGGACCACAGTTTGTCATGGAACAGTTTCAGTCATCCCTGAAAATGAATGGAATAAGACATAATGCATCTGCACTGTACTACTCGGCCAGAAATGGCCTGACAGAAAGGTTTGTTCAGAGTCAAAGAACACACTGCGACCAATGTCAGCAGAACACACTACACTGACGCAGAATCAGAAGCTCACCAATTTCTTCCTTGCATATCACAATACAGCACACTCCACAATTAACAACTCAGCACCTGCACTGTTCTTGGGTCATTCCTTATGCTCAGACTTGGATTTGCTGCAATCCAATCTCAGAAGGAGTATGCAGAATGGCACTGAGACAAATTGCAGACTCTTCAAATTGAGGTCTGATGTTTCACTTCTACACAACCAGTCTTAGCACAGGTCTACAGAGGTGGTCAAAAATAGGTACATGGAAAAATTAAGGACAGAACTACACCATTCTCCTACATAGTGGAGATTGCGCCTGATGCCATTTGGAACCAACACATTGATTAGTTCAAGAAAGTGGAGTCAATTGTTCGAGAAGAAAGGAGTTCAGAACTGTCAGAAACACTTCCTACAATCCCAGAGTCAAATCCTACAAGCAGCACAGAGGAGGCCCCAGAACCCGAGATTGTCTCACAGCCACAAGTTTCAACTGCCAAGAAGAGTGACGCCCTTTATCAGGAAATATGTTACCCCATAAGAGTAAGATATCCTCCACAGTAATTATATCTTTAGCACAAAATACTCTGCAGATGCTGGGGTCAAAGCATTTTTATATCTTTAGACCTGAATGGGATAACTTAAAATTTACTGTGCCGTGGATGTCTATACAGTAGTTGTATTTAATATACTGTATACTGTGTGTATAGTTCAGATGCTTTCTCTATTGAGTTGGTGTTTGTAGGGAAGCAGCAAGGAGTGCTAAACATTTAACATTTGAGTAATATTGTAAATATATTGTTTGATTAAGCATCTTTTGTTGTTTACATAATTCATTATGGGTTATATATAAAAGTACATGAATGGCATACGTCATTTCGTCATCATGTCGTATGTGAATGCCTTACAAAAGTGACAACAAAGTAGACACATTATTCCATGTTTTTCTTTCAATTAGTTTCATGTTCTGGAGTTACAAAACATTATAAAACTGACCTAGTTGTCTTTACTATCACTCAGCAAAGTTTCAAAGCTTTAACTCAGAATGGCTGCTCAGTGTTTTATTTTACCAGAAGTACTTTGTTAACAGGAGTCAGTAATGAAAGGGTAAACACACTCTTAATTTTTTTTCAACCTGACTGAAAAGGGTCTCGTTTCAATTAGTGGCAAAATGTAGTAAAATGGAAGCATATGGAATCTATTTAAGATGTTTATGAATCTCTGCATTCTATCACACGACACCAATTTAAGTCTGATTTATCTACATCAACCAGATCATTTTTATAACTCTTTCATTCTTTTCATTGTTTTATATTTCAGTATCTGTATAGTATGATTATCAATGTTCTAATTTTGTTTCTACAAATTTGAGTGACTTTTTATAAAGCAAGTATGGGTCAACCGCAACTAACTGCGTCTGAGGATCGGGTGGATAATTGAAGGATGTACTGCTAGTTGAGTTGTTCAGTCAGTCTTTGTGTTACCCGCAGTAACAACTTCATATTCATAAATGCAGTTTGATGATATACATTCTCCTCATATTTTGACTGAAGAATTCTCTTTCCTCTGTTATTTTTCCAATAAACATGAACAAGAGCAACATTAGTTTCTGTAGTAAAAATTCATTCACATAACTCTTAAAGCAAACGCAAGTGTGCTTAAAAATAGCTTCACCAGGACAAGGCATTCATGTACATTTCTGAGCATCTTCACCAGGACAACGCATTTGTGTATATTTCATGTCTGCTGAAAAATTGTCACCACACTTGTTGTGGAAATTCTATTTTTCCAAGCAGGTTCATTGTCATCTAAACCCCACTGTCCAAAAATATCAAGCACTGTACAATATGAAAATATTCATTTTTATTTATTCATTTCAGGATCCAGAACAGTAAATGGCCTTTCTGGCCCTATGAGTTCATGCTGTCTAATTAGGTCCACGTAACCAATTAACCTACTGAACTGTATATCTTTTAAATGTAGGAGAAACCAGAACACCTAGAGGAAACTCATGCAATCTGACACTGTAATGGTGTCACACTAACTGCTATGCCACCTCACTGCTTTGAATACAGCTCTTATTCACACACATAGCAAGTGTGTTTTACTAAAACCATTTCCCACAAATTGTGTTAGTTAAAGTGCCAACAGAAAAATGCATTCACTGTCCTTGTGATCATTGTCCTCTTACAACATCAAATGCAGCCACAAATTTGTGCATTGGCGTTAGTTCTATGGAGCTCAGGATTATGGTCTAAGGATCTTCCTGGCCATTCATTGCCACTGATCTCTGGCACATCTCACAGTTTGCTTCCCAGTGCAACCTTGGGTAAGTGGTATAACTTCAAGGAGATGAGACTTCAGTTGCAGTACCTTTTCTTCAACTTAATGTAGCAGGCAGAATAGGCACAGCCTGTAAAGACTCAAGTCCTGCATGGCATTACTACTGCAAGTTCTCCATGGCAAGTGAACACAAGTCATGTCTTCTGGCCTTCACCAGTCTGCTTCAGCTCCTCCAGCCAATTGGAGGTGTTCTCCCACAACCCTCCCACCATGTTCCCTGCGGCTGTTGCTTACAATACGGTGTGTCCCTTTAAGAAGTGCACTCAATGATTGCACCTGCTGGACTATATGCTGGAAGCCGCAAGATGGTGCAACACATTGACGGGAAACCACATGCTTCCACCAAAAAAAAACATCACTTTCCACCTGACATTACATATGAAACCCAACAAAGCTATTCTTTGAATCTCACATTTGAAGTTCTTGCTCATGAAGACTTTTGTATTTAGCTTATAACCCAGCAGCAGGGTGACACATTGGGAGTGTGCTGGGTCCATAACACAGATGTCAATGGATCTGAATCATTTTCAACTACTGGGCAGCACGATAGCGTAACACTATTACAGAGGCAGTGACCCGGGTTCACTTCTGCCACTGTCTTTCAGGGTGTGTACATTCTCCACGTGACCATGTGGGCTTCTTTCAGGTGCTCCAGCTTCCTCCAGCATCCCAAATACAAACGGGTTGATAGGCTAATTGGTCGCATGTATGTCATTGAGTGGCATTGGGCTGGAAGAGCCTGTTACCATGCTGTATCTTTAAATAAAATAAAATTAAGTTAAAATAACATTAGGCTGACCTGCCCTACTCTCCTAAAGATAAAAACACAAGTGTCTAGACTTCATTTTTCATTTGGTTTTCTGGGCCATGTGCATTGAGTCACATTGAACTGCAGTAGGGTGACACAGTATTTCAGCCGTCAGAGCTGCTGCTGCTGAGTGCCAGTGACCTGGTTTTGAGGCTGTGTGTGTGGAGTTTGCACGATCTCCCTTGATATCCCACTGGTACTCCAGTTTCTTCTCAAATGTCAAAGAAATGGTAAAAACTGGAGAGTAATTGTCCCTGTGTAGGTGAATGGTGGGGAGAACTGGAAAGGAAGAGGTGTGATATGAGGGAGAATAGGTAGAGGAATGGGACTGAAAGGAATGGCCTGAGAGCTGGCTTAGACTTGATGAGCCCAATGGTAAAAATATCATATAATCAGAATCCTACTTTTGTTTCCATCAAAGCACAGTCTCAAGGGTTACTTGAGGAGATAAACCTCAGTCTCAAGGGTTACTTTTGGTTTTGGTCATGTAAACCATATGAATAAGACAGTGCAAGATTGGAGCAAGATAAGTTCATTGACAGAAGCACAAAGTTACTTAAGATAGAATTGATTCTGTTCAGAGGAAAACATAATTTTCCATGACTAACATCATAAATTGCTACTCATAAACATGACAGGTTTGTATCACTCTGTCCATCAGACAGGGTGGAATTATGCTATTCAACCAATCTAGGATGTCTCATTCTCCCCATAGATATAGGCTGTTCAACCCATCTAGGATGCTCTGCCATTACTACATGGATGTTTTATTTTTCTCTTTTAACCCCTTTCTCCTGCCTTCCCCCCTTGCTTATCAAGAATCTATCAACCTCAGCTTTAAGTATACCCATTGAATTCCGTGGCAATGAACTCGACAGATTCACCACACTCTGGCTAAAGAAATTCTTCCTCTTCTCTCAGGTTGTTTCCTCTGGTCCTAGGCTTTCCCATACTGGAAACATACTGTTCACGTTCTCTCTATCCATGCCTTTCAATACTCGATCGGTTTCAAGAGATTCCCCCTCATCCTTCTAAACTCCAGCGTCTACTGGTCCAGAGCCATTAAATGCTTCTCACGTGTTAACATTTTCATTCCTGGGATCACTTCTCATGAATGTCTGGACCCTCTCCAATACCAGCACATCTTTTCTTAGATATGGTACCCAACACTGTTGACAATACTCCAAATTATAGTCTGACCAATGCTTCATAAAATCTCAGCATTACATAGTTGCTTTTATATTCAAGTCCTCTTGAAATGGATGCTAACATTGCATTTGCCTTCCTAGATCTACATATATTTGGGGTAAAGCCAGCCTTGGCTCAGTGGGATGTCTCTTGATTATCAGAAGCTTGTAGGTTCATGCTCGCTCAAGGTTTTGAACACACTAACTCAGGTGATGCTTCAGTGTTACACTGAGCAAATCTTTCAGATGACATGTTAAATTAAGTCCCTATCTTCTCGGAATGACACACAAATGAAAGAAAAATGGAGGGCCATATGGAAGGGAATGGTTTGATTGATTTTGATTAAAGGGTCGGCACAATATCAAACATCATGGCTGAAGGCTGTTCTATATACTGTGCCCTAAATGCTCCTTGCATGTTAACCCATTCG
Organism: Mobula birostris; assembly: GCF_030028105.1. NCBI lineage: Eukaryota > Metazoa > Chordata > Chondrichthyes > Myliobatiformes > Myliobatidae > Mobula > Mobula birostris. The sequence goes on along the minus strand of NC_092375.1, from coordinate 28,912,384 downwards.
TCCCGTGATCATCCTCATAAATCTTACTCATTTCTGATGAGATTAAAATTCAATGTTCTAGCTTCTAATCACTTGCACTTTTCTTGATGGTATAGGAGGAACAATACTTCTCTCTTCTCCTCTTTAGCATCCAGGAGCATAAACAGCTATCCAGTTGGGTAATGATTCATTGCCTCAAACCTGGTCCATTGCATTTGGTTCTCTTGATGTAGCCTCCTCTATCTCTGCGAGACCTAAGATAGATGAGGTGAACATATTGCAGGGTACCTTTGCTCTCTCCACAGCAGCCACCTTGAGCCCTCAACTGTTATAGCCCCATTTCCTATTCCCAAAAGGACCTATCTGTCCTCGGCCTTCTCTAATGCCATGGTGATGCTAAGTGCTAACTAAAAGAACAACACCTCATATTCTATTTGGGTAGTCTACAACCCAGTGCTATGGATATTTAATTTTTCAATTTCAGGGAACCCATTACCTCTCTGTACCTTTCTCACCCTCACTCACTCAACCCACTCACTTCTGTGTATTGGCTCTCTTCCCTCTCTACACTCAGTTTGAATGCAGAGTCTCAGTACAAGAAAATGACCATTCTTTGCTTCCACAGATGCTGCTTAACCCTCTGAATTCTTTCAGTATTTTGGTTTGGTTTTGCTCCGGATTCCAGTATCTGAAGTCTCTTGTGTCTAGTGGCTCTCCAAATAATTACTCTCTTGGCAAAATAAGAATTCAATTCTTCTCAAATTTAAAAGAAATTAGAGTGTGTGGTAATTATCACAATGAAAATTTTGACCTCTTCTGTTCTTTATTTTGCCCCAGCACAACTAAGCTCCATCATTATATTCACCACAGGAAATGCTTCCTATTTTACTTGTAAAAAACAAGTACTTGGTAGCGTTAGAAGAATATAATTCTTCCCTTCCACACACATTCTACTTCTCCCCCAATGTTTAAGTTTGCGAGCTGGGTGGTTTTTCGTGGTGTTAACCAGTCACCTCAGAACTGACTTCCCTTCTTGACACAGAACATGTTAAGACGTTCTACTCTCCAGTTAAGAAATTTACAACCTTGTGCAAGACTTTTTCTCCCCTTCTTCCATCCTTCCCTTCTGCTTTCTCTTATCCAACACACGGCACATTGTGTTTTAATTGGAGCACTTAGCACCTAATTAAAACCCATAAACTTTGTACTTATAAAAAAAATCGGGTGACCAATGCAAGTAACTAGAATTTGAAGTGGGTACTTTACTCACTTAAAAACAAAATGCCAAAATAACAATAATTAACCCCTAGGATTTTCCCCTTCTATGCTCACAGTTATGGACTATTTATTTCAATGATACTGAAAGGTCTCGGCCCAAAACGTCGACTGTCCTCTTTTCACTAGATGCTGCCTGGCCTGCTGAGTCCCACCAGCATGCTGTGTGTGTTGCTTGGATTTCCAGCATCTGCAGATTTTCCCTTGTTTCCAATTCTACATTTTAATAATTTTTGGAAGATTTTTACATCTAAAACACACTCTGTGACTTCTACCTCAAACACGAGGAAATCTGCAGATGCTGGAATTTCAAGCAACACACACAAAAGTTGCTGGTGAATGCAACAGGCCAGGCAGCATCTCTATTTCAAATCCCTCCCACTTTCAAATCTCTTATTAGCTCTTCTTTCAGTCAGTCCTGATGAAGGGACTCAGCCCGAAACGTCGACTGTACCCCTTCCTAGAGATGCTGCCTGGCCTGCTGCGTTCACCAGCAACTTTGATGTGTGTGACTTTTACCTGTAGCCTTGTGTAATAAAAGATACAAAGTCTAAAGCAGCATTCTTATTATTTGGAGCCTACACAAAACTCACAGACCTCCAAAATGGCACCCAGGGGCTACGTACATGTGGAGGATTGCCCTGGACAGCAACATTGGCAAGTACAATAGTGTATACACAGCTCACTCCTGCCAGATTTTCCAAAACAGTTTGAATGTGACTTAATTAGGACACTAAAATGAACTTGATGCCTGTGCAGCCTTTTGCAGGTCATCTACCCTGAACTTCACACAACAGAGCAATGTAATGTAGCAGAAAATATTCCCCACCAAGAATATCTAAAGAGTTCCACACACAAAAATGCGAAGGACCTCTGCAGATCAGGCAGCATCAATGAAGAGGAATAAACAGTCAACATTTTGGGCCAAGGACCTTCAACAGGACTGGAAAGGAAGGGAGAAGAAGACAGAATATTGCTCAGATGCTGCCTCACCTGCTGAGTTCCTCGAGTATTTTTATTTATGTATTTACTTACTTGGAAATACAGCATGAAACAGGCCCCTCCAGCCTTTCAAGCCACACCACCAGCAACTCACCGATTTAACCCTTACCTAATCACAGGACAACTTACAATGATCAATGTCTCTGGACTGTGGGAGAAAACTGGAGCATTCAGAAGAAACCCATACATTCCGTGGGGAGGACATACGATCTCCTTACAGAGGCTGCCAGAATTGAACTCCAATCTCTGATGCCCTGAGCCGTAATGCTAATCGTGGGACCCATGGTATGTTACTCCAGATTTCCAGCAAATGTAGAAGCTTTCCTATTTAAAGATATCACTACTTACAAGTTTGTTGCTGGTAGATTTAGTCTGACTATTGCAATGGTAGTACAAGTTTTTCTTAATACTTTCTATAGTTGTTGCAATTTGCCATCAACAAATATTTCACTCTTAGTTTGTGTAAACTTGAATCAAATCCTTTCATGAACTTCTAAGTTTCTGGAATAAAACCTCAGTGGTAAAACCACTTGAAATGTAACCCTTAATATCAATTCTAATAGGTCCATGCTATACTCCCTTCTGACCAGTATCTCCTTCTTAAGGAGAAGAGCCCAGAAACAGACATTACATTTCAAGGGTGGTTAGCAAAGGTTTGATATAACTGCAGTATATCTTCTATCCCTTGAAACAAGGCAAATTCTAACATTCCTCTACATATAAAGGTTAGATTTTAATTAGATAGCCTGATGATTGTCTATATGCTACCACATGTCACTTTAATTAACACAAAGACTCCGAAGTTTTCCTATGTCTCCACTGTTTAAGACATGTCAATGTTCGTTTGAATGAGCCCACATTTTGTCACTGTTTTGTTCGTTTCAAAGTTTCAAAGGTTCCATTATCATCTAAGTATACAACTCTGAGATTCTTATTCTCTAGATAGCCATGAAATCAAGAAATCAAGAACTTCTCCCCAAACCCACTTCCCCCCACAAAACACCACAGGACCTCCACCCCCAAACCTCCCTCCCTGCTCAAAAAAGCAAGAAAGAACAGGCAAAAGCACAGATTATAAAAAAACCAATACATAAATCTGTCCTATACATAAATGAGTCCTGACGAAGGGTCTCGGCCTGAAACGTCGACTGTACCTCTTCCTAGAGATGCTGCCTGGCCTGCTGCATCCACCAGCAACTTTGATGTGTGTTACATAAATCTAGACTGTTTTCAATGCCAATCATCTGAGTTATCAGTATTGTAATTTTCTATCCCATGATCTAAAATATTTATAACTACAGTAAAATGCTTGTGCTCCAGAACTGATCTTTGTACCAGTGACACCCTGTGAATGTGAATCAACCCTGCTATCACTAACCAGTGGCTTCTGGCGCACAGTCTATTTCCTAGCATGTCAATACTTTGCCTTCAATTCCATGAGTGTGGCTATAAATTTGGTGTACAGTGTCGTTTATGTGGGAGCAAAGAGAAAGGGAGGGAGGGAGGGAGAGACAAGGGAGGGGCGTTGCAGAGAGAGGGGGAAGAGGGACCCCTATCTCTCTGAGAGAGTACAAACTTCCAATCTGGAGAAATCTGTTCAGAATCAAGACTGGCTCAAAAGATTATAGTTAAGACATCAAGAATGTTTGAATCAGGCCTTTAAAATCTTGGGATAGAAAAGCTACAATGTATTTCACTCCATGTTTTGATATTTCAATGTACGCATGACAAATAAAGCTAATCTTTAAGTCTTTACTAAGCTTCCAGAGCTCTTCTCTTCCACAAAGATATTGCACAATTCACATCTTTACTGAGATTAATTTTGTTGATTCCTCAATTAATTACAATGTTCTTTCAGAAAGTAATTTCCTTATTCTTCCTTGCTGTATCACCATAATGGACTCAGATGGGGCTCACATAATTTATAGGGTCATATTTTTGTGGGTCGATTCTGATCAAACACGTAGATTATTTTGTACACTGAGTTTTTGTATGGAAATTAGTATCATTTTTGTGGCTTCAACAACGAATATTAGGCAGTGGAACATATTATTAAAATTATCCACTTCAATCACCTACGTGACAATATGGTCAATGGTCATATGGTCACATCAAACAGCACAGCCTGGCTCCAAAAGCAGTTTATAAATTGTTACTATCACAATACATTAAAGAGGAAATTAATATGAGACAATCGATTCCAAGGCTTCATGTGTCCTTGCAATCTTAAATCTCTATATTATGCACCATGAAAAGTCTAAAACAATGATATATAAAAACACACATTTTAACAAAAAAGGAATTACAATCTACATTGACCTAGAAGCTAACATGTAGAACACTATTTCTGTGTGCTACACAACGATGTTTTTAGCAAAAACCCAGTTGCATATTTAGCATTTCCAGATACTTATTCAGATCCAGAATTCCTGTGATGCACAGAAACTGCAAACCAGTACAATGATGTCAAGTGGTATGCACTATACATTTTGACATCACTTGTACAAGACCTTTCAGAATCAAAATCAGTTTTAATATCATTGGCATATGTCATGAAATTGGCTGTTTTGCAGCAGTACAGTGTAATTCAAAATAATAAAAGATACTATAAATCACAATAAGAAATATATTTTTGCATATTATAATAAGTAGTCCAAAAAGGGAGCAAGAAATATTGAGGTAGTGTACATTGTCCATTCAGAAATCTGGAGGCTGAGGGGAAGAAGCAGTTCCTAAAACATTTGTGGGTATTCAGGCTCTTGTACCTCCTTCTTGATGGTCACTGAGAAGTATATCCTGGGTGATGGGGGCCCTTAATGATGGATGCCACCTTTTTGAGGCATCACCTTTGAAGATTTCCTCATCGCTGGGAAGGCTAATGCCCATGGCAAAGCTGACTGAGTTCGCTCAGCCACACATGAAGGCCTCATGTCTTAAGTGGGAAGGTTAAGTCTGTTTTAGAAGCTGATAAGGGATCATACTTGACCTGGTTGATTGTTGTTCAGTTATTTTATGGAAGTGCAAGCACTGCAAATTTACTGAATTAGTCCGAACTCATAGACCTAGAAATTCCTTCACACAGCTGCTTAAGCAATAGTGCCTGTGGTGTTGAAAGTAGGTTTTATCCAGATGCAGCAGCATTGGGAATATCTTCAGGCCTCTTGATCCCATGGGAAATTTTAACTTTCCTTTGGAATTTCTGCTAACAGTAGAAATATTTTCGCAATATAAAACTCTCCTAAATAATATCAACAAAAGTGTAACACCCAAAAATTTTTCTAACTTCACTGACCTCAAGAATAACAGTTGCTATTGACTCGCAGAACAGCCAACTTTAACTAACCTTTTCTCCCCGAAACCTTGTTTTTAAAAACACTGCAAATCATTTTATGTTCTCATTGAGATTTGTGAATTCTTGTGACCTCAAATAAAAATACCCAGAGTCTTCTACCTCAAAGACTAACTGTTTCCCTTTCCATTGATGCTGCATTAACCTCTGAGGGTTTCCAGCATTTTCGGTCATAAGAATATAAGATATAAGACAAAATTAGGCCATTCAGCCCATTGAATATGCTCTACCATTTCATCATATCTGATCTTTTATTCCTCTCAACCCTATTCTCCTGCTTTCTCCCCGTAACCTTTGACACCCTTGCTAATCAAGAAGCTAAGAAATTCCCCCAGTGACTTTGCCTTCACAGCAGTCTGCAGCAATGAATTCCACAGATTCACCAGCCTCTGGCTAAAGAAATTACTCCTCACCTCTGTTCTAAAGGCACGTCCCTCATTCCTGAGGCTGTGCTCTCTACCCCTAGACTCCCTACCATAGGAAACATCTTCTCCATGCCCACTTTCTCCAGGCCTTTCAATATTCAATACATTTCAATGAGATTTCCTCCTCATCCTTCTAAACTCCAGCAAGTAAAGGCCAAGAGACATCAAATGCTCCTCATACCTTAATCCCCTCATTCCCAGAATTATTCTCATGAACTTCCTCTGGACCCTCTTCAGCACATCTTTTCTTAGTTAAAGGGTCAAAGCTGTTCACAATAGTCCAAGTCAGGTCAGACCAATTCCTTGTAAAGCTTCAGCATTACATCCTTGCTTTTATATTCTAGTTCTCCTGAAATGAATACTAACGTGACATTTGCACCAATTCAACCCGCAAGTTAACATTTAGGGCTCCTGCATGAGGACTCCCAAGTCCATTTGCACCTCTGATTTCCAATTTTTTTTACAATTTAGTCTACACCTTTATTCCTTCTATCAAGTGCATGACTATACACTTCCTTACACTACATTCCATCTGCCATTTCTTTACCCATTCTCCTAACCTGTCTAAGTCTTTCTGCAGACTCCCTGCCCTTCCACCATTCTTCGTCTATCATTCAAATCATTAACATATAACATGAAGAGAAGCAGTCCCAACACAGACCCCTAGAGAACACCACTAGTCACAGGCAGCCAACCAGAAGAGACCTCCTTTATTCCCACTCTTTGCCTCCTGCCAGTTAACCAATTTTCTATCTATGCTAGTTTCTACCCTGTAGTACCATGAGCTCTCTAGTTTTTTTTCACATATGTCCTTTAAAATATCCTAAATGATTCCTCAGAGTTGCCCACCTGACTCTTTCTGTCTCTGTCTGTCTCTGCCTCTATGGCTCCCTCTCTGCCTCTTTCCCCTTCTCTTTTCTCTCTCTTTCCCTCTCCTTCCTTCTCCTTATACCTCCCTTTTCTGAGGTGGCTCTTCTCTTTGGTTTTTGGCCACAGGCTTGCGATTCTGTTTTGGGGAAAGCTGTCCTCCTCCCCCTTGGGTTTTGACGAGGTTGTACTACCAGGTATGAAGCCATTGTGACCTTGCTCGATGTTGTTAAGGTATCAACTGCTGCCATTCTGTAAATACTGATCTACCAGACACATTCTGTTCCTAGTTGCCTCTGTTAGTCTCTACTAGAGTCCGGCTTACATCTCTGTGTGAGCAATTTGTTTACCCCTCAATCTGCCCTGAATCTGCCCCCTTGCTCTTTGACTGTCAAAATGAATGTATCAGCATCACTTATCTAGTTACTGGAACATGAGAAATTTACTTGACCAATGTATTACATACCATTTAGCAGACAGATTATAACCTACAAAAGCCCAGATCTCCTGAGAGTGAGATACATGAGAGTCAAGACCAGCATGAGATTCGGAGAAGGCTGTGGTATCCAGCAATGTGGTGCTCAGGGTCAGGAAGATGGAGCTTCCCAGCACCCAGGTGGAAAGTCATGTCTCATTGCTTGCACAGCAGTTGGTGGACAACAAGGAAGATGGCAGCCCACTACTGGCCAAGGCACAGGCACTTCCACTGAGTGCTGCATTACTAATGGAGACCCAGAGGCAGTCCAGAAGAGAAGTGGTTTGATATAGATCCTGAGCTCCACTCAGACACAGAAGGTGAGGGCATTTCTGCCACCACTCCCTGCCAGGCTGAGAATACATACCAAAGAGCAGCTACCACCTTACGCAGGAGACTGATTTTGATTAACTCCCTTCCCCAACACCCCTCTGTGATCAGTAATCAAGTTTTCCCATCAATCGAAGAAGGGAGCAGTATCCAAGACAGATCCCCAGCCATGGTGGCTTTCTCTCAATGCACCTCCAAGCACTTTAAATCCTGGAAGGCAGATATCTGAAACCCACTGTAGTGACAGCTGGGAAAGGACCCAGAGCTTTCCGACTCTTCAAGTTCAGTAGAGGTAGCTTACAGTAAATAATTTTGTTGGAAATAATTGTTTATTAAAGTATCACTCTACAAAATAATTTCAATATAAAACATAGGTAAAGTAACTGTCTTTTTGGTGAAGGGATGAACTAATAGGTATTTGTTACTGCTGCTTTGTCATTGTCGTGGAATGCTATCCAGACAGATCGTTCCATGCATAAGTACATCAAGGCAGAGAAAGCAGGTCGAGGCAGATTGGGGGATCAAAGTTCATCTTTTAGCGTATGAAAGGTTTATTCAAGAATCTGGTAACTGAGAATTAAAAGTGGGCCTTGAATCAGAATCAGAATCTCTATTGCCAGTATGTGAAACATACAAGAATTGATTGTGGTTCGGTGCCAAGCACAAAACATGGGACAATACCATAAAAGACAACACAAGAGCAACCAACAATTTACCAGACAATAGTGCAAACAGCTGCGAGCCATCAACAATTAGCAGAATGGTAACATGCACACATTTTAATAATTAAACTTAAATAAATATGAGCATATGAACAGACAACCATTATCAACAGAACAATGACAGCAGGAAAGACCATTTAACAGATCAATTTGCAGTCCCACTGTCCTTAAATGTTAAACACTTGGGTTGGAGATTGACACGGCTCTGGAGAGAGACCGGGTGAGTGGGTCTACTTTGGGGACTGACACAGGGCTATGGGGAGAATACATGTGTTAAATTACTTTAGAGAGTGATACAATGCTGTGGAGTGAGAGTGGGACCCTGGGAGTAGTTGTATAGGTTTGGAAATAGAGTGGGTTACTGTCACTACTTAGGGACTGAGAGAGGGCTGTGTCGACAGAACTGGACAGCATGATTATTCCGGTGACAGACATCGGCTCTAGGGAGAGTACGGGGAAGTCGGATTAACTTGGGGACCGACGGGACTGTAGGGAGGGGCTGGAGCAAGGGGATTAGTTCTGGGTCCAATGCAGGGTTGTGGGAAGAGAGAATAGGGGAGTGGTTATTGTCTGAATACAATCACAGAATTGTGGGAAGAGAGTTAGTGGTGGTGAAATTAGTTTGGGGACTGACAGAATCATTTGGAAATACAGCTGGGTACTGTCATTACTTGCACATTGACAGAGTGCTGTAGGGAGAGAGCTGGGCACTGGGATGTGTTTGGATTCTGAAATATTGTTACCTGGAGAGGAAAGCTCTGTGGCATTAGTCTGGGGGCCAACATGGGGCAATTGTGAGGGAATGGGGCAATGGGATTAATTTGGGAACCAACATAGGACTGTATGTAGTGAATCAAGCAGTGGATTTAGTTTGCCATTGTCAAAGGGCGGTAGGAATTACTGTATTTGAGACTTTATGATTAGTTTGTGGACTGGCATGGCTTTTGGGATGGAGTGGAACAATGGTAATAGTTTAGGCAACACACATCAAAGTTGCTGGTGAACGCAGCAGGCCAGGCAGCATCTCTAGGAAGAGGTACAGTCGACGTTTCAGGCCGAGACCCTTCGTCAAGCCTGTGTTGCTTGAATTTCCAGCATCTGCAGAATTCCTGTTGTTTGCGTACTAGTTTAGGGACAGATGCAGTGCTGTGAGTGTGGGAGAGGTCAGTGGGATTATCCTATAGATGAATGCAGGACTGCAGGGAAAGAGCATAGCAGGGAGTTCAATCTGGAGATTGATGCAGGGCTGAGGAGACAACATGGGGCAGTGGTATTTGTTTGTAGGGCTGTAGGGAGAGACAACAGGTTAGTGGTTGGTTTGGAGACTGATACTGAGAGAAAGCGTGCCTGTGGGATTAGTTTGAGCCGGAGGGAGAGTTTGGGTATGTGGGTCCGACACAAGGCTGTTAGGAGATACTGAGTCTGTGAGATTAATCTGCAGACTGACACAGGGCTTTGGGGAGAGAGCAGGCTTGTGCGATTAGTTTGAGGACTGATACAAGGATGGTGGGAGAGTGAGGGGATGTGTCATAGGCTTTGCGACCAATACATGGCTGCTGGAGGAGAGCAAGCCTGTGGTATTTGTTTGAGGACTAACACAGGGATGTGTGTTAGAATAAGGCAAGGAGGTTAGTTTGAGGACTGACACAGAGTGAGTTCCTGGGTCTCATTTCAGGCGGAGTTCAGAATTCTGAGTGAGTTCCGAGTGCTGATTTCTGAGTAAGTAGATAGAAGGCAGGAGAATGGGGTTGAGAGGGATAAAATATTAGTTCAACAGTTCCATTTAATATCAGAGAATGTATACAATATACATCTTCCTGTTTTTGCAGACACCCACGAAAACAGAAGAGTTCCTCAAAGAATGAGTAAAAGTGTTAGAACCCCAAAGCACCCCTACTCCCCCCACTAACAAGAGGCAGCAAAATAACGACCCTCCCCTCCCCATTTACTTCAGCAAAAAAGACATTAGCACCCTCCACCTGCCAAACAAACAATAGCAAAGCCCCCAACGAAGGCCATGATCTACAGTACAACAAAAACTAATGGTTCACCCAACAGTTCAACATACCACAGGTTCTCTCTTTCTCCTTAATAAAGGGACAGAGAGGTGTCACCCTTTCACAGCAAGAGGGGAGACCAACAAAGACAAGCGTTAAAGTCTGCTGCATTACTTTTTTTTCTGACTCAAGAATTGTCAACAAACTCTCCCACTCCAACAAGAGAAAGAGAGGGGAGAGGTAGTAATTCACCGAGTACAGCACCCCCGACAGCTGATCTGCTGTTCCTAATATTTCGTTTTCTCCTCCAATGGTTCAGTCGGCGGCACTGGCATAGAATCGCCTCGTCCTCCAGGTCGCAAAGCCTTGGAACCCCAAAGGCACACTTGTCTTCTACGCCGCGTCCTTGGAATATAGAAAAACGGCCCATCGATGAGCCCTGGGAGCGGGTCCCATCGCTGCAAAGAACTGAAGTTTGAGTGTAGCTCTACAAAAGAACTCCATCCAGATTGAAATGAAAAAAAAGAGACATCAAAGGTAGAAATTGACCTGTTTCCGCAGATGAGCTCGAAGGAGTCGCTGTCGAGTGCCATTGTAGCTCCGCCCACATATTAACCATGGTGGAATGGTGCAGCAGACACGATAGGCCTAATTCTGTTCCAATGTCTTGTGGTCCAAGTTAAATTCTCACCCCTTTCTAAACTTTTTGTCTTATTATTTATTCTGGAGACTCTCATAACCTCCCCTAATCTCTCCTTCCCTTTTACTTTATCCTCACTTTTCCAAACTGTTGAAGTGTTAAACTTACTACTTAGTTCAAAGGCACACTTCAACCCATCCCACAGACAGCAATTTTGCTCTATCAACTTCCTACCCTTTCTCAGTTTCACTATACATTGCATCTATTTGCATATCAAGTGGCCCATGCTCTACCCAATCACTCCAGTTCCCACTCCACTACAAGTTTAAACTGTCCCCAACAGCTCTAACAACCTTTTAGATTATGAGAACACTCAGTCCTCTTTTATTGTCATTTAGAAATGTATACATGCATTAAGAAATGATACAAAGCTCCTCCGGTATGATACCACAGAAAACAGGACAGACCAAAGACTAACACTGACAGAACCACATAATTATAACATATAGTTACAGCAGTGCAAAGCAATACCATAATTTGATGAAGAACAAACCATGGGCACGGTAAAAAAAGTCTCAAAGTCCCCAAGTCAATTGACTTCCGAGTCCCCGATAGCAGGAGGCAAAAGAGAGAAACTCCCTGCCATAAACCTCCAGGCACCGTCAACTTGCCGATGCCTTGGAAGCAGCCGACCTTAGCCGACACTGAGTCCATCCGTCCGAAAACTTCAAGCCTCCGACCAACCCCTCCGATACAGCCTCCCGAGCGCCATCCTCTGCCGAGTGCCTTCGACCTAGCCCCGGCCACTGAAACAAGCAAAGCCGAGGATTCGGGACCACCTGCTCCGGAGATTCCGGTTACCACACAGTAGCAGCGGCAGTGAAGCAGGAATTTCAGAAATTTTCCAGGTGTTCCTCCGTACTCTCACATCCGTCTCCATCAAATCAGAATTGTGCACGGTCCCCTACTTAACAGATAACAGACATCACCACCGAAGAGGCCGCGCGCGCTGCTGTCGCGCCACAATCTCCTCCTCCTCAATAACTTGACTGCAAGGTTATTCGTCTCCCTTAAGTTCAGGTGTAGCCCATCATTTTTGTACAGCTCATACCTTCCCCAGACGAGATCCCAGTGATCTAGAAGTATGAAACATTGCCCTCTGCACCAATTTTTCAGCTATAAATTGATCTGCCAAATCATCCTATTTTTACCCTCGCTAGCGTATGGCACAGGCAGCAATCCAGCGATTACCACCCTTGAGGTTCTGCTTTTCAGCTTTCTACCTAGCTCCCTATATTCGCTCTTCAGGACTTCATCCCTTTTCCTACATCTGTCACTGGTACCAATATGCACCACAAATTCTGGCTGCTCATCCTCCTCCTTTGGAATGCTGTGGGCCCAGTTACAGGCATCCCTGACTCTAGCACCTGGGAGGCAATATACCTGTCTTTTACATCCACAGAATCACCTCTCTGTTCCGCCTTAACTATTGAATCCATTGAATCTCTATTTCACCCCTTTCCCTTCTGAGCCAAGGAGCCAAATTCAGTGCTAGAGATGTGGTTGCTGTGGCTTGCCCCTGGTAGGTCATTCCCACAACAGTATCCGAAGCAGTAATATTTATTATCGAGGGTAATGGCCACAGGGGTCCTCAGCACTGTATGCCTATTGCCTTTCCCTCTCCTGACAGTCACCCAAATATCTACCTCTTGCATTTTAGGAAGATTACCTTGCTGTAGCTCCAATCACCTCCTGTACAAGTCAAAGGTCAGCCAGCCGCAGCTCCAGTTCCCTAACATGGTTTGTAAGGATCTGCACTACAATAAAAAGCTTGTCTTGCATGATTCCGGGAATGAAGGGGTGAACGTACAAGAAGCATTTGGCACTTTTGGGCCTGTACTCACTGAAACTTAGAAGAATGTGGGGAGGGGGCGGGTGGATCTCAATGAAACCTACCTGCTGTTGAAAGAACCAGTTAAGGTGGATGAGGAGAGGATGTCTCCTCTGGTGGGGGCATCCAGAACTAGAGGGCACAGCTTCAAAACTGAGGGGAGACCCTTTAGAACAGAGGTAAGGAGGAATTTTTTTTAGCAAGGTCCAATAGTAGCAGTTTCATGTTTGAGAGAAGAAGAAGATGTAAAAAGAAGTTGTTTTGTGAGACGCCTGAAAGCCGTTGCCTTTGGTTGCGATGTTCTCTGCCACCATCAAATAGAAATGCAATGCGGCAACAGTGAATTTTGCCCTGATGCTAACCGGTCACATATTGAAAAGCCTAGACAAAGTGGATGTGGAGAGGATGTTTTCTATAGTGAGGGAGGTCACAGCCTCAACATAGAAGGATGTCCCTCTAGAACAAAGATGAGGAGGAATTTCTATAGCCAGAGGCTGGTGGATCTGTGGAATTCATTGCCACATATGGCTGTGGAGGCCAAATCATTGGTTATATTTAAAGCATAAGTTGTTAAGTTCTTGATTAGTAAGAGTGTCAATGATTATGGGGAGAAGGCAGGAGGGATAATAAATCAGTCATGATGTATAGCAGAGCAGACTTGATGGACCAAATGGCCTAATTCTGCCTCTATGTCTTATGATCTTATGGTCTAAATACAAAAATAAACTCAGTTCATTTAACTTTCTTCCCTCATGTGCCAGGATGCAATACAATAGTGCAACCTGAATGGATTGAAGTGGATGGGAAGGAGAGAGGAATGGAATACAAGCTGTCATGGTATAAGGGGCTGACGAACATAATAAAGAAATATGAGATCTAAGAAAATGCTCTGGGAAACGATGGAATTGTTTTTGCAGCGAATACTTACAAAACAATACAGCTCCACTCAGATGACTGTCATATTGAGATCATCCACTTTATTACAGAGTAAACATAAGATGGGAGGCCATGGGAATAAACAAAATTACTGACTCCTTGAAAACAATAATAGAACAAGCTCATGAAAACCAAGTTGAAAAGATTAGCAAGCCAAACACACAAACAATATAAGACCAACTGCCTGAGGCAGTAAATCCAAAATGTAAAAACAGATTGGCTCCCTTCTGTTTTTCCTGCATGACCCACAACAGAAATGGAAGCAGAACCACAAGGGGATACCCTTTCTTTGGACAGGCACTTGCAATGGAAGGGATTGCAATCATCTCCACTGACAGAAAAATCCATATTAGATATAAAGGGGTTCCAGTGCTCTTTCCATTTCCTCGCTGTTTCCTTTGTCATCGGCTCTAGGTAGAGTAATGCAGCTCCAGCAACTAACTGTCCCACAGGGAGCTTATATTACAGGAAGACACCTGACCATCCCAGTGAGGACTCTAGTGCTTCTGATTATGACGCTGGTCAGCCGTCAGAGTGTGGGCTGTGGAGAGGAGTTATAAGCCAGACACAGTTCCTCCTCCAAAGGAGATTTCATCACATTTGACATGTAAGGGTAAAGGACTGCGTACTGTAAATTACTGCAGCGGTCTCAAGGAACATGGGCACGAACCTGCACAATATCCATTGACACACCAGAGGCACGCTAATGAGTGGGAAGCTTGTGCAATTCATGCAAGCAGTGTCCTAAGCCCAAAGTCCAAAGTAAATTTATTATCAAGGTATGCATATGTCACCATATACTATTCCAGGTTTCATTCTCTTGCAGGCATTCACAGTAAAATGGAAAAATACAATAGAATCAATGAAAAATACACACAAAGACTGATAAACAGACAATGTGCAAAAGAATAGAAACTGTGTAAATACAAAAACAACTAATAATAAACAAACAAACTTAAATAGATACTACTGAGAACATAAGTTGTAAGGTTCTTGAAAGTGAGTCCATAGGTGGTGGAATCAGTTCACTGCTGAGTATGGCTATCTGAGGGATGAATGTTAATGCAGCCTACCATACTGCAGGTTGGAGTTTGTATTTAACCAATACACACCTCAAGATCCTACCCTGCTGTTTTTGGATGCCTTTTGAGGAAAGTGAGGTTGTGTTTTATGTGCTAAATGTGGACATGGGTTGCAAGTTTCAATACAGGATATCACAGACAATATGTTGGAAGGAGGCAGCATCTATGGAGAGGAATGAACAGTTGATGTTTCAGGCCAAGACCCTTCATCGGGACTGATGAGTTCCTGTCGAGTTCCTCTAGCATTTTGTGTGTGTTACTCTTGATTTCCACCTAGAATTTGCAGAATTATTTGTGATTGCAA
The DNA here is from genome assembly GCF_030028105.1 of Mobula birostris. NCBI lineage: Eukaryota > Metazoa > Chordata > Chondrichthyes > Myliobatiformes > Myliobatidae > Mobula > Mobula birostris. The sequence goes on along the minus strand of NC_092375.1, from coordinate 28,897,110 downwards.
CACAGGGGCGAGATTTTCTACCTCGGAACAGCCTTCTTCTACAGAGCTCCATGCAAGGATTTACCAGTACCGTGGTCATTTGTTAACCCTCCAGCACCACTGGCATCTTTCCCCTCCAAGAACCTTTTTTCTCCCACTGAAGAAATCCAAGAGTTGCAGTAAGAAACAAGCAGGCGAGCCAAAGCCACTTAAAAGTTCAAAATATTGTCCAGCTGCTACAAGCAGGGCAGATGAAGGAAACATGGGTACTCTCATAAAAACACGCCATTACACTACAAAGTGGCTCCATTTTCATTTAAGCAAAGTTTATTATGACACTCTTTACAGCAGTGACTAAACATTGAAAGTGCTTAATTGGCTGTAAAATAGGATGGGAGACCTGCGATCATGAAATACAAACCTTACTTTATAACGTATGTTATGGTGGGCTAATCTATTTTTCATGCATTTGAATGCACACTGGTACTTTAAATGAATCGGAAGGAGACTGAAGGTTCTACGTGTCTCAAGGCTCTTGTCGAAAATATCCCTAATCCAACTATAAGCATTTTGAATTCCATAAAATCATAAGAAGCCGTAACAGAAGTAGACAATTCATTCGATACAGTCACAAGTACACTGGCATTCATCATGTCCACTCCTCACCTTTTCCTCACAACCTTCTTTCGAGATTATTCTGGAGTAATAGAGTTGTGTGGATAACAGGCATTAATCTTTAAAAATATTTCACAATTTAGTTTCTACTAATATTTTTAAGCCACAAAAATAATCACTGAGTATGGAACATTCTGATTCTGTACCATAGTAACTAGACAGGGGAAGACAATAAATAAACGTTCATGTTAATTGACATTAATTGAAACCCTCATGATGGAACGCATTAAACAGCCAGTTCCTGTATTAACACATTGTTTAAAAAAAATGCCCTAGCCTCTCGTACACAATACAGGACATGTCTGTATTGTTATTAAGATTCTGGATATTTGAATATTGAAAGTGACATCCCTCAACACTGTAACAAAAGAAGCATATTTTGGGTGTCAGAACTCTTGGACCAGCTAATAGTATTCAAATACTCAAACGGATTCTGCCAGTTGAGAAGTGTTCCCATTTTACAGTAAATAAGTAATTCTGCAAAGTTACCTGTCCACATTCAAAATGCTGAAGTAGGTAATTATAGGCATCAAAACTATTGTCCCTGTGTTGAAGAACTATAACACACTACTGTACTATCAAGCATCAGAAGTGGAAAAACTGTTCTGCAGAATATCTTATGATCAATAAAAATCTTTTATATCCACTGGCTTCCAGTTCACAGTAACCTAGTGACAGTCATAATGCTCTCACTGGTCAGAAAACTATCTACTTCGGCTTTAAATATACACAAGTATCTGTCTCCAGAGCTTTCTAGAGCAAACAGTTCTGAAGACTCACAACTCTCCAAGCAGAAAATAAAGTCCTCTTTACTGAATCAAAATCAGGTTTATTATCTTTGATATTTGTGTTCTGGGGCAGCAGTAAAGTCCAAGACAGCAGAAATTGCTAAAAGTTACTGTCAAATCTAAAATAATAAGTCGTGCAAAAGAGAAATGTTCATGAGTCATGGACTATTCAAAAATCTGATAGTGGAGAGGAAGAAGCTGTTCCTAAAACATTGAGTCTGTGTCTTCAGGCTCCTGTAGCTCCTTCTGATGGTAGTAATGAGAAGAAGTCATCCCTTGGATGTGCCTTGCTCTCCATAGTGCATCTATAGAAATTTGATGGAGTCTTTGGCAACATACTAATCTTCTCAAAACCCTAATGAAGTATAACCGCTGGTGCACCTTCTTCAAGATTTCATCAATGTCCTGGGCCCAGGATAGATCCTTTGAGACATTGGCACCCAGGAACTTGAAGCTCTTTACCCTTTCTGATGGTGTGAAGGGGTAGGTAAATAGGGGTATAGACTAAGAACAATGATTAATTAATGATCAATCACCTTGTGGACACCTTAGCTTACTGTTTTGGACAGTCAAAAAGAAGCTTTACCCAGCAACCGGTGACGTACTAGTCATTGTTCTCTAAAGACAGGCAAAGGCTCAAATAAGGAACTATCTGACCTTGCAGAAGCAGCTCAAGGTATAGCTAAATATGGGAAGTATAATGTAGGGGCTAGAATGTTCTGGAGCCAAGGGGAAGGGTCCAAATGAGGAACTGATGGACTAGCTTTGGCTTAAGATAATTATAACTAACTGACCAATGATTATTTTACATCTAATTGTATCTTAGCATGTGATTGAAATGATTCTAATATTATCTAAACTTGTAATCGTAAGATTTCCTGCTTCCTGATCAATGTTATAAATTGTGGAGAACTGTGTAATTCAGGGGCAGTGTCTGGACTGGATCTTTTGGGAGATCAGTCTGTAACTTCCCCCATAGCATGCTATGAGTAAAGAATAAAGGTTTGAAAAGAATTACGTGTGTTAGCGTTTTTGTGGTACTTTGTCTTTGCATCGGTCGGTCCAGTACGACATTGCCACTGATGACCCCTAATGTGTGTTCTCCTGACTGCCCCTTTCTGAAATCCACAATAAATTCCTCGGTCTTACTGACATTAAATGCAAGGTTAGTGTTGCAATACCTCTCAAACATCTGATCTATCTCACTCCTGTACGTCTGCTCATCACCATCTGAGATTCTGCCAACAATAGTGATGTCAACAGTAAACTTATAGATGGCACTTGATCCTTGCCTACTCACAGTCATAAGTGTAGCAAGAATACAGCAGTAGGCTGTGCATGCATCTTAAATCTCTATCTTAAATGAGTACCCCCTTGTTCTGAGACAATGCCCTCTGGTTTGAGACTCTCCATTGAGAGGAAATATTCTCCGACCTTCACCCCGTATTGTTCACTGAGAATTTTATGTTTCAATAAAATTGTATCTTATTCTTTCAAATTTCCATGACTCCTAATCTGTTAAAGTGTTCCTTGTAGAACAACTCCTCTATTATCAGTTTATTATGGTAAACTTTCTATGAACCATTTACAATGAATTAATATCTTGCCCTAATTGGGAGGAGCAAATTATTGACAGTACTCAAAATGTTGTCTCTCTATCGCTTTACATGGTTACAGTAAGATTTCCCAACATTTATATTCCAAAACCCCTTCCAATAAGAGCTAACTTTCTATTAGCCTTTCTAGATTAGGTTAGATTAGGTTTGAGGTGTATGGGGTGTCAGGGAGGGGTAGCACCTCTGGTGGGGGAACATGTCACGTCATTTTCAAGGCGGTTAGTCCACCTTTGGTCCCCACCTGGCACTCAGCTCTCATCTGTATCTCCTCATAGCCGTTTGCATGCGACAGCAGCCACACCCCGGGCAACGGCTTCGACAAGCCAGCTAAACCAGGTGAGAGTAGCTGATGGATCTCAAACCCTCAGTGAGACAGGGAGTTGTCTATCCCAGCATGTGAAGACAGACTCCAGCGGATTGAGCGGACGAGACCAGTGGAAGGTCCAACGGTCAAGAAGGTGGTCGCTGCAAGTGTCGTGGAACGTGTAGAGCAGGACAAGACACAGAAGACATCCTGGTCATCCATTGCGCCTAGTCCCATCTCCAGCCGTCTTGGCTCTGTCTTGCCACCGGATCCAGATGGGAATTGGGAAGAGAGAGTGAGGCTGACGCTGAGCAACTCTCCCCCACTTAAATCCAAATCACGCACTAGTCTCGACATCATCATAATGGTGTCGAGGTCTTCATCGACGTCAACGATGGACAAACACGGATTAGATTAGGTTCAACTTTATTGACATCATGCCGAGTACAGATGCAAAGCCAATGAAATGCAGTCAGCATCTAACCAGAAATGCAAAGAATAACAAACACGAGGAAATCTGCAGATGCTGGAATTTCAAGCAACACACTTAAAAGTTGCTGGTGAATGCAGCAGGCCAGGCAGCATCTATTGGAAGAGGTACAGTCGACGTTTTGGGCTGAGACCCTTCGTCAGGACTGACTGAAAGAAGAGCTAGTAAGAGATTTGAAAGTGGGGGGGGGAAGGGAGATCCGAAATGATAGGAGAAGACAGGAGGGGGAGGGATGGAGCCAAGAGCTGGACAGTTGATTGGCAAAAGGGATATGAGAGGATCATGAGACAGGAGGCCTAGGGAGAAAGAAAGGGGGGAGGGGGGAGGCCCAGAGGATGGGCAAGGGGTATAGTGAGAGGGACAGAGGGAGTAAAAGGAGAGAGAGAAAAAGAATGTGTGTATATAAATAAATAATGGATGGGGTATGAGGGGGAGGTGGGGCATTAGCGCACCTACACTCTGTCCGCCAGAGATAGCAGGATCTCCCAGTGGCCACACATTTTAATTCCACGTCCCATTCCCTTTCTGAGATGTCTATCCACGGCCTCCTCTACTGTGAAGATGAAGCCACACTCAGGTTGGAGAAACACCACTTTATATTCCGTCTGGGTAGCCTCCAACCTGATGGCATGAACATTGACTTCCCAAACTTCCGCTGATGCCCCACCTCCCCCTCGTACCCCATCCGTTATTTATTTATATACACACATTCTTTCTCCCGCTCTCTTTTTTCTCCCTCCGTCCTTCTCACTATACCCCTTGCCCGACCTCTGGGCTTTTCTCCCCCCTCCCCCTTTTCTTTCTCCCTAGGCCTCCTGTCCCATGATCCTCTCATATCCCTTTTGCCAATCAACTGTCCAGCTCTTGGCTCCATCCCTCCCCCTCCTGTCTTCTCCTATCATTTTGGATCTCCCTCTCCCCCTCCCACTTTCAAATCTCTTACTAGCTCTTCTTTCAGTTAGTCCTGACGAAGGGTCTTGGCCCGAAACGTCGACTGTACCTCTTCCTACAGATGCTGCCTGGCCTGCTGCGTTCACCAGCAACTTTTATGTGTGTTGCATGCAAAGAATAGTGTTATTTACAAAATAACTATGAGTAAAAAGTAAGTGCTACAGCACACAAATGTAGAAGTACTGAGACAGTAAAATATGAGTTCAATACTGCTTAGCACTGTGATGTGAGGTTCAGCAGAGTCACAGCCTCAGAGAAGAAGCTCTTCCTGTGCCTGCAGGTGCAGGAGCGGAGGCTCCTGTAGCGCCTACTGGATGGGAGGAGAGTAAAAAGTCCATGGTTAGGGTGAGATGCATCCTTGATAATGCTTTTTGCCCTGCCCAGGTAGCGTTTATGGTAGATGTTCTCAATAATGGTTCTCATAATTTACAAGCTCTCTGTGTTCTGTACACATAGGTCCCTCAAGGCCTTTGTGATGTAATGTTCTGCAATTTCTTAACACTTTTCTCATTGTTCTTTCTTCAAAACTGAACAACCTTAAATTTTCCCACATTATAGTCCATTTGCCAATTTTTTCCCATTTGCTTCAGCAGTCACTCAGTAAAATATAGAATATCATTGTATTCATATTTACTTGAAGCATGAGGGCATCACTGGGAAGCCCAGCAGTTATTGTCCATCTCTACTGGAAACACATTTCAGAGTTGATCGGTTTGGGTCTGGATCCCTGGTTTTGTCAGATGGCAGAAGAATGGCAGCTTTCAAATTCTAAAGAGCATTAGTCAACCAATTAAAGGTTGAACAACTATCCCAGAGTTTCATAGTTACCATTACCACAGATTCTTTGGATTTAACTTTTTAGCTGCCTTTTACAGTTGTTTTTGCAAGCCTCTGGAATTTATTTGCTAATTTAATTGCTAATGTTCATACATACACTATATCGGCCAAAACTTTCTGGTCTTTGACTTGCAAATAGTTAAAATGTTCTTTAAATAAGGTTGAAAAATCACTTCTCCATGATCTGTAGGGCCTGTCATGTAGACAGAATCAAGACCTCTTTAGTTGCAATTGTAGGCAGAGAGAAAAAATGTTATTTGTTCTGACTGGATCATCTGACCCCAATTGGTCTTATACTGATGAAACTCCCACCTGTTTCTGGCAGTTTTTCTGGCCACTTAAATAGATGCCCACCCAAATGAAATGAGCTAACATTCAATTGTAAGAAAGCAGTCCCATTTGTCTTGTGGTGCTGTTTCTTGTGCCAGGCAGTCTTTAGGTTCAAACAGGGCAAGGAAAAAAACTATCTCCTGCTGAGTTACTAGGGGAAATCTCAGGGGCTTTGTTAATGAGCCTCTTGAAAAAGAGCATGCCAACAATAATAATCACTTGTGACAACCATACTGTACTTCATGAACGGTGATCCAATGGGACTCAAACACAAAGTGAAGTAGATAATTAGATTGTTGAGTAATATTTAAACTTTAAATTCAGGGGCTTTCCAGCAATATTTTGATGTGCAATTCTGATGCAATTTTTCCCATATTTTGCTTCAAACAATTGTTCTCTCATTTATAATGCTGAAAATAAATAGAATTTGTTTCTAATAAGCTATTGCCATACCTCTATTTGTTGAAATATCTTATTTTAACTACAGCAATCAGTGTCAACAATATTTCATAATGTTAAAAAAAATCATTGCTAACAGAACTTTCTTTAACACATAGTGTGCTCTCTGAACTGTCTATTTACTGGTCTTCTTCCATACAAATATTTTTTTTTGGCAAGCAGATGTTATGAAACTGGGGTATTTATTTCTCTTACATCTTTAACCTAACATTATAATGAAACCTATTCCAAACAGAGCAATTACTTTTATCATTCAAGTGTACAGAGGAAGAAAGCAACCAGGTTGAAGCTGGAAGAGAAGTGGTAACCAGACTGCCCTGAGGTCATCTGCAGGTATACTGCTGTTGATTTCCCCTTCTATTCGAGCAATTTTAACCTTTGGCCTGTTTCTGTTAAATAGCAAATTTAGATGATGTGACTATTACACTGTTTAATTGAAACAGATCTTAAAGCTATGTTTAATCTGCCAGTAAACCTAATTACATTGCTTGCTAATGTTCAACAGTTTGTATATTTAAAGGAACCTTGAGTTCAGTGGAACGCATTTGGAGGTCTGAATGCAATGAACAATCATAAGCACAAGAGATTCTGCAGATGCTGGAAATCTAAAGCAGCACACACAAAATGCTGGAGGAACTCAGCAAGTCGCTGATGCTGCCTAACTTGCTGAGTTCCTCCAGCATTTTGTGTGTGATGCAATGTATAACGTTTTCCAGGATTTCCATGCAACAAACTACACACAAATTTCTCTGCGCACAAATACTAAAGATGACTAATAGAGTGACTAACAGGCTTGAGTGGTGGTGTGTTATTGCCAACTGATAAAGAGTAAGTGATATTGATGTTCACTTTGGGAACTCTAGACTGGAAAATAAAGGAACAGAGAATCCCAGCCCACTTGTCTAAGGTTGATTCATACTGTAATAGGGCCCTAGCCAATAATAGAACTGAATTTCATCACTGTAGAAGAATGGGGATGCGGGGTAGTGGGGTTTAAGAGAAAAAAACTAAGGTCTACAAGTTAAACAGCCATCTGCATGATGGGCATTTTTGAGCAGCTTTAAAGGTGAATGCATTGCTCTCAGTTAAGTTTTCCTAAGCATTATATTCCCATCAAAGAGACAGCATGTTCAGTGAAAATTATTCTTTTTCATCAGAAATAATCAGATCATTAATATTATGCAACTTGTTGTGTATTTATTATTCCAATAATATTGTAAACTTATTGTTTGCTGAAACATTCTTTGCTCTTCCAATAATTCATTACAGGTCATATGTAAAGGTACACGAAAGGCATTAAGCCTCCACAGTATAAATGCGCCCAACTAAAAGTAAAAATGAAGTTTATATGCATCTCTCGGGCTTCCGTGTTTTTCTTTCAATTAGTTTTATGTGTTGGAGTTACAAAACTTAACACAAACTATCATAGTCACCTCACAGAAGTGAATTTCAATGTTTTATTCTCCCGTTGTCTTACCATAGAAAAGTATGGAGAGGAAACACTTTATTTTACCCCCTGGTAAAATCATGGTAATTTATCACCAAGGAAAGAAAATCGCAAAAGTGATGCATTGCTAGCCAGTTTTTAACAGTGATCAATGACCAAAAGAGGTTTATTTTTAAGATCTTGTATAAATAAGTCCCGTAACTCAGGAAATCCTGGACAATTTCTTTTGCCTCTCTACTGAAATAAGATCCAGTTCGTTACCGTTATTTTAAAATCAGTTATCTCACAAACACACGTATGAACAAATTCTTCTACATGTAATTGTCCAAAAATTTGTAACATTACTTATGTAGAATCCTTCTGCACAGATTTATTTAATTAGCTTTTATTAAACAAAGAAGCACTCAAACAGGCTGAGTCGGCAACTAAAAAGAATTGTATAGGCTTCCTGAAAGTTGCACTTGCAATTGCATGGGAAACATTTACTCATAGATAGATAGATAGATACTTTATTGATCCCAAAGGAAATTACAGTATCAGAAGTACCCAGATATACAAATATTAAAAGAAAAGTAAGAAAGAATAAAAAATAAGTTACCTGAAGAACAAGATGTACAAAATTTTCAAGTCAAAGATTACAAGATTCACAAGTTCACACTAATAAAATCTAGTGCAAAAATTACCATAATATTATACAGTAATGGGTGCACATTCACACCGTCCAGATAGGAAAAGTGGTGGTAGTATTGCACAGTATTGCACAAGGTGACTGCAATAGCATGATGTGGTAAACAGAGCTTAAACAGAGGTTATATATGTGACCAGAATTTTTTATAGTTACGTGCCACTCATAACAAGATTCTGCAGGGTCGCCTAGCATTTTTATAGTTTATAAATATAAGCAGTCTCCATAATAAATAAATGACGATTAGTTGCAAATGGTCAGGGTATTGACCAGCTAACAACATAATGCGGAGAGAAAAGGATAGAGGACCAGCTAACAGAAATGTTATTACTTCTCATACTCGATAGGTACCCGATTAGTCAGGGTGTCAGAGGCTGCAGAGAGAAGGCAAGATAATAGGGTTGAGAGGGATAATAAGTCAGCCATGATGGACTGGCAGAGCAGGCTCAATGAGAAAAAAGGCCTAGGTCTGATCCTATGTCTTATGATGTTATTGTCTTTGCCTAACATTGAAGAAAGCCATTCAGCTCATCAATTCTATCCCTCAGAGGATTGCCATCAGTCCCAAGTTACTACATGGCCATCAGCATCCCTGATTCTCATACCACTGATCTAAGGGTAATTTATGGTGGAAAATTAACCTTTCATAACATCTCTGGGATGTGAGAGGAAGATTGCATCATCCAGAGGAATCCAGTGTAGTCGGAAAGGAAACATCCAAATTTCACAGAGACAGAACATAAGATATAGGAAAAGGACTAGGCTATTTGGCCCATTACGTCTGTTCCATCATTCCATCATGGCTGATTTAGTATCCCTCTCTATCCCATTCTTTTGCCTTCTCCCCATAGCCTTTGACAGCCTGAATGTATCATCTTCCACTTTAAATATACCCAACGTCTTGGCCTCCACAGCTCCTGGCCATGAATTTCACAGATCCACTACCCTCGGGCTAAAGAAATTCCTCCACATCTCCATTCTAAATGGACATTGTCCTACTCTGAGGCTGTGCCCTCTGGTCCCAGAGGTCAGCGCCTAAGTCAGTTCAGAACCAGACTGCTGGAGCTGTATGGCAGCAGCACTAACTACTGACCTGTAGATGATTTTGCATTGTTTCTTTATTTTATTTTTCATTGTAAATTACAGTATCCTTTAAACACAAGAAATTCTGCAGGTGCTGGAAATCCAGAGTAAAACTCACAAAAAAATGCCGGAGGAAGTCAGCTGGTTGGGAACCATCTACGGAGAACAATAAACAATCATCATTTTGGCCCAAGACCCTGATGACTGTTTAAGTTCCCTGACCCGCTGAGTCTGTGTGTGTTACAGTAACATTTTATATCTTACACTGTTTTGCTTTCATAAAACAACAAATTTTACAACATATGTCAGTGATAACAAGCCTGATTCTGTTTCTGAATCTAATTCTGATAATATTATTCTTGTGCTTCCCTCAGCTAATCAAAGGTTCAAAGGTTCATTTTAATATCAAAGTATGTATGCAGAATACAGCTCTGAGATTCATCTTCTCCAGATAGCCATAGAATACAGAAAATCAAAGTAGTTGAAAAAAGACATCAATTCATCCCCCTCAGAAAAAGAAAATTAAGCAAAAACTTGCTAACTCCAAATTCCCCCCAACCCCACCCTCGCACAAAAACTAACAGATCACACAACCCCCAGCCCGCCAATCGGCAACATGAAAAAATGGGAGAGAACACATAAAAAAACATAGAACTGAAAACTTAAAGAGACTAGTATGCACTACAGTCCAATCCATAAATCTCAGAATTTTGTAAGTATCTCCAAGAGCGTCGGGACCCAGTGGCCTCTTCGAGGGCAGCGACATGAACCACTGGCCTCACCGAAAGCAGTGACATGAAATGGCAGCCTCTCCAAGAACCACTCAATCTCCTCTACATTCGTCTCAATGTTCTAATCTTGCTCGGTGCTTTAATCTGTGAGAAATGTAGTTGATCATGGCCCCACGTCTCATCTCTGAGCTTCATCTCGTGGTAGCTCGTGCTTGCGTTTCTCTTCTGGAGGTTTTCTCGGGGACCACAGAGTGCTAGCTCACTTAATTGAACTAGAGACTGTATGTCACAGGCTCCAACAGTTTCAAAAAGAAAATTGAGATAAAAGGAATAAATAGAAGATGTAGTAAAACAGAAATGATTGACTATTCGGAAGTTGCTGCTTGAGGAATCGTTGTTCACAGGCGATATCTTGACCAGAGTCTTCCTCCTGTCCTCAACAACAAGGTACTTTTGTGCAACTATAGCTTCTGGACAAGGTTTTTATCATTACATTGATCCAAACTCTCTGCAATAAAAAAGTTAATGCAATGGTTAAAATATCATAATAAATTCATAACGATATGTCAGTGGAAATAACCTTAATGAGCTTAATCTTAAGTTAACAGCACAGTAACATGTAAAGTACACAATTCCTAATTACAAGTGTTTATTAAAATATGATCTTTAAAAGATTACTTCAGTCAATGTCAATGGAGACACAAGAGGCTGCAGATGCTAATTGTGTCGGTGTAGATTCTGATCGTTTTCTTTCCTATTGAATGTAAAAATTCAACAACCTCCATTATTAGTGATCGTCACCTCCCAGGCCATGCCTTTTTCTTGCTGCTGCCAGTGAGTAGAAGGTACAAGCGCCTTAGGACTCAAACCACCAGGTTCAAGAACAGTTACTACCTCTCAACCATCAGGTTGTTGAACAAAAGGTGATAATTACACTCACTTGCCCATAAATTGAGATGTTCCCACAACCAATGATCTCTCCTCTTCTTCTTCTTCATTTCATTACCTCATGTTCTTGTTATTTATTGGTATTTCTTTGTATTTGCATTTGCACAGTTAGTTGCCTTTTGCACGCTGGTTGATCTTTCATTGATCCTGTTATAGTTACTATTCTATAGATTTGCTGAGTGTGCCTGCAGGAAAGTGAATTTAATGGTCGTTTATGTATGTATATATACGTACTTTGATAATAAGTTTATTTTGAACTTTGAAAATTGGGTATAATGTATCTTTGATCTATGGATTTCTTGTGAATGTTGCTTAGATGAAGTTATGTGCCTGTGATGCTGCTACAGGTAAGTTTTGAAATTGTGCATACAGTACTGTGCAAAAGTCTTTGACACCCTGAATATATTATATAGTTTCAGATGGTCTGGAACTAGCTGAAGAGACAGAAGGAGGCGAGGCAGCCAAAGTCTATGGAAGAACTGGGGCAAGTTCTCCAGGATGCTTGGAACAACCTACCAGCCGATTTTCTTATAAAATTGCACAACAGCGTACCTAAGAGAATTGACACAGTTTTAAAGGCAAAGGTGGTCACCCCAAATATTGAATTGATTTAATTTTTTTACTGCTCTTTTTAGCAATTTTTTTTGATATTTAGAAACTTGGCATTTCATTATTTTTGAAAACAGCTCCACTTTACACAATTTTTTTATGTGCTTAAGACTTTTGCACAGTTCTGTGTGAGACATTCGCTATACAGTTGATGTGATGGTGCCAATCTTATTGGAAATGATAAACCTCAATCTATTTACCTTGCCAATGAAGTAAGATTTCCCAGCAACCACTGGTGATTTGTAGAAATTGTGTAAAGACATGGTTTAATTGATTATTCAATCCTTGCACTCAATCTAGTTACTGTTTTTTCAATATATTTCCACAAATCATTGCAGTTCTTTGTAATAGAGCCAAGAAACTAATCATGATTACCATGCCATTCAGTCCATTGAGCTAATCATTATGAGAGGAAAGAGGAGCCAATGAAGACTTTCGTGTAGAAAAACTTTGCCCAAATTGCCCAAAGTATATTAACTGCACATATAAAAATAACTGTATAAATTATGTTCTATTTTCATTTCTAGATTTGGTATGAGCAGATATATGCAAATATATTTTGGATTATTGGCCTACACAATGTAATGATTCTTGATAGATATAAATCTTGTAATTTTGTTATATTAGACTGGGAGACCGAAGGGAAAATTCTTAAGCATATTTTAATTCTATTCATTTTTCTAGGTTGTATTTGCCATCATAATTCCAAGCAAGCTCAGAACTTTCACAGTATGTGCTCTATCCTCATTGTTATAAACCCACAGAGAATTGCAAATAAGTTCTCATTGGAAGTCCTTCTTAATATTAGCTACAGTGGAGCCTTCCTCTGAGGGAAAACAACCATACACCAATCTGTCTTTGTACTAATGAGGTTTTAATATATGGCTGTCAAGACTTGATCATGAGTATATTTTTCTGACATATTATTTCATAGAACTCCAAAATTTCCATTCTTTTTGTATTTATCATTCCTCACAAGGGTCTTGCCCCGGAACATCTACTGCTTATTCCTCTCCACAGATGTTGTCTGACCTGCTGAGTTGCACCAGCATTTTGTGTGTGTTATTGCTGGCAAGACAAGTGCTTAATATTCATTTCAAATAGCCCTTGAGCAAGTGGTGGTGACCTTCCTCCTTAAACTGCTGCAATTGCTCTGCTTAAAATAATCCCACAAAATATTGCTGGGCCTTCATTTTGCACTCAGCAGAAATGAAGGCCCAGCAATATACATATTTCTGAGCAAGAATGGCATGTAAGCCCAGAGATGGTGATGGTCCCAAATGCCTGCTCCCTTTGCCCATCTCAGTGTAGACGTCGCAGGTTAGGGAGGAGCTTAGGTAAGTATTTACAGTGCATTTATGTATGGCACACAGTGTCATCATAGGATACTGGTGTTGGAGGCAATGGCTTGGCAGATATATGCAAAGATATTTTAGATTGTTGGACCACAGTATGTAATGATTTTAACAGATACAAATCTTACAATTTTGTTATTTCAAATTGAGAGCTTGAAGGAATAATGCTAAAGCACATTTTAATTTTTCAAACAGACTGCTTTGTTCTATTTGGTGTAACATTTCTCGTGAGTTGTTGGTGATGCACTTATACAGAAACGTAAAGAGTCCTGATTTCTGTCTTGTAGTCAGTGAGAAAGCCTTGGAATTTCGTAGCAATTAGCATAACATTTTACGATGAAAACAATCAGAAGATTAAGGCTCAGTTCCTGCCATGGCTAAGTGGGTTTCCTCCAGGTGCTCTGGTTTCCACCCACTTTCCAAAAAGATGTACAAGTTAGGGTTAGTAAGTGGTGGTCATGCTGTATTGACGCTGGCCATGTGGCGACTCTTGTGGGCTGACACATTTCTTTGTATGTTTTAATGTTTTGATGTACATGTGGCAAATGAATATAATCTTTATTCATCAAAAGACACTCAGCCTCTGTCCTGCTCGACATTAATGCAATTGATCATTTGATTTTTGGTCTTTTATGACTTTGATGATATTTATGGTGGGGTTGCAGAGATGGTAATACCATTACCTCTTCCAATATTTTTATTAATCTTATATAAATTGTATGAATACAAATACAAAATTCATAAGGATACAAGTAATACAAATTACATTACATTTAAATCACAGTAATCTGATCACAGTATCCCCTATTCCAAATCAATCATGTAGAAAAAAAGATTGAATTATGAAATGGAGTAAAATAAAATAATTATATTTTATTAAAAAATCTACCCCCACTACCAAAATGAGCTGCTTGGTTAAAAAAAAGAAAAAATACCTTACCGTGTAATATTATAATAATAATGGCTCAGATCCATAGTTCAATAACAGTTCAAAGATTATGAAAATAACTCAGAAAGGGTCCCCATAGCATTAGAAAATCATGTTTTGAATCAGAAATGGAACAATGAATCATCTCTAGATATAGGCACAACATAACATCAGATAGCAATTTAGCATGAGTGGGTGGGGCAGCCTCCTTCCACTTGAGCAAGATCGCCCTCCTGGGCCATGAGAGACATAATGGCCAATATCCACAAATTAGATGGCTTCAGTTTTGTAGCACTGTCCTCAACAATACCAAACATGGCAGTCAAAGGATTGGGCTTAAAACTGACATTGAAAAGTACAGAAAAAGTTTGAAATACATCTTTCCAAAATTTTTCAAGGCCAAAACATATGAATTAGTGCCATTATCAAAAGTGGTTGGTTAGAATCTCTCTTGTTGAAAGTGGTCAATGCCTGTTTGGTGCAAATGTTGCTTGTCATTTATCAACCCATATTGCAACTTCACTTGTTAATGTTACCACTATTTTATTGTCCTTGCATTCCCACTAATTCTCACGTGCCCCCCCGCCCATTTTCCACCTGTCACCTACATATTTGAGCTGAGCCGTTGGGCCGGCGGATTCAAGCTGGGCCTTCAGGCCTGGAGATTTGAGCCGGACCATTGGGCAGGGGGATTCAAGTCTGGGCCGATGGGCCACGGGAGAACTAGACTGGGCTCGGAAGAGCTGACCAGGGTGGAGGCATTGTTGCTGCTTGCTACTCAGAGGCACCAGAATTGGTGCCTTCAAGTTGGCGTGAAGGCGGCATGCAGTGAAACTGTGAAAGATTGTCTTGGCCGTTTCTTTTGTGATCACAAAACCCCGTTGGACATCAATTGCCGTAGGCCTGCTTTCCTTGTTTGGTGGGGGGAGACAGGTGGCAAGGTAACAGTGTCACTTCGTTTGTAGCTAGGACTAGGCCTCAGTCCTCAGCCTTGAGTTGTCACATGACATCCGGGCTCAGTTGGAAGTGCCCTCTCCCGTCAGTGCTGTCCTCCAGTGGTGGATCAGTGGAATTACAGGCTGGACTACTGGGAACCATCAATTTACAGGACTTGGCGCTCAGGAACTTGGATTAGAAGTTTGCTTTAGTCTTTTTTATCCTTTCTTGTTATTTTGAATGCACATATATGTTTTTGCACCTTGGCCCAGAGGAAAGTTGATTTGATTTCATATCAGGGATGAGTAATTTTGACCAATTAACCCATAAACGTGCACATCTGTGGGATGTAGGTAGAAATCAGAACACCCAAAGCAAACCCACACAGTAACAGTAAGAACATGCAAATTCTACACAGACAGCACCCAAGGTTCAATTGAACCCAAGCCATTGAAGTTATGAGGCAGCAGCTCTTCCATTTGAGCCAGGTTTCTTTCTTTTTACATTTGCGGTCTCATCTAGTAAGTGTTTCCAACATTTTCTTTTTTTATCACAAGTTAGGTATGTAGATGGGCTCCAATGAGTCTGAAGATGTTCAATATCTTTCAGAACAAAGCAACACCATCGGCTGGCAGCTGTAGATGGTAACTGGAGTATGTGAGACAACAAGTTGAAATACAATCATGGAAAGTAGATTTTCCACAGCCCAAAGCTCAAACTGAAATTCTGGATTATTTATTCAACAGTGATAATTTAATATTTTGTAATGTGTTACAGTCAGATCCCATCGAACAAATGGCAGAATTTTATATCTGAATTGGGGTGTCTTTCAAATTTGATTGAGTGTTTTAAGGAGGAGACAGATGACTAATGAGGGTAAGGTATTGGATGTTATCTATATGGACTTTATTTATTTTATTTTTAATTTTACTTTTATAAAGAGATACGGCTCAGTAACTAGTCCTTCTGGCCCATCGAGCCTGCACCAACCAATTACACTCATGTGACCTATTTACCGACTAACCCATATATTAGTGGTTCTAAGATTACAACCTCTCCCTCAATGTCCAAAAAAAATCAAAAGAGCTGATTGTGGATTACAGGAGGAATGGAGACAGGTTTGCCCCAATCAACATCAATGGGACTGCAGTCGAGAGTGTGAGTCGTTTCAAGTTCCTCGGTATACGCATCACTGAAGATCTCACCTGGGCTGTACACACTGGCTGCATAGCAAAAAAAACACAACAGTCTCTCTTCCACCTCAGGCAACTGAAGAAGTTCAGCATGAGTCCTCAAAACCTCAAGACCTTCTACAGGGGCACCATTGATAGCATCCTGACTAGCTATATCACCACCTGGTACGGGAATTGCACCAACCTTGATTACTGGGCACTGTAGAGACTGGTACGGACAGCCCAGCTCATCTGTGAATATGAACTTCTCTTAATTGAGCATATTTACAGCAGCAGGTGCATAAAGAAGGCCTGGAAGATCATCAGGGACACCAGTCACCCCAAACATAAACTGTTTCAGCTGCTTCCGTCTGGCAAATGGTACCACAGCACTTAAAGCCAGGACTAACAAGTTATGGGACAGCTTCTTTCCACAAGCCACTAGACTTAAAGTTCACGTTTCTGGACATTACAATAGAATCATAACGCAAAGATTTTTACTCCCTCATGTTGTGGAATGGATGTAAGATTTAAGTAAATTCAAATTCAAATCTTTGGAATGAGGAAGAAAACCAGAGCACATTAGGAAACTCACACAGTCACGGGCAGAACATACATAGTCCTTACAGACAGTGGCAGAATTGAACGGGGGTCGCAGGCACTGTAATAGCATTACGCTATCATGCTGTCCTTGTAATGGATTTAACAAGATTCACATGATAGACTGATCCAGGTGAGTTAAGTCACATGGGAGCAAGAGTGTTGGCAAATTGGACACAAAATTGGCTTGGCCGTAGAAAATAGAGCTTCCAGGGGTCCTATCATGGCATCAAACATGCAAGCCTACAGTTCCATTTCCAATATTGAGTATGGCATGTTGGAGCATTGGAAACAACATAATTTCAGTCAGAGTGTGTTGTTCACTTGGATTTACAGAAGGCCTTTGACAAGGTGCTGCACATGAGGTTGTTAAACAAGATAAAATCCCATGATTACAGAAATGATACCAGCATGGATCGAAGATTGGCTGACTGGTAGGAGGCAAGTTGTGTGAATAAAGGGAGCCTTTTCTCGTTGGCTGCCAGTGACTAATGGTGTGCCACAGGGGTCAATGTTGGGACCACTTCTTTTTATGTTATATGCCAATGATTTGGATGACAGAGTTGATGGCTTTGTGGCCCTGTTTTCAGACAATACGAAGATAGGTGGAGGGGCAGGTGGTGTTGAGGAAGCAGGGAATGTGCAAAAGGACAAATTAGGAAAATGGGTAAAGTAGTGGCAGATAGACTATAGTGTCGGGAAGGGTATGACCATGGACTTTGGTAGAAGGAATAAAGGTGTAGACTATTTTCTAAACAGGAAGAAAATACAGAAATCAGAAGTGCGAAGGGACTTGGGAGTCCTAGTGCAGGATTCCCTAAAGGTTAACTTGCAAGTTGAGTTGGTAGTAAGGAAAGTAAGTGCAATGTTGGCATTTATTTCAAGAGGACAACAATATAAAAGTAAGGATATAATGCTGAGGCTTTATAAGGCGTTAGTCAGACCATACTTGGAGTACTGTGGGCAGATTTGGAACCTTTATCTAAGAAAAGATGTGCTGGTATTGGAGAGAGCCCAGGAGAGTTTCACAATAATGATTCCAGGAATGATGGGGTTAATGTATGAAGCACATTTAATGGCTCTGGGTCTGTATTCGCAGGAGTTTAGAAGAATGAGGGAGATCTCATTTTAACCTATCAAATATTGAAAGGCCTAGACAAAGTGAATGTGGAGAGGATGTTTGCTATCGTGAGGGAGTCTGGGACCAGAGGGCACAGCCTCAGCATACAAGAATTTCTCTTTAGAACAGAGATAAGGGGAATTTCTTTAGCAAAAAGGTGCTGAATCTGTGGAATTCATTACCACACATGGCTGTGGAGGACAAGTTATTGAGTGTATTTAAAGTGGAGGTTGATAGGTTCTTAATTAGTAAGGACATCAAAGGTTATGTGGAGAAGGCAGCAGACTGTGGTTGAGGGAGAGAGTAAATCAGCCATGACTGAATGGCAGAACAGACTCAATGGCTTGAGTGGCCTAATTCTGCTCGTATGTCTTATGGTTTTATTTCCATGCAGGACTTTGAGCACCCTAAGTGTGAGAGGACAACAGTCTTCCCTAGCCTGTAAGAAGAATGCACTGTGCACTTCACCAGCTTGACAGGAGTTGATGAAGAGTCTCCTCCAAATGTTATCAAGTCATAAATCAGTCAGATTTGGATATGCAAACATGTGAAATATGGGAAGAGTTTGTAATTGCCTTCAGGAAGTAGGGCAGAGCACGTGCACCTTTTAACATCATGGTGCTGAGGTTTAGAGGATTGAGAGCTCAGGTTCCCAGGAGTTAGGAATAGCTTGTCCTGGTCCAACCATGTTCATGCCACAGCCAAGTAGTCTCACCAACATCTCTACTTCCACAGGAGGTAAAATAAATTTGAGATGTTCTCTTTGATCCTCACCAATTTTTATTGATGCAAAATACGGAGCATCTTATCCAGATGGTATGGAAAATGCTCTACCCATGACTATAAGAAATGGCAGAGAGTTGTGGGCACAGCTCAGCACATCGCAGAAAGCAGCCTCTCCTCCATGAACTCTGTCTACACTTCTTGCTGCCTCAGTAAGGCAGCCAGCATAATCAAAGCTCCCAACCACCCAGGGCACTTTCCCTTCTCCCTCCTCCCATTGGGCAAAGATACAAAAACCTGAAAGCATGTATCACTGGGCTCAACAACAGCTTCTATCCAACTGTTATAAGACTATTGAATAGTCCCCTAGCACATTAAGATAGACTCTTGACCTTACAAACTACAAACGTTTGTGTCTCATTAGGAACTTGCATCTCAACGTTTACCTGCACTGCACTTTCTCAGTAACTAATGCTTTATTCTGCATTCTGTAAGCACACACAAAATGCAGGGGGATCTCAGCAGGCCAGACAGCATCTATAGAAAAAAGTACAGTGGACGTTTTGGGCCGTGACCCTTCAACAGGACTGTCACTGTTCTGCATTCTGTTATTGTTTTACTTTTTATCACTTCAGTGCACTGTTGTAACAAATTGATCTGTATGAACAGTTTGCAAGACAAGATATTCACTCAGTACATGTAATAATAATGAGCTGATTTACCAATTTACCATAGCAGAATCACAAAACAGTATAAATATTCCACATCTTGGGAGAGAGAAACAGTGTTAGTAATTTTAATCAGGGGACTATCACCTAAAAAGTTAATGTTATTCCTTTTGTTTTCAAGAGATGTTTTCACCATGTTCTGTTTCTATTTCAGAATTTCAGCGGACACAGTGTTATGCTTTTTTTAATTGTCAGGAAGGAGGATTTTGGGGAGATTATCAGGTGAACAGAATTTCAGCAATTTTGGGGTTTTGAATTGAATTGAATTGACTTTATTTCTAACATCCTTCACGTACATGAGGAGTAAAAATCTTTACACTACATCTCCGTCTAAATGTGCAATGTGCAATTTATAGTAATTTGTAATAAATAGTATGTACAACAGGACAGTCAATATAGCATAAAAATACAATTGTATCAGCGTGAACTTATGGCCTGGTGAAAGAAGCTGTCCCTGTTGGTCCTGGCTTTTATACTGCGGTACCGGTTCCCAGATGGTAGCAGCTGGAACACTTTGTGGTTGGGGTGACTCAGATCCCCAGTGATCCTTTGGGCCCTTTTCACGCACCTGTCTGTAAATATCCTGAATAGTGGGAAGTTCACATCTACAGATGTTTGATATGGAAACCCTTAAAGATGTTTTATTTTCTTATAATTCCTCAGTTGATGGATCATAAGGTGAGGAGGAAAAAAACAAATCAAGTTATTGTGGACTGCCACTGTGTGGATATTATGTTTTGTTTCAGAAATTTAATACACATGAAAATGCTACTACACAATCTGAACATAATTCATATTAACTTACAAACCATTTTCCATTTCATAAAACCAGATACTATGCATGTAAATATTTGTACATAAATTAAATGCAGTGTACAGGGTGAAATATTTTTTCTCATTTGTACTTTCATAGCTCTGCAGGAATCAGAGAAGTTCAGATTTTTTATCCCAATATATAATCACAAATATACATATTGAGCAGACCTCCATGAAAGGTTAATCCTATCTCAGAAGCACTGTATGATTTAGTACATAATCAAGGTAAAAACAAGCAACAATTCAGTGTGGAGGTCAGAAAAGAAACTGGATAGAGCTTTACAGCAAGAAAATATTACAACCAATGCCTTCCGAATAAATACATTTTGCAAAGACGCATTAAATTCCATAAAACAGTGATGGGGAAAAATCCAGATATTTATTGAGTCTCTAGGACTATTAGGGGATTTGAGCATGATTGCAAGTAATTTAGGCTGACATACAATTCTGTTTCAAATAAGGAAATCATTATTTTCTTCCTGTTGTTTCACTGCAATCCTGGCATAAATTGAACTTCTAAGAAACTTCAGGATTTACATCTTCATGTATATGATACAGCTGTGGTTAAAATATGTACGGCTAAATAAAAATATGTTTCATGTGAATGAACCTCAGAAGTAACTGTGATGGTCAATCGGTGATTCCACTGGCCACCACTAATCTGCACTTGAGCAGATCTTCACTGAATCACAAAGGCCTGTGTTTGTAGTCTTGGTGTATATGAACACCTCACTCTTCAGCAGTAATCAAAGGTGTGTTGCACACTGATTGATGTCACTACTGGATATCCAATAGTCTCAGTGTATCACACTAATGGAAACCTGAAGTTCAATTTTGTGGTGCGTTCCAGATAACTAATTTCCTTAACAGAGGTACCCATTCATCCATTTTAAACACAGGTGCTTGTATAAGAGGAGATACGTTTTGCACCTCACTGAAATAATTTTTAACAAAATATCTAACTATGCATTTGTCATATCCCTAAGATAAAGCACATCATTTGTAGCTGTTCCTTGATAACTTTTGTAAATGTGAAAACATCAGGTAAATCATAATTTACTTAAAATTTAAATTTCAAAATATTTAAAAATATATCATTAGCTATTTTAAATGCCTACTTGTTAAAGAGCATGCTGTGTAAACAATGTTTATGAAAAATATTTTCAATATTGAATTATTTCAAGTTCAAGCTAATTATCATTCAAGCATACATGAATACAGCTGAATGAAAGTAATTTCTTCCAGGGCCAAGGTGAAAAACATACACAGCACAACATATCGCAAAGCACACACAGCACATACAAGACAGCAAGCAAACATACAGCTACGCAATATCGATATACCCAGTACTGTGCAAAAAGTCTTAGGCACATATAAAAAAAGTGAGATGCTTTCTAAAATAATTACATGAAAAGTTTCTTAAATATCAGTAAATTTACCCTAAAGAACAGTAAACAGTAAAAAGGCTAAATCAAATAGATAGTTGGTGTGACCACTCTTTGCCTTTGAAACTGCATCATTTCTCTTAGGTACAATGTTGAGCAGTTTTATAAGAAAATTGGCTGTTCCAAGTATCTTGGGGAACTTGCCACAGTTCTTCTGCTGACTTTGGTTGTTTCACTTCCTGCTGCCTGGTAATCCCAGGCAGCTTCTGTGATGTTGAGATCAGGGGTCTGTGGAGGCCCTACCATGTATTGCAGAACTCCTTTTTCTTCATTTTACTGGAGATAGCTCTTTATGACCTTGGCCATATGTGGGGTCACTGTCCTGCTGCAGAGTGATGTTGGGACCGATCAGATCTCTCCCTGATGTTATTGTGTGATGGGTGAGAATCTGCCTGTACTTCTCAGCATTGAGGATCCCATTCACTATGACCAGATCACCAATTTCATTTGCAGAAATGAAGTCTCAAACCTGCAGCGAACCTCTGCCATGCTTCACTTTTGGTTGCAGACATTCATCTATGTAGCACTCTCCAGCTCTTGTACAGACAAACTGTCTCCAGTCTGAGCCAAAAATTTCAAAATTTGACCCACCAGTACAGAGTACAGAGTAGGCGAGTCTCTTGACTTTGTTTCTACTTCAGAGGAATGGCTTTTTGGCAACATCTCTTCCATGAAGACCATTTCTGACAAGACTTCTCCGGACTGTAGAGGGGTGTACTTCAGTTCCAGTGCTTTCTGTGAGTTCAAAGTTGATAGCAGTGCTGGGCTTATTCTGATTTAGAAGGGCCATCAGTTTGATGTATCTCTCATCTGCTGCACTCAGTTTCCGCGGCCATCCACTGTGTTTCTGGTCCTCAATCTTGCCCATTGCCTTGTGCTTCTTCAGAAGAGCTTGGACAGCATATCTTGAGATTCCTATCTGCCGCAAAATTTCTGCTTAGGAGAGACATTGCTGATGCAGGGTGACAACCATGTGTCTTGTTGCCATGCTAGCTTTTGCAATGCTGTAAAAACTGATGATTTGAAGGTTAAACTGTCACATCTGCCACATCCTCTCCTTCTAGTTTGGTTGTTCCTCATTCATTTTGGTTCCTTCTACATGGATTTCTGTTTCAGTTAATCAGTTCAGTTCATTCAACTCATTACATCATTGATCATTAGCATCCTGTTTGTTACCTTTGTTTATTCATGCACTGGGCTAGATACCTACAAAGTCATCAAATTTGTATTTGAAAGTGGTCTTTTATTTAATATGTTACATTCTTTAATGCAATACTCTGTACACTTAAATTTTTGGAAAATGAATATTTGGAAATCTATAATTTGCTGTTTTCTACTGACACACTAAAGCAGAAATCAAAAAATAAACATCTGAAACAACATTTATATTAAAAAAACCTAGCGTGCCAAGGCTTTTGCACAGTACTGCAAATAGCCCAAGTCTCTGAGTGATATGTCCCACAAATAGATGGTACATGGGCATGGTAAGAAAAAGCAATTCCTGGCAGTCCACTGATGAACGCACGCACTTATGCATGCATGCATTTCAGCTTGTCATTCCACCGATCAATCACTGGGGGGCGGCGTGGACAGGAGAGGCCGGCCCCCAACCCAGCATGGAGGCCGTGCTACACCACTTCCGCCACCTCCTCTCCTGGACTGTAGCAACAGGCAAACCCATGGCTCGAGGTCTAGTCCTCGCTGCAACTGAGACCACACAGCTCTCCTGCCATCTATCGCACCAACAGACAATGGAAGCGGCCTTGTCTCATCTTACATTATCAATGCCCAACAGGGTCTTGTGATTGCAAGAGAAATGTCCAAGACGTTCAGCCACTGTTACACTGCACGCCGCCTTCATGAACCAAGTCCGATGCCTTAAATGCCTTTCTACAGCAGGCAGCAGCATGGCCCGCCCCAAGTCCAGCTCCTCCAGCTCCTCTGCCAGTGAGCAGTTCACAAATGAAGTAGACCTTCTGCACCCAAAGTTTTTAAAGCCCAGCATTCCCTTTCAATCATAAAAAAAATATGTTTAAAAAGACAAAAACACCTTTGGCTGGCTGCTTCTGAGCACACTGCCATCTTAAATGGCATAAAAAGCCTGCATTCAGTAAACCGATATCTGAACCATATAGGAAAATTATTTAAGCAATTGAAGTCTTTCTTTTCCAAAAGCATAACATTATTGATTTCAATATAACTGTCACAACCATGTATTGTGAAAAGTTGTCATTTGACTGACAGTCATTTCAATTGAGTATAAAACTTCTATAAAAACTAGCCTCATTCTTAATATCTGTTTCTGCTGTATTCACACCTTTCAGTATCTGTGTTGTATCTGAAGCTTATTGTGGCTACGTTCAGGATTTCACAATTGACAAACTGAACCATTAATGAAAACCTAGAAAATTGACTTTTTTGAACTTTACATTTCCAATTGCATTAATCTCTAAATTAATATTATGTGACTGTGCTTCATACTGGATAGAATAATTTATGTTAGCATGAATAAGTAATAATGTGTGCTATAAATATTCAAATTTGATATACAGTATCATACCCTGGGATTTTTTTTAACACTATTTAATGATTAATAGTCACATTTCTTCCTGTATGCCAAGTCAATATTAAATCATTTAGAATCATTAGAAATTAGATGAGGTTTAAGGCAAATATATTGAAATTCTTTCCAATGGTCCATTTTTCAATGGCCTGCACTATTACCTACACACAATTTGGAAGGTTCATTATATTTGCATTCTTCATATGAGAAAGTCTGTTTGGCCTTGTATTTTCCTAATACATTACAATTTTACTTTGAAACACTTGATTCAAGCGATTGTTTTTGAATGATTCAAATGGATGAGCCACCAACGACAATATGACGCTTGTCAATAAAAAGTCCATTAGCTGAAAAGCATAAGCAAGATTTTAATTTCTGTCAAAATACAGGTTACAAAGTAAAATTAAAGAGGAAATCAGTCACAATTAATGTTGTTGCGTGAATGAAGTCACCGGAGGGAATTACTGGCAGATACAAAACAGCTACTTTATTCAACAAAACATGGCACAGCAGGCATCATATTGAGATGCTTTCAGTCAAAAGGTCTGTTGGCCCAACATGGGGCTCGATAATTTATGTGCCAAACATCAAAGGACAGTTCCATATTTACAAAATATGGTTAACACTTTCTTTGAAACTACATACAACCTCCTGATTCGCATCCACACCACAAACATCAAAATTAATTTTAATCAGCATTGTCTGGTCTGGGATCCACTACTTTTAGGAACCTATTGTTCAGCAGTGCACTCCAAATTAAATCCACAATACATATTCAGATGTGAAGAGTAGTAACGAAAGCCAATTGCTAAACATAAATGTCCTAATCCCAAAAATCGCTCTAAGAATTATTATGTTTATTTTTGAATTGTTTCTACTCCTGATAATCAAATCCTTCAGTCTTCTTCTATATCTTTCTTCCTTATAACTTCAAAATTCTGAATTAATGCCATTTTTCTGTTAGGAAAGAAACAACATTCTTTTTTTTTTGGAATTGTTAGGTATCACTGCTGCTTCTCTTTTGTTTAAAATCTCCATTGCCTAATCTCATAATTCAAGTTCTTGATGACCAAAACCATTCTCGTTGCTTACCTCACTACTGTCTCAAGAGAAACATTACCTGAACTATGATTAACCCAGTAGAATTAGTCAGATAGTGCCAACAGACAATACAAGAATTAATTAGTTTAGATTGCAGTCACTGGCAAGGAAGTTCCTAGTGATGTATGCTTGTTAGCACTTGTGGTAATTGAAATTAAGTAAATATGTCAAAGAGATTTACTATGGTAACATTGCCCACTTTTCAGTGCACACTACATGTCAGCAGAATCACAAAAGTTTAAAACAATTTTTAAATATCAGAGTTATCTTGTGGAACAAGGAAGTTTAAGTGTTGAATGTATTTTCTTAATACATGACAATTTTACTTGAAGAACCTGAGTCATGCAATTATTTTCAAATGATTCAAATGCATTGAGCTATCAACGACAACATGATGCATGCCGATAAAGCACTTTAGTTGAAAAGTATAAGCAAGATATTCACTTCTGTCAAAATTGAGATTATAAAGTAAAATAAAAGACAATCAGCCATCATGGCTACTTATGCAGGAGCAATGGAAATACCCCACCAGCTCCTTGGACTTGTAGCAACCAACAAAATGCACAGTAAACCTCAAAAACATTAAAGCAAGTAAGATGTCTGACAATCTTACACCACAGAGCTAGTTTCCCTTCCACACCCAAGGGAACTTCCTGGCTTTGATATGCATCTTATCTTATCGCCTACCACAATTCAGACAAGCTCCAGGATGCAGGTAAATATATCAGCAAGCCACCAAGACATTTTGTTTTCCTTCTACATGCTGCATGTATGGTCAATCTCACACCCACAGTGAAAGAAATAACAGTACTGCATCTTTTTACCATGAGAAACTAGTTGTAATCATGATGCTACTAACGTCAGTGTTTCAATTCGTACTTGCGAAAAAAAAACTTCCTTATGAAATGCAAAAAAAAAGCAAAAAAAGTCTGCAACAAACTGAACAGCTTGGAAATCAAAGACATCATCACCATTCAAAAGAATAGCTAAGAATGGTTAATATCTTAGTTTTATTTTGGTAAGACAAAGCAGACCAAAACATACACAAAAATGTTAAGTCCCCAGGGAGTGTTATAAAACAGAAAAACCTTGGATACAAATATGTATTTCCTTGAAAGAGACAGCACATGTAAACAGGGTGATGAAGACTATATTTGGTCTGCTTCCCTTCAATAGTTGGCCCACCGTTGATCGGGGTTGACAATGGATGCTGTGTCCTAGCTGTCTATGCAAGCCAAGGCAGTACAATATAAAGCAGGCTTCCCCTCTCCAGAAGCTGATGAATCTGAAGGAATGCCAGAGACCGATACAGTTTCACAGGGGAATGCCAGTCAGCCTTTTTCTCTGGCTTACTCCCAAAGTCTTCCGTGTGAGTGAGTGGGTATAGGCACAAGGCAGCGGAGGTTTGAGGTCTGAGTTTTCCTTCTCCTAGCAGAGCTGTCAACCTCAGCTACTGAGCCTTATCTGTTCCATCTTGCCTTCATCAGTCAGAACATTGAGTACAATAGTTCAGATGTCTAATTGCAGTTGTACAAGATATTGATAAGGCCACATTTGGAGTACAATTCTGGTTGCCCTACTGTAGAAAAGGGTGTCAGTAAACTGGGAAGGCTGAAAATAGAAGATTTACAAAGCAAGTGGGACAAGTGCTGCACCTGCCCCTTCACCTCTTCCCTCACCACCTTTCAGGGCCCTGAAAAGTCCTTCTAGGTGAGGCAACAGTTCACCTGCAAGTCTATTAGGTGCGCCTGGTGCAGCCTCATCTACATTGGTGAGATCCATTGTAGATTGGGGGACCAATTTATCGAGCACCTTTGCTCCACCAGTCACAACAGGCAGAATTTCCCACTGGCCATATATTTTAATTTAACTTCCCATTTCCATTCTAACATGTTGGTCTATGGCCTCCTCTATTGCCATGATGAGTCCTTTCTCAGGTGGAGGAGCAACACCTCATCCTCCATGTGGTCGCATCCAACCTGACAGCATGAACTTCGATTTCTCTATCTTCTAATAATTTCTCCCTGTCCCCTTTCTTTCTTTTTCCACTGCCCATTCTAGCTCTCCTCTTAGACCTTCCCATCTCCTCACTTGCCCATCACCTCCTTCTGGCGTCCCTTCTCCTTCCTTTTCTCCAATAGTTCGCACTACTCTCCTTTCAAATTCCTTCTTCTTTAGCACTTTTCCACCTATCGCCCTCTAGCTTCTCACTTCACATCCCCTCCCCCACCCAGACACATTCCTCCTCACCTGGTCTCACCTATCACCTGCTAGCTTGGACTCTTCACCCACCCACCCTCCTTCCCCAACTTCTTACTCTGTTTTCTCTTCCCCACCTTCCTTTCCAGTCCTGATTAAGAATCTCAGCTTGAAACCTCAACTGTTTATTCCCCTCCATAGAGGCTGTCTGATCTGCTGAGTTCCTCCAGCATTGTGTGTGTGTGTTGATCTGGATTTGCAGCATCTGCGGAATCTCTTGGGTTTACGATTCACGAAGACATTACCAGGATTGGAGAGGCTGGAAAGAATAGGACTTATTCACCTGAAGAATTGGGAGCTAGGGAGCAACCTTATATACACTTATAAAATCGTAAGCAGCATACATAAGCTAAATTGCCAGTCATTTTCCTGGAGTAGAGAGTCCAAAACTAGAGGGCATAAGTTTAAAATGAAAGGAAAAAATCTTAAAAGAAATTGAAGAACAACTTTTTCACATAGAGGGTGATGTATATTTGGAAGGAGCTGCCTGAGGAAAGAAGAGGTTAGCTTCATTTTTCACATGTACATCAAAACATTAAAACAAACAATGAAATGCATCATTATATGGATCAGAAGAAAGGAAATTATAGGCCAGTGGTTGGAAAAAGGTTGGCGTCTGTGACTAAAGATGGGGTTTCAGGGTACTTGGAGGCACATGACAAAATGGGCCAAAGTCAGCACTGTTTCCTTAAGGGAAATTCTTGCCTGCCAAATCTGTTGGAATTCTTTGAGGGGAGGCAAAAAAACAGGCAGGGTAGACAGAGGAGAATCAGTGGATGTTGTTTACTTGGATTTTCAGAAGGCCTTTAACAAGATGCCATACATAAGGCTGCTTAACATGATAAGAGCCCATGGTATTGTATAAAAGATGTTAGCATGGATAAAGGATTGACTGACTGTCCAAAACAAAGAGTGAATAAAGGGGGCCTTTTCTGATTGGCTGCCGGTGACTGGTGGTGTTCAATAAGGGTCGATATTGGGACTCCTTCTTTTCACGTTATATGTCAATGACTTGGATGAAGGAACTGATGGCATTGTAGCCAGCTTTGTGGATGGAGGCAGGTGGTGGGGCAGGTAGTTTTGTGAAAGTAGCTGTCCGCAGAAGGTCTTAGATAGATTGGGAGAATGGGCAAAAAAGTGACAAATGGAATATAGTACAGGGAAGTGCATGATCATGCACTTTGGGAGAAGGAATAAAGACATAGACTATTTTCCATATGGGGAGAAAATTCAAAAGTCAGTGGTGCAAAGGGACTTAGAAAGCCTTGTGCAGTATTCCCTAAAGGCTAACTTGCAGGTTGAGTCAGTGGTAAGGAAGGCAATTACAATGTTAGAATTCATTTTGAGAGGACTAGAAAACAAAAATAAGGATGTAATCCTTTGCTTATAAAGATAAGGCATTGGTCAGACTGCACTTGGATTATTGAGAGCTTTACCTGAGAACAGACATCCCACCTCTCCCGGAAGTTCCAGGAGTCTCCCGCATATGAATAGTGCCTCCCTGATGCCCGCAAATTATATACAATATCATGGAAATCAATTTTTTTGAGAGCGAGCGAGCGAGAGAAAGCAAGCGAAAGAGAACGTGAGCGAGAGAGAAAGCAAGCGAGAGCGCGAGAGCAAGCAAGCGAGAGAGCGGGAGAGAAAGCGAGAGAGCGGGCAAGCAAGCAAGCAAGAGCGCAAGAGAGAGAGCGCGAGAGCAAGCAAACGAGAGAGCGGGAGAGAAAGCAAGCGAGAGCGCAAGAGAGCGTGCGAGCGACCACGAGAGAGAGAGAGCGCGAGTGAGAGATAGAACGAGAGCGCACCATGGCAGAGTGTTCCAAAAAAAAAAGAAAATATAAAACGTATGTCACCCCAGACTACACTAAAGTGTACCCCTGCCTAGTAGGGGTCAAAAATAATAAGAGTGTTGCTCGCTGCGCTGTTTGCAACAGTAACTTTTCTATTGCCCATGGTGGGTTAAGACTATAAAAGACGTGTTGAGGTGAGTTTAACAGGTGTCATTCGTTCATTAGCATAGTTAACGTTATTTAAACTAGCTGGCTGGCTGCTAAGCAGCTACTCTATTGCAGACATCCCATTTCTCCCAGAAGTCTCCTGCAAATTGATGGTGCTACCTCCCTGAAATCAGTTTTTGCAGAGTGGGATGTCTGTGAGAAAAGATGTGCTGGGATTGGAGAGCATCCGGAGAGGATGAGGAAGAATGAAAAGGTTAACATACGAGAAGAGTTTGATGGCTCTAGGTCTGTACTCACTGAAGTTTAGAAGAATGGAGGGCTGATCTCTTTCAAACCTGTCAAAAACTGAAAGGCCTAGATAGAGTGGATCTGGAGAGAATACTTCCCATGGTGACGGATACTAGGACCAGAGGGGCAGAGCTTCAGAACAGAGAAACATCCATTTCGAAAAGAGGTGAGGAAAAATTTCTTTAGCCAGATGTTGATGAATCTGTGGAATTCATTGCCATGGATGGCTGTGTAGGCCAAGTCATTGGATATATTTAAATTGGAGGTTGATAAATCTCTGATTAGTCAGGGTATCATAGTTTACAGGGAAAAGGCAGAAGAGTGGGCTTGAGAGGGATAATAAATTCTTACAAACCACGGAGGGAATTGAGCCCCTATCAGCGGCACTGTAAAGTGTTACGCTGCCATTATGCAACAGTGACCAAGTGGCATTGATATATACATTAAAACATTTAAAACATTTATTGTATCATTTCTTAATGCATGCATTACTAAATGGCAATGAAAGAGGACTGCATGTCTTCATAATCTAAAAAGACCTTTGGACAGGCATAGGGATAGAAAAGTTCTAGCAGGATATGTTCTAACTGTAGGCAGATGAGACTAACTCAGTTCGGCAACTTGCTCAGCAGGGATAAGTTGGACTATAAGTCCAGTTTCCATGCTGTCGAGCTCTATGGCTCTATAATATTCAAGATTGAAAATTCCTAAGCTTTAATACAGTACATAATTATAAAGACATTGAACTTCTTTCCTTCAAATATCAATTCTTCATTTTTCCCTTTCGTATTCCAAAAGATGAAATAAACTGGAAACCAATAAAAAACCACAAGATGTAAAGATTGAAATTTTAATATTTGTGGCCAAGTTTTAAAATGCAAGGTAATCTCCATTCAGTATGTTCATGCTGTCAGTGATAGAGAGATTTAGAAACAATTCCCTGTAAGTACAGGTGGATATTGTGCATTCTCATTGAACACAGAGTAGTGTTGATTATTGAGGGGCTTTAGAAAAAAATGTACGTTTTTTAAATCGAGTGGAATGAAGGGGAATGATATTGATAATATAGTATTTCTGCAACAAAATGGAAGCTTCAGGCTAAGATTTGTTAATAAAATTGTTAATGCCTTTCATTATTTTTATTTTTATTTTCCAAAATTAAAATCATCTTTTCCTTCCCCTAAATATTTAGTTCTTTGATGAATTTCATTAAGGAGATAGAACTGATGATGCAAGGCAAGTATGTCCCAACACCAGTTTCGTCCTTTTAACTGGAAAGAAAATACCTTGTCCTACAAATTGAACAGAGTAGTCTGCTTAATTGAAGTGTACAATCAGTTGAAAACTATGATTGTTATTTCATTGGTGAGAGGTGTGTAATGCTTAACCTCACACTTCAGAGTACATTTATTACCAAAGTATGCATATTATCTACAACCTTGAGATTTGTCTTCTTGTGGGCAGCCACAAAATTACAAAGCACAATTGAACCCATTAAAAAACCCTCTCAAAGACTGTCAAACACCCAATATGTGATAAAAAAAGAATAAATTGGCAAACAATAAAAAAGTAACAAATAACACACAGAACATGAACCGCAGAGTCCCCAGAAGTGAGTTCACAGCCACAGAGCCAGTTCAACACTGCAGTTGGTCCAGGAGCCTGATGACTACAGGCCACAGCCACAGATCCAGTTCAGAACTGAGGCAAGTGCCGATGACTGCAGAGTTAATTCAGCACTGAGCAAGTAAAGCCTCATGGAACACTGCTTCATCATTTGCCTTTGGCCTAGACACCTCCTCAATCTTTTAATCTGGCTCAATGCTTAAATCGACTAAACCATGGATCGTTTTTCACTCTTGGATCCAGGCTCCACGGCCTCGATCTGACCCCAAGTCCACTCCAGCAATGTCCATGTGTCCATACCTATATTCTCAGGAGTCCTGTTTTCCAAATCCTTCAGGATCCTGCAAAAATACCAGGTCGTACAGACAGCTCAAAAGCACAATTCCCAAAGGGAAATTGCAAGCTGTTGATCATAATCTAGAAAAAGTGTAATTAATAGAATAGTTAGCAGTTGTGCTTACTTCCTGCAAAGCATCACTGTGTCTTGCCAGCGCCATTTTTAACAGGGGCTGACCTACCACATGATCACAACTAACCTCTACAACACATGAAATCTGATCAGAATTGAGGCCTCATCATTGAGGTCAGCATGCAATGCTAACTGGTTCCTCGTCAGCACCCAGGCAACAAACCCTGCTACCTACATTGTGTTTACTTCCTTGTTCGATCCAGTTCAGTTACTAAATTCAAAAGAATGTCCACCTGCCAGATATTGTTTATGTGGAACAAAGAGGCCATGTGTGATGTGCCCAAATCTTGGTTTAGTGTCATCTGGTCCCTGGACTGGATGCTGAGTTTCATTTGACTATCAGTTAATTTGGTACTTATACAGGACCAGTGCATGTATATGCAAATTGAAGGTGCACAAAAGAGCAAATGGTAGATGAGCAACACCTCTTGGACATTGAATACTGGATTTCTTTATCTGTAACACACACGCACACATATCAGGGACAACCATCTCATGGGAGCTTCAACACCATAGGACATGTGTGGGTCTTGACTAGGAAAGCTGGCCCTGAATCTTGTTTATAAGCCTGATTGACCTTTAGTTAAAGAGGAATTTGTCACTCTTTTTTCAGCAGGTGAGACCTTCTCCTTTCTATGTGCACCACCACGCCTCAGTTCCAATCCCAACCAGTCTGATCCTTGACCTCAATGGCCAAGTCTTCTGCCACAAAATTTGACTTTGTGACAGCTCCTGCTCATGTGCTCAGAATCCACTCCATGGGACTTTTGTTGCGAATCAAGGCTTTGAGCTCTCTCCATGGTAGTTGATTGCACAGGTAAGCAAGATTTTAGACCATAATAAGACCATAAGATATTTGAGCAGAATTAGGCCATTCAATCATCAAGTCTGAACTACCATTTCATCATGGCTGATTTATTATCCCTCTCAACCTCATTCTCTTGCCTTCTCCCTATAATCGTTGTTCTCTTTACTAATCAGGAAACTATCAACTTCCACTGTAAATATACCCATTAATGTTGCATTCACAGATGTCTGCAGCAATGAATTCCACAGATTCACTACCTTCTGGCTAAAGAAATTCCTATTCAACTCTGTTCTAAATTGATATACTCGTATTCTCAGGTTGTGCCCTCTGGTCCTCAACTCCTTCACTATATTCTCAGTGGCCACTTTATTAGGTACACTTGTACATCTACTTATTAATGTAAATATCTTATCATCCAATCATGTGGCAGCAACTCAATGCATAAAAGCACACAGACATGGTGAAGAGATTGAGTTGTTGTTCAGACCAAACATCAGAATGGGGAAGAAATGTGATCTAAGTGACTTTGACTGTGAAATGATCATTGGTGCCAGGTGGGGTGCTTTGAGTATCTCAGAATCCGCAGGTCTCCTGGGATTTACACACACAGCAATCTCTAGAGATTTAGAAAATGGTGCAAGACACACAAAAAAAACCAGTGAGCAGCAGTTCTGTGAGTGAAATGTTTTGTTAATGAGAGAAATCAGAGGAGAATGGCCAGACTAGTTCAAGCTGACAGGAAGGTGGCAGTAACTGAAATAACCACACGTTACAACGGTGGTGTGCAGAAGAGCACTTCTGAACACACAACACATTGAATCTTGAAGTGGGTGGACTAGGACAGCAGAGGACCACAAACATAAGGAAGAACCAAATAAAGGGCCGCAGGATTGTAGGAAACATCGTCTCCATGTCCAATCTATCTCAGCCTTTCAATATTCAGTCAATTTCAATGAGATCCCTATCTCATTTTTCAAAACTCCATCGCGTACCCGCAATCATTCTTCTAAACCTCCTCTGGACCCTCTCCAATGTCAGCACATCCTTTCTTATATTAGGGACCCAAATCTGCTCACAAAACTCCAGGTGCCGTCTGACCAACTTCTTATAAAGCTTCAGCATTACATCCTTGCTTTTATGTTCTGGTCCTCTTGATTTTTGAACTTGGTCCCCATTTAGAAAACAGTCTCCACCTTTATTCCTTTTACCAAAGTGCATGACCGTACACTCCCCTACAGTGTACACTATTTTAGATGCAACCTCTGAAGTAGTGTGGGTGGTTATGGAGTATGACAACACCAAAGACTAAAGGTATGCACTGCTTGTGTGGAAGAGAGACCATCCCTTGCAGCCCCAGGTTGAAACTGCTACCATCCCTATGTAGTGCTATTCCAGCACAAGATCCTGCGTGCCACACAATTTCCAGCCCAAGGATCTTGCTGCAAAAATCTCACTGTCGACACATAGAGAGAGAAACCTGCTTCTAATTAACACAGCAGGTAATTTATAAACGCAAGTCAAAAAACACAAATCCTGGAGTCACATGTCATCAAAAGGTAGCATTTGATTTGATTTACGTGTCTAAGATGTGCCATTCAAGTAGCTGTGTTTTTGATGTGTATAATTTTAATATTCTATTTAAATGGTTGGAAAATAAATTGTAATTCAGTTAGTCACATTTTCTCACCATAGACACATGTTATCTTGAATAATGAGACTGATAGCCTGTGGGATGTGTCACCATACAGTTAGTGATCTGGCAAATTGGGTCAGGCTGCCTGTTTGCCACTTCACTTGAAATTCATTTTTAAAGTTAATTTTTACATTATTCTACTTCTATATTTTAATACACCAGACTGTCAGTAAAGGAATAAAGTGCAATCCCTTTAAATGGCTAATTAACTTGTCAGATGCCGACACGCTCTGAACAGCACAGTGTCTTCTTTTTCATAATTAGAGGGGAGAATATGAAATTAACTTTTCAAAATACTGCCCTGCATATCAGATTGTTCATACAGAAGTTCTTATTTGCACCTCCTTTAGAAGGTGTTGATTTTTGATAGGGTGCAATTCTGTAGCTACAGAGTCTTAATGTACCATCCTTGCATTTGTTCTTACTTTGTGACTCTGGAAAATACTCAGTGCTAATGAAATATTTCACATTAATGGGCATCACCTGAAAATAAGGTATGAGCATCTGTCTGCGCACATGCTCGTGCATGTATATATTCATAGAGGATCAACCCAAGATGCAATGAAGAAGCGACAAAGAATAATCGTGATTGCTAGCTGATCTATTTCCTCCCCAGTCCAACTGCATAGGGGTCAATTATAGTCAGGTTGTTTATTTTCATTTAACCGTCAAACGTGTCAAAATTTCTCCGCACCAGGGTGAAAAGCACTGTAGTATACATAACACACATAGCATATAATAACTTATGAAAGAAAGGATGAAATCTACAGATGGATTACACGTAAATAAACAAACTGAAGAGCATAAACTAGATATTTTAAGGAGCAGAACAGATTAACCAGTGACACTTTGAATGCGATGCAGCAGGGAGTTCAGAAGCATAACGACAACCAAACTCTGAATTTAAGAATGGTGGACAGAAAGAATGAAACCTAAGATATCTGGCCCATGTGACTAAATATTGTACCAAATAGTATTTTAATGGCTGGAATAATCCTTCTAACTGCAAGGATGCTTTTTATCTATCTTCCATTACCTTACAAAGTTTTAGTGACTGCAGTACCCCATGAAAATGTTTTTGCCCAGATGTGCAAACCTATGAAGCATAAAACAGCTACTAACATTATTTATCCAAAATGTACCATTATTGTAAACAGTGACATTGAATTGAATTTGAGGGTAATGATCCATGCACATTAAATATAATTTCTGGTTATGAATTATTTGGGAAATGGACTCATTAGTTCTAAGGTTGTGTTCAGCTGTATCATTTATTTCACCACTACAACTAATTGTGCTATTAGATCAACCTATTAGAAAAAGTATGTACTTGTGACATCTGTAGCATCGCATGGATTTAGAAGTAAAGTTGATAATTGTTGTGTGTGCATGATTTTTTATGTTTATTGATAAGTTGGCACTTTTTATTCATAGCTACCCAAAAATAGTAGTGGTAATCTATTAAATTCAATACAAAGACGTCCCTTTAGAATAGAGATGAGGAGGAATTTCTTTAGGGAGAGGCTGGTGAATCTCTGGAAGTTATTGCCACAGATGGCTCTGGAGGCCTGTTATTGGGTATATTTTAAAGTTGATGGGTTTTTGACTAAGGTCAGAGGGAAAAGGCAGGAGAATGGAATTGGGGGTGGGGGGGATAATAAATCAGCCATGATGGAATGACAGAGCTGAATCGATGGCAGAATGGCCTGATTCTACTCCTATCGTATGGTCTAAATTCACATACAGACTGACAACGTTTCCTACAGAAAAAGGTAAGAATAAATGTTTTAATGCACATATAAAAACTGAAGTGCAATGGCAGTGCATGCCTTACTTAGAACTAATTACACATGACTTCTCATCTGGTTTTTCAAAATAGTCGAATTAGATCATAAACTTTTGTCTAGAGTAAATTGCAAAACAAGCCAGCATCTTGTTCTCCATCAAGAGTCTTGGCCCAAAGCATCAACTATTTGCTCTCTTCCATAGATGCTGCCTGACCTGCTGAGTTCCTCCAACATTTTGTGTGTGTGTGTGTGTGTGTGTGTGTTGTACTTCATTTGCTACTTTCCAGCCCAAGACCTACAGTGGAAGATTCATTTGCACGGCACCAGAAATCAAAAAGCAATGCAATTTCAAAATTCACATCAACACTAACTAAATGGCCAGTTTTGCACATTGACAACTCGTGAGATGGTGCAGATACTGGACGTCTTCAACAACATGCCCAAAATGCTGGAGCAACTCAGCAAGCTGGGCAGCATTGATAGAGGAAAATAAACAGCCTACATTGCATTGGCACTCTTGAAGGGTTTCAGCCTGAAACGTTGACTGTTTATTCCTCTCCATAGATGCTATCTATCCTGCTGAGTTTCTTCAGCACTTTTTGTGTGTTACTCTGAAGAAATGACGAGGAATCCTTCTACATCTGAGTGTGATGGTATTCCTGAGTTTTCACTCAGAAGTTGCATGACTGACAGTAGTGAAAACTGAGCTACTGATATGATGAAGGAAGCCCTGAACACTGCCTGAAATGGAGGACCTTCATTACTGCTCTAAACACCAACTGGAAGTAGGTAGGTATCCTGGATTTCCTGCATCCCTAGAATCTCTTGTGCCATGAATGCTTGAGAGTTTACATGGCCTGCAGCTGCTACAATTTCTTACGTTTTTAGCCACAATTACACATGTAATTGATTTTGTGTGCTTCTTGAGAATAAGTGAATAGCTTAGGGAAAAAAAGATGTAGCATGAAACCAAACACATTTGAATGCATTTCTCCAGACATAAAATAGAGGAATAGTTTATTAACAATTTATTATCATTTGAAATAATAATGTGGTAAAAACATGAGCATGTAAAAAATGCCGTCATATTAATAACATAAGATGCTAATGGGAATGTTGGTTTATGTAAAAGAAAACATACACAAACGGCTTGAGGGGTGCATTTAATAAAAGTAAGCTACAAATTAAAAGGCAAAAAAAAAACCCATTTCATGCAGCATTTGTTGCTAAGTTTTGCATGTATTTTACATTCTGCCTACACATTTACAAGTATGAAAAGGTGAGGAGCTAGATTTAGGTTAGTTCCCAGGTAGATGAAAGATAATTCTTCCTGATATGGCATTGCTCATCAGCATTATAATGAGATGAAATGAAAATTGCTGGTGCTGTTGATAATGGGGATACTACAGAATGATAGCAATTATCTGGTATGTTGGATAGGACAACAGTACTTGGAGTTTAATCGTAATAAGTGTGAAGTGATGCAGTATGGTGGTCTAATAAGGGCAGGACATATACTGTGAATATATAGACTCTGAAGGGCAGGGGGTGTTGGGAGCTGTTTGAGGATCAATGGAATTTTGCAGAACAAATGCAAAGATCCTTGAAGAGTGGTGAAGAAGGCCTGCCTTCATTAGCTAAGGATAGAATAAAAGAGCAAGAGACCTTGGTATAACCTTGGGCCACAGATGGAAAATTATGTTTGTATTTCTGGTTGTCACAATTTAGGAAGGACAAGATTGCACTGGAGACAGTGCAGAGCAAATTCATTAGATACTGGAACATTTCAATTATGAGGAGAGACTGGAGAGGTTGATCTTGTCTTCTTTGGGCCAGAGGACGTTGAGGGGAGACGTGATGGAGATATATAAAATAACAAAAGGCATAGAGAGGGCAGATAGTCAGAAACTTGTTCCTGTGACAGAGGTATCTTAAGGACATGGGTTTATGGTGAGGAATAAAACATTTACAGGGAGATTTCTTTTCACCAGTTTGGAAGTTTGGAGGCCTGAGAAGGAGTTGAAAGCAGGTGTTCTTATGATATTTTAAGAAATGTTTGGACAAGTATTTGAATTGCGAAAATATAGGAGGATGCAGACCAATTGCTGGTAAATAGCACTACATAGATAGGTAGTTGACGGTTAGCACAGACATGGTGGGCTGAGGACCTGTCTCTATGTCTCCATAATTCTAAATACTTATGACTATGAAAGCCTGATGCTTACTGATCTTCACTTTAGATTTCATTGCAACCACTCTTTTCCTGACCTTATTACATCCTTGGTCCAGACATGGGCAGAGGAGCTGCATTCCAAGGTTGAAGTTTATTTGACATCACCCAGTGATTGTGACGTATCTCTGCTATGGACAGTCCCAGGTCTGGCTGCGAAAGGAACAGGTTTGGGCATGGGGCTAGCAACCCACCTTGTAAATGCCCAGAGCTACAGAAACACCGACGGAAGCACCAAGCACTGCTTCCCTGCGGGATGAAGGATCTTCAAAGATGGGCTACACCTGGGGACAATTTGAAAGACTAGCTGAGGATAGAGGGCTTTACTTTCCTCCAACCATCCTAAAATTGTGCCTTCTCATCTTAGCTATTTCCACCCTGGGGGTAAAAAAAGTATCTGACTATCTACTTGATCTATGCTTCGTCACCTTGTACATGTCTGTCAAGTCAGCTCTCATCCTTCTTCACTCCAAGATCCCAGAGAGAACAAGATGTTTTTTTAAAAAAAAACAATGTTGAGTGATTGTAGACCAGGAGTTAATGAAAGTCAGTGGGCACAGGGATGAGATGTGAGTGCTCCTAATACAAGCCATGAAATGAACAACAAATAGATGGAGGACAATATTTGTACGTAGGTGGGAGGTTGGCGAGGAAGGCACTGGGCCAGCCAAATCTGGATGTAATAAAATCAAGGATGAGAATTCCAGTAACAGATGCATTCAAGCAAGTTCATATACTGCACATAGGTATATTCCACCAAATCCAAGTTTCCTGTCCTGATTAATTTAAATCAATTTCCTGAATTCATTTGGCTGCATTTCATTCCGCTTGTCTTCTAATGAGTTGATTGCTTTTTATTTGTACAATCTACCTAAATCTTTTCAAAACAATTCTACCAGCCTTCACACACTTAACCTGTCTGCTCTCGCAAATTGAGGCCTGTTTTGTCTCTGAGCCCCAAAACTTTGCTTAATCCAAACTGATTTGTTTACCTTCCCCTAACAAGAACTGACTCTGTCAGCCTCGCACAGCACAAGAAGCAAGAACCGAGCACAGCTCCCATTCCTCAATATTACTGGCATTTCAGAGAGATGAGCAAGTAAAATATTAAATCTGTGCTTGCTGTGTGAGAAATAGCTTTGGGGAAATCACTAGGCTAAAATTACAACAGAACTGAGCAGAAATCAAGATGAATGGCAGCTGACATGTAATCTGTAATTCTATTACTGTACCATCTTTGACTATTTACAAGAAGTAAAGTTCAATTCCGTTTCATTTGCACAGTTAACCATCAGAATAGTCTCAAGCTTATATTCACGGCTCATGTATTCAAAAAAAAATGAGTAGCCTAAAGTGAGCAATCCAAGTGGATGAGATGTTGCAACAGGTTTGATGTTGCAACAGCTGAAAAATATATCTCGAAGGCCTTTGCAACAGGTATTTATCTTGATACATCACCTACCGCTTAGAACAAACCTGAATTCTTGCCTTGATTGATGGTTCAGAATCCAGAGACCATGTTGACTATTTCCTCTGATGAGCATTCCCATCAGTACGTGATATTGACTGATTTCTCTGATAGACTGCTGGAGTCCTGAATATATTGACTGCTCTTCATAATAGACACTTCAAATCTTAGACAAAGCCAATTCCTCTAAATGGATTACAATTAACATCGGTGCCCTGGGGGAGTCTTTCACTCCCAGATGCCAGTGATTGCTTTCTCTGGATGTCCATTGTTTCTCCCAATAAAACCTCTTGCAGTCCTGAGGGAATGCTGTATTGTCTGACATGCCGACTATCAGGCGAGATAAATTGATGTCCTACCTGCCAGAGCATTAAAGTGTCCTGAAAGTAGAGCTGCTAAGTCCCCAGGTTTCCAGACTAACACAGTAATCATTGATAAAGGTGAAAGGTGAGATGTTAAGGAGAATGTAAAGGGGAAACTCTTGACTCATGGTGAAAAGCAACACTCACAGCAAGCTGGAGGGCAGCATCAGTGGAAACAATGAGTGGACGTTTCAGGCCAGAACCCTTCGTCAGAACTGAACAAAGAAGGAGGGGGAAGGATTTGAAGAATGCTTGTAGGTTATTTTGTGTTCATGGTGAAAATGTGGAACAAGCTGCCAGTGCAAGTGGAGGATGCGGGTTCGATTTCAACATTTAAATTAAATTTGTCTGGGTACATGGGTGGGCGGTGTACCAAGGGCTATGGTCCAGGTGCAGGTCGATGGTAATAGGAAAATTAATAGTTCAGCACAGACTAGATGGGCTGAAGAACCTGATTCTGTGCTGTAATGTCCTATGGCTATGACTATCTATTTATTGACACACTTGCCTGTAAATCTTTGCTTCAAAATGAAGCGATTATGGAATATGCTGAGGACATAATAAAGCATCATAAAATGCCACTATAACCATGCTCAGAAAGTGAGCTGAACATGAAGATAAGTAGATTGAAATGTCCTAGACTCGAACAAGACCACAGAACATTGTGAAACTTACCACATTCTAAACAGAGCCTCCAGTGAATTTCTGTCATTCGCAGAGACACAGGATGATGCACAGCCTGTGTCTCTGATACTGTAGAGCTGACCACATTGACTTCAACATGCATTGATATGTCCTGAGATCATCATTGGCACCACATAAATGCAAGTTTTTCTTTTGTTTTCTCCTCTGCATGGAAGAGACTAGATCTGATTTCAAACAAAAAAAAAGAGAATGAAGAAAACCTTTCTCTCATCCTTTGTGTTCATCATGACATGATAGAATAGGGTGGTGTGGTAGTGTAGCGGTTAACAGAACACTGTACAGTGCCAGCAATCAGAGTTCAATTCCCACCACTGTCTGTAAAGGATTTTGACATTCTCTGCGTGACCTTGTTTGTTTCATCTGGGTGTTCTAGAGGAACAATCCAAAGGCACACGGATTATGGTTAGTAAATTGTGGGTGTGCTACGATAGTGATAAAAACATGGTGACATTTGCGTCTGGCCCCAGCACATCTTCAGACTGTGCTGGTCATTGACACAAACAACACAATTCACTATGTGTTTCAGTGTACACACGACAAATAAAGCTATTTTTCTTTCCTTTTCTTAGAGAAAGTGCAGTATCCTGCCTCCTCAATGTCAGGAGTTTTCTAACATGCAAGGCACCCTAAATCAAAGACGCAGCAACGTACAAAACAATGAAGGAACTCAGTGGGTCAGGCAGCTTCTATGTTTCAAAGATTTCCAAGGTTTCAAAGGTATTTTGTACATTTCATGTCAGAGAAATGTATACAATATACATCCTGAAATGCTTTTTCTTCTTAGCCATCCACAAAAGCAGAGGAGTGCCCCCAAAGTACAGAAACATAGAAACATAGAAAACCTACAGCACAATACAAGTCCTTCGGCCCACAAAGCTGTGCTGAACATGCCCTTACCTTAGAAATTACCTAGGGTTACCCATAGCCCTCTATTTTTCTGAGGTCCACGTACCTGTCCAGGAGTCTCTTAAAAGACCCTATCATATCCAACTCCACCACCGTCGCTGGCAGCCCACTCCACACACTCACCACACTCTGCATAAAAAACTTACCCCTGACATCTCCTCTGTACCTACTTCCAAGCAACTTAATACTGAGTCCTCTCATACTAGCCATTTCAGCCCTGGGGAAAAAGCCTCTGACTATCCGCACGATCAATGCCTCTCATCATCTTATACACCTCTACCAGTTCACATCAAAGAATGAATGACAGTTAAATGTTAGAACCCCAAAGTCCCCCCCAGCTCCCTCCCTCCCATACGTAAGCAGCAGCGAGCACCAATCCCCACTCTCCCCACCGACAAAAAAAAGCATCAGCACCCGCTTCTGAGCACTCAAGCGTGAGCAAAGCAACAGAAAAGACACAGGCTTGCAGTTACTACAAAGACAACTTGTTCACCCAGTATTTGACATACCACAGGCTCTCTCTCTTACCCTAATAAGGGAGAAAGGGGTGTCTCCCTTTCACAGCGAGAGGGGAGACATAACAAACGGTAAAAGTCCGTTGTATCGCTTTTTCCGAGCTCTGTGCCCAAGGATCTCAGGTCTCTGGGCACACAGCCGTAGATCTTCCGACTCACCCGACGACCCACCAGTCTCCTGCCATGACACCAACCTTCAATCCGCCCGTCTCCAGAGCCACAAGATCTCGGCCCTCCGAAGGCGAGTGAAGGTCTTAGGCCGAGCCCTCGGCTTACCGAACAAGGGCCATTCATGAAATCCCGAGAGCGGGTCCCATTCCTGCAAAGAACCGTGGGTCTTCAAAACAACCCTGAAAGAGAAAAACAGAGATATTAAAGATGGAAATAGAGCTGTATCCAAAGATGCAAGCAAAAGAGTCACCATTAGGCACCATTGATCCTCCTAAGCTTCTCTGTTAGATGCTGGCTGGCCCAATGAATTCCAAGCTCAATGTTCAAAGTACAGTTATTATCAAATTACGTATACTACATACAAACTTGATATTTGTCTCCTTACAGGCAGCCACAAAACAGAGAAACTCAGTAGAATCTATGCCCCAGATTCCAGCATCTACATTGCTGGTGTCTTCAAATAAGTGGCAGCCATTTTGTCAGAAATGGTATAACTGGTTCATTAATACCTTGGGTACTTACTTTCAAGTGCCTGCTTCTATCAAGTTGTAGGGTAAGGTTTATATAATAGTTAAGCTTATGAACTAGTATCCAAGAGGCTGAACCATTAACCCTGAAACATGAGTTTGAGTCCCACTTTAACATCTGGGGAAGTGAAAGTTAATTAGTGGATTAATTAAATCTGTAATTCCCTTTTAAGCAAAGGTGAGCACTAAACTTCAACATTGTTTTAAAGGCACATTTCATAGAACTTTAGAACCGCTGTGCACAGAAAGCATTTCTTCAGCCCATTGTGTCTATTTTGGTTCCTGGTGGGACAGCCCCCAGCCCTGTTCCTCATCTCTTTACCCTTGGTCCTGCAGATTATTCTCTCCCACACAAAGACTGTT
The DNA here is from genome assembly GCF_030028105.1 of Mobula birostris. Taxonomy (NCBI): domain Eukaryota; kingdom Metazoa; phylum Chordata; class Chondrichthyes; order Myliobatiformes; family Myliobatidae; genus Mobula; species Mobula birostris. Next base: position 28,853,556 of record NC_092375.1, on the reverse strand, counting down.
GAACAGCCAACTGGTCACTTAAAAGAACAAGGACATCATTCAGATTAGAGATTAGCTGTATTTGTCATATGTGTATCAAAACATCAAAGCATGCAGTGAAATGTGTTGAACCAGCACCGTCCGAGGTTGTGCGGGGCAGCCCGCAAGCGTCAACACATTTCTGATGCCAACGTGGTATGCCCATATCTTACTAATGCTAACCCGTACACCTTTGGAATGTGGAAGGAAACCGGTGCACCTGGAGGAAACTGATTCAGGCATGGGGAGAACGCACAAACTCCTTACAGACAGCGCCAGGAATTGAACCCCGATCACGATCACTGGCTGTGTAAAGCGTTACGTTAGCTGCCATGCTACTGTGCCGCCTCTTTGATTCCCAGTTGATTAATGATTAACTAGTGGGAGAGTCCAGCTCGAATCGTGACGTGGAAGAAGAACTGCGTGAGGTGCGTCCTGTGGCCCTTCGTCTATTTTGCTGAGACGCAGCTGTTAACTGTGCAGCTTAGGACCCTCAATGGATGGATAAAATACCGGAAAACAGGCCGGCTCAGATACTTGCCGTTACCTTATAGGAGGTCCTCATTGCTTGAACCTTCAAGTTCAAGTCTATTGCATAAAGAATCTTAAATGCTGACCACAGCCTGCCCCCACCTAGTACAACGTAACACATTGAACCTTAGGTTACAAAGTAGGTCAAGTATTGTGCCAAGAAAGCTTCTCACCGTAACATATGCGGTGAAAAGCTGATGGAATTCAGTGGGTCTGACAACATCAATCACAGAAGCTAAGTGCCTCCATTGCTTTGTTGCTATGCACCAGTATTTGTTCTGGTACAAATAGTGGAAATAACCTTAATTCTTTTATTACTGTTTATTATTGCTGCTATTTATCGTGAACAAAAAAGGTTAGAGAGATCTTGAAACCAGTTCCCGAGAGAAATCATTTTTTTTCCCCTTAGAGCATGATGCCACACTGATTTTCTCACTTACATGAGGAACAAGCATAAATATTAGGATTATCTGTCAGTCAAAATAGCACCACAATGAATTGCAAACAACTTGACATACCCCAGTATGAATGGCAAGGTCTAATAAAAGAGATTTCTTATAAATGGACTGAAATATCCCTGAAGTTCTGAATTTTTTTTCCAGATTAAGATATTAGCCCATCAAGAATTTAATCTTCTTTACTAGCCTTTCAAAACAAGAGGGGTGGCCAGGAGAAATTCAGATTACACAACTCGCTACAGCTGACAACATCAATGCCAGATGAACTGATGACCACTGGAATGTGGAGCTTGGACAAAATGGGCCACAACAGCCCAATGAATAAAGCTTGCAGAAGTGGAAGGATGGGGCCATGCAGCAAACTACAGCTGAAGCCTTTGCAACAACCACCCAGGTATGTTACCCAAAAGCACGCCTATTTAGCTGTCATGTGTCAAATTTTACATGAGCCAGCTGCGTAACGTGGGTGGCCCCTCATCCAGTCTTATGAAGTTTAGTGACGGACCTTATTGACAGAAACAGCTCGTTTAAATGTGATTTCAGCTCGCCTGTAGTGCAGTTCGCCTCTTTTCTCAAAAAAGAAACAACTTATTATAAACTGTTGGACTCAACTTTATGATCTGTGAACATCAGAAATCACCAGCAGGTCCTTATAAAATCAGGACTCCGAGGTGCAGTAAACACACAACGGCTCCAGCATAAACATAGGAGAGCATGTTGTGGCCTGGGCATTTGGAAATGCTGGAATTACAGAGCTTCTGTAAACATAATGATGATAGGACCTCGTTATCTTTTCTTCCTCAAAGTTTCCCTCCTGGCAGCTGAGCAAACGGAAAAGCTGGGGGAGAAAATCAAATAGCTACAACTGATGGAAATCTGAAAGAAAAACGGAGAGTGCTTGAAATATTTTGCAGGTCAGACAGCATCCGTGGAAGGAGAAACAGAATTAATGTTTTAGTTCTCCAACCTGGTGTGCTACCTCTATTCTCCATTGCGTAGATTGAGTAGATGGAGGAATCTTAACCATGGAAGCCTGTGAAGGACAACGCCTATAATTGTTCAGAGATCAAGCTGGGGCAACTATGCTGGGAACATGCCAGTAAGTAGGGCAGTAAACCATGGAAAATGTTACAGCTGGAATTGGCTTGAGTAGCCAATGTTAAAACCCTATGAGATTTGACCCAGAAACAGCTACGTTCTCTCCTAATCAGAATCAAAATCAGAATCAGAAGCAGATTTGTTATCACTGACGTAGGTTGTGAAATGTGTTGTTTTGTGACAGCATCACAGAAATCTGATGGCTGAGGGGAAGAAGCTGTTCCAAAGGCATTGAGTGTGAGTCTTCAGGCTCCTATACCTCCTCCTCAATGGTAATGAGACAGGGACATATCCTGGATGGTGAGCGATGGATGCCACCTTCTTGAAGTACCGCCTTTTGAAGATATCCTCGATTGTAAGGGAAGGTTGTGCCCATTATCCAGCTGTCTGAGACTACAACTCTCTTGAAATTCTGCATATTGGAACCGCCATCTCCTTGATATTAATCAATAATCCAATCAAGCGGAATACTGTCCACCATATATCTGCGGAATTTTTTTTAGAGTCTTTGGTGACATACCAAATCTCCTCAAACACCCAATGAAGTTTCAAAGGGTCCTGGGGCACTCAGCAATCAGGAGTAAATTTCAAGTGGCTACTGAAATCTGAGAAGAAGAACTTTCTTATATACCAGTAGGCTCCTCGAGAACACAGGGCTCTCCCAGCCTCCTATCAGTCTGGGAGTAGGTGAATTGGGCGTGCGGGTAAAAAGTAGGGTGACTGATAGGAGTAACTAAAGTTGGAGATGTGACTGTGGCTCCATCTGTGTGTGTATCCTTAGCATGTTGGGCAGAGTTTATTCAACAATGGTCCCAACATCCTCACAACTGGGACAAGAGCCCTCTTGATAGCTGATATACAGTGACCACCCAGTGTTATAAGCACTCACCCACAAGGATCTTAAGGTCTTCAGAAATGGAGCAAATGCAAACCATCCACCATCTAAAGGATGTCCTAAAGAAGCGACACCTGCAAGGAGGTGTTCAGTATTCACATATTTACCTGTTTAAACACACCTCCCTCTTCGTCACACTCACTCACCTAATCATCGACAACCATCATGAGGAGGTTAAAGCTCCCCCTTGAGCAGTATAAGGGAAACAATACAATCAAATAATATAGTCCCTGCGAAGAGTAGCAAAATCAGCCCACCACAACAGTTTGTCTGGGCAACCTGAACTAATCCCCAATCTAGCAAATTCCACAAGTGCAATGACTCCTGGATTTAGGTTTGCCATTTGTCTGAACTCAGAATATCTCAAAGTCTTATAATTCAATCAAAAACTGTGACAATGTTGCTGTGGGATTAGTACAACTCACATTGTCACTGCTCATTGTGTTCCTGAGATTCACTTGCTGAATAACCACTAACTCTATTTTTCAATACTGCCTCCATGCAAAATTTACCTGCTAACTTTTCCTTGGCCATTGCTTCCCATGTCTCTTTATAAATAACCTCATCACCTCTCCTCATATGTGACATTCTTCAACCCTTTGTGTTTATAAGCCACAACTTCCTTCGATCGAAAACAACAACTATTTCTCTGCAAAGATACTGCCTGACCTGTTGAGTTCCTCCAGTATCTTGTGTTCATTGCTCAACGTCCTCTCCATTTTGTATCTTATCCTGGAACATGTTGCCACCTCCCAGATCAATGTCCTTCTTTCCTTCTGTTCCTCATGTGTGGACAGATTTCTTCTCATGTCACTAAAGTAAAAACATTCAAACCAAAACCATTCACTGTGACTAGGTAGATCTTTCTCTTCATGGTATGACCAGTTACAGTGCCTGTTGGATGCTGAATTCCAATGAGATACTCCCACCTCTATGAAAGCTGGCAGACAATTTTGTCAAATGGCTTCTTCACTCATTACACAGACTGTTTACTTTGTCAGCTATATGCTGAGGATCACTGACATCAACTGTAGAAAAGGCATCAGTTCCTCACAACCTGCATTAATGGCATGCAGTCCTTCCCTAAACTCCCTCTTTATCTCCTTTAAGGTCTTACATCAGGGACTGCTAATCTGGGCTCCACGGACCTCTCAGTTAATGGTAGGGATCCATGGCATAAAAAGAATGCTTGGGAACATATAATTCACTTTGTTAACTCAGCTTTTTCTCACACCTCCTGGTTTCTTCATCGTTTCAGTGCCATTCCTTTATCCAAATGCATTTTGCATTCTGTTCCAAAGAAGTAGGCTGCTGCATCAATGCAGCTTAATGTAGATTTTGAAAAGTTCAGACATCAGTCTTCTGCCAATGTTAATAATGGGGACAAGGAGATGGCAGATGAACTAAATGGGTATTTTGCATCAGAATTCACTGTGGAAGACAACAGCAGTGTGCCAGATGTTGAAGGGTGTGAGGGAAGAGAAGTGAGTGCAGTTACTATTAAAAGGGAGAAGGTCCTCAAAAAGCTGAAAGACCGAAGGGTATATAAGTCACCCAGACCAGATGAACTGCACCCTAGAGTTCTGAAAGAGGTAGCAGTAGAGATTGTGGAGGCATTAGTAATGATCTTTCAAAAATCATTGGACTCTGGCATGGTACCATTGGGCTGGAAAATTGCACATGCCACTTCACACTTCAAGAAAGGAGGAAAGCAGCGGAAAGAAAGTTATAGACCAGTTAGTCTGACCTCAGTAGTTGGGAAGATGTTGGAGTCAATTTTTAAAGATGAGGTGATGGACTACTTGGTGACACAGGACAAGATAGGACAAAATCAGCATGGTTTCCTTAAGGGAAAATCTTGCCTGATGAACCTGTTGGAATTCTTTGAGGAGATTACAAGTAGGATAGATAAAGGGGATGCAGTGGATGTTGAATATTTGGACTTTCAGAAGGCCTTTGACAAAGTGCCAAACATGAGGCTGCTTATCAAGTTAAAAGCCCACGTTATTTCAGGAAAGTTACTGGCATGGTTAGAGCATTGGCTAATTGGTAGGAGGCATCAAGTGGGAATAAAAGTATCCTTTTCTGGTTGGCTGCTAGTGACTGGTGGTGTTCCATGGGGGTCAGTGTAGGGACCACTTTTTTTTCTGCTGTATATCTATGATTTAGATAATGGAATAGATGGTTTTGTTGCTAAGTTTGCAGATGATGTGAAGAATGGTGGAGGGGCAGGTTGTGTTGAGGAAACAGGTAGGATGTAGAAGGATTTAGACAGATTAGGAGAATGGGCAAGAAAGTGGCAAATGAAAGACAATGTTGGAAAGTGCATGGTCATGCACTTAGGTAATAGAAATAAATGTGCAGACTATTTTCTAAATGGGGAGAAAATCCAAAGTTCTGAGATGCAAACGGACTTTGGAGTCTTTGTGCAGAACACCCTTAAGGTTAACTTGCAGGTTGAGTCGGTGATGAGGAAGGCAAATGCAGTGTTAAGCATTCATTTCAAGAGGTCTAGAATACAAGAGAACAGATGTGATGCTGAGGCTTTATAAGGCACAGATGAGGCCTCTCCTTGAGTATTGTGAACAGTTTTGGACTCCTCATCTAATAAAAGTTGTGCTCGCATTGGAGAGCGTTCAGAGGAGGTTCACAAAGATGATTCCAGGAATGAAACGTTTGATAGCTCTGGGTTTGTACTCACTGAAATTTAGAAGGATGTTGGGGGTTCGGAGGAAGAACTCATTGAATCCTTTCAAATATTGAAAAGCCTAGACAGAGTAAATGTGCAAAGGATATAAGGCATAGTGGTGGAGTCCAGGACAAGAAGGCACAGCCTCAGGAGAGAGGGGCATCCATTTAAAACAGAGATTCAGAGAAATCTTGATTGGACATGGCATCAAAAGTTATGGGGAGAAGGCTGGGGAGTGGGGTTGAGGAGGCGGAAAAGGGATCAGCCATGATTGAATGACAGAGCAGACTCGATGGGCCAAATGACCTAATTCTTGCGGTCTTGTGGTTATCGGCCATTCTTTATTCAGGAGAAATAAATGCAATCCCATTTTCTCTTGAGATATCTGGACCTCATGTAAAGATATCATATTTATCATTCTGGACAGGATGCAGTGCCCACAGAGATTTTTAAATGTATGTATGATTCTTTTTTAGTGTCCAGTTAAACATCAAGCAAATTTGGCAAAGCGTGCTACAGTTGTTTGTGAAAGCAAGCAAAAAATAGCCCTTTTATATAGCCCAGCTGATGCTCATATATCACGATGAGCTTCATATATTACAAGTAAAGCAGCTTTTGGTGACTGGTGCCTGGTTCTGCTTTCACTGAGTGCCACCTTGTGGTTCCATGTACTAGTTCACAGTAAATTACAGGTACATGAGATTCTGCAGATGTTGGAAATATTGAGCAAAATGCTGGAGGAACTCAGCACGTTAGGCAACATCAATGGAGGGGAATATTCTATAGACTGAGTCCTGAGGAAAGGTCTCAGCCCAAAATGTCAGCTGCCTATTTCACACCAGAGATGTTGCCTGATTTAAAAGTTGCTGGTGAACGCAGCAGGCCAGGCAGCATCTCTAGGAAGAGGTACAGTCGACGTTTCGTGCCGAGACCTTTCGTCAGGACTAACTGAAAGAAGAGCTAGTAAGAGATTTGAAAGGGGGAGGGGGGGGGAGAGATCCGAAATGATAGGAGAAGACAGGAGAGGGAGGGATGGAGCCAAGAGCTGGAAAGTTGATTGGCTAAAGGGATATGAGCGGATTCCCCTTGATCCTCTCCCCCCCCCTCCCACTTTCAAATCTCTTACTAGCTCTTCTTTCAGTTAGTCCTGACGAAGGGTCTCGGCCTGAAACGTTGACTGTACATCTTCCTAGAGATGCTGCCTGGCCTGCTGCGTTCACCAGCAACTTTTAAGTGCGTTGCTTGAAATTCCAGCATCTGCAGATTTCCTCGTGTTTCATGTTGCCTGATTTGCTGAGTTCCTCTTCTCATAGATCCTAGTAAGTTCATTTTGCGGAACTTGTCCCGAGCCATTGACTGTGCTTGTCTTTTTAGTGGTGTTCTGTGGAGACAATTTCCTCAGTACTGGTCAGCCCATCTCCTACTTTCCTGACTGCACAGCAACACAGACATCAGAGATGAGCTAGATTCATACCTGTCGCGATGAGCTTAAAACTCTCCCTTCGCGCCATTAAGTCCAGCAGCAGAAGATAGGTGTGCGAATGTGCAAAGCTTCTTTGCCCAGTGCCTCAGTTTTACAGCAAGGCTGTATGAACAGCAAGCCTGGGAAAACTTGGTGATGTTCATATGTGCATGTAAATATGCACACGTGTACATCCTAAAATGCACACCACACATATTCACACATGCCTATTTGCATAGAAACCTAAAAATAGGTATATGTGCGCACACATTAATACATATCTACACATACACATATACCCAGGTATTCATGCCTGTGCCCACAGATTTATGTACCATTGCATGAGTCTAGTTAAAAATGCTTATACACATACAGCTGCAAATGGATATGTTCACAGGCGCACACACACACACACACACACACACACACACCCACACACACACACACATTTCTAAAAGGAGCCATTGAATATTGGGCAGGAGCAAGCCAATTTTTACCTTCCTAATTCCCTCTGCAGAAACCCATTAAACCATTCTGCCATCAAGTCAGCAGTGAGTTGTTGACTGATGTTTGCACACTCAAATCATGTGCCAATGAAGTAGTCCAGAAGCCAGACAACATTCAAGCATCATCTGGTAAATGACAAATCACAATCACACCACTAAAAAGTGCCATGATCATCTCAGGGAAAGGGACACTTAATGGTATTACTATGGTCAAATCTTCAACAATGAGTATCTTGGAAGTGAGGAGAAATTCATTTAAACTTGCTGCATAAATAAAATGAGTATAAGGGCACATCAGAGACGGTATATCTCTCAATCAGTGACTTACCTCTTGATACAATTCCACAGTTTGAAAGACACAAGTCAGGAGTAAGATGAAACCTGTCAAAGTGAGTGCAGTTCCAATGATACTCACTCCATTCTGACTTGGAAATATATCATTGTTCATTCATAGTTACTGGGTCTAAATCTTGGAATTCCCTACACATAGCATGGGAGAAACACCTTGCGGTCTGGCCTGCTAAGTATTTCCTGCACTTACCAGTTTTTAGAAAAATCAGTGAATTTGTTTCACCAGATGGGAAGAAGGCTTAATGTGCTCTGAGCTCATCTATCATCCAAGTACAGGTGAAGATTGTCGCTGTGTGAATGAAGTCACTGGAGTGAAGTAGCGTCTTTATTCTACAGAACAAAATACAGCCAGCATTATATGGAGACCCTTCTGGTTTGAAAACAGTCTGCCTGGCCCAACACTGCCCAACATTTTATATGCTAAAGATCAAAGAAAATTCAGGACAATTCAAACAAAACCATTTTACAATGCCTTCTTGAACTACACATACAACAGCTCAAAATGTCTGGATCTTCCCACCACCGCACTCAAGATAACTGATAATTACTGCTGCATCCATGCAATCGGTTGTTGATTGGATTCATGCATATGTAGACAATCAGTTCAGTGCCTGTTTCCTGGTCTGCATGGTCTGCATTTTAAATTTTATCTTCAAAGCTTATTCGGATCTGACGGCTAGTGACCAAAGTCAGTTAATTGCTACATGAGCTAACCCCAAGTATTGCTCTAACAGTCACTCCACTTGGCACTCCTGCACAAAAACAAATGTGTACCAAGAAAGGCCAACCTTAAGGATGATCTACTCAAATAGGGCAGCAAAAATGTCCTGCCTCAGAATTTCCCCCCTCCCCCAATTACTTTATGTGCATCTATATCTATCCTATTGTCTCTAATCACTACTTACAAAATGTTAATTCCCCTGCTGGTTGATTGCAGCTTAATCACATTCCTCATCTTCATCCCTTCATTCTCTGGGTGCTAACTCTCTCTTTCCAGGTATACCAGCAAGGTGTGTGCACCAGGATCACAGGGCCTCTCATCAATGTACAGGAAGGGTTTGGTGTGGTCCACATTTAAATGACTGCAAGGACCCCTCCCTGGTGGCACCCCTTTTCAAACTGTCCAGTCGTTCGCTGGCCCAACTTCTGAAGGGGTCCAACTTCCCATTCAGGCTTGAGGTGTCTGCCTTCAGATGATGAGTGCAATTTTCCTCAGTCTGTCATGCCATCAAAGTTGTGGAACCTGATATCTCAGCTCTAACTTAAAGCCCTCCCTATCTATTTTACCCAATACCTTTTCTAATCTATGCTGTTTGACTAATCATCTACCTTCAGCAACCAGCCTTCATTACAGAGTACCTTTGCCATTACACTTCAGCATGCATTCACAGGTTTCTGTCATGCTCTCGGTGTCTTCTGCCTTTGCGTTTGCTGTGGGTGTGTTTCCTGTTGATGTACGCCTGAGACCCAACCGTAAAAATTTCCCTTGCTTCCCCTTCCAGAGGGGTTTCCTTCACACCAATATCTTCCTCCTGCTCTATTTCCATGTGGCACTCGTGTGCTTCCCCTTCCGTTAGGATGGTGCTTGCGGGATTCGCTCCAGTGTCCCTAACTATCATTACTGACTTGTCCTTGGGGATGAGAGCTGCCTCCCGAGCTGCCCGTCTGCTGTCGGTGACTGTTCTGAGCCTCCCTGTATTGAGGAGCTCTGTAATGGTATGGTGTGTGTGTGTAGTATGAGTTGTGCCACCACTACTGCTCGTTCGCTTACTCGCACTGCCCATGCAGCATAGTCTAAAGCTGTCATGCACCGGGGGGAGTCCTGCTGCAACGGGTGTCTGTTTCATTGAATAATGAGATACTGGCCTTCTTGTGTCCCCATGGTCCTACACCACGACTGTATTGTAATAGTATAGTATAGTATAGTAATACTTCATTGATCCCGGGGGAAATTGGTTTTCGTTACAGTTGCACCATAAATAATAAATAGTAGTAGAACCATAAATAGTTAAATAGTAATATGTAAATTATGAAATAAGTCCAGGACCAGCCTATCGGCTCAGGGTGTCTGACCCTCCAAGGGAGGAGTTGTAAAGTTTGATGACCACAGGCAGGAATGACTTCCTATGACGCTCTGTGCTGCATCTCGGTGGAATGAGTCTCTGGCTGAATGTACTCCTGTGCCCACCCAGTACACTATGTAGTGGATGGGAGACATTGACCAAGATGGCATGCAACTTAGACAGCATCCTCTTTTCAGACACCACAGTCAGAGAGTCCGGTTCCATCCCCACAACATCACTGGCCTTACAAATGAGTTTGTTGATTCTGTTGGTGCCTGCTACCCTCAGCCTGCTGCCCCAGCACACAACAGCAAACATGATAGCACTGGCCACCACAGACTCGTAGAACATCCTCAGTTTAGTCTGGCAGATGTTAAAGGACCTCAGTCTCCTCAGGAAATAGAGACGGCTCTGACCCTTCTTGTAGACAGCCTCAGTGTTCTTAGACCAGTCCAGTTTATTGTCAATTCATATCCCCAGGTATTTGTAATCCTCCACCATGTCCACACTGACCCTCTGGATGGAAACAGGGGTCACCGGTACCTTAGCTCTCCTCAGGTCTACCACCAGCTCCTTAGTCTTTTTCACATTAAGCTGCAGATAATTCTGCTCACACCATGTGACAAAGTTTCCTACCGTAGCCCTGTACTCAACCTCATCTCCCTTGCTGATGCATCCAACTATGGCAGAGTCATCCGAAAACTTCTGGAGATGACAAGACTCTGTGCAGTAGTTGAAGTCCAGGGTGTAAATGGTGAAGAGAAAGGGAGACAAGACAGTCCCCTGTGGAGCCCCAGTGCTGCTGATCACTCTGTCGGACACACAGTGTTGCAAGCACACGTACCATGGTCTGCCAGTCAGGTAATCAAGAATCTATGATACCAGGGAAGCATCCACCTGCATCGCTGTCAGCTTCTCCCCCAGCAGAGCAGGGCGGATGGTGTTGAACGCACTGGAGAAGTCAAAAAACATGACCCTCACAGTGCTCGCTGGCTTGTCCAGGTGGGCGTAGACACGGTTCAGCAGGTAGACAATGGCATCCTCAACTCCTAGTCGGGGCTGGTAGGCAAACTGGAGGGGATCTAAGTGTGGCCTGACCATAGGCCGGAGCAGCTCCAGAACAAGTCTCTCCAGGGTCTTCATGATGTGGGAGGTGAATGCCACCGGTCTGTAGCCATTGAGGCCGCTGGGGCGCGGCGTCTTCGGCACAGGGACAAGGCAGGACGTCTTCCACAGTACAGGAACCCTCCGGAGCCTCAGGCTCAGGTTGAATACATGGCGAAGTACTCCACATAGCTGAGGGGCACAGGCTTTGTGCACCCTGGTACTGACACCATCCAGTCCTGCAGCCTTGCTTGGGTTGAGACCTGTCTTCTCACCTGTTCAGCCATGAAGCCCACCGTAGTGGTTTTGTGTGGGGGAGGGGTATAGTCATGAGAGCAGGGTGGGGGACTGTGAAGAGGGGTAGGAGGGGAGAGTGGAATATGTGTTGGTTGGGGGCCGACAACAGATGGCTCATGTGGGGGATGGACAGGGGTCACAATGTCAAATCTGTTAAAGAACAGGTTAAGTTCGTTGGCCCTGTCCACACTGCCTTCAGCTCCTCTGTTGCTAGTTTGCCGGAACCCAGTGATGGTCCTCATCCCCCTCCAGACCTCTCTCATGTTGTTCTGCTGGAGTTTCCACTCAAGCTTCCTCCTGTACCTGTCTTTAGCCTCCCTGATCCTGGCTTCCAGGTCCCTCTGTATTGCCCTCAGCTCCTCCCTGTTTCCATCTCTAAACGCCCTCTTTTTAGCATTCAGGATGTCCTTAATCCATTCCTCATTGTTGCAGTATAGGCGAACAGGGTGAACCGCATCCGGAAATCCTAGTACGGGTTGAGAGACCAGGGATTTTTTTTGATATCTGTAAAAGCCTCATCTGGCCTCCAGCTTACTTCCTCCAGAGGGGACTTCCCTCGTTTAATCAAGGCCTGCATCGGGGCCAATAGTGCTGAGAACCCTGGGGACTGTATGGTTTGCTTTCCTACCTGAGCCTTGTGCGAATTGATTTTAAACCTCTCGTCTCGCAGTATCTCTAAAACACCGGCTCTCACCCCTAAGTGAACTGCATCATCTTCCAAAGCAATTAGTAGATCATCTGCATATTGTAAGATGGTGAACCAGTAGAGAATTAGATTGAGATTTTCCAAAGTCTGTGCCTTGACCTTATGAATAATGGCTATGGTGGATCCCTGGGGGTGTCTGCTACCCATTTAGAGTGAAGGGAATTCAGACTTCGGACTCAGGTGCCAAGTGGAGCCCTCAAAATCCATTAGTGAACTCCAGGACTGAAAAAACTTCACGTTATGGAGACAGGCCATTCATGATTGTTGTAGGGTTTGCCACAATGGGATACAATTTTCGATGTGGTCTTATTAAGGGTAGTATAGACTATAGTTAACCAATATGATCCATTGGGCTTCTGTACTGGCCATATAGGCAAGTTAGTAGTGGGTGCAGTCTCTAAGAGTATCCCCTTGTGTTTTAGTTCCTTCACTATGCCCTGAACAGCTGTCAGTGCATCAGTTTTTATAGGATACTGCTTACGGGGTTTATGCAGGCTCTCCTCTGCTATAACTGGGTTTATCTTTATTCATCCTCAGTCTTGCTTGTCTCTAGCCCACACATCTGGGAACTGCTGACGAAGTAACCCACAAGCACCATCCTAGCTCCAGTCCTTGATGATCGGGGCAGCTGCAGCTATGCTGGCTAGGTTGTGTATACAATTGATTGTACATGTCCGCTGCCCCTTACTTGTCCATATTATTACTCCTTTCCCTGAATCTATAACAGCTCCTGCTTCTGTTAGGATGTCTTTTCCAAGGATAGTACCCTCATTATTTGACAGACCCAGAAATACACTGGAAGCTGCACTCCGCTGATTTCAAATGTTTTGACTCACTCCTCTCTGCTTTCACTGTTTTCCCTCCTACACCCATAATATAAATAGCCTGTCTGGTTGTTGGCAAGTATAGGTCAGTTATTGATACCGATGCCCCTGTGTCCACTAACATATCGTATTGCCAGCCCCCTGTTGTGTACATCCACGGATCACCAATGCTGGTAGTGGGGGGCTGTCACCAGCTATTTTTCCGAGCTAGAAGCTGTCTTCACCAGCTCTATGATAGGCAGTCAGACTGGACAGACCGGACACTGATGGGGTGAGAGATGCAGTGACTTTTGCCTTTTTTTTTTCCCCTTTTTTGGTCACTGCCTCCACCCACATCCAAATAAGCCATAGCTGTGGCATATTAACTCCTTTACTGTTTTACACGTGGTCTGGCAGTCCGTTGCTAGGTGACCTGGTTGCTGGCACACAAAACAAACCCTCTGTGATGTCACAGCAGCTACATCCACTGTAGACACTTTACGACTTCTCTTGCACTCTCTTTATTCTATTTCACTGGCCCACAAAACTATCGCAGAATAGGTCAACTCCACCACTATCCCTAGATCTAAAACTTCCTGATGGGCTGAGCTCAGGCCTTCATTTATCATTTTCAGGAAGTCTGGGTCATCCCTCCCTGGAATATCCAACCCTCAATACTCCTCAAATGCTCAATAATTATGTTCTGCATTATCCATGGCTGGCTCGTCAGCTCCTAGAATCACGGCCATTATTATTCCCCAGTTACTCTCAGCTTCCCCAATCACTGCCTCATTTTCCCTTTAAAACAGCAATATCTTTGTTCTCGTTGGCATTCCTAGAAGTTTCCCATGTACCATCCCACACACCGTGGGCCATCTTGTCCCACATATTCCTCGGCCACTTTGCTTTTACCAACACGTGTATATGTTTAAGGTGCATCTGGTGAATTTCAACCATTTCCTTGAGCTTGTGCCAGAATTTTGAATTCCCACATACGAATCTGCAGAATTTCTTGTGTCCATGTACAGATGTAGCCTTCAGTGTTATAAGTTAATAAACGCAGAAAGCACTTAGTACACCATGTTTTTATGCACATGTCAAAGCGTTCATATTATATCATCAAAGCTTACATTAGAGCACAGGAATGTGTGTTAAGTTCTTAGGGAATATACAGTATTTTGTCCAAATACGACTAACTTATTTTCTTCATTTTCCTTATTGTAATCAGGATCAGATTAGATGTTGTCACTTGCAGGGCAAAACACGTTTACAAATTTCTAATAAAATGGTCTTGTTTCAAGGTCAAGTTCAAGTTTCGTTGTCAATTAACCATGCACATGTATACAGCTAAATGAAGTCGTGTTCCTCTGGGGACAAGATGCAAAATACAGTCACACAGCACACAGCATAGGTAGTAATGATAGCATATACAGTCATAAAAATAATATTAGCACAAGTCTTTAAGTGGCACGGTTGTGCATGGGATGTTGTCCTGGAGCCACATTTCTGCAAGAACAAGTTCCTCATCTTGTGCTGTCAGCTGCAGACAAAAGTAATCCAGCTTATCTTCCAGGGTGTGAATGCTAGAGTAGCACTGACAGGAGAGCCAGCCTGTAGAGGCCAGCCCCAACCCACCCAAGGCTTCAGTGCCCCTGCCACACCTCTGTTCTCTCCCACACCACCTCCAGTGCCTCCTCCCTGGGTGGCTGTTATGGGCAATTCTGCAGTAGGAGGGCCTGGTCTGTAGAACTGAGGCCAGTCGTTTCCCCCGCCATTGGTCTCGCCAATGAACCATTGAACACACCTTGCAGTATTTTAGATTACCAATGTTCAGTATGGTCTTTCAATAACAAGAAAATTGTTTAAGGCACACACTTACACAATTTGTTGGACCCTTAGAGGCTGTTGCAACCAAGTGTGCCTGCAACTGGAACGTATTTAGCTTCTTAAGCCTAGCTAAAAGATACCTCATATCATAAGCTCAGCTGAAAGCTTTAGAATGAAGAACAGACCAGAACTTGAAGGCCTGAAGTTATCTGACCTCACTGTTGACCTGTGAGTTGAATTTGACTCTTTTTTCAGATCTGTTTCTGTGGCGTGTTGACCAATATTTCCTGTCCAAAATAGCAAACCTCTAGGTGGTAATGCTTTCTCTGATATACGTGCTGACATCTGTCTGGGGAAGTTAAAGGTGGGCCATAACCAGCCTTGCCCATGCAGCAACTGAATAAATGTTGCCAGCTAGGTCATGTACCAGGCTGAGCCAGTTGTTCAACCTGTCAAGAACTTTGAAAGCACCTAAATATCCCCAACCAGAAGCAAGTGAAAACATTCAAAATTTCCTAAATATCAGAGAAAAATTAGAACTAATTAAAACATTTTTAAATTTTTAAAATTGTTCTGAACAACAAAAACATCTAAACAAACTCTATTGATTCAACTATTTCATGCGAAGCTGTTCCGGTGTCCTCCAGTGCAGGTCCAACCGGCAGGTTCCTACGTATAGTATTGAGAAACTCAAGAAACTTTGAGCTCCACAACTAAATTCAATGATGACTCCAGTATCAGCAAGGATAGGAAATCACCAGATTACCCATCTGTAGGAACCCTGAGCTTGATAGAACTTGAATGGAAATATGTTGGCAATTCCCAGCAAGCTCCAACACTTTGGTTGACTGTATTGCGTGGAAAGAAACCGCTGACTCCTTCATATGCTGTTTGTGGGATCTTGCAGCACACAAATTACCAATAGATGCTATTACATTTCATTGACCAAGAATTGCTCTTGGCATTATGAAGACATACGGGTTGTTAGTTAGATGGAAATTCAAGGGCAGAATGGTGGCACTGTAGTTAGTCCTTCTGACTCCGTTCCCCATTTCCCCCCCAACATCCTCAAATCACGCTGGCAAGTAGCTACTGCAAATTATTAAAACGGGAACGGGAACGTGGGAGAGAATAAATTGCAAGACCATGAGGGAATAAAATGAGCGGGAATGGGATTGTTGGGTTTGCGCTGTTGAGAATCAGCAAAGACTTGAAGAATCTAATGCCCTCCTTTTGAGTCATAATGTCACAGAGACAAAAAACACATTAAAGTAAAAGTGATTGATAACCTGAAACTCTTGGTTGAGAATAACAGAAAACCATAGTAACAAAAAAAACTTTCCTTTTAGCAAGATTGAGAGTAAGTTATATTCCTTCCTTCTCTTTCTTTAACTCTGCCATGGACAGTCCCAAGCCAGGCTGCGAAAAGAAGGCACTGGTAACCCCATTCCATATAAACCTAGTGTTACAGAAACACCAAAGAAGTTCCAAAGATCTTATTCCTGAGAGACCAAGAAGATGGGCTACACCTGGGGACAACTTGAAAGATTTGCTCAAGACAGAGGACACTGGTGAGGGTTGCTGCAGCCTATGCCATAGTTGGGGTGATGGTCCAGTAAGTAAGTTCCCTTTCTTTTGATATTTGGCTTTTCAAGACCTGTTCTCAGTTTCAACCATTCTTAAGCCAAGTATTTCAAGGTAAAACCTCATCTATTCCCCTACAAGGTAAAGTTCTATCTACTGTATTCTCTCACAACAGCATACAGATAAGAATGCAGCAATACATCAGCATAACAGTATCCATATTCCCCACATTAATCATTTAATAACAAATCAGAATCATATAAAATTGGAGGAAATGCAAGCAGCTGGAGGTCAGGCAGAATTTGTGGAAGCAAAAGGTTAGGCAGTGTTTTGGAACAAGACCCTGAATCAGGTCTGAATCAGACATCATACAAAGCACCACACCTACATCATACAATCATGGATTCTACTTATTTATTTACTTGTTTGTTTGTTTATGTATTTATTTATTGGGATACAGTGTGGAATAGGTCCTAAACACAAAATAATCTGCAGATGCTGTTGTCAAAGGATCAATCACAATGCGCTGGACGAACTCAGCAGGTCAGTCAGCATCAGTTGAAAAGATTAGTCGACGTTTCGGGCCGAAACCCTTCGTCAGGACTGAAGGAAGAATTTTGGGGAGGGTTTGAAGAATGCTGGTAGTTGAAAAAAACAGTAATTTTAAATACAAAGGGGTGGGGGAGGGGAAGCAGGGAGGTGATTGGCAGGAGAACAATGCGAAGTAGTAGAAGGAGGCGGAACTATGAGGGAGGTGATGTGAAATAGGGATAGAGGAAGGTCGGGGAGGGAATTATCGGAAGTTGGAGAATTCTAAGTTCATACCAAGGGGCTGGAGACTACCTAGATGGTATATGAGGTGTTGCTCCTCCAACCTGAGTTTAGCCGCATCATGGCAGTAGAGGAGGCCATGTATGGACATACCTGAATGGGAATGGGAAGCAGAGTTGAAGTGGGCGGCTACCGGGAGATCCTGTCAGTTGTGGTGGACGGAGTGGAGGTGCTCGACGAAGTGGTCCCCCAATCTGCGTTGGGTTTCACCGATGTAGAGGAGGCCGGGAGCACTGGATGCAATAGATGACCCCAACAGATTCGCAAGTGAAGTGTTGCCTCACCTGGAAGGACTGCTTGGGGCCCTGAATGGTGGCAAGAGAGGAGGTGTAGGGACAGGTGTAGCACTTACGCTTACAGGGATAAGTGCCGGGTGGGAGATCCGTGGGGATGGATGTGCGGATAAGTGAGTCGCGGAGGGATCGATCCCTGCGGAAAGCGGAGAGGGGTGGAGAGAGAAAGATGTGCTTAGTGGTGGGGTCCTGTTGAAGGTGGCGGAAGTTGCAGAGGATAATGTGCTGGATCTGGAGGCTGGCGGGGTGGTAGGTGAGGACAAGGGGAGCTCTGTCCCTGTTGTGGTGGCGGGAGGATGGGGTGAGGGCCGAAGTGCGGGAAATGAAGGAGATGCAGGTGAGTGCATCATTGATCACCGTAGAAGGGAAACCACGACCCTTAAAGAAAGAGGACATTTGAGATGTCCTGGAACGGAAAGCCTCATGCTGGGAGCAGATGCGGCAGAGCCGGAGGAACTGGGAATAGGGAATGGCATTTTTGCATGTGGCGGAGTGGGAAGAGGTATAGTCGAGGTAGTTATGAGAGTCAGTGGGCTTGTAGAAGATGTCAGTGGACAGTCTGTCTCCAGAGATGGAGACCGAGAGATCGAGAAAGGGGAGAGAAGTGTCAGAGATAGACCAAGTGAATTTGAGGGCTGGGTGGAAGTTTGAAGTAAAGTCGATGAAATTGACAAGCTCAGAATGGGTGCAGGAAGCAGCACCAATGTAGTTGTTGATGTATCGAAGGGAAAGTTGGGGAGCAGTACCAGAATAGATTTGGAGCACAGACTGTTCCACATAACCAACGAAAAGGCAGGCATAGCTGGGTCCCATGCGAGTTCCCATAGCTACACTCTTAGTCTAAAGAAAGTGGGAAGAGCCAAAAGAGAAGTTATTAAGTGTGAGAACCAGTTCCGCCAACCGGAGGAGGGTAGTGGTGGTGGGGAACTGGTGAGGTCTATTATCCAGGAAGTAGCGGAGGGCTTTGAGGCCTTCTTGATGGGGAATGGAGGTGTATAAGGATTGGACATCCAAATAGGTCATTGGACATCCATCAATAGGTCCTGCCAGCCCTTTAAGCTGCACCACACAGCAATCCCCCAATTTAACCCTAGCCTCATCACAGAACAATTTACAATGACCAATTGACCTACCAACTGGTACTGGAACTTTCCAGCTAGCCAATGTTCCTCCTTTCAGTCACAAGAAAAGCTGCAAATCTGCACCAGAAGTTTATCTAAAGATTTCTCCCAAGTGTGTATATGTACTGTAAGCCTGCTCTAATCATTCCTTCCCGTAGATCAGAGTTCACTTACTCATTTTCTCCAAAGTCTTCCATCACTTCCTTGGTTGAATATTGATATTCTCCATTGTATATTTTCATTAATAGGCGAAGACATTCTGGAGTGGCTTATTCTACCTTTTTTTAATCCCTCGTTATAAGGAACCTCAACCTTGTCAGACTAATACCAGTCAGAATTTGGATCAAGCAACAGGTGGAAGTAGCATTTCCAATGCAAAATCAACCTCCTGGTCAGATATAAAATGTAGTAAGAGAACTTGCCTTAATTGATATATGAATTGCCAGTGGTATTCTATGGTTAACATGGACATACTGGAGCAAAGGGCTTGTGTCTGTGGTACAAAATAAACTGCTGGAGGAACTCAACTGGTCAAGCTGTACCTACGGAGGGAAAGGGAGATGTGCCAAGACCTTTCATCTGGACTGAAAGGTAGAAAGAATATTTGTAAAGATAAATAGGTGAAGGGAAGGACTGGAGTAATAACTGGCAAGCAATGCAAGGACCCCCATCATCCAAGTTATGCTCTCTTCTCACGACTATCATCGGTCAGGAGCTCCTACACCATCAGGTTCAGGAACAATTATTACTCTACAGCCATCAGGCTCCTGAACCAACGTGGACAACTTCACTCACTTCAATACTGAACTGAGTCCACAACCTACAGACCCACTTTCAAGAACTCCACAACTCATGGACTCATAATTAGTTATTTACTTGTTTATAACTTGCATAATTTGTTTTTTTTTTTGGCACATTGGCTGCTTGTCAGTCTTTGTTTATGTATAGCTTTTCATAATTAAGTTGTATTTATTTACTTTCCTGTAAATACCTGCAAGAAAAATTAATCTCAAGATAGTACGTATATGTACTTCGATAATAAACTTTGCACCTGTGACTTCAAACTTTGAATAGGTGGATCCAGGTTAGAAGGAGTGATAGGCAGATGAAGGAGGGAAGAGAGGGAAGAGTGGAAATAGTGAGAGACACTGGGAGGTGATAGGTGGAAGCAACAAAGGGAATCTGATAAGAAAGGAAGGTGGAGCATAGAATAGATTAAGAAAGGTGAGAACAGTAAGGATAGAGGTCCTAGTGGGAGGATTGTATGGGTGATGGGCAGATGGAATGGGTTGACGAGGGGAAGGAAATAGGGTGATAGGGTGCAGGGGATGGGTTAGATGTAAGAGGAACTGGATAGATCAGATTGAAAAAGACAAAAGAGTCAGAGTGAAAGCAGGTTACCTAAAAGCAGGCCTATTTCTGTGCATATTACTCTACAAGCCTATGACTCCTTATCCCCACCCCCATCTAGGTAAAATAAGTAGAAGATTATTATTTCTTGTACATTTGGGGTAGGTAGATAATCTTGCAAATGTTATGAAGCAAATGCTATTTTATTTAATGAAGTTAATATCAATTTGATATTATTTCTGTCTTGACTCTATTGAAGACAGTTGTGTTTAATGAGGTTGTCTTTTAGAAATTGATGAAAAAAACATTTTTTTCCCTGTCTAGCTAATCAGTGTAACAAGATTGGCAGCTTAGGCTCATTTAGAGAATAGAATTATAAACAGATACACCGCTTAATTTCCTTCTTCTGAGAGTTGCGAGATTAAATGAAGGTTCTGTTTGAAGATATTTCTCAGAATTGGTGAATTGAGAAGGAAGAACTTTGTAATGACTTAGTGATAATTTTAGTGTTCCAATGGTTTTATTTTTTGAACATTCATGATTAGATTTTTCATACATATGTGATCGATCAATAAACACTGTAAAACATTCTTCAGCCAGTAGAAAACATTGGTTGAATGGAAAGATAAATCAGCCATGACTGAATGATGGAGAAGATTCAATAGACCAAATGGCCTAATCCTGCTTCTATGTTGTATGGTCTTATAGCCTAAAATACTGTATGTTCTATCATCCAATTTAGTTTCCTTTTACAGCTTGTAAACCAAATATATACTTAAGGAATTATACTGTAAAATCACCTGTGAAAAGCAGAGTTTGACTAACAAATCATTTATATCTTGAATTCATCTCTGAACCTAACTTTCTTCCACTGGTCAACAGTCATTGAGAAGTATTGTGTTGACCCATATTAAATGTAGCTCTGCTCATAGCATGAGGTACCATATTGAGATATAATTTGTACCTTCTGAAATTAAACCTTTGATAAACAGGTTGATGGTACTATCATTGATATTTAGATTTAGATTATGATTTAGATTAGATTATGAGGACACGCAGTCCTCTTTTATTGTCATTTAGTAATGCATGCATTAAGAAATGATATATATTCCTCCGGTGTGATATCACAAAAACACAGGACAGACCAAGACTGAAAAACTGACAAAAACCATATAATTATAACATATAGTTACCACAGTGCAACAATACCATAACTTGATGAAGAACAGACCATGGCACAGTAAAAAAGTTCAAAGTCTCTCTAATGTACCACATCTCACACGTTGCAGGAAAGGTTACCTCTTCCTTTTCCCTCATAGGTACAGTATGTAGAGGTTCCACCTCCTCAAAAACTCTGAGTTGTATTCTGATCTTGGGTGTGCCTATGTCAGCTTGCAAGTTCTGGTACATTGCTTGATAAGTTAATTACCGAAGGAAGTTGCCTCTTGATAGAGGTGATTTGAGTGGGGATGCAGGATTTGTATGGACGTCCCTGCTAAAAGACTCCACGATTCTAACCCAGAAGGACAATAGCTGCCTGCAGTCTTAAGAGAAAGCAATGAAAAATATCCTAACATCCAAACAGTTGGAGGCTGAGCTTCACCCTTCAGGAAATTTATTTTTCTCCAAGCCTGCTGAATACATATACTGCATCTGCAACAACTTTTCTAGAGATCAACCAAAGATGAAAACAGTAACACAGAATATGTTTATGACTGTCTTAGATTGTCCCCCTGTTAAACTACCTGGGAGAGACACAAAGCAAAGTCAAGAAACAACACTTCATATTCTGCCTAGGTGTCTACAAGCCAATGGTATGAACACTGACATTCACAATTTCAGGTAAATCTCACCCTCTACTCCCTGTTTCTGATCAAACTCCAGTCCTCCTAACTTTGGTCCTTTTTCTATGATCACGTCTCCAGCTCCTCCATCACCTATTTTTGTCTGCCACCCCCACCTGGTTCTATCCACCTGCTACCCACATGCTTCACCCACCAGAAACCCTCCTCCATATTGTATCATCTGCCTTCCATTTCTTCCCTAAATGGATCCCAATATCACCTTCCTTATTTGTTGCACTAGCAGTCGTTTTGTTCCTGCTTATCATCACTCCCCCTTCACCCTTCCCTCCCTTTCCACCTTTCTCTATCTACCGTTCTACATGCCTCTGTCACCAAACTCCACTTCTCCCATTCTCCTACCTGGCTCCATCAGCCCATCGCCCTTCCCCTTCCCTCAACCACCAATCACCCTCTGACTCGACCCCCTCGAACTAATGGTTATCTTCCTTCTCCACGCTCAGTCCTGATGCAGGGTCTCGACCCAAAGCAGTGACATTTCATTTCCTCTCACAGCCCCTCAGATACTTATTGTCTCACTGAGTTTCTCCAGGAGATGTTTTGTTGCCTCAGATTCCAGTATCAGCATTCCCTTGTGTTCTCTTGTGTTTATGTCTCTCCTGTTAAACTATCTGCTAATATTCTTGCATTTTTTGCTGCCAGGCGTGACTCAACTTAGTGACATCCTGCCCTCCAAAAAAAAAGCTGCAAGTAAGTCACGAACAAGAGGAAATCCGTAATGCTGGAAATCCGAGCAACACACACAAAATAGTGGAGACCAGGCCAGGCAGGCCAGGCAGCATCGAGGAAAAGAGTACGTCAATGTTTTGGGCCGAAACCCTTCAGCAGGACTGGGAAAAAAAGAAGCTGTGGAGTAGATTTTAAAGATGGGGGGAGGGGAGAGAGACACGCCAGGTGAAAGGTGAAACCTGGAGGGGGAGAGATGAAGTAAAGAGCTGGGAAGTTGATTGGTGAAAGAGACAGAAGGCCGTGGAAGAAAGAAAGGGGGGGAGGAGCACCAGAGAGAGGTAATGGGTGGGGAAAGGTGAGAAAGGGAAAAGGGAATGGGAAGTGGTGAAGAAGGGGGGATGGGGGGGCATTACCAAAATTGAAGAAATCGATGTTCATGCCATCATGTTAGAGGCTACTCAAACCGAATATAAGGTGTTGTTCCTCCAACCTAAGTGTGGCCTCATCATGGCAGTGGAGGACGCCATAGATAGACAAATCGGAATGGGAATGGGAAGTGGAATTAAAATGAGTGGTCACTGGGAGATCCCGCTTTTTCTGGCAGACGGAGCGTAGGTGCTTGGCGAAGCGGTCTCCCAACCTACGTTGGGTCTCAATGATATACAGGAGGCCACACTGGGAGAACCAAACACAGTATATGACCCCCCAAAAGACTCACAGGTGAAGTGTCACCTCACCTGGAAGGACTGTTTAGTGCCCTGAATGGTAGTGAGGGAGGAGGTGTATCTTTCCCTTCCCCTCCCCCCACACTTTCTGCTTTCTGCAGGGTTCACTCCCTACACAACTCCCTTGTCAATTCATCTCTCCCTACTGATCTCCCTCCTGGAACTTATCCTCGCAAATGGAACAAGTGCTAGACACCTCTACCTCTATGCCTCCTCCCTCACTACCATTCAGGGCCCTAAACAGTCCTTCCAAGTGAGGCGACACTTCACCTGTGAGTCTGTTGGGGTCATATACTGTGTTCGGTGCTCCCGGTGTGGTCTCCTGTAAATCAGAGACCCGACGTAGATTGGGAGACCGCTTCACTGAGCATCTACGCTCCGTCCACCAGAACAAGCTGGATCTCCCAGTGGCCACCCATTTTAATTCCACTTCCCATTCGCATTCCGATATATCCATCCATGGCCTCCTCCACCATCGGGATGAGGCCACACTTTGGGTGGAGGAACAACACCTTATATTCCATTTGGGTAGCCTCCAAACTGATGGCATGAACATCAATTTCTCAAACTTACAGTAATGCCCCCCACCACCCCTCCTTCACCATTTCTAATCCTCCTTTCCCTCTCTCACTCTATCTCCTTACCTGCCCATCGCCTCCCTCTGGTGCTCCTCACCCCCCTTTTCTTTCTTCCATGGCCTTCTGTCTCTCTCACCAATCAACTTCCCAGCTCTTTACTTCATCCCTCCCCCTCCAGGTTTCACCTTTCACCTTGTGTTTCTCTCTCCCCCTACCCCCACCTTTTAAATCTACTCCTCAGCTTTTTTCTCCAGCCCTGCCAAAGGGTTTTGGACGGGAACGTCCTAGATGCTGTGTGGCCTGCCAAGTTCCTCCAGCACTTTGTATGTGTTGCTGCAAGTAAGTCAATTCTTCAAGGAATGGAATTCTTTTGCAGAATTGAATGATTGAATTGAATTGAACTGAATGATCTTTATTGTCATTATACATAGGTACAATGGCTTCCTCTCAGGCAATTCAACTAAGATAAAAACAAGACAGTAATAGAAAAACAGTATTAAATAGATAAGTAGCAGAAAATAAGTTGCAGCAGCACTAGAATATCACAGTAATGCACAAAGTGCCATTAGTGCAAGTATTTGAGTCCATGTGTGTACATGTGTGTGCTCACAGTTTCAGCCATTGTTCTGTGGGAGTGGTGTGATGGAGGCCACGGCTCTGGGACAGAAGCTGTTCCTCAGTCTATTTGTTCTGGCTTTTAGTGTCCTGAACCTTTTGCTGGATGGCAGCGGGTCAAACAGGGAGTGGCCGGGGTGTGTGGTGCTGATTGCTTTCCTCCCGAGTCTGCTGGAATAGATGGTGTCCAGTCCTGGGAGCTCCATCCTGACAATTCGCTGGGCCGCCTTCACCACACGATGCAGGTCTTGAATTGACATGTGATTAACAGTCAATTTGTGATCTACATAAATCCAAATGGATTCATTATACTTTCTCAGTGCCTAATCAAAGTACAAGATTCATTTGTTTTTTCTCTCTGAGAAGTCTGATAAATTCTGCCTTTCAATGCATAAGGCTTGCAGAATCATGACAGACCATAGGGATCAATACAAATGTTGGTTTGGACACCTTTCCAATTTATTGTCTATCTCTCCACATTTTCTCTGTAACCATAGCTGTAACATTATATTCTGTATTCTGATATTGCTTTTCCCTCTATACTACCTAGATGTGCTTATGTTTTGAAATTATCTATATGGATGGCATGACAAACAAAGTTTTTCACTTTATCTTGGTACCTTTGACAATAATAAACGAATTACCATCTCAAAGTCTCTGACTCAGCTTTGAATAGCATCACTTGAAATGTTCAAGCCTCACACATTCCTACATGTGAATGTTCTGCCAATCCAGGGGAACTTCTTTCACACAGCCAGTTCCCAATGCATTCAGTCCAGAGCCAGCAATGTCTACTGGTAATTCTTAAATCTTTCTTTGGTATTTTCCTGTCACTTAGTGACCGCAAACACTACAATGTTTCCATCTGTGTGAACTATCATTTTTAACTATGCTTTCTTTTTAAATTCAAGTGTAATGCTTTCTGGCCATCCAATGGCATATTTAACCTAGTTCATCAATAGTTCTCTGCTATTTGCCTTCACGAAACAATTATTAGTTCTACTTTGGTTATGTCAGCTTTATTCTCATTAAATTTTGCCTTACCTTATTAAGATAAGGACTCAGTAGAAGGCCATTCAGCCTTTCAGATCCATACTAGATCACAAGGGAGCAATCCCCTCATTTCCTTGTTTCTTCCCCCAGCAATTTCTTCTCACACATCGTGCATTGTGGTCTTCACTTGCTTCCATTATGTGGTGAGAATAGTGGAAACTTCAGAAACTTTGAATGCCTTCTTTTAATTTCTTGCTTTTATTTTTTGTTTTGCTTTACTTCATGCCTCTTGATTACCCACAAACTTTGGTGATGTGGTTTTATAAACCACATACATAATACTCTTTTGCCTGAATCAGCATTCAGATGGCATACATTTCCCTCCACGGTGCTAAAAGCCTCTGTTTAACATTTGAAAATGATGTGTTGTTTGTTTTGGAGCAGCTTGTTTTGCTGCTTGCCCCACATGCCATATGGAACAGCCGGTGTCACTTGGAAGCTCTGTATATTTCTAATTGCTCGTTCAACAGTTTGGGCAACTTTTAGTGCCATTTCTGAATAACAACTCCTTATTATCCAAATTCATTGACTGCTAACACTAACCTGTTTCTTAGCATCTGAGAGAGTGTGTTGCCAAAATTAAATTCTGTAGTAATTTCCTCAGTTTGGATAAATATTCAGCCTCTGATTTGTTAGATATTCTAGACTCTGAATAAAATTTAAACCTTTGAACACCCTTGCTTGGCTTTGGTTTAAAGATATCCATTGACAAATCGACCATTTTCAGTGGTTCAGCTACATGGGGCCTTAGGTGAGACCATCTGTGCAATATTGCTGTCCTTAATAAAGAAAGATGTTATTGCAATAGAATCAATTCAGAGAAGGTTTACTAAACCTATACGTAGAATGGGCAGGTTGTCTCAGGAAGACTGAGAGATGGATTGAAACCTATGGTATTCTGAATGATCGTGTCAGAGTGGATGTGGAGAAGTGTTTCCTTGTGTAGGAAGTTGTGCATTGGTCAGACTATACTAGGACTATTGTGAGAAGTTTTAGGCCTCTTATCTACAAAAAGATGTGCTAGCATTGGAGAGAGTCCAGAGGAGGTTCACAAGACTGCTCCTGGGAATGAAAGGGTAATGTATGAGGAGTGTTTGGTGGCTCTGGGCCTGTACTTATTGAAGTTCAGAAGAATGAGGGAGAGTCTCATTGAAACTTAATGAATATTGTAAGTCCTAGAGAGAGTGGATGTGCAGAAGATGTTTGCTGTTGTGGAGGAAACTAATTAGAACAGTGATAAGGAGGAGATTCTTGAGTCAGAGGGTGGTGAATCTCTGAAACGCATTGCCATTGACAGCTGTAAAGGCAAAGTCATTGGGTATATTTAAAGAAGAGGTTGACAGGTTCTTGATTAATCCGGCATCAAAGATTACAGGGGTAAGGCACGAGAATAGCTTTGAGCAGGGGCGGCACTAAGGTGGTGCTAGCTGGTGCTATAGCACCAGCAGAAATTACAATAGCACCACCAAGAAATTAACTGAAGTTTGTCCACTCTACACTTCTGCTTATTCGTTCGTTGTCAATGTCTTGCTGTTGCTGTCCTCAGATCAGTTAAGCTGATCTAAGATCACTTAAGGTAGTGATGTCACTCACTCTCACTCACGCGAGAGATTGATAGTATACATCCAGGAGCAGATCCGTGGTCTCACAAGACTAACGGATGCCACACACACACAGACATTGTGTTTTTACAAGCTAGAATGGGCATGGCATGTGCATTATTTTGGCCAGCGTGAAAAATGGATTAATTTTTAGTGAGAAAACGACCTCATTCAGAAGAATCAGTAGTGTCTCAGCCTGAGCCTGTCTTAATTGAAAGTGACATGAAATGAAATACAATGTTGCAAATGAAATACAGTGTTGGAAAGTGTATGGTTATGTACTTTGGTAGAAGAAATAAACGGGCAGACTATTATTTAAATGGGGAGCGAATTCAAAGTTCTGAGATGCAACGGGACTTGGGAGTCCTCATGCAGGATACCCTTAAGGTTAACATCCAGTTAGAGTCGGTGGTTAACAAGGCGCATTCACACTCATATTGGCATTCATTTCTAGAGGAATAGAGTATAGGAGCAGGGATATGATGTAGAGGTTCTTTAAGGCGCTGCTAAGACCTCACTTGGAGTACTGTGGGCAGTTTTGGGCTCCTTATTTAAGAAAGGATGTACTGAAGTTGGCAATGGTACAGAGAAGATTCACTAGAATGATTCTGGGAATGAGAGGGTTAAAATTTGAGGAACGTTTGTCCGCTCTTGGACTGTATTCCTTGGAGTTTAGAAGAATGAGGGAGTCCTCATAGAAATATTTCGAATGTTGAAAGGCATGGACAGAGTGGATGTGGCAAAGTTGTTTCCCATGATGGGGGAGTCTAGTATGAGAGGGCATAACTTAAGGATTGAAGGGCGTCCATTCAGAACAGAGATGCAAAGAAATTTTTTTTGCCAGAGGGTGGTGTACCTATGGAACTTGTTGCCACGGGCAGCAGTGGAGACCAAGTCATTGGGTGTATTTAATGCAGAGATTGGTAGGTATCTGAGTAGCCAGGGCATCAAAGGTTATGGTGAGAAGGCAGGGAGTGGGACTAAATGGGAGAATGGATCAGCTCATGATAAAATGGCAGAGAAGACTCGATGGGCCGAATGGCCGACTTCTGCTCCTTTGTCTTATGTTCTTATGGATATGCAGAAAGAAGTAAGTGGGGATGAGGACGACAGCAGTTCATCGAAGGAGTGTGAGGACAAAGTAGAGGAACAAGAAATGGAGCGGGATTTGGAAGAGAACGTGGATGAAGCTGCTCTTAGTGCTAGTGGGTCTACTGTTAGCGATGTTAGCCAGCAGCCTGAGGACGGACCCCATCGGCCAGCATTGAAAAAGTACCTTTCGCTGCTCGCAACAGTTTGGCAATCAGCAAAGGAGTTTTATTTGTGGCTGATTTGACCTGTACTCCTGGCTGGAATATTCAATCACAAAAGATGCTACATTCTGCTTCATATGCAGGCATTTCCTGTGTGGAGGACATGGGTTCCATTCTAAGTCTACCTTCACTGTCACCGGTTACCACAGCTGGCAGAAAACTACAACAGCTTTCATAACCCACCACGTAGGTGCAGCTCATAAGTTTGCTATGGAGGCTCGGGCTGAATTCAGATTGAAAAGACAAGACAGTTCAAGATTGGGAAATATGCTTGACAAAGGACATGCAAAGATTGTCCAAGAAAATCGTGAGTATATGAGAGCTGTGGTTGAGTCTCTATGCTATACTGCGTGCCAAGGCATTGCCCAGCGAGGACACCGGGAGGATGATGAATCTGGCAATAGGAGAAACTTTGTTGAGTTGCTCAGTGTAATTGGGAAGTTTGATAAGACTGTAGCTAAAAATGGAGGACGATCCTGGAAATGCAAAAAACACCCACCACGATATCCAAAATGAAGTTATGGGTATTATGGCAGATATGGTCAAATGTCAAATAAGTGCAGAAATCAAGGAGGCTGGACATTTTGCCATCATGGTGGATAAAAGTAAAGACTTGAGTAAAAAGGAGAAAATATCAGTGGTGGTGCGGTACTTGAATAACGAAACAGTGCTTAAAGAATTTTTACACTTCACTCCTGCAGAACGGTTGGACGCAGGGTCGCTTCTTAAAAGCATTGAACAGCCACCCGCCCAGTGTCTTATTGATAAGAACGCGTGTATAGGTCAGTGTTATGACAGGGCAGCAGTGATGTTTGGGTGCAATACCGGGGTACAAGAGAGGTTCAGGAAAGAGGTCCCGCAGGCATTATATATACACTGCCATGCTCACAGACTTAACCTTGTTTTAGTGGATGTTGTGAGCAATGTACAACAAGTGGGCGGGTGAGTTTTTTGAAACTGTGCAGCTGCTTTACAACTTCTTTTCAAACTCTGTTGCCCACAATCTTTTCATGAAGAAACAGAGAGAACTGGAATCAACTGAACAGCCCGAGGAGTTGAAGAAATTTTCAGACACACGCTGGGCATGGCAGTATACAGCTTTGTGGGCTATAAGCAAATCACTCCCTGCCATTCTAGCTACACTGCAAGATATTATGGGTAAACCAAATGCATGGAGGAAAACGGAGGCCAGGGCTGTAAATGGACTGATTGACGAGCAGTTTGCTTTACTTCTCACTCTGTTTGAGGATTTATTCCGAGTCACCAAGTTCATGTCAGACCAGCTACAGTCTCTCAGTTTGGAGCTTTCATCCGCTGTGGACTTGGCTCAGTCTATTATCGATGCACTCTCAGCAAAACAGGGAGAGGAATCATGGAGTGAAATTCAGACAAGAGCTGGGGACCTGTGCGTCAAGGCCGGTATACAGAGCAGACCACATGAAAGGAGACAGGCCCAGCCACCCCGCAGCCTACATTATTTTGTTGTTGAGGCCCAAACTGAACGCACACCTGTCACATCCTCTGATGACCTTCACAAGCACTGTTTCTATGCAGTTATAGACAGACTTCTGACTGAATTGAAAAGATGGTTCTTAATTGAGACTGGGGGTGTTCTGACTGGAGTCTCAGCATTGAGTCCCAAACACAAGTTCTTCCTAGACAAGAATTGCCTTTGGCCAATGGCCCAATACTATAGAGTGACTGAAGTGAACCTGACTGCAGAGCTACATCGGGTTCGGAGTCTGCTGGAGACAAAACAAAAGCAAGGGCAGACAGTGAATGACACAGTGGAATTTCTAGCTCTAATGAGACCCTACTGTGATGCATTTATAGATTTATACAAACTCTTCTGCATTATCACTGACTACCTGCGACATCTGCCTCATGCAAAAAGAGTTTCTCTTGCCTCAGACGTCTCAAAAACTACCTAAGGAATAGCAGCAGTGATGCTCAGAACAGCAATTTGACCCTGTTGGCCATAAACAGCCGAAGGACCAAAGCACTTGACATCCAGAAAATCATTGATGCTTTCATCACCAATCACAACAACAGACGGATTGTGTTTCTCTGAAAACAGCAATTGAGTGCAGTTGATTTTTATAAAAATTTAGGCCAAGACTAACACATTATTATTATTATTATTATTATTATTATTATTATTTTGTGGTGGATACCCCATAGTCCTTATGTTTCCTGCAAATCCTAAACTATTACATTTACTGCTATTGAGCCTATTGGTTTTGCTTAGACTTCCAAGTGGTGATTCTGTTGATTTTTGTTTTAAAACAGTAGTCAAATTAATTGAGGTATTGCATTGTCAGAGTATGATTTGCCAACTCCTGGTAAAGCCTTGCATCTGTTGTTTGCCTTATTTGATTTTAGTAACAGTGTATCTTTTGGCATTGTCTGTCTATGTAATGCAAATAGCAGTGGACATTGTGGGATAGTGTTGTGTTCTTCAGTTAAAAAGCACGCTTTTGACGCTGATTGTGGGATTTGTGCGTCATTCACGTTGTGCGCTGTGGTTTGGATGCTCTGTTGGTTTGTTTGTTTATGCTCTGTGTAGCCCAGGTTGCCTCTGATGCTGTGTAGCCCAGGTTGTCTCTGATGCTGTTGACACTGTCACAGTTCATGTCTATATCATATCTATCAATTGCTGTTGCTTGTGAATCAACAGAGGCATTTATAGAAGGCACATAATGCTTGGAACTGACTTTTGAATGCCACACGTCTGGCCTTGCGAATACATATTACCATACAGTACATCCCTCAGCACCATCACTAAATAATTCAACCCCACTGTAGCACCAGCAAGAAAAAATCTCTAGCGCCGCCGCTGGCTTTGAGAGTTTAAAGTTGGAAGAACCTGAGATGTGGTGCCAGGAAAATAAACTCTTCCTTAATGTCAACAAGCAACAGAGATGGTTATTGACATCAGGAGAACTTGCACCACTCAGACACCCCTTTCCATCGGCAGCATAGCAATGGAAACTGCGAGCAGTTGCAAATTCCTGGGAATGCACATCACACACAACCTCTCATGGTCCCACAGCATATCCTACACAGTCAAGATAGCTCATCAATGCTTCTGCTTTCTGAGAGGGCTGAAGGGAGCTGGACTTCACATATCTATAATCATTTCATTCTACAGATGTACAGTAGAGGAGATCTCAGCAAACTGCATCACTGCTTGTTACAGAAACTGCACTGCAGCAGACAGGAGGCCTCTGCAGTGGGTAGTTAAACCTGCACAATGTATCTCCAGCACCAGTCTACCCACCATCAAGGACATTTATGCTGAAAGGCACCAGTATCATCATAAATAATCCCACACACCCTGCTCATGGACTGTTTGTCCCACTCTCATCAGCGAGGAGGCTACGTAGCATCCATGCCAGGACAACCAGATTCAAAAACAGTTAATTACCCCAAGCAGTGAGGCTGATCAATGCCTCCACCCACTAATTTCATCACTATTTTATTATTTCCTGATAACCACCTAATATAGAGCCTAATGTCACTTTACCGACATACAATCAATCTATGTATATAAGTTAACACGAAAAGCTCTGTAGGTACTTGGGACGCAAAATGCTGGAGGAACTCAACGAGTCTGGTAGCATCTATGGAAATCAATAAACTGTCCACGTTTCAGGCCAAGACCCTTCTTCAGGACTGGAAAAGAAGGAGGAGGCACCAGAGTAAAAAGGGTGGGGGTGGGGGAGAAGAAGAAGGATAGCTAGAAAGTAACACACATCAGAGTTGCTGGTGAACACAGCAGGCCAGGCAGCATCTATAGGAAGAGGTACAGTCGATGTTTCAGGCTGAGACCCTTCGTCAGGACTCACATTCCAACATTTTGAAATGGGAATGGGAATCAGAATTGAATTGGTTGTACACCGGAAAGCTCCATTTTTGGGAAATGGAGTTTTTATCTTATGTATTTATATTTAATGTTTTTTACTGTTTTTGTGATCATCAACTTTTGTGTTTTTTTGTGCTGCATCGGATCTGGAGTAACAATTATTTTGTTCTCCTTTACAATTGTGTACAGGAAATGTCATTAAACAATCCTAAATCTTGAATCTTGAATCTCATCCTGCACTGGTCAATTTTCACCTTTTATTGCTGCTGTTTCACATATTTGTGCAACAACTTGTTTTATTGTAATAATGCCAGTAGTATTATACATTAACATGCACCTCACAATTTATGTCAACCTGTCAATCTTCAGGCCATTCCACACAGGGACGTGGTAATATTTTTTTGCCACTGTAGTTGCTGGATCTTAACTATATGTGCTGTGTATGATTATACAGGTAGGTATTTTTTTTGCAACTTGACTGCAGAGGGATGATGTTTTGTTTTGTCTGTTTACATATATAGTTAAATGACAAAATTGAACTTGAAAGACAGAGATAAGGTGAAATTTTAATTGTCTGAATCTTGTAAGTCTTCAGAATTGTCTTTAAAAGTCTATAAGCATGGCTACTGATGAGACTTAATGCTGTCAGGATATAGACTGGAAAACAAACAATAAGGATAGGTGATTAAGATGGATATATTTGATTGAATAATTCGGTTTTTCTTATCCACACTTTTTTTTTGTTCATTCAGGGAGTATGGTTTTGCAAGCTGAGAAGGCTGTGCTGAGCTGCCTTCTTGAACTGCTGCAAAGTCAAGGTCAAGTTTATTGACATACGAGCAAGTACATGTGTGCACAGGTGCAATGAAAACCTCGCCCGCAGCAGCATCACAGACATATAACATCATATAAGTAGCATTCACAAAATTATATACAGTTTTTCAAGAGAGAAGATATTTAAAACAAAAATAGGAAGTCCACTTTAGTGCAAAGTGATCAAAGTGGTTATAGTGTTGTTAAACTGTAGTGATTAGGGCTTTGCTGGCTGGATCAAGAACCTAATGTTGATGGGAAATAGCTGTTATTTATTTGTTTATTGAGAAACAGCACAGAGTAGGTCCTTTGAGCACACTGCGCAATTTAACCCCAATTTAAACCTAGCCTAATCACAGGACAATTTACAATGAGCAATCATCTTCTCAGCCAGCACATTTGTGGACTGGGGAGGAAACTAGAGCACCTGGAGGAAACCTTTGAGGTCACGGGGAGAACGTACAAACTCCTTCGAGACAGCAAAGGGAATTCAACCTGGGTTGTTGGTAGTGAAAGCATTGTGCTGATCACTACACTACAGTGCCACTTCTTGTACCTAGTGGTGTGGGACTTCAGGCTTCTGTACCTCCTGCCTGATGGTAGCAGTGAAAATTTGGCATAGCCCACATGGTTAGGATCTTTGATGATAGATGTTGCCTTCTGGAGGCAGCACCTCCTGTAGATACCACCATTGGTGGGGAGGGACGTGCCCATGCGCATGGGGACACTGCTCTCTGCACTTACTTTCAATCCTGTACATTCGAATTGCCATACCAGACCATGATGTAACCTGTCAAGATAATTTCTACAGCACATTTGTAGAAGTTTGCTAGAGTGCTTTGTGTTCAGGCTGAAGCTCCTTAACCTCCCAAGAAAGTAAAGATGCTGCTTAGGCAAGGTCCTAGACCTGCTACAATATGCCTATGACCACAATATGTCCCCAGTGGATACATTCTCACTGGCTCCCTACTTGGATCACAGGGACAATAGCAATACCTACATCAGTTTATTCATTACAACTCAGCACCATTGTACCATCAGTACTAACCAAGAAGTTCCAAAACCAGCACTTGTGTAGCTCTTCTGTAACTGGATCCGTGACTTCCTCACAGTCAGTGCGGATTGGAAATACCATGGGTGCTTGGCAGTGTAGCAGTTAGCATGATGCTATTACAGTTCAGGACATTCTGGAGTTTGGAGTTCAATTCCAGCACTGTTCTGTAAGGAGTCCTTGTACACCCTCCCCATGGGCTTTCTGCAGTCCCATCAGTTTCCCTTCACTGTCTAACAATGTGCTGGGTAGGTTAATTGCCATTGTGATTGGGCCAGGGTTAAATTGCCATTGTGATTAGGCTAGGGTTAATTGCCATTGTGACTAGGCTGGGGTTAAATTGCCATTGTGATTAGGCTAGGGTTAAATTGCCATTGTGATTAGGTCAGGGTTAAATTGCCGTTGTGATTAGGCTAGGGTTAAGTTGCCATTGTGATTAGGCTAGGGTTAATTGCCATTGTGATTAGGCTAGGGTTAAATTGCCGTTGTGATTAGGCTAGGGTTAAGTTGGGGGCTGGAGAATGGTGCAGCTCAATGGGCCAAAGGGTCTACTCTGTGCAGTATCGCTAAATTGTTAACACCCCCTTGCTGACAATCAACACTGGTGCACCTCAGGTATGTGTGCTTAGCTCACTCCTGTAGTATATCTACACCGATGACTGTGTGGCTAAGCATAGTTCAAATGCCATCTGTAAATTTGTCAATGACACAACTTTTGGTGGCTGAATTTCAGATTTGGACAAGGAGGTATTCAGGAGCGAGTAGAGTGGTGTCGCAACAACAATCTCACAATCAATGTCCATAAGACCAAGGAATTGATCGTGGGCTTCAGGAAGGGGAAGTTGAGGAAAAATATACCAGTTCTCATCAAGGGATCAGCAATGGAAGGGGTGAGCAGCTTTAAGTTCCTGGGTGTCATCAACTCTGAAGATCCATCCAACATCTCGAAGGAATGAGAGCAAGAATATTTCATTAGGATTTTGAGGAGACTTGGTATATCACTAAAGACTCTTGCAAATTTCTACAGTTGTACCGTGGAGAGCATTCAAACTTGTTGCATTACCATCTCGTGTGGAGGGGTCACTGCACAGGACCAGAAAAAGCTACAGAAAGTTACAAACCCAGCCAACTCCATCATGGGCTCTAGCTTCCCCAGCTTCAAGCACATCTTCAAAAGACAATGCTTCAAAAAGGCAGCATTGATCATTAAGGACCCCTAACAGCCAGGGCATACCCTCTTCTCATTGCTATCATCAAGCAAGATGTACTGGAGCATAAAGATGCACACTTAACATTTTGGGAACAGCTTCTTCCCCACCACCATCTGATTTCTGTAGGGACAATGAGCCCATGTACACTACTTCAGATTTTTTTGGTTTCCTTGCTCTATTGTGAACTACATATCTAATTTATTATATATACTGTGGAGAGCATACATTTCTTATTGTAATTTTATAGTTTTATTAGTATTATGCATTGCATTGTGGTGGTTGTCCATCACGTCCAACGATGACAGGAAATGTATGCAGGAGAGGTTTTAAAGTGGAAAAACCATTACACTGGGGCAATTTCAGTCTCTTGACCACAGAGTCTGGGCCCAGTGGTATGAATAAGTGTCACAAACTGGCATCTTCCTTAGTTGCAGTGGATGACCATGTTGTCTACTGTGTCTTGCTGTGCCCTTGGCTCTCAGTGGATTGTTGCAGTACAGCCTTCCCACCCATTAGACCTCGCTGTAGCTCTCATCCACCCAGTCCACTGGAGCAGACTTTGCATGCTAGGACAGGCATGTGGTCACCGAGCTACGAAGCCGCCAGCTACTCTCACCTAGTTTTGCCTTCCTGTCAGAGTGGTGTATCGGGCTGTGGCTGTTGTCACATGCAAACAGCATGTTTAGAGCCCCAGGTGAGAGCTGAGCGTCTTGTGGGGACCAAGTGTCACTGAGCTGCCCTGGAATAGACTTGACTAGCCCCTCCACCAGAGGTGCTACCCCTCCCTGGATGCCCCATTTGCAATGTACTGCTGCCACAAAGCAACAAATTTCACAAAGTATGCCAATGACATTAAACCTAATTCTGATTCCGATGCTGGTGTGCTCTCTTTATGATTGCATCCATGGACTGGGCCAGGGACAAGTCATCTGGTATGTTAAAGCTGCTGACTCTCTCCACCAGCGACTCGCTAATGTAGACTGGAGCATATTTGCCCTCGTTCTGCTTCCTCTATTTATCAATTAGCTCTTTAGTTTTGCTAACATTAGGCAAAAAGTTGTTGTTCACCACTTAAAATCATGTCCTATTCACTCCAGTCAGGTGACTCACTCTCACCTGTGATTTGTCCAACAACAGTGGTGTCCTCAGCAGAGTTGAAGGTGGCATTAGCGTTGTGCTTAGCCACACAGTCATGAGCGTTCAGAGAGTAAAGCAGAGGTTTAAGCATGTAGCCTTGAGGTGCAGCTATGTTGTTGGTCAGTGCGGAGGAGATGGCGTTACCAGTCTTTACTAACAAGGGGTCTGCCGATGAGAAAACCAGATCTCCAGTTGCTGAAGAAGATCCCGAGGCCTGCACCCTGAAGCTTGATGATGAGCTTGGAAGGGATAATTGTGTTGACCACTGAGCTCTGACCAATGGACAACGAGTTCCTGTGGTCCAGATGGTGCAACGCAGAGTGAAGATCCAGAGAAATCACATCAGCTGTTGACCTATTGTGGTGACAGGCAAATTGGAGCAAATCCAGGTCTTCTTAAAGACAGCAGTTGATTCGTGCTATAACCAACCTCTCGAAGCTCATCTTTACAGTTGATATAAATGCTACTGGACAGAAATCATTGATGCAAGTTGAAATTCTCTTCTTGGGCACTGGTATCTTTTTAAAGCAGATGGGAAACTTAGACTGCAGAAGCAAGAAGTTGGATATGTCTGTAAATACTCCAACCAGTTGGTCCACATGGATGTTTTATACTCAGCCATCTGAATCACACACATTTCCTGAATTCACACCCTAGAGGATGCCCAGATATCAGCCTCAGGCACTGAAATTACAGGGTCATCTGGAGATGTGGGGTTTATGTGTGGGTGTCACACTTCTCCCTATCAAAGTGTACAGAAAAGGCATTCATCTCAACTGAAGCGCTAGATCATTGTCGCTTACACTATCACATCTCACCCTATATGAAGTTCCTCTGTGTAACCCCTGCCAGACCTGCTGAGCGTCCATCTGTGAATCTAGTTTAGTCTGGAGTTACCTCCTTGCACACATAATGGCCTTCTGGGGGTTGTAACTGGACTTCTTAAGTTATTCTGGGTCGCCAGTCCTAAACACAACAGATCCAGCCCTCAGCAGATTATGAATCTCCCGGTTCATCTAGAAACATAGGAACATAGAAAACAGGTGCAGGAGTAGGCCATTCGGCCCTTCGAGCCTGCATCACCATTCAGTACGATCATGGCTGATCATCCAACTCAGAACCCTGCATCAGCCTTCCCTCCATACCCCCTGATCCCTTTAGCCACAAGGGCCATATCTAACTCCCTCTTAAATATAGCCAATGAACTGGCCTCAACTGTTTCCTGTGTCAGAGAATCTAAGGATTCTGGTTGGGGAAAATGCAGAATGTTTTTGTAGGTACACGCTCATCCACGCATCTCCTTATAAAATAATTGGCAACTGTGGCATATTCATGTAGATCCTTGAACATGGTCCAGTCCACCAACTCAAAGCATCCCAAATTTGCTCATCTGCTTCTGCACCCAGCTTGTTATGAAGCAACCTGCATGGTATTCAGCTTCTTGAGTGCTGTTGAAGCTGCACTAACTCAGGGAAGTTGAAAATATTCCATCGTGGGCCGACTGGTGGCACAATGACATCTGTGCTGGACCCAGGAGCGGAGGTTCCCGGGTTCGAATCCAGTCGGGGCTGCTCCCGAGTATGTTTTCCATCCATGCCGGGTTGAGTGCCAAGATCGCAACTCAACCTCGTAAAAGAAAAAGGGAAAAATATTGCAAAAATGTCTGTGTGAGGAGTGGCGCGCCACACAGTCTCTCTCTCTCTCGCTCTGTGCCTTGTAAAAAGCCATGAAAAAGACATCATCACGGACGCACGCACGCGCACACAGACTCGCATGCACGCAAAAAAAAAGAAAATATTCCATCGCACACCTGATGAGCTTTTAAGATGGCATACAGGCTTCGGGGAGTTAGGAAGTGAGTTACTTGCTACAGGATTCCTAGCCTCTAATCTGCTATTGATTTTACAGCAACTTCTGTTCTTAATCTATGGTAATCCTCAGGGATATTGATACTGGGGGATTTAGTGATGGTAATATTTCCACTGTACTGTCACCAACCTGCCATTAAGAGATTCCGTTCAAGGGAACAGAGGAGATAACAAAGCATTATGAACTCCAGGGATATCAGGGCACTGACTGTGTCTGTAATGACTCTTTGTAAGAGATTCCAGACTCTTGTTCTTTACCCAGATCCCAACAAATTATTGCAACACACACAAAATGCTAAAGGAACTCGCAAGCCAGGTAGCATCTATGGAAAAAAGTAAACAGTCAATGTTTCAGTCCGAGGCCCTTCATCAGAACTGGAGAAGAAAAGATGAGAAATCAGCCCACAAATTATTGATCAATTTGCTATTACTCAGGCAAAACACCACACTAGCAAACAATGAACGAGCAGGAAAAGCTGTGAATGCCATAGACAGCTGTGGCAGTCAAGTCACTGGGTATATTTAACGCAGAGGTTGATAGGTTCTTGATTGGCAAGGATGTCAAAGGTTACGAGGAGAAGGCTGGAGAATGGGGTTGAGAGGGGTGTAGCAACTACCTGAAAGCAAACTAAATGTTGCTGAAAATGCTAAGCGAGGGAGTACTGCACTGTATGATGCACTGAATTCCAAGCCAAAAAGCACGTTTAATCCTTTAGATTAGATTATGAGGACATGCAGTCCTCTTTTATTGTCATTTAGTAATGTATGCATTAAGAAATGATACAATGTTTTTCCAGAATGATATCACAGAAACACATGACAAACCGACTTAAAAACTGACAAAAACCACATAATTATAACATACAGTTACAACAGTGCAAAGCAATACCATAATTTGATAAGAACAGACCATGGGCATGGTAAAAGTCTCAAAGTCCCATCATCTCACGCAGACAGTGAACCTCCAGCGCTGCAAACTTGCCGATGCAGCATACTGGAAGCATCCGACCACAGTCCGACTCCGAGTCCATCCAAAAACTTCAAGCCTCCGACCAGCTCTCCGATACTGAGCACCGAGCACCACCTCTGCCGAGCGCTTCGACCCCGGCTCCAGCAACAGGCAATAGGCAAAGCTGAGGATTTGGGGCCTTCCCCTCCGGAGGTTCTCGATTGCACAGTAGCAGCAGCAGCAAAGCAGGCATTTCAGAAATTTCTCCAGGTATTCCTCCGTGCTTCTCACGGCTGCCTCCATCAAATCAGGATTATGCATGGCCCCCTAGTTAATACATATCAATATCATTCGGAACGGCCGTTTGTGCTGCATTGCGCTGGCATCTTCTCCTCCCTCCTCAATAAAATCCTTTATTACAAACCAACAATAAAAATCTTTTGACTCTTCTGTGATTCATGCCAAACAAAAACGAGCATAATTGGATCAAACTCAAACAAAGACGAGTGGTCAAAAAAAAATATACGCTCCCTACTGACCTCCTCTCCTTGCCGCCATGCGGGTGAACAGGTGACTATATTCACTTATTTCTAATGCCACCCAATCCAGCGTGCCTTCCCTTAACCATTACCCAAACCCGTGTGACATATTACCTTAACCTAGAGTGAGGACGTGCAACACAAATACTATACAGACAATAAATAGGCACATGTCTATTACAAGGGATAATAAATCAGCCTTGGTTAAATGGCAGCGAAGACTTGATGGGCTGAATGGCCTAATTCTGCTTATGGTCTTAAATGCTGGAAATAGGAAACATAAGGGCTGAAAGATCTTGAAAAAGTAGGTGTGGAGAGGATGTTTCCTATGGTGGGAAAGTCTAAAACCAGAGAACACAGCCTCAGAATAGAGGGGTGTCATTTTAGAACAGAGATGAGGAAGAATTTCTTTAGCCAGAGGTTGGTGAATTTATGGAATTTGTTGCCACAGGCAGCTGCAGAGCCAAGTCCTTATCTATATTTAAGGCAGAGGCTGATAGATTTTTGTTTGGTCAGGGCATGAAGGGATACGGGGAGAAGGCAGGAGATTGGTGCTGAGAGGAAAGTTGCATCAGCCATGATGAATTGGCAGAGCAGACTTGATGGGCCAAATGGCCTAACTGTGCTCCTATATCTTATGGTTTTATGGTCTAAAATGCAGACTGGTGAGGGGACTAGATGGTAATCATTTCAGGTGTTGTTTTGCTAGGAGATGCTGATCACCCCCAGCATGTATATCTGGCATTTTCCATTTCTGCATAAAGCGTTGAGAGTCCAGCTACAGACACTTTGTTCAAGGGAAAGGAGAATTGTTCTTATCAATAGTTGGTAGAAATACATAGATCCGCAGATGTTTAAAATAGACCCATATGTGATTGAAGCTACTTCCTTCAGAAATGAAATGGTATTTATTAAAATGTCCTCTACTATTATTAACATATGCATTAAGCTTAGAATTTGTTTTTGAGGTCAGCAAAAAAGTGCTGATGTTTCTGCAAACATTTTCACAAACATTTCCATTTGTGTCATAAACGTTACAATTACAATAACCACCCAATGCTATAAATTATTTATTCCTATATGAGTTTGTTACCTGGCAATTGTTTTAAGCCAACTTTTAACTCTAGATTTTGCTGTTTTTGAAAAATGCCACACCCAAAGCATCTCACAGTTTTGCAGCATACATTTTCAGCAGAGGAATAGTGTCAAAAAATTTGCATTTTCATCAGGAAACAAGAAAAAAAGTATGAACAGCATCAATTGGCACCTTGATGAGCACTTCCGGTTTGTTTTACATGGCATGAGCTGTGTCCCAGAACTGATTGTAGTGCATCTGAGTTATAAAAGTAGTAATGAACTTAAATTCCATGGAGACATAAGAGACTGCAATCTGGAGCACACACACAAAGCTGGAGAAACTCAATGGACCAGACAGCATCTATAGAGAGGAATAGTCAACTTTTTGGATTCACTGAATTCCAGGAAAAAGACCAAGTACTCTGAACTGGCAACTGAAGCTGCCCAGAATGGCTGGAAGACCAAGATTTTCCCTGTAGACGTGGGATGCAGGGGATTCGTTGCTACATCTACAACCAGTCTATTGAAGAAGATGGGGGTGAGCTGTCACTCCGTCCAACAAGCAATCAAGTCCTTGTCAAATACAGCAGAAGAAAGCAGCAACTGGACTTGGATTAAAAGGAAAGACAACAACTAGGCTGCAAGATGAAGACAGGAGGGTATAGAACTGAGAGGAGTGTATCTGGGATGCCAAGTAGCACTGCTGAGCCCTCTGGAGACGTTGTGGGCTTATCAACGAAATGTCTAAGAAGGAAGGTGCCCACCTGATGACCCCGATGACAAACCTACCTTCCTTGTCACCACTCCAAGCCCACTGCCAACATCAAGAGTGCCAACTTACCATAGGGGTTGAAACATCAAGTCCTAGTAGCTGTACTACTCTCCTCAAAGAGCATGTCACACAAAAATGTTCTTGAGATGAATGCTCAAAAGATAAAGCTCCTAGTTCTTCAGTTTTCCACTGCACAATCGCTAGTGTACTTTCCCCAATTCTGATTCTGATTCGAGTTCTGAGTAATCATTCTTCCTGTCTTAGTACCAGTACTCCTCTTCCTTGTGGTCTTTTTCCCAGAAGCATGAGAGAGAAGAAGAAAATCAGCTCTCAATTACATTTGGAAAAAGGCCGCCTTAAGGATTTAAAAGTGTTTGTAGTCATAAAGCCTCGAAGAAATATGGAAAATAATTAACAGTTAAGAAATACATAATATCCGCTGTGAACTTCGTTTGAAACCCTTCTCAGTGGACATTTCTGAATTGCATTGGTTCCTTTTGAATATCGGATGTCATTTCAAAAAATGATGCAAAATAATCAATTTTATTTTGCTGTTGAAGAGAATCAAAATGAATTATAAATGCAATCCTGTAAATGATGGAAGGAAGTGATGGGGAAAGTACATTTACATTCAATTATCATGACTCCTCATGCAAATTAATTGTGTCAATGTTGGGGAAAATCCCAGCCTTCAATCACTCCAGCTTCAGCTCATCCCTGTTTAACTGCGCTATGAGGGCACATGACAGTTTTCAGATACAAGCTCTTCCTGCCAGATCTGCATCTAATTAAGCTCCATGTTAAGGAGGAAAATTGTAGGGCTCTGAGTGTGTGGTAGAGCAAAGAGGCCTTTGAATGAAGATCCATAATTCTTTGAAAGTGGCATCACAGATAGACAGGGTCATAAAGAGAGCTTTTAGCACGTTGGCCTGCACAGAGTACAGGAGTTGGGATATTATGCTGAAGGTGTACAAGACATTGTTGAGGCCTAATTAGGAGTATTGTGTGCAGATCTGGCCAACTATCTGCAGGAGAGATGTCATTAAGCTTGAAAGAGTGCAGAGAAAATTTACAAGGATATTGCCAGCATTTGACAGCCTGCGAAATAGAGAAAAGTTGAAGAGGTTAGGACTTTATTCCCTGGAGTGAAGGGAAATGAAGGGAGATCTTGTAATGGTATACAAAATTATGAGGGGTACAGATAGGAGGAATGCATGAATATTTCCCTCTTATTGGTGTAACAAGAATTGGAGCTCACAGGTTTAGGGTGAAAGGTGAAATATTTAAGGGAAATCTGAGGGAGAAACTTTTTCGCACATAGGGTAGTGTGAGTGTGGAACGAGCTGCCAGCGGAAGTGGTTGGTGCGGTTTCATCTGCAACATCTAAAAGAAAGTTGGATAGGTTTATGGATGAGAGGGATATGGAGGACCATGGTCTAGGAGCAGGAGATGATACTAAGCAGGACGCCAGGTTGACACAGACTACATGGGCTGAAACACCTGTTTCTGTGCTCTGGTACACTATGACTCTATGACTATGATGTTGGAGGACCAACAACACAATTCCAAATCAGAATAGTATACAGACTGGAAAAGCACTTGTAACTGTCAGTGTCCCCGTGCACCTGCTCCCCTACCCCTGAATTGTAACCGTCAGTGTCCCCGTGCACCTGCTCCCCTACCCCTGACTTGTAACCGTCAGTGTCCCCGTGCACCTGCTCCCCTACCCCTGACTTGTAACCGTCAGTGTCCCCGTGCACCTGCTCCCCTACCCCTGACTTGTAACCGTCAGTGTCCCCGTGCACCTGCTCCCCTACCCCTGGCTTGTAACCGTCAGTGTCCCCGTGAACCTGCTCCCCTACCCCTGACTTGTAACCGTCAGTGTCCCCGTGCACCTGCTCCCCTACCCCTGACTTGGTTGGAAGAAGTTAGAAGAGCGACAAGTTGCATCTCTATCTGGCTGAGCTTCAGACCAGAAATCCCTGCAAAGGACTGAGAACACTGCTGAGAGGATCATAGATGTCTCCCAATCATCAGTCAGGGTCATTTATCAGGAGCACTGTGTATTATTAAGCCCCTCATTCAATTATCCAGCATCCTCTTTGACTTTATACCATATTCCTAGTGGGATGGCTGGAGGATGGAGTGAGAGCAGATGTGCGTGAAATGGGGGAGATGGAAATAGGGTTCCCCTTGTCCTCACCTACCATCCCACCAGCCTCCGGGTCCAACATATAGTTCTCCGTAACTTCCGCCACCTCCAACGGGATCCCACCACTAAGCACATCTTTTCCTCCCCCACCCGCTTTCCACAGGGATCGCTCCCTACACGACTCCCTTGTCCACTCATCCCCCCCCATCCCTTCCCACCGATCTCCCTCCTGGCACTTATCCTTGTAAGCAGAACAAGTGCTACACATGCCCTTACACTTCCTCCCTCACTACCATTCAGGGCCCCAAACAGTCCTTCCAGGTGAGGCGACACTTCACCTGTGAGTCGGCTGGGGTGATATACGGCATCCAGTGCTCCTGATGTGGCCTTCTATATATTGGCGAGACCCGACGCAGACTTTGAGATCATTTCGCTGAACACCTACGCTCTGTCTGCCAGAGAAAGCAGGATCTCCCAGTGGCCACACATTTTAATTCCACGTCCCATTCCCATTCTGATATGTCTATCCACGGCCTCCTCTACTATAAAGATGAAGCCACACTCAGGTTGGAGGAACAACACCTTATGTTCCATCTGGGTAGCCTCCAGCCTGATGGCATGAACATTGACTTCTCAAACTTCTGCTAATGCCCCACCTCCCCCTCGTACCCCATCCATTATTTATTTATATTCACACATTCTTTTTCTCTCTCTCCTATTTCTCCCTCTGTCCCCTTCAGTATACCCCTTGCCCATCTTCTGGTCTCCCTTTTCTTTCTCCCTAGGCCTCCTGTCCCATGATCCTCTCATATCCCTTTTGCCAATCAACTGTCCAGCACTTGGCTCTATCCCTCCCCCTCTTGTCTTCTCCTATCATTTCGGCTCTCCCCCTCCCCCTCCCACTTTCAAATCTCTTACTAACTCTTCTTTCAGTTAGTCCTGACGAAAGGTCTCGGCCCGAAACGTCGACTGTACCTTTTCCTATAGATGCTGCCTGGTCTGCTGCGTTCACCAGCAACTTTTGTATG
This sequence comes from Mobula birostris, assembly GCF_030028105.1. NCBI lineage: Eukaryota > Metazoa > Chordata > Chondrichthyes > Myliobatiformes > Myliobatidae > Mobula > Mobula birostris. The sequence continues at coordinate 28,808,691 of NC_092375.1, read as the reverse complement.
TGTTGCTTGAAATTCCAGCATCTGCAGATTTCCTCATGTTAACAATCAATGAGCTAATTTTAAGAATTGATCAACTGATGCTTTGAAATACATTTATGTTTTATACTATTTTCATATTGATAGTCGCTGATGCATTAATGAAAGTCAGAAGAGTGGCTGGGAACAACACAGGTGCCATATCAACTTCACAGGCTTCGATATTTTTCTAGCAACAATTTTCTTTCTCTGAAAACCCAATTGAACATTGGTACATTTATAAGGTGTTATTTTCACCACTGCAATGATACTAAGTCTTACAGATGCCGATATTAATCCTAAAGTCATATCTTGCAAAAAGTAAGCAGTAGTAGGAAAGAGACATTTAATTTTTGATAATTGTCCTTTGCTTCATTTGTGACCTTTGTTAATTCATTGACTCATTAAAAAAATAGAGAAAGAAGCATTTCATTCATTGAGCCTACTTGTCAGCGTTGAGCAAATCATTCACGATTAGCACTTAGTCCAATTCTGAGTAGACAGACCACATAAATGGAAACAAAGAATTAATTGGATCCACCCACCCATAATAGGTTCAGCACTGTCAACCACCATACTGAACTTGTATTGGAGAATGGGAACCACTGCCCAAATAAGGCTTTCTACTAACCTACAATTTTCCACGTTGCAGTCAAAAAATGGAGATTAAACACTGTGGCAACTGTTAGATATCATGTAACACATACACAATGCTGAATGAACTCAGCAGGTCAGGCAGCATCTAAGGAGAGAAATTAGCAGCTGTTGTTTCAGACCAAGACCCTTCACCAGGACTCTTCACCAGGATAACTAGGTTCTATTTATCTTGTTGATCTTCAAGGTTTTTGGGACTCAGAAGTGTGCCATCTTCCATGTTGAGCAGAGTATTCTGCTAACGCTCCTGGCGCATCCTGAAACCATTATTAAACATGATGCACATTATTATAGACCATTATACACTTGGGAAAAGGTTCCATATTTCCCACCCTCCCCCACCTTCTTTATAGGGCCTCTGTCCCTTCCCTCTTCAGTCCTGACGAAGAGTTCCAGCCCAAAACGTCGACTCATTGTTTCCACGGATGCTGCCCGACCTACTGAGTTCCTCCAGCGTGTTGTGAGTGTTACTTCCATATTTCTTGTAGGGTTCAGTGGTGAAATCCATTTCTCTTATCTCCTGACTCACCACGAAATCTACACTCATGAATTCAGCAGACATTCCGCAGGAGTGAAACATTGAAGGCTTGATCCATTTAACTTAGTTGCTAGTTTATTGGTTTATGCTGTGGGTTTACTGCTGGGCCTATCTTTTACCTCTATTTTCTCATCCAATGTTAAACATGACATCTGGGGAAAAGTTCATGCTGGCGCTGGACTGTGCTTGTTCACTTTCATAAGAATTTATTCAGTTGGGGTTGGACATTGGGGACTGGAGAACGACGGGATGGTGGAAGGGAGCAAGTGCTGCAGAGAAAGAGCAGAAGAACAGGGTGCTGCATCCTAATGGGTTATGGGAACACTTTTACCCAAACTTGCACTGCCTCAGTACAATGTTCCCTGCTGGAGTCACGAGCAGAGCCCCAAACCTGAAGGTGGACAGCAACACCTTTGGCTATGACCCTTTGAGTCTTATGTCATATGACATTCCAGGCTCCAGCATCAGTGACTCTTCTGAATTTTTTAATTACTCTTCACCTCATTTCGCCTATCACTTGCCAGCTTGTACTCCTTCCCTACACACCCGCACCCCCCCCCACCTCCACCACTTTCTTATTCTGGCTCTTTGCTCCTTCCTTTCCAGTCCCAATGAAGAGTCCCATTTATTCATTTCCATAGATGCTGCCTGAGCTGCTGAGTTCCTCCAGCATTTTGAGTATGTTGCTCTGGATTTCCAGCATCTGCAGAATCTTTTGTGTTTATGAATAGTGAATGAAATTAACCACACCAGTTCAGGAGCCTGATGGTTATTACTACTACTACTACGTTGACTCGGGCCTAGGGGTCCGGCGTTGGGCACGATGACGGACTCTCCACTTCTCCCTCTCCCTCATCAGTGTGTTCAGTTCATCTACATTAGCCGCGCCGCTGTCTTCTAGCAGTGTGTTGACCATAGTCTTGGGAGGGCGCCCAGGGTTCACCCTCCCATGCTTGGGCTCCCATATGATGACTCGGCTGGCAGGTTGCTCGGGGTGGCGTAGACAGTGCCCCGCTAGTTGCAGTCTTCTCGCCTCGACTTTAGTGGAGAGCACCAGCAGGTCGTCAGAGAGCTCGAGGTTCGTCATGTGCTGTTGCCAAAACACATCAAGAGCCTGATGGTTGGTGGGTAATAACTGTTCCTAAACCTGGTGGTGAGGGACTAAATGCTTCTGTACCTCCTGCTTGATAATAGTGAACTGCTTTCTCGTGCCTATGCTCAATGTAAATGTGCTCAATAGTGGGGAGGGCTTCCCATGTGATAAACTGGGCTGAATCCACCACTTTCTGAAGCTTTGTATATTCATGGGCATTGATGTTTCCATACCAAGCCATGATGCAACCATTTAGGATACTCTCCACTGTGCATCTATAGAAGTATGTCAAAATGTTTCATGATATGCTGAATCTAAGCAAACATCTAAAAATGTAGAGACGCTGTCGTCCCTTCTTTATGATGATACATAGTCATAGTCATAGTCATACTTTATTGATCCCGGGGGAAATTGGTTAAACCAATACTTATGTGCATGTCCCTCTGTTATGCTGATGCTGAGGAATTCAAAGCTGCTGACCTCCGTTCCCCTAATCAGGGCTGGCTTCTTCCTCCTGTAGTCAATAATCAGCTCTTTGGCTTTGTTGATGGGGAGTGAGAGATTGTTGTACCACTCAACCAAATCTTACCAATTCATCTTACCAAACATACCAATTCATCGCCAACGGCAGTGGTGTCATCAGCAAACTTAAATATGGCATTGGAGCTGTACGTAGCCTCAGGACTGTAAGTATAAAGTGAGCAGAGCGGGGGTGGGGCTGTGTGCTAAGCACACAGCTCTGTGGCGCTCTGTTGCTGACGGCGTGCAGAGGAGGTGTTGTTGCAAAGTCATGGCATTAAGAGGATTTAGAAAAGGTGCTGGTAAAGAGCTCAGGGATCGAAAATAAGCTAATTAGCACTTCAGTTCTTGGAGCAGAAGTGAGATCAAAGTGGATAATCTAAAAAAATGAAGACTGTCTGAAGTTCAGCAAAAGAAGCAATAAATGAGAAACTAATGTACAGGTAGGTGCATTAGAGTTGAAACTAATGAGAGCAATCTGCTCAGAGGCAGATGTTTCTGAATGAATCGGTCATTTTAAAATGGATCAATTGTGGGAGTTGGAAATGCAGTTTAAAGAGAAGCAGTATCAGAGCTGGATTGTTGCACTGGCAGTGAAAGCAAGAGGCTGCAGTGTGCTATACACTCAGCCAGCACCATCAAGGCACAACAAGCTTCTCCATCAAGGACATCATCTTAAAAAGGCAGCTTCCATCATTGAATTTCGTCACCATCTCAGTTAAGCCCTTTTTGCATTCCTACCATTGAGGAGGTTCAGGAGACTGAAGATCTGTTGATTTCTGGATGGTCCACGAACTCATGAACACTACCTTGTTATTCCTCGTATATGATATTTACTCATTTTTGTAACTTTTTTTATGTCTTGTGAAGTACTGCTGCCACAAAACAACAAATTTTATGACATATATCAGTGATAATAAACCTGATTTGGATTCAGCAGTGAAGTAAGAAAGGATTAGGTTTGCAATCAGGTTCCCAAAACACCTTTGCTCCTTCCTGACTGTCACCATGCCTTTTCCAGTGCAGAGAATCGAGCAGAGTACAAAAAACAGACTGTGAGCATCTAAAACTATGAGATAAATGACTTGTTAATATTTGTGAACAGCGTCGTGGCAGTGGAGACTCACAGCTCTGGTGATATGGTTTCTGTCCTTATCTGCGGTGGTGCTCTCCCTGCAGTGTGAGCTTTCTCCGTGTGACTGCACGGGTTTCCCTGGGGGCTGCGGTTTTCTCCCACATCCCCGAGACACACAGGTTGCAAGATTGATTTGTCATTAGAAGTAACCTCTAGCGTGCAGGTGAGTGGTAGAATCTTAGGGGCTGTTGATAGGCCTATGCTGAGGATGTGCTAAATAGGAAAACAGTGGGGGGGTGAGATAATTCTGTGAGCTGCTTATCACTCAGTGAGTAGAAGTGCTCAACATCATAAACAAATTTGGTAGGAATATGTCGAAATATATTGATGAGAATGTAAGAGTAATAAAGGAAATGGATTAATGTAGACAACACACACACAAATAGACTCAGTCCTACTGGAGGGTTTCAGCCGGAAATGCCGACTGTACTTTTTTCCATAGATGCTGCCTGGCCTGCTGAGTTCCTCCAGCATTTTGTGTATGTTGCTCAGATTTCCAGCATCTGCAGATTTTCTCTTGTTTGTGGATTAATGCAGGATTAGCGTGGATATATTGTTGACGGTTGCAAAGAGCCTGAGAGCCTGCTTCTATGCCAGTTCTCTCTCACACTCAATGGAAGAAGGAGAGACACAAGATACTGTAGGTGCTGGAAATCTGGAGTATAACACACAATGCTGGAGGAACTCAGCAGTCAGAGCTGATGAAGGGTCTTGGCCTAGAATGTCAAGTGCTGATTTCCTCCATTGATGCTGCCTGACTTGCTGAGTTCCTTCAGTATTTTGTGTGTGTGCGTTGCTGGGGGGAAGAGAGGATGGTCTCCCCTTCTCACTGTCCTACAGTAATTTATTTCTCATCCACTCTCTCTCAAAAGTCCTGCATGAATGTTTCAGTACCACCATTGCAACTATGGCTTTTTCCCCTTGTAAGTGAATAGTCAAAATAAAACTACAGAAGCTGAAAATCTGAAATAAAAATTTAAAAATGCTGGAAATACTGGGCTGGTCTGTCTGAACCTGTGGGAAGAGAAATAGAGCTAACATTTCAGGACCAATATCCTTCGCCAGAACTGGGAAGGTGACAAAAGACACACAAAATGCTGGAGAATCTCTTATGTTTATAAGATGCTTGTTTATGATGAAAAAAAATATTTTTATTGAAAGGACTATAGAGGGAGGGTGGTGAATGGGATGAGTCTGGTCAATCAGTGAATGAGAGCAGTTAGAAACTGAGAATAGAGTCAAATATAGACAAAAGAATGTAGGAGTTGTGAACTGTAGAAGCAGAAAGCCATGCTCTGCACAGGTATTTTCTCTTTCACTCTGAGAAAATTACAAAAGTTTTGTTTCAAGGTGTAGATTAACATTTTATGATTGGAGAATGATGTTTTTAATGCCATGAAACTCCTGGGTCGGAGGTCTGTGCAAGTCCGGAAGTCGAAGCCCAAAGTTCAAGGGCATGATTGATAAGTCTTGAGGCAAAGTCTAAAACTGAAGACCTGATGTGTGCAAGCCTGAGAGAATGGGACCAAGGCTTGGAGGCTGCCTGTCTTTGGGATGATGGTCTGCTTTGTCTCTGTAGGGTGGGGTGGGGCGGAGAGGGGTTTTATTGCTGTTGTTGTTGTTTGTGCTGTTTTACCAAACATTTTAGGCATGCTATGTTGGTGCCAGAGTGTGTATTGACACTTGCAGACTCGCTCCAATACAACCTTGGGTGTGTTGGTTGTTAACACAAAGGATGCATTTCATTGTATGTTTCGACATACATGTGATACACAGATCAGTCACCTGGCTGCTTTAGAGTATGACAACTTTGCAATTTAGTATGAATGACACAAAGCTGCTTGGGAACTAAAGAATCTATACCTATCAGTGTGACTGCAATCTGAAGATATGCTTTGTTTGGCGTGCCTTAAGTTCATATGTTCATATGTTAAGTTGTGCCTTAAGTTCATATGTTCTATGTGGCGTAGAACATCTATGTTCGAGTAACAACATTTAATTTCCAGAATAGCATCCTCCTGCAAAGGTTTCATGGATAAATCCTTTATAAATAAAGTAGATCAACAGTTATTTCCCACTCATTTTATCTATATCATTTCACAGATTCTCAATTTGCATCTTGCTTTCCTATGTATGTGAGTGTTACCATTTACAATTTTCCCTGATCGCAAGCATTTTTTTAAAATAGCCAAATAAAAAGGGAACCAGAGTAGGCAAATACATGGAAAATAGAGCATTATGCAGAAAAATGGAAAATATTCTATTTTGACAGGGAGAAGCAAAAAGAAGCATATTAGCTAAATGCTGCGAATTTGCAGATCCCTGGTAGTTCTATTGCATATTTTGGATGAGAATCAAGTTTTTTGTCCATGTCAAAAAATAAAAAGGATTCTTGTTTTGTGGGTGCAGAACAGCGTAACAAGTTACTATAAATTACAATGAGTAAACAAATAAATAAATACAAACATACATACATACATAAATACTATCATCCAGTAGCAATAACATCCAATGTGATGAAATGCTTTGAGAGGTTGGTGATGAAACATATCAACTCCTGCCTGAGAGGCAACTTGGATCTGCTTCAATTTGTCTACCGGCACAAAAGGACAATAGCAAATTCTATCTCATTGGCTCTTTGCTCAACCCTGGGACATCTGAACAACAAAGGTGCATACATCAGGATGCCTTTCATTGACTACAGCTCAACATTTGCTACTATCTTCCCCTCAAAACTGATCAATAAGCTTCAAGGCTTTGGTCTCAATACTTCCTTGTGCAACTGGATCTTTGATTTCCTCACTTTCAGACCTCAGTTAGGTCAAACTGACAACAACATCGCCTCCACGATCTCTATCATCACAGGTGCGCCACAAGGCTGTGTGCTTAGCCCTCTGCCCTACTCATTTTATACTTATGACTGGGAGGCTAAGCACTGCTCCAATTACATATTTAAGTTTGCTAATGTCATTGTCATTGGCCAAAGCAAAGGCAGAGACGAATTAGTATATTTGAGGGAGATTGAAAATCTGGCTGAGTGGTGCCACAGTATCAAACTCTCACTCAATATCAGCAAGACCAAGGAGCTGATTTTTGACTTCAGGAGGAGAAAACTGACAGACCATGAGCCAGTCCTCATTGGGGGATCAGAGGAGGAGAGGGTTAGCAACTTGAAATTTCTCAGTGTTAGCATTCCAGAGGACTTGTCTTGGGTCCGACACACGAGTGCCATTACGAAGAAAGCACAGCAGCGCCTCTACTTTCTTAGAAATTTGTGAAGAATCGACATGTCATCTAAGACTTTGAAGAACTTCTATAGGTGTGTGATTGAGAGTGTATTGACTGGTTGCCTCACAGCCTGACATGGAAACGCCAATGCCCTTGAACAGAAGAGCTTATAAATAGTAGTGGATACAGTCCAGTCCATCAGGGGTAAAGCCCTCCCCTCCATTGAGCATATCTACAAGGAACACCATTGCCAGAAAGCCATATCCTTCATCAAGGGCCCCCACCATCTAGACCATGCTCTCTTCTCACTGCTCCCATCAGGGAGAGAGTACGGGAATCTCAGGATCGACACCACTAGGTTCAGGAAGGGTTCATCCTCAACCATCAGACTCTTGAACCAAAACAGATAACTTCACTCAACCCATCATAGATTTTCTTCGCTTATTTACTTATTATTATTATTTCTTCTTTTCTCATTTTGTATTTGCACAGTTTGTCGTCTGTTGTACTTTATTTGTTTATCGTCCTGTTGGATGTGGACTTACATTGATTCCATTGTGTTTCTTGTGTTTACTGTACATGTCCGCAAGAAACTGTATCTCAGGTTTTATATGGTGACATATCAATTTTGATCACAAGTTTACTTCAAGCTTTGAACTTTGAAATAAATAGTGTGTAAGAGGAAAAGAGAGGTGGTCTTCGCAAGTTCATGGACCATCCAGAAATCTGATGGCGGAGGGAAATAAACTGATTTTTAAGTATTGAGTGTTTATCTTCAGGTTCCTGTACTTCCTCCCTGATGGTAGTAATGAGAAAAGGGTATGTCCTGAAAGACGAGAGTCTTTCACGATGGATGCAGCCTCTTGAGGCACCGTCTTCTGAAGACGTTCTCAATGTTGTGTAGGTTTGTGCCTGTTTCAATCCTGCACATTGGAGTCTCCATACTAGACAGTGATACAACCAGTCAGTATACTCTCCACCATACATCTGTAGAAACTTCCTGAAGTTTTTGGTAGCATACAAAACCTCCTTAAACTCTTAATAAAGTTTCAAGACCCCTGGGCACTCAGCAATCTGGCATTACATTCAAATAGCAACTAGATGATAATATGATCAGTCAGAATGTTCTCCACGGTGCATCTGTAGAAACTTGTTAGAGTCTTTGGGGACGAACTAGATCTTCTCAAAGTCCTGAGGAAGTAGAGTCACTTGTGTTCCTTCATCATGATTGCACCAATATATGCAGCCCAGGATAAATCTTCTGAGATGCTGATGCACAGAAACTTGAAGCTGCTTACCCTTTTCAAAGCGGATTGATGCATGTTCCCCCAACTTCCCTTTCCTGAAGTCCACAATCAATTCTTTGGTCATGCTGACCTTCATTGTAGAGTTGTCACTGCAACACCATTCAACCAGCTGATCTATTTCACTCCTGTACATCACCTCAGCACCATCTGAGATTGTACTACAAACACCGGTGTCATCGGCAAATTTCTAGATGTGTGGCTGTGCAGCTGTGGAGGCCAGGTTGTTGGGTGTATTTAAGGTAGTATTGATAGGTTCTTGATTGGACATGGCATCAAAGGATACAGGGGAGAAGGCTGGGAAATGGGGTTGAGGAGGAGGAAAAAAGGGATCAGCCATGATTGAATGGCGGAGCAGACACGATGGGCCCAATGGCCTAATGCTGCTTCTATGTTTTACGGTTTTATGGAGCTAATCCCATTTAGATTAGATTAGATTATGACGACACTCAATCCTCGTTTATTGTCATTTAGAAATGCATGCATTAAAAAATGATACAATGTTCCTCCAGAGTGATATCACAGAAACACAAGACAAACCAAGACTAAAACTGACAAAAGCACATAATCATAACATGTAGTTACAACAGTGCAAAGCAATACCATAATTTGATAAAGAGCAGACTATGGGCACTGTAAAAAAAAAGTCTCAAAGTTCCGATAGCCTCATCATCCCAAGCAGATGGTAGAAGGGAGAAACTCTCCCTGCCATGAACCTCCAGCGCTGCAAACTTGCTGATGCAGCACCATTTGGAAGCACCCGACCACAGCGGACTCTGAGTCCATGCGAAAACTTCGAGCCTCTGACCAGTCCTCCGACACCGAGCACCGAGCACCATCCTCTTGTCTAGTGCTTCGACCCCGCCCCGGCCGCCGAGCAACAAGCAAAGCCGAGGGCTCAGAGCTTTCCCCTCTGGAGATTCTGGATCACACAGTAGCAGCGGCAGCGAAGCAGGCATTTCAGAAGTTTCATTTGGCTCTTATCCCTCCATATCTTTCTTATCCATGTATCTGTTTAAATGTTTTTAAGTGTTATAATTGTAATGGCCTCTACCACTTCCTCTAGCAGTTCATTTCACATTCTCAACATCTTCTAGGTAAAAAAAAGTTGTCCTCTTTCTTCTTTAATCATAAAATCATGCCCTCCAGTTATAGATTACCCTACCCTGGAAAAAGAAGATATAATCATTCATCCAACTTATGTCTCATACCTCTATATGATCACATCTTGCCATCCTACACTCCAGGAAGAAAACCACCAGTCTCCAGTCCCAGTAACATCCTAATGAGCCTTTTCTGCACCTTTTCCATCTTAATAATATCTCAACTCTTGACTGAAGATAGCAAGCATGTCAAATACCTTCATCACCATGCCTGGTTCTGTCACTACTTTCATAGATCCATGTATTAGTACCACTGTGGCTCACTGCTTTCTAAACTCTCTAGGGCCCCTAACATTTACTGTGTAATTCCTGTTCTGGTATAATTTCCCAACATGCAGCACCTCACACTTGTCCAAGACAAATCTTCCATCTGCCATTTAAGGTGATCTAGGTCGCATTTTAACCTTCAATAACCTTCTTCACTGTCCGCTACACCAACAATTTTGATGACTACATCCTCATCCAAAATATTGATTTGACATGCAACAGAGGACATAGCGCCACTGGACACAGGCCTCCAATTTGAAAAACAACCCTCCAACACCTAGTACCAAGCCAGTATGGCATCTAATTAGTAAACTATCCCTGGTTTCCATGAGGTCCACCTTCTGGATTAGCCTACCATGCATGATCAAGTCAAAGGCCGAGCGAAGACCGTGTAGACAATCTAATGCCCTTCCCTCATCAATACTCATGGTTGTCTCTTCAAAAAACTAAATCATCTTGTGGGACTCAATTTCCCACACAAAGCCACACTGTCTATCCCTAATCAGTCTTCCTCTTTCCAAATATAGGTAACTTTGTAGGTAATTCCTCTCAGAATTCCCTCCAGTATCTTTATCAGGTTCACCAACCAGTTGTTCCTTGGTTCGTCCTTGCAGCCTTTCTTAAATAAAGCCACAACAGCTTGGAGTATTGTGTGCAGTTCTTGTTGCCCCTTTATAGGAAGGATGTGAAAGCTTTGGAGAGGTAATGGAAGAGATTTACCAAGAAACTGCCTGGATTAAAGATTATGAATGATAAGGAGAGATTGAACAAAGTACAGAAGTTTTCTCTTGAGCACTGGAAGATGAGGGGAGACCTGATATAAAATTATGAGACATAGAATGGGAAGATGGTCAGAATCTTTTACCCAGATTAGAATTATCAAATACAAGAGGACATGCATTTAACGTGAGAGGGGAAAAGGTTAAAGGAGATGTGCGGGGCAGGCATTTCTTTTTTGTACACAGAGACTGGGAGAACATAGATACGCGTGCCTCAGATTGAATCAACTGTCATAGAGGGGGGCGCTGGTGAGCAGACCCAAATGCAAGACACGACACTGAAGTACTAGGAACAGGACAGGACTAGAGACTAGAGTTAGGGATGTGACTGGATGCAGACTAGGAGCTGGGAAAGAACACAGACTTGGGCTAAGACTTTGGCTAGGAAAGCGGGGCCAGGACAAGGAACTGGGAACTAGGAGCCTGGGCTTGGACTCTGAGCCAGAGACTGGACAAGGACCCTGAACCTGGGTCTCGACTCAGGCTCGGACCCCGGAACTAGGCGAAGACATGACGTGGCTACAGGACTGGACATGACTTGGGTTCCTCGAGGCTTGGGTTCGGACCCTGAGCCAGAGACTGGACAAGGACCCAGAACCTGGGTCTTGACTCGGGCTCGGACTCCATAACTCAGCGAAGACATAACGTTCTCTTGGGAGACAGGAACCTCGAAACACAAAGCCGGAAGCCTTGACTTGGTCTTGGGGAGGACAGGAACACAGAGCCTTGGTCTAGAGCACAGGAACACGGAGCCTTGGACTTGAGAGACAGGAACATGGAATACAGAGCCAGGACCCCTCCTTGGGAACAGGACTTAGGGCCGGGACTCATACGCAGAACACAGAGCCGGGACCCCTCCTTGGGAACAGGACGTAGGGCCGGGACTCATACACAGAATGCTGAACACAATGAGACAGTTCCCAACACTAGGTAGCGGCAAACGGCCGGACCTACCTAGCGAAGGCATGGACACAGAGACAGTTCTCAACACTAGGTAGTGGCAAACGGCCGGACCTATCTAGCTAAGGCATGGCCACAGAGACAGTTCCAACTCAACGGCAGACAGTTTCTTATCTTGACACAGCAAGGCTCCGGTCTCACTCCAGTGATTGAACTTGACAAGGTTGCGGGGCAAGGCTCCAGACACAGGTTGCAGGGCAGGGCTCCAGAAGGAAGGGGAAGGGAAGAGAACAGTCCAGCCTCAGGGTAACAGCAAAGACAGCCTGGCTTACCTAATGGAGGCAAGGACAGGAAGGGGCAGATCCAACCACAGGGTAATGGCAAAGACGGCCTGACATACCCCACAGAGGCAAGGACAGGATACTGACAAGACAAACCAGCATCCACACTCAAACCCAAAGCCACTTATATTCTCAGCCGCAAGGAGATCTTATAGAAACATATAAAATAATGAAAGGGTTAGGTAAGACAGAGGCAGTAAAGTTGCTTCCACTGGTAGATGAGACTAGAACTAGGGGACACAGCCTCAAGATTCGGGGGAGTAGATTTAGGGCTGAGTTGAGAAGGAACTGCTTTTCCCAGAGAGTGGTGAAGCTGTGGAATTCTCTGCCCAATGAAACAATGGAGACTACTTCAGTAAGTATATTTAAGACAAGGTTGGATAGATTTTTGCGTAGTAGGGGAATTAAAGGTTATGGGGAAAAGACAGATAGGCGAAGATGAGTCCATAGTCAGATCAGCTATGATCTTATTGAATGGTGGAGCGGGCTTGACGGACCAGATGGCCTTCTGCTCCTATTACTTATGAGTGCCAGGAGCCAGGGGTAGTATGGGTTAACACATACCCCGTGACGGGAATAAAGAACCAGCAGAGATGGAAAACACTTTGGAGTCCAGTATTGCTATTAACTAATAATATTTATTAGTAACTACGCAATACAGTCACATAAATGCAGATAAATCAAACAAGTTAGCAATGATTATATATATAAGTAAGTAAATCAGTAAGTGTGGAAATATATATGAAAAACAAGCTTCTTCAAGTCTAGGGGTAAAAAGATACAGTCTTACGATGATGAGTAAAGTTCAGTTCAGTTCAGTTCGTGGTATTGAGTTGAGTAGTGGTGAAGAGAGAGAGGGAGAGATTTGAGTCTTCAGTTGAACTGACCCCGTTGATCTTCTCGTTGTCCTCCGAAATCTTTTAAAAGTCACCAACTGTGATTTCAACAAAGGGGACCGGTTTTCTGTGGTGGGGCTATCACCCAGGCAAGGGTGGGCACATGGACAACTCCCCAGCGATCACGGCCTTTTCTTTTCACTGCAAGAGCCACTGATCGATCTGCCTGATCGATCCTCCAAAAACCCACTTTTTCTGTGGGCCCCCCAAGCTCATTCAGTGTCCAAAACATGAGTCTGTCTATATCATCTGACCTCCTATTTATCTCACCATACTGAGTATCAACTGTTATTCAAATAACTCCTCCTTCCTTTCTCTGTGTAAGAAACGCACAAGCAGGTGAATATCCTTGAGAAGTATAAACACGCTGCTGGAAAATCATAATATCGATTGTCCATCAAATAACGCCATCCTCGGTCACCATGGCAACTTACGAGCTGCTCGGTGCCGCTTCCAACTCAGTAGAAATCCAAAAGTTAGCCAGTTCTTTCTCGTGCCTTAAAGTGATAGTCCAAAAGCTAGTCTTTGTCTCTCTCTCTCTCTCTCTCTCTTCCTTTCTCTCTCTCTTTTCAAAACAACATGTCGGTGTTAAATAACTTCCTCTCTCTCTTTTCAAAAGCACAGTTCATAGGGGTAATCAAGCACAGTTTATAGGGATAATTCAGGACTCCGTCACATTGTACAGAAACATCCTGCCCAGAGATATCACACAAGGTCATTTGATTCCAAACAATTGGTTCATTGATCATCACAGAACATCTCTCTGGTGCTTCCCACACACTCTTCCCTTCCCTCTCTCAGTCCACAAGAGAAACTCATATCAGAATCAGTTTTATCATCACTCATAAATGTCATGAACTTTGTTTTTGTGGCAGCAGTACAGTGCAAATGTCTTGGGCACCCTATATATATATACATACACACACACACACACACACATATATATATATATGTGTGTGTGTGTGTGTGTGTGTGTGTGTGTGTGTGTGCGTGCATGTGTGTTTGCCTAAGACTCTCGCACAGTATATTTAAGTATATAAAACTATATATTTATATATGTTCTGCCTTTTATGAGGCATATACATATAAGCAGAATTTACAAGAAAGCAATTTTCAACATAATTGTGTCATAGAAACAATTTTTTACAAGAAAGAACACACTTAGAAATCAAAAATAAATTTGTAAATTTATAAATAAATTTGTAAATAAATTTTAGTATAAATTACTCATGTTGTTGCTGAACTGTAGTGATTAGGAATTTGGCTGTTGGTTCAAGAACTGAAAGATTGAAGGGAAGTAGCTGCTTTTGAACCTGGTGGTGTGGGGCTTTCAAGCTTCTGTACCTTCTGCCCAATGGTCACTGCGAGAGATGATATGGCCTGGATGGTAGGGACTGTTGATGATGGATGTTGCCTTCTTAAGGCAGCGCCTCAGGTTTACCATGAAGTTTGCTGTTTCACATGGAGCAACTGCAGAAATTGGAACTGCAAGAGGATTTGGGAGTCCCAGTGCAGGATTCTACAAAAGTTAACCTCCAAGTTGAGTCACTAGTAAGGAAGACAAATGCAATGTTTACATTCATTTCAAGAGGACTAGAGATTAAAAGCAAGGGTATAATTCTAAGGCTTTATAGTGCATTGGTCAGACCACATCTGGAGTATTGTGAGCAGTTTTGGACCCCTTATCTAAGGAAGGATGTACTGTTATTGGAGAGGGTCAAGAAGAGATTTACGATATGATCCTGGGAATGAGAGGACTGACATATGAGAAACATTTGATGGCACTGGGCTGTACATGCTGAAATTCAGAAGAATACGGGGAGAAAATCTCATTGAAACCTACCAAATATTGAAAGGTTGTGGAGAGGATGATTCCCAATAGTGGAAGAGTCTACGACCAAAAGGAACAGGCTCAGATGTCCCTTTAGAACAGAGACGAAGAGGAATTTCTTTAACCATAGGGTGGTGGACCTGTGCAATTCATTCCCGCAGACTACTATGGAGGCCAAGTCATTGGGTATGTTGAAAGCAGAGGTTGATAGGTTCATAATTAGCAAGGGTATCAAAGGTTATGGGGAGAAAGTAAGAAAATGGAGTTGAGAAAAATAATAAATCAGCCATGATGGAATGCCAGAGCAGACTTAAATGGGCTGAATGGCCTAATTCTGCTCCTGTTTCTTATGGTTTACCTGCACTGCACTTTCTTTGTAGCTGTTACATTTCATTCTACATGCTGTTATTGTCTTACCTTGTTCTGCCTCAATGCATTGTGCAATGATTTGATCTGTATGTACATTGTGCAAGAAAAGCTTTTCACTATATCCATTATATGTGCAAAAACAAACCAATTCCAAATGATCTCTTCAGGAGCAAGAACCTAGTAGAATAGAGTACATCCAAAGAAAGTTTGTGATAATGGAGTATGTTACAGGAAAGTTTGTGATCTGACAAAGTTTCTGATAGAGAGCTATTTTGCACAACAAATACGATTGCCTCACAAAGACCTACCTTTCCCAACAGACACACACACACACACAGACAAAACTTTCATACATGCAGCTCAGGACATCATAGTTTGGAGTTCAATTGCAGTGCCATCTGTAAAGAATTTTTGTGTTCTTTCCATGAGTTTCCTTCAGCAGTCCAAAGACATTGGTTGGTAGGTTAATTGGTCATTGTAAATTGTCCTGTGATTAGGCTATGGTTAAACATAGGTAGTTTTATGGGTGGCACAGCTTGATGGGCTGAAGGGCCTATTCTACTCTGTATTGCTAAATAAATAAATAAACATCAGCTCCAACCTCAATCCAGTATTGACAGTCTTCTCTCCTCATCCAAGTAAAAACTAAGCTTCACACCTCAGGAAATCAGGCTTGCTCTTTTCAAACCATAGCACTAAAAAGTTGGCAAAGGGGAACTATTCACAATGGAAAATATCTCACAGTTTCAGTCCTCACCAGACCGAAGGGGGCTTCCTGCTGGATGGGCAGAATAGCCAAATCATCTGAAGAGCAAAGAGTATTAGAAATCTATCAGGTAGCTCATTGCTTTGCATCACTCTGATAACCTTATCCACTTTGTTTTCATCTACAGAAGACATCCTGAATGCCACCTGCGTAGCTGCAGCAGCACCACAGTATTTAGTGGCAACCCACCAATTTATCAACTTCCCATTTTCTCTGTGCAGGACACGAGGAGAGAATCACATTATCCCCTCCCCAAATCTCCATCGCTCAGAGCATGAAAGAGAGTGGAGGGAGGGGATGAAGTAGGCCACAGTTCATCATCACCCTGAAACCTCACAGCTGCAGCTCAGAAGACTATCACCTTAAGAGAAGTGTAGGTTGGTAGACTCTACATCTTAAAGTACATAATGCTATAACAAGCAGTAGGCTGTATTCTGGGAGAGAGTATTTAACAAAATTAAATCATTCAGGGGCAAGGGGTACTCAAGTGATACCCACCCACCCAAACTGCCCCAGAGCACCATGAGAAAGCTGCTTTCATCACAAGATCCTCACCATCCAGGTCATGGCCTCTTCTCGCTATTAACATCAGACAGGAGGTGAAAAAGCCTCAGGTCCCACACACCAGGTTCAGGAGCAGTTATTACAGTTCAGGATCCTGAACTGGCATGGATAACTTCATTCACCACAACTCTGAACTAATTCTATGACCTACAAACTGACTTTCAAGGTCTCATGCTCTTGGTATTATTTTTATTTGCCCAGTTTGCCTTGTTTTGCTCATTGGTTGTCAGTCTTGTATGATTTCCATAAAAGTCGAAGGCAGGGAGTGCAGCCTTCCAGCAGTCTGGCTACCAGCACACAGAGTATTGTAATGCCAGGACATTGAAGCTCACCTACATCTGTCCTGATGCAGGGTCCAGTCCTGAAACATCAACCATCGTTTTGACTCCAAAGATGCTGTTTGGCTTGTTGAGTCCATCCAGCTGTTTGCTATTTGCTTGAGATCCCTACTGCTCTACCTACTGCTCTACATACCATCCTTACGCATCTGGAGAGGAAGGATGCTCATGTGAGAATGCTGTTCTTCGTCTACAATTCAGCATTCAACACCATAATCCCCTCCAGGCTTAACAAAAAGCTCATCAACCACCAATTCACATTTATATAACATAAAATTGGAAGGAAACCATATAAATTAACTCAAATTAAATGATAATATTTGGCAAAAGAGCCCCATCTTCTCTCAAAATCAAATCGAGGATCAAAAGTTCTACTAATTTTTTCCAAGCTAAGACATAACATTACTTGTGAAAACCATTGAATTAATGTAGGGACAGAGGTATCTTTCCATTTCCATTTCAATAAACCAGCCCTTCTTGCCAACAATGTAACAAATGCAATTACATGTTGGTCTGAAGATGAAATACCCTGAATATGATGTAGAACTATTCCAATCAATGCGTTAGTTTGTAAATTAATTTTCAGAGCTTTAGAAATTATAGAAAATAAAGATTTCCAAAAAGATTTTAATGAAGAACATGACCAGAACATATGTAACAAAATGGCTACTTCAGTTTTACACCTATCACAATAGTTGTCTATGTTAGGAAATATTTTGGATAGCCTCCCCTTTGTTAAATAATAACAGTGAACAATTTTAAATTGAATTAAACAGTGATTAGCACATATCGAAGAAGAATGGACCATTTTCAGAACTTGCAACCAACCTTCATTAACAAAGGTCATATTAAGTTTTCTCTCCCAATCTTGTTTAATCTTTAGTGAGAGGTTACCTTTTTGTAGTAAAAATAAATTATAAATTCTACCAATGGAACCTCTCACTAAAGGATTCATATTCAAAATAATATCCAACAAATCAGATTCTTGCATATATGGAAACTTAGATAAGTATTTTTGTAAAAAATGTCTAACCTGAAGATATTGCAGGGAGTGTGCCTGAGAGAGAATATTTGCTAATTAACTCTTCAAAAGTCATCAATCGACCATCACAAGATAAATCTGCAAAAGAACAGATCCCGTTATTTCTCCATAAGAGAAAAATGGGATCGGTTATTGAAAGTTTAAATAGAAAATTTCGATATAAAGAGCTAGACAGTTTAAATTGTTTAAAATTAAAAGAGTTGCAAAACTGAAACCAAATCCGTGAGGACTGTTTAATAACAGAGTAGAGATGTAAATTTGGAGTTTTAGCAAGTTGCAAAGGTAATGGAGCTCCTAATAATGAGGTTAAATGAAATTGTTTGATAGCTTTTAATTCCAAATCAATCCAAGCTGGTTTTTGGCTCTTATCGAGCTAATATAGCCAAAAACATAATTGTCGAATATTAACCTCCCAATAATACAATCTTAAATTAGGTAGTGCAAGTCCACCATCTTTTTTAGATTTTTCTAAATGATACTTATTAATTCTTGGATCTTTATTATTCCAAATAAAAAACAAAATAATAGAATCAACTTGATCAAAAAAAATTTTTAGTTAAAAAGATAGGTATATTTTAAAAAATATATAAAAATCTAGGTAAAATCTTCATTTTCACGTCATGAATACAACCTAAATACAACCTATTAAAGAAAGTCTAAGTGGGTTCCATCTAGAAAATAATTGTTTCATAGAGTCCATTAAAGGAACTACATTAGCTTTTTAAAGATCTTTATATTTTTTAGTAATGATAATACCTAAATATTTAAAAGAATTCACAATTCTAAATGGAATATTGTTATATATAAAAACAGGTGCATTTAATGGGAACCATTCACTTTTATTTAAGTTAAGCTTATATCCTGAAAGTTTTCCAAAATCATTTAATATTTCCAAAAGATTAGGAATAGATTCTTCAGGGTTCAAAATATAAACCAAAAGATCATCTGCGTAAAGAGAAATCTTATGTGTGGTCCCATTTATAGAGATACCATGAATATTTGAGCTTCACGGAGTGTTATAGCCAAAGGCTCCAGTGCAAGATTAAATATTAAAGGACTTAATGGACATCCCTGTCTAGTACCTCGTGAGAGTGAAAAAGAGACCTGAAATTATTAGTAATAACAGTAGCAATAGGATTCTTATAGATCATTTGAATCCACTTCTTAAAATTATTACCAAAGCCAAATTTTTCTAATACATTAAACAGATATGTCCATTCAACTCTATTAAATGTCCTTTCTGCATCAAGAGAAATAACACATTGGGGTATCTTGGATAGTGATGAGTATGTAATGTTCATCGATCTCCAAACATTGGAGAAAGAGTAACGGCCTTTAATAAAGCCTGTTTGATCTGTAGAGATGATATTAGTTAAAATATTTTCCGAACGGTTAGCCATTATCTTAGAAAGAGCTTTTGTGTCCACATTTAATAACGAAATAGGTCTATATGATGAACATTCAGTAGGATCTTTATCTTTCTTAGAGATTAACGAATCAAAAGCTTCATAAAAAGGAGGTAAATTACCCTTCTCAAAAGATTCATGAAATATTTCCAAAAAATATGGAGAAAGTAATTTTTTATGTTTTTTCTAAAATTCTACCGAATAACCATCAAGTCCAGGAGATTTACCTGATTGCATTGACAACATAGCTTTCTGAATTTCATGCTCAGTAATTGGAACATCAAGGTTTCATAGGAACACTCTACTTTCGGATAGCAGGGGATACTTGTGTACTATTTGTTCTAGAGTCATCACAAAATATTTGTAAGACACTAGTACTATTGCAGGGTGTTTTCATCTAGTTCAATAAATACTTAATAACACAAAGATAAACTTCTCAGGTGCAGCAGCTGCTGCCATCACTGCATGCCCTACAAATGTTGCTAATGTCATGAATTTCAATTGAGCATACTGAAGATAGTGCAAAGCCTTGACTGTGTCTAGATAAAGTGATGCTTTCCTCTTGAATATTATGGTCTTATTACATATAGTTGCAGATCTCAGTGATGATAAGCTTGAAAACATTGGACCTGGAAAACATATTCCCACAGAAAAGTCCAACAGGGTTCCCTGTCCACAAAGCCAGAAACTCAAAAAGAAGATTTTAAGCCCAATTATATACAGACATTATCTACAGGTACCCTCATTATAGGAAGGTGATACTGTATCCACCTACTCTTCAAGAACTATCTTACTTCTTTGTCTAGTCTCTGTGGCAAAGTCTAGCTGCCAATATCAACTGCTAAGTAGTGGAGTCCCTCCTCTTCTGACAAGTTGGAGATAATTCCAGCTCACAAACCTGTGTAAACACAAGAAATTCTACGGCTGCTGGAAATCCAAAGCAACATTCACAAATTACCAGAGAAGCTCAGCAGGTCTGGCAACATCTGGGGAAATTAACAAATAGTTGACATTTAGACCTTTCTTCAGAACTGGAAAGGAAGGGAGAAGACGCCAGAATAAAAAGGTTGAGGGGAGGGGAAGAAGGATAGCTAGAACGTGATAGGTGAAGCCAAGTGGTTGGAAAAGGTTAAGGGCTGGAGATGAAGGAATCTGACAGGAGAGAAAAGTGGACCATGGGAGAAAGAGAAGGAGGAGGAACACTAGGGGGAGGTGATATGCAGCTGAGATGAGGTAAGAGGCCAGAATGGGAATAGAAGAAGAGGGGAGGGGAGGGGAAGGAACAAATTTTTGTACCGGAAAGAGTAATCAATATTCATGTCATCAGACTGGAAGCTACCCAGATTGAATATAAGGTATTGTTCCTCTACCCTGAGCGTGGCCCAAGAGGGGACCATGGACTGACATGACGGAATAGGAACGGGAGCCAGGATTAAAATGTTGGGCCACCGTGAAATTCTGCTTTTGGTGGATGGTGCAGAGGTGCTCAATGAAGCAGTTCCCCCAATTTACAATGAGGTGCAACAATGTAGAGGAGATTGCAAGAGGAGCACTGGACAGAATAGACAAGCCCCAGCAGATTCACAGGTGATGTTCTCTCATCCGGAAGGACTGTTTAGCACCTGACTGGAGGTAAGGTCAGGTCAGTCGTCTGAGTGCGACTGGTACCATGTAACCCAGTACTACCTGTCGCATGGCTGGGTGGTCGGTGACTAAACCGGCTCCCCCATCAGGCTTGCCTAGTGAGGAGGGTGGCTAGACACCTTGCAGGACACAAAACAAGATCTGTCAAAGGGCGGATGAACCCTCTCGTAGGATCAATGGCCATCTAGCAAACACGTGCCGTGAAGCGCAGAAAAGGCATCCCTTGCATTGAAGCTTGGTCTGGCCATTCACTGCAACAGAACTTTCCCCACTGTGCCGCTGGATCCGGGAGGGGATATCGAGTGGATGGGTCTGGACCTGTGCAACCCCCTACTCACCTAAAATCCATTCACGTACACACTGTCCCTTTCTGAGGAGTGGGGTACCAACCCAATAACTGACTGAAAGAAACCATCATCATCCTATGGGATGGATAGCCAGAGGGGGAGGTAAGGGAGGAGGTAAGTGGGCAGATGTAGCATTTCAGGTAACTTGAAGGGATATGTACTAAGAGGGAAATTAATGGGGAGGGATGAATCGACAAGGGAATCATGGAAGGTGGTCTTTCTGTAAAACTACATATCAAATAAGGAAAGACATACACTTGGAGGAGAAGTTAACATGTGTATTCACTTTGCCGAGAAAGCAACAACTCAACGTGCATGTGTACATTATCAGTCAATAATTAGTGCTAAAAGAAATAGATCCATGCATTACATTGCCTCCCCTTTAGATTAATGTAACATAAAACTGTATATGTAACAAAGCATTAAATTTCCCTTTAACAAACCATATTCAAATAAACATGCTTTTACAGTCCTGTCACATACCCCGTGACAGGTTAAAGAACCAGCAGAAATGGAAAACACCTTGGCGTCTGGTATTGCTGTTAACTAACGCTATTTATTAGTAACTACGCAATACGGTAATATAAATTCAGATATATCAAACAGGTTAGCAATGATTATATATATAAGTGTGGAAATATAAAAACCAAGCTTCTTCAAGCCTAGGGGTAAAATGGATACAGTCTTATGATGATGAGTAAAGGGAATCAGTTCAGTTCGTGGTGTTGAGTTGAGTAGTGATGGAAAGAGAGAGGTGTTGTGGTTGTGCAAGTAAGCCGATGCTGTCGATCTTCCCGTTGTCCTCTGAAACTTCCAAGCCAGCCAAACTTGACCAACTTAAGAGCACCATCTTCAAGTGATATTCTACCAACCCAGGGAAAGGGTAGACACACCAGTAGACTCCACAGGGTTGCTCTTTCATGCACTAATAACCACAGATCGATCCCTTACAATCGATCCTCAGTCCCATACTCGTGGGCACCTGAACAGAATAGTGGTAACTTCACCACACCCTAGTGCATCTGCGTGGCCTGTGAAACAGGCAATTACACTGGTTTAAATACTGTTGTGCTGAACACCAGCTGTCCATCAAGTAACTCCTCCCTTCTCTCTCTGTAGGAACTCAGAAGCAGGCAGTGTCCTTGCAAAAATTCCAAACAAACTGTGAGCAGTCTTCACCTCTCTCTCTCTTGATAACAAGTTGTTTGTGCTGTATAGCTCTCTCTCTCTTTTTAAAAGCACAATTCATAAGGGATAATTCAGAATCCCGTCACAGTCCTTAACTAACTTCACTATACTAAAGATCTAGTCTTCTGGGTGGCACTCAGTTGCTTTCAAGATAGCGCCTCTAGACCTGTGGAGTAGCATCAGGTTTAGCAGGTGTCTTGTCAAAGACAACTGTCTCTGTTGCAGGCCTCATATTGCTGTCAGTGACATGATCATCACTGACAGGTAAGTCCAGTGGCTGAGTGTGTCCGTCTTGTTGGATGCAGTCACCTCACATGTGTTCTTCTGCTGAGCCTCCAGTATCTGGTCCACATGACATCTCCATGTCTGATCTCCAACATCCACAGTGTACATCAGTGGTCCAGTTCTTGTAGCTATCCTACCGGGTGTCCAATTGTCTTTTCAGTAATCACACACTCAGACTTCCTGTCCAACCTGGAAGCTCCTTGCTGATTTACGTGGCAACTGGCTGAACTGTTTATTCTGCAGTTCCCTCTTTCAACCTGGTTTCAGGAGGTAGATGTGAGATCTCAGATTCCTGCTCATGAACAGCATCGCAGGTGTTTGATTTGTTGTCGCATGAACAGAGTTCCGATACACAAAAAGGAAGTTGTCCACCTTGTGCTGTAGAGGAACGTCCTCCTTGTCCATAACTTTAATGGACTTCATGAACGTTTGGATAAACCTTCAAGCTAACCCATTCATTGCTAGGTGGTGAAGAGCTGACTTGAAATATTTGATGACATTTTTCTTCATGAATAGTCTGAACTCTTCTGACATGTATTGTGGTCTATTGTCACTCACAATTTGTT
This sequence comes from Mobula birostris, assembly GCF_030028105.1. Lineage (NCBI taxonomy): Eukaryota > Metazoa > Chordata > Chondrichthyes > Myliobatiformes > Myliobatidae > Mobula > Mobula birostris. Next base: position 28,785,513 of record NC_092375.1, on the reverse strand, counting down.
CTGGTAAGCTGTTTCTGGAGAAGATAATTCTCAGAGCAGAAACAGTCTTTTCTGATGTGTTTGACTTCATTGGTATGACTTCAGGCCACTTCGAATGAGCATCCACAGCAATCAGAAATAAGGAGTTCATGAATGGCCCAGCAAAGTCAATATACACTTTTTGCCATGGTGAAGACAGGCACTCCCACCAGTGTAAAAGTGCCTATGAGGGTGCATTTTGAACTTTGTGGCATCCTGAACAGCTTTTGGTCAAGACTTCAATATGTCTATCTATTCCCAGCACCACATGTAAGTCCAGTGAGACTCTTCATTTTGACTGTACCCAGGTGTCCTTCATGCAGATTTCCTAACACTCTGGTGCACAGTTTACAGGGAACCACAACATGAGCCAACACATCAGCATTCTTTGACATACCAGCAGTTGGTCTCATCTCACTGAGAACTCTGGAAGCACAGGGTTACCATGAGCTGGCCATTCCTGCATGGTGAGGTCATAGACTTTTAACAATGTCGGGTCATTCTTTGTTTCCTTTTGCATTTTGGAATTTGTTACCGGCGACTGGTCCACCAGTGCTGTGTGGAACACTTCTGGTAGATTGTAGTATGAAGACTTTTCTTCTTCCATGGCCAACAGCGGAAGATGTGACAAGCCATCAGCATTGCTGGGTTGCTTGGTACCTGTGAACTCTACGTCATAAGAGTGGGCTCCAGGAATAGCGCCCAACCTTGTAACCGGGTAGCAGTCATCACTGAAATTCCCTGCCTGGGATTGAAAATGGGCACAAGGGGATGGTGATCTGTCACTAGTGTAAACTCTTGTCCGTAGAGGTAGTGGTGAAACTTCTGTATTCCCCATGCTAAACTATGGGCTTTTCAGTCGATCTGTGCATAGTTGCTTTCTGCACCTTCAGTGATCTTAAAGCAAATACTTTAAGATGTTCAGATCCACCTTTCATAATGTGTGACAAAACAGCACCGGTTCCATAAGGGAAACACATCGCATACCAGTCTGATGGGCAGAGACGAGTCATAACGGGCGAGCAGTTCATCTGATGCTATTAGTCTCTTTGTTTCATTGAATGCTCTTTCAACATCTTTCTGACCATTCCCACTTTGCTCCTGACTGCAACAGGGTTTTCAATAGGTGCAGCACTGTAACAAGATTTGGGAGAAACTAAGGGTAGTAGTTTTCAAGGCCCAAGTATGACCTGTGTTGTGACATATTTTCTGGTTTGGGTGCCTGCAGCACTGCTCCAATCTTCTCTTGGGACTTACGTAAGCCATGCTTGTGAATGACATGTCCACAATATGAGATTTCATTCTTGAAAAATTCACATTTGTCTCTCTTTGCACACAGACCGTACTCACTCAGCCTGCTAAGCATTTTACCAGGGTTCTGGAGGTGCTTTTCATCATCTTGCCAGTCACAATAATGTCATCAAGGTAACACTGTGTTTCTGGGATATCTTAGAGCACTTGATCAATTGGCTCAAGTCCCCTGGCTGACAAGGGATGTTAAGGGCTGCATAAAAGCCAAGGAAGAGGCATATGAGGTCGCAAAAGTGAATAGGAAGTTGGATGACAGGGAAGCTTTTAAAATCCAACAAAAAGCAACTTAAAAAGCTATAAGAAGGAAAAAGATGAAATATTAGAGTAGACTAGCCAATAATATAAAGCAGAATACCATAAGTTTTTTTTTCAGTTACAGTATGTAAAAAGTGAAAGGGAGGTGAGAGTTGATATTGGAGCACTGGAAAATGATGCTGGTGAGGCAGTACTTGGGGACAAAGAAATGGCGGATGAACTTAATGGGTACTTTGCATCTGTCTTCACTGTAGAAGACCCTAGCAGTGTGCCAGAGTGCCTTGCTATTACAAAGGAAAAGGTACTAGGCATACTCAAAGGGCTTAAGGTGGATAAGTCACTTGGACCAGATGGACTATATCCCAGAGTCCAGAGAGAGATTGTTTGAAGAGATAATGGATACATTAGTCATGATCCTTCAAGAATCACTTGATTCTAGCATGGTCCTGGACTGGAAGAAAGCAAATGTCATTCCATGCTTTTCAAAGGGAGGAAGGCAAAAGAAAGAAAATTATAGGCCAGTTAGCCTGACCTCAGAGGTTAGGAAAGTGTTGGAGTCTATTATTAAGGATGCTTCAGGATGCTTGGAGACTAATCATAAAATAAGTCAAATTCAGCATGGTTTCTGTCAAGGGAAATCTTGCCTGATAAATGTGTTAGATTTCTTTGAGGAAGAACAAGCAGGGTGGACAAAGGAGAGGCAGATGTCACTTACTTGGATTTTCAGACCGCATTTGATAAGGCACCACACATGAGGCTGCTTCATAAGATAAAATTCTATGGCATTACAGGAAAGATACTGGCATGGATAAAGGAATGGCTGATAGGCATGAGGCAATGAGTTGGAATAAAAGGAGCCTTCTCTGGTTGCCTGCCAGTGTCCAGTGGTGTTCCTCAGGTGACAGTATTGGGACTGCTACTTTTCACATTGTTTGTCAATGATTTGGATAATAAAATTAATGGTTTTGTGGCAAAGTTTGCAAATGATATAAAGATAGGTGGAGGGGTAGGTAGTGCTGAGGAAGCAATGTGATAGCAGCAGGACTTAGACAAATTGGAAGAATGGGCAAAGAAGTGGCAGGTAGAATACATTGTTGCAAAATGTATGATAATGCATTTTGGTAAAAGGAACAGTAACTCAGACCATTATCTAAATGGGCAGTCTTTGTGCAAGACTCCCAGGAGGTTAATTTACAAGTTGAGTCTGTGGTAAAGAAGGTAAATGCAATGCTGGCAATGTTGGAATGCACCCTTGGGTTCTGAAGGAAATAGCTGGAGAGATTGCGGAGGCATTAACGATAATCTTTCAAGAATTGATAGATTCTGGCATTTTACCAGATGATTGGAAAATTGCAGGTGTTACTCCGCTATTTAAGAAGGGTGGGAGGTAGCAGAAAGAAACCTATAGACCTGTTAGCCTGACATCAGTGGTTGAGAAGTTGTTGAAATCAATTGTTAGGGATGAGGTTATGGAGTATCTGGAGGCCCACGACAAGATAGGCCAAAGCCAGCATGGTTTCCTGAAAAGAAAATCCTGCCTGACTAACCTATTGCAATTCTTTGAGGAAATTACAAGCAGGGTAAAGGAGGTGCAGTAGACGTGGTGTACTTGGATTTTCAGAAGGCCTTTGACAAGGTGCCACACTTGAGGCTGCTTAGCAAGATAAGAGCCCATGGAATTATAGGGAAGTTACTAGTGTGGGTGGAGAATTGGCTGGTCAGCAGAAAACAGAGAATGGGAATAAGGGGACCCTATTCTGGCTGGCTGCCGGTCACCAGTGGAGTTCCACAGGCGTCAGTGTTTAGACAGCTGCTTTTTACGATGTATGTCAATGATTTGGACTACGGTATTAATGCATTTATAGCTAAATTTGCCGATGATACAAAGATCGGTGGAGGAGCGGGTAGTGTTGAGGAAACAGAGGGCCTGCAGAGAGACGTAGATAGTTTAGGGGAATGGGCAAAGAAATGGCAAATGAAGTACAATGTTGGAAACTATACGGTCATGCACTTTGGTGGAAGAAATAAATGGGCAAACTATTATTTAGATGAGGAGAGAATTCAAAATGCAGAGATGCAAAGGGACTTGGGAGTCCTTGTGCAAGATACTCTAAACCTTAACCTCCAGGTTGAGTTGGTGGTGAAGAAGGCAAATGCAATATTGGCATTCATTTCTAGAGGTATAGAATATAAGAGCAGGGATGTGATGTTGAGGCTCTATAATGCACTCATGAGACCACACTAGGAGTATTGTGTGCAGTTTTGGGCTCCTTATTTTAGAAAAGATATACTGACATTGGAGAGGGCTCAGAGAAGATTCACAAGAATGATAACAGGCATGAAAGGGTTACTGTATGAGGAACATCTGGCAGCCCTTGGGCTGTGTTCCCTGGAGTTCAGGAGAATGAGGGGGGAATCCCATAAAAACATTCCGAATGTCAAAAGGCCTGAACAGATTAAATATGGCAAAGTTTTTTCCCATGGTAGGAGAGTTTAGGACAAGAGGGCATGACTTCAGGATTGAAGGACGTCCATTTAGAACAGAGATGCGGAGAAATTACTTTAGTCAGTGGGTGATTAATCTGTGGAACTTGTTGCCACAAGCGGCTGTGGAGGCCAAGTTATTGGGTGTATTTAAGGCAGAGATAGATAGGTTCTTGATTAGACAGGGCATCAAAGAGTATGGGGAAAAGGCAGGGGAGTGGGGATGACTGGAAGAATTGGATCAGCTCATGATTGAATGGCGGAGCAGACCCGATGGGCTGAAATAGCCTACTTCTGCTCCTTTATGGTCTTATTTCAAGGGAAATAGAATACAAAAGCAAGGAGATCACACTGAGACTTTATCAGATACTAGTCGGGCTGCACTTGGATTATTGCCAACAGTTATGGGCCCCATATCTCAGATAGGATGTGTTGCCATTGGAGAGATTCCAGAGGAGGTTCATGAGGATGATTCCAGGAAAGAAGGGGTTAACATATGAGGGGTGTATGGCTGCTTTGAGCCTGTACTCACTGGAATTTAGAAGAATGCATGGGGAACTCATTGAAACTTACTGAACATTGAAAGGACTAAACAGGACGGATGTGGAGAGAATATTTTCTACGGTGGGAGTTTCCAGAACTAGGGGGCACAACCTCAGAATTGAGGGGTGATCTTTTCGAACAGAGGTAAGCAGGAATTTTTTTTAGCCAGAGAGTAGTGAATCTGTGGAATGCTGTGGGTATACTTAAGGCAGAAGTTGATCGTTTCCTGATTGGTCAGTGTGTCAAAAGATGTGGTGAGAAGGCAGGTGTATGGGGTTGGGTGGAATCTGGTATTAGCCATGATAGATTGGCAGAGCAAATTCAGTGGTCTGAATGGCCTAATTCTGCTCCTATATCTTATGAAACTTATGGCCTAAAGGTGTTATTGCTCTTTTATCTGATTGCAGGAGCTGATATGACGCCAAAGACGAGACGATAATGCTGGAGCAGTCCCTTGTGAATGTTGATTGTGAGGAACTTCCTGCTTCCTGCTTCCTGCTTCCTAGTTTGGCAGGGGATGGGAACTGGAGTGAGAGCGCTGAGGATAAGGTAGTTAGTTTACAAACAGAAGCAGTGGGTAGTAAGACTGACAGCGAGGAGAGGCTGATGGTAGGACAAAATTGCAATCAAAGAGATGGGTTTGCGATAAAAAGGCAGATAAAATCAAAAAGGCTGAATACAAGACTGAAGTTGTTGTATTTGTATACACCAAGTGTGCAGAATAAATCAGATAAATTTGTAGCACAGTTACAGATCGGCATATACTTTATGGCATTGTGGACATCACTGAATCATGGCTGAAAGAAAATTATAGCTGGGAGCTTGATGTCCAAGGATACAATTTGTATTGAAAGGACAGGCAAGTAGGTAAAAAGGATGATTTGGTTCTGTTGGTAAAATAAAATAAAATAAAATTATTAGAAAGAGGTGACATAGGGTCAGACAATGTTAAAACATTGTGGGCAAAGCTAAGAAACTGCAAGGATAAAAAAACAAACCCTGATAGGAGATGCATACAGACCCTCAAACAGCAGTAAGAATGCAGTTTACAAATTACAATGGAAGATAGAAAATGCATGCCAAAAGGGCAATATTACAATAATCATGGGGGATTTCAATATGCAGGTAGATTGGAAAAATCAGTTTGGTCCTGGATCCCAAGACAGTGTATTTCTAGAATGTCTATGAGATGAATATTTAGAGCAGCTTGTGGTTGAGCCCACTAGGAGATCAGATATTCTGGATTGGGTGTTGTGCAATGAATAGGAATTGATTGGAGAGCTTAAGGTAAAGGAAGCTTTAATAGATTAAGGTAAAGGAACACTTAGAGGACAGTGATCTTAATATGATAGAATTCACCCTGAAATTTGAGGAGAAGCTAAAGTCATATGTATCAGTATTACAGTGGAGTAAAGGAAATAACAGAGGCATGAGAGAGGAGCTGGCCAAAATTTATTGGAAAAGACCACTGCCAGAGATGACAGCAGAGCAGCAATGGCTTTAATTTCTGGAAGCAAGTCAGAAGACACAAGATATATACAACCCAAAGAAGAAGAAGTACTCTAAAGCCAAGATAATACAACGATGACTTACAAGACAAGTCAAGGTCAATATAAAACCCAAAGAGAGGGCATATAAAAGAGTAAGAATTAGTGTGAAGTAAGAGGATTGGGAAGCTTTTAAAAACTACCAGAAGGCCACTGAAAGTGTCATTAAGAAGGAAAAGATGGAATACAAAAATAAGCTAGCCAATAATATTAAAGAGGATACCAAAACTTTCTTCAGATACATAAAGTGTAAAAGAGAGGCAAGACTGGATATTGAACCACTGGAAAACAATGTTGGAGAGGTAGTGATAGGAGACAAGGAAATGGCAGATGTTGGGATTGATTATAAAGGAGGTGATTTTGAGGTCCTTGGAGGCACATGTTAAAATAGGACATAGTCAGCATGGTTTCCTCAAGGGAAAATGTTGCCTGACAAATCTGTTGGAATTCTTTGAAGAAATAACAAGCAGGATAGACAAAGGAGAATCAGTGGACGCTGTGTACTTGGATTTTTCAGAAAGCATTTGACAAGGTGCTACACTTGAGGCTGCTTAGTAAGAGCCCATGGTATCATGGGAAAGAAATTAGCATGGATAAAGCAGTGGCTGATTGGCTGGAGTCATAGAGTGGGAATAAAGGGAGCTTTTTCTGGTTAACTGTAGGTTCCATCGTGGTCCGTGTTGGGACCGATTCTTTTTACGTAATATGTCAATGGTTTGGATGATGGAATTGATGGCTTTCTTGCAAAGCTTACAGATGATATGATGATAGGTGGAGGGGCAGATAATTTTTAGGAAGTAGAGAGGATACCGAAGGTCTTAGACAGATTAGGAGAATGGGCAAAGAAATGGTAGACGGGATACAGTGTTGAGAAGTGTATGGCCATACACTTTGGTAGAAGAAATAAAAGGGTAGATTATTTTCTAAATGGAGAGAAAATACAAAAATCTGAGGTGCAAAGATACTTGGGAATCCTTGTGTAGGATTCCCTATAGTTTAATTTGCAGGTTATGTTGGTAGTGAGGAAGGCAACTGCAATGTTAGCATTCATTTCAAGAGGATTACAATATAAAAACAAACAATAGGTTTTATAAAACACTGGTGAGGTCTCACTTGGAGTATTGTGAGCTGTTTTGGGCCCCTTATCTAAAAAAGGATGTGCTGGCATTGGAGAGGGTTCAAAGGAGGTTCATGAAAACCATTCCGTCATATGGGGAGCATTTGAAGGCTCTGGGCCTGTACTCACTGGAATTCAAAAGAATGAGGGGTAACCTCATTGAAACTTATTGAATGTTGAAAGGTCTCAGTAGAGTGGATGTGGAGAGAATGTTAATATGGTGAAGGGAATCTAAGACCAGGGGACACAGCCTCAGAATAGAGGGGCATTCTTTTAGAATGGAGATGAGCAGGAATTTCTTTATTCAGAGAGTGGTGAATCTGTGGAATTCATTGTCACAAGCAGCTGTGGAGATCAAGTCTGTATGTATATTTAAGGCTGAGGATGACAGATGCTTGATTAATCAGAGCATGAAGGGATATGGGGAGAAGGCAGAAGACTGGGGCTAAGAGGGAAAATGGATCAGCCATGATGAAATGACAGAGCAGACTAAGTGAGCCAAATGGCCTAATTCTGCTCCTATATCTTATGGTCCTGTGCTGTAGTAGAAAGCTGAAGTTTGCAATAATTCTCTTGGGCCCTGAAAAGTGAATATCTATTGCAGAATACGGTGACTCTGTGCTCTCTGGAAGAGTTTCTTTGCTGATGGGCACATCTTTACCTCTGCCTCAACATTCACAACCCACCTATTGTGACCAGACACTTCCATACCCATGCTTCCAGCAATGGAACATAGCCAGCAGAGCCTATACTGATCGAATATGTGTGTCTGCAGCTAACTTCTGCATCCTTCATTAGGGTGTCCCACTCTGTGGAACCCATCATTGCCAACCACTGTGCTACCGTGCCTCCCCGAGATTTCTTTTCACTTCACTGTGAATCCAAAATCAACCGTTTGCTGCCACAAACTGTTTCTTGTCATTGAGCTAATTTTCTACCCATGTTGCTGCTGCCTCTTTTAGTTATTTTGGTGACAAACCTATCCTGGGGTACTTTTTGAAACACCCCTCAGAAGCCTAAATTAACTGCATTTCTCACTCTCCCCTGTACCTTGTCAAACAACTATGAAAGTTCCCCCACCCCATCCTCCAGAATTTTCCATTCCTAATGATCTGCATCCATGATCTATCGAAGGAGGCTTTCACTTGAAATGATTTTCAGTCAAACTGAAAGTGAGTGACAACTCCAAATAAATGAGCTTTGGAGTTAACTTCTGCAAAACATCTGAGGAACCCCTGCTTCTGAGCTTTCATTTCAAATTCACAACCTTGTGTTTAAATCCATCCACAAGTTCTACTTTCAACTTGTCCGCATGTGTCATCTCTTTTCCCTACCACCAGCGCTGGCAGGAGGACTTCAGCTTTTCGAAAAACCCTCCACTGCACCATCTTCCCCTTTACTTCTCCTTCTTTCTTCTTTGGTTTGCGTCCTTATGGCCTTGCGAAGACCTTAAATATAGCCCTACATGACATAACTGTAAGTCGGTGGTGTTGTAGCGGATGTGAGGGGAGCATTGAGTGTGGGAACTGTATTACCAATTATTAACTCAGATTCTCTTGTCAGCTAGGGTTGAAAACTGAACAGAGTTATCTGCTTACAACCCACGGTCACTTTCAAGACTTCCCCCTCAATGATTGCTTCCAGCTTTAAATGGGCACACAGATTCAATAGCTCCACAGCAGGCCAAACAACATCATACAACACATTTCCTGTCATTAGCAGGAACAGCAGAATTGCTGGCATTTTAAAATGCGGAGTATTCAGTCGCTTCTAAAGTTACTTCTGAAAGTTTAGTAAAGAAACAAGCAGAAAAGGCTGAATGGAAATATATAGTCAAGACGGAGACACAAATGAGAGAGAGGGAGAGAGGGAGAGATGTAGGAAGAGGTTAAATGTATGTAGGCGATAAACATACTGAAGAGAAGGCACATGATATATGGGGGAGAAAGTCAGCAGTTTCAGTGTACGTGTATGCAAGGTGTGACGATAGCAGTTTCTAGAGCAGTAAACCACAGTTTGCAAACTATTGCTTAAAACCTCACACAAATTGTTGAAGCAAACAGGCATTATATTAAAAAAAGTGAAATTACTTTACACATCCAGTCATTTTTGAACAAAATAGCAGAAATAATATTGTACTATGACACTTTGACAAATATTTACAATTCGGTAGCATTCAGCGGATTGCAGTGACTGGGGTATTAAACAGTATGTCCACACATCCATTGCATTAAGTTCCACCTCACTTACAGGCCAGAGGAAAGATCATTGCCACAGATGGCTGTGGAGGCTGCATATTTAAAGCAGAGGTTGATAGGTTCTTGATTAGTAAGAGTATCTAAAGTTATGGGAAGAAGGCAGGAAAATGAAGTTAAGGGCATAAAATAATTCAGCCATAATCAAATGGCAGAGCAGACACGATGGACGAAAAGGCTTAATTCCACTCCAATATATTATGGTCTTACGGAGGTTGAGAATACTTTAGACAATAATGGAAGACCTGGTCAAATAAGATTAATGGATAATTGTAAACGCTGGTAACTGTGCTATTTCCAGTAATGTTCAGCTGACTAACTTTATTGTAAAATTAGGGGTAATCTTAAGTTTCAGGTCAATAATAGATCACTTTGATTTAAATCTTCTTGCAATAACTCAGCCGAAAAGTTGGAAATCAAGGACAAACTTCTTAATTTTATTTTTAATTCGGTATGAGTTCCAAAGAATTATTTTATTTATTTTTATGTGTATTTAATAATACCAATCTGATCTTATTTTTTTTCTACTTATATAATTTTAGGATTTTAACAAAATATCTTTTTAAATTTTTTTAATCAGATAAATTAAAAACTTACTTAAAACTCTGTTTTATAATGCAGTATTAATAAGTTTTAATCCATGTAAGAATTTGGAAAAACAGCTTGCATTTCAACCTTGCTTTTTCGCTGACATATAACATGATTTAAAAATTTTAGGAATTGCGTTTGGTGAAAGGGAAGCTGCTTTAAAATTGAATAGTTCCAGCTCAGCAGCATGTCGATGGAATAAGACTTAAAGGTGCTTGTAGATCAAACATTCCAGTGCATTTATTAGCGATAGTTTCTGTACAGTAAGTTGTGGAGTGTAAAATAATGATAACTTGGATTGGAAGGTCAATTCTACATAATTCTAATGTAAATCAAATGTAGGTCTCAAACTGTGAACTAGTTTTTCTTTCCATTGTGATGACTTAAATCCAACTTTCAAAATGACATATTCTGGAAAGTAATATTCTTAAAAGATGATCAAAATTCTAATCTTTGATTTCTGACATTATCTGCCAATGGAGTAGTTGGTAACATAGATTCTAACCTATTTAACACTGCATATAGATAATCATTTATCTCATTTGTTTTCTCATGCTTTGTTGAGAATGTTGAATTCATGTTGAACTTCATATTCACTTCCGCTTGCAGAGAACACCAATAGCAAGAACTCATTTCAGTATGTTAATGTGTGGGTGAGACCGTGTTCACTGACAAAACTCATCTAACCACACGTGCACGCGTCAGCTTTACTAAATCACTAGCATCGATTTTTTTTGTTTCAGAACACCAGTGTGATCACGGCAGCATGACTTATATAATTAACGTTGTAATGCTCAAGCTATGCATCTTTTTTGTTAAAAGTAAGTTATCAATTTGTTTCTCTGAATTTGTTTTCATTAAAGAAGATATTTTGGGGGAAAATGATGAAGGATTTTCGAGACAAGAAGAAACTGCAGATAGTGAAAGAATACTAATTGAATATAATTGACAAAAGAATCTAAGGGGAATTAGGGAGAATTCTCTTCTCACAACATAGTGTTATGATCTGAATTCTGTTGTTAGAAAGGATGTTGTATATGTTTTGTCCAGCCATAATCTTTTACCTAGCTTTAACATTCTATCTGATGTGATACAAACACTGTACTCGGTATTGACAAAGGCAAAGTCTGGTATTTTTGATTGTATCTTTTGCATAATTAATCACCCTGACCCTTTAATCAGATTAAATCACAGCCAGTGCTTTGCATTTCTGGTTTTCTTTGCAGGTCAGATTGTGTCTCCATCAGAGAACGCCGAAGCGGAAGACATAATCAATGCCACCATTGGAGGAGAAGCACTATTTTTTGTAAACTGTACCCCTTTTCTGAATCAATCAATAGAATGGAAGAAAAGTGGAAAAAGCGAACATAGTATCATAATGTTTCCGTTTGGCGTACGAGAGCACACTATCTTTCCAAGTTACAAAGGACGAGTGAAAAATTTTGAAGGCTGTTCCTTTGTATTAACTAACATTCGACAGAATGATACAGGATACTACACTCTGACATTGGTAGAGAACACTACAGGGAAGCAAGTGACAATAAAAAAACGGTTGTTTGTAATTGGTAAGTTCTTCGGATATGTTGGGAATAACATTTTTAAAACATTCTGTTTTACCTGGACACTCCTAGTAACAGACTTCTATATCCTATTTTAAAAGCCAAAACAAATGATCCTAATGATGAACAGATTAACCATGAAGAAAATATAACAAGTACTGAGGTCAAAAAAGGTTGGAAATTCACTGGTAAGTTTTTAACGCCAATTATTCAATCTAACTGATCAGGGGTAAAGTTTGAAAGACACTGAACTAAGATTATATGTACATAAGGATTGTCATATGCAGAGCATTTGACGGCTGCGGGCCTCTACTCACTGGAATTTGTAAGAATGACGGGTGACCTCATTGAAACCTATCAAATGTTGAAAGGCTTTTATAGAGTGGATGTGGCGAGGATGTTTCCTATGGTGGGAGAGTCTAAGACCAGAGGACACAGCCTCAGAATAGAGGGGCAACCTTTTAGAATGAAGATGAGGAAGAATTTCTTTAGCCAGAGATTGGTGAATTTGTGGAATTCATTGCCACAGGCGGCTGTGCAGGCTAAGTCATTGGGTATATTTAAGGCAGGGGGTGATAGATTCTTGCTCAGTCAGGGCATAAAGGGATACTGGGAGAAGGCAGGAGATTTGGGGCTCAGAGGGAAAATGAAACGGCCATGATGAAATGGCAGAGCAGACTCGATGGGCCAAATGGCCAAATTCTGCTCCTCTATCTTATGGTTTTTAGGTTTTATATATTTAAGAGATGGTTTAATTAAGGTTTAGAATTATGAAAATATTATTTGTTAGGATAAAGCAACAAGAGTGTACAATTTTACAGTTAGAGTTAGGTCAAAGAAGAGTGAAATCAGTATTGGCGGTGTGCAGTTTTAATGAAAATAATGTAAAAAAGGGCCTTCATATCAACATACCTGTGCTAATTGACACCCCTTTGATCTGCCCTTTTCTTACAGTACTATGAACAATTCTTTTTCAAGTACATATCAAAATCCTTTGAAAGTTGCTTGAGGTTCTGCTTCTGCTTTTATTTCACTCTATGCATTCCAGATTATCACTATTGTTAATATCAATATTTATATTAATACATTTCATTAATAATTGTCGATATTGCATTCATAGCATGAAAGAATGGTGGAAACATAACCTAAAGCAATTTTCAAAAGAATTTCAATATATAGTTGAAGAAATATTTGTGGAGCTATGAGAAAAATTACATAAAATGAGACATTGTATATAACATGTTTATATATTTTTTTCATTGATAATGTACTGATTAACAAAATCAGTTAAATTTGTTTGGACAAAGTTCTATTGTACCTGCTTTCCTGCTACAGCCATTGTGAGTCAACACCATTGTGAGACAATTTTCTCACAGCAACACATCAATGCCTTTCCTATAATTTACATCAGATTTCAGATCAATAAACAGAATGTGGCAATAACATCAAAAAATAAATAAACAAAGCAATTAATCTTAAATAGCTACAAACAAAGATGAATATTTCATGAGGAAAGCCTGTTTAAGATTTTAAGTGTTTATCTGAACAATGTATATTTTATTAATGAACTTCCCTGTCATGTCAGGTTATAAATTCAAAGTACATCAACTACTAATTTTACTTCCACCAGCTAGCTTCTAGAAAGTTTGGGGCACCGTGGTAAGATTGACTTTCTGATACGTTTGAAGTGACACACCTTTTGTGATAATCAAAAAAATTGTACATGTTGCTAATATGAAGTAAAATGAGCGGGGTGGCATGGTAACACAAAGGTTAGCACAACACTTTACAGTACAGGCAACCCAGCTTCAATTCCCGCCACTGTCTGTAGAGAGTTTGTACGTTCTTCCCGTGACTAGGTGTGTTTTCTCCAGGTGCTCCAGTTTCCTCCCACATTCCAAAGAATAGTTGGTAGGTTTATTGGTCATTGTAACTTGTCCCATGATGGATTAAATTGGGTGATTGGGTGATTGCTGGCTGAAGCAGCTTGAAGGACCAGAAGGGCCTATTCCACATTGTATCTCCATAAATAAATAAATAAATAAATAAATAGGTAGGTAGATAAATAAATAAATAAATAGATAGATAGATAGATAGATAGATAGATAGATAAATAAATAAATAAAAAAAAGCCTGAGCTGTTGATGGTTTCCAGGATTTTCTGCTTTTATTATTTTCAGCATAATACTTCCTGCTAATGATGTCAGAAAAGTTAAAAGTTGTTGACTTTATGTAAAATAGACACCTCTGACTTGTGCTATATTAACAGACACAGAATCGTGGCCGAAGCAACAATAACTTCACACAGCTGATGCAGGAGCTCTGGAATGGGAGTTGGCCATTCAGTTCCTCGAGCTTTTCCCCCTCATTTTGTTCAGCCTGATTCATCTGCTGGGTTGAGTTGTTCTTGATCTTGGCATACCACTTGCAAATGTTTCATCACCATATGTGGAAATATCATCAGTGCACTGCTAATTAACAGCACATTGATGATATCTCCTTGTTTGGGGACAGAACGTTTGCAACTGCAGTGCCAAGATCGGAGAACAACTCAACCCAACAAGCAACCACAGGAGCTACACATTTTCTAAGTGATTAATCTGTATTATAAACTCAAAATAATTCTCCCACACTTCTAGATTCTTTCCCCTTCCTTTCCAGTCCTGATAAAGTCTCAGCCAAAATGCAACTGATTTTATTCCTGTCCCATATATGTTGTCTGACCTGCTAAGTTCTTCCAGCATTTTGTGTGTGTTATTCTGTCAAATACTGAATTTATTAAGTTTAGATGAGTGGGATGATGGCTGCAAATATTATATCAAGGGAAAATATTACTAATTTATTTTTGAAAGTGCACTCAGTCATTGTATGGATGGAAAATAGCACTTTGGTGATTCAGGCAACATGTTTTAGCAACTCAGTATATGAAATCACATGATTTGGTAACCACATGTTTGATTTCTAATATCAGTGTGCTTTTTCTGTATAAAGTAGTAAAATAAGTGCCAGCATTTTGTGGCATTTGTTATTGAATAAATACTATTGAACAAGCAAGATTTCTCTATGTAAGATTCAAATCATTTGGTAGGTGCTAGTTATGATTCCAAGTTTTGCTTTGACATTAGCACTGTTAGTTCAATGGAAATGATTATTGTTTTTTAATTGATAATTATTCCACTAAAAATATAGAAATATCTTTAAAAATATTTCTAAAATTTAAAAAACAGATGTTGGTTACATTAGCTGAGCTACATACCCTGAAAAATATATATGGTATATTGACACAAACAAATTGACAGTAGTGGACAATTTAGAGAAGGCTAAACCTCTATAATAACTGTTTTTGACAACAAAGATAGAGATGATAGAAAATGTAAAACACATGAGACGATTCAGTCATCTTGCCTATGCCGTCTAATCCCACCTTTCAGCATCAGATCTGTAGGTCTGCAGGTCATGCCTTTTCAGGAGCAAATCCCAGTATTTTTAAAACCAGAGAGGGTTTCTGCCCCTACTACTTTTTCAGCAATGAGGCCCAACCTTTGCTTGCATTTTCACTTCTTATTTCCTCCCTGTCTTTCATCAAGTAACTTAAAAATCTATATCTACTTTTTCAACTTTCTGCTAATGGGATAAGCCTTCCCAAGAGATTGTGCAGATGCTGGAAATCCACAGCAACATGCACAAAAGGCTGGCGGAACACATGGAAATGAATAAATTGTCAACATTTTGGGCCAAGACCCTTATCAGAACACTTCCCATCTAACACACCAAGACCTCTCATAATCATATGCACATCGGTTAAGTCTTCCTTCTCAAGCACAAGATACTCTGCAAATGCTGGGGTCAAAGCAACACTCACAAAACTCTGGAGGAACTCAGCAGTTGGGGCAGCATCCGTGGAAACGAACAGTCAACGTTTCGGGCCAAGACCCTTCATCAAGACTGAAGAGGGAGGGGGCAGGAGCACTATAAAGAAGGTGGGGGGAAGGGAGGGAAGGAGAAGGCAGGTAGGTGCCAGGTGAAAAACCAGTAAGGGGAAAGATCAAGGGGTGGGGGAGGAGAAGCAGGGAAGGGATAGGCTGGGTAGTCTCCAGCCCCTGGGCATGAACATTGAATTTTCCAACTTCCGGTAATTCCCTCCCCCTCCCATCCCCCATCCCAGTTTCACTCTGCCCCCCCCCCCAGCTGCCTATCACCTCCCTCTTGGTTCCGCCTCCTTCTACTACCCATTGTGCTTTCCCCTATTCCTTCTTCACCTTTCCTGCCTATAAAGTATCCTATTTGCCCAACCAACCTGTTACCTATAAAGATCTGTGAACATATACTCCAAAATCCTCTGGTACTTCTCCAAGATAGGATGATTCCTCCACATTACTCAATGTCTTCCCATTTATTGTCAATTTCCTTGTGTCATAAAGCCTCCAACAATGGTTAACTCATTTCCCAGATTAAATCCAATTTGCCACTTTTCTGCACAACTGCCCAGGCAATCTATATCTTTGAATTCTCACTGACAGAAACACAGTTTTTGTCTTTATAACTCCTCTGTCAAGACCCTCTTGGCTTTCATATAACTCCCAAATATTATTTTAAGGTAAGTCAACATAGTCAGACAAGAAGTGATTCATGGGGCACCACAGTAGCGTAGAAGTTGGAGTGACACTACTACAGCTCGAGGTGTCAATCGTTTAGAGTTCAATCGCGTGTCCTCTGTAAGGAGTCATTAAGTCCTCCCCGTGCAATATATGGATTTTCTCCAGGTGCTCAGGTTTTCTCCCACTGTCCAAAGATGTACTGAGTAGGTTTTTGTAAATTGCCCCCTGATTAGGTTAGGCTTAAATCAGAGTTGTTGGGGTTTGCTGGGTGGCATGGTTTGAAGGACCAGAAGGGTTTATTCTGTGCTGTCTCTCTTAAAAAAAATAAGATAAATATAAGCTTAGAAATAAATTTCCATTAGGAGAAATTTGGATGAAAGTCTTTATTTTAAGCCAAATAATAATACAAAATTTTAAAATTCATCTTGATATTGTTCTGAATTTTACAATGTTCGGCCAACGTTTGATAAAACGTCTTTTCCCTTCTGGGGGTCCCTAGCGTATCTATGTGTATACAGTATCAACAGAGATATGCAAATAAAATAATGTTCATCCTCTGTTGAAAGTAAATGTCAAAATGTAGACAGTTCTTGTAACTATCCTTTTAGAAACCCCATTAAAAGTAATAGAAGGTAGCTTCAAATAATCTTCTGATCCAACAATTTTTGAATGTAATTTTTATCCAAAGTAAAAATGGATTTTATCACTGCTCCATTCTTTCCTTCAATACGGAACCATATTGGGATGGTATGTTCTGTTCTATTTCTGTTCGCCTTAGCATTTTGTTGAGGTAAACAGGTGAAGTATAGCAGAGGAATTCCCCAATAGTACAGAAAATTAAGGATAATTATATAGAAAGTAACACACAAAATTCTGGAGGAATTCAGCAGGTCAGGCAGCATCTATGGAGAGGAATAAAGAGTCGATGTTTCAGGCCGAGACCCTTCGTCAGAACAAAACTAGAACCTACCTGTAAGATTATATAACTATAATTATCAGTGTTTTGAGAAGCTCTTTTGATATTTTGGAAAGGTTGTTCACATTTTTTTGATATTCTAACCCATTAATGACTGAAAAGTATCATTCAAAATTAAATTTATAAACTATATAGATATAATATATCTTTATATGAAACATATGGCGAGCCATAGAAAGGCAATTGGTTTCAATAGCTAGGAAGGCACCTCAAAAGGCAATTATAAATTGTAAATTTTGAACAGTTTAAATAAAAGAGCAGGGTCCTTTTATGTCAAAACATTCATGCAGACGATCTCATTAAAATTACAGAAAATATTCTTCCAAATGATTGCAGCAAGGGCTTTCATACTGTCAAGGATAATTAGACTATTAGTTGAGAGATTGTGTTCAAGAGCCATGAGGTAATGTTGCAGTTCTATAAAACTCTGGTTAGACTATTCTTGGAGTATTGTGTTCAATTCTGGTCACTTCGTTATAGGAAGGATGTGAAAGCTTTAGAGAGGGTGCAGAGGAGTTTTACCTCTCTGGATTAGAGAGCATGACTTATAGGTAAGACGGAATTAGTTAGGGTTTTTCTCTTTGGAGTGAAAGACGAAATGGCCAGTCAACATCTTTTTCCTAGGGCAGCAATGGCTCATAAGGGGAGATATAATTTTAAGGTGATTAGAGGAAAGTATGGGGTGGGGGGGGATGTCAGAGGTAAGTTTTTTTTTACACAGAGAGTGGCAACACATTGTTAGAGCTGGTGGTAGAGGCAGATACATTTGGGTGATTTAAGAGATTTTTAGACAAGTACATGGAAAGGGTTCGATTGATTTTAGGTAAGTTTAAAAGGTCGGCACAACATACTGGGCCATACATACTGTACTATGTTCAATGGACTATCATTTTTGTGTTAATATTTATATCAATGTAAACTTACTGGCAACTCCTTTGCATATCTGATGCCATGAACATCTCATTAATACTGAATAATGCTAGAGAAGAATTACAAGAGTCACAAGAGAAATAGTATTAGGCAAACTAAAGAACCAAAAGCTTATAAGTCTACTGGACCAGGTCCCATACATCCTAATATCCTTAACAGTAGTGGCTATTGAGTTGGTAGATATATTTGCTATATTCAGAGAGTGGTGAGTGCGTGGAATGGGCTGCCAGTGGCGGTGGTGAAGGCTGAAATGATACGGCCTTTTAAGAGACTCCTGGATGGCTACATGGAGCTTAGAAAAATAGAGGGCTATGAGTAAGCCTACGTAGTTCTAAGGTAAGGACATGTTTGGTACAGCTTTGTAGGCCGAAGGGCCTGTATTGTGCTGTAGGTTTTCTATGTTTCTATGTTTCCAAAAATCCTTAGATTCTGAAAAAGTGCCAGAGGACTAGAAAACTGCTAATGTGACAACCCTATTCCAAAAGGAGGCTAACAATAGGCTGAGTGGCATAATACCTATGACTGGGAAATTGTTAGAATCAATTACAAAGAAACTGAGAGCAGCACATTTAGAAAATCATAATTAAATCAATCAAATTAATCAGCATCATTTCTTGAGGGGGAAGTTGTGTCACAAATTTATTTGAGCTTTCTGAAGAAATCTTGACAGGGTGGATGGAAGGGAACAGCATTTGGACTTGTGTGAACTTGTAATTATATTCGGATTTCAAGAAAGCATTTGATGTGAGACTTACTAAAGGTTCTGTCAGAGGATTATGTTGGAGGTAACACATTAATATGGATAGAGGACTATGTATTTAGTAAATAAATTGAGTAAGGATAAAGGAATCATTTTCAGTTTCCAACCTGTGTCGACTAAGGATTCAAAGTGAAACATTTTAGGACCTTAACCATTTATATATTAACGGCTTGCAGGAAGGAAGAGAGTTATGGTGGTTAAATTTGGACACAACACTGAAATAGATATGAAGGTAATTTACAAGAAACATACAATATTTACAGACAGATATTGATAAGTAAGTGAGAAAAAAATTGACAAATTAAGCATAATCCGCGAAAAAATGAAAAGAAGAACAGGTTATGGAGAAAAACTGCAAAAAACTATAGCATAAAAGGGATTTGGGGTCTTTGGGCAAGAAACAAATAAATTTACCGCACAAGGACAGCAGGTAATGGAATGGGATGTTAATGGAATGAGCTAATTGAAAGGCTAATGGAATGTAGCCCTTCATTTCCAAAAGGATTTGGAGAATAAAATAGTGAAGTCCTATTGCAACTGTACAGTGTCCTCATGAACCCAGATTTAGAGCACTGCAATATTTTTGTTCCCCTTCCTGGGGAAATTTTTATTAAATGGGGGCAATTCAGAGATGGTTCACTTGGATAATTGAGGATATGGAGGAATTATCCTATAAATTAGATAGGTTTGACTCCAATGCAATTTAGAAGAATTTGATGCAATCACATTGAAAAATAAGATTCTTAGTGAGCCAGGCAACATAAGTGTTGAGAGGATGTTTTTTTCTCATGGGTATATATAGAAAAAGGGCATGGTCTCAGAAAAAGGTGATGTCCGTTGAAGAGCGATGAGGAAGAATTGCTCCTCTCAGCATACTGTGACTCTTTGGAAATTCTAACCGTAGAGAACTATGGGGGCAGAATCCTTTGTATATTTATGGCTGAGATAAATTGTCTTTTAATCAGTAAAAAAAAATCAAGGATTATGGAAAGGATAGGAAAAAGAACTTATGGAATGTCAGACCATTAATAATCTTTTTAAAATTGTAACAGAGATTTAATAGGCTGAATTGTCTTCCCCTTTTCTTGTATCTTATGGTTTTCTAGTCTTGGCATGATCAAATTAATGAAAACCATCTAAAAATATGGTTTCAGGGTTCACAAATTCATGGGTACTATTAGTATTGCTTCAGTGAAATTATTTTAATTTATTTTCTTTACCACAACATTTCTCAAGGACAAAAAAAACACCAGCGTTTGTCTATTATTGTTACAGAAAATACAAAAACGCATTGCTGTCTTTAAATGAGAAGAAACATTTCCTAACCCTCTTCACACATAACTCTCATTTTGACAGTTGGATGCTATTTTAAAACTGCCCCACTTTAGATCACTCAGTTCCTTAGATGTTATTTGATAGGACCCCTGAAACTTGAAATACTTAAATTTTGTATCATTTGCTGGAAAAGCATTGCAGAAGTTTCAGATTTAGTAATAAAACATACCTCTAAATGACTTTGAGGCAACTTATTAGTTTTCTTCGCATTGACCTTGCTTTTTATTTCTCCCCATAGCCATTGTCATTGGTGCCAGTACGCTTGGAATAACTGTAATCTGTGTTATACTCATATACTTCATATGGAGAAGAATGCGTCGAAATACAGAGGCTGGTGAGTCTTTCCATAATTACATAATAATGTGCTCTTTAGGCAATATATTTACTCACATCAATGGTGCAAGAAACTTTTAAAAATTCATTTTTATGTAAGATTTTATGCATATATTATGAGAACAAATTAAACACAAAATGCTGGAGGAACTCAGCAGGTCAGGCAGCATCTATGGAGAGGAATCCGCAGTCGACACCTCGGGCTGAGGCCCTCATCAGGACTGAGCGCCAATGGTCCATTCTTCTCCACAGGTGTTGGCTGACCTACTAAGTTCCTCAAACATTTTCTATTTGTCGCTCTGGATTTCCAGTGTCTGTAGAGTCTGTTGTGATTATGATGCAGAAGCATTTAATTATCATATGCATATTCCAATAAATCTTGTGAAAGTAGGAAGGAATCATAACTTGGTTCACCCCCACTTCCGGTCCTGATGAAGAGTCTCGGCCTGAAACATCAACTCTCTATTCAGAACTCAGCACCAACTGTCTATTCCTCTCTATAAACGTTGCCTCACCTACTAAGTTCCTCTAGAATTTTATATGTGTTACTCTGGATTTCCAGCATCTGCAGAATCTCTTATGTTTTATGAATCATAACTTCTTTTTCACTTTTTCTAATGTTAATTTTTGTTTCCACTGTTCAGCCGTTAATCTAAGGTAGGAAGATTAGGTGAGCCCTCAATCTTGACTGACAGTTTACTGAGAGTTTAGCCAGAATTGTGGTTGAGCTGCTGTTTGGGTCACTTTGCACTAGGGCTGAATAGGGAGGCAGCGGGTGTAGACACCACCCAGCTCTCCAATCTCAAATGGAGCATTCAGGCTAGAACAGCATTCAGCTGGCTCTAATATCCTAATGCCTTTTACTATCCAGAGTCATGAGCAGAAAATTCTGTGTAAAGACTAGTGGGCAAATAGAGTCAGAGCTTCAGACAAATTAAATCACAAAACAGTGAACAAGTTCTCCGGCAACGTAACACAAAACTAAATGTCATGTTGCTTTTTGTTATCTTATCTAATATTTAGTGGCCAATATATGATACAATCCTGATTAATAAATCATGAAATAAAACAATAAAAAATTCAAATCTGGAAGTGCCTTTGAATTACAAACGATATTAGATATCGGTTACAAAAAGCTCTTGTGGAATATACATTTCCAAATTCATCCAACTTCATACCGCATATCCCTGGGTTATGAACACCTAGCATATGGACAATCCCTGCACACAACCAAACCCATATAACATAAAAGTCCAACATATACAGATGGCAGAACTAGTTTCCCCCCTCTCTCTCTATCTCTCTCACTTCACTTTTTCCCCCCAATTGTTCGTTCTTAGCTGTCTTTTGTGCTTTTGATTCATTTCATTATAAAATTGTCAAGGTATGTGTACTATACCAAATGATCTTCTTGCATTTTATGACTTTTGGGCAAAATCAGTTTATCGTCATCTGCAGGAACAGAAACCATTTGTTACATGAGACAACCTTATTCCAAGAAAAGGAAAACCTGAAAAAGCAGATAGACTTGGAAAAACAGGAATTTTAAAAGTATAACGTGCAATAATTACTATTCTTTAACAAGACAATTTTAATCTTACAAGTGATGTAGATGAAATCAATATAATTGATGTAATGCAACTACACGAAAACATGTGACAAAATTAGGGAAGAATAGCAGTTTGCGGCATTATCTAATGAGCTCATTAAGCATTCATGAGGAATTGCAACTACAGATTGATGCTGATAGAGAACTGCAGGCTGAACTAGATTGTCTAAAGTAGAGAACTCCAGGACATATTTGGTTGGAACACAAGAAGTCTAGCAGGTGGCGGTAGTGCACTGAAAACTGGTTGCCAACCGCCTTAAAACAAAAAAGAAGAAGAAGAAGAGGAAGAGACGACCTTATTTTTCTCTATGAGCATTAGAACATGGGTCTGGATTGTGCTTCTGATAGTTCAGGGGAGAGATGTCAATTCCCTCCTTTTCATGGTGTCAGCTTACAATAGCAGTACAATTACCGAAGTAATCCAATGACCTAAATTTTAACATCACAGGTTAACAAATTAAAAAGAAAATAATTTTTTTTTTTTGTAATGACCACAAAGTTATTAGATTCTCATAAAAAAGAACATGGTTCACTAGTATCCTTTGGTGACCGAAAATATGGCATCTTCACCCACTCTAGACCTTACGTGACTCAAGGCAAGCGGAATTGGTGTATTATTAAGTGTCTTAGCAAGCTGCTCAATTTATGGGCAATTGGAAGTTGCCAGTAATTCCTAGATAACCAATAAAATTACTAAAAGGTCATCCCTGACTTATATGCCTGCTATGGCAGTACAGAATGCGCTGAAGATCAGAAGCTTACCCTTGATCCTCAGCTCTAGCTACAGCTGAGTCAACAACCTTGCCTGCATGACCATCCGACCATCCCCTGAGGCAGAGTGAACTGTAGGTCACTAGATTACCCTGACGGTCTTGAGATGACCTCTGCAGCCGATGGCCTGAAAAAATCAAAAGCATTTTAAAATAGTCAAAATAAAAGCAAGTAATATATAAAATTTAATTTAAAAATTAACAATAAGCCTCTTTAAAATACACATTTAAATCAAAAGCATTAAAATTACCTCAGAGAAAAAACTCCTTATCCTCATTCAATTTTACATCCAGGCTGCATACTCTATTCCAATGTATGGAGCTTGAAGTTCAGCCAAGCATGTTGAACCTTGGTGAGGCTGGTGGCAGAGTAGAAGGTTGCAGGAGGTGGAGGTGATGGTATCTGCTAACCCACAGCATGTCCCTAATTTCATATTGCATTTCGCAGCTGGGAATTCTTTTTTATTTTAATTAAGTATTCTTGTTTCTAAGTGTCGGGACCACTGCTTTTTATGATGTATGTCAATGATTTGGACTATGGGATTAATGGATTTGTGGCTAAATTTGTCTCTGATACAAAGATAGATGGAGGAGCGGGTAGTGCTGAGGAAACAGAGAGCCTACAGAGAGACTTGGTTAGTTTAGGGGAATGGGCAAAGAAGTGGCAAATGAAATATAATGTTGGGAAGTGTATGGTCATGCACTTTCGTGGAAGAAATAAACGGGGCAGACTATTACTTAGGTGGGGAGAGAATTCAAAATGCAGAGATGCAAAGGGGCTTGGGAGTCTTTGTGCAGGATACCCTAAAGGTTAGCCTCCAGGTCGAGTTGGTGGTGAAGAAGGCAAATGCAATTTTGGCATTCATTTCTAGAGGTATAGAATATAAGAGCAGGAATGTGATATTGAGGCTCTATAAGGCCCTCGTGAGACCACACTCGGAGTCTTGTGTGAAGTTTTGGGCTCCTTATTTTAGAAAGGATATAATGACATTGGAGAGGGTTCAGAGAAGATTCACAAGAATCATTCCAGGAATGAAAGGGTTTCTCTATGAGGAAAGTCTGGCAGCTCTTGGGCTATGTTCCCTGGAGTTTAGGAGAATGAGGGGGGAATCCCATAGAAACATTCTGAATGTTAAAAGGCCTGAACAGATTAGATATGGCAAAGTTATTTCCCAATGTAAGGGAGCCTAGGACAAGAGGGCGCGACTTCAGGATTGAAGGACATCCATTTAGAGCAGAGATACGGAGAGATTACTTTAGTCAAAGGGTGGTAAATCTGTGGAATTTGTTGCCGTGAGCGGCTGTGGAGGCCAAGTCACTGGGTGTATGTAAGGCAGAGATAGATACGTTCTTGATTAGCCAAGGCATCAAAGGGTATGGGGAGAAGGCAGGGGAGTGGGGATGACTGGAAGAATTGGATCAGCCCATGATTGAATGTTGGAGCAGACTCAATGGGCCAAATGGCCTACTTCTGCTCCTATATCTTATGGTCTTATAATTCTGTTGAGTTGTATTTGTCTATTAACTGTTTCTAATAATATTAATTTTTTACATTTATGCCTTTGCCAACTGTTTTAGGCACATAATATAGCTAGGGTGCCTAAGACATTTGAACAGTACTGTAGTCATTTTATGTATTGCACTGTACTGTACTGCTGCCACAAAAAAAATCATGCCATATGCGAGTGATGATAAACCTTATTCTGATATGGGTCTCAGAGTGGGAAGGGGACAGGAAGAAAGGAATCATGGTTGGGAAAACGGGATGGGAGAGAGGTAGGAACAGGAAGAACCAGAGATACTCTGTAATGATTAATAAACCAATTGCTTGGAATCAAATATCCTTGCTTTGTGTCTCAGAGCTGGGTGAATCTGTACCTGAGCCACCCCCTGCCCCTCACACTCCTTCTCTGCCACCTGGCCCACACACCTCCTGCAGCGTTCCACCTTTGCCATTCTCAACATCCTTTGCTCCCGTCAGATTTACAAACTCACTCACCACTCCATGTTGACAAATACAGTACTGTCCTAGGCACCCTAGCTATATATGTATATATGCCCAAGTACAGTATGTGCACAGTACTCTATTACCGAAGACACTTAGAACAGCAGTTAAAAAAAACCATCAGGGCTGCTGGAAGGATTATTGGTGTGAAGCTGCCCTCGATCCAGGATTTATATGCATCTAGAGTCAGGAAGCGAGCAAGCAGCATTACTGTAGACCCATCACACCCTGGACATCACCTGTTCCAACTCCTTCCTTCTGGTAGGCGCTTTAGATCACTGTATGCCAGGACAAATAGGTACAAGAACAGTTTCTTTCCGTATGCCATCGGTCTTATGAACACTTGAATGTTAGTCTATTATAAACCAAGTCACCTGTACATACACAGGTATACCTCATTGTATATAGTTCACGATTATTTGCACTATTGTTTTGTTTGCTTTTTGATCGTGTACAGCGAGAGCTCAGGAAAACCGGCATCAAATTCCCTGTCTGTGTCCACATACTTGGTGATAATAAAGGATTCTGATTCTGATTCTGACTTTGGCCATCAAGTTGATCTGAGCATCCTCCTTCATCGTTCCCACAGACCATTTCATTTTACCAGTCCTTTCTGTTTTCTCAGAGGAGGATTTTCTTCACCACATGCTACCTCATGTAACAATAACAGAGATTCCTCAGAAGAACCATCTGTGAGTTACCGTCGACCAAGTTTTTGGCAATGCTGATGAATATGTTTGATAAATCTATTCTCATGACTAAATAATTCAACATAACACAAGAAATAGAAGAAGGAGCGGACCATTCTGTCTCTTATTTAACTAGATCACCACTTTCTTCCACTAATTCTGTAATCTTTTCATCCTTTAATATCTAAATATCTATCATTCTCTGCCTTGAATATTCCATGCCATCTTGCATAGTGACTTCTGAAGATTCAGCACAGAATCAGAATCAGGTTTATTGTCACTGACCTATGTTGTGAAATGTTGGTTGTTTTGCTGCAGCAATACAATGCAAGATATAAAATTGATATAAGTTCCAAAAATAAGTAAGTAGCGAAAAAGACGAATGTTGAGATAGTGTTCATGGATTCATGAGTTGTTCAGAAATCTGATGTTGGAGGGAGAAGAAGCTGTTCTTGAAAGGATGAGTGTGGGTCTTCAGGTACCTGTACCTCCTCCCTGATAGTAAAAAGATGAAGAAGGCGTGTCCCAGATAGTGAGGGTCCTTAATGATGTATGCCACCTCTTGAAAATGTCCTCGGTGACAGGGAGGGTTGTGCCCATGATAGAACTGGCGGAGTCTATAAGTTTCTACAGACTCCTGCGATACTGTGCATTGGTGGCTCAATCCCAGACCATGATGCAAGGCTCCGACTGAAGAAATGTCTTCTCATCTCAGTCCTTAATGACTGGCCTATTATTTTGAAAGTGTGCCTCCTGGTTCTGGACAGCCCAGCCAGGGGAAACACCATCCTTGCGTCTATTCTACCATGCCTCTTAAGGAGGTTGTATATTTCAGTAAGAATAGCTCTCATTCTTGTAAAATCTAAAGATCATTGGCTCAGTCCGCAGCATAAAAGCCAGGACCAAAAGGCTCCACCAGGCCATCAGACTGATTAATTCATGCTGACACAACTATATTTCTGTGTTATATTGACTGTCTTGTTGTACATACTATTTATTATATATTACTATTAATTGCTCAATGCACATTTAGACAGAAACATAACATAAAGATTTTTGCTCCTCATGTTATGAAGGACGTAAGTAATAAAGTCAATTCAATTCATTTCAGTAAATCTCTCCTCAAACTATAAAGCCTACCTCTCAGGAATTAATCTAGTGAACATTTACATTAGAAACTGTGCCGCAATGCATGAACCTTTGCAATACTTCCTTGATCAATAACATGGGGCTTCACTTAATGCTTTACACACATAGAAAACACAGTCAATAATAATGGGTGCGTGGAATAGGTTACCAAAAAAAACAATGAAAAGGTTAATGGAAAGAGGGTGAAAGAACAATTGCTTGGTTGCGGGGAGACAGAATCCAATTCAGAATCAGGTTTATTGTCACTGACGTACAGTACGTTGTGAAATTTGTTGTCTTGCAGCAACAGCACAGTGCAATACATAAAATATCCTATATAAATTATAATAAGAAATATACTGTAAATAAAAAAAATTATACAAGTAGTGCAAAAAATAGCAAAAATAGCGAGATAGTGTTCATTGTCCATTCAGAATTCTGATGACAGAGGGGAAGAATCTCTTCCTAAAGTGTAAAGTATGTATCTTCAGGGTCCTGTATCTGCTCTCTGATGGTGGTAATAAAAAGAGGTCATGTCCTGGACGGTGGGAGTCCCTATAATGGGTGCTACCTTTTTGAAGCATTGCCTTTTGAAAATGTCCAATGGTGCAGCCAGCTGAGTTTACAACCCTTTGCAGCTTTTTCCAGTCCTGTACAGTGACCTGTGCAGTGCACTGTGCAGAGAGTACCGAATGTGATTTTGAAAAAAGAGAATGGATGCTCAAAGCTCAAAGTATGTGTATATCCTGAGATTCATTTTCTTGAAAGCATTCAATCAAATAAAGAAATACAATAGAATCAAAGAAGAACCACACACAAAGACTGACAAGCAACCAATGTGCAGAAGAAGACAAACTGTACAAATACAAAATAGCACATAATAATAATTAATTAATAAGTAAATAAATAATACTGAGCATATGTGTTGTAGAGTTCTTGCAAATGAGTCTATAGGTTGTGTTCAGTGTAGAGATAAGTGAAGTTATCCACATTGGTTCAGGAGCCTGCTGGTTGAAGGATAATAACCATTCCTATAAAACCGTCTTTTTATTACCAATTTTCTACAGTGAATCACTGCATCACTGTCTGGTATGGAGGGGCGACTGCACAGGACCGAAAGAAGCTACAGAGGGTTGTAAATCTAGTCAGCTCCACCTTGGGTACTAGCCTACAAATCTTTAGGGTGTGGTGTCTCAGAAAGGTGGTGTCCATTATTAAGGACGTCCAGCACCCAGGGCATGCCCTTTTCTCACTGTTACCATCAGGTAGGAGGTACAGAAGGCTGAAGGCACACACTCAGCGATTCAGGAACAGCTTCTTCCCCTCTGCCATCTGATTCCTAAATGGACATTGAAGTTTTGGACACTGCCTCACTTTTTTTAATATACAGTATTTCTGTTTTTGCACATTTTTAATAATCAATTCAATATACATAATTGATTTACTTGCTTATTTATTATGTTTTATTTTATTTATTATTATTTTTTCTCTCTGCTAGATTATACATTGCAATGAACTACTGCTGCTAAGTTAACAAATTTCACATCATATGCCGATGAAAATAAACTTGATTCTGATTCTGATTCTGACTTGCTTTCTACTTCATAACCTAGATGTGCAGATTGTGAATAGAATGATTGCAATGGTTTTTTTTTAACAAAAGTTATTTTTTATATTACAGAGAGTTCAGGTGTGAAGAGGAATGAGAACTCAAGTAGCAATGTTCCAGAGATTGTTTATTCAACTTACGTAGGTGCATATGCTAATTACGGAAAGTCATGTCAAGCAGCATCTTTGGATCAAACTTGAGAAGAAAGCTACTGTGAAATGTCATTGATGAATTTGTTGATGTTATTTAAAAGTGCACAAAGGAACTTCCAAAATCTGCACTCCTATTATCCATCTTCTTATGGTTATTCACATAGGCCTGTGCCATGGAAGCTACTAAAATGTGAGCTCAGCATTCCTCACTGTACTCTCCCATGGATCCAGCACGGCCTCAGGAGACATAATTAAAAATATTTTTCAAGTGTGCAACATCGTAAGCCATGAAGGCAGCTGCTAAAAAGATCACACTCTCTTTAGCACTTGCACAAGCAATGTCCATGCTTGTGAGAGTAATACGTGCTGCCTGTTTGAATGGACCCATTTTTAACTGGTCCTTTGTGGTGCTGATCAAACCGCACTCAGTTGGGGTTAATTAATCTGGTCCTAAATCCACCTAGAACAGAAACTGAGTCAGTCAGATCCAATTTGAATTCTGCCATGGAGTCAACGGTAAGTGGAATTCAGTGGTTAAAATGACTAAGCAGTTGATAGTAGGAATTTGCCTGTGAGAATAAGAACTTAAAAACATAAGAAATAGGAGCAGGAGTAGGCCAACTGGCCTGTCACACCTGCTCTGCCATTCAATAAGATCATGGCTAATCTGGCCATGGACCTACCTACCTTTTCCCCATAACCTTTAACTCCCCTACTATGCAAAAATCTATCCAACCTTGTCTTAAATATATTTACTAAGGTAGCCTCTACTTCTTCATTGGGCAGAGAATTCCACAGATTCACCACTCTCTGGGAAAAGCAGTTCCTCCTCATCTCTGTCCTAAATCTACTCCCTCAGTTTTAGTCACACCTACCAGAGGAAACAGCTTTCCTGCCTCTATCTTACCTATCCCTTTCATAATTTTATATGTTTCTATAAGATCTCCTCTCATTCTTCTGAATTCCAGTGAGTACAGTCCCAGGCGACTCAATCTCTCCTCATAGTCTAACGCCCTCATCTCTAGAATCAACCTGGTGAACCCCTTCTACACCATCTCCAAAACCAGTATATCCTTTCTCAAGTAAGGAGACCAGAACCGCTTGCAGTACTCCAGGTGTGGCCTCACCAGTACGCTGTATGGTTACAGCATCACCTCCCCACTCTTAAGTTCAATCCCTCTAAGCAATGAAGGCCATAATTCTATTTGCCTTCTTGATAGCCTGTTGCACCTGCAAACCAATCTTTTGTGATTCATGCACAAGCACCCCCAAATCCCTCTGTACAGCAGTATGCAGCAATTTTTTTACCATTTAAATAATAAACTGCTCTTTCATTTTTCCTTCCAAAGTGGATGACCTCGCAGAATGTTTAAATGGTGGTTCCTTCTGTTGAAATTAACATCTCCTGATATGGTTGGGGTTAAATTTAGCACGTTTACCACTTTGCATCCATTTAAGCAGGCAGCATGCGCATTGATGAAAGGTATCGGCCCAAAATGTCAACTCTTTATTCCTTTCCACAGATGCTGCCTGACCTGCTGAGTTCCTCCACCATTGTGTGTGTGTGTGTTACTCTGGATTTACAGCATCTGCAGAATCTCTTGAGTTTTTGAAGGCTGCCTTTGCACACGTCTGAGTTGAGTGCAGACACAAGGGCATTCAGTCTTATTTGCCTACCTCTGTAGTTGGGAGGCTTGGAATTAGCATTGGACAATATATTTTCCCCATCTATTTTCACTATGAAAATAGATGTGCAGGGAATTGGTTAGTAACCTTATCAGTTAATCTTACAAAGTGATGAGGAACGTTGCTTTTGTGGAGGTCACTGATAGAATTTCAGCTTCTAAAGTTTTTCTGCCATTCATTCTTTGGGGTTCTCTTCTGTTTTCATGGATGTCTGTGAAGAGTAAGAATTTCAAGTTGTATACTGTATACAGTACATTCTCTGATTATTAAATGGAACCATTGAAACATTGAATTTAGAAAAAAATAGCAAATCTTAAATCCAAATCTGTGATTAACATATAGAATCCTAAGTGAATGTTATTTTCAAATATTTCAAAGATTATTTTTAGTAACAGAAGGTTTCTGCATTGCATGTACAGTATTTAAGGCATATGAGTTTCATTATTATAATCCATTATTAACTGGAATGTGAAAATACATCTTCAGTCTCTAAGCCTTAAACATTCACGGTAGTAGTGGCTGCAGTTTGTACTCCATTGCCAGGTTCATTTCCATTTCTCTAAAAGTGATCGTATAACAAACATTTCAGCATATTTAGCTCAAACAATCAAGGACACATTTCTATCAATTAGGTTTACTGATCGTTATTTTAACTTGTGCAGTAATTTGTTAAATTGGACCATGATCGTTGATCATGGTGATGCCAGCTTTCAATTTCTACCTTAGTCAATTATTCCTTCAAACAGATTTTTCAAGTCACACTATCCAAGAAGTCCTTGGTTGGCCTAGAGATGGGATGACACACAACTACTTTATTACTGAAGCAATTAATCCTGTTACTTAAACAGTCAATGATGATGACAAAGGAATTTCATATAAACATACTAAGCTTCCACATAGTTAAGTACTAAGGCTCCAATTTCAAGGAACAAATCTATTAACCGATGTTCTGATTCCTGTAAGTTTTCTACCGCAACATAATTCAAGAATTGAAGGTGATACCCTTTATTGTTAAAACACAAGTTAGTTAGAGATAGTTCACATTTTATTGAATTATTTCAATGAAACGGACCAATTTTGACATTAAGTAAACGTCCTGAATATTTTACTTCCAGTATCAAATTAACCGATGTCGGAAAGACCCCATGGCATACAAACTATTCCTGTGATTTTCCTTCTTTAGTACTGTTGATTTTGTATTTTTTGTTAAATGAAAGGTATGTTATTTATATATCAATTAAATTAAAGTGTCTAGATTTTGATGTCCATTCAGTTGACAAAAATAACTTTTCTCTTTTTGAATGCTGATGCTTCATAAAAAGAATTACCAATCAGTTCTCTGACACAACATTAATGTATAACACAACAGCTGTTATTTATAATCATTGATGAAAAATGGCTAATAATATGAAAAGTTTCAATGCTGAAAATGAATGCATTTTGCACACTAAAGTATTCAACTGTGTAGAACAATTTGTGTTTATATTTAAAATGGAGCAACATTTACATACAAATGTACTGCCTTTTATCTTTTTACTGTTTTTTTAAACTGCATGCTCCAGATATTTTGTGTTGATATATTAAACAATAAAAACTGTTTAAACACGAGAAATTTTGCAGATGCTGGAAATCCAAAGCAACACAAACACAAGGTGCCGGAAGAACTCAGCAGGTCAGGTAGCATCTATAGAATAAATAGATAGTTGATGTTTCAGGCTGAGATCCTTCTTTAGGACTGAAAAGTAAGGGGAAAGACACCAGAATAAAAAAAGTAGGTGGAGGGGAAGAGAATAGCTTGAAAGTGACAGATGAAGCAAGGCCGGTAGGAGAAGTGCAGAGCAGGAGTTGAAGGAATTTGTTGGGAGAGGAGAGTGGACCATAGAAGAAAGGGAAGGAGGAGTGGCACCAAGGGGAGGTGATAGGCAGGTGAGAAGTGGTAAGAGACCAGAGTGGGGAATAGAAGAAGAGAGGTAGGAGAGGGAAATTTTTTACCGGAAAGAGCAATTGATATTCATGCCATCATGTAGGAGGCTCCCTAGATGGAATATAAGGTGTTGCTCCTCCACCTTGAGGGACGTTGTGGCACAAGAGGTGTTCATGGACTGACATGTTGGAACAAGAATGTGAATTGGAATTAAAATGTTTGACCACCAGGAAATTCTGCTTCAGGCAGGTAGAACAGAGGTGTTTGATAAGGCAGTCCTTCAATTTACAATGGGCCTTACCAATGTCGAGGAGGCCATATTGGAAACCCCAACAGGTTCACAGGTGAAGAGTTACATCACCTGGAAGGAGTATTTGGGGTCCTGAATGGAGATGAGGGAGGAGGTTAACACTTTCAAGTTTATACTTAGAAAACACAATGTAACTTCTCTGGGACTGCTGTGTATATGATTTGTACTCTTTGATTCATCTTATGCCACCTTCCTGCTTAAGAATATTTACATATATGCCATCTTTGTAAAATTTTGCCCTGCTGAAGGAGAGCCAGGTAAGTAGCTTAGAGATGGGTTCCCAGAACTGGCCTGAGATATGCTTAGAACCAGATCAGGCTTCAAAAACAAAAGAAGTCTGTTTAGGCATATGTCACATAGCCACTCAAAAGTCAATGAAAATCCACAGAGGTCATGCTAAACATTGGGAGACACAGGACATATAGGGACTCTTCCATGTATTATGTATCACAGACATGGAGGACTTCCTTTTATATTTTGTGGAAATTGATCTATGTTTTGCATTGCGTGGCAATACTGCATTATCCAGTTTTTAGACATACATACAACAGGATCTCATAGCTAGAAGCTGAAGAGTACTTTGACAGAAGTCTCAGGAACATGTAGCTGCTACCGAGACCTCCAGATTCCAACATCCTTTTTACACTGGATAGAAAATAAAACAATCTGCTTTATTCTCCCGGGGTATCGTTTTGTTTCCTAAATCTTGTAATCTGATCAAATTAACAATATGATTGTATCCAACAGAGATACATGTAGCAAAAAGTAAACTGCTGAAAGAACTCAGAGGGTCAAACAGCATGTATAGAGACACTTTGAGTCAAGACTCTGCCTGAGTCAATCCTCATGTAGGGGCTCAAACTGAAATGTCAACCATCCCTTTACCTCTACAGATGTTGCTTGACCTGCTAAGTTCATCCAGCAGTTTATTTTTGCTTGGGATTCCTGTAGCTGCAGTCAATTGTGTCTCCAAAGTATATAGAGTTGTGGAAAAACAAAATATACTGTATGCCTATTAAAAAAGGTGAGAGCATGAAATTAGAATTACCATTTCCACAGTGAATAACAACAAAGTCCCATCAGTTGAGTCCATTTGCGGGTTTTCACCTCAAAACAATTCTGTGAGAAAACTCTAAATGGCATATACAGTACATAAACTGATATATGGGCAGTCCCCAGGAATAAACAAACAAACAAACACACACACAGACACACACAAACATCAAGTGCTGTTGTGTCAACTCTTTGGTCTGCTCAAAACTTGTTGGTCTGCTGGCACATCGAGATGTCTGTGGAAGAATGCTGCCAACTAGCACACTCCAGGCTACAGGAGCATTGATGAGGGAGGCATTGAAGCTTGGTACAGTCACTGCAAGGGCTCGGTGGGGAAGGACCACTGTGTAGAGCTCTTCTCCTACTGGAAAGGGAGAGGCTGGCTTATGGGAGGAAGCCTCTTAATTATTATTGTAGCAGTGTGTTGACCCAGTGTGCCAAATGAGAGCTATTGATGTGTATGAATGCAACAGATAGCATTGTATATTAATGTAAAGAATGAAAAGGCATTGAAAGTTTATTATGGCAAATATTCTCAATTATGAATAACGTTTATGAATTATTTCATATTTTACAAGTTTTTAGGACTACTTCCAAGTCAAGCCGAGTTGAGTTTATTGTCCTGTGCACAAGTGAGTTCCAGTACAATGAAAAATTGCTTGCAGCAAAGGCACACATAAAATGAAAATTATATATAAAATTATACCTACAATGGAAAAAAAGACTGTACGAGTGCTCAAAAAAAAATTAACAGAGATACAATCAAACCACATCCATGGTAGTGCAAGAGTGGCCTGTAGTGTTTATTTTTGAGGTAGGGTGAGGGTTGATTTAGGAGGTTCAAGAATCTGATGGATATGGGAAAATAACTGTTTCTGGACCTGGTGGAGTGGACCTTCAGAGCTCTGACAATGGCAGCAAGTAGGGAGCATGACTCAGATGGTGGGGTCATGCCCTCTTCTGGATGCAGCGTCTCCTGCAGATGCTGTCAGTAGAAGGGAGGGATGTGGCTGTGTCCACCACACTCAACCTCTTGAGTTCCTGTGTGTTGAAATTGCCATACCAGGCCATCATACAATCAGCCAGGATACTTACAAAAGTATATCTGTACAGGTTAGTGCTTTTGGTGACACACCAGAGCTCTTGAAGCTTCTAAGAAAATAGAGACATTTGCCTGCCTTCTGCATCAATGCTCTGGGCCCAGGACATATCATCCGAGATGTTAGCAATCAGGAATTTGAAGCTGCTTATTCTCTCTACCTCTGACCTACCAATCAAGGATCACGGTTCAGGGATCAACTGGATTAACCACTTACATGTATTAGGAATTTGAGGTGGAGTATTGGCACGACATGCAACAAAAACAACAACATTCAAAAATTATAAATAATAAAAAATATATCAAATATAAATTTAGAGGTTAAAGTACAGACGTGGAGTAAGATGTACATAACTACCAGTCTGTAATTTCATTGTAAATTGCATTATAGGAGTGTTTATAGAGCAGTGCAGTGATGAGGATAATAGATAGAAGGGGGCGGGGCTAACTAGAATGGTTGATTAGATTAACTGCCCGGATAAAAACCTTTAAGATGTTGTGAAGTGTTCATTTTAGAAGCCCCAAAAGCGCTATCAAGAAAGGAGCTTTTGTGAAAAGCAGTTTGCTGGGTGGGTTGGGTCCGTAATGATTTTTCCTGTCCAATTCTTTGTCCTTGACATATACAAAGCCTACAACACTGGTAGACTGCTACCAATAACCTTTTTCTGCTGACCTGAGAGTTTGTTGTAGTTTTCATAAACTGTGAGAGGATGCTGCACTAAACCAAACTGTAATGGCTGATGTCAAGATGCTCTCTAGGATGGCTGGCAGCATAGAATTGCACCAGTATGTTAGACCACAAGATATAGAAGCAGAAATAGGTCATTTGGCCCATTGAGTCTACAACACAAATCCATCATGATGGATTAATTATCCCCTCTCAATCCCATTGTCCTACTTTTATCCTCTAACCTTTGACACCATTACTAATCAATGAATTCCATAGATTCACCAACCTCCAGCTAAAGAAATACCTGTTTTAAAGGGACGTCCCGCTATTTTGAGGCTATGCTCTCTGGTCCTAGATTTCCCCATTATTGGAAATATCCTCTCTAGGCCTTTCAATATTTCAATGAGATCCCCCACTAATCTTCTAAACTTCAGCAAGAACAGGCCCAGAGCCATCAAATGCTCCTTATATATTAACCCACTAGACCTTCTCCAATGCCACCACATCTTTTCTTAGATAAGGGGCCCAAAACTGCTCATAATACACCGTGCAGTCTGGCCAATGTCTTATAAAGCCTCAGCTTACATCCTTGCGTTTATATTTTAGTCCTCTCAAAACGAATGCTAACATTGCACTGACCTTCCTCCCCACCGACTCAACCTGCAAGTTAACCTTTAGGGAATCCTTCATGAGGACACCCAAGTCCCTTTGCGTCTCTGCTTTATAAATTTGCCTCCCGTTTAGAAAATAGTCTATGCCTTTATTCCTTCTACCAAAGTGCATGGCCATACACTTCCCCACACTATATTCCATCTCTCACTTCTTTGCCCATTCTTCTAAACTGTCTAAGTCTTTTTGCAGGCTCCCTGCTTCCTCAATGCTACCCGCCCACTCCATCTGTCTTCACGTTGTCCACAAACTTGGCCACAAAGCCATCAATTACATCAACCAAATCATTGATATAGAACATGAAAAGAAGCAGTCCCAACACCAACCCATGCAGAATATGATTAGTCACCAGCAGCCAAACAAAAAAGCCCCAAAGCACAAAATGTTCTGAGGAAGATGGAATTTTAGCAACTGCTGCAATGAGTACTATATATCCTCTGCCAAACTTTTCAGTCAATGAAGGAGATATGGTTCTCCCATAAGAGGTTCTACAAAATATTGATGCCCAAAAACCTGAATGTTGAAGTAGTGCTAACTGAGGTTAGTTGTGAAAAGGAGACAGATTTCTCCTGAATTCAATATGGAACCTTCATGGTTTTGAGAGCGTTCAGCTCCAAGTTGTTGTGATTGAACCAGGGCATTAGCTTGTTTGGTTCCTGGTGGTACTTGGATGTGTCGTCTCTGATTAGTCCAATGACAGTGCAAACTCTATCAGTTCAACTGATGGATCACAGGAGACAGAGTCACCGGTGTGTCTTCAATCAAAGCAGGTTTGTGGTCTCCGGAGTTCTCTTTTCTGGATGATTAACTGATCAATAATTAGCTCCTTAGTCTTGTTGATGTTAAGTACAAGGTTGTTATTGCAGCACAATCAACCAGATGTTCTAGCTCATGCCTAGGTGCTGACTCATCACCACCCCAATTTTCAAAACTACTTTATTTATTGGTAATTTTCTAACTTTCTGTGGTGGGATCTAAACTCATTGCGACAAGTCTACATGTCTAGGATCATAACCACTAAGTTACTACAGCAGAGACCTGATTATAAAGCAAATAATCAGTCTTTTTTGTTACAAGGTCATTTTTGGCAGTAACCAAACCTTTCCCAATAGCTACCAGCTTGAAATTTACTTAGATTGGTATTATCTGCATCGGATAAGTACAACACTGGCTTGTTATATTCAAATCATTAGAACTGACTTGTGAAAGGTGAAATGTTTAAAGGGAATATGAGCTGTTGAGAATATGGAACAAGCTACCAACTTAAGTTGTGGATGTGGGTTTGATTTCAATGTTGAGAGAAATGTGGATAGGTATGGAGGGCAATGGTCCAAGTGCAGCTTGATAGGACGAGGCAGAATAATATTTTGGCCCAGAATAGATGGGCCAAAGAGCCTGTATCAGTGCTGTAATATTCTATGACTCTACCATTCTAGCCTTGACATGCTTCCCGACATATATCCAGAACAGAGCATAATACCCCAGTTACCACCACATATTTTCTCATTACATAGAAGGAAGCCATTCTCTCTTCATGTCAATACTGCCTCTTAGAAAAATCAATTCAATCCCTTTCTCTCTTTTACTGCCCTGCAGTTTGTTCATATAGTCGTAGATGGCACAGAAACAGACCCTAAGAGCCATCATGTCCAAACCAACCATCAAGCAGCCATTTACACTCACCACATTCTAATCAGCTCTCCCCAGATTCTACCATTCATGGACATATTCAAAGTTCAAAGTCAATTTATTATCAAAGTATATAGTTAGTATGTGTTACCATACGTTATCCTGAGATTCATTTCCTTGTGGGCATTCACAGTAAATGCAGGTTGTTTACCCCTTATCTAAAATTCAAAAATCTGAAAACATCTGAAATTCTAAATATTTTGGAGCGCTAACATGATGTGTTATGTAACCGGCCACAATGAATATCAATTGAGTCAAGTTATATAAAAACAACCAAACATTTATTAAACACGGATAAACAATTCAAAAATCGAAAATCTTAACTGGAATTTAACCGCTATGCGGCCGTTCAACAAATCACCACTCGGTACTGGTTCTTAAAGCGATAAATGCAAAAACAGTTCTTAAAGCGGTAAAGTCAAATACAGTTCTTAAAATGGTAAATTTGAAAGTCCAACAGATTTATACATTCAATTGGGAGAGACTTCTCTGGAGAAGGATTTCTTCATAGACGTGACTTTCCTGTTGGTTCTGTCCAAAGGATTCACAATGAAGGAAATAAACGGCTTAAAACAACTGACCTTTCTTCTGGCAAGCAAATCCTGCATGAACTACCTTGTTCTTTTGGCAGGAGTTATCTTCGATGCAGGTTGCTGCTTCTTCAACGAAGACTCAGTAAGGATGATCCTTTGTTAAACTTCTGAACGATACCAATTTCTCTTAATCCCTCAGGTCCTGTACTTCGATAAAGTCTTCACTCTCCAAAACTACTGAATAGGTACATTGACAAACCTGGCAGAAATTGCCAGTCCAGCACTATTGTACCTTACAATAGAATGTAAAACTCTGTTGTAAAAATGAAACTGCATCATAAAACAAATACGCAATGGAACAGAGATACTGACAAACGTTCTAGTTGGAAAACTAACTGCGACACCAGAGGTCTGCCCTTTTATACCCGTAGTGAACATGTCATCACGTGACCTCACATCGGCGGGAAAATTACATCAGGTGACCTCCAAAAGACCATTACATTATTCTCACAAGAAAATCACAAGATCTCCTTGAGGTATGTAACAGATATCACAAATGGAAAATTTCTCAAGGCGCTGGGAAGGTTATCAGGCAATGGGCACAGGTTTCTGCACACCACAGGCAGTTTTGAGAAATAACCTCACATATGTAATGAACACAAGTTAATGGAAAATAGAAAAGCATTGCATAAAGTGAAAGATGAAGATCCTGACTGCATATTGAAAGAGTGGATTCATTAGCGCCTGAGTGTACATATGCTGCTTAACAGTATGCTGATCATAAGCCAAGCAAAGATCTATCATGATGAACTGAAAATTGAAGATAATTGTGAATATTCGGCTGGCTGGTTGCAGAAATTTAAGAAAAGACACGGCATTAAATTTTAAAAGATTTGTGGTGATAAAGCATCTGCTGATCATGAAGCAGCAGAGAAATTCTTTGTTGAGCTTTCCAAGAAGGTTGTAAACCAAATCCAACACACTGAACAGCTGCACCATGTACATATGTGGGATGAACAAGTGTAAAATAATGGCTGCTTACTGGTAACAAATAAATTCAGAGTCAGAAATGAACGTGATCCCAAGTTGTCTCATTCTATATTCCAAAGTCCAATAAATTCCTAAATCCAAAACACTTCCAGCCTCAAGCATTTCAGATACTCAACCTGTACAACGAAACACAATAGTATCAATGAAGAAAAAACCACACACATCAAAGACAACCAACCAATGTTCAAAAGGCAATAAACTGTGCAAATACAAAAAGAACAAAATGAATGAAAGTAAATAAATATGCAATAAATATCAAGAACATGAGATGAAGAGTCCTTGAAAGTAGGTTTCTAGGTTGTTGGATCAGTTCAGTGATAGGTTGAGTGAAGTTGAGTGGTTAACCCGTCTGGTTCAAGA
Source organism: Mobula birostris (assembly GCF_030028105.1). Taxonomy (NCBI): domain Eukaryota; kingdom Metazoa; phylum Chordata; class Chondrichthyes; order Myliobatiformes; family Myliobatidae; genus Mobula; species Mobula birostris. The sequence continues at coordinate 28,745,899 of NC_092375.1, read as the reverse complement.
ACCTGATGGTTGAGGGGTAATAACCATCCCTGAACCTGGTGGTATGGGTGCTGAGACTCCTATAACTTTTTCCTGATGGTAGCAGTGAGAAGAGAGCATGGCCTGGTTGGTGAGGGTCCTTGATGATGGATGCTGCTTTCCTGTGAGAGCACTCCTTGCAGGTTGCTCAGTGGTGGAGAGGGCTTCACCCATGATTGACTGGGCTGTATCCACCACTTAAGGAGTAATTTACAGTGGCTAATTAACCTAACAACCGTCATGCCTTTGGAATGTGTGAAAAAACAGAGAGCTTGAAACTTGGTAGAGGAAGATACATTAGAAGCATTTAAGAAACTCTTAGATAGACAGTGGATGATAGAAAAATGGAACACTATGTAGGAGGGAAGGGCCAGATTGATCCTCAAGTATGTTAAAATATTAGCACAATATCATGGGCTGCATTGCTCTACGTTCTGTAATGCTCTATGTTCTAGGTTCTACCCATAGGAGATCTTGCAGTTGAAGGAAGAATTTACAAGCATCACACAGAGAGCACTGGAGCTCAGTATTAAACCTTGATAATTGGATCTGAAGCTACACAACTGTGCCAACGATGTATTCAATCATGCACACCCTTTAACATTCTAAGGTTCTCACACTAAACACCCTACACTTGGGGTAATTTACAGAGGACAAATAACTACCAACCAACATGACTATTTATTAACCAAGGAACTTGTCTGCTTTTTTTTAGTAGCATCCTCTGCTGTGGTCAAAGAATCCTTGCCTCTCCTCAGTCCATACCTGCTTTAAAATTGTATCACACACAAAATGCTGAAAGACTTAGCAGGTCAGGCAGCATCTATGGAGAAAAAGGCAGTGGCATATCTAAGGTATGGCAGGAACGGCACGTGCCCTGGGTGCCACTTGAAGGGGGGACACCACTGAGCAGTTTCTATTAAAGTCAGACAAGCCATCCTCGGATAGTGAAAAAACAATTTTCTTCAGATGTATGATCTGTCTTTGATTATCATGGGTGAGAAGCACAAGAATGGCCTTATTTCAGAGCATTGTTTATGAAGACCATGAAATGTTTCTTCACGAAGAAGAAGGAAAGTGGAGCTGAAGGACGGAAGAGATGAAAGTTGGAGGCAGAGGAAGCCAAGAAGTTGAGCAAGTTCTTTGTGCCCCTCTTTGAAAAGCCCGGAACAAGTAGTTTGACACATTCCATGGAGTCGCCTGCACCTGCTACAAGTTTGTTAGAATCCAAAGGTGGATCAAGTACAAATGCGTCACAAGCCAAGGAGGAAGCCAAGGAGGAAGTCAAGTCAGATAAATCCGAGTATGACGAAATTAAGAGTGAGGCTGCCACAGAGAAAGTGGACATGACAGGAGGAGAAGACAATGGTGGTGGTGGTGATGTTCAGTTTATTGACGAGATTTTACCTGACGACAGTGAACCTGACGACACTGAAGCTAGTGAACTGGATGGTGTCAAAAAGCCTCGAACTGTCATACCAGAAGTGATTGAACAGGATGACATTCGACTTGTGATGTTCGACAAGGATACTGGAAAAGCAATTCTGCCTGACGCGCTGAGAACAGAAATAATAAAGCTGGGTTTGAAGTATTTCCAGAACAGTGAGGGGCCTTTCCTACCAACAAGTAACCACTCAATGAACAAAACTTGGTTCAAGAGGAAATTGGGAAATGGTCGTGGTGAGGAAGTGACTCGCTCATGGCTGGTCTATTCCCCTTCTAAAAATTGTCTGCATTTTGTATCTGTTGTCTTCTCTATTCCCGGTCAGACCATCAATCCTCATTGGAGCAGGAAATTGGATTCAACCAGTGGAAAGCACCTGAAAGGATTAGTGTTCATGAAAATGCCAAGAATCATCGGGAATGTTTCACACAGTGGAAAGAAATGGAAAGAAATTTAGCTGGAAATAGAGGAGTTATTGACGCGGTATTTCAGTCACAGATTAAGAAGGAAAAGCAGAAGCGGCGTGATATCTTGATGAGAATCCTTCACTGCATAAAATTCCTTACGGCTCAGAACCTAGCTTTGCGAGGACACAGAGTCACGTCAGCTGGACAATGAATCCATTGTGGGAAATTTCCTTGGCTTACAGAAACTACTGGCCATCATTGACTCTGTCATAAAAGAACACCTCACTCATTTGGAAAGTCATCCTGGATCCACGTCTTATCTTTCACCAGGCATCCAGAACGAATTCATCTACATGATGGCATCCACTGTTTGCCAGAGTTTACTGAGAAGCATTCGTAAAACCAAGTACTATGGTCTCATGTTCAACTCGACTCCTGATCAGGCACACGGTGGGCAGATATCAGAAGTAGTGAGGTATGTGGAAGTTGATTTTGAGAGGAAAACAGTCCGTGTTAGAGAGTCCTTCCTTGGTTTTATCCAGATAAGCCAGAAGGATGCTGAGAGCTTGGTTGAAGACATATTGAAACAGCTAGAGAAGAACGAAATGGACCTACAAGATTGTCGGTCACAGTGCTATGACAACGCTGCTGTGATCGCTGGACACAGAAGTGGTGTTCATCAAAGAATAAGTGAGAAAAACAACATGGCAGTGTTTGTGAATTGTGACAATCACTCACTCATCTTGGTGGTGTACATGCAGCCAAACAGGATACAATGATGGTCACATTTTTTGGAACCATTGAAGCTCTCTACGTGTTTTTCTCTCGTTCAACACAGTGCTGGGAAAAACTCAAAAACGCCGTGCCTGTGGTTGTTAAGTTGGAGTCTGAAACCAGGTGGAGTGCAAGGACAGAAGCAGTGAAGCCTGTCAACAAGTACCTTGAGGAGATGCTTCAAGTTCTCCGGGACATGATAGACAATGAAAATGAGACCAGTAAAACAAGAAGTGACGCAAGGCAGCTGTACAACTGCATGTTGAGTTACAATTTTCTGATTTTGCTAGGATTTTGGAACAAAGTACTCATTCGCATTGACAGTATTCAAAAGAGGCTGTAGGATCCTAGCATGAACTTCCACGATGCTGCCCTGGATTTGAAAGCCCCCCGAGATCATTTTTATGATGAAAGAGAAGTGTTGGTCAGTGAGTCACTCGAAGAAGGAGTCGGTCTCTGTCAAGAATGGAATATTGAAGTTGAAAGACGTCAGAGATGAAAGAAATATATGGCTGATGAGAACTCGAGAGACACTGGGTTGACAGTTAAGGAGGAAATGGAAAGAGCCATGGACGGAACACTTGACTGTCTTCACAGAGAAATGGACGAAAGTTTCACTCGTTTGCACAACACTGATTCCAAGTTTGGGTTCCTTCTCGATGTTGAGGGACTATGTTACGGCACGGACAGTAACGACCTGAAGAAGATGTGCAAATATTTGGGCGAATTGTACAGCTCTGATGTTGATGGACAGCAGCTACATGAAGAAATTTTGGATTGCATAATGTTGCTATCAAGGAGGGTCAAGGTGAAAATATCAAGACCTGAAGAGCTTCTTGAATTTATTGTTCAGTATGCAGATGAGAGCGTCTTCCCCAATCTTCGCATTGCTATTCAGATAATGCTAACCATCGCAGTTTCCATCGTCAGCTGTGAGAGATCATTCAGCAAGTTAAAACTAATACTTTGGTATTTGAGAGCCTCCGTGGGTCAAGGCAGACTCTGTGATCTTGCTCTGCTGAGTGTAGAAAGAGAAGAAACTGAAAAAACTGACCTTGATCATGTCATAGACCAATTTGCATCAGTGAAAGCAAGGAAGGTGCAGTTATAATTTTCATGTAATGCCATAATTTGTTAATTAAAAGATTAACGAGCTTGAGTTGTATTTTTGAGTTGATATTATGGTAAAGTTATCTAAAAGATGGGTGTCAGATGTTTGGACAGGGGCGCAATTTCAGTGCTTGCCATAGGTGCTATTTTCCATAGACACGCCCCTGGGAAAAAGTGACCCTTCTTCAGGACCTAAATTGTCCCATTTGCTGTGCATCATTTCTTCTTACTGTTCTTACCAATGTGAATCATTTCACACCTCTGGATTAAAATATCTGCTTATGATGTTTGCTGCATTTTAGACTTTGACCCGACCCAACCTCAATTATGCCTTCTTCCTTCCTCTGACATTAGTCACTTCTTGCAGGAACTTTCCAGAATCTATCACCCAGCATCGTAAACCTCCGAATTCTGATTACAACTTTGTCCAATTAAGTGTGATTTGTAAATGAGATTAATAACTATTAAAACTATTATGAAAGTGTATCAATGGTTTGGTTCTGAGATGTCCACAAGAGGAAAATATTTTGTCAGTCATTTCTAAGCTAATTAAATGAAGAATATTGTTCCCCTCCTACTTTTTTCTCTAAAAATACTTAGTAACTATTCTTTCAACCATTCTTACAACGTTTTGCAGTGTTAAATTTTGGTTAAATAAATTTATCATTTCAAATTGACTCAGATGAGGTTTCTCCACAAAGTGCACCCAGCCTAAGATCTTGCAACACTTTTGCATTTTAAGGTGATTAAAAACAGAAAAGTGTCAAGACTGAAATATAATGCACAGATTTCAATGTCTCTGTTAAAGTGCAACAGGAAATAGTTGGTCACTGAACAGACTGGACGTGTTTCTTCATGTTTGAGCCTCATCTCCTGCAGAGCACGGTCACAATTTGCTACAGTTAGATATTGTAACTGCATTCCTCTCCAGTCCTGACTAATGTAACATATTGGTCATAGCTCCATCATTATATAAGTCACTCCTCAACCACCAAATTTCATGGATGCTCAAATATAATTATTTTCTTTACATAATTGTTCAGGGACATAGATATCATCCAAACTCTATTGTTGCAAGCAATCCCATCCTATACCACTTTTGGTCGCATTAGTTGTGCATGATAGCATAATGCTTTGCAGCACCACTGATCAGAAGATCAGGGTCCAATTCTCACTGCTGTCCATAAGCAGTTTGCGACCGCATGGGTTTCCTTTGGGTGCTCAGGTTTCCTCCCACATTTCAAAAGAAAAGGGTTAGGGTTTGTAAATTGTGGGAATGCTACATTGGTACTGGAAGCATTGGCATGCGGAGCATGGCTACACTTGCAGGCTGCTCCCAACTTGTCTCTGGACTGTACTGGTCTTTGATGCAAAAACATGACACATTTCACTCTATGTGGAAATCTTCTTGATTTTAATAAGGGACAGAGCCTAAAGGACAGCAGATGAAGAAGGTGACAGCTCATGGTCAGGGGTGGGTGGGGGGATTATTACAGCTCATCCCACACCTAAGTGCAACAGGCAGGCATTGGCTGTGGATTAAATAACTAAATTAATCTCTGCTCCAATTACTCTAATGGCTTACTACAATATCTCAGCATTTCTTTTCAATATTTTTATTAGTTTCTACATAGAAGAATACAGAGTACAGGAAAGTATATATAAAAGGTCAAAAAAGATTTTTTAAAAATTATCAATTACATTATATCTATTCATAATAACAAGCTCATTACCCTGTATTCATGTAGGTTAGTCAATAGTTATATTGAAACATACTAATTTATTACAAAAAAAAAGTTCAACCCCTACCAAGACCGAAGCTGTTTATTAAGGAGGAAAAAAAGGTAAAATACCTTCTCGTGTAATAAAAATTAATAGTAGCCAACATCTAAATTTAAACAACGAATTGAGGGTTTTGAAAGTTTTGAAAATAGTTCAAAAAGGATCACCACAATGTTTGAAAGTCTTGACAAGATTCAGAAATTAAACAACGAATCTTCTCTAAATCTAAGCATGACATAACGTCGCATAACCGTTGAGCATGAGTAGGAGGTAAAGCATCTTTCCATTTAAAGAAAAGCACCCTCCTAGCTATAAGAGAGCTAAAGGCTAAAATATGTAAGTCAGATGTCTTCAGCTTGATATCTTGTCCTGCAACAACATCGAATAGGGCCATCAGAGGATTAGGCTTAAAACTGACTTTGAAAAGTAAAGAAAAAGTTTGAAAAACTTCCTTCCAATATTTTTCAAGACACGGACAAGTCCAAAACATATGAATTAATGAAGCTTCTCCATTATTACCTCTGTCACAGTAGAGAGATACATCCAAATAAAAACGAGATAGCTTAACTTTAGTCATATAGACTCTATGTACCACCTTAAATTGTATGAGGGAATGGCGAACACATAGCAATGAAGTATTAACCAGTTTAAAAGTTTAATTCTAAGTTTACTCAGATATTGATGTCTGTAATCTTGTTCCCAGAGATTCTTAATTTTGTCTAAAGGAACATTCTTTGTCTCCAGTAACATACCATAAACATTAGATATTGAACCATTATGAAAAGGTGTCAAATTAAAAATTACACCTGGTAAGTTCTTATCTGAGCTTATAGGAAATGTGCATAATTGAGATCTTAGAAAGTCTCTGATTTGTAGATATCTAAAAAAGTGAGTTTTGGGTAAGCTATATTTAGCTGACAATTGCTCAAATGAGAAAAGATTTCCTCCAACAAACAGATCCGAAAAACGTTTAATACCCAACCTGTCCCATCCTTTAAAAACAGAGGGTCAAAAAAAATTAGAATAAATGGGACTAGAAAGGGAAAATATTTACATCAAATGAACTCTTTTCCATAGATGCTGCCTGGTCAGCTAAGTTCCTTCAGCATTTTGTGTGTGTTGCACGAGTCACAGAAAACCACAGCAGAGAAACAGGCCGTTCAGCCCATCTAGTCCTTACCAAATTATTTAAACTCCCTAGTCCCATCAAATGACATCAGATGGCAGGTGCGACATGGACATCAAAAGAAGAATAGGGATGGCAAAAGACACCTTTATGAGAATGAAGAGTATACTGACCAATACTAAACTAGGCATGACAACCCACCTCAGAGTACTGAAATGTTACGTTTATCAAGTTATGTTATATGGCTCGGAATGTTGGACAATATCTAGTAAAATGAGGAATCGAATTGAAGCAGCAAAGATGTGGTTTTTGAGGAGGATGCAAAGAATATCGTGGACGAAACAAATATCTAACAAGGATGTCAAGAACAGAGCAAGCACAAAAAGAGAAATAATGTATGAGATCATGAAAAGGCAACGTGACTTCATTGGACATGTGATTAGGAAAGAGGAGTTAGAATACACGGTAACTATGGGAAAGATTGAAAGGAAGAAAGCAAGAGGAAGACAAAGACAAATGGTGATGGAGACAGCAGCTAGAGAACTGGAAATGAATACTAATGAATTGATCCACTTGACCCGAAACAGGAGTGTGTGGGCCATGGCAGTCAAAGCTCAAACTGGGTATGGCACCTGATGATGATGATGATTAGTCCTATCAACCTGCACCAGGACCATAGCCCTCCATATCCCTACTATCCATGTACCTAGCCAAACTTCTCTTAAATATTGAAATCAAAATCTCACCCACCACTTGCACTGGCAGCTTGTTCCACACTTTCACCACTATCTCGGTTAAGACATTTTCCTTCATGTTCCCCTTAAACATTTCACCTTTTTTCCTTACCCATGACCTCTAGCTGTAGTCTCACCTGACCTCAGTGGAAGAAGCCTGCTCGCATTTACCGTTTCTACACCCCTTGTAATTATTATATTATGGGATGTTATGTTGAAACTGCATAAGGTGTTGGTGAGGCCTAATTTGGAGTTTAGTGTGCAGTTTTGGTCACCTACCTACAGGAAAAATGTCAATAACTTTGAAAGAGTACAAAGAAAGTTTAGAAGGATGTTGCCAGGACTGGAGGACCTGAGTTTTAAGGAAAGATTAGATAGGTTATAACTTTAAACCCTGGAACGAAGAAGATTGAGGGGAGATTTGATAGAGGTATACAAAATAATGAAGGTTATAGATAGGGTAAATGCAAATAGGCTTTTTCCACTGAGGTTGGGTGGGACTACAACAACTAGAGGTCATAGGTTAAAGGTGAAAAGTGGAAAGTTTATTTTTATTTTTACTTATAGATACAGCATGGAACAGGCCCTGCTGGCCCACCGATCCGTACCGCCCTGCAAACCACCGACCTATCACAGGACAATTTACAATGACCAATCAACCTATTAACTAGTAGGACTTTGGATTGTGGGAGGAAACTGGATCATCCAGAGGAAAACCCGCACACGGGGGAAGAACCTACAAAATAGGGGAACATGAGAGAGAACTGCTTCACTCAGAGTGTCATGAGAGTTTTGAAAGAGCTGCAAGTGCAAGTGGTGCATGCAAGCTCAATTTTAAGTTCAGTTAGGTATATCGGTGGTAGGGTATGGTCCAGGTGCAGGTCAATGGGAGTAGGATTCTTAAGTGGTTCAGCCAGGAACTAGATGGGCTGAATGACCTTTTTCTATGCTATACTTTTCTATGACTCTATGACTCTAAAGGCTGCAATGTGGATCAACAACATACCGTGGCAATAAGATAGCAAGTTTCCTAACCTCTGTATGAAAGTCATTCAAATTAAAATACTACCTTGCAATGGCTCATAGTTAATCATTAACACTTAACTAACCAGGAAATAATGTTAATGGTAAATAGCGGCTATCTCAAGTTGCTAGTCAGAAAATGATGACAAACCAAGATTATTTATGACTAAATATGTGTGATTTTCTGTCTAATGACCATTAGTAAGTAGTCATTATTTTCTGTTGACGTATTATTTCCTATTTATTTCAATGGAAGTGGAACACTCAGATATAGAACCATAGAACCATATATGTACAACTATCCATTACGTTGCCAGTTTTGTTCAGTTGATTTCCTTTGATAAAATTATAAAAAAGTCTTTTTCTCTTAATCAGTGTCAAAAAAAGGCAAATTAACTGTGATTCAATGTCATAAAACAATGAAACACGAAAACTTCCAAGGGGTGTGATTTATATTCATATGTAGATAAATATAAAATAAGAGATGTGAAGAGAGGAAAAACAATTAAAAAACAGAAAAAGTGTTCATGGATTCGTTGTCAATTCAGAAATCTAATGGTGGAGGTGAAAATGCTGTTCCTGAAACAATGAGTATGTTTCATCAGTTCTTGTACCTCCTCCTTGATGGTGGGGTCCTATAGGTCAGTCGTCCCCAACCTCCGGGCCGCGGACTGATACCAGGCCGCGAAGAATGCAGCAGTGCAGCAGTGGCCGGAATGCACCCAGCACATCTTTAAGTTGCATCGTCTCTGATCTGGGCTGACACTTACGTGCCGGGTGGCTAATTAATTAGCTTGTTTATTTTGGCTTTTTTCTTAAAGATGTGCTGGGTGAGTCCCGGCTACCGCTGTACCCCTGTGTGCTTTGCGGCAATGTATCGGTCCGCGGCCCGGAGGTTGGAGACCACTGCCATACGTCCTGCTCATGGACTATTTATCCCACTCCCATCAGGGAGGAGGTTACATAGCACCACATCAGCACCAACAGACTCAAAAACAGTTACTTTCCCCAAGCGGTAAGGCTGACCAACACCTCCACCCAGTAACCCACACCACCACTAATGTGTCATTTCCTATCAGAATCACCTTATGTACCAACACTTCTGTGCCTAGTGTCTCTTTATGGACACACAATCAATCCATGTACATAAGCTATCTTATGTATTTATACTTATTGTGTTTTTTATTGTTGTGTATGTTATGTTTTGTAACTCTAAATCATAAAACTAATTGAAAGCAAAACATGGAGACAGATGATAATGTATCTCTAATTTCTTTTTTACTTTAGCAAGACGCACACTTATGATGTGGTGACGTGATGACATATGCCATTCACTTATTTTAGCATACAGTGGATTATGTAAATAAAGGATGCTTAATCAAACAATATAGTTACAATATTACTAAAATATTAAATACACAACAGTGTTCTTTTACTTATCATCTTTTCTTGTGCTGCATTGGATCCAGAGTAACAACTATTTCATTCTCCTTTATACTTGTGCTTTGGAAATGACAGTAAATCATCTTGAACCTTGAATCTTACTGTGATCATACAGGAAGAAGAATCAAATGCCCGACCAGTTTGAGAAGACCAATGCACGTGAAAGGAAGCCAAAGCAGCAGGAGAAGACATCAAGTTTAGCAACCATCTTTTAGACAGCACACAAAATCAGAGAGAATGTCTGCTGTCCTGCATAACTAATGAAAAGTAAGACAAATTCATATTCACAAAAATGACAAGCTGCAAATTGAGAAATTCAGGCGATTTTATTGGTAACTTTTTATTTATAAGGGGAAAAGGCATCCCATCACTTTCATGTCAAAAATAATGTTGACCCTATGGTATCAGGAAATTATTTGTATACTTATTTTTAAGTATATTCAACTTAACAATGTGTGACAAAATATAAGTTTGCAAAGTGAATGATTTTCCTTCGGCTCAATTGGTTGGCATTACTCATGAAAATGCCTACAGTAATGAAATGCAATAATATTCATGTGTTAAATAATAAGAATAAAGCAAAAATCTGGAAATATTATTAAGCCATGTAAACTCATTTGAATACAGAACCTTCCTAAAATGATGTTGGTCCAGCAAAGCCAAGTTATGGTGGCTTGCTCCCTAGTTTCTTCACACCTATTTCAATCGTACTACAGACGTGGCAAAATTAAACTGTTGCAAATGTCCTTGAAAGGATGAGGCATAACTGTGCTAATTTAAACAAGCATGCTGGATGGGACTTATGTTAGTCTGAGGCTGATTTAGTTACCTTCACTATGTTAACATCTACTTTATTTTTAAAACAAATTTAAATCACTTTAAACATAAAAATCTTTATTTGTAACAGTACGTATATGTAAAATATAATCAGATGCGTAACATTCTAAATACCACTTTATGTTTCTCAAAAAGGAATTATATAATGTGTCATGAACTAAGCATTATCTTAACCAAGATCTATGCTCATAGCTACAATTTCCTCTCCAAATCATTCTTGAAACAATTCTACAGATTTTGTGTTCACTGCTTTCAATAATAATTTATTCCATTTGTTTTAACTTTGTTTTAGAAAATGCTTATTCCACAACAGAAGTTTCCTATGTTAAGGTCACCATCTCTTTTCCAGCATTTCAGGTTATCTTTGAAGTAATCAGCTGCTTTTTCTCCCCCACCCCCCAGTAAAAAAAAACAAGCAACTGGAAAATCAATGTATTAACTTCTGAAAGAGCTTCATTGAACGTTTTAAGATGAACAAACATTGAAAGTTTACATTTATTTCAAATGAAATTAAGCTAAATCAACAGATAAATGTCCTTTATCCTTCATGACATTACACCTCATTAAGATCTTGTTAAAGTTTTCAATGACTACCAGATTTGAGCCACGTCATTACCCCTTATAATAGGAAAAAGAGTATAACATGCAGGCATGTTATCAGCATACATCTCAAACCACGACTGTCGCTGGTTAATGAAATTCCAGCCCTTTACTTAAACAACCTTGCTAGCACATGCTTGGAAGTTGGTAACTGTTTTCTGGTTCTTTGTCTCAGCCCCTAGTGTTGAATACTTGGATTGAACCCACCAAGTTATCAGTGAGACTTGATAATTAAGACAAACTGGGCAGAGCAAAGAACCTCTACAGTCAACCAGCTATTGTCGAGTTGTCCAAGATAATACAAACTGCAATTATGTTGCAGATCAAACTATATGGCACATTATAAAGTTCTTAGGTAGTCACACATAGTCACCAAGATTACTAGTACTTGGTCTAGAATAAATCCCTACCCTAAAAGCTAGGTCTAAAATTATTTCTGTTTTAATTCAAATTGGAAGAAGTAGAAAGAAGAGGATGTGAAGAAATAATTCACCCAGTACCTCTCTCTATTCTAATATGAGAAATACCCTGTAATTTCCTTTCCCCCTTTGTTGAAAAGCTCTTCTACGTTTGTTAATTATTCCTCTAGGCCACTTTTCTGTGAGATGTGATAAGACAGTATATATCAGTGCAAGATCTCATTCCTGTGAAGATAGAATTATCTTTGTTTTTTGCTTTTGTGCCTATGCATGGCATGACACAGCAGTCAGAGCTACTGCCTCACAAGTTCCACGACACAGGCTCCATCCTGTGTGCAGTTTGTATGTTGTCCATGTGACCACATGGGCTTCGTCCAAGTATTTCAGTTTCCGCCCACATCCTTTACATCTGCTGGCAGATTAATCTGCGAATAAAAGTTGTAAGTGGATCATAGAGGAAATGGGGGGATTTGATGGGCACATGAGAGAGAATTGCTTACAGGAGAACGCTACACATTGAATGATTCAAAGTTCTCTAAACTCTAAACCTTGCCTATCCATATATATGACCAAATACCTTTTTAAACTTTGAAATTGTACCCTTCTCTTTCAGCTTGCTTGGCAGCTATTCTAAATACCCACCACCCTCTGTGTGAAAACATTCCACTTCAGATCCCTTTTAAAATTTCTCCTCTCTCACCTAAAGCCTGATTTATACTTCTGTGTCAACGTGACTCCATAAGTACTGCGTCGCCGCAAACCCTACGCAAAGCCGATGCGGAACCCTACGCCAGAGCCTGCGTTGCTGCAACGCGCACCTCTCCCAAAATGTAACCGCGTGTCACGGCAACGCAGAACGCAACAACTGTGATTGGTCCGCTTGGTAGCATTGCATTTCATCCTATGCTGCAATAGCTTCCCATTGGGTGACTGAAGGGCAGGGAAGGAACTCTGGCTGCAATGCTTTCCATAAAGCTTTACAGACCTCCGAACTTATGGAGGACACATTTCCCTTTTACGAAAAAGGCACTCGCTTCTTGTTTACTCCAAGAAAGACTACCATGACTATGAAGCCTTGCGCGGGCAGGTGTGTACGCATGCGCGACGTGCATGAATTGCAGAGCGACGCAGACACACTAACGCACAAGTATAAATGCTCACAATGCGCGTCGGTCACTTGCGTAGGTTACCGCATCGAGTTGACGCAGAAGTATAAATGAGGCTTTAGTCTTCTGTCCTCTAGCTTTATTTTTTCCTACTCTGGTAATGAAGATGTTTCTATTTGCCCTATCTATTCCTCTCATAATCTATAAACATTGTAAAACAAATTGAGGGAATGAGGCTGATGGAACTGTTTCCATCATAGCCACGACAGACTCAATAAGAAAAAGTGCACTCCTTATAAGGAAGTATGGATATGTGACCAGTATAGAGTCCATGTTACGAAATGGCCAATGTTTTGTTTGCAAAAGTAAGCAACTTAATTAACTTTCACACTGAAAACAGCACCAATAGGGAGCATGCTATCGTTAGAGTTGGAATAAACATCCCTGTTGTAAACTGATTTTATTTTAACTTTACTGTTTATTTTTATTTAGAGATACAGCGCAGTTTCAGGCCTTTCCATCTCAACGGGACAATGTGACCTATTAGCCTACTAACCAGAACACCTTCGGAATATGGGAGGAAACCAGTGCACACGGAGGAAACGCACAGGGCCAGGGTCATGGAGGCAATGTACAAACTCCTTACAGACAGCGGTGGGAATTGAACCCGGATTGTTGGCACTGTAGTAGTGCTACACTAACTGCTATGCCATAGTGCTACCCCTGATGTTATCTTGGATTATGAGAACACTCAGTCCTCTTTTCATTGTCATTTAGAAATGCATACATGCATTAAGAAATGATACAATGTTTCTCCAGAGTGATACCACAGAAAACAGGACAAACCAAAGACTAACACTGACAGAACCACATAATTATAACATATAGCTACAGCAGTGCAAAGCAATACCATAATTTGATGAAGAACAAACCATGGGCACAGTAAAAAAAAGTCTCAAGGTCCCGAGTCAATCGACTCCTGAGTCCCCGATAGCAGTCGGCAAAAGGGAGAAACCCCCTACCATAAACCTCCAGGCACCATCAACTTGCCAATACCTTGGAAGCAGCCGACCACAGCCGACACTGAGTCTATCTGTCCGAAAACTTTGAGCTTCCGACCAGCCTCCCAAGCGCAATCCTCTGCCGAGCGCCTTCGACCTCTCCCTGGCTGCTGAAACACGCAAAGCCGAGGATTTCAGGGCCTTCAGCTCCAGAGATTCCGATTACAAAACAGTAGCAGTGGCAGCGAAGCGGGCATTTCAGAAGTTTTCCAGATGTTCCTCCGTACTCTCACGTCTGTCTCCATCAAATCAGAATTGTGCACGGTCCCCTACTTGACAGATAACAGACATTACCAAAGGGGCTGCGCACTGATGTAAAATAACAAATAATAACAAAAGCAATAAAAATTCACCTTAAAATGCATTATAATCTTCCTGAAGATTAAAAGCATTTACAAATTATTTTGATAATAAATATCTTTATAAATAAATATTTTAGTAAAAGATTGGAGGAAAATCCATTTGTCATGTTCAGGGCTCATTTAAGTCCTTTTTGGCAATCTGTAGATAATATCTGAAACAAATTTTTATTGTGTTCCTTTCAGATCTCGTGCTGACCCACAACTCCAGCAACCTAAATTTCAACCTGTTCTCTAGTGATGTTTATTTGGAGTTTCCACATTCTTGCTGCGAATGCATGGGTTTCCCCTAAGTGCTCTGATTTCCTCCCACATCCCGGAGATATGCAGGTTGAAAGGTTAATTGGCCAGTGGCACAGACGTGCGATGAAAAAAAAAAATCAGGGGAAGTTCATGGGCGTATGAGAGAGAATCGATTACAGATAAAAAAACTGGGGGGAATGTGAAAAAAAAAGCCTAAAGTTCTGTATTGACTCAGAAGGTCAGGCAGTAAACTGTTCCTGCTGAAGGCATTTCATCAGAACTGAAAAAGATAGTGAATAAGTTGATTTCAAGAAGCTGAGGGTGGGGGATGGATGAAAAGGAGAAAGAGAATATTGATGGCAAGCTGTTGCCTTTGCTGAGGACTGATCATTTGTTATCAGAGAGTGGAAGGTCCGGAGCGTATAATGTACTGAGTGGCTGGAGAACATGGAATCTATTCTGTGTACTTCTGTACTGTAAAAACTATGAACGAAAAAGAGAAGTCTCCAGTACTTGCAATGTTTTGCAACCCACCCTATCCTGGTTTCAATAAAAACCACCACATTATATGCTTGGGAGAGGAGTTAATGAGAACAGTCACTCTGAGATTGTCAAATCGAGCAGAAAATTGGATAGAAACAGTACGAACTGTCATCAGGATCTGAAGACATGACAGATGCTGAAACTCTCAAATGCTAATAGTAACATTTCTAGTGCAAGTTATGCTTTATTTTGGCTGATGATTATTATCTGTCATCCTCCAACCATTTTATCTCCTCCTTTTGATAAAAATATCAGTATGATATTATCACAATGTGCCTCGCTTGTATTGACATGTTGGTGAACAAATTTTCTTGCTTTACTATTCTCTTCCACAAAAGCCTCTATCATTTTGAGATTGAGACTCTTTTCCACTTGAGTTGGCACACACAAATGAGCTTCCATGCTTTCCATTTTCCGAGTAGTTAGAGAGGAATGTATAATCGTCTGTTAAGACAGCAATGAATCATTGAGACGGTTATCACAATTCCCCTACGAACATATTTGGTTCAGTGAAGATACAAACTGTAAGCAGATTCAAAGCAAATCAGAAGAGCAAGTATTTTAAGAAAAAAATGCTTACATATCTTTTTACATGGCCGAGATGTTGAAAATCATTGGTTATTTTCTCTACAAGGACTTTGAAAAATATCTGCCAAGATTTATACCTTAAGCAATGGTATCATGCAGAAGAACTTACCAAACAGATTTCTGCTTTGTAAAAGGATCCAAATTTCTAAACTAAAAATTGCTTTTCCAGAAATTTTCTGTTCTTCATTCATCTATGTGATGCCTGAAGATATTTTATTGTACTAAAGGCAGTGTAAAATTTCCAAGCACTAGAACATAGAAACATAGAAACAAAGAAAACCTACAGCACAATATAGGCCCTTGGGCCCACATTGCTGTGCCGAACATGTCCTTACTTTAGAAATTACCTCGGGTTACCCATAGCCCTCTATTTTTCTAAATTCTATGTACCTATCCAGGAGTCTCTGAAAAGACCCTATCATATCCACCTCCACCACAGTCGCCAGCAGCCCATTCCACACACTCACCACTCTCTGCGTAAAAAAATTACCCCTGACATCTCCTCTTCCAAGCACCTTAAAACTGTGCCCTCTCATGTTAGTCATGTCAGCTCTGGGAAAAAACCTCTGACTATCCACACAATCAATGTCTCTCATGATCTTATACACCTCTATCAGGTCACTTCTCATCCTCCGCCGCTCCAAGGAGCAAAGGCCGAGTTCACTCAACCTATTCTTATAAGGCATGCTCCCCAATCCAGGCAATATCTTCCTGTAGTGAAGTGACCAGAATAGAGCACAGTATTCCAAGTGGGGTCTGATCAGGGTCCTATACAGCTGTAACATTACCTCTCAGCTCTTAAACTCAATCCCATGGTTGATGAAGGCCAATGTACCGTATGCCTTTATAACCACAGAGTCAACCTGCGTAGCAGCTTTGAGTGTCCTATGGACTCGAACCCCAAGATCCCTCTGATCCTCCACACTGCCAAGAGTCTTACCATTAATACTATATTCTGCAATCATATTTGACCTACCAAAATGAACCACCTCACACTTATCTGGGTTGAACTCCATCTGCCACTTCTCAGCCCAGTTTTGCATCCTATCAATGTCCCATTGTAACCTCTGATAGCCCTCTACACTATCCACAACACCCCCAACCTTTGTGTCATCAGCAAATTTACTATCTATATGCTCAAGCTTTTCAGTCTACTGCAAGTCATCCCTACAATTGCCAAGATCCTTTTCCATAGTGAATACTGAAGCAAAGTATTCATTAAGCACCTCTGCTATCTCCTCCGGTTCCATATACACTTTTCCACTGTCACACTTGATTGGTCCTATTCTCTCATGTCATATCCTCTTGCTCTTCACATATGTAATGTGCTGTAAGGTTTCATTGCTAATGTAATGGTTTTTTGTAATGTTCACTGCTGAAGTAACAGTTTCTCTGTAGCAGTAATGTTTGGGTTATGGCTGGAGATAACAGAACTATGGATGCATGTTAGTCAATCAGGATTTTGTTGCCCTGTCTTGTGATTCTGGAAGCAGTTGATTTCGTGGGCTTTTGCCAGAGGGAGAGAGAGAGATGAAGAGAGAAGACGTGAATGGAGAGATTTGGTAGACCACTAGACGGGGTAGACTCGGAGGGAGGTCCGAAGGGCAGTGACAATCGCAGGAGGATTGGCAAGGGGGAAACCATGAGCTCCAAGTTTGTGCACAAACTGTTTAATAAGATTTGGGCCCTTTTTCTTTTATTTTTTGTTTCTCTACTAACCATAAAGTCAAAGTAAGAGTTATAAAGCTTAATCATTTAATCGCATATTGTGTACTGTTTGTTATTTTGGGGTACTGATTTGTAACAGGGGACACATCGCGCAGCATCCACCCAAACGAGATCTCTTAAGTTTGGCTGGGCAAGGGGTTATCACCCCCTATATTAAGCTGATAGGTGGGGTACCGCAAGGCTCCGTGTTGGGATCCCAGTTGTTTACAATATATATTAATGACTTAGATGAGGGAATTAAATGCAGCATCTCCAAGTTTGCGGATGACACGAAGCTGGGCAGCAGTGTTAGCTGTGAAGAGGATGCTAAGAGGATGTAGGGTGACTTGGATAGGTTGGCGAGTGGACAAATTCGTGGCAGATGCAATTTAATGTGGATAAATATGAGGTTATCCACTTTGGTGGCAAGAACAGGAAAACAGATTGTTATCTGAATGGCGGCTGATTAGAAAAAGGGGAGGTGCAACGAGACCTGGGTGTCATTGTACACCAGTCATTGAAAGTGGGCATGCAGGTACAGCAGGTGGTGAAAAAGGCGAATGGTATGCTGGCATTCATAGCAAGAGGATTTGAGTACCGGAGCAGGGAGGTACTACTGCAGTTGTACAAGGCCTTGGTGAGACCACACCTGGAGTATTGTGTGCAGTTTTGGTCCCCTAATCTGAGGAAAGACATTCTTGCCATAGAGGGAGTACAAAGAAGGTTCACCAGATTGATTCCTGGGATGGCAGGACTTTCATATGATGAAAGACTGGATCGACTAGGCTTATACTCACTGGAATTTAGAAGATTGAGGGGGGATCTTATTGAAACATATAAAATTCTAAAGGGATTGGACAGGCTAGATGCAGGAAGATTGTTCCCGATGTTGGGGAAGTCCAGAATGAGGGGTCACAGTTTAAGGTTAAAGGGGAAGCCTTTTAGGACCAAGATGAGGAAAAACTTCTTCACACAGAGAGTGGTGAATCTGTGGAATTCTCTGCCACAGGAAACAGTTGAGGCCAGTTCATTGGCTATATTTAAGAGGGAGTTAGATATGGCCCTTGTGGCTAAAGGGATCAGGGGGTATGGAGAGAAGGCAGAGAAGGAGAGAAGGGTTCTGAGTTGGATGATCAGCCATGATCATACTGAATGGCGGTGCAGGCTCGAAGGGCCGAATGGTCTACTCCTGCACCTATTTTCTATGTTTCTATGTTTTCTATGTTCTAAGTGAGTGTTACATATGCTTGTAGAATGCCTTGGGGTTTTCCATAATCCTGTCCGCCAAGAGCTTCTCATGGCCCCTTCTGACTCTCCTAATTTCATTCTTAAGCTCCTCCTGCAAGCCTTATAATCTTCTAGATCCGCATCATTGCCTAGTTTTTTGAACCTTTCATAAGCTCTTCTTTTCTTCTGAACTAGATTTACAACAGCCTTTGTACACTACGGTTCCTGTATCCTACCATCCTTTCCCTGTCTCATTGGAACGTACCTATGCAGAACGCCACGCAAATCCCCTGAACATTTGCCATATTTCTGCCGTACATTTCCCTGAGAACATCTGTTCCCAATTTATATTTCCAAGTTCCTGCTTGATAGCTTCAAATTTCCCCTTACTCCAGTTAAACACTTTCCTAACTTGTCTGTCCAATCCCTTTAGAATTTTATATGTTTCAATAAGATCCCCCCTCAATGCTCTTGTAAAGGAGATAGAATTGTGATCACTATCTCCAAAATGCTCTCCCACTGAGAGATCTGACACTTGACCAGGCTGATTTCTCAATACCAGACCAAGTACAGCCTCTCCTCTTGTAGACTTATCTACAAATTGTGTCAGGAAACCTTCCTGAACACCCTTACAAACTCCACCCCATCTAAACCCCTTGCTCTAGGGAGATGTCAATCAATATTTGGGAAATTAAAATCTTCCACCATAACAACCCTGTTATTATTCCACCTTTCCAGAATCTATCTCCCTATCAGCTCCTCGATGTCCCTGTTACTATTGGATGGTATATAAAAAACACCCAGTAGAGTTATTGACCCCTTCCTGTTCCTAACTTCCACCCACAGAGACTCAATAGACAATCCCTTCATGACTTCCTCCTTTTCTGCAGCCATGACACTATCTCTGATCAGCAGTGCCACACCCCCACCTCTTTTGCTTCCCTTCCTGTCCTTTCTGAAACATCTAAAGCCTGGCACTCTAAGCAACCATTCCTGCCCCTGAGCCATCCAAGTCTCTGTAATGGCCACAACATCTCAGCTCCAAGTACTGATCCACGCTCTAAGCTCATCCGCTTTGTTCATAATAATCCTTGCATTAAAATAGACACGTCTCAAATCATCAATCTTTTCTCCATCACCTGCCTATCCTCCCTCTCGCACTGTCTACAAGCTTTCTCTATTTGTGAGCCAACCGCCCCTTCCTCCGTCCCTTGAAAAAACAGTCATCCTTCCACTTCCCATATACTGCTGAAATTTAAAAAATTGATCACATTCTTATACGAATGTAATATTGAAACTCTTGCAATATTTAACTAGTGCTCCAGTAAGTAAACAGTTAACTGTAATTATAAGTTTGAGGCATTTTTAGGGATGAGAAGAATAAAGAATTTATATGGTACTCCCAGCATTCCTTCCACAATGTGTTCTTCAGCCAATTAAGTCCTGGAATGCGGTCAATTTTGCGTTGTAGAAAATGAAGCAGTCAATTTACTCTCCAAGATTCCACAAACGGCATCGTGATAATGACAATCTCGTCTGTAATGCTGACAATTCATTAAGCCAAGACACTAGTGGTAATCCCCAACATTTTCTTTAAAAAAGAATATCAGTGGATCTTTACATCTACCACATCAAGCAGAGAGGCCCTCAATTTAATGTAGTATCTGAAAAACAACACTTTCAATGATATGGCACTCCCTCAGTCCCCCACTGAAGGACCAGCATGCGTTTGGTACAGGATAGACTTTTACACCCCAGATTTTTTATCGCAGAGTAAAGAATGCTACCAACTGAGCCACAGCAGATAATTAATGCACTTGGTAGATTACACTGATTAGTAAGTTCTGCGTGAGGCCATTCAGCCCTTTAAACCACCACTGCCATTCAATTAGAACATGGCTGCTCTATTCTTCTGCTGCTTTTGTTCCATATCCCTTGGCTGAGAGATCTTCTGAAGACTCCCCAATAATCTGTTATCTAATTTTTTTGGAAATTCCAATGGTTTGATATCTAACTCACTAAGATCTGGTTCACATGTTCCATCTCAACCTTTTGTGTCTCTGATCTCCCGTATTCCCTCTGACCTTACCGAGATCCCAATTCCTTCATTCCCTTTAGCTTGCTGAGGCCTCGGTTCCAATACTCACTTTAAACTCACAGATCCCAGTTCATGCGGTCCCTTCAGATTCAAACAGTTCCTTTAGTTCTTTAACTTCCCTGGGACCGAACCCCCTAGAAATTCATCCAGGGCCTGTTTCCAACATTCCTTCAAAATGTGCAAGATCCCTGTGTTATGTGTTCCCTTGAAATTAATCCCTTAAATTGTTTCTTACCCTCTCTTGAACCAAATTGAGATCGGTGTAAAATTTATAAAATTACTGTATTATGTAACACTCACAAAAAGGTGAATTATAAGGGTTAACACAAGAGATTCTGCAGATGCTGGACATCTAGAGTAAGTCACACAAAATCCTAGAGGAACTCAGCAGGTTAGGCTGCAGCTTCTAAAGAATGGAATTAACAGTCGACATTTTGGGCCTTGATCCTTCATCAGACCCTGATGAAAGATCTCAGCTCAAAACATTGATTGCTAATTTAATTCCTTAGATGCTACCTGACCTGCTGAGTTCCTCCAGTATTTTAGATAGATAGATAGATATTTTATTGATCCCAAAGGAAATTACAGTGTCATGATAGCATTACGAGCACACAGATATATAAATATACAAATATTAGAAGTAGAGTAAGAAAGAGTAAAAAAGAAGTTACCTCAAACAGTCTAACAGGAGGGGGTCATCACTTCCCCTTCTATAGGTCGACTCATTATAGAGCCTAATGGCTGAGGTAAGAATGACCTTATATAACACTCTTCAGAGCAGTGCAGTTGTCTTAGTCTATTCCTAAAAGTGCTCCTCCGTTCAGCCAAGGTGGCATGCAGAGGGAGAGAAATATTGTCCAGAGGGTGAGAAATTTTCTGTGGTTTATAAGTGTGCTGGAGTACAGAAAATCAGACTGACTGGCACCACCACATCCCCGAGTGCACCAGATTAAAGGAATGTTACATGACAGTCATTGTCCATCTATTGAATTCTACTTCTTTGAACAGAAAAATGCTGAGATAAGCCTGCATCCACAGAGAAACTGCAGTCAATTTTACAAGCCTCAACCTAACCTTCTTTCATCAGCAGTATTAAGATCCTTACAGTAACTAAGCTATGTTAAAGAGACGGAGGCGGAGTTAAGATGGCGCTAAACGGCAACTCCTTTGCTTGCATCTGCGGAAACAGCTTTATTTCCAACTTTAATATTTTTATTTTTTCCTTTCAGTGTTCTTTTGAAGACGCTGACCTGACTTACATGCTGGAGTTACATGTTCTTGGCAGGAATGGGACCCGTTCTCGAGGTTTCAGGACTGCCCATTATGCGGCATGCCAAGGGCTCGGCCTGAGAGCCCGGCTCACATTTGGAAGCCTAAGGTCTTGGGGCTCTGGAGATGGGCGGATCGAGGGTCGGTGTCACGACAGTAGCCCATGTGTCGTCGGGGGAGTCAGGATATCTGCTGTGGGCCCAAAGACCCGGGATCTTCAGGCCCAGAGTTCGAAAAAAGCAACGTAATGGACTTTTTAACATTGTAAACCAGCGAGTTGTTTGTTATATCTCTCCACTTGCTGGGAAAATGGAAACATCTTTTTCTCCTTTATTAGGGAGAGAGAGAATCTGTGGTATGTCGAATGCTGGGTGAAACACGAAGTCTTTGGGGTAACTGCGTCTTTGCTATTGTTTTGTTCACGTTCGAGTGCTTGGTGATGGTGCCGGTGGGGGGAGGGGGGGATTGTTGCTGACTGCCACTTCCACGTGGGGGTGGGGGTGCTTTGGTGTTCTTACATTTATCTGTCTTTCATTCTTTGGGGCAATTCTCTGTTTTCGTGGATGTTTGCGAAGAAAAAGCATTTCAGGATGTATATTGTATACATTTCTCTGACATTAAATTGGACCTTTGAATCTTTGAACCTTTAAACATTCCTGGTGGATTAAAGTCAATGAGTGGAGTTGCAGCTTTGTCATGTGCACTTCTGTCAGTCTGTATGTCTTCCTCCCTCAACAGCTGCCATAATCTGCTTTGATTTCCACTCAGTCTCTGCATTATCCTATCCTTGTCTCCTATTTCACTCTTCAACCATACCAATCTCCCTTCTCTCAAACTAATCACAAGCAATGTCACATTCAAGTCAAGTCACTTTTTATTGTCATTTCAACCATAACTGCTGGTACAGAACATAGTAAAAATGAGACATTTTTCAGGACCATGGTGCTACATGAACAATATAAAAACTACACTGAACTACGTAAAAAACACAAAATTACACTAGACTACAGACCTACCCAGGACTGCATAAAGTGCATAAAACAGTGCAGGTATTACAATAAATAATAAGCAAGACAATATGCACAGTAGAGGGCAGTCCATGCTCTGGGTATTGAGGAGTCTGATGACTTGGGGGACGAAACTGTTACATAGTCTGGTCGTGAGAGCTCGAATACTTTGGTGCCTTTTGCCAGATGGCAGGAGGGAGAAGAGTTTGTATGAGGGGTGCGTGGGGTCCTTCATAATGCTGCTCGCTTTACGGATGCAGCATGTGGTGTAAATGTCTCTAATGACGGGAAGAGAGACCCTGATGATCTTCTCAGCTGACCTCACTATCTGCTGTAGGGTATTGCGGTCTGAGATGGTGCACTTTCCGAACCAGGCACATGATCGCGTGATCAGTGTAAGGCACCAGGGTGAAATGTAATTCATTTTTACATCCACTCTTTTTCATGGATTTTCTCATCAAAGTCAGGACATATCCTAAAGGTTAATTTCTCAAGCACTCCATCACACATAACCATGGCATCCAGGGGAAGTCATAGACAATATCTAGGAACAGCTTATCAAACCAAGAATCTCTTCAAGGTCTAATGCTATTCTGAATCAATATCCATATGTGCCTTTGTCATTAAAGGTAACTTCAATCATAAATACTAACTCATCAAGACCAAGGAAACCAATGTCAGGTTGGTGACTAGTGGTATCATTGCTTAAATCAAAGGACTCACCACAAACCTGGAACAGAAACAACATGGCATTCAGTCTCTCTTGCAACAGATAGCTCAGGGGAAGTTCCACTAGTCATCTATTGACTGCTTAGCTTTGAATTAAAGTATTGTTGTGGTTCCACAAGTGCCAAACATCTACTTTCACACAACACCAGACCCAGGAGATTGGGAATAACATTGATCTTCACTAGTAGGACTCATAACAAATCAGTTGTCTATTTTGTGTCACATCCCCTTTTTATCTCTGATGATGTTGTTGAGGAATATCAGAGGCCACGTTTACATGTTCTTCCTTGATCAGATATGTTTCTTTCACGTGCTCCCTGCTTCCCATATCCCAGTGACATCCTGGTAGTTGAATAGGCCACTGAAAACTGTTCTTGTTGAGGGTGGGTGGGTGGCAACAGGATTAAGTGGGATGACTACATGAGAGAGAGTATAGTAGTTTACTGGAAAATCAGATGGGGAATCAGATCTGATGGGAATGCTCTAAGATCCAGCACCAATGGGCTTGAAGGCTTCCTTCTAAGTTCTCAGTCAGTCAGTCAGTGGGTGTCGTCCCGAATCCGGGCTTGGCGGCTATGCATCTCCAGCTTCTTCGATCTTGAGACAGCATCGAGTACAGCCTCTCCTCCAGTTTGTTCTCGCTGGCTGCCTTGGCACCACCTGCCACCGCCCCTGCCGAACTCGAGCCCAAGGCCATTTCGGTTTCCAGCCGCGGCCGCTTCTTCGAGCTCAGCCCTTCTTTAGGTGGAGGCCTTGGGCAGGTCGAGGTACACGGTGCAGCGCCCAAGTTCATCATAGCTCTTCTAACTAGGTGCATAGCATACAATTCGTAGAAACGTGGTGAGGCTTTAATCTCTTCCACGGAAGATGGCCGTTGGCTCACAAGGAGCTCATCCACCCTTTGTCAGGTCTTGTTTTTTTTTAGTCCTGCTGGGTGTCCTCACACCCTCCTCACCAGACTAAGTCCGGTGGGGGAGCCGGCCCAAGTCGCCCACCACTTGACCACGGCCCCCGGCCAAGTGCCGGGTGCCCGCGCCACACCGAATCTCTGCGAGCGTCCAGCACCCGACCGAAAAACATGGTCGAGCAGCCGGCGACCAAAACAGAATTTATAAGAAGGAAACAACTCTGTCCATTTACATTAGAGAAATCATGACCTCAAGACATCCCAAAGCATTTTATAGCTAATGGTTACAAGGAGTCTATATCAAACTAAACTGGAATTACAGAAAGATGCTCGGCAGTTATGGCAGAGCTTGCACAATGTTACATCCTACAAGGCAAGATCAGGTAGCAAAACTGGTAATGATCCATCACTCTCAGATGAGCTGAACGCCTTTTATGCACACTTTGATAGGGAGAACTC
Organism: Mobula birostris; assembly: GCF_030028105.1. NCBI lineage: Eukaryota > Metazoa > Chordata > Chondrichthyes > Myliobatiformes > Myliobatidae > Mobula > Mobula birostris. Next base: position 28,720,879 of record NC_092375.1, on the reverse strand, counting down.
TGACACACTCACACAAACCCTCAAATCTCCGGGAGACCCTGTAATCTCAGCCTCTGAGGCTGACATCTGTACATCCTTCAGGAGAGTGAACCCATGAAAGGAGTCTGGTCTGGATGGTGTTTCTGGCTGAGCATGGAAAATCTGTGCAGACCAGCTCTCTGGAGTATTAATGAACAAATTCAACTTCTCAATTCTGTGCTCTGAGATTCCTATCTGCTTCTTCAATGTTGGTGGGGAATGAGAATGAGCGTGCATTAGACTATCAACACAAACAAAATGCTGGTGGAACACAGCAAGCCAGGCAGCATCTATAGGAAGAAGTACAGTCGACGTTTCAAGCCGAGCCCCTTCGTCAGGACTAACTGAAAGAAGAGATAGATTAGATTATGAGGACACTCAGTCCTCGTTTATTGTCATTTAGAAATGCATGCATTAAAAAATGATACAACGTTCCTCCAGTACGATATCACAGAAACACAGGACAGACCAAGACTAAAACTGACAAAAACCACATAATTATAACATATAGTTACAACAGTACAAGCAATACTGTAATTTGATAAGAACAGACCGTGGGCATGGTAAAAAAAAGTCCCAAAATCCCGATAGCCCCAACGTCTCACTTAGATGGTAGAAGGGAGAAACTCTCCCTCCCATGAGCTTCCAGCGCTGCAAACTTGCCGATGCAGCATCCTGGAAGCACCTGACCACAGCCGACTCTGAGTCCATCCGAAAACTTCGAGCCTCCGACCAGCCCTCCGACACCGAGCACCGAGAACCATCTCTGCTGAGCGCTTCGACCCCACCCCGGCCACCGAGTAAGAGATTTGAAAGTGGGGGGGGGGAGATCCAAAATGATAGGAGAAGACAAGAGGGGGAGGGAAGAAGCTAAGAGCTGGAAAGTTGATTGGCAAAAGGGATACAGAGTTGGAGAAAGGGGAGGATCATGGGACAGGAGGCCTAGGGAGAAAGAAAGGGGCCCAGAGGAAGATGGAGAGCAGGCAAGGAGTTATTGTGAGAGGGACAGAGAGAGAAGAAAAAAAGAGGGTATAAAATAAATAAAGAATGGGGTAAGAAGGGGAGGAGGGGCATTAACTGAAGTTAGAGAAATCAATGTTCATGCCATTAGGTTGGAGGCTACCCAGACGGAATATAAGACTATATTGGTGGATTGAGAAGGAAGAAGGTGTGTAGTTCTAAATTCCTGGATGTTAGCATATTGAGTAACATGTCCTAGGACCAGTACATTCATTCAATCACAAGGAAGACACACTAGCAACTCAACTTTCTTAGAAGGTTAAGGAGGTTCAATATGACACTGAACACTCTAAAAAGCTTCCACAGATGTTCTGTTGTAAGTATCCTGACTGATTGCACCATGATCTCATGCAACAATATGAATGTGCAAGAAAATAAGAAGCTGCAGAGAGTAGTGTACTCTGCCTGATACATTATGTGCATGTCGCTCTGTACCATTGGAAGTAGTTATATGAGGTGCTGCCTTAAGAAGGCAGCAACTATCATTAAAGTTTCCCATGATCTGTGCCATATTATCTTCTTACAGAAACCATGGGGCAAATGGTACAGCAGCCTGAAGTCCCACATCACAGGGTTCAAGAGAGCCTCTTCTCTTCAGCCATTCAGTTCACGAACCAACTTGCACAAGCCTAATCACTGCCTCACTTTAGTAACACTACGATAACTTTGGTCTCTTTTCACGACACTGAATTTTTTCTTGTTCTACTTGTATTCTTAACTCTATAATTTTTATAATTTATATTGAATTTATATTTTTTCTCTTGTGAATACTTGGTAATCCTTTGTGCCTGCAATACTGCTGCAGATTGGCTTTTCGTTATGTCAGTCCCTGCACGCAGCTGCGTATAGGGCAATAAAATCGATTCGACTTAAAATGGAGATCCCTTTGTAGTATAGGAAATCAGTCAGGAAAATTATGTGCAGGCAGATCACACAGACAGCAATGTGATGATACTAAGATAATCTGCTTTGGTGATGTCGGTTGAAAGATAAGAATCGACAGTATGTATTATTTCATAATGTCAATACGACACAACGTTCAGTAAACTTGTGGTTTGAGGACTCAGTCTGAATATTTTCCAATGGCATTTAAGAATTTATTTGGCTAGAAGCTGTCACATGTCTTTATTTATCAATTCCTTCACAGTTGTGATTGGTATTTCCTACATGTCTGCACTTCATTAGGGGAGCTGAGACACACATCCTGTGAAGTAACAGCTAGTGCTAGACACCAATAGGAAATTGTGGCACCAAAATATCAAGCTTGCAAACCACAGGTATCTCCAAATTCACGTCTGCACAAATTATATCACTGCTGGAAATGTGCCCTCCACCTACCAGCCCCAAACCCCCATTCACTATCTCAGAATACATCAAACATCAATGTACGCTTCCTCTCCCCTTTAAAAATATGTTCCCTTCAGAGACGTACATTGTGCACCTGCGTTCATAATGTGCTTATGGGTAATGACGAGATCATGGGTTGTGCCTACAAATGCTGCTTGTGTGGGCTTAACAACAATATGTTTGGATGGAAACAACTTGCCAGAAAACACATTTCAAACTACTTTGATTGTTATTTTCTGAAAAAAAAATTGACTTCTCCCTAAAAGTACTTACACCAAGCACATGACTTTGTTCCATTAAAAAGCAGAAAGCTTATCAAAGCAAAGTAAAAGGCTTTGTATAAATCCGTGATAACTGTAACTGTAGTATTCTTTTAGTAATTGATAGAAAATCTGTTGAATTTTTCCCAGGAGTCATTAACCACCCACTAGAGGAGCCACACTGCCTGACAGTGCCAGAGACACAGTTTCAATTCTGACCTCTGGTGATATCAGAGTGGAGGCTGTATGTTCTCGGTGGGCTGAACGGGTCTTCTGGGAGCTCTATTTGCTATAATGAAGATCAGTACGTTAAGTAGCTACTTTAAATCTTTCATAAGCATAGAACATAGAATAGTACAGCACAGTACAGGCCCTTCGGCCCACAATGTTGTGCCGACCCTCAAACCCTGCCTCCCATATAAGCCCCCACCTTAAATTCCTCCATATACCTGTCTAGTAGTCTCTTAAACTTCACTAGTGTATCTGCCTCCACCACTGACTCAGGCAGTGCATTCCACACACCAACCACTCCCTGAGTAAAAAACCTTCCTCTAATATCCCCTTTGAACTTCCCACCCCTTACCTTAGAGCCATGTCCTCTTGTATTGAGCAGTGGTGCAGTGCTGCCCTGGGGAAGAGGCACTGGCTATCCAATCTATCTATTCCTCTTATTATCTTGTACACCTCTATCATGTCTCCTCTCATCCTTCTTCTCTCCAAAGAGTAAAGCCCTAGCTCCCTTAATCTCTGATCATAATGCATACTTTCTAAACCAGGCAGCATCCTGGTACATCTCCTCTGTACCCTTTCCAATGCTTCCACATCCTTCCTATAGTGAGGTGACCAGAACTGGACACAGTACTCCAAGTGTGGCCTAACTAGAGTTTTATAGAGCTGCACCATTACATCGTGACCCTTAAATTCTATCCCTCGACTTATGAAAGATAACACCCCATAAGCTTTCTTAACTACCCTATCCACCTGTGAGGCAACTTTCAGGGGTCTGTGGACATGCACCCCGAGATCCCTCTGCTCCTCCACACTACCAAGTACCCTGTCATTTACTTTGTACTCTGCCTTGGAGTTTGTCCTTCCAAAGTGTACCACCTCACACTTCTCCGGGTTGAACTCCATCTACCACTTCTCAGCCCACTTCTGCATCCTATCAATGTCTCTCTGCAATCTTTGACAATCCTCTACACTATCTACAACACCACCAACCTTTGCGTCATCTGCAAACTTGCCAACCCACCCTTCTACCCCCACATCCAGGTCGTTAATAAAAATCATGAAAAGTAGAGATCCCAGAACAGATCCTTGTGGGACACCACTAGTCACAGTCCTCCAATCTGAATGTACTCCCTCCACCACCACCCCCTGCCTTCTGCAGGCAAGCCAATTCTGAATCCACCTGGCCAAACTTCCCTGGATCCCATGCCTTCTAACTTTCTGAATAAGCCTACTGTGTGGGAACCTTGTCAAATGCCTTACTAAAATCCATATAGATCACATCCACTGCACTACCCTCATCTATATGCCTGCTCACCTCCTCAAAGAACTCTATCAGGCTTGTTAGACACGATCTGCCCTTCACAAAGCCATGCTGACTGTCCCTGATCGGACCATGATTCTCTAAATGCCCAGAGATCCTATTTCTAAGAATCTTTTCCAACAGCTTTCCCACCACAGACGTAAGGCTCACTGGTCTATAATTACCCGGACTGTCCCTACTACCTTTTTTAAACAAGGGGACAACATTTGCCTCCCTCCAATCCTCCGGTACCATTCCCGTGGACAACGAGGACATAAAGATCCTAGCCAGAGGCTCAGCAATCTCTTCCCTCGCCTCATGGAGCAGCCTGGGGAATATTCTGTCAAGCCCTGGGGACTTATCCGTCCTAATGTATTTTAACAACTCCAACACCTCCTCTCCCTTAATATCAATATGCTCCAGAACATCAACCTCACTCATATTGTCCTCACCATCGTCAAGTTCCCTCTCATTGGTGAACACCGAAGAGAAGTATTCATTGAGGACCTCACTCACTTCCACAGCCTCCAGGCACATCTTCCCACCTTTATCTCTAATCGGTCCTACCTTCACTCCTGTCATCCTTTTGTTCTTCACATAGTTGAAGAATGCCTTGGGGTTTTCCTTTACCCTACTCCCCAAGGTCCTCTCATGCCCCCTTCTTGCTCTTCTCAGCCCCTTCTTAAGCTCCTTTCTTGCTACCCTATATTCCTCAATAGACCCATCTGATCCTTGCTTCCTAAACCTCATGTATGCTGCCTTCTTCCACCTGATTAGATTTTCCACCTCACTTGTCACCCATGGTTCCTTCACCCTACCATTCTTTATCTTCCTCACCGGGACAAATTTACCCCTAACATCCCGCAAGAGATCTCTAAACATCGACCACATGTCTATCGTACATTTCCCTGCAAAAACATCATCCCAATTCACACCCGCAAGTTTTAGCCTTATAGCCTCATAATTTGCCTTTTCTTAATTAAACATTTTCCTGTCCTCTCTGATTCTATCCTTTTCCATGATAATGCTAAAGGCCAGGGAGTGGTGGTCACTGTCCCCCAGATGCTCACCCACTGAGAGATCTGTGACCTGAACCGGTTCATTACCTAGTACTAGATCTAGTATGGCATTCCCCCTAGTCGGCCTGTCCACATACTGTGACAGGAATCCGTCCTGGACACACTTAACAAACTCTGCCCCATCTAAACCCTTGGAACTAATCAGGTGCCAATCAATATTAGGGAAGTTAAAGTCACCCATGATAACAACCCTGTTATTTTTGCACCTTTCCAAAATCTGCCTCCCAATCTGCTCCTCTGTATCTCTGCTGCTACCATGGGGCCTATAGAACACCCCCAATAGAGTAACTGCTCCCTTCCTGTTTCTGACTTCCATCCATATTGACTCAAAAGAGGATCCTGCTACATTACCCACCCTTTCTGTAGCTGTAATAGTAGCCCTGACCAGTAATGCCACCCCTCTTCCCCTTTTTCCGCCCTCTCTATCCCTTTTAAAGCACTGAAATCCAGGAATATTGAGAATCCATTCCTGCCCTGGTGCCAGCCAAGTCTCTGTAATGGCCACTACATCATAATTCCATGTATGTATCCAAGCTCTCAGTTCATCACCTTTGTTCCTGATGCTTCTTGCATTGAGGTACACACATTTCAGCCCTTCTACCTTACTGTCTTTACACCGTTTATTCTGCTTCTCTATCCTCAAAGCCTCTCTGTATGTTAGATCTGGCTTTACTCCATGCACTTCTTTCACTGCTCGATCGCTCTGGGTCCCATTCCCCTCGCAAATTAGTTTAAACCCTCCCGAACCATGCTAGCAAACCTACCTGCAAGGATATTGCTCCCCCTCGAGTTCAGGGGCAACCCATCCAATCTGTACAGGTCCCACCTTCCCCAGAAGAGATCCCAATGATCCAAAAATCTAAAACCCTGCTCCCTGCACCAACTCCTTAGCCACGCATTCAACTGCCAACTCCTCCAATTCTTACCATCACTGTCACGTAGCACTGGCAGCAATCCTGAGAACGTCACACTTGAGGTCCTGTTCTTCAGCCTTCTGCCTCGTTCCCGAAACTCACACTTCAGGACCTCATCCCTCTTCCTGCCTATGTCGTTGGTCCCAACATGTATCACGACTTCTGGTTGCTTTCCCTCTCGTACCAGGATGTCATGCACCCGGTCAGAGACATCCCGGACCCTGGCACCCGGGAGGCACCAAACCATGCGGGTGTCCTTCTCAAGTCCTAGTATAGGTGATGGTAAAGTCTGATGGAAATGTGGAGATTAGTGTAAGATTATTGCCTCCCAGGTGCCAGAGACCGCAATTTTTCTGGAAGTACACACGGGTGAGCAGCCAGAAGTTGTGGCACATATTGGTAACAACGACATAGGTAGAAAAAGGAAGGAGGTCCTGAAAACAGAATATAGGGAGTTAGAAAGTAAGTTGAGAAGCAGGATCTCAAGGGTAGTAATCTTGTGATTGCTGCCTGTGCCCGAGACAATGGAGATAGGAATAGAATGAGGTGACTGAAGAATTGGAGCAAGGGGCACAGATTCACATTTCAGGATAATTTGGACCTCTTCTGGGACTGGTGGGACCTATACAAGAGGGACAGGTTGCATTTGAACCCAAGGGGGACCAATATTCTTGCGGGTATATTTACTAGAGTTGCTGGGAGTGGTTTAAACTAATATGGCAGGGGGATGGGAACCAGTATGATAGAGCTGAGGATGAGCCAACAGGTTTACAAGTAGATGATGGATGTAATATGAATGTATGGAAGAACAAGGCAATGATTGGGTACAAATGCAGACAGAGCAAAGAGATAAGTTGCACCACAGAGGCAAAATTCAAAAGGGCAAAGAATGCAGGACTGAATGTGTTGTATTTAAATACGCATAGTGTTCAGAATGAAATGGACGTATTTGTGGCACAATTACAGATTGGTCGGTATGAAATTCTGGGCATCACTGAGTCGTGACTGAAAGAAGGCCATAGTTGGGAGCTTAACGTCAAAGGGTATCCTTTGTATCAAAACGACAGGCAGGAAGCCATAGACGGTGGTGGCTCTGTTGGTAGGAGATGGAATTACATCTTTAGAAAGAGGTGACATAGGGTCAGAGAATGTTGAATCTTTGTGGGTGGAGTTAAGAAATTGCAAGAGTAAAAAATGTATTTAGTAATCATACATAGGCCTCCAAATTAGTAGCCAAGATATGGGGTTGAGTTTGCAAAGGGAGCTGGAAAAGGCATGTAATAAGGGTAATGACACAATAGTAATGGCGGACTTTGATATGCAAGGGGATTAGAAAAACCAGGGTGGTGTCAGATTGCAAAAGAGGGAATTTGTTGAATGTCTACGAGCTGCTTTTTTAGAGCAGCATGCTTGAGTCTACTCAGAGAAGGGCTATCTTTGACTGGGTGTTGTGTAATAACGCAGATCTTAGGGAGCTTATCCTAAAGGAAACCTTGGAGGCAGTGATCATAATATGATTGAATTCATACTCCAGTTTGAGAGGGGAAAACATAACTCACATGTATCAGTATTGGAATGGATTAAGGGGAATTATAGAGGCATGACAGAGGAGCTTGACCAGATGGATTGGAGGATACTGGTGGGGATGACGGCTGAGCAGAATTGGCTAAAGTTTCTGGGAAAAGTTCACAAAGTGTAAGATAGATATGTCCCACAGAGGAAGAAGTTCTCAAATGGCAGGGGTACTCAACAGTGGCTGACAAAGTAAAGACTGCATAAAAGCCAAGGAAAGGGCAAAGAAGGTAGCAAAAGTGAGTTAGTCCGTGAGCCAGTAGGGTTGGTCGGTACCATCTGAGGGGAATAATGCTCATAGTGATTTTTGGTAAAGTATATACTTCTAGAGTTAGAAAATATGTGATAGCATTGCACCTGTGGTAGCTTTATCACTTGAATAAGTAATCACTTTTTGTATATATTCCCTATTAACATCAGTACAGCAGAAAATGTTACCCCACCCCCCAAAAGGTAAAAAACCTCATTTGGAGAGATTTCTGGAGTTTTATCAATGTCATAATATTTTCCATATTGCTGTATCAAATCAAAACAATCTTAAGTTTTTGTCATAGCATATAGAATTACAGTATAATAATTCAAATGTGGGGTTCCACACAGCCATAACCTAGGCCCCATTTGGTTGTAAAATGAATATATTTAATCAAAGACTGCTTTCCATACTTTGTTTTCCATACTTTCATAACCTATTAATAATCATAATAATTTTCCAGGTCTTCCACATCTTCCTCATCTTCATCTGAACTTTCTACACTCTCTGAGGTGGATGCCTGGTTCTCACAGTCTGCCAGTCTACACATGGCAGTACACCTGAGGCCATTTGCAACACACATACATCTTGGGAGTGAACATTTTTTTGGACAGTTACAGGCCAGTAGATCCAGGACAGCATCGGGTGCTGGCTGGCCTTCCATCCAGTGCACTACCAACTGTTCAGCTTCCTCCTCGCTCTCCATCTTTCATCCTCTGCCAACAGGGCTTGACACTTGTGGGTCCTTTTCCAAACATCTTCTCCATATACCAGCCTGGTTGTTGGCTCGCTGTGAATGTTTTGCTAAGCAGTCCTTGCATGGTGGGAGTTGATGACTTTCGATTTCACTTTTTTTGGCACAGAAAAGGTGATACCTGAACTCATTGACCTTGGTGGTCGATGCTTTTGGGGCATACAGGAGACGTGTAAATGCCTCCAGTTTGTCCATCAGTTCTGGGGAGAGGTCCCATTCCTGACCCAACTCTAAGAATGTGCCCTGAGTTTCCTTAGTCATAGTCATAGTCATAGTCATAGTCATAGTCAACTTTATTGATCCCGGGGGAAATTGGTTTTCGTTACAGTTGCACCATAAATAATTAAATAGTAATAAAACCATAAATAATTAGTAATATGTAAATTATGCCAGAAAATAAGTCCAGGACCAGCCTATTGGCTCAGGGTGTCTGACCCTCCAAGGGACATGGAGCTTGTTGCTGACCTTGTTGCTGGTCAGATGTTTTAGGGCACTTGGCTTCCCTTTGCCTGCAAAAGTGCTTACTGTGTCACATCCTGTATATGCGTGCAACCCGATGAGAGCCCTACAAACCTCTATGCCAACAGTGGCAGCAACCTTCCTGATGTCTGCAAGCCTTGTACGGGTTCTAGTGCCACTCTTCTGGAACAATGGGGCTTCAATCTTGTCACAAAATGATAAAGATATGATAAAAACATCTGTGTCTTCTGAGCAGATCACTACAGATTGGTATCCCTCTCTTGTGGCAGGGGCAGCATGGAGAAGTAGGCGGCCATCTGCTTCTTTTTGTTGACACTGAAGAGCTGAAGCCTCCTCACTGTCTTGAGATGTGATTCTGTAACAGTTGCCATTCACAGTTGCATACAGAATCTTCTCCTGTAGCTTTGCTCTGTACTCCGCCTTCCTCCATTCATGGACTATGAAGCTAATGAGACTACTTTTGCTCTGACTTTGGTCAGGAAGCTCCTCCACTGCCTCACCATCTGTGTGCCTGTGATACCTTGTAACTCATGACCAGTCTCTTCACCCCATAGAGATATTCCACTATTCTTGATAGAGTTCTCCTTGTATGTGTTGAGCACAACATCTATTATGCTACTCTGACTGCCTTCCCTCAGAGCCATACCCAGAATTGCTGTGGCAACATCTCTGAAAGTAACTTGATCACCTTTCACTCTTTGGACCAAGTTCATTCCATCAACCACTGTAGCAGAGTTTCCTGGGAGTTGCTTTTCTACTGCTACATTTTTCTGCAAGGTTGTGGCTAAAGTAGCTTTATTTGTCTTTCTCTGCAATCCTTCTGGTCTGGACAGGGCCCAGGGCAATGGTCCAAGGGGATGAGAAAGGATATCTTCCATACGTAGACTGCGCGCTTATGTCATCATTATGGTGCGTCCAAACAAAGACCTGTCTCCTTTCAAGATGATTCCCCTCCCATTTGATTTCACTTCTCTCTTCTTACACATATCACTGAGTGTTGTCACCTTGTTGATTTTCCTTGGGGCATGGAATTTCTTTGCTGGTGAGTCTTCCTCTAGTCTCTCATCCTTGAAAGTTGCATAGCATTGCTCACCAATCTCATATGCCTTCATCAGGTCGGAGGCAATGCCCTTGGGGGCTGCCTTTGCCGTAGAGATGCTCATGAGGTCCCGCTTCTCTGCAAATGGATTGACCCATTCATGTATGAGGTTAACCACTGCTGAAACTGCTTCCTCATCTTTCTGGATTCTTGGCCGCTGTAGCTCCGCATGACAAAGCTCTGATTTGTTTCCTTGCACCATCTCCCTTAAATGTCCCAGGAATGCACTGCGGTGCTCAGCTGTTATGAGGTAACGCTTGATAACTCCAGCATTCGCTGAACCGTGATGTGCCTCCAGGATCCTGTGCGTCTTTGTTCACTGTGGCTTCAATAGCCTGGTCCACAGGGATCTGCCCAAAGGGGTTGTTACTTGACAGCTGCACTGAGAATTGGCCTGTCTTGAAGGCCTCATACACAGAAGGATTCTTCTCTGGGAGGTTCATCATCTGAGCAAAGTAAGGGGACAGGTACCTGGCATAATTCATCTTATCATAAGCAAAGCACCATGGGATCATTGTTCTTACAGCATGGAGGTGCAACTCCCAGCCCCCCTCATGAGAGGCACACAGAAGCCCAAGTACCACGTTCTCTACCATGTCAATATATGAAATCCAGAATGCAGATAGCTCTCCATTGTTGTGACGGAGGTGTTCCAGAAAGTCTGTCCACAGGGTTATCAGCTCAGCTAAGTGTGGACTTTGCAGCAGATTGTTCAACTTCTGTTGGTTCAAGTCACTGGCCATGTCGTTCACATGGTCTAAGAATGATTTGATCATCCCACTCCCCTCTGGAATGTTGTCCTCAACCCACGGTGTGAACTCTGCCCATGCGAGTCTCATCAGTGCTTCACAGATGTACTTGTGGACCCTGATGACACAATCGTAGTGTTTACCATCAAGGACTCCTTTGATGGACCCCTCTGCGACAATTCCAGCCTCTATGCGTACGTCCTTTAGACCAGCATCCCGAAATCGCTTTCCTAGGATGGCTAAGGCATTACATATGGTATGGAATGTCCCCATCCTGAGAAGAATGTTGGAGAAACACTCTTTGTGCTTCCAGGCAATTTCAGTGGCTTTTACATAGAGTGCTTGATCCATGACTACCACCATTGTTTCTAGATGAAGTTCCTTCCTGATTAGTTCTGATTGGTTCAGGATTTCAAATACTGTGGTCAGCTCTGTGGCTGGTGAATTGATGGTTGGCAGATACCCAACAATATCTTATGAGATTGGTCCTTGGTCCCTGGTGCTGATATTAAAACCAGTCCAGCTTGGGATTGTCTGATTCTCTGGATCTGTTTGCCTTGCAAGTGTCCACACCGGGTTCTTCTTGCAGGCAAGAAAGCTACCACCGCTGCAATGCAATCACATATTTTCTAGCACTAGGGGTGTATACTTTGCCAAAAATCACTATAAAAATTATTCACCCCAGATGGTACCAGTGGCCCAAATTTGGGGTCCTGGCTCACGGACTAAGTGGGAAGTTGAATGACCGGGAAGCTTTTAAAATCCAACAAAAGTCAACTATAGCTATAAGGGAAAAGGTGAAAACTGAGGGTAGATTAGCCAATAATATAAACCAGGATACCAATAGTTTTTTCAGTTATATAAAGGGTAAAGGGGAGGTAAGATTTAACTTGGATCACTGGAAAATGGTAGTACTGGGGGGCAAAGATATAACAGATGAACTTAATGGGTATTTTGCATCTGTCTTCACTGTAGAAGACACTAGCACTGTGCCAGAGGTCCATGAGTGTCAGGGAGCAGGAGAGAGTGCCATTGCTTTTACAAAGGAGAAGTGCTAGTCAAACTCAAAGGTCTTAAGGTGGACAAGTCACTTGGGCCAGATGGACTACATCCCAGAATTCTGAACGAGGTTGCTGAAGAGATAACAGAAGCATTGGTCATGATCTTTCAGGAATCACTTGACTGTGGCATGGTGCCAGAGGACCGGAAGATTGCACATGCCACTGCTCTCTTTAAGAAGGGAGGAAGGCAAAAGAAAGGAAATCATAGGCCAGTTAACCTAACCCCAGTGGTTGGGAAAGTGTTGGAGTCTATTATTAAAAGTGAGATCTCGAGGTACTTGGAGACTAATGATAAAATAAGTCAAAGATAGATGGTTTCTGTAAAGGAAAATCTTGCCTGATAAATCGAGGAAGTAACAAGTAGGGTGGACAAAGAGGCAGTGAATGTCATTCTCTTGGATTTTCAGAAGGTGTTTAATAAGGTGCCACACATGAGGCTGCTTAATAAGATAAAATCCTATGGTGTTACAGGAAAGTTACTGGCGTGGATAGTGGAATGGCTGACAGGCAGGAGGCAGTGAGTGGGAATAAAAGGGGCCTTTTCTGGTTGCTGCCGGTGACTAGTGGTGTTCTTCACGGGTAAGTATTGGGACCATTACTTTTTATATTGCTTGTCAAAGATTTGGATAATGGAATTAATGACTTTGTGGCAAAGTTTGCGGACGATACAAAGATAGGTGGAGGAATAGGTAGTGCTGAGGAAACAAGGCAATTGCAACAGGACTTATACAAATTGGAAGAATGGGCAAAAACGTGGCAGATGGAATACAGTGTTGGGAAATGTATGATAATACAATTTGGTAAAAGGAACAATAGTGCAGACCATTATCTAAATGGGGAGAAGGTTCAAACATCAGAGGTACAGAGGGACTTAGCAGTTGTCGTGCAAGAATCCCAGAGGGTAATTTACAGGTTGAGTCTGTGGTAAAGAAGGCAAATGCAGTGTTGGCACTTATTTCAAGGGGAATAGAATATAAAAACAAGGAGATAATGCTGAGACTTTGTAAGACACTAGTAAGGCTGCATTTGGAGTATTGTCAACAGTTTTGGGTGCCATTTCTCAGAAAAGATGTGTTGTCATTTTAGAGAGTCCAGAGGAGGTTCACAAGGATATTCCAGGAATGATGGGGTTAACATATGAGGAGCATTTGGCAGCTTTCGGCCTGTATTCACTGGAATTTAGAAGAATACAGAGGGATCTCATTGAAACGTAGCGAATGTTGAAAGGGCTAGATCGGGTGGATGTGGAGAAGATGTTTCCTATGGTGGGGTTATCCAGCAATAGAGGGCACAGCCTCAAAATTGAGGAGTGACCTTTTAGAACAGAGGTAAGGAGGAATTTTTTTAGCCAGAGAGAATCTGTGGAACGCTCTGCCACAGACAGCAGTGGAGGCCAAGTCCATGGGTGTATTTAAGGCGAAAGCTGATCATTTCTGACTGGTCCGGATATCAAAGAATATGGCGAGAAGGCAGGTGTATAGGGTTGAGTGGGATCCAGGATCAGTTTTGATGGAATGGTGGAGCAGAGTCGATGGGCTGAATGGCCTGATTCTGCTCTTATGCCTTATGGTCTTATGGGTGTTGGCTTGGACTTGCAAGGCCAAAAGATCTGTTTCTGTTCCATGTGATTCTATGACAAAATATTCTATTACGGTAAATTAAATATATTCTTTATAAAATTGTTGGCTGAAAAGCAGAAGCAATTTAAATTATGAAACATTTGAAGTCTGCCATTGATTTGGTTTTGGATGCAACTTGATGCCATGAATCAATCAATTCAAGCACTCAATATGATTTATTCGTTGATCGTGTTTTTAATTTATGCACTTATCCAATATCTTGAGAACCTGCAGATAGGAAATTATCAAATGCTTATGTATAAATATTGAGTGGCTCTAGGAAATGCACAGGAATTAAAATTTTCTGCTTGCAGAGGTGTGTGTTAAACAGATGTGTCAGACACATACACTCTTAAAGTGTTTACGGGTAGTGGAGTGAGCCTGGGTTGTGCCCACAAATGCCCTCTGTATGGCTTAACATATGTGACAGGAGACAACTTGCTACAAAATGCATTTCAAAATCATTTGTGATGGTAGATTTTAATAAGACAGAACAAGACATGTAAACCTGTCAGTGGCTACCAGATGTGAATTAGCAACACACGTCAGTAATTCCCTTTCCTTGGAGCTGGGAAGTTGATTTAAATAGAAGCTCATAATGACTATCTCTAGTCATGATTTAGATGGATAATCTAATCGCTCCCAAAAGCAATTCTATACTTTAAAGATTTTACTGAAGAAGTGAAAACTTCTCCCAAAATTTTGAACGAGCTGACACAAGCATTATTGATTCAGCCATTTTATATGCACTTTCACCTCCAATTTGCTGTAAGATTCATAAAAATTTGTAATCCTGGGTTGAAAATAGAATGTGTTATTTTTGTGTCTTGCAGAGCAACCTCTCCAAAGATTATCAGTAATTCCGTGCACTCAGTGAGGTGTCAGACTTGCTGCCCACAGATTCAGAGAGTGAAATTCAACTTTAGGCAGACTATGAAGCAATCCTGTTGCAGGTCCATGGAAATGGTTAAACACTTCAATAATTTGATGCCGAAAGACTATAGCACTCTGGATAAAGGTGTGGACTTTGCCAGTACTATTCCCAGGCCTGTTTCATCACCCAGGTGATGTCAAAAAAAGATTCTGATCCAGATTTATTATCACATGTACATCAAAACATACAGTGAAATGCAACAACACACACAAAATGCTGGAGGAACTCAGCAGGCTAGGCAGCATCCATGGAAAAGAGGAAACAGTCGACGTTTCAGGCTGAAACTCTTCATCAGGGCTGACAAAAAAGATGAGAAATTTTTTCCAGTCCTGATGAAGGATCTCAGCCCAGATAATCGACTGTTTACTCTTTTCCATGGATACTACCAGGCCTGCTGAGTTCCTCCAGCATTTTGCGTATATTGCTTGGATTTCCAGCATCTGCAGAGTTTCTCATTTCAGTGAAACACATTATTTGCATTAACATCGTTTGTGCTGGGGCAGTCTGCAAAGGCTCACAGATATCAAGCCTCAAACTTCAGACTTGACCTAGAATGCCAAATATAGGTTTGACCTTCAAGTATTGACTTCTGGAGTCACACGGACGGACCTCTGACCCCAGTAACCCGGACCCTCATGACCTCTTCAGGCCTCTACCTGGACTGGAAAAATGGGGGAAGGAGCCAGAACAAGAAGCTATACTTCTTGCAACAAGCAGGCAAAAAGAACAAGAAGCCAGAACAAATAAGGCAGGATTATGCGGAAAAGATATTCCAAGGTCAATTCGTCAGAGAGCAATTCCATGTTCTTGGGGTGAGACAAAAAGCTTTTAAAATCCGAAAAGCTCTGTAAGATTATTTAAGGTTCCACATTATGGAGGAAAGGTATACAGTATGTGTTGAGATGTTATTTTGGGATTCCAATAGTTTATGAACTATGGAGTGTATTTATAAACTCATGCTTTTAGCAGTCAGAAATGCAAAACAGAAATTCCGGTTCATTTTTCACTAAAAGATTATCACCATAAAGAAAACTATAAGAAATAACCACCACATTTGACGTTTGGAATGAAAAGTTTGAAAAATGACCTGACCTTTAGATTATATTTTAATTCTGGGTTGGTTTACTTTTAATATATTTTGTTACAATGCAGATAAAGGCCATTCGACCCATCTAATCTATGGCCACTCAGAGGAAATCAATCACCCCCGCTTTATGTTCACTCTAACCCACTGTTTTACTCAAGACCATTCTCACACCATCTACCTACACTTAGAGTCACTTACAGTAACTAATTTACCTCACAACTAGGATATCATTGGATGTAGGAGGAAACCAGAGCACTCAAGGGAAACCAAAATGGTTAAAAGTACAAACTCCACACAACAGCATTGAACCGGGGTCACGAGAGCTGGAACACTACTGCACCTCGATTAATAATCTGTAACATTTCTCTAACACCACACAGTTCTAATTTTCTTGCAGACAAGCATGAACTGCTGTTGATATTTCTGCATTTTGCTGTTGTTCCGTATAGTAGGTGTTTTTCTTTTCACACTTCTAATTGGTTTCTGTTAAACCACTCTTCCAGTTCATGGTTGCATCAATGGACCGCGGCAAAGCTGTCTTGGGTCTTGGTGAGAGGGCATGTTTGGACCAGGTGGAGGACATCCTGAGTTGGGGCATCACAGAGGCAAGCGGGGGTTTGTCAGGCGCCCCATTGACGTAGCGTTCACGCTGTTTTGGCATGTCAACTTCTGAGTCTGTTTGCAGCTGTCCAATTTTTTCTGGTAGCCATAGTAAAGCCTGGGAGGAGCAAGGTGGGGTCATCGCTCAGATCTCCAACGGGGACGGGTGCATATTGGTGTGTCAGTATTGACGCCATTTAGTGTGTTCATCACAGGAGTTGAGGTTTTTCAAGTTTGTAGAAAGGTTTTCGAGAGTTGAGTTGGGAAGGAGGAGGACCATTTCCGATGAATTTACCAACTGGAGTGCTGCTGGGAATATTTTGGATATGCTTGTAGAAATTTGCTGAAGTTGCTCTCCTACAATAAAGATAGTCAAAGAAAATTTCCTATTAAAATAACCTCCTCTTGAAAATTACATACCTTTAATATCATTACACAACTTATAGTAAATTAGAACATTTAAATATTGGTGTGACTATTGGAAACTATTTTTCTAAGCAGCAGCTGGAAATTGGTGTTTGGGTCAATTTGGTAAGCGGCATCTGCAGCTGGCCCTATCGCAAAACAACATCCACGGACAGTCCCAAGTCCAGCTGTAAAAGGAGGAGCATTGGCCATGGGGCTAACAACCTCATCCTGCTCAAAGCTCAGAGCTACAGAAACGCCATCAGAAACTCCAAAGACCTCATCCCTCAAAGAGGAAGGATTTTACATTTCGACTGCACCTCTTCCTAGAGATGCTGCCTGGCCTGCTGTGTTCACCAGCAACTTTGATGTGTGTTGCTTGAATTTCCAGCATCTGCAGAATTCCTGTTGTTTGTGCTTCACCGGGGGACAACTTGAAAGACTGGCCCAGGACAGAGAACTTGGCAAGCTGCTGTCAGTCACCTATGCCCCAATAGGAGTGATGGGCTTAAGCAAAGCTAAATTATGTCAATAAAGGAAAGGAAAAATTCATTTCATCTACATTCATAACAAGGCATGCAAAGTCATTATCGTTATTATAGGGTGGAACTCTTTGCATTAACTAGTACAGTACATTTAAGAGAATATAACTGCAGTTTCCATTAATACTCTTATTTTTCATCTTTGTCTCACTGCTATTTTTCTGTCAAAAAGGCAAATATTACTACTAAAGTCAAATCAATGTAGTGTGGATATTAAAAGTTTGAAATGAAAGAAAGCTGGTGAGAACACTTAGCTACACAAGCAGCATCTGTGAGGAAAGAAACAGCTTTAAAATTTCAGAATAATGTTCTTTCAGTGGCTATGCATGAAGTTTAGATTTGAACAGAATATAAGTGCCTCTGGGCTCGATTTTCAATGTGTGTTGTGTTTACTTTTCATCAGCACAGCTATACTATGGTCGCCCTGATGTCATTGAATTAAAGAACAACAAATCACCATGGATACCACTTCAGCAGAACTCCCTTTGGCTGTTAAGATGTAAAGTTCTCCAATGAAAATTATTCAAAAATTTCCAATGAAAATAAAGAGAGAGAGTGGAATTGACTAACAATATTGTTCAGCAAAACAGATATTGGCAGATGCAGAACCTGATGAAGGGTCACAGCCCAAAATGTCAACAGTTTATTTCCCTCCATAGATGCTGCCTAACTGTTCCTCCTGCATTTTATGTTTGTTGCTCAAGATTGCCAGCATCTCCAGCAACTCTTGTGTTCAGATATTGGCAGATAAGAGTGCAATCGGTTGACTCAATTTTACTTTCCATCTGTTATTAAGCATCAGCAAGATTTTTGGCTGAATTTTCAAAAAAAAATTCCATCTTCCGTAGTTGATGATTTCGAGCCCTTATTTTAACAGGCAATTTACTCACTCGTGTTGTATAAATTCTTTTGCTGGTAGCAGCGAATTTTTGTATCGTTCTGCTAATGTAACAAGAGTTTTCACACAACTAGAGTTTGGCCTATCAACCAAAAGACATTGTTAACAGTTTGCTTTCATGCCGCCCATCAGAACTATTGAAATTGTTTACTCAAGCTTTTGTTCACTCCATAAATAAGATATCACATTTTGATTACATGAATCTTAGATATGTTACCCCTCTTAAATCATTGAAATGCTATCTGTACATGCTGAGCGGCATATTAAACGCTTTGCAAAAACCACTGATTTGCATAAAATGCTGCCCTTCAAATTAATTCCCACTCACTTTCAGGTCACTATCTGGCTCCATTTCGATTACCAAAGCTGATCAAGAGATGCAATGCAAAAAGCGATGCTGTTTGCTAATTTCAGAGGCAACAAATTTCACCATTTTAATCGGTGTTTCTGCATGCCTATCAAATAATAGGATTGTGGTGTAAAAGTGCAAAGTTTAATAGGCACAGAAACTTGAAGTAATATGTAAATCTTTGTGGATCTTGGAATTTCTTCGTTTCACACGATTTTGCTATTTATATTAGGCCCTATATAAATAATGGTACAGACTTCAAATAGTTATAGTAAAGTTGCTGACAAGATAGGAAAAATTATGTAAGTGGAATTTTTACTTCGATAAATTGTGGCAATTTTCAAAAAGTCAGAAGGCATATTAATCTCTGGCAATAAAGCAAGTTAAACTGTTAAAATGCATTGATTCAAAGTATATTGAAATCAAGCTATTAAATTATGTCTGTGAAATGTTTTAAACTTGGAAACTACAATCTTTCTCCCAATGCACTTCTCTTGTTTCATTATACTATAGGTTATTGTTCCAATCCAGGCTATAAATGGTTTTGTTTCTGGTGTCTGCTGCAGAAACAGCTGAGACTTGAGTTTGGATTGGGTAAGCACCCTGCAAACCCAGGGAACAACTGAGATAGAGACCAGTGACCCAGGAAATGGCTGAACTTCAGTTCCAAATCTCGGGATCATTCCTGTAGAAGAGCAGAGACTCCAGGAACCGGCAAAAAAGGAGATTCAGTCAAAAAAGGCGGTTACTCCAGGAGCAGCCAAAAAGGAACCTTAAGAGCCTAGAAGTTCTTAGAAAGAAGGTCAGAGACCCTGGATCCTGGTCAAACAACCAAAAGTTGCAGACCATGCCATATCACAATGTGCCTTATTTCTATATAGCAACCATTAATACAATCACTCCTCTTGATAAAGAGGCAGAGACCTATCTCTATCTCTGTGAGTTATCTACATGCCTGGCTCAAATTAAGTTCTCAGAACTGGTCTATTTCATATTGTTATTTCAGCCTAATTCTCCTCGGAGCACTCTCCATCACATTTTTCATGTAAAGTGGCAATTGGAACTTGCATTCTCACCACAAACTCACTAATACCTCTCTACAAACTGGCAAACACATCTAATAATGGGGGTCGGGGGAGGTGGCAAGGTACAACAGTGGTTAGCTCAATGCTTTACAGCATCACCTGTAAGATTGGAGTTCAATTCCCATCACTGTAAGGGGTTTTTACATTCTCCTCGTGACCATGTTGTTTTTTCCAAGTGCTCCAGTTTCTTAAGACCATAAGACCATAAGACAAAGGAGCAGAAGTCGGCCATTCAGCCCATCGGGTCTGCTCTGCCATTTTATCATGAGCTGATCCATTCTCCCATTTAGTCCCACTCCCCCACCTTCTCACCATAACCTTTGATGCCCTGGCTACTCAGATACCTATCAATCTCTACCCTAAATACACCCAATGACTTGGCCTCCACTGCTGCCCGTGGCAACAAATTCCATAGATTCACCACCCTCTGGCTAAAAAAATATCTTTGCA
The DNA here is from genome assembly GCF_030028105.1 of Mobula birostris. Taxonomy (NCBI): domain Eukaryota; kingdom Metazoa; phylum Chordata; class Chondrichthyes; order Myliobatiformes; family Myliobatidae; genus Mobula; species Mobula birostris. The sequence goes on along the minus strand of NC_092375.1, from coordinate 28,700,776 downwards.
TCTCTGTTCTGAATGGGCGTCCTTCAATCCTTAAGTCATGCTATCTCGTACTAGACTCCCTCACCATGGGAAACAATTTTGCCACATCCACTCTGTCCATGCCTTTCAATATTCGAAATGTTTCTATGAGGTCTCCCCTCATTCTTCTAAACTCCAAGGAATACATTCCAAGAGTGGACAAACATTCCTCATATGTTAACCATCTCATTCCCGGAATCATTCTAGTGAATCTTCTCTGAACCCTCTCCAACATCAGTACATCCTTTCTTAAATAAGGAGTCCAAAACTGCCCACAGTACTCCAAGTGAGGTCTTACCAGCACCTTATAGAGCCTCAACATCACATCCCTGCTCCTATACTCTATTCCTCTAGAAATGAATGCCAATATTGTATTCGCCTTCTTCACCACCGATCACTTACCTTAAGGGTATCCTACACGAGGACTCCCAGGTCCCGTTGCATCTCAGAACTTTGAATTCTCTCCCCATTTAAATAATAGTCTGCCCATTTATTTCTTCTGCCAAAGTGCATAACCATACACTTTCCAACATTGTATTTCATTTGCCACTTCTTTGCCCATTCTTCCAATCTATCCAAGTCTCTCTGCAGACTCTCTGTTTCCTCAGCACTACCGGCCCCTCTACCTATCTTTGTATCATCAGCAAACTTAGCCACAAAGCCATCTATTCCATAATCCAAATCGTTGATGTACAATGTAAAAAGAAGCGGCCCCAACACGGACCCCTGTGGAACACCACTGGTAACCGGCAGCCAACCAGAATAGGATACCTTTATTCCCACTCTCTGTTTCCTGCCAATCAGTCAATGCTCTATCCACATATGTAACTTTCCCGTAATTCCATGGGCCCTTATCTTGTTAAGCAGCCTCATGTGTGGCACCTTGTCAAAGGCCTTCTGAAAATCCAAATATACAACATCCACAGCATCTCCCTTGTCTAGCCTACTTGTAATTTCCTCAAAAAATTGCAATAGGTTTGTCAGGCAGGATTTTCCTTTAAGGAAACCATGCTGAGTTCTGCCTATCTTGTCATATGCCTCCAGGTACTCCGTAACCTCATCCTTGACAATCGACTCCAACAGCTTCCCAACCACTGATGTCAAGCTAACAGGTCTATAATGTCCTTTTTGCTTCCTTGCCCCCTTCTTAAATAGCGGAGTGACGTTTGCAATCTTCCAGTCCTCCGGAACCATGCCAGAATCTATTGACTTTTGAAAGATCATCGCTAATGCCTCTGCAATCTCCACAGCTACTTCCTTCAGAACATGGGGTGCATTCCACCTGGTTCGGGAGACTTATCTACTCTTAGGCTATTCAGCTTCCTGAGTACTTTCTCTGTCGTAATTGTGACTGTGCCCACTTCTTTTCCCTGCCACCCTTGAGTGTCCGGTATACTGCTGATGTCTTCCTCAGTGAAGACTGATGTAAAATACTCGTTCATTTCCTCTGCCATCTCCTTATCTCCCATTACAATTTCTCCAGCATCATTTTCTATCGGTCCTATACCTACTCTCACCTGTCTTTTACACTTTATATACTTGAAAAAGCTTTTAGTATCCTCTTTGATAATATTTGCTAGCTTCCTTTCATAGTTCATCTTTTCCCTCTTAATGACCTTCTTAGTTTCCTTTTGTAAGCTTTTAAAAACTTCCCAATCCTCTGTCTTCCCACTAATTTTTGCTTCCTTGTATGCCCTCTCCTTTGCTTTAACTTTGGCTTTGACTTCTCTTGTCAGCCACGGTTGCATCTTTTTTCCATTCGAAAGTTTCTTCTTTTTTGGAATATATCTGTCTTGCACCTTCCTCACTTCTCACATAAACTCCAGCCACTCCTGCTCTGCCGTCCTTCCTGCTAGTGTCCCTTTCCAGTCAACTTTGGCCAGTTCCTCTCTCATGCCACTGTAATTTCCTTTACTCCACTGAAATAACGACACATCAGATTTCAGCTTCTCTTTCTCAATCTTCACAGTGAACTCACGTTATAATCACTGCCTCCCAAGGGTTCCTTCACCTCAATCTCTCTAATCACCTCTGGTTCATACACAACACCCAATCCAGTACAGCCGATCCCTTAGTGGGCTCAACAACAAGCTGTTCTAAAAAGACATCTCGCAGACATTCTACAAATTCTCTCTCTTGAGATCCAGTGCTGACCTGATTTTCCCAATACACTTGCATGTTAAAATCCCCCACAATTATCATAACACTGCCCTTCTGACAAGCCTTTTCTATTTCCTGTTGTAATTTGTAGTCCACATCACTGCAGCTGTTTGGAGGCCTGTATATAACTGCCATCAGGGTCCTTTTACCCCTGCGATTTCTTAGCTCAACCCATAAAGATTCTGCACCTTCCAATCCTATGTCACCTCTTTCTAATGATTTGATATCATTTCTTACCAATAAAGCCACGCCACCCCCTCTGCCTACCTGCCTATCCTTCCGATACACCGTGTATCCTTGGATGTTCAGCTCCCAGAAACATGCATCCTTTAGCCACGTCCCAGTGATGACCACAATATCATACCTGCCAATCTGTAGCTGTAGGAAAAGATCATCCACCTTATTCCTTATGCTGCGTGCATTTAAGTATAACACCTTAAGTCCAGTATTTGGTACTTTTTGCTTTGATTGCACTGCAACTCATCCCAATGGCTGCAAATTTGCCTCCTCACCTGCCTGTCCTTCCTGACATCTTTACTGCTCACTATCTTAGATTTATTTCTGTTTTCCCCCTCCTCCGCTCTATCATTCCAGTTCCCATCCCCCTGCCAAATTAGTTTAAACCCTCCCTAACAGCTCTATTAAACCTTCCCGCCAGGATACCGGTCCCCTTCGGGTTCAGGTGTAACCTGTCCTTTTTGAACAGGTCATACTTCCCCCAGAAGAGATCCCAATGATCCAAGAATCTGAAGCCCTGCCCCCTGCACCAGTCTCTCAGCCACACATTCATCTGCCTGATCCGACTACTCTTGCCCCCGCTAGCACGTGGCACAGGTAGCAATCCCAAGATTACTACCCTGGAGATCCTGCTTCTCAGCTTCCTTCCTAACTCCCCGAAATCTCTCTTCAGGACCTCCTCCCTTTTCCTATCTATGTCATTGGTACCAACATGTACCAAGACAACTGGCTGCTCGGCATCTCCCTTCAGAATATTTTGGACCCGATCCGAGACATCCCGTACCCTGGCACCTGGGAGGCAACACACCATGCGGGTATCTCTATCAGGCTCACAGAATCTCCTGTCTATTCCCCTGATTATGGAATTCCCTATGACTACCACATTCCTCTTCTCCAACCTTCCCTCCTGCACAACAGTGCCAGAGACCCAGTCACCATGGCCGTCCCCTGTCAGGTCATCCCCATCAACAGCATCCAGAACAAGATATTTGTTGCTAAGGGGGACAGCCACAGGTGTGCTCTCCACTATCTGGGCATTTTCCTTCCCTCTCCTGACAGTCACCTAGTTTTCTGACCCCTGTAGCCTAGGGATGACTACCTCCCTGTAGCTCCTGTTTATCACCTCCTCACTTTCCCTGATAAGCAGTAGGTCATCGAGCTGCAGCTCCAGATCCCTAACACCGTCTCTGAGGAGCTGCATCTCGGTGCACCTGGTGCAGATGTGACCATCAGGGAGGCTGGAGGTCTCCCAGGATTCCCACATCTGACACCCTGAACAAAGCACTAACCCTGCAGGCATGCTACCTAATTCTACAGGAATGAAACAGGAAAAGTAAGTCTACTCACACACTTACCTCGCCAAACACACGAACTTTTTAAACAGTTAGCTCGTACTGTTAGCTGTGTGAGCCCTGCTGTTCCTCTGTTTCTCCGGGCCGATTCGCCAAGGGGTGAAAAAAGAGCTGGTGCCTCGCTCATGCCTCTTCCCGTTACCACCTAAGCCTATTGAACCAAAGCCCTACATTCTTCCTACATTCCAAAGGCATACAGTTAGAGTTTGTGCGTTGTGGGAATTACTCTGTTGACACCAGAAGTGTTGCAATACTTGCACAATCCACACCGATTTGATTTGATGCAAATCAATATATTTCACTGTATATTCTGATGTACATGTGAGATATAAAGCAAATAAAGTTAATCTTTAAATATTTTGCATGCATTTAAAATAACCTTACTGTTCTTTTATTCTATAACTCAGCAAATAAAAGAAAATGTTTCAAGTCCTATTAGCCAATTTATCAACCTCCTCTGCTACTGCAATTCACTCATTGATTCTTTATGTTCCATATCTCACAGGATTCTATCATTTATTATATAGTTCTTTACCTTGTTTGGCATCATCAAATGCATTACCTCAGACTTGCGGCAGAATTAATTCCATTTCCTTTTTTCTGCACCTCTAACCAATTTATTGATGGCTTCTTGCATTCCAGATTTCTTCCACTATTCGGCCATGTTTTGTCTCACCTGAAAACTTCTTATATAACCATATAACAATTACAGCATAGAAACAGGCCATCTTGGCCCTTGTAGTCTGTGCCGAACTCTTACTCTCACCTAGTCCCACCGACCTGCACTCAGCCCATAATCCTCCATTCCTTTCCTGTCCATATAGCTATCCAATTTAACTTTAAATGACAACATTGAACCTGCCTCAACCACTTCTGCTGGAAACTCGTTCCACACAGCTACCACTCTCTGAGTAAAGAAGTTCCCCCTCATGTTACCCCTAAACTTTTGCCCTTTAACTTTCAACTCATGTCCTCTTGTTTGAATCTTCCCACTCTCAATGGAAAAAGCCTATCCATGTCAACTCTATCTATCCCCCTCATAATTTTACATACGTCTATCAAGTCCCCCCTCAACCTTCTATGCTCCAAAGAATGAAGACCTAACTTGTTCAACCTTATGCTGTAACTTAGGAGATAAAACCTGGGTAACATTCTAGTTAATCTTCTCTGTACTCTCTCTATTTTGTTGACATCTTTCCTATAATTTGGTGACCAGAACTATACACAGTACTCCAAATTTGGCCTCACCAATGCCTTGTACAATTTCAACATTACATCTCAACTCCTATACTCAATGTTCTGATTTATAAAGGCCAGCATACCAAAAACTTTCTTCACCACCGATTCCGCATGAGATTCCACCTTCAGGGAACTATGCACCATTATTCCTAGATCCCTCTGTTCTACTGCATTCTTCAATGCCCTACCATTTACCATGTATGTCCTATTTTGATTAGTCCTACCAAAATGTAGCACCTCACATTTATCAGCATTAAACTCCGTCTGCCATCTTTCAGTTCACTCTTCCAACTTGCCTAATTCTCTCTGCAAGCTTTGAAAACCTACTTCATTATCCACAACGCAACCTATCTTAGTATCATCTGCATACTTACTCATCCAATTTACCACCCCATCATCCAGATCATTAATATATGAGACAACCAACATTGGACCCAGTACAGATCCCTGAGGCACACCACTTGTCACCGGCCTCCAATCTGACAGTTATCCACCACTACTCTCTGGCGTCTCCCATCCAGCCACTGCTGAATCCATTTTACAGCTTCAATATTAATACCTAACGATTGAACCTTCCTAACTAACCTTCCGTGTGGAACCTTGTCAAAGGCCTTACTGAAGTCCATATAGACAACATCCACCGCTTTACCCTCGTCAACTTTCCTAGTAACCTCTTCAAAAGATTCAATAAGGTTTGTCAAACATGATCTTCCATGCACAAATCCATGTTGACTGTTCCTAATCAGACCCTGTCTATCCAGATAATTAAATATACCATCTATAAGGATACTTTCCATCAATTTACACACCACTGACGTCAAACTCACAGGCCGATAATTGCTAAGTGTACTCTTAGAACCCTTCTTAAACAATGGAACAACAGGAGCAATACCTCAATCCTCCGTCACCATCCCCGTTTCTAATGACATTTGAAATATTTCTGTCAGAGCCCCTGTTATTTCCACACTAACTTCCCTCAAGGTCCTAGGAAATATCCCGTCAGGACCCGGAGACTTATCCACTTTTATATTCCTTAAAAGCGCCAATACTTCCCCTTCTTAATCGCCATGCTTGTACATTCATATCTAAGACAGAGACATATAATGGAAATTACAGGTGACCAAGTGTTGTCCTGCAGAACACCGCTAAGAGCTTCCAGATTTTGAAAGTAGTGGTGACCAGGACCTACTTGCTTTTAAAGACTATATATTAAAGATTTAGGATTAGCTTTGTTTGTCACACGCTCATCAAAACATCGAAACATACAGAGAAATGCATCATTTGTGTCAATGGCCAACAGAGTCCAACTATGTGCTGGGAGAAGCCCACAAGTGTTGCCATGCTTCTGGCATCAACATTGCATGCCCACAATTTACTAACCCTAACACACAATGCTTTGGAATATGGGAGGAACTGGGAGCATCCAGGGAAAGCCCATACAGTCAGAGGGAGAACATTCTGTACAAAGTCCTTACAGACAGCAGGGTGAATTGAACTCCAATCGCTGATCGCTGTTGCAGTAATAATGTTATGCGAACTGCCACACTACCACGCCACCCTTTTCAGCCATTTCTGAATCCAAATTTCCTCTGTCCCTTGGAGCTGTTCCTTTTTTATTTTCCTAATCTGTCTACTATGTGACACTTCATGAAAAAAGCTTGTTAACATCCCCAAAGGCTACATTCATTATGCTGTCTTCAACAGCCTCCTTGTAATCTCCTCAAAGTTTCAAATAATTTGGTCAGACTTGACCTTCATTTAACAGTTCCATCCTGGCTGTCTTTAATTAATCTGCAGTATTCTAAATGATGCTGACCCTCATGGATTATTCTAAAAATTAGCCCACCACTGAATTTGTACTGGCATGCCCATAATTGTTCAATCTATCTCCCTTTTTAAACAAAGGTATACAATTAATTCCTTTCCACTTGGCACCACACCTCCAATTTTAGGGGACTGGAAAATTATAGTCAGCTTTTCCTTCCCTTGTTACCTGGATATATTTTATTTGGTTTGCAATATGTCTACTTCGAAGGATGTCAGAGTTCTTCTTTAATTACACATCTGTATTATCTTCCTCAAAGAAACCTGCATTTCTCCAAATCTCCCCAGGGCCTAAAACTTATGTAACAGGATTACAAGAATATTTTACAATGGTTGTGGATTAATAGCACTGGACAAAGTAAACCCCATGGAAATGTAACGCTGAGCTGGACTGAAACAGTCATTCCTGCCTTAAAATCCTTTAAGACAGGTACTTAAAGTTTGAAACATGAGAAAATACAGATATTCTATTTTATAGAGGGTTAATTTTCCTTAAAGTCTGTTTTCTTCTCTGTTGTGATGTCATTACATAGACCCTTCACCTCCCAAAACTTCAAGCCCATGAGCACTCATTCCATTTGAAGTCAAGTGGGTGACCCAGAAATCAAAGACATACAGACTTGACTGGTTCAAAATGTCAACAATCCATATTCTTTCTCGGATTTGCTACTTTGATAGCACTAAAATATGCACAGCTACATTGTGGTAACTAACAATTACATTCAGATGCATAGGAATTATTACACAAATTAAATATACACAACTATGTACATATTTATAAAAATAAAAATTTAGAAAAAAATTAATTTGAAAGAACTACAATTGTTGTTAGATTAAAGGCCACTCTTGTGTGGTCAGACCTGAGTGGGAGTTAATGAAAATATTGAGTCATGGAGGAGTACAGCACAGAAACAGGCCCTTCAGTCCATCTAGTCCATGCCAAACTACCTACTCCCATCAACCTGCAACTGGAGAATAGAATATGGGGGGAATAAAAATAAAATTAGTGTAAATGGGTGATTGAAGGTTACCATGGACTTGATGGGTTGAAGGGCCATTTTCTGTGCTGTGTGTCTTTATGATTCAATAACTTACTCCTGCTCATTACTTTCACGCTGCACATCTTTAGAAACTATCTGACGAAAGAATTTGGGTTTCCAAAATTAATTTGTGAAATATAGGAATTTATTAATTGCCCTTGAATTCAGCAACTTGTTGTGGCTGTTCATCGCAGGTTAGGAGTCGGCCACATTACTGTGAGTCTGCAGCTACATGTAGACCAGTGGTCCCCAACCACCGGGCCGCGGACCGGCACCGGGCCGCAAGGCATGTGCTACTGGGCCGCGAGGAAACAATATGAGAGTCAGCTGCACCATTCCTCATTCCCTGTCACGCCCTTTGTTGAGCTTGAACGCACGCGAGGTCATTACCCACACGTCATCCACGTCAGCGCGGGAAGGAGATCAACTCCTGGAGCTTGCAGATGACGGCGGGCTGAAAAGTATGTTTGATATAACATCTCTGCCGGCATTCTGGATCAAAGTCAAGGCTAAGTATCCTGAGATAGCCACGAAAGCACTGAAAACGTTGCTTCCATTTCCAACATATCTCTGCAATGAATGCAACGAAAACTAAACTGTGGAGTAGACTAGACATAAGGAACCCCCTTCGAGTATCGCTGTCTCCCATCACCCCTCGAGAGGACCGTCTTGTTGCAGGGAAACAAGCCCAGGGCTTCCACTGATTCAGCGATATTGGTGCGTTGCAATGACTTTATATGTTCATATGGGGAAAATATGTGCTGTGTGTTTCATATCCAAACATTACTTAAAATGTTATGATGCTATTGACTTATATAACCATATAACAATTACAGCACAGAAACAGGCCATCTCTGCCCTTCTAGTCAGTGCCAAACACTGCTCTGATCTAGTCCCACCGACCTGCACTCAGCCCATAACCCTGCATTCTTTCCTGTCCATATACCTATCCAATTTTTCTTTAAATGATAATATCGAACCTGCCTCTACCACTTCTACTGGAAGTTCATTCAACACTTACTTCAAGCTCCCCTGATAATTGACTTATCACTATATTCATGCGAGGAAAATATGCACTGTGTGTTTAATATTAAATTTGTTAGATAAACCCTTTTAGAAACGAAATTGAGTGTATTAGCTAGTTATCATCTATATTCTGGTCGTGATTAACACCCGCCCCCGCCCCCCAGAACAGAATCGGCAAAAACAGTTTGTAGAAAGAAATATCAGCACGTACACACATGTGCACTGGTGCTTGCACAAGGCTTCATGGTCATTGTAGTCTTTCTCGGGGTAAATACAACGTATTTGACTGCTACTCTTGTTATTTGGCAACCCTACCCTGCCCCCCCTCCCCCAGGTCAGCTGGTCCGCAAGAATATTGTCAGTATTAAACTGGTCCGCAGTGCAAAAAAGGTTGGGGACCCCTGATGTAGTCCATGCTGGGTAAAAACTGTCGATGTCTTGGGTTGAGATCCCTCACCTGGACATCTCAACCCAAAATTTTGACTGTCCATTTCCCTCCAATAGATGCTGCCTGAGCTGCTGAGTTCTTCCAGCACTTTGGGTGTTGCTCCATATTTCAGTATATATGCTTTCTGGGCAAAAATAGCTGATTTCTTACATTAAGGACAGCAGCAGAACAAATGGGTTTTATGACAATTCTGTAATTTCATGGTTAACATTACTATTCTAAGTTTTTATTTTAAGTTACTTCACTAAGTGGATTTCCTAGATGCCTTGCTGAGTTCTGCGTTCATCTCACCAACTCATTTGTCCAGGCCGCTGGGTGATTTCCAGTAATTTAACCACAATAATACACTTCAGCAGGAACTTACTAAAGGAAAGGTTTGAAGAGCATTTAGTGTCACAGAAAAATAATGAGTAGAGTATTGTACGATTTGTAAATTAAACAAAACATAACAAATTTTTTGAAGGGTTGCTGTTCCTGAACTGGTGGTTCCCAACTGGAGGCTCCTGTACCTCCTTGCTGATGACAGTAGTAAAAAGACAGCATGGCCTAGATGGTGGGGTCCTTGATGTTACATGCTGTTTTCTTGCAGTAGCGCTCCTTGTAAATGTGGCCAATTGCAGGATGGCTTTTGCAAGTAATGGATTGTAAATGCTGTGAAGTAAGTACATTTTTTTATCACTAACTAAGAAATAAAAATGGGTAGAATATAGAATTGTAATTTGTCATCTTCTGAGTCAGAAATGAACAGTTATACGGATAATACAAACTATCAGCCTCAACAGCCCACATAAACATCTGAGGTGTACTGAGTTGAAAAGGAGTAGAAATATTCCTCCACGGTGGAAGACACAAGGTTGTTACTGAGTCCTACGACAATGTTGCCAGCAGTAAACCAATGTGGGCACATACTAATCAGCAATACTCTAATCATAGGTTTGCACAATCAACTGGGACTCCGTGTGCTTAACAGCCAAAAACTGAAGGGAATCTGGAATACAGTTACCAACAATTATAAATTGGCTTTGGCTTGAATAGTTCTACACTTTGAAATAAAACATATTGGAGAGCTTTTTTTTTCTGTTCTGTTAAATCAATTCAGAGGTTTGCAGGCTCCTTTTTTTTCATCTTATGCAAAAGTGAAAACATGATAAAAAAAAAAACCAAGTGCATTGCACTCCCACGTGTTTCTAACAGACAGAAACGGTTTGAAGAAGCATTCCATCACTAAAGAAAAAGGGACCAAATTAAGCTGTATGAGAACCATGCACAAGGATTAGGATGCACCATTAACCTGTGTCCTTTGGTTCCAAAGGAAGTGAAGTTTGTATTCCTTCCTCAGTTTCCAGAATTAGAATCTGAGTAATATATGCCATGGCAGATGAGGAAAAGGAAATGAGATACATTCTATGTGCACGAGGAGCATCAAACCCTCCAGATCCTTATGGAAGCCATACTGGGAGTTGGGGGGTGAGGGGTGGAGTTCATGCTTGATGTCAATGCTCAAAATGAAAGAAATAAATAATTATGGGCTCACAAGATACTTAATGACATTACGCTCAGGATCAAGGTCATTCAACATCTTGTGAGTCCATACCCATGTTTTCTCATGTCTCATCTCTGTGCTTCACTATTTGCTCCATCCACTATAGCTGCATTGCTAATCTATTAACAATCATAAGCTTGGCAATTAATTTTTATTTTTCTTTTTGTTTTTATTTAGAAATTTAGCATAGTAACAAGAGCTTCCAGCCCAACAAGCCCACGCCACCCAATTAATTGTACCCTTGTGACTAATTAGCGTACTATACTTTATACTTTATTGTCGCCAAACAATTGATACTAGAATGTACAATCATCACAGCAATATTTGATACTGCACTTCATGCTCCCTGCAGTACAAATCGATAGTAAATATTAAAAACTTAAATTATAAATCATAAATAGAAAATAGAAAATGGAAAGTAAGGTAGTGCAAAAAAAACCGAGAGGCAGGTCCGGATATTTGGAGGGTACGGCCCAGATCCGGGTCAGGATTCATTCAGCAGTTTTATCACAGTTGGAAAGAAGTTGTTCCCAAATCTGGCCGTACGCGTCTTCAAGCTCCTGAGCCTTCTCCCGGCGGAAAGAGGGACGAAAAGTGTGTTGGCTGGGTGGGTCGTGTCCTTGATTATCCTGGCAGCACTGCTCCGACAGCGTGCGGTGTAAAGTGAGTCCAAGGATGGAAGATTGGTTTGTGTGATGTGCTGCGCTGTGTTTACAATCTTCTGCAGCTTCTTCCGGTCTTGGACAGGACAACTTCCATACCGGGTTGTGGGTGAGGGTTTTAGGGGACAGGCTAAATTTCTTTAGTTTTCTCAGGAAGTAAAGGCGCTGATGGGCCTTCTTGACAGTGGACTCTGCTTGTTTGGACCAAGTCAGGGTCATTTGTGATATTGACCCCAAGGAACTTAAAGCTTTTGACCTGTTCCACTTGCGCACCACCGATGTAAATGGAGTCCTGTGGTCCGCTACTCCTTCTGAAGTCAACAACCAATTCCTTCGTCTTGCTGATGTTGAGAGACAGGTTATTATCTTCGCACCATGCCACCAGGTTCTTAATTTCCTCTCTACTCAAACTCAACATTACCCAAGATACGGCTTACAATTGTTGTGTCATCAGCAAACTTATATATTGAGTTTGATGGAAACTTGGCTACACAATCATGGGTGTACAGTGAGTACAGCAGGGGGCTGAGTACACAGCCTTGTGGGGCAGCGGTGCTCAGAGTGATTGTAGAGGAGAGCTTGTCCCCTATTTTCACAGCCTGGGTCCTGTCTGTGAGGAAGTTGAAGATCCAGCTACAGATCTGAATGCTATGGCCTAGGTTCTAGAGCTTAGGAATCAGTTTATTTGAAATAATTGCATTAAAGGCAGAGCTGTAGTCAATGAAATGGAGCCTTACATATTCATCTTTATTCTCCAGGTATTCTAAGGAGGAATGTAGGGCCAGAGAGATGGCATCTGCCATTGACCTGTTGCTCCAGTAGGCAAATTGCAAAGCGTCGAGGTTGACTGGTAGGCTGTGTTTGATGTGTGCCATAACCAATCGCTCAAAGCACTTCATAGCAATTGATGTCAGAGCCACAGGTATATACATGTAACCAGGTGACCGTCGGATCTAATTCAGTATCGTTAAAAGTGTACTTAGTCATCAATCCGGGTAATGCTAGAATAGTTGTCTGTGCCTTTAAGGGAGATGGTGATGTCAGTATGCATGCGCGTGATAGTGGGGAGACCATTTTGCTTTCTGCTGAAGCCATGGTAAGGCATTGGAATTGGTTTCTTCCCAGAGTGTGCTGGGCATGGTGAGGAAAGGTGAGCATTGACAATATTCATGTGAATTTGTTTATGCTTGTTGGCGGATCGAGAATATCTGTAATTTGACATGTTTTACATGTGGATGCTTTAGATTTTCTCGAGTAAGTGACTCAGCGCTGGATTGCGTGGCTTGGGCAAAGTTCCTCACCAGCCAAGTAGGTCAGTCTTCCTGTAATTTAACTACCAGGCAATACCTTGTAAAAGTTGTGCCAAAGTGAACCTTTTGTCTAACTTTACTGTATCGGGACTGATTGTGCATGCAACCGTGTAAGGTGAATGTTAGGTCTCTGTTCGGAAGTTCAGCACGTGTATACGTCGTAGATGAGATGTATTCGCTTACATTTTTCGCTGTTATGTATAAAATGCAGGGTGGGTGGGATTCTAATGTTGTTTGTATTGTGTTCCTTCAGGATTGCCACTACCGTATTTGTACTGTATTAGTTCTGGTATTTTTACACTGCATACACAATTCTGTCCATACACAAGGGTGTGGATCGAAAGTTAAACTGAGATTGTAACGGCAAGAACTGGTTGTAAGTTCGTTCTTTTTGTTTCACGACCCTCTTCGGGCACTTATCTTTAGGAAGTGGGAGGGAACCAGAGCACCCAGACTAAGCCCATGCGGTCACAGAGACAATGTACAAACTCCTTACAGACAGCAAGGGGAATTGAACTTGGGTCACTGATGCTGTTACACTAACACTATATTTCCGTGCCTCCCCCAAGTCAAATCAGAGTCCTCACTGGAACCACAAAGCAATTAATATAATCAAGAGTTTCGATATGAGGCAATTAATATGAACATTAATCGATTATTTTTCCCTGCATAATTTACAACAGTGTAAAACCAGAATGTTGAATGTCTGGTTTCAATGTCCTTAAAGCATGAATGAAAACTATATTGAACAGGCTTTGATTCTGAGGACTAGATTTCATTTTTGTTAATGGCTACTTTCCACAATGGATGTCCTACATCTAACAATCCTTAATATCTGTAATGTTAACCGATCTCTATGGAGTGGTTCTGCAATGTTACACACCATCTCATATGGAAAACCTGGAGTCACCTTGTCGATGCAAGATTCATCCTTAAGCATCCAGGCAGGAAGTGCTATTCTGTCAAAAGTTTTTTTTTAATCTCCTGCCCTTTCTAGCAAATTGGCCTGATGTTTGGGCTCTTCTCTGCTGCATTAGGGAGGATGGAAACCAACAGTGGTGACACCAGAGATTTTTTCTTGCTGGTGCTACAGTGGGGCTGAATTATTCAGTGATGGTGCTGAGGGATGTACCCTATGGTAATATGTATTCGCAAGGCCAGAAGCGTGGCATTCCAAAGTCACTTTCAAGCATTATGTGCCTACTATAAATGCCTCTGTTGATTCACAAGCAACAGCAATTGATAAATATAATATAGAAGAGAAACTGTGACAGTGTCAACAGCATCAGAGACAACCCGGGCTACACAGACCATAAACAAACCAACAGAGCATCCGACCCACAGCACACAACGTACCAATCCCTCAATCAGCGTCAAATGCGTGCTTTTCAACACAATGTCCACTACTATTCACATTACATAGACAAAAAATGGCAAAAGATACACCATTATTAAAGTCAAATACTGTAAGGCAAACAACAGATGCAAGACTTTACCAGAAGTTGGACAAATCGTACTCTGACCACGCAATACCTCAATTAATTCGGCTACTGAATTTAAAACAAAAATCAACAGAATCACCGCTTGAAAGTCTAAGCAAAACCAATAGGCTTAATAGCAGTAAATGTAATATTTTAGGATTTGCAGGAAACATAAGGACTATGGGGTATCCACCACAAAATAATAATAATAATCAGCATTAGTTCTGGCCCAAAGTTTTAGAAAATCAACTGCACTCACCATTGATGTTTTCAGAGAAGCACAATCCATCTGTTGTTGTGATTGGTGGAGAAAGCATTAATGATTTTTCTGGATGTCAAGTGCTTTGGTCCTTCGGCTGTTTATGGCCAACAGGGCCAAGTTACTGTTCTGAGCATCGCCGCTGCTATTCCTTAGGTAGTTTTTGACGCATCTGAGGCAAGTGAAACTCAGTTTGCATGAGGCAGATGTCATGGGTAGAGTCAGTGATATGCAGATTCATTTGTATAAATCTATAAATGCATCATGGTAGGGTCTCATTAGAGCTAGAAATTCAACTGTGTCATTCACCGTCTGTGCTTGCTAGAGACTCAACCACTGCTCTCATATACTCATGATTTTCTTAGACAATCTTTGCATGTCCTTTGTCAAGCATATTTCCCAATCTTGAACCGTCTTGTTTTCTCAATCTGAATTCGGCCCGTGCCTCCATCGCAAATTTATGAGCTGCACTTACATGGTGGGTTTTGAAAGCTGTTGTAGCTTTCCGCCAGTTGCGGTAACCGGTGACAGTGAAGGTAGACGCAGAATGGAACCCATGTCCTCCGCACAGGAAATGCCTGCATGCGAAGCAGAACGTAATATCTTTCATGATCGAATACTCCAGCCAGTCAAACCAGCCACGAGTAAAACTCCTTTGCTGATTGCCAATTTGTTGCGAGCAGCGAAGGGTACATCCTCAATGCTGGCTGACGGGGTCCTTCCTCAGTCTGCTGGCTAACATCACTAACAGTAGTCCCACTGGCACTAGAAGCAGCTTCATCCATGTTCTCTTCCGAATCTGCTCCATTTCTTGTTCCTCTACTTCGCCCTCACTCTCCTTCGATGAACTGCTGTCGTCCTCATCCCCACTTACTTCTTTCTGCATGTCACTTTCAATTAAGACCGGCTCAGGCTGAGACACCACTGATTCCTCTGGATGAGGTCATTTTCTCACTAAAAATCGATCCATTTTTCATGCCGCCAAAATAATGCACGTGCCAGGCCCATGCTAGCTTGTAAGAGCACAATGTGCGCGTGTGGCATCCATTAGTCTCGCGAGACCACAGATCTGCGCCTGGATGTATACTATCAATCTCTCCCGTGAGTGAGAGTGAGTGACATCACCTCCTTAAGTGATCTTAGATCAGCTTAACTGATCTGAGGAACAGCAATGGCAAGACATTGACAATGAACAAATAAGTAGAAGTGTAGAGTGGATCTGACAGAGTTTATAACTTTATTGCTGCGTGGGTGCTATGGTAATTGGGGGCACTGTTTCACTAGATCAACTGGAGAAACAAGCTGTATTCAAAACTATACAGAGAAAGCAAAGCAGCTGCAATTTGTATGTGAAATTTCAGTTAATTTCTTGGTGGTGCTACAGTGGTGCTATTGCAATTTCTACTGGGGCTATAGCACCACCTTAGCACTGCCCCTGGAAACCAAACTCCTCTCTTGTGACAAGAATGGAACAAATTAAGACTCCAGCAAAGTCATAGGAATGATACCTCATGCACAAATAGTACAATTTATTTCCTGAAACAAATAACAGTACACTGATTCCTAAAGACCTCAGCTGCTGCTTAGTCACCAACAAACCAGGATCATAGATGATCCCTCTGATAACTCTCAGACGCCATGTCATTTGTTGCATTGTTGTGGACCAAGCTGACATCTAATTAAAAAAAAACGAAAGGATTAACACCATCAACTGCCTACTTGCTGTACTTCCAGTATCCTATTACCCAACTTGCTGAGTGATATGTATGACAATAAAAGTAACAGCTCAAGACTGAAAATAAACACTTGAACAATCCTATTCCAAACAGAGGGAAGTGTGTTAAATGCAATTGAAAATTAAAACGTTGGTATCAATGACAGGACTTCTCTTCAATTACATTACACAAAAGTGTACCACTAATACATTCTGTAAAATGCTTCATGCCATATCAGGAAAATATGAGTTTCTGCAGAGCTGACTTGATGGGTCCAATGGCCTAATTCTGTTCCTATGTCTTCTAGTCTAATGGATAATGATCTAGCTGTTTACAAACACCTCAATCCATTGGTGTGATATTACTTTCAAAGATTCAAAAGCTGTTGATAAAGCATGACAAACTGTTGAAGCCATCAATTCATTAATGGAACTGTTGAAAGATAATGAGTGTAGAGATGACATTTCACAGAGGTAAACACAGTTCTGCAAACCCCGTGTTTAACATTGTGCCAATTGATCAGTCCTATTGAGGGATGCGAAGGTAAGTCAAAGAGGAAATCACCCCGTCCACTACTTTCTTAGAATTTTGTGCAGGTTCAGCATGTCATCTAAAACTTTGACAAACTTCCATAGATGCACAGTGGAGAGTATCCTAACTGGTTGTATCACAGCTGGTTATGGAAACACCAATGCCCAGGAATAAAAAAGTCACAAAAGCAGTAGATACAACCCAGTCCATCACAGGCAAATCCCTCTCCACCACTGAGCACATCTACAAGGGCCACTGCTGCAAGAAAGCAGTATCCATCGTTAAGGACCCCCAGCATCCAGACCAGGCCTTCTTCTCACTGCTGCCATTGGGAAGGAGGTACAGAAGCCTTGGGTCCCACAACTCATGTTTTCAATATTGCTTATTACTTGGTAATCAGCTATTATTATTTGTTTTCTTATTTGCAGCTTGTCTTCTATACACATTGGTTGTACGTCCATCTTTGTTTCTGTGTAGTTTTACATTGATTCCATTGCATTTCTTTGTATTTTCTGTGATAGCCACAAGAAAATAAATCTTGGGCTAGTATATGGTGACATAAACGTACTTTCATAATAAACTTACTTTGAACATTCTTTCACCCTTTTAGAGTCATGGATTAAAACAACATGGAAACAGAACTTCATCTCAACTCATCCATATCGACCATAGTGCCCACCTAAGCTAGACCCACTTACCTGTATTTTGGTCCATCTCCTTCTAAACCAGGAGTTCTTAATCTTTTTTATGCCGTGGACCCCTAGCACTAATTGAGGAGTCCATGGACCCCAGGTTCGGAACCTCTATTCTAAACCTTTCCTATTCACATACTAATACGTATGTCTTCTATGACATTTGCTTGCTGCACAGTTACTGCCGAGTGACAGTGAGACAAACAAAAGGATATTAACTTCAAAGAGAAAAATTCTCCCTAAGTTTAGCTCAATATATATATATATATATATATATCCGATGAAAAGAGTTGCAGGTGCAACTTGTTAACACACTGTACACATTGACATTAAAACGCCCTTAAATGATTACAATCGAGAGTAATGAAATGGAAACGTGGGTGGAAATTGTTCTGCCCAATTTCTAACCCTAATTAAAATAATTCAGATTTCTGATCGCATTTAGACCAGCTGCAGAGAAAAAAAATCAAGCCAAAGAAAAATTACATTGGGGCTTCATTATAACATAGAAGTTTGATGGAAGTGGCAATTTTGGAATTTAAGTCTCTTTCAAAGCTTGGTAAATTAAGCATCTATAATTAGTAGATTGTGCTTAGAGTACAAAGCCACTTAACAAATCACTTCAAGTTTTCCTTATTGCTTGGAAATAAGTTTTTGCAAGTTTTGTGGTTCACTATATTTGCCTTTTCTTATTAGTTAGTTTAGAGAAGCATGAGGTGCATGCTGGTTCTCAATCTCACCAATAGGTTCTTCCTTCTATTTCCTGCTAGTTCTCAACCCCACCAATAAGATTCTTCCTTCCATTTTCTGCAGCCCTCCTCTCACATGCACATTAACTCCCCTTTGATTTGTTTTGCTCTTTACCTACACTTGGGGTACTTTTACAATAGCTGATTAATATACCATTTTATTTTTTTTAGGATGTGGGAGGAAAGCAAATTACCCACAAGAAGAATGTACACGCCATGGCGATGAAAGCTTATCAAAACCTTTAATTCCTCGGGAGGCTAAAGAAACTTGGCATGTACCTGTCAACCTTTACTCATTTTTTTTATCAATGCACTATAGTAATCATTCTATCTGGAAGCAAAATTAGAAGATTATATGTCACATGTACATTGAAACATCGAAACACTCAGCAAAGTGTGTCATTACGTCAAATCAATCAGACGTCAATGTGTTGGGGGCAGCCCCAAGTGTTTCCATGTTTCCAGTGCCAACATAGTATACCCATAACTTACTAACCATAACCATAACTCTAACCTTTGGATTGTGGAAGGAAACTGGAGCAGCCAGCGAACATACAAACTTCTTACAGGCAGCAGCAGGAAACAAATGCCAACCAGTGATTGCTGGTGCTGTAAATCTATTGTGCTGTCCACTACACTACTGAGCTATTCACTACACTATTGTGCTGTCCATTACACTACTGTGCTATTCACTACACTATTGTGCTGTCCACTACGCTATTGTGCTGTCCACTACACTATTGTGCTATTCACTACAATTTTGTGCTGTCCACTACACTATTGTGCTATCCACTACACTACTGTGCTGTCCACTACACTATCGTGCTGTCCACTACACTATTGTGCTGTCCACTACACTATTGTGCTAGTCACTACACTATTGTGCTATTCACTACACTATTGTGCCATCCACTACACTATTGTGCTGTCCACTACACTATTGTGCTATTCACTACACTATTGTGCCGTCCACTACGCTATTGTGTTAGTTACTACACTATTGTGCTGTCCACTACACTATTGTGCTATCCACTACACTGTTGTGCTATTCACTACACTATTGTGCTATTCACTACACTATTGTGCTGTTCACTACACTATTGTGCTGTTCACTACACTATTGCACTGTTCACTACACTATTGTGCTGTTCACTACACTATTGTGCCGTCCACTACACTATTGTGCTATTCACTACACTATTTTGCCATCCACTACACTATTGTGCTATCCACTACACTATTGTGCTATCCACTACACTATTGTGCCGTCCACTACACTATTGTGCCGTCCACTACACTATTGTGCCGTTCACTACACTATTGTGCTGTTCACTACACTATTGTGCTGTTCACTACACTATTGTGCCGTCCACTACACTATTGTGCTATTCACTACACTATTTTGCCATCCACTACACTATTGTGCTATCCACTACACTATTGTGCTATCCACTACACTATTGTGCCGTCCACTACACTATTGTGCCGTCCACTACACTATTGTGCTGTTCACTACACTATTATGCTGTTCACTACACTATTGTGCCGTCCACTACACTATTGTGCCGTTCACTACACTATTGTGCCGCCCTCTGCTACGATACCATGCTGCACCTGCTAACATGGCTCGTACGGCAATTGCTCTGCCCGAGACCAGAAGGAACTGCAGGGAGTTGTGGCACAGCTCAGCACATCACACAAACTAGCTTTTCCTCCGTGTACTCTGTCTATACTTCTTGTTGCCTAAATAAAGCCGCCAGCATAATGAAAGAGCCCACCGGTCTTGGACATTCCTTCTTCTCCCCATCCCACTGGGCAGAAGATAGAAAAACCTGAAAGCACATGGCACCAACTTCTACCTCAGTGTTATAAGACTATTGAATGGTTTCCTAGTGTGATAAAATAAATTCTTGACCTCATAACCTGTGTTGTTATGACCTTGCAACTTTTAGTTTATTTGCACTGCACTTTCTCATTAGCTGTTACACTTTGTTCAGCACTCTATGATTGTTTTACCTTGTAATGCACGTTGCAATGATCTGATCAGTATGAACACGATGCAAAACCAGCTTTTCACTGTATCTCTATAATAATAAAAAACTAATTCCACGTACAATTCCAACCCTTACACTCACAAGACGACTGTGCAATCTCCACACAAACAGCAAAGGAGGTCAGGATGACTAGCAATTTACACAAAATGCTGGTGGAACTCAGCAAGTCAGAAGGCAACTTTGGAGAGGAAATAAACAGTTGGTGCTTCAGGATAAGACGAAGAGATCTATTAAAGCAGCAGAACTAACTGCTTCACAAACACAAGAAAATCTGCAGAGGCTGGAAATCCAAAGCAACGTACATAAAATGTGGAGGAACTCAGCAGGTCAGCCAGCATCTATGGAAGAGTAAACTGCTGATGTTTTGGACCAAGACCCTTCTTCAGAACTGGAGAAGAAATGTTGACAGCTTACTCTTTTCCATCGATGCTGTCTGGCCGGCTAACTTCTACCAGCATTGCTTAGGACTACCTGCTTGCCTAATGTGCTACCTCCTTTTAATATAGAACATAAAACTGTACAGCACAGTGCAGGCCCTTAGGCCTACAATGCCGTGCCGACCCTACAACCCAATCTAAAATCAATCCTATACTTCCCGCCCATATAGCCCTCCATTTCACTTCCATTCATGTGCCTAACCAAATGTCCCGAAATTATCTGCCTCTACCACCATCCCCAACAGTGCATTCCGTGCACCCACCACTGTCTGTATACTTTTCTCCAATCACCTTAAAATCATGTCCCCTTGTACTAGTCATTGCTGCCCAAGGAAATGGATCCAGTCATTTCTGACAATGCAATCTGCAACCTGGCCACGGAATGAGCTTACACAAGTTGGAACAACCGCATACAATTCTGCCCCCCTTTCCCCTCCACCATCATCTTTTAATAGACAAAGAAACTGTATTTTTTGTACTGAAAAGGCAAACAATTTAATTTTCCTGGTTTAGAGAAAATGTAGCTCAGGTGACATCATCAACAAGAAATTTGATTCTTGTGAAGAGAAATGTTTAGTGGTGTACAACAGTGCTGTGACACCAGAGTCTACTTTTGGCTTTGCCTCATAGAAATATTTTGACAATGGAATGACTCTTATCAGTTACATAAATACATGTGAGAGAATATTTCAGTCATCATTTATCATTCACTCAATTTTCCAGGAAATAGTAAATATTTGCCGTGTAAGTTTAATCTAAAAAATGTGGTTCCTTTGCAGCAATATTTCCTCCTACACCATACTCGAGTTTAACATAATAAATTCGGCTCACTGTGGTTTTGGATATCACTGCTGGAAATGTTTCCACAATTCTCACACAAAAGCTGCTTTTCTCAGGTTTTTTTTAAGTTCATTATTTATTTTGAACTCCACCTGTCTCTGTTTTAATCTGGAGCTACAGGGCCTTGGATTTCTTTTGGGCCTGATGAACACTGGGAAAGCAGGAGCAAGAACAGAACCCAAGGGGGTAGATACTTAAAGCAAAGAAACTGTTGGAGGTACTCAGCGAGTCAGGCAGCACCTCTTGTGTTTATACTTAATATAGATGCTTGTTTGGACAAACAAGTTTCACATTGAACAAGGAAGAGTACCATGTTAAACCTCCAAGAGGACCACAACCTTGTCATAGGGTTTCAAGGCTTGCGTGCCTCAATGACCCAGAAAGCTATGTTGGCTGGAGTCAGGGTTTTATACTTTGGCTCTTGATAGGGTCACCCATGCCAACTGGGTCAAAGGGTAGAGGTCAGACTAATAGTAGTCCACCAGTCCTCCAGGTTTGGGGATTGACCTCAGGGCTAACAACCCTGACTGGTAAAACAAAATTGTTACGGAAACAGCAATGAAGCTTCCTTCTACATCGGAGTGCGGTGGTACTCCTGAGTTTCCACCCTAAACATGCATGACTGACAGCAATGGAAACTGAGAGGAAGCTACTGACATGATGAAGGAAACCCTGAACACCACCAGAGATGGAGGACCTTCATTGCTGCCCTAAATGCCAATGGCATAATGGGCAGCAAGTGAGTAAGTATTGTGCCAAAAGAGAGATAGAATCATAAGCTTCAGTAGTTTTATTTATTTATTAGTAGTAGTATTTGTTGTATTTTGTATTTGCATAGTTTGTCTTCTTTTGCACATTGGTTTTTGGTATTTGCATATAGTTTTCATTGATTCAATTGTATTTTTTATTCTATTTAATTCTACCAATTAAAGATGAAATATCCAACAACATGCATGCGAAAGGCAGAAAGTACCGGCTATTGGAAATCATTGAATTCAATATTGATCCCTATGAGTTGTGGTGTGCCCAGATGCAAGATGATGTAATTTTCCACAGGTTTTGTTGGGTATCACTGAAACAGAGTGGGGCGGGAGGGTGGGAAAAGATGGAGGGGTCAGAGTAGGAGAGGAATAGAGAATAAAATAAGCACTGACTGGAAGCTCTCAAGGGGTCGTGCAAACAGCCAAAGGTTGTTCGTGCATTCACCTTGGTGGAAACAACATCAGAAGAACAAAGGATGAGGTCCTGCAGAATAACTATAGGGAGTTAGGCAAGAAATTAAAATGAAGGTCCTCAAGGATAATGATCTCCAGGTTACTCCCAGTGCCAGGTGCTTCTAAGTCCAAGAAGGAAAGGACAGGCCAGATGAAATGTAACTGAATAGCTGGTGCAGGGGGCAGGGATTCAGGTTCTTGAATTATCAGAACTTCTTCTATGGTAGAGGCGACCTGTACAAGAGGGACAAGTTGCACTTGAACTGGAAAAAGTCCAATGCCCTGACGGGGAAATTTGTTTACATTTAGGGAGGCATGGAGGGAAATCGTCCACTAACCGGAGAAACTCCAGATGTGACGTACCTTTCCTTTTGGTTTAAGTTAGATTGGCAAAAGGGTGAGGCACTTGTGAGAGTGAAATCAGTGAGAAAACACAGGGGTACGTCCAGCATACAAAGAGTGTAAGCGTATCAATCAAAATAACAATCTTTACAGCAAAAGGGCAGATAAGATGACTGCTTTAAATTGCATCTATTTCAATACAAGTGGCTTAATAGATGGGGTAGATGAACTGAGGCCATGGATTGCCTCTGGTAGCTGGAATATTTATTAAGCAATTCCAGGTACTTTATACTCTCTTGCAAATATACCTGACATAGAACAACTGCTGCTTTATCTCCCATCCTCTTTGATGGGCTTTTCCACCATTGCCAATGTTCTTTCAGGCTGGGTGTTAATCCACTCAGCTTTGTCCATTCCTTGTTCAAATTCTCATGCTTACGAAGTCTATACCCTGTGAGTTCTCCCCTCTTCCTCTCTGAGCCCTTTTATGGAGAAAAAGTTAAATATTTCTGCACTATTGCCCATCTTAGAGGTTGATTCTCAGGTTTTCCAGCACACACATTCAGATACACATATAGAATCCGCCAAATGAGTACACACAGACCCTCTGGCCCAAACAGTATTTCCCACACTACCCAAGCGTTCTCAGTAGTCATGCTACACTTAATCCATTGCCTACCAAATAAGTATAAATGCACCCACTGGCAGCCCAAATATGGGTGCTACTCTTACAAAAAAATTACTCATTCCCTTACACTGCTGAAGTCACTGACCATGGGTCAGTGTATGGGTCATGAATGTATCCCAAGTGAGCCCCCAAATGTCGTGGCTGTGTTTGAAGTCACTGGAGAGACACTAATATAGAAGTCTTTATTCAGCACAACAAGCAGGCATCATTCTAAAGACACTCTCTGGAGAGGTTCACAAAACCAAAGGTACATCATATTTTTATACCCTGAAGATCAAAAGGTAACAATACAATTTCAATAGTTACAATGACAATGTTTACTTCAATACTTTGGGTTGACAAATGGTTCCTTTGGACGCTTATTGTAATTGTTAACACACCTGTGAAGGTCCAAACACCTTTGGGAGAAACTAATTAACACAAATCTTCTAAAACCTGTTGACAGCAGAGAGCTAGGTACCAAAATTAATGTTGTCATTGCTGTCTTTGAGTACAAATATGATAAGTACCTAAAACTATTGATTGCCTATACTCTTTGACCACGTTTGATATGTCAAGTGACATCATCCATCTGGTCTGCCAGCTTGCACACAATTCACAATGGTGCAAATAACTTAACCATGTTGCCTAGTTTGATGCAAGCCAATTAACAGAAACTCAATGTCTGGCTCTTGCAGAGGCAAGCTCTCAGTCTGTGGAGCAGGCTGTGCTTTTAAATTCAATTTACTGCTTGCAATTTACAAAAACAAATAAAGGCGAGTTGCAAGCTTCTTGAACTTACTTACACTTACAAGAAGAACTGAAGCCTCGTACCTGTTTGAATTAATATCTGCTATATTCATAGAAATCCAGAATACTCCCTAACATACCCTCTTCTTGGCCCCTGGACAGAAACCTGTCCCAGAAAGGCCAAACTTTACAGAGGATCTGATTAAGCAGAGCAACAACAATGCCCTTCACTTCAATCCCTCCCCAAATTACCTACATCCGTACTATTTAACATCCTTAATGGGCTATCTACAAGACTGCACAGAGATGACAATAAAATATTCCAGAAACTTTGATCACATTCTCCTCATCCCCTCAATCTCTGATAGTTAAACTATCAGTATGGCTGTCAGTAGTTACTCTGGGCAGGGTCACAGCAAGGGAACTTTGTTTCAGGTTCACAGGCAACAGTTCACATTCCATGCACGACAGAAGATTATCGGAATGATCTTGAAAATCAGACTATTTGATCGATTTACAGGAGCGTTTGGAGTGGTTTCTCTTTGAATAGCTGCAAGGATCTCACCCCTCCCAGACTGTTCTTTTGATCACTAGCCCACCCACCGAAAGGGCCCAGATTATTTGTGTTCACTCCCTATTCATCTGGGATGGCTGCCTTCTGACGCTGAGTGCGATTTCTTCTCTCTTTCTCAGTCTGCCTTGCAGACTGAGAAAGGTTGTGGAACTTGATGTCTCTGCCTTAATTTGGATCTGCTCCCGTCTATTTTCCCCAATATCATTCTATTCTGATCTATATAACTGATCATCTACCTGCAGGAACCAGTCTTCATTACAAATACCATTATACTTTAAGCTTAATTCATGATTCACTGATACTCTCTCTCTGTCTTCACAATCTACATTTCTGTTCTCTCAGCCGTGGGCCTACTCCCACCAGGTGTGACGCAGCAGATTACACTGATAATGGGTGGACTTGATCCCTTGTTCTGTCTGTGAGGACAAGAAGTTGAGGCATATGGTTTAACCTGAGTCCAGTGTTTCCACTGGCTGCCTCGCCAGGTCTGTACACAAACACAAGTGGCCTTTGGCAGAAGCACCACCTGTGGCCCTATCCACCTGGGACTGAACCCTGTCTTTTCAAGTAGTTCCCTGAGCATGACTTGGTGTCTCAGCTGTGAGAGGATTACCACCCTCCCTCTGGCTCTCTCTGTTTAGTAATATGTTGCTGTTTTATTGTTCAGTACCTCAACACTTTAAGCTGGTTACAGAGGTCCTTTACATACTGAGTTATTTTATCCCTATCCAGTAAGTTCCAAGTTCACTGCGACCCATAATCACCCCAAAAGGAAGTTGCATTGTTTGCCCTGTCAGTAATTCATAGGGGTTCAGACCCAGGATGAAGTCTGAGATTGCTTGCAATCTCATCAGGATTCCTGGCAACACATCAACCCATGTCTTTCCTGTCTCAGGTGTAGCTTTACTTAACGGCAGTTTTGATTGTTCAGTTCATCCTTTCTGCCATTTTTGAGCTCTGAGGGTGGTAGGGTATATGGAATCATTGTCAAATCCCTAATAGCTTGCACAGTTCCTTCATCTCTTTCCTTGCAAAGTGTTCTCCCTGATCCGAGTCAACCTGGGCTGTGGATCCTCACCTGGAGAGGGTTTCCTGAACTGGAATTCGTGTCACTTTGCTGGCAGTACAGTTCTTCATTGGGAAAGCTTCTTC
Organism: Mobula birostris; assembly: GCF_030028105.1. NCBI lineage: Eukaryota > Metazoa > Chordata > Chondrichthyes > Myliobatiformes > Myliobatidae > Mobula > Mobula birostris. Next base: position 28,674,460 of record NC_092375.1, on the reverse strand, counting down.
CCACCAGGTGAAGTGATCCATGATCACCAGTCAATAGCTTATCCCCTGCTTTTTGGCAGGGGCCAAGTGAAGTCCATCTAGATGTTCTCCAGGGTCCCCTTGGCCATGGCTGATTTGCTAACTGCACCTTTATGCTCTTACTAGGGTTATGCAGGGCACAAAGGATAACAATGGTAACAGAAGTTCTCAATATCTCTGCCCATCCCTGGCCACTACCAGGCTTGCTGGAGGGTCATGATCATGCTGTGCCTTCCCTGATACATTACCCCATGATATAACTTCAGTAGTATTGGCTACCGCGACTCCTGACTCCCCATGAGTCCAGCTCCAATCTGGTCCCTCCTTTGCTCCCTCTTTCCTTCATTTCTCCTTCTCCTCTGCCTCTACCTCTTCATATAATTTTACTAAACTGGCCCCAGTGGTTACCTCCTGCACATGTACAATTTCAGTTGCTTCTTGTTCTGCTGCCCTTTTTGCCCTGATGTCTGCCCACTGATTCCCTTTCTGGTGGGCCTTTACTTTAATCACTGCGACCTCCCCTGGCAGCTTCACTGCTTCCAGCAGTTCTTATTTACTTATTTGTTGAGATACAATGTGGAATAGGCCCTTCCAGCCTTTCGACCGCGCTGCCTAGCAACCCCTGATTTAACCCCAGCCTAATCACGGGACAACTTACAATGACCAATTAGCTTACCAACCAGTATGACTTTGGGCTGTGGGAGGAAACCCACACTGTCACGTGGAGAATGTACAAACCCCTTACAGAGTGCAGCGTACTTGCATTAGGTGCCGGTGCTGACTACCTGCCCCTGTTGAGGTTACAAATCCTGATCGTGCCCACACAATCAGATAATCATGCACTACCCCAAAAGCATACTCGCTGTCTGTATATATATTTACACGTCTGCCTTTACTGCAACACAGTGCTTCTATCAGAGTCACCAGTTCTGTCACCCGAACTAAGCAACCACCTTCAAAAGTTCAAAGTTCAAAGTAAAATTTATTACCAGAGTACATACGTTTCACCACATACTATTCTTTTTCCTGTGGACGTACTCTGCAAACCTGTAGAACAGTAACTGTAAACAGGATTAATGAACAACAAACTGTGCAGATGAAAATATAAATAAATAGCAATAAATAATGAGAATATGAAATAACAAGATAAAGAGCCCTTGAAGCGAGATCATTGGCTGCGGGAATACCAGAAATAGAAAGAGTGTAGTTATCCCTACTTGTTCAAGAGCCTGGTGGTTGAGGGTTAGTAACTGTTCTTGAACTCGATGGTGCGAGTCCTGAGGCACTTGTACTTTCCACCTGATGGCAGCAGCAAGAAAAGAACTTGGCCTGGGGGGGAGGGGGGGTGAGGATCTTTGATGATGGATACTGCTTTTCTATGGCAACGTTTCATGTAGATGTGCTCAATGTTGGGAGGGCTATACCCATGATGGACTGGGCCGAGTCCACTACCTTTGGTAGGATTTTCCATTTAGAGACATTGTTGTTCCCATACCAGGCGGTAATGCAGCCCGTCAATACAATATGTATTGCATTGAACTGCTGCTGCTAAGTTAACAAATTTCACGTCACATACCAGTGATAATAAACCTGATTCTGATTCTGATTCTGACATCCATAGAAGTTTGTCAAAGTAATTCCTCACCCGTTTCCTTCACCAGAGTCCGTTCAGTCCATGTGCCTCCGAAACCCATCCATAAAAATTTCCAAACACGAGGAATTCTGCAGATGCTGGAAATTCAAGCAACACACATCAAAGTTGCTGGTGAACACAGCAGGCCAGGCAGCATCTCTGGGAAGAGGTACAGTCGACGTTTCGGGCCGAGACCCTTTCCTCTGCTTCCCCTTCCAGAGGTGTTTTCCTCACACCAATATTGTCCTGTGTTGCTCCATTTCCATTTGGCACTCGTATGTTTTCCCCTCTGTTAGGATGGGGCTTGCAGCCACCAATATTCACTTCCACATCATTAATACACTGTATACAGAACGACAACAAGAAAGCTGACAAGCAATAATTAAAAAGTACACCAGTTAAACTGTAGGAGAGTAGAATCACAGGCCATTCTAGACATATTAACATCTACAGTTGGCACCTACATAAAAGTGAAGGCTGCACTGACAGTTTATTTCAGTCCACAGCAGAATGAGCTACATCAGATAACAGCGTTCCATGCACAGTCACAAAGCAAACAAAACAATTGATCAACATTGCAGATTCGGAGACAACTTGCTACAAAAGGCGAATTTTCTGGTCTGAAGTGAGAACTGAAAATGCAAGTCTTTGAGGGATGCATATCAAAGAGACATCAACAGAAAGACATTGCAAAGGGTATCAAACTGTGCAAGCCGTTTGAGTTCAGATGGTAGAGCAGTTGAGGAAGAAAGGCCACAAGGCACTATTATGAATAGGTTAAGAAAACAAAATAAACACTAGACAGGACTTCTTCTCTTCAACCTCTTGAGAAAACAATTGCTGGTAACATCAGAATGTGCAGAATCAAAACATTGCTGTTACAGTGGTGTTAGTAAAGTAAAAGTAATGAGGCCTCCGTTGGCCAGTGTCGACTATGGATGTTGCATCCTAGCTGTGAGGCTAGGAATGGCAGAGACTGTCACAGTCCGGCACCATCAGCAGTCAATGTTGAGCTCAACATAGGACTGCCTTAGGGACTCCAGCCCCAGATTTTTCTCTCAGGGTTTACTCGCGAAGCCTTCCCCATGAGTGGGTATCGCCGCAAAGCAGTGGAGGTTCAAAATCAGAGGCTATTTGATTTGCACGCCATTGGGAGCATTTTAAAGGTAGTGGGAGCTTTTCCCCACTATCACCTCTGGCTGTAACAACCTGAAGCAACCAAAAGTAATATGGAAAGCTCAATAAAATATGCAATATTGTTTCCTTCACTTTGCTTATTAATTATGAAAGAATGAGAGCATGCAGTGTGTTAAAGTGAATAAACGGGTAAAAAGATGATCCTGAGTACACTATGGTTTGTCACTGCATTCATCAAAGCATGATTAAAAGTGAACATTTGCACTTTGTAAGCTGATGTACTGGTTAATACAGGCACATCTGTTAACTTGATGTGCAAACAATTCTTCAACAGTCATTAACTAATCTAAGTCATCAAGGAAATGCCAGTGATAGCAGACCTTTGAAGGTTCTGGCATTGATTCTTCCAAAAACATTCAAATCCAAGAGTATGTAACCTCAGGAGTCTGTAACGCCCTCCTGATTTTTAACATAGTGTCAGTTCTTTACGGTGTAGAGATCACTTAGGCAGTGCCCACAACTAACATTATTAGACATGAAGAGCATTATCTTAATATTGCTAAGCCAGACTAAAGTTGTAATGAAGCAAACTATTGCTATGTCCCTAAGAACAGCTGCAAGTCAGTCTCAGAAATTGAGGCAGGTTACAGAAAATGCATTCTCAAATGATGTAGCACATTTGCAGCAATATTTGTAAAAAAAATTTACAATAACACCTTATGTGAACCTCAGATCTTGAGCTATGAAATAAATGCATTGTCATCCCACAGTTGTTGACAGAACTCTGTATAAAAGGCTGTAAATTAATCATGAAAACTAATTAATTATTATTTTGTATTTGCACCCTGTTGCCTTTTGCACACTGGTTGACTGCCCTGTTGGTGCGGTCTTTCATTGATTCTGTTATGGCTATTCGACTTATTGAGTTTACCTGCAAGTAATTGACTTTCTGGGTTGCACATGATGACATATACTTTGATGATAAATGTACTTTGATAATAAATTTACTTTGAACTTTGGAAAAAAAGGTATGGAATATAAAAGCAAGAATCTAATACTCAAGTTTTATAAGACATTGGTCAGACTGCTCTTGAAGTATTGTGTACAGCTTTGAGCCCCTTATCTAAGAAAGGATGTGCTGGCATTGGAGAGGGTCCAAAGGAGGTTCATGAGCTAGATCCTGGGAATGACATGGTTAATGTACGAAGATCACTTGATGGCTCTGGACCTGTACTTGCTGGAGTTTAGAAGAAGAAGGAAGGATCTCACTGAAACCAATTGAATACTGAAGGGTCTAGTGGATGTGGAGAGGATGTTTTCTATAGTGGGGGGAGTCTGGGACTGAAAGGTAGAAGGATGCCCATTTAGAACAGAGATGAGGTGGTACTTTTTTAACTAGAGGGTGGTGGATCTGTGAAATTTATTACCACACACAGCTGTGGAGGCCAAGTCATTGGGTATATTTAAAGCAAAGGTTGATAGGCTTCTGATCAGTAAGGGAGTGATCAGTAATGATTACAGGGAGAAGGCAGGAGAATGGGGTTGAGAGTGATAATAAATCAACCATGATTGAATGGTGGAGGAAATTTGATGGGCTGAATAGCCTAACTTCGCTCCTATGTTTTATGTCTTATTGTTTTATGGATTAAAATAAAATCAATAAATACCCCATCATCTCAGGCAATCATAATGTCAAATCTGCATTAACTAACATTTGTGAACATTGCCAACAGGTTAATATTGGCATTGACTATTACACATCTATGTTCTGATGATCACTTGCCCGTGATTGTCCACAGGTACAAACTGATAACTCTGTTTCTGCAAAAGCCTCCAAATTTTCATAATTTATTTTTGCTGTTTGACACACTCAAAATAGTGAAATCAGATAATAAATCTGCTGATTGATCAGCAAGTTTGTAAATTACAGGCACATAAGATCACACCAAGGCAACAGTGAAGTGGGGGGATCTAATGCAATTTTTTCTTTATTTTATTTATTTCGAGATACAGGCACTTCCAGCCCACTGAGCCACACCACCCACCATCCCATTGATTTAACCCTAGCCTAATCACAGGAAAATTTATTATGACCAATTAACCTACCCATTGGTACGTCTTTGAACTGTGGTGGGAAACCCACACTCATACAGGAAGACTGTGCAAGCTTTCTTACAGAGGACACTGGAATTGAACTCTGAACTCCAAAGACCCAAGCTGTAATAGAGTCGTGCTAACCCCTATTCTGCCATGGTGCCCCAAAAGCTTAAAACTAAGATCTGCTCTGCCCATGTAAAGAAGAATCAGGGAAGCAGGAACATTATAGGTCTTTAAGGAAACTTCACATTAGTGATAGGAATGGCAGCAAATATGCTTGCTTTTTCATAGCTAAGTGTAAATACCTTGCATGAACTTCATGAACTGGATAATAATCCCATGCCAGCATGATAAAGCCAAAAGAAATATCATCAAAGTTAATGCAGAAAACATAAAAATTAAATCGAAAATATTACAACCTGGAGAGGGATCTTGAAAAATGCCTGCCAACAGCGACACTTCACTTACAGCTAACTAGTTATTGCCCAGAAATTTTACATGGTCATAGCACCACATGTTTTTAAAGCTGCACACCAAGAAGGTTACCCTTTCAAACACCAGCTATCATTATTGAATCCAACTATCACCAGAGAATTCAAAATAGATCATCTTAAGCTCGAAGAAGAAACAAAGTGAACTCAATTAAAAGGCACCATATAGAAATCTCCATTGAATGACCTAAAACTTATTTACGTAATTGATAGATTTTGAATCAAAATGATACAAAGACTCAAGAGGATCAGAATTATTCTGTTAATGAACATTGGGAGGGGTGGAGTGTTTTTATTGCATTATCTTCATACCTTCCCTTTTAGAGGATACGGTGTTTTTGATTTGAGCTACTGTCCATAGATCACTGGTCTAGATTTCTAGCTACTGGTCCAGTAACTTAACTATAACCCCACCATATCTCTGTTAATCATACGCACCAAGAACTTGCTGGTAACAACTTCCAATCAGCAAAGTCATTGTTCAATTTTTTTTCAAATCTATTTATTGAGATACAGTGCGGAAAAGGCCCTTTCAGTTTTTCAAGCTGCACTGCTTAATCATAGGACAATTTACAATGACCAATTGACCCACCGACCAATATGTCTTTGGACTGTGGGAGGAAACTGGAACACCCAGAGGAAACCCATGTGGTCTCAGGGACAACATACAAACTCCTTACAGAGAGTGGTGGGAACTGAACCCGGGTCACTGGTACTGTAAGGCATTGTGTTACTTGCCACTCCATAGCTGGGCTTAATTATGATTCAAATAGTCATGAGTTGTTTCTTGGAAACAAAGATGACAACAGGGTTGTAAAATGTAATGTTGTTTATGGAAAGAAAGTCAGTAGCAGTGAAGCAGTGCCTGTCAATGCTCTGTTTTTCCAACTACGTATCTGAATAAAATAAAACCATAAGACCATAAGATATAGGAGCAGAATTAGGCTATTTGGCCCATCAAGACAGCCCCGTCATTTCATCATTTTCCCTCTTAGCTCCAATCTCCTGTCTTCTCCCCGTATCCCTTCATGTCCTGACTAATCAAGAAATTATCACCCTCTGCCGTAGATATACCTGGTGATTTGGCCTCCACAGCCACTTGTGGCAACGAATTCTACAGATTCACCACTCTTTGGTTAAAGAAATTCCTTCTCATCTCCGTTCTAAAAGGACGCCCCTCTATTCTGAGGCTGTGTCCTCTGGTCTTAGAATTCTCCCACCACAGGAAACATCCTTACCACTTCCGTAATAGTGAGGCCTTTCAACTGTTGTTAGGTTTCACTGAGGTCACCACTTGTTCTTCTGAATTCCCATGAGTACAGGCTCAGAATCATCAAACTCTCTTCATATGACAAGTCTTTCAATACTGGAATCATTTTCACAAACTTCTTTTGAACCCTGTCTAGTTTCAGCATATCCTTTTTAAGATAAGGGGCCCAAAACTGCTCACAATACTCCAACTGAGGCCTCACCAATGCTTTATAAAGTCTCAAAATTACTTCCTTGCTTTTATTAGATTAGATTAGATTCAACTTTATTGTCATTATACCGAGTACAGATACAAAGCCAATGAAATGCATTTAGCATCTGACCAGAAATGCAATGAACAGTGTTATTTACAAAATAACTGTGAATTTTAAAAAGTGCTACAGCACACAAATATAAAAGTACTGAGACAGTACAATACGGATGCAATACTGCTTAACACTGTGATGAGAGGTTTAGCAGTGCCACAGCCTCAGAGAAGAAGCTCTTCCTGTGCCTGCTGGTGCGGGAGCGGAGGCTCCTGTAGCGCCTACTGGATGGGAGGAGAGTTAAAGAGTCCATGGTTAGGGTGAGATGCATCCCTGATAAAGCTTTTCGCCCTGTTCGATTATTCTGCTTCAAATTGGCTGCAACAGCTCGGCACTATAACAATTTCTAGAGACTACTCAAATATACATAGAAAAAGAGTAATTAGATTAGATTAGATTAGATTCAACTTTATTGTCATTATGCCAAGTACAAATACAAACCCAATGAAATGCAGTTAGCATCTGACCAGAAATGCAAAGAATAGTGTTATTTACAAAATAACTGCAAATAAAAAATAAAAGTGCTACAGCACACAAATATAAAAGTACTGAGACAGTACATTATGGGTGCAATACTGCTTAACACTGTGATGTGAGGTTCAGCAGTGTCACAGCCTCAGGGAAGAAGTTCTTCCTGTGCCTGCTGGTGCGGGCGCGGAGGCTCCTGTAGCACCTACCAGATGGGAGGAGAGTAAAAATTCTATGGTTAGGGTGAGATGTTTTTATATTCTACTCCTCGTGAAATGAATCCTAATATCATATTTGCTTTCCTCACTACCGACTGAACCTGCAAATTAACCTTTATGGAATCCTGCACAAGGACTTCTAAGACCTTTTGCACCTCAGAGACCAAGGTGCAGGACCATACACTTCCCAACACAGTATTCCATCTGCCACTTCTTTGTCCATTCTCCTAATCTGTCCAAGTCCTTCTGTAGCACCTCTACTCCTCAAAACTCCCTGCACCTCCACCTATCTTCATATCGTCCACAAACTTTGCCATAAAGTCTTCAATTCTGTCATCCAAATCATTGACATATAACGTAAAAGGAAGCAATCCTAACACAGACCACTGTGGAACACCACTAGTCACTAGCAGCCAACCAGAAAAGGCTCCCTTTATTCCCTCTCTTTGTCTCCTGCCAATTAGCCACTGTGTTAGCCATGCTAGTATCTTTCCTGTAATACCTGTTTAGCAGCCTCACGTGTGGCACCTTGTTAAAGGCCTTCTGAAAATCCAAGTACAAAACATCCACTGATTCTGCTTGTTATTTCTTCAAAGAATTCCAACAGATTTGTCAGGCAACATTTTCCCTGAAGGAAACCATGCTGACAACGGCCTATTTTATAATGTGTCTCCAAATTCTCCGAAACCACATCCTTAATAATCAACTCCAACAATTTTGCAACCACTGAGTTCAGACTAACAGGCCTAAAATTTCCTTTCTTTTGACTTTCTCCTTTCCTGAAGAGTGGAGTGATATTCACAATTTTCCGTTCCTCCAAAACTATACCAGAATCAATTGATTCTTGAAAGAGCATTACTAATACCGCAACAATCGCTTCAGCCAGCTCTTTCAGAACCCTGCGGTGTACACCATCTTGTCCAGGAAACTTATTCAGAGCTTTCAGTTTCCCATAAACCTCTCTCTAGTAATGGCAACTTCACACTTTTCTGCCTTCTGACACTTGCAACACACTGTTAGTGTCTTACACAGTGAAGACTGATGCAAAATATTTATTCAGTTCATCCACCATTTCCTTGTCTCCATAACTATCTTTCCAGCATCATTTTCCAATAGTCTGATATCCACTCATGACTCTCTTTTACACTTTACGTCACTAAAGAAACTTCTGGTTTCCAGACGAATAATCTCATAAGAATAAACTGATAAAATAATAAGAATACACTCATAAGAATAATCCTGATAAATAAACTCAATGGGAATGGTTGCCTCCTGCTCCTGGACAATCTAATATGATAGAAACCAGATGGTAGCCTCGTACAAAGTGTCTGTTGTAAATCCACTCACATGGACTTATACCTCAACAATAACAGCCAACAGCACACCTCCCAATGTAGAGCAGACCTTTTTACTTTGGTTAACTGTGCAAAAAATATTTTGGACCCAAAGAGTCTCCACGAGGAAATAAGACGATTACACACGGCATTCCTACAGAACTGCTACAAGGTGAACGAAATCAATTGGGCCCTTAAAAGGGCCAACAGAAATCCCTGGAAACCTAACAACAAGGAGGAATCTGTCACTACCGACTGTCTTCCATTTATTTTCATGGTTTCTGGAAGGATTGCCAGGATCCTGAAGAGATACTGGAATAGTACCAATCACAAACCCATATGGAAGCTCAAGTCACAACTTCTGTGGGTCAGAACTGAACTGGGACTCAGGACGGCTAGTTTTTACAGGATACTCTGTGAATGCAGAGCAGCTTATATTGGCCAGATGGGACACATGGTAGAAACCCGTTCAAGAAGCACAGTGGGTGTATCCATTTGGGTCACCCAGAGAAATTAGCTGTAGCAAAATATTGCTTTCACAATGGCCATAGGATTGTCTTCGACAGCACAAAATCACTGCGCTGCACCAATGGTTTTTGGGACCACCTCCTGAAGGAAGCCATTGAAATAAAATTAGAGGAAAAGTATTTTAACAAAGCTGAAGGTCTCGCTTTATGTAAGAACTGGAATTTGATTGCAAACAAGGTGGGACAGCGGAAACCTGATTGGATGAGGACTAACCAAGCAGGAGGGTCAGAACACAGCGGTATAAATACCACCAGTCTAGACATACCCAGGCATCATCCCTGATGAAGATGGCAGAGTTCGCCATCAAAGATTGGTTAAAATCAATTCCTGTACCTGGCTGGAATCCCAAGAAGAGCTTACTCGTCACATACGCCGGGAAAGCTGTTGAACCTTTTTTGGTATCCTCTTTAATATTACGGACCAAGTTACTTTCGTATTCCATCTCTTCTTTCTGAATAACATTTTTAGTTGCCTTCTGTTGGTTTTTAAAACCTTCCCATTCCTCTAACTTTTCACAAATTCTTGCTCTATTATATGCCCTCCCTTTGGCTATTATGTTTACTTTAACTTCTCCTATTAATTGCGGTTGTGTCATCTTGCCTTTCGAATACTTCTTCCTCTTTGGGATGTATAGATCATGTGCCTTCCAAATTGCTTCCAGAAATTCCAGCCATTGCTGCTCTGCTGTCATGGCTGCCGGTGTTCTTTTCCAACCAGTTTTGGGCTGCTCCTCTCTCAAGCCTCTGTAATTCCCTTTACTCCACTTAAATACTGATACAGCTGACTTCAGCCCCTCCTTCCAAACTTTCAGGGTGAATTCAATAATATTATGATCACTTTCTCCTGAGGGTTCCTTTACCTTAAGCTCTCTAATCAATTCTGGTTCATTGCACAACACCCAATACAGAATAACTACTAAGTAAGAGCAAGAGGATAAGGCGTGAGAGAATAGGACCAACCAAGTGTGACAATAGGAAAATGTGTATGGAACCGGAGGAAATAGTGGAGGTACTTAATGAATACTTTGCTTCAGTATTCACTACAGAAAAGGATCTTGACAATTGTAGCGATGACTTGCAGTGGACTGAAAAGCTTGAGAATGTAGATATTAAAAAAGAGGATGTGCTGGAGTTTTTGGAAAACATCAAGTTGGATAAGTCACTGGGAGGGAGGAGATTGCTGAGCCTCCGGCAATGATCTTTGCATCATAAATGAGGACAGGAGAGGTTCCAGAGGATTGGAGGGTTGCGGATGTTGTTCCCTTATTCAAGAAAGGGAGTAGGGATAGCCCAGGAAATTATAGGCCAGTGAGTCTTACTTCAGTGGTTGGTAAGTTGATGGAGAAGATCCTGAGAGGCAGGATTTATGAACATTTGGAGAGGCATAATATGATTAGGAATAGTCAGCACGGCTTTGTCAAAGGCAGGTCATGATGCCTTACGAGTCTGATTGAATTTTTTGAGGATGTGACTAAGCACATTGATGAAGGTAGAGCCGTAGATGTAGTGCATATGGATTTTAGCAAGGCATTTGATAAGGTACCCCATTCAAGGCTTTTTGAGAAAGTAAGGAGGCATGGGATCCAAGGGGATATTGCTTTGTGGATAAAGAAATGGCTTGCCCACAGAAGGCAAAGAGTGGTTGTAGATGGGTCATATTCTGCATGGAGGCTGGTGACCAGTGGTGTGCCTCAGGGATCTGTTCTGGGATCCCTACTCTTTGTGATTTTTCTAAATGACCTGGATGAGGAAGTGGAGGGATCGGTTAGTAAATTTGCTGATGACACAAAGGTTGGAGGTGTTGTGGATAGTGTGGAGGGTTGTCAGAGGTTACAATGGGACATTGATAGGATGCAAAACTGGGCTGAGAAGTGGCAGATGGAGTTCAACCCAGATAAGTGTGAGGTGGTTCATTTTGGTAGGTCAAATATGATTGCAGAATATAGTATTAATGGTAAGACTCTTGGCAGTGTAGAGGATCAGAGGGATCTTGGGTTCCAAGTCCATTGGACACTCAAAGCTGCTATGCAGGTTGACTCTGTGGTTAAAAAGGCATATGGTGCATTGGCCTTCATCAATCATGGGATTGAGTTTAAGAGCTGAGAGGTAATGTTGCAGCTATATAGGATCCTGGACAGACCCCACTTGGAGTACTGTGCTCGATTCTGATCGCCTCACTACAGGAAGGACGTGGAAACCATAAAAAGGGTGCAGAGGAGATTTACAAGGATGTTGCCTGGATCGGGGAGCATGCCTTATGAGAATAGGTTGAGTGAACCCAGTCTTTTCTCCTTGGAGCAAAGGAGGATGAGAAGTGACCTGATCGAGGTGTACAAGATAATGAGAGGCATTGATCGTGTGGATAGTCAGAGGCTTTTCCCCAGGGCTGAAATGGTTAGCATGAGAGGGCATAGTGTTAAGGTGCTTGGTTAGTAGGTACAGAGGAGATGTCAGGGGTAAGTTTTTTATGCAGAGAGTTGTGAATGCGTGGAATGGACTGCCAGCAGTAGTGGTGGAGGCGGAAACCATAGGGTCTTTTAAGAGACTCCTGGATGGCTACATGGAGGTTAGGAAAATAGAGGGCTATGGGTGAAGCCTAGGTAGTTCTAAGGTAGGGACATGTTCGGCACAGCTTTGTGGGCCTAAAGGCTGGTATTGTGCTGTATGTTTTCTATGTTTCTCCTCCCTCAGTGACCTCAACCATGAGCTCCTCTAAAAAGCCATCTCAGAGGCATTCTACAAATTCCCCCTCTTGGGATCCAGCACCAACCTGATTTTCCCAGTCTACATAGATATTAAAATCCCCCATGATTATTGTAACGTTGCACTTTTGGCCTGCATTTTCTATCTCCCATTGTAATTTATAAACCGCATCCTTACCACTGTTTGGGGCTCTGTATATAACTCCCATCAGGGACTTTTTACCCTTGCAGTTTCTTAGCTCTATCCAGAACAACTCAAATTCACATTCACATACAGTACTGGTTTTCAAATGGGTAATGTTCATTTTAAGGGAGACAGTGCTGGAAAAGACTTGGACATTACGCAATTTAACTGGCTCTTAATTTTCAGATGATCTAATAGTTCTCCTTGTTTCAGATGTGGAGAAAGGAGATAAGGGAAATGGGAGATGCAGTCTAGAAAAGTTATGGATTATCATACATTCCTATAGTATAGTGAGCCATTTTGGCAGATGAGATCAGGGTTGATGGTATATCAAACAAAGGTTCAAAGGTTCAAAAGTTCAAAGATCCAATATATTCAAAGTATACAACTCTGAGATTCTTCTCCTCCTGATTATCATGAAACCAAGAAAGAAAAGAACGGCAGTGCAATCATCAACCCCCAAGTTCCTCCTCCCTGCACAAAACACGAGCAAGAATGCAACAGGCACATCGATTGCCAAGTTCCCCTCCCCCACACACAAAAAAATGAGAAAGATTGGGTGAAAAACACAGAACATAAAAAAACTATTTGACTTAAAAAAAAGTCTATAGTCCTAGTCCATATCCAAAGTTCAGAAAACCTGGGTAACATTCTCCGGGCACAGCAGCAGGTTCTCCCCTCTCTGACAGCGAGTGATCCCACCAACGATCAGAAGCCAATCTACTCTCTCCAACAGCAGAGCAATCTCACCAACAATAAAACGGCGGTCTCCCCTCTCTGGTAGTAGAGTGATCTCAACAGCAATCAAAAGACAGTTTCCCCTCTCCGACAGTGAGCAATCCCACCAGCGATCACAAGGCAGTCTCCCCTCTCTGGTAGCAGAGCAATCCCCCAGCAAAAAATGGTAGGCAGCCGACGCTCACTTTCCACATTTACCCCGATGTTTCAATTTCCCTTTGCTTTAATTAACAAAATGGAGTCGAATATCATCCTGCAGTCTCCTCAGCAATATGTCTGCGCACGGTTCCTCTGCCTCAGAATCCTCTTGCACTGAACACCCAAAGACTCTCCAAACTGCAAATCACAGGCTCCAACAGTTCCAGAATCACATTCAAGATGAAAAGCAAACGTAAAGGACATAAAAGAAGTGAAATATATGGTTTCATGATCTATCCAGACGATGTTGACTGAAAGAGAATTGTACACAGGCAGAATCTTGTCCGGGTTTTAGTGGTATCGTGGTGAAAATCATTCCAAAAGTAGGGCTTAATTTTAATATTGCAACCAGTTACATCAGTTCCTTTCATGCCTGCAGTAATTTTCCTGTGTTATTGTATCCTCCATTACATTCAAGGAATCCACAAATACAAAACACTGCTACAACCATTAACTTAAATGTGTCAATTGGTTGATCCCAAGGGTCTCAGCCCGAAATGTTGACTGTTTACTCGTTTCCATAGATGCTGCCTGGCCTGCTGAGTTCCTCCAGCATTTTGTGTGTGTGTTGCTTGCTGAAATCTAGGCTACTTTCCATTAGAACAATTTAGGAGGGTACTTCATCACCACACTTTATCAGAATCTATTAGGTTGATGTTTAAGTGTAGCTAAAAATGAAGGCAGTATCTTTCAAAGTTCTTGAGATGCTACCAATATGTACTGAAATTTGTCTTCCCTAACAAGCACTTGGCCTTGTTTGGAATGGTAGGACAGTGGCTTTATTACTGACTAGTATGTGCTCTGGCCACCAGAGATGTCATTTCATGTGCCACATCGATCAGGGTGGGAATGTGGAGAAGAATTATAACGCTTGGCAATGGGGAGTACCCGACAGCCACGGTGGACAGAGTGCAGCTTCATAGCAGAAGAGTTGCCTACTTTATGCCTGGTCTCATGGATGTAGAGGAGGCCACATCAAGAATATCAAATGCAATAATCAAGGACGGAGGAGAAGTGTCTAAATATCATCCTCACCTTGAAGGGCTGTTTAGAGTCCTGGATGGTGATGAGGGAAGGAGACATCATCATTATATGCCATGTCGTATGAAATGGGCAATCATGGTGTTGCATCTCTCTTTAATCTGCCAGTTTGGAAGACCCTCTTCACACAGCTGTTCTTAGTTTTTTTCTCTATGTATGGCCATGATTGTTGTTGGCAAATATTTCTAAAGAAGTGATTTTCCATTGCCTTCTTCTGGGGCATTGTCTTCAAAAGATGGGTGACCCCAGCCATTATCAATACTCTTCAGTGGTTGTCTGTCTGGCGCCAGTGGTCACATAACCAGGACATAAAGTGCACCAGCTGTTCGTACAGCCATACACCACCTGCTCCCACCTGCTTCACGTGACCCTGAATGGGTGGGGTGCTAAGCAGATCCCAAGGGTGACCTGTAGGCTAGCGGAGGGAAAGAGCATCTTACACCTCCTTTGATAGAGACATATCCTAGCTATGCCACCCATGTTGGGAGGAGGGGTAGGGACAGATATTACACCTCCTGCATGGGAATTTGCCAAGGGAGGGGGAAGGATAAGCAGACAAGGAAGTTACAGAAAGAGTGGTCCCTGAGGAAAGCAGGACATGGTGGGGAAGGGAAGATGTGGCTGGTGGAGGGTCATGTTATAACTGACAGAAGTGGCAAAGAATGACGTGTTGTATACCAACTATGTTGTGTATTTAGTAAATGGAATTCCACCTTTCAGCTTGCATCCCAGATTCCTTCTTCACTGTCTCTGGTTGTGCCCTGTCCAACTGGAAGGACAGAAGAACAAGGCCTGGTGGCACAGAGGTACTGGAGATGAAGGCTCTAGGAATAATCAGAATTAACCTAAATTGTATGAAGTGACATTGTGTTACATGAAACATGGGAAACCTGAATGTTTACTCCTCTGTGACAGCAAATTCCACAGGCTTTGTTAACTCATCCTTTGTAATGGACTCTATTATTATTTTCCCAACTTTTCAGGCCACAACATTAGAGGCAGATGATGAATAACTGATCGACCTGCCACGGACATCCTTTGGATGTGATGAGCAGCTGCATTTGTGGGCATTAGTGACCTTTGAAAAAAGTGTGGCTACTGTCACAATGAAGATCCAGGTTTCCCCTGTCTGACCTGATGTCATGAGACTTCATACAATTTAGGTCAATGTTGAGCAGAGAGTCTGTCGGAATTCCCTGCTCAGGGAAGCAGTAGAGGCTATCTCACTCATTATATGTATTTTTGACACAATTAGATAGATTTTTGTGTAGTAGAGGAATGAAGCATTATGGGGGAATGGCAGGAAGGTGGAACAGAATCCATAGCAGATCAGGCACAAGTCAATGAACGGTGGAGTAAACTCAATGGGCCAGTTGGCCTGCCTTTCTAATGTTCTTATATTCATATATTAAGCATTCATGAATGCATTCTTTCCGATCCTATCTCTTCTGAACACTGAACTGGTTATGAGTTATTATGGTTTTTCTTTTGTGGTCTTCTGTGTATCCACTATGGTAAAGTTAATACATCCATTTCCTTTAGTAAGAACATGTAAATAATACAATTATCTGAATCTAAGCCTTTGATAGCAGAATACATTTCAAGTTATTTCAGAAATATTACAACCGTCCTGGTGCTTTATGGAATCTTTGTTACTAATTTTATGTGAAGTGTTAGCAAAAACCTTCCTGTGTTAACCCATTACATAAACATTTCCATAACATTCAACGTTCACAACCGCTAAGCTCTGAATAACACTTTGAAAGTTTCTCACCAAGATTCTCATATCACCTCTAAAAACTATGACAGTTTAGCCTGGAAATTATTAATTTCCATTCAAATTTATAATCATGGTTTTATTGCACTGCTGAAAGGATCATAAAGTGCCAGTATTAGTGATTGGTCTTTAAAGCAAATGTTTTGTCTTTGAGGAGAGTGAGGGGGGAAAGAAGAGGTTGGTCAAACTGAGCCTTAGCTAGTCAATATTAGCTGCTGAGACAGCAATAGACGGAGAAGTTGAAGTTCTGAAAACAGGAGTCACAGATCTGGCAGCCGGAGTCAGGGTGTAAAATAGGAATTAGAGGGGATTAAGATCAGGAGTCATGGACATTGGAGAGGAAATCAGGAAATAATCAAGAGCAGAAGTCAAAAAATATGGAAGTGGGAATTGAGGGGATGGGGGAGGGATCCAAGAGCAGGAGTTGAGATGGAATGTATCCATGGTAACACATCAATCCCTCTGTGGCCTACAGAAGCATGAAGCAAGTTTCTAAAACTCTCATAATTTTTTTGTTCTCCAGTATGAATATTGTTATATTCAAACATTTACAAGATAAATTATTATTTCAATATCATATATTTTAATGATAACTCATGGACATTTCTCTTGAAAATCATGACAAATATCAACAAACTGATATACATTCTTAATACTTCATCTCATTTTGTCACTCAGATATTAATCTGGAATCACTGCTTACCATAACTTTTAGAGTGAAGGATGTCTAACGTGATCTGATCAAACTATTTTACATTACCCAACTCAAATTTAATTTCAGTTCAGCTCAGTAAACTCTAATTTAGTATTATTTGTGTGAAATATTGTTTCTTGCTTATAACATCCTTCACATGAAAATCTTGGTGCATGCCAGAGTTCAGAAAAGAGTGTTCCTTAACATTCTTCACTTTATTGTCAGTCTTTGTCTGATTACGGTTCTCTGAGACTCACCTTGTGACATGTTACATCATTAAAGCTACTGTGTAATTAAAGTTGGGTTTTTAATTTAGAATTAATTTACTCCTAAATAATCAAAGTCAGAAAGCAAGTCACACATACAGACAATAAAGTAACTTCAAAATTACAAGTACAGTATCACAATAGAAGTTTAAAGCTGCCTATAGAAATTATTAATATTCAGTTATAAAAAGTTTCAAAGAAACAAATAATGTCATAATTAAGAAATATTATTTGATAAATAGCAGAACATAGTTTAAAAGGAAGTTTAGTGCCGCAATAACTTGGTATTGACATGAACTTATCAGAAAATGGCCTAAAGAAGAGAGAGCCAAGATAAATATAGTACAATATTCAGGAAACACCTTAATTTTTAAAAAAATGCAAGTGTATTAATAGACTAGACTCAAGCTGGGTAACAGAAAGATAAGGTTTTTATGAAAGGTAGTAAATATAAGATATGAAAGCATTTTAAAAGTGAAATTTTTCTATGACTGAAGGGCAAATAGGAACACTTACAGAAGAGATAAATTTTCATAACCATACAATAAAGTCCAAGATTTGCTTTTTGTTTGAGTAGAAAGTCACCAAACTAGAGTAATGCTGTCAATTTCATTTCTAGATAATCATTGTAATAACATTCATGGTGTAAGAACTATGATTTTCTTTGTGAAAACTATTTAGTTAGTACACACATCCAGAATGCTTTTCATGTATGGAATTAATGTCCAGCAGGGCTGATGGAAGCAACAAACTAGCCTGCTCCAAACAGATAATTACGGAACACAGAAAGGATTAATGTGGAATTTTAGAGGAAACATTTTGAAAGAGGGGTCTCATATATTTCATTATCTGCCACTGAAGGCAAAATTAGAGAATGTAAAGCATAAATTTTATTATATTTTCCTCCCATTCCTATTTCATGAAGGGTGCGTGCTTGAAACTTTAACATTTCTCAGTCCACAGATATATTCTGACCTGCTCAGTATTTTCAGCCTTTGCTGTTTTTACTCAGATTTCTAGCATCTGCAGTTATTTGATTTTCTTGCTTTTTTAATCTATTGCTTTGCCTTAGTAAAGTAATTTTCTCAGAAATGTAATGTTGAATTAGTTTATTTCCAATTGGACTGTCATACAAATAATATTAAATCTTACAACTGAATAAGGATTTATTCCTTGTACATGCATATTACATGTGCAAATTAAATGTAGGAAGGCTGCAAACAGATGTGATATATACCACAAGAACATTTGTTCCTTGACGATAGAAGTCTTATAGGAACATGTTTTTTTTTATGAAAGTGCTTTTCTTTTGTAATTTCTTTTAAGCATTTGATGGAATAAATCCAACCATTATCCAGGGGATTATGGTAAAATCTCATTGAGATGAAGCAGAGCTGATGGAAAATAATATTTTATCATACCAGTAAATGTAGATCAAAGAGAAAAAATATTTATATTAAAGGTTATTTTTTAAAAACTCAGAAGAAACTGAAGAAAAAGATCTTGAGACACTCAATAAGACAAAATCCATATCTTCAACAACTACAAAAAGTATGTAAAGTAACATTTTTTAAAGGGCAGCTAATTTTTAGCACAGCATGATACAGCAAACATCTCACAAAAATTATCTGCCAATGTAAAGTTTCCATTCTCTTTTTTCAAATGAGATACAGAAGAACCCCATACACAATGTCCACGCCTACACACTCTTCAGCATTCTGTAGTCATTATCATTTTGCAAAACTTAAGGTTAGACTACTAAGGCAGTTATTTTTCCACTAATTTTCAAGGTATTGGCTGAACCCTTGTGATAATTTGCTGTAGACTAAATTTGTGATTTTGATACTTCATGGAAGTTATATAGGAAAAAATGAAATATTGTCTTGTCCACAGAACTTATTTTCTCCTTATTTCAAACAATCTAATTCTTAACATTAAGGGTGGCATAAATTATTAAAATACCCTAAACCTTGCTCAAAAAGTTGATTTTGATAAGAAAAGTTGTAATATGCTATCAGGGGTCACACTGCCTCTTATTTAAGAATTTTGCTTTGGACTTCAAGTCAACTGTTCATGCCCGTTTAGTCCCAAACACTCAGAACTCAACCAGTCTTTTCAATAATCACATCAGAATGAAACAAAGGGTCAACATGATCAAGTTTAAAACATTTTTCTTCTTGCATAATCACCCACATTCTGCCTTTGCCGAACACTGAGGTAGTTTCAAATTGCCGAATTTACTAATATGGTTCAGAGGGGGAGGGTGAAACTGCTGCACAAACCATAGCAAAATAGAGCACTTTCACTCTCAGTAAGTTTAAAAACTGCTTTAATCAGCACTAAATTTACTTTCAGAGTTTTGGGAGAATCACAAAGAAAAGGGAGGTATCAGCAAGGCTTAATGTTTGTACAGAAGTATGAAGGTAACCATATTGGAAAGGTCAGTAGCAGAATATCAACTGAACTCAAAAGAAGCAGGTCATACCACATTTGCACTTTAGAAAACAGTGGTAAATTCCAATTCAGTGACACGAAACTAATCTTCAGAACTTCTTTGAGCTAAGAATGGAAAAATATAAAGGCATGAGCACATGATAAAGGTAGCAAGGCTGAATTAGCTACCGACTATGTCAGATAAATGCATTGGTCAAGAGAGGTAAATCAAGGAACAATTTATATTTGTGGAGCATTGGCATCAATTCTAGGGAGGTGTGACATACCATATATAGATCAGTCACTTTACATCTCAAAAGAGCTGGAACCAATATCCTTGCAACATAACTTGCTGTTGCTTCAGGGCAACATTTCAATTAATTTAGCTGAGGGTGGACCTACAGAGGGAGCTTTGAAAAGGAAAAAAGGGTGCAACAAAAAAAGGTTTGGTGAGATTAAGTAGCAACAGAATAAATAAATGACAGATTTTCCAAATCCAAGGGAGTCCAAGAGCAAGTAAAAGCAAGAAATATACATATTAAGGCTGTTCTGCTGTATGCACAGATAATCACATTGGATAAGTATACTGTGTCAATTTTAGGAGTACTGACTAAAAAAAGGTAGAATTGAGTTCAGAAAAATATATCGAAGGGAACAGAGAAGCAGAAGTGGAAGTATTGATAAAGGAATGCTGGGAAAGTGCATGTCCTAGAACAATCAAGGATACTATGTGAATTATTTTATAGTCACTAGGATAATGTTTGAGCCAGTTATAGATTCTTGTAACAATTGCTACATCAGTTATGAAGGCTGCGCATACAAATTGGTATTAAACACTTAAACTTTCAGGAGTACGTCATATTCTAAGCAAGTAGAGAAGTTAGTCAAAAAATGCTTCATGTTGGAATTCAAGCTTGAGGAATGAGGAAAAATCTGAAGTATTAGTTCTGGGACTAACTAATGGCAGAACAGACTCGATGGGCCTAATTTTGCTATGTCTCTTGGGTCTTTTTTGTCAGCATATTACAAGCGTGGTGATAATAAGGGGTTTCAATTATTCAGATATAGCCTGAACTCGCAACAGCAGATGTAGCCTGACATGCTGAGTTTTTCCAGTATTTTCTACCTTTATTCTAGGTGCTCAGCATCTTCAGTTTTTTATGATACAGGTACATTTGTGCCTCTGCTGTTCAGGTCAGTAATTTATTTCAAAGTAGTTGATGTTGCAATGGCTCCCTCTACTGATTTATCAGAAAACAAAATATTTTTGTTTTAGTTTATATTCAAGGCAACCATTCCTAAAGTTTTCCAAGTCTCTGTTTCCTATAGCTTATTAAGTATAATTCTTGCCATCCATCATTAAGTCTTCATGTGGCTACCACCTTCCTCACTGCAGACAGTACACATTCAGAGGATAACCATTAATTATAGTGGACTTGGGATCCTCTGAATTCGCTAAAATACCACTTCAATATTACTTTGGTGCCTTTGTAGCTGTTGTACTTTTGGATATACACTCAGTGTCCACTTTATTAGGTGTGGCTATACACCTGCTCATTAATGCAAATATCTAATCAGTCCATCACACAGCAGCAACTCAATGCATAAATGGATGCAAACACGGCCAGAAGGTTCAATTGTTCTTCAGATAAAACATCAGAATGGGGGAGAAATGTAATCTAGGTGACTGACCATTGTTGGTGCCAGACTCATAGTTTGAGTATCTCAGAAAATGCTGATCTCCTGGGATTTTCATGCAGAACAGTTTCTAGTCTATTGTTCACAGGGGGTGGTGCAAAAAACAAGGACATCTAGTGAGTGGCAGTTCTGTGGGCAAAAGAGCCTTGTTAATGAGGGGTCCGAGGAGAATGGCCAGGCTGCTTCAAGCTGACAGTAACCTCAAATAACTATGTTACGATAGGGATGCACAGAAGAGCATCTCTGAATGCACAACATATCAAACCTTTAAGTGGATGGACGGCAGCAGCAGAAGACCACAAGCATACAGTAGGTACTTAATAAAGTGGCCACTGAATGTATTTTTTACATTCATCTATTTTTTCCCCCACATCTATGTCTTGATTCTACCATTCCAATTTTTATTTCCATACCTGACCATTTGTTAAGCTTATTTATTGTGGATGGATTTCCTGCGTTATGTGATTATTTTTCTTGACAAAGGGGCAAGACTTTAAGCACAACTTTAATAATTTTCCACTCCATCCTACAATTCTTAATTACTGGTCTGAGGTTTTCTACCACTTATAACACATATGCAAATTTAGCCAAACAGGACATTGAAAATGAGGATCTTTTCGAAGATAAACTTTTGACAAATTTAGCTAAGATGTTCAATAGACAATAGGTGCAGGAGTAGGCCATTCAGCCCTTCAAGCCAGCACCGCCATTCACTGTGATTGTGGCTGATCATCCACAATCAGTACCCTGTTCCTGCCTTCTCCCCATATCCCTTGACTCCGCTATCTAACTTTCTTGAAAGAATCCAGAGAATTGGCCTCCACTGCCTTCTGAGGCAGAGCATTCCACAGATCCACAACCCTCTGTGTGAAAGTTTTTCCTCAACTCTGTTCTAAATGGTCTACCCCTTATTTTTAAACTGTGGTCTCTGGTTCTGGACTCCCCCAACATCGGGAACAAGTTTCCTGCCTCTAGCATGTCCAATCCCCTAATAATCTTATATGTTTCAATCGGATCCCCTCTCATCATTCTAAATTCCAGTGTATACAAGCCCAGTCGTTCCAATCTTTCAACATATGAAAGATGTTGAAAATTCCCGCCATCCCTGGAATTAACCCAGTGAACCTACAGTGAACTCCCTCCATAGCAAGAATGTCCTTCCTCAAATTTGGAGACCAAAACTGCACACAATACTCCAGGTGGGGTCTCACCAGGGCCTTGTACAACTGCAGAAGGACCTCTTTGCTCCTATATTCAACTCCCCTTGTTATGAAGGCCAACATGCCATTAGCTATCTTCACTGCCTGCTGTACCTGTATGCTTACTCTCAGTGACTGATGAACAAGGACACCCAGATCTCTTTGTACTTCCTCTTTTCCTAACTTGACACCATTCAGATAGTAATCTGCCTTCCTGTTCTTGCCACCAAAGTGGATAACCTCACATTTATCCACATTAAACTGCATCTGCCATGCATCTGCCCACTCACCCAAACTGTCCAAGTCACCCCGTATTCTCATAACATCCTCCTCACATTTCACACTGTCACCCAGCTTTGTGTCATCTGCAAATTTGCTAATGTTACTTTTAATCCCTTCATCTAAATCATTAATGTATGTTGTAAATAGCTGTGACCCCAGCACCGAGCCTTGCGGTACCCCACTAGTCACTGCCTGCCATTCTGAAAAGGACCTGTTAATCCCTACTCTTTGTTTCCTGTCTGCCAACCAATTTTCTATCCGTATCAGTACCCTACCCCCAATACCATGTGCTCTAGTTTTGCCCACTAACCTCCTATGTAGGACCTTATCAAAGGCTTTCTGTAAGTCCAGGTTCACTACACCCACTGGCTTTCCCATGTCCATTTTCATAGTTACATCCTCAAAAAAATCACATTTAATATAACATACCGCCATTATCCTTTTCGAACCTCCATATTTAAACAATTAAGTACGCCCCCTTTTCCAGGTGATCTGTACCTTTCTTTCTATCATAATCTCTGGAGTGGGGATGCTTGCATTACGTTCAATTTCATTCAAAATCAGATTTAAGTTTAATTTAGCTGACATAAGAGTATGTCACAAAATGTTTTGTCGTAGCAGTACAGTGCAATACATAAAAATACTATAAATTATAATAATGTTCTTAATGAGAGCAAAAATAATGAGGTAGTGTTTATGGACTGTTCATTCAGAAATCTGATGGCACCGGGAACAAAGCCGTTTCTAAAACATTGAATGTGGTGAGTGCATGTCTTCAGGCTCCTGTACCTGCCCAGCAAATGAAGCACTCCACACCTGTAAGACAACAGACCAAGGCAACATTAAGGAATATGCTATCAGTGGTAAGGAAGATTCATATCACCAAAATGCCAGATGGCAACCACCTCCAACAACTAATAAACACTACCAAGATATTTTGATTCAATGACATTATCATCACTGACTTCCCCATCAACATCCTGGGGCTCACCACTGACCAGAAACTCAGCTCCACCAGCTACATTGATAGAGTGGCTACAAGAATAGATCAAAAGCTGTATATCTCAGGAATGCCATATCTTCAGAAACTCTCCACTAACCACAGGCTGAAATATGGAATGAACTGATGAGCACAGCTCCAACTAACACACAGGAAGTTCACTATTTTATGTTAAAGTCAGAGGGATTAGTCTCTCAACTCATTCCTTCTACTTGTCACACAATGACTGCTATGCACCCTAACCACAAAACACTACAGATATTTATCTAGGTTGTTCCAACAGTACCTCCCAAACCCATAACCACCGCCACTCAAGAGGACAAAGGCATGGAATTCATAGGAACACCACCACCTGCCGGTCCCCCCGAACATGGAACACAACCTTGATTTAGTAATATACTGCTAAACCTTCAATGTTGCTAGGTTCAAATCCTGGAGCTGTCTCAAAAATATCACTATGGGAGTATCTGAATTATGAAGGGCCTTCAACCTAAAATATTTATTATATGTTTATCCATCCACAGTTATTGTCTGTTCCTCTACTTCCAGCATTTTCAGATTTTTCTTTTGTATTGAAAGCTGGGCAGTTCATTTATCGCAATTATGTTAGTCCAAGTCTTGAAAAATTTGTACATTTCCTCAGGGTGGTTAAAATATCACACTGTCAAGCAATTGTAAACCTCTACCTTAGGTTCATTCAACACACATCAAAGTTGCTGGTGAACGCAGCATCCCAGGCTGCATCTCTATGAAGAGGTACAGTCAACATTTCGGGCCGAGACCCCTCGTCAGGACTAACTGAAAGAAGAGCTAGTAAGAGATTTGATCTTAGGTTCATTTCCTATTTAAATCATTTATTTTCATTATTGATCAACTGTACTCAAATAATGGTTAACAAAATATTCATTTTTCATAAAATCCCCATTCGTCATATTACCTTAAAAATGCACACAAAATCATTTCAGACAGAATGTGGTTCAAGACCATACTTCAGGATTTAAAATACATTCAGTACAATTACTTTAACTTTTGTTATTTGATTTCAGATCTTCCCACATCACACTATTCCTTTCAGCATGACTTGAATTGCAGTTTGCCTTGTTTTTCTTTACTGTTGCTGTTCAAATTAATTTGCTTGTAGAATGGGCTTTCTGTAATAATTGCAAGTTACCACATACACTTTCATTTGCTTTGCCTTAAGCAATTTTTGGCACAATATAATCAAGTCATTGATCTTCAAAACCTGCATTCAAAAATGCCTCTAGGTTACAAGTCTTCTGAGGGGCAGTTTCAACAACTCATGTCAGTACTGAACTACCTCCAGTTTTCCTTGGAAATTGTTCTGGGCATTCAGCTGAATTTTAATTGGATTACAGCACTTAGATGCTTGTGTTCATAATTCCCTCGGCAGTCATAAGGGAAGCAGTAGGTCGGACTGTCCATTTCTTTCCGGTATAGGATGATGGCTTCTTGTGGTTTTGATGAAAGCGGAGTACCAGAACTCAACAATCAGGCTTTCCGAAATTTGAGCACTGATAGTCGCTCTCTCCCAGCTTGCCTTGAAATAAACACAGTCCCTTTCAAATTAAAACTTTTCAATGATTCTATTACTTCCTCTGTAAAAAAAAACAAAACACACACAATTAAAGCAGTGTTTTCATGTGAAGCAAGTACTTCTAACATATAGATAAATAACTGGGCATGCATTTCAAAGTGAACACTACTCAAAGAGAAAAAAGATCTTTTAGAAAGTTAGTGATATGGTATTAAGGAACAAAGTTATGCAGATAACAAATAATACAGAAGTAGAAGCTGAAGCAGCCTGAATTAGCAAATTAAGTACTTCATCATATATCTTTAACTTAAAGTAAACATCAACATTTCCAAAGTAAATGTCATTTACATACCATTTCATATTTATATGATATCAAACCTCAAGTATGTAGGTAACCCTACATGGAAACATGCAAAGGGGATGCAATTTCACCACCCTGTCCTTTGCCCCTTCAGCCAACAGCTCTGAAGTTGGTTTTCAGAGACAAGATGTGTAGGAAATACTGTCCACTAGGAATACAGAAAAAAATTAATTATGAACTTGAGGACCTGAGTTATACAGAAAAACTCAATAGGTTAAGACTTTATTCCTTAAAGCGTCAGAGAATGAGTGGAGATTTGATAGAGGTAGAGGGATATAGATAGGATAAATTTTATCTGGCTTTCTAAGGTGAACATGACTGGAAACTTCTTCACTCAGAGGGTAGTTAGAGCATTGAACTAGCCAGCGGATGTGGGTTCAATTTCAACATTCAAGGGAAGTTTAGGTAAACACGCGGATGGGAGCGGTACAGAAGGCTGTGATCTAGGTGGGACTAAGCAGAATGATGTTCGGTTTGGACTAGATAGGACAAGGGGCCTGTTTCTGTGTTATAGTGCTTTACGACTATGACTCTATGAAACAAGTACTGCACAGCTCCTGGTTGAATTCCTGATTAGCTGGAATCAGTCATTCCATCTGCACTCGCTCGGAAGTCTATATCTGGACCAGAAGAGAATACTAATGAAACCTTCTGGACAGCAAGTTTGAGGAAATTGTCCAACCCACCAAGAAAGGAAGCCAAACCTTCTGATATTATCTGTGCTGACTTAGCTTCCACAGACTGCAACTCCCCCCCAACCCCCCTTAGCAAACTCCCTTTTGTGGTTACCTGTATTCATTCTTACAAACACAATCAAACAATAAAAAGAATTCACCACAAACCACAATAAGCACGTATATTCACCTCTGTCACCTCTTTTGTGAAATATTTCATTTTCACCTTGAGATGTTAGGTCGATTACTATTCAATTTGTTGAAAATAAGCTTCTCCTTCTTTCTCCTAAAGCATTCACTCACCATCTATTGGCTATTCATAAATCAAATAAAAATCTTATTTCTTTTAAAGGAAATGAATAGAATATCAATACAGATGCGAAAGATTATGTACTGAGAACAGTTCCTCACTTATGCCCACAAGTCTTTTGATAAGAACGAGAATGATTTCAAATTTTCTCACCTGGATCATTTTCCTGAACTGTCACCAAATAAAAGATTCCCTGACTGGAGAGGAGGCTTGAGACCTGAGGGAAAAAGCGATCCATGACTTCACGACCTCTTTCTCCACCAGCCCAAGATGCCTCTATACCATGGCTACCAACCTAGGAAGGAAAAAAAAAACACAAGAACAGGCAGTTAGAGCACAATCACACAGATACATTTTTATAATTTTTTTTAAATAATTCTTCAAATAATTGAAATACTAGAGGTGCAATTAGGACACTTCTTGTTTACATTTTTACAAAATTTCTCCAGTCCCGTAGTCTCTACTTCAAACATTTTAGTAGTCTTTCAAAGAAAGTTAGTCAGGACTAACGAGGGGTCTCGGCCCGAAACGTCAACTGTACCTCTTCCTATAGATGCTGCCCGGCCTGCTGCTTTCACCAGCATTTTTTGTATGTGTTGCTTGAACTTCCAGCATCTGCAGATTTCCTCGTGTTTGCATACTTACATTTGTGTAGTATTTTTCACAACATTATGACATCTTAAATTATTTTACATCTAATGAAGCACTTAATGTATAAAACAGAATCAGATCTATAAATCTCAACTTAAACATTCACAACATATGAGTAATCACAGCCCTCTACAGTTGAGATTTTTAGGTTCATAACTCTGTTTTAGGAATTTTTCCCATTTCTGTAACAAATGGTTAACCCCCTGCCCTAAATCCAGACCACAAGAGGATCTTTTGTCCCAATCAAGATCTCTTAAAGTCCTGTATGATTCAATAAGACTGTCCTTCTAAACCTGAGTGGGAAAGCCCACATTATACTTAATCAACTCTCATAAAACTCCCTCATTTCCAAGATCAATTTAGTGGTTTCACAGTGCGTTCACTCCACAGCAACTGCGTGCTTCTTATGGTGTGCGTATATAATGCACCAAATGTAATTTCACTAAAGCTGTGTGCAATCTCAATATCATACTCTTATTTGCCTTCTCATAATAAAAGCCAACATTTACTAGTTTAGCTACATTTCAAAAATGCAGCCTTCCTGTTCTACCTATCTTGCACACTTAAGTGGTGTAACTATCTTTGCATCATCAGTAAACTTGGATATGTTACACCAAACTTTTCATCTAAGTTAGTAATATAAATTTTGAGTGGTTGAAAATCCGATATTACTTTATCAATACATTTTGCAAATCCAGTGGTTCTACTCTGCAAAAGTAACCTTATAAAATTACTATTAGATTTATCAAATATAATTTCCCCACTGAATGACCATTTAGTTATTTTTCAAAAGCCAGATTTTTCATGTTAGATTGCAAAATTTTACCAAAGACAGCCTTATTTTTTTAGATAACACACATAAAAAATGCTGGTGAATGCAGCAGGCCAGGCAGCATCTATAGGAAGAGGCTATTGGCTCGTGTTTGCTTATTTTTTCAGAGCTCTCTACTTTCTCCTTTCTTAATTACCGGTTATTTTTGCTACCTTTCAATCTGTAGGAATGTTCCAGAATGAAGGAATTCAAGGAAATGGGACAGTCAATTTATGCACAAGCAAGTCCAAAATAGCACTGTAACAGTTACCAAATAACTTATTTTAATACAGTTTATTGAAAGACAAATAGTGGCCATTAGAAAGGATCAACTTTATTCACCAGATACATTATTAGGAACTTGCAAATATATATGCTGTACAAAGTTGATCACAGATATGGTACAATACTCATTTAGTAATGTATTAAAGATTATGCCCATGACTGTAGAATAGGATTAGTGTTCAAAACGCACCTTTAAAGTACTTATAGGAGATGGAACAACGTAGCTTAAAATGTAAAACTGCACTTAGAAAGTCAGGTTTATAAATTTTATACTCACTTCTTCTGAGGGAGTTGCAACATAAGGTGGATTAAATACCAGCACATCAACTTGATTTTGTAGTCGTGGCAACAGTCCAGTGACCTGATTATATGAAGGAAGTAAAAATGAAAATATAATAGTTTTTAAAGAAATAAATGCAGAAACAGAAGCAAACCATGAGGCTAAATATTAAAACTGTTATTTTGATGGATGGCTCAGTAGCCAGGATTTTCTATCTTTTTCCAGAGGAACTGCACCTCTGATGGAGTTGAGCTTCCAATCCAGACAATGCTTTTAGGTCCTAAGTGAATTTCGGGCCATTTGGTCATTTACATTTGGTGGTATCCCAGATATATACCACTAAAGGGAAGAACCAACAGTTCATCACAATGGCAGCCGTCATGTTTGGCTTTCAAAAACCAAAATGACAGGAAACTTGGGAAATTCGTCGCTTTGCTAAGCGCTGCCACATCTCATGCATCCAGGTATGCTTAACCATACTGACAGGAATACAAAGTAACACATACAAAATGCTGGAGGAACTCAGCAGATCAGGCAGCAATGTCCTGTTGAAGGGTCTCAGCCAGAAACATCAACTGTTTATTCACTTCCAAAGATCTGCCTGATCTGCTGAGTTCCTCCAGCATTCTGTATGTGTTACTTGGGATCTGCAGAATTGCTTGCATTTTTTGACTGGAATAGTAATAGTATATTAGGATTTGAAACACCTTGGCCATTATCCAAGACGCCTGTTTCCTTAAATCATTCATTGACTTGAAGTAAGCAGTAACTAAATCTACACTGTGAAGTGGACAAGTTACCTGGCCTATATTTAATTACATTTTCTGTCTTTGCTTCTAAACTCTTCTTCAAAAAAGCAACTGGTCTTACCTGACATATTCCTCCATCTTCTGGCTAAGCTGACAATTAAATCAAAATGTGCATTTATTTGTCATTTACAATTTTGCTTTTTACATCAAAGCACTGCACCAGACTTAAAACTAAAGCACAATGGCTACTATTTGATTAGATTAAACATATGATTACACGTTAGTAAGAACTAAGATCAAAAGGAAAAGGAAGAGAAAACGCAGTGTTTAATATGGAATTCTAGGGGGTGGTACAATGTCACAGCAGACAGTGCTGCCGCCCCACAGCTCCATCGATGTGGGTTTGATCACGACATGTCCATGTGGGGATTGCATGTTCTCCCTAAGACTGGACTTCCCTTGATGCCCTGGTTTCCTCCCACATCCTAAAGACATATAGACCTATAAGACAATTGATTGCTGTAAATTGCCCATAGTATATAGGTGAGTGGTAGAACCTGGGTGGTGGGTGGGGGAGAAGGAGGAAACAAATTGGTAGGGACATGGGAAAAGTGAAATTAGCATAGTGAATTAATGAAAACAATAAATGTGATGGCCTCCCTCTCTCACTCGCTGCTCCCGAAGGTCCCTGCGTTCCGATGGGGGGGCGGGGGGTGGTGTGTGTCTCTCTCTCTCTCACTCAATGCTCTCAGAGGACGGTGCTGGAGTTCAAGATTGGGCAAGATTTAATCGACGCAGTCTGTGGATTGTACTCTGTAGTTCATGTTATGATATGTTTCTGGTAGCTCCTTTTTTTGTTGCTATTTTGGGCAATTTTGAATTGGGGCAGCCTGGAGATAATGGACTGAGCTGTATCGAACATACCTAGACTCTTTCGATGTTGTTTTATATTCTGCATCTTTCACTCTTTTTTTGTTGCCATTTGTGCAATTTGTTTTTTTTTGTACATGGGGGATGATGTTTTTCTTGAGTGGGTTCCGTGGCTTTCTTTGTTGGCTATCTGTGGGGAAGACAATCTCAAGATTGTACACTATAAACATGCTTTGATAATAAATGTACTTTGAATCTTCGATAGTCACAGTGGACTCAATGGACAAAAAGGCCTTCATCCACACCATCTAACTATGATTCCATCATTTCCATTATGAATATCAACTTAGACAATGCAGTTTAATACATTATTGTGTCTGTCATGTTATCAATAACATTACTGAAAACACAGCTAATGGACAGACCAAATTCTTACAAATGGTATTCTATATAAAAACAGCAATGAATATTAATGAAGAGAATAAATTGCAGGCAGACAAATAAAAACTGGGAAAGTGAGACTAATGAATTTGCTTCCCTGGGAGTGAGTGTGGAGCTGATAGACCAAGCAGCCTCCTTCTTTATTATACAATATAGGAATGCAATGTAATTGAGCCATATAATGGTACAGCGCAGAAACATGCCTTTGACCCACTGTGACCCTTGCTGACCATTCTGCCAAGCTACAATAATCCCCACATTGGGCCTGCATTCTTCTATATCTTACCTAAGTGTTGGTTTAAACGTAGTAATTCTATTTTACTCCAACATCTCCTCCGGCAGCCAGTTTCAGGAAAAAATCCCTTCAAAACTCTTTCCTCACAATCTAAATTTATACCCCCATCACGCTTCATGATAATTTAACCTTGCCTTTACTTCACAACTTACCAGATCAGTAATGATTGGCTGGATATTCACCCCATTTTTCCAGGCACTTTCTTGTGCACAAGCAGCAGCCAAGCAATTAATATCTGTACAGCTTTAAATAAAAATTAAAAGGACAAACATCAAGATTCATTTTATTCTATCACATCTGTCTGCAAATGTCTCTGCAGTTAGAACTTTGAATATCATTTGGTTTTCTCTTCACAAACCCATTTTTTTAATTAAGTAATTGAGTATTGGTGCACTAGAGTAAATAAAAATCAGTCAATTCTCTTCAATATTTATGGAAAAACATACCTTCTACTTATCCCTTTCACACTGCAGCTTTCCATTCAACCTTACATACCTGACAGTCTCCCCCACAAACATCACACTAATTTTTGTAGAATTCTGAGCTAATTTTAATTGTAGCCCCAAATATTAAATTCGGCATTCACATACTTATTATTCTAGAATAAACAATAATGTGACAAACCAACACTTACAGATAAAATGAGGTAGGCCCAATCATGGAAGCTAGGAATACAGAGACAACACCAGATCCTGTTCCAACCTCAAGGCAAATACTGGGACTGCAAAAATAAAACATTTCATTTCTCTGTAGAAAGTAAGTAATACCTGTGCTATTAATATACTGTAATTATATCTCCTACACCTAATACAGTGGCCACTGTGTATGTTCGTGGTCTTCTGCTGCTGTAACCCATCCACTTCAAGGTTCGTCATGTTGGACGTTCAGAGATAATCTTCAGCACACCATCATTGTAACGCATGGCTGTTTGAGTTACTGTTGCCTTCCTGTCAGTTTAAACCAGTCTGGCCATTCACCTCTGACCTCTCGTTTACAAGGCACTTTCACCCACAGATCTATCACTCACTGGATTTTTTTTTTTGTTTTTTGCACCATTCTTTGAAACTCTGGAGACTCCCAGGAATATCAAAGTTCAAAGTAAATTTATTATCAAAGTACATATATGTCACCATATACTACCTTGAGATTAGTTTCCTTGCGGACAGTGTAAATACAAGAAACACAACAGAATCAATGAAAGACCACATCCAACAGGATGGACAACAAACAATGCTTAAAACAAAAACAATAAATTGTGGAAATACAAAAAAGAAAATTAATAATAAATAAGCAACAAATGTCAAGAACGTGAGATGAAGAGTCCTTGAAAATGAGTCCAATTCAGTGATGGGCAAATGAAGTTATCTCCCCCGGTTCAAGAGCCCGATGACCGATGAGTCCTGAACCTGGTGGTGCGGGTCCTGAGGATCCTGTACCTTCTTTCCAGTGGCAGCTGTGAGAAGAGAGTATGGCCTAGATTGTGGGGGTCCTTCAAAGTTCAAAGTACATTTATTATCAAAGTATGCATACATTATACAACCCTGAGATTCCTCTCTTAACAGGCAGCCATGAAACAAAGAAATCCAAAAGAACCCTGAAAAAAAGACTGTCACACACCCAATGTGCACAGAGAAAAAGCATATCACGCAAACAGTAACCCCCTAGCAAGTAGCATACTGAACTGAAGTCCGCAAAGACTCCCATAGTTCAGCATAATTCAGCACAGAGCCAAGTTGTGGAGCAACGAGCTAATCTTGTCCATCCCTTGCCTTGGACCTTACCTTTTCAATCTAGTCCGGTGCCTAAATCAACATCTAAACATCAGGTTCCATCACCTTGATCTGTTCTGAGGCCATGAACCCAACGCCTTGATTTGGCCTGTACCCAACCTTTCCAGTTCAGCTTTGCACTTAAGTTTCCATCCAAACATCAAGATCAATCACCCTGACCCACTCCGGTGCCTGGACCCCGCAACTTCAACTTGGCCAGTAACCGAGCTTTTCAATTCAGCCCTGTGCTTAAGTCTCCATCTAAACATTGAGTTCAGTCAAATTGGGACACTCTGGTGTCCAGACCTTGCCACCTCGATTCAGCATTCAGTATGGCACTTAAAACTATTGAACCTGGGTCTTCCTTGCTCTTGATGACAGGCCCGCTGCCTTGCCTTGCCTCGATTCTGCCAGATCGAATTGCCTCCAAGTTTATTATCTGCGATGGTCATTTACCAGAAAAAGTGTGATTAACAAACTATTTAGTTGTTCTCCTTGTTTCATTAGCCAACAGCTAGAAGTCGCTGATATTCACCAGCGCTAGAAGTTTAAGATGTCCTTGACGATGGATGCTGCTTTCCTGCGACATTCTTTCTCAATGGTGGGGTGGGCTTTACCTGTGATGCACTGGCTATATCCACTACTTCCTGTCTGCCTTTCCGTACAAGGGCACTGGTGTTTCCATACCAGGTCATGATGCAAACAGTCAATGCACTCTCTGCCATACATCTATAGAAGCTTGTCAAAGTTTCAGACGACATGCTGAATCTTTGCAAACTTCTAAGAAAGTAAGTCACTGCTGTGCTTTCTTCATAATAGCACTTACAATAACACCAAGAAATTTTAAGTTTTGAACCCTCTGATCTCCCGATGAGGACTGGCTCTTGGACCTCCAGTTTCCTCCTCCTGAAGTCAATAATCATCTCCTTGGTCTACTTGACAGTAAGAGAGAGGTTGCTGATTTGGCAGCACTTAGCCAGATTTTCAATCTCTTTCCTATATGCCTTTTATTCAGCCAATGATGGTGGTATCTTCAGCACACTTAACTTTGGCATTAAAGCTGTGCTTAGCCTCAGCCATAACTATAAAGTGAGTGGGGGCTAAGCACACAGCTTGTGGTGCACTTGTGCTAAGTGAAATTGTGGAGAACATTTTGTTGTCAATCCAAACTAACCAAAGTCTGCAAGTGAGGAAATCAAGGACTCAGTTGCACATGGAATTACTAACGGCCAGGTCTTGAAGCTTATAGATTAGTTTTGAGGGGATGATAGTATTCAGTGCTGAGCTGTAGTCGATGAAGAACGTCCTAATGTACACACCTTTGCTGTCCAGATGTTCCAGGATAGAAGGAACAGCCAATGAAATGACAACTGCTGTTGACCTGTTATAACAGTAGGCAAATTGGAGTGGACCCAAGTCGCTTCTCAGGCAGATTCATCACCAACCTCTCAAACCACTTCATACATTTGAAGCAGAATAATTTTTCTCATGTTAGCACATGGTAGACATGTTTTTACACTATGGGGGTGCCAGAAAATATATTGTGCCTAAGAGGGGCATTGGCAAATATGAAGGTGCTTTAGGGGGCCCTTGTGGCTACGGGGGTCAGGGGGTATGGAGGGAAGGCTGGGGCGGGGTTCTGAGTTGGATGATCAGCCATGATCATAATAAATGGCGGTGCAGGCTCGAAGGGCCGAATGGCCTACTCCTGCACCTATTTTCTATGTTTCTATGTTTCTATGTATCACAGTGGATGAAAGTGCTCCTGAATGATGATCATTGAGCTAGGTTACCACGTTCTTCTTAGGCATCTCATCCAGCACCAACAATCATACCATGATCTGTCACTTTGCTCACATCTCTTCCCCATTCTAATGTTTGGTTTGAACAAGTAAACCTCTTGACCATGCCTGCATGCTTTTCTGCACCAAGTTGTTCCCACATGATTGCCTAACTAGATATTTGCATTAACCAGCATGTATACAACGTACACCTAATAAAATATTTCTCTGATCCTGAAAATGTTAACTAGGTTAACTGCTTATCGAGCTGTTGCAGAATCTTTGGAATTGAATTTTAGAAGTAAAGTTCAATATGATCATGGCATCATACACTAAACAATACAAGGGAAGGTAAACGAACAAGATAACCAATATCCTTTGCCACGGCAAGGAATCTGGCTACCAATGTCCATTCTGAAGTCAGTCTTCTTTTTCCAGATGAAGTGGTGAAACAACAAAGGGCAAGAAAGTAACCAGAAGCTTGTCTGCACTAGCACACAGTAGAGGAATTGGCTAACTTGTTCTCGCTTTACCTGTATTTGGATTAGTAGAACATTACAAACATGGTCTAAGATTGTTGAATACAGGAATTACCACTTGATGGACTGAGGCAGTGAGAACCCCAAGTCCAGGAAAGGGAAACATGGCCATGCCAAATCATGAAAGAATGGACAAAAAGAAACCAAGGCATTCTCAGACTCAGGAACCTTTTGCCAACATGTTCTCGATGAAACATGTAAAGATGGGCCTATACACACCATCACATCGGACCTGCCCTAAGTATGATGGTTTAAATTCCTTTCACTAGCAACCATCTTCCTTTTGACTGTGCTTTTCAATCTGAAATCCTTGTGTCCCCTCAAACTTTCTTAACCAGGCTTTAAGGTATTCACTCCGAATACCTCCTTCTCAGCATAAAACTGCCTAGAGTTAGATGAAAAATAATTACAAATTCCCATTATGCTTTTAACATAGTCTGATTTAAAGATTTTTTAAAAATCACACAATTGAAACATATTTGAACAGTTTCAGATAATGGCGTACCAGAGCTGCTGTATTTCTTTCACATCTTTTTCTAAGGCATCCATTAATAGGAAGGTATCCTCTGCTGGATCATATACATCAGCGTATTCTCCACGGCCGACATGGGGACAGTAAGGCGTTGAAAACATCTTCCTATAGTTTTTTTAATGAACAAAACATTCTTGTTAGCAGTCATAATAAATGATGTCACATGGTTGTATTTCTTCCAAACTACCATATTGTTTGTCTCGGGTCACACTGTACATATTGAGATACTCTAAAGATAGATCTCATGCATATTCTCATGTGAAATATACTCTTAATATAATTATAGACAAAATTGGTATCATAAATTCTAACTTTTGTAAATAACTGAAATCCAAAATCTAACTTGCTTTTATTCCTCACTCCCTTTCAAAGGGCATTGTTAAAGTTCAAATTAAATTTACTATCAAAGTGCATATATGTCACCATATACAACTATGAGATTCATTTTCTTGTGGGCATGCTCAATAAATCCATAATAGAGTCAATGAAAGACTGCATCAACCTGGGCATTCACCCAGTGTGCAAAAGACAATGAACTGTACAAATACAAAAAGAAATAAGTAATAATTATAAATAAATAAGCAATAATATTGAGAACATGAGATGAAGAGTCCTTGAAAGTGAGTCCATTGGTTGTGAGAGCATTTCAATGATGGGGCAAGGGAAGTTGAGTGAAGATGTTCCCTTTGGTTCAAGAGCCTGATGATTGAGGGGTGGTAACTTTTCTTGAACCTGGTGATGTGAGTCCTGAAGCCCCTGTACCTTCTTCCTGATGACAGCAGTAAGAAGAGTGCATGTCCTGGGTGGTGGGGATTCTGACTATGGGTGCTAATTATAAAATAATTGTCCACAAAGTCACTGAAGAGACTCCTCAGAATTCCTAAAATCATGTTTGCCAGCTACTTGTTGAGAAAAAAAGTTCTAACAATTTCACAAGGCGAAGAAGGTGAAATCATGAACCTAAGGTTCAGTCAATACAGTCGTGATACAACTTGAGTTTGTAGGAAGTCACTGGACTCAATGGGGATTAAGAATGCAGTTTGAGTGTTGGCCATTTAAACAAAATCATTTCAGTAAATACAGGGCTTGTAATACTTCGTACTGTGATAATTAGCAATAATTGCTTTTTAAATCAATAAGCTGGAAAATCTTATGCTACACAAATTTTATGATTTTATATTTTAACCACTTGTTAAATTATTTTTAAAATTACAATAACTTGGATTGTATTCTCTGGATTTTAGATTGAAGGTGTAACTTTACAGATATTTGCCAAATATTATGCAGATGTGATGGATAGAAAGAAGCTATTTCTGGTAGCTGGGGATGTTGTCTAAAAATGACATCCAGACATTCCAGGAATCAGTAAATACTGTTTTGTTTTAAGTAACAGGCACAGTCTGAATTCTCTTCAACAAACAGCAATTGTTGCTGGGATGATTGTTGATTTTAAAATCAGAGGTAGACATTTGGTATAGTAACCCACACAAAATGCTGGAGAACCTTCACCAGGGTCCCTGGCCTGAAACAACTACTCTTTATTCCTTTCCATAGATGCTGTTTCACCTGCTGAGTTCCTCGGGGGTGGGTGCGTGTGTGTGTGTGTGTGTGTGTGTGTCAGTGTTACTCTGGATTTCCAGCATCTGCAAGATCTCTTGCATTTAGACATTTGGGATTAAGAGCATGGGAAAAAGTATGGAGTTCAGCCATAGATTAATCAGTAGATTTAATTTACTAAAGGGCTTACTCCCACTACTTTGAGAATTACTGCAAAATAATCAGTGAGCAATTGCACAAGTATAATTCATTCAATGATGTTCATTCATTTTGAAGTTTGAAAGGGAAGCCCCTGACTTTCGGAGATAAGATATACTTGTAATCTTTCAGACTCACAAATTCCATATATCATTTCTCAGAAATTAACAATATAACATTTTTGAGATACGGAAAATCATTCACCCCACCGAGCCTATAATGACTGTAAAATCAATCCGCCTAGTCTCATTTCTTTGGCTTTACAAACTATTTCTTTTCCGGTACAGTACTTACTGAAATCCCTTTCGAACGATGCAATTGAATCTGTCTTCACTTTTACCCAGGTAGTGTATTCGGATACCCGCCATTCACTATATAAAACTCTTTTCATATTTTACTTTTGATCCATTTCACCATTCCACATCCCTGGCACTTGACCCCAGCGGGATCAGTTTGTTTCTATTTACTCCGTCTATCAACTTCATGATGTTAAATAATTCGACCACTCCTCTGCACCTATGGAGAACTCTAGTTTATCCTTATGACCAAAGTTGGGATGATCCGGTTGCAACTGATTATTATTACGCGAGTAAATGTAGTCTACAGCTCACGTAGCAAATTGATAAATATAAAGTGCATTTTACAGGTCAATAGAATTAGACCACAGTTCCAAATTTACGTGGTACTTGTCTAACTACAATTGCGATGCTCAGTTTAATAAGACTCATTTTCCGCAGTGAATGTACGGTTGTCCTTTAGGCAGCGCACGCTGTCTGCAATCGGCAACATGTGCCGCACATGTCCAGCAGTCACTGGGTTTGGCGCAGGTCGAGGCTGCAGCGGGACTTCCGTTAAGAGGAAACTGACTATAGTTCAGCGTTGGGGAACGCAGCCACGGAGCAGTGGTAGTTGCTGACAAAACTCCGGTACCTCAGCACAAAGATCCCGGCAGGGGCAACGACAGCACATCCACCCGGAGCCTCTCTAAAGCACAAGCACCCTCAATGCCCTCTACTGCGCAGACTCCACACACACCAATCGCCTGGGCAACGGTCCGTGCACCCCAGATTCCTCCGGTTCCCTGGTCAAATGCCCTCATTCCCGGGGTAAGGTTACTGAAACCCCAAAAGAAATGCGCTGAACGAATAGCCTACCTTACAACTTGTCTTCGTAGCAAGTCTCTTACATGAGAATCTCGTTGCATTTTCCATTACTGTACTTTATTATACAAAACACAAATACAGTGCAGCTGCCAGAAATACGAAATAAAACAAATTTACAGTTTCTGATCACAGCGAAGACCTGTGCTGGTGAATGGTCATCATCAAAAATTTTCTTTCTCCAACAGAAGTTGTCTAATCTATTCAGTATTCCTTTTGGTTTGCAAATTAGAGCATACTTTTTTTGTGATGAAGCTTCTGGATTGGAATTTGAACCCACAAGATTCCCACTCCTGTTACAGACTGACCAAAAGTTGAAAATTATTGTTTCTATAATGTCACTAGCTGAGAATGTTCAAACCGTACATTTCTTTCAGTACCAATCCTGATGTAAGTGGGTATTTAAATAAGGTCTACAAAAGGCACCCATTAATGTAAAGAAATGTTAATAGTCAAAATGGAGACATATAGATCTTGGTGATAAAATCTGAAATGGAAAAAAAAGCTGCTGGAGAAACTCAGCCAGTGGGAGTTGCATCTATGGAGAAAAATCGACAGTCAATGTTTCTGATCAAGGCCCTTCTTCAGGATTTATAACAAGGGATAAGGCCATAAAATATAGGAGCAGAATTATGCCATTTGGCCCATCGAGTCTGCTCTGACATTTCATCATGGCCGACCCATTTCCCTCCAATAGTCATAGTCATAGTCATACTTTATTGATCCCGGGGGAAATTGGTTTTCGTTACAGTTACACCATAAATAATAAATGGTAATAAAACTATAAATAGTTAAATAGTAATATGTAAATTATGCCAGTAAATTATGAAATAAGTCCAGGACCAGCCTATTGGCTCAGGGTGTCTGACCCTTGAATGGAGGAGTTGTAAAGTTTGATGGCCACAGGCAGGAATGATTTCCTATGACGCTCTGTGTTGCATCTCGGTGGAATGAGTCCCAATCTCCTGCGTTCTTTCCATACCATTCATGACCCAACAAATCCACCTTTCAGTTTCCCAAGAACCTTCACTTTAGTTACGGTAAGATTCTTGTACAGATTCTCTCCATGTGTCCAAGTCCTTTTGCAGACTCCCTGCTTCTCAACTCTACCTACCCCTCACCTATCTGTATATCGTCCTGAAACTTGGCCTCAAAGCCACCAATTCCATCATCCAAATCACTGACATATAAAGTTAAAAATAAGCGATCCCAACACAGACCCACAGTCACTGGCAGCCAACCTGAAAATGCTCCCTTAATTCTCACTCTTTGCTTCCTGCTAATCAGTAAATACTCTATCAATGCGAGAATTTTTCTTATAATACCATGGGCTTTTTAAGCAGCCTCATGTCAAAGGCCGTTGAAAATCGAAGTAAACATCCACCGATTCTCTTTTGTCTATCCTACTTGTTATATCTTCAAAGAATTCCAACAGGTAGCTATTACAAAGATATTATTCTGTGGATAAAATAAAGTATAATTTTATAACGGTGTCGGTGACAATCTTGCTAAATTGAGCGAAATGTGCACCGCTGAAGTTTATGTTACAGATCCTGATGAACCCAGTCAGCCACTGTGTTCAAATTTTGAGGGGAAAGGTCAGAGAAAGCTATCGTTTCCTCGCCGGAATGTAGCGAGGTCGGACACTTCCGGCGGCGCTGTGGCTGCACAAGGCGAGGTTGGAAAATCTTTTGCACCGTACACCATTAAACAAGCATGACGAAGAAACGGAAGCGTAGTGATTCTTTAACTGATGCAGACGCGAGTAAAGTCAAGTCTGTGGCTGTGGAGTTCACTGGGACTCTGTTTAAAAACCAGTTGAAACGTCCAGAAGGAGTGGAGAAAGGTGAAACCAATGACAAGTTGGAGATTTCAGTCTCTTCCCATTGTGTATTTTGGTGCTTAGCAACTTTCTTTTTGTCGGCCTTGAAATTTGGATGAATTGCTTAATACACATTTTAGAATAAAAACTTTCTTCTAACATTAAGTCTGGTGCAGATGGAGTACAGGTTTGAACGGACCATCTCTTATGACATAACGAGGAGTCCAGCAGACCGCTAGCAATGAGATTAGAGATGGTAAAACGTGGCAAACTATTTGTTACAGGGAAATGATGCAAGCAAACATTTTTCTTTGTCTCTCAACTCCTCCTGCCCCCAGACATTTTCTTGTCTTCAGATATTGAACCTTTCCTTTCGATATGTCTATGAGTGAGAATATCTAGATTTCAGCAGGGATGCGGACGGGTCTATTCTTGACAGTGCTGATCAGGGTTAATGTGTATTGTGTAGCCAACGTATACAAGTTTGCTCAAATGGATGAGCGTGGACTGACTTTCCAAAGAACTGTTTGTATAGAAACGTTTGTACAGAACAATTATGTTCACTTGTGTTGCATCCTCAGACAATGCTGTATATAAAACATCACACTGCAAGTTATGCTTTATTTAGGTTTGCACTTATCTCCTATTCTGTTGGATTAAGATCCTTGATCTACCAAATCTTAGTATAATAGTTGGTAGACTATTTTATCAGAATGTGTAACCTGCCATATTGTTATCACAAACACTTTCTTTTTAGGTTTCTGGTGGTATCTTAAAGATCTTCACATGAGCCTTTCACTGAGATTTTGTGCTTCTCTAATAAGAATTTTGACAGTTTGGGGCAATCTCCACAATT
This sequence comes from Mobula birostris, assembly GCF_030028105.1. Classification (NCBI taxonomy): domain Eukaryota; kingdom Metazoa; phylum Chordata; class Chondrichthyes; order Myliobatiformes; family Myliobatidae; genus Mobula; species Mobula birostris. The sequence continues at coordinate 28,633,255 of NC_092375.1, read as the reverse complement.
CAAAGTGAAAAAAAATCTATTTGCCAATAATTGTAGTCCCATATCACAAACAGTTATTTAGGGAGACTAATGTAAAACTTGGAATTTTCCAAATTTAGAAGTACCTAGATCCATAACACAAAATACTCTGCAGATGCTGGGGTCAAAGCAACACGCACAACAAGCTGGAGGAACTCAACAGGTCAGGCAGCATCCGTGGAAAAGATCGGGCCTGACGAAGGGTTCCGGCCCGAAACGTTGACCGATCTTTTCCACGGATGCTGCCCGACCTGCTGAGTTCCTCCAGCATGTTGTGAGTGTTAACTAGATCCATATTTGGATCAGTGACTTGAAATAGTGGGAAGTAATGAAAAAGCCTTTATTATAGTAATGTAATAAACTTACTGGGCAAAGGAACTGAGAAATAACAAGTTAATGTGTCATTCATCCTGAGAGTGGGGTGAACAGTGAAGCAATTAGTCGGGCTACCTCAGAGCTCTAGGGACAGGTTCAACCTTGATCACTGGTGCTGTTGGAGTCTGCACTTTATCGATGGGTTTTCCTGGGTTACCTGGTTTACCCCCACCCCCATCACAAAGATACGAGCCAGTAGGTTAATTGTAAATTATTGTTAGTGTGTAAGTTGGCGGGAGAATCTGAGGGAAGTCAAATTAGTGGAAGATTCACGTCGCTCTGAGCTGGCACAGACATGATATGCCAGAATAGGTGTGTTCTGTGTGGTAAGGGAAGGTGGTGATTTGTCCTATGATAAAGGGGTTATCAGGAAAAATTAAAAGTGACTTGCACTCATGGGAATTTACAGAACTGACAACATTAAAGTTTTGAAGTTCAAACGTAAACACATTTTGGTGGGGAGGGAAGCAACACACACAAAATGCTGGAGGAACTCAGCAGGCCAGGCAGCATCTATGGAAAAGAGTATTGTCAACGTTTTGGGCCAAAACCCTTCAGCAGGACTGGAGAAAAAAAAAGCTGAGGAGTAGATTTAAAAGGTGGGGGGGGGAGGGAGGAGAGAAACACAAGGTGATAGGTGAAATCTGAAGGGGGAGGGATGAAGTAGAGAACTTGGAAGTTGATTGGTGAAAGAAACAGAAGACCATGGAAGAAAGAAAAGGAGGGAGGAGCACCAGAGGGAGCCGATGGGTGGGCAAGGAGGTAAGGTGAGAGAGGGAAAAAGGGATGGGAAATGGTGAAGGACAGCGGGAGATGGAGATGACCAGAAGTTCGAGAGATCGATGTTCACGACACCAGGTTGGAGGCTACCCAGACAAAGTATAAGGTATTGTTCCTCCAACCTAAGTGTGACCTCATCCTGACATGGATAGACATCAGAATGGGAATGGGAAGTGGAATTAAAATGGGTGGCCACTGGGAGATCCCGCGGATGGTCTACTTTGAATCTTCAAGAGATATTGAAATGCTGTCTTTGAAAATGTGCCAAGTTTCTTATTATTGGTAATATTTGCTTTTGTTAAAAATAAAGTTGGGAGTGAGGAAATGCTTAACAAATCCTTGTGAAAAAAATTTCACTTTCTGAAAACTATAACGTGGTTGGGATTAAAAACAATTCGGGACTACTCTCCTGCCAGCAAGTATTTATCCTTTGGTCTGAGTTCTAATCAAAACTAATTGAATATTGTCTGAAATTAAAACACAATAGTGTGAATATGCATTTGGCCTGACAACAGCTAAATGAGTAAACAGAAAGCTTATATGTCTTGTCCCTTTCTTGATCTCTCCATTTCCAGAGACAGATTATCTACCAAAATTTCTTACAAACCCTCTGACTCCCCAAGTTACCCAATTACACCTTTTCCCACCCTGTCACTTGCAAAGATGCTATTTCGTTCTCCCAGTTCCACTCCAGGGGATGTCTGACCAACATAGTCCTCATCTATATCGCCTCCATGTCGGACACTCTGTCCATTGGACCCAGGTATATCAGGAATAAGGTTCCCCTTGTTGTGACCTACCACCTTTTGAGCCTGCACATCCAACATATTCTCCACAGCAGTCCATCCAGGTGAGGCAGCACCTCTCATGTGAATCCATCGGCATCGTGTATTGTATTTAGTGCTCCTGGTGTGGCCTCCTTAAATCAGCGAGATGTGACGCAGATTTAGGGGATTGCATTATCGAGCACTTGCACTCTGTCAGCTGTAATGTCCGGGATCTCCTGGTGGCCAGCCATTGCAAACCATCATCCCATTCCCACATTGACATGTCTATATAGGACCTCTTCCGTTGCCACATTGAGGCCAAGCACGGATTAGAGGAGCAACGCCTTACATTCTCTCTTGGTGGTCTTTACCACTTTCTTTCTTGTATCTTCACCTTCACAACCTGCCTGTCACTGTTACTTTTCTCTCTCTGGTCCCCAAGGTCCCTCCCTTTTTTCCATGATCTACTGGACCCATATCAAATTCCTACTTCTTCAGCCCTTTACCTCTTCCACCTGTCACCTCCCAGCTTCTCACATCATTCCCTTTTTTCACCACTCTCCCTCCTTTGATCCATCACCTAGATTCACCAGCTCGTGCTCCTCCTCCTCTCCCCGGCCTTTTACTGTGGCTTCCTCCCTCTTTCTTTCTGGTCCTGATAGCCGAATGGTCTTGGCCTGAAATGTAATTGTTCATTTCCTTCCAAAAATAATGCCTGACCTGCTGAGTTCCTCCAGTGTTTTCTCTGTGTTGCAGCCTATATCTGAAACGTGAATCTTGTTAGTATTTCTTAAGAAAAGATTCAATTCCACAAGTTTTTGTTTAAATTTCAGATACCTAGCAAATGAATGTTGTTTTTATGAGCTGCTGTAATAATTGTAGACATTTGAAATGTTAAAACTCCTTTTCTGTTTCTTTCAGGTTTGGTGACCTTTATTTCTATAGCCAAACAGTTACCCTGCTCTGGACTGTATGATGTTGTGGAAGGGTACATAAAAATTTCAGCTGAATGTGCAGAATTTTTTAAGCTGCTTGATGGAGAAAACTTGACAGAAAAGGAGGTGAATTTTACTGTTAAAACTTGAATTAAATAGTGCTTTGCTTACCAGTGCTAAAAATATTGAAACAAATAACATGAGGTATTACTTACATTCACTAAATGAAAGAAATCATCATTTGTAAATAAGTCAAGCCTATGATGAAGCTGGATGTGAAATGCATCCTGGCCCTCTCTTCAGCTCATTAGTACTCTGTCAAATGATTAGTCCAGCCGCAAGGGGGATTCAAATTTGTCTGTGGGCCAAGCAAGGTGCTTTGTACCCTGGGTCGCCCTGTTGGCTGTAACAGGGCTGCCCTGTTGCCTGTAACAGGGCTACCCAGTTGGATTGGTTGCTCAGTTTAGAGATTTGCACAATGGTGTATGCTAACACTGATTAAGTCCCAATTAATGTTTTTGTGATAGAAGAGCTTGGGTGAACATGATGCTGATTTTTACAATCAACGTTCTGTTCAAAAATAAGTTTAATCAAAAAATAAATTATTGGCTTAAATTGATGTCTTGGAGATTATGCAATTCAGTAACATCTAGCATAGTATCTGTGCCAGATAACTCTTAACTATTGTTGTCTTCGAAAGGAAACCACCTTTGCTGCTGCTAGATAAAGATTTGGATTCTCCTATTTAAATACCACTGGGAGATAGGAAATACCATTTAGCAAAGTCTAACTACTTGTTGGCACCAGAGATTAGATTTTTATAAAGAACATTAGCATTAATATTTCCTAAGTCTGAAAAAGGTGACCTGTAAAGTTTAAATGTTTAATAGCTCCCAGCGAACATGAAAATGCTGAAGCTGAAACAAGTTTTGTCTTCCAAATGGCTTCAGTATAAGATGTTTTTTAAAAACCAGTTGTATTGAACTCAATCCTCCTTCAATGCCCATAGCCGTACAACCTGCACGATATGTATATCTCGCACTTCAACCAGGGAAGAAGTGATTGTATTACATTACTTTCTTCCGGCTTCCCATTGAAAACATGTAAAGATTTGCCAATTTTTTTTCTGTCAAACAATTTTGTGATCTTAAACACTGTACTTCTCATGATTTTTACAATACTCATAAAAATGTACTTCATTCTGATTGCTGTAAGCAGTGCTGTGGTATAGACAAATAACTAAAAATCTGTTTCTTTAATATCCCTGAATTGAAACATAATCAGTTTCTTTTATTGTCCTTCAGAGGATTTTAATTTTCCAAGCCTTGGAGGCCATTTTGCTGCGAACTGCCAGTGATCTTACCCATTTTAGTTCAGTGGGGATGAACATAGTGAAGAAAGTGCTGTATGGTTACATGAAGTTAATATACTCAGCACTCTTCTCAGCAAGTCACAGGTTAGTGTCATATTGTAAGTTTGACAACTGCTAGGGAGCTGGTTTGGGAACAAAAGCAATGAATATTCAATGTGACTCACTATGTTTATTAACTCAAATTTTAGGTAGAGCATTAATTACTTTAAACTTTTCCCTTGTGATTCAGTATATTTGTGGATGATGGGATATTTTTGTGATCATTTTAAAAATGTTTATATAAACTTTCTTTGAATTCTAAAGCAATCAGTCATTTTGTAGCCACTATCATTGTGTGAATATAACCACTAAATATTGTTATGATGCTCTGTGCAATAGCTTGGGATGTTTTATGTTATTGTATTGTCTCTTGCTTGTTACCTGAACAACAATACCCACATTGCCTCCAAGTTGAGTTTTGTGATCAGGAAAGTCCAGGCCAGTTAGGGTGCAGTTTGGAGGAGCTCATGTATGTATAATGGCTTATGTGTAGTTGGTTGGCATCCGCCTGTCTTGAAGGACAATGAGTGATGATCATCATCATCACAAGCCTGGGTGGAATGTGTGGAGATCCTGGGAGGTCGTCAGACATCCCCCTCTTGGCCTCAACAGAGTAGTCCAAAGGAAAGCTTATGAAGCAATACGCTTGGCAGCAGCTTGGTTGCAGGAGCTGCCGGAACAATGTCCAGCCACCTCAGAGGGTCCACTCCAGATTTTCTGTCTGGGTTTACTCCCATAGCGTTTGTCTCTCCCAAGGCTCCCACAAGGTGGTGGAGCTATTTACCCATAGCTGGGGATCTGGTTCACGAGCACCAGGGCATGTCCACACACCGCTGGGCCAGCATGCTACGTGTGCAAGGGCCAGACCTCCTCCCCGTCCTCTGTAGTTTAGCCTGAGTCAGAAAGGAGTTCAGTTTCCATGTGTCGCCAACGCGGGGACGCTACATGAGGCTTGCTGTTGGAGAGGCTGTGTACTGACAGGGAGGACTTACAGACTCAGCTTTCCTTTTGGCAGGACTGCTAGCCACTGGTGGAAGTTAAAAGTGAGAGCGGCAAGCAGTACCCTGTATGCTATCACACTGGACACATCACAACAACCATTTTGTAGTATTTGTTTATCATACATTAGTATCGCAGATATATTAGCTACAAACATTTTGTCAGAAATGTCAAGCCTGGAGGAAATGTCTTTTTATGATTAACAAGATATCAGATATAGTAAACACGAGAAGCTCTGCAGATGCTGGAAATCCAAAGCAAAAAATGCTGGAGGAACTCAGTGGGTCAGACAGCATTGATGGAAGTGAATAAATCGTTGACGTGTCAGGCCGAGACCCTTCTTCAGGACTCAAGAAGTGTCTCAGCCCGAAATGTCGATGGTTTACTCTTTTCCATGGATGAGGTCCGACCTGAGTTCCTCCAGCAATTAATGTGTGTTGTATCAGATATAATGTTTCATAGCTGGATATTTATTACACTATTTTCTCTCTCTTTTTGAACTGATTATTAAAATATATATATACTGTAGTTTATAGTTTTTTCATATTATGTATTGTAATGTACTGCTGCAAAAAAAACCAACAAATTTCACAATATATGCCAGAACCTGGTTCTGATTCTCGGTGGTAACCCTTTAAGCTTTGATACAGAATTTTGTCAGTACATGGTGCTTAGATTCAAGCAAGTGGAAGCTGAGTTCAGAATTTGGATTGGGGACTAGCATAACACAGTGTCCTGGTTAATCTAGTTACGTCTTCCTAAACTTGTTCATTTTCATTTTACGTAGTAAACTATGTAAAATATCATTTCAGATCTCCCCTCCCCCTCCCACTTTCAAATATCCTACTAGCTCTTCTTTAAGTTAGTCCTGACGAAGGGTCTCGGCCCGAAATGTCGACTGTACCTCTTCCTAGAGATGCTGCCTGGCCTGCTGCGTTCACCAGCAACTTTTATGTGTGTTGCTTGAAATTACAGCATCTGCAGATTTCCTCGTGTTTGTGTTTTTAAAATGAAAATAATGTCGTTTTTGGACTACGTTTCTTTTTTCTTTCTCTCCCATTCAAGAAAGCATAATTTTGGAATTCCCACACTTTGGAAAAACTCCAGGATGTACAGTTATGCATTTTTCTCAACTCCTAACATGTTTCTCTAAGGGCATTATACTTTGAGTCGTATAATATCTATGAAGTATAACAGTTAAACAGGCTAGGTAGTGACAATGGTAAATTTGAAAACAAGTTCATTCGTTGAAGTTGTCATGCTCAGGGAAAATTGATTTACACTAGTTTGGATCTGGGATAACAATGTATTACAATGGTACATAATTCTGGCGGCACCATGACTAGCCAATTTTTTTTTTAAGTTGAATTTATTTTAATTTAATTTTGTTTCAGATGTACCAAAGCATGCCTTCACTTATTGTCTGCAATGGTAAGCCAAGGTCCAGAAGCTGCACGAAATTTCTTCAGTCACTTTGATTTCAACAACAAATTCCTCCCAAGCTTATTAAAAATCAGAGATATAACAGTAAGTGCTTTGGCTTGTGAAGGTTTAACCCACCCTTGTAAACTTTGATTTTGTTTCTACTGATGATTCCATTAATTATTTGGGAAGAATACTGCTGACTTATTCCAGAGGTCAGGCTTATGATTTAAGTGCCGTGTCAGGGAACAAGACATTCGTCACCCAATTTCCCACCGTTGAGAACATCTACCATAAACGCTGCCTGGGCAGGGCGAAAAGCATTGTCAGGGATGCACCTCACCCTAACCATGGACTTTTTACTCTCCTCCCATCCAGTAGGTGCTACAGGAGCCTCCGCTCCTGCACCAGCAGGCACAGGAAGAGCTTCTTCCCTGAGGCTGTGACACTGCTGAACCTCTCATCACAGTGTTAAGCAGTATTGCATCCATATTGTACTGTCTCAGTACTTTTATATTTGTGTGCTGTAGCACTTTTTTTATTTGCAGTTATTTTGTAAATAACACTATTCTTTGCATTTCTGGTCAGATGCTAAATGCATTTCATTGGCTTTGTATCTGTACTCGGCACAATGACAATAAAGTTTAATCTAACCTAATCTAATTAGATGCTCAGAATTTGGTGTGTTACCTGATAGAATGGTAGTGATGCAACATTTTCAACTTGATCCCTGTTATATAAATAATGTGTTCAGCCACACTAATTTTGCTCCCAGACTAAATTATTAGGCTGATATATGCAGTAAAACTAATTCTTTCTGCAATGTAATAATTTAAAATATGTTCAGAATCTCAATTAAAGTACCTCTTTGGTTTCCTCAGTCCCCCACGGATGAATAAGTGGTTTAGAGTGTTATGGTTCCTGCTTTCTTCTTTAGCCTGAGGAAGTAGGAGTACTTTAGTTGGTTTTGAGGCATATGAGTAAACATTGTTTTTACGCCCAGTTGCAACTCAAGCACACAAGTAAACATCACAGCTAAGCAATGGTCCTTTTCCTGCATGTCTAATGACACTTCCTGAATGTGTACTTCCACAAAAATAAATGTCAGAATTGGATTCAGATCTAATGCTTAACTGTATTTGAATAACATGCTTTCATTCTCTGTACTTCAACATATAAATAACGATCAGTGGATGAGATACTGAAGGGTTTATAAAACCAAATTGTTCATTGATTGAATAAAAGCAAACCTTTATCAGGAGAATAATACTTTATCATTCTATATTCTGTCTGTTTAATATCACACATTCTTACATTATTAAATATATGATGTTTACAAATTCTGTGTCCACACAGAAAGGTTGCTCACTCAACCTTGGTATCTTAGCAATATCCAAACAGGCCAGTATATACAGACACAAGAGTCACTGCAGATGCTAGAATCTGGAACAAAAGCAACTGGAAAAATAACAGTCAATGCATGTAACGTGTATTTCTATGATACTTTGGCCCGAGACCCTTCATCAGAACTCTAGACATGAGTTCAGTGGAGCAGGAGCAGGCAGACGCAGTGTGCCTAACCAGACAATCAGGTTTGTGAACCTTGCGTAGGAGGTAGAAATGAGTAGTGGGGATTAACGGAACTGTGAGGTTGGTAACAGTGGGTGGAAGATCTTCAGAGTTGATGAGGTTGGTGATGGTGCCGGAGACAATGGCCTGATGGTCCTGAGTGAGGTCTTTTTCAAGGGGTAAGTAAGAGAAGGTGTCTGGGAGCTACGGACTGGGCTCAGCAAGGTAAGGGTCAATCCGCCAGACTATGACAGCACTCCCTCCCCCTTTTCTGCGGGTTTAACGGTGAGGTTGGGATTGGTACAGAAAGAGTAGAGGGCAATGCATTCAGGAGGAGTAAGAGTTGAATAGGAGCTCGTCAAGACAATTGATATCCTGATGAAAGGTCTCAGCCCAAAATATCATCTATTTATTCCTTTCCAAAGATGCTGTCTGACCTGCTGAGTTCCTCCAGCACTTTTTTATGTGTTACTCTGGATTTCCAGCATCTGCTGAATATCCTGTGTTTATATCTATGATGTGACTATTTCATTCTTCCTTTTGTAGCTGTGGCACAACAGCCAAGCAAACTATACTCAATTAATGCAGCTCATGTTGATTGTCAGTGTTTCGTAGTTTGAATATTTAGTGCAATATTATTTTCCAGTCTTGTGAAGCAAGGGTACTGTGTGTGCATGGTTTTATTGCTGAATAGCTTTGAAGCCTAGAAGAGTACAGCTCAGTACAGGCCCTTTAGCCCATGATGTTGCACCGACATTCTGACCTACTTCAAGATCAATCTAACCCTTAGTATAGCACCCCTCCCCCCAATTTTCTTTTATACATGTGCCTATTTAACAGTCACTTATATGTCCCTAATGTATCAGTCTCCATCACCACCCCTAGCAGCTTGTTCTGTGCACCCCACCACTCTGTGCAAAAATACCTCCCTCTGACATCCCCCTGTACTTTCCTCAAATCACTTTAAAATTATGCACTCTTGTATTATCCATTTCTGTTCTGCAATAAAGGCACTGCCTGCCCACTCCAACAATGCCTCCTTTCATCTTATATCCTCTATTTAGTCACCTGTCATCCTCCATCCCTCAAAGGAGAAATGTCCTAGCTTGCTCAGTCTGTCTAATCCAGGCAGCATCTTGGTAAATCTCCTCTGCACCTCTCTAAAGCTTCCACATCCTTCCTATAATAAGGTGACCAGAACTGGGTACACCAAGTGTGAGCAAAGCAGTTTTATAGAGCTGTAGTATTAACTTGCGACTCTTGAACTCACATCCCCAACTAATAAAGGCCAACACACCACACATCTCAACTTGCTTGGCAACTTTGAGGGGTCTATGGACGTGGACCCCAAAATCCCTCTGTTCCTCCACACTGCTAAGAATAGCTTTAGATCACAGAACAAGTTCAACCTTCCAAAGTGCATCACTTCACACGTTTCTAGATTGAACTACAGCTGCCACTTCTCAGCCCAGTTCTGCATCTATCAGCTCCCATTATAACCGGTAACAGCGGTCCCCAACCACTGGGCCGCGGACCGGCACCAGGCCGCAAAGCATGAGCTACCGGGCTGTGAGGAAACGATATGATTTGGCGATATGAGTCAGCTGCAGCTTTCCTCATTTCCTGTCACGCCCACTGTTGAGCTTGAACGCACGCGAGTCATTACCCGCACGTCATCCATATCAGCGCAGAAAGAAGATCAACTCCTTGAGCTTGCAAATGAGGATGGACTGAAAAGTATGTTTGACATAACATCTCTGCCGGCACCGTCTTGTTGCAGCGAAACAAGCCCAGGGCTCCCACTGATTCAGCGATATTGGTGTGTTGCAATGATTTTATATGTTCATACAGGGAAAATATGTGCTGTGTGTTTAATATCCAAACGTTACTTAAAATGTTATGATGCTATTGACATGAGTGACTTATATAACCGTATAACAATTACAGCATGGAAACATGCCATCTCCGCCCTTCTAGTCTGTGCCGAACACTACTCTCACCTAGTCCCACCGACCTGCACTCAGCCCATAACCCTCCATTCCTTTCTTGCCCATATACCTATCCAATTTTTCTTTAAATGATAATATCGAACCTGCCTCTACCACTTCTACTGGAAGTTCATTCAACACTTACTTCAGGCTCCCCTGTCCTCCCCTGATAATTGACTTATCACTATGTTCATGCGAGGAAAATATGCACTGTGTGTTTAATATTAACTTCGTTAGAAAAACCCTTTTAGAAACAAAATTGAGTGTATTAGCCACTTATCACCTATATTCTGGTCATGATTAACACCCCCCCCCCCCCCCCCGAACAGAATCGCCAAAAATGATTTGTAGAAAAAAATCGGCACATACACGCATGCGCACTGGTGCCCACGCAAGGCTTCATGGTCATTGTAGTCTTTCTTGGGATAAACGTAACGTATTTGACTACGACTCTTGTCCGTTGGCAACCCTACATCACCCCTACCCCCGCCCCGGGTCAGCCGGTCCGCAAGAATGTTGCCGATGATAAACCAGTCCACGTTGCAAAAAAGGTTGGGGACTCCTGACCTATAAGATGCTTTCTTTCTTATTCATAAATAGAAATGCTTTAAGCTTTCAAATAAACATGGTTAAATCACTAACAATTTTCAGTGTGAAGTGCCTCAACAATTCTGTAATTCATTTAAAGTAGTAATCCTATGTGATAATGACAAAGACAGTAATCAAAAATATATTTGCTGTAGGGGAAGCCTGATGTTCGTATGGCTTATATCCAGTTTGCAATTTCGTTTCTGATTGCTGGTGACAACAACACAATTAGCCAAGTCCTGGAGTTAAAAGGTACTTTCAGTCTCATTAGTCAACCAGAATTTGAAATCTGAAGACTTTTGCTTTAAATATCTTCCTGTATTGATAACAGTGCCAAGTGCCAAAATAATGTTCTTGGTGCATTCTGTAAACAAGTTACCCTTTGTGAGAAACAATGATAAAAGCTATAGAGTTGCATTGTTTGAGAGATTGCCAAGATGAAAAAAGACGCCGTGAAAAATAATTAAGATAACCAGTGTGGTTTATAAGAAGAAAAGGCTGAAAAAGCTGCTTTGATTATTTTTAGATCCTTCTATTAAGGAAGGTGTTAGAGTAAAAGGCCAAGTAGTAAATCCTGATCAAAGTGCAAGTGATGAGGAGTATGGAATCGGGAGATTCAGAGGAATAATGAAGAATGTTGGGAACAGTAATAATGGAGGAATGAAGAGTCCGACAGTACTTAGTATTCACTTTAACTGAAGTGTTTTTCTTAAGATTTTATTGCAGATATATTCACTTCTGGACTAAAAGAAGATCATATTTCTGTCATAAATTTACTTCTATCAACTTTTAAAGCAAAGGTTTGTCAATCTACTTTTAAATAGTTTTCAGCTGAAGTATCCAACGGTTATCTAGAAGTCCACTTTGGGAAAGCTTTCACACTTGATGTATTTTTAACAGAAATTTATTATTATAACTTGTTAGAAACCACATGCATTTTGTTAAAGCAGCATGGATTATGTTTTTAGTTTACAGTGTACGCTTTATAAAAGTAAAGTATACAGTCAAAGTAAATAAGTAAATTTCAGATTCAGAAGCTGTGGCATTTGGTATGCATCGAGGATCATTGCTGGATCACTTGTATTCCCAATCTGTTTGAAAGTTGTGGAAGAGGAGTTCAAGTGTGATAGATTTACAAATAATATGATGTTGAATGGCAGTGTAGATGGTGAAGTGGATGCAAGGGGTCTTTAGGACATATGCACGTACTAATGAGAGCATGGGGATAATGTGGTAGAAAAATAGAAGAGAAAAATATTTTTCTAAATGATGAAATGCTGGACTTCTGAGGTACCTTTTGTGTCATTATTTATCAATCACAAGAAGTTTATACACACAGGTTCAGCAAGTACTTAGGAAAGCAATGAATGTGTTGTCTTATAATGCAGCAGGGTTTGAGAGCAAAGGAATTGTGTTTTTTCTACAATCAAACCGAGCCCTGGTGTGACCACATTGAAATATTGTGCACAAGTCTTACTTGGGAAGTCTAACTTGATATATCTAACTTAGGAAGGATGTACTTACCATTGAGGGACTTCAATAGATATTAAATCAGTTGTTTGCAGGGGTGGTGGGTTTTTTCTGCATAGAAAGTTTATATCGAATGTATGTACTGTATACTCCAGAGTTTTTGAAGAATGATAGGTTATCTCACAGAAGCATACAAAACTCTGCAGAGCTTCACAAGGTAGATGCAAGCTTGATGATTCCCCTGGGCATGGGAAAGTTGTGTTGAAATATAAGATCAAATGTTATCTTATTGAGAACTGGAGCAGGCCTTAAGGATTAATTCCTGCATCATTCTCTTTTGTTATATAATTACATATTTGCTAAGTGTATTTTATAAATGGAGTTTAAACTAATTATGCACAGATACAGTACTTCATAAAAGTTTATCCATATTCTGTATTTTAACACAATTGTACATTTGCACCGAGAGCTGACCAGGGTTGCTTACCCTTCATGTTTCTATTCTCAGTGATTCAATTATGTTTCTTGGATACACATGAAGTTAAACCATAAAATCAGCACTCTTCACTGCCACATTATGCCTGTTCTCCAAACCTTACACCCACACTGATACAGTCACTGTCCTATTGTGTTTTCAGATGCCCTGCTGCTACCTAGAAGAGTTCCTCTTCCTAAGAGTCACTTTGACACTCTGACAGTCACCTTAGGTTCAAATACTCCCGTCCCTTGTGTCACTTACTGAACATTCAATCAGTCTGTTTTTATAAGCTCATCTTATGTACGTAGATACTCCACAGTCAACATTTATTTCGGTTTTATAGGATTGCTTTTATATTTATTGTGTTTTTTTATGCTGCATCAGAGCTAAAGTAACAATCATTTTGTTCTTCTTTACACTGAAGTACTGGAGAATGACAGTAAATCAACTTGAGTCTTGAAATGTAGCTTTTATTTTCTGACCTCCTGCACCCCTCCTCACTTCATTACATCTCTCTGTTGGCTGCACAACTCCCTACTCATTCTCTGGTTGTGGCATGAATGATGTGATTGAGTATATGAGGAACAGGTTCACAGTTACCAGGCGCATTGTAACAATAGGAATACATGCCATGCATTGAAAGTGCTAATTCTATTTTAATATCTTAACCTTTCATAATTTCTGGAATTTTTTTTCTTGAGGATTTAATTAATAAAATCCACTTTGTGTATTTTTCATTTGCCATCAAGGTTGTGCAAAATAAAGCCATAAGTAAAACACAGAAGGTTCGCTTATTCTCAGTAGGAGTTTTGAGTCAGATTGCTACATTATATCGCTGGAGTGGAACAGTTGATGTTCAGGTCGATACTGGGAAGGTAGGTACTTGAATGGATCAAAAATAGTAATTATCATAATTTAGGATCAAGTTTTTGTGCTATAGGACCAAATACGCAAGCTGATACTGTTTTAAAAGTAAGACTTCCATTTCATGGATGACGATATTCCAAACTGCATCTAAAACGTTTTCTGTAATGTTAAATGCTGTTTTATGGACACCACAATCTCCTAAATGTTTGCTTCTCCCCTCAGGCATGTTGACTTATTTTCTTGCATTCTCTCCTGCTCTATATGAAGCTCTTCTCTGTCTAAGATAATCCTTGTTGACCACTGCTGTGCTGAAGTCAATAAAGCTATTTTGATAGCAACACAAATGAAAGCAAGTATCTGCCAGGGTATTGACAGAAGGCTGGACTATAGAGTGAATTTACCTGGCTTTGTAGAATTTATTTTTTGAAGTTATTGCAACCTATAAAAATGTAATTAGGTATTAACTAATAGGATCTATGTAATTAATTTTTGTTAATATACCTTTATCCTATTTTAATGGATTAAGAGCAAATTCCTTTCCCATATTTTTAGTATTTATTTTGAAATGTATGTTCAAATAATGGAATAAATATTTATTAGATATGAGGTAATATGGTTGTATCCTGGTATATGTCACAGCACCATTTCATTTACATTTTAAAGTATGTGAAAATTTTAAAGCAATGTCTCTTCATCTTCGCTAACAAGAAAGGTAGCCTGTATCAGTGAAGAAATAGGTATAACACTAAAGTTAGTGATCTTTCACCTGTTCTGATGAAAGATAGAAACATAGAAAACCTACAGTACAATACAGGCTCTTCAGCCCACAATGCTGTGCCGAACATGTGCTTACTTTAGAAATTATCTCAGGTTACCCATAGCCCTCCATTTTTCTAAGCTCCATGTACCTATCCAGGAGCCTCTTAAAAGACCCCATTGTATCCGCCTCCATCACCGTCGTCGGCAGCCCATTCCACGCACTCACCACTCTCTGCATAAAAAACTTAACATCCCCTCTGTACCTACTTCCAAGCACCTTAAAACTGTGTCCTCTCATATTAGCCATTTCAGCCCTGGGAAAAAGCCTCTGACTATCCACAAGATCAATGCCTCTCATGATTTTGTACATCTCTATCAGGTCACCTCTCATCCTACATTGCTCCAAGGAGAAAAGATTGTGAACCTTTACTCTGTTATGCTCTCTAGTGAAGCTGCCCAAACTTCTGACTTTTTTAGATTTCCAACATCGTACATTTATTTTTGTTTAACAGTTTTAATACTGACTCATCATCTAATAAAATCTATTGAGGAATGCATGAAAAATGTCTTCATTCAAATGTAAGATAAAAATGTAGAACTTGTAATGAGTAGTTGATGTAGATAACCTTGTATATTAAGGGGTGATGGTGAAGTTGCCGAGGGAGAAAGGAATAGACTGTGCTGAGAGGGTGAGATGAAATGCTGTGGATGAAATGCTGCATAAGCACTAATATAGGTCAGTTGGATAGAATACAGGTTATGCAATGCTATAAAAATGAACAATTCTACCTTATTTACTGCTTTACAGGAAGGTCAAGATTCAACGATAGCTGGAAAGGATCTGGTTCGAGAACTTGCGCACAATTTCTTGATTGATCTCTGCTGCTCACTTAAATATGGCATAAATTTTTATGATTCTAGTCTGGGTACAGCAAAAAGGTAAGAATATTCCTCGTAGCTTCACGTCAATTCACTGTGCACTTTATATTTTGAAATGGAAAGGATATTGGTAAAACGTGCTTACTGCCCTTCAGCTAACTAACTGAAACTCTAGTTCGCAATTTCATTACAGAGGTTTGTCGGTATGTTTCCTCCATGGTATCAAAGAAGAGTTTTCTTTCTAAGCTTTGTGGGTTCAAATATGGAATTCCCAGTGCTAGTTTTCAAATGGGATTTGGGATGGGAATTCATTTTTGGAAGTGAGAGCTGATCTCGTTGGAACAGATAAGATCCTGAGAAGGAAGGCCTGAAAGTGCAAATGCCAAGGTATGTGATATATAATGGTGGGAAAATCCCAAGTGAAGAGCATGGTTACAAGGTTAAGAACAGTTATCTAAAACTGAATTGCAAAGGACTTCTTCATACAGGAGAATTTCTATCCCAGAGAGTTCCAAGTAAATTTATTATCGAAGTACGTATATTTGTCACCATATATAACCCTGAGATTCATTTTCAATAAAATTCGTAAAATAATAATCGTAACAGAATCCATGAAAGACCGCACCAACTTGGGCATTCAATCAGTGTGTGAAAGACAAAGAACTGTGTAAATACAAAAGAAAGAAATAATAACAATAAATAATAATTAGCAATAGCTATCGAGAATATGAGATGAAGAGTGAGTCCATTGGTTGTGGGAAGATTTCAAAGATTGAGCAAGTAAAGTTGTCCCCTTTAGTTCAAGAGCCTAATGGTTGAGGGATAGTGACTGTTCCTGAACCTGGTGATGCAAGTCCTGAGGCTCCTGTACCACCTTTCTGATGGCAGCAGTGAGAGAGAGCATATCCTGGATGGTGGGGATCCTGGTGATGGATGGTGATTTTCTGCGACGGTGTTTCGTGCTCAGTGGTGGGGAGGGCTTTAGGAGTGATGCACTGGGCCATATCCACTACTTTTCTCTTCAAAGGCATTGATGTTTCCAGACCAGGCTGTGATGCAGTCAATCAATATCCTCCCCACTACACATCTATAGAAGTTTGTCAAAGTTTTTGATGTCATGCTGAATCTTTGACAAACTTCTATAGATGTGTATTGGACTCTAGATCACTGTATTTAAAGAAGTACAGTGGATTCTGGTTAACTGGCCATTTGTTAATCGGGACAGCCACTTAAAGAACAAAAACTAATCAAGAAAACAGCCAGGATTCCCTTCATTTATTTGGGACCCTATGCCCCTGAATTGGGAACAGGAGACTATTGCTGAACGGTTTAACTAGTGTCACTTGTGTGCATTTATGCGGCCGTTAGACAGACACTACACTGTGCTTAGAGTGAACAGTTTTTAATTGCATTAGTTGCGTGTGTGTGTTCAAAAAGCAGTGATATTTTGTTACTGGGGTAGTTGGTGAGAAATAAGCAGCAAGACAATTCAGAACTGTTTTGCTCACTGTGGTTTCAACCATTCTGACTTAGAGATGCCAGAAATGGCTGGGAGTGAAAATGAAATGACTTCACTACTTCAACAATAAAGAACCATGAAGAATTTGATGGTATTGACAAGGTATCATCTTGACTGTTGCAATGAAAGTGAGGATTTGGAGGGATGCACTCATGGAAAGCTTTGTATGAAGGCAGTCCATTATCTGCACTAAGTGTCGGCGCTGATTTTGTTCATTTACAGTCAATAAAAAAAACACGCCAGCATACAGTGGATGAATTCCTCCGTCAGAGCTAATACACAGTTTTATTACTAATACTGTAGTAGTATTGTTAGTTCTAATTTGTTCTATAATTTAAATACATAATTTGTTATACAGTTAAGCAGTAGTTTGACTTTTTTGAATACCTTTTCCATGAAACTTCACCTAATTGGGGCAATTGCTTAATTAAGCCAAAATGTGCTGGTCCTGTTGTTTCCCAGTTAACTGGAATTCGCTGTACATAATTTTTTTGAAAGACCAGGAATTCATGGCTATGTAAAATGGTACGGAAAGAAGAGGAGCCCTGGTTCAGATCAACCATGACCATATTGAGTGGAGAGGCAACTAGTGCCTACTCCTGCTCTTAATTTTTGTATAGGTATATGCATTAGCTCCACAGAGATCTAGTCTAATGCTGATCAAATGGGTGTGAAACAAAGTTTCGAGCTCTAATCAGCCATTAAGCAAGATTGTCATTGTATTGCATTTTGCTGAGCCAATCAAGATGTATACAGGAATAAATAGGATAAAGAGTTTATCAGGTAGCAGAGGCACTCAGCTCAAAGCCTCTCTGAACATGGGCAATTTAATCACCTTTTGCTTTGATTCGCTGTGGGTTGGAAGATTAGTGTAGATACACAGCCAATTCAAACTAGATTTGGGGGTCAGAATTAATCACTGCAAATTCCAGGCCCTGTTATTTAGTAGCTGGTTCCACAGATATTTTGTTCCCATCACTGTCAGATCCAATTGAAGGTGCTTGGAATATGTTTTGGAGGAGCTGGGTGGAGTGTATAAATAGGTTATAGAGAAAGGTGGCATTCTGGTACCATCATCCCCTTTCAATCACCTGCTCTGCATATGTGTGAGGTAGCTGGCTATTGATGTTCACAGGTATGGCTCATTCTACACAATTTTGCAAAACTTGTTACCTGTGTTATTTGCAGGTTATCTGGAGCTTAAAAAGGCATTGGGTTTGCAGGGCCTCAATGCATTGATCTCTATAAAATGTAGGACAATGTACCCAACATGGCCCTCATTTTGATGTATACCTTTAATTACAATGGGTAGGGAAACACTAGTGTCACTCTGTCTTCAGTTTTGCCAAAGAAGTGTCTGACAATGTGTCATAGAATACTCTTTTAATTTTGACCTCGGCTCATCACGTGCTCTGCGTAGAACAGATATCACAAAAAGACTTAATTACAAAATAGTCGGTGGTCTGCACAAAATATCATGATTGGAATTAAGTAATTAGAGTAAAGTTACTTGTGATAAAAATGGTAGCTTGAATGATTCATTTTATATAAATTTTAAAAAATAAATAAATGAATAAAATAATTTTTGGAAAGAAATTATTTCAATAAACTGAAGTGTTTTCTAAATTGTATCCAAATCCTCAAGGTATGTCTGACTACCACATTTTCAGTTATCTTACTTAAGGATAAAGGAAGTGAAGATCCCAAAAGAGAGATAATAGAAAATTTATTAACTGAGTTAGCTTCTAAAGAAACCCACCCAGGACAGTCCTCGTGATTAATATAGTATAACCAAAATGTGAGATTCCGTACATTAGCTGCCCAGTAATAAAACCTAAAATTTGGTAAAGCTAAATCTCCATTCTTTTTAACTTTCTGGAGATGGACTTTATTCAATCGAGGACGTTTATTTTTCCATATGTAGGCGGATAAAATAGAGTCCAGAGAGTCAAAAAGGATTTAGGAATAAAAACGGGTAAAGCCTGAAAGAGGTATATAAATTTAGGTAAAACATTCATTTTAATAGAATTAATTCGACAAATCAATGATAACAAAAGGGACGACCAATTTGATAATGTTCTTTTTATATAATTTAATAAAGTAAGAAAATTTTCTTTAAATAAGTATTTATAATTCTTAGTAATTGTTACACCCAAATAAGTGAATTGGTGAATTTAGAAAACACATTGGTTTATTGAGATTCTCCTTTTCTAGTCCCATTTTTTAAAATTACTTTTTTAAGCCTTCTATGACTGATGTAGTTTTTAAACAATGGGAAAGATTGGGCATTACATGTTTCCAGGATCTGTTTGTTGGAGGAAGTCTTTCTTCATTCAAACAATTGTCAACTAAATATAGTTTACCAAAAATCCATTTTTTCCGGTACTTACAGATTAGAGATTTTCTGTAATCTCAATTATATACATTTCCTAATAGTCCTGACAAGAACGTATTAGATGAAATTCTTAATATGGAATCATTTTATAATGGTTCAATATCCAATATTTATGATATGTTGTTGGGAATGAGAAATGAAATCAAAAATCTTTGGGAACAAGATTTACAGACTTCAATTTCTGAAGAAACTTGGAATGAAATTTTTAAATTGCTTAATACTTCATCATTATGTGCTCATCATTTCCTCCTACAATTTAGAATGGTTCATAGGGCTTATATGACCAAGGATAAGTTATCTCGTTTTTATATGGATATATCTCCCTACTGTGGTAGGTGTAACAATGGAGAAGCTTCATTTATTCATATGTTTTGGACATGCCCAAGTCTTGGAAAATATTGGAAGGAAGCATTCCAAACTTTTTCTGTACTATTTAAAGTAAATTTTAAGCCTAATCCTTTGACTGCCCTATCTGGTATTATTGGAAGGAAAAATATCATTTTGAAGACATCTGATTTGCACATTCTGGCTTTTATCTCTCTTATGGCTAGGAGGGCGCTTTTGTTTAAATGGAAGGATGATATTCCACCTAACCATGCTCAGTGGTTACAGGATGTTATGGCATGCCTAAATTTAGAAAAGATTTGTTGTTCAATTTCTAAATCTAACCAAGGTTTTCAAAATTTATGGGGAGCGTTTTAAAATTATTTTCATAATCTTTGACTTCTCGTTAAAGTACAGAAGTGGGTTAGTAGCATATTTTATTATAAGGTTTTTTTCTTTTTTTCCCCAAACAGTTTCGACTTTGGTAGTGGGTGTAGATCTTTTTTTTAATAAAACTGTTTATATTCTAATATATGAATTAATCTAATCTATATGAATGTAGGGTAAGGAGTTCGTTAGTGTGATTCAATATACTGTATCTGGTATTATTATATTTCTTTTGTTTTATGATTGTATTCTTTTGGACTCTTCTAATTAGAAATCAGTAAAAATATTGAAAAAGAAAGAAGAAAATGTTTTCCCGTCTGGGTTATTGGAGAAATCTATATTGCAATGTCCGTTATTAGCATCGAATTACTTTTACTTTGCTGTAATTTGCACATTACCTTTGAATTTAGTGATGTTAATTAATGCACCATCTACAGATCTAAAAATATGTATTGTTCAAATATGAATTGTGATTGTGTCTGCAGGGGAGGGAATGTGGTGTTGCTGAGGTTCCTGCTTGGCTTAAAAACAGCGACAGAAGATGAGTTAGTGGCTGACCTCATCGTGAACATCCTTAAAGTGTGTCCTGATTTATTGAACAGATTCTTCAAAGAAACACAGTATTCCTTTGTCCCCAGACTTAAGACAGTTTGGCTAGACAATATGAAATTGCTTCGGAAGGTAGGAGGCAAATAATTTGCACAGAGCTTTCAAATTTGATTCATTTCTGAATATGTACTTTCTGAGATCACAACTCAGAGACAAAGGAAGCACAAATGGAAAAATAGTGGAATATTACAGTTTAATTAGCAAAATTCTGTAATGAGAACGCATTTAAAATTGGATAGTTAACATGCATATTTTAAATAGAAACAATGGGATTCTCTGTGTTTGATGCAGAACCAATTTAAATTGAATCCAAAATGAAGAATGCTGGACAGACTGTGGAGCATCTCTGAGAAAGGAAAACATGTTTTGGTTCTGTACTCTTTTGATATATAAAACAAACCAACTCCCGCGAAAGAATGCTTCACAGAATGCAATGGCTCTGAAATTTTAATCAGCAATGAAAGAAAGGATGGTATATTTCACTGTTTTTGAAGAAAGATCTCCATAAAAGTCAGATCTGTTGTCCCTTTCCCTTTGTAATTTGCTATCAGACATTTCCAGTTCAACAGTGATACAGGGAAACAAGGTTGAAGTCAAGTTGGACAAATATCCAATTGTGTCAGAGTTCTTATAGATGTCAAACAGGGAAACAGACAAGAGCAGAACTTTTAATTGACTCTTTAAACATTTTAGAGGACAAAATAAACTTTGGAGCATATGATTAAGGCAGCAGGGTTTAATTCTCCTTTTAAAAATAATTGTTTTAATTGTTATTGAGTTGCAATAAGTAATTACATGCACGTAGATTATATTTTAGATGAGCAGTAATGAAGATTTGGTTCCTTAAGGTCGTTGTAGTTGGAGGAGGTAGTGGGGATAGGCTTCCACTACCTATTAATGCTCCCAATGGTGTGCGTCTCAAATAGCCTCTAACAACCAAGTCCAGCTCCTGGCCTTCATGTGTGGCTTAGCTACGAAGCCCAACAGAACTGTTTCTACTGATCGGAGAAGGGACTAAGGCGGGTTACTGGTGCCTTAAAACCAGTCACTTCGGGCAAGTGGGGTTCGTCTGCCACGGTTAGCAGCTCATCTAGGAGATGGAAAACTCTGATCTTAAACCTCAGCTGCCTTATGGCTATATCCACTCATGAGGAAGGCTTCAGAAGTAAACCCCGAGGGAAAATCCGGAACTGGAGTCCCTAAGGCTGGCCTATGCTGAGTTCAATGCTGACTGGCAACTCCTGCAACACTGCTGGCAACAAACTATATCAATCTCTGCTGTTCTTTTGGAATCAGCAGCTGTATGGAGGCAGAACCTGCTTGCTCTCATGGAGAGCAACACCCTGCTCTCCTTGTCGTACTGCCCTGGCTTGTGTAAGAACGAAGAGAAGCTGGTGTGTGCTTGGCTAGCAAAAACTGCCTCACAGCAAAGCTACCAACCCTGCCTGTTACTGTAAATGACCGAATCCAGACCTTGTGTACACCTTTGCAAGGAAAACGCCACCTCACCATAGTCATCGTTTACGCCCCAACTCTGACTAATCCCAGTGAAGTCAAGGAGGCATTCTACAGTGAGCTGAAAACCACCATCAGTAGCGTGGCAAGTTCTGATAACCTGCTGTTACTGGGAGACTTTAATGCTGGTGTTGGCAAAGAGTCTACTGTGTGACCTGGTGTGATTTGATGCCAAGGGGTTGGCAACAGTAACGGTCTACTGCTCCTCTTGATGTGCTCAGAATTCAAACTCTGCATTACTAACACACTGTTCGGATTGCTAGACAAGCTCAAATGCACATGGATACATCCACGATCTAAAAGCTGGCATCTCATTGACTATGTCATCACCCAACAACGAGACATCTCTGACATTCGTATCACCAGAGTTAAGAGTGGAGCTGAGTGCTCAACTGATATCAAATGATTTGGTTGGATCTATGTCTATCGATCAAACCTCCAGACAAACACAAGGAAATCTATGGATGCTGGAATTTCAAGCAACACACGTAAAAATTGCTGGTGAACGCAGCAGGCCAGGCAGCATCTATAGGAAGAGGTACAGTCGACGTTTCAGGCCGAGACCCTTCGTCAGGACTAACTGAAAGAAGAGACAGTGAGAGATTTGAAAGTGGAAGGGGGAGGAGAGATCGGAAATGATAGGAGAAGACAGGAGGGGGAGGGATGGAGCCAAGAGCTGGACAGTTGATTGGCAAAAGGAATATGAGAGGATCATGGGACAGGAGGCCTAGGGAGAAAGAAAGGGAGGGTAAGCCCAGAGGATGGTCAAAGAGTATAGTGAGAGGGACAGAGGGAGAAAAAGAGAGAGAGAGAAAAAATATATATATAAATAATTTAAAAATAAATAAATAAATAACAGATGGGGTACGAGGGGGAGGTGGGGCATTAGCGGAAGTTAGAGAAGTCAATGTTCATGCCATCAGGTTGGAGGCTACCCAGACGGAATATAAGGTGTTGTTCCTCCAACCTGAGTGTGGCTTCATCTTGACAGTAGAGGCAGCCATGGATAGACATATCAGAATGGGAATGGGATGTGGAATTAAAATGTGTGGCCACTGGGAGATCCTGCTTTCTGTGGCGGACAAACCTCCATGCAGACTGAACCACCCAAAAAGCTGAACACCACCGAACTGAAACATCGCGAGTGTGCTGATGCCCTGAAATCCTCTATGGAAACTGCTCTAAGCAGACTGGTTGAGAATCCACCAGACGACATTACTGAGCACTGAAATGCCTTCAAAGGAACGGTCTACAGCGCTGCCCAGGACACCTTGGGGAAAGTCAAGTGCAAGCATCAGGACTGGTTTGATGAAAGCAACCAATCTGTGCAAGACCTTCCAAGACTCAATTTCCAAAAAACGTACCTTTTTAAGTGAAAAATCAACTTTGCAGAGGCAGCTCAGAGTTATGAAAGTCCAGTGGTGGGCGAACAAGGCCAAGGAGTTACAAACCTTCACTGACTGTAATGACTCAAGAAGCTTCTAAGAAGCAATCGAGGTTGGGTATGGTCCATCAAAACAAGGCACCTCACAACTCCTGAGCAAGGACAGTACACCCATCTTCTCTGAGAAGTAAGAGCTCATGAAAAAATGGCAAGAACACTTCCACGAGCTGCTGAACAGACCAGGAACCATAACCAATGAAGCACTGGGCAGAGTACACCCTCAACCCGTACTGTTCGAGCTAGATGCTCCCCCTACTCTTCACGGGGTCATCAAAGCCATCAAACAGCTAAAACCCAACAAAGCACCAGGGCCTGACAGTATCGCAGCCAAGATCTACCACTATGGTGGTCACACACTGACATCATGCCTGCACCAGCTGTCCACAAAGTTGTGCGGAGCTGCAGAACTACCACAAGACTTCAAAGACACATCAATAGTGGCCATCTATAAGAACAAGAGAGACTGCAACAATTACTGTGGCATCTCTCTTCTGTCATTTGCAAGAAAATGCCTCACGAAGATCATCCTTAGACGCTTGGTGTCCAACATCAGTGACAACATCCTTCCAGAAAGCCAGTGTGGTTTTCAAACAGGCCGTAGTACAGTAGACGTGACCTTTTCACTGAGGCAGCTCCAAGAGAAATGTTTTGAGCAGCAGAGAGGTCTCTATGTCACACTTGTTGATCTAACCAAATCTTTTGACGCTGTTGGTAGAGATGGCCTGTGGAAGCTCCTACCAAAATTCGTTTGCCCACCACGCCTAACCAACATCATCCGTCAGTTCCACGAAGGCATGGAAGGCCGCATCAACATGTGTGGTGAGTTGTCAGACCCATTTTCTATCAGCAACAGTGTAAAACAGGGTTGTGTTCTGGCTCCTACTCTGTTTGGATTATTCTTCGCTGCTGTTGTTCAGGATGCCACATCAGACCTGAAGTTAGGGGTCTTCCTACAAACGAGGGCTGATGGCGGGCTCCTCAACCTCGCAAGATTGAGAGCAAAAGCAAAAGTCAGGGACATTGTGGCACATGAGCTACAGTTTGCTGATGACAGTGCACTGGTTGCCTACTCTCTCAAAGACTTGCAGGAGATCACCAGTTGCTTTGCCAGTGCAGCCAAAAGCTTCAGACTGACAATCAGCCTGAAAAAGATGGAAGTTTTGTACCAACCGGCTCCTGGCTCAAGCTACAAAGAACCAACTGTCCTCATTGATGACACTCGTCTGAACGCTGTCAACAAGTTTTGCTACCTGGGCAGCATAATAACATCCTCAGCTTCTCTGGATGTACAGATTGAGTCAAGAATCAGAAAAGCCTGCTTTGCCTTTGGTCAGCTGAAAGATCGAGTTTGGTCAGAGAACATCAGGTTGGCCACCAAGTGCAAGGTATACAGGGTCATTGTCATATCAGCCTTGTTATACAGATGTGAGACATGGTGCCCATATCAGAGACGCTTAAACCAGCTTGACCAACTGCAGCAGCGTCACCTACGTCCTCTGATGAAGATCACCTGGCGAGACAAGGTCTCCAATACCGAGGTCCTCTCTCGAGCCGGAATGCCAGTAGTTTCAACGTTGGTGATGTCAGCCCAACTGCGCTAGGCAGAATATGTTGTCAGAATGCCTGATGGAAGACGGCCCAAGGACATCTTGTATGACCAACTGTCCAGTGATACCGAAAATCATGGAGGCCAGCAACTACGGCAATATTGACAGTATTCTTGCAGACTGGCTGACTAGTTGGGGCTGGGGGGGGGAGCGGTGTGGGTGTTGTTAATCACAACCGGAATATAGGTGATAAGTCAACTAAGTCACTTATAAGTGGCAAATACACTCAATTTCGTTTCTAAAAGGGTTTATCTAATGAATTTAATATGAAACACACAGTGCATATTTTCCCCGTATGAACATATAAAATCATTGCAACACACCAATATCGCTGAATCAGTGGGAGCCCTGGGCTTGTTTCCCTGCAACAAGACGGTCCCATCGAGGGGTGATAGGAGACAGCGATACTCGAAGGGGGTACCTAGTGTCCAGTTTATTCCGCAATTTAGTTTTCGTTGCATTCATTGCAGAAAACCCCGCTTCGCAGAGATATGATGTTGGAAATGGAAGCAACGTTGTCAGTGCTTTGATGGCTATCTCAGGATATTCAGCCTTGACTTTGATCCAGAATGCTGGCAGAGATGTAATGTCAAACATACTTTTCAGCCTACCGTCATTTGCAAGCTCGAGGAGTTGATCTTCTTCCCGCGCTGACAAGGATGACGTGTGGGTAATGACCACGTGTGCGTTCGAGTTCTAACAGTGAGCACGACAGG
Source organism: Mobula birostris (assembly GCF_030028105.1). Taxonomy (NCBI): domain Eukaryota; kingdom Metazoa; phylum Chordata; class Chondrichthyes; order Myliobatiformes; family Myliobatidae; genus Mobula; species Mobula birostris. Next base: position 28,607,434 of record NC_092375.1, on the reverse strand, counting down.
GAATGAGGAAAGGTGCAGCTGATTCATATCATTTCATATCGCCAAATCATATCATTTCCTCGCGACCTGGTAGCACATTGCTTTGCGGCCCGGTACCGGTCAGCAGCCTGGTGGTTGGGGACCACTGGACTACAGTACAAGGATGTTCTGCACAGGAGCCTCAAGAAAGCTGACATTGCCACATCAACATGGGAGGATCTGGCTCAAGATCGCTCACAGTGGAGGGACGCCATCAGAAAATGTGTGGACACTGCTGAGAACAAGCTCAACTAGTCAACACTGGAAAGGCACAGGAAGCGCCACAACAGAGCTCCTGCCCCTGCTGCCCCTCCAGGCCTCACTTGCCAAGTATGTGGCAAGCGGTAGCTGTCAAGGATTGGCCTATACAGCCACTCCAGGATGCACATATCAAACTCCCCCAACTGACTGAAAGGAACCATCACCATCCTATGAGATGGATAGCCAGAGATCACATAGACAGCTAAGGTGCAATATCCGTGGTTAATCCCAACCAACAGAGGGCTTCATCATGATGGCTTGAAAGGCCTTTTAAAATGTTACTTAATTGTCGTGCAACAAAATATTTTCCACATTTTTACAGCAAAATTGAAACTGGAAAAAGCTAGAAATACACAAGAAAAGTTATTATCTGTGGACAAGGATGGTTTTATTTTAGATTCCCTGTAAAAGCAATTTTAACTTTTTGGTTGTTTTGGTGCTGTTCCTCTCCATGCCTTGTAGTGCATCGGGCAGTAACCTTGTCGTTTCTTTAGCACTTGTCTTTTTTTTTTACAAGGCCAAGTTGCTAACTCGACGCTGAACCTAAAGCGGATGGAAAGCATGCAACACTAAAATAAGTTACATTCATATTAACGAGCAATTTCGTTTGATTCCCTAATGGGCTGCAAAAGTTGTAAAGTTTCAAGCAGGGCACAAGTACTGGTGGCAGCTTCAGAATTTCCACATTAAACTTCAAATATTCCAAATTCACTGTCATTTTCATGGTGAAAGAATGCTGAACCTCAAATGTTCTTCTTTATTACTATAACGCTGTCTCACCAGTTTTTCATGAGATTAAATAATGGTGAGAAAAAGAACGAGAAAAAGAAGACAAGGCATTAAAAAGAATCACTGTCTTCTATGCAAGGTGTTGTTCACACATATTGGAAGTCTGTTTGATTATTATTACTAAGGCCCATAAAACGAAAATTACTATCAGCGTAAATAAGTAACCTCTGTAAATCCTAATAATAAACTTTCTCCGAGTCAGAATCACAGAAACTAACATTATATTTGTATTTTCAACTTTCATTCCAGATCTATGAAGCTCAGCCAGAAGTTTCCAAGGCTTTCCAGACAAAGGAATACATCCCAATTTCTCGCCTTCTGTCTATGGTGATGGTTACAACAGTACCTCCAGTGGCAACTAAAACCATGTTTATTCAGGGAATCAATGTAAGAGAGAGTATATCTAATGATTTATTTCTGTACTGTATGAAGGAGATTGGTTTTGTTAGCATGCAGGTTACTGTCTCCTCTACAGCCAATTTACTTCTCATCAGTTCTAGTTATGACATTGTCTAAATTAGTAAGTGAGTAGTTACTTATTTTCTTGGCATGGTGTACACCTATTGACAAGTATGGCCTTGTTATCTTCTGGTTGGTCCTGTAAAACAACAGCCAGAACCATTAAATATGCACTCCTATGAAGTGAATGAAATAGCAGATTTCACTTTCCAGTCAGTCTGCTTTCCATTCTAGTACCCATTATCTTCAAACCGCTGACAGCTTTTTTAGGTTTCCCAATATCTGGGAATGTCCATTTCTCGCTATTGGGAATTAGCACTGCACAATATCCTGAGAGTGAATCCATGGAATTTCAAAAGCACAGCAAAAGAGACTTTTACAGGTTTTAAGCAACATGCACAAAATGCCAAAGGAACTCAGCAGGCCAGGCAGCATCTGGGGAAAAGAGTATAGTCGATGTTTCAGGCCGAAACCTTTCAACAAGACACTTTACATGTTCTGCTTTGTTTTTTTTCCTAATGTTTGCATTGAAGGAGTCATTTATTGGGATTATAAGAAAATTGCTTTCATAACATGTTATATTCTGATGAAGGATCTTTGACCTGAAAGTTAACTATTTCTCTCTCTGATTGCTGATTTACAGAGTATTTCCAGTATTTTCTGTTTTTGTTTCAGATTTCAAAATGTGTTGTTTTTTGATATTTTTTCTTAGCTAAGTGACTTTATGTCTAAATTATCTGCTCATTGACAATTAACTAACTCTCCTTCCTTCCAGTGAACTTGCCCACTTGAGGTATAAAATAAGGATAGATTTATATAATTCCAAATTTATTTTCGCTTAAGCATTCAAGTTTAAGTTTTCAATTGAGTAGTAAATAGTGCAGTAATATTTCCTTTCAGAATATCTTTAGGAAAGTACTAAATTGAATTGTTTTTTTTTGCTGTTAGTTTCAATTTTTATTTGCGGTATCATTTATCAGCCATTCTATTCAAATGCAAGCTATTTCTTTCTTTTAATCAATCTAAAAATATAAACATGATGTATTTCTTTGCTTTCAGTTTGCAAATAAAGTAGTTCAACAGACAACTTTATCTCTGCTAGCATTTGTTCTGAAGAGGGCTCTGAAGAATATTGAGCATTGTCTGAATGAGGAACTGTGGCAACACTCTGAAATTTACACTCCCAGTGCAATGGAGGACTTTGCACAGCAGTTCAGAGAAATCCTCTGCAAGGTACCAAAGATTGCAGGCACACCAGACAAATTTGCCTTTTGCCTGGATGATATTTTTGTTATAACTTATGGATATACAAGATTTTAAAAATAGCGGAGCATTTGATACAAGTGAATGGGTAAAACAATCTCGAAGGGTAAAGGGTAGACGTTGGAATTGCAGTGTGAGCTTTCCAGGTGGTAATCCAAACTTATATCAAACAAGTGGGTTTTAGGAAGGAACACAATGATGGAGATATATGAAGAAGGGAATGAAATGTCTGAAGCTCCTTCAGCAGTGTTAGAATGACAGAAAAACAACTGCATTGAAGGCCACAGTCATACTGGAAACATTGGGTGGGTACTTGAGAATGAAGGAAATTGTAGACATCTGATATTCACAAATGGATGAGAGGGTGAACATTTTAAATTAATTGCAGTAAGAATGATGTACCCTCATGCTACAGATGAGGAAATAATGGATATGCAGATGAGCAGAAGGCAAACTGGAAGCACAAGTTTTTGTTTTAGTGTAGCTGGAAGTTTCAGGTGAAAAGGTTGGGGTAAGTTGAAGATTTGACTAAGCTGGAAACTTTAGGTGAGCAGAGATGGTAGACCACTCAACAGGCATCAGAGAAATCAAGATTAAAGAGGAGAAATTTTGAATGAGGAAAAATCGCCTATCACATTGGTTGTGGTAGTGGAAAACTAAATAAGTTCCCAATTTATGGACCTGAATTTGAGTCTCAATCAGCTGAAGTCTCCCATTGGACTTCTTGAGATATAAATTCGGGGTTGTCTTGTACTGGCCAACAAATCTGTGAATCCATAATCACTACCTTGTTATTCCTGTTGTTTTGCACTATTTATTTTAGTAATTTGTAATGTTTATGTCTTTGCTCTGTATTACTAACACTAAATCTAATTCTGCCTCTGAGACCATTTCTCTAAGAAAATCTGCTTTTGGCTGGATAGTAGGAGGCTGGTGATTGTCATTTGAGGACTGGCATTGATCGATAACCACAGTCTTGGATAATCATTGCCTTAGTAAAAGGAAATGAACTAAGTTGAAGGGGGAGTGTGTAAGTAAAATGCACAGTGTTTGATAACAGGAATAAAACTGACTAAATGAAGTGAATCATTAAGCTTGTTTGCTGTTTTAGAAGTGCAGATGGGTTCTGGTGAAACATGTTTTGCGTTTACTTCTGTACTTGCCAGCAATGCTTTACAAGTCATATCAGCTTATAGTATTAAGGCTGTCTTTGGGAGTGCTAATTAAAACCGTCTAACCAAGTATTCAGCATATAAGTTATGAAATACTAGATCAAATTCTGTAATTGTCAATCAGTAAAACAGTCATTTAATGTACAGTATAAAAGTTTTATTGAAATTTCAATTTGTATTTCCAAAAATCAGCTGATAAATTTCTATGGAAACATCTATAAAGAACATTGACATTTTTTTAAATGTAGTTTCTCTTTTTAACACAGCATTTGCCGGACATGAATAGCATTGTAGCTACTTGGCAATCACTTTTAAAAAATGAAAATAAAGATGGAAAGCAAGGACAGGAAGATGACAACAACAAAAAAAATGAAACTGTAGTCATGGAGACTTCAGATGTTACAGAAGATCATGGTACTGTTCTCTTCTCAGGGTGGGATGGGAGAGGGTGTTTAGTCATAGTCATACTTTGTTGATCCCGGGGGAAATTGCTTTTCGTTACAGTTGCACCATAAATAATAAATAGTAATAAAACCATAAATAGTTAAATAGTAATATGGAAGTTATGCCAGGAAATAAGTCCAGGACCAGCCTATTGGCTCAGGGTGTCTGACCCTCCAAGGGAGGAGTTGTAAAGTTTGATGGCCACAGATAGGAATGACTTCCTATGACGCTCTGTGTTGCATCTCGGTGGAATGAGTCTCTGGCTGAATGTACTCCTGTGCTCAACCAGTACATTATGTAGTGGATGGGAGACATTGTCCAAGATGACATGCAACTTGGACAGCATCCTCTTTTCAGACACCACAGTCAGAGAGTCCAGTTCCATCCCCACAACATCACTGGCCTTACGAATGAGTTTGTTGATTCTTTTGGTGTCTGCTACCCTCAGCCTGCTGCTCCAGCACACAACAGCAAACATGATAGCACTGGCCACCACAGACTCGTAGAACATCCTCAGCATCGTCCGGCAGATGTTAAAGGACCTCAGTCTCCTCAGGAAATAGAGATGGCTCTGACCCTTCTTGTAGACAGCCTCAGTGTTCTTTGACCAGTCCAGTTTATTGTCAATTCGTATCCCGAAGTATTTGTAATCCTCCACCACGTCCACCCTGACCCCCTGGATGGAAACAGGGGTCACCTGTTTGGGTATCAGGTGTGGGTTAAATAAAAGAATCAATAGAGCTGAATTTGTTATAAGCAAAAACTGCATGTGAATCACCACAAGGTACAAACACTATTATTCTAGTTTAATCTTTGCAAATGTAGCATCCTTCCTTTGTTTTCATCATTTCCATTTGTTTGCATATTTATCCTCCATTAACTTTACTGGTTAACTTCCCTTTTAACAATATGAGAATTGTTAATGACAGCTGCCCTGAAAATGAACAGTTAAATAAATGCCGTGTCATTCCTTCAGACATTGAAATGCTGGAAGTTTTTGAGTTTGATCAAAAATCTCCTTTCTCCATTATTTCTGCCTTAAAACATTTTTCTGTGTCTCTTTATTTCTCTTCCTACAGCTGATTTGACGCTGAGAATATTCCCTTTGCATTGGCTATTCCTGCCACAGCTGGTATAAGATGTTAGCTTTCTTTCTGGTCATACTACCTGAATCACATACAATACTGGGACATATGGGTCAAAATGCTTTTAAGTTAAGGCTCTCTTTCACTGTCTCAAGGCTTCCCAGGCTGAGAGTTGAATGTAGTCTTAACAATATTGTTGTGATTTTTAAATTCCTCTGTCAATCTTTAAAGCTCATTGATTACACTAGATCTCATAATTCAACAAACTCCCTATGCCCCTCACCACATCATTACATCTTTATGCTTCTAATAACTTTGTGGCAAAAATATTTTTAGTTGAAGAGTAGAGAAAGCCTGTGTAATTGTGTGTATCATGAGCTGTCCTACATTGGCCCAATATAACAATAAAAGATATGGCCTAACTAGGAAACACTTGTTCTTTTGTGTCTACTATTGTCCATTTGTGCTTCCCCAACTTGCCTATTCCATTTGCATAGTCTGTTCCTACTTGAACACATATAGTACTTGGTGGCTTTCTCAGTTCATGCTGCTTGAATCGTCTCTATTATGAGGTGCGATCATTGAAGGGACCAGAATGATTAAACTCAAGGCTTTCCTTCATTACCTCAAGCCAACTTGGGCTGGACATACAGTATGGCCTTAACTAGCATCATCGCATTTTAAAAAAATATTGAACATTGAGACATTAATGGTGCATGATTATTGTTTCTTTCCAACAAGGCATAACGTGGGTTTCTTCCATGTCTCCTCTGGTTTATTCCCACGATCCAAAGACATACCAAGTGGTAGGTTAAATGGTCATTGTAAATTGTCCCGTGATTAGGCTAGGATTAAATCAGGAGATGCTGGACAACATGCTCAAAAGGCTTATTCTGCTCTGTATCTCAATCAATCAATCAATCAGTAAGGGTCGTGCTCACATAGAGATTTAAAAATACAATGATAGCAACAAAGAAATGGGAATATTAGAATTTTGACATATTTAAATCATGATTTTAAATGCTGGATATTTTAAATAGATCTTTTATTAATATCAACTTTTGAATATTTTTGGTATTAAACAGTTAAGCTGTGCATTTAATTTAGTTTAGTTTATCTTAGTAAAGCTAGGCTCATCTCCTGTTCACTTTTTTTTTAGCTGGTGATGATGTTGGAACCACTATTGTAAAGGCAATGGTACTCCAGGTTATGTGTCTTTACCAGAAAGTGGTCCCTCATGTGGTTTCACAGTGTGCATTTGATTTCAGTAAATTACTTAAAGGTAAGCATTCTGTTACTTTCTGGAAATATGTAAATCATAAACAGCTGCCAGTTTGCAAAGAGTAAATTAGGTGGAGGTAAGCTAGATATATTGATTCACAATAGCTTTCATTTTCATGGACATTTGTTTGTTCTTGCATGGAAATAGCTGTAGATGGTCGTTGAATGTGAAGCTGAAGTATAGCAACTTTTATCAATCGTAGCACACAGCCATCACAAGCAAGGCCAGCATTTATGTCAGCATTTATCTCTGATTGCTCTTAAAGGTGCTGGTGAGTTACTTCCTTGAAATGTGATCATCCTGTTGCAAAAGTAATTCTAATGAGTTGTTAATTACGGATTGCAGGCTATGTCCCAGCACCCAAAGACACTCTTCCACATTGGGGGAAACTTTCACACACTTCTGGGGAAATAGCTGGTAGTGTAGTCCCCATACACTTGGTCTCCTTGTGCTTCCAGATTGTGGAACTTGAAAATATATGGCAAGTTGATGTAGTGGATTTTGTACATGGTATAAATTATAGCGTTGTTTGACATGTGTAATGAAGAATTTGAATATTTGATGTGGGTGTTTAAATTTTTAATTTGGTCAAGTGTAGTATGTATGGCTAAATGAAAGAAGCATGGTAGTGTATTGGGTGGCATTGTAAGTACTCCTGTTTGAGTACTGTTGGGAGGGACAGCTTACCTGGGGGAAGCAACAGTGGCCGCCCCTCCGACACAGAGTCCGCCCCTGTAGCTCAGAAGGGTAGGGAAAGGAAAAAGGAAGAGGAGGGCAGCAGTAATAGGGGACTTGATAGTTAGGGGGTCAGATAGGCGATTCTGTGGACGCAGTCAGGAGACCCGGATGGTAGTTTGCCTCCCTGGTGCCAGGGTCTGGGATGTTTCTGATTGTGTCCAAGATATCCTGAAGTGGGAGGGAGAGGAGCCAGAGGTCATGGTACATGTAGGTACCAATGACATGGGTAGGAAAAGAAAAGAGGCGCTGAAAGGAGAATATAGGGAGTTAGGAAGGGAGTTGAGAAGAAGAACCACAAAGGTAGTAATCTCGGGTTTACTGCCTGTGCCACGCGACAATGAGAGTAGGAATGCAGTGAGATGGAGGATAAATGCGTGGCTGAGGGATTGGAGCAGAGGGCAGGGATTCGAGTTCTTGTATCATTGAGCCCTCTTTTGGCGCAGGTGTGACCTGTATAAAAAGGACGGGTTGCACTTGAATCCTAGGGGGACCAGTATCCTGGTGGGGAGATTTGCGAAGGCTTCTGAGGAGACTTTAAACTAGAATGGTTGGGAGGTGGGAATCAAGTTGAAGAGACGGAGAAAGGAGGTTAGTTCACAAATAGAGAGAGCTAGTAGACAGTGTGTGAGGGAGGATAGGCAGGGGACAGAGATCGGGAGCACTCAGACCAAAGATGTAGGGGAGAAGGAAGAAAAAGATAACAAAGTTGTTTGCTCCATTAAGGATAAACAGAGAGTAAGAGGTGGAGAGTTTCTAAAATGCATCTATTTTAATGCTAGGAGCATTGTAAGAAAGGTGGATGAGCTTAGAGCATGGATTGATACCTGGAAATATGATGTTGTAGCTATTAGTGAAACATGGTTGCAGGAGGGGTGTGATTGGCAACTAAATATTCCTGGATTTCATTGCTTCAAATGTGATAGAATCGGAGGCGCAAGAGGGGGAGGTGTTGCATTGCTTGTAAGAGAAAATATAACAGCGGTGCTCTGGCAGGATAGATTAGTGGACTCGTTTAGGGAGGCTATTTGGGTGGAATTGAGGAATGGGAAAGGTGTAGTGACGCTTATAGGGGTGTACTATAGACCACCTAATGGGGAGCGAGAATTGAAGGAGCAAATTTGTAAGGAGGTAGCAGATATTTGTAGTAAGCACAAGGTTGTGATTGTGGGAGATTTTAATTTTCCACACATTGACTGGGAAGCCCATACTGTAAAAGGGCTGGATGGTTTGGAGTTTGTAAAATGTGTGCAAGATAGTTTTTTGCAGCAATACATAGAGGTACTAACTAGGGTAGGGGCAGTGTTGGATCTCCTGTTAGGGGATGAGATAGGTCAGGTGACAGAGGTATATGTTGGGGAGCACTTCGGGTTCAGTGATCACAATGCCATTAGTTTAAATATAATTATGGAGAAGGACAGGACTGGACCCAGGGTTGAGATCTTTGATTGGAGAAAGGCTAACTTTGAGGAGATGCGAAAGGATTTAGAAGGAGTGGATTGGGACAATTTGTTTCATGGGAAGGATGTAATAGAGAAATGGAGGTCATTTAAAGGTGAAATTTTGAGGGTACAGGATCTTTATGTTTCTGTTTGGTTGAAAGGAAAGGTTAAAAGTTTGAGAGAGCTATGGTTTTCAAGGGATATTGGAAACTTGGTTCAGAAAAAGAGAGAGATCTACAATAAATATAGGCAGCTTGGAGTAAATGAGGTGCTCGAGGAATATAAAGAATGTAAAAAGAATCTTAAGAAAGAAATTAGAAAAGCTAAAAGAAGATATGAGCCTGCTTTGGCAAGTATGGTGAAAATAAATCCGAAGGGTTTCTACAGTTATATTAATAGCAAAAGGATAATGAGGGATAAAATTGGTCCCTTAGAGAATCAGAGTGGACGGCTATGTGCGGAGCCAAAAGAGATGGGGAAGATTTTGAACAATTTCTTTTCTTCAGTATTCACTAAGGAGAAGGATATTGATTTGTGTGAGGTAAAGGAAACAAGAAGGGTAGTTATGGAAAGTATGATGATTAAAGAAGAGGAAGTACTGGCGCTTTTAGGGAATATAGAAGTGGATAAGTCTCTGGGTCCGGACAGGATATTCCCTAGGACCTTGAGGGAAGTTAGTGTGGAAATAGCAGGGGCACTGACAAAAACTGTCATTAGAAACGGCGATGGTGCCAGAGGATTGGCGTATTGCTCAGGTTGTTCCATTGTTTAAAAAGGGTTCTAAGAGTAAACCTAGCAATTATTGGCCTGTGAGTTTGACATCAGTGATGGGTAAATTGATGGAAAGTATTCTTAGAGATGGTATATAATTATCTGGATAGACAGGATCTGATTAGGAACAGCCAACATGGGTTTATACGTGGAAGGTCATGTTTGACAAATCCTATTGAATTTTTTGATGAGGTTACTAGGAAAGTTGATGAGGATAAAGCAGTGGATGTTGTCTATATGGACTTCAGTAAGGCCTTTGACAAGGTTCCACACGGAAGGTTAGTTAGGAAGGTTCAGTCATTAGGCATTAATATCGAAGTAGTAAAATGTATTCAGCAGTGGCTGGATGGGAGACGCCAGAGGGTAGTGGTGGATAACTGTTTGTCAGATTGGAGGCCGGTGTCTAGTGGTGTGCCTCAGGGATCTGTACTGCGTCCAATGTTGGTTGTCTCGTATATTAATGATCTGGATTTTGGGGTGGTAAATTGGATTAGTAAGTATGCAGATGATACAAAGATAGGTGGAGTTGTAGATAATGAAGTAGGTTTTCAAAGCTTGCAGAGAGATTTAGGCCACTTAGAAGAGTGGGCTGAAAGATGGCAGATGGAGTTTAATGCTGATAAATGTGAGGTGCTACATTTTGTTAGGACTAATCAAAATAGGATATGCATGGTAAATGGTAGGGCATTGAAGAATGCAGTAGAACAGAGGGATCTAGGAATAATGGTGCATAGTTCCCTGAAGGTGGAATCTCATGTGGATAGAGTGGTGAAGAAAGCTTTTGGTATGCTGGCTTTTATAAATCAGAGCATTGAGTATAGGAGTTGGGATGTAATGTTGAAATTGTACAAGGCATTGGTGAGGCCAAATTTGGAGTATTGTGTACAGTTCTAGTCACCGAATTATAGGAAAGATGTCAATAAAATTGAGGGAGTACAGAGGAGATTTACTAAAATGTTGCCTGGGTTTCATCTCCTAAGTTACAGAGAAAGTTTGAACAAGTTGGGTCTTTATTCTTTGGAGTGTAGAAGGTTGAGGGGGGACTTGATAGACGTATGTAAAATTATGAGGGGGATAGATAGAGTTGACATGGATAGGCTTTTTCCATTGGGAGTGGGGGAGATTCAAACAAGAGGACATGAAAGGGCAAAAGTTTAGGGGTAACATGAGGGGGAACTTCTTTACTCAGAGAGTGGTAGCTGTGTGGAACGAGCTTCCAGCAGAAGTAGTTGAGGCAGGTTCGGTGTTGTCATTTAAAGTTAAATTGGATGGATATATGGACAGGAAAGGAATGGAGGGTTATGGGCTGAGTGCAGGTCGGTGGGACTAGGTAAGAGTAAGAGTTCGGCATGGACTAGAAGGGCCTAGGTGGCCTGTTTCCGTGCTGTAATTTTTATATGGCTATATATGGTAATAGCAGGACCGATAACCCCTTCTTGTGAAGGAGTTTGTACGTTCTTCCATGACTGCACGAGCTTCCTCCAGCTACTCCTATTTCCTCCGGTGTTCCAAACACATTGAGTTATGGTTTCTATAATTATGGTTTTTTATAATTTTTATAATTTTTTATAATTATGGTTTCTTCTGGAACACATCCCTTAATTTTTTTGTTTTTTTTTAATTTTGAGATCTGGGAATCAATTACAAGACCAGAATTTATTGCCCATCCCTAAATGAACTGTCTTCTTGAACTGTTGTTGGTAGGGAGAATAGGATAGAGGTCCGTCCGTATATCTCCAAGTTGGGATGGTGTGCAATTTGTAATAAAATCTACAAATGCTGATATTCTCATGCACCCAAACCTTTGTCCTTCTTGTTGGTAGAATCCGCAGGATTGGAAGGTGTTGTCACAATTCCTTTGGGGAAAATTACCTCAGTGGATTTTGTAATTGGTGCAAACTACAGCCACTATGCAGTGGTAGCTGAGGAAATTAATGCTTATGGTGATGAATGGCAATCAAATGGACTGCTTTGTCCTGAATAATTGAGCATATCATGTGAAAATAATTTGCCTTTTTTATTTTCTCTGTATTTCTTAGTTCTCATTCGGTGAATTTACTAAACTTCATCATGCAAAACTTAAGGTTGTGGTTATTACAAAAATCTTTTTGTTAGAGTTGTGCTTTCCAATCCTTGTTGGGAACTGGTTAGAATGAGAAATAGTGTAGGCAAGTAACAGATAGAAATTAAAAGCTTAGCTGAATAAATATGAGGATAGAAAGTGTCAAATCAAACTAGAGTTTCTAGAAGGTTTTGGGACCTAGAGGCAAAAGAAAATAAAATTTAGAAGTAATAGGAAGAATCCACTGACAGACCGGACGGAACCCGCTGCCTGAGTGCTGCTTCTGCCCGGAACATCGGGAGGACCCGGCAGCATCACAGCGGCAGTCCAGGAGCAGCGTTGGAATCTACGGTAAGATGCTGAACTTTAAATAACTTGAGAGACTGCTTCATGGAAAAGAGCACTGCAGTCACTGCGTGTTGGGTTAGCGCTAGCTTCACGTCATGGGGATCATCGCGCGCAGGCGCTTCTGGGAAATGGCGCAAGGTTTAAGAAGAACTCGGGAACCTTCGGGAAGGTGCGCCCGGTTTGAAAACAACGGTCTATTGGAGAGCGGAGAGGTGCAGGTCAGAATCTGTCTACAAAGTCTGGAGAGGTAGCCAGTTTTTTACCTTATGACTGATGGCTTATGACTTATGACTAGCGACTAATGGCTAATGGCTAATGGCTAATGTCTAACGGCTAATGGTTGATGGAACTATCAAACTGCCACACTTGCGAAAAATAAAGGGAGGAAAGAGGAAAAGTTGTTTGGTCATTGAGTGGAATCCAGTTAAAAAAAAACCTTTGGGTAGACTCATTCAATCTCTTACAAGTGGGGAAGTGGCAAATCTTCAAAGAAGAAAAATAAATCCAGCTTGACAGAAAGAAGTATAAGTTTATTTGATAGAGTTGAGAACATATTGTATGTTAGTCTGTAAGCATAATCTTAGGTTGTTCTTCTAATGGGATGTTTGACTCCTATGTTCCAGGTATTGTGAGTGAGAAGGGGGTAAAAGAAGAAGTTGCTCCAGTCCTACAGCATTGCATTCTGCAGCTGGCTCTGGAGCTGCCTTCCAATAAGTTTGCCTGGTTCAGGTTTCAGGTACAGTCTTGTATTGGAGAGATTTTTAATTTGTTTTTAAATCAGTGTAGCATTTTAGATAGGTAGCTGTAATGTTCATTTTCAGTAGAGGTCAGACTTGAATCACCTAGTCAAATTAATTCCTTATTAGTTTGCATGGGACTATATCATTAAAAAAGCTGTTTTTGACATTATACTGAAGTCCTAATGCTGATGGAAAAAATATCCTTTTTATAACAAGAGCAGGGCATGTTTTAGTTTTATTAAACTTCTTCGCCTTTTCCCTGAGGTAGAAGAAATTAAACTAAGTAAAGGCAGACGTGAATTTCTATAGCATGTTTCGCTATTTCAAGGTGTCCTCTTGGTCCTTTTCTTTAAAAACAATTACTGTTATAATATTGGGCACGCAATAGCCAACTGGTCCACAGCAAACTCTCACAAGCAAGAATGTGATGATGACTAGATAATCCTTAATGATTTGAGTTCTGTCATGCATACTGAGCAGTATATCATTTTTAATTAGCTAATAATCTATCACATAGTGCCATGAAATCTTTTCATACATCTCAGAAAGAAAATGAGTCCTCACTGACATCTAAGCAAAAATTGACTGGGACTGCCATACTGTAATAGGGCTGGATGAGAAAGAGTTTGTCAGTTGTGTTCAGAAAAGTATCCCTAATCCGTACAGAGAGGTCCCAACTTGAGAGAGTGTGATACTAGATCTCCTATTAGGGAATGAGACAGGGCAGGTTTGAGAGCAATTTATGTAGGGGAACACATTGCATCTAGCAATCATAAAACCATTAGTTTCAAGGTAATTATGGAAAAGGATGGGTCTGGTCCTTGGGTTGAGATTCTAAATTGAAGAAAGGACAACTTTGATGGTATCAGAAAGGATCTAGCAAGTGTGGATTGGGACAGGTTGTTTTCTGGCAAAGGTGTACTTGGTAAGTGAAATTTTGAGAGCACAGAATTTGTTCCTGTCAGAATAAAAGGCAAGGACAACAGGTTTAAGGAACCTTGGTTTTCAAGAGATATTGTGGCCATGGTTAAGAAAAAGGAGATGTGTAGCAGGTATAAACAGGTCGGAACAAATGAACAAGAGAACACTTAAAGGAAATCAGGAGGGTTAAAGAAGGCATAAAGTTGCTGTAGCAGACAAGATGAATGACAATCCTAAAGGCTTCTACAGATATATTAAGAGCAAAAGGATGGCAGGAGACAAAATTGGAAGGTCATTGTGGTAACCTATGCATAAAGTGGGAAGAGATGGGGAAGATCTTAAATGGATATTTTGCATTATATTTATTTGGCAGATGGACACAGTCTATAGAAGTGAGGCAAAGCAACAGTGAGGTCATGGCCCCAATACAGATTACAGAGGAGGAGATGTTTGCTGTCTTGAGGCAAATTAGAAACCATAGAAAACTACAGCACAGAAACAGGCCTTTTGGCCCTTCTTGGCTGTGCCGAACCATTTTCTGCCTAGTCCCACTGACCTGCACACAGACCATATCCCTCTACACACCTCCCATCCATGTATCTGTTCAATTTATTCTTAAATGTTAAAAAAAGAACCCGCATTTACCACCTCATCTGGCAGCTCATTCCATACTCCCACCACTCTCTGTGTGAAGAAGCCCCCCCTAATGTTCCCTTTAAACTTTTCCCCCCTCACCCTTAACCCATGTCCTCTGGTTTAGGGTGGATAAATCCCCAAGGCCTGACAAGGTGATCCCATGGACCCTATGGGAGGCTAGTGCAGAAATTGCAGGGGCCCTAGCAGAGATGTTTAAAATATCCTTAACCATGGGTCAGGTGCCGGAGGATTGGAGGAAAGCAAATGCTGTCCCGTTATTTAAAAAAGGTTCTAAAAATAAGCTGGGTAATTGTAGGCTGGTGCGCATGGCATCAGTAGTGGAAAAGTTATTGGAATGTAATCTAAGGAACCAGATATATAAAAATTTGGATAGACAGGGACTAATGGGTGATAGTGAACATGGCTTTGGGTATGGTAGGTTGTGTCTAGCGAATCTTAGATTTTTCAAGGAAGTTACCAGAAAAGTTGATGAAGGCAAGGCAATGCATGTTGTCTACATGGACTTAATTTGACAAGGTCCCACATGGGAGGTTGGTGAAGAAGGTTCAGTGGCTTGGCATTCAAGATGAGGTATTAAATTGGATTAGACATTACCTTTGCGAGAGAAGCCAGAGTGATATTAGATGGCGGTCTCTCTGTCTGGCGGCTTGTGAACTAGTGAATTGTCGCAGGGATCGGTGCTGGGTCAATTGTTGTTTGTCATCATTATACTTTATACTTTATTGTCGCCAAACAATTGATACTAGAACGTACAATCATCACAGCGATATTTGATTCTGTGCTTTCCTCTCCCTTGATTACAAATATTAAATATTAAAATATTAAAAATAGTAAAAATTAGTAAATATTAAAATTTTAAATTATAAATCATAAATAGAAAAATGGAAAGTAAAGTAGTGCAGAAAAACCGAGAGGCAGGTCCAGATATTTGGAGGGTACGGGTCAGGATCCGTTCAGCAGTCTTATCACATTATCAACAATCTGGATGATATTGTGGTAAGCTGGATGAGCAAACTTACAGATGACTCCGACGTTGGCGGTATAGTGAAAAGCAAGGAAGACTATCGAAGCTTGCAGCGGGATCTGGGTCATCTGGAAAAATGAGCTGAAAAATGGCAGGTGGAATTTAAAGCAGATAAGTGCGAGGTTTTGCACTTCGGTGGGGCCAACAAGGATAGGTCTTACAACTAGAGTTGTGTTGTAGAACAAAGGGATATGGGAGTCCTTTCAAAAGGTCCATAATCTGTTGAAAGTGGTGTCACAGGTAGATAGGGTCGTAAAGAAGGCTTTCGGCACATAGGCCTTCATAAATCCATGTATTGAGTACAGGAGATGGGATGTTATGTTGAAGTTTTATAAGACGTTGGTAATTTGGAGTATTGTATGCTGTTTTGGTCACCTAGCTATAAGAAAGATGTAAAGAAGTTTGAAAGAGTGCAGAGAAAATTTACAAGGTTGTTGGCAGGTCAGGAGGACCTGAGTTTTAAGGAAAGATTGAATAGGTCAGGACTGTACTCCTTAGAGCGTGGAAAATTGGGGGAGATTTTGATAGAGGTATACAAAATTATGAGTTTGTAGATGGGGTAAATGCAGGCAGGCTTTTTTCAATGTGGTTGGATGAGACTACAATTCGAGGTCATGGGTTAAAGGTGAAAAGTGGTCTATTTAATGAGAACATGAGGGGAACTACTTCTGAGGGTGCCGAGAGTGTGGAACGAGCTGCCAGCACCAGCGGTGGATGTGGGTTCAATTTCAACATTTAAGAGAAATGTGGATAGATACATGAATGGGAGGAGTATGAAGGTAATGGTCTGGATGCAGATTGTTGGGACTAGGCAGATCAATGTTTTGGCATGGACTCAATAGGCTAAAGGATCTGTTTCTGTACTGTAGTGTTCTATGACTCTGTATAGGACTGCTCATTGGGAAGCCTTTAATATGACTCCATCAAAGTAATCACTCCCTTCTTATTTTCACCTGTATTCTCTTACTGGACAACTCTCCAAAAGTATCCACCTACTGTTGTGATGTTCTCCCTAAAAGAAACATAACTCCTCGTCCTTATCTCCATCTCTATAATGCTCATAGCATCTGCACACCAGAACATTGACCTGCCACACGTATTAATCCCTTGACCATATTTCTGTTCATTATTGTTATATTACAATCCCATGTACCTGTACATGCCCTTAGCTCATCTTTCTTACTAGTAAAGGTTTCTCACATTAAAATAAATACAATTTAGTTTCTCAGATCTTCCTCATTCCTTGTCCTGCCCCTGCTTGTCTTACTTACTGGACCTGCTTATTTTAATTTCTATATCTGCTTTAATCTTCTCATCTGCCACAGTACTCTATTGGTCACACCCTCCACACGAGACTAATTCAAAACCTCCTGAGATGTTACAAAGTTCCAGAGTGTAATGCATTATGGTCTGATTGAGCAGTCTACAGGGGAGCCGTCGAGTTCAGTTGCTGACTTGTGCTATTTTTCTCTGTAGGATATTGCAAACACAGATAAAAATACTGGAGAAAAGTCAGTATTTTATTTGTTGCTTAAAATGTACGTGACCTGTAAGAGCTCTCATCTGAAAACATCAACAAAACAGCTTATAATAAAGGTGAGTTGATGGTGTTGTAACTGTTGCTTAGATCTGATAATTCAAAGGAAAATTAGGTACATCATATCAGTTTTCAGACCACGACTGTGAAAAGATCAAAAGCTAAAATATTGGTGAAACTGAAATAAAAATAGAAAATGTCAGGAACACTTGGCTAGTCAGGGGGCATCTGTAGAGAAAGAAATGGCTAGCATTTTAAGTAAGTAACCATTCATCATAACTGCTTGGCAGTATGAAACATTAACTCATTCCAAGTGTGTTGTCTGCTAGTTCAAATTTTTTCCAGCATTTACTGTACTTTTGAATTCATAATTGGTTCATGATTTGATCTAATGTAATATTTTGGGATCACGCTGAATGGATGATAGCTTGCAAAGGCATCAGCAGTTCTCACTAGAACATTAAGCTTGAGCATTTACAGACATTACTACTTGGTACAATAATTCTGGTTTCTAAATCTAGCATAGGCCCTGGACATAAATGCTTTATCTATTAGCTATTTCAGTGTTATAAACATCTGTTAAGACCATAGACATCAGAGCAGAATTAGGCCATTCAGCCCGTTTAGTCTTCTCCGCCATTCCATCCTGGCTGATTTGTTATCCCTCTGAATCCCATTCTCCTGCCTTCTCCCCCTAACCTTTGGTATCCTGACTAATCAAGAAGCTATCAACCTCTGCTTTAAATATACCCAGTGATTTGGCCTCCAAGCCATCTGTGGCGATGAATTCCACAGATTCACTGCAATCTGGCTAACGAAATTCCTGTTCTAAAGGTACATCCCTTTATTCTGAGGCTGTGCCCTCAGGTCCTAGACTCACCCAATATAGGAAACATCTTCCCCACATCCACTCTATCCAGGCTGTTCAGTATTCAATTAAATAAGACTCCTCCCGCCCCCCCCCCCCCCATTTTTCTTAAATCCAGCAAATACAGGCCCAGAACCAGTAAACACTCACCATACATTAAACCTTTCATTTCCAGAATCATTCTCATGATCCTTCTCTGGGCGTGCTCTAATGCCAGCAGGGGCCCTAAGGTGCTCACAATACTCTGAGTGTGGTCTGACCAAAGCTTTAATACCTCAGCATTACATCCTTGCTCTTATATTCTAGTCCTCTCAAAACAAATTATAAGATTGCATTTGCCTTCCTTATCACAGACTTAACAAGAAAGTTAATCTTTAGGAAATCTGTGTAAGTCCTTCTGCAGACTACCTGCTTCTTCAACGCTATCTACCTCTCCACCTATCTTTGTTTTGTCCACAAACTTGGCCAGAAAGCCATCAATTCCATCATCCAAATCATTGACTTATAACGTGAAAAGAAGCAATCCTAACACTGACCCCTGTGGAATATCACTAGTAACTAGCAGCCAACCAGAAAAGGCCTCCTTTTATTCCTACTCTTTGCCTCCTGCCAATCAGTTGATCTTCTATCTATGCTAGTATCTTCCCTGTAATACCATGGGCTCTTATTAAGCAGCTTCTCATGTGTAGCATCTTGTCAAAGGCCTTCTGAAAATCCAAGTAAAGAACATTCATTGACACTCCTTTGTCTGTCCTACCTGTTATTTCTTCAAAGAATTCCAACAGGTTTGTCAGGCAAGATTTCCCCTTAAGGAATCCATGCTGACTTTGGCCAGTTTTATCATGTACCTCCAAGTACCTTGAAACGTCATCTTTAGTAATGGCTCCAACATCTTCACAACCATTGAAGTCTGGACTCTAATTTCCTTTCTTCTGGTTCCCTCATTTCTTAACGTGCAGAATGAGATTTGCAGTTTTCCAGTCCTCCGGAACCATTCCAGAATCTCTTGATTCTTGAAAGATCATGCGAATGCCTCCACAATTTCTTTAACTATCTCTTTCAGAACCCTGGGGTGTAGTCCATCTGGTCCAAATGAAGTATCTACCTTCAAATCTTGAATATCTTCTCCTTATTAATAGCAACCTCTATATAAATTCTTCATGGTGTTCTATAAAATAACTCAAATATTCACACAAACAAAATCTCAGCTGACTAGCACAGTTTGCACTTGACACTGGCACAGAGATCTCCTTTGAGAATAGTAAATAAAAAAAAGAGATGGAATCACTGTTATTATTTTTGTGTGTGGATACACAAGTACCCTGCACAGCTTGGCCCTGCAGTGCCTGATTTATTTATAGTGTTCTTGGTCTGAAATCTGGAACACTCACTGCACTAAAAAAAGCCATCTGCCCAGGCTGCACACTACTATGCAGGAACATCATGCGAGCCCCTGCCCTCCACTGGCAAGGAATAGCTCGTAGCCCAGTTATGCAAGGGAGGGCTGGTGTCGAACAAGCTGGGATGAGCACTGCAGCCTCTCTGCACTGAGATGGGGAGCACAGAACTGCACCCTGGCCAGGACCATTGCTGACAACTGACAGCACATGCTTTGTTTTGACAGATTTCTGAGAGACTATGGTCTGTTGTCACCACCTGTTGGGTGATAATGGATGCTGCTGTCTTGTTCAGCTTCTTGAAAATGTTGAACAAAGAAATTGCATAGAAATAATCAATTGTATCATTGCATGGTACGCTGTATTGATTTAATGTCTCTTCAGAACAAGATAAATGAAAATGTTTACAGTAACTAGTAAAAGCATAATATTAAATATAGATTGTGTTCAATTATAGTGGATGTAAAATAAAGGAATATCCTCTTTTAACATGGCTATGAGCACAAAAACTATTAATACTGTATAACAAAATACTATATATTTTTCACCATGTGATAGTCCTTTTATCTTTCAAAGGAAGACCTGTTGAATGTAGTATTGCTCATTTTCTTTAAATACTTAGGACATGCACATTTGTTGCTGAACTTGCAACTTGAGAATCAAGATGTGAATAAATATTATCCACTAGTCAAATATAATTACCAAAAAATATATTCTATCACTGTTACTGAGATGATTTGAATATTCTGGTGTTAAATTTAACTTCAACAATAGCAGTGACTCCAATACCCCCTTTTGTATTACGATTTCCTCAATATGTTTCTTTGAAAAAATATTATTCCGACCTAGGTATTACGGGACACTGGAATTTTTGAATATACTTGGAATGAATTAGAATTGTGGATGAAAGGCCTTAATTCTGTTTCACAATCAGAACAAGAAATTGTCATTCTGTTTCTTGAAAGAGTAAGTATAATTTAAATGATGTTCACCAGTCCTGTGCTCTTAGTTTACAATGGAGGGTATTTATTTTGCAAGCTCTTAGTCCAATTCCTTTTAGTAATCAGTTTAAATCAACAATTTCTTACTGAGAAAGATGTGTTTAGTCATTTGATTGATGGGTATTTTGTTTTAAAACTTAATGCTCAAGATCTGCGATAGTTGGATCAGTTTTTCTGAAAATTTCATTGTGTCTGCGTTGGCTCCTATGATGCTTCTGCCATGTATGTTATGTGGATCATATTCCACTCAGTGATCTTCTATCTATGCTCTTCTCTTTGGAATCTATATTACCGGAATTTTCATTGAAAAGCGATACTTTACTATTGTTCCATTAATAAATGTGGCAACTTAATCGGATTGTAGCTAGTGGGAGTTATTTGAAATGAACTGTTGTTGGTTAGCATGTAATGAAAGCAGATCTAAAATCAAAGTTGATGTATCCAGTTCCTGCAAGTTAATGTTTCTGTCCTGCTTTGAGTAAACTGAAAGCTAGGGCGCAGCTGGGGGTGCATAATCCCAAATCAACAACCTACATCGCTGATTCACTTTTTATATGGTCAGTCTTGATTTGATTCCTTAAAAAATGTTGCCCTAAAGTTACATACTGTCAATATTGTTAAAAGTAATAGATATGTAACAATTTTCTGCATTCACTGGTCCTCTACTGTGCTTTGTGCTAGCTGAGATGACACCGTAACTAATTTTATCTCCGCAGTTAGATCTATGTTGCAAAGGGAATTGTTTGCTTTGCTTTGACTAGCAACCAGCTAGTTTTATAATCAGGAATACCCATACTCTTGTGCTAAGATCAGAAATTGATCAAAGCACAGAGTTGCCTGTGAAATCTGGATGCTAATGCAATAGTCTTATAGTATCATTGTACAGGTGCTTGCTTAACATCATGAGACGAGCAACATTTAACAGCATTAGATCAACTCGATCTAACAAATTCATCAGTTCCTCTGACATTGTTTTAATTGTTCATTCATGGGATATGAGATTTAAAGTACAAAACTTCGAAGTACATTTATTATCAAAGCATGTATACAATACACAGCCTTGGGATTCGCCTCCTTACAGGCAGACACAAGAAAAGGAAACCCAGTAGAACCCATTAAAAAAGACCATCATACACCCAATGTGCAGAAAAAAATCATGCAAGTAATAAACATAAGCAAATAATATTCAGAACTGAAGTTCACAAATGTGAGTTCACAGCCACAAAGTCAGTCACAGTCACAGCCAATTCAGAAGCCCATTAGTTGCAGCCTCAGTTCATCGCAGAGACAAGTAAACCTTGCAGAACAGTGAGCTGAACAGCAGCCCATCCCTCACCTCCAGCCCCGACACCCTGATCTTTACAAGCTGGCCCAGCATTTAAATTGGCCAAACAGCTCATCGTCGTTCCTCACTCTTGGATTCAGGCCCTGTCGCTTCGATACATTCTCGAGCCGGAGACCTGCCGCCTCAATTTGGCCTGCACCCGAACTTTCCAATCAGGCCTGGCACTTATATCAGTCAAACGTCGGCTTAATTATCATTACAGGGCTAGCATTTATTCATTCCTAATTGCTGTTAGGAAGTTCTACCACCACATTCAGTACCTACAGTTCTTGTGGTAAAGGTAGCTTCATTCTGAGCTGCAGGAGCCTTAAGTTGAAAATAAACAATTTTCAGTTGTCTTTGATTTAAAATTTGTAGTATCTATCGTGATTGCTTAACTCTACAGCTTTCAATCTGTTCTTTCCTTTGTAGGTTTTGATAAAGTTAATACAAAACCCACATCCTTACACTGACCAGATTTCAGAAGCAATACAAGAAGCAATTACACTGCAAGCACAGCTTGATGGGCAGGACTTGGATGCTGTTAGTTTGCCCATTTCAAATATTGATGGTGAGCAGGAAAAAAACTCTGAATTCTTCTGCAATCAGTTTCTAAATATGGTCAGCAAATGAAAAAGTAAAAAACTGATTCACTCTCCAATTAAATGTTCCAAATAATATTGTCAGTCACAGTAAGATAAAGTATGTGATTGAGAGGTGCCCTGCAGTAAGTTGTTCTGATTTTTCATTTTATGCTGCACTCCAGAACCATATATTGAGATATTTAAAACATTCAAATCATTTCTGGCTAACAACTTAATACTATGGAAATTTTAAGCATTTTTGCCAAATTTTTTTGTTTATTACAAGTATGCATGGTACATTATAGCGAACAATCCTGGTTGTTGTAGTTAAATATTTATACACATTAAGACTGATAGTCATCCTTGTTAGTGAAACATACCTCAACATTGTACTCAAAGGACAAATACAGCATGCCTAGATTAGAGCTTTTACTCTCATCCCAGCAATGAGCTTAACTCAGACTGCAGAAGACAGTGATTCCTTTTTTGATGGTTTGACATTTTTCTACCACGGCTTTCAGGGGCTTCTCATGGTAATCCTGTGAAAAGGATCAATCCTCTACTGTGGGCCCATATTTAGCAGCAATTGGAGCACAGTTAGTCCAGAAATGCACAGAAAAACCCACTGGCTTTCCAAAACACAAGAGATTTATTGTATTTTGTGACACTCATCAATTTTGGGAGATGAAAAGGTCAAGTGCAATAGAACGTGATGACCTTGAGTTCCATTGAGGCCAAATGCAACTCAGCTGCAAGTATCAGATGTAAATTGGGTTAGGTAACAAAAATAAGTGTTTTAATTGTCTTGGAACAGGGTCAGATTAACTATGGCCTGTCAATTTTACATGTAGTCCAAATTTTACACTGGAGCAAACTTCAAGCACACTAACAGTCCCTCTACCAACTGAAGTAATCTCAACGGAACAATTAATTTGTGAACTAAAACATTATTTTGTTAATGCACAAACTCCATTTGAAACTATGTAAACCAGGAATTTATTTATTTTAACTAATTAGTTTCACTTTGTATGTAATGATTCTCTGTACTTTCTCTTTAGATGTGCTGGATATGGTGGACATTATTATGGACAGTAGTGAAGGTCTGAATGATGAGGATGGGTTTACTTTAAGTGAGGATGTGATTACACAGACATTTCCTTTCAGTGCAGTGGTCACAGCTGCTTTGGAAGCCAGGAACAAAATGGTCTTGGGAAACAGTAATGGAGCAGGTGACTTTCTAAATAATCTTTCAAAGAACTTTTTGCCTCTGAATGTTAGAGGTAATTATGAAGAGTAGCTTCATTACTCGTAACACTATCACTTCAATCTTGATGTTTTTTTCAAAATTTTGCATTTCACTTTAAACAGGATATATTAATCAAACCACTTAATGCAGAAACCTCAATTCAAATATCTAGGAATACAGTTGGCATCGGTCTATCATGTGAAAGCTGACTATTGTAACAATTTTGTCTTTCTCTTTTATGTTCTGTTTTCTTCAATCCACATTTTATTTAGAACAGTTGTTATTGCATTGGTCCATTCATCTGCAATTGTCAACATCTTTTGAAAGTCCAATAAGTTCTGTGTTAGTCCCACTTGATTTATATGGTGTTGCCAAACATTCAACAAATGTGTTGAAGCTGATTTCACCAGATAATCTGATCCTTCCACAAATGAAGGCAGCCAAGAAATCTTAATAACATATGTATACTTCAAGTTTAGATCTGTGCTAATCTGATACCTTGAACTTATTGGTTTATCTTGCTTGCTTAATTATTGCCTATTACGCCACTGGTGTTTAGGGCTGCAATGAAGGTCCCCCATCTCTGTCTGTCCTTGGCCATTCAGCTGTAGAGGAATTCTTTATTGCTGTTTCCATAACAGTTTCACCAGTAAGGGTTGTTGGCTCTGAACTGAACCCCCAAACCTGGAGGACCAGTGGACCGCTATTAGTCTGGCTTCTACCCTTTGACAGTTTGGCATGGGTGACCCTACCAATTGCCAAAGAATAGAACCCTGACTCCAGCCATCATTGCTCTCCAGGTCACTGAGGCACACAAGCCTCCAAACCACGGCAAGGTTGTGGTCCTCTTGGAGAATTGGTTTAACTTGAATCTCACATAATTGCAACTGAAAGATGATGTGCTTCATTTGGTAATTTCTACATTATTTTGTGCTGTTTCAGATGCTGTTTTACAGTACCTTATTGCTACTCTTACTGATGTTCTACATGTGCAACAAGATCCCTTGGCTTTGTGTCTAGTATTACAGATGTATGACAAAGAACTGAATTCATTTACTGAAAATCAAAGTTTAGTCAAAAATATTTTGCAGTTTTATTCTTATTACAATCTTTGGATCCCACAGCAAGCTAAGGAGACACTGGTAAGAAATTAAATTTCCAGCTATAGTTTCACTCCCACAGCATAGATTGACAATGTTTTCAGCATTATGTACTCTATAGTTTTAAATTTCTCCTCCTTTTGGAGGCTTATAGAACAATGTCTAATATAGCATTTATATAGATTATATTTTTATTTGCACTACACAACCAACAGTTTCAGTGGACAACTTTTTTTTTGCTATTTAAGTTAATTGTAGCATCTCCGACACAATTGTAGTGCCCTTACCTGATCTCTCGAATGTGAAGTAGGGAAATTTGCTCAATGTATTGATCAGCATTTATCCTTTAACCAGCATCACCAAAAAGCAAATGTCCAATTATTTATTTCTGTTATCATTCATATGTTACAACAGTGACTACACTTTTTAAAAAAAAATATCCTTGATAAAACTTGGGATATCAATGAAACATGCAGTACCTTTTATGAACTTAGTGCAAACTGCAGAGCATGTTTTTATTGTTATACAAGCATTTTGATAAATTATGTTGTACAATGTGGGAACAAGATCATTAAGCATCCTTTGAGTTTTATTGTTTTTCGGTTTCCGGAAATCAAAAATCTACTTTTAAAAACTTAAGCATACAAGAAGTAGTTTTCATAATACTAGACATCTTAATGCTTTTTCCAAACATTATAAGACTTACAGTTACAAAAATACCACTCATCTGATAATGGAGTAAAAATTCAAAGATGACTTGTTTCGATCAAAATGTATAAATTCCAAAATGGACCAATCCAGCTGCACAAAATTATTTCAAACTTGAGACTAGCTGGAAATTTTCATGTTCGACTGCATTATTTGGACTTGTCCAGAATCACTGACTACATTTCCTGCAAAACCACGTTTATCCAGATCCAATGCAGGAACCTTTCTCACTGGCATTCTGTACCCTGGAATCCATTGGAAGTGAAGGGCCTTAAGTAATCCAGTGTGGTGATCACTGTTGAGGATTTAACATGGCAAACCAGGGAGCAAAACTTTGTATATGTCAATTCACAAGGCAATGTCTCTGGCATTAAAATCTATCAGGTTGAATTAAAGTATTAAGAAAAAAGAGAATAAAAGTTTGAAAAATGAAAAATAACATTAATACAAAATACATAAAGCATATTTATATTTATTTTTATGTTTCAAAATTAAACATGAACTTACTAACCTTCCCCTTTGCATCCTAGATCTGAGTCATACAAAACTCCATTGAAATTATTTCAAGCAGTAAGCAAGCAAAGGCCTTTTAACATTAGGTCTAGTAGTAAATGAAATTTACACGCATGAGAGGTCCATGTCTTCTTTCATTCTGGGTGGCTGAACACTGGCAGTTCTGATGAGAACTGCCAGCCATAGCAAGTACGATTTTGCTTATTGCACAGAGCCAGCCAAAACTAATTTGAGCTTTCTCATCAATGAAGGTGAATTTCCCAGATGTTAAATTAAAATACTGCCATTGCATTAGGCAAATTGAGTATAACAAATGGTAAAACATCTTTTTTTTCTGAAACTTGTCCACAGTTTGAACAATTTGGTACGGAAAGTACACATTCTCTTCCATTGAAGGAAACTTCCTTCTGCAGTCTCCTGATGAGAGCATATGAAATGGGGGTCAGCATCCTCCTCAGTGATGATGTTAAAGGGAATTTGAAACAGGCAGTCGCACAATTGCACCTGTGTGAGCTCGTTCTGGCTGTGAAGCAAGTGATGCTGTATACCCGAATGTCTGTGGCAAACTTTAACAAAGTAAGTATAATTGTTTACTTATTAATACCTGACAACTATGAAACATTTATAATTAAATAATAGTTGGTGGTCACTTGTTACGTTAGATAACATTTCACCAAGATGTTACACACCATATCATTGTATTTTAAAGTAAATTATTAGGATTATTAAACAAATCTATTGTCAGATTACTGTTTGAAATCTGAAATTTAAACAAAAAGTTTTATTAAGAAGATCTATTTACTTAAGAGAAAATTTAGAAGTTTCTGGGTGCAATTGAAGCACAACAGCATGCTGTAATCTTTCACCATTTAAGTAATAATCTGATAACCTTGCATTAACAAATATTCTACTCCATCTGCAGACCTTTGCCCATGCACTTAACGTATCTAATCTCTCTGCAGACTCTCATTTCCTCCGCACAATCTGCTTTTCCAATCAATTTAGTGTCATCAGCAATCTTAGATACAATACACTCAGCTCCTCTTCCAAATTGCTAATGTAAATTGTGATCAGTTATGGGTGTAATACCAACCAGTTTGGCTCTCCAAACAACTGGAGAAACAAATATTTATCCCAACTCTCTGCCTTCTATTAATCAATTCTCTTTCCATGCCAATACATTTTCCTCAACTCTATGCATCCTTATATTATGGATAAATATTTTATACGGCACCTTATCGAACACCTTCGGGAAATCCAAGTACTCAACATCTACCTGGTCTCATCTATCCACAGTGTTCATTATATCCTCAAAGAGCTCCAGCAAAGTTACCAAACAGAAATCACTCTTCATTCTGTGTCTGCCTGATGGAGCCACTTCTATCCAGATGTCTTGCTATTTTTTCCTTAACTTCAAGCATTTTCCCAACTACAACTGTTAAGTTAACCGGCCTGTAGTTACCTGTCTTTTGCCTACGTCCTTTTTGAAGCAATATTCTAACATTCACTTTAGTTTCTGCTATTTCTTTCAGTACCCTAGGATCCATCACATCAGGAACAGGGGACTTGTGGACTAGTTTGCTCATTGCTACATCTTTAGTGACAACAATTGTGTTGAGGTCCTCACCTCCCATCACATCCATAACATCTATCTTTGGCATGTTAGAGGTGTCCTCCACAATGAAGCCCAACACAAGATGGTTGTTCAAGGCCTCAGCCATTTTCATATTACCCAATATTAGTCCCCCCTTCTCACCTTTTGAAGGACTTATGTTTACTTTCTCCCCCTTTTCCACTTTATATATAATTTTAAAATTTTACTATCGTTTTAATATTTTGTGCTAATTAACTTTTATAACCTTTCCTTATTTCTAGCTTAGTGATTCCTTGTTTCTTTTTAAACTTTTCTCAATCTTCCTGTTTCCCACTCTCAGTACGTTTATATTTATGACCTTTTTGTTTAATGCTTTTTTTTGTTATTTCTAAAGCTGGCTCTCCCCACCCTTGCTTTTAATTGGACCGTACCTTTGATGAGCATCATGAAAAATCTCTGAAAGTCTTCCACTGTTCCTCAATTGCCCCACCATACAGCCTGTGTTCCTAGTCTATCCTGGCCAGCTTCTCCTTCATCCCATTGCAGTCTCCTTCGTTTAGGCTTGATACACTGGTTTTAGATCAAACTATGACACCCTCTTCTTGTATGAGAAAGCTAATAGCTAATGAAATATTTTGGAATACCCCTAAACTATATGATACATAATAGAATTTTAATTAATTTATTTATGTTAACCAAAGTATTTTACATTGTATTGTACAACTGAGATATCCAATTTAAATAAAACTTAAGTAGTTTTTGCAGACAGACATATGGGGCAGCAAGTCACACACCTTTAGACTGTGAGATGCTTTGCAGATGCATTGAACAATTGAAAAATACAAAAGCAAAAGTAGGCTGATCTATCTCAATCTCATGTCTCACTTTCTCCCTGTGCACCCCCCCCCCCGCAAAATAGCTTTTTCTGTCTAGAAATATACAGTGCCTATAAAAAGTATTCCCCCTTGGAAATTTTCATGTTTTATTGTTTTACAAGATTGAATTACAGTGGATTTAATTTGGCTTTATTTGCAACTAATGAACAGAAAAAGACTCATGTCAAAGTGAAAACAGGTCTCTACAAAGTGATCTAAATGAATTACAAATCTAAAACACAAAATAATTGATTGCATAAGTATTCACCCCCTTTAATGAGACACCAGATCATCACTGGTGCAGCCAATTGCTTTTAAAAGTCACATAATTAGTTAAGTGGAGATCACTTTGGTGCAGACAAGTTGTTTCAATTGATTGTAGTGAAAATACACCTGTATCTGGAAGGTCCAACTGCTGGTGAGTCAATACCCTGGCAAAAACTACACCCTGAAGGCAAAAGAACACCCCAAGCAAATCCACAAAAACATTATTGAAAAGCACGTCAGGAGATGGATACAAGAACATTTCCAAGTCATTGAATATTCCTTGGAGTGGAGTTAGGCCAATCACCAAGAAACGGAAAGAATATGCCGCGGCTGCAAATCTGCCTAGAGCAGGCCGTGCTCAAAAACTGAGTGACCGTGCAAGAAGGGGACTAGTGATGGAGGCTACCAAGGGACCTATGACAACTCGGGAGGAGTTCCAAGCTTTTTTGGCTAAGTGGGAGAGACTATGCATACAGCAACTGTTGCCCGGGTTCTTCACCAGTCACAGCTTTAAGGGAGAGTGGCAAAGAGAAAACCACTGTTGGGGAAAAAAAAATTCTAATGAAACCTCAGCTAGAGTTTGCCAGCTGAAGTCAGTTGGAAGAAGTTTTTATGGTCTGATGAAACCAAATTTGAGCTTTTTTGGCCATCAGACTAAACGCAATGTTTGGCATAAGCACTGCACATCATCAAAAACTCACTATCCCTACCGTGAAGCATGGTGGTGACTGCATCGTGCTGTGGGGATGCTTCACTGCAGCAGGCCCTGGGAAGCTTTTGAAGGTAGAGGGTAAAATGAATACAGGACATTGCCACAAGCATAAAGCCAAAGCTACACAGGAATGGCTTAAAACAATAAACTTAATGTCCTGGAGTGGCCAAGTCAGAGTCCATACCTCAATCCAATTGAGAATTTGTGGCTGGACTTGAAAAGGGCTGTTCACCCACAATCCCCAGCAATCTGACAGAGCTTGAGCAGTTTTGTAAGAAGAATGGGGGAAAATACGGTGTCCAGATATGCAAAGCTGATAGAGACCTATCCACGCAGACTCAAGGCTGCAATTTGCTGTCAAAGGTGCATCAACTAAATAGTGACTTGAAAGGTGTGAGTAATTATGCAATAAATTACTTTGTGTTTAATAATCGTAATAAATTTAGACCAATTTGTCAAAATTTGTTTTCACTTAAGATGTGAAAGAGTTTTTTCTGTTGATCAGTGTCCGAAAAAGCCAAATTAAATCCACTGTGATTCTTTGCTGTAAAACAATAAAATATGAAAACTTCCAAGAGGGTGAATACTTTTTGTAGGCACTGTATCTCATAAATATATTTATTAACATTGCCTTCTCATCTTTCTGCAACAGAGAATTCCACAATCTCATCACTCCTAGAGTGATGAAATTTCTCCTCATCTCAGACCTAAAAACCTGATCCCATGTCCTGAGATTGTAAGCTCTGGTTTCAGAACCACCAGCTATCATCTGTGCCTTGACCCTTTTGACACCTGCTGGAATTTTATGTTTTAATAAGTTCTTATCTCATTCTTCTAAACTTTAATGAATACAGGTCCAGTGGATCAAATCTCTCATCATAGGGCATTCCCATCATGCCAGGAATTAGTCTGGTGAGCCTCCTTTTACTCCACCCCATGCAAATGTAACTTTTAACTAAGAAGGCCAAAAATGCACAAGGTATTGCAGGTGTGATCTCACCAAAACGCTGTATAACTGCAGTAAAGTGTCTGTTTCTGATGTTTTTAATCCGAGGTTCTTTTGGAAGTTAGGAGAGAGGCACAAAACTTGTTGCTTCACAATTGTTTTATAAAGCGTTAACAGACCAGAGAAAATCTGAAATGGACATGCAAGGAGTAGGGGCTGCTAGCAGAAAAGAGAGACAAAAGAAAAAGGGTGGCGCCAAACTTGAAGCACCTTTTTTTTTATATACATAATTAAGAAAAATTGCATTCAAATCTGCAGATAAGAGTCAGCTAGTCAGAAAGACCTTGTCTCAATGTCTCAATCTTAATTCGTACATACTTTTTGTTACTTTGAGCGCAATCTCGAAATATAGATTGCAACCCATAGGTCATCCCAGGACCAATGAATGGTCCTGTAACTGAAGCAGTAATGGATTGCACAATGGAAGTTTTACTAGTTACCAAATGGATTGCCATGTAATTGTAAGTTTAATGGATTGTCCTACAACCAAAATGGATTGCAACCAATATTTTTACAGATTTTTGAAAAAATTAACAATTGAGTTGCATCCTCACTCCTAATTTCCAAGCATTGGTGTATTGAAGCTAGAACTAAGTTTTCTCTCAGACAAATTGGAACAGAGGAATTTCTTATCTCTTTTGCTGCTCGTTAAAAATCTTCCACTTTGTCTGTGATGTTCAAAGCCCTTAAATCTTCATAATCATCTATTGGTTATACCAATTATTGGATTCTGGTGTTTTTAATCCTAAGTTCTTTCAGAATTCAGGAAAGAGACACAAAACATGTTGCTTCGTGATTATTTTATTAAATGTTAACAGGAGAATGAAAATTTGAAACTGACAGTAACAGGAGCAGAGGCTAGTAACAGAAAGGAGAGCCAAACGAATAAAGATGGTGCCTTATGTGGAACAGCTCTTATTGTACTACATAGATAAGAAAGATTCCATTTAAGTTTGCAGATGAGAGTCAGTCAATCAGAAAGCCTTTATTCAAATGATATAGCACCAAGGGAAGCCTTCAGAGCTTTCCAAAATCATACAGGTCTCATTGAACAACGACATATTCATACTGTGACCACTAAGAGCCATATACAGCACTGACTTATATATAAGTAACTGTATAAAATGCAAGCAGACAATTAATTGTTAACCTTCAAAGAAAAAAGCAATTAACCAATCAGATCTAACATATCTCTTGTAAAGAAACCAGCATGCAGCTTGCCTCTTTAGTGGGTTGCATTGCCTTCACGTTTGCTGTTCTAACAGCTACATCTTCAAAAGCTTCCAGAGGTTTGATAAATCCATTCTGAATTTGTCTCATCTCATTGATATTTTCTGTGTTGTGCTATCAGATCCTTTGTGGTAAACTGTTGATAACAAAGTAACAGGTCTATAGTTTCTGATTTGCTGTCTCCCAGATTTTTTACATTTGCTGTTTCCAATCAGCCTGAATCATTCCAAAATCTGCAGAATTTTTATGAAGATGACAACCAATGCTTTTACTATTGGCATAGCTATCATTTTGTATTCTAGGATACAAATTGTCAATATCCAGGTCAATATCCAATTGTCAACTCCTTGTTGAAATGCTAACTGCATTTCATTAGTTTTGTATCTGTACTTGGCACAATGACAATAAAGTTGAATCTAATCTAATAATAAGAAATATTCAGTGACATGGATTGTACTTGAGTAAGACAATTTTTTGGGTCAAAGCAAATTTCTGACAGATTATATCAATGCTGACAATTTGCATGGAGAACAAATCACAGCTGGATTTAAATTCAGAATTCCGAAAGGAAAATTTGTTGCAAACTGTGTTTCCTACATCTAATCATGTACCATCTAGTTTCTCTGAACGTTCACTTGTTTCTATTGAAAGTTGAGAATTTTGTCTTTACTTAATGATCTTGGGATTTCTACCGAGTAGAATTGCTTATGCGTTGAAAATACCCAAAGAACATGGGTGTCTATAATGCAGTCTGTTAACCATCTTCTGAATATCCCTCAAAAAAGTAGGGAATATATCAGTTATATAATTTGAAAGCAGCATTTGCTGTCTCAGAAAATGATTCTGTGTAATGAACTTTTGCCATATTGGTGAGAAATAAACAGAAGGTTAGAAATAATTACTTGATAGGTATTAGTTGTTTGATAGATTCTAGTTGTTCTTTCTTTTTCAATCTTTTTATTAGTTTCATAAAATATAAACATGACATAATAATAGTACAAAGTTATTGGGAATACATTGTTATAATTAACATGAGTAATTATAAAACCAAATAATACTTAATTGACAAAACTCCCAATCATATAGGATACCAATGAATAATACAGAACAAAAAGAAGTATCTAGACAAAGATCATGAAAAAGGAAAAAAAAATAACCCCGTCAAAAAAAACTAATCTAAACAGAATTAATCAACTAAACTAAAAAAAGACCATGGTCGTAAAAAAATGGGAGAAAAGAAAATCTTAGCGGCAACGACTCGGTTCCTCTCAACCAACATCACAGAGAAGTAAAATAAGTCTGGAAATGGTCAAATTACATCATATGAAAATGCTGAATAAATGGTCTCCAAGTTTTTTCAAATTTAATGGAAGGGTTATAAACCACACTTCTAACTTTTTAATTAAAATTTTTTCCAAAATATCCATTGGATATAAGTGTGGAAAATTAGGAGAAACAGTAATTAAAAGGTTTCTAACCTGTAGGTATCTAAAAAAGTGAGATCTGGGTAAATTATATTTATTAGAAAGTTGATCAAAGGACATAAAACAATTATCCAAAAATAAATCACGAAATCGTACTATATCTTTGATTTTCCAATCAGAGTAAGCTTGATCCATAGTGGAAAGTTGAAAAAAGAAATTAGATATAATAGGACTTGCTAAAATAAATTGGTTCAACCCAAAAAATTTTCGAAATTGAAACCATATATGTAAAGTATGCTTAACTATTGGATTATGTTATTCTAATGGTTCTGAATCTGTTTGTTGTTACAGTTGGGAAGAAGCACTGGCTTAAGACTGATTGAATTATGTATTGATCTCTTGAAGTCACTGCTACATAAATGTGAACAGTCTGAAGATATTATTGAAGAGAAATTAGAAAAGCAAGAAAATGAGCTTTTCATTGACTTTAATTCTGACACAGATGAACTGACAAAAGAGCAGGTATTTCATCAGAAAGCTTTGTTTTGCTTTGATAGGTTAAATATAAAAAATGGAATGACAAGAATAAGATTTCTTAACCTTGAGAAAAATTATGAATTTTAGCACTACAGAAAATATGTATTTGTTTTAACTTTATTTTGTTAACTATATAACCCTTTCCCTTATATAGTTCCCTGCTGCAGATATTGATTCCTTGCAGGTATGTAGTTTCGTCAAAATAGTCATTATTCAATTGTTCAAATGTCCTCTTTTTTTTTTAATGGAATATTAAGTTCTGCCGGCAAGACCAACATTTGTTGTCCATCCCTAACTATCCATGAGAAGGCATTGGTAAATCACTTTCTTGAACCACTACAATCCTGGTGAAAGTATTCGCATTACTATGGCTTATAGCATGTTTCAGGATTGCAATAATGCAGAGGGAACAGGCGTAGAGGTTCCAAGTTAATGCGATATGTAATTGAGAAAGAAGCCTGCTGTGTTGGTCTTCCCATTCTGCTGCTGTCCTTATCCTTGATAGAGATGACTGGTTTGGCGGGTGCTTTTGGAGTAGGTTTGGCCACGGTTGGGATGTTGAGCTTTTTCCAAATTTGTGCAAGTGTTTATCTAAGATCTTAGAAATTTTTTCTCAATTTGTTCTGATAAAAGATCGCAAACCTGAAACATTAATCTGTTTTTGTTACCACTGAATGTTTCAACCTTTTTTTGTTTTGTATTTCTGATATTCAGTATTTGATTTTAATTTTCAAATAGAAGGCAGAGTTAATCTTAAACTCTCTTGTGAATTTTCATGATTTTATTTATTGCTAATGCAGTGCCAAATATTAGGTTGTCATTAATGATATATCTTACCTAATTTCTGAAATTAGTAAAGAAGATCAATTAATATTTAAAGAAGGCAGACACTTCTGGGACTCTGACAGAATTCAGTTTTGCATCTGACTGAGTCAGTTCCAATAAAGCATCCTGTGTGAAATTAACTTGGCATTTCCTCCTAGGTGCTGTCCTACCTGCATATATTTGCAGCATTTTCTGTGTCTGCTTCTGATGTTTTTTGTGTCATTTATTCTCTACTGTTAATTTTAGGTTCTGGAGAGCATGTTATCAGCAATTTTTAAACACCCAACACTGGAACAGTGGTTTATGGCTTTGGAATTACAAGCTTCACCAACACACAGTCTTAACCCTATCAGCTTCAAAATGTTGTCAGCTCAACTTAGCTCAGGCACCCTAAGCCTCCTCGGACTAAGTGTCCCATTTTTGCAGAGACTTGGTCGCATGGATATAGTGTTAACTTATTTTAAAGCTATAGAGGAAAGTGTTTTGAAGGAACTTGAAATGAAAAAGTTATCTACACCTAAATCAACAGTAGTGAGTAAAAAAACCTTGTCTTTAGAAGCCCTGGAAAATTTAAACAACTATATGGATAGAAATTCGCTCAAAAATATTGTGACATCAATATTGGAACTCCCAGAAGGATGTCTAGCTCTTGAAAGTAAACCTGAGGAAGAGGGTGATGGAGTGAAACAGCTGAGCTTTTATGGAAAGGCTTTGGTAAAAATCCTCACAGAAAATCACCAGAAGACTCCAGACAGAGATGATCTATTATTATCATGTGACCATTTCAGTGCTGTTGGAACACTTTTACAATATTCTAACTGTGAAGAGTTGGAGAAGGTGGTTCTACGAGTTCTAGTGAAAGAGCCAGTATTCACACAGGCCGTGAGGCCAGATATGTTTCTTGATTGTTTGAATCACATGACTGAAGATTCCCTTTCAATTTGCAAATTTCTTATTCAGCACAACAAGACCAGCCTTTTACAGTTTGAGCTTTGGTGTTTAGAACCAGGCAGAGTGAAACATCTTCGGAAAAATATGAATGCTTACCTTTCGCTTCTTAGCACATATCTAGAGTGCCAAGAAAAGAGTAAATATACACGACCAGAGAGAGGTAATTAACTTTATAAAGCTATATTATTAGGTTTCATCCTTTTGAATCTGCTTTTATTGGGAATTGTTATTTGATAAGAAGTTACAAGTGTTTGCTTACCTGTTAGTATTAATGGTTGTTTCGTAGGCCCATCATGAAATTTGCATAAGTTATTCCACAAAATGTGTTCCAATTTTAGATCTACGAAACAGCAAGCAGAAGATACCAGTTGTGATGGATCTTGATCTACCCAGCAAGTCTTTCAGTAATTTTCAGTGCTGCTCCTTACCCGAAGAGGATGGCAATAGCTAATCCATGAAAGTTTCTCCAGAGAAACTTTAAGCCAGGGTTATTTGTGAAGGAGAGAATAAGCCTTCAGCAATGAACCTGTTTAAAATATTGATGAGTGTGACCACAGCATCTAGCGCAGAGTTCCACGCACCCAGTTTTGATCTTAACCTTGGGCACTTCCTGTAGCATTTTCAGTTTCTCTGTGTACTTCAATTTCATTCTGCATTCCAAAGACAAGCCTGTGGATTAATTGGCCACTGTACATTACTGTGCACATTTTAGGCACATATAGCTAGAGTGCCTAACACTTTTGCACAATATTGTATATTGGTTAAAATAGGAAGGTGGTAGGAGAGCGGAAATAAGAGTACTTAGCTTTGTATTAGCTCAGTAGTATTAAGGGGCACCCCTGGTCAAAATTTCTGTTACTGTGAATAGCTAAGCGAGTAAAAGATGAACTGATTTCCAAAAGGTATAAGGTTAAAGATGACACATTTCTTTAATATTTTAAGCAAGAAAACTTTTTTATTTCCATCTTTTACAGTTTCAAAATAGCAAAAAAGGAAAGGGGCCTGAAGCAAAAGTTTGGGCACCCTGCATGGCAGTACTTAGTAACATTCCCTTTGGCAAGTATCACAGCTTGTAAACGCTTCTTGTAGCCAGCTAATAGTCTTTCAATTCTTGTCTGGGGGATTTTTGCCCATTCTTCCTTGCAAAAGACTTCTAGTTCTGTGAGATTCTTGGGCCGTCTTGCATGCACTGCTCTTTTGAGGTCTATCCACAGATTCTCGATAATGTTTAGATCGGGGGACTGTGAAGGCCATGGCAAAACCTTCAGCTTGCGCCTCTTGAGGTAGTCCATTGTGGATTTTGAGGTGTGTTTAGGTTGATTATCCTGTTGTAGAAACCATCCTCTTTTCATCTTCGAGGAAGAGGTACAGTCGATGTTTCAGGCCGAGACCCTTCGTCAGTCCTGACGAAGGGTCTCGGCCTGAAACATCGACTGTACCTCTTCCTAGAGATGCTGCCTGGCCTGCTGAGTTCACCAGCAACTTTGATGTGTGTTGCTTGAATTTCCAGCATCTGCAGAATTCCTGTTGTTTGCTCTTTTCATCTTCAGCTTTTTTACAGACGATGTGATATTTGCTTCCAGAATTTGCTGGTATTTAATTGAATTCATTCTTCCCTCTACCAGTAAGTGTTCCCCGTTCCACTGGCTGCAACACAAGTCTAAAGCATGATCGATTCACCCCCGTGCTTAACAATTAGAGAGGGGTTCTTTTCATGAAATTCTGCTCCCTTTTTTCTCCAAACATACCTTTGCTGATTGCAGCCAAAAAGTTCTATTCAAAAGGTTCAAAGGAACATCTAAACAAGCCTGATGCATTTTGGAAACAAGTCCTGTGGACTGATGAAGTTAAAATAGAGCTTTTTGGCTGCACTAAACATCATCGAGAATCTGTGGGTAGACCTCAAAAGAGCAGTGCATGCAAGACAGCCCAAGAATCTCACAGAACTAGAAGCCTTTTGCAAGGAAGAATGGGCGAAAATCCCCCAAACAAGAATTGAAAGACTTTTAGCTGGCTACAAAAAGTGTTTACAAGCTGTGCTACTTGCCAAAGGGGGTGTTACTAAGTACTGACCATGCAGTGTGCCCAAATTTTTGCTTTGGGCCCTTTTCCTTTTTTTGTTATTTTGAAACTGTAAAAGATGGAAATAAAAAAGTTTTCTTGCTTAAAATATTAAAAAAATATGTCATCTCTAACTGTATGACTTTTGGAAATCAGTTAATCTTTTACTCGCTTAGCTATTCACAGTAGCAGAGATTTTGACCGGGGTGCCCAAACTTTTGCATGCCACTGTGTATATGTATGTATGTCTGTGTGTGTGTGTGTGTGTGTATGTATGTATGTGTGTGTGTCTATATATATATATATAGACACACACACACACACACACACACACACATATATTAAAGGCATCCATTAGTCTTGCAAGACCATGGATCTGCTCCTGGAAAGTCTTCACTCTCCAGGGTTCGGGCCTGGGGAAGGTTGTATGGAAGACCAGCAGTTGCCCATGCTGCAAGTCTCCCCTCTCCACGACACCAATGTTGTCCAAGGGAAGGGCATTAGGACCCATACAGCTTGGCACCGGTGTCGTCGCAGAGCAATGTGTGATTAAGTGCCTTGCTCAAGGATATATATCTCTAACATATTAGCACAGTACTGTAAATTGCTCCTTAGTGTAAGTAAATGGCAAAAATAATTGCAAGGGAGAGAGCATAAATTGCAAAGTTGTCGGGAAATAAGGAAAGGGGTATTGAGTCAAATAGGATTTTTTTTTGGAAGCTGGCCCAAACTTGTCAGCTGCCTCTTATGTCATTTAAAGCAAATATCTTTAGGAATTGTTCAATAGAATGTACTCAGATGATCTATTGATATGCCTTGGTTATCATTAAAATATTTTCTACAGAAATAACCAAACAAAACAATGTAGCAGACAAATTGTCTTCTTGCTTCAGTCTTTGCAGATGTCATCAGGGTTATTAAGAATACCATGTGGACAAGGCTGTTAAGCAAAATTGCATCAGATGATCCATCCATTGAACTTGATTCACAGATGAAAGTATTTGCTAGATTAGTGCAACAGTTGCCATCATCACGTGAAGATGTTGCAGGTATTATGGAACAACTTCCTGCAGTGCTGGAGAAAACAGCAACTTTATCAAGGTACATTGCAATGTAGCCTTTTATGCATCATTTTTCAACCTAGAAAATAGCTGAGAGAATTTATAATCATATATAAGAATCTGAATCGAAGGATGAGTTATTTGAGGGAGGCAGCCAGAGTAACCATAACCTTGCACATAGAAATGGATATTAAGGGTGTTCTTAAAGAAAGAAAACAGTTGAGATAGTCAAGTGGGGAACTTGGAACCTGGGATCCGTCCAAATCACTATATTTTTAATGTCTTTTAGTCTGTTACCATTCTTAATATGCCACATGCCAGTAAGTGTAGAAGCAGAAAGAAAAGATAAATGAATGCTTGGCTAAAGCCATTAGGAGATAGTGACCATAATGTGATAAGTTTTAATCTACAATTTGAGAGGGAGAAGGGAAGATCAGAAGTGTCAGTATTACAGTTGAACAAAGGGGACTATGGACACATGAGGGAGGAGCTGGCAAAAGTTGGCTGGAAAGATACCCTAGCAGGGATGACAGTGGAACAACAATGGCAGGCATTTCTGGGACTAATACAGAATGTGCAGGATCAGTTCATTCCAAAGAGGAAGAAAGGTTCTAAGGGGCGACCGTGGATGACAAGGGAAGTCAAGGACAGTATAAAAATAAAAGAGAGGAAGTATAACATAGCAAGGATGAGTGGGAAGCCAGATGATTGGGAGACTTTTAAGGAGCAACAGAAGATAACTAAAAAGGCAATACAAGGGGAAAAGATGAGGTACGAAGGTAAGCTAGCCAAAAATATAAAGGAGGATAGTAAAAGCTTCTTTAGGTATGTGAAGAGGAAAAAATTAGTTATGACCAAAGTTGGGCCCTTGAAGACAGAAACGGGTGAAATTATTATGGAGAGCAAGGAAATGGCAGATGAGCTGAACAGGTACTTTGGATCTGTCTTCACTAGGGAAGACACAAACAATCTCCCAGATGTAATAGTGCAGCGATCCCCAACCACTGGACCGTGAGGAAACGATATAAGTCAGCTGCACCTCTCCTCATTCCCCGTCACGCTCTGTTGAACTTGAACATAGGGTTGCCAACTGTCCCGTTTTTGCCGGGACATCCTGTATATTGGGCTAAATTGGTTTGTCCCGTATTTCCCCCGCTAAGGTAGAACGTTCCTATGAAAGCCGAAATGGCGTGACGTGAAGAAGCAATTACCATTAATTTATATGGGAAAAGTGTTTGAGCGGTCGCAGACCCAAAAAATAACCTAACAAATCATACTAAATAACACATAAAGCCGAAAATAAATAACACTGACATATAGTAAAAGCAGGAATGATATGATAAATACACAGCCTTTATAAAGTAGAAATAATATGTTCAGTATAGTCGAGAAGATGAAGGCAAAACCAATTTGTGGGGAAATAATCGGCACGTACGCGCGTGCACACACAGGTGCCCGCGCAAGGCTTCATGGTCATGGTAGGCTTTGTTGGGATAAAGTGTCCCGGGATTTGACTGCTACCTTGTCCCTTATTTGGGATTGAGAAAGTTGGCAACCCTAGCTGTAAAAGACATTTTGAGGTGAGTTTAACCCTACTTGAACCCCCTCCCCCCCCCCCCAACCCGGCTCGGCCGGTCCGCAAGAATATTGTCAATATTAAACCAGTCCGCTGTGCAAAAAGGTTGGGAACCCCTGTAATAGTGGCTAGAGGACCTAGGGTAACAGAGGAACTGAAGGAAATTTGCATTAGGCACAAAATGGTGTTGGGTAAACTGATGGGACTGAAGGTTGATAAATCACCATGGCCTGATGGTCTGCATCCCACGGTACTTTACTTAAGGAGGTGAATCGTGGACGCATTGGTAATCATTTTCTAATGTTCTATAGATTCAGGATCAGTTCCTGAAGGGTACTAATGTTGGAGGGTAGCTAATGTTATCCCACTTTTTAAGGAAGAAGGGAGAGAGAAAACAGGCAATTATAGACCAGTTGGTCTGACATCAGTGGTGGGGAAGATGCTGGAATCAATTATAAAAGATGTAATAGCGGCATATTTGGATAGCAGCGGCAGGATAGGTCCGAGTCAGCATGGATTTACGAAGGGGAAGTCATGCTTGACTAATCTTCTGAAATTTTTTGAGAATGTGACTATGAAAATGGATATGGGAAAGCCAGTGGATGTAGTGTACCTGGACTTTCAGAAAGCCTTTGATAACGAAAGGCTTATAACATAAACAAGTGCCCGATGTTGGGGGACTCCAAAACCAGAGGCCACAATTTAAGAATAAGGGGTAGACAATTTAGAACGGAGTTGAGGAAAAACTTTTTCACACAGAGTTGTGGTTCTGTGGAATGCTCTGCCTCAGAAGGCAGTGGAGGCCAATTCTCTGGATTCTTTCAAAAAAGAGTTAGATAGAGCTCTTAAAGATAGCAGAGTGAAGGGATATGGGGAGAAGGCAGGAAAAGGTTACTGATTGTGGATGATCAGCCATGATCACAGTGAATGGTGGTGCTGGCTTGAAGGGCTGAATGGCCTGCTCCTGCACCTATTGTCTATTGTCTGAAGAGTTGGTGTGGATTTTTGGAAGGTTGGGATCTCTTCTGGGGCAGAAGTGACCTGTATGAGCAGGGTAGTTTGCCCTCCTGAACTGGAAGGGGTCCAATGTCCTTGCCAAGAGGGTGTGAACGGAGAGGTGAGATGAGTTCCAGAAGAACAGCTTAGCAGGTGGGAAGACTGACTCATGTATGGAAGATAGGGCAAATGGTCATGTGGGACATAACTGCATTTGCAGTGGTAATCTAGATTATGTGCTCAGTATGTGGAATGGACTTGAACACCAACATTCCTGACCTGGAAGCAGGAATGGAGCCCAGTCAGATGTATTTGGTCAAGTTCAATGTATTTTGTTCCCTAACTTAATACATTTATTAATAAAGTGGTTTTCCCATTCTCTTTATTTTCCTCACCATAAATTTACAGCATTGATATGAATGTGATAGATGTGTAAAGTGTATTTTTTGTCATGGGCATGATAGTTTATGAACATAATCTATTATTTTTTGTATTCTTGGTCATTTTTTGAGCATTCATTTCTTTTTGAGAAAATTACCGTTTTTATAATACATAATTTTCCAGGTGGACTTTAGCAGATGCAATAACAAATGTACTGGAGGAATACCCTGAGGACAAACAATCTTGGAGGAAATCCCTACTGAAGGCTTGCATCCGATGGTTAGTGTCCAACTATAGCAGCTACAAGGTGCAGGAAGAGAATATGAAGGAGACTGAAATGGCACTGCTGGGGAGATTGCAAGAATTACTGGTTAGTTTTATATTTATTGCCTCATTTAGGTGCAAGCAATGATCATTCGTCCTGTGAAAATTATAAATGTTATGAAAACCATTGATGCCAAAGCGTATACTTTCCTTTTGCAGATTTCAGTTGGTGAGGTCAGTTCAGATGATTGGAACAGTTTTGTAAAGAATGGGCTTAAGTAAGTTAAAATGTTAATTCATTTTGGCAACTTTGCAAAAAAATGTACACATCTTGATAATGTTTTAAGCAGTCATGTTTAACAGTTCAACAGTGTGTGTAATTAAAATTAAAGAAGCGTAAAGATTTGGAGTAGTGTAGATAACTCTTGAGAGTTGGATGACTACAGGAATATGGACAGGAATACAGGAGAGGAATTTGAAACTGACTTTAAAACTAAGGCATTATTCGACATGCACTATATTGAGTGAATAGGACTTAAGCAATGATATTGTGGTCAACCTCAAAACCATGGAGTTAGAACATAGAAGGAGAGAAAGATTGCACTGGAATGATCAAATCCAGAGATAACAAAATTGCAGATGAGCTAAGTTACTTCTATAGGAGTATAGGCAGGTGGAATAATATCTGAAGATCATCTTACTACTAAACATAACTCCAAAGTTTAAAGCAAACTTGCTCAGTTTCAGATTTTTGCTAGGGAGAGAGATGGAGTTTGTGGCAGTGACCAATGACAATAACTCCAGTTTTCTGAATAGTTATTGGAGGATTTTTGTACTTATCAAGTGGTATACGTGGGACAAATAGACAAACAGTTTAGAAAGGGTGAAAGTATCAAGAGAGTTAATGGTGTTTATGTGAAGTTGGGAGGTCATCACCATACAGCACATGATCCAGATTTTCCTCATCCCCGGTACTGTCTTGAGTGGCGTGTAGTTGAGAAATAGGAGGGTTACAAGATTGTACTCTTTAAGAATTCACTGGATGTAACAGTGCTGGAATGAAAAGTGAAACATTTGCTGATTTTTCTTTACTGGATGATAGTAGAATCAGACATTTTTATCTCTCCAAGATGGGAGAAGAAAAATGTTGTTATACAGCATATTCAGCTGTGTAGGCAACCATAAACAGTTGAAGAAGGATGATGGATAAATTATCATTATCACATTCACTAATAATGTCCAAAGTAAAGGCTGATTTATACTTGTGCGTATAGTCTACGCCATAGGCCTGATTTATACTTCTGCGTAGCCCTACGCCATAGCAAGCATGCGTAGTTGTGTCTGCATTGCTCTGCAATTCACCATCAAAACGCTAGTTGGCGGTGGGGCTTCTATGCCACTGGGTTGAGTTTCTTCGTGAGAGACATGGACGAGGAAATGCATTTCAAATATTTTCGGATGTCGGCAGGTAGATTTGACGATTTGCTTCATCGTCCCCAACCATTTATTTCGCATCAGTGTACAGACATGGCGGAGAAAAGCAACGGGAAATGCGTATGAGGAAATGCGATGCTACCAAGCGGACCAATCACAGTTGTTGCGGTCTGCTTCACCGCGACGCATGAGTTACATTTTTGGGGCGATGCACGTCACCCTACAGTGTAGGGTACGTGGTATCTACGGCGTACATTTGACACACAAGTATAAATCAGCCTTAACGGTGTCAAGAGGCATTTAAAACCTTATTGAAGACGTTCAGTAACAGCCCTGGGAAAAGTAAATATGAAGTTGTACAGCTACCTCACCACCTTAAAGATCTTGGAGAATAAAGGTTTGTTGGTGGTGAGCAATAGATGCAAGGATTGTATAATTAGAGGGTTTTTGGAGAAAAGTGATGATGATGATGACAGATTTGAAGGAGAAAGATCCATACTGAGGAGAGAGAAGAATTAAATATATCAGCTGATGTGGTCAGAAAGGTAGATAAGTTTTATGGTGTAGTTGTGAGGGAAAAGCTGGTCCATTTTGTAGACAAGATTTGGAGATAACTTCAAGAAAATGGAAGCTTTAGTGTTAAAGTTTGGTCTAAAATCTGAGAAGTGGTAGAGACAGTTTTCTAGATCGCATCATTCTTAATGACAAAGGAATACCTGAACTGTTGGTGGATAACAGGGAGATGTCTAGAAGGAGATGCTATATACTGTAATAAGAAAAACAGTGTTATTTTGCAGAGGATGATTCCTAAGCATCATCGGAAATTCAGAATATATTTTATGATCCAGCCAAATCCGGGCTGAATGATTAAACCAGTTTCTTACCATTTCTTTCAAAATTGTTTTCCTTGAACATAAGGTAACTGAGATATAGATGGGAATGGAGAAAATAAACAAAATGAGAGTGAGAAATAAGGTGAGAGTGGTTTCACCTATCAAATGGTGAAAGGCCTTGATAGAGTGGATGTAGAGACGATGTTTCCTATGGTGGAAGTGTCTAAGACCAGAGGACACACCCTCAGAATAGAGGGGTGTCATTTTAGAATGGAGATGAGGAGGAATTTCTTTAGCCAGAGGTTGGTGAATCTGTGGAATTCTTTGCCACAGGCAAAATCTTTATGTATACTTAAGGCAGAAGTTGATAGATTCTTAAGTGGTCAGGGCATCAAGGGATACGGGGAGGCGACAGGAGATTGCGGCTGAGAGGAATCGGCCATGATAGGCCAAATGGCCTAATTCTGCTCCTGTATCTTATGGTCTTACGGTTTTAGTGTGAAATGAGAGAAAATAAATTTGGAGGTGAAGGCTGTGAACTACAAAGGTGTGATAAATGGTGGGTCAAAGGCAAGAGAAAGATAAAGTATAGGGTGGTATATTGGGAACATGGAAGTTCAGAAGTATTGACTACAGTAGTTTTGATAACATGGAAACAAATTAATGTGTGTTGGCTCATATAAACTGTTCTACACGTGTTCATGGTTCTAATGATCCTTTTATAATGGCAGATATCGCTATACAGATCTGGGATTTTTAGAAGCCCTCCTGAAATTAATACCAGTATTGTATGAGAAAGAAGAGCTGGCTCAAAACTTGGTGTCGCTTCCTATGGTTCACATGATGGTAACAAATCATTCTTTGTTTCTGCCAACCATGCTGAAGAGCAGTGAGGATTCAGATGAAAATTCAAGAATAAAAGGTATGACCAGAATTGGAAGAATCATTTATAATTTTTATCTTGAACTCTTAATTTAAACAAAGTCCTTGTCAATACAAAAGAAGGATGAATAGCCATTCTGTTCACTGTAATGGTTTTCGACACACTTGGTTGTACCCTTTAAAGGAGTCCTTTAATTTTAACTAGGACTACGATTTCTACCTGATACTCAACTCCTGATCAATAAAAATTAAAACGCTGTTTCCAAAACAAAACAGTTTGCACATGT
This sequence comes from Mobula birostris, assembly GCF_030028105.1. Lineage (NCBI taxonomy): Eukaryota > Metazoa > Chordata > Chondrichthyes > Myliobatiformes > Myliobatidae > Mobula > Mobula birostris. Next base: position 28,562,487 of record NC_092375.1, on the reverse strand, counting down.
GTAAGACTTTGCAAGTTGATTTCCACTTACTGTGTGAGTAATACCGACCAGTTGGCCCCACTTTAGCCTTGAACTTGAGTCCTAATATTCTTAAGTGACATTGAACTGAATGATGAAGCACTTGGCTGAAAGCACCAGTAGCGTGCAACAACTATGTCACTGAATGAAGACTGCAGTCTTTGCGAGGACTTTTTAGTCACCTTTAACATGTAGTGTAATTGGGGTTTTGTGTAGCTGAGAAATAACTTCACTCCGTTGTATTTTACTCCGATGGAAATAAAAATCTGCATTCCATCAGCCTCTAGCTCTTTTGTCTATGAATTTCCAAGTCCTTCAGGAGCTTGACTGTTTCCAGTTTTTCAGTATTTAGAAAATACTCTGTTCTGTTCTTTATGGGGCTGATATGGATAACTTCATGTATCAATGCTCATATTTAGCAGCCACAGTTTTGCTCTTAGCTTGTTTTTCAAAATCCCTAAAATATATTGTGCACATTTAAATTGATTCAATTGCTGCTGATCTGTCTTTCACCAAACTGGATGTGCAGCATTTGTCTCTTCACGTAGGTTATTTATGTATGTAGTGAATAGCTGCAGCACATCTAAGTCCTTTGTAGGGCATCACTGATTACATGTCACTAATTTGAGTATTGGTCCAAATCCCTCTTTACTGAGCCACTTTACTCACTAGGTATAACATTGCTTCCAGTTCTTTACAAGGAATGATTCTGAATTTGCTTTAACGTTGCTTATTGTAAATTTGAATATTGCATCTCAGAATCAGGTTTATTATCACCAGCATGTGATATGAAATTTGTTAACTTAGCAGCAGCAGTTCAATGCAATACATAATCTAGCAGAGAGAAAAAAATAATAACAAATAAAATAAAACATAATAGTAAATAAACAAGTAAATCAATTATGTATATTGAATAAATTATTTAAAAATGTGCAAAAACAGAAATACTGTATACTTTAAAAAAAAGGTGAGGTAGTGTCCAAAGCTTCAATGTCCACTTAGGAATTGGATGGCAGAGGGGAAGAAGCTGTTCCTGAATCACTGAGTGTGTGCCTTCTGGCTTCTGTATCTGCTACCTAATGGTAACAATGAGAAAAGGGCATGGCCCTGGGTACTGGAGGTCTTTAGTAATGGACGCTGCCTTTCTGAGACACCGCTCCCTGAAGATGTCCTGGGTACTTTGTAGGCTAGTGTCTAAGATGGAGCTGACTAGATTTACAACCTTCTGCACCTTCTTTGGTCCTATAGCCCCTCCGTACCAGACAGTGATGCAGCCTGTCAGAATGCTCTCCATGGTACAACTATAGAAGTTTTTGAGTGTATTTGTTGACATGCCAAATCGCTTCAAACTCCTAATGAAGTATAGCCGCTGTCTTGCCTCCTTTATAACTACATCAATATGTTGGGACCAGGTTAGATCCTCAGAGATCTTGACACCCAGGAACTTGAAGCTGCTGATTCCTCTATGAGGATTGGTATGTGTTCCTTCCTGAAGTCCACAATCAGCTCTTTCGTCTTACTGACGTTGAGTGCCAGGTTGTTGCTACGGCACCATTCCACTAGTTGGCACATCTCACTCCTGTACACCCTCTCGTCACCACCTGAGATTCTACCAACAATGGTTGTATCATCAGAAAATTTGTAGATAGTACTTGAGCTATGCCTAGCCACACAGTCATGTGTATACAGAGAGTAGAGCAGTGGACTAGGACTTCCCCTATCAAGATCCTTTTGCTGTATCCTGTGTCCTTTAGCTGTATCAGACTTTTAATCTGTTTATCTCCGAGTAATATAATGCAGTGTTTCTCAATCTCGTTTTTGCTGTGTCTCAAAACTCCGAGTAGTCACAGTGAACTTTATCTAAAGGCTTGTATGTCCTTTGAGATTCCGTATCCAATGTTGAATACAAATGTCTGCTAATCTTGTTTTGTGTACCAAATTGGATGAAGTAACTCCACTTTTGAGAGGTATTTTTTAGTTAAGATTTTGTTTTGCTTCTTTTTGGCAGATGCTCTAATTGATGTGTTACTAATCTTGGTCAGACACTGTCCATCAGTGTGCAACAGGAACCATTTTCCTGTATTGCTGGGAGCATATGGAGCAACACTCAGCATCACAGGTAGGTATCTTATTTCTGTGATTACGTTTCATATAATTGAACGTGCATAATTATTTCCATTTTATTTTCTACCTTTTGTTTTTCTTTGGTGAAGATCAGAAACTGCTGCTGCTCCTACAGTCCTATGAGAAAAACAACGTTAGCCTTGCTGAGTTCAGGTGAGTTCAGATGCATCGCCTCTGATCTGAGCCGACATTTACGTGCCAGGCGGCACCTAATTAATTAGCTTGTTTATTTTGGCTTTTTTCTTAAAGATGTGTTGGCTGCATCCTGGCTACCGCTGCATTCTCTGCAACAATGTATCGGGCCGCGGCCCGGGGGTTGGTGTGGTGGGACACTGGGGTGTCATCTTATTGTTGTCTGCTTCCATCAGGGCAACCAGGTCATCTTCTTCTAGGTCTGCCTGCCTCGATGTCAAAGGTCGAGGTTCGTCATCTGCTATGGCTAATGTGGAAGGCTTGCTTGACTGCTTAGCCTCGCGCATTTTTCTATCATACAGTTCTTTGTAAGCACTCAAACCATCTTGCAAATATCCCCTAAACCGACGTACCCTTTCAAAATTAAAGTCATACTTTATCATTGCAATAAAAATCTCACGCAGTTGCTTCACGTTAGGTTCCTGGAGGACTTCACTTTCGGTCCATTCGCTACTGCATTCGGTTTCAATTGTTATCCTTTCCTCTTCTAATTGCATCAGCTCTTCATCTATCAGTTCTTGGTCATGGGATGCCAAAACCTCTTCAACATCATCTTTGTCGACTTCCATAAGCCACACTCACTTTGTCCTTACTTCATTCACCACGATGGAAACGCTTAATTATGTCTACACTAAATGTAACACCCTTACTAGCTCTTTTAGGCTTTTCCGATACCTTAGAACTCATCTTGCTAACGGCTGCTCACAGGCACGTGTTTAAGCAATGCCGGCTAGAATGCAGTTCCGGGGGAGGAGCTTGGCTGCTTGGGGCGCGCTGCCCTTTTTCGTAACAGTGAAAACACCTTCTGTTAGCGAAAACAGGTAACTAATGTAGGTCTTTCGTAACAGTGACATTTCGTAAAGCAAACGTTCGAAAAGCAGGGGACACCTGTACAGGTTTCCCCTGCCATCCGAAGATAGAGCGTTCCTATGAAACGGTTCATAAGCCGAAATGTCGTAAAGCGAAGAAGCAGTTACCATTTATTTATATGGGAAAATCTTGTGAGCGTTCGCAGACCCAAAGATAACCTACCAAGTCATGCCAAATAACACATAAAACCTAAAATAACAGTAACATATAGTAAAAGCAGGAATGATATGATAAATACACAGCCTATATAAAATAGAAATACTTTCCACAATCATTGCTGCAGTGTTCTCCGTAGCGAAAATCTCATGCGAGCGCTGTTGGCAAAAACACAGCGCAAGCGCTGTCCAGTAACCTTTAAGCTATGAAGCTGCCAAATCATACCAAATAACACGTAAAAATACACAGCCTATATAAGTAGAAATAATGTATGTACAATGTAGTATCACTTACCGGAATTGGTTCAGCGCTGAGCACACTGATGATGGTGTGTTAGGCTGAGTCGGAGTTTGGGTGGTGCAGTGGCCCTCACCCTCCAGGCGGCCGAGCAATACATTGCCGCGAAGCATGCAGGGGTGCAGCAGTAGCCGGGAGGCACACAGCACTTCTTTAAGAAAGAAGCCGAAACAAACATGCTAATTAATTAGGTGCAGCCTGACACGTAATTGTCGGCCCAGATCAGTGCTGATTGCCAATTGCGTCGTCTCTGATCTGGGCCGACAATTACATGTCGGCGGCACCTAATTAATTAGCATGTTTATTTCGGCTTTTTTCTTAAAGATGTGCTGTGTGCCTCCCGGCTACCGTTGCATTCTCCCCAAATTGGTATCTGTCCGTGGCCTGGGGGTTGGGGTGGTGGGACACTGGGGTGTCATCTCATCATCGTCCATTTCCATTAGGGCAGGCAGGTCATCTTCTATCTCTGCCCGCCTCGATGTTGAAGGTCGAGGTTCGTTGTCTGCTGTGGCTGATGTGGAAGGCTTGCTTGACTGCTGAGCCTTGCGCATTTTTCTATCACACAGTTCTTTGTAAGGACTCAAACCATCCTGCAAATATCCCCTAAACCGACGTACCCTTTCAAAATTAAAGTCGTACTTTATCATTACTGATTGTTATCCTTTTTTCTTCCAATTGCATCAGCTCTTCATCTATCAGATCTTGGTCATGGGATGCCAAAACCTCTCCAACATCATGTTCCGCCAAACTCACTTAGTCCTTACCTCGTTCACCACGATTGAAACGCTTAATTATGTCTAGTTTTACGCTAAGTGTAACACCCTTACAAGCTCTTTTAGGCTTTTCCGATACCTTAGAACTCATCTTGCAAACAACTGCTCACAGGCATGTGCTTAAGCAATGCCAGCGAGAATGCAGTTCCGAATCCGGGAGAGAGCGGCTGCTCGGGGCACACGCTGCCTTTTATCGTGTGCTGCTTTTTTTCGTAACAGTGAGGTTTCGTAAAGCGAACGTTTGAAAAGCGGGGGACACCTGTGTAGCTTTCCGATGTATTTACTGCTCAGGTCATTATTGGTGGCAAAGTTGGGAACCTTGTTCCCTTTCACAACAAGAGGATGTCCCAAAGTACCTGATATCTAATAAAATGTAGTATATTTAATATTAAAACAATACATTTCACTGTATGTTTTGATGTACATGACAAATAAAGCTAATTTTTTATATTGTAATAAATGTGAATTCAACAACCATGTTATGCACAGTAACACAATTAAGATAATGAGCTAGTTGTAGCTTTGCTCATTAATGCATAATTATTGGTCAGAACATGGGAAGGGTCTTCTAGTTCCTGTACTAGTGTGATGCAGTTTTTGTTACTGCTCAAAAGAAAGATTGACCTTTTGGTTTAAAAGTTAATTCAAGAGGAGAGGAAACTGAAACCCTAACCCTACCAGCACAATCACCAGCTAGAATTCAATATCTGTTGGGGATTGTAATTCTCTTTGGGCAAGCACCCTTGAACAAGGTATAGCACCTCCTTAGTACCCCCCACCCCCTGATCAGGATCAAATGAAGCCATGGGAGCAAGTGTTAGATGGTCGTATGAGCAGCTGGTGTATATCACAAGTGCTGGTTATGTGATCACAGAGGCCAGGCAGTCTTTGAAGAGTATTGATAATGACTGGGCTCACCCGTCTTGTAAAATCACTACCCAGAAGAAGGCAATGGTAAGCCACATCTGCAGAAAAAATTTGCCAAGATTAATCATGGTCATGGAAAGACCATGATCACCCATGTTATACAGCATGACACATAACTAATGAATGAACCTAATTATGAAAAATACTTGGTGATATTTGGTCTAGAGAGCTAAACACTCAACATTTAAGGGAAATGAATAGGAAAAATGGATGAAGAAATAATAGTGAACAGTACAGAGCGGTCTGAACACACTTTATTCTGAACCAAATTATATTTTGTAAGAAGTTATTTGTGACAGGGTATTCTTGTTTACCAGTTAATATTCTGCTTTATTGATGGAAAAAACAAATGGGGAAAAATATGAAGTAGTCATTAGAAATGATGTTTTATTTTGAACCAAATTATATTTTGTGAGTTCGTATAAACCAGTATTTAAAAAGAAAGGAATAACAAAACACATTGACAAGAAGAACAGCTAATATAATTTTCACAAAATAAAGGAATGTAGACATTTAAACTTAGTTACTTAACTGTAATTTAAATAAACATATGTTTTCTAGATTGCTATTTTGGGGCCCAGCCGCTGTTGAATATCAGAAGACTCGCAAGAGCTTAGGGAAGACCCTGTGGCAACAACCAACCATGGAAGAAATTCTATCATTGCTGGACAGAGAAAAAATGTTCCAGACCATCATTAACTTTCCTCAACATAGGCATATGTTGCCTGAGGTAGATTTAGCATAAAACACCACATTTTATTTTCTTATTTCTCACTTATTTAAATACAACTCAAGGACATATTAAGCGGAAATTAAATTACAATAATTTTGTCTGTTCCGTATTTTATGACAGATTCATCATTGCTTTTTTTTGTTCCTTTCAGGAAGGAAAGGAGATGCTGTTGAAAGAGTACTGTGTTAATATCTATGACCCTTGCTTCTTGCTACCTCTCTTCAGTGGATTAATTACACCAGGTATGCAAAATAGAGTCATGGTGTTACAATGCTCGGAAAATGGCTTTTTAGCCCAACTCATCCTTGCCAAACAAGTTGTCTGATTGAGCTACTCCCATGTGCCTGCATTTGGCTCATGTCTCTCTAAGCCTGTCCAAACTTGTTTTAAACTTTGTAATTGTACCTGTCTCTACCACTTCCTCTGGCAACTCGTTCCATTTACACTATCCTCAATTTGCCTCGCAGGTCCCCTTTAAATTATTCCCCTCACACCTGTGCTGTCTAGTTTTAGAATTTTCTACCCGGGAGAAAAAAGCTGAAACCATTTATCTTCTCTATGCCCCTCATGATTTTGTATACCTCTATAAGTTCAACTGTCAGCCACCTTCACTGCAGGGAAACAGACCCATTCTCTCTTTGTAACTGGGGTTTGCCAGTATTAACAACAGCTTTATGGATTTTTTCTGCACCATCTCTAGATTAATCACATCCTTTCTATAGGTATGTCAACCTGAACTGCACAAAATATTATAACTCTCCAGATTCTTATCATTTACTTATTTAACTTTACAAAGTGATTCACTTCATACTTGTCACTGCCATTTGTATGTCTGCTTCTTCAGTTGATCTGGTTGGACAAAATTCTTCACCACCCTCCACACCACCAATTTGTCATCTACAAATTTAATAATCAAGTCACCTACATTCTCACCCAAATCATTGATATAAATTCAACTACCAGGGGACCCAGTACTAATCCCTGCAGCACAAGCCTCCGATCTGAGAAACAACCTTCCACTACCACTCTCTGACTCCTCCCAAGCCAGATTTGCATCTAACTGGCTAGCTCACCCTGCATTCCATGTAATCCCACCTCCCAGATCAGTATACCATGCAAGGCCTTGATAAAACCTTACTAAAGTCCATGTGGGCAATGTCTACTGTTCTGTCCTTATTAATTCTCTTGGTCACCTCTTCAAAAAAAAAAACTCAGTTAAATTCGTAAGACACAATTTTCCATGCACAAAGCCATACTGATCATCCCCAATCAGTTTTTGTCTTTCCAAAATGCAGGTAGGTCCTGTATCTCAGAATCCCTTCCAGTATCTTACCCATCACTGATGGGCTGAAACCAGGCTTTCAAAGGAGTGTGCCTTTCCCAATTTTGAACTACTTGACCTATCTGTTAAAACTGTATGAAGGAAAGCTCAAGACCCAAATTTTTATTGCAAAATTAAACACTAAAATCCTTCATTCTTAAAAGGTTAACAGATTTATTCATAACAGCCTTATTCTTAACAGTTTGCTTAGATACTAATTAGCTCTTGTACTTGGATTTCATTTCTTCTATCATCATTTCTCATATCTGAATTGTCTTTAAGAAAGCTATCTCCTCAGGAAATAATGATTTATTTGAAAAAATGTGGATTTATTGTAAGCATGCCTGTGAACTGCTATTTAAGTAAGATACTTAGTTTAATTTCAGTGGTAAACAGTAGTCTTCCTTCCCATACAGATTGTACCAGAGATTTTTAGTTTTGGAATTCAGTGCCTTTTATTTCTAAAATGGATGTCTTGTAAGCTCAATAACAGAGACCCAGCATGGTCCGTTGCCTTGAATAATGCAATTGGGTCACATGAATGGGCCAAAACAAGTTCTCTGAATGATGAAATCTCTGAATGTCTCTGACGTTTAACCATGAAACTGATTTTAAAAAAACAATTGACAATATTCAGTAAAGTCAATAGAGGTAAAATAAGCTAAAACTCATAAACTTTATGCCAAACAAAAATGGTTAGTAAAAAATATATAATTTGTTAATCTTTTTATTCACATTTGTGAAATCATCATTCATTATTTAACCTTGGCTCAATGTGATTCCGATCTACAAATATAGTTGACTTTTAACTGCGCTTTGAAATGATTCAGCAAACGATTTACTTCAGGGACCAGTTAGGAGTGGGCAATAAATAATGGCTTGTATTCCAATCCTGTCATAAATAATCCAAATGAGTGGTCTCAACTTGGCATGGCATTGGTTATTTCCATGATATATTACTGAAATCAAAACCAATAAGCATGTGCCAAAGCATCTATGTTGGTAAATGCCAGCAAGTTCAAAACCCATCAAAAATTGTGTCCAATGTTATTTTATGTGTTCCTGGATTGGCCAGATGGAAACCTACTTACTTCTCCCAGCAGAGGGCATCAGTAACTTTTTTTTAATCAACTGGTTAACCATGGTAACTAACTGAAGTATCAGGATAACGGCTTCATTTAATAAGGATTAGAACCATTTCAATTTCTTTTTAAAGTATAATTAACTGTTAATTGGACTTTAGTAATCAACGATATCTAAATTAAATGTGGAAAAGAAGTTAGAGGGAGAATGGTAGAATTCTAGAACTAGTTGTTGCTAGAAAAGGAACTATTTAATATCTTTGTGAGGTTAAAGCTGCTTATATCCCCAGAACCTAGGCTGCTATGAAAGACAAGAAAGGAGATTTCTGGGACTCCGGTCAACATTTTTCAAGTCTTTTCTAACCAAGCAAAGAAGATGAATCATGTGATTAAAGGCTGGTGAATCTAATATCAGTGGTGGAGAAATTACTGAAAAAAATTTAAAGGCCGGGATGGATTGTAGATGGTGGTTGAAATCTGGATTACTCTTCCTCAGCAGTTAGAAAACGTAAGACATAGAAAACTTACAGCACAATACAGGCCCTTTGGCCCACAATGCTGTGCCGAACATGTACTATTTTTAGAAATTACCTAGAGTTACCCATAGCCCTCTGTTTTTCTAAGCTCCGTGTACCTATCCATGAGTCTCTTAAAAGACCCTATCATTTCCGCCTCCACCACCATTGCCGGCAGCCCATTCCACGCACTCACCTCTCTCTACGTTAAAAAAAACTTAACCCCTGATACCTCCTCTGTACCTACTTCCAAGCACCTTAAAACTGTGCCCTCTCGAGTTGGTGGAGATCAAAGCATTTTAAGTATTTAGGTGAGCACATTGAATGATATGCCATAGGCGATGATGGACTAGATGCTGGAAAGCAGGATAAGTAAAAATAAATGCTCGATGATCAGCACAGATGTATTCATTACATATGACTGTCATCTTTTGGATGTGATTTTTTGAATTGAAATCCCATGTAGATTCTAGTTGGGTGTTAAGGACCTCGTGACACTGTTTCAAAGGGGAAAAAAAGGTTATGTACTGAATATTTATCTCACAAACAACATCAATAAAAGCTGTCGCATCCTCATTATGTTACAGTTCATGCTCTTTGAAGGACCTCATTGCACTGAAATTGCCTTGCACATTTTATTTAATTTAATGAGTACTTCATTATGGATAATGAGTTGAGGCACTTGGTAAATCTGAGAAAGAACCTGCATAACGAGCTGCTTCATCCCTGCAAGTAACAGTCTACAAATAACATCATGAGCATTCTAATAATTTGGTCTGTTGGTTCATTATTATAGAACAAGTCAGGACTTCTCACTTAATTTTGTTAATGATGAACAAACAAAACATATCCTTGTTCACAAAGAAGTGGGTTAAAATTATTTTTATGTGGAGCCCTAACATTGTATTTTGGATCTGGTAATGTAGAACGAGCAGTTTGATAAATGAGGTTTGCGTAACAGATCAAGGAGAAAATAAACTGAGGGAAACCTAATAAGTATAAAAACTGATAATGGGAATTTCTTTAAATACATTTTAAAAGAGGTCAAAGTGTAAGGAGAAAAATTTTAAAGAGATCTGAGGGGTAACTTTTCCATGCAGATTAGATTAGATTATGAAGACACGCAGTCCTCTTTTATTGTCATTTAGTAATGCATGGTGGTGAGCATTTGGAATGAGCTACCAGAGGAAGTTATTGAGGCAGGTATATACAATAGTATCATTTAAGATGCATTTGGATAGGTGCATGAGGGGAGGCAGGGTCGGGGCTTGAAGGGACATGGGCCAAATGCAGGAAGTAGGGACTAACTGGGTGGACACTGTAGTCGACATGGATCTGTGCTATGTGACTATGTCATTAAATATGGGTCGCTCAGCAAATGATGCTGGGGAAATAGTTATGGGGAACAAGGAAATGCAGAGAAGTTATACAGATATTCTGCATCAACCTTTAGGATGGAGAATTCTGTGTATTCTATTAATACTAAAAATAAGAACAGGAGAGAAATCAAATACCTTTACCATAACTGAACTTGATCATTTATATAACAAAAACTGCAACAGAGATGATAGACCCACAATCTCTTTGACCCTCCCTACCTACCATCAGGCAGGAAGTACTGTAGCGTTACAACAGGAACTGTTAGGATGAGAAACAGCTTCTTCCCCCAGGCCATGAGACTGCAGAACTCCAGTCTCATCACTTACAAAGTGCCAGTAGTGCTGTTTACTTTTTGATTTGCATTGTAAATGCACCTTATGCTAAATTTCAATCTTATGAATTATATTTTATTATTTTGTTAATTTATTTCTGGTAATATTACTTTGTGTTGTGTTTGAGTTATATGTACTGTGTGGTGCACCTCAAGCCAGAGGAACGTCGCTTCGTTTGGTGGTATACATGTATATGATTGAATGGCAGTAAACTTGAACTTGATGTATTAGTTTAAATCTTCCAAAAACAGGGAATAGCTACTGATGTGTGGGAGGGAAAAAGCTGGTAAACTTGGACTGGTCAGCCAAATGCCCATTATTAGAAAAATATTAAATTCAGTTGCTAATTTTGGGTTTGTATTCATTTGCATTTAAGAATAAGGAGCTATCTTACTGAAACATAAGATTTTCTTAAGCAGCTTGAAATCTAGGAGAGTCAGGGACCCAAAGGCATGATTTCAGAATATGTTGTTTATTTACAACTGAGACGAGAAAGAATTTCTTCTCAAGGGATTGAGTCTTTTCAATTTCTCGTCCCAGAATACTGCAGATACTGAATCCTTGAATATATTCAAAACTGAATTGAATAGTTTTTTAATCAATAAGGGTATCAAGGGTTATGAGAATAGGGAAGGGAAAGTAGAATTAAGGCAAGCCAGATTGCTGGAAAAGGCTTGAGAAGTAGAACAGCCCACTCCTATTTCTATTATGGTCTTACCAAAGGGAATCATTGTGGATGGAATTGGTGCTTTAGAACAGAAATGTTGTTTGTCAGCTACTGAAATTTCAGTAGGCTTCTGAGTTTTGCACACTGAGTGACATTGACATTAGTACTTCACTACTCCCCTCTATCTGCAGTCACTAGTGAGGCCCGCTCTATCCTGCTGAATACTCTTGTTGATCTTGCTAGGGCAGAGTTGATTTCAGTAAGGATTACTTATATTTTAAGTACTTATAACCATTTTGTGCAGTTTAAATTAACTTTTATTTAAGTTTTTAATAACTTAATTCAATTTTAATGATTTTTAAATGTCTTCTTATTTTGTCACCTGCTTACCATTTCATTACCAATGGTACTGTATTTTAAACAAATGGGGGGTGATCTTACTGATACATGTAAAATGCTAAGGCAGCATAAAGGAGTAGCTTTAGCGATATTTGCACTGGTGGGAGAGTCTCAAATAAGGGGAAATAGTTTCAAGGTAAAGGCCTGGTCATTTAAAACAAGCTACATAGAAATTGCTTCTCATAGAGCATAGTGAATTGATGGTATTCTTACCCCAGTGAGTTATGGAGGCCAGCTCATTTGATGAATTTAAGTGGATGTAGATAAGTTTTTGGAAGATTGAGAGAGTTAGGGCTATGGGAATATGGCATTAAGGAAAAGTTGAAGCCTAGGATATATCAACCGTGATCATATTGAATGTGAGGCAAGCTAGAGGGATGAAATGGTCATCTCCTTGTATTTTTGACATCTTGTTACTTGACTAGAGGGTGTGAAGAGAAAGCGGTATGTGCTTTCTGCATCTTGACCTGGTGAGTGCAGGTGTGCCGAGATTACATTCAATTGTTCTTGGCTGTGTCTGCTAGTATCTACCCTATTTTACACAATTTTTATGAAATATCCTTTATCCACATTAATTATAAAACTTTAAAATGCTAATAAATAAAAAGCACTGCAGATTTTTACTGTGCCTATGACATTTAAACTTTATTTCAGTGAGAATCAGTGTTTCGTTCGCCTGTTTTGCAATTCCCTTGACTTTGTGTCAATGGAGTTTAGTATCTGTTATAAAAAGAAATATATATATGAAATTCCATCAGAATGTGTAAATCTAAGATTGAAGGTCATCATAAATCAGTAAGGATATCTATTTATAGATCTGACGAGCAATGAGTCATCTTAATTTTAACATAATTACACGGTTAAAATTATATGATCTTAGAACCAAAACTATCCCTACATAAATAGCCCACATCACCATCTGGCTGGATGTTAAATAAAAAGTGTTGCGTTGTTTCAAATGATGTATCATTGCATCACAACCAGTAGTGACCTTGGAGTGTGAAGGAAATCACATTTGTCTGACACAAATCTGTCAGTGAAAATCGTTATAATTTTAGATGTATTTGACCTTGTAAGATTAATGAAAGTAATGACAGTTTTACAACTGTCCATTTCAAAAGTATGATATCTCCAGGAAATACTAGCTCTTTTTGTAATCTGGAAGGTATTAATGACAGTTTAAAAAGTACAAGAGGCTCATTGTGATGTTTTTCAATGTCAATTAATGTGAGGGACTTTTCTCCCTCACAGCAGAGACTCTAACCCACCAAGAACAGAAAATGGTCTTCAATGGGCAATAAACATCCCATAGAACTGCTAGAGGGGGGAAAAAAACAGTTAACCTAATGTTCAATCCCAAATGCTTCTTTTGATAGCTCAATTGATTTTCATCTGTTGAAGCTTTTCATTGAATAAGTACTAAATGCAGCTGTATAGCAACAATTGTACTTGAGTAAATTACTTTGAGGTGTATCATAAATGCTAAAAATAAGTTTCATTCATATTTTTTGACTGTATGCTGTATTATTCATCGAAGCTTAAGCTGTGCAGAATAAAAAAGGATATTGTGCCAATTGCTTTTTCCATGCATTTTGAAGAATTACCATAGAGCTCAGAAGTTGGACTTTCAACCAATTTGGTCCATATCGAATAAAATGTCCATCTAAGCCAGTCCCACTTGTTCATGCTTTTTCATCTCAACCCTTTCCTACCCCATGTAGTTGTCAAATGTTATTGTCAAATGTTATAAATATTGTTAATGTATCTATCTCAATCGCTTCCTCTGGCAGCTCAAAGTCAAAGATGATAGTTAATTGTCAAAGTCTTGTATAAAAAAAAATTGATCCAAGGAATAGAAAATGCTTACACTTAACATCTAGGATCAGAATTAGCAACCAACAAAATAGTGTAATTACCTTTCATTGATGTCTCAATTACACATGAAGACAGAATGTTCAGCTTCACATGAAAATTTGTTGTATATAGCATCTGCAACTATCATGGAAACTTGCACAATCACTTAGTACTGTGAAAGCCAGGCATTCCATCAAGCTGCTTATAATTCATCAAAGTCTTCAATGTAACCAGGGGTTCGCCACTTTTTTTTTTATCCTGTGGACCCCTACCATTAACTGAGGAGTCCACGGACCCCAGGTTGGAAACCCCTGAATGTAATAAAGGCTCAGGCTCCATTACAGGAGCAATAATGTGAAACAGATGCAGCAGGTTTAAAATAATAACAAAAAATGCTGGAAATGTTCTGTAAATTAAGTAGTGTTTGCAGTTTAAGAAACAGAGCTGTTGATAATTGCTTAAAAATTAAGATAAAATGGTTTTGTCATTCAGTTTTTTTTTGCGGGTTCCTTTAAGGAAGATTGACTGTAATATGATAGAACTCTTCAGTGAGATGAGATAAGCGAAATAGTACAGACTAGAATCGAAACAAAAGAAACCATAAGGTATGAGAAATGAGTCAGGTATGATAGAATGGGGAGCTTCATTAAAAGGCATAACACCATAACAGCGCCTTAATCAAAATATTTAAGGATCGAATGCATGATCTACAGCTGTTGCTACCATCCTGCTTGGTAATGAAAATACAAATGAGAGAGCAAATTAACCAAGGCAAGCAGAGTAAGAATAACATTAAGTCCAACAGGGAGTCACATAAAATTACCAAAATTGCAAATGTAAGTGTCGTGGACTGGATTATTTTTATGTTCTATCTTACTTTTTCAATATTTTGGTCCTCTTGCTGAATTTTGATTTCTTCCCCACCAAACGCCTTAGGCTTACGGTTCTTTTTGACAATATTATAGGTAATATTGTAAACCTTTCATTTTACCGAATACACTCTTTAACTTCACAGCTAGACCTGCTGGGTTATTGTGCAGTAAAATGATAAGTATTTATTGTAAACTATTAATCATTTAAATATACTGCATCAAAGCCAATTGTTTCTTATCCCTTTGTTAGTTTTATTTAGATTTATAACTGTTTTTACATTGAACCAAATTCCTTTCAATCACTATATAAAACTCTTATCATTGAATAGTCGTTTTTTAAGGTGTGTTAATGGGAGATTATTAATCAATGTGCAATACTTAAAATAGCCTATTTTATAGTTGATTGCATCACAAAATAAGAATTGGAAGACCATCTCAAAAACTTCTTGAATTTGTCCTTCATGTTGTTACTGCTTATTTGATTTACAGAATTTATATGTATTTCAATTCTCTGTGATCATAGTATTATCCTTGTTACATCTACATCTGCTTTCCTGATATATACATTGCATTACACATTCACTATTTGGGGGCCTACAGCAATTCCTACCAATATTCGAGGTTTCAAAGATGCATTTAATGTCGGAGAAATATATACAATATACATCCTGAAATGCTTTTTCTTCGCAATCATCCATGAAAAACAGAGGAGTGCCCCCAAAGAATGAATGACAGTTAAATGTTAGAACCCTAAAGTCCCCCACCAGCTCCCCCCACCCACGCACAAGCAGCAGCAAGCAACAATCCCCCCTCCCCGCCCCCACTGGCAAAAACACACATCGGCATCCACCACCGAGCACTCAAGCGTGAGCAAAGTAAAAGTGAAGACACAGACTTGTAGTACTCCAAAGACTACTCGTTCACCCGGTTTTTGACATACCACAGGCTGGCGCGCACACGCTCTCATCTCTCATCTCTCTTCTTCTCTCTTCCCCCCTTCCCCCCTTCCCCCCTTTCCCCCTTCCCCCTTCCCCCTTCTCTCTTCTCTCTCTCTCTCTCCCCCCCCCCCCCCAATAAGGGAGAAAGAGGTGTCTCCGTTTCATAGCGAGGGGTGAGATATAAAAAACAACTCACTGGTTTACAATGTTAAAAGTCCGTTGCATCGCTTTTTCCGAGCTCGGTGTCCAAAGATCTCGGGTCTCTGGGCAGACAGCCTTAGTTCTTCCATCTGTCACGACACACCAATCTCCTGCCCAGACACTGAACTCAGATTTCCACCCCACCCCACCCCTTTGTCTCCAGAGCCATGAAATCTCAGATCTCCGAAGGTGAGCGAAGCTCTTAAGCCGCGCCCTTGGCATGCCAAATAACAGGCTGTCATGAAACCCCAAGGGTGGGTCCCATTCCCACAAAGAACTGTAGACAGCATGTAACTCCAGGTCAGGGTCTCCAAAAGAAGCCTGAAAGGGAAAAATAGAGATATTAAAGATGGAAATAGAGCTGTTTCCGAAGATGCAAGCAAAGGAGTTGCCGTTTGGCGCCATTGATTCTCCTAAGTAATATTTTGTACTGCTATCTCTATAACTCAGCAACACTCAAACCAATCCTACTTGTTGATTTCTGGAAATAATACCCTTTCTAACTTTTTTTTATGATGGCTAACTCTCCTGTCCTGTTTTGCCTATCACTTTTCATCTTCAAAGTACAGAATGCAAGAAAATGGAAAGCTGGGTTGATTGGGGGTAGTTCGCATGGCTTTGTGCATGGGAGATCACGCCTGACAGACTTGATTGAGTTTCTTGATGCAATGACCAAGACAGTTGAGAGCAGGGCAGTAGAAGTGGTTTATATGGACTTCAATAAGGCCTTTGATAGGGTTCCACATTTTATTTTTTTAAAGATACAGCACAGTAACAGGTCCTTCTGGCCCACTTTGTAAGATTTACAAAGCTACTGTCACATCTTAAGGGAGTGAGTTATAGGGAGATGTTGGACAGGCTAAAACTTTATAGGAATAGACTTAGACTGAGAGGTGATCTTGTTGAGGTGAACACACTCAGTCAGTCTTTTTCCCAGAGTTAGGGAACTACAGGGCACAGGTTTAAGGTGAGAAAAAGATTTAAAAGGAACATGGGTGTCAACTATTTTACACAAAAGGGTGGTATCTATGTGGAGTGAGCTGCCAGAGCAAATGATTGAGGCAGGCAATAACAACCTTTAAAGGACAGTTTGACAAGTACATGGATTGGAAAGTTTTAGAAGGTTGAGGGTCAAATGCTGACAAATGGGACTAGCTTGGATGGGGCATCTTAATCAGCATGAACCAGTTGGGCTGAAGGGCCTGTTCCTGTGCTGTGTAGCTATGACTCTTGGTACCTTTACAGCCATATCTCCAGAATGGCTATTAAATCATATCTGTTTATCGCTAGTGCCTCCCAATAATCTGTCAATCCAGTTACAATTGCTGTATCCATTTGCTTTTAATTAAAGAGCCTTCAGTTTTCTTTTTTTGTGTGTGTTCACTGTGGATCTCAGGGCTTTCAGTCACCTCCCACAGATTGCACCTACTAAATTTTCATCTGCTTACTGAAACCAGATTTAGTCAGAATCTTCAATAAATTATAATTGGAAGTGAGCATCCTTAAGATGGAAAACAAAAACTACACTCATTAGCAAGATTATATCAGATTAACCAAAAATAAATGAGGTATTTTTAAATATTGCAGTAATTTCTTCCTGTCCTTACCTCACCATAAGCCCTTACTCATCCGAGTCTACTTCCTGCAGACACTGAACTGAACAGACTCTTCATATTGTGCTAAAGAAAGCTGTGCATTAGCAGAACCCAAACATATTTCCAGGTTCCACAAATTCTGCGTCAGCTGGCAGTAACTACAGTAAATCTCTTCCAGTGTGTCACCTAATTATCTGGAAGATTGGAAGATTGGAAGGCTACCTGCTTACCACTTTTTTTCCTGCTTGCTCAAGTAACTTGCTTAAAGCAAGGCACTAAAGCTTAAGAAAATCTGACAGTAAAATAATATTAAGCAAAAAAGGTGAAATCAGCTAACTCATCAAATTCTTCTCTCATTGGCATTGTTTACTATTAAGAAATGTCATTATAGAAGCCTCGAGAAATGTTACATCATGTAGGTCTTGCTAATAGCAGTACACCAGTGATTAGGATAAAGGCGGGCGGGCTGCTTTGTTCTGGATGCAGACAAGCTTCTTCAGTGTTGTTAGAAATGTAGTCTTCTAGCTAAGCGGAAGACATTCCATTACAGTCCTAAATTTTGCTTTTAAGATGAGGAAAAGATGGGAATCAAGAATCAATTCACCTACAGTGTACATTTAGCATGGTAATGCCACTTTTAAAATGCTTCTCATGTGGCTCTTTATTTGTTTCTTATTACTACCAGATATTTATAGTTTGCAGATGTTTGATACTGTTTTAAATTGTTGAACTGCTTGTAATCTTTATATTTAAGTTTGTGTGTGAGCTTAGCAGAGACCAATCACTTTTCTATCATTCCTTAAAGAATTTTTTAAAAACTGCCAATGATTACCTGATGCACTTGGGCAACTAATGTGTATTTTAGCAGGTGTAGCACAAATGATATCTAAAATTATTATTTTGAAATTGTTGCATGATCACACGCACCCAAAAAGAAGAGTTTAGTCCTTCGGAAACACTTAAATTCATAGAAATGGGCTCAGTACATCTCAGAATAACAATTACTGGTTGATAGACAATGTGCAACATAATTAGAGCAGCCATAACTTGAGGATAGGCCAGTTGAGCAGGTGGTAACAATGTTACGTCCCAGCTCCAGTGACCCAGGTTCAATCCTAACTTACAGCGTTGTCTGTGTGGAATTTGCACTTTCCAACAGTCTGAATTGATGTAAAAAGAGTGAGACTCAACGTAGGTGTGTTGGACCAAAGTCAGTTTGATTTCGGTCATATTAATGAAAGTTGTTAAAACATAATCAGTGAAAATTATTTGCTCTGTATTTGTGGTACACTAATCCTGATACTGGATGCCAAAATGTAAATGTGTTCCATTCTTTGGAACAAGATCTTTACGGAACGCTTTAACATCCCTTCAAAGCACACTAAGCAGTTACTGTGCTGTATGAATCTATGATTCTAATATAGCTCTTTGGTCCCTCCTTCTACTGTGCTTTGTGTGAGCATTAGGAACTATTTATAGCATTGCATTGAGAAGATTCTATTCTGTCACAGAATGCACCACCTGTCCATTTAAGCAACACACATCAAAGTTGCTGGTGAACGCAGCAGGCCAGGCAGCATCTGTAGGAAGAAGTGCAGTCGACGTTTCAGGCCGAGACCCTTCGTCAGGACTAACTGAAGGAAGAGTGAGTAAGGGATTTGAGAGGGGGAGGGGGAGATCCAAAATGATAGGAGAAGACAGGAGGGGGAGGGATGGAGCCAAGAGCTGGACAGGTGATAGGCAAAAGGGGATACGAGAGGATCATGGGACAGGAGGTCTGGGAAGAAAGACAAGGGGGAGGGGGGACCCAGAGGATGGGCAAGAGGTATATTCAGAGGGACAGAGGGAGAAAAAGGAGAGTGAGAGAAAGAATGTGTGCATAAAAATAAGTCACAGATGGGGTACGAGGGGGAGGTGGGGCCTAGCGGAAGTTAGAGAAGTCGATGTTCATGCCATCAGGTTGGAGGCTACCCAGACGGAATATAAGGTGTTGTTCCTCCAACCTGAGTGTGGCTTCATCTTTACAGTAGAGGAGGCCGTGGATAGACATGTCAAATGGGAATGGGATGTGGAATTAAAATGTGTGTCCACTGGGAAATCCTGCTTTCTCTGGCGGACAGAGTGCAGATGTTCAGCAAAGCGGTCTCCCAGTCTGCGTCGGGTCTCGCCAATATATAAAAGGCCACATCGGGAGCACCGGACGCAGTATATCACCCCAGTCGACTCACAGGTGAAGTGTTGCCTCACCTGGAAGGACTGTTTGGAGCCCTGAATGGTGGTAAGGGAGGAAGTGTAAGGGCATGTGTAGCACTTGTTCCGCTTACACGGATAAGTGCCAGGAGGGAGATCAGTGGGGAGGGATGGGGGGGACGAATGGACAAGGGAGTTGCGTAGGGAGCGATCCCTGTGGAAGGCAGAGAGAGGGGGGGAGGGAAAGATGTGCTTAGTGGTGGGATCCCGTTGGAGGTGGCGGAAGTTACGGAGAATAATATGTTGGACCCGGAGGCTGGTGGGGTGGTAGGTGAGGACCAGGGGAACCCTATTCCTAGTGGGGTGGCGGGAGAATGGAGTGAGAGCAGATGTACGTGAAATGGGGGAGATGTGTTTAAGAGCAGAGTTGATAGTGGAGGAAGGGAAGCCCCTTTAAAAAATGAAGACATCTCCCTTGTCCTAGAATGAAAAGCCTCATCCTGAGAGCAGATGCGGCGGAGACGGAGGAATTGCGAGAAGGGGATGGAGTTTTTGCAAGAGACAGGGTGAGAAGAGGAATAGTCCAGATAGCTGTGAGAGTCAGTAGGCTTATAGTAGAGATCAGTGGATAAGCTGTCTCCAGAGACAGAGACAGAAAGATCTAGAAAGGGGAGGGAGGTGTCGGAAATGGACCAGGTAAACTTGAGGGCAGGGTGAAAGTTGGAGGCAAAGTTAATAAAGTCAACGAGTTCTGCATGCGTGCAGGAAGCAGCGCCAATGCAGTCGTCGATGTAGCGAAGGAAAAGTGGGGGACAGATACCAGAATAGGCACGGAACATAGATTGTTCCACAAACCCAACAAAAAGGCAGGCATAGCTAGGACCCATACGGGTGCCCATAGCTACACCTTTAGTTTGGAGGAAGTGGGAGGAGCCAAAGGAGAAATTATTAAGAGTAAGGACTAATTCCGCTAGACGGAGCAGAGTGGTGGTAGAGGGGAGCTGATTTGGTCTGGAATCCAAAAAGAAGCGTAGAGCTTTGAGACCTTCCTGATGGGGGATGGAAGTATATAAGGACTGGACATCCATGGTGAAAATAAAGCGGTGAGGGCCAGGGAACTTAAAATCATCGAAAAGTTTAAGGGCATGAGAAGTGTCACGAACATAGGTCGGAAGGGATTGAACAAGGGGTGATAAAACAGTGTCGAGGTATGCAGCAATGAGTTCGGTGGGGCAGGAGCAAGCTGAGACAATAGGTCGGCCAGGACAGGCAGGTTTGTGGTTTTCCACAAACCTGCCTGTCCTGGCCGACCTATTGACTCAGCTTGCTCCTGCCCCACCGAACTCATTGCTGCATACCTCGACACTGTTTTATCACCCCTTGTTCAATCCCTTCCGACCTATGTTCGTGACACTTCTCATGCCCTTAAACTTTTCGATGATTTTAAGTTCCCTGGCCCTCACCGCTTTATTTTCACCATGGATGTCCAGTCCTTATATACTTCCATCCCCCATCAGGACGGTCTCAAAGCTCTACGCTTCTTTTTGGATTCCAGACCTAATCAGTTCCCCTCTACCACCACTCTGCTCCGTCTTGCGGAATTAGTCCTTACTCTTAATAATTTCTCCTTTGGCTCCTCCCACTTCCTCCAAACTAAAGGTGTAGCTATGGGCACCCGTATGGGTCCTAGCTATGCCTGCCTTTTTGTTGGGTTTGTGGAACAATCTATGTTCCGTGCCTATTCTGGTATCTGCCCCCCACTTTTCCTTCGCTACATCAACGACTGCATTGGCGCTGCTTCCTGCACGCATGCAGAACTCGTTGACTTTATTAACTTTGCCTCCAACTTTCACCCTGCCTTCAAGTTTACCTGGTCCATTTCCGACACCTCCCTCCCCTTTCTAGATCTTTCTGTCTCTGTCTCTGGAGACAGCTTATCCACTGATGTCTACTATAAGCCTACTGACTCTCACAGCTATCTGGACTATTCCTCTTCTCACCCTGTCTCTTGCAAAAACGCCATCCCCTTCTCGCAATTCCTCCGTCTCCGCCGCATCTGCTCTCAGGATGAGGCTTTTCATTCTAGGACGAGGGAGATGTCTTCATTTTTTAAAGAAAGGGGCTTTCCTTCCTCCACTATCAACTCTGCTCTTAAACACATCTCTCCCATTTCACGTACATCTGCTCTCACTCCATCCTCTCGCCACCCCACTAGGAATAGGGTTCCCCTGGTCCTCACCTACCACCCCACCAGCCTCCGGGTCCAACATATTATTCTCCATAACTTCCGCCACCTCCAACGGGATCCCACCACTAAGCACATCTTTCCCTCCCCCCCCCCTGCATTCCGCAGGGATCGCTCCCTATGCAACTCCCTTGTCCATTCATCCCCTCCATCCCTCCCCACTGATCTCCCTCCTGGCACTTATCCGTGTAAGCAGAACAAGTGCTACACATGCCCTTACACTTCCTCCCTTACCACCATTCAGGGCCCCAAACAGTCCTTCCAGGTGAGGCAACACTTCACCTGTGAGTCGACTGGGGTGATATACTGCGTCTAGTGCTCCCGATGTGGCCTTTTATATATTGGCGAGACCCGACGCAGACTGGGAGACCGCTTTGCTGAACATCTACACTCTGTCCGCCAGAGAAAGCAGGATCTCCCAGTGGCCACACATTTTAATTCCACATCCCATTCCCATTCTGACATGTCTATCCACGGCCTCCTCTACTGTAAAGATGAAGCCACACTCAGGTTGGAGGAACAACACCTTATATTCCATCTGGGTAGCCTCCAACCTGATGGCATGAACATCGACTTCTCTAACTTCCGCTAGGCCCCACCTCCCCCTTGTACCCCATCTGTTACTAATTTTTATGCACACATTCTTTCTCTCACTCTCCTTTTTCTCCCTCTGTCCCTCTGAATATACCTCTTGCCTATCCTCTGGGTCCCCCCCCCCCCCTTGTCTTTCTTCCCGGACCTCCTGTCCCATGATCCTCTCGTATCCCCTTTTGCCTATCACCTGTCCAGCTCTTGGCTCCATCCCTCCCCCTCCTGTCTTCTCCTATCATTTTGGATCTCCCCCTCCCCCTCCAACTTTCAAATCCCTTACTCACTCTTCCTTCAGTTAGTCCTGACGAAGGGTCTCGACCTGAAACGTCGACTGCACCTCTTCCTACAGATGCTGCCTGGCCTGCTGCATTCACCAGCAACTTTGATGTGTGTTGCTTGAATTTCCAGCATCTGCTGAATTCCTGTTGTTTACCTGTTCATTTATTTCTTTTCTTCCCACCACCCAAAGTCCCAAACAGTCCAGTCCGATGAGATGAATCCATTGTTTTAACCCATCTTTTGCTTTATTTGCTCTATTCTGGTCATGAAATCAAGCAGCCAAAAGTTCAGTGAAGAGAGATCTGGTTATTTCTAGAAATCCCAGGCATCCACTAATGTCATGCTACTCAGTGACGCAATGTCACCAATACACAGTTCACTGCACAGTGTGAAATCAAGATTAGTTCAAGGAAAAGTCACATGCAAGGAAAAAGTCAATTGTCAATTTTCTCTACTCTAACTCAGAAGCAGCCTTGTCTTTTTAAATGAAAGTGTCTATTTGAAAAATGATTATATAGTCAAATGATTTTGTGATATTTTAGGACTAATGAATTATGCAATGTCTGAACTGAGTTCTTTACAGCAAATAATCAAAAGACCTATGATTATGAGGTAATCATCAAATTTGACAGATGGTTAGCTTGTCCTTTGTTTTTTTCTGTATTAATGGAGGAGTTTTAGTATTGTGAAATATGTTTTGGCATCTGTACTTCTAGAGCATTTATTAAATTAACTGGCTTAATTCTACCACGACCTGACCTTTAGTAAGGGTGCTGCAAGTACTGGAAATCTGAAATTTAAGGAAAATGGAAAATGTAATCAGCAAGTCATATTCAGTAAACCGTGCTTTTCCCTTTGTCTTCTGCAAGTGTGCTATTTACATGCCTTGCACCACTAATAAACAGTTCCCTCGGTTTAAATTATTACAAGGTAAGGAGCTTTTCATGCTTCTGGTAACTTATTGATTCTCTGTACAGAAGTGCTGTCACTGTACTTCATAATCCTGTCTTCAAAGAAAAGTGTTTCTATTATTATCTTGATAATGGAATGAACAAGAAGTGATCAGAAAAGCTAGAGCAAAATAATTAGAACGGTTTAACAAGAGCCAAGAGTTAGAAAACACAATCTGCAAAACATGTATAGTTTACTGCGCAAAACAGAAGCTTGTTATTGTGTACATAAGACTGATAATATTTCCTGTTCATTGTTTAAACAATAAATACTTAACAAAGTGATGGTTTAGAGGGTTAACTTGCCCAAACATTAGCTCTGAATGAAGGCTTTCTTCCTTCATATCCTCTTTGCAAGTCAACCTAATAACATAATTAGGCCAGTGTGATTAACTTATTGGATTACCATCTCTGTCACAAAGAAGTTACTTGACTACAAATACCCATTGTCAGTTGTATTTTTGCAGTGAGCTCCACACTGAAGAAAATCAATCTGTTTCTCTGTTCTCCATAACTACTTCTCCATACCATGAAGAAGAGATGCATGCTGTCAAACTGACAAGGATATGTATAAAAGCATATAACATTCCAGTAGTAACTATACGCAATTCAAATGCTTCATTGCCTTTAAAGCTGTTTAGTCCAGTGGTGAAATTAGATCAAAGCATGAGTATTTTGTAACCTTTTTCCTGATCTCATCACATATTGTGATCAATAGTTGCAGCTCTGGAGGTTTAATGGCCAAGTGTCTGTTTCTGCAAGTACTTCATGATAGGCAAGTACTTCTGTGTATCAGAGCACATATTGATGTGTCTGGTCTTCAACTAAAGCCTTCCCAATAATCGCTCTTTTACTATTAAGAGTAGTGCCAGGAAATCTTCCATTGGTAAATGAAAATCAGATGCTGTAAATCTAAAACAGAAAATACTCAGCTCAGCAAGTTATTCAGCATCAAGGATGGAGATGTTAATGATTCAGGTTGAAGTTCAGACAAAGGTTCTTCAACCTAGTAAGTTACCTCACTTTCCACAGATGTTGCCTGACCTACTGAGTATTTTCAGCATTTTTCTATTTGTACTCCATATTTATCATCAGCACTACCAGCATTCTTCTCCATTCAAAATCTAGTAGTTGGTCATTAATTTGGTAGACATTTTGTGCACATGATTGCAAAGTGTGCCTAGATAATTCTTCATAATTCTACATAATTCTTTGTTTATGAGGCCCTATAGAATATTTCATCATCTTTGATGTCAGCTAAATTAAAATCTTTGTTTATTTTTGTAGAGAGTGTGGTCAACTGCTACATGTTCGTGGACGTTAATGCTTTTGGAATAACTGTGGCATCTCTTAGCAGTTATGATCCTAAAATTAGAGCTGCTGCTTATCACATCCTGAGCAATTACCGCACGCAAATCGAGGCTGTTCGTTTTAAGGGGAGGCGGCAAGTAAGTGGAATGCAATCTGCAATGAATCTTTACTAGTATGTGGAATATCCCCAGACATGTACATTCAGTCCATTGAATTGGTCTAGATTTATATTTTCAAGCAGTAATCAATCTTTTCTTCAAAGTTCAGGAGTAAACTGCTTGTTCACTTCAATACTTAATTTTTAAAACGGAATGCTTGTTCTAGATTTTAAGAAGTCCCAATAGGAACTAATTTAGACACTTTCTGCAAATCATGTGCAAAATTATTTTTGAGCAAAAAAAGAAAAACTGTTAAATGACGTTTTAAAATCTCACTTCAAAGGTCTCTAATAAAAATGAGAAATTTTTGCCTGTTTGTGCAAAATTGCAATCAACAGATAAAAAATTTGGAGAATTATAGCTGTTTGTCATGTGCCTGCTTCTGAAATAGTCTTTTAATTGGACTACAGCCAATTGTCAGTCAAAAATACACTCAGTGGCCACTTTATTAAGTACACCTGTGTACCTGCTTGTTAATTGAAATATCTAATCAGCCAATCATGTATCAGCAACTCAATGACTATAAAAGGCTGCAGACTTGGTCAAGAGGTTCAGTTGTTGTTCAGACCAAACATCAGAATTGAGAAGAAATGTGATCTATGAGACTTTAACTGTTGAATGATTGTTGGTGCCAGATGAAGTGGATTGAATATCCCAGAAACTGATCATATAACCATATAACAATTACAGCAGGAAACAGGCCATCTCTGCCCTTCTAGTCCATGCTGAACTCTTACTCTGACCTAGTCCCACCAACCTGCACTCAGTCCATAACCCTCCATTCCTTTCCTGTCCATATAGCTATCCAATTTTACTTTAAATGACAATATCAAACCTGCCTCTACCACTTCTGCTGGAAGCTCATTCCACACAGCTACCACTCTCTGAGTAAAAAAGTTCTCCCTCATGTTACCCCTAAACTTTTGCCCCCTAACTCTCAACTCATGTCCTCTTATTTGAATCTCCCCTACTCTCAAAGGAAAAAGCCTATCCACATCAACTTTATCTATCCCCGTCATAATTTTAAACACCTGTATTAAGTCCCCCCTCAACCTTCTATGCTCCGAAGAATAAAGACCCAACTTGTTCAACCTTTCTCTGTAACTTGGGTGCTGAAACCCAGGTAACATTCTAGTAAATCTTCTCTGTACTCTCTCTATTTTGTTGACATTTTTCTATAATTTGGTGACCAGAACTGTACACAATACTCCAAATTCGGCCTCACCAATGCCTTATACAATTTCAACATTACATCCCAACTCCTATACTCAATGCCTTGATTTATAAAGGCCAGCATACCAAAAGTTTTCTTCACCACCCTATCCACATGAGATTCCACCTTCAGGGAACTATGCACCATTATTCCTAGATCCCTCTGTTCTACTGCATTCTTCAATGCCCTACCATTTACGAGGTATGTCCTATTTTGATTAGTCCTACCAAAATGTAGCACCTTACATTTATCAGCATTAAACTCCATCTGCCATCTTTCAGCCCACTCTTCCAACTTGCCTAATTCTCTCTGCAAGCTTTGAAAACCTACTTCATTATCCACAACGCCACCTATCTTAGTATCATCTGCATACTTACTAATCCAATTTACCACCCTATCATCCAGATCATTAATATATGAGACAACCAACATTGGACCCAGTACAGATCCCTGAGGCACACCATTTGTCACCGGCCTCCAATCTGACAGTTATCCACCGCTACTCTCTGGTGTCTCCCATCCAGCCACTGCTGAATCCATTTTACAACTTCAATATTAATACCTAACGCTTGAACCTTCCTAACTAACCTTCTGTGTGGAACCTTGTCAAAGGCCTTACTGAAGTCCATATAGACAACATCCACCGCTTTACCCTCATCACCTTTCCTAGAAATCTCTTCAAAAAATTCAATAAGATTTGTCAAACATGATCTTCCACGCACAAATCCATGTTGACTGTTCCTAATCAGACCCTGTCTATCCAGATAATTATATATACCATCTCGAAGAATACTTCCCATCAATTTACCCACCACTGACGTCAAACTCACTACTTACTACTTACGCACTAATTACTAGGTTTACTCTTAGAACCCTTTTTAAACAATGGAACAACATGAGCAATACACCAATCCTCCAGCACCATCCTCGTTTCTAATGATATTTGAAATATTTCTGTCAGAGCCCCTGCTATTTCCACACTAACTTCCCTCAAGGTCCTGGGGAATATCCTGTCAGGACCTGGAGACTTACCCACTTTCATATTCCTTAAAAGTGCCAGTACTTCCTCTTCTTTAATCATCATAGTTTCCATAACTTCCCTACCTGTTTCCCTTACCTTACACAATTCAATATCCTTCTCCTTAGTGATTAGCGAAGAAAATAAATTGTTCAAAATCTCACCCATCTCTTTTGGTTCCACACATAGCTGTCCACTCTGATTCTCTGAGGGACCAATTTTATCCCTCACTATCCTTTTGCTATTAATATAACTGTAGAAATCCTTTGGATTTATTTTCACCCTACTTGCCAAAGCAACCTCGTATCTTCTTTTAGCTTTTCTAGTTTCTTTCTTTAGATTCTTTTTACATTCTTTATATTCCTCGAGTACCTCATTTAGTCCATGCTGCCTAAATTTATTGTAGATCCCTCTCTTTTTCCGAACCAAGTTTCCAATATCCCTTGAAAACCATGGCTCTCTCAAACTTTTAACCTTTCCTTTCAACCTATCAGGAACATAAGATTCTGTACCCTCAAAATTTCACCTTTAAGTGACCTCCATTTCTCTATTACATCCTTCCCATAAAACAAATTGATCCCAATCCACTCCTTCTAAATTTTTTCACATCTCCTCAAAGTTAGTTTATCTCCAATCAAAAATCCCAACCCTGGGTCCAGTCCTATCCTTCTCCATGATTATATTGAAACTAATGGCATTGTGATCACTGGACCCGAAGTGCTCCCCAACATATACCTCCGTCACCTGACCTATCTCATTCCCTAACAGGAAATCCAACACTGCCCCTTCTCTAGTTAGTACCTCTATGTATTGCTGCAAAAAACTATCCTGCACACATTTTACAAACTCCAAACCATCCAGCCCTTTTACAGTATGGGCTTCCCAGTCAATATGTGGAAAATTAAAATCTCCCACAACCACAACCTTGTGCTTACTACAAATATCTGCTATCTCCTTACAAGTTTGCTCCTCCACTGCTTGCTCCCCATTAGGTTGTCTATAATGCACCCCTATAAATGTTACTACACCTTTCCCATTCCTCAATTCCACCCAAATAGCCTCCCTAGGGGAGCCGTCTAACCTATCCTTCCACAGCACTGCTGTAATATTTTCGCTGACAAGCAATGCAACACCTCCCCCTCTTGTCCCTCCGATTCTATTATAGCTGAAGCAACGAAATCCAGGAATATTTAGTTGCCAGTGACACCCCTCTTGCAACCATGTTTCACTAATAGCTACCGCATCATCCTTCCAGGTATCAATCCATGCTTTAAGCTCATCCACCTTTCTTCTAATGCTCCTAGCATCATCATTTGGGATTTTCACACACAAGAGTTTACAGAGGATGGTGCAAAAAAACAAAAAACACCCAATGATCTTCAGTTATGTGGGGGCCGGGGGGGGGAACACCTTTGTAATGAGAGATGTCAGAGTAGTTCAAGCTAACAGAAAGTAGACAGTAACTCAAATAATCACATGATACCGAAAAGCTTCAACATATCAAAGCTTGAAGTGGATGGGCTACAGCAGCAGAATACCCAGTGGGTTCCACTCCTGTACCTAATAAGATGGCTACTGAGTGTATATTTGACACTGTCTTTTGTACGAGTACCTTGCAATCCTCCTTGGAAAGAGCAGAAAGGTTTAACTCTCTATGGCACGGTGCATCATTATCACCATGGCAAAACACCCAATCACAGTGGTTAACCAGTGATACTACTCCGAAGTTATAAACTCTATATATTTTCCAATATTCAACTCTAGCTGAAAACATATTCAATTCATAGCACAAATCTGACTGTTACTGTTAATACCTTGGGATCTTGCACTGTAAAGTAATATTATTTGCTTTCATGTTGATATTATCATTTTTAGTCTGATTTAGATCCTTTTTCCAGTATGTTATTTTGGGGTTTAACTAGGGGTCTCTAAATTTATTCCACAACCTTATTGCAGGCAGAGGTAAAGTATGAAACTAGTTTTGAAAGACAGAAATGTTAGAATGCTTAATCGGGGAGAAAAGGTCATGGTCCAACTTGTTTGCTGTCTGTTATCCACTTTGCCCTTCAGCAACAATGGTGTTGTTGACTTAAAAGATTAATCTCATTTAAGTCATTTATGGCCGAAATGAAGCTGGAAGAAAATATTAATTAGTTCCTCCCAAATATTTATATGCAACCAAAAATGTTTCCACTACTGTTTTCCTGTTCTCTGAAACAAAGCTGCCTAATTTCCTTTTGAATGAATTAATGGTAGTTGCTTCCACAATCTTCCTGTGGAGTCACTTCAATAGGTTGATTATTTGTTCATTGAAATAATCCGTCCCTAATCTAGTTTTGAATTTGCCCTTGTAGATATAAAAGCTGGATCACTGGTTCTTTTGCTGTGAACAAAGTGAAGTAGCTTGTCATTTTTACATTACCTATCCATTTCAGAGTCCTAAAAGCAAGTAATCATATTACCTTCAAAGTTCTTTTCCAGTGAGAATATGCCAGTTTGCATAATTGTTCATACCAATGGAATGCACCCATCTCCCAACTTTTCAAACTTATTATTTTCATCCAGAACTTCTCAGTAGTTTGAGATGAGGGCCTCTGTCCGTCAGAGTTGACCATAGATATTGCATCCTAGCTGTCTAGATACGCAAGCATAGGCAGTACAGTATAGAGAACAAGCTGTTGCCCGTGTAGCAAGCTCCCCCTCTCCACGCATCTGATGAGCTCAAAGGAGAACAGCAGAGATCAACACAGTTTGGTACCAGCAGCATCATAGAAGTTGCCAGTCAACATTGAACTCAATATAAGTCTGCCTTACGGACTCTAGCTCCAGATTTTTCCCTCTGGGTATACTCCCGAAGCCTTCCCTATGAGTGGGTATAGCCACAAGGCAGCAGAGATTTGAGATTAGCGTTTTCCTTCTTCTACATGAGTTGCCAAATAAGCATCATCTGCCTGAAGCAACTGGTTTTAAGGCACCAGTAACCCGCCTTTGCCCTTTCTCCTGTTAGTAGAAACGGTTCCATCGGACTTAGTAGCTAAGCCAGACGTGAAGGTCAGGAGCTGGACTTGGTTGTCAGAGGCTATATGAGGCGCACGCTATTGGGAACATTTAATAGGTAGTTGGAGCTTGTCCCCATTATCACCAATAGCTTTAACAACTTTAAGGAACCAAGTAGTTTAATCTCCTTGATATACTGTAAGGGAAACCTGAGGGGAACTTTTTCGATCAGAGGATGATGAAAGTGTGGAGTGAGCTGCAAGTGGAGGTGGTGGATTTTTTTTTTTTAATTAAGTGCAATCGTGAACAATAGACAGATCAGAAATGCTGATCAAGTCAACTAGTTCCCAAAGAGAACTCTGATAGGCCAATCAGATGGTTCACTGCTGCTCAGCGACAGAACACAAAAAAACATAAGTACAATTAAGAAACATTAAAAAATAGTTGAAATACTGGAGTCATGCTGAAGTCTGCTAGAGAGAGACATTTATACACATGCTGTCTTCCATAATTCAGAGAGATTGAAGGATAAGGTTGCAGGGTGACAAAACGTGGCAGGAGCACTTGGAGCTAAAAACTAATCCCTACCAGGAGAAAATAGCACCTGTTCTTTCCGCACTGTTCTCCAGCAGTTTAAGGACTAAGTCCAGCCGGAACATAACTCACAAGTGGTCTTGAAAGTCAGGTATTAACCCTACCTACCAAAAACCAAGCATTGCCATCCTGGTCCCCTTCATGATAGCTTATGAAGAAGCATGTGACTTCCCTCCCAGAGATGATAGGTGTTTGTGTACTGGACTCTTGAAGGCTTGGACCCCATCATCGCGGATGTTTCCAACTACAGCATTTGAAAGGCTGTTCCAAATTCTGATAGCACAGTGAAGGTAGCTTCTATCCAGTGTGTAGGTTCTTGCATCAGGCATAGAAACAGCATGAGCAGGCATAGATAAACTTGATCGTGTGGTGCGCCGTCTCTCATAAGACGAAGGCAGCATGGCGCGAAGGTCTGCAGGGCTGTGGCTGGTGTGCATTTTGTATAGCACAGTAGCTGTAGCAACCTGTCGTCTGTGGTGTAAGCTACTCACGGGCTGTGGCTTCATCTACAATCCTGAGAGCCTTTCTTCAAATGAAATCAAGCTGGCTGAGGACACTCTGTGAGGCATTCATCCATAATAAGTAGGCATACTCCATGATACTTCGTACCTGGGCTTTGTAAACCATAGCTCTGCCTTCTTTGTCTAGTTTGGATGCTACTTTCCACAGAGCTCCAAGCCTTTGTCCAGCCTTGTTTGAAATAGTGGAAAGATGTTTATCCCACGCCAACTTGCTGTCAATATTAACACCAAGGATTACTAGCTCCTTCTTTAAATCCAGCTTGCAGTTCCCAAAATACAGGTCGGGGTTAGATGGATTCTTCTTCCTGGACATCACCATCGCCTTGCACCTAGTAGGCTCAAAGGTGACATTCCAATCGTCTGCCCAGGCTTTCATCCTGTCAAGATCCCTATTCAGGCCTGCTGCCACTGTATTACTCTCTCTTGCTCTAATTGGGGCAAATAGTGTGGAGTCGTCAGCGTACAGCTATAGCTCATTATTGCATGCATCAACCAAGTCATCAATAAAGATGGAAAACAGAAGTGGCCCAAGTATTGAACCCTGTGGTACAGATGCATTGATGGTTGAAGAATCAGAAACCTGACCGGAGGTAACAACTTTGATGGTCCGTCCATGAAGGTAGCTCTGCAGCCATCTAAGCAGCTTTCCAGATATTCCTTTGGATCTCAACTTAACACAGAGTCCATTATACCAGACCTTGTCAAATGCTCCTTTGATATCCAGGGTTATGACACACACTTCTCCACCTTTGTCTAAGAAGGTGTTCCACGTTTGAGATAAGGTGGTGAGGCTGTATTGTGATCAGGTCTAAATCCAAACTGCCTACTTGAAATTAAGTTGTTACGGAGTAGGTAGTTCTGAGCTTGTTTGTAGACTACTTCCATTACTTTGCTGATGACATTGAGTAAGGATATGGGGTGGTAATTTGTAGGATCAGCTCTGGAATCCCGCTTGTGTACTGGTGTTACTGATGCTATTTTCCATTGTTCTGGGAGTACACCACTCGAGAAGCATAGCTGGAAGAGGTGGCAGAGAGGACTTGCACATTCTGCACTGCATTTGGGAAAAGTTTGGATATGGATGAGTGGGGTATTGAGGGTTATGGTCTGAGTGCAAGTAGATGGGATTATCCAGAAAAACAGGTATGCATGGACTTAATGGGCCAAAGAACCTATTTCAATGCTGTAGTGCTCTATGGCTTGATCTCCCTGACTGGTCTCACCAACGGTTTATAAAGTGATAATGCTGTCTTGTTTTTTTTTCTCTAGTATTGACCTTTTTTTTACTAGATCGCAACTGTGTTCCATTGCGATGACTAAAATGGGTTAAACTGATCACTAGTCATGACTCCCTGCTTACATTTTTTTTGCTCAGTATTTTCTTTCCATTTGTGTTATCGGGCTCACGGTCTTGCATTCAACCAAAGTTGAGTGTACAAAACTCGAATAATGTCCTGAGAATTTTGTAATGATGAATAATTTCTCTTTTCTCCCTATTGTCTAGCTGATGTATTTGTTGGATGTTGTGAAAAATGGGATCCGAGAACCTAATGCCAGGTTAACCTTTTGCTTGGCATTTTATATTGCTCAAGTTGCTCAACTGATGCTGAAACCAGGTTAGTGAAAATAGTGTTAATTTTCTGCTTTTTTTTAAAGGTCTGTGATATTATAACACTCCAAGGCAGAAAATGAAATGAGACTGATAAATGTTGAGACAAAATTAAAATATTTCCTACTTGGGTTAGGGAGGATTTTCAAATGCCATTTTAGGTAATTGATGTTGTGGAAGATCTCATTGAGTTGTTCTGCATTTGTCTCTGATCTCAGCCTCTGCATATTGAAAAGCAGGTCAGGGTAATGTACGAGGTCAAACACCATCAGGATGCCCATTAAATTCAGTGGAAGAGTACTGTTTGGGACCTCCTTGAATTTCCTGACCCTTTGGTGGATTTCCCAGGAATTTATAAACCTTGCTGTCAAAAGTCAGAAACCCCCACCCCTCTCCCTCCTCCCCCAAACATTAGCATCAATCTTTGCAACCTTGTAAAATGTCACTGGGAGCTCAGAGACAAGATGGAAATTGCTGAAAGGATTCCTGTATTATTTGCAAGTAATTGGGATTTTTGCAAATGCTTTAGGTTGCATTAAAACAAGATCCACTCTTGAAAGAAAATCTTTTTAATAGCTGATAAAAGTATTGTATTCAGAATGGAAGTGTTCAAATTCAGCAATATATAAGAGGATTCCTTTAGATAAATTGGTACACTCAACATATGTCATATAGCATCATTGTTAATGTTAATTGTTCCATTGCCATCTGTGCAAAATCTTAAGTGGATAGAAACTAAGGATCCGATGAAGCAAAGCCTTCAATTCTGCTGGTTTAACAGATATATAACTTATGTCACGAGGTTCTGTTTTAATCTCATATTGTGTGTGGCCCTGAAAGTAATGAAAAGTAAATAAATTTTATATTTAGAATCCCAGATCTATATGATTCAAACTACAGTGGCATGCAAAAGTTTGGGCACCCCTGGTCAAAATTTCTGTTACTGTGACTAGCTAGGTGAGTAAAAGATTAACTGATTTCCAAAACGCATAAAGTTAAAGATGACACATTTCTTTAATATTTTAAGCAAGATTACTTTTTTATTTCCATCTTTTACAGTTTCAAAATAACAAAAAAGGAGAAGGGCCCAAAGCAAATGTTTGGGCACCCTGCATAGTCAGTACTTAGTAACACCCCCTTTGGCAAGTATCACAGCTTGTAAATGCTTTCTGTAGCCAGCTGAGAGTCTTTCAATTCTTGTTTGGGGGATTTTCGCGCATTCTTCCTTGCAAAAGGCTTCTAGTTCTGTGAGATTCTTGGGCCGTCTTGCATGCACTACTCTTTTGAGGTCTATCCACAGACTTTCGATGATCTTTAGGTCGGGGGACTGTGAGGGCCATGGCAAAACCTTCAGCTTGCACCTCTTGAGGTAGTCCACTGTGGATTTTGAGGGGTGTTTAGGATCATTATCCTGTTGTAGAAGCCATCCTCTTTTCATCTTCAGCTTTTTTACAGATGGTGTGCTGTTTGTTTCCAGAATTTGCTGGTATTTAATTGAATTAATTCTTCCCTCTACCAGTGAAATGTTCCCCGTGCCACTGGCTGCAACACAAGCCCAAAGCATGATCGATCCACCCCCGTGCTTAACAGTTGGAGAGGTGTTCTTTTCATGAAATTCTGCTCCCTTTTTTTTCTCCAAACATATCTTTGCTTATTGCGGCCAAGAAGTTCTATTTTAACTTCATCAGTCCACAGGACTTGTTTCCAAAATGCATCAGGCTTGTTTAAATGTTGCTTTGCAAACTTCTGATGCTGAATTTTGTGGTGAGGATGCAGGAAAGGTTTTCTTCTGATGACTCTTCCATGAAGGACGTATTTGTGCAAGTGTCGCTGCACAGTAGAACAGTACCCCACCACTCCAGAGTCTGCTAAATCTTCCTGAAGGTCTTTTGCAGTCAAACGGGGGTTTTGATTTGCCTTTCTAGCAATCCTACGAACAGTTCTCTCAGAAAGTGTTCTTGGTCCACCATTCCTGTTAACTGCCATTTCTTAATTACATTACGAACTGAGGAAAGGGCTACCTGAAAACACTTTGCTATCTTCTTATAGCCTTCTCCTGCTTTGCGGGCACATTTATTTTAATTTTCAGAATGCTTGGCAGCTGCTTAGAGGAGCCCATGGCTGCTGATTGTTGGGACAAGGTTTGAGGAGTCAGGGTATTTATAAAGCTTTGAAATTTGCATCACCTGGCCTTTCCTAACGATGACTGTGAACAAGCCATAGCCCTAATTAAGGTCTGAGACCTTGGTAAAAGTTATCTGAGAGCTCAAATCTCTTGGGGTACCAAACTTTTGCATGGTGCTCCTTTCCTTTTTTTCACTGTAAAATTGTGCAAAACAAAAATAATACACTAATCTTGCTTAAAAAGGTGAAAAGAGTGTTTCATCTTTAACTTTACGACTTTTGGAGATCAGTTCATCTTCTACTCACTATTCACAGTAACAGAAATTTTGACCAGAGTGCCCAAACTTCTGCATGCCACCGTATATTGATCGCATTCTGCAAAAAACTTTTTCAATTATTTCATTAGGATTGGAATATCAAAATGCTTCATTGAGGTATTTTCATCTGTCTCTGTGCTGCATCTTCCATTCACCAATGTTAAAACTATTCTCTTTCATTTGTTGCTTTTAGTACGAATGCTGAGTATTTGAAATTTGGATTGGTTGAATCTTCTAATTGCCAAAATATATTATTTAATTCCATGAAATTAATATAGGTTTAAAGAGTTTGCTAACCTAATAGAATGATAGAGAAGAAAGGAGACCATGGAGCCAATCGTGCATGTGTTAGTCATATGAAAAACATCTAGTTTAATGTCTCTAGCGCCACCATTTCCCTATAAATAAAGCTATTTATTCAATTCAGTTTTTGAAAATTACTTTAAAATCTGTTTTCACTCTTTCAAAATATGGATTCTAAATTATAACATTCTGCTGAGATTTAAGGTATCTGCTATCTTTTAGCAGATACCTTAAATCCGTCTTTTCTGATTACTGATTCTCCTACTATGAAACAGGTTCTGCCTGTGCATCCTAATTAAATAACTCAAATGTTTTATCATTTGCATTCAGAATTGGCAAAGTTTGGTTCTTTTGACGTTAAATAATTCCAATGCGTGAAATCATTACGTAATTGTCCAAAATTGGGGACTCGGGTGGCAGACAGTTTAGCAATGATCCAAATACTGTTAAAAGCTTTATATAATTGTATGTCAAAATATAAAAAGTAAATGTGTGAAAATTAATAATATAAATTTTACTTGTTTTAAATAAATATTACATTCAAATAAAACTGAACAAATAAATTTGATCATGTTGGATTGCCTACTGTTAACAATTGTTTTTTTTTCAATTGGTCTCTGAATGCAAGGTGAAATAAGCATTTACCAATTAAAAAAAATCACATCCTGCTAAACCTACTGTTAAAACATCTATAACCTTCCCTTACACTGAAATGAACAACCTCATCTTCTGATCTCTCCATATAACTGAAGTCTCTTATCTGGTAGCATTCCATCAAAGTACATTTCTAGATTAACAGTAAAATTGTGGTTATATTATCAGTTGCATCCAGTTATTTGTGTATATATTATATTTGATATATCTTACCAGATTTTATTTTAATTAGTTTGTTTCCAATTCAGTCATCTTGCAACTTTAAACGTAACCATATTCAGGCCATCACATTCTGATCTAGCCAGTTTAATACCCATTTAAATTGAAAATTTGGAATAAAATTTCAGTTCTTTCAACTTACATAAATCTCTTGTTTAACTGCAGTATGTTTTGGTGGAGTACACAGCAAACTATTCCAAGGTTTGTGGCCTCAGGTAGCGGTGCGGTAGATCATAGTAGGAGTTATAAATAACGTCAAAAATACTGTCCTACTGCATACTGCTGTGATGATAAATAATACAAAAATGATTTCTTTGTTCCATTTCCAATATCTTGGAAGTCCTGAAATGCAAATTTATTTTGAATCCTTTGTTTAACAGTTTTTAAGCCAATTTAAAAAAAAGACTGAACAATGTAATTTTAAGAAATGTTTGTATTGTATATTGAATTATAATAAAGAATGATTTGAATAAGATGTAATTTGCACTACATTTAAACTATAAATCTATAGTTGTAGTTAGTTATTCTGACTAATATCTTGCACCCAGTTCTACATGTACAAATGATTAACTTTAACTGCATGGTTTGTAGTTCCCAGTTTGAGCATAAAATGTGCCTCATTAGTCTTGTTTTTCATCTATGTCTCATTAACTATAGTTAAGTATTTAAATGTTGGGTACCTAATTGCAATATTGTACTACTGTCATCATAAACTCTTACACTCATTTCCTAATATGGGATTTGGCCCTCAACATAAAAGTCAATGTTGTTTTGCATACTTAATAAAGAGTCTCTGTTATTCACGTGTTAATCAGGTTTTTAAAATGTTTCTGTTAAGGCTAATTTAAAACAATTTTAATGTTAAAAGAATGTCTTTAAAACTGGAACAAGTTTCAACTTTGCAAAAAAAACGAAGGGGTTGCATTGACTAAAGTTAGCTTCGTTTGTAATTAAAGAAGAAAGGTCTGATCTAAGAATAATTGTTAAATTTAGAAGCCAACTTTTCTATTTTCAGTGTGGTTTTCCTTGTTAAAATAAATTTGTTTTCCCTCACTTCCCGATAGAGGAGCACATGTATGTGAAGATTAACCATTTCCTTCTGGCGCATCAATATTTGGACTTAAGTAAAGTGCCTGGATTTTTTAGGCTTTTCTACAGCTTTAATGCGGAGGTAAAATTATTTTCCTTTTTCTTTCTGAGCTATTGGTGATGGCAGGACGATTAATTTCCAGCATTCAAAACAATTTTAATTTTTTTAAATACACGTACATTTAGTATGACAATGAGCCATGCAAATCAAGAGGGCTTCAGATTCAATGTCTTTAAACATAAAACGTTGCAGCACAAGAACAAGTCCTTTGACCCATGGAGTCCACTGACCATGATGCCAATTAAACTGCACATCTGCCAGGCATGTTCGACATCCCTCGATTTCCATTCTGTTTATGTGTCTCTCCAAATGCTTCTTTAACATTGTTACCATCCTGCTTTCTTCACTTCCCCTGACATTCCAAGCATCTGCCACTCTCTGTGTAATTTGCCACATAAATCACTTTTATACTTCCCCACCCCCCTCCCAGCATAAACCTGTGCCTGTAGTGCTTGACATTTCCACCATGGGAAAAGGATTCCATCTACCTTGTCCCTGCATCTCAGAATTTTATATACTCCTATCAGGTCACCGCTCGGCCTTCAAAGCTCCAGAGAAAGCAATCCAAGTTTGTTGAACTACTTATTGCACGGAGAAGCTAGAGAACTACTTAATAGTATTTTCTAATCCTGGTGTGCTTCATCTGCAATCTCTCCTTAGTCTCCACATCATTCCAATCAAAACTGCACACAGGGCTCCAAGTGTCGCTTGACCAATGTTTTACACAGCTGCAACATCCTGACATTTATTCTCACTATCCCCATCATAAAGGCAAGCATCCTGTACGCCTTTTTATCCACTTGTGGTGCCCCTTTCAGGGAGCTACATACTTGCATCCCAAAATACCTCTGTGCATTAAGCCAGATAAGAATCAAAGCTTAAAGCAAGATAAATCCAGAGTCAAGCAACACACATCAAAGTTGCTGGTGAACGCAGCAGGCCAGGCAGCATCTCTAGGAAGAGGTACAGTTGACGTTTCAGGCCGAGACCCTTCATCAGGACTAACTGAAGGAAGAGTTAGTAAGAGATTTGAAAGTGGGAGGGGGAGGGGGAGATCCAAAATGATAGGAGAAGACAGGAGGGGGAGGGATGGAGCCAAGAGCTGATAGTTGATTGGCAAAAGAGATATGAGCGGATCATGGGACAGGGGGCCCAGGGAGAAGGAAAGGGGGAGGAGGGGGGAAACCCAGAGGGTGGGCAAGGGGTATAGTCAGAAGGACAGAGGGAGAAAAAGGAGAGAGAGAGAGAGAGAATGTGTGTATATAAATAAATAACGGGTGGGGTACGAGGGGGACGTGGGGCATTAGTGGAAGTTTGAGAAGTCAATGTTCATGCCATCAGGTTGGAGGCTACCCAGATGGAATATAAGGTGTTGTTCCTCCAACCTGAGTGTGGCTTCATCTTTACAGTAGAGGAGGCCGTGGATAGACATATCAGAATGGGAATGGGATGTGGAATTAAAATGTGTGGCCACTGGGAGATCCTGCTTTCTCTGGCAGACAGAGCGTAGGTGTTCAGCAAAACGATCTCCCAGTCTGCGTTGGGTCTTGCCAATATATAGAAGGCCACATCGGGAACACCGAACGCAGTATATCACCCCAGCCGACTCACAGGTGAAGTGTCACCTCACCTGGAAGGATTGTCTGGGGTCCTGAATGGTGGTAAGGGAGGAAGTATAAGGGCATGTGTAGCACTTGTTCCGCTTACAAGGATAAGTGCCAGGAGGGAGATCAGTGGGGAAGGGTGAGGGGGACGAATGGACAAGGGAGTCACATAGGGAGCGATCTCTGCTGAAAGCGGGGCGGGGGGGGGAGGGAAAGACGTGCTTAGTGGTGGGATCCCGTTGGAGGTGGCGGAAGTTATGGAGAATAATATGTTGGACCCGGAGGCTGGTGGGGTGGTAGGTGAGGACAAGGGGAACCCTATTCCTAGTGGGGTGGCGGGAGGATGGAGTGAGAGCAGATGTGCATGAAATGGGGGGATGCCTTTGAGAGCAGAGTTGATGGTGGAGGAAGGGAAGCCCCTTTCTTTAAAAGAGGAGGACATCTCCTTCATCCTGAGAGCAGATGCGGCGGAGACGGAGGAATTGCGAGAAGGGGATGGCATTTTTGCAAGAGACAGGGTGAGAAGAGGAATAGTCCAGATAGCCGTGAGAGTCAGTAGACTTATAGTAGACATCAGTGGATAAGCTGTCTCCAGAGATAGAGACAGAAAGATCTAGAAAGGGGAGGGAGGTGTCAGAAATGGACCAAGTAAACTTGAGGGCAGGGTGAAAGTTGGAGGCAAAGTTAATGAAATCAGCGAGCTCAGCATGCGTGCAGGAAGCAGCGCCAATGCAGTCGTCGATGTAGCGAAGGAAAAGTCGGGGACAGATACCAGAATAGGTTTGGAACGTAGATTATTCCACAAAGGCAACAAAAGGGCAGGCATAGCTACGACCCATACGGGTGCCCATAGCTACACCTTTAGTTTGGAGAAAGTGGGAGGAGCTAAATGAGAAATTATTAAGAGTAAGGATTAATTCCGCTAGACAGAGCAGAGTGGTGGTAGAGGGGAACTGATTAGGTCTGGAATCCAAAAAGAAGCGGAGAGCTTTGAGACCTTCCTGATGGGAGATGGAAGTATATAAATCCAGAGTGTTGTTTTCACACCATGTATCAATCTATCTGGAAGCACGTATTTAGCAATTGCTGTTGGAAAGGGTAGAGCATTGAGCTTGGCAGGGATGTCCCTTTGGGAAATACATACATTAACATTTGACAAATAGCTTCCAGATTTATTTCCCAATTCACATGGAGGCATGCAGACACTGTCTTCATTAGAGATTAGAGGCAAAAAATAATGACATATGACGAATGGCAAGTACTAACCAAGTCAAAAAATCAGACCAGAGCATTCCCTCTTCTCATTGCTACAGGAGGCTGAAGACACACACTCAACATTTTAGGAACAGCTTCATCCACACTGCCATCAGATTTCTGAATGGACCATGAATGAAACTATGAATATTACCTCATTATTTTTGTATTGCATTGTACTGCTACTGCAAACAACAAATTTCACAACAAATGTCAGTGATATTAAACCTGTGAAGTAGAAGTTCCCTGTTTCAGTGTTTAACACATTTGGGGTGTCATTGCTATTGACCCATCACAATGATCCAAATGACTTCTTATATCTCAACTTCTATGATGGAAAGTGTGTGTTGATTTCATCTTTTACCCCGTCCTTTTGATCTTTTACAGCACAAGTTTGAACGTGAATGGATCCTCGACATCCTTGTCAATAGTTTAAAGGACAGGCATTGCTTTGAGATTTGCGACCGTCAGAAAATAATCCATGTTCTCTTAGGCTTCTTTAACAGTCCATTGTGTGATGAGAGAACAGAGGTAAGGTGTTATTTACACTTGGAAGTAAAATAACTGAAATTTTGACTTCATAAAGTGTTGTCACATGAGACATCATTGCTATATTTTCTTTGGTGTTTAAATATCTCTCACTTCAAGTCATTTTAATGTTTCTTTTATTTAAAGTATCAGATTATGCAGA
Source organism: Mobula birostris (assembly GCF_030028105.1). NCBI lineage: Eukaryota > Metazoa > Chordata > Chondrichthyes > Myliobatiformes > Myliobatidae > Mobula > Mobula birostris. Next base: position 28,521,249 of record NC_092375.1, on the reverse strand, counting down.
TTTTGTTACGTGCAGCACACATCACAAAAGCAGCATACCAGCTGATCAGAGACCACAACCTACTGACTTGGATATCGCACATCTTGCAGAGAAGGTATGTTCACACTCTACAGCAATAGCAAACTTAGCACTCTTCCCAACTTAGCAACTATGTTTTTCATCCAGTTCAGAGCACACTTAAAAGGGAAATCGAGCAGCCAAGTAGAGGATATGAGAGGGTTTTGGCAAATAAGGTTAAGGAGAATCCCAAGAGATTAAATATGTTAGGGCAAAGTGTTAGCAAGGGAAAGAATATGCCTCCTTTATAATCAACATGGTCATCTATGTGTGGAGCCACAAGAGGGGCAGGATCTTGAATGAATATTTTTCATCTGTATTTACCATGGATAAGATCATGAGGCCAAGATACATGGGGAAGAGAAGTGTTGTCTGGAAACATATACAAATTACAAAAAAAGATATGCTGCCAGTCTTAAAATGTCTAAGGTGGTTAAGTCCCCAAGACTTGACCAAATGTATCCTAGAGCATTGTGGGAAGCCAAGGAAGAAATTCCTGAGATTCTTGGATCCTCGTTATCCATGTGTGAGTTACTGAAAGACTGGAGAGTGCTAATATTCTGCCATTGTTTAAGAAGAACTGCACGGACAAGCTAGGGAACTACAGCATGGTGAAAAATAACATTGTTGAAGGGGATTCTGAGAGACAGGGTCTAACTGCATTTGGAAAGGAAAGGAAGGCAGCATGGCATTGTATGGGGAAATTGTGCCTCACTGAATTTGATTGAGTATTTGAAGAAGTGACTAAGAAGATTGATGAGGGCAGAGTGGTAGCCTCTATCTACGTGGACTTTACTAAAGTCTTTGACGAGGTCCTGCATGGTAGGCTGGTTTGGAAGGTTAGGTCACATGTGAGCCAGCCAAATGAATGTTGCATTTTCATGGTAGTAGGAGTCGACTAGTATTGTAGGGTTGCTTTTCAGATTGGAGACCAATAACAGTCATCGATCCACAGTGATCACTGCTGGATCCACTGTCATTTGTCATGTATATTAACAATCTGGGAGAACTAGGTTTTTAAGTTTGCAGATGGCACCATCACTGGTGGTGTAGTGGACAGTGAAAAAGGACATCTAAGATTCCAACAGGACATTAATCAACTGGGAAAATGAGTCAGTGGAAGATTGGATTTAACTCAGTCAAAGGGAAAGTATTGTATTTTGGGAAAGTGAACCATGGTACCAAAAAATTACAGGGTCTTGGAGAGTGTTGTAGAACATAGAGGTCTATGGGGATATATGTACATTGTTCTCCAAAAGTGGCAACACAGCTAAAAAGACTAGTAAAAAAGGCAAATGGCATACTTGCCTTCATCAGTCAGACCACTGAGTACAAGTTGGAACATCATGTTTGCACTGAAACTAAATGTTGGTTTGTCTGTACTTGGATATGTGCAGTTCGAGTATCCTAGCTATAGGAAGGATGTCATTAAGCTGGAAAGGGTGCATAGGAGTTTTGTAGGACGGTATCAAGTCTGGAGAGGTGGAGTTACAAGGAGAGACTGGATAGGCTGGGACTTCTCCCTGAAGCACAAGAGTTTAAGAGGTGTCTGAGGTATGAATGGCTTAGATAAGGTAAACGGTCATTGTCTTTTTCCCAGGGTAGGGGAGTCTAAAACTAGAGATCATTTAAGGTGAGAGAATAAAGATTTAAAAGGGACCTAAGGTGCAGCTTTTCCACATGAGGGTTGGTGGGTATAAAGAACAAGCTGCCATCAGAAGTGGTAGAGGCCGGTACGATTACAATGTTTAAAATACATTTTAAAGCATAGGAAAGGTTTCCGGGGATATGGGCCAAATGCGGGCAAGTAGGACTAGCTGTGGTAGGCACCTTAGTCTGCTTGGACAATTGGACGAAAGGGTCTGTTTCCTTCCTGTATAACTTTGATACTTTAAAATTAATTTATTGTCAGGCTGCAAATTGTTGAATTGATTCATTTTTAAAATACTGCTTTGTGAAATTCTGTGTTGCATTTTTATATCAGAATCATTTGTAATGGGAAGGTTATAAAAACATCTCTGAGAATGTAATTCCCATAATATGAGAGGCACTGATCGTGTGGATAGTCAAAGGCTTTTTCCCAGAGCTGAAATGGCCAGCACGACAGGGCACAGCTTTAAGGTGCTTGGAAGTAGGTACAGAGGAGATGGCAGGAATAAGTTTTTTTACGAAGAGCGTGGTGGGTGCGTGGAATGGGTTGCCGGCGGCAGTGGTGGAGGCGGATAAGATAGGGTCTTTTAAGAGACTCCTGGATAGGTACATGGAGCTTTGAAAAATAGAGGGCTATGGGTAACCCTAGGTAATTTCTAAGGTAAGGACATGTTCAGCACAGCTTTGTGGGCCGAAGGGCCCGTATTGTACTGTAGGTTTTCTAGGTTTCTAATATACTTGGACCTTCTGAGATGTGCTGTGCTTACAATGTAATTTACTCATGGCTTTACATTCTTTTAATACCAACTTTATTAAATATGTTAAATTTATCTGTGAAGTTTGCATTATAATCGTCTTTTTTATATTATTGGAATTGATTTGGATCTCTTTGCTCTAAAGGACTTTAGAAAACAGACTGCTCTCTGACTTAGTTTCACTCCTCTATACCTTGTGGTTCACTAACCTGGGAAACAAAGAAACGACTCAGAAGTTTCTACCTTTACCACTGATAAATGAATTTCTGTTTGTTTTCTCTCTTCTGATACAACATATCTGGTAAGAAATATGAATTCTGAAAGCTTTCTCTTACTGACATAATGTTTGGGTTTACCCACTGCTTGGCTTGCTGAAATATTTCAAAGCATTGTGTTATACAATAAGATCTAAGAAATAATCATATAATGAATAAACAATCAACCTATTTTAAAGTGAGTTGATTTGAGAGGTGCATTTTGCCATTATTCAAGAATGCTTCCTGTTATTCATCAGTAATAAAATGGAATCTTCATATTTCATGTAGAATGCATTCTATGTTCTAATTTCGTGTAACGCCATGTCCAGATGCAGCATCTCTGACGGGTGCTCCTTCAGTATGCCATCAACATGCAAACCTAGTCTTCATGTGTGTTTGCTAAATGGAAGAAAATAAGGGCAAATGGAGACCATTATTAAGGTCCTCCAGCACCCGGGACGTGCCCTTTTCTCACTGTTACCATCAAGTAGGAGGTACAGAAGCCTGAAGGCACACACTCAGCGATTCAGGAACAGCTTCTTCCCCTCTGTCATTCGATTCCTTAATGGACATTGAAACCTTGGGCACTACCTCACTTTTTTTAATATACAGTATTTCTTTCTTTACACATTTTTTAATCTATTCAATATACATATACACTAATTGATTTACTTATTATTTTACTTTATTTTTCTCTTCTATATTATGCATTGCATTGAACTGCTGCTGCTAAGTTAACAAATTTCATGTCACATGCTGGTGATAATAAACCTGATTCTGATTCTGACAGCTGTCTCCTAAGTTATTTGTTAAAATTTGTCCAGGTGACAGGGCAGGCTGTGGTTATTTTGATGGTGGGACACCTGTTCCTCACAACTGTGCTCAGTTAAAAGATTTCTAAGTTCAGAAAATCTTCAGAGGTAGATTATAACCGTACTCCATCCAGAATGTCACACATTGGAAAAAACAGGCTATTTATACATTTCTACGTACTGTATTAAACTAATTCACCAACATGTATTTCTTTTGGCAGGATAAAGATGGAGAACAGAACATTGTCAAAATTTCTGCAAACATTGAGTTCTGTTCTGCAACATCGATGTGTTGCTTTTGATGACTACAAGGAGAAAGGGTGGATTGTTCTAAATGAAAAAGTTCTGTCTTACACAGAGGTCTTGTTATTGTTACATAAGTGGGGTATTGTAGGAAAGGAGTCCCACGTGCAGGAATCCTTACAGAATCTGGCTCACAAGTATAATGTTAAGGAATTGCAGAGTAAGTTAATACTTTTCCTTATGCCTTATTATCATTTAGTTTTAATATAAAAATATTATTTTTCATTTTCATTTTTGGCAACCATGGACTCAATAATAGTGTAGTGGTCAAGTTAGTAAATACCTAGACTAGCAAAAGGTAGGGCCAAATCTGACATAGATAACTCTATGTTTTCAATTCAAACATTAAATATAAGAATTTTTAAGAGAATTAATCTTGAAAATAATCTTTAAGAAACTACTAGTTTGCTGAAAAAGGGATCATGTTCACTAACATCATCCCTTACTAGGTCTGACTCCAGACCTACAGCAATCGGGTTGAATTTGAACTGTTCTATAAATTGGCCTAACATTGTCTATTATAACTGAAGCTCATCACAACCTTCCCACTGCTGGCATTGCCAGGGATGTTCATGTACTGAGAAGTAAACTCTCTGAAAGTCTGTAGAAAATGTTGGCTTTTCATCAAGAGATTAATCATTCTACTGGTTATGTTGTTTTGTAAAATGTTTTGCATAATGTTTTGCATTTGATTCTTTTTTTTTTATTTTCTGGTGTTAAGAGAAATTGTGCCGCAGACACGTCTCACTGTTTTGCCCCCCGGCAACAGTACTTCAACCAGGGGTCTGACATTCACACCAATAAAGCCAGTAAAGATCGCCTTGCAGTTTTGTGGGATTTTCAGTGAAAGGCTGCTAATCTTGCAACCATTACTTAGATCCAAGTTGCCTATACTGGGGTAAAGCAAGTTCCATGCATCAACATTTAAAGCATCTCTGGTTGATGGCCAATATAACACAGAGAACTTACAAAAAATATATATAATTTTTATTTGCTTTAGTTATGATCCTATTGTAAATATAGAAAGATTGATAGTTCTTATCTGTACACTGATGCCAGTGATGAGGCTATACATAATCACCCAATTTACAGTACTTTTCCTATTTTGACCAATATAGAATACTGTGCAAAAGTCTTAGGCACCCTTGCAATATACTGTACATGTGCCTAAAACTTTTGCACAGTACTCTATACTGGTCAAAATGGGAAGGTGGCTGGGAAACAGAAATAAGAGTACTTAGCTTTGTACTTGTAGTATTAAGTATTATTTGGTAACTGGAAAGACATAATATACAGTACTGTGCAAAAGTCTTGGCACCCTAGCTATATGTATGTACCCAAAACTTTTGCACAGAACTGTACATGAACTACATTGAAGACATTTGAAGTTGGAAATAAATATCTAAATCTGTTAGTGGCAGGATAGAATAAGTGGAAATGAAATAGCGTTTCAAAGCAAAGCTCCGGGGTTAATTCATAGGATTGACTTTGATGGCACAAAACTACTGTGCCGCACCAATGGCTTTTGGAACCACCTGGTGAAGGAAGCCATTGAAGTAAAACTAGAGGAAAATAATTTTAACAAAGGCAAAGGTATCACTCTAAGTAAGAACTGGAATTCGATTGTAAACAAGGTAGGATAGCGGAAACCTGAGTAGATGAGGCCTAACCAGTCAGGAGGGATGGACAACTGGGGTATAAGTACCACCGGACTAGAATGCCCAGGCATCATCCCTGATGAAGATAACAGAGTTGGTATCAAAATGTCAGTTAAAATCGATACCTGTACCCGGCTGGAAGCCCGAGAAGAGTTTATTCATCATATGTACTGGGAAGCCACTAGATCCTTTTTCCCTGGGGTTAGTTCTCATGAAAGATAATAGACTTGAAACATAACTCAGTTTCCCCATGCTTTCTGACCAGCTGGGGATTTCTTGTATTTTCTGTCTTTACTCAAATTTCCAGCATTTGCTGTACGTTATTTCCATATGGCCCCAAAAACAAACTGTTCCATTTAGCAGAAGATGTAAATGCAAGAAGCTTTATTTAAGATGAGGCCACAGTGAATTCAATAAATAGAGATACTTTCATTATTTGCAAAGTTTAGGTTTTTAGGCTTGTTCAATAGCACATCTAACTCGATATATTTACTTCTTACATTTAAAGAAGTCCTTCAGGCGAGGCCATAAAAATCAGACAATTTTAATAAAATGACAAATTATAAATTATCTGCTGGCGCAGGATTGCACAATGGTGCACCGGGTTGAATTGCTGTCTTGCTGTCAGGCAGCTCCAGCAACCTGGCTTCAATCCCAACCTCTGATGTGACTACCTGTATGGAGTTTGGTCATTCTCCCTATGACTGTGTGGATTTGCTCTAGGTGCTGCAGTTTCCTCCCACATCCCAGTGCAGAATTGATAAGTTAATGGTTCACTGTAAATTGCCTGAAGTGTATGGGTGAGTGGTAGAATCTTGGATGATGGTGTGTGAAAAATGAAATGGAGTAAGTATAAATTGGTGCTTAATAGTGGGCTGGAGTGCCTGTCTTCTTGCACTGCTACTCAATATCTTTTATTCTTAGGTTTGTCATTTTTTTTCCAGTGACTGAAGGATACCCAACAAGAAGTACAGCATTACATCTGTCTTCACATCATAATAACTGATTTGTTTTTCAAAGATTGGTATATGGATGGAAAAAATTGGAGGGCTCTGTTAGAGGGAAGGGTTAGATTGATCTTTGGAGTAGGTTAAAGAGTCGGCACAACATCATGGGCTGAAGGGTGTGTACTGTACTGTTCTATGGTCTTAAAGTCTTGTACTTAAAAATAAAGGAGTTATTAAATTATTTAAGCTATTAGAGACAAGATAAAACATTAACTGATTTGGATGATTAATAATCCTAAATCTGAATGAGAGGTTACCTGACTCCATTTAAATTGTGTCCTTTATACTATTACTGATTTCGCCTTTGATATGATTCTTTACAGAAGTTATTAAAGAGAAGAACAAAGCTAAAGGATTTGGTTGGGGAGCAACTCGGAGTGGCAGAAAAAAGAGAGAGGAGATGCAAGACGATGCTGAAAATGAAGCAGATGAATCTTGTTTAGAGGAATGCAAAATTTCTTTGAGGTCTATATTCATTAACTGGGATGCAGAACTCCCCAGTAAAACCACTGACCCCCAAGAAAGCGAAGAGGAAGAAGACAGTGCTGTTAAAGCAACCTTATTTGTTGTAGCTCGATGGGTGATAAAGTCAGCACTTGAAAATCCTATTAGTGATCCACAAACTTTCTCATTATTGGTATGGCTTCAGAGAAATCTCCTGCCGCATGCTGCTGTGACTCAAGAACTTTTGAAAGACAGTATTTTACGGCGTCACCTACTACAATTTTATAGTAAAATTACTAACAGTGTAAATGGAGATGACTTGACAGGGAACCATTTTCACCTCTTCACCTGTATCATGTTTCAGCTGCTGGAGATTCGAGGATTGGCAGACAGCAATATATACAAGAGTGTCATCAAGGCAGTCTGTCTTCCTGCACTGAAAGGCCAGGATCATGAAAGAAAAGGTAAATATATTATTTTTCATCAGCGTTTGTTAAAGACAAAATTTCCACCGACCACCTAGCTGAAAGAAACAAAACTTGAAGTGGAGCAACAAACTACCTGCTGGAGGAGTTCAGTGGGTTGAGCAGCTCCTCCTGGGGAAGTGGACCAATACGTCATGACGAAGGATGGAATGGGAAGGTAATTTTGAAGAGGAGAGAGAAAGTGGTGCGACAGGGGCCAGTGGACCAAGGAGTGCCAAAGGATGACAGGCCGAATGAGTCAGGGCTGTAGTGGGGAGTTGGCGAAGAGAGGTGGTGGTGTTGGAAGACAGAGGCAGATAGATATAAATGGAGCCAGGCGATGGTAGAGGGAAGGGGATGATAGAGACCCCTAGGAGGGTGATAAGCTGGAATCTGCCAAGTCAGTAAAGTGGTAATGAAAGCCATAAGAGAAGAGAAGGGCAGATGGAACCTGGAGAGGGCCAGAATTTGAGAATAAGGGGTAGGCCATTTAGAACGGAGTTGAGGAAAAACTTATTCACCCAGAGAGTTGTGGATCTGTGGAATGCTCTGCCTCAGAAGGCAGTGGAGGCCAATTCCCTGGATGGTTTCAAGAAAGAGTTAGATAGTGCTCTTAATGATAGTGGAGTCAAGGGATATGGGGAGAAGGCAGGAACGGGGTACTGATTGTGGATGATCAGCCATGGTCACAGTGAATGGCGGTGCTGGCTCGAATGGCCGAATGGCCTACTCCTGCACCTATTGTCTAAATGAGTAATAGGAGACTAGATGGTGACGTGGAAAAGGGGATAGAAATGGGAAGACTGGAGAAGAACTGGAAGAAGAGAGAGAGGTGGGAAAAAATGCACTAAAGATGAGGCTTACCTAAAATTTTTAAAATTCTATGTTTATTCCTTTGGCTTGTGGACTACCCAGGTGGAATGTGAGCTTACTAACATCTGAAGTGGATCTGGCTAATAATGATTCAGTAAGATTTGGCTTTTAAACTTAAGTCATTATTTCCAGAGAATAATACCAATATTTCTACTGATTCATGAATTCAACCTGATGGATTTTTAGAACCAGTATAAGATTTATTACCACTGAGATATATCATGAAATATGTTGTTTTGTGGCAGAAACACAGTGGACGACATAAACATTTCTGTCAGTTACAGAAATAAAGAAAAGACAAATAATATAGTGTTCTTGGACCGTTCAGAAATCTGATGGTGGACAAGACGAAGTGTTCCCAAACATTGAATCTGGGTTTTCAGGCTCTTGTACACAATGCGGGCTTGTCCCAGCTGGTGAGGGTCTTTAAAGGCTGATTTGTTCTTCCACGTAGGCTCTACGCCGTAGCTTACACAAGTGCCCTACGCCATTGTTAGCATTTATACTTGTGCGTTGGTGTGTCTGCGTCGCTCTGCAATTCACTGCCAAAGCGCTAGTTGGCGGTGGGGTTTCTATGCCACTGTGTTGAGTTTCTTTGTGTACTTCAATGGCGACTGAAACTGAGCGCATCATGTTGGAGTTGGAGCTAATGTTGACTAAGAGTTACTTTTACTGAAATTACTGCAATGCAGAAAAGAGAAGGCATCGGAGGAGATGGTATGTATGACCATTGAACGGATTGAGGCAGAAGGAGAGTGAATTTTCTGTGCTTGTCTGGCCACTGAGAGACATGGATGAGGAAATGCATTTCAAATATTTTCAGATGTCGGCAGGTAGACTTGACGCGAAGAAGCAACCGGAAATGCGATGCTATCAAGCGGACCAATCGCAGTTGTTGCAGTCTGCGTCACCGTGATGTGTAGTTACATTTTTGGGGAGGTGCGCGTCAGCCTACGGCGTAGGGTACATGGCTATACCTACGGCGTAGATTGGACGCAGAAGTATAAATTGGCCTTAATGATGGGCTCCGCTTTCTTGAGGCACTATCAGTGTTGGAGAGGGTTGTGCTCATGGTGAAACTGGCTGAGTGGACTACCCTCTGCAGGCATTGGAGGTTCCATACCAAGTGGTGATTCAGCCAGTCAGATGATTCTCCAACATTCAAATGTAGAAATTTACAAGAGTCTTTGGTGATATAATAAATCTCCTCATATTCATAATAAAGTAAAGCCACTAGCATCTGGCTTTGTGATGACATCAGTGTGTTGAGCCTAGAAGAGATCCTCCACAATGCTGATGCCCAGAAACTTGAGGCTTTTCACCCTTTCCACTGCTGACTTCTCAATGAGGACTGGTGTCTGTTCTCCCAACGTCCCTTTCCTGAAGTCCATAATCAATTCCTTGATCTTGCTGACGTGTGCAAGGCTGTTGTTAACAACACTACTCAACCACCTGATCTGTCTCAGTCCTGCACATCTCCCTGTCACCAACTGAGATTCTGAGAACGAAAGTGCTGCCATTGATGTAGTAATGCTGTTTGAGCTGCACCTAGTCAGAAAGTCATGAGCGTAGACCGAGTAGAGCAGTGAGATAAGTACGCATCCTTGGAATTCATTTACAAATTTATCGATCATCCCCTTTTCTGCTTTTTTAAAACTCTGATTTACACTTCCTTGACTTTCAGACAATGACATGTCTGCTCTCATAAATTATGATGGTACAGTATTAACAGATGCTATTGATAACATCTGATTGTTTTAAACCATGCTTGAATGCATTTAATTTCCTGTGGTAATGTGCCTGTTAACTCGATTTGAATTGTACACTAAAATTGTTCACAGACGTGTTAACATGTTAATTTGTTATCACAGGAAATTAAATTCTTCATGTAAAAAAATTAATATACCAAGTGTAGGAATCAATGTTATATACCCAGTTTTAATTCCTGATTGCTCTAAACTCTGGTAAATCATCAAAAATTTCAAATTCAGGAGCTTATTTTCACATACAGTTTTCACAACCATGTTTCCTCAATAAAGTATTTTTTAATGTTCTATCACTTATAATTTATATTTAATACAGCTTTTGCACCCAATATTATGAGAGTTTTCTGTTCCTTGCTCATTGAGTATTAGGAGTCTGAATTGTGCTCAATCTGGCTTGCTACCCGTGGTATCCCTAGAACTGTATACCTTGCAGCACTGCTGGTCAAAATTTCCTGAGGGTTTCACTGCCACAACCATCCAGTGGGAATCCAAAAATCTTGCTTTGAAGTCAGCGTTGCAACCTTTTGGCAGCTTGCTGCTTTTGAATTGCCTTTACGTCCTGACGACTGAATACATTAAATACATTTAAATACTTTTGAAAAGTAATTAGACATAATAAATATACTTAACTATGTCATACACTATAAATTAATTAAAAGTGCCAGAATTGTGAAATGAGAGTGATATAAAACGAACCACTCCTGAACTTAGCTTTTCAATCAGCCTGCATTCACCAGTCATCCCTGCCATTAAGCCAAGGAGCAGAAACTAAAGTGTACGCAGCGCCTCAGCCCAGGATGTGCTCGCTGCGGAAATCAGTACTGAGTCCAGTGGCAGAGTGGGGATCAGATACGTGACCTCTCACCTCCAGCTGACTCCTGACTTCTGCTGGTCAGCGCACAGGTGTGGAAGTCAGCACCCACTGTAGCTAACAAACTGTTTTCCACGGAACCGCAAGCTGGCCAGCAGTGTAATCACATCAGTGCTTCCATTTTCAAGATTGTTTAATGCAATTTCCTGTACACAGCTATAAAGTCAGTTTAATTTTCACGTTTCAAGATTCATCAGACAATTATTTCTTTTTATGTGGTTTCTTTTTGCATAAATATATGCTTACCAGAAACAGAATACTACATGTGAATTTAAATAAAGTTTCATTAACTTAAACCAGACAGTTGGATATGGTGGCCTTGCACATCACCAGAGAGTGCGTCCCCAAACTGTATATAGGGCCTCCGTTGGCTGAGGTCTGCTCCAGATATTGCATCCTACCTCTCCACATTTGATACACGAGCCAGGAAAGTACAATACAGAAAGCAAGCAGTAGCCCATGCAGCAGGCACCCCTCTCCACACAGCTGATGCATCCAAAGGAACAGCGAAGACCAATACAGTTCAGCACCAGTGACATCGTAGGAGTTGCCAGTCATTGTCGAACACAACGTAGTGCTGTCATAGGGGCTCGAGCTCCGTATTTTTCCTCGGGGTTTGTTCACCAAGCCTTCCTCGTGGGTGGGTATGGCCACAAGGCAGTGAAGGTTTGAGATCAGAGTTTTCCTTCTCCTAGATGAGCTGCCAGCCATGGCTTTTGGGCCCCATCTCCCCAAAGCGACTGGTTTGAAGGCGCCAGTAATCGTCCTATGCCCCTTCTGCTAGCAGAAACTGTTCTGCTGGGCTTAGTAGCTCTGCTACACATGAAGGACAGGAATTGGACTTGGTAATTTGAGACTCATGCCACTGGAAGCATTTAAGAGGTGCTGGGAGCTTATCCCCACTTCTCTCCCCCCTCCCCCACCCACCCCCAGTGATGATAACCATAAGGAAACCCCTAATCTCTGCAGTGTTGCATACAAAAAAGAGCAGTAAATCAGATGACTTGACTTTGAATACATCTTTGCAGGCACCTACTAGAAAGACATTATTTTTGTGTGATGCAAATACACTAAAGAGTTCCATAGGAGCATAATCAAACATTTTGCAAGGAATCCTTAGGGCAATTGAGAAGGAGCTTAGTCAAAGTGGGAAATTTTGAGCCCCTTGAACAAAAGATGAAAGTGAAGTTCCTTAGGACGGTCCTTCTTGAATTTGCTAAGCAGCTGAAGAAAATATAAAGAATGTTTGTTTGAAAGGATGTCCAAGAGGCTGAGAGAGCTGGATTAGATAATGGAGGTAGGTACAGATGAGATCTGAGCAGAGCACTATTGAGAAAGGACATAAACCACTCTCTCAGTTATGGCGTTTTCTTGGCTCAATAGGAATAAGAGAAAATGAAAAAAAAATGTGCACCTCCACAGGAAGATAACACATACCACAAAATGACAGAATTATCCTGTGTAAAAAGTGAATTGCTGTTTCATTTGCCATGGACATTCTTATGCTAATTCTATGTTTTCTTACAGCCGCAGCACTGGCTCTTCTGTCTGACTACTTGTGGGATTTGTGGCTTGGAGGTCAGAATCCTCAGCTGTTACCATCTCATGTAGCCTTGATCCTAGAAGCCACTGAAGTAACACAACGACTTGACAGGAATCCAAAAGAAAGCCAGAAGCCAACTGATGCTCTTGTATCTCTCTGTCGAGACATCCATTTCCTTACTGAAAGGCTATAGTCAAAAAACTACCTCTTTAGTTACACTTTCAAATTCACATTTTATTTTGGTAAAAGGTTGGAAAATGTATGGTCATGCAATTGAATATTTTCAGCATTGTCAAGATGTGCATTATTTTGGATACTAATCTGTCAGCATTGAAAATGCTTTTTAAAAAATTATTTTTATTAAATGTTTTAAATAAATTATTACTCTATAAATACTAGTTACTTTGCAAATGAAAAGTTAAACAATATTATACTAACATTTATTATGGTTTATAAATATTATGGTTTCAGATTTTTCATTTGATGCTTCAGGCAATCAATGAGACATCTGCAGTTTTGACTGGGGCCATTTTAGTCTTATTTTAAATTTCCATCACCTATATAACTTACAGTTGAAGAGAGCATTTCTTTAAATAATACTACATTAAAAAAAACTTTAAAACTACATTTATATCACATCTTCATAAAACTACTGTGATAAGCTTTTTATTTATATCACATCTTCGTCAACTTCAGAACGTTTCTAAGTGCTTTACTATTTTTGTATTGTAGCTACTACTGTAAATGCACCGTCATTTTCTGTACAGCAGTGTCCTGAAATAGAAATGTGATAATGACCAGATAATCTTTTTTAATAACACTGGTTGAAGGATGCATTTTTGGTTGTTTTTTTATAAAGAAAGGCTTACTTAGAGGCAGTGTGGCTAATGTCAATGATATTGATTCTTGGGGTGTGGACATTGTCTTTTGAAGGTAAATTAGCAGAAGGATCTTGAAGGATGAAAAGGCTAACTGCAATGAACAATTTTGAGGGGCCTTGATAGGTTATGTTTCCTAATGTGGAAGAGGCAGGGGGGCATTATCTGAGGATAAGGTATTGATTACAAAACTGATGTGATACAGAATTTCTTCTCTCAGAAGGCTATGAATCTTTAAAACTCAACCACAAAGGGCTGTGGCTGCTGAGGCACTGGGTTTATTAACAAGGTCAGTTAGGCTTTTGAACTACTGGGAAATCAATGGTTATGGAGATCAGCAAGGAAAAATAAAGTTACCAAAGATAAAATCAGGCAGAATGTTATGAATAAGAAGAATAGTTATGTTCTATGTTATATGGCTCCATTGCAGCCAAAAAAGACTGTATAGAGTTTGACTTGAAATCACAACCTCTGGAGGTAAGAGTCCTGATCCAGAAAGTGAGCCCTGGGCTAACCGGGTAATCTTCATATTAAAATGCCTCACGCTGTAAAGTAATTCAGACTTTAATCAACTTTATTACCTTTTTCACTTTATTTTGACTAAATCTAAATGTAAATAATATAGTAGCATTAATTTATTTGATAGCTACTATTGTCATCTTAGTTTACCCTATTTCAATAAGATAGAAAACATGCAAGATTTGTACATTGCAAGGTTAAAAGAAGTGAAGCTTTAACTTAAGTAAGGACTGAAAGAGCAGAGTTTCTGACCATAGAAACATAGAAAACCTACAGCACAATACAGGCCCTTAGGCCCACAATTCTATACCGAACATGTACCTACGGTACTTTAGAAATTACCTAGGGTTACCCATAGCCCTCTATTTTCCTAAGCTCCATGTACCCATCCAGGAGTCTCTAAAAAGACCCTATTTTATCCACCTCCACCACCGTTGCCGGCAGCCCAGTCCACACACACTCAGCACTCTCCGCATAAAAAAACTTGACTCTGACATCTCCTCTGTACCTACTTCCAAGCACCTTAAAACTGTGCCCTCTCGTGTTAGCCATTTCAGCCCTGGGAAAAAGCTTCTGACTATCCACACGATTAATGCTTCTCATCATCTTATACACCTCTATCAGGTCACCTCTCATCCTCTGTTGCTCCAAGGAGAAAAGCTGAATTCACTCAATTCACTGAATTCACTTAAGGCATGCTCCCCAATCCAGGCAACATCCTTGTAAATCTCCTCTGCACCCTTTCTATAGTTTCCCCATCCTTCCTGTAGTGAGGTGACCAGAACTGAGCACAGTGCTCCAAGTGGGGTCTAACCAGGGTCCTGTATAGCTGTAACATTACCTCTCTGCTCTTGAACTCTATCTCACAGTTGATGAAGGCCAATGCACCATATGCCTGTTTAGCCACAGAGTCAACCTGTGCAGCAGCTTTGAGTGTCCAATGGACTCGGACCCCAAGGTCCCCTTGATCCTCCACATTGCCTGGAGCCTTACTATTAATACTATATTCTGCCATCATATTTGACCTACCAAACTGAACTACCTCACGCTTATCTAGGTTGAACTCCATCTGCCACTTCTCAGCCCAGTTTTGCATCCTATCTGTGACCTGCTGTAACCTCTGACAGCCCTCCACACTATCCACAACACCTCCAACCTTTGCGTCATCAGCAAACTTACTAACCCATCCTTCCACTTCCTCATCCAGGTCATTTAGAAAAATCACGAAGAGAAGGGGTCCCAGAACAGATCGCTGACGCACACCACTGGTCACCAACCTCGATGCAGAATATGACCAGTCTACAACCACTCTTTGCTTCTGCGTACAAGCCAATTCTAGACCCTAAAGCAAGGTCACCTTAGATCCCAAACTTTCTCAATGAGCTTTGCATGGGGTACCTTATCAAATGCCTGCTGAAATCCATATACACTACATCTACTGCTCTACCTTCATCAACATGTTTAGTCATATCCTCAAAAAAATTTAATCAGGCTTGTAAGGAACAATCTGCCTTTGACAAAACCATGCTGATTTTTCCTAATCATATTATGCTCTCCAAATGTTCATAAATCCTGCCTTGTAGGATCTTCTCCATCAACTTAACAACCACTGAAGTAAGACTCACTGGTCTATAATTTCCTGGGCTATCTCTACTCCCTTTCTTGAATAAGGGAACAACATCCACAACCCTCCGATCCTCCCGAACCTCTCTCGTTCCCACTGATGGTGCAAAGATCATTGCCAGAGACTCAATAGGTTACCACCTCCCACAGTAGCCTGGGGTATATGTCGTCCGGTCCTGGTGAACTTACCTAAGTTGATGCTTTCTAAAAGCTCCAGCACATCCTCTTTCTTAATGTCTATATGCCCAAGCTTTTCAGTTCACTGTAAGCCATCCCTACAATCGCCAAGGATCTTTTCCATAATGAATACTGAAGCAATGACGATCATTTTCTATTCCTTTCAGGAGCTGCAAAATGATAGTAAATGAACTGAAACTGATAGGCTAATGTTATTCTTTTGTTTGGAACTCAGAGAAGATATAATTTTGGTGTATTAAATGTTCGGCTGGTTGGTGGTGTAGTGGCATCAGTACTAGACTTCAAGGCAGATGGTCCAGAGTTCAAACCCAGCTGGGTCCTAACTCAGTAATCTACTTCTGTATCTTGATATGAAAACCCTATTGTCCATGATGTCACAAAGAGACAGACTCAACTAAATGACAGAACAACATCATTTAATTAGGTATTAAAATAGGGACACTCTGTTCCCTTCAGTGAAGATTAAAATTCAAAGTAGATTTATCAAAGTACATACAGTACTTATAAAAAGTATTCATCCCCCTTGGAAGTTTTTGTTTTATTATTTTACATTAAGCCACAGTGGATTTAATTTGGCTATTTTTACACTGATCAACAGAAAAAAGACTTGGGTCAAAGTGAAAACAGATCTCTACAAAGTGATCTGAATTAATTACAAATATAAAACAGAAAATGATTGTATAGTTATTCACCCCCTTTAACTGGTGCAGCCAATTGGTTTTAGAAGTCACACAATTAGTTAAATGGCAATCACCTATGTGCAGTCAAGGTGTTTCAAATGATTATAGTAAAAATGCGCCTGTCCAATTGCTGGTGAGTCAATATCCTGGCAAAAACTACACCATGAAAGCAAAAGAACACTCCAAGCAACTCCACAAAGAAGTTACTGAAAAGCACAAGTCAGGAGATGGATACAAGAAAATTTACAAGTCATTAAATATCCCTTGGAGTGCAGTTAGGTCAGTCATCAAGAAACAAAGAGTGTGGCACAGTTGTAAATCTGCCTAGAGCAGGCTGTCCTCAAAAACTGAGAGACCGTGCAAGAAGGGGACTAGTGAGGGAGGCCAACAAGAGATGTATGACATCTCAGGAGGAGTTACAAGCTTTAGTGGCTGAGATGGGAGAAACTACGCATACAACAGCTGTGCGCAGGTGCTTCACCAGTTGCAGCTTTATGGGAGAGTGGCAAAGAGAAAGCCACTGATGAAAAAAAAACGCATGAAATCTTGGCTAGAGTTTGCCAGAAGGCATGTGGGAAGTCAGCTGGACGAAGGTTCTATGGCCTGATGAAACCAAAACTGAGCTTTTTGGCCATCAGACTAAACTTAACCACACATCATCAAAAACATACCAAACCCACCGTGAAGCATGGTGATAGCTGCATCATGCTGTCGGGATGCTTCACTGCAGCAAAATGTAAGGAAATCCTGGAAGAAAAACTGATGCAGTCTGCAAGAGAACTGTGACTTGGGAGAAGATTTGTTTTCCAGTAAGACAACAACCCCAAGCATAAAGCCAAAGCTACACAAGAATGGCTTAAAAATGACAAAGTTAATGTCCTGGAGTGGCCAAGTCAAAGTTCAGACCACAATCCAATCGAGAACTTGTGGCTGGACTTGAAGAGGGTTGTTCACTAATGATCCCCATGCAAACTGACAGAGCTTGAGCAGTTTTGTAAAGAAAAATGGTGAAAGATTGCAGTGTCCAGCTGTGCAAAGTTGATAGAGATTTATCCACATAAACTCAAGGCTATAATTGCTGCCAAAGGTGCATCTACTAAATACTGACTTGAAGGGGGTGAGTAATTATGCATACATTATTTTGTGTTTAATATCTAATAATTTTAGCTCAATTTGTAGAAATTTGTTTTCACTTTGGCACAAAAGAGTCTCTTTCTGTTGATCGGTGTCAAAAAAGCCAAATTAAATCCACCCTGATTCAATGTTGTAAAACAATAAAACATGAAAAATTCCTGGGGGGGGGTGAATACTTTTTATAGGCACTGTATATGTCACCATATATAACTCAGATTCATTTTCTTGTGGGCATACAACCAGAGTGCAAAAGACAACAAACTGTGCAAATACAAAAAGAAAGAAAAACATAATAATAAATAAGCAATAAATATGGAGAACATGAGAGTGAGTCCATAGGCTGTGGGAACATTTCAATGATGGGGCATGTGAAATTGAGTGAAGTTCGCAAACACGAGAAAGTCTGCAAATGCTGGAAATCCAAAGCAAAACACACACAATGCTGGAGGAACTCAGTAGGTCAAACAGCATCTGTGGAAACAAATAAACAGTCGGCATCTTCTGCCTGGTAGTAGCAGTGAGAAGAGTGAAATGCCTGTGTGGTGGGAGCACCAAAGATGGATGCTGCTTGCGACAAGGCTCCCAGGGCATAGATTTAAGTTAGTTAATTAACAGAAAGATTTGAATGAAGTTGAGAAAAAGTTTCTAAACCCATAATGAAGGTCTCAAGCTCAGTGATTGGATAGTGAAGACTGACGTATTCATTGCATTTAGAAATAACTCATTGAATTTTTGAATAGCTTTAGTTACAAGGCATTGGACCAAAACCTGTGAGTGACTATTGGAATTGGTTTATTATTGTAGCATGTACAATGTACAGTGAAAAGCTAATTGTGCATGCTGTTCATACATTATTCATTACCCAGTGTATTGAAGTCGAGCAAAGTAAAAAGAATAAAAAAACAAGTAACATAAATTTCAATTTTTGGCTAGCATGGATATGATAGTTCAATAGCTGCTGTCTTTGCCATGTGTTTCTATAGGAATCTTGACCAGGAAATACAAGAGTTCTTCCACATCATTGCCAAAAGTAGTTCCATAGGATTAGTACACAGAGCTGTGCAGCATAGGGACAGGTCCTTCGCCCCACAATGTAGTGCCGAACTAAATAAATTAGTAATCAAATGCTAAACTAAATTAATCTCTTCTACCTACACAATGTGCATATCTTTCCATTCCCTACACATGAATATGCCTGTCTAAGAGCCTCTATCGTATATGCCTCCAACACCACCCCAGGCAGCATGTTCTTGGCACCCTCCACTCTCTGGGAACAAATACTTCCCCAAGCATATTCTTTGAACTTGCCCTCTCTCACCATACCCTCTAGTATTAGATATTTCAACAGTGGGGAAACGATGCTGTTTTTCTATCAATATCTCTCATAATCTTTCATAATTGTGTGTGCGTGTGTGTGTTGGCGCATGGCCAAGTGGTGAAGGCATTCGTCTAGTGATTTGAAGGTCGCTAGTTCGAGCCTTGGCTGAGGCAGCATGTGTGTCCTTGAGCAAGACACTTTACCACACATTGCTCTGTGACGACACCGGTGCCAAGCTGTATGGGTCCTTATGCCCTTCCCTTGGACAACATCGGTGGCGTGGAGAGGGGAGACTTGCAGCATAGGCAACTGCTGGTCTTCCTTACAATCTTGCCCAGGCCTGCGCCCTGGAAACCTTCCAAGGCGCAAATCCATGGTCTCAAGAGATTAACAGATGCCTATATCAAATCTCCTCAGCCTCCACCGCTCCAGGGAAAGCAACCCCAGTTTGTCCAAATTCTCTTTATAGCACATGCTCTCTAATTCAAGCAGTATCCTGGTAAACCTCTTCTGCACCCTCTCCAAAGCCTGCACATCCTTCCTATAACTGAGTGGCCATAATTGAATGCAATACTAACTGGAGTTCTATTCAGCTGTGTGACACGTGATCTCATTTCCTTGACTAATGAAGGCAATAGATTATTTACAAGTCACCTGGCATGACAGACAGGTTAGTTCCCAAGAGATAACGTGTTCAGTGCAACTATTTTTTCACTGATGATGCAGCTGTAATAAGTTGCTACATCTGTGCCCTAGAACCTGTACTCCCAGCTTTCTGGCTCAGTGGTGGGAGTGCCACCAATTGATCAATTGTTTGGGGTTTGATTCCTTGTCTTAGTGTAATGTGTAGACAATGATTTGCAAGGCAATCACTTCTTCAATGTAGAAGACATGCCAAATACTTGTAAATAGATTTACAAATAATGCCTTGGACACGGAAAGGAAAAGTTGAGGCAAACTGAGATGAAAATTGAGCAATTTTGAAATAAGGGTGAAGATTTTATATTTACTATATTGAAGACATCTTCAAAAGGCAGTGCCTCCTGAAGGCAGTGTCAGTCATTAAGGACCCACACCACCCAGGACATGCCCTTTTCTCGTTCCTACCATCAGGGTGGAGGCACGGGAGGCTAAAGACACATTCAATGTTTTAGGAACAGCTTCTTCCCCCCTCTGCCACCAGATTTCTCAACAGTTCATGAACACTACCTCCCTATTTTGCTCACCTTTCAAGCTATTTATTTATTTTTAAATTTCTTGTTGACCATTAGTAATTTTTAAAATGTATTTCACTGTAATGCTGCTGCAAAACAACAAATTGCATGACATATGACAGTGATAATAAACCTGTTTTTTTATATAAGTGAACAAAAAGACAGGGTAACAGGCAAACAATGTTTATGGAGGATAATGATGCTGAGACAGGAAGGACAATGTTCGAACAACAAAGTCTGGTTAAAGATAATGTAAAATTCCAGTGAAGTGAAGAAATAAGTTTACTGTATCTGCACAGGAACATAATATGATTGCTGATGAATAGACTTTGACCCAAAGTTGAACCAGATACTAGGACTTTCATTGACTTGATTTGGACTGAGAGAGGCAGGGGTACGTGATGGAATCAGTAGTTAAGGAACAAACTTTGCAGTAGATAGAAAAGATAATGGCTTATGTCTTCTCATTACTGAGCTGGAGAATGCTGTGACTAATACAAGACTTGATGTTTGACCAGCAGACTTCAGAGGTCAAGGGAAATTGGGTAAAAATAGAACCATGTTAGATGGTGGCACTGAAATTTCATCATCCAATTGTGTTATTGTCTAAGCAATCACACTGCCCCATTATCTTCTCATGTGCTTGAACTCTGTTTCAAATCTTCATCTACTTTTTCTTTAAGAAACAAATAGCCACTGGTTCAGTGATTAGCAAAGCATTGCATGGTTTGCAAATAAATTCCTCCTGCTTTCACATCTCAAATTAGTTACTGAACCCCCAATCAGAAGTATCTCCCATCTGAGGAATTACTTTTAAAATACTTTTCTTCGTCTTATTTACACTTGTAGATGTGGTTTCTAAACTCCATCTTTGTTTCATAATTATTTTCTATTCTAGTCAATATAATTGAAATGTTGAAGAATATTTTTTTAATGTAGTTCAACACATTTTTCTAATGGTCTAGCCAAAAGTGCATAAATTGTATTTTTGACCATTTATGTTGAAAATATGAAAGAGAGTTATTTAAAAAAAGGTCCATTGATTAGATAGGGAAATTTTTTTTAAAATGATGGAAACAATGGACAGGACAGGCATCATCAGTTGAAAGAGAAATGTTTTGACTTAGATTAGGAAAAAACAGGAATGAGTATCTGTGAGGAAGGGCGGAACAGATATCTCTGGAGAATGTATTGACTGCAGGAATTAGTGGGAACTGAAACAGAATCATGTTTAATATCACTGCAATATGTCATGAAATTTGTTTTACAGCTTCAGTACATTGCAATACATAATAAAATATATAAATTATAATAAAAAATATATACAAAAATGATATTAATTAATGCAAAAAGAGAAAAAAGTAATAAGGTAGTGTGCAAGGGTTCATATCCATTCAGAAATATGATGGCAGAGGAGAAGAAGCTGTTCCTGAAACTCTCAGTGTGTGTCTTCAAGCTCCTGTACCTCCTCGTCAATGGTAGCAATGAGAAAGGGGCCTGTCCTGGGTGATGGCAGTCCTTAATAATGGATATCACCTTCTTAAGGCATGGCCTTTTGAAGATGTCCTGGACACTGAGAAGGCTAGTGCCCATGATTGAGCTGGCTGAGTTTACAACTTTCCAATCCTGGACAGTGCCCCATTTGCTGATGATAAAACCAGTGTTGGCAGAATCTCAGATGGTGACAAGAGGGAGTGAGATATACCAGCTAGTTGAGTGGTGTCGCAGCAACAACCTAACAGTCCCAACATATCATTGCAGCTATAAAGAAGTCAAGACTGTGGCTATACCTCATTATGAGTTTGAGGAGATTTGGTATGTCATATAAAACACTCAAAAATTTCTACAGATCTACTGGGGAGCGCATTCTAACTGGTTGCAGCACCATCTGGTATGGGAGGGGCTACTGCACAGGATCAAAGTAAGCTGCAGAGTTGTAAAATTAGTCAGCTCCATCATTGGTACTAGGCTTCATAGTATCCAAGACATCTTCAAGGAGCTGTGCTTCAAAAAGGCAGCGTCCATTAAGGACCCCCACCACCCAGGACATGCCTTCCTTTCTTTGTTACCATCAAGAAGGAGGTACAGAAGCCTAAGCGCACATACTCAATGATTCAGGAACAGCTTCTTCCCCTCTGCCATCTGATTTCTGAACGGACATTCAAACTATCAACACTACCTCGCTACTTTTTTTATTTCTGTTTTTGCACTACATATTTAACTATTTAACATATACAGCCAGCCAGTGGTCCTGGGTTCAAATCCGAAATAAATATATAAAATAGATATACATTTACTGTAATTCACAGTTTTTGCTCTATGTTATCAGGTATTGCATTGTACTGCTGCCAGAAAGTTAACACATTTCACAACATATGCCAATGATGTTAAACCTGATTCTGATTCTGAACTTGAAACTGTTCACCCATTCTACTGCTAATCTCTCAATGAGGACTGGTATGTGTTTCCTTGACTTCCCCATTCTGAAGTCTACAATCAATCCCTTGGTCTTACTGACGTTGAATGCAAGGTTGCTATTACGACAACCCTCAACCAGCTATCTATCCCACTCCTGTACAGCTCCTCATCGCCATCTGAAACTCTGCCAAGAATAGTTGTGTCATTGGCAAATTTATAGATGATATTTGAACTGTGCCTAGTCACACAGTCATGGCTTTGGAGAGTGTCGAGCAGTGGTCTAACCATGCATCCTTGAGGTATGCTGGCGTTGATTGTCCAGTGAAGAGATATTATTTCTGATCCTCACTGATTGTGGTCACTTGATGAGGATTTCAAGGATCCAGTTGCAGAGTGAGGTACAGAGCCCCAGGTTTTGGAGCTTGTTGAATAGAACTGAAGATATGATTGCTTTGAACACTGAGCTGTAATCCTAGTCTGGCATAGGTATTGCTATTGTCCAGGTTATCCAAGGCCGAGTGAAAAGCCAGTGAGATTGTATCCACTTGTAAACCTGTTGTGGTTTTAGGCAAATTGCTTTGGGTCCAGGTCTTTGCTCAGAATATGAGAAATAGGAGCAGGAGTAGGCCATCTGGCCCGTCGAGCAAACATCTATCGAACCTTGCCTTAAATGTATTTACTGAGGTAGCCTCCACAGCTTTATCGGGCAGAGAATTCTACAGATTTACCACTCTCTGGGAAAAGCAGTTCCTCCTCATCTCCGTCCTAAATCTACACCCCCAAATCTTGAGGCTATGTCCCCTAGTTCTAGAGTCACCTACTAGTGGAATCAACTTTCCTGCCTCTGTGTTATCTATCCCTTTCATTATTTTATATGCTTATATAAGATCTCTTCTCATTCTTCTGAATTCCAGTGAGTACTGTCCCAGGCGACTCAATCTCTCCTCGTAGTCTAACCCCTTCATCTCTGGGATCAATCTGGTGAACCTCCTCTGCACTGCCTCTAAGTATCCTTCCTCCAGTAAGGAGACCAGAACTGCGCACAGTACTCTAGGTGCAGCCTCACCAGTACACTGTACAGTTGCAGCATAACCTCCCTACTCTTAAACTCAATCCCTCTAGCAACGAAGACCAACATTCCATTTGCCTTCTTGATAACATGCTGCACCTGCAAACCAGCCTTTTGTAAGTCATGCACAAGCACTCCCAAGTCCCTCTGCACAGCAGCATGCTGCAATTATTTTTACCATTTAAATAATAATCTGCTCCTTCATTTTTCTTTCCAAAGTAGATGACCTCACATTTACCAACATAACACTCCATCTACCAGACCTTGCCCACTCACTTAACCTATCTATAGCTCTCTGCAGACTCTTATTATCTTCTGCACAATTTGCTTTTCCACTCAATTTAATGTCATCAACAAACTTTGATACACTACACTCGGTCCCCTCTTCCAGATCATTACTGTATATCATGAACAGGTGCGGTCCCAGCAACGACCCCTGCAGCACACCACCCACCACTGATTGCCAGCAAAAGTAACACTCATGTACACCAACTCTCTGCTTTTTATTAGTTAATGAATCCTCTATCCATGCAAATACATCATCCCCAACTCTAAGCATCCTTATCTTACGGACAAGTCCTTTATGCGGCAGCTTATCACATGCCTTCTGGAAATCCAAGCTAGGCAGGAGCTGATTCTGGCCATGACCGACCTCTCAAAGCACTTCATTGCAGTAGATCTGAGTGCTGCTGGGTGACAGTCATTGAGGCAGCTCACCCGGCTCTTTTTTTTAGATTAGTTTATGAGGACACTCAGTCCTCGTTTATTGTCATTTAGAAATGCATGCATGCATTAAGAAATGATACAATGTTCCTCCAGAGTGATATTACAAAAAAACAGGACAAACCAAAGACTAACAGTGACAAGACCACATAATTATAACATATAGTTACAGCAATGCAAAACAATACCATAATTTGATAAAGAACAGACCATGGAAAGGGTAAAAAAAAGTCTCAAAGTTCTGATCGACTCCCGATGGTCCCCGATAGCAGGCGGCAGAAGGGAGAAACTCTCTCTGCCATAAACCTCCAGGCACCGACAACAGTCGATGAATTGGAAGCACCCAACCCCAGACGACTCTGAGTCCGTCGGAAAACCTTGAGCCTCCAACCAGCCCTTCAACACCGAGCACCATCTCTGCCGAGCGCCTCGACCCCATCCCGGCCGCCGAGCAACAGGCAAAGCCGAGGATTCGGGGCCTTCCCCTCCAGAGATTCCGATCACACAGTAACAGCGGCAGCGAAAAAGACATCTCAGAAGTTTCTCCAGATGTTCCTCCATTCTCTCACATCTGTATCCATCAAATCAGAATTGTGCACAGCACCCTACTTGACAGATTACAGATATCAATCACCACAGTGGCCGCGCAAGCTGTCTCGCGCTGCCATCTTCTCCTCCTCCTCCTTCTTGGACACTGGTATAATTTGTGCCCTTTCGAAACAGGTGGGAACCTTCAACCACAAGAGTGAGAAACTGAAGGTGTCCTTGAACACTCCCACCAGTTTGTTGGCGTAGGTTTCCAGTGCCCAACCAGTTACACTATCAGGGCCTGACACCTTGCAAAGGTTCACCCTCTTGAAAGATGCTCTGATGCCAGCCTCCGAGACAGAGATCACAAGGTCACAAAATGCTGTAGGGATTTAGCGAGGGCTACTGAAGTGACTTTAAACTAGAATGGATGGGGGGTGGGAATCAAATTAAAGAGGCTAGGCGAGAGGAGGTTAGTTCACAACAGGGGGATGGGAACCAGTGCAGAGAGACAGAGGGGTGTAAAATGAGGGTAGAAGTAAAAAGTAGTAAGGTGAAAAGTAAAAGTGGCAGGCCGACAAATCCAGGGCAAGCATCAAAAAGGGCCACTTTTCAACATAATTGTATAAGGGCTAAGAGAGTTGTAAAAGCGCGCCTGAAGGCTTTGTGTGTCAATGCAAGGAGCATTCGTAACAAGGTGGATGAATTAAAAGTGCAGATTGTTATTAATGAATATGATATAGTTGGGATCACAGAGACATGGCTCCAGGGTGACCAAGGATGGGAGCTCAACATTCAGGGATATTCAATATTCAGGAGGGATAGACATGAAAGAAAAGGAGGTGGGGTGGCGTTGCTAGTTAGAGAGGAGATTAACGCAATAGAAAGGAAGGACATAAGCCGGGAAGATGTGGAATCGATATGGGTAGAGCTGCATAACACTAAGGGGCAGAAAACGCTGGTGGGAGTTGTGTACAGGCCACCTAACAGTAGTAGTGAGGTTGGGGATGGTGTTAAACAGGAAATTAGAAATGTGTGCAATAAAGGAACCAACACGTCGAGGAACCAACTAGAGAGCAGGCTATTCTAGACTGGGTTTTGAGCAATGAGGAAGGGTTAATTAGCAATCTTGTCGTGAGAGGCCCCTTGGGTAAGAGTGACCATAATATGGTGGAATTCTTCATTAAGATGGAGAGTGACATAGCTAATTCAGAAACAAAGGTTCTGAACTTAAAGAAGGGTAACTTTGAAGGTATGAAACGTGAATTAGCTAAGATAGACTGGCAAATGACACTTAAAGGGTTGACGGTGGATATGCAATGGCAAGCATTTAAAGATCGCATGGATGAACTACAACAATTGTTCATCCCAGTTTGGCAAAAGAATAAATCAAGGAAGGTAGTGCACCCATGGCTGACAAGGGAACTTAGGGATATTATCAATTCCAAAGAAGAAGCATACAAATTAGCCAGAAAAAGTGGCTCACCTGAGGAGTGGGAGAAATTCAGAGTTCAGCAGAGGAGGACAAAGGGCTTAATTAGGAAGGGGAGAAAAGATTATGAGAGAAAACTGGCAGGGAACATAAAAACTGACTGTAAAAGCTTTTATAGATATGTGAAAAGAAAAAAGATTGGTTAAGACAAATGTAGGTCCCCTACAGACAGGAACAGGTGAATTGATTATGGGGAGCAAGGACATGGCAGACCAATTGAATAATTAATTTGGTTCTGCCTTCACTAAGGAGGACATAAATAATCTTCCAGAAATAGTAGGGGACAGAGGGTCCAATGAGATGGAGGAACTGAGGGAAATACATGTTAGTAGGGAAGTGGTGTTAGGTAAATTGAAGGGATTAAAGGCAGATAAATCCCCAGGGCCAGATGGTCTGCATCCCAGAGTGCTTAAGGAAGTAGCCCAAGAAATAGTGGATGCATTAGTGATAATTTTTCAAAACTCTTTAGATTCTGGACTAGTTCCTGAGGATTGGAGGGTGGCTAATGTAACCCCACTTTTTAAAAAAGGAGGGAGAGAGAGAAACCAGGGAATTATAGATCGGTTAGCCTAACATCGGTGGTGGGGAAACTGCTAGAGTCAGTTATCAAAGATATGATAACAGCACATTTGGAAAGCGATGAAATCATCGGACAAAGTCAGCATGGATTTGTGAAAGGAAAATCATGTCTGACGAATCTCATAGAATTTTTTGAGGATGTAATTAATAGAGTGTATAGGAGAGAACCAGTGGATGTGATATATTTGGATTTTCAAAAGGCTTTTGACAAGGTCCCACACAGGAGATTAGTATGCAAACTTAAAGCACACGGTATTGGGGGTAAGGTATTGATGTGGATAGAGAATTGGTTGGCAGACAGGAAGCAAAGAGTGGGAATAAACGGGACCTTTTCAGAATGGCAGGCAGTGACTAGTGGGGTACCGCAAGGCTCAGTGCTGGGACCCCAGTTGTTTACAATATATATTAATGACTTGGATGAGGGAACTAAACGCAGCATCTCCAAGTTTGCAGATGACACGAAGCTGGGCGGCAGTGTTAGCTGTGAGGAGAATGCTAAGAGGATGCAGGGTGACTTGGATAGGTTAGGTGAGTGGGCAAATTCATGGCAGATGCAATTTAATGTGGATAAGTGTGAAGTTATCCACTTTGGTGGCAAAAACAGGAAAACAGATTATTATCTGAATGGTGGCCGATTAGGAAAAGGGGAGGTGCAACGAGACCTGGGTGTCATTATACACCAGTCATTGAAAGTGGGCATGCAGGTACAGCAGGCGGTGAAAAAGGCAAATGGTATGCTGGCATTTATAGCCAGAGGATTCGAGTACAGGAGCAGGGAGGTACTACTGCAGTTGTACAAGGCCTTGGTAAGACCACACCTGGAGTATTGTGTGCAGTTTTGGTCCCCTAATCTGAGGAAAGACATCCTTGTCATAGAAGGAGTACAAAGAAGGTTCACCAGATTGATTCCTAGGATGGCAGGACTTTCATATGATGAAAGACTGGATGAACTAGGCTTATACTCGTTGGAATTTAGAAGATTGAGGGGGGATCTGATTGAAACGTATAAAATCCTAAAGGGATTGGACAGGCTAGATGCAGGAAGATTGTTCCCGATGTTGGGGAAGTCCAGAATAAGGGGTCACAGTTTGAGGATAGAGGGGAAGCCTTTTAGGACCGAGATTAGGAAAAACTTCTTCACACAGAGGGTGGTGAATCTGTGGAATTCTCTGCCACAGGAAACAGTTGAGGCCAGTTCATTGGCTATACTTAAGAAGGAGTTAGATATGGCCCTTGTGGCTAAAGGGATCAGGGGGTATGGAGGGAAGGCAGGTACAGGGTTCTGAGTTGGATGATCAGCCATGATCATACTGAATGGCGGCGCAGGCTCGAAGGGCCGAATGGCCTACTCCTGCACCTATTTTCTATGTTTCTATGTTTACACAGGTGTAGTTTTATTCTTCCTTTCAAAGGGTGCATAAAAGGTGTTGAGTTCATCTGGGAGTGAATCGTCACAGCCATTCATAATCTTAGGTTTCACCTTGTATGAAGTAATGGCCTGCAAATCCTGCCAGAGCTGACATACATCCAATTCCAACTCTAACTTCAATCAGGATTGTTATATTTTTGCCTTCCATGGGTTGTACCTGGACTTCTTATATAGTTTTGGATCACTTGTCTTAAATGCCACAGATCTAACTCTCAGCAGGTTATGAAACTCTTGGTTCATACATGGCTTTTGATGGAGTCTGAATTAATACACCACAGTTGTCACCGATTTCATCAAGACCTGTGTGTGCCTTTGAGAACATACCAGACATACCCAAAGATGAATCCATGAATACTCTCCAACTCATTGACTCAAAGCAGTCCTGTAAGCACTCCTCCACCATACCTCTTGGTCGTCACCACTATGGTTCCAGTCTTTAGTCTCTGCCTAAACACTGGGAGTAGAAATACAGCCAGGTGATCAGACTTTTCAAAGTGCGGGCATCTTTGATGGTGATGTAATAGTAGTTGAGCGTATTGGCTCCTCCGGTTCCACAGGTAGTAATTGTTCAGAGACTTCTTCAAGCTGGCCTGGTAGAAACTCCCACAATGATAGGGAAGGCATCCGGGTGCACTGTTTCGTGTCTGCTGATCATGGTGCTCAGCTCCTCCAGTGCCTGCCTGAGGGGGAATGTACACCACTACCAGGATGATGGTGGGAAACACCCTCAGCAGATAAAATGGACAACATTTGACTGCTCAATGTTCCAGGTCAAGTGAGCAGGACTGAGGAAGAACCACGAAGACCGTGTACCACAAAGACTTAATCACAAAGCATACTCCAACTCCTCCTTTAAAAGACTGAGCTGTCCCATGCTGGTGGAGAATGGTGAAACCATTAAGCTGTGGCACAGCATCCAAATGGTGGGTGTGAGCCGTGTTTCTGTGAAGCAAAGTACATAGCAGTCACTGATGTCCCACTGACACTGCATATAAAGAGGTTGCCCCTACCAGCTGAATGGCAAAAGGACGTTGAACCCAACTGTATTAAGTGTTGCAGATAAAATGAAGGGGGATGTGTTATCTCAGTCACATTTGCAGAGTATATTATTTTTGACTATTCAGAAAGCCTTTATTGTTGTTTATAAACTGCAGAAATTAACTAAGTTTTGGGATCTGAAAGTGTGACAAATGAAAAACTTGGAGAGAGAAGTTGGGTACATTGCAGTAGCTACAGAGGTCAAATGGAGGGATGTTTCTATTTCTGACGAGATATGTGGTTTTGAAAGATGAACTCTGATACCTACTTCATGCATTAGCATGAGATCAGAAATATGAATTGTGAGATAAGGTGTGAAGTGGAAGATGCACTGGGCATAGATAAGGTAAGCCCAAAGAGTGAACGGGGATGGATGAATATGAAAATAAGAATAACCCTCTTACAAGGAACCTATTGCACTTTCTAAGTCCTTTGTTTCATGGAATCCTGGTTAACCTCTTCCATACCGGATGCAGTGATTCAGATCAACGGATTTTACTGTACACCTTCAGGATAGATCTATAGAGTCTCTCAAAAGCAGAGGTGGAGGAGTATGCCTCATGATCAATTTCTCTTGGTGCACAAATATATCAGTGCTGTCCCAGATCTGCTCACCAGATCTGAAATATCTAGGAATAGACTTCTGGGATCATTTTGGTGGTGGTATGCGTTTCACCGCAGACCAGTGTCAATCAGGCTTTAGATGATCCGAGCAACGGGCTAATAGAAGACATGAGGTTGCCTTGGCAGTCAAAGTGAAGGATAATCCAAAGAGCTTTTACAAGTATATTAAGAGCAAAAAGATTGTAAGGGATAAAATTGGTCCTCTTGAAGATCAGAGTGGTCGGCTTTGTGTGGAACCAAAGAAAATGGGGGAGATCTTAAATAGGTTTTTTGCATCTGTATTCACTAAGGAAGCTGGCACGAAATCTATGGAATTGAGGGAATCAAGTAGTAAGACCATGGAAACTGTACAGATTGAAAAGGAGGAGGTGTTTGCTGTCTTGAGGAAAATTAAAGTGGATAAATCCCCGGGACCTGACAGAGTTTTCCCTCAGACCTTGAAGGAGACTAGTGTTGAAATTGCGGGGGCCCTGGCAGAAATATTTAAAATGTCGCTGTCTACGGGTGAAGTGCCGGAGAATTGGAGAGTGGCTCATGTTGTTCCGTTGTTTAAAAAAGGATCGAAAAGTAATTCAGGAAATTATAGGCTGGTGTGTTTAACACCAGTAGTAGGTAAGTTATTGGAGGGAGTACTAAGAGACAGAATCTACAAGCATTTGGATAGACATGGGCTTATTAGGGAGAGTCAACATGGCTTTGTGCGTGGTAGGTCATGCTTGACCAATCTGTTGGAGTTTTTCGAGGAGGTTAATAGGAAAGTGGATGAAGGGAAGGCAGTGGATATTGTCTACATGGACTTCAGTAAGGCCTTTGACAAGGTCCCACATGGGAGGTTAGTTAGGAAAATTCAGTCGCTAGGTATACATGGAGAGGTGGTAAATTGGATTAGACATTGGCTCAATGGAAGAAGCCAGAGAGTGGTGGTAGAGAATTGCTTCTCTGAGTGGAGGCCTGTGACTAGTGGTATGCCACAGGGATCAGTGCTGGGTCCATTGTTATTTGTCATCTATATCAATGATCTGGATGATAATGTGATAAATTGGATCAGCAAGTTTGCTGATGATACAAAGATTGGAGGTGTAGTAGACAGTGAGGAAGGTTTTCAGAGCCTGCAGAGGGACTTGGACCAGCTGGAAAAATGGGCTGAAAAATGGCAGATGGAGTTTAATACTGACAAGTGTGAGGTATTGCACGTTGGAAGGACAAACCAACGTAGAACATACAGGGTTAATGGTAAGGCACTGAGGAGTGCAGTGGAACAGAGGGATCTGGGAATACAGATACAAAATTCCCTAAAAGTGTTGTCACAGGTAGATAGGGTCGTAAAGAGAGCTTTTGGTACATTGGCCTTTATTAATCAAAGTATTGAGTATAAGAGCTGGAATGTTATGATGAGGTTGTATAAGGCATTGGTGAGGCTGAATCTGGAGTATTGTGTTCAGTTTTGGTCACCATATTACAGGAAGGATATAAATAAGGTTGAAAGAGTGCAGAGAAGGTTTACAAGGATGTTGCCGGGACTTGAGAAACTCAGTTACGGAGAAAGGTTGAATAGGTTAGGACTTTATTCCCTGGAGTGTAGAAGAATGAGGGGAGATTTGATAGAGGTATATAAAATTATGATGGGTATAGATAGAGTGAGTGCAAGCAGGCTTTTTCCACTGATGCAAGGGGAGAAAAAAACCAGAGGACATGGGTTAAGGGTGAAGGGGGAAAAGTTTAAAGGGAACATTAGTGGGGGCTTCTTCACACAGAGAGTGGTGGGAGTATGGAATGAGCTGCCAGACGAGGTGGTAAAAGCGGGTTCTTTTTTAACATTTGAGAATAAATTGGACAGATACATGGATGGGAGGTGTATGGAGGGATATGGTCCGTGTGCAGGTCAGTGGGACTAGGCAGAAAATGGTTCGGCACAGCCAAGAAGGGCCAAAGGGCCTGTTTCTGTGCTGTAGTTTCTATGTTTCTATGGTTCTAACATGCACAAGACAGTGCACCCTAACACCTTCACCATTGTTTTGGGGGATTTTAACCAGGCCAGTCTGAAAAAATCAACAGATCACTTGCAATACCAGAGGAAACAACACACTCGACCGCTGTTACGCCACCATCAAGAATGCCTACTGTGCTATTGCACGGCCTCACTTCGGGAAGTCTGATCACCTAGCTGTACTTCTACTCCCTGAGAGTTGGCAGGGACTGAAGACTGCAGCACCAGTAGTGAGGACCAAGAAGGTATGGACAAGGGAAGCACAGGAGCGCCTACAGGACTGCTTTGAGTCGGTGGACTGGACTGTATTCAGGGATTCATCTTCGAACCTGAATGAACATGCTGCACTTGTTATCGGCTTCATTAAAACCTGTGTGGATGAGTGTGTGCCCACGAAGACTTACTATACAATCCCAAACCAAAAGCCATGGATGAATCAGGAGGTACGTCATCTGCTGGAGGCTAGATCTGTGACATTCAAGACTGGCCATCCAGGTCCGTGCCAGAAAACCAGGTATGATTTGCAGAGGGCTTTTTCAAGGACGAAGAGACAATTTCGAATGAGGTTGGAGGTGACATCGGATCTACGACAACACAGGACTGAAATAAACTCTAAATTTAGTTGGCTCCATCTTGAGTACTAGCCAACAAAGTACCCAGGACATCTTCAAGGCGCGGTGTCTCAGAAAGACAGTGTCTATTATTAAGGACCTCCAGCACCCAGGGCATGCCCTTTTCTCACTGTTACCATCAGGTAGGAAATTCAGAAGCCTGAAGGCACACACTTAGCAATTTAAGTACAGCTTCTTCCCTTCTGCCATCCAATTCCTAAATGGACATTGAATCCCAGAACACTACCTCACTTCTTTTTTAATATATTTCTTATTGTGCAAAAAACAATTTTGCATGGTTTTTAATCTATTCAATATATGTTTATTTATTTATTATTATATTTTATTATCATTTTTCTTCTAAATTATGTATTGCACTGAATTGCTGCTGCTAAGTTAACAAATTTCACTACACATGCCAGTGATAATAAACCTGATTCTGATTCTAAACATCTGTAGGACACGAAAAGACTAGCCTTTCACCACAAAAGAAATTTAAGATTGGAGATTGATAACATGGCATTTAAATAAATTATACGGTTGGTAGGTCCATATTAATTAAGAAATTCTAATGCCAAGGATATAATCAAACAGACTGCGTTCAATTTCTGAAGTAACATTCTAGACATCCTGGATATATTAACGAGCACTTTCACTCTGTGATAAAACATTTCTGGATTATACAAAAATGGGTCAGATGGTTGTGTTTCCCTTACTATTTTGTGACTTGGCAACATATTAAAGTCAAATTATCGGATTAGGAAATACATAATGCAGAAAGACTTAATATAAGGAGCAGAGTAAATAACAAGAATATTTTAGATGAAGGGATATCACTATGAGAAAATAGCTGGAACTATGCGCAATAGAAATAGCAATTAGGTGATGAGAAAGAATGACAAGGACAATTAAAGGAAATGAAACAATTTCATGGTAATTTACTCCTTGAACTATGGCACATGTAAATGCTTATCTGTAAATTATGAATGAAAATGTTGTGAAGATATTTTTAGAAAGGATTCGGATGGATTTACTTTATTTCCACCATTGCTCTTTCGATTATGCAAATGTTCCATGCAAAGCTAACCAGGATTTACTGTAGTTGTACGGAGCAATTGTTTTCCGTATTTCTAATGTCATGTGTGACTAACAATTTCCATCTGCAAATTAGGGATGCAACTTGCAATTTACTGACAGGCAACAACGTCACATTGATAAGATAACAAAATACAAAATGAAGAGCGAAGGATCATGTATCAAAAATCAAGAAAGGCTAGTGGAACAGTCATCCTTAAGGAACCGCTGAAGATATATAGCAGAAAAGAGTCAGGGAGACGAGCAGTGAGTAAAATCTATCAAAGGAGAAGAAAATAAATATATTGTTATAAGGACATTATCACCTTGCAAATATTATTTATCGTTGTTATCTCTTTACTAGATAACAAATGTTATTCCAAAAGGAATTCTTCAACTTAATGATATAATCAGATTACAAAAATTGCAGAGAACTAATTTATTATCTGTCTTGAAATTATATAAGTAATTTTGCCCTGGGGTTTGAGTTTACAAAGCTGCTTCTATCATACCTGCTTCTATCAAAGGGACTCAAAGGAAAACACATTTTATGGTCTAAGGATATCTCAAAGCCGGGGAGGTATTTCTGAAATGCATGCACTGTTATAATGCAAGCTTTGTATAGAACCAATTCTAGCCAACAACATTGCGTTAATGGTCAAACAATGTTAGAGTTGTTAGTTGTGAGAAAAATATTGGCAATATCAGAGATAACACACCTAATCCTTCACAGAATAGGGTCCTTACATTCATCTGGAAGTCATTGAGAAGAATAGCACAGAAACAAGCTCCTTCAGCCCAACTAGTCCATGCCGAAACCATCTAAACAGCCTACTCCCATCGACTTGCACTCAGGCTATAACCTTCCATACCCCTACCATCCATGTAACTAACCAAACTTCTCTTAAATGTTGAAAGAAAGCTCACGTGCACCACTTGTGCTGGCATCTCACTCAATACTCTCACGACCCTCTGAGTGAAGATGTTTCCCCTCATGTTCCCCTTAAACTTTTCACCTTTCACCCTTAACCCATGAACACTGGTTATAGCCCCACCCAACCTCGGTGTAAAAGACCTGCTTACATATACCCTATCTATACCCTTGATAATTTTACTGTATATACCTCTATCAAACCTCCTCTCAATTCTTCTACATTCTATGGAATAAAGTCCTAACGTATTAAATCTTTCTTTATAACTCAAGTCCTCCTTGTAAATCTTCTCTGTACTCTTGCAACCTTATTTACATCTTTCCTGGAGGTAGGTGACCAAAACTGCTCACAGTTCTCCAATGTCTTATATAACTTCAACATAACATCTCAACTTCTGTACTCAATACATTGATTTATGAAGACCAATGTTAATAAAGCTTTCTTTCCAACCCAATCTACTTTCTTTATGCCACTTTCAATGAATTATGTACCTGTATTCCCAGATCTCTTTGTTCTACCACACTGCTTAGTGAGAGAGGTGACCACACCTCACCAATAAATGGCAGTAAGAATTGTCTACTTGATGTACTAAAAGTTCTGATGAAAGTTTGTTGATATGAGATTTTAATTAGACAGAAACTCTATGGAGTAATACAAATCTAAGGCACATTCAAACTACGTTGGCCTCTGAATTTCTTTCCTGTCTAACCTGCTGAATATATTCCAGTTTCTATTTTCATAAGTGTTGGTGCGTGGCCAAGTGGTTAAGGCATTCGTCTAGTGATTTGAAGGTCACTAGTTCGAGCATTGACTGAGGCAGCGTGTGTGTCTTTGAGCAAGGCACTTAACCACACATTGCTCTGCAACGACACTGGTGCCAAGCTGTATGGGTCCTAGTGCCCTTCCCTTGGACAACACCGGTGTCGTGGAGAGGGGAGACTTGCAGCATGGGCAACTGCTGGTCTTCCATACAACCTTGCCCAGGCCTGCACCCTAGAAACCTTCCAAGGTGCAAATCCATGGTCTCATGAGACTAACGGATGCCTATTTTCATAATGTTATATATCTTTGTTTAATTGACAAGATGGGGGAACTCAAAGTGACTTCAGAATTGAGATGTAATTATTTACATACCAATCCATTTAATATTAAAGAACACATCTTGGCTTTTGCTGGTTAGGGCCCAAACTATTAATCCTGTTATTCCCTCAAGTTCCAAATGGCCTGTAGTTCTGTTGCATCAATTCTCAGGTGAAAGATGGAATGGAAAGCCCAACTATTGAGCACAAGGCAAGATACTTTGCTTCAGAAAAGTCAGAAACTTTAATTTCATAGTTCAAAGTAAATTTATTATCAAGGTAAGTATATATACTCAAGGTATACTATACTACATTGAGATTAATTTTCTTGCAAGCATTGACGTGAGAAATATAAAATACAATGGATTTATGAAAAACAATACGTAAAGAACGATTGAAAAACATCCAATATGCCTTCACCTTCAGCCCAAAGTCTGTGCTAAATCTTTGTAGAAACTCATCAGAAATGCTTTGCCTAAACCACTTTCAGCAAGTCAACACCAACCAAGAATGCCTGGGATTAATCATTTTAATAGATTACAGTGGATCAGTTGCTTTAAAGGGTGATACAGATTTCTATATGCACTTGCTGGAAAAGAAGAAAACAAACACAAGCCAAACAAGTACACACATTAAAATATTAACAGTAATTCAAAGCAGCTTGCTATGAATTAACCAAAAGCAATGCTATTTTCAACTTGAAGTATAAAACCACTATTGTACTGAAATAGCTTAAATTTACTGAAGCCATCTTGAGCTCTCATGATACATATCATAACTATATTTAGATTTTATAGATAATTATAAGGTTTATAGGGTATTTAGAGAGGAACTTTTTCTTTTGGTGAGGTAGACATAAACAAAGCACATCTTGAAATCAGAGCCAAGCTTTTCAGGGCTAATGACAGGAACCAATACTTCACATAGTGCCAAGAGCTTCCTTCAGAAAACTGGTGATTCATTGAAAATATTGAAATTAAACATGATGGTTGGGCAAAAATATTAGAGAAAATTTAAACCCAGATAGGTAAGGAGTTACGGTATGTATTGGTTTCAATGTAACCTTATAAATTTATACAGCACAGCATAAGGACCTCAGGCCTAACCAGTCCATGCTGACCAAGGTACCTCATCCACACTAGTCCCATCTACCAGTAATTGGCCCATAACCTTCTACTCCTCCTAATCCATGTACCTGTCCAACTGTTCTCTTTAGCAGATATTACTATACCTGCCTCATCTACTACCACTGGCAGCTCATTCTACATAGATACTTTTCAGTTTAATGACTTCTTTCCATAGAAAGGCGATCTAAACTGAACACAATACTCCAAGTGGAACCTCATCAGCATGCTGAACAACCATAGCGTGACCTTCCAACTTATATCCTCAGTGCCCTGACTTATGAAGGTCAATGTGCCAAAAGTCTTCTTCACTGCCCTGTCTACAAGTGACTCCAGTTTCAGTGAACCATATACTTATACTTCTCTGTCCTTTTCTTCTACACCACTCCCCAGGGTCCTGACGCTCGCAGTAACTTTCCAAATTACATACCTCACACTTAACTATATTCAAATCCATTTGCCTTTCCTCAGCCCATTTGTTTCACATTCTTTGTCAATGATTTACACAATGGAATTGATGGCTTGTGGCAAAGTTTTCCAATGATACGAAGATAGATGGAGGGGTGGGTAGGTAGTGCTGAGGAAGCAATACAATTGCAGCAGGACTTGGACGCATTGGAAGAATGGGCAAAAAAGTGGCAGTTGGAATACAGTGTTGGAAATGTATCATATTGCATTTTGGTAAAAGGAACAATAGTGCAGACTATTATCTAAACTGGGAGAAGGTTCAAAAATCTGAGGTACAGAGGGACTTAGGAGTCCTCATGCAAGACTCCCAGAAAGTTAATTTACAGGTTAAGTCTGTGGTAAAGAAGGCAACTGCAATGTTGGCATTTATTTCAAGGGGAATAGAATATAAAGGCAAGGAGATAATGCTGAGCCTTTATAAGGCATTAGTCAGACCACAGTTAGAGTGTTTACAACATTTTGGGCACCATATCTCAGAAAGGATGTATTGTCATTGGAGAGTCCAGAGGAGGTTCACGAGGATGATTCCAGGAATGAGGGGGTTCCGGGAACATATGAGGAGCATTTGGCAGCTTTGGGTCTGTATTTACTGGAATTTAGAAGAATACGGGGGATCTCATTGAAACCTACCAAATGTTGAAAGGACTAGATGTGGATAGGATGTTTTTTATGGTGGGAGTATCCAGAACTAAAGGGCACAGCCTCAAAATTGAGGGGTGACCCTTTAGAACAGAGGTAAGGAGGAATTTTTTTAGCCAGCGAGTAGTAAATCTGAAGAATATTCTGCCACAGACTGCGGTGGAGGCAAAGTCCGTGGGTATACTTAAGGCAGATGTTGATCATTTCCTGATCAATCAGGGCATCAAAGGATATGGCAAGAAAGCAGGTGTATGGGGTTGAGTGGGAGCAGGGATCAGCCATGATGGAATGGCAGGGCAGACTCAGTGGGCTGAATGGCCTAATTCTCCTCCTATGTTTTATGGTCTTATGGTCATTTACTCAACTGATCAAGATCACCATGTAATTTTTGATACCCTTCCTCCCTATTTTAGAGTCAATTGCAAACTTACTAACCATATCTTGTAAATTCTTATCCAAATTGTTGATATAGATGACAAACTACAATGGGCCAGCACCATTAGTCACAGGCCTCCAGTCCAAGAAACAGCCTCCCACCATTACCCTCTGCTTTCTACCATCAAGCCAATGGTGTATCAATTAGCCAGCTCTCATTGGATTCCATGCAATCACACCTTCCAGAGCAGCCAACTATGTGGGACCTGATTAAAGACCTGACTGAAGTCGCATTTCTATCATCCTGCCCTCATCATCTTTCTTTGTCACTTCATCAAAATACTTAAATCAAGTTTATAACATATTATCTTCCATACACAAAGCTACAATGTTCAGTCGTAGGCTGAAGCAAAGGTGATGTCAAATTAGCATGTGGGAGGGAGATTGAAAATCTGGCTGAGTGGCACCACAACGAAAACCTCTTACTCAACGTCAGCAAGACCAAGGAGCTGATTATTGACATCAGGAGGAGGAAAGCGGAGGTCCGTGAGCCAGTTGTCATTGGGAGATCAGAGGAGGAGAGGGTCAGCAACATCAAATTCCTCAGTGTTATCGTTTCAGAGGACCTGTCCGGGGCCTAGCAATTACAAAGAAAGCACAGCATCGCTTCTACTTCCTTAGGAGTTTGCAAAGATTGTACATGGCATCTAAAACTTTGGCAGACTTCTATTGATGTACAGTGGAGAGTAGATTGACTTTGAATGGAAAATGCTACAAAAAATTGTGGATATGGCCCAGTCCATCATGAGTAAACCTCTCCCCACCATTAAGCGTATTTACACAGAGAGTTGTCACAAGAAAGCAGCATCTATCATCAGGCGCTCCAACCACCCAAGATATGCTCCCTTCTTGCTGCTGCCATCAGGAAGAAGGCACAGGAGGCTCAGGGCTCACTCCACTAGGTCCAGGAACAATTACTGCCCTTCAGCCATCAGGCTCTTGAATCAAAGGGGATAACTTCATTCAACTTCACTTGCCCTATCACTGAACTGTTCCCACAACCTACAGATTCACTTTCACGGACTCTTCATCTCATGGTTTTGATATTTGTTCCTTATTTATTATTAGTATAATATTTTTTTCTCAGCTCAGGCTGGTGAAACCTGAGATACAGGCATAATCAAGCACACTCATTTCTCAATTGCTAGGAACTTTCAGACTATCCTGGTGGTGTTTAGTTTTGTGGCTTTCTGAAGATTTGCATAATTATTGATGTGCAGACCTAATTGTTTAATGCTATTGTGCAGTGGCTTTGGGATGATACCAGTTGTAGATATTAATACCCTCTTCATGATCCATAGTCTTTCAATTTCCCTTCTGATTTGGCATCTTTCTGGTGCTTTTCACCTATTGATTTCTGTACGTTATGTGTGTCTGGAATGGTTATATTCATTGAGTAAGCTCTTCTTACTCATTTATCTTGTATTATTATATCCGGGCAGTTATTATCTATTTTCCTTTCTCTAATAATGGATCAGTCATAATATAATTTGTTGGACTCTGACGCAAAAACTGGATCAAATGTGTACTTATAGTAAGGTATGGCTTCTTTTATGAGTTTGTATTTTAATGCAAGATATTGGTAAGTGATGTTTGCCACTTGATTGTGGCCATGTGAGTAATCAG
This sequence comes from Mobula birostris, assembly GCF_030028105.1. NCBI lineage: Eukaryota > Metazoa > Chordata > Chondrichthyes > Myliobatiformes > Myliobatidae > Mobula > Mobula birostris. The sequence continues at coordinate 28,481,350 of NC_092375.1, read as the reverse complement.
ATTGTGCTAAACTGCTGCAGGATCCTATAATGTGTTGGATTGTTTCTGCTTTCTCTTGGCATTTTCTGCTTTATTATGTACGTTTGATATATTTTTGTGTTAACCACCTGGTCCTGTATGGCTACAAGTACCTCCTCTGTTTCTGGGAAGAGGTCTCCAACTCCGAGCCAGGCTCGAGGTTAATAATATAATAATAATAATATATTATTATTATTATTATGATTCCTTTTTTTCTTTCTCTTTTTGTTTGCACAGTCTGTTGTCTTTTGCATTGCTGACTTTGTTGAGTATGCCCATAAGAAAATTAATCTCAGAGATGTTCTGTATATGGTGGCATATGTGTACTTTGATAATAAAGTTACTTTGAATGTAATCAGCATTCCAGAAGGGCAGGATCTTGCTGATGTGATACAGTTATTCCACTATATTTTATTAAGCTACTGTTTAATGAAGCTGTTCAAAATGGTCAGTTGGTTAAGATATTCAGAAGTCAGTCTTGCATGCATGACTATTTAAGTGAACATCAGCTTTGTTTAAAATAAATGTAAAAGACAGAATTGTAGATGTTATATTTAAATATTTATACTCAATTATGCCCTGGTGACGCTCTTTGATTGAACCAGGGAGAGGAAATGATATACACTGAGTATTATGCCAGTTTGAGAATTTCACACTGGGAATTATGAAGGATTGTGATGAGAGGGAGGGGCACTGGGAGTGGTGAATAGCGTTCACCAAAAATCTGTGCACATGCATACGCAACATCACTCATTTCAAATTTTGCTTAATATCGCTCCAGCTGTTGTCCATTGAGACGTTTTGCCATGTTAAAGCCACAATATGAATGTACATTGTTTCATTGAGGCCTGGTAAGTAGCTGATATTCCCGTTTCAGCATAAGAAGAAGGTGAAATGTGGTCTTTCTATCCTAGAGACAGACCCAGCCATGTATATATGGAATGACCATGGCTCAATGCTGAATTAGAGAAGTTTGTCCATACTGTTAAATCAGATGAAACCAGAGCTAGATCAATATCCAGTAACTGTGAATAACGGCAACCCACAATGTTAAATAAGGATAGATAGCAGACCCCTTGCCTAATGGCATATAAAAGGTTGAGAACCCCTGCTCCAGAACATTATGAGATAATTAGAAAATATAACCTGCATAAAACATATTTCTTTCATTGTCTTGGTCTTTGACTTCAGGCAGAGCTCTTGGTTTGCTTTGACTTTAATTTAAGGCTGACAGGGTTCAAATCTTAATTGAGTAACCCTGAAACTATTGAAGATGCATTAAATTACCCCTTCAAAACCCCATCTACAATGCTGATGATTCTACTGTAAAATGTTAGTAGATTATGCAAATTGTACCATGAAATATGCCCCTTTAAAATTCTCATGTCAGAACATAACATAGTAGTCTAGCTATTCAATTTGTACCTGTTTTTCATGCACAGAGAAAAATATCCTGGTGTGTCCGATTGTGGCATCTGATGCATACCTATTGCTGGTCGTGTCATGTCCAATTCCACCTTCACTGAAACAATTTGAACATTGAAATCTAAATTATAAACATTAAGAAACAGTCATAGTAGAGCTCGGAAGTACAGTAGCACTCTACTGGAATCAGGGGACCAGGCAGGATAGCAGGCGAGAGGCAGAGGAATTTGATTACTTTGAGTCAGTGGACTGGGCCATGATCTAGAGATCTGAATGGACACACTATGTTGTAATGGACTTTATTAAACAACTGTAGATGAGAGTGTCCCCACTAAATCATTTAGCATCTTCCCTAATCAGAAGACCTGGATGAACCATGAGATCCGAAATATGCTATGGGCCAGAACTGAGAAGTTTAAGTCTGGAGACCAAGAAAGCTACCAAAAGGTGCAGGTATGATTTCTGGAGAGCCATCTCACAGGTGAAGTGGATATTCTGGACCAAACTTGAATCAACAAGGGATGCTTGACAGTGTGGCAGTGTTTGAATGCTATAGCCTCCTACAAAGTTAAATCAAGTGACATGGGAGACGGCAGGGCTTTGCTTCCAGATAAGCTGAATGTCTTCTATGCGCTCTTTGACCATCAGAACATGAAGAAAGCATCGCGAATCCCTACATCTCCTGATGATTCTTTGATCTCAGTATCTGAAGCTGATGTGCAGGCTGCCTTCAAGGGGGTGAATCCACAGAAGGCATCTGGACTGGACAGGGTACCTGGCCACATACTGAAGACCTGTGCATGAAAACTGGCTGGTGTGTTCACGGAGATCTTTAACCTCTCACTTCTGCAGTGTGTGGTACCCACCTGCTTCAAACAGGCTTCAATTTAACCGGTGCCCAAGAAGAGCGTAATGACCTGCCTCATGTGTACTTACCAATTGTACTCACATCCACAGTTTTGAGAGACTGATGATGAAGCATACCATCTCCAGCCTGAGAGGTGACTTGGGACATACTCCAGTTTGCCTTCTGGAGTACCAGGTCCACAGCAGATGCCATCTCATTGGCTCTTCACTCAATCCTGGAATATCTAGACAGCAAAGAAGCATACATCTGGATGCTCTTTATCAATTATAGCTCAGTATTCAATACCATCATCCCCTCAAAAACTAAGCAATAAGGTCTGAGACCTTGCCCTCAATACCTCCTTGTGTGATTGGATCCTGGATTTCCTCACATGTAGACCCCAGTCAGTGGATTGGCAGTAAAATCTCCTCCACAATCAACATCAGCACAGGTGCACCACAGGGTGTGTGCTTAGCCCCCTGCTCTACTCGCTTTACACCCATGACTGTATGGCTAAGCACAGCTCCAACACCACATTCAGGTTTGCTGATGACAGTACTGTTATGGCCCAAATCAAAGGTGGTGATGAGTCAGCATACAGGTCGGAGATTGAAAACTTGTCTGAGTGCAGTCATAACAGCAACCTTTCACTCAATATGAGCAAGACTAAGGAACTGATTGTAGACTTCAGGAGAGGGCAATCAGAGGTCTGTGAGCTAGTACTCGTCGGAGGATCAGAGATGAAGAGAGTTAGCAATTTTAAATTGCTATGTGTTACTATTTCAGAGGATTAGTCCTGGACCCAGCGCGTAAGTGCAATTGCAAAGAAAGCATGGCAGCACCTCTACTTCCTTGGGAGTCTGCGGAGATTCATCACGACATCTAAAACTCTGACAATTTTCTATAGGTATGTAGTGAAGGGTGTATTGATTGGCTGCATCATGGCCTGGTATGGAGAAACCAATGCCTTTGAACAGAAAACTCTACAAAAGGAAGTGGATTCAGTCAAGTACATTATGTGTAAAGCTCTCCCAACCATTGAGCATTTCTACCTGAAACACTGTGATAGGAAAGCAGCATCCATCATCAGAGATCCCCACAACCCAGGCCATGCTCTTTTCTCACTACTGCCGTTAGGTAGAAGGTACAAGAGCCTCAGGACTTGCACCACCAGGTTCAAGAACAGTTACTACCCCTCAACCATCAGGCTCTTGGACAAAAGGGGATAACTACACACACTTGCCCATCCATTGAGATGTTCCCACAACCAATGATCTCTCTTTAAGGACACTTTATCTTGTTATCTTGTGTTCTTGTTATTTATTGCTATTTATTTATGTTTACATTTGCACAGTTGGTTGATATTTCATTGATCCTGTTATAGTTACTACTCTATAGATTTGCTGAGTATGCCTGCAGGAAAATGAATCTCAGAGTTGTCTATGGTGACATCTATGTACTTTGATAAGAAAATGTATTTGAACTTTGATAAGAAATGCCTACATGGCAGCTCAGATGTTTTTTTCAAAATCCGTTGTAAGTGTTGCAACTAACAGGGTGTGTTTTCCATGCTATTTTGCTGCTTAAATACTGGCTGGTGTGTTCACTGAGATCTTTAACCTCTCACTTCCGCAGTGTGTGGTACTACAGACTTTAATTTAATTGGATATCATGGTGGCACTACTAGCATCTTTTCATTACTGGAGCCTACCATACTGCTTTGCCACACAGTCATAGGTGTAAAATGAACAGAGCAGGGGCTAAGCACATAGCCCTATGGTGCACCTGTGCTGATGGAGATCATGCAGATTTTGTTGCCAATCCAAGCTGACTGGGGTCTCTGGAAATTATGCTCTCTCAGCTTGGGTTGGAGACCTCAGGCAGAAAGCAAAGACATGTGAATTGGGAAACAGCTGTAGAATCTTCGGAGCTGCCACATCCTATCTGGACCTTTCTAATGAAGAATGTATTCACAGGCTCGGCTCTTCCAAGGCTGTCATCTCTGAGTTATGTACCATTCTCTTGGAAGATCTTTGGCCAGGTTTTCATATTTGGACTTCTGTCTCCATGAAGGGGAAGGCTATATTGTCTCTCAGTTTCTTTGCTTTAGGACTGTTCCCACAGCCACAGAATAACTCTGCAACATCTCCCAATTTTCTGCTCACCCTGGCATCAAAGTGATTGCTCAGGCATGGCCATCACAAGAGAATAATTTCACCTACTTTTATCTCATTGAGAACCAGAGGCATGTCAGACACTTGGATTTTCAGGCATTGCTGGCACCTCACTCATGCAAGCAGCCAATTACTTCCAGCAACACACGTAAAAGTTGCTGGTGGACGCAGCAGGTCAGGCAGCTTCTATAGGAAGAGGTACAGTCGACGTTTTGGTCCGAGACCCTTCGTCAGGACTAACTGAAAGAAGAGCTAGTAAGAGATTTGAAAGTGGGAGGGGGAGGGGAGATCCAAAATGATAGGAGAAGACAGGAGGGGGAGGGATGGAGCCAAGAGCTGGAATAGCAAGTCTGAGTCAAAATATGGTCAAAAAGTTGAAGAGCCAAAGAAAGTATAGATGGGGAGCAGTGAGAGATGTTTTCACTTGTTACATACTTCATGGATATCTTGTGACTGTCTTATGAGGATGATGTAATGGTCTTACGGAGGTCACGATGTAATTTTCCCACCGATGTGAGGTCACGTGATGACCAGGTATATAAGTGTACACCCCCGGTGACGCATTTAGTTTTCCAGTTAGAACGTCAGCCAGATACTCCGCTACGCTGTGTATTTGCCTTATTACGCAGTTTTGATTTAAAATGGAGTTTTACGTTCTATTGTAAGGTACAAAAGTGTTGGGCCGGCAGCTTAACCAATCGCTGTCAGGTTTGTTGATGTACCTTTTCAGTAATATTGGAGAATGAAGACGGGAACCTGAAGGAGTCGTTCAGCAGTTTTGGAGAGAATCGACCATTATTGAATTCGTTCAAGAAAGAGTGATCTGCATGAGATAGCCTTTGCTAAAAGCGGCAGAAAAGGCTGTGCAGTATCTAGTATCCAGAGGGAAAGGTCAGTGCCTTTAAACCGTTTTATTTCCGTCATCGTGAATCCTGCGGACAAGGCAAGATCCGGCTGAGATTGACAGTGATGTCATGTCTTTGAGGAATTCTTTACTTCAGGAAAGTCTCTCCTAATTGACTGTATAAATCTCTTGGACTTTTGAATTTACCATTCTAAGAACTGTACTTGAATTTACCACTTTAAGAACTGTTTTCGCATTTATTGCTTTAAGAACTAGTACTGAGTGGCGGTTTGTTAAATGGCTGCATAGCAGTCTACTTCCGGTTAAAGTTTTTCGTTTGTTTATCATTTTCCTAATTTTGAGCTGTGTTTAATAAACGTTTATGTGTTTATAGAACCTGACTCAATTTTATATTCATTGTTGCCGGTCACTTGACAGACTGAATTCCGGTCGAAGAGAGATTTAAACTTCTTCAGTGTAGGCATCACCAGAAGAGGCTTCACAGTAGTGAATTTAAAAACGTAAACTCTTCCACTCCCTTACTGAGGATCCACAGGAAGAATAGTTAATGGCCAATGTCATGTTTCCAGGAAACATATCTGGCTTCTGTCAATGCAATCATGAGCCAGTAGTTACCCAACCTATCATAAAAGGGATCATGTCTGAGGAGTCCAGATGGGGTTTCATAACTCTTCATGTACTGATTATGGGTCCACCTTTGCTGATTCCAACACACTAATAAATGAATCGCTGGTCCAATTACTGAAATAGCTCCCCACTGTCTGCAGCCACTCCTGATACTTTCTATGTAGTGCCTACCATGCTCTTCCTGTGGTGGCCTTGGCAGATATCCTAACTACCCAGAACACTGGACCTCCCTCTTGGCCTATGTAGTACTTCATTGATAAGAGTATCCAAGTCTCTTTCAGAAAAGATTTGGGCTCTCTACCAATCTGTGAAAGCCTTTCTCCTTCATAGCACCCAAGCCGTGTGTTGCTGTTGTGTGGCTACTATAGGGAATACCCTGCTCAAGTTGGTGCAGTGCAAATTGTTGAGAATTGTGATGAATAGGACTTGGACCCATTGGAAACTACAGAAAACTCAGTTTTCTTCATTTTGTTGCCAGTCCAAACATTCTTTTGGCCAATATATATATATTTTTCTGGGAGTTCCAACTGGACTTCAGCAAAAAATATATGAGTTTAGTGTGCAAAGAATTTCAATCACTCTGCAGATATGTTTGTAATTTACCAACAAAAATGGTTTATATTTTTCAGAAATATGATATCCAGCCAATAATGCTGTAGCCAAACATTTAATGTTAAAGCTTTACAGTAAAAATAATCCAACTCCATTATTTCATTTGCGTTGGATACATACATGTTTCTGGATTTCTGAGGTCACAGACCAAGAAGGTTTCAGTTTAACCTGCATCTTGGTGGATTTATTTTGATAATGGAATGATAACTAGATTTGGTTGCAATTTTGTGTTGATCATGTTTGTGTGACAGAGCCATAGATGGAAGATGTCCTTTTTTCAAACTTGTTCTCACTGTGGGGATCAGAATGAGTGAATGTTGAGGACAGAATTTTTGGCGGTTGTTTATGTGTGTGAGTGAATGTGTGTGACAGTGTGCATGACAGTGTGCATGTGATAGTTCTGTAAAGCCAAGACTTTTCTATTAATCAGCAACTGTCACCTCAGGCTGTCACCTCTGCAGTGTAGCGTTACCACAAGTGAGTTGAAACAGCACTTTTTTATGAAAGTATTGAAGGCATCAGCATTTTTTTTTAAGATACAGTGCAAAATAGGCCCTTCTGGCTCTTCAAGCCACAGTTAATCCTACCCTAAGTAAGGGATAATTTATGATGACCAATTAACCTACCATCCAGTACGTCTTTGGACTGTGGGAGGAAACCGGAGCCTCCAAGGAAACTCACATGGTCACGGGGAGAAAGAACAAATTTTTTACAGGCAGCAGTGGGGATTGAACTCAGGCAGTCTGTACTATAAAGCATTGCGCTCACCACTACACTACCATGTCACAGTTGCGTGACCTTTCGCAGTAGATGCTTCAAAGTATTACTGAAAAGAAAATTGAAAAGTGCATTTGTTGCCAACACAAATGTAAAATTCTACAGCTACTGGAAATCTGAAAACAAAAATGCTGGGAATACTCAGCAGGCCAGGCAATATCTGTGGAGATAGGCACAGTTGATGTTTCAGACTGATGGCTTTTTTATTAGGACTGGAAAAATGAGAAAACTAGTCTATGCTGCAGAGTGGGGAATGGGTGAAGAGAATGGTCCAGATGCTGAAAAGAATTATCAATTTCATTCCCTCACCCACAGTGAAATTTTGGACCCCTGGTTGGTAGGAAGAAATACAAGGTCAGGTGTTGAACTTCCTGTAATTCTATAGAAAGGTGCCATTGGATGAGAGTGGGTCCTGCTGGAGATAAATAAGAGAGCAAAATCAGTAAGAAGGGGTAGGAGGAGAAGGTGCTTTTGGTTATAGCATTACCTGGAGGTGTAAGAAATTGAAGAAGGTGATTTGTTAGATTTGCTGGTGGAGCAGAAGGTAAAACTTGCTTTGGTTTGAAGGATCTTCCTTTGTCCTCAGCTGAGAACTCTCTTTCTTTAAGCCCAGAAAGGCCGTTAGGCATATCCATTCCATATCTTAACTATATGTCTTATGTTTCCAGTTGCCACACTTGGTTTTCACACACTCTCAAAACCACAATCCTGTTTTCTGAGGTGGCCTCATCTTGGCACAAGAGGAGGCCATGGATTGACACGTCGGAACGGGAATGGGAATCGGAATATAGTTTTCTTATGCGATACACACAAAATAAAGGAAGAACTCAGCAGGACAGGCAGCATCTATGGAGCAGAATAAATGGTTGATATTTTGGTCTGAGACTCTTCAGCAGGACTCCTGTTTATGTATAGTTGCCTTGTGCTCACTTTCCTCTCTGTCAGCCTCTGCATTCAAAGAAGCATTCTCTGCCCTTTTCTTGACGCCACCAAGATAATGTCACCACCAAGCACATGACTCCCTCCCAGCCTTTACAATATTTTGTAAAGAATACTTCCTCTGGAGCTTTGTGATTTACTTTCCATAGTCACCACTTCTATGTGCGAGACTGAACCAGCACAATCAGGCCCAGAATTTACGCCCGTCTTTCTACAAATGCTGCCTGGCCTGCTGTTCCAACAAGTTCATTTATTTGCTAGTGATGTTATTTAGTACAACTCCAACAATTCAATTAGGAATTTCACGAATCCCCTGAACTATCCAAACATATATGAATATTTTTTTCTGACCATATTGCTAAATATTGCGACACTACAAGTTTATCCCAGGACTAACACAAGGAAACCTATGCCAATTAGAGTTAGTTTGATTGTGGAATTACTCTGCCAGGATCTATAGTATTATCCAGCTGTATCTGTGGCCCTGCAGAGGCTCCAGGGCACTTCTGTTCATTGTTGACATTGCTGTTCGCTGCTTTTCCGGTGTCATCTGGTAGTAATGATGAAATAACACAGTTGATCACATTCTCTGCTTGCTCTTGATGATTATTCCTAGTAAACGTTGTTGTTGGCTTTCTTCTTGAACTGTCAATTCTGTAAAATATTCAAGAATTTGGAAAAAATCTAGTTTGGCATGATTCACTATTTATCATCTAAATTACACTAGCATTACACCGAACACACAGATGCAGGGCGTTCAACTGATCTTTACAGAATTTATGCCCCACATAAGTTTCCACCCATTCCTCCTCCTTCAACACATTTTGCGCTCCCTTCTATTCATATCGGTTATTGCGTATCCAATGTGCATTAATGCTGTTTACTGCAGATGCTATATGGCAGTGAACTCCCCGTTTTACAGGAGATAGCCCTGAGCACTGGATCACATGAGCTCAGTGAACTCATAAAAATAAGACAGCCTGGTACACAAACAAGCTTGAATTTCCTTCTGATTATCAGTTCACTCAAATTTGCGCCCAGGAATTGAGATATCCCTGCTAGGATGTACGACCACAATGGACTGGACACTGCATAGGCTAAAAGGAGTCTGTAAGGAATTTGTATGTGCTCCCTGTGGAATGCGTGGGTTTTCTCTGGGTACTTCGGTTTCCTCTCACAGTCCAAAGATGCACAGGATAGTAAGTTAATTGATCATTGCAAATTGTCTCGTGATTAGGCTCGGGTTAAATTGGCGGGGGGGGGGGTTTACTGGGTGGCTTGGCTCAAAGAGCTGAAAGTGTCTATTCTGCACTGTTTCTCTAAATAAATAAATATCCGGTTCGCTCCCACATTCCAAAGGCATACGGTTAAGGTCAGGTGGGTTGTGGGCATCTATGTTGGCGCCAGAAGTATGGCAACACTTGTGCTGCCTCCAGCACAATCCTCGCTGCTTTGGTTCAAAGTCTACAAATGTACATTTTGATGTTTTGGTGTACATGTGACAAATAAAGATAATCTTTATCTTTAGTAAAATCACAGCCAGTGATTAACATCCAGGGACAAACCCAAATGAATTTGGTTCTCCTCCTTTGTCTAAAATCTCTTCCTGACCTGGTCTGGTCTGTAAAGTCTGCATTCCGGTTCACGGTCCGGTCCGTGGCTCCAGACTCCAGGTCTTCCGGCTGTCCCTTGTTTTTGTTGGGCTTAATCATAGGCACCTGATGCTGGTCTTGGTGCTGGGAATGTAAGTGGCCCTGGGATCAAGTGTGGGTGCTGGTTTGTCTTGTCAGTATCACCTTGGAGCAACCCACTGGTGGAAGGCTACAGCAGCCAATCGTGATCTCTAGGCCTATTTGGAGGACCACTGCTTCATGGAGCCTTGTTGTCTCTAGTCGGAGCAGTCATCGTGGTATGGATTCGGCTGTTTCCGGGGCCAGCTGATTGGCCATCTGCCATGCTGAGCTAGATATGAATTTGGTTGTTTCCATAGCCAGCCAAGGTTGCTGGCCGCCCTGAGACTTGGAGCCACCCGGGATTGAGCTCCCTTCCTGTCCTTGCCTCCATGGGGTAAGTCAGGCCATCTTTGCCATTACCCTGAGGCAGGACTGTTCTCTTTCCCCTCCCCCCATCTGAATCCCTGACAGTTTCCTCAGTGGTTTACCTCAGCAGTCATCTCGGTCCTGCGTCCTAGGAAGGGTCCCGCCCCTGTGCTCTAAGGAGTACCTCGTCCTGCCCAGGAAAGCCTCGAAGATCCCAAGTCATGTCCAGTCCTGTAGCCACGTCAGGTCCTCGCCTAGTTCCGGGGTCCGAGCCCCAGTCAAGATCCAGGTTCTGGGTCCTTGTCCAGTCTCTGGCTTGGAGTCCAAACCCAGGTTCCTAATTCCCAGTTCCTTGTCCTGGTCCTGCTTTCCTAGCCAAAGTCCCAGCCCAAGTCTGTGTTCCTGTCCCAGCTCCTAGTCTATGTCCAGTCCCATCCCTAACTCTAGTCCAGTCCAGTTCCCAGTACTTCAGTGTCTGTGTCTTGCATTTGGGTCCGCCATCAACGCCCACCTTATGACACTTCCAGCTCCTTCCAAGCAGATTCTTGGGCATAGCCATGTATCTATGTAATTGACTGGCGACCCACAGCTATGTATTGTATATGCTTAACCCTGGAATTTTCTACCTCCTTCAGCCCCTTTAAATTGCTCCTTAAAGTCAACCTTTTGATTAATCCTATTAGATCACAAGACCATATGACACAGGAGAAGAACTGGGCCATTCAGCCCATGAAGTCTGCTCTACTATTCCATTGTGGCTGATTTATTATCCCTCTTAATCCCATTCTCCTGCCTTCTCCTCGTAACCCTTGATGCCTTTACTATTCAAGAACCTATTAACTTCCGCTGTAAACATACCCAATGACTTGGCCTCCACAGCTGTCTATTGGAATGAATTGCATAGATTCACCACCCTCTGTCTAAAGAAATTCTTCCTCAACTTTGTTCTAAAGGGGCATTCCTCTATTCTGAGGTTGTGCTCTCTGGCCCTCGACTCCCCCCCACCATAGGTCATGGGATTTTTCTGGCTAACACAAGAATGAGAGTCATCAGAAATGCACGTTTTCCAGTTAACAAGATGTAATCATTAGTGAATAATCTTGATGAAGTCCCAACCTTTTAATTTGAGATAAAAATGATTTTGCTGAAGGTATGTTTGCTAATTTACTGATGATACACATAGGGGCAAGAAATTGGTTGCAGATGTTGTTCCCTTATTCGAGAAAGGGAATAGAGATAGCCCAGGAAATTATAGATCAGTGAGTCTTACTTCAGTGGTTGGTAAGTTGTTGGAGAAGATCCTGAGAGGCAGGATTTATGAACATTTGAAGAGCCATAATATGATTAGGAATAGTCAGCATGGCTTTGTGAAAGGCAGGTCGTGCCTGATGAGCCTGATTGAATTATTTTGAGGATGTGACTAAACACATTGATGAAGGTAGAGCAGTAGATGTAGTGCAGTGGTCCCCAGGTACTGGGCCATGAGGAAATGATATGAGTCAGCTGCACCTTTCCTCATTCCCTGTCATGCGCTGTTGAACTTGAATATAGGGTTGCCAACTGTCCCGTATTTCCCTGGACGTCCTGTATAGTGGGCTAAATTGGTCTGTCCCATATTTCCCCCACTAAAGTAAAGCATTCCAATGAAACCTTTTGTGCTGAAATGGCACGAAGCGAAGAAGCAATTACCAATAATTTATATGGGAAAAATTTTTGAGTGTTGCCAGACCCAAAAAATAACCTAACAAATCATACCAAATAACACAAAAACCAAAAATAAATAACACTAACATATAGTAAAAGCAGGAATGATATGATAAGTACACAGCCTATATAAAATAGAAATAATATATGTACAGTATAGTTGGGAAGATGAAGGCAAAACCGATTAGTGGGGAAAAAATTCAGCACGTACGCGCATGCGCGCATCACATGCACATGTCACGCATGCGCGCAGAGGTGCCTGCGCAAGGCTTCATGGTCATGGTAGTCTTTCCTGGGGTAAAGTGTCCCGGGATTTGACTGCCACTTTTGTTCCTTATTTGGAAGTGAGAAAGTTGGCAACTCTAACTGTGAAAGACATGTTGAGGTGAGTTTAACCTTATTTGAACACCCACCCGGTCGGCCGGTCCGCAAGAATATTGTCAATATTAAACCGGTCCGTGGTGCGAAAAAGGTTGGGGACCCCTGATGTAGTGTATATGGATTTCAGCAAGGCATTTGATAAGGTACCCCGTGCAAGGCTTATTGAGAAAGTAAGGTGGCATGTAATCCAAGGGGATATTGCTTTGTGGATTCAGAACTGGCTTGCCCACAGAAGGCAAAGAGTGGTTGTAGACAGATCATATTCTGCATGGAGGTCGGTCACCAATGGTGTGCCTCAGGGATCGTTCTGGGATCCCTTCTCTTCGTGATTTTTATAAATGACCTGGATGAGGAAGTGGAGGGATGGGTTAGTAAATTTCCTGAAGACACAAAGGTTGGAGGTGTTGTGGATAGTGTGGAGGGCTGTCAGAGGTTACAGTGGGACATTGATAGGATGCAAAACTGGGCTAAGAAGTGGCAGATGGAGTTCAACTCAGGTAAGTGTGAGGTGGTTAATTTTGGTAGGTCAAATGTGATGGCAGAATATAGTTTTAATGGTAAGACTCTTGGCAGTGTGGAGGATCAGAAGGATCTTGGGGTCCAAGCCCATAGGACACTCAAAGCTGCTGCGCAGGTTGACTCGGTGGTTAAGAAGGCATACGGTGCACTGGCCTTCATCAATCGTGGGATTGAGTTTAGGAGCTGAGAGGTAATGTTGCAGTGATATAGACCCTGGTCAGACCCCACTTGGAGTACTGTGCTCAGTTCTGGTCGCCTCACTATAGGAAGGACGTGGAAACCATAGAAAGGGTGCAGAGGAGATTTACAAGGATGTTACCTGGATTGGGGAGCATGTCTGATGAGAATAGGTTGAGTGAACGCGGCCATTTTTCCTTGGAGCGACGGAGGATGAGAGCTGACCTGATAGAGGTGTATAAGATGATGAGAGGCATTGATCGTGTGGATAGTCAGAGGCTTTTTCCTGGGGCTGAAATGGCTAGTGCGAGAGGGCAGAGGTTTAAGGTGCTTGGAAGTAGGTACAGAGGAGATGTCAGGGGTAAGTTTTTTTTTAAGCAGAGAGTAGTGAGTGCGTGGAATGGGCTGCCAACAACAGTGGTAGAGGTCAATAGGATAGGGTCTTTTAAGAGTCTTCTGGATAGGTACATGGAGCTCAGAAAAATAGAGGGCTATGGGTAACCCGAGGTAATTTCTAAGGTAAGGACATGTTCACCACAGCTTTATAGGCCGAAGGGCCTGTATTGTGCTGTAGGTTTTCTACTGGGGAAGAAGGCCAATCAGATTGTTTTTTATTACAGGGGTTACACCCAAGGATGCAGATAAATGTTCTATTTACTCTGCTGGTTCCCCAAGTCAGCACAGAGGAGGCTACAAAGGAATGTAGCTAGTTTAGTAAGTAAGGAAAGATCTGCCGAAATGAGTTAAATGTGGGAAGATGTAAAATTGTCCACTTTGGCAGGAAAATAAGGAAACATAGCTATCAAACTGGTGAGAGATTGCAGAGTTCTGAGATACTGAGTAATCTCCAGGCACATGATTCACAAAATACTTGTTTGCAGGTACACATTATCATAATTTGTTTCTAGTGGAACTAAATACAACAAAAGCAGAGAAATAATGCATCTGTCACATCAGGCACTGGTGAGGCCACATCTAAAGTACTGTGTGTAATATTGGTCTCCTTATTTAAGGAAGGGTATTAAAATTTTGGAAACAGTTTACTAAATTAATACCTGCAATGGGCAGATTGTCCTGCCAGGAAAGATTGAACAAGCTATACTTGTTCATACTGGAGTACAGACAAAATTAAATCATATGCATCTTAACAGTAGATATGGTGAAGATCTTTCCTTTTAGAACATAGATCATAGAAATCTACAGCACGTTACAGGCCCTTCGGCCCACAATATTGTGCTAACCATGTAACTTACTCTAGAAATTGCCTAGAATTTCCTTACCACACAGCCCTCTATTTTCCTAAGTTCCATGTACCTATCTAAGACTCTCTTAAAAGACCCCATTGTACCTGCCTCTACCACTGTCACTGTGCATTCTATGTACCACCACTCTATGTGTGAAATCTTACCTCTGTCATCCCCCTTGTACCTACTTCCAAGCACCTTTTCAGCCCTGGGAAAAAGCCTCTGGCTGTCCATACGATCAATGCCTCTCATCATCTTATACACCTCTATCAGGTCACCTCTCATCCTCCATTGCTCCAAGGAGAGAAGGTCATTTCACTCAACCTATACTCAGAAGGTATGCTCTCCAATACAGGCAACATCTTTGTAAATCTCCTCTGCACTCTCTCTATAGTATCCACCTCCTTCCTGCAGTGAGGTGACCACAACTGAACACAGTACTCCATGGGGTTTAACTAAGGGCTTATATAGCCTTAACATTACCTCACGGTTCTTGAACTCAATCCCACAGTTGATGAAAGCCATCACACCATACACCTTCTTAACAGCACTGTCAAACTGTGCAGGGGCTTTGAGTGTGCCATGGACACAGACTCCAAGATCTTGCTAATCCTCCACACTGCCAAGAGTCTTACCATCAATATTATATTCTGTCTCAAATTTGACCCACTGAAATTAACTACTTCACATTTATCTGGGTTGAACTCTATCTGCCACCTCTTAACCCAGTTCTGCACCCTATTAATGCCAAGCTGTAACCTTTGACAACCCTCCAGACTATCCACAACACACCCAATCTTTGTGTTATCAGCAAACTTACTAACCCGCCCTTCTACTACCCCATCCAAGTCATTTATAAAAATCACAAAGAGGATGGATCCCAGAACAGATCCCTGCGGAACACCACTGGTCACCGTCCTCCATGCAGTACATGAACCATCTACGACCACCCTTTGCCTTCAGTGGGCAAGCCAGTTCTGGATCCAGAAAGCAAGATCTCCTTGGATCCCATGCCTCATTACTTTCTGAATGAGCCTGGCATGGGGAACCTTATCAAATGCCTTACTGAAATCCATATACTCTACCTTTATCAATGTGTTTTGTTACATCCTCAAAGAATTCAATCAGGTTCGTAAGGCACAAGCTGCCCTTGACAAAGCCATGCTGACTATCCCTAATCGGATTATGTCTCTCCAAATGTTCATAAATCCTGCCTCTCACCTGTTTCTATTGGGGGTCTATAAAAAAACACCCAGTTGAGTTATTGCCCCCTTCCTGTTTCTGACCTCCGTCCCTCAATGACTCAGTAGACAATCCCTCTGTGACTTCCTCCTTTTCTGCAGCCGTGATACTATCCCTGATTAGCAGTGTCACTCCCCCACCTCTTTTGCACTGGCAATTAAATGACTAAAATAAATAGAGAGGTCTCCATTCAACAGAGGATAGTCACTGTTAGAACTGAATAATATGGTACTATTATTGCCAAATTTGATTTGCTCCATACAGAAGCACCAGCTATTTTGCAGACAATTTAAACCTGTGGGGACTCAAGCATCTTCCTCTGAAGTATCCAACTCTGTTCAAAGGAACAAGACATATCATTATGCTTGCCTGGCACGAAGTGCAGACTCTGAGGGGACAGAAGCTCCAGTGCCCCATTTTACAACCATCTCTAATTAGCTGTAAAATGGGGAAAATGTCCTCAGGTTTCCTAGTACAACAAAATTCTATTCGAGCTACTTTTTGAAGATGTTACACACCGAGAGCAAAATTAGCTCAAGTTGTGGTAAAAATAAAACTCACTGGACTGCATAAAATGTATTTACACTGATGTATTGCCTTCTGCTAGTGACTTACTAACACACAAAGCATCTTATTGAATGGCAATTCCTACCACTGTCTGGAAGGAGTTTCTAAGTTCTCCCCATGACAATGTAAGTTTCCTCCGGGTGCTCTGGTTTCCTCCCATATTTCAAAGATGTACGAGTCAGTAGGTTACTTTGTTACATGGGTGTAATTGGGCGGTGTGGGCTCGTTAGGTCAGAAGAGCACATTACCGTGCTGTATCTCTAACTAAAAATAAAAATAAATAAAATGAAGTGTACCTCAGAGTGCAGCAAAACAACAGTAATAAAAAAGTAAACCAGCTGATTCCAACTTCAGTAATCAAATATGTCAGTGTGACCAGTACTTATGAATGCTACTGGTCATCTTTGATAGTCATAATTAGGATATATATAAAAAAGAGATTGTTAAAATGTTAGAAATCTGTTTTATTACATTTTAAAAATAAATTAAAATCATTAAAACTCAGTTGAATATATAATGGATCTCTGTTTTGTTTCTGGGAGCTGATGTTCCCCCATTCAATAGCATGCAGACTGTGTTGATTGTACCAGGTTTAATCGGGCACATACTCAGCAGGCATGGTTCGAGCCTAAGGGCTGGAAGGCTTGTGGGAGATTATGTTACCCCATTGGACTCTGCAAGGAGCTTATCAGGACAACCAAGGCAAGCAGGGGCTAAGCGAAAGAGGTCAACTTGATTTTAGCCAACAGCTGTGCTGGGAACCAGAACGTCCACAGAGTTGCTGGGATATGTGCTGGACTTACCACTGACATCAGGTCATAAGAGCTGCCACATTAAACACATTAAGATGTCTGCTCAGCTGGATGCTGAATGATGTACTGCACTATTCAAGGGATAGAGATGACCCATCATCACCCAGCCAACAGATCATAATGTTACATATCTTTGACTTTTTTATATATATAATGCACTCATGATGCAGCAGAAACTATAATTCACTTTTGTAAGGTTGTCATGCAGTTTGAGGGAAATTTAACAGCCCATTTATACTCACCAATGAACCTCAGCAGCAACAAGGGAACATCCTTAACACAGATCATAAGACTATACGGTATAGGAGCAGAGTTAGGCCATTCAGCCCATCAAGTCTGCTACACTATTATATCATTGCTGACTTTATCTCAATCCCATTCTCCTGCCTTCTCCCCATTACTATTAAGATCTATCAAATTGTCTTTAGTATGAAGACTGACTGGTGGCGCAGTGAGATCAGCACCGGACTCTGGAGCGAAGGTTCCCGAGTTCGAATCCAGTCTATCCGCGCTGGGTTGAGTGTCGAGCTAGCCTCGTAAAAAATACAAGTGTCGAGTCAGGAATGCTCATAACGTGACCCGGTTAATCCTGACACCACGTGCCAAACAAGAATGGCTGAATGTCTGGTACGACATGCTTAAGAAAAAAGTATGAAGAAATACTAAAGGGGTCTGTATTCATCGTAAAGTGAAATTGTCCAAAAGGTGTTATTAGGTTATAGGTACTAAGAGCTCATATGAAAGCAATTTTAATTTATCTGTAAGTAATTATCAAGTAATGGAATGACGGATTAAATGAAATGGATGAAATGATCTTCCTCATTCATGATTTTTTGTTAAATAAGATTTTATTTTTTGTTTCATCTTACTCAATGTGCATTTTAAATTTGTCATTACTTGGATGCATTGCAGCTTAATGTCAAAATATAATTTTGTCATGACTTTGATTCAGCAGATGGTTGAAGGTACTGGATGTTCTAACTTTTTATAAATATGAAGTAATCATAGTGTCATACAGCTGCCAGCCATACACAAGGTAGAAGAAATGTGTTGGAAAAACACCATTCAGGACAGACCAGTCTAGTTCATCTATTCCTTCCACTACCAATGCACAGAGGTGTGTGGTATCTACAACTGGGTTACTTTTCCGAGCTACTCTGTCTCTTTGCTGGCTATCATGCTATAGGGGTGCTATGAGGTTAATAGCTTTTATATGATGCTGAATTTAACCCTTATTAACAATAGTAAATTATTTATAAAAATAAAATGTATTAAATATTTATAAAACATATAACTAGGAGCATTTGTGAATAATTAAAATCATTAAACTAAAACAAAATACTAACACATAATTCAGATTTGGAGACCCTGGCTCCTAACATGAAGCACCTTACTGAGAGAAGTGGGATTTTACCCTTGTACCCGATTAGATCTGATGCAGAATACAATCAAATGAAAAACCTCAACAAGATTACCTACAAAAAAACTATAGATACCCATAATCAAAGCACAATAGAGATCAGTGCAAACTGTAAAGATACAACTCTGCTAGTCCAGTGGGTGAATGTTCGTGTCTGCTAGTCCTGTGGGTGAAGGTTAATGTCTGGTGGTCTGGTGGGTGAAAATTTATGTCTGGTGGTCCGGTGGGTGAAGGTTTACCTCTGCTAGTTATTTATTGCAGTTATCACTGTCAGCCTGCTTACAAATCATTGTATTAAAAGTGGCCGTCATCATTTGAAGACAGAATTTGCAAACCCTGCTGTAAGCAATGCCCTGGGAGTTCTCCAGTTATAGATTGCTAAAACTCGATTTCTATATTGCCTAGCCACCCTCCAGTGTGGTTGAATTGAATTGGTGACAGTAAGGTCTCAGATGAAGTCTTAATGCTGAGTGTTGTACCATGGAGTAGTTCATGGAGTAGTGCAGGAGCAATGAAAATATGGCCTGAAATTATGCTCTGTAATATCTGGAGAAATTCTTGCAGGACTGTCTAAGTTTATCAGTAATGAGCTATAATAAACATTATTTATGGACATTTTGTGCCAATGTTTAAGGGCAGCAAGTCTAGATATGAATGCAAAGTCTTCCAGAAAGTTGAATCTGCATCATTGATTACTGTTGTTGTTAAGTGAGTAATCTCAATCCCAAAAGACTAGAATAATTTTAGTAACAAAATTAATTTACTAATATTTCACTTCACTCCTGTTCTTGTGCTGATATCTGTACTGAAGTTCCTGGTGGAATTACTGACTGTTTTAATTAATTTATTGATATGGGATAGCTTGGCATTAATAATCTTATTCTATTTAACACCACTGAAAATGGACAGCAAATGATATGCTTTCATAATATGTGGGTTGACTGACAACGTTCTAGAAATGTGTAGATGTAAGTATAAATCAAATGCATGTTGACAAGTAGGATGAATCAATAATCACTGGTACTAAAATTGATGGACAAGAGGTGAGTATATAAAAAAGCCCAATAAATCCACTTACTGTGCTGGTGTAGGGCCAGAGCGTGACATCAACATAAGTATTATGAAGAGAAATATCATAAACACAGCAAGACCAACCCAGAAAGCTATTACAACGGAATCTGGAAAAAGAGAACACAATTTGATATAATACACCAACAACTGTTAAAATGTACCTTAAACATGCTAAGGAACCATCACAAAATCAAAACTCAGATTTTATATTTTAACATTAGAAACTATTGGAATCAATTCTATATTTAGAATGAAATATTTTCTCACATAGATAGACTGCAGTGGCTAACGTGTCACCTTGATTCTTATTTGATTCACACCTTCCTATATATTTTTAATTCTGATGTTAGTCTTCCAAAGCACAGGGAAAGCAACAATGAAAGAATATCAGATTTCAATTATTTGTGGATCTGAATGACCATGAAAGCTAAGTTTCTTTGACTTCAGTCCCTGTAGTGCGCATGAGATGATGTCTAATAGTTTAATTGAAGCTTTTTGCACCGAATGCCACCTCACAAATGTAATTTAACCACTTTTGCTCGCTCTCTGTTATTTGTTAATGGTACTCTCCTTTTTAGTGAGGTGACTCCACTTGCAGTGAGTCTAGACTGTATGACTGACTTACTAAGTTTTTCTGTTTTTGTTTCAGTCCTCCAGTGAAGCAGAACTTTATTTCTTCCATTTTGGCATAGACAATTTATATTTTTTCATGCCGCTGTCCTTTTACATTCGGAAAACAAAATGTCAACCACACGACAACTTTGCACAACATGCCCATTCAATCCATAAAACTCACACTGAGTTTCCAGCCATCTGCCATTTTAAATTTCTGCCCTGGTCCAATTCTGACTTCTTTGCCTTTGTCCCAATACTGTCCTAAGGAACAGCATCTGATTCCCCAAATGGACATGTTGCAGCCCTTGGGATCTAATTTTGAATTCAAAGATTTCAGGTAACCAATTCTCTTCTGTAGATTTTGCTGGATATTTCAGTTTCAATTTGTTACTTTCTCTTCTGCTGGCTCTTAAAGTAATAGTTACCTTGACAACTTTGGACTGCTCCACTTCACAGATAATTCACCTGTTCTTTTCATCCCTCATGCTTGTTTTCATGACTACAGCTCCTCCCACTTGCTCCAAACTAGGGGTAGACATGGCCGCCTGCATGGGCCCCACCTATGCCTGCCTTTTCATTGGCTATGTGAAACAGTCCATGTTCCAAGCCTACACTGGTAATGCCCCCAACCCTTCCTGCACTATATTGGCAACTGCATTGTTGCTGATTTGTGCATTCATGCTGACCTCATCAATTTCATTACCTTTGTCTCCAACTTCCACCCTGTCCTTACATTCACTCAGTCCATTTCTGGCACCCCTCTCTCCTTTCTCGATCTCTTTGTCTCCATCTTGGGAGACAAAATGTTTACCAACACGGTCTCCTGTGACAATGCATTGATCGTGTGGATAGTCAGAGGCTTCTTCCCAGGGCCGAAATGGCTAACACGAGAGGGCACAGTTTTAAGGTGCTTGGAAGAAGGTACAGAAGAGATGTCAGGGGTAAGTTTTTTATGCAGAGAGTGGTGAGTGTGTGGAGTGGGCTGTCAGCGATGGTGGTGGAGGCGGATATGATAGGGTTTTTTAAGAGACTCCTGGATAGGTACATGGAGCTTAGAAAAGTAAAGGGCTATAGGTAACCCTAGGTAATTTCTAAAGTAAGTACATGTTCAGCACAGCTTTTTGGGCTTAAGGGCCTGTATTGTCCTGTAGGTTCTCTATGTTCCGGAGATTTTAACCACGCAAACTTTAAATCAGTGCTCCCCAAATTCCATCAGTATACGTGGACTTTGCGACAAGAGGGGAGAACGCGTTGGACCTTGTTTACACAAACATTCCCGACATGTACTGGGTGGAGCCCCGCTCCCACCTTTGTTACTCAGACCACAATTCTGTTATGCTAATCCCAGCATACAGACCGCTCGTCAGGCGCTCCAGACCAGTTCAGAAGCAGGTGAAAACCTGGCCAGCAGGAGCCATCTCTTCAAGACTGTTTTGAGCACACTGACTGGCACATGTTCAGGGAGGCTGCAACCGATGGCGACTCTACCAACTTGCATGAGTACATGGCATCAGTGCTAGCTACATCAGCAAGTGCATTGATGATGTCACCATGGCCAAGGCCATCACTACACGCACTAACCAGAAGCCATGGATGACTGTGGAGGTGTGTGCGCTGCTGAAGGCCCGTGACTCCACCTTCAGAACAGGTGACAAGGCAGCGCTAACAACAGCAAGGGCCAAACTGTCCCGGGCCATCAGAGAGGCAAAGCGTGCACATGCCCAGCAAATCCACAGCCACTTCCAGGACAGCGGCAACACGTGGAGCATGTGGAAGGGTATTCAGTGCATCACCAACTACAAGACAACACCACCTGCCTGTGCTGGTGATGCCTCCCTCCCAGATGCATTGAATAACTTCTATGCTCATTTTGAGGCGGAAAATGATGCGGCGGCGAGGAAGACCACCCCTCCTCCAAACGACCAGGTGCTGTGTCTTACCGTGGCCGATGTGAGGAGAACCCTGTGCAAAGTCAACCCACGGAAGGCTGCTGGACCAGACAATATTCCTGGCAGAGTGCTCATAGGATGTGCAGACCAGCTAGCTGAGATTCTCACTGACATCTTCAACATCTCCCTGAGCAGCGCCGTCGTTCCTATGTGCTTCAAGGCCGCCACCGTCGTCCCCATGCCGAAGAAGTCTTCAGTGTCCTGCCTCAATGATTACCGTCCCGTTGCACTCACATCCATCATCATGAAGTGTTTCCAGAGGCTCATCATAAGGCTCATCAAGACTCTGCTGCCTCCCTCACTGGACCCCTGCAGTTCACGTACCGTCCCAACCGTTCAACAGACGATGCCATTGCCATCACCCTCCACCTGGCCCTCACCCACCTGGACAAAAATGACACATACGTTTGAATGCTGTTCATCGACTTCAGTTCAGCATTCAACACAATCATTCCTCAGACACTGATTGGAAAGCTGAACTTACTGGGCCTGAACACCTCCCTCTACAACTGGATCCTAGACTTCCTGACTGGGAGACCTCAGTCAGTCCGGATTGGAAGCAGTATCTCCAACACCATCACACTGAGCACAGGGGCCCCCCCAGGGCTGTGTGCTCAGTCCACTGCTGTTCACTCTGCTGACCCACGACTGTGCTGCAACACACAGCTCGGACCACATCATCGAGTTCACCGACGACACGACCGTGGTGGGTCTTATCAGCAAGAACGATAAGTCAGCATACAGAGAGGAGGTGCAGCAGCTAACGGACTGGTGCAGAGCCAACAACCTGTCTCTGAATGTGAACAAAACAAAAGAGATGGTTGTTGACTTCAGGAGGACACGGAGCGACCACTCACCGCTGAACATCGACAACTCCTCCATAGAGATCGTTAAGAGCACCAAATTTCTTGGTGTTCACCTGGCTGAGAATCTCTCCTGGTCCCTCAACACCAGCTCCAGAGCAAAGAAAGCCCAGCAGCGTCTCTACTTTCTGTGAAGGCTGAGAAAGGTCCATCTCCCACTCCCCATCCTCACGACATTCTACAGAGGTTGTATTGAGAGCATCCTGAGCAGCTTCATCACTGCTTGGTTTGGAAATTGCACCATCTCGGATTGCAAGACCCTGCAGTGGATAGTGAGGTCAGCTGAGAAGATCATCAGGGTCTCTCTTCCCGCCATTACAGGCATTTACACCACACTCTACATCCGTAAAGCAAACAGGATTATGAAGGACCTCATGCACCCCTCATACAAACTCTTCTCCCTCCTGCCATCTGGCAAAAGGCACCGAAATATTCGGGCTCTCACGACCAGACTACGTAACAGTTTCTTCCCCCAAGCCATCAGACTCCTCAATACCCAGAGTCTGGACTGACACCAACCTACTGCCCTCTACTGTGCCTATTGTCTTGTTTATTATTTATTGTAATGCCTGCACTGTTTTGTGCACTTTATGCACTCCTGGATAGGTCTGTAGTCTAGTGTAGATTTGTGTTGTTTTATGGAGTTCAGTGTAATTTTTGTATTGTTCATGTAGCACCACGGTCTTGAAAAATGTTGCCTCATGTTTACTATGTACTGTACCAGCAGCTGTGGTCGAAATGACAATAAAAAGTGACGACTTGACTTTCTATGTTTCAATGCCTTTCCTTTTTCTCAACTCTTCGTCTCCACTACATCTGTTCCCAGGTTGAGGCTTTCCTTTCTAAGACATCAGAGATGTTCTCATTCTTCAAAGAACAGGGTTTCCCTTCCTCTACTATTGATGCTGCCTTCACCTGTATCTCCTCCATTTCCTGGACATGTGCGCTTATCCCACCTTCCCGCCACCTTAACAGTGATAGAGTTTCTCATTTCCTCACCTACCACCCCACGAGCCCCTGCACCCAATACATCATTCTCTACCGCACCACCATCTTCAACAAGATCCTACCACCAAATGCATCTTTACCTGCCCCCACCACTCTCCACTTTCCACACTGATTGCTCCCTCCCCGATTCCCTCGTTCATTCATCCCTCCCCACTAATCTCCCTCCTGACATATATCACCGTAAGTGGCAAAAGTGCTACATCAGTCCATTTACCTCCTCCCTTGCCTCCATACAGGACACCAAGGACTCCTTCCAGGATTCCACCTGTTGGGGTTGTCCATTGCAGCCTCATCTGCACTGATGAGACACAATGTAAATGGGGAACTGCTTTGTCAAGTGCCTCCACTCCATCTGCCTAAAGCAGAAATCCCCAGTGGCCAACCATTTTAATTCCTATCCCCACTTCCGTTCCAACACGTCAGTCCATTGCCTCTTCTTTTGCCATGATGAGGCTACTCTCATATTCCCTTATATTCCATCTTGGTTGCCTCCAACCTGATGACATGAACATCGATTTCTCCTTTCAGTATTTTTTCTTCTCTCATCTTCTGTTCCACATTCTAGCCTCTTGTGTTCCTTTCACCTCCCCCAGTGCTCCTCCTCTTTCCTGTTCTCCTCTGGTCCAATCTCCTCTCCTATCAGATTCCTTCTTCTCTAGCTCTCTACCTTTCCTACCCACCTGGCTTCACCTATCACCTTCCTGCTAGTCCTCTTCCCCTCTCCACCACCCCGACCAACCATTTTATTCCCCCTTCCTTTCCAGTGCTGAAGAAAGTTTCCAGCCCCAAACCGTCGACTGTTTATTCATTTCCATTGATATTGCCTGGCCTGGCCTGCTGATATCCTCCAGCATTCTGTGTGAGCTGCTCTGGTTTTCCAGAGTCTGCAGAATCTCTTGTTTTCTTACTATTCCAGTTCTAATGAAGCGCCTCTGACAATAAAGGGTCGCCTCTAATTCAGGGCCCCTTGTCCCTCGAGGCCGGGATTTAAATTCACTGCAATAGCATTTTTCCAACTACTATTTCTTGTATTCAACTATTCCAAAAGGGTTTTCTAAGTCAGCTAGCATGAACAAAATTTGTATCAATTGACTGAAATAGAGTCAGAAACAATCAGAAATCCAGAGGGATACTGATGAAATGTTTGGTTTGGAAACATAATTGTATACTTTGATTTTCTGATTGGAGCCTGACTAATTGAGGGTTTCCACTATCAGCAAGCTTCTATTATTTCTTACGTGTAAGCTATTAAGAAATATTTCTTATTTTACAAATTATTAATATCTAAGAAAGTTAAACTGTAATTTATGCATAAATAAACAGCATAGGTTACATGTTGATAGTATCTATTAACATATTTAATATTATTTCCATTTTTAACATTTGTGAGATTATGTTTATAAAGATTATAGTTTCCCAAATGATAATTGACTATTAAAAATAGAACATCATAAGAATTATGTATTTTCAGATTTTAATGTAAGACACTTTTAATCTAATCAAAATAAAATTAATATCGTATAAGAGGTGAGACAGGCAGACAGAAATTTTTAAAGACATTTACCAATTTCTTGGATCCCTAGTTGTTACTAAGATTTAGAAATGAGTCACCAGCTTAAACCTCTGCTGTTTTGATGGTGTAGACTCACCCAGAGATGCAAGGCAAGGAGCTTCAAGATTTGGAACTAGTTACTTTAAAGGATATTTGACATATTTTCAATAAAGTTGGGTATGACTTGGAACAAACTCCCCCATGTGCCTACTGTCCTTGAATTTCTAGCTTTGTCAGGTACTGTTTGAAAACCCCTGGCAATTTAGTGTAACTTGGAAAGGAGACACATAGTGCAGGTTATGTGCCTGAGTTTGATGAAGCGAAAGTTCAGGTTGGTGGTTGGTGTTTGCCTTTTCCTGGGAGCTGTTGAGTTTTATGAATATTCGTGGAGTGGCAGAATTCCAGTCTTGCCAACTTACGTACCTTGAGTGTCACCAGCCCTCATTCCTCCTGCCTGCACAGACCTCTGATCCTACAACCCACCAACAGCTCGCTAACTTGGAGGGAGGGGCCACCAGCCCTTGTCTACCAGCTTGTCTTCCAACCTCTGATGCCCTTCATCCCAGGTCCACATCACTGGCCTTCGAGAGCGGAGTGTGGGCCTAGACTCCAGCCTGACCTCTAACTCCCTCACATTCTTGTCCCTAAACCCTAACCTGACTGCTATTTCCCCTCCCTGTCCCCAAAACCATCCCTATGAACCTAAAAAAAGACACTGAGTCTGAACCACAATATCAACGGAGACTGCAGCTCAGTGCCATCTTGTCTCTTATTCATTATAAATGCCAAGAGATGAACTAGACACGGCCTGATAATGATCCTCTAACTTTCTCTTATTCGCAGTATTTATGTGGCTTGTCTGGTTAGGCATTGGTGACCCATGGATGCTGGTGATGGTCTCAGGATGATACATGCTGTTGAAGATCTTGCCTCAATCCTTATGGAACCAACTGTTTGTGTGTGTTAGCAGTGATCATGCAAATGTTATTTCATTTAGTACAGCTATTTTACTGTTCCTTCTGAAAGAACAAGAGACAAAGGTAAGCTACAAATAAAGTTAACTAAAAGGTGCTTGCGCGAATTGGAGAGTGGGCATCATGTGTGGCTCGATGAATAGATGTCTCTATGAAATGATGAAATTAAGCATGCCGGCTAGAATTAATGAAGAATAATACTGTGTATGAGTAAGGGGTCACAGTAAGATGGAACAGATGAATAAATCTGTGAATGGAGTAGGGGGTGGGGACACAAAATTCTGCCTCCAAGCTCTTGGTCCATGGACTTACAGGTTACAGCTCATCCGAGTACTTTTTAAACTGCTAACCATTTCCAACAGAATCACTTGGGTAGTTCAGACTGCAGAGCTGCTCATGTACTTGGCCGATGGATTTCCAGTGAAACTAGTTGAGTGCCACATGCTACATTCATTGGACAGCCGACATTCCAAAACCCAGCATTTTTTAACCTATTTCAGTGCTGACTCATTTTCCTTTCCTTCCTCGCTCATTACCTGAACACTCATTCAGGTGTCGATTTGTTGACAGAATTAACAAAGAAATAGTTTCTTTGAAAATAATTATCTTTTGAATGTACTTAAGATAATTATTTAATAGCTAATTAATTCAATTGCCAAACTTATCAGTATTTGTAAGTACCCAAGTGGTAAGGCAGAGCATTGCCACTTGGATCTGCCACACTGAAAGGCCCGGTAAGGTCTATTTCACACTGTATCTCAATCAATCAATAAATAAATCATTCTGTAGAAAAAATTACAAGCAGAAAAAAAAATCAAGCAAAAGGCCGACAAAATGACAACAACAGCAATTCACATTTAGGTTATGAAGACGCACAATCCTCTTTTATTGTCATTTAGTTATGCATGCATTAAGAAATGATACAATATTTCCTCCGGTGTGATATCACAAAACACAGGACAGACCAAGACTGAAAAAACTGACAAAACCACATAATTATAACATATAGTTACAACAGTGCAACAATACCATAACTTGATGAAGAAGTCCATGAGCACAGTAAAGTTCAAAGTCTATCAAATGTCCCACATCTCACACAGACGGGAGAAGGAAGAATAACTCTCCCTGCCATGCTGACCACAGTCTGACTCTGAGTGATCCAAAAACTTCGAGCTCTGATCAGCTCTCCGACACCGAGTACAGTACTGAGCGCCATCTCTGTCCGAATGATTCGACCTCAATCTTGGTCACCAATAGCAGGCAAAGCTGGGGATTTTGAGGCCTACCCTCGGAAAGATTCCCGACCACGCAGTAACAACAGCAGCGAACGAACGTTTCAGAAATTTCTCCAGATGTTCCTCAGTACTTTCAGTCCCCCTCCATCAAATCAGAATTGTCCACAGCCCCTATTTAACGGATACAATATCATTTTTCACCGGAGGGCTGCACACGCACGTGCGCTGCTCCCTCTCTTCCCGCCATCATTTATGCATCATCTTTAAAGTATCTAAAATATCTCAGTATGTTCCAAAGGAGAGTTATTGCAATTAAAAAAATCTATTCTCTAAGTATAAAAAAGGCAAGAGGGTAATCAGGTAAGAGTAGTGCCCAACAGGAAACCAAAACAAGACCAGAGGACATAGGCAAGAGCGTCAATGAATACTCCTCATTCATATTCACTAAAGAGAAAGACATTGTAGTTGATTAAGGAAATTCTTCCCCTCCACCATCAGATATCTGAATGGTCCCTGAACCCATGAACACTGCCTCATTATTCCTATTTTTTGCACTATTTATTTATTTTGTAGTTTTAGTCATTTTTATGTCTTTGTACTTAAGTGCTGCCACAAAACAACACAATTCCTGTCATGTAAGTGAATGATAATAAACCTGATTCCGATCTTCTGATCTTGAGGGGGATAATAAAATTCTAGAATCGTGAATCAGATCAGAATTAGGTTTATTGTCACTGACATTAGTCATGAAATTTGTTGTTTTGTGGCAGCATTACAGTGCAGGCATAATAAATTACAAGTTACAATAAATAAATAACCAAATAGTGCAAAAGAACAAAGAGGTGGTGTTCATGGGTTCACGGATCGTTCAGAAATCCAAAGGCAGAGAGAAAGAACCTGTTCCTAAAGTATTGAGAGAGGGTCTTCAGGCTCCTGTACCTCCTCTGTGATGGTAGTAATGAGAAGACAACATGCCCCAGATGGTGAGGGTCCTCAATGATGGATGCTGCCATCCAGAGGCACCGCCTTTGAAGGCGTCCTCATTGGAGAGGGGCTTCTGCTCGGGATGGAGCTGGCGAGTCTACAACCTTCTGAAGCCTCTTATGATCCTGTGGATTGACATCTCCATACCAGACAGTGATACAGCCTGTCAGATTGCTCTCCACAGTGCATCTGTAGAAATTTGCTAGAACCTTTGGAGATATACCCAATCGCCTCCGACACAACTGCATCCATATGGTGAGCCCAGGATAGATACTCTGAGATGTTGAGGCACATGACATTGAAGCTGCTTTTCTTTTTCACTGCTGGCACCTCAATGATGATCAGTGTGTATTCTCCCCAGTTCCCCTTCCTGAGTTCACAATCAGTTCCTTGGTCTTGCTCACATTGAGCACAAGGCTGTATTGCCACACCACTCAACCAACCTACCTATCGTTTTCCTGTACATCTCCTCATCACCATCTGATTTTCTGCCAGCAATGGTGGTGTAACTGGCAAATGTATAAGTGGTGTGTGACGTGTGCCTAGTGAGTAGAACAGTGTGCTAAGCATGCATCCTTGAGGTGAACCTGCACTGATTGTCAGTGACGTTATACTAATCCAAACTGACAGTGGTCTCCCAATGAGAAAGTCAAGGATTTAGTTATAGAGGGAGGTATAGAGGCCCAAGCTTGTCAGTTAGAATGCATTGCAATTAAAGAAGGGAAGGTATTAGATGTCCTGGCAGGATTAAAGGTGGAAAATCCTCAAGGGCCCAAGAGATGCATCCCAGGCTGCAATGGGTTAAAAGGGAGGAGATTGCTATGACTCTAGCAGAGATCATTGAAATCTTAAGCAACACACTCAAAATGCTGGAGGAACTCGGCAGATTGTGTGTGTTGTTTTTGACTTCCCTATCTGCAGATTTTTCTCCAAAAACATTTAATATAAATAATTAATTAAAATACAAATCATTAACAAGGCTTTGAAATATGAATAAGGGAAAAAGGCAATACTATGAAAGAATGCTACTCTGATTCAAAGAGAATTCTAAGATCTCAAACAGCTATCTGATCAATAAGCACAGGAGCCTTAGTTTAACCTCTCAGCCCATAATACCTCTCTGTCTTATACTCAAGGATTCTGACTTGAACCAGACTTTGATTCAAAAGTAAGAGCAAACAATGAAGCTGACGCCACATAACTCACCCAAAGTTATGTTGCAATTTATACTATATTTTAAGTTGTTTATCATGCAGAACATGCTGTGTTTGTTGAGTGTTCTTAGGCCAGTAGATCATTTCAGAGATATCTCAACTATGAATTAAGACAAAGTGTAGTCTTCCTATTAAAATAATAACATTTACATTTATTGTAAAGAAGAGAACTAAACAAGGATGCTATGTAGATTTAACCTATGTTTTCTCAGGTACCATATAAAACCATTACATTCCATGAACTGTCAATTTTAACTCACATTTGGCTACATTTTAAAAAGTTAAGGTCAGCAAGAGATTATGTCAGTGCAAAGTGGTCTTTATAGTTGTAGAAATGGAATGCAAGAGGCAGGAAAACTGCTGAGGCTGCTCCTTGATGGGGAGGGGGGCACTCAGACATTTTGACATCAACATTGCAAATATGAGACTTTGTAGGTAGAAAATAGCCAGTCTAAAGAACAAAGCAGAGTCACATCTTCTAAGGAAGGTAACCGGAGAAGGAATGTTACCTTTGCCTATTGAGCTTCATCATCAAAAATGAGCTGGTCTGTTATCTCAGCAGCCAGCCCTCCACAATTAGTGAATGTCTTGTGACTCTTCAGTTCACTCTAACATGGCTCAAAGTGAAAAATATACAGAGCATATCTCAAATATTGGCAGTCTTCCATTTGTACATTTGGAGCACACAGAAGTGCGCCAGCTCCGAAACTTCCCAAGTACCCATCCCATCAGGCATTCTCTTGTTGCATTGGTGAAAGCATCTGTGATTTCCACTATGGATGTTTCAGTCACCTGAAAACACACAAAATCCTTGATCTTCTGTGCCACCTTAAGATAAAAAAGGTAGTCACACCCGAAGAACAGTGAGTATTTCTGGACATTACACATTAGGATAAGTCTATTTTACTTGGAGAGAGTCTGATATAAATTTACTGTATGATACTTGGAATCCAAGGATGAAATGGTAACCAAAAGAAGGGCTGTGTTTGTCTGACTTCATATTAAGGGAAGAGCTGAATTTTATTTTTCAAAATATTAAGAAGAATTCCTGTTAAACCAAGATAATTCAATTTCAGCAGATTATAGAGTCCAGGACAAGTCGATTCAATATAAAAAAAATCATCCAGGCCTTCCAGATATGCCTATGAAGCATTTCAATACATTAAAAAAGTGGCTGAAATGTGGAATCTCTTCTAGAAATGATAGTCGATAGCAGATCAATTGTAAATTTTAAATCTGAGATTTTTGTAAGTCACTGGAATGTTAAAGAAAATAACATCTGAGGATAGCTCACTGATCTTATTGAATAACGGGGACCAGCTATAAGGGTTAACTAGCCTCTAGCTTCTTCCTGTTGTTCCACACACGAAGAAAAAGGTAGAAACATATAAACATAAAGAACAGTCTCAGCCTGAACATGGACTGTTTATTCACCTCCATAGATGCTGCCTGACTTGCTGAGTTCCTCCATTATTTTGTGTGCTGCCGAAGAAAAAATGAGGCAATGCATGCACACCTTGCTTGCGTTTTTATAGAGCCTTACTATGAAACTTTCTGATACACTACAGGGAGCATTAATGGCACTCGGCATTGGGCTCCGTAAATAGAGAGGACAAGATGATGAAAAGAGGTTAAAAAATAGCTATCAAGGAAAGTCTTGAAGGAGAAGGGAAAATGGGGTTTAGATCTTTCGAGGTGTGGATCTCGAGAGGTGAAGGCAGAGCCATCATTGGAGCTGCTCTTAAGTTATTGATATGTACACCAGAACAGAGAAGCCTCCAGATCCTGGTCTGTCAAAAAATATCAGTCGGGCAACTCACCTAATCTGTCAGTTCCATTAAAAACTCGCATCTATTCCGAGCGGATCTCGTTTCACTCTTTCGTCGTAATTTACAAACCCGATACTTTCTAAAAAAAACTTGAGCGGTTGAGACACGCTGACCCGCTGATTTAAGAAAGCCGAGGGTCTCGTTTCCGTGTGAAAACTAATTTACTTTACAGCAAAGCTTACTCACAAAATAATCTTTCGTACTCGTTAGTATTAAAACGACCAATCAGTTACAAACATAGGTAAGTGATTCTAAGGTATTAAATATGTTATGTTACACCCGGTAATTCTCCTAAATAAAAATCCATCGAGTTCCCGGGAATACTCACACTTATTCGCTTTGAGTCCGTCAAATGAAATATCAAGATCGTAATATTCGTAATCGAACTCGTAAATTGGGCTATTAATGAACGATTCCTCTGAAGAGTTTCCGAAAACGGCAATTTTTTCAACCTTGGCCATCCTGAAAATGCAAGCAGACCCAGACAGATACAATACACTGAGAAGTTGTGCATCCACTTCAGTCACCTAACTCGATCGACAAAATCCCAGCTCGTCCAGATTGTCTCCGATGCTGTCGCTTCCACTGTATGAGGTGGGAAATGATCTCCCTCTGCTGGCCAACATATCCCTTACCGTCGTTGAAAATGTACACACAATAGCCACTTTATAGGTACCGGCCGATGTATCTAATAAAGTGGCCACTGTCACGGTCCGGTCCGTGAAATCCGCATTCCGGTCCACGGTCCGGTCCATTGATCCGTATTCCAGGTTTTCCGGTTTTCCATTGTTCTGTTGGGTGCTCTAATTAAGGCACATGATTCTCGTTTGGGCTGACACCTAAATACCTCCGGAGACCAGGGCTTGGCTTCTGGGTTGTTCCTGTCAAACCCCCGTGTCTGAATTCCTTCTTGGCCCCTACCTCCTGAAGCCTTGCTCTGCAACCAGTGTCTGTAGCTTTGCCTAGCCTGTAACCCTTGCCTGCACTGCTGTCAAGTTTAACTGCTGGAGCAAGATAAGGAACTGTCTATCGTTGTTTTGAATTGTCTCTGTGTCCACGGGTACATGCCTTCACTAGGTAGGTCTGGCAGTTTGCCGCTACCTCATGTTGGAAACCATCTCTGTGTCCATGCCTTCGCTAGGTAGGTCCGGCTGTTTGCCTCTACCTAGTGTTGAGAACTGTCTCGTCATGTTCAGCATTCTGTGTATGAGTCCTGGCCCTATGTCCTGTTCCCAAGGTGGGGTCCCAGCTCTGTGTTCCATGTTCCTGTTCTCCCTCGACCAAGGCTCTGAGTTCTTGTCTCCCTCGACCAAGTCAATGCTTCGTGTTCTTGTCCTGTCCACGTGCCTCGCTCAGCCTGGTGCTGGGGTTCCCTCATCCTGTCCAGGAGTCTCTCATCCTGTCCAAGCCATGTCTAAGAACCTGGTACTGTCCAAGCGACGTCTAAGAACCTTGTCCTGTCCATGTGCCTTGTCCATGTGCCTTGTCCTGTGCAGGAGTTCCCTCATCCTGTACTGGAATACCCTTGTCTTGCCCAGGAGTCTCTCATTCTGTCCTGTAGCCTCGCCTAGTCCCATCTCCCAAGACCACGCCATGTCTTTGCCTAGTTCCGGAGCCTGAGCCTGAGTCAAGACCTAGGTTCTTGGTCCTTGTCCAGTCTCTGGCTCGGAGTCCGAACCCAAGCCCCGTCATGTCCTCGCCTCGCGGAACCCAAGCCCCGTTATGTCCTTGCCTCGAGGAATCCAAGCCCCATCATGTCCTCACCTCAAGGAACCCAAGCCATGTCCAGTCCTGTAGCCACATCATGTCCTCACCTAGTTCCGGGGTCCGAGCCTGAATCAAGACCCAGGTTCTTGATCCTTGTCCAGTCTCTGGCTCGGAGTCCAAGTCCAGGCTCCTAGTTCCCAGTTCATCGTCTTGTCCCAGCCCTCTAGTCTAGTCCTGTTCCTAGTATGTCACTATCTGTGTCTTGCATTTGGGTCCACTCCCAGCACCCCCCTTATGACAGCCACAGAGTGCATGTTTGTGGTCTTCTGCTGCAGTAGCCCATCCACTTCAAGGTTCAACGTGTTGTGCGTTCAGAAATGCTCTTCTGCACACCACTGTTACAATGTGTGATTATTTGAGTTACTATTGCCTTCATGTCAGCTTGAACCAGTCTGGCTATTCACCTCTGACCTCTCTCATTAACAAGGGTTTTCACCCACAGAACTGCCGCTCTCTCGATATTTTTTGTTTTTTTTTTTTGTTTTTTGCGTCACTCTCTAGGTAAATTCTAGAGACTGTTGTGCCTGAAAATCCCAGGAGATCAGCTTATGAGAAACTCAAACCACTCCATCTGGCACCAACAATCATCCCACTGGTCAAACTGACTTAGATCACATTTCTTCCCCATTCTGATGTTTGGTCTGAATAACAACTGAACCTCTTGACCATGTCTGCATGTTTTTATGCATTGAGTTGCTGCCACATGATTGGCTAATCCTACTAAATTAATGGATACGGCCTAGTCAATCATGTGTAATACTTTCCCACCACTGAGCACATCTACACAGAGCATTGTTGCAGGAAAACAGCATCCATCAGCAGGAACCCAACACCCAGGTCACGATTTCTACTCACTACTGCCATCAGGAAGAAAGTACAGGAGCCTCAGGACCCACACCACCAGGTTCAATACCCCTCAACCATCAGGCTCTTGAATCAGAGGGGATAACTTCACTTGCCTCATCACTGAACTTTTCCCTCAACCTAGGGATTGACTTTCAAGAACTCTTCATCTCATGTTCTTGATATTTATTGTATATATTATTATTATTGTATTTTTATGTTATTACTATTGGGACAATGTATATCCTGTTCACGTTCCATAGTCTTTCAATTTCCTCTTTTAATTCAGCATATTTCTGGTGTTTTTCACTTAATGATTTCTGTATGTTATGTGTGTTTGGAATCGCTATACTGTATCTATTAAGTTGTTCTTGCTTTTTTTATCCTGTAATCAAAGATTCAGAAAGTTATAACATTAGTCAGCTCTGTCCATTGTGCTAGTCTCTGTAGTATCCAAGACCTCGTTAAGGAGCGGTGCCTCAGAAAGGTGGCGTCCATTATTAAGGATCCCATCACCCAGGACATGCCCTCTTCTCAATGTTATGTCAGGAAGAAGGTACAGAAGCCTGAAGGCACACACTTAGTGATTCAGGAACAACTTCTTCCCTTCTGCCATCTGATTCCTAAATGATCATTGAATCCTTGAGAACTGCCTCACTTTTTTATTATTGCTGTTTTTGCACTATTTTTAATTTAACTATTTAATACACACACACACACACACACACACTTACTGAATTGAATTTACTTTTTTTCTATATTATCATTTATTGCATTGTACTGCTGCCGCTAAATTAACAAATTTCACGACATATGCTGGTGATATTAAACCTGATTCTGATTCCGATATTATAGCTGAATGATTATTATAGATTGTCCTATCTACAATAATGGATCAGTCATAATGCAATTTGCAGGACTCTGACTCTAAAACTGGATCAGGCTTGTATTTATAGCAAGGTATGTTGTCTTTCATGAGTTTGTATTTTAAAGCAAGATTTTAGTGAATGATGTTTGCCACTTGATTGTCCCTGTGTAAGTAATCAGATTGAATTAAACTGCTGCAGGATCCTGTAATGTGTTGGATTGTTTCTTGTTTTTCTTGTCATTTTCTGCATTGATCCTCTTGAATTGGTTGGTCTTTTATTATGTATTTGGATCATTTTTTTGTGTTAGCCCATTAACCACCTGGTCCAGCATTGCCACAAGAAACCCCTCTGTTTCTGAAAAGAGGTCTCCAATTCAGGGCCAGGTGTTCAATGCTTCCTTGCTGACATCTAGTCTACTGGGATGTCCTCCATAGAGGGTTTCAAGTTGTCCACCCTGTTGGTGTGATCTTTCATTGATTCTATTATGGTTATTAGACATTGAGTATGCCCACAAGAAAATGAATCTCAGGGTTATATATAGTGACATATATGTACTTTGATGTTAAGTTGACTTTGTACTTTGAACATTGGTTAGATATTTGCATTAATAAGCAGGTGTACCTAATAAAGTGGCCACTGAGTGTATCTCTTGCAGACATTGAAATGTATATAAAGATCTGCAGTTGGTGGAAATCTAAAAGGAGAAGATGCTGCAACCATATACAACAGGTCAGGCACTATTTATGGCAATTGGGGAACAAAGGGAGAGCACAGAACCAGAGCAACCTGATAGGTTTGAGTTGATCAGTATTTGGAAACAGATAGGATTGGGGAGAATGTGTTGAGTATTCTACATGCTATCATCTCTATTTCACTTGAATGGTCAGATGAAATATTGAAGGAAATTTAAGATTATACGCCTTAGGTACTCTCCAACCTGATGGCATGAATATTGATTTCTTCTTTTTTTTTTTCCTTCCCCTCCCTTCTCTTCTCCTCCCTGGCTTCTTACCTCTTCTCACCTACTTATCACTACCCCCTGGGTCCCTCCTCCTTCCCTTTCTCCTATGGTCCACTCTCCTCTTCTATCAGTTTCTTTCCTCTCCAATCTCTTATCTTTCCTACCCACTTGATTTCACCTATAACCTTCTTGCTATGCTCCTTCCCCTCCCCACTTCCCGCCCCTAAGATTTTTATTCTGGTATCTTTTCCCCCTTCCCTTTCAGACCTGGAGAAGTGTCTTTGCCTGAAACATTGACTGTTTAGTCATTTCCATAGATGCTGCCTGACCTGCTGAGTTCCTCCAACATTTTGTATGTGCTGCTTTTGATTTCCAGCACCTGCAGACTTTCTCGTGTTTAGAAATTTAGATGTTCTTTTGCATCTTGTAGCCTCAGAGTGAAGGCATGAGAACATAAGATTTGCATGCCCCAAAGGCTGTACAACTAGAAGTATATTTCAGGCATAGCTGCTGAAGTTAAGATGCAGAAGTCACTTCACAAATAACAAAGTTTCGCAAACTTTAATGTGATAATGACCAGAAAAGATGCCTTTCAAAGGTTCATTTATTATCAAAGTACAGTATACAACTCTGAAATTCTTCTTCTCCAGATAGCCATAAAATCAAGAAAGAAAAGAAAGGCAGCACAACCGTCAACCCCTAAATCCCCCTCCCCACAAACACAACACAAAAAATTGAGAACGATCAGGCAAAAAACACAGAATAGAAAAAAACTATACGACTGAAAAAAGTCCGCATCCAAAATGCAGAAAACCTGGGCAACATTATCCCTCTCCATATCAAAGTGATCTCACCAGTAATAAAACGGTTCAATCTCCCTTGTCGTTTTAATCGATGAACAATGGAAGCTTTAATTGGTGAAATGGAGTCGAACGTCGACTGGCAGCCTTCTTGCCACAAGGTTCCCACATTTTGCCTCTGCCTCCTGGAATCCCCACAGAGGTTACAGAGCACTGAAACACCCAGATGATCTTCAAGCTACAAATCACAGCCTCCAACAGTTCCAGAATCACATTCAAGATGAAAAACAAATGTAAAAGACATAAAAAAGAAAAATATGGTTTCATAATCTAACCAGAAGATGTCAACCGAAGGAATGTTGTACACAGGCGCCATCTTGACCGAAAGTAATTTTTTTGTAGTCCATATGGGTCACCTGCTGTAAACACAGAGAATTAACTTACACCACACTAAGACCATCAGTCATGAAATCTCCACAATGTCAGTGTTGATTACCAGCACTGAGCTTTGATGTACATCTTCAGCTGTCGACATTAAACTATATGAGTGTTTCATTATTAAACTTTCCATTTGCATTATATAATTCTGCTGATATTTCCAATAATGAATTTAAAATCTTTAACAATTTTGAAGCAGCTATTAGTCAGTTGATTATTTGTACAGCCTCTGCCATCAACTGTTTTTTTATTAACTTAAACTAACACTGTGTACTGATTTCATTAATAGCTTTATATCAGAAGTATAGCTAAAAGTAAAATCGGAGCTCTTCAAGTACAAATTCAAGTTTATCGTCATTCAACCACATACATGTATACTGCCAAAAATAAACAACATTCATCCAGACCAAGTGCACATCACAGTATGTATAATTCACACAGAAATTGTAATATAAAGTAATATTAGCACAAATAAATTAACAACATAGAGGTGGTCACAGGAGGCAGAAGAGTAGCTTTGAGTTGGTGGACTAGGCCATGTTCAAGGACTCATCAATGGATCTGAATGAATACACCATGGTTGTCTTGCACTTTATAAAAGGCAGTCGTACATGTGTACTTCCAAGTCCAGAAGCCCCAGGTGAACCATGAGATCTGCCATGTGCTGAGGGCCAGATCAATGGCATTCAGGTCTGGTGACCAAGTAAGATTCAAGAGGTCCAGGTACGATCTCCAGAAAGCCAACTCACAGGTGAAGTGGTAATTCCAGACTAAACATGAATTATTGAAAGATGCTTGACAGTTGTGGTCAGGCTTGAGAGCTATCACTTCTTACAAAGCAACACACATCAAAGTTGCTGGTGAATGCAGCAGGCCAGGCAGCATCTCTAGGAAGAGGTACAGTCGACATTTCAGGCCGAGACCCTTCATCAGGACTAACTGAAAGAAGAGCTAGTAAGAGACTTGAAAGTGGGAGGGGGAGGGGGAGATCCAAAATGATAGGAGAAGACAGGAGGAGGAGGGATGGAGCCAAGAGCTGGACAGGTGATTGGCAAAGGGGATATGAGAGAATCATGGGACAGGAGGCCCAGGGAGAAAGACAAGGGGGGGGGGAAGGGAACCCAGAGGATGGGCAAGGGGTATAGTCAGAAGGACAGAGGGAGAAAAGGAGAGTGAGAGAAAGAATGTGTGTATAAAAATAAATAACGGATGGGGTACAAGGGGGAGGTGGGGCATTAGCAGAAGTTAGAGAAGTCAATGTTCATGCTATCAGGTTGGAGGCTACCCAGACAGAATATAAGGTGTTGTTCCTCCAACCTGAGTGTGGCTTCATCTTTACAGTAGAGGAGGCCGTGGATAGACATGTCAGAATGGGAATGGGATGTGGAATTAAAATGTGTGGCCACTGGGAGATCCTGCTTTCTCTGGCGGACAGAGCGTAGGTGTTCAGCAAAGCGGTCTCCCAGTCTGCGTCGGGTCTCGCCAATATATAGAAGGCCTTCACTTACAGATAATGTCAATGCCTTCTATGCTCGCTTTGACTGATAAGATATCCCACAGCCCCCGATTACCCTGATTTCAGTCTCTGTGGCTGATGTGAGAGCATCCTTCAGGAGGATGAACCCACAGAAAACATCCAGCCAAGATGGGGTACCTGGCTGACCTCTAAAGGCCTGTGCTGATCAACTGGCTAGAGTGTTTACTGATTTCTTTAACTTCTCACTACGGTACGTGGCCAAGTGGTTAAGGTGTTTGTCTAGTGATCTGAAGGTCGCTAGTTCAAGCCTCAGCTGTGGCAGCGTGTTTGCGTGTCCTTAAGCAAGGCACTTAACCACACATTGCTCTAGTGTCTGTGGGAGGAGTGACGCCCCACACAGACTTCCAATCTGCACCTTGTAAGGCATGAAAATGCCCGACGCAGGCCTCTTATGGTCTGAGTTGACGTTCCCTTCCCTCCCTCCCCTCGGCAGTCTGAGGTACTCACCTGCTTCAAGCAGACTTCAATTATACTGGTGCCTAAGAAGAACATGTTAGCTTGCCTCGATAACTATTGTCCAGTAGCACTTACATACACTGTGAAAAAGTATTTTGTGAGGTTGGTGATGAAACACACAAACTGCTGCCTATGAAGCAACTTGGATGTGCTCCAATTTGTCTACTGGCACAACAGGTCCACAGCACATGTCATTTCACTGGCTCTTCACTGAACCCTGGAAAATCTCAACAGCAAAGGTGCATAAATTAGGATGCACTTGTTTGACTACAGCTAGACATTCAATAATATCGTCCCCTCAAATCTAATCAATAAGCTTCAAGACCTTAGCCTCAATTTCTCCTTGTGTAATTGGATCCTCGATTTCCTCACTTGCAGACCCCAGTTAGTTTAGTTTGGCAGTAACATCTCCTCCACAATCTCCATCATCACAGGTGCACCACAAGGCTGTGTGCTTAGCCCCCTGCTCTACTCACTTTATACTTATGACTGTGAGGCTAAGCACAGCTCCAATGTCACGTTTAGGGTTGCTGACTGTCAATGGCTGAATCAAAGTTGGTGCCAAATCAGCATACAAGAAGGAAGTTAAAAATCTGGCTGAATGGTGCCACAACAACAACCTCTCTCTCAATGTCAGCAAAACCCACGATCTGCTTGTTGACTTCAGGAGGAGAAAACCAGTGATCCATTAGCCAATCCTCATTGCGCAATCAGAGTTGGAGAGGGTTAGCAACTTTAAATTCCTTGGTGTTATCATTTCAGAGGACCTGCATATAGTGTAATTACGAAGAAAGCACAGCAGCACCGCAACTTAGAAATTTGCGAAGATTTGGCATGACATCTAAAATATTGATGCGTTGTGGAGAGAATATTGACTGTTGCATCACAGCCTGGAATGGAAACATCAGTGCCATTGATCAGAAAATCCTACAAAAAGTAGTGGATGCAACCCAGTAAATCATGAGTAAAGCCCTCCTCACCATTCAGCACATCTACACAGATCCAACACCAGGGCCCCCCACCACCCAGATCATGATCTCTTCTCATTGGTGCCATCAGGAAGAAGGTACTGGAGCTACAGCTCTCACACCATCAGTTTCAGGAACAGTTATTGCTCCTCAACCATCAGGCTCTTGAACTAGTGGGGATAACTTCACTCAATTTAACTTGCCTCATCACTGAACTGTTCTCATAACCTATGGACTCACTTTCAAGGACACTTCATGTCATGTTCCCGAAATGTATTGCTTATTTAGTTTTTTTTCCCTCTTGTATTTGCAGTTTGTTTTCCATTACACATTAGTTGTTTGTCTGCTCTGTTGGGTGTGGTCTTTCATTGATCCTATTATGGTTCTTAGATTTACTGAGCATGCCTGCAAGAAAACTAACCACAGGGTTGTATATGGTGACATATATGTACTTTGAA
Source organism: Mobula birostris (assembly GCF_030028105.1). NCBI lineage: Eukaryota > Metazoa > Chordata > Chondrichthyes > Myliobatiformes > Myliobatidae > Mobula > Mobula birostris. The sequence goes on along the minus strand of NC_092375.1, from coordinate 28,440,570 downwards.
CTTGAAGCTTGCTTTGAAGTAATAAAATGTGTTTGAAAGATTGACACTTAGCACAGCTCTTCTCCAATCCGAGCTATCAGAGGATCTCTCTCTAAAAAAGTTTAGTACATGTTTTCTTTTACTTCCTCTTCTGGAAACTATCCAGATATCACCATCCTACCTAGTTCAACTATTAACTTTCAGACTAGTGGGTCTTTTTCATTGCTGAGCTGAGTGTTTAACCAAGTGGGTCTGGTAAAAGCTTTCAACAATTTTACTAGCTAAATGTGTGTAAATACAACAAAAAAACCATGAAAATAATGATTAAAAACTGACATCATGAACGGTACGTGGAATGTTATACTTGGAAAGCCGAATGCTCCATTGCAGCCCAAACGTTCCTTGATTTATGTAAAGTCAATTTGTAAACTTTCCCACTAGATTTCTTGCTATTTCTTGTAAAGGTTCAAAAAGTTTCAAAGGTTCATTTATTATCAAAGTACACAACTCCAAAATTTTTCTATTCTCCGGGTATCCATGAAACCAAGGAAGAAAATAAAGGCAGCACAATCATCAACCCCAAAATCCCACCTCCTTGCAAAAAAAACAAAGATGGATCAGTAACATCGACCCCTAAATCCTTCTTCCCACACAAAAACTGGGCAAAATGGATCAGGCACATCAAGCCCCAAATTCCTCCTCCCACACAAAAAAAACTAACAAAACGGATCAGGCTTATCAACCCCCAAATTCCTTTTCCCACATAAAAACAGGAACAAAACAGATCAGGCACATCAACCCCAAAATCCCCCTCCCCGCATAAAAAATAAACAAGATGCTCGGGCAAAAAAACACAAAATACTATAAGACTGAAAGAAAGTGTCTATAGCCCATGTCCACAACCAAACGCAGGAAAAAACCAGGGCAACATTCTCCGGGCATAGCGGCAGGCTCGCAACTCTGTGGTGCAGAGCGGCAAATCAAAAGTCAAGCCATCGGCGTTTACCCTCTGTACCTCACTTTGATGCTTCAATCTTTCTTATTGCTTTAATTGGCAAATAATGGAAGCTATAAGCAGCAAAATGGAGCCAAGCATTGGCTTGCTCCCTGACATTATAGGAGCCATTTTAAAATCATATTCTCATAGTTCATTGTCATTCTGATAATTATTGGAAACGTACAAATGTATTTTTATCTTTTAAATGATGGTATATTGATGGAACACTAGCCAATAATATAATGAGGACACAAAACTTTTTTCCAGATATATAAAGAGGAAAAGACAGGTGAGAGTGGATATTAGACTGTTGGAGAATGATGCTGGAGAGTTTGTAATGGGGGACAAGGAAATGTTGGACAAACTTAGTAAGTACTTTCCATCAGTCTTCATTATGGAAGACACCAGAGGTATGCCAGAAACTTGATAGTGTCAGGGGGCAGAAGTGATTGGAGTTGCTATTACTAAGGAGAAGGTACTTGGAAAGCTGAAGGGTCTGAAGGTAAATAAGTCAGCCAGGCCAGATGGACAACACTCCAGGATTCAGAAAGAGGTAACTGAAGAGATTATGGAAGCATTAGTAATGATCTTTTTTTTAGATTATGAGGACACTCAGTCCTCGTTTATTGTCATTTAGAAATGCATGAATTAAGAAATGATACAATGTTCCTCCAGAGAGATATCACAGAAACACAGGACAGACCAAGACTAAAACTGACAAAACCACATAATTATAACATATAGTTACAACAGTGCAAAGCAACACCGTAATTTAATAAAGAGCAGACCATGGGCACGGTAAAAAAAAGTCTCAAAGTCCCGATAGCTCCAGCATCTCACGCAGACGGTAGAAGAGGGAAACTCTCCCTGCCATGGGCCTCCAGCGCCGCAAACTCGCCGATGTAGTATCCTGGAAGCACCCGACCACAGCCGACTCTGAGCCCGTCCGAAAACTTCGAGTCTCCAACCAGCCCTCCAATACTGAGTACCGAGCACCATCTCTGCCGAGCGCTTTGACCCCGCCCCGGCCGCCGAGCAACAAGCAAAGCCGAGGACTTGGGACCTTCCCCTCTGGAGATTTCGGATCACACAGTAGCAGCGGCAGCGAAAGTGGCATTTCAGAAGTTTCACCAGATGTTCCTCCGTGCTCTCACATCTGCCTCCATCAAATCAGAATTGTGCACGGCACCCTACTTGACAAATAACAGATATTTATCACCAGAGTGGCCACGCGCGCTGCGTCACACCTCCATCTTCTCCTCTCCTCTTTCAAGAATCAGTAGATTCTGAAATGGTTTTTGGAGAACTGGAAAATTACAAATATCACTCCACTCTTTAAGAAGGGAGGGAGGAAGAAGAAAGAAAATTACAAGCCAGTTAGCCTGAAGTCAGTGGTTGGGAAGGTGCTGGATTAGGAATGTGATTTTGGAGTACCTGGAGGAACATGATAAAATTGACGAAAGTCAGCATGGCCTCCTTAAGGGAAAATCTTGTCCAAAAATCTGTTGGAATTCTTTGAGGAAATATCAAGTAGAATAGACAAAGTAGAGTAGAGTCAGTGGATATTGTATACTTGGCTTTTCAGAAGGCCCTCGACAAGGTGCCATTCATGATGCTGCTTAACAAGAGACCATGGTATTTCAAGAAAAATATTAGCGTGGATAGATCAGCTGTCTGGCAGGAAGCAAACAGTGAGAATAAAGGGAGCCTTTTCTGGTTGGCTGCCGCTCACTAGCAATGTATCACAGGAGTCGATGTTGGGACTACTTCTTTTCATATTATATGTCAATGATTTGAATGATTGAATTGATGGCTTTGTGGCTAGGACAATACAAAGATAGTAGGAGAGATAGATAGTGTTGAGGATGCAGGGAGTTAGCAGAAGGACTTAGACGGATTCGAAGAATGGGAAAAGAAGTGGCAGATGGAATGTAGTGTAGTGAAGTGTATGGTCATGTACTTTGTTATAAGGAATAAAGGTGAGGGCTATTCTCTAAATGGGAAGAAAATTCAAAAATCAGAGGTGCAAAGGGACTTAGGAGTCCTTGTGCAGGATTCCCTAAAGGTTAACTTGCAGGTATTAGGAAGGCAAATGCAATATTTGCATTCACTTTGAAAGGACTAGAATATAAGAACAAAGACGTAATGCTGAGTCTTTATAAGACATGGGTCAGACCACACTTGGAGTATTGTGAGCAGTTTTCAGCCCTTTATCTAAGAAAAGATGTGCTGGATTTAGTGGGATTCTAGAGGGGGTTCAAAAGAATGATTCTGAGAATGAAAGGGTTAATGTATGAGGAGCATTTGATGGTTCAGGGCCTGTACTCACCAGAGTTTAGAAGAATAAGAGGGGATCACATTGAAACATATCAAATATTGAAGGGTCAGATAGAATGGACGTGGAGACGAAATTTCGTATAGTGTGGGAGTCTAGGACCAGAGGATACAACCTTAGACTATTGGGACGTCCATTTAGAACAGAGATGAGAAGGAACTTGTTTAGCCAGAGGGTGGTTAATCTGTGGAATTCATTGCTACAGACAGCTGTGGAGGCCAAATCACTGAGTATATTTAAAGAGGAGGTTGATAGGGTTTCGATTAGTCAGAGCATCAAAGTTTACAGGGAGGATAGGGTTAAAAAGTATAATAAATCAGCCATGATGGAATGGTGGAGCAGACACTATGGGCTGACACTAGTTTCCTGTCCTAAACTCATATTCCTGGAAATCTTTGCAATCCAAAAATCTGCACACCATTTTGAATGGACACCTGACTGAGTTTCCACAACCCAGCCAGGTAAATGACTCTGTTTCACCAATCTATGACGTTGTCAGCTATGTCATGAAAGGCTGACCATTTATTTTGAGACTTTCTTGCTAGAGAAAGTGTCATCTTTCCCTTTACCCTGTCAGACTCTGTAAGAATTTAATATGCTTCAATGAGATTAACTCTCCGTCTTCAGGAACCTAGAGCCAGTAAACCTTACCTCTTCACATAGGATAATCCACCACTTCCAGGAATCAATTCAGTGAAGCTGTATTGTACTCCCTCTATTTCAAGGACCTTTTTTTTTAAACCTAAGGAATAATATTCCAGGACTGGTCTTACCAGAGCAACGTATCATCACCGTCATTACATGCCCTGTTGTATGACGTAAGCAATCATGGGCTCACGACCATGAATACCCTTGGCAAATTTTTCTCCAGAAGTGGTTTGCCATGGCCTTCTTCTGGGCAGTGCCTTTACAAGAGAGGTGACCCCATTCGTTATCTAAACTCTTCAGAGATTGTCTGCCAGGCATCAGTGGTCACATAACCAGCACTTGTGATATGCAACAGCTACTCATCCAGCCATCCACCACCTGCTTCCACGGCTTCACGTGACCCTGATGGGGGGATGGGGTCCTAAGCAGGTGCTACACCCTGCCCAAGGATGGCCTGCTGACTAGCAGAGGGGAGGAGAGCCCTACATCTCCTAGGTAGAGATGTTCTTTAACTAAACATGTTATTGTTTATTGTTAAAGATATTTTTACTGTTTATGAAATTATTGTTCAGTAATATTCCATGGAAATGCACGGTGGGAGGAGAAGATAGCAGCGCGCCGTGCGCGCGCAGCTGTCCGGTGAAAATGATATTGTATCCGATAAATAGGGGCCGTGGACAATTCTGATTTGATGAAGACAGACGTGAAAGCACAGAGGAACATCTGGAGAAATTTCTGAAATGCCGGTTCACTGCCGCTGTTACTGGGCGATCGAGAATCTTCCAGAGGGAAGGCCCCCAAATCCCCAGCTTTGCCTGCTGCTGGCGACCGAGACTGAGGTCGAATCGTTTGGATAGAGATGGTGCTCGGTACTCAGTGATGGAGGGCTGATCGGAGGCTCGAAGTTTTCGGACGGCTCAGAGTCTGACTGTGGTCGGGCATGGCAGGCAGAGTTTTCTTCCTTCTCCCGTCTGCGTGAGATGTGGGATATCCGAGAGACTTTGAACTTTTTTACTGTGCCATGGCCTGTTCTTCATCAAGTTATGGTATTGTTGCACTGTTGTAACTATATGTTATAATTATGTGGTTTTGTTAGTTTTTTCAGTCTTGGTCTGTCCTGTGTTTTGTGATATCACACCGGAGGAATAGTGTATCATTTCTTAATGCATGCATTACTAAATGACAATAAAAGAGGACTGCGTGTCTTCATAATCTAATCTAAAAAAATGTAATGTCTTCACCGAAGTCATTCCCTTTATTTTGTTTAAAGAGTTAATTGTGGCCAACAATGACATGATGATATAAGTAAGAATAACACTGAAAAGTCTGTTACTGTTCTCAAGTAAATTGTCTCAATTCTGCTCTATGAATTCTGTTGCTTGTTGTCATATTTTGCCATTCAATTACTCTCTGTCAAGTGCCAAATCAGCACAGAAGGAAAAGTATATTCTCCCTATGGAATCAGTGAAATTCCTCCAGGGACTCTAGTTTCCTCCCACATCTGAAAGATATGTTGGTTAGTAGGTTAATTGGTTAGTGTAAAATACTTCAAGGTGGGTGGATTGTGAATCTGCGTGGATTGTGAATCAGGGTAGAATTGACAGCCGTAGAGATTACAGGGAAATTAAATGGGGTATGACTCTAATTGGCTTGGTCTGAGAGCAGGCATAGATTTGATGAGCCTTTGGGCATCCTTTTGTAACTTTTAAAAAATATGAGAAAAAAAATAATTTGAGTTAAGTTTGTGTTTTCAGGAAAGAACATCTGCCCGCAGCAGGGCATGTTGAAGCTGAATGATTATGGATAGTAAGTGTCTGAATTTTCTGTATAGTCTGCCAACGACATTAAACTTATAAAATTGGTAATGTAATTTATTTCCTTCCTCTATCTGTTTAATGATTTTTTAATTTTTTATTTTATTATACAGTACAAAATAAGCCCTTCTGGCCCTTTGAGCCTCACCGCCCAGCGATTACCCTGTCCCCGTTATTAGGCTAATCCGCCCAGCCTAATCACAGAACAATTTACAATGACCAATTAACCAACCAACCAGTACATCTTTGGACTGTGGGAGGAAACCAGAGCACCTGGAGGAAACCCATATAGTCACGGGGAGAATGCAAACATTCCTTACAGGCAGTGGCTGGAACTGAACCCGGGTGCTGTACCATAAATCATTGTGCTAACCACTAGGCTGCAATGCCACCCTAATGATAATGATAGCAGAAAATGGAAGATCCATTCTATCCATATATCCCTCTCAGTGCCTATTCTGTCATTATCAGTTCTATGTCTACTTTTATCCCATTGTCTTTCCATAGTCAATCTATGTTTTTATATAAACAGGGATGAATAAAATTTGTCCCAATTTTCTACTGCATTGCCAATAGCCGAGTTTCACACCTTGTACAAAAATGAACCATTTGAGAGTTTGTCCTTTTAAGAATTAAAATTGGATCCTCTATTTTTCAGCATGTTATTTATTGGTGTTTTCTTGTGCTGACCATTTGTAGATATCTCTTATTTGCCTGAAATGGCTTATCACCTGTCATTCATTCTTATTCATTGAAAAGTACTCTCTATCACATTTTACTTTGCATTTAGTCGTTTCTATTATTATACCTTTTTGAAGATTAACATAAGAAATTCTATAAAGGAAAACTTGTTTATCAATTAAGATTGAGATTCAGAGGCTAGGCTCAAAGTTGAGTGTCTAAAACTACAATTAAATGTCAGGTTCAGTAAACATAGACTTAAGATGAGAGCTAATCTATAATTGAATTCAAATAATGTTGATTATGGCTTATACCTCTGGCTGGTCTGCATATTTTATATCAGTTTTCTGAGAACATAACTGGGTTAAATGCAACACCACAGAAAAAAAATCCTTTTGTTTAACATGTCCATGCTGACCACCAAGTAACCATACTCATTTGTGATGTCTGATTCTATGATTCCCTTAACTCTATGAGAGACCCAACCTACAGGTAGCTTAAATGAAAAATAGTTTCATATAAAACATATTCCAGTGCTAACTATAGAGCAGGCCATACCAGATAAGACCATAAGATAGGGGCAGAATTAGGCCATTCAGCCCATCAAGCCTGCTCTGCCATCCAATCATGGCAGATTTATTTCCCTCTCAACACTATTCTCCTGCCTTCTTCCCTCTAGTATTGTGCAATGAGATATAATTAAATAGTTCTGAAGGCACCATCAGGTAGCAATATGATTGAGTGTAATATTCAGTTGGAGAGGCAGAAGGGTGGATTCAACACTACTAGTTTGCATGTAAGTAATGGGTGCTATATGGGTTTGTAAACTGAGATAACCAAAGTAAAGAAGTGAACTGTATGAATGGCCTGCAAAGCAAAGTTTTTCATTGTACCTCACTCAATACAAATGTAACTCTGATGGTCCCAAACCTGCCTGTGGAAGGAGGAGGGTTGGGCATGAAGCTAGCAACCCCATCCCATAAAATCCCTGAACTACAGAAACGGCAACAGAAGCTCCAAAGACCTCATCCTTGGGAGAGGAGGAATCTTTAAAGATGGGCAACACCTGGGGACAACTTAAAGGACTAGTCCCAGATAGAGGACTCTGGCGAACTGCTGTTGGCAGCTACTGCCCCAATAGGCGTGATGGGCTGAGGTAATTACTTCGATACAAATGACAATAATGAACCAATTTACCAAGTTAAGGGAAAAGTCAGTGGAAATGTGGTAACATACAGTATAGGTGGATCTTTCAGAATACTTTGAATAAATTGTTATGCAGAAGGAAAGTTTTAGGGGGAGCAGCCACCATTGATTGTTAACTAAAGATAGCACCAACAACCATTAACTAACAATAGTGTCAAATTTAAGAAAGCGTACAATTTGGGTGTCCAGTCAGAAGATTGAACAGAATGTAAAAAGCAGACAGAAATAAACCTATTAGATCAATATAGATTAATTAAATTACACAACAAGGTTAGTAAATAATATAAAAGAAAAGAGTAAACATTTTTTATTTATATTTAAAAGTAAAAAATAAAAAAAGTGAGACTTGAGCCTTTAGAAGGTGAGTCTGGAGTTAGTGATTGAAATCAAGGAGATGCAGAGGAATTAATGTGTATTTAGCACCAGTCTTCATGATAATGGATACAAAGAAAATCTCAGCAATAAGAACATAAGAACATAAGAAATAGGAGCAGGAGTAGGCCATCTAGCCCATTGAGCCTGCCCCACCATTCAATAAGATCATGGCTGATCTGTCCGTAAACTCAGCTCCATCTACCTGCCTTTTCCCCATAACCCTTAATTCCCTTACTATGTAAAAATCTATCTAACTGTATCTTAAATATATTTAGTGAGAAGCCTCAACTGCTTCCCTGGGCAGAGAATTCTATAGGTTCACCACTCTCTGGGAAAAACAATTTCTCCTCATCTCCGTCCTAAATTTTCTCCCCTGAATCTTGAGGCAATGTCCCCTAGTTCTAGTCTCACCTACCAATAGAAACAACTTTCCTACTTCTATCTTATCTATCCCTTACAAAATTTTGTATGTTTCTGTAAGATCCCCTCTCATTCTTCTGAATTCCAGAGAGTATAGTCCCAGGTGAATCAATCTCTCTTCATAAGTTAACCCCCTCATCTCTGGAATCAACCTGGTGAAGCTCCTCTGCACTGCTTCCAAAGCCAGTATATCCTTCCTCAAGTATGGAGACCAGAACTGCACACAGTACTCCAGGTGTGGCCTCACCAGTATCCTGTATAGTTGCAGCATGATCTCCCTGCTCTTGAATTCAATCCCTCTAGCAATGAAGGCCAACATTCCGTTTGCCTTAATAACCTGTTGCACCTGCAAGCCAACTTTTTGCGATTCATGCATTAGCACTCCCAAGTCCCTCTGCACAACAGCATGCTGCAATCTTTCACCATTTAAATAATAATCCGCTCCTCTATTATTCCTTCCAAAGTAGATGATCTTCAATTTACCAATGTTGTATTCCATCTGCCAGAACTTGGCCCACTCACGTAACGTATCTATATCCCTCTGCAGACTCTCCACATCCTCTGTACAATTTGCTTTTCCACTCAGTTTAGTGTCATCAGCAAATTTTGCTACGCTACACTCAGTCCCCTCTTCCAAATCATCAATGTAAATGGTAAACAGCCGCGGGCCCAGCATTGACCCCTGCAGCACCCCACTCACTACTGATTCTCATTGCACAGGACTAGATAGCATTTTCCCTTGTAGGTTCACTAACATACTGCTCAAAAAACCCATCACGGATGCATTCTATGAAGTCCTCCTCAAGACTTCCTTGACCAACCTAATTCACCCAATCTATGTGGAAGTTAAAATCCCCTATGATGACTGCCATTCCATTCTTACAAGTCTCAGTTATTTCTTGGTTAATCGCCTTTGCCACTGCAATAGTTTTTATTAGGTGGCCTGTAGACAACTCCCACCAGTGACTTTTTTCCTTTATTATTCTTAATCTCTACCCAGATGGACTCAACATTCTGCTTCATAGATCTTATAACATCCTTCACAATCGCCCTGATCTCATCCTTAATTAAGAGTGCCACCCCACCTCTTTTGCCTTCCTGCCTATCTTTCCCTGTTACCTGATAGCCCCTTGGATATTTAATTCCCAGTCATTTCCACCTTGCAACCAGGTTTCTGTAATGGCCTTGGTACTGATCTGTGCCACAAGTTCACTAACCTTGTTTCTAATAAACTATAAATTAGGGAAGAATAAAACTTGTGGAAATTATCATCATCAGGGCTGTGGTACTGAGAAAACTGCTGGAGCTGTGGTCTGACAAGTCTCTAATTCCTGGTGGACACCTCCTCGATCTTAAAATTAGTAAGATAGCAGCTTTGTTGGTTTCCATTGCTTCCCAGAGACTGCCTGGAATGTAGAATAATATAGATACATTTAAGGGTAAATTTAGTATGTACAACAGAGGAATTAGATTTAGTGGTAAGCAGTAGGAGGTGGAAATTTCTCTGCTGCAAATTGCAGTGTCCATAAATATACTCCATGATCTGTGCACTATATTGGTGTGACTTCTGAAAATGAAGAATTGACAAGGACTGGGTGGATGAGGCATCTGGGAATTGTCAATGGGTGAATGAAGAAATATTGGAAACTAGCCTGAGAATCAGCAATCGAAAGGGTGAGAAGATGTAACTCACACAGGTTTGCCAAATGAAAGGGTGAGAAGATGTAAATCACTCGGGTTTGCCAATTGAGTACATAAGGCATCGACTCACAACAGTTTGGTGTTCTGAGCAGCGGCTAGTCAGCAATTGGGATTGGTTGGCAAGAACAAATTGAAATAAGGCAGGGGCAAGTGGAGGGGCCATTGTTGGAGTGAACAGTGTTAGAGTGGTTATTTGACACTTCAGATTTTCAAGGGGAAGCTTGAGTGAGAGAAGGCAAAAAAACCTGAAGGCAGTTTTCTTTCCCCAGTTTATTTATTGTTTTCCTTCTTTATATTTGCACAGTTAGAACAGTAGGGGTGCCAGGCAGGATAGTTGAATGCTCCTCTTGCAGGATGTGGGAAGGCAGGGAGACCTCCGGTGTCTGAACTGGAGGAGGACTAATATCCAGGCTGGAAGGTTTGCTAGTGCTGCACCGGGGGTTTAAACTATAGTTACAGGGGGATGAGAACCAGAGTGCCAGATAGTGGAGAGGTTGTGGAGACTAATGTTGTTAAGACCTCAGACAAATTCAGGAATCAAGAGGTTGAGCATGGTGCAACTAATGTTCTAAGCTGAGCATATTTCAATGCAAGGAGGAGTTGAAAGGCAGATGAGCTCAGGTCATGGATCAACACATGGAATTACGGTATTGTCACCCTCAGTGAGATTTGTTTGCAGGAAGGGCAGGACTAGCAGCTCAATATCCTGGGGTTCTGTTTTTTTAGATGTAACAGAGTGGGAGGGATTAAAAGGGGGGTGGTGTTACTAGTCAGGGAAAATGTCACTGCAGTGCTCAGTCAGCTCAAACTGGAGAGCTCATCTAGTGAGGCTTTATGGGTGGAACTGAAAAATCAGAAAGGTATGATCACATTAATGGGGCTATATTACAGACCACCCAACAGTAGGAGGGATTTAGAGGAACAAGTTTGTAGAAACTGTTGCAATAAACATAAAATTGTTACAGTAGGTCATTTTAACTTTGCAGATATTGACCGGAACTCTCATACTGTAAAAGAACTAGATGGGATAGAGTTTGTCAAATGCGTTCAGGGAAGTTTCTTTAATCAGTACAAAGAAATCCCCATGAGAGTGTACAATATTTGATCTGCTACTAGGGAATGAGACAGGGCAGATGAAAGAAGTTTGTATAGGGGAACACTTTGTATCTAGTGATTATAATGTCATTAGTTTCAAAGTAAATATGGGAAAAGATAGGTCTGTCCATGGGTTGAGATTCTAAATGGGAGAAAGGCCAACTTTGATGGTTTCAGAATGGATCTGGCAAGTGTGGACTGGGACAGGCTGCTTTCTGGCAAAGGTGTACTTGGTAGGCAGGAGGCCTTCAAAAGTGAAATTTTGAGAGTATAAAGCTTGTATGTACCTTTCAGAATAAAACGTAAAGATAACAAGCGTAGGAAACCTTGGTTTTCAAGAGATATTGAGGCCCTAGTTAAGTAAAAAAGGAGGTCCATAGGAGGTACAGGCAGGTAGGAACAAATGAGATGCTTATGGAGAAATTCAAGAGACCACTTAAGAAAACAATCAGGAGGGGTAAAGAAGGCATGATGTTGCCATAGCAGACAAGGTGAAGGAGATTCCTAAGATATTCCACAGATATGTTAAGGGCAAAGGGACTGCAAGGGACAAAATAGGTCCTCTGGAAGATCAGAATGGTAATCTATGCAGGAGCCAAAAGAGAAGGGAAATATCTTATCACAAACAAGAGAAAATCTGCAGATGCTGAAAATCCAAGCAACACACAAAAAATGCCGGAGGAACTCAGCAGGCCAGGCAGTGTCTATGGAAAAAAATACAGTTGACATTTCAGGCCGAAGGGTTCTACCAAAGGTTTTGGCCCGAAGTATCGACTGAACTTTTTCCCATAGATGTTGCCTGCCCTGTGGAGTTCCTCCAGCACTTTGTGTGTGTCGGGGAAAATCTTAAATAGATTTTTTGTATCTCTGTTTACTCAGGAGATTGACACAGAATCTATAGAAGTATTGGCGCCGGACCCAGGAGTGGAGGTTCCTGGGTTCGAACCAGTCGGGTCCGCTCCCAAGTACGCTTTCCATCTGTACCGGGTTTGTGTCGAGATCACAACTCTACCCCGTAAAATAAAGGGAAAAATACTCCTTAAGTGTCTGTGTGGGGAGTGGTGTGCCACACAGTCTCTCTCTCTCTCTCCCTTGCTCCGCACCTTGTAAAAAGCCATGAAAAAAAAGACATCATCACGGACGCACGCATGCACATGCAGACACACACGCAGACGTACATGCACAGACTCGCACGCACGCAGGTACACGCCAAAAAAAAGAATCTATAGAAGTGAGGCAAAACAGCAGCAAGGTCATGGACCCTATACTGATTTCAGAGGAGGAGATGTTTGCTGCCTTGAGGCAAGTTGGGGTAGATAAATTCCCAGGGCCTGACAAGGTGTTCCCTTGGACCCTGTAGGAGGCAAGTGCAGAAGTTGCAAGGGCCCTAGCAGAGATATTTAAATCATCCTTAGTGACAGGTGACATACCAGACGATTGGAGGATAGCTAATGTTATTCCATTGCTTAAGAATGGCTTTAAAATAAAGAAATTATAGGCCAGTAAGCCTAATATCAGTAGTGGGAAAGTTATCTTAAGGGACTGGAGATGTAAGTATTTGGATATACATGGACTGACAGGATAGTCAGCATAGCTTTGTGTGTGGTAGGTCGTGTCTAATTAATCTTGTCCAGTTTTTTGAGGAAGTTACCAGGAAAGTAGATGAAGGCAAGGCAGTGGATTTTACCTACATGGACCTTGGTAAGGCATTTGACAAGGTCCCACGTGGAAGGTTGGTCAGGAGGTTCAGTCACGTGACATTCAAGATGAAGTAGTAAATTGAATTGGACAATTAGTGAGAGAAGCCAGAGAGTGGTAGTAGATGGTTGCCTCTCTGACTGGAGGCCTGGGGCTAGTGGAGTGCTGCAGGGATTGCTGCTGGGTCCATTGTTGTTTGTCATTTATATCAATGATTTGGGTGATCACGTGATTGACTGGATCAGCAAATTTGCAGATGGCACCAAGTTTGGGAGTGAAGTGGACAGCGAGGAAAACTATCAGAGCTTGGAGTGGGTTTTGGACCAGCTGGAAAAATGGGCTGAAAAATGGCAGATGGAATTTCATGCAGTTAAGTGTGAGGTGTTGTGTTTCAGTTGGACCAACCACACTAGGTCTTACATAGTGAACGATAGGGCACTGAGGAGTGTGATAGAGCAAAGGGATCTGGAAATACAGCCCATAATTCATTGAAAGTGGTGTCACAAGTAGATAGGATCATAAAGAAAGCTTTTGGCACATTGGCCTTCGTAAATCAAAGTATTGGGTACAAGACATCGGATGTTATGTTTAAGTTGTAAAAGACATTGGGGAGGCCTAAATTGGAGTGTTGTATACAGTTTTTGGTCACTGCCCTGCAGAAAAGATCTAAATAAGATTGAAAGAGTTCAGAAAAACTTACAAGGATGTTGCTGTTACTGGAGCACCTGTGTTATAAGGAAAGACTGAATAGGTTAAGACTTTATTCCTTGGACCATAGAAGACTGATGAGAGATTTAATAGAGATATAAAAAATTATGAAGGGTATAGATAGAGTAAATGCAAAGAGGCTTTTTCCACTGAGATTGAGTGGGGCTGCATCTAGAGGTTATAGGGAAAGGGTGAAAGTTGAAAAGTTTAAGAGGAATATGAGGGGAAACATCTTCACTCAGAGGGCCATGAGAGTGTGGAATGAGCTGCCAGAGGAAGTTGAGCATGTAAGCTTGATTTCAACATTTAAGAGAATTTTTGATATGTACATGGATGTCAGGGTATGCAGGGCTATGGTCCAGGTGCAGGTCAATGGGAGTAGGCAGCTTAAATGGTTCAGTGTGGACTAGATGGGCCAAAGGGCCTGTTTCTGTGCTGTACTTTTCTATGACAATGAGAAAAATCAACTGTTTTCATAACCTGTTATTCATCAAGAGCATACACTGGCATAACTTCTTTTAATTTTAAAGGTATTTAGTTGAAATGGCGCAGCTAAAATAAAATCCATTTCACTGTGCTCTGGACCAGATAAGCAGAAAACAATTCTTGAGACCATGATTCACAGATTTCTTGTGTGTTTCCTTTAGTGATGGCAAGCAAAGGCAAAACTGAAGATGGAAGGTTAATAATATTCAAGTTAGTTGCATGCATCTTTTCAGTCCTTTGAAAACTGGAAGTTTTGGTTACAAGTTTCCAATGTGGCTCATAGACAACACGTTAACAAATTTGTACCTTAGAAAATCATGAAGTCATATTTAGTTTGTCATACACAAATTGTTACTACTTTTAAAATACTGGAATCAATCTTATTCTGAATGATCCATAAAGCTATGAACACCGCCTTGTCATCCACTCTTTGCACTATTTCTTTTGTAATTGATAGTAATTTTAAGTCTTTATCATGTATTGCTATTGCAAAAAACAGATTTTGCAATACACAAGTCAGTGATAAATAACATGACTGATATTTTAGGATGTAGTTTTGAAAACTGGAATTATGAAAGGTATTCGGGCTGTGAAGCATTAAAAAAATCAATGTTACTACAATAGATATGCACTAAATTAAATCTGTAGCTGTAAACAACCCAATAAGGCCCTCTTTGGATGGATTATGTTCTCATGAGAAATATCAGCAAAACAGTCTTCCCCTTGTGGGACTGTAATAAATCTGTTTCCCAGAAAGATTCAAAACATGTCAGAAATACATTGAAATTTTGGCTCATAACTAGTGTATAGTTACTTGAAAACAGGTTTCAAATACATAGTGAAAGTACAGTATCTCAGAAGTTTTAAGTGCATCATAAAATTAAGAATAAATTATCTACGGTTTCCTGTTGAACCTCACCTTCTTATGCTCCCCTCTTGGATCATGCTGTGCTGCTTCACTATCAGCTCTCCACCTCCCCTTGGTTCTGGCTTCCTTAGAAATAATTACATTTTTGTGTCCTCAGATATACTAACACTCAAGCCGGCTTCTGACTCATCCACCCTTTCTCCTGGATATGGATCAGAACTTGAATAATAGTTTTTCAGTGCTCCAAGCTGACTCTGTCATGAAATTCATACCACAACTGGGTAACTTCAAATTCACTGTAATTATCTTAATATGTTCTAGGTTTACAAACCAAATGTATCCTTTCTAATCTGAGCTACATGCATGTTATATTCCTTATACTTCCCTAAATGTCGTTCAAAATTTTCCTATACGACCACTTGCAAATTGTGTAGTCTAGATGTCCGCATTGGGTAAAGACAGTGCAGAATCTGATGCTTTTGATCCAAGGTTCTTTTAGAAGTCAGGCAAGAGGCACAAAACTTGGTGTTTCATGATTGTCTTATTAAGAGTTGATAGAGCAGAGGAAAGTTCAACAGACAGTGATAAGGTCTACTAATGAAGAGAAAGCTATGATTAAAGATGCTATGAAGATTAAGATGGTGCTGCTTTGTGTTTAGCTATCTTATACCCGTGGAAAATTCCATTCCAATTTGTAAATAAGAATTAACCAATTAGAAAGATATTACTCAAATACCACAGTACCAAGTTAACCAACAAGAAAACACTTACTCAAATAATACAAAACAAAGAAACTTGCAGACCTTTCTAGAATTATACTTTGTATTGAAACTAGAGGCATATTAAATTGTTATATGTGTATAATAACTACTTAAAATACAGGCAGATAATTAATGGTTAAAATGCAAAGTTATTAACAATTGAACAGTCTAATCTAAGATTTAAACAATTGGATCCAAACACCCCCCCCCCTTGATTGTAAATCACATGTTTAAAATCATTACATTAGATCAGAAAATTCAGAGGCAAAAAAACTTGTTATATCTACGTTATGTATGAAATAATCAAAACACTACCTAAGTTATGAAATATCAAAAGGTAGATATTCTTCAAGGTATTCATAAGATTATGTCACAGTTAGGCAGAGTAGTAGGCACAGTTATGCGAATTTGAAATATTCCGATCGCCCTTAAACAAGTAAAAAAGATGTAAATTATGATAAGACATATTTTAATGAATATTAGTCCTCATAATACATAGGCAAAATTGGGAAAAATATAACAACAACTTTCTAAAAAGATTAGAATAAACTTCATAATGTCTAGTAGTTGTAGACTTCCTTGAAGTCTTCTGGCTGGTTAGTGATTTGTTCACTGTAGCCCAGCAGCATTATTTACTGCGTCAGAGGTTACTAGCATTTGTTGTCCTTGTTGGATACCACTTTAGCTTGCTTTCAGTAGCTGGCATGTATCTGCTTACTTTTGCCTTCTACTTTCATCGTCGAGTTGATTAATGACAGCACCGGATAAAGACCTTCCCATCCAGCTCCCAATGGTTCCTTATGCAGTTTCTTAATTCTTCACCATCAAGAATGCCTGTCATGCTATTCCACGCCCACACTTTGGAAAGTCTGATCACCTGGCTGTACTTCTATTCCCTGAGTATAGGCAGAAGCTGAAGATTGCAGCACCAGTAGTGAGGACCAACATGGTATGGACAAGGGAAGGACAGGAGCGTTTACAGGACTGCTTTGAATCGCTGGACTAGACTGTATTCAGGGATTCATCTTCCTGTACATTTCCTAACCAAAAGCCATGGATGAATCAGGAAGTTCGTCATCTGCTGAGACCCTATATCTGTGGCACTTAAGTCTGGCGACCCAGGTCTGTACATGGAGACCAGGTATGTGGAGGGTTATTTCAAGAGTGAAGAAATAATTCTGAGTGAGGTTGGAGATGACATCAGATGCATGTTAACTCTGGCTAGGTTTGAAGGACATTATTCCTACAAAACAAAACCCAATGACATGAATGCTTCACTAACAGATGCCTTCAATGCCTGCTTTGAAAGGGGGAATATATCTACAGCTACGAAGATCCCTGTTGCACTGGTGACCCAGTAATCTCTGTCTTGGAGGCTGATGCTAGATTGCCTTTAAGAAGGGTGAACCCTTGCAAGGTGGCAGGACCCTGATACGGCTCTGAAATCTTGTGCCAAACAACTGGCATGAGTGTTCAAGGACATTTTCAACCTCTCACTGATACAGTCAGAAGTTCCCACCTGCTTCAAAAAAGCAACAATTATACCAATGCCTAAAAAGAGTAGTGTGAGCTGGCTTAATGACTATCACCCAATAGCACTCTTATCTATGGTGATGAAATGCTTTGAGAGGCTGGTCATGGCTAGAATGAACACCAGCCTCAGCAAGGACTTGGACCCACTGCAATTTGCCTATCGCCACAATAGGTCTACAGCAGATACAATTTCAATGGCTCTCACAAGACCATAGATCATGTGGACAATACAAACACATGTCTGGATGCTGTTCATTGACAATAGCTCAGCATTTAACACCATCATTCCCACAGTCCTGATCGATAAGCTACAGAACTTGGGCCTCTGTACCTCCCTCTGCAATTGGATCCTCGACTTCCTAACAGGAAGACCACAATCTCTCTGGATTGGTGATAATATCTCCTCCTTGCTGATGATCAACACTGGCACACTGCAGGGCTGTGTGCTTAGCCCACTGCTCTACTCTCTCTATACCCTTTACTGTGTGGCTAGGCATAGCTCAAACACCATCTATAAATTTGCTGATGATACAATCATTGTTGGTAGAATCTCAGATGGAGGCAAGGGGGCATACAGGAGTGAGATATACCAGATAGTGGAGTGGTATCACAGCAACTACCTTGCACTCAACGTCAGTAAGACAAAAGAGTTGATTGTGGACTTCAGGAAGGGTAAGACAAGGGAATACAAACCAGTCTTCATAGAGGGATCAGAAGTGGAGAGAGTGAGCAGCTCCAAGTTTCTGGGTCTCAAGATATCCAAGGATCTAACCTGGTCCCAATATATTGATGCAGCTATAAAGAGGGCAAGACAGCGGCTATATTTCATTAGAAGAGATTTGGTTTGTCACCTAAAACACTTGAAAACTGTACCATGGAGAGCATTCTGACAAGCAACATCACTGCTTGGTATGTGGGGGGCTCCTGCACAGGACTGAAAGAAGCTACAGAAAGTTGTAAAATTAGGCACTCTATCTTGGGTACTAGTCTCCATAGTACCCAACACATCTTCAAGGAGTGGTGCCTCAGAAAGGTGACATCCATTATTCAGGACACTCATCACCCAGGACATGTCCTCTTCTCATTGTCACTGTCAGGAAGTGGGTACAGAAACCTGAAGGTACACACTCAATGATTCAGGAACAGTTGTTTTCCCTCTTCCATACGATTCCTAGATGGACATTGAACCCATGAATACTACCTCACTTATTTTTAATATATGTCACTTGTGTTTTTGCACTATTTTTAATCTATTTAATATCCATATACAGCATATACTTACTGTAATTGATTTACTTATTTTTTTCTTTCTCTATTATTACATATTGCATTGTACTGCTGCTGCTAAGTTAGCATATTTCACGACACATGCTGGTGGTGATAATAAACCTGAGCAACACACACAAAATGCTGGAGGAGCTCAGCAGGCCAGGCAGCATCTATAGAAAAGAGTAAACTGTGAACTTTCAGGCCTAGACCCGAAGGGACTTGAAGCATTTTGTGTGTGTTGTTTGGATTTCCAGTGTCTGCAGATTTTCTCTTGTTTTTGATAATAAACCTTAATCAGGACCCACTCACAGGAAATCAGAGTGTGTCCTCCTTGTGAAGCAAACTGGACAGCTTTGGTTAATTTCGCACAATAGCTAACATCTGTCTGCTATAATGTGTTTATCAGCCTCTCTAAGAAAGAGGGTTCCAGGCAGTGCGCTGTTACCACCTCAGTTTACTTTTCTTATTTGGGTTTGCTATGCTGCTACCCCATAGGAAGAGCCAAAGGCCATGGTATGCCCTCTTCTTAATACTTTATCAATCGCTGTTAGATGGTTACGTTCATTTGTTTGAATTGTCCTGATGACTCTGGGTTATGTGAACAATGAAAAGACCATTCAATGTCCATCAGTCAACATAATTCCTGACAAACACTCCCAGTGAAACGTATTCCTTGGTTAGAGTCAATGTGACATGGCAATCCCCAATGAGGAATATAGTCCTTGATCAGAGTTTTTGCTGTGTGAATGGCAGTGGCTTCCCTTGCTGGAATAGCTTCCACCCATCTTGAAAGCTTGTCCACTATTATCTGTACACCTGAGTATCCTTGACGCTTTGGTAAAGGAATGTAATCCTTGACGCTTTGGTAAAGGAATGCAGGTGTAAAAATGGACCAGGTGGGCAGGAGCACTTAATCAAGGTATCTTCTCTGCCACTCCAGGATTTGTTTTCTGGCATGTCATGTATCTGTCAAATGTTTGTCCAGCTTGTGCCCTGAGCTTTGGATTCCGCTACCAGTAGGACAAGCTGTCAATCGTCTTTTGTACCCACTGCCCAGGTCATGCTCTCTCCATTAGGAAGAAGGTACGGAGCCTCAGGACTTACACCACCAGGTTCAGGAACAGTTATCACCCCTCAACCATCAGGCTCTCGAACCAAAGTGTTAACTTCACTCAACTTCACTTGCCCTATCACTGAAATGTTCCCATAACCAATGGAGACTCACTTTCAAGGACTCTTTATCTCATTTTCTCTATATTTATTGCTTATTTATTTATTTAATATTATTCTTTCTTTCTTTTTGTATTTGCACAGTTTGTTGTCTTTTGCACACTGGTGCAGTCTTTCACTGAGTGTGTTATGGTTGTTGTCCGTTTTCTTCTTCTCTTGTCCCCATTACCGCGCACCTTTGGTCCGAGAACGCGCAACATCGCAAGTGCGCGCACGCTCGGCCAGTTACGAACAGCGCTTGCGCGGTGCGGCCGCCTCCTTAGTTTGTGCGCATGCTCGAAGGGGGTCAGCGGTTTGAAAGATGGCGGGAGTGACCGTGGATCTGGTTACAGATGATGAGGACGAGACGACTAGGGACTCGGGCACTTTCGTTAGCGGCGACTCGGATCTGCCCGTGGTTTTTCTGTGCTCCCAGTGTCGGCTGCCCGTCGGAGATTCGCTGGCATGGGCTGGAGCAAACCCGAAGGAGAACATGATCTATCTGAAGAGTAGGTGCTAAATAATTACCTTTTGACATGTTCTTTCTGTCAGAAACCTCGAAGTAGGTGGTCAAGGTGGAGCTGACAGTTCCTTGGGAGGACAGAGACAGGGGTGGATGTCACGATGTGAGCCTATGGAGGTGGGGTGTAGAGGGTTTGCTGGCTACTCGTTCTACAAGGGGCTGCAAAGAAAAGAGCCATCAGGACGGTCACAGAGGCTGCATCAGGAGATGTGGCCCGTGGACACAAGCCGGGGCCTGATCAACCTTTGCTGAGTCTGTTGGGGGAGAGTGTCTGATGTTGAAAGACACGAAACACCCGGTGACCCCAGGTTACATCACGGATATGCAAGCTCTTCGGCCCACCGTATCCATTCTGGCCATCAAGTTGGCACAGACTACGAGGATTAGAATGTCACATTATTGTTTTATAAAACGGTGGTGAAACCTCACTTGGAGTATTGTGTGTAGTAGCTGCTACATTCTATTTTGCATTCTGTTTTTTTTAAATTACCTTTATGTACCAATCTGATCATCTTGGGTGGTATGCAAACAGAAGCTTTTCACTGTTGTTTGGTACGTGTGATAATTAATAATAATAATAATCTGAATCCCCAGCCATGCAAAGGATGTCATTAATCTGGAAAGTCCACAGAAGTGATTCACGACGATGTTACTGGGGCTGGAGCTCTTGGGTTATAGGAAGAGACTGGATAGGCTGGAACATTTTTTCCCCTCTGGAATAAAGGAGTCTGAGGGGTGGCCTCAGCTGATGTAACATCTTGAGGGGCATGGATAAGGTCACAGTGTTTTTCCCGGAGTAGGACAGTCTAAAATGAGTATGCAAAGTTTAGGGTGAGAGGGGAAAGAGCAAGGGTTTTTCCCCCACACAAAAGGGTAGTGAGTATGTGGAATGAGCTGAGAGGAAGGGGGAAGGGGCAGGTACAATTACGACATTTATAAGAAGTTTAGACAGGTAAATGGATAGGAAAGGTTTAGATTGATATGAGCCAATTGCAGGCAAATGGAATTAGCTGAAGCAGACAACTGGTTGGCTGCCTGAATAACTCTCGTACTTGTACCATTTCCAAGAACTTGGTCTGTAGTTTTCTTTGCCATGTTGCCCCAATTGCTTATCGAAATATTTAAGTGTTGTAAGAGTCTCTGCCTACCCCAAACAAGTTCCATGTGTCATTTGTGTGTGTGTGTCTTTTCAAATTTCCTCTAAACCTTCCCCTTTGCTTAAACCAATTCCTTCTGGTCTTTAGCATCTCCAAAGGTAGAAATGAGGTGCACATTTTATTATGGTAATGGTCTACATGGCTATAGAAGTGACATCTCGCAGACATTTTTGTAATCAATCTACTTATTCTGACCTCTAACATTTGAAGAACAAGATTTTTCCAGAAGATGGCCTAATACGCCTTTTGCTATACCTTATGAATGTTATTCCTGAAAGGTGAGATTCTAAACTCATGACTTGTCTTCACATAGGTGTCACAAATAATATCCTTGTAGATAAAGATCAGAAAATAGACAGAGCTGATGAATCTGGTTGGTAAGTTTTTAAACTGTTTGAATTTTTTTCAAAGGCTATATGTAGAAATATTAGATTAGATTCGATTCAACTTTATTGTCATTGTGCCGAGTACAGATACAAAGCCAATGAAATGCAGTTAGCATCTAACCAGAAATGCAAAGAATAGTGTTATTTACAAAATAACTGCAAATAAAAACTAATTGCTACAGCACACAAATATAAAAGTACTGAGGCAGTATAATATGGGTGCAACACTGCTTAGTGGTGTGATGTGAGGTTCAGCAGGGTCACAGCCTCAGGAAAGAAGCCCTTCCTGTGTCTGCTGGTGCAGGAGCGGAGGCTCCTGTAGCACCTACCGGATGGGAGGAGAGTGAAAGGTTCATGGTTAGGGTGAGAT
This sequence comes from Mobula birostris, assembly GCF_030028105.1. Lineage (NCBI taxonomy): Eukaryota > Metazoa > Chordata > Chondrichthyes > Myliobatiformes > Myliobatidae > Mobula > Mobula birostris. The sequence goes on along the minus strand of NC_092375.1, from coordinate 28,418,351 downwards.
GCATCCTTGATAATGCTTTTCGCCCTGCCCAGGCAGCATTTATGGTAGTTCTCAATGGTGGGCAATTGGGTGTCGATAATTCACTGGGCAGTTTTCACCACACGCTGGAGTGCTTTGCGTTCTGATACGGGACAATTGCCACACCACACTGGGATGCAGTTGGTGTGTATGCTCTCAATGGTACAGCGGTAAAAGTCCGTCAGTATCCTGGGACAGAGGTGAGCTTTCTTGATGCTCCGCAGGAAATAAAGGCCCTGTTGCGCCTTTTTGATCAGGATGGAGGAGTTCAGGGACCAGGTGAGATCCTCGGAAATGTGGCCACCAAGGAATTTGAAGCTTGATACACGCTGCACTACAGCTCCATTGATGTAGGTGGGGACGTGAGTGTGGCTCCTACCATGCCTGAAGTCCACAATGATATGCATTACAATAATTATTGCTTTGCATTATTCAAAAGACTATTCCAGCTAGTTAGAATAGAGAGACCTGGGGACACAGTGAAAAGTTCTCAGGCTAAGTGTTCAGTTCTATAATCTGCAAAGGGTCTTTGACTTCTGAGTGAGGTTTATAATATATGCAGAATGCAGGTTCAATATTGTGTTCAATTCCAGTTGCCTCATTATAGAAAGGATGTGGGAGCTTTAGAGAGTGAAGAGGAGATTAACCAGAATGGTGCCTGGACTAGAGGGCATGTCTTATGAAGGTGCCTTGAGCAAACGTAGGCTTTTCACTTTGGAGCGAAGGAAGATGGAAGGTGACTTGATGGAAGTGTATAGGATAAGAGGCATAGATAGAGTGGATAGATAATGACATTTTCCCGGACAGAAATGGCTAATTTGTAAAAGGGTGGATGATTTTAAGATGATTTGAGGAAAGTAGGGGGGTTGATGTCAAAGGTAGTTTTTCTTCACTCAAAGTATGTGGAGCGTGCTGCCAGGGGTCATGTAGAGGTAGATACATTAGGGGCATTTAAGAGACTCTTAGATGGGCAGATGGATGAAAGAAAAATAGAGGGCATGTACAAAAGAAGAGTTTGGTTGATCTTAGAGTATTTTAAAAGTTTGGCACAGCATCATGGGCCCAAGGGGCCTGTAGTGTGCTGTAATATTCTTTGTTAATACATGTATTTCCCATGAGCTTATGGTGGTTGAATGTGGGGACTACAGATAGTACATTGACAGTACCCCACTAGGTATAGGAAGGAGTCCATCACCAGCTGTAAACTTTCTCTACTTTGTTTCTGCAGTAACTATGTTTGACTTTTTTTTATTCCCCCAGCATTTACGTTTTGCTTTCCTGTACTGGCTGCTCTCTTTCACTGGGCAGAATGTACCTAAGCACTCCAGCCCACCTTGACTTCAAGAGGAATATATATTGCTTGGCAGTGGCCTATATTGAAAGGTAAGTGTGTAATTCTCCAATCTACTGTTAAGTCAAAGTCGATATATGCATAAGTTAAATTTTTAAAAAGCCTACTTGTAGTAGCATCATTGGTACATGGTATTAAAGACAACATTCACAAAAAGAGTTATAATTTTTTTAAAACATTGTACCAGGAAGAACACAATTAGAATAAAGGAAAAACCAAAGTCCATTGTAGTGCAACATGGTTATGGTGTTGCTATAATGAGGTAGTAATTAGGTTGTACAGGTTGGTTCAAGAATTGAATGATGGAATGATGAATGATTGAATAGAAGTGTCTTGAACCAGGTGGTCTGGGGATTTAGGTATATGCAAAGTACGTTTTGTTTTTTTGCTTTAAAATTTTAATTGGCAGAACAGTGAAATTAGCTTTGTCAAACTTCACAGAATTTAGTACATTTACCTGTTTGGCAGTTTATAGGTAATTGCAAATTATTCTATCAGTTATTTATGAATGAAATTTCACTAGCTGTTAAATTTTGCAAATGTTTTAACTGTGAGCTGTTGTGAAATTTTAAAATTTTTTTGAGAAAAATAAAACTCAACTATATTGTTGAATGAAATGAATTTGTAAAATTATAATCATTTAAAAAATTAGATGCAGACAAAGTTTTATGGGTTAGCTGAGAGTCAGGAACACAGCTTTATAACTCTGCTTGTTTATCTCGAGAGCTGTTGAGAAATCGGATTGGGTAGAGTTTCTGTTTGCCAAACATGGAATCTATTACAGTATTTGTGCAAACACACACAGCTTATCTAAGTCCATAAAGCTTAATTGCAGGTATTTTATTAATGATCATGCTTTTAAATCATTCTACTAGACCAATAATATTTGTTACATGTTTTTCATTAAGGAATTTTCTCAGCAAAGGATCATGATCAAGCATAAACTCTGCAAGCCTGTTGTCCTGTGTTGTAGGCTAACAATTGAGACTATCAAGCTTGCTCCAGTAGTTATCACTATGAATATAACAAAGAGATCTTGTTGACGTCAAGATCCTATGTTAAAATCATCTTAAACTGTTAGCCTCAGCTGAAACTTCAGTAGTGGGTAACCCAAATGGCCTTTAATCAGGTGAATTTGAAATATATTTGTTCCTCCTGTTTGATCTGCAGCTTTTTGTGTTGGACAGTGTACCTGTGTGAATGAATTGAAAGATGACCATTGAAATGAGAGTGTTGAGTTCACTGGGCTGTGCCAGAGGAAAGTTGAGAATTAGCCACAACCTTGACTCTGAGGCTGTACATAGACTAAGAAAGTGATATCTATATAAATATTATTTATTCTTCTTGATTACTTAATTCATCAATTATTTGTTTTACAAAATTGTAAGCAAATATTTGCTTTGCTTTTATAGCTATGTCCTTGGCTCCACAATAAATGCAGAACTTGCAGATGACAGTAAAAAGCCAGTAGTTCTAGAAACACAAGCTGAAGTTCTTGGAGAACTAGCAAAGGTAATGTTGTGTGGTACATCTTCAGATTAATAGTTGTTTTTGTAGTTTTCCTTTGTTGTCTGGAACATTTACTGTGCTTTGAAGAAGTATTCAATCCCCATCCCTTTGTTCACATAAATGAGTATTACAGCCAGGGATTTTGATTAATTTAACTGAGATTTTTTATTTATGAAACAAATGCTTCCTTTTTTACAGTAGACCCCCAAAATATGAAAATTATGAAGCATGAAAAACTAAAAATAAAAAAACGGAAATGTCAGCAGTTCAAAAGTAGTCATCCCTCTTTGCTCAGAACTTACTTGAACCACCTTTGGCGGTTATTACAGCCAGTAGTCTTTTTGGATAAGTATAACATGATGGAGCAAGATTTGCCCATTCTTCCTTTACAAAATTGCTCAAGCTGTATCAGGTTAGTTGGGGAGTGGTGGTGGACAGCAGCTTGAGGTCTTGCCAGAGATTTTCAATTGGGTTAAGATCAGGACTCTGGTCTCACTCAAGGACATCAATTTTCTTCATTTGAAGCCACCCCATGGTTGTTCTGGAAGCGTGTTTTGGATTGTCATCCTGCTGAAAGACTAACTTCCTCCCCAGTTTAAGCTTTCAGACAGAGACTAGCTTTTTCTAAATCCGGGATCTCTCTGCATTTAGCAGCATTCATTGTCCCATTAATCATAAACTAGATTTCCAGTCCCTGCTGCTGAAAAGCATCCCCATTGCATGATGCTACCTGTACAATACTTTAGAATGATGTTACCTGGCAGATGCACAGTATTAGACTGGTGCCACATGTAGCACTTGGTTTTGAGTCTTAAAGGTTCCACTTTAGTCTCATCTGACAGCAAGACCTTCTTTACAGCATCTTCTAAATGATGCTTTGCAAAATCTTGACAGGCAAGGGTATGTTTTTTTTAGCCAGGGCTGCTTCCTTGCCATAAGTACCCTTTTTGTGCAAGGTTTTGGAGATATAGAACTATAAATTTCATTTCTAATTGCAGCCACTGACTTCTGCAGCTTACTCAGAATGACTGTTGGTATCACAGTAGTTCCCTTACAAGTGCCATTCTTCTCTGACAATTAAGTTTAGCGGGGCAGCCTGACATGGGCAGTGTGGCTGTGGTTTCATATTTTTTCTACTTTTTCCACAAAGGCCTGCACTGGGCTCGAAGGTATGTTCAATGCCTTTGAGATTGTCTTGTACCCTTCCCCAGATTTCTATTATCATTTCCCTGACTTGTCTTGAATGCTCTTTTGCCTTCATTTTGGTTTGGTCTGTTGAAAACCTTTCATATTGTTCAACCTTGCGGGAGGGAGGGGTATATATTCTTATGAATTCATTGAAATGAGGTGATACTCCGACTTTCTACATCTCATTAGTTGAGTTGATAAGGTAATACAGTATATTGTACCTGAGGAAAGTTATTGTAGCAATTACATAGGGGATAAATACTTTTTCAGCTTATAATTTTGGTTTTTAATTTTTAGTAAATTGTTGACAGGTTTTAGAATGTTTCTTTTGATTTGACATGATGCACAATGTTTTGTAAATTAGCTCAAAATTTTTGAAGACAGTGTAAATAGGCTAAATTAAATAAGAATGAGATATTTGAAGAAAGCAAATCTACAGTTAAATATTTTAAATTTAAGCAGATAATTGAAAAACAGTTTTGAAATTTTCACCCTAAGACTCAAATTTCCATTTTTATTCTGAGAGTTAAAGGCAAGTATTTGTAACACAGAGAAATTATAACTGAGAAAAGGATTTCTTCCAGTGATATTTCATGTTTCACTCATAGAATCTCTTGCCTTTAGAAAGGGAACAGATATCATGTGCTATGTTTTTTTAAATTTAGTTATTGCATTGTCATTTACAGAGAAATATTGCTTTTTGCCTTTTTCACATTTGTCAAAACATTTAGTGTTAGTTAGCATTTACAAATATACCTTATGGCATTTCTTTTGAACAGTCTCAGACCGTGCTGAATCTGATGATTACAAGGCTGGCAGCTGTTGAAGAGAAGTTGCGATCATTACAGGGTGCAGAATGATTTTAATATGTTATATTGTAACTTATTCAGATGAAGACACCACATTTTGGAGATGTCAGCAGGTGTTTAAACTTGATGTCAATTCATTATATAGCATATTTTAGCGGATTTCTTCTTTTTGCTGTGTTGCGGGTTGTTGGCTTGATGCAGTCACTAGCCTTAACAAGTGTGTCAAATATTGGAAATGATTATGTAGTATTGTACCAGCTGCTAAATTTATTATTCTTTTCTGAGAAAGCATCATTAATCAACAAGTAAATTTGTATTATAGTCTACCTTTAAATGTTTGTATGATTGTTTAATTAAAGTTTAAGCTAAGATATTTTGTAACCATTTCATCTTGATATTATTATCTTTATCAGATTGTGTTAAGTGTAGGTTCCTTTTTGTTAATTTTGTTACTGTAGAAAATAAAGCTATTACTATAATTTTGATGTATACTGGTTATTCTTTAATTTATTTGTCAATTATTATTTGGTAAAACATGCAATATTAAGACACAATTACTCCTTAGCAATAAAGCTGCTGATAAATCTGCAGAATTCCTGTTGTTTGCGATAAATAAGACTGTCAGATTTCTACATTTCAAGCAAAATATTGATTTACAGACTTTTAACCTGGGTTTGGAAAGGCAAAGTTCAATTCAATTTCATGTTAAACAGCTAACAGTTGTGTATATTTGCTGCACAAGTTGTATTAATTAAAGCCAGACACTCCATTGTACCATAAGAAAAATGCACATCTCCATCTGTAGATGGCGCCGAAGTCCTGACAAGAACGAAAGAAAATCAAACTGCTGCCTCCTTTTAAAATTTACAGAAATTATCTTCTAAAATAGGTGTGTGGTTATTTTTCAAATGTGCATTTGAGCTTTCTTCAACTGCAGGAAAACCTTATTAAATAGCAAACCCATGAGTATTATCCAAAGAAAATGCTCCATCTAATTGTAACTCTCAGTATGGATTTCACCCTCTTTTAGTGGAGCTGGGAGTGGAATACCTGATTTGTGAGTCTGGTGTTAAGCATGTAAATAGTAAATGACAATCAAGGTAGGCTAAGTGTACTTGCGATCTGGATGTGGGCAATATTTTCTTGTCCTGCCAATGGACATTGGAAAATTTGGGGATATGAGTTTTTAGGTGCCTACTAAAGTTTTCAGAAGGGTGTGGATCACTGAAAAATGACTGATCTCCATAATGCCATTTTTATGCACTATCCTTACAATTAAAGTTCTACAGCCCCCTTTGAATAAATTTCTTCAAATTTCAGTCCTAACAGCCTTCCTGTTTATTCTGAGACTGTGATTTCTTCTTGTTTTAGAGGGAAACATTATGCAGGGAAACATTCTTGCTTCCAACCTCATACAATTTTATAAAATTTCAATGAGATAATTTCTCACTTTTCTCAACTGTAAAGAATACAGGCCTAGTCTACTCAATCTCTATAGAATAAGCACACCATCTTGGGAACTAGATTAGTAGTGCATATTAGGAATGAGTTGATAGCAATATTGGTTGATACAGGCACATTAGCAATGTTTAAAAACCAATTAGATAATTCATGGATAGAAGAGGGTTTAGAGAGCTATGGGCCAAATTCAGGCAGATGGGACTAACTTGCCTGGCAAAACAGGCAACAGTTAGGCCAAAAGGACTGCATAGCTCAGAGTCTATAACAGGCAACTGGAAACCTGGGCTAATGTTTGGGTAAGAGTAAGAGGACATTTATGAAAAAGCAGTCACCTAATCTACTTGTTCACCCTAATGTGGTGACATAGAAGGGACCATTATAGCAAGCGCACAGCAGGGCCTAAGTATTAAATTGCAATAAGTAGAACTAAATCATTGCTACAGCTAGGCAAACTGGGAATGATGCTGTTTTTACTGTCTTACCTACCAAGTTCAGTATTTCTAGACTATTCCATTTTTGTTCTAGATTTTGGCATTGGGGAAAAAAAAAACTCAAAGCTGGAGGAATTCAGTGGGTCAGCTTCTGTGGAGGGAAAAGAGCACTTAGCATTTCGGGTCAAGACCCTTCATCCAGACTAAAAGATAGGCCAAAACTTGCTAGTATAAAGTGGTGACGAGAGAGGGTGGAGCAGGTTGAGGAAGGGTGATAGGCAGATGAAGGAGGGAAGAGTGGAAATGATGACAGGCTGAGAGGTGATAGGTGGAGGTAACAAAGGACTGTAGATGATGGTATCTGATTGGAAAGGAAGGTGAAGCATGAAACTAAATAAGGGAGGTGGGGTGAGCAGATGAGATCAGTAGAGGAATAGGACCGAGTGGGAGGGGTAAGTGGGTGATGGGCGGATGGAGTGTGTAGACAGAGGGCAAAGAACCAGGGTGATGGGGGGTCAGTAGTTGGAAAGACTGAGTAGATCAGGAGAGATTGTTAAGGGGCAGTATTATGTTCAGTTCCAGTGGCCTCATAGAAAGTATATGGAAGCTTTAGAGAGCATGCAGAGGAGATTTACTAGGATGAAGATACCTTTATGATGAAACGTTAAACGAGTGAGGGCTTTTGTCTTGGGAGTGAAGGAGGATGAGAGCTGACTTGAAAGAGGTATACAAGATGAAAAGTGCCATAGACAGAGTGGACAGCCAGCACTTTTTTCCCAGCGCTGCAATGCCTATACTGAGAGGGCAGAATTTTAAAGTGATTGAAGAAAAGTATAGGGCAGATGTCAGAGGTAAATTCTTCACACAGAGTGGTGGATGTGTGGAATGGTGGTTGAGGCAGATATATTAGAGATATTTAAGAGACTTTTAGGCACATGGATGTTAGAAAAATAGGGCAATGTGGGAGGGAATGGTAGGATTGATCTTGAGTAAGTTAAAAGGTCAGCTCAACATTGTGCTGTGTTATATGTTCTATGATTGGAGGGGGAGCAGTTTATCTGAAATTGGAGAATTCAATGTTCTCTACCATCAGGGTGAGTCTAAACACATACCAGCAGAATAGCAGCTCATAGTCCACCCGGATAATCTGCTACGTGATGGTATATGCATTGACTTCTTCAGTGTCAGGAAAACTGCTCCCCCTCTGATCCACCCAGTTACTCCCAAAGCTACCCCGGCCTTACACAACCTTCACCCTCTCCATCTGCCCATCAACCACATACTTTTTCCAATGGGTCCCCACCTCAACTGTTCCAATCTGTCCACCTTATTTGATTCCATGCTCCACCTTCCTGTCCACTACATTTCTTCATCTGCACCCTTTGATGTCTCAAATGTCTCTATGGCTATTGCCACTCATATCTCCTCTATCTGTTAATCTCCTTTCCTCACCTGGTTCAACCTATCGCTTGTCAACTCTTGATTCACCCCTCCTTTCACCTCTTTATACCTCTTTCTTTCAGTCTAGGTGAAGAGTCTCAAAATGAAATGTCAACTTTTCATTTCCCTCCATAAGTGCTGCCTGATCCACTCCTTTCTCTATCTTGTTTGTTGCTCCAGATTGCAGAATTTGTTGCTTTTTGTGTCTACTCTCAGCATCTGCAATTGTTTTTTAATGATTTGCATCGTATTGCTCAGTACTCATTTCTAGTATATTGTTTATCCTGAGCTGGAATTACTTTCAAGTCAAGTCAAGTTTATTGTCATTTAACTACATACATGTATACCATTAAACAAGACACTTCACTGGATCAGTGTGTAAAGCACCCTGGTACACATAACACACAAACTGGGAAAATTACAATTACAACTACAAATGAATTCTGCATTTATAAAGAAAGTCAAATGCATAAATATTGTAGGATACAGAACAAATTAACTGGTGACACTTTGAATGTGAAGCAGCAAGGAGTTCAGAAGCCTAGTAGCCTCAGAGAAGAAGCTGTTTCCAATCCTGACTACTCTTGTCTTTATGTATCAGAGTCTCCTGGCTGATGGTAGAACGCCAAAGAGGATGCTGGATGGATGGGTGGGATCCGTGATAATACTAAGAGCCTTGCGTACGTAGTGCTTGTGATAAATGTTCCTGATGGATGGTAGGGAGACCCCTGTGATCCTCTCAGCCATTCTCACAGTCCTTTGCAGAGACTCCCAGTCTGATGCTCTGCTGCTTTCATACCAGATGGAGACGCAGCTTGTCAAGACACTCGCAATGGTGTTCCTGTAAAACTCAGTTAAGATGGTTTGGGGAGGAGGCGAAGGAACCTCGATTGCCTCAATCTCCTCAGGAAGCGAAGGTGATGCTATGCTTTCCTGTTCAGGGAGGTGATATTGAGTGACCTGGTAAGATAATCTGTGATGTGCACTCCTAGGAACTTGGTGCACTTCACTCTCTATGGAAGAGCCATGTATGCGCAGAGGGGAATGGTTCATCTGCACCTTCCTAAAGTCCACAATCATTTCCCTGGTTTTCTCCATGTTCAGGCTTGGGTTGTTGTCCTCACATCAGTCCACAAGCCGCTCCACCTCCTCTCTGTACTCGGTTTGAGCTGAATCCTGCGATACAGTCATGCGTCAGTGGTGTGAACGGCAGCAGGCTGACCACACATCCCTAAGGAGCGCCAGTGCTCAGTGTCATGGAACTAGAGAAGTTGCTGCCCACACAGGCTGACTGTGGCCTTTCTGTTAGAAGTCCAGGATCCAGTTAAAGAGGGAAGTTTGAGACCCAGCAAGGACAGTTTCCCCACCTGTTTCTGGGGCATGATGACGTTAAATGCTGAAATGAAGTCTATAAACAGCAGCCTGGCATGTGAGACCCCACTTTCCAGTTGAGACAGGACAGATGGACGGCAGGGGCTATGGCATCATCAGTGGATTGATTCAAGCGAGAAGCAAACTGGAAAGGGTCCAATATAGCAGGGAAAAGGACTTTAATGCATACCATGGCCAACCACTCAAAGCATTTCATTAAGATTGATGTTAAAGCCACAGAGTAAATCTAAAGTAAGAGTGGGTTTATCAAATAGAACCATTTAATGAAAAGTCTATTTTGCCATTTTTGTTGTTTGGACAGTGTCAAAAAATAGGTCAAGCAGAATGTAAATCAAAGAGGATTAATTCTATCTGCATGTGGTTTAAAAGCAATAGAATGAAATGATGCACACTAATTTTTGCTTCAAGGTAAGGCTACTCTAGGCCTAACAAATTTAGTAAAATAATGCAGATTACAATTTTATATTGCTATTAACTATTTTGGTGAAAGTAACAGCAAATGTAATTTTAACTATGGGAGTTCAATATCCTATTCTGAGCCCTTGCTTGTGACTAGGATCTTCCTGGAAGAGAAATTTGCCATACTATGCATGATGAAATGAGTCTTGCGCTTTGGCGATTCTGTGTGGCTTTGTGCACAGGCATTTAGTTTTATAGAAGCAAATTATATACCACATACCAGCTGCATAATTATACGGTGCTAATTATAAATTTCAACAATGCAAATTACAGACTAAATAAATTTGCATATCAGCAGCACTTGGGAAATGTTGGGAAAAGCATTTTGTGACTCCTTCCACAAAGGAAGAGCTAAAATTTGTTTTGCACAAAAGTGGACTTTGCTCCCTTTTGTTTTAATTATTTTTTTTTGTAAAAGATGTGTATAATTTATTTTTAATTACTATTTTCCCTTGAATGCTGCCTGTGATGGTGCCGTGGGTAAGTTTTTGATTGCTCCTATGCATACATGTACTTGCACATATGACAATAAACTCTGACTGACTTTGATTCTTTACTGTAGCAGAACAATTATTAGAGTTGAGTATGAGTTTTTCCTAAGGGGTTTTCTATTGGGTCTTTAGGTGGCTGTAGAGGCTGATCTGGGATCCATATATTCTGGTGCAGTTTGGGCAAGAGTGACTGGGTCTTTTGGTTTTCCAGTCTCTCCTTTCACAGCTGCTGATTGTTCTCTGCAGCACAGTGGAGGTTGTTCTCATATAGCTCAGCTCCCTCTTGAACAGATTTCCTTTGTGTGTATCTATTGAGTGCAATGTCTTCCCAGTGTTTAGATATAATGGTGAATTTCTTCAACCTAATTTTGATGTTATCATTTCCTTTGCCCACCAGGGGCTCGCTGACCTTCCTTAAACTGGGAGTAAAAGATCTGTTTGGGGAGACGTGAGTTAGGCATCTAAATGACATGGCATTTTCATCAGAGCTGGTATTGCTTTATCATGGTGGAGATGCTGTTGATATTGGCATCCTCCAGTACAGTAGTGTGTCTGCCCCTTACAAATCTTATAACACAACTCCTTATATACAGCCTATTCTGCCAGTCCTGGTAATAAAACACAATACTTATAAGAAATAGGCAAATCTAATGTAGATGCTGCTGAAAAACTATATAGAGGGTTAAAATATTTCTGGTTGGCCACATCTAATGCCATAATTTCCAGAATCTCCCAGCTCTTCACAGACGGAGTCAATTACAGTCATTATGTGGCACTTAATTGTCATGATTTCAAGAATACTGGCATCTATTTTTGTGCCTGAAGATTATTTTGTATTTCACATTTAGATTAGATTACATATATATGAATTGGACATTATATTCTAGAATTTTATATTGGTGCAGTTACAGAAATGCTTGTCTGGCATGTGCAAGAGCCAAAAGGTGGTTGATGCACATTCAATAGGTTCATTCGGTACATTTAATGTCAGAGAAATGTATACAATATACATCCTGAAATTCTCATGTGAAAGCAATGAATATCTTAGGATAAGGGCTCCTCATCAGAAAGAGTATGACAAAAATTGTCTTTTCTTTGCAGGTTACTAGGTCTAACACTATTTGAGGCCAAGATGAATAACAGGTGAGCCGCTTCAAAATCTGCTAGTTTCAAATTTACATTTCAGATCTACTAAGGAAATGCCATATCCCTCTGTCACACCCAACACTATGACACAGTTCAGAACGTGGAAGACTGCAGCACTAAACATTACTGCTGAGCATACTAATCAATTATTTTGATTAGTGGGTTTTTAAATAGCACCCCCAATATAAGTAATTTGGAAATACTTTAGAAAGACTAGGTAGAAGTGGAAGGATCTAGTGGAAATGCAGGAAAAAAGTGGCCAGTCTGCGAGAGAACAAATGATAGGTAATGATTTTGGAAGAGAGTTCCAAGAAATAGTAAGCAACCAGGAATTAGAATCCGAAACACAAATGCACATGGGAGTGACTTTTGTTTTACACAGAGTTGATGAAGGAACTGAAAAATTCAGTGGGCCACTGGAGACCCACTGAATCGAACCATAGTAATAGGTCTCTTGAGTGTGTGTGTGTGAGACAGAGAGGAAATGAGTGCTGTCTACATTTCTTTACAATTTATATTTTTACATTGAACATAAGCACAGAAGTAAAACATTCAGTTTTACAGGTTGGCTTTTTTGTTTTCTAAAACTTCTTCCCATTTTTGCTGATCCATCAGCGTAACCCTTAATTATATTCAACCACCTTTGGCCTCCCTGCCACATGCAACGTACCCCAACCCACACCTTACTGTAGTAGCAAGCTTTTGACCTCTCGTTTTACTCTTTCCTACAAACATAAATACTCTTTCTATGTGCTTATCATTTAAAAACTTTGATAATATAAGCATCTATTTTAAGCCACCCCCTAGGCTTTTTCCTGTCAAAAAGAGTCCTAACTTGTTCATTCAGTTCTGTTATCACTTTTGTGTAATTTTTACCCCGACTGAGTGTTTCCTCTGGCTAGAGAACTCATAATGGGGTGGGGGGGGGGAATGGTCAAAATTTTGAAGTTGTCATTAAGGAAGAAATTACTATAAATTTATGCATGTAAAGAGTTGTCAGAGAATGGATCACTTTACCATAGGCTTTGTGGAGTTTATGATATAGCTTCAGGGAAAAGAAGTTAATATTTGAAATGAAGGGAGGTACAGAGATATGACTGGCAGATGGTTTGGACACTTTTAGCAAAATCACTGCAGATAAATGTTTTGCTATAACTTGTTTTGTGCCTCTTATTTTTGTCATAATGGCAAGAACTGTATACAGCAGTCTAACTGCAGTGAGACCAAAGTTCAATGCAATTTTACTCAATTACTTTTCAATTCTATTCCTGTGGAAACAAAGCTTATTTATAGTCATACTACATTTCTACTTCTTGATGATTAATGCATTTGTTCTTCTAACTCCCTTAGTTTTTCTACTGCATTTAAATCCTTAGTTTCCAAATACCTGGAAGTACTTACTTGTATAATTTTATGTAATTTAAACCATTAGGTCCCTCATTGTAAAATGAGGCAGCCATCTGAAGTAATAACATTTGAAACTTGGCAGCTCTACATTTATGTCCTTTGACTTTCGTGAGGCATCACAAAAATGTTAAGTTCCAATGCTTCATTATACACTGGTTTATTTCTCAATTACTACCAGATTAGTGATACAGTAAGTATTTTTTATTTGCTACAGTTTTGACATTGAATATTAAAGAATACTAATGAAATAAAAACAAATTGCCTTGAAGAAAACTTTTTATTTTCTCTCAGAAAAGTGCCCCTCACATTATTTTATCATGTTACAATGATTTTTGCCTTTTAAGCTGATGAAAAACTATACTCATAACCATGCCTATCAAGGGCACAGAAGGCTAAATGGCAATTAAGAAGGGTTTTTTCTTAAAGTTGCAGGTTTTCTTAAGTAAATACAGAAAGATTGTTTCCTTTGGCTGCAGAATCAGTAAGAAAGGTGTCAGCAATTTAAAACTGTCATTAGGGAAAAAGGCTGGCATGAATTTATTTCTGTAGAGGGTTTTTTTTAAATGGCTGCTTTAAATTGTAATTGGTAACAAAGGGATTATTGATTAATTTGAAGTGGTTTGGGAAGATACAGCTAAGATAGTCCTCTCATGGTAATCATTATGTAGTTGGTGAAAGTTTTTTTTATGCAGGGTAGTACCAGGGTTAAAAAAAAGTTTTAAAAAACTACCAATGTTGGAAATCTAAATATGCTGAAAATACTCAGCAAGTCAGGCAGCAAACAAAGAGAAAAAATGGAGCTAATATTTCAGGTCAATGTTCTTTCATAAGATCCGGCTCATGGAGAGCTTCTTTCCTCACATGACACGTTTCTCTAAATAGTGATATTCATAGTGAAAGCACATCAAAACAAAATAGTATATTCAGTGCACATTAGTTAGCAACAAGCAATTTACCTGCATGGCTTTATTGTTCATGTGTGTCCATCTGAGACTCTACAAACTTCTCAAAATGAGAAGAAACATGTCTATTAGTAAGAACTAGAAGGGATGACAAGAAATGACTACATGGGGGTTTGATTAAATGAAGATGAATACAAACAAGCAGAGATAAATCTATTGATTTGGTTCAATAAGGATTTTAAGGATTTCTTATTCTAACCATTACAATTATTAGTGAGGGTTGGCTCTGAGTTAGAATTATGTAAGAAATATTTATGGATTATAAAATTAATGACTTGTTTACATTGTAGATATACTTTATAAATACCATGTATTAGTGATATACACTTTAAAACATGCATAAACTACCTGATGCTCAAAAGGTTAGCAATTACAAGCAGGATTTTCAAACTCTGCAAGGCAGTGAATGACTCTAGTTCTACAAAACTTTGGATTGGAAGATGCTTATTTATTTATTGGTGAAAAATCACTCCTTAAGAGGTCATCATCCAGAAAAGCTAACTGCCTCCATAGACGCTGACTGATCTATTAAAAATTTCCATCATTTTCAGTTTATAAATCAGGCAGTTAATCTGATCAGCTGTTCTAGTTAGCTGAACCCACCCACACAGTCCTCCCTCTATTATCTCAATCACTGTACTGTAAGCACTTAAAACCACCTTTTATATAGCTGTTTACATTGTAAATACATGCTGATATTTATGTGCACTTTATTCAATATTAACACTTCTAACTTTATTTGTATATAATTCTTTATTCAGTTTAATTGTCATTTTACACATCACAGCAATGTCCTAATACAGTGGATTCCGGTTAATTGGGACACAGATCGACCAGTACATTTTGGCTCAAGTAAGCAGCTGACCCAGATAACCAAAGTTTCATGGAAATAATTAGAAAGGTATGCAAAGAGATAAACTGGGTAACAAATTATAATAATAATAATAAGATCATAAGATATAGGAGTAGAATTAGGCCATTCGGCCCATCAAGTCTGCTCCACCATTTCATCAAAAAAAAAATTCCAACTCAGACCCCTGTGGAATACCACTAGTCACTGGCAGCCATTCAGAAAAGGGTCCCTTTGTTACCACTCTTTGCCTCCTACCAATCAGCCACTGATTTATTCATGCTAGATTTATTTCCTGTAATACCACAGACTTGTTAAAGGCCTTCTGAAAATCCAAGTACACAACATCAACCAATTCTCCTTTGTCTCTCCTGTTTGTTACACCTTCAAAGGATTCCAACAGATTTTTCGGGAGGATTTTCCCTTCTGGAAACCATGTTGACCACGGCCTTTTTTATCATGTGTCTCCAAGTACCCTGAGACCTCGTCTTTAATAATCGAAGTCAACATCTTCCCAGCCACGGAGGTTAGACTAGTCAGCCTATAGTTTCCTTTCTACTAACTCTCTCCCTTCCTGAAGAGTGGAGTGACATTTGCAATTTTCCAGTCTTCTGGAACCATTCCAGAATCTAATGATACTTAAAAGACCATTACTAATGCCCCCACAATCTCTTCAGCCACTTTTTTCAGAACCCAGGATTGTACACCGTTTGGTCCAGGTGATTTATCTACTTTTAGCCATTCCAGTTTCCCAAGACCTTCTCTATATTTCTGGTAACTTCACATAATCCATGACACCTGGAACTTCTACCATACTACTAGTGTCTTCCGCAATGAAGACTGGCGCAGAATACTTATTCAGTTTGTCCACTATTTCATTGTCCCTCATTACCACCTCTCCAGCATCATTTTCCAGTGGTCCAATATCCTCTCTCGTCTCTCTTTTACACGTTATGAATTTGAACGAACTTTTGGTATCCTCCTTAGTATTATTGGCTAGCTTACTTTCGTATTCTATCTTTACCTTTTTAATGACCTTTTTTAGTTGCCTTCTGTTGGTTTTTAAAAGCTTCCCAATCCTCTAACTTCCCACTAATCTTTGATCTGTTTATATGCCCTCTCTTTGACTTTTATGTTGGCTTTGACTTCTTTTGTTAGCCATGGTTGTGTCATCTTTCCTTTAGAATACTTCTTCCTCTTTGGGAAGTATATATCCTGTGCCTTCTGGATTGCTTCCAGAAATTCCAGCCATTGCTGCTCTGCTGTCATCCCTGTCAGTGTTCTTTTCCAGTCAATTCTGGCCAACTCCTTTCTCATGCCTCTGTAATTCCCTTTACTCTATTGTGATACTGATACATCCAAATTTAGCTTCTCCTTCTCAAATTTTAGGGGGAATTCAATCATGTTATAATTACTTTCCCCTAAGGGTTCTTTTACCTTAAGGTCTCTAATCAATTCTGGTTCATGGCACAACACCCAATCCGGAATCACAAGCAAAAGAAAACCTGCGGATGCTGGAAATCCGAGCAACACGCACAAAATGCTGAAGGAAATCAGCAGGCCAGGCAGCATCTATGGAAAAGAGTATAGTCAGTGTTTCAGGCCAAAATCCTTCACCATGACTGGAGAAAAAAAAGATGAGGGCTCAGAGTTAGAAGGTGGGGGAGGGGGAAGGAAGAAAAACAAGGTGATGGATGATACCGGGAGGTGGGGGACGGGTGAAGTAAAGATCTGGAAAGTTGATTGGTGAAAGAAATTCAGAGCTGGAGAAGGGAGAATCTGATAGGAAATGACATAAGGCCATAGAAGGGAGAGGAACACCAGAGAGAGCTGATGGGCAGATAAGGAGATGAGATGAGAGAGGGAAAAGGAAATGGAGAATGCTGAAGCGAGGAGGGGCATTACCAGGAGTTTGAGAAATCGACGTTAATGTCATCAGGTTGGAGGCTATCCAGACAGAATATAAGGTGTTGCTCTTCCAACCTGAGTGTGGCCTCAACACAACAGTAGAGGAGATCATGGACTGACGTGTCGGAATGGGAATCAGAAGTGGAATTGCAATGGGTGGCCACTGGGAGATCCCACTTTTTCTGCCAGACAGAGCGTAGATGCTCGGTGAAGTGGTCTCCCAATCCAAGTTGGGTCTCACCGATGTACAGAAGGCTACCATGGGTGCACCAGATACATTAGATGACCCCAACTGACTCACAAGTGAAGCATCGCCTCGAAGTATAAAGTACAAAGTATAACTGGAAGGACTGTTAAGGGTCCTGAATGGTGGTGAGGTAGGAGGTGTAGGGGCAAGCATAGCATTTGTTCTGTTTACAAGGATAAGTGCCAGGAGGGAAATCAGTGGGGAGGAACGAATGGACAAAGGAGTTGCATAAGGAACAATCCCTGTGGAAAGTAGAAAACGCGGGGGGGGGGGGGTGAGAAAGATGTGCTCGGTGGTGGGATCCCACTGGAGATGGCGGAATTTATGGAGAATTATGTGCTGGGTATGGAGGCTGGTGGAGTGGTAGGTGAGGACAAGAGGAACTGTTGGAAGGATGGGGTGAGGACAGATGTGTGCAAAATGGAAGCGATGCGGTTGAGGGCAGCAATGATGATGGATTAAGGAAAGCCCATTTCTTTGAAGAAGGAGGACATTTCCTTTGTTCTGGAATGAAAAGCCTCATCCTGAGAGCAGATGCGGTGGAGTCAGTGAAATTGAGAGAAGCAGGTGGCATTATTCCAAGAAACAAGGTGGGAGGAGGTATAGTCCAGGTAGCTGTGAGGGTCAGTGGGTTTATAATAGACATTGAGAGATAAGCTGTCTCCAGGGACAGAGAGATCGAGAAAGTGGGGTGGGGTGGGGTGAGGTGGAGGTGTCAGAAATGGACCAGGTAAATTTGAAGGGAGGGTGGAATTTGGGGGCAAGGTTGATGAAGTCGACAAGCTCTGCATGGTTACAGGAAGCAGCACCAATGCAGTCATCGATGTAGCATAGGAATAGTTGGGGAGTGACACCAGTGTAGGCCTGCTAGGGGATCAGCTATACTGGATTGGGTGCTTTATAATGAATTGGATGTGATTAGTGAGCTTAAGGTAAAAGAACACTTAGGAGGCAATGATCACAATATGATTGAGTTCAACTTGAAATTTGATAGGGAAAAAGTAAAGTCTGACATAGTAGTATTTCAATGGAGTAAAGGAAATTACAGTGGCATGAGAGAGATTTGACCAGAGTAACTAGGAAAGAGATGCTGCCAGGACTGACAGCAGAGCAGCAATGGCAAGAGTTATTGGGAAAAATGAGGAAGGTGCAGGATATATGTATTCCAAAAATGAAGAAATACTCAAATGGCAAAATATTACAACCATGGCTGACAAGGGAAGTCAAAGCTAATGTAAAAGCAAAAGAGAGGGCATACAACAAAGCAAAAATTAGCGGGAAGATAGAGGACTGGGAAGCTTTTCAGGTTGGCTGCCAGTGACTAGTGGTGTTCCCCAGGAGTCAGTGTTGGGACAGGTTCTTTTTATGCTGAATATCAATGATTTAGATAATGGAATAGATGGCTTGTTGCTAAGTTTGCAGATGATATGAAGGTTGGTGGAGGGACAAGTAGTGTTGAAGAAACAGGTAGGCTAAGTCACTTAGACAGGACTTAGACAGATTAAGAGAATGGGCAAGAAGTGGCAAATGAAATACAGTATTGGAAAATGCATGGTCATGCACTTTGGTAATAGAAATAAATATGCAGACTATTTCTAAATGAGGAGAAAATCCAAAAACCTGAAATGCAAAGGTACTTGGGAGTCCTTGTGCAGAACACACTAAAGGTTAACTTGCAGGTAGAGTTGGAGGTAAGTAAGGCAACTGCCATACAAACATTCATTTCAAAAGGTCTAAAATAAAAGAGCAGGGATGTGATGCTGAAGCTTTATAAGGCACTGATGAAGCCTCACCTTGAGTATTTTGAACAGTTTTTGGGCTCTTTATCTGAAAAAAAGATATGCTGGCGTTGGAGAGGGTTCAGAGAATGTTCACAAGGATGATTCTGGGAATGAAAGCCTTATCACACAAGGAGCGTTTGTTAGCTCTGGGTCTGTACTCGCTGGAATTTAGAAGGATGAGGGGGAATCTCATTGAAACCAATCAAATATTGAAAGGCCTAGGCAGAGTAGATGTGGAAAGGGTGTTTCCCATTGTGGAGGAGTCTAGGACAAGAGAGCACAGCCTCAAGATAGAGGGGCATCCGTTTAAAGCAGAAATGCAGAGAAATTTCTTTATCTAGAGGGTGGTAAATTTGTGCAATTTATTACCACAGGCAGCTGTGGAGGCCAAGTTGTTGGGTGTACTTCTTTCTTGACACCAGACCCAAGCAGTTCCTCTGCACCACCACTCTCCTCCATCTGGCAGAACTTAGCCTCGCTCTCAATAATTTCTCCTTTGGCTCCTCACACTTCCTTCAAACAAAAGGTGTAGCCATGGGTACTCACATGGGTCACAGCTATGCCCGTTTTTTTGTCGACTCTGTGGAACATAGGAGGAGAATTAGGCCATTTGGCCCATCGAGTCTGCTCTGCCATTCAATCATGGCTGATTCTTTTCTCTCCTCACCAACCCTACTCCCCGGCCTTCTCCCCATAACCTTTGATGTTGTGTCCAATCAAGAACCTATCAAGCTCTGCCTGACATACACCCAATAAGCTGGTCTCCACAGCTCTGTCCTAGATTCCCCCACCATGGGAAACATTCTTTCCACATAACTCTGTCTAGGCCCTTCAATATTTGAAAGGTTTCAATGAGATCCCACTCATCCTTCTAAATTCCAGTGACTACAAACTCAGAGCTATCAAACATTCCTCGTATGATAACCCTTTCATTCCCAGTATCATCCTTGTGTTCATAAACAGGAATTATATCTCTTGTTGAGATAGATGGCCGCAGGGGTACTCTGCACTGACTCCTTAACCCCTTTCCTCTTCCTGACTGCCACCCTGTTTCCTGTGTCCTGATCTTGGGTGTAACCACCTTTCTATATGTCCTATCTATCATCCCTTCATTCTCCTAAATGATCTGGATTTCATCCAGTTCCAGCTCCAACTCATTAACGCGGTTAGTTAGAGGCTGCAGCTGGATGCACTTCTCGCAGTTTGTAGTTGTCAAGGACACTGGAGGTCTCCCTGCCTTCCCACATCCTGCAGGAGGAGCATTGCACTATCCTGCCTGTCATCTCTACCTAGATGAGCAGATATAAAGAAGAGAACAATAAAACTTGAACATTTCTTTCCTTTGTTTTCTGTGACTGAAGCCTCTCTTCAGTGGAGCCTCGAAGAGCTAAAGCCTCACGATCACCACTCTGACTATGTCCACTCAGATGATGGCCGCTGTGACGATAGTCACTACATTTGCCCCTGCCTTCCTTTAATTTGCTCTTACTATTTAATCCCAAATGCCGATTGGCCATTGGTCAAAGCTCTATTACAATGCTGCCAACTGCTGGTGCCTTTTATCATCAGGCAGAGGAACTGACTGAAGAACCCTCCTCTCCAAAATGTATTTAAATGAGATACAGAAAAAATTAGAACACCACCAATATTACTACAGTACTATAAAACTGTGAATTAGTTCCTAATAGTTATCAAGGGAGGAATTCATCCAGTGTACACAATGAACAAATGGTCTGACTTCATACAATTCTATCTATGACTGCATCCTCAAAATCTTCATTTTCACTGAAACATTCAAGATGATTGTTGATACTTCTAAATTCCTCATAGTTCCTAACTTGTTGAAGTTGTGAAATCATTTCATTTTCGCTCTCAGCTGTTTCAGGCTACTCCCAGCCTCAATGCTTGAAACTGCAGTGAGCAAAACAGTTCTTAATTGTCTTACTGCTTACTTCTCGCCAACTATCAGTTCAAAAATCACTGCTTTTTGAACACAAACACACACACACTGACACTATTTTAAAACTGTTCACTCTAAGCAGGGTGTAGTGCCTAATGGCCACACAAGTGTGTGTGACTGATGCTAGTTAGAACCTGTTTGGCAACAGCCTCCTGTCTCAATTAACCAGCATATTGTCCCAAATAAACAAAGGGAATCCTGGCCATTTTCTCAATAAGTTTTTGTTCTTTAAGAGTTGACCCAAATAAATGGCTTCCTCGATTAATCGATAGCCCAATTAACTGGAATCCACTGTACATGTAAATATATATGGTGAAAAAAGTTGATCTTTGATCCTTGAGATTTGGCTGTAGCATCCTTGGGAAACATCAGGATATGTTGACCCTGGGGTGTTTAGCAACTTGCAGAATGAGTGCAATACAACTTCCAATGTGCAATGATTAAGTTGCTGCTTACATTCAGATGCATTGTTCAATTGCAAAGGACCCTCCACACTAAAAGCTGCAATATCCTGAAAACATTCCCTAAACCCACTCTGCCCTGCCTTGCCAGGAACTGTCATAGGGACATGTAAAGCATTTTACAGAGCGTAACTAGCTACTTCAACATGTGCAAAAACAGTTGTAACTCACAAAATTCAGACACATGCAACACAAGTTGCCTGGGAAATAAAATTTAATTTAGAGTTGAAAGATTACATCAGGCTCCATAAGTATATAACACAGAACTGTTCTATACAGTACAGGCTCTTTGCCCATGATATTATGCTGACCTTTTAAACTACTCTTAAGATCAATCTAACCCTTATCTCTCAAATAGCCCTCCACTTAGCTTTCATTCATGTGCTTAAGAGTCTTTTACATATTCTTAATGTATATGTATCCACCATTTATTTGTAATTCATTTATTTCAAGTGTTTTTATCTATTTTTCTTAATTTGATATGCAATATTGGTTTTCATTCACTTCTTACATTTCCCACATCTCTCTCTTCTTTTGCTTTCCCTGATAATATTGCAAAAGTTCTGCCGCCCAATCAGAAGTAACAAACTCCTTGTGAGACTGGATTTCACTATCTTCCAAAGGCATCTAGTGAGGACAGTTCTGTGGGCAAAAATGCCTTGTTAATTAGAGAGGTCTGAGGAGAATGGCCGGACTGGTTCAAGCTGACAGGAAGGCAACAGATACTCAAATAACCACACGTTACAACAGTGGTGTGCAGAAGAGCATCTCTGAATGAACAACACATCAAATCTTGAAGGGGATGGGCTACAGCAGTAGAGAACCACAAACGTACACTCAGAGGCCACTTTCTTAGGTACCCTCCACTCAATGAGATGCTCCTTTACAGATTCATAGTCTCTGTTCTTTCCTCAGACAGGATGACCCTAGCCACGGGCTTCCTGCTTCCTGCAACCTTTAGTTCCTATTTATTTTCTGAGATCTCTGTGTTGCTGGGTAAGCCACCATGTATTGCTCATCCCTAATTGCTTTTGAAGAAATGGTGATGAGCCTTCTTCTTGAATCACTGCAATCCTTCTGGAGCTGTTGGGCAGCGAGTTCCAGATTTTGGACTTTGACGACAGACCAGTTCAAGAAAGGATATATGTGATTTGGAGGGGACCCTGCAAATGGTGATGTTCCCATTTGCTTGTTACCTTTGCCTCGATGATCGAGACCACAGGTTGTGAGGCACCCTCAGAACAGAACATTGAACAGTAGAGCATAGTTCAGGCCTATCAGCCACAATGTTGTACTGACCTTTTAACACACTCCAAGATCAATCTAATCCTTCCCTCCCACATAGCCTTCCATCTTTCTTTCATCCCTATTCCCTTCTAAGAGTCACTTAAATGTCCCTAATGTATGGGCCTCTACATCCACCTCTGGCAATGTGTTCCACACACTTACCACTCTCTGTGTAAAAAACATACCTCTGACATCCCTCCTATACTTTACTCCAATCACCTTAAAATTATACCCTCTTGTATTTGGCATTGCCATCCTGCGAACAAGCTGGTGGCTGTCCACTCTATCTATGCCTCTTATCATCTTGTGCACTTCTATTAAGTCACCTTTCAATCTTCTTCACCCTGACCCGCTCAACCTTTCCAATGTAACAGGAGTGAGCAACTATAGTGGATTTTGTAGATAGTGCACAGTGAAGTCATTGTATTCCACTGGTGGAGGGAGGGAGTGCTTTGTTGTGGATGGACAGCCAGACAGATGGCTGCATTGTCCTGGCTGGTGTACTCACCCAGGCAAATGGAGAATATTCTCTCACACTCCTAATTTATGATTTATTGATGGTGGAGAGCCTCCACTGGGATGTTGGGAAATGAGTCATTTCCTGCAGGATACACAACCTCTGGCCTGTTTTGGAGTGGTGGTATTGTTGAGATTGATCTGGTTGAGTTTCTGGTCAATGTTACTTCCCAGGACTCCCAGGTGGATTCAGCAATAATAATACTATTGTATGTCAAAGCAAGGTAGTTTGATTAATTCCAAATGGAAATTTTCATTGCCGGACACTTTTACAGCACAGAAGTTACTGGCAAATAGTCAGCCCATGCTTGCATTTTGTCCAGGTACAACTTGTGAGGGGAGTTGTGAATGGCGTTGAACATTTTGGAATCATTAGTAACTATTCCCACTTCAGACCTTACAACACCATAGAATTAGGCCATTCTGCTCCACCATTGCGATGTGGCTGATTTATTGTCCCTCTCAACCCCCATTACCCTGGCTTCCCCTTGTCGCCTTTGGCGCCCTTACTAATCAAGAAATTATTAACCCCCTCTGCTTCAAATATGGCTTCCTTCCACAGCCGTCTATGGCAATGAATTCTGCAGATTCACAATCCTCTGGCTAAAGAAATTCCTCCTCATCTCTGTTCTAAAGGAGCGTCCTTCCATTCTGAGGCTGTGCCATCTGGTCCTTGACCCCCACACTATAGGAAATATGCTCTCCACATCGATTCTGTCTAGGCCTTTCAATATTTGGTAGGTTTCAATGATTATGATAGAAGGATGATCAGTAATGAAGCAGCTAACCCAGTTGGGCCTTTGAGTTTGCTGAAGAAATTTCAGCAGTATTGTCCCAGTGTATGATACTTTCCTGGTGTACTCATTGGGTTCCTCTGTTAGTCATTGCCTTCCACTGTACCAGGAGTTAAAATTTCAAAGTTCAAAGTAAATTTATTATCAAAGTACCTGTATGTCACCATATACAACACTGAGATTCATTTTATTGCAGGCATTCTCAATAAATCTATAGAATGATAACCATAAGAGAATCAATGAAAGACCACACCAAATTGAGCGTTCAACCAGTATGCAAAAGACAACAAACCATGCAAATACAAAAAGAAAGAAACAATAAATATCGAGAACATGATATGAAGAATCCGTGAAAGTGAGTCCATTGATTGGAGGAACATTTCAAAGATGGGTTGAGTGAAGAGCAATGAAATGGCATCTGCTGTGGACCTGTTGTGCTGGTAGGCAAATTGGAATAGATCCAAGTTGCTTCTCAGGTAGGAGTTAACAAATTTCACATCACATGCTGGTGATAATAAACCTGATTCTGATTCTGATTCTGTTTTGTTATCAACCTCTCAAGACTGTGAATGTAAGTGCTGTTGAACGATAGTCATTGAGGCATGTTACTACATTCTTCTTAGGCACCAGTATAATTGAAGCCTGCTTGAAGCAGTTGGGTACCTCAGGTTAAAAATCTGTGTCAACACTCCAGCCAGTTTATCAGCACAGGGCTTTAGTACTCAGCCAGGTACGAGATCAGGGCCGGATGCTTCCTGCGGATTCACTGTCCTGAAGAATGCTCTCACATCAATCTCAGAAACTGAAATCACAGGGCCATCAGGGGCTGTAGGAGATTATGTTGGTTCCCCCATGTTTTGACAGTCAAAATAAGCAGAGGAGGTATTGAGCTCACCTGACAGCAAAGTCCTGTCGTGTGATTTCACTTGATAAGAGGTGATAGTAGTCAAGCCTTGCCACAGCTGTTGAGCATCCTTCATTGATTCAAGTTTAGTCCAGAATTCCTATGAGATGGCTTTCTGGAGTTTGTACCTGGACCTCAAGTAGCTTTCTTAGTCACCGGACTTGAACACCTCTGATCTGGCCCTCAGCAAGTTGCAGATCTCAGGGTTCATCCAGGCTGAGAAAGACAGAATGGTTATACGAGAATACACTTGTCTACAAATGTTCTTATAAAGTCTGTGGTGTATTCATTCAGATCCACAGGAGAGTCCTTGACAACAGCTCAGTGCACTGACTCAAAGCAATCCTGTAGCTGCTTCTCTGACTCCCATCACCAACTCTTTGTTGTCCTAATCACTGGAGTATATCTTTGTTACAATTTGTTCTAAAATTGAGTGTAAGTATATATTAAAAATACTTTACAAAATGTTTATACATACCAAAAAATACAATCTTAAAAATTTATTAAACCTACAACCAAGAATACCCTGGTTCATACTGTAACTTTTCCATTGTGTCAGAGTGCTTGTTCAACATCCATTCTCGGATAACACACTCCAGCGAAAGGTGAGTATCCGTGTCAATGGTGTTGCTATTGGTTAATTATTGTCACATATACTAAGAAAGAGTGAAAAACATGTCTTGCCTACTGTTTATGCAGTGCAGGTAAACAATAAAGTGCCAGATCATAATGAAGAACACTGCATGGCCACTCTATTAGGACCACCTGTACTCCTGCTCATTAATACAAATACCTAATCAGTCAGTCATGCGGCAGCACTTTAAAGCATAAAAACATGCAGCTGTGGTCAGCAGGTTCAGTTGCTGTTCAGACAAAACATCAGAATGGGGAAGAAATCTGATATAACTGACTTTGACCATGGAATGACTGTTGATGCCAAATCAGATGGTTTGATTATCTCAGAAATTGCTGAGCTCCTGGGATTTTTACACAGACAACAATCTCTAGAGTTTACAGAGAATGGTGTGTAAAACATAGAAACATCCGGTGAATGGCAGTTTTGGGGGTGAAATTGCCTTGTTGATGACAGAGTTCAGAGGAGACTGGCCAGACTAGTTCAAGCTGACAGGAAGGTGACAGCAACTCAAATAACCGTGCATGCCAACAGTGGTGTGCAGAAGAGCATCTCTGAATGCACAACATGTTGACCCATGAAGTGGATGGGTTACAACAGCAGGAGACCACAGATGTACATTCAGTGGCCACTTTATTACGTACAGGAGGTACCTAAAAAGTGGCCACTGAGAATATATTTTGAGGCTAACAGTCCATTTATTGTATACAAGGCCCTTTCGAGAGTCAGTGGTATAGAAACTGTCACTGGGCCTACTGGTACATGCTCTCATGCTTTTGTATCTTTTGCTCGATGAGGGAGCGGAGCAGAGAGAATGTCTGCGGTGGACTGGACGTTCAATGGTAAACTCTAGCAATGACTTCTACAGGGAATGTCCCTTCAGTGGATGCTCTTCCTCTCACTAAAGCCTGCTTTCTTGATTGAGGGCCATGTGGATTTCATCATCGCACATGCAGACTGCAATGATACAGGAGTGAAATTAAATGTGTGCTTCACAACAACTGAGGTCACTGTAGTGTGCCCAATGGCCTCCATGTGTATGGGCATGGAACTCGGACTCAAATTCTTCTGAAGTTATGTGCAGTGGGAGGTGCTGACATGGTTAACAAAGCTTCACACTTCTTCAGTTTCATGGCACAAAAAAATCAGGTACTGTGCAGTTGAATATCTAGACCTTTAATCCTCTTAATCCCAAGTACTTGTTTTGCACTTTGGCATAATTTAATGGGTTCTGTATCCCATAGCAATGAAAGTAGCTGTTGCTGAGTGATGATTGATATTTCAATTTAGTCATTAAATTTTCGGTGACATTTGGTGGTATATTGGGCATGGTTTTCTGGTGAAGCCCCGACATGGCACCAGCTGATTTGACAAGAGTAATAGGAAAGTAGGAGGAATGTAGCTGCTCTCTTTACTTTAGCTGCTGCTTCCAATGATTTCAGAAATCAGTCATCGTCCTTTCTTCTAATTAATTGTTTGATTCTGGTTAATTGCTGAGCTAATTGCTACAAGGTCATTTGAATTTTCCCAAGTGCCAGAATGCTTGTTAGCAGATATTTCAGAGGAAGGAAGTCACTTGTGTTCCAGCTGCAGAACAGAGAGAGGGACAATAATGCCACGTAATCTTTTGCCTCTGATAAAGCTCTTATACCGCCATTAAAAATAATCAGAAAACATCTCCACAGAGCATGTGACAGCTATAATCTCTGACATGCTGGAGGAAGGAGAGGTGCATAACACATAAGGATGGTTGGGAAGACAGGAGGAAAAATGATTCTGTTGAACAGTAGATTTTCAAAACAATTTTTTTACCATTATTGCAAGGCATCTGTAATCAGGAACATGTTCCTTGCAGGCATAATCATTCTTCATGGAACCAGACAGTGACAGTTTATATAAAATTTCAGTTAATAAATCACAGTAGTCTAATTTTAAGTAGCTGTGATTATCAATGTATGTAGTAAATGTCAAATACTATGTTCATCATGGACAATGCAACTTCTCTTTCCACTGAAGTGAAGATGTCTGCTGCATATTTCTAGCATGTTCTGCATTTTCATCATTTTGGAACCTTTATCTTGTTGCTTTACATAAATGAATAGTTTGCATGTGTTGTTATCCACTAGAAGTCACATGAACTGAAGTACTCTGGGTGGTTTTTGGTTTCCAGACCTCTTAATGCTTCCTTTTGCATTGCTTGTATTTTTTTCTGGAATGATTCAAACTACAGTCCACTCCTGTCTGTAAAAGGGACAGATGGTTACAGGGACGTTAATGACAAATGTGATAAGAAAATATGTTCCTGTGGTATCTGCGTTGCGGACAACATGTCTCTTCATTAGCTGTCATTTATTGCTAAAATGTGAAACAGAAGGCTAGTCATTAGACCAGATGGCAGTCACAAGTCTTACTGCTCTATATTATAGTGCTATTATTAGACAGCAGTTTGAAGATTAATGATGGGTATGTTCCTCAGCAGCCCTTTTTCTTTCAGATATACACTCAGTGGCCACTTTATTAGGTACCTCCTATATCTAATAAAGTGGCCACTGAGGTATGTTCATGGTCTTTTGCTGGGGTAGCCCATCCACTTCAAAGTACAACATGTTGTGCACTTGGAGATGCTCTTCTATGCACCACTGTTGTAACGCGTTGTTATCTGAGTTATTGTAGCCTTCCTGTCAGCTTGAACCAGTCTGACATTTCTCCTCTGACCTCTTTCATTAACAAAGTGTATTCACCCACTGAACTGCCGCTCACTGGATTTTTTGTTTTGTTTTTTGCACTATTCTCTGTAAACTGTAGAGACTGCAGTGTGTGAAAATCCCAGAAGATCAGCAGTTTCTGAGGTACTCAAACCACCCCATCTGTCATGAACAATTATTCCATGGTCAAGGTCACATAGATCACATTTCTTCCACAGTCAAAATCACTTAGATTATATTTCTTCCACATTCTGAAGTTTGGACTGAACAACAACTGAACTTCTTGACTATGTCTGCATGTTTTTATGCATTAAGTTGCTGCCACACGATTGGCTGATTAGTTATTTACATTAACAACAGATATACAGGTGTGCCTAACAAAGTGGCTGCTGAGTGTACGTTGTAAATAATTAGAACTTTTGCTTTAAGTCAATATGTATATTATGTACTTTATTACATTTGATTTATTTCCCCAATTAAAGTGTAATCTTAATCAACTAAACAAAAGGGGAACATAGAAATTTACAGCACATTACAGGCCCTTCAGCCCACAATGTTGTGCCGACCATGTAACCTACTCTAGAAACTGCCTAGACTTTCTCTAGTGCATAGCCTCTATTTTTCTAAGCTCCATGTACCTATCTAAGAGGATCTTAAAAACCCTATTATATCCGCTTCCACTGCCGCCACCAGCAGTGCAGTGCATTCCACACACCCACCACTCTCTGTGTGAAAACCTTACCCCTGACATCCTCTTGGTACCTATTTCCCAGCACCTTAAAACTATGCCCCCTCATGTTCATCATTTCAGCCTCTGGCTATCCACATGATGAATGCCCCTCATCATCTATCAGGTCACCTTTCATCTTCTGTTGCTCCAAGGAGAAAAGGCCAAGTCCACTCAACCTATTCTCATAAGGTATGCTCTCCAATACAGGCAACATCCTTGTAAATCTCCTCTGCACTCTCTCTATAATATCCACGTCCTTCCTGTAGTGAGGTGGCCAGAACTGAACACAGTACTCCAGGTGAGGTCTGACCAAGGTCTTATATAGCTGTAACATTACCTCACAGCTCTTGAACTCAATCCTACGGCTGATGAATGCCAACACACCATCCGCCTTCTTAACAATACTGTCAACCTGCGCAGCAGCCTTGAGTATCCTATGGACACAGACACCAAAACCTCTCAGATCCTCCACACTGCCAAGAGTCTTACCATTTATATTATAGTTTGTCTTCAAATTGGACCTACCAAAATGAACCTCTTCACACTTATCTGGGTTGAAGTCTATCTGCCACTTCTCAGCCCAGTTCTGCATCCTATCGATGCCCCGCTGTAACCTTTGACAACCCTCCAGACTATCAACAACACCCCCAACCTTTGTGTCATCAGCAAACTTACTAACCCACCCTCCTACTTCTTCATCCAGGTTATTTATAAAAATCACAAAGAGGAGGGGTCCCAGAACAGTTCCCTGTGTAACACCACCGGTCACCGTCCTCCATGCAGAATACGAACCATCTACAACCACCCTTTGCCTTCAGTGGGCAAGCCAATTCTTGATCTACAAAGCAAGGTCTCCTTGGATCCCATGCCTCCTTACTTTCTGAAGGAGCCATGCATGAGGAACCTTATCAAATGCCTTACTGAAATCCATAGACACTACATCCACTGCTCTACCTTCATCAATGTGTTTTTTTACATCCTCAAAGAATTCAGTCAGGCTCATAAGGCATGACCTGCCCTTGACAAAGCCATGCTGACTACCCCTAATCAAATTATGTCTCTCCAAATGCTCATAAATCCTGCCTCTCAAGATCTTCTTCAACAACTCGCCCACCACTGAAGTCAGACTGACTGAAAGATATGTAATTAACCTGGAAGTTGTCTAGAGTAACATATAAGAAGTCTCAAGGCCATTCTTTCTTCAAATCATTTTTCCTTATCATCAGAACATTGCTTGTTTGCCCATCTTTACCTCATAAACATATTCTCAGATGCAGGAAGATCAGTTTCAATTTTGTACCACATTTCAACATTCAAAGTAGATTTATTATCAAAGCACATATGGCATATGTCACCTTATACAATTCTGAGATTCGTTTTCTTGTGGCCTACTCAGTAAATCCAAAATCCATAACAGAATCAATGAAAGACGGTAGCCAACAGGGCAGACAAACAACCAATGTGCAAAAGACAGCAAACTGTGTGAATACAAAAGAAGACAAATAAATAATAACATATAAATAAGTAATAAATATCAAGAACGTGATGGAGTCTTTGAGAGTGAGTTCATAGGATGTGGGAACAGTTCAGTGATGGGGCTAGTGAGGTTATCCCCACTGGTTCAAGAGTGTGATGATTGAGGGGTAATAACTGTTTCTGAAAATGGTGGTGTGGCTCCTGTGTCTCCTATGCCTTCTTCCTGATGGCAGCAATGAGAAAGGAGCATAGCCTGGGCGTTGGGGGTCCTTGATGATGGATGCTGCTTTCCTGCGACCGCACTCCATGTAGTTCTACTGCAAGTTCAAGTTTAATTGTCATTCATCCGTACATGAATACCCATGAGTACAGCCAAATGAAGCAGTATTACTCTGGTGCAAAACACAGCACCAACAGTCGCACACAGCACAAGGCACGTATAGCACGTATACGAGGGGTGATTGATAAGTTTGTGGCCTAAGGTAGAAGGAGTCAATTTTTTGAAAACCTAGAACATTTATTTTTCAACATAGTCCCCTCCTACATGTATACACTTAGTCCAGCAGTTGTGGAGCATACGGATCCCTTCTTTGTAGAAGTGGTCCACAGCAGGGGTGATTGATAAGTTCGTGGCCTAGGGTAGAAGGAGATGAGTTATTAACTTCAAACTTTCTGCATTATCACTCAAAGAGTTGAACTGCATTTGCATGTCACGAGAGCATCTTGGACCTCCAGGTGGTCCACAGCAGGGGTGATTGATAAGTTTGTGGCCTTGGGTAGAAGGAGATGAGTTATACAGCTCTCGTTACATGCACACGCAGTTCAACTCTTTGAGAGATTGTGCAAAAAGTTTGAAGTTAATAACTCATCTCCTTCTACCTTAGGCCACGAACTTATCAATCACCCCTCGTAAGATAGCAGTAAAATACAGTCACACAAAAATATGTGTGTATACACACACACACACACACACACACACATATATATATATATATACACAAATATACAAACATACACAAGTTTTTTCAAACTTTACTAAGTTTTTTGTTCCACACCTTCAGTGTAGGGAAAAAAATAGCTATAATGTTTCCAAAGTATAAAGCTGTTGCTAGAAATCTGAAATAAAAACAGGAGAAGAGGCTATCTGGGGAGAGAGAAAAAAAACCTGAGAGTTTACAGCCTGACTAATTGAGTATTTCCAACACTTCATGTATTGTTTTCAATATTTCAGTGCAACCAGTCTAGGCTTTTTAATCATTTTACTTATAACATTTTACTGATATATTTTGTTCTGACTCCTGTCACCATCAGTCCTTGAGCACATTATCCTAAGAGTCATTCTATGCAAGAAAAGCTGGACTATTGTGTTAGTAAGCTATTCAACAGAGAAACATCTCAGCCAAGCTAAAATGATTTTTACTAGATATCACAAATACCGGTGAAGGATCGCTGGCCAACAATAAAGCGAATCACGATGATTTTTTAAAATTGTTCTCACTTCCGTTACAAACTAAACCATGTTCAATAACGGTAGATGCTGGTTCAACATTGATTAGGTACCCATCTGGAACAAAGCCATTTGATACGGTAGTTCACAGATTGAGCTTAAGTTCATAGCACTTCCTCCTGTTAGATCAGTAAGTGATGGGTTCAGGTTCCACTCTAGGCTCAAGTGCGAAGTCTTTATTGACACTCCAATGCTATCAAACCCATTGGACTGCAGTAAAGGAAGGCAGATCCTGACCTTCCTCAATCACTCTAAAAATAAATATACTTCTTATTACCATTTGAGGGGCATTTTTCATCATAAATTCTGTTATGTATGGATCTATTTCTTTTAGAGCAATGACCCCTTTTAGCACTGTATATTGATCTGTAGTCTACGCATGGGCATTAATCACTCAGTCTCTCTCTCTCTCTCTCTCTCTCTCGCTGTAATGTGAATATATCAGTTAAAGACATCTCCCACATGCATGCTTTTATTTAATTAATATGTAGTTGCAAAGACACAACAAACTGGCGACGAGTACAAATCTGAATGTCAGAGAATATCACCAACTGCACCGACAATAATGAGACGAAACAGCGAGAAGAAAGAGTTAAATAGTATGGAGTATGCCATCACGGACGCTAACAAAGGGACACATGAGTAGATGCGTACGTAGTACACAGTGAAATGTGGTGATAGCTTTAGTCGGGAAAGTTGTCAATTCAGTAGTACTAATGAAGGCTGGGAGTCATGTATCGAGAGGGTTGGACCGTATTGTAAGGCGAAGGACATGGATGAGTAAAAGAAAGCCCCCATGCTTCTTAGCTAATGGATGCTAGGACGTACAGTCTCTTACACAACCTAGCAACCCCTGAAAAACCAGCAACCAAAATAATTGATGAAATTGTTACAATTTTACAAAATCATCAGTAATAGCAGGGATTTTACAAAAGAAACCAGTCAAATGATGAAAGCATTTCCAAATACATTGCAGAACTGCACAAACTTTCCCAGTGCTGTGACTTCTGAGGTGAACTTTCTGATGCACCAAGGGACAAGCTTGTATGCGGCATGCATAGTCAAAGCACTCAGTAGAGGTTACTGTCAGAAAGAGACCTAACCTTAGAACGGGCATTGACCACTGCAATTTCGTTAGAGCCAGCAGCAAAGGATGCAGCAGAACTACAGAAAAGGAGTTTAGAATGTGAAAAGCACAACATGTCCCTGTATGGTGCAAAAAGCCAATATTGTTATCGATGTGGCAATCCTCCCATTTTGCAAAAAAATGTTTGCATTAAGTGTCACAGACAAGGTCACAGAGAGTGTGCAAGTCAGATAAATAGCACAACCAAAGAGAAAAACCACACCAAGTGAAAAGTTTCAAACACAAAACTAAGAAATGCATAAAGTGACCGAATGTGGAACAGAATCAGAAACAGAGTCTGACAAAGGTGAGCTGTCATGCTTAGATCGGCATAGTGTTACTGAAGCAGATCACAAAATCATATGGATCACAATAGATTGTCTGGTGTAAAACTGAAAATGGAGCTGAATACATGATCAGCTTTGTCTATAATTTCAGAGGCTGATTACAATAGACTGTTTTCTGAGCTATCATTAGAAAAGACCTCAGTGATGCTAAAAGCCTAAACAGGTGAAAAAGTGTCTTCCAAAGGCAAACTGAAAGTGAATCTGATTTATGGACACAACAGTAAGAACGTATTGAAAAGTGGAGGGCCAGCACTTTCTGGATGTAAATGGTGGTGAAAAATCCAACTAGACTGGCAAACAATCAAAGCTCTCAGTGTGTCATCAACAGGCAACTGCAGCACTAACCAGAGATGATCACAGCTACATAATGCTAATAAGAAGATGTTTGAGAAGTGTATTGGTAAACTCAAAGGCATGAAGGCCAGAATTGAACTAGATGAAGCAGCAACACCAAGATTCTATAAAGCACCTCCAGTACCTTATGCACTATGTCCTAAAGTGGATGAGGAACTTCAGAGCAATTCTCTCCAAGGTTGAGTGGAGCACTTGGGCAACATCAAATGATCAAGAAGGGGAGGGCCAGAGACCTTCAAAGTGAGCATTGACCTGGTGCTTCGTACTTTGCAATATCCCCTGCCACAAATAGAAGACATTTTTGCATCTTTAGCAGGTGGGGAGAGGTTTTCAAATTGGAAAATGTAGCCTTGTAAAGTACTACCACTGGTTTCTCCCAAATGCTGTTACAGTGCTGCACCCTTTGTATGCACTGTTACAGACATGAGCAAAGTGGGAATGGTCAGAGAGAAGTGAAAGAGCATTCAATGAAACAAAGAAACTAATAACTTCAGACAAACTGCTCATCCATTATGACCCATCTCTGCCCATTCAGACTGACGTGCAATACATCCCCTTATGGCATTGAAGTTGTTTTGTCACACATTACGAAAGATAGATCTGAATGCCCGACTGCATTTGCTTCAAGATCACAGATGAGCGCAGAATGCAACTACGCACAGATCGACCGAGAGGCTCTTAGTCCAGTATGGGCAATAAAGAAGTTTCACTGCTACCTCTACAGACAAAAGTTTACACTAGCGACAGACCACCAGCTCCTGGTGTCCATTTTCAATCCCAGGAAGGAAATTCCAGTGATGACTGATACCCAGTTACAACGTTGAGCATTGTTGCTGGAGCCTATTCTTAAGACATGGAGTTCAAGGGTACCAAACAACACAGCAATGCTGAAGGCTCATCACATCTTCCACTGTTGGCAACTGAAGAAGAAAAGTCTTCATACTGTGACCGAGTAGAAGTTTTCCACAGAGCACTGGTGGACCAGTTGCCGGTAACAAATTCAGAAATACAAAGAGAAACAAGGAATGACCCAACATTGTCAAAAGTCTACGACATCACCATGCAAGGATGGCCAGCTCATGTTAACCCTATGCTTCCAGAGTTCTCAGTGAGATGAGACAAACTGTTGGTACGTTAAACAACCCTGATGTGTGGATCTCGTATTGTGGTTCCCTCCAAACTGTGGATCAGAGTGTTAGAGAATCTACATGAAGGTCATATGGGTATAGTCAAGATGAAGAGTCTCACATGGAGCTATGTGTGGTGGTCGGGAATAGATAAACAGATTGAAGACTTGGTCAAAAGCTGTCCGTGATGACTAGAAGTTCAAAATGCACCCCCACAGGCACTGTTACATCCATGGGACTAGCTGTCACCACCATGGCAAAGAGTACATATTGACTTTGCTGGGCCATTCATGGACTCCATATTTCTGATTGCTATGGATGCTCAGCTGAAGTGGCTGGAGGTTGTACCAATAAAGTGAATGATCTCAGCAAAGACTATCTCTGCCCTGAGTGCTACCTTCACCAGAAGTGGCTTACCAGAACAAATTGTGAGTGACAATGGACATGAAGAAAAATAGCATCAGACATTTCAAGTCAGCTCCTCACCACTCAACAACAATGGGTTAGCAGAAAGGCTTATCCAAACATTCAAGAGGTCCATTGAAACTATGGACAAGGAGGACACTTCTTTACAGCCCAAGGTGGACAACTTCCTTTTTGTATATTGGAACTCTGTTCATGCAATGACAAATCAAATACCCGCAATGCTGTTCTTGAGCAGGAATCTGAGATCTCAGACCTCCTGAAAGCAGATCTACAGAAGGAAGTGCAGAATACTCAGTTCAACCAGTTGCCAAGTGAATCAGCAAGGAGCTTCAAGATTGGACAGGAAGTCCTAATGCATGATTATCAAGAAGACAAGTGGACACCCGATAGGATAGCTACAAGAACTGGACCACTGACGTACACAGTGGATGTTGGAGATCAGACATGGAGATGTCATGTGGACCAGATACTGGAGGCTCAGCAGAAGAACACACCTGAGCTGACTGCATCCAACAAGACGGACACATTACAGCTACTGAACTTACCTCTCAGTGATGATCATGTCACTAACAGCAATATGAGACCTGCAAAAGAGACAGTTGTCTTTGACAAGACACCTGCCAAACCTGATGCCACTCCACAGGTCCAGAGGCACTATTCTGAAAGCAACACAGCGCCACCCAAAAGACTAAATCTTTAGAACAATGAAGTTACTTATGGACTGTTATCTTGAAAGCACCTTTATTTGGAATATTGTTTGTGAAAGGAAAATTGAGTGTACAAATACAGTTTTATGTTGCATTAATCTAAAGGGAAAGGAGGTTTAATGTATGGATCTATTTCTTTTAGAGCAATGACTTTCCTTAGCACAATATATTGATCTGTTGTCTACCCATGAATGTTGATCTGTACATTGATCTCTCTCTCTCTCTCTCTCTCTCTCTCTCACATTGCGATGTGAATACGCCAGTTAAAGCCATCTCCCGCATACGTGCTTTTATTTAATTGATACGTAGTTGCAAAGACACAACAAGTTCAACCAGTGAGCAGGGTCATAAGTAATTTAAAAAGTACAAGAAAAGAAAAATATGTTTCTGATATGTGTGGTAAAAAAAATCCAAGGACAATTTTGTTAACTTTAAAATACATAGAGTAGCCGTTGGCACAATTGCTTTACAGTGCATTGATCACCAATCAGAGTTCAATTCCTACTGCTGTCTGTAAGGAATTATGCATTCCCCCCATGACCATGTGGGTTTTCCCCACATGTTCCAGTTTCCTCCTGCATTCCAGAGACATATGGGCTACTGTTAGCGAGTTGTGGATGTGTTGCCTTGGCGCCAGAAGCGTGACGACACTTCTAGGCTGCCTGAGAACACAAACCTTGTTGATCTGATTTGACACCAATGATGCATCTCACTGTATGTTTTGATGAAAATTGAAGATGAAAGTGAGAAAACATTCATATGCTACCCAAATAAGTGAATTTTTAATTATTCTATACTGTATCCTCAAAATAGTTGTGGAAAGTGCTTACTGTCTGGGATTAATCTGTATCATTCAGATCCATCAATTCGCAACCTTCACATTACAGTCCAAAATAATTTCAGACTTAAAAATCTTTGAACTAATGTACTTGGTGATTTATGTATTACGGAGTTGCTGATTGAAATTGAATTACGTAATTAATATGCATCACGGCTGGGTATGAAAACACCAATGCCCAAAAGTGAAAAAGCCTACAAAAAGCTGTGGATACGGCCCAGTCCATCACAGGAAAAGCCCTCCCCGCCATTGAGTACATCTATAAGGAGCATTGCCACAGGTAAGCAGCATCCATCATCAGGAACCTCCACCGTCCAGTCCATGCTCTCTTCTTACTGCTGCTGGGAAGGAGGTACAGGAGCCTTAGGTCCCACACCAGCAGAGTCAGGAATAGTTATTACCCTTCAACCAGCAGGCTTCTGAACTAGTGTGGATGACTTCATTCACCGCAACCCTGAGATGATTCCACACCCCTTATGTATTCACTTGCAGGAACTCTACAACTCGCATTCTCGGAATTATTTATTTATTTATTTGGTTGTTTTCCATATTTGCACAGTTTGTATTCTTTTGCACATTGGTTTGTTGTCAGTGTTTGTATGTAGCTTTTTCATTGATTCTATTGTGTTCTTTGTATTCCTGTAAATGCCTGCAAGAAAATAAATCTCAGGGTAGAATATGGTGACAGATATCACTTCAATAATAAATTTACTTTAAACTTTGAAATTATGGTGTTATTGAAAACCAGATGAGATTTGGTTTTATACTTTAATATCATCAGCAGTCACTTGAATCATTGCCTTGTATTTCACTGCCAATGTTTACTTCCTTTAATTTCTAATCAAATAAAACTCAGCAATTTTGTTACCTAATCCATTCATTTCACTAGGAGGGCATCTCTATAGAGTAGAAGATTCTGTCAGAAAGTTCACCAACATGTAGTGGTAATCCTTCACTAAGCCCACTCTCCATTTCAACATTACTGGGACCACAGAAAGTACTTCTGATGCCTATTCAAATACCAGCTTTATATGGAAGAATTTAGATCCAAGGGATCAGTGCTGGTCCTGTGGTGTGATTCGAAGTTGGAGGCCCGACGTCTGCGAGTCTGAAAGTCAGTGGCCAACAACGAAGGCTTGGAGGAGACCTGTCTGTGTGTGTGAGGGGCTGGGTGCGCAGGAAAGGGGATTGTTTTACCACTGTTTGCTTGAGTTTCTGTTGCTTTGTCGCTGCTGTTGTTGATGCACTTGGGCTGTTCTGCTGGACATTCTGATCGGTGTCAGAATGTGTGCTGATACTTAAATGTGCGTTGGATGTTAATGCAAACGACGCATTTCATTGTAGGTTTCAATGTACATGTGATAAATTTTTCTGATTCTGATTTTTTTCTGTTTATAAGGCTATAATTTCTGCTACTTAGTGCACGTATAATTTCTGAGAAATTTGGAATTGGTATTTATTTTAACCTAAAACTTCATGCAGAGTCAACCTACTAGGTTATTTTTGTTAAATTACTGTTGTCAAAATGCTCTTATATGATAGTTCTTTCAGATGCAAATAAAAGATCAAAATTAAAAGTAGTATTTAAAAATTAAATATATGAGTATACAGTGGATTTCAGTTAGGACACATGGGGATCAGTACATTTTGGCCTAATTAGCTGAAGTTTCATGGAAATAGTTAAAAATGTATAAAAAGACACACTACCATTTTACTGAGTAACAAATTATGTATTTAATTGAAATACAGAACGAATTAGACCACCACTATAAATCTGTAGTTCCTAATAGTTACTGACAGAGGGATTCATCTACAGTGTATGCTGCTGCATTTCTTTTAAAATTAACTGTGAACATATCAGCATGGACACCTAGTGCAGACTGCCTTCATATAATGCATTTGAAGATTGCATCCTCTAAATCTTCATTTTCATTGTAACATTCAAGATGATTGTTGAAACCTTCAAATTCTTCTTAGTTCCTAACTTGCTGAAGTAGTGAAATCGGTTCATTTTCACTCCTGTCTGCTTCTGACATTTCCAAGCAGAATGCTTGAAACCACAGTGAGCAAAACAGTCCTGAGTCGTTTTACTCATTTCTCACAAAACACAGCTTTTTGAACACAAACACACACAGATGATGCTGTTTGAAAATTGTTCACTCTCAGCACTGTATAGCGTTTAACAGGCAGAGTGTTTAACTGATACAACCGCCTTCAGCAACAGTCTCCTGGCCCAATTAAGCGGCATAGTGTCCCAAGTAATTGAAAGGAATCTTGGCTATTTGTTTTTCAATTAGTTTTTGTTCTTTAATAATTGTCCCAAAGAAGCAGCTGTCCCAATATACCAGTGGCCTTTAACCAGAATCCACTGTATATCTATATTGCACGCTTGCATTTAACCGGAATCCACTGTATATCTATATTGCACGCTTGCATTTAACCCCAAGACCAGGTGAACATGTGAGGGAAACTGCAGACTTGTAAAAACCTGCAGAGAGTGTGGGCACAGCTCAACACATCACAAAAAACAATCTCCCTTCATGGTCTCTTGCCTAGGTTCAAAGATGCAACCCACCTTGGACCTTCTACCTTCTACCCCATCCCATCGGGAAGAAGATACAAAAGCCTGAAATCATAAACCACCAGACTCAAGGACTCCATTATCCTGCTGATATTAGACTATTGAAGTGTTTCCTAGTACAATAAGATGGATTCTTAAACTCACAATCTGTCTTGTTATTGTCTACCTGCACTGCACTTTCTCTGTAATTGTAACACTTTATTCCACACTGATATTGTTTTACCTCAGACTATCTCAAAGCACTGTTGTAATGAATTGTCATGTATAAACAGTGTGCAAGACAGGTTTTTCACTGTACTTCAGAAAAACAATTTACCAATTTTCCAATGTGTGTCAAACTGGATTGGAGTAGTCTGGCTGAAACATAAATACAAAATAATCTGATTCCAGAATGACTTTCTGATTGTTTCACTGCATTTCTAGCAACCAAAGTGTAAAGGATGACAGGTCATTTAAGCCTTTACAGTGGTTTTCTTACTACATACAGTATCTTCATATAGACTGTGACTTTGCAGCTGTGTGTAAGGCAAGCTGTAGAGATAGTATCTGGCTCAAGGCTGTCAGCAAGTTAAAGTGTATATGGGATCTAATGGTTTGATCTAAATAGGGACATATAAAACCCTTCTAAAATTAGAAGTGCCAGAAGGCTTTCTTGAAAGTCCTTCGTCATCCAAAGGCTCCCTGACAGTCCTATACATTATTTAGTATTTAAAGCTCATTCACATTCAAATTGATGATATATCATCAGGACCTTCAACCCACCATGTTGATGCTTACCATCAATTACCCATTGACGAGTGTTTGACCATAGCCTTGGGAAATGCTTTCCTAGGTATTTTTTCAATGTTGGGACGGTACCTGCTTCCTCCACCACCTCGACCAATGTGTTCCAGATTCCAAATGCCTCAGGAAAAAGAAATACTTCTTTCGATCTCCTCTAAACCTTTGCCCTTTACTCTAAGCCTGTGTCTTTTAGTTTCAAGCTACTCTGTAATGGGGAAAATGTTCCTTTATCTTCCCAGCCTAAGCCCCTCGTAGTTGTCTACACATCTTTCATGCCAGAGAAACAAACGTAGCCAATCCAGTTTTTCGTCTTAAGGTAACAGTCTATCCTAGACAACATCCGAGTGAAGCTCCCCCACACCCTCTCTAGTGCACTCATCTCTCTCGTAAAGTTCCATGAGCAGAGCTGCAGAGCACTTCAGCTGCGGCAAAGCCAATGCTTTATAAAATTATGCCATAACATCTCAGTCCATATTCTATGTCCTGGCCAATGAAGCATCTTCTTCACTGTCTTATCGATCTGTGCTGTCACCTTCAGGGTTCTTTTAGTTTGCACACCAATAGCTCTCTGTCCCTCAAAACTGCCAATGGCCATTAATAGATGAAGTACATCACTTCACACTTTTCAGGATTAAATTCCATTGCTCTACTCAATTCACCATTTGAT
The DNA here is from genome assembly GCF_030028105.1 of Mobula birostris. Classification (NCBI taxonomy): domain Eukaryota; kingdom Metazoa; phylum Chordata; class Chondrichthyes; order Myliobatiformes; family Myliobatidae; genus Mobula; species Mobula birostris. The sequence continues at coordinate 28,377,571 of NC_092375.1, read as the reverse complement.
CAATAATATCCTTTCACTATCAACAACACAACCAATGTTGATGGCATTTACAAACATACTAATCATATCTCCTATGTATAGTCCAGTCGTCAATGCATATGACAAGCATAAAAGTCACAGCACTGCTCTCTACCCACAGTCTTCCAATTGTTTTAAGAAGCTGTTTTTCTGTGGATCAAAAGTACTGGATTCCCTCTGCTCATCATCCCCTCCCTATCTGGTTCTACCTATTAGCAAGCAGCCTCAATCTCAGCCCATTCCCCTCAGATTTTGGTATTTTTCTCTGGTCTCCTTTCAGTCCTGATAGACGGTCTCCGCTCAAAATGTTAAATTGGACCTTTTGGCTCCACAGTTGTTACTTGAGCCCCTAAGTTTTTACAGTGTCTTTTGTTTATATTCCAGCTTCTAGCATCTGTAGTCTCAAATAATAGGTGGGGAGTTTATGCTTTGCCTTAGTGGCCGTGACCTAGAATATCCCAGAGTGTCATTAATGTCTTTCGGCGAAGGAAGAAACTGTTCTGATGTGATTCTGTCCTGAGAGATAATCAATTCAAACAAACTATGCTGGATGCATATCGACCACTATGCTTGCCTATTTAAGAGTAACTTTATTCTGCTCATCTGCTGAGATGTTTTGGCTATGAACATGAATGCAAATTGTTACTTTTCTCCCATTCAGGACTCAAATGGTGGCAATTCAGTCTCCCAGTGTGCCCTCAGATTTTAGAAGAAAATTAATGAATCCCACAATCCCAATAAGAAAGCATGCAGAAAACAAGCAAGAGAATTTGAACGTTGACCAGAAAATTGTAAAAACTATTCCCTCTGGGCATGGTTTTAGATGGAAGCATAAGATTACTGTTTTAAAGATATCATCCCCTTGCTGAAGTCAGAGAACTGTTCTCATGTTAACCAATGACATCAGTTTCCATGCTAGTTAGTTTAAATCCAGTCAGTAAAATAAGATAGCTCCTTACTAATTCCATTGGTAGATTTTTGTAGGGCAAGCTGTGTGATTCCAAAAGATATGCTGGCAATTTTAAAAATTATAAAGAGCTTTGCAATGTTATAGCTTTGCAAGCTATATACTAATATCATGATAGCATATTAATGCTTGATGATTAGGAGACCATTGGGAAAGTGAAAGGGAAATCCCATGTGAAATTAGAGACACAATTGGATGCACGGCAGCTGTGGTATGGTTTTCATGACATTATTTCGTAGATGGTAAAATTTAACAGCATAAATGCCAGTGATGCTTCACACCCTGATGAGCTTAGTGCCTTTTATGCACACTTTGAAGGGGAGAATAACATTACACCAGTGTGAATCCCAACAGCATCTGGTGACCCTGTGAAATCTGCCTGAGAGGCCAATGTCAAAATATCCTTCAAGAGGTGAAGCCTCTGAAGGCATCAGTCCCCAGTGGTATACCCAGCAGGGTACTGAACATCTGTGTTGACCAACTGACTGGAGTGTTCAAGGACACATTCAAACTCTCACAACTTCTTATCTGCTTCAACATGGCATCAGTTGTGCAGATGCCGAAGAGTAGGGTGAATTGTCTTAATGATATCCCCCCCATAGCACTCACATCTACTCTGATGAAGTGCTTTGAGAAATTGGTCATGGCTAGATTTAAGGCCTGCCTGACCTGGACTTGCTGCAATTTCCCTACTGCCAAAACAGATCTACAGCAGATTCAGTTTCACTGGCTCTCAACTCTGCTTTGGAACACCTAGACAACAGCAAAACATATGTCAGGTTGCTGTTTGTTCATCGTAATCATCCCCTGGTATTAATCACCAAACTGCAAAACCTGGATCTATGTACTTCCCTCAGCAGTTGGATCCTTGATTTCCTCATTGGGTGACCACAGTCAGTGCAGATTGATAATAACGTCTCCTTGTCACAAACAATCAACGCAGGCACATCTCAAGGATGTGTACTTAGCCCAGTTGTTCAATTCTCTCTACCCTCATAACTTTGTGGCTAAGTACCATCTATAAATTTGCCGATGACATCATTGTTGATGCCATCACCAATGGCAATGAGGAGGCATACAGAAATTAGATAAATTGAGTGGTATCACAACGAGAATCTCACATTCAACAGCAGTGAGGCCAAAGAATTGATTGGAGGCTTCAGAAAGGGGAAATCAGGAGAAAACACACTTCAGTGAACAGTCAGAATAGACGGTGAGCGGCTTCAAGTTCCTGGGTGTCAACGTCACAGAGGATCTATCCTGGACCCAATACATTGATGCAAACATGGAGCCACGCCAACAGCTCTACTTCATTAGGAGTTAGATGAGATTTGATTTGTACAGGTGTATCATAGGGAGCATTCTGATTGGTTATGCCACAGCCTGCTATGGAGTCTCCAATGCATAGAACATAGTTCTGTTCAGTTCCAGACCATTGATGCTGCTACATACTTTGAACAAATAAGTTAATCAAGCAAAACTACCAAATGTCTAACCTTATTACACTGATTTTGGTACCATCTATATTTTGATTAATTTTTCCCAAAGCAAAAAAATAATCATAATCAGGTTCAACCTTCTATAAACTGAAATGTGAGGTTATGCAGAAGAAATCTGGGACAGAGTCAACAATTATTTCTTTCACCGAGAAAACTAACAGTGGACAACATACAGATTTCCACTGTAGCTGATATCTGGGTTGATAGACATATAACACTCTGACAAATCAAACCCCTCAGACTATAAACTAAACTTGGATTTACCAAACAAAATGTTTTCTCATCAATATTTTCAAGGAGTTTCAAAGACAATTAACCCCAAAGAGGTTATTAGTATTCTCATAATGTGGCATAGATATACAGTATGTGCTTAAAGTTTATACACATTATTGAGCATTCACAAATCATTTCCACCAGCCTTAATTTTGTTCATGCTAATTTGATATGTCACCCAATATGCTAATTTGATTTGACACCCTCTCTTTTCATCTAATAAACCCGAAAGTATTATTATACCTCTTTCCATTTAAAGAATAGGTAGGAACAAAGGAAGTTAGAAAAGAGGCTAAAGAACATGAACTGCAAGGTAGTAATCTCTGGATTACTCCTGGTACCATATGCTAGTCAGGGCAGAAATAGGATGATAGTACAGATGAATGAGTGGCTGAGAAATTGGTGCAGGGGCCAGGGATGCAGGTTCTTTGATAACTGGAACCTCCTCTGGGCATGGTGACCTGTACTAGAGGGGTGGGCTGCACCTAAACTGGACGAATATCCTGGCTGGGAGGTTGGCTAGTGCTACTCAGGAAGGTTTAAACTAGTTTGGCAGGAGGATGGGAACCAGAGCACCAGGTCAGAAAGTAGATGGGTGGAGAGGAAGGTAGATATCAGTTTAGAATGTCTGTATTTTAATGCTAGCAGTATTATGAGTAAAGGTGACAAACAGAGCATGGATCAGTACATGGAAATATGATGTTGTGATCATTACAGAGATTTGGTTGACAGCAACAGGAATGGATGCTTAATGTCCCAGAGTTTTGATGTTTTAGAAAAGATAGAGAGCGGCATTGAGGAACGGATATGCAGGCATATTAAGGAAAGGTGGAAAAACAATAGGGTTGTTTTCATGCGGTCCCTAATATAAATTGGGGCAGAGTTTATTAGGTGCATTCTGGAGGGTTTCTTAAATCAATATGTAAATAGTCCAACAAGAGGAGGGGCTGTACTGGATCTGATGTTAGGTAATGATCCTGGCCAGATGACTGACCCTTCAGTTGATGAGCAGTTAGGGAACAGTGATCACAATTCCTTAATTTTTAAAATAGTTATAGATAAGTATAGACCTTGTGGGAGACTATTAAATTGGAAGAGGGCAAATTATGACAGCATTAGGCAGGAACTAGGGAGATTTAATTGGGAACAGCTGTTTGCATGCAAGTCCACGTCCGACATGTGGAGGTTGTTTAGAGCCCAACTGCACAGAGTAGAGGGGGAGGTATGTTCCAGTCAGAAGGAAGGACAAGGATGGCAAGAAAATAGAACATTGGGTATTGAGAGAGGTGATGAATTTAGCTAAGAAGAAAAAGGGAAAGTATGTAAAGCTTAGGAAGCTAGAGTCAAACAGAGCCCTTGAGGATTATAAAGAAATCAGAAAAGAACTCAAGAAGGGAATTAGGAAAGACAGGCGGAACCATAAAAAGTCCTTGCAAGTAGGATTAAATACATCAGGAGCAAGAAGGTAACTAAAGAAAGGGTAGGACAATACAAGGATAGAAGGGGAACATTTGCTTGGATGCAGAGGATGTGGGTAAGGTCCTTAATGAGTACTTTACATTAGTATTTTTCAAGGAGGAGGACATAGAGGCCAGGAGATCAGTGCCAGGAGTAGTGAAGGTTAACGTAAGGGTTGGAAACATATGCATAATTCACAATCACTGACATTGAGTTGGTGCTCACGTTAAGAGGCTGGCTTTACATGATGACATAATTACGTGAAGTTTATTTTTACCGCGATTTATGATAACAAAGGAATTGTTACTGTTTCCCTTCAAGTTAAAATGCCTCTGCTGTTTTATTTTCAATAACCTATATTGGTGATCCCAATGCTCTAGGGTGATTCCAGAAATATTCAACATGTTGGCCAATGAAGTCACTTTGAAACTGCTGAAGTTTTGGGAACAAAATGCCGTCACTTTGTTTGTACAAATTGAGGCCCAATTCACGCTAGGAGAAATCTCCATGCACAACACCAGAGATTACTACGTAGTAGTATCACTGAGTAGATCCATGGCAGCAATAGTGGAGAGTCTGCTTGAACACCCACCTGAACAAGATAATATTGATTGCTGAGAGCTCACCTTTTATGGACTTTTGGATTATCGGAGTCTGAGTGTGCCAAACAGTTGCTGTCCTTGCCCAGCCTGGGGAAGGCTAGGCCTTTGGAGCTAATGGACCACATGCCATTTCTCCTAGGAAATCACCATCCTTATTTTATTTTTAAAGAACTCTCCATGCAGCAAAATTGACTGATCAAGTTCGTATAGCCCTCATTAGGGCACACTTGAAGGATTACAGGGACCATGTTAAAATGGCTAACAGTCTACACTCAGCCAGGCAGAGATGCATTATTCCTCCTCTTTCCCTGCATCAATAAGTCCAGTCAGCAGGGCCTCCAACACGTGCATGACCATGGCTGCAAAACAAACAACGCCAGGTCTATGTTTTTACCACGTTCACTTTGGACTTAGGGGACACAACTTTGGCCTGGCTAAAGTGGCTAGACCTCTGCTTGGCACAGATTTCCTGTGTGCCCAAAGTCTGTTAGTTGATCTTAAGATCTGCTGGCTTGCAGATGTCAAGGATTTGGGGTTATTATCCTACTCACCCAGAAAATTCCTCACAACAACTCTGTCAAGAGCATGCACCACCACATGTCAGTTTACTCAACTGCTGGGTGAATTCCCAGTCCACATTCTCAACTACAGTCAGAAAAGATGGGTTCAAACACTACATTTCACCTGCCAGTTCATGCCTACACAAATGTGCTGGAACCAGAAAAGTTGGCAACTATGAAGGCTGATTGTGCCAACATGCAAAGATGGCATTATATGCCAGTTAAATAGGCCCTTGGCTTTGCCCTTCCATATGGTCCCTAAGTTCAATGGTGGTTGCCACCCATGTGGCAATTACTGACATCTTAAGAGGTCACCACTGCCTGATCATTACCTAGTCCCACACATCTAAGACTTCTTGGCACATTTAGTTGGAAAGTTAATTTTTCTGATGTTAACTTAGGGGCTATCATCAGCTGCCCATGCACTTGGCGGACATTCACAAAATAGCTGTGATAACTCCATTTGACCTCTTTGAGTTTCTGTGCATGCCATGGGCTGAAAAATACAGCAGAGACTTTCCAACAGCTAATGGACTCTATATTAAAAGGCTTAGATTTTCTTTTTGTTTACCTGGATGACATACTTGTCATCAGGGCATCCAAATCCGTACATGTATCACATATCCACACACTTTTTGACCACTTAAGCCAACAGGGGTTGATTATTAACCCTGCTAAATGCCAGTTTAGGTTGTCAACCAGTGACTTTCTTGGCCATCGCATCTCTGCAGAATGTATGAAATCCCTCCCATCAAAAGAAGCCACTATTATGGATATCTTACCACCCTGCTCTACTAAAAAAATACGAGATTTTTAAGGTGTGGTGCCTTCACATCCCTCACATAAGATGAAGATCAAAATTATACATTGTATTCAAGGTGTGGCCTCACAAGCACATTATACAGATTAAGGAGAACACCTCTTGACTTGAACTCCACTGAACGCATTATATAGCCCAATATTCTATTGGCCTTCTTAATCACTTCTGTGCATTGTCTAAGTGTTGATAGTCTACCAGGACAGCCGAATCCTTCTCATATCGGTGCACTTTCTAGCTCAAGACTTCCCATTGTATATTTATATCTAATGTTTCTACTTCCTATATGTAATACTTCACATTTACTTACATTAATTTTCATCTGCCTTTTAGATTTAACAGCATTGATTCTGTTATCATCCCATCCCCCTGATTTACTGTCATCAGCAAACTTTACTAGTTTATTTGTTATGTGCTTATCCAAATCATTAATGTAAATTATAAACAGCAGCATCTCCAAAACCAATCCCTGCAGAACCGCACATTTAACATCTTGTAGGTATGAAAATGATCATCTCACCATAGCTTGCTGTTTTCTGTTTGTGAGCCAATTCTGTACCCACCTTTCTCTGAATCCCTATCTCTTGTAATTTGATTATTAACTTCTTGTGGGGTACCTTGTCAAAATCTGAAAGTCCTAGTAAATGATATCAACTGCTCTATTGTTATCATGAATTTTAGTTGCCTCTTCATAGCATTCCAACATATCAGTAAAATATGACTTCCCCTTTCTGAGCCCATGCTGGCATTCTGCTGACGTGCCTGAACTTATCAGCTGCTTTTCCATCCCATGCTTTATTATTGTTTCCATTATCTTCCCTGTGACACACGTTAAGCTTACTGGTCTGTAGTTACCAGCATTAGTGCCGTCACCCTTCTTATATACTGGGACAGCATTAGCCCATTTCCAGTCCTTCGGGATTTTACCACTCTTCAATGACATTTGAGAAATACACATTAGGGGTTTGTATATATAATCACAGACCTTTTTAAGTACCTTTGGATATATGTTGTCTGGCCTTGGAGATTTATTGACTTTCAGCCTTTTCTGCTGAAGCAGGACCTCACTTTCTAAGATCTCTAAGTCACTTAAAACAACTTTATTTTTCTCTACACTTACTGGTATATCGCTAACATCTTTGCAAGTCAATACTTCAGCAAAATATGAGTTAAAAGCATCCATTATGTCTTTTTCTGCATAAGTTAACACCCCCCCCACCATTATTCCTAATACAATTAACTTCCTCCTTGACTTTTCTTTTAACCATAGAAACCATAGAAACTACAGCACAGAAACAGGCCTTTTGGCCCTTCTTGGCTGTGCTGAACCATTTTCTGCCTAGTCCCACTGACCTGCACACGGACCATATCCCTCCACACACCTCCCACCCATGTATCTGTCCAATTTATTCTTAAATGTTAAAAAAGAACCTGCATTTACCACCTCGTCTGGCAGCTCATTCCATACTCCCACCACCCTCTGTGTGAAGAAGCCCCCCGCCTACTGTTCCCTTTAAACTTTTCCCCCCTCACCCTTAACCCATGCCCTCTGGTTTTTTTCTTCCCTTGCCTCAGTGGAAAAAGCCTGCTTGCATTCACTCTATCTATACCCATCATAATTTTATATACCTCTATCAAATCTCCCCTCATTCTTCTACACTCCAGGGAATAAAGTCCTAACCTATTCAACCTTTCTCTGTAACTGAGTTTCTCAAGTCCCAGCAACATCCTTGTAAACCTTCTCTGCACTCTTTCAACCTTATTTATATCCTTCCCGTAATTTGGTGACCAAAACTGAACACAATACTCCAGATTCAGCCTCACCAATGCCTTATACAATCTCATCATAACATTCCAGCTCTTATACTCAATACTTTGATTAATAAAGGCCAATGTACCAAAAGCTCTCTTTACGACCCTATCTACCTGTGATGCCACTTTTAGGGAATTTTGTATCTGTATTCCCAGATCCCTCTGTTCCACTGCACTCCTCAGTGCCTTACCATTAACCTTGTATATTCTACCTTGGTTTGTCCTTCCAACATGCAATACCTCACACTTGTCTGTATTAAACTCCATCTGCCATTTTTCAGCCCGTTTTTCTAGCTGGTCCAAGTCCCTCTGCAGGCGCTGAAAACCTTCCTCACTGTCTACTACACCTCCAATCTTTGTATCATCAGCAAATTTGCTGATCCAATTTACCACATTATCATCCAGATCATTGATATAGATGACAAATAACAATGGACCCAGCACTGATCCCTGTGGCACACCACTAGTCACAGGCCTCCACTCGGAGAAGCAATTCTCTACTACCACTCTTTGGCTTCTTCCATTGAGCCAATGTCTAATCCAATTTACCACCTCTCCATGTATACCTAGCGACTGAATTTTCCTAACTAACCTCCCATGCGGGACCTTGTCAAAAGCCTTACTGAAGTCCATGTAGACAATATCCACTGCCTTCCCTTCATCCACTTTCCCGGTAACGTCCTCGAAAAACTCCAATAGGTTGGTCAAACATGACCTACCACACACAAAGCCATGTTGACTCTCCCTAATAAGTCCCTGTCTATCCAACTGCTTGTAGATTCTGTCTCTTAGTACTCCCTCCAATAACTTACCTACTACCGACGTTAAACTTACTGGCCTATAATTTCCCGGATTACTTTTCGATCCTTTTTTAAACAACGGAACAACATGAGTCACTCTCCAATCCTCCAGCACCTCACCTGTAGACAGCGACACTTTAAATATTTCTGCCAGGGCCCCTGCAATTTCAACACTAGTCTCCTTCAAGGTCCGAGGGAACACCCTGTCAGGTCCCGGGGATTTATCCACTTTAATTGTCCTCAAGACAGCAAGGACCTCCTCCTTTTTGATCTGTACAGTTTCCATGATCTCACTACTTGTTTCCCTTAATTCCATAGACTTCATGCCAGTTTCCTTAGTAAATACAGACGCAAAAAACCTATTTAAGATCTCCCCCATTTTCTTTGGTTCCGCACATAGCTGACCACTCTGATCTTCAAGAGGACCAATTTTATCCCTTACAATCCTTTTGCTCTTAATATACCTATAAAATTTTACTACTAAAATATTGAAAAAATCTCTTAGGGTCAATCTTTGCATCATTAGCAATATCCTTCTCAATCTGCCTTTTGGCAATCCAATTTATTTCCCTCTTAACTATAGCTCTCGTATTTTCTTATGCCCTACAGTTAACATTGTTACAATTTTTTCTTTGTTTCTTATATAGCTATCTTTTTCTCAATCATTTTTAATGTATATCTTTATTCATCCATGTAGTTGAACTATTATTTTATTCCCAACCTTGGGCATGAACAAGTCCTGCGCTGCACATATTCCCTCTTTAAATCAACCCTATTGTTCCTCAACTGACTGAACATCAAGCAGTTACTTCCAGTTTACCTTCTGAAGTCTTTGCTGCATCTGCACAAAATTTGCCTTTCTGAAATTCAATTTAATGTCTTTGGTTTTTACTGATACACTATCCCAAACACTTTGAGACTAACAATGTTATGATCACTTGTTCCTAAAGGATCAATAACTTCCGTACTCAAAATTCTGTCCTGATTGTTACAGAATATCAAATTCTTCATACTTCTTCATACTTGCAACTCCTCCTTATACTTGTTCCACCTCTGCAGTAACATCCATACTTCCTAATACCTGCCCAAGCTGCAAATTAAGTTCCTCACTAAGTTATCTTCAGTAGTTACATTTCTGTCTCCACATTACACAAGGTAATTTCAGACTTCATCTCTTTGACCTCTCTCCTCTTATTTCATTGGCTTGCTATTCTTTGTAAATGTCTACCTCCCATAATAATTCTCCTCCAACACTGAGATGCAGCTAGGTCCTGTTGGTTTCGATCCTGATCTCTGTGGCAGTTCATACATTCTGAGCATGTGAGTATCCCAGGGTTCTTCGAGTTCCCTCCCACATCCGAAAGAAATGCTGGATGGTAAGTTAGTTGTCCCTAGTGTAGCTGGATCGTATACAGATCAGAATGGAGTTCCTGGACATATGATAGGGAAGAGGAAACGGTTAAATAATGGGAAAATGTAGTTGCTCTGAGAGCGTTGACGAGACACAAGAGAATGCAAATATTGGAAACCGGAGCAACAATCAACCAGTCCTGATGAAGGGATTTGGCCCAAAACATTGATTCTTTTTTCTTCCTCTCAGTAGATGCAGCCTGACCTGCTGAGTTCTTTCACCACTTAATGTGTGTTAATCTGCTAGAAGAGCTCAGCGGGTCAAGAAGTATTAGTAGGGGGAAAGGAATTGTCAATATTTTGGCTCAAAACCCTGCATCAAGACTGATGACTGAATGATCTCTTACAATGTTATAAACGCATACAAAATGAGCCACACACTGCAATTCTGTCTCACGTAGCCTTTCTATTGTTACATCTATGATCACGGCCCTGTTTTCCTTACATGTATATTCAATCCCTTCTAAGTATACATGGGGAAAGGACTTTTATCATTGTACTTCTAAAATTTAGCTAGTTACCTGTTTGTTACTTACACAAATGATTATGAAGCTGTCCCATCACCTCACCCACTCTATCTTTAAGTATCAAATATTAAGGCAAATATTAGGGCAAGGATTTTGTTTCTGGGTTGTAGTGCGAGGTGGGTGCTAGTATATTGTCTGTCAGTTGTACTTGAACTGTATTTCCTTTCCAATACTGAGCTTCATTGCTGAGGAGCAGCCAGTACTCTCAACCCATTTAACCCAATTGATCTGAAATGGACTTCTCCCTCTTTGTTTCTCCGCCGTGGTCTCCTGACATGAGATTTTACCTGATTGCAATTCACTGCGGTACCCTGGAATTTTGCATTTATATTCAAGATGCTTCATATAGCCTTTGTTCATTTAATATCCGCCTGAAGCAAAGTATGGAAAGCTGTATTCTTTTTATCATCAAGCCTTTTCGCTTTGCTTATGAAATGTGTTTTTCTCTGTAATTCAAAAACCCTTGGCTTAAAAAAAGTCATGTAAGTTACTATTTATTTTGAATCATTATATATTTATTTATTAATCTATCTGTGTATTTATTTATTTTAGCTATGTTTGTTTGTTTTTTTATCTATCTGTTTATTTATTGAGACACAGCGTGGCGTAGGCCCTTCCAGCCCTTCAAGCCACGCCACCCAGCAAGCCTCCCGATTTTGTCCTAGCCTGATCACGGGACAATTTACAATGGCTAGGAACCTATCAACCAGTACATCTTTGGAACGTGGGAGGAAACCAGAGCACCTGGAGGAAACCCACATGGTCACGGGAAGAATGTACAAACTCCTTACGGAGAGTGGTGGGAATTGAACCCAGGTCACTGGTACTGTAAAGTGTTGTGCTAACCACTGTGCAAAGTGCAAAAGCCTTGAAATATATATTTTAGACAACATGCAGGTATCTGAAGGCTGACTGGATAAAATTGACATTAATTCACCAGCTGTAGTTTTTAACTTTTATTAAAATTCTGAATTCAGAATTCAAATTTCTTCTTTCAAAGTATTGTAGGTAGCAGAGCTTTTGAAAGATAAAATGAGGGACAGGGTCCTCAGAAATATAAAAACATTTAGACCTTATTGGTGGAAGCACAAAACATAAATACATAACATACATAACATGCTGGTGGATCTCAGTAGGTCAGGCAAGGGTAAAACAGTCTATGTTTCAGGCCAAAACCCTTCATCAGGACTGGTGGGGCGTCATGGTCCAAAACGTCGACTGTTTATTCCCCTCCATAGATGCTGCCTGACCTGCTGAGTTCCTCCAGCATTTGTCCATTGCTTTGGATTTCCAGCATCTGCAGAATCCCTTATGTTTAAATTTAACTAAATACAGCATTACAATCATATAGTACATTATTCCTTCTAATTACATTTTATTTTTCACCTCAGTAGCAGAGCTCTCAGGATGTTTTGATTTTGAAACTGAATGTGCGCTTGGATAGATATAAAAGCTTCTATAACAGTATCAAGAAGAAAGCAGATGAGAATTTAAGATGGACTGATAACCCACAGATGTTGGTTTGTAATCAGCCGTCTGATCTATCTTTGAAGTTATTATATGCAGCACAGCAAAAGAAAAACACATTTGTTGAACTTAAAGGTGAATTCCTTTCTGGTTCCGCAAAAATTACATAATAGAAGAAATAAATTAAGTGAAGAAAGAAAGGTTCCACCGAATAACTGCTAATGGGTCAGAAAAAGTGAAGCATGTTTGTAGTGTTCTCACTACTATAATATACATTATAGTCAAGATTTTATAGTTACGCTTTTCATCGAGAGCGGGTAATGATGGCGGACCCAGTTAGAGCAGAAAAAGAAAAGGACCTTCAGGAAATTCACCTATTGAAGTGTGGATCTGGACCAGCTCCTTGATATGTCCTATGAACAGTTGATGCAATTGTATTGTGCTCGACAGCGGAGGCGTGTGAACAGGGGTCTGCGCCGTAAGCAGCAATCCCTCCTGAAGAGGCTGCGCAAGGCTGAAAGGGAAGCTCCACCTATGGAGAAACCAGAAGTTGTTAAGACACATCTCCGTGACATGGTTATCCTTCCAGAGATGGTTGGCAGCATGGTTGGTGTATATAAAGGCAAAACGTTTAACCAGGTTGAAATCAAGCCTGAAATGATTGGCCATTACCTTGGAGAGTTCTCCATCACCTACAAGCCAGTCAAGCGCGGCAGACCTGGTATTGGTGCCACTCACTCCTCCAGGTTCATCCCTCTGAAGTAGTGAAGTAGTGTAAATAAAACTCATTCCAGAAAAAGAAACAAAATAAAAGATTTTATAGTTATAATGATGACTAAATCGCCATTGTTCCCACATTATAATACAAAATTGATAGCAATGTTTGGAGTATCTGCATGGGAACTTCTATATATACCTTGCATCTGCATGGTATGCATAGAGATGGAAATCTTTTGAAAGGAGCTTCATTTCTCACATTATTCTTACCATAAATTCACTTCATGTTAAGTCTTGATGAAAGAGGTGTATCCAAGGAACTATCGCATGCCATATTGTTATTACTGATCAGGAAGTTAACCGTATGTATGTAGAATTAAAATCCTCAGATTAAAATTTTAAATACCTTGAAGCTTAAAGGTGGTAAATTTAATTCATTTTTAAAGTTTTCTTATGTTTCAGTTTTGACACATATTTTGAGTATCTTTCAGAGAGATTTTTGAAATGTGCAGTGCAAATAAAAATTGTTTCTTGCCTTACTGAACTTTTAAAATTTAAATTAAACACAGAACTTGTTTTCTGCCGATCACTATGCCTGAAATTGTGAATGATACTGCAAAAAGTTTGGACAGTATAGAGCATGGATCATTACACAGAACTATGATGTTGCGGCCATTACTGAAACTTGGCTGAGAGAGGGGCGGGAATGGGCGATTAATGTACCGGGCTTTCGAAGTTTTAGAAAAGGTAGAGGAGGAGGTAAAACAGGGGTTGGGGTTGCACTACTAATCAGAGACAATATCACGGCTGCACTGAGGGGAGACATAATGAAGGGGTCAGACACTGAGTCCATTTGGGTGGAACTCAGGAACAGGAAGGGTGCAATCACTCTGATGGGATTGTACTACAGACCCCAAATAGCCACCAGGACATTGAGGGACAGATATGTAATCAGATGAAGGAAATTTGTAGAAATAATAGGGTTGTTGTCATGGGGAATTTCAATTTCCCTAATATAAACTGGGACCTTCTTAGTGTGAGGGGTTTAGCTGGGGCTGAATTTGTAAAATGTATTCAGGAAGGTTTCTTAAATCGATATGTGGACAGTCCAACAAGAGGAGGGGCCATACTGGACTTGGTGTTGGGCAATGAGCCTGGCCAGGTGACTGACCTTTCAGTGGGTGAACAGTTAGGGAACAGTGACCACAACTCCTTATCATTCAGGATAGCAATAGATAGGGATAGGTATGGTCCTTATGAGAGAGTTTTAAATTGGGCAAATTGCAAGGCCATTAGGCAGGAACTAAGAAGCGTTAATTGGGAAGATTTTTTCTCTGGCAAGTCCACATCAGACATGTGGAGGGTGTTTAAAGATCAATTACACAGAGTACAAGAAAGGTACGTTCCTGTTTGAAGGAAGGATGGGGATGGAAAGATAACAGGATAAGATAATAAGAATAAGATAAGAGGATAAGTTAAGATGTCCAGAGAGGTGATGAATTTAGTCAAGAAGAAAAAGGAAAAGTATGTAAAGTTTCGGAAGTCAGGATCAAATGATACACATGAGGAATATAAAGAAGCCAGAAAAGAACAAAAGAAGGGAATTACAAAAGCCAGGATGGGACATGAAAAGTCCTTGGCAAGTAGGATTAAGGTGAATCCCAAAGCATTCTATACATACATTGAGAGCAAGAGGATAACTAGGGAGAGGATGGGACCACCCAAGGATAAAGGGGGTAACATTGGCTTAGATGCAGAGAGTGTGAGTGAGTTACTTGATGAGTACTTTGCTTCAGTATTTACCAAGGAAAAGGATATGGAGGACCAGGAGATCAGTACTGAGTGCATAAGTATGTTAGGGTGTTTAGAGGTCAAGGAGGAGGAACTGTTGGGCCTCCTAATGAGTATTAAGGTGGATAAGTCCACAAGGGCTGAAGGGATTTACGCCAGGTTATTGGAGGAGGCAAGAGACAAGATTGCTGGGTCTTTGATCATTATCCCTGTGTCCTCTCTAGCCACAGGTGAAGTCCCGGAGAACTGGAAAGTGGCTTATGTTGCACCTCTATTTAAGCAGGGAACAAGGGGAAATTCCAGGAACTATAGACCGATGAGTCTCACATCAGTTATTGGGAAATTGCTGGAGAAAATTCTTAGGGATAGGATATATGAGCATTTGGAAACCCATGGCCTAATTAGAGAGAGCCAGCATGGCTTTGTGTGTGGCAGGCAGTGCCTTACCAACTTGACTGAGTTTTTTTGCCAAGGTGGGAAGAGAGATTAATGAAGGTCGGGCAGTGGATGTTGTCTACATGGATTTTAGTAAAGTGTTTGACAAAGTCCCTCATGGGTGGCTACTCCAGAAGATTAAGATGCATGGGGTCAGCAGTGAATTGGCTGTTTGGATTCAGACTGGCTTGCACATAGAAGACAGAGGGTAGTGCTTGAAGGGACTTATCTGAGCTGGAAGTCTGTAATTAGTGGAGTTCCACGGGGATCTGTGCTGGGACCTCTGCTGTTTGTAATGTAAGTAAATGACCTGGATGAAAATGTGTATGGGTGGGTTAGTAAATTTGGTGGAGTTGAGGATAGTGTAGAAGACTGGCAAAGAATGCAATATGATAGAGACCAATTGCAGATATGGGCTGAGAAATGGCAGATAGAGTTTTACCCAGATAAATGAGAGGTGTTCCACCTCAGGAGACAGCAGAGAGATTTTAGGATCCAAGTTCACAACTCCTTGAAAGAGACTACACAGATCGATAAGATGGTTAACAAGGCGTATGGAATACTTGCTTTTATTAACCGAGGCATTGAGTTCAAAAGCCAGGAGGTTACGTTGCAACTTAATAAAACTCTGGCTAGGCCACATCTGGAGCATTGCATACATTTCCAGTCGCCCCATTATAGGAAGGAATGTTGAGGCTTTGGAGGGGATGCAGAAAAGGTTCACCAGGATGCTGCTTGGTTTAGAGGACATGTGCTATCACAAGAGGCTGGATAAACTTGGGTTGTTTTTTTCTGGAGCCTCGGAGGCTGAGGGGAGATCTGATAGAGGTTTACAGGATTATGAGAGGCATAGATAGAGTGGACAGAGAGTATCTGTTTCAAGATCGAAATGCCTAATACTAGAGGGCATGCATTGAAGGTGAGAGGGGGTAGATTCCAGAGGGATGCGAGAGGTAAGTTTTTTATTCAGAGTCATGGATGCCTGGCATGGTGGCATGGTGGTATGATGGCATGGTGGTATGGTGGTATGGTGGTAGGGGCAAATACATTAGAGGTTTATAACAGATGTTTGGATAGCCACATAGATATAAGGAGGATGGAGGCATATGGACATGGTGTAGGTAGGAGGAATTAGTGTTTGGGTGTTTTTGATTTGATTTTTAGCTGGTTCAGAACAACACCGTGGGCTGAATAGCCTGTTTCTGTGCTGTTCTATGTTCTATATTCCAGCTGACCCAGAAAACATTCTAGCTTGAATTCTTTGTCATTTAGAACTAAATTACACACTATACATAAACAGCCCTCAATTTTATCTATTTAATACTTTTTTTATTTCTGCCTTTCACCAATTTGGCCTTTATGTCATAATTTTCATCTGTCTTGAAAATATTTAATGTTATGTGTCATGAAGCATGACTTTAATGTTATGAGTTAACTCCCTGCTTGGGAGGAAACATACTGTAAAGGGAAAGTCATTTTGACCTTTGTTGTGAGAATACAAACTTCATTCTTTCTTCCACAACTATCAGTCACTGAACAGAACTATATATCTGTATCTAAAACAGTCAAGGCTTGAATTTATTCCACGTTCACACACTGGAATTGTAGCTAAATTCTAATTTTGCAATGTTGTGGCTGAGTTAGTTTGTTTTCCTTACAGAACACTTACTTCATTTATTGGCACCAAAAGGTTTAGGGTCTCTCCATTGTGTAGTTCCTGTTGACAAAGCGGCCTATTGGGATTCACATATACATGTGGCTCCCAGTGGCTCACTGATGGTCTGTCAACCCTAGTTCTTCAAGGCCCATGTTGCTTTGTTGTGCTGAGAGAGACGGAGCGAAGTTAGATGCTATCTCAGCACGTAATGTAATCTACCTTCTCAGATGTAAAAGACCCAATACAAGAGTTGAATAGTCAGCTCCACATGATGATTAACATTTATTCCTCCATTTGACATCATGGCCACAGGGTAGGAATTGTTATTATTGGTAGGATGTTGACCAAAATCTGCCTGTCCTACTTCATAAATTACAACAGAGTACATACTTCAAAAAATTCTTCAGTGACTACAAAACATTTTGGCTTGTACATGAGTCCATCACAGGCAAAGCCCACCAGTTCACTGAGAGCATCTACAAGGAGCGCTGCACAAGAAAGTAGCATCACTCATCAAAGACTCCCACCATCCAAGCCTGCTCTCTTCTCTACTGCCATCAGGAAGGAGCTACAGGAGTCTCAGGTCCCATACCAACAGGTCCAAGAACAGTTATAACCCTTAAACAATGAGGCTCCTAAACCAGTGTGGATAACTTCATTTGCCTCAACTCTGAAATGATTCCACAACCAATGGACACAATTTCGAGGACCCTACAACTCATGTTCCCAGTACTATAAACACAAGAGAATCCCCAGATTCTGGAAATCCACAGCAACACACACAAAACACTGGAGGAACCCAACAGGTCAGGCAGCATCTATGAAAATAAGGCAGGGGCAAGCCTAGTGGCCGTCGTCTGAGTGAACAGAATGGTGATCTTGAGGATTTAGCTCTTCGAAGCTTCAGTCAGAGAAAGCAAAAGAAATGAAAAGCTCCAGGTTAAGATTTCTTTGTCCTTCCCTTCTTTATATCTGCCCAGCTAGGACAGTAGAGACGCCAGGCTGGATAGCTGAATGCTCCTGTTGCGGGATGTGGGAAAGCAGGGAGATCTCCAGTGTCCCTAATGACTACAACTGGGAGAAATAGATCCAATTGCATCTTCTAACAATTCACATTAAGGAGATGGAGCTGGAACTGGATGTACTCCGGATCATTCGAGAGGCTAAGGAGATGATAGACAGGACATATAGAGAGGTAGGTAGTTACACTCAAGATGCAGGATGCAGAAAACTGGGTGACAGTCAGGAAGGAGAAAGGGGTTAAGGATACAGTGCAGAGAACCCCTGTGGCCATCCCTCTCAACAACTCTCAGGGATACTGTCTAGCTGTTGGATAATGTCAGGGGGAGTGACCTAACAGAGGGAAGTCACAGTGGTCCTGTCTCTAGCACTGTATTTGCCTCTGTGACTCAGAAGGGAAAGGCGAAGAAGAGGCATGGTGTGGTGAGAGGGGATTTGTTAGTTAGAGGAATGGGCAGGACATTCTGTGGGTGTGAACAAGAGTCCCAGACGGTATATTGCCTCCTGGTGCCATGGTCAGAGACATCTCAGATTGAATCTTCAACATTCTTAAGTGGGAGGGTGAAAAACCAGAGGTCATGGTCCATATAGGTACCAATGACATGGTAGAAGGAGTGATGAAGTTCTGTATAGGGAGTTCAGAGAGTTAGGTGCTAAGTTAAAGGGCAGGACCTCCAGGGTTCTGATCTGAGGATTGCTACCCGTGCCATGTACTAGTGAGAACTAGGAAGATTATACAGTTTAATCTGTGTCTAAGGAGTTGGTGTAGAAGGGAGGGCATAAGATTTTTGGATCAGTGGGCTCTCTTCCAGGGAAGGTGGGACCTGTACGGAAGGGACAGTTTGTACCTAAACTGGAGGGAAACTAATATCCTAGCAGGAAGGTTTGTTAATGATGCACCGTGGGATTTAAACTAGAGTTGCAAGGGAATGGGATCCAGAGTGCCAGAACAGTTACCGGAGAGGTTGTGGAGGCAGATGTTGGTATAACCTCAGACAAAGTTAGAAATCAAAAGGTTGAGCATGGTATGACTAGTGTCCTGAGCTGCCTATATTTCAATGCAAGAAGTACAGTAGAAAAGACATATAATTGTGTTGAAGATGAAGTAGCTGGCTTACAAACAGAGGCGATGTGTAGTGAGGAGAGGCTGTTGATAGGGCAAAATTGCAGTCTTTTAAGAACCAACAGAAGGCACCTAAAAAGTTATTACAAAGGTAAGGATGGAATACAAAAGTAACCTAGCCAATAATATTAAATAGGATACCAGAAGTTTCTTCAGATGCATAAAGTGCAAAAGAGAGTCAAGAGTGGATATTGGACCATTGGAAAATGATGCTGGATAGGTAGTAATGGGGGACAATTTAATGGCAGATGAACTGAATAAGAATTTTGTATCAGTATTCATTGTGGATGACACTAGCAGTATGATGGAAGTTCCACGTGTCAGGGGTCATGAAGTATGTGAAGTTAACATAACTAGAGAGAAGGTTCTTGGGAAACTGAAAGGTCTGAAGGTAGATAAGTCAACAGGACCAGGTGGTGTACACCCCAGTGCTCTGGAAGAAGTGGTTGAAAAGATCATGGAGGCATTATTAATGATCTTTCAAGAATCACTAGATTCTAGAATGGTTCCGGAAGACTGGAAAATTGCAAATGTCACTCCACTCTTCAAGAAAGGAGAGAGGTTGAAGAAAGGAAGCTATAGGAGAGTTAGTATGACCTCAGTGGTTGGGAAGATGTTGGAGTTGATTATTAAGGTGGAGGCCACAGGGTATTTGGAGGCACATGATAAAATAGGCCAAAGTCAGCATGGTTTCCTGAAGGGAAAATCTTGCCTGACAAATCTGTTGGAATCCTTTGAAGAAATAACAAGCAGGATAGACAAACGAGAATCAGTTGATGTTGTGTACTTGGATTTTCAGAAGGCCTTTGACAAGGTGCCACACATGAGGCTGCTTAATAAGCTATGCACCCATAGTATTACAGGAAAGATTCTAGCATGGTTAAAGCAGTGGCTGATTGGCAGGAGGCATAGAGTGGGAATAAAGGGAGCCTTTCTGATTGTCTGTTGGTGACTAGTGGTGTTGGGACTGATACTTTACGTTATATGTTAATGACCATATATAAAAACTTAAATTAAGTAGTGCAAAAAGAGAGGAAAAACATATGGGTTTATTCAGAAATCTGATTAGATTCTGAATTTTCTTTGAATATTGTAAAACTTACATATAAGCAAGTTCTTCTTCCATAGACTTCAATACTGATGGCCAGAGTCATAGATAGGTTCAACTGGCAACAAGGACCCATCCTTGAATGGGTTGTCACCTTTTCACAATTCTCCTGTGAGAATTAATTCTCTAGAAAATTACTTCAATCAATCCAACAGGAAAATGACAGACATTCATAGTTTCTTTTAAGTTTTCCTTGAATCTTTCAATGGTTATAAAAACATTGGAGTTGTGGAGTTGAGGGGAAAATTAATGTTTTACCAACTCTACAAAAGCACACAACTAGATATCAAAGGCGTTGGCCATTTTCTGATTGAGTTGAGAAGTGAGAGAGAGTGTGGAAAGAGGTTGGTGCCCATGGAGTCTGCATCAACCATAAAGCACTTACTGTGACACAAATCTTATCATTAGCCATTTATTCTTTTCACATTTCTATCAACTACCCCCACGCCCAGATTGTACAACTCAACAACACAATATGGGCCATTTACAATGGTCAATTGACCTACAAACCCACACGGGTCTTCAGGGTGTGAAAGGAAACCACAGCACCCAAGGTCACAGGGAGAATGTGCAAAATCCACTCGGAAAACAGCCAAGGTTAAGATTGAAGCTGGGACTCTGGAATTGTGAGGCAGTGGCTCTAATAGATACAGAACTGTACCATCCTGTTGGATGTTAATAGAGGAAAACAAATAGGATAATATTTTGTGCAAGGATAAACAGTTATACTTTAGATCATGTTGAACTATACCGTAAATCCCACTAGAAACTAGTTTGCTTTAATGTAGTTTCATGGTCCAGGTCATGTACCTTTAAAGAACAATGCACTAAACAGAGTCTCTTTCACCACTTCTTCTAATTCATTTCCCTGTGGGGCCAATGTATGCTTAGCATTTGACCTGCACATGTGCATGACATTATAGTTTTCTAAGTTCAATAGGTACATTTAATGTATACAATATAAATCCTGAAATTCTTTTTCTTTGTGAACATCCATGAAAACAGAAGAGTGCCCCAAAGAATGTATTTCCAAACATGGGCTTCAAGCAACCATTTCTCAGTCCCTTAAGTTCCTAATTCTCACATTTATTGGCTGTTTTTCCTTTAACATGTCATAAATGCTGAAATCTACCAACATCTCTAAGTTCACATCCAAGACAATACTTGTTTTCCCTCTTCATAAATGCTTAGCCTTGTTACACCTGCAGCTACAGCTACATTATTAATGAGCATAATAAACTATGAGGGGTCTAACGCTGACCTGTTTCAGATATCACCACCACAGGGAAGTCCAGGCTGATGTGCATCAACTGGTGATCATCTCCACCTGCAGAACATTCCAGGAGGGCCCTCTTCCTTCTCTTGGATCATCTCATCATGTAGGTTCTCAACGCTGAGGAAAATATTATCAATTGGAGAGTTTGTTAGGATATCACTGCCATCGTATTGTACGTAAGTACATATTTGACTTTCTGAAAAGCATTCAATTTTTCAACATTATTTGAGTTTTTTTAGGGGGTGGATTTAGTGGGTATACTTCTGCCTCTTTGCTCCACACTCCACCTCAGTAGGTTGTGGTAATGCACCTTATGTTGGTCTGCTAACTGCAATTAAGCTTCATAAGATGAAGAAGAAGATATTACCTATCAGATAATCCACATCTACTAACTAGGTGGCTTTCCTGTTAATCCTTTGATATCAGATTCATACTTGCAATGTTTATAGCAATCTAAAATGTGGTATGATATGAGCTTATGTAATTTTCTTGCATTAATTAATTGATCATCACCATTATGTGCCATGTCAGTATGATGTGGGCAATCATGGTCGTATGACCTTGATTGTTCTTGACAAATTTTTCAACAGAAATGGCTTGTCATTGCCTTCTTCTGGGCAGTGTCTTTACAAGATGGGTGACCCCAGCCATTACCAATACTCTTCATAGATTGTCAGTCTGGCATCAGTGGTTGCATAACCAGGACTTGTGATATGCACCAGCTGCTCACACAACCATCTCCCACCTGCTTCCATGGCTTCACGTGACTCTGATCGGGTTGGGGGGGGTGGTGGGTAGAGTGGTTGACTAAGCAGGTGCTACACTTTGCCCAAGGGTGACCTGCAGGCTAGCAGAGGGAAGGAGTGCCTTACACTTCATTCGGTAGAGAAATACCTCCACCCTGTGGTTAACTGCATGTGGTAAAAGTGTTATGGTTGAAGCAAGGGTTAGAAGGGATAAAACAATATGAATGGTTGTTGTGTGATAGGACTACATTTTTATTTCAAAGCCACAACCTCTGTACCTATATCCTTATCTCCTTTGGACCACAGCTGTCTGAAATTCCTACAATATTTAATACCCATGTCGTGTAATGGTAAATGGAACAGATAAACAGATTGTGATGAAGGACAGGCAGCGAATTTGGGCATAGTGTATTCAGTTGGATTGATTGAAATATGTCCATTTTAAGGTGAGAAGGATCAGGAACAAGGGTGATGGATTCAGGACATAGATCAGTACATAAACTTACAATGTTGTGGCCATTAATGAGACTTGGCCTTCCCAAGGGCAGGAATGGTTGCTGGAGGTTCCCAGGTACATAGATGTTTCGAAAGGGGTAGGGGGAGGTAAAGAGTTGAGGAATGGCATTGCTAATCAGGGATAGTTCAAGTCTGCACAAAGGGAGGACGTCATGAAGGGATCATTTACTGAGTCAGTGTGGGTGGAAGTTAGAATCAGGAAGGGAGCAAGCACTTAATTGAATGTATTTTGTAGAAGCCCCGAGGAGCAGATCAGGAGGCAGATTTGGGAAATGTGCAAAATTGACAGGGTTGTTGTCATGGGTGACTTCAGTTTCACTGATGTTGACTGGCATCCCCTTATTCCCAAAGTTTAGATGGAGGAGAATTTATAAGTGTGTCCAGGAAGGATTCTTGAACAACTAGAGGAGGGTCATACTGGGTCTGAAACTAGGCAATGAACCTGGTCAGATGTCAGATCTCTCGATGGGTGAGCAACTCAGATATAGCAATCATAACTCCCTCACCTCTACTATAACCTCGAAAAGGGATGGGAGCAGACAATATGGAAGAATATTCAATTGGGGGAGGGGGAATTATGATGCTTTTGGGCAGGAACTTGAGAGTGTAAACTGGGAACAGATGTACTCACAGAAATGCATAACAGAAATGTAGAGTTGTTTAGGGAGCACTTGCATAGGGTTCTGGATAGATTTGTCCCACTGAGGCAGGGAGGGAGGTATGGCAAAGAGATCGAGTGAAAGGAAAGAGCATACCTAATGTTTGGGAAGCAAGGATCAGACAGGGCTCTGGAGAGTTGAAGAAATTTAAGAAGGGACTTAGGGGAGCCAGGAGGGGATATAAGAAGGCCTTGGTGAGTTAAATTAAGGAAACTTCCAAAGCATTCTACACATACATGAAGAACAGGAGGTTGACTAGAGTGAGTGTAGCACAGAACTTCCAGATAAGATGGGCAGGTGGGTGTTGTGAAACTAAAAACAAGAAGTATAATAATATAAGATAATAAAAGATGTTAAACTGAGGAAAGAATGGGAGTGTAAGATGAGGTCCAGCATCCTTAATAATTAACAAATTGAATTGACTCTATTTCTTACATCCTTCATATACATGAGGAGTAAAAATCTTTACGTTACATCTCCGTCTGAATGTACAATGTGTAATTTATAGTAATTTATAATAAATAGTATGTACAACAGGATAGTCAATATAACATAGAAATACAGTTGTATCAGCATTAATTAATCAGTCTCTCTGCTCGGTGGAAGAAGCTGTCCCGGAACCTGTTGCTCCTGGCTTTTATGCTGCAGTACTTTTTCCCAGATGGTATCAGCTTGTGTTTGGGGTGACTCAGGTCCCCAACGATCCTTTTTACACACCTGTCTTTGTAAATGTCCTGAATAGTGAGAAGTTCACATCTACAGATGCGTTGAGCTGTCTGCACCACTCTCTGCAGAGTCCTGCAATTGAGGGAAGTACAGTTCCCATACCAGGCAGTGATGAAGCCAGTCAGGATGCTCTCAATTGTGCCCCTGTAGAAAGTTCTTGGGATTTGGGGGCCCATAGCAAACCCCTTCAACCGTCTGAGGTGAAAGAGACACTATTGTGCCTTTTTCACCACACAGCCCGTATGTACAGACCACGTGAGAACTTTGGTGATGTGTATGCCGAGGAACTTAAAGCTGTTCACCCTCTCAACCTCAGATCCATTGACGACAATAGGGGTTAGCCTGTCTCCATTCCTCCTGTAGTCCACAACCAGCTCCTTTGTTTTTGTGACATTGAGGAAGAGGTTGTTTTCTTGACACCACTGTGTCAGGGTGATGATTTTTTCTCTGCAGGCTGCCTCATTATTATTTGAGATTAGGCCAATCAATGTACCATCGGCAGTAAATTTAATTAGCAGATTGGAGCTGTGGGTGGCGACACAGTCATGGGTATACAGATAGTAAAGGAAGGGACTTAGTACACAGCCCTGTGGGGCACCTATGTTGAGGGTCAGAGGGGCGGAGGTGAGGGAGCCCACCCTTACCACCTGCCGGCGATCTGACAGGAAGTCCAGGATCAGCTACACCAGGCAGGGTGAAGGCCAAGGTCTCTGAGCTTCTTGTCGAGCCTGGAGGGAATTATGGTGTTGAATACTGAACTGTAGTCCAAGAACAGCATTCTCACATTAGCATCCTTTTTCTCCAGATGTGTAAGGACAGTGTGTAGAGCTGTGGCTATTGCGTCATCTGTCGATCGGTTGTGTTGGTAGGTGATTTGTGGGGGTCCAGGGTGGGTGGTAGCAAGCTGCAGATGTAGTCCTTGACCAGCCTCTCAAAGCATTTGCTTATTATTAAGGTGAGTGCGACAGGACGCTAGTCGTTCAAACATGTTACCTTGGTCTTTTTAGGTACAAGAACAATGGTGGATGTTTTGAGGCAGAAGGGCACTCTACACTGGAAGAGGGAGAGATTAAAAATGATTGTAAACACACCTGCCAGTTGTGCCGTGCACACCCTGAGTACTCGCCCTGGGATGCCATCCAGTCCAGCAGCTTTGCGACTGTCCGCTCATTGGAAACACCTGCGTACTTCAGCCTCAGAGATGGCCAAGGTGCAGGTCTCTTTGGTGGCTGCCCTCAAGGGCTCAGTGTTGGCAACATCGAATTGCGTGTAAAAAAGATTTAGCTCATCTGGGAGAGAGGCAACGATGTTGGAAAACACCACTGCATTTAGCTTTGAAGTCTGCGATGGTGTGCAGACCTTGCCATAAGCTGCGTGTGTTGTTGCTGGAGAGTTGTGTCTGGATCTTGTCCCTGTATTGTTGTTTGGCTGCCTTTATGACTTTCTGCAGATTGTAGCTGCATTTCTTGAGTCACCAGCAACGTAAGCTCTATGTCGCGCAGTAAGTGCTGCTCGCACGGAACTGTTGATCCAGAGTTTCTGGTTTGGATAGACCCTGATCGATTTCTGGGGCACAGCATCCTCAATGCACTTCTGGATGAAACCCGTGACCCCTTCTGTGAACTCGGAGACATCCTCATCATGAAAGACATTCCAGTCGACGTCATCAAAGCAGTCCTGTAGCATGGAGGCCGATTGGTTTAATCAAAAGTGGACGGTTTTAACTACGGCCACCTCTTGTTTCAGCTTCTGCCTGTAGCTCGGCAGCAGCGAGATGGAGGAGCGATCCGACTTTCCAAACGGCGGACGGAGGAGTGCTTTTTAAGTGTTTTGGAAGGGAGAGTAGCAGTGGTCGAGTATGCTATCCCCTGTGTGCTCACCTGGATGTGCTGACAAAACTTCGGTGAGACTTTATTCAGTGACGCTCTATTGACAGTACAAAACGAAATCTATCCCAGGATTCTCAAATAATCATAATAGGAAGGAGTGCATGTTCTGGCAATTTCTTCTATGATCTTTTTGACTAAAGTTGTGGTAACCTGGATGAATATTTTTCCTATTTTATAAATTTCTATAATTTTGTGACTTTTTAAAACTTATTCCTTTGACAAAGCCTCTGGCCACCAATATTAACCTTGGCTTATGGAAACCAAGTCAATAAGCATTTCTTTGAAACACTTTGCATTACTTTCCAATTTTAAATACACTGTATAAATGAAAACAGTGTATATTGGCACGTTCATTGTTGTAGAAGAAGCAATGCTGAATTATATTCACATGTTCCTCATCCATCCCCACCAGCTGGTGGATAATTTGTTGCTTTTTTAACATGTAAAATAATGAAGAAAATATGATTTGCAGTGGTCCCATTGTATTGTAGCTGATGCATGTGGGATAGGTCAGACCTCCATCGGAATGGAAGGGATGCGCAAGATAAAAGTTCAAAGTTCTAAATTCAATGTTCAAAGTACGTATATGTCATCATATGCTACCTTGAGAAACATTTTCTGTAGGCATTCACAGTAAAACAAAGAAACAAAATAGAAGTAATGAAAAACTCTACACACTAGTTGTAAAAATTCAGCTCAGATACTTTGCAGTCTTATCACAATGAAGGCCGTGAATTATAATAACATAAATCCAAAATGGAACCTGGTCAAACACCACTGTGTTCCTTCCTCATCAGTTATAATTTACTTCAAAGGTTATTTTGGAAAGCAGTTTGCTTTTAACAGGGCTGTCTTGACTTCTACAGAATAAACAATAACATTTTCACTTTTAGTCCAGATATAACACTGTCTCCAGAATAAGTTGTTTACTCATTGTAAACAGAGTGTCAGACGGGGTCCATTCTTCATCGTGAGTCAGTGGAAGAAGGAGGCCCGTCTAGCAGCATAACTGCTCTTGTAATGCAAACAAAATAAATAGCTTCTTCAAATCCATGGTGCTAACTATTTTATTTTCTGACATGCCAGTTAGATGCTGTGCATGTAAAGAAAGCGTGTGTTTGAAGAGAAAGTTTCCGAGGATCAAAATATTTGCTCAGAAACATTTTTTTTAAATGTCATGAATCATTGCGGCAGAGTCTTTACAAATTACAAACATTCTGACGCTGATAAAAGAGATGGCAGACGCTGGAATCTGGAGCAAAATAACTGCTGGAGGGAATCAGTGGATCAGGCAGCTCTGGTGGAGGGAAATATACAGTCGACATTTTGGGTTAAGATTCTTCATCTGGACTACAGCTGCTGCCTGTGCTACCAAGCTCCTTCAGCAGATTGTATTTTTTTTGCTTAACATTCCAGTGCCAGTAATTTAATTCACGTTTTTAATGTAATTCTTGTAAGAATTAAAATGATTTGTGAAGGCAAGTGTTCAGCAATATGAATGATACTACAAGGGCGGAAATGAAATAAAAATACTGCATGAGGGACCCTAATCCTAATGCTTGAAATCCTAATGCCTCATTAAGGTGAGGCTTTGTGGGTTGCTGGTGCCAGCCTTGTTTGGGTTCCCAATATTCCACCATACGCAACAACCAAGCTTAGTTTATTCAGACCTACTAAGTAACATCATAAAACAAACTCCTGCAGAACCCATATGATCTGAAGGAGTCTTTCTGCTACATTAAGGAGAATCCACAGCAGTCTGAGACTATACTGCTTTAGGGGAAATTAAGTTTTATATGATTCAAATTTGAATGAGTAAATTAATTCAGGATCAGACTCTTAGTAATTAAATCTGTGGGCCAATAAGTAGATTGCTTCCATGCTGAAGAACTGCTGATAAATAATACTCATCTGCCAAACTGGATCCACATGGCAGATTACAGG
Organism: Mobula birostris; assembly: GCF_030028105.1. NCBI lineage: Eukaryota > Metazoa > Chordata > Chondrichthyes > Myliobatiformes > Myliobatidae > Mobula > Mobula birostris. Next base: position 28,349,754 of record NC_092375.1, on the reverse strand, counting down.
ATTACATCATCCTTTGTATACAGTACTGTGAAAAGCTTTTGAAAATAAGCAAAACAATTTCTTCCCTTTTGGAGCAAAGCAGAACATTTTAGACTCACCCTGCAAGTCCATCAGCAGACTCACAGAGTCCCTTCGGCCCAACTGATCCATGCAGACCAAGGGTTGTATCTAGGCTAGTCCTATTTGCTCATGTTTGGTACATATCCTTTTTTATGCCATAGACCAACACCATTAAGCAAGGGGTCCACGGACCCTAGGATGGGAACCCCTGTTTCAACCTTTCCTGTACCTGTCCATGTTCTTTTTAAATACTGTTAATGTAAGTGCCTCAACCACTTTCCCTGGCAGCTCATTCCATATACTGACGACGCTCTAGGAGAAAAAGGTTGTCCCTCAGGTTCCTGTTAAATCTCACCCCTCACACCTTAAACCAATGTCCTCCAGATTCCCCAACTCTGAGTAAAAGAGTGTGCACATTCATCCTATCTATGCCTTTATGCTCATCTACAACGTCACCCCTCTTTCTCCTTTGCTCCAATGAATAAAGTCCCAACCTGCTGAACCTCTCTCCATAAGTCAGTCCCTTGACTCTTGGCGATATCCTTGCAAATCTCTTCTGCACTCTTTCCAGTTTAATGGCATCTCTCCTATACCAGGGTAACCAAAACTGAGCACAACATTCCAAGCGTAACCTCTCCAACATCTTGTACAACTGCAGTGCAACAGTCAAACCTCCATACTCAATGCCTGGAATGTCAAGGTCAGCAGGGCAAAAGCCTCCTTCACCATCCTGTCTACCTGCGACTTCACTTTCAGGGAACCATGTTCTTGTGCTGGTGTAATAAGGGCTCTGGTGAGAGGATATACAGAAAGTTAAAGGTCAATCTGATAGTGCAGAGTAGAGGGATGAATAATGAAAAACAAAGTCTGTCAGGAATAGAAGGAGCATATTATCATAAAGATATTCCTCAATTTAGAATGAGAGAAAGAAATTGTGGAAATTGCAAGCTTAACATAACATTCACTGATTCACTAAAGGCACAAAAAGAAATGAATGGATGCGACCAATAGTTATTATGAAGATACTGTTGTGAAGTGTCCAAGGCTGGGATTTAAATATTTTAGGATATCTAACATCCTGGGGAAGTGCCAAAGTAGAAAGGGAAAACTGAGAATAAAATAATGGAATTACAGCAGAAGATGGATGCAGGATAAGTTTGGGTGCAGCTAAGAAAATTGCACAGGACAGAAAACATCAGTGGGATTTTGTGTAGGCTCTCCAGAGACTACTGGTAAGTAAGCACACATAACAAGCTTAACACAATAATCATCAGGCACTTCAATCTACATTTGTAATACTGTGTTTCATTATTCATCCCTCTACTCGGCACATATACATAGCTAGGGAGCCTAACACTTTAACACAGTATTACACATGTAGATTAAAGTGCCTGATGATTGCGGCCAAAAAGTTCTATTCTAAAGGTTCAAAGGAATATCTAAACAAGCCTGATGCATTTTGGAAATAAGTCCTGTGGACTGCTGAAGTTAATATAGAACTTTTTGGCCGCAATGAGAAAAGCTATATTTGGAGAAAAAAGGGTGCAGAATTTCATGAAAAGGACCCCTCTCCAACTGTTAAGCACGGGGGTGGATCAATCATGCTTTGGGCTTGTGTTGCAGCCAGTGGCATGGGGAGCATTTACCGGTGCAGGGAAGAATGAATTCGATTAAATACCAGCAAATTCTGGAAGCAAACATCACACTGTCTGTAAAAAAGCCGAAGATGAAAAGAGGATGGCTTCTACAACTGGATAATGATCCTAAACACACCTCAAAATCCACAATGGACTACCTCAAGAGGCGCAAGCTGAAGGTTTTGCCATGGCCCTCACAGTCCCCTGACCTAAATACCATCAAGAGTCTGTGGATAGAACAGTGCAAGCAAGACGACCCAAGAATCTCACAGAACTACAAGTCCTTTGCAAGGAAGAATAGGCAGAAATCCCCTGAACAAGAATTGAAAGACTCTCAGCTGGCTACTAAAAGTGTTTACAAGCCGTGATACTTTCCAAAGGGGGTGTTACTAAGTACTGCCATGCAGGGTGCCCAAACTTTTGCTTTGGGCCCTTTTCCTTTTTTGTTATTTTGAAACTGTAAAAGATGGAAATAAAAAAGCAATCTTGCTTAAAATTTTAAAGAAATGTGTCATCTTTAATTTTATGTCTTTTGGAAATTAGTTCATTTTTTACTCACTTAACTATTCACAGTAACAGAAATTTTGACCAGGGGTGCCCAAACATTTGCATGCCACTGTGTGTGTATGTATGTGTGTGTGTGTATATATATATATATATATATAGACAGATAGGATACCAAAGACTTTTGGACAGTATTGTATCTACTAAATGTTTACCAAAAACTTAAGATTCATAGATATTGCTATTTCAAGGACAAATTAAGACAGGATGGAGATAGATGCCTTTCCACTATGTGCTTTAAATCAGATCAAACCTTTGCACAGAACAATTCATGTGATAAATAATTGAATCTGAATCTGTTTTCAGAATTCAAAGGATAACCTAAAAATTGATAAGGAAATGTGAAGAAGAATACAAGAGTAATCCGGAAAAAAAACAAAGAGGCAAACTAAGTAATGAAGGGTACGGATCAAGAGCAGGCAGATGGAATCAGTTAAATTAGCATTTTGGTCAGTGCAGCGATAGTGGGCTGAATGGCTTGTTCCTGTGCTGTACTATTCTGCAAATCTCTCTATGTATTCAAAAATGAAAAGCTTAGGAAGAGCAGAAAAACTGAGTACCTTTTTAGAATGCAAGAGATTGGAAGGTGGTTGTTTTTTGAGGGATTGGGTTGTCCTTTTACATGATGGCAGAAAGTAAACCGAGATACAAAAAACAAGTAGTAGGAATTAAAGAATATGATAGTCTTTATTGCAAGAGGATTTATATACAAGAGTAAAATGTTGTACTGCATTTACAATATATAGGAACCCAGTAAGACTGCTCCTTGAATATTGCATAGAGGTTTGGTCAGTCTACCTACTTGCCTGAGATGGAAGGTATTTAATTTAAGAACATTAGAGACAAGGGTTGGTGTAGCCTGTCTCAGTAAGGGGAACTGATCCAGACTTGGCAACAAGACCATTTTTCCATTCGCTCCCCTTTGGATTTGACTTCCTTGTAGTTTAAATGTCAATCTCTACCCTGAATAGATGAAATAGATCCCCCTCCACAGCTCTGTGAGTAAAGAATTCCAATAATTCCCAACAATCTGAGAGAAAAAAAGTCTTCCTAATTTCCTGAAATGGGTAATCTCTTATTCTGAATCTATGTACTTCAGCTCTATATATCTTCACCAGGGAAAACATCGTCAAGGATTCCATTGTGTCATTTCTCTTCAGAATTTTATGTTTCAGTATGTTCACTTGCCATTCTTACATATCCATTTGTTCAGCTTTTAAAATAGTAACCTGCAGGCTATACTGAACAACAGATGGTAAGTCACACAGAGAATTTTAACTTCTCTCTGCCCCTGTTGCTACCAGACAGGCAAGGTTAAAAAGTCTCCTCAGGAAGGCATGGTTACAATTTTCAGTGAAACGTGCCAAATGTTGCTAAAACAAATCTTTAGAAAAAAAAACTGAATGCAATGTTTGTTTAAATTTAATCAGGCATCCAATTTATATAAAAATGATTTCAGTGCTGTGCAAAAGTCTTAGGCATGTACATATAGATAGGATACCAAAGACTTTTGGACAGTACTGTATATATTGAAAGTTTACCAAAAACTTAAGATTCATAGATATTGCTGTTTCAAGGGGAAATTAAGAGAGGATGGAGATAGATATCTTTCCACCATGTGCTTCAAATCAAATCAAAATTAACCCACACAAGAAATTATATTAAAAACAGCTTACAGTACCATGCAAAATCCTTAGAACCCTAAGAATTTTGCACAATACTGTAGAACAGTACAGCATAGCACAAGCCCTACTGCCTCCAAAATCTACCTCATGATTAAGCTAACCCTCCCACCTCATCATCATCATCAAGTGCCGTGCCCAGTTTGAGCTTTGACTGCCATGGCCCACACACTCCTGTTTCGGGTCAAGTGGATCAATTCATTGGTATTCATTTCCAGTTCTCTGGCTGCTGTCTCCATCATTTGTCTTTGTCTTCCTCTTGCTTTCTTCCCTTCAATCTTTCCCATAATTACCGTGCATTCTAACTCCTCTTTCCTAATCACATGTCCATTGAAGTTACATTGATCTCATACATTATTTCTCTTTTTGTGTTTACTCTGTTCATGACATCCTCGTTAGATATTCATTTCATCCATGATATTCTTCGCATCCTCCTCAAAAACCACATCTCTGCTGCTTCAATTCAGTTCCTCATGTTACTAGATATTGTCCAACATTCTGAGCCATATAACATAACTGGATAAATGTAACATTTCAGTACGCTGAGGCGAGTTGTCATGCCTAGTTTAGTATTGGTCCGTATACTCTTCATTCTCGTAAAGGTGTTTTTTGCTTCACTATTCTTCTTTTGATGTCCATGTTGCACCTGCCATCTGATGTCACCCAGCTTCCTAAGTAGCAAAAGTTCTTTACTTGTTTTATGTCTTCCCCATTTATTCTCAGCCTGCAGATAGGATTCTCCTTCTTTATGGATATCACCATACATTCTGTCTTTTTGCAATTGATAGATAGACCTATTTTTGCTCTTTCTTCAACAACTATATCAATTAGGTTTTGTAGTTCTTCCTCCATACTTGCAATTAACACAGTGTCATCTGCATATCTGAAATTGTTGATGTTTTCACCACCAACTTTGATTTCCAAGACGTCTCTTATTTTTTGTGATATTGTTTTACTGTACACATTAAATAAATCAGGGGAGAAAACATACCCTTGTCTAACGCCTCTCTTGATTTTCGTAAACTGACTCACTTCTCCATCTATTCTTATAGCGGCAGTTTGTTCCCAGTACAGAATTTTGATTAGGCAGAGGTCTTTCAAATCTAGATCTAGAGTTTTCTGTAATATTTCAAATAACTTATCCCTCCTACATAACCCATAAACCTCAATTTTTTTCATCCACATGCCTATCTAAAAGTCTCTTAAATGCCCCTAATGTATCAGCCTCAACCACCACCTACAGCAGTGCATTCCACACACCAAACACTCTGTGTCAAAAACCTACTTCTGACATCCCCCTTATACTTTTCTCCACTCAACTTAAAAAGATGTGCTCTACTTCTGCTGTCCTGGGGATAAAAAACTCTGGCTATCCACTCTATAATGTTTCTCAGACTGCTTAACAAGTTTGATCAGATATTTGCTTTTCTGTTAAATATCTCACTTTCCACAAAAGAAACATAATTGCTTGTCTGAAGTTTAGACCAGATGGCATCAGCACAGAATATGACACCTACAAAGCACAAAGTACATGGCAAGGCAGCTTTCGAGGTGCAATTTAACTTAAGTTCTTTGACGAATGGCCGCGTGCAATATAAAACACATCTGCGTGATTTGTAGCATTCAGAATCCAGACAATGGCTCACAAACAAACAAAGATTTTTCAGAAGTGGTTTCCCTGCTCTTTTTAATATACAACAACAGAGACTATTGTACAGGGAACAGTTCAATTTTGTGCTATTTTATAATAATACTGACCAAATTCATGGCCTTCTGATTCAAATTAGCTTAGCACAACAAAATGAGATTAAATATTTTCTATGAGTTCCTGAGAGAATTTATGTAAAAATATCATAGAAAAGAAATCATATAATATATATTTATATAGTGTATTGAATGAGAAATCTCATAAACCTTATGCATGCATCCCCGAGATAAACCACACCTCAGTCTATGGCTCAGGAGTGAAATGAGCACTGGGGTTGTAGACTGCCAGCAGTATACAGTATCTTCTGTATAATGTTTGATTTTGGGGTCACATGGCCACTCACATCTATGGGACTGTCTGTTCTTAACTGTAAAGCCTCATTTCGTTTTCTTAACATCTGTCCAATGCCCATCATTGGGAATTTGCCTCTGCTTTTAACCAAGTAAGGATTGGTCAATTCATTAGATTTTGCATTAGTTGCATTTGATGGAATAAGTGATGCCCTCTGGGGCCTTAAAATATCTTTCTTTCCATCATACATTGGAACAGTGTGAGCTGGATGACTCAGAGATTTCGAGGGACTTAAGCATTCATGCTGTTCAGTGGATGCAGAAAAGATCATTTGTGTAGATGCTATGTCCCTCTGCTGAGGAACCAGTTCTTGTTGTTCTTGCCCCATGCCAGGATGATACCCAGTGGTGGTGATTGGCAATAGATCTTTCATTCTTCTTTTCGAGCTCACCAAGCATAGTGGCTGGGATTCGTGCTGCCTGATAGGCAAAGGAGTCCTTGGCTGGGGACGATGCATTTCCAAGTACTCTAAGGAAGGTGACTTTAGGTAGCCGTTCTTGCTGGATGTTGCTCCACCTACTGGGATGGATCCAATAGGGCGGCAAGGTTCCGGCAACAACCCTGCAGGGAAAAGATTAAAAACAGACTTTGAGGCTTCAGATTTCCAAAATTTAAATAAATAAGTTATCTCAGCAACCTTGCAAATACTTAACGCACTCAGCAGAAAACCTTGGATGTTTTGCATTGCAACTATCTGCACATAATTTAAAATATGTGCTTGAAATTGGTTGGGTTGCTGGCCAGTACAGCTTGGTGAACTGAAAGAGCCTGTTCTGCGCTGCATCTCGAAATAAAAAAATTAATGCATTCCGTGCCTTTTTATTAAATTATTGCACCTAAAGTCTGAGACTTTAATCTGTTTATTTTAAATGGCTAAAGCCTTCATTAAAATAGATGGTTAATATGATAGATAAAATGTTTATATATAATAATAATTGAGAAATGGACTTTCTATTATGCTTTATAGTCAGTGGGGAATCATAGAGGAGAATAGGTTCAGAGGTCATTTGGTCTATTGCCTGCACTGTCTCATACACGAGAACATGTACAGATGCTGGAAATCCAAACAACCCACACAAAATGCTGGAAGAACTCAGCAGGCCAGGCAGCATCTATGGAAAAGAGTAAACAGCTGACATTTCAGGCCAAGGCCCTTCATCAGGACCAGAAAAAAAAAGATGAGAAGTCAGAGCAAGAAGGTGGGAGTAAATGTCAACTGTTCAATCCTTTCCATAGACGCTGCCTGGCCTGCTGAGTTCTTCCAGCATTTTGTGTGTTGCCTGCCATGTCTCTGTTGAAGTGCAATCCAATTAGTCCTATTTCTCTACAATTTTCCTCTGTCCGTGCAAGGTTTCATTGAATTTCTATCTGCCTGGAATGAGAGTTCATCTCATTCCCTAATTATATATGGAATAAGATTTACCTCGAATTCCTTCTGGTTCTTCTGCCAGTTACTTTAAATTTATGCTCTCCGCATTTCAACACTGCATACAATAGAAATATACTTCTTTGTTTATTCTTGTGTATATTTTCAGGAGTTGAAACGCCTCCATCAAATCTCCTCCCTTGGCCTTCTCTACTCTCAGGAGAGTTACTACCACAACTCTAGTCAATCCATTTATCAATGCTCTCTGGTACCTGGAACCACTCAAGTAAATCTCTTATATACCCTCTTCCAATTACCATAATCTTTCTCAAGTGTGAAATTGGAAACAATCAGGAAGCTGGGAACTAGTTAATGTTTTATGTAACTCTAACAAAGCTTTTTTGCTTCTATGCCATTGTACACAAAGCTGAGGATCCCATATTCTTTGCCAAATGCTTCGTTAATCCATATTGTCACCTTCAAATACCTGTAGCCTTCCTATGTTATTGTACACTTATCATCTGATTCATTACATTTCAAGCTCTCTGTGTCCCATCCACAAAAATTCTTTTAGATTATCTATGCCATTGATACCTATTGGTTCCTTAAAGTTGTCATGGCCGGTCGAGGGGGTGGGGGGCAGGGTGTGCATGTAGTAGTCGGGATAAACTCCCACTACCTATTAATTGCTCCCTCCCAATGGTGTGCATCTTAAATAACCTCTGACAACAAAGTCTGGCTCCTGGTTTTCATGAGTGGCTTAACTACTAGACCCGGCAGAACCGTTTCTACTGACAGGAGAAAGGGCAAAGGCAGGTTACTGGCACCTTAAAACCAGCTGCTTCAGGCAGATAAGACCTGTCAGCCATGTTTGGCATCACTCATGTATCTACAGACAATCAAATACATAGATCTTTACAAATTTTACCCTCAGTTTTAAGAATCCTTACACATTTTACCCTCATTTCCCTCTTTCAAGCTTGCATTTGTATACAAAATTATGAAGGATATAGATAGGATAATTGCAAGCAGGCTTTTTCCATTGAGGTTGGGTGGAACTACAACAAGAGGCCATGGGTTAAGGGTGAAAGGTGAAAAGTTTAAGAGGAACATGAGGGGAAACTTCTTCACTCAGAGGATCATGAGAGTGTGGAATGAGCCGCCAGCGCAAGTGGTCCCTGCAAGTCTGATTTCGATATTTAAGAGAAGTTTAGATAGATACATGGATAGCAGGGATATGGAAGGCAATGGTCCAGCTGTAGGTCATTGGGAGTAGGTGGTTTAAATGGTTTTGGCATGGACTAAATGGGCTGAAGGGCCTGTTTCTGTGCTGTACTATTCAATGACTCTATTTCTTCTCAAGCAGTCAATTTATCTGTCTTAAATACTGATACTATTTCTGTTTTATTTATTTTACCACAACCATCTCGTCACAGCTCTGGTAAAATCTTCTTCCGCAGTAAATGCTGATGTAAAGAATTCATTTGGTAGCTTATCGTTCTCCACTAATAGTTCTCCATTGTCTAATTTACCTTACATATTCTGACAATCTTTTTTTATTATTTAAATCGATTAACTCCTCTTCACGTTGATCATCATTCTATTTTCATACAGTCTGTTTGCTGCTCGCATTTCCTTTTCCTCTTCTTCTCTGTACTTGCTATAATCAGCTTTATTCTCCTTTGAATTATTCAGTTAACATCTATCATGTGAATTATTGTGTTGACCTGTTGATATCTATCATGAGAGTCCCTCTGCAGCTCCATCCCGTTTCCTAAATCTTTCACCATCCAGGAAGCTTTGGCCTTCCTACAACACTTGTGGGGAAGTATCAGTAAATTTTAAGTAGTTTGATTAATTGCTTTAAAAGATGTTAACGAGATTTTCAATCAAGCTGCATTTTTGCAGACCACCGCTATAACGTAGTACATTAATTTAAAATATAAACTTAATTTTTTCTTTAATGCAAGTGTAGGATATTTAAAATTTCAAGGACTCAAATGAAAAATTATTAACTGGAAGAGGACAAGTTACAGACAGCACAGTAGCAAAGTGTTTAGTACAACACTTTTCAGTACCAGTGACATGGGTTCAATTCCCACCACTGCCTTTAAGGTGTTTGTACATTCTCCTGTGAACATGTGGGTTTCCTACAGGTGTTCCAGTTTCCTCCCACGGTCCAAAGATGTACTAGTCGGTAGGTTAATTGGTCATTGTAAACCGTCTTGTGATTAAACTAGGATTAAATTGGGGGATTGAGGGTGGAGCCGCTCAAAGGGATAGAAGGGCCTATTCCGTGCTCAACCTCAAGCAATAAATAAATAAAATACTTTCTAAATAGCATAAGTTTACACATAATTTATCACTGCAGTTATCCACATTTAGAGAAAACTTTTCTTATTCACCATTTTAGTACAAATGTGCAATGGGACTGAAAAATGGACAAAAAGCAATATTGGAAATCTGTAAAGAGAGATGATTGTTTTAGGAAAGGGGGTTTCATTAGTTCTGTTGAAAGATCTATACCAAAAAGATTGTATTTCCAGTGGTGTACACTTCCATTGAACAGCTTGACAGTGCAAGAAAGGTGTTTTGAATAACAAAATCTAAGCTTTTACATGATTATGTAATGAAGTTCAAAAGAAAGCTATTGTTCTATAGATGTACATTGGGGTAGAAGTTCATCCTGAGTCACTTATGCCAAATGCATAATGTATTCTACAACTTGATGCTATGTATTAAATATATGCATGACGTACTTAATACAGCACATTGTATTCTTTTCTGGAACTTATTTTTGATGGAAAGAAATTTCAGAACTCATGCTCATTTTGCTGTTATGAATGGGCAATTGCTGTTACATTGCTCATTTGGTGCAAGAAGATAAGCACATATTCCTATGGTAACTCTATCCCCTCCACAGATGCTGCCCACCTGATGAGTGTTTCCAACATTTCCTGCTTATCCCATTCTACTGAACTTACCTCGCTCGGCTTTGGCGACCTTTCTGTCAGTCTGCGCAACTTTATTGGAGTTCACTGGAGCAAGAAAACAGGGTGCCTGTTTTGAAATATTAAAACCTTTCTCTGCCTTTCTGGGGAAAGGTTTCTGGATAACATCCATTTGTTTCCCTGGATCCTTGGTCTTCTTTTCCTACAAAGGAGAAAACAATTTAACTTATCATTCAAACAAAAAGGACTATTTCAAATAAATTATATCTTAATGGACAATTCCATTCAAAGTACATCAGAGAATAAACAAACTGTGCTGGCTTGCAGAAAGGTCTAGGCAATACTAAAATGAATAGAAAATAATATTTTTATCACTGAGATGCCAGTCAGTGCTCATCTCTAAGAAACAAGATTCAATGCCAGTAGCGTCACTGAGCTCTTACCACCAACATATAGGCGTCACTATTCACCAAGAACGTAACTGAAGCAACCACATAAATACTGTAGTTAAAAGAGGTCAGAGGCTGGCTGGTCCCATGGAGAAAGACTCACCTCATGACAGTGACTCTCACGTCTATACAGAAAGAGATCAGGCCAAAGTTCTGCTGCAGAACATGACAGACCCTCAGTACTCCTCAAAGGTTCAAAGGTTCATTTATTGTCAAAATACATATCCAGGTACAACACTGAAATTTGTCTTCTCCAGATAGCCACAAAACAAAGAAAGAACATGAAAGTGGTCCAGAGAGAAACATCAAACCCACCCCCTCCGTACAAAAGAGAATGGCATCCTGATCACCAACCCCCAAATCCATGCACACAACGGAACAGGAACATTGACCCCCTCCAAAAAAACAACCCTCCCCTGAACAAAAAAACTAACAGAACGTCAACCCCCAAACACCCTCCCCTCTCACAACAAAATGGAAAAGGAGTGGGTGATATAAAAACACAAGATATCAAAACCATATGTATGACAAAGCATGGGCAACTGCCGGTCTTCCATACAACCTTGCCCAGGCCTGCGCCCTGGAGAGTGAAGACTTTCCAGGCACAGATCCATGGACTCACAAGACTAACGGATGCCTTTATTCTTATTTAGGTATGAAAAAGTCCACAGTCCAAAAACACAATAGTCCAATCCATGAAAGTAGAACTATGAAACCATCCTCGGATATCACCAACATTCATTAAAGAGAGAGAAGCCACACGATGCAGAGAGGCCACCGGCCTGGAACAGCAAGCCAAGCTGCAAATGGCCACTCACAGACTCCTTCTCCAGCAGCTATCAAAAAAGGAAGGCAGTCGGCGCTGAACTCTCACTCACCTTCCGCATTCGCCTCGATGTCTCAAGCTTGCTCAATGCTTTAATCAGCGATTAATGGATGCTTTAATTGTCAAAATAGAGTTGAACATCAGCTCGTGTTCAATCTCATAGATTCTTCGTATCGAAGCCATCCGAGTACGCGCTGCCTTGCTTGCTGGACAGTTCAAGGTACAAATGCATCTCCCAGAGTACTCTTGAGGGAGAATTCAGAGTCCTTTTGATAATAAACTTCTACAAAGTTCAGAACAACCTTCTGTTGCTCCAAAGTTCTGTGTGCCTGACTTAAACAAGCTCAGCTTCAATTTCCCTTCAAAAAAAAATCCTGCAAGTAATTGATGATCCCTTTAAAGTGGACAGGTGCAAGCCTTGCTCCTGCTGCTCTGATTGATTTCCAGTTCATGGTCCACACTGTATTAATTGCATGTGCATAAATCAATTTGACAAGCAAGACATCAATTGTGCATTGCATGAGGTGTGACGTGTCCCTGAGCACTCTGGTACCACATGCACATGCTTTCTATGCACATGAAATTGTGCAGTGAAAAATCACATGCTGTGCCACGTGACCACATTTACCAGTCTATTTCATTCTACAGTTCACTTGCACAGCCCAAGGCCTTAGTGAACAAGACCTGAGGGGTGCAATGCCTCCCTGAACTGTGGATTGTGAATAATTTAACATTGTTTCATTTTGGAGTTGTACTGATTTAGCTATCTAATAAATATTCAAAAATATTTTGCTATTTCATTAAACAAAAACTTTTGATCTTTAACAAAACAACTGTAATTTTTTAATAATTTATGACTATGATTCTGTTTAACTATGATTCCATTAAATTTAAATTTTAAATTTTAAATTAATTAATTTGTTAGTCCATTTAATTATAATGGAATAACAAAGTAAATTATTTAAAATTTAAAATGTAGATTTAATAGAATCATAATTCAAAAGAATCATAATTCCATGACCATAAATTAAAAGGAATCATAGTTACAGTCATTACAACACTGAAATGGATTCTTCTGACTCATATCCATGCCAACTATTTTGCTATCTACACTATTTCCAGTTTCCCATATTAGACCTGTATCCTCTGGTTCCTTGCCTATTCAAGTGCATGTCTAACTAGCTCTTACATGTAGTGATTATATCTGATTCCATCCCCTCCTCTGACAGCACATTGCAGATAACAATGGCTCTGTCAAAAAAATTCCCTTTATATTGCCCTTCAAATCCCCCTTTATAATTCCTCCCTCTCACCTTAAGCCTACACTCTCCTTTCTTTACTGCCTCTACTGTGAGATTATTTGAATGCATTAGTTCCTCATATTAAAAAAAATTCAACAATTCCCATGGGAGCACATCCTGCACCTCCAACTTATTTCTCCATACCCAACCCTTGAGGATGTCATGTTAACTTATTTTTTTCCCCAGTCAAATGCATTTGAAGGAATGTTAGACACACCCAGAGCTTAAGTTTCAGACCCATTAAAATATTTTTTGACTTGTGATCAGGACAGATCTCAGAATCTCAGCATTTTGAGGCTTGCATCAGCTTCGCTTTGGGAACTGTCAGTCTGTCTCAACAAGTTAACTTGACTGGCAATTTCATTGCCTCAGCACATGCCCAATTGTACCTGATTGTCCTGTGCATTTAGCTTTCGGGCAGAAGCTAGGTTACTTTCAAAGGCAAAGCAGCTGGTGAAGTGAAACAGTTCCTTCATCAGCAGGATTCCCTCAGAAAAATTGAACATGAAATTTAAACTACATGAACATGAAACTAAAACACAGCTGCTCTTTGTAGGAATCTCACAAACACTTGACGCGACTTTGCACTAAAGAAAGATTTGTAAAAGCAGAAATTGTCAAGGCTAAAGAGCATGTGGCAGCTGCAAACGTTTGTCGAACTGCTTCAGGCAAACTTGAAGGTGAGTGGACAAAGAGGTCAGTCTGTTCAATGAAGCAAACAAAGGACAGCTTTCTATTAGCTTTCACATCTCACTGTAAGCTGATAGTGGCAACCATTAACACAGCAGATGGACCGTCTGTACTGTGAAACAATAGGGACTGATTTATTAGAAATAACAAATAACTTTCAATTACATGAAAAACTGGAGTCTTTTCTCAGTCAAGGTAGAATTTTTTTTTGCTGTTGTCATTAGTACCCTGAAAACAGAACTGTATACGTATATCACACTGTCCTTGGATCACCCATGTTTGTTGCAACTTTGGATGGTGCCCTCCCAAAATGAACACTAATTAGGGTATTGGAATAGGGTTAATACCCTAGCTAGTTATACCTTAGGGTATTAACATCAGAATATTATACAGGTTTCCCCCGCCATCCGAAGGTAGAGCGTTCCTATGAAACGGTTCATAAGCCGGAATGTCGTAAAGCAAAGAAGCAATTACCATTTATTTATATGGGAAAAATTTATGAGCATTCGCAGACCCAAAAATAACCTACCAAATCATGCCAAATAACACATAAAACCTAAAATAACAGTAACATATAGTAAAAGCAGGAATGATATGATAAGTACACAGCCTATATAAATTAGAAATACTTCTCTACAACGATTGCCTGCACTGTTCTCTGTAGTGAAAATCTCACGCAAGCGCTCTCGGCAGAAACATGGCGCAAGCGCTCTCCAGTAACCTTTAAGCTGTGAAACTGCCAAATATACCAAATAACATGTAAAAATATACCGCCGGTATAAAGTAGAAATAATGTATGTACAGTGTAATATCATTTATGGGAATCGGGAAGACAGCGTTGAGCACACTAATGATGGTGTGTTAGGCTGAGTCGTCGGAGGCTGGGGTGGTGCAGTGGTCCCCACTCTCTGGGCAGCAAACTGATACCGATCTGTGGAGAATGCAGTGGTCCAGCGGTGGTCGGGACACACCCAGCTCATCTTTAAGAAAAAAGCCGAAATAAACAAGCTAATTAATTAGGTGCCGCCCGGCACGTAAATGTCGGCACAGATCAGAGGCGATGCAATCAGCAATCGCCCCTGATCTGGGCCGACATATAGTCTGCGGCCCGGGGGTTGGGACCACTGGGGTGGTGGGACACGGGGGTGTCATCTCATCGTCGATCAGGGCAGGCAGGTCATCTTCTATGTCTGCCTGCCTCGATGTCGAAGGTCGAGGTTCATTGTCTGCTGTGGCTGATGTGGAAGACTTGAAAAACGACAGTATACTTGACTGCTTAACCTCGCACATTTTTCTATCATACAGTTCTTTGTAAGCACTCAAACCATCTTGCAAATATGCCCTAAACCTACGTACCCTTTCAAAATTAAAGTCATACTTTTCTGCAATCATTGCAGCAAAAATCTCACGCAGTTGCTTCACGTTCAGTTCCTGGACAACTTCACTTTCGCTACAGCATTCGGTTTTGATTGTTATCCTTTCCTCTTACAACTGCATCAGCTCTTCATCTATCAGTTCTTGGTCATGGGATGCCAAAACCTCTTCAACATCACCTTCGTCAACTTCCACAAGCCAAACTCACTTTGTCCTTACTTCGTTCACCACGATCGAAACGCTTAATTATGTCTAGTTTTACGCTAAGTTCAACACCCTTATGAGTTCTTTTAGGCATTTCCGATACCTTAGAACTCATCTTGCAAACGGACACATGTTTAAGCAATGCCAACAAGAATGCCGTTCCAAATCCGGGGGAGAGTGGCTGCTCGGGGCGCACGGCGCGCTACTTTTTTCACACGCTGCAGTGAAAACACTTTCTGTTAGCAAAAACAGGCAACTAATGTAGGTCTTTCGTAACAGTGAGGTTTCGTAAAGCGAACGTTCGAGAAGTGGGGGACACCTGTAATAGGGAACTTTTGAGTATTAACTCAATTGACAGAATATTACTGGAGAGAAAATTAGAGTATTTGTATTTTATTATTACTGAAGGCCCCTATTTCCTCTCTTTTTCATTCTTCATGTTGTAGCACTATTTTTTATAACATTCCTCCTTCTCTTCCCTTAAAAAAATGGTTTTGATTCCTTCCTCATCATGGATCAAACCAAAGTATTGCACACTTTATCCATATACATGAAACTCTTTACAAGACTTTCTTTTACAGCATTCTAGACTCAAGAGATTCTGCAGCTGCTGGAAGTCCAGAGCAACACACAAAAATGCTGGAGAAACTCAGCAGGTCAGGCAGCATCCATGGAGAGAAAAAAACAGTCGATGTTTTGGACCGAGACCCTTCACCAGGACTGTATCTCTACGTACTGATGCTGAGAGTCCAAACATTTCCAGTGTCCATTATCTATATTTCTTTTTTTCCCCTCATTATGTTTGGGATGATTCTACTTGTCCCCAAGACGTAGATCTGCCCTGCACATTACAAAACTCAAGCAGCCCCAGCAGATACAGCCACACTTAGATAAAACAGGAAGCTTCCAGAACTAAAAAGGAATCACCAGACTGATGACTTGTAGATAGTAGATAAAATCAAAATACATTTGCTTTTCTGAGATAATTATTCTATGTCCAGAATAGGATGCTTAGTTTGAAGGATGCAACTTGGAAATGTAAAATCATAGATGTGAAAATCAATATCAAGAAAAAAAATGGATCTACTCAGATTAAACTGTACCTCCTGCATTTCCTTGAGTCTGTATTTATCACACTGATGCAGTAGGTTCTTATAGCAAATGCCATCTGCAAAGTCTGCTTTCTGCAAAAGAAGTAAATATGATTAACATTGGCAAATGATTTTCTCAGTCCTGTTCTGAATCCTGTTAAATGGTAGAAAGAGTTTCGTATTGATTTAATATTACTTTCAAAGAGTCTTTGTTTTAAAGTGGTCCCTGGGTTTAAAATCAACAAAATAATTTGGTTCAGCTAAATTTATCTTTCACTATCCTGTTTTAACAAAGTTTCAAGGGATTGACAAAGATTTTAACTTCTTTTATCATTCTGTTCTTTTGTTACTGTTTGGTTTAACCTGACTGGATTAGAGGATTTACTGGACTCAGTGGAATGAACAGAGAAGTGATTAAAAGCAGAGAACCTCTGTAATCTTATACCTTCAACAGTAGGCATACTAAGTTAACTTTTGTACCATTAGGTTCAGTGTTCAGTTATTCTTCCCATCCATTTCCCTCAAAGCTATAGTTAGTGGTTAATTACCTAAACAAGATTTTTTGTAGAATTATATCATGTTCTCAGGTCATCAATAATTTTCACATTATTTAAAGTTTCAGAAAATAGAATAAAAGCGTTGTATAATATAATGATCTGCTATACAAAAAAACACGAAGTGAACAACTCAGAATCAAACAGACTTAGCATTTTGACAAGTGGAAAATTATGAGTGGGGTTCCTTTGATAAATTGACTGATGTATGCACTTGACTAGGTGAATGGAAATGCATGACAAACTATAAATTATTGCTTCTTAAGAGTTCCTAAATTGTTAAATGAATTTAATAAATGATTAAAAGGAAATTTAATTTACAAAAATTAATAATACATTAAATATACATTTAATTGACTGTGGATTTCTTTCCATCAAACTCTTATTTTTTAAATAATTTCTAAATCAAACACTATACAATATCAGTCCTGTCTGTAGGCTCTTTCATGTTGTTACCAGCTAAGGAAATCAGTGAACTTCCAATTAAAAAGTTGTGACTGGTACACCAATGTATCAAAGGCATGACACAAATATACCTCAGTCCTTTAAAAGTTTCTTTACCCAAAATACCATACACTACTCTTCAAAAGTGAAATGAACTTTACACATAATCAACTATTTACAAACATAATTATATAAAATAGGTTCAATATTTACATTTGGATCTACATTTATAAATTCACTCAATTATATATTCAATTGATTTATTGGTCCTCAATCTCCCATTCCACAAAATTGCATTTGTCATCCCTGAAGTGTCTATTTTTGACATCCTCGGTTCTGGTGCATCATCTTCTCCTGTAGGCAATGTGGCATCCATTCAATATTCAGTGGCTCCTGACCCCATCCTATGAAGTAACATCTGCATCATGGAACTGACCCTATAACTCAAATCCATGCATATTCAGTACCTCATGTTCTTGAGCACCTTCTTCACATTTACCAGTTAAACCACACTAACCCATGCCATTCGCAATTTGACTCCATAACATGGGTAATGGCTGCACTATTTCGTGGACAGCACGAGAACCAAAATGCTTTCCATCAATCAAATTGGGCCAGAAAGGATTTACTAAATTCAGAGGGGTGTAGACTCAGCGAGCAACGACCATCAAGGGCACCTTCCAAAGAGCGTGCCTCAACATAGGCGGACCCTCGGAAACACTTCCACTCTTTCCATTTAAAGGCCAGATGGTTGAAACAGTTTGTTCCCGTCTGGCTTACCAACCTGCCTTTCAACTGCTGCCTCCCATTTTGAGAGGAAAATCCAATTCTCTATCCTCATTGCAAAGTATCATCCTCTCAGTGCTACCACAAAGCATCAAAATACCAAACCCGCTGCCCTTGAGGGCCCTTTTGGCACAAGCAGTGATAGAGAGACAGCTATCAATAGAGTATTCCTTAATGGAGCAGTAAATCTCAGCTAATCAATAGTGGCTAGTACACCCATGTATCAAGGTCATCCCACAAGATGCACTCGGATGTTCAATATACGCATAGGCAGCGTAGAACACAGTATCCTCTACACAGAATATTGCAGCACAATATTGTGCTGACCTTTTAACCGACTCTAAAATCAATCTGACCTTTTCCTTTCACTCATTTCCTCTGAATTTCTTTGCATTTCTTCCTGCAAAGGCACCCTGTAATCTTTAGCATTATACACTTGTCATAGTTAGTCCCAGCCCAGAGTGCATATTTGGACTAGCACACTACCAGGAGTGAAGGACAGCTGCCCTGTCAGAAGTGTTGTCATTCAATCGCAGCAGGGGCCCTCCTCCATTGACTTAAAAGATCACATTACATAGTTCTAAAGAAAAGTTGGGTGTGAGTGATTGATTATCTGCTCACCACATTTGTGGAAACAGATTAGACATGAAGAGGAAGCCTCCAATATGGAGGAGTCCAGGACCAGGTTGCATCACCTCAGAATACAAGGGATTCTCTTTAGAACAGAGATGACGACACATTTCATAGGCATGAACATCGATTTTTCCAACTTCCAGTAATTTCTTTCCCCTGCAGCTTCCCTCTTCTTCAATTCCCCACTCTGGCCTCTTAAACTCTTCTCCTCACCTGCCGATCACCTCCTCCTGGTGCCCCTCCTCCTTCCCCTTCTCCCATGGTCCATTCTCCTGTCCTATCAGATTCCTTCTGCTCCAACTCATTGCCTTTTTACCTATCATCTCCCGGCTTCTTACTTCATCCCACTCTCCCCCCCTCAACCCACCTGGCTTCACTTGTCACCCTCTAGCTTGTCTTCCTTCCCCACTCCAGCTTCTTGTTCTGGTTTCTCCCCCCTTCATTTCCAGTCCTGACGAAGGGTCTCTACCCGAAACATCGACCGTTTATTCATTTCATTAGATGCTGCCTGACCTGCTGAGTTCTTCCAGCATTTTGTGCGTGTTGCCGAGAAGGAATTTCTTTAACCAGAGAATTTTGAATCTCTGGAATTCATTGATGAGGATGGCTGTGGAGGCCAAGTTGTTGGACATATTTGAAGCAGAAGGTTGATAGTAAGGGTGATAGAAGGGAAGAAAATGGGGTTGACAGAGTTCATATATGAGCCATGATTGATGGGCTGAATGGCCTAATTCTGCTCCTATATCTTATGGTCTAAATATCGCGCAAACATAGGCTGCTGTGTTTATCACAGGAGTAAACACATTGGTTGTAAGGTACTTTTGGATGTCCTAGATCTTATAAATACAGATTTTACAATCCAGCCTTGACAAGGTGGAAGCCAACATTATTGATCGAACATCCAACCATTTATACTTTCAGGGTGAGTAGAGTTGAGGACCACAATGCACCCAATCAAGACAAAATACTTACTTAAGCCCCCTTTAAGAACCCCAAGAAACTGAAGCTAACCCCATTCTGATATCAGCATAGACCAAAGATCAAATCGTGTCCACTAGGTTCCATGATCCATCTAACACAGCGTATTCTGTTGCTACAACAACAGAGGCTGTGTGGTATTTCTTGCCAATTTAATTTCTTCCTTTGCATAGTTCTTTTCAAAACATCACTGCTCAGTCTGTTACTTACCCCAATGCTTTTAAAATAGTGATCCAATTTCCTATTGAGCAGAAAGTAGATGGAAAGAGTATGGGAGGCTCGGTTTGACAGCACTGTGTTTACAACCTCAGCGTGCTTATATCCCATTTTCTCAGTCATGTGGAGCACCACACTCTGATTCAAGTCCTCTGGATGAAGCCTAGAGTAGTAAAAACAATTGGATGTTTAACAACAACCTTTTTTATCTTTCCAGAACATTGGAAGGAGAGAGAAAACACATTTCAGAACTAATTGCTGTTTGCTTTTGATAAACAGCATATGACTCACTCCAACAGTACACAATGTAATTAATGCTCAGCATTTTCAATAGACATCAGCAGCGAAGTACCACAACATTTCATTCAAAACTGAGTAACTGAGTAGAGTGTTCGTACATTATCCAATTCTCATGTAATTAAATGGCCTAATCACTTCAGTGAGAGAAAGGAGGCCATAATCTAGTCCTTAATTTTTGATTTTTTAATTCAACATTTTGGCTCTTTTAATCTAATTAAGGCAGCAGCTATATTTTATTAGGAGTTTGAGAAGATTTGGTATGCATCCAAAAACTCTTGAAAATTTCTACAGATGTCCTGTGGAGAGCATTCTAGTGGCTACCTCACAGCCTGGTATGGAGGGCCTTCTGCACAGGATCAAAGTAAGCTGCAGAGAGCAGTCAGCTCTATCATGAGCACTAGCATCCGTAGTATCCAGGACAGCTTCAAGGTGCGATGCCTCAAAAAGGCAGCGTCCATTATTAAGGACTCCCATCACCCAGGATGTGCCCTCTTCTCATTGTTAACATCAGGAAGGAGGTACAGAAGCCTAAAGGCACACACTCAGTGATTCTGGAACAGCTCCCTGCTATCTGTTTTCCGAATGGACATTGATCCTATGAACACTACATCACAACCTCTTTTATTTCTATTTTAGACTACTAATTTAATTTAACAATTTAATATTTATATACTTTATATAATTCAGTTTTTTTCTATTATTATGTATTGCATTGTACTGCTGTTGAAAAGTTAACAAATTTCAAGACAGATGCCAGTGATATTAAACCTGGTCCTGATTCTGATTTATAGAATTTTACTTTTTCATGTGGACTGCTTTAATTCTGTGAATATCATTATTCTAGCTTCTGCTACATCACCTAATGAACATGTTTATAAACCTGCTCCTTTGAGGCCATTGTTAGAAACAGGCAATTGCTAAAATTGCAGCTACTTAATAAACCACTGAGATTAGAAGACAGGCTAAACTACTTAAGTCTAGGCACCAGTCTTCATGTTAACACGGATTCTGTTGCTCTTTGTTCAGGATCAGGAATGAGATAAGATCAACATATGGCTAAGCAGCAGACTTTAATTGAGCAAATTCCATGTCATCATTTGCAACAGGGCTGACAGGAGGACAAATTAGACAGTTGGTCAAAAATATTAAAAATCCACAGGTAGAGCATCCTCATCTATCATTTTTAATTATCATTCTGTTTCTCTTGAAAATAGCTCTACACCGTGACTGCTAACTAGCCAATAGAGTACTGTGCAAAAGCCTTAGGCACACACATGTAAATATACTGTAGGTTAAAATAGGAAGGTGGTTGGGAAACATAAATTTGAGTACTTAGCTTTGTGTTAGTTCAGTAGTATTAAGTGTTATTTGGTAACTGGAAAGACATGATACACCCTAGCTATATATATGTGTGTAAGATTTTTGCACAGTACTGTACATACACATTAGCTTCTCTTCTCAGGACAGCACAGTAGAGTAGTGGTTAGCTTTATGGTGCCAGCAGCCAAGGTTCAATTCCCTCCACTGTCTGGAAGGAGTTTGTGTGTTCTCTCTGTGAGCACGTGTTTCATCCAGATGCTCCAGTTTCCTCCCACCTTCCAGAAACGTACAGGTTAGCAGGTTAATTATACACGGGTGTAATTGGGCAGCACAGGCTCGTCGGGCTGGAAGAGCCTGTTACTGTGTGCTGCATTTCCAAATATAAATCAATCAATCAATAAATAATGTGGACTTCAGACGAAACATAGCATCACACTACACAAATGGATGTAGATTTAAATGTTACATCCGTGAAACGTAGAGGGTGAGTCAGGGAAGAACTCTTTTCTAGCCAGCTTGTTTCTTGTTTCATCAGTGGAGCGACAGTAAATGTCATGTGTTGAGCAAAAAGAGCAGACGGTTCTCTTCAGTTTTCAAAGAAAAGTGTAGGGCTGTGCTCCAATTATATAGGGCACTGGTGATCCACATCTGGAGTACTGTGCACACTGGCCTTATTTAAGAAAGGATGTTAAACATTGGATGCGGTTCAGAGAGCTTTACTAGACTAATACTTGGAAAGGACAGATTGTCTTATGATAAATACAGGAGATTCTGTAGATGCTGCTCAGACAGATTTGTAATGCTGGAGTTAAGAAGAGAGAGGCACAGGAATCTGAAATATATTATATAAGATCATAAGACCATAAGACATAGGAGCAGAATTAGGCAATTTGGCCCATCGAGTCTGCTCCACCATTCAATCATGCCTGATTCTTTTTTTCTCCTCCTCAACCCCATTTCCCGGCCTTCTCCCCGTAACCTTTGATGCCATATCTAATCAAGAACCTATCAACCTTTGCCTTAAATACACCCAACGATTTGGCCTCCACAGCTGCACATGGCAACAAATTCCACAAATTCACCACTCTCTGGCTGAAGAAATTTCTCCGCATCTGAATCATGAAGGATCTAAACAGGATGGATGAAGAGAGGATGTTTGCACTGATAATAAATTCTAAAGCTAGTGTGCACTGTCTAGAGGTAAGTTAAGATAAAGATGAATTGATTATTTATTTCCCTCCCTGAACAGTTAAAGGTAAAGTCTGTCCCGAGCCTTGTGGCCCTTATGCCGGTTTCTGCAGCATAAAGCGACTGAGAGTACGAGACTCCCCAGCATTTGCCGGTACCCATTTTCAGCTGGGTGGACTGGCAAGTGCTTGAATACTTTTAAGCCCAATAAGTTTAAATATTTAATAAACGAGAAAATGAAAAGTTACTGCAGATCAATGAGAATTGGATTTGAGATTACTGTCAGGTCTTTTATGATCCATCACGGACAGGATGGTAGATTAGCAGTTAGTGCAATAATTTTACAGTGGAGCAATCACTAATTAGGGGTTGATTTCTGCCGCTACGTTCTCCCTGTGATGGTGGGTTTCCTCCAGGTGTTCCAGTTTCCTGCCACATTCCAAAGGTGTACGGTTAAGGTTAATAAGTTACGGGCATGCTAAATTGGCACAAGATCATGGTGACACTTGTGGGCTGCCCCATTTATTCACAGTTCAGGTAGCACTGACACCCAAAGGCAGATAGGCACAGGTAGTAGAAGCTGAAAGATATGGATGCTGAAGTGCAGCACAACTGTTTGACAACGATTACATTTCTTTTGATTATCCAGGGCCTTTAATAGAAATTCTAATAGACAGCTAAAGCTGACATTTTTTTGTTTTCCAGTTGGGTGGGAAGCAAATATTGTCAGACAGAGATGCCTAGCTGGCTGACTATTTAGCTATGAGCATTCCTTGTTCCAGCTGTGGGATTTTTCAATTGTCCTCCTGGGGATTAGCTCTGTGATCTGCCTGAACTAGAAGAAGGCTAAAGCTATACCTTGAACCTAAGTCAAAGAAAATAAATCAAAATTGGGAGCATTAGCAAAGGTACTGAGAATTTGAAACAGGCTGGCCAAACAATGCCCTTAAGCTTTCAACCTGTGACAAGGCGAATTTTCCAGTAGCTTGAAGTGTACAAGACTGACATCCATAATTATTATTGTCCACATGGTTTGATACTGATGAAGTCAAGAAGGCATCTTGTGGTATAATGTAAGAATATTTAAGTAAGAATATTTGTTCCCTAAATAATTACCAAATGTTGTTCACACCAATAATTTCAATGTAATTGAGCACAATCTAACCTGAACATGTGAGAAAAGAATGATGTGGGGTTAAAGAAATTGCAAACAGTTCAGAAACATGTATGAACAAGTCATTAACAAAACTGACTTATCTTCATTAATATAGCTTTCAACACCGATCCATGTATTTCAGTTTTTTAAATGTTTCTTCCCAATACCCCAATACATCTGGTATTACTCCTTCGCTGAGTTCCCAATTGAATGTGCACAAGTCATGTGTTTTAAAATTTCTGCCTATTGTGTTCACAAGCTGGGTAATAGGTAATGTATAACTGATGGGTGGTTTAATCCGTCCCCTTGCCTGGGAATTCTGGCAGAAACCTGAGACCAACAACATAAACAGTAACAACCTGCACCCTATCACTCCACAATACAAGTGGGTTAAGGTATCAAAGTACTGGTCAACCAGATGTTGAGTAAGCGAATCACCGTTGCTCAGAACTGAAGTATTTGAAGGGGCAAGGTCTGATATCCCACAACCAAATCCTGTGAATCAAGCTGCGTGCAACACTACTTGCTAGGCAGGTACTCCACAGGCTGTGAGGATTCTAAACAGCTCTGAGCTATGGGATAGAACCGCAAAAAAAAACCTGCTTGTTCTGCTTATTATTAACAAATACGACATTAAAGCATCCTTAAAGGTTGAAATTAGATTGTAACTCAATGAAGTTTGGTTACTTTGGGTCATATCTATCAGCTGTTCCTCACTTTTGAATTAACTTTTAATAAAAGCTTTAATCTAGTTAATTTAAGTTCATTATGAAATAATAAAACCAGATAATTTTTACAATTTTGCACAGGCTGATAACACTCATCTATTTTGGCATTTGGGACTAGAAAATCAGTCAACGTAACATATTTTATCAGTGTTGCCTGATAGAAGATGAGCATTACTTGAACGAAATGCAGCAATGAGCATCTGAATCACTCCCATCCATCCAGAAATTACACAATGCAAATTCCGGAGTAATTAAATCTTGGTCTTGACATGATTACTGCATCAGTCACACACACACACACACACACACACATTGTTCATTGTTCAGTGCTTCTTCTGGGAAATTAGACTAAGTTGCCTGGTCATTGGTTACTCCCGGGCAGAATTTGACTTTCGTACCAAAGAGTTTAAGGGGAACCTGAGGGAGAGCTTCTTCATTCAGAGGATGTTACAAGAGGAATGTGCTGCAGTGAATGTGGTGGATGCAGATTTCATTTTAATATTTAAGAGAAGTTTGGATAAGTACGTGGATGGGAGGGGTATGGAAGGCTATAGTCCAGGTGAAGGTCAATGGGGCTAAGCAGAATAACAGTTCAGCACAGACTAGATGAGTCAAATGTCGTTGTTGTTGATTCTCTCCATACCTTCTGGATCAATGGCCGGCAACCTTGCCACCTCTTTAGCATTTGTCTGTTTTTTATAAGGTCGAGTTGGTAGTTCAGTGCTAAACTCAACACGGATGGACAGCATCAAGGAGCCAGCCGGATTTGAGTTTGCTCACTTCAAAGTCCGGTGCGGATGCCACTACACCACTGGCCGGCAAAGATGGTCCAAATGCTGTATCTCTATGCTTCAGTGCTCTGTGAATCTGCCCTGACTGAATCCAAGGCATGGGTATTGACCCACCAGTCCCCTGAGACTGTAAAGCAGAGACCCCAATCTCCACACCCCCACCGTATCCACCCACATACCTAATCACTGCCCTGACTGAATCCAAAGCATGGGTATTGACTCACCAGTCCCCTGAGACTGTAAAGCAGAGACCCCAATCTCCACACCCCCCCCCCCCCCCGTATCCATCCACATACCTAATCACTGCCCTGACTGAATCCAAGGCATGGGTATTGACCCACCAGTCCCCTGAGACTGTAAAGCAGAGACCCCAATCTCCACACCCCCACCGTACCCACCCACATACCTAATCACTGCCCTGACTCAGATCCTGATGCCTATTACTAACTCCAAGCTGTCCAGCCCACTTTATGGCTTTCAATACCCTTTCAGTTTGGCCCTTTCTGAATGCATGGTTCACAGAAAGGCTCCTATACAGGTAATTGGGAAACAATTACCAATAATTTGGTAAATAATTGGGAAAGGTAAGAATACATTGTTGTTATCAAACGCAAAAGTAAGAGGTTACAGTTCATTGATAGAGGGCATTAGTGAGACCACATCTGGATTCTGTGTACTGTATGATATTGGCCTCATTTTTAAGGAGGAATGTCTGCATGTTGAAAGCCGTTCTGACAAAACATAATAGACTTAGTCCTGGATTGGCTGGATTGTCTTATGAGGAAAGGTTGAAGTGACCGACATTTGAAGTGGTGCATACAGCCCAGTCCATCACAGGCAAACACCTCCCACCATCGAGTACACTTACATGGAGCACTGCCACAAGAAAGCAGCATCCATCATCAGGGACCTCCACCACCCAGTCCATGATCTCTTCTCGCTACCTGCATCAGGCAGGAGGTCCCACACCTCCAGTTATTACCCTTCAACCATTAGGCTCCTGAACAAGTGTGCATAACTCACAACAATCCTGAACTGATTCCACAACCTATAGACTCACTTTGAAATACTCTGTAACTCGTGCTCTCAGCATTACCTTCTTTTATATTTGCACAAGTTATATTTACACATAGGTGGTCGGTAATTATTTATGTATATGTAGTTTTTCATAAATTCTATTGTATTTCTTAACTTTCCTATAAATGTCTGCAAAAAAAATCACATCGTTGTATATAGTGACATAAGCATTCTTTGATAATAAATTTACTTTGACTTCCAAGAGTTTGGATGGACTCAGTCTGTATCCAGAGGCGTTTCAAAGAGTGAGAGGGAACTTGACTTAACCATGCAAGGTCTTGAAGGATCATAATCAAGAGTGGTTGTGGAGAGTCCATTTCCATTGGGAGGAACTAAAACAAGGGGTCACCCAGTTAGGACACAGGTGAGGCAAAATTTCTTCTCTCTGAGGGTTGTGAAATTTTGGATTGCTTTCTTCAATGAGCGGTGAAAGCAGGGTATTTGATTATCATTAAGACAGAGTTAGAAAGATGCTTGATAAGGTTCAGGGACTGAATAGCGATCAATGGCCCCAAATGGATCAGTCACAGACTTATCAGAATCAGAATCTTGTTTAATATCACTGGCATATGTCGTGAAATGGCAGAGCAGGGTGAAAGGGTCAGGCCCTACTTCTGATTCTATCCCATTTGCTTGTATGTTTGTTTCTTAGCATTGCTATTTTTGGTGGACCAGGTATACTGCTTCCTATATGAACGATCTTGTAAGGTTGTTTTATTTCACCACACTCTAGTGAAATAGTTTTCTTTTCAATACAGTGACTAAGGTTAAGATCTTTCTTTCCCCAACGGCAGTCTGTCATGACTGTCTGTCATCATCAGAATCTGATGGATAGATTTGCATCAGTCCTAAGTTAACAGCTGCATACAATCTATCTTTTTTTTCACATTGCCTTAGCGTTTCTGCCTTCCTTTAAGGGACTTTCTATTTTACACCATGCTACATTCCTGACAGAGATGAAAGCAATCAAAAGAGATGATGATAACAATTTGAATTATTCTAAAACCTCTGTCAAAATCTACCCTCCAATCATCAGGGCAGGTGCAAATCCGACTCAGAATCCAATTTTCCCTGTGGCTTTGTATCCTGCCACAATATACTGGATGTCAAATATATTGTTCCTTCTTGCGGGCGGCTGTTAAACTTCTGTGATTTTAATTTGAAGTGAATCTCTAAATCTCCAGTGACTTGGTTTGCATCCTTACATCTAACACCTTCTGTGCAATAATGTTTATGAACAGCAGGGCTGGGCTTGAAACTCAATTGCCGATAGGTGTCTGCCTTGAACATTTTTGTTTAATTAGCGGAAGCTCTACTGAAATTGCAGCTTCTGATGGGAACATGAAAGAAACCATGCATATTCTGGTGAATCATATAGTATTTGTTTTACGGGTATTCTTCTGACAACAGGGGAGAACCATGCCAGCATTTATGGATGGTTACTCTGGACAACATAGATTTTGTTTCCTCAGTACTTTTAGGTGTATTTTATGGATTTTGGGCTGCTGATTATGAAAAGCACCATGAGATATCCCTATCACATACCATTTTTTTGAAATCACCTATATTTGTTATTTCAGTTCATAACTTGAGTCAGAAAAACTGATGCCAAGAAAGGCATTTTTGTTGGTCCACAAATCCAACAGGTTATCAATGGCAGGCAATTCAAGGAACTTCTAGTGGGACTGGAGAAAATCACATGTTGAAAATTTTCTTGGCAACTACAGTGCACCAAGCTACACGCAGCTGATTAACAACGTGCTTCAGGCACACAAAACCACGAGGTACAACATGTCACTAAAGATTAATTTTCTGCATTCCTACTTAGGCTTCTTTCCTGCAAATCTTGGCACTGTCAGGGATGGGCATGGTGAAAGGTTTCTCCAGGACATTGGAGGTCATGGAGAAACGGTATCAGGGCAACTGGAATCCATCAATGCTAGCCGATTATTGTTGGACATGTAAGCAAGGAGCCTCAGATACTAAGTACAAACAAAAATCACCAATAACACATTTTTAGCTTAGTTGAACAATTGCAAGCTGTCAGCTCTGTTATGCAATTAAATGCATTATATTCAATAGAAGTTAATTTCTTATTTCTCCAAGTTCCTACATGATACAAGTGGACTGACTTTATTTATTTATTTACGTACATATCTATTTATCTATCTATTTATTTATTCCAGTGTGGAATAGGCCCTTTTGCCCCTTCAAGCCATGCTGCCCAGCAATCCCCTGATTTAATCCTAGCCTAATCACAGGACAATTTACAATGGCCAACTAAACAGCCAACAGGAATGTCTTCAAGCTGTGGAAGGAAATCAGAGCACCCAGAGAAAACCCACGCAGTCACGGGGAGAAAATACAAACACATTACAGGCAGCAGCGGGAACTGAACCCAGCTCGCTGGTACTGTAATGTGTTGTGTAACCACTATGCTGCTGCCATGCCACCCCAAATTTATTACATTTGTGCTCAGCTTCGTGCGGTCTATCATAAACAAAGAAAAATGCCTGAGGAAGCAACACTTTTGAAAAAATTTGTTGTCCAGTGTTACTTGACTTGTCATTGGAGTTGTACATCGCACTGAATCCAAGCACCTAATTTATGCCAGTCCCATTTTCCTTATCACATCCCCACCAACTATTTCCGAATTAGACATATGGGCCAAATACAGGCAAGTGGGATTATCTTAGATGGACATTGTGATCAGCATGCCTGAGATGGGCCGAAGGGCCTGTTTCCATGCTGTACTACTCTGTGAATCTGACTTCAATTCTTTTGCCACATAACTAAGCTAGGAACAATTTATAGTAGCCAATTGAACCAACCATCTTTAGCAAGTGGGAGGGAACTATTTGCACTATTTATTTATTCATTTTTGTAGCTTGCAGTAATTGTTTTGTCTTGCACTGTATTGCCACCACAAAAAAAGCAAGTTTCACAACATACGTCTGTGATAATAAACCCAATTCTGATTCCATAGCAACCAGAGAGAAACCAACACAGTTACTGTGGGAACATGCGAACTCCACACAGACAGCACCCAAGGTCAGGATCGAACTCTGGTCTCCGAAATTAGTGAAGCAGCAGCGCTACCTGTGAACAACCTCTTTTCTCAAATGGGTTTGTACTCATGTTTCATAGAACATAGAAACCGACAACACACTACAGGCCCTTTGGCACACAATGTTGTGCCGATCACGTAGCCTATTCTAGAATTTTCCTACCACATACCCCTCTATTTTTCTAAGCTTCATGTACCTATCCAAGAGTCACTTAAAAGACCCTATTGTATCCACCTCTACCACTGTCAATGGCAGTGCATTCCATGCACCCGCCACTCTCTGTGTGAAAAACTTACATTTGACATCCCCCTTGTACCTACTTCCAAGCTATGCCCTCTCGTGTTAGCCCATTTCAGCCCTGGGAAAAAGCCTCTGTCTATTGACATGATCAATCCCCCTCATTATCTTATACACCTCTGTCAGGTCACCCCTCATCCTCCATCGCTCCAAAGAATAAAGGCCAAGTTCACTCAACCTATTCTCATAGGCCATGCTCTCTAATCTAGGCAACATCCTTGTAAATCTCCTCTGCACTCTATCTATAGTATCAGTGGCAGTGATCATACATATAACTTGGATGACAGTAATTTTAAGTTCCATTTGAGACTCGACAATAAAATATAGGATGGCAGCCGAGTGCATCATGTGAGATGTTTTCCTTCAGTTTGGGAAAAATGGTCCTGATGTCCTCTCAGGAGAACATTAAATATTCCTATACATTACATTTTTTCCCAAAAGAAAAGGGAATTCTCCTTCTGCTCGGTAATATTATTGCACCAAACAAAATCAATCAAACAGATTTGCCTAGAAATTCAAATCCATCGTACAATGTTTTCATACACTTGAAGGTTCAATTTCATCATGCAAGACAAGCTTTTCACTGTATCTCAGTACATATAACAAATAATAAACCAACTTCAAATCCAATTCATTAAAAAATAAATCACAAAGGAAAATTGTGGATTTTCTCTAAAAGCCACAAAGTCTGTGGCTTCCTGCCAGGTCCTCTGAGCATTGAATGCAATGAGAAACTCAGGCATGCACAGTGATGGCCAAGTAAATCCACAACTTTTGCTGAGATAAACAGGGCTTAATCCTGCTATTTGAAACAAACAGATGTCATTACGCCCTACCGGTATGAGTAAGCCGTCCTTGATGTAGGTGTCCCTGAGGAGTCGTCATTCAGCCAGTGATCAGAAAGTACCTGTTGAATGTTTGGCCGTTTAATGGGGTCAGGCTCCAGTAAGGATAGTAGAAAATTAATAGCAGCTGGGAAAATAATAAAAATA
This sequence comes from Mobula birostris, assembly GCF_030028105.1. Lineage (NCBI taxonomy): Eukaryota > Metazoa > Chordata > Chondrichthyes > Myliobatiformes > Myliobatidae > Mobula > Mobula birostris. Next base: position 28,318,972 of record NC_092375.1, on the reverse strand, counting down.
GTAATACAACATTTATTGATCACACTAAAATATCAATCTCTCCCTCTCTCTCTATCACAGAGTTTTAGTTATTTTCTCCTTGACATCTTTATGTAATTTCTCTCCGTCTGTGTCAGGATAGCATTCCAAAGTGATGCCTCATTTTGTTTTCATTGGAGTTTAATACAGGCACCTGCTTTACATTAATTTAATATTAACAGGCAGTCATTCCAAATTCACTCTGTGATTAAAGACAGCGTTGCAGCCTGAAGTATACAAATTTTACCAGTCAAGGGTTTGGAATGTTTCTGAGAGTTATGTTTTTATTTCTGGATTGCATTAACACTATAATATTATCAATCTTCATCTGAAAACAGACTTTAGAAGTAAAGAATAATAACAAATACTGCCACTATGAAATATTATGAAACATGCATAGAAATCGTTCAACAGTTCATTTATCAGATTTGAATTTTATTAACCCTGAGTTAAAATGCATGTTGTTGTGAAGGGTATTCTGTATATAATTTTTCTCTCCCAGTAGTTAAGAACTTAGCCCTGTAAGACCCTCTTTCCTCCACTGGTCAGATCAGAGCTCCCATCTTCCACTATGTATTTTTATGGTAATTGTGTTTTCATATTTTTAATCACCACACCACCACTCGATAAATGCTAGAGATTCTGCAGATGCTGGAAATCTTGAGGAACTCACACAAAATGCAGGAGGAACTCAGCAAGTTGGGCAGATCTATGGAGAGGACTGAACATTGACTGTTTATTCCCCTCCATGTAAAATGTTTGTTGTGTTGAGTCCCTCCAGCATTTTGTATGTGTTATACCATCACTCCGTTGGAATTCTAGAAAAGCTTAAACAGATTGGGAGCAAATTCCTTATTTCATTCAAGAAACTGACATGATTTAACTGGAAACAAAGATTTATCCTTCTAACAAGAAAATTAAAATCAGACATAGTAATTAAAATTATTTTAATGGTAGAATAAGCAAATGGATTTTAACAACTCTGCCAGTTCCTTCAAATTTTAGTTATAATTATAACTTGATCTCTAACAAGTTAATGCTAGTGCAGACATGTTTACCACATAAAATATCTAAAGGTATTTTGAATTTTAATTGCCTGTGACTTCTACTTATATAAAATTAAAATGTTCTTTTTATGAAAACCAATTGAGAATTTATTTTTTTAAGAAAGAGCCTTTCATGCCAGAGCCCTTTCATCATAGAAAAAATAATTTTAATAAAACTGAAAAAAAATTAAGTTTGCATTTTTATTCAGCAAGGCATGTCAAATTTTAATTCACTCATGGAGTCAGCCTTATTCCACAGTAGCTGTGTTCAATCTCTCCGGCTACATGCTAATTCTGAGAATGGATATATCTGTGGTAGCTATCAATATCAATCTTACCTTTATAGATATTGAAAAATACTCCACTGTAAATCCACCTTATAAGGTACAAGCTAAAGACATCTCCTTAATAAAGATCGACCATGGTCATGACCATCATGACCAATCTTCCATGTTGATCAGTGAGAACATTTATTTTATCTGCTATGTTACTGCTCAATACAGATCTTGGAAAAATGATTGCTAGACTCAATGACTTACATTCTGAAATCTTGTCCTGCATGCCTTTAGGGAGGTATCTAACTCGCTTAATAACTTACTTCCACGGCAATAGTGGGACTGAACTTGCATCTCACCACTCCTTTAATACCAACCCTTTGTTGCTTTTGTAAAGTACAATGCCATTACAAGCCCAACAACCATAATAACAAAAGCATCATCAGCAGAGTGGCATTACCAGAGTACATTGAAATCTACTCAGTTTCCAATTCATCATCACATTATAGAAAAGTATCTTTTTATTGCGGTTGTATTTAGTGATATTAAATATAGCATCAACAATATAATACTTAGAAGAAATGCCTTGATAAAAGGGTAAATTACTGTGAAGGGCAATACAGTAATTTTAAAACATTTCTTGCTTTGTGGTATAATTTCTGTTGCTTTTCACCCCCTGGTCCTATAATTTTGAAATTAAGGAAGGAAGGAGTAACCTGAGCTTTGAAAACAAAAAGTCACATGAGACGAAAGAACTGCCAATTTTTCTTCTCCTTTGAGATTTATCTTTGCATTGCCTGGAGCACATCTGCACAGTTCCAAGCATATAAAATTCACTGGAAGCAGAGCAATGCCAGTTCATCTGCTAATCAGAGAGATCATTACTGATCCAAGACCTAACTGCACCTATCAGTCTTCATTACCTTGGGATGAAAGCCATTTGATTCTAGGTGTTTGTCATTCTTAAGTTTTGTCATTATCTTTGTTGAAATTCTACTATGTTAACTTTGGCAAGACCACATCCTGACTTCACTGCTAGTTACGTTGGAACATCTGGCATCTATCCCATTCCTCAAATGTAAATACAGATCAATATAATTATTCAACATGCCTGTCTAAGCTTAGTTTCATTTACAATGTCATATTATCTGCTTTCAAAAGGCTACATTTTTACTGATGACACAGTTCTTCTAAATTGCAACTGGATTTTGTTGGATTGATTGGATATCCCTTGCAGATTTCCATTCACTCACTTTTAAAAAAATCTTTTGCTCCCCTTTGTAACTTTTCTATTATGAAGATCTGTGCAAGCTTTTGCAACTTTGCTATCTTTCTCATTAGGTTTTATGTTGCCCCTTAGTTTAATCATACATGGATTTTGATTCAGTAATTAGAATTCTTCCTCCTAAACTGGTTATGCATCACCTTAAATTCTTTACTCTCGTCCTATTGATCAGTGTTTACAAATCTTCTGTTGTTTTTCCCCATTAACAGATTTACCCAGATTACTGTGAAAGAAATCTCCTCTCTCTTTTTCAGTTATTTTCTCAGTCATAATAAAATTCTTAAAAGATATCTTGAAAAAAGTCCATAACATGTGCAATATATTATGGACTTTTTTTTAAAAAAGTGGCTGCTTGAACTACTAATTCCTGTCTGGATCCACTTTTCTTTGTTTAAACACAGTGAGAAACTAAAGTGACATAAATTAAAAACAGCCACAGACGCAGTAGGGTTGCATTATTTTTAGTTGGATTTGATATGACTCATTACGACAGTGCCCCAGTTGGTTCCACGTAGATACAGTTGTTGAAACTGATAACAGCTGACATATCTCACCTACCATAAAATAAGGCTTGTTGGCTGCATTGAGTATCACAGTGTTGGATGATGCATTACAGGGAACTAAACAGGGGAATGGAACTAATCAGGAGTACTTTGACCACAAGACCATAAGACATAGGAGCAGAATTAGGCCCTGTGGCCCATCAAGACTGCTCCACCATTCAATCATGGCTGATCCGTTCTTTTCTCCTCCTCAACCCCATTTCCCAGCCTTCTCCCCATAACTTTTGATGCCATGTCCAATCAAGAAGCTATCAATTTCTGCCTTAAATACACCCAATGCCCTGGCCTCCACAGCTGCATGTGGCAACAAATTCCACAAATTCACCACCGTCTGACTAAAGAAATTTCTCCGCATCTCTGTTTTGAATGGACGCCCCTCTATTCTGAGGCTGTGCCCTCTTGTCCTAGACTCTCCCACCACGGGGAACATCCTTTCCACATCTACTCTGTCTAGGCCTTTCAACTTTTGGAAGGTTTCAATGTGATGCCCCCCTCATCCCTCTAAATTCCAGCAAGTACAGACCCAGAGCCATCAAACATTCCTCATCTAACATTTTTATTCCTGGAATCATCCTTTTGAACCTCCTCTGGACCCTCTCCAATGCCAGCACATCTTTTCTAAGATGAGGAGCCCAAAACTGTACACAATACTCAAGATGTGGCCTCACTAGTGCCTTATAAAGTCTCAGCATCACACCCCTGCTCTTGTATTTTAGACCTCTTGAAATGAATGCTAACACTGCATTTGTCTTCCTCACCACCGGCTCAACCTGCAAGTTAACCTTTAGGGTGTTCTGCACAAGGACTCCCAAATCCCTTTGCATCTCAAATTTTTCTATTTCCTCCCCATTTAGAATATAGTCCGCACATTTATTTCTACTTCTAAAGTGCATGACCATGTCTCTTCCAACATTGTATTTCATTTGCCACTTCTTGCCCATTCTCCTAATCTGTCTAAGTCCAGCTTTGGCTCAATGGGACAAATGGCCTATGTTGATTTCATAAGAAATTAAAATTTCAATAACCACTGTTTTCTACTTCAGCATCAAAGTACATTTACATCGACTCAAGATTCAAGAGTTTGGAGTTCAATTCCCATGCCATCTCTATGGAGTTTGTATGTCATTCCGGTGAATGTGCTGGTTTCCTCCGAGTGCTCCAGCTTCCTCCTACGTTCCAAAGGCGTATTGGTTAGTAGGTTAGATGGTCATTGTAAATTGTCCTGTGATTAGGCTAGAGTTAAATCAGTAGGTTTCTGGACAGTGTGGCACGTTGCGTCTGAAGGTCCTAATCTGCACTGTGTCTCTAAAAAAATAAATTAGATCATGATTTACGTGTATATATCACACGTACATCAAAACATAAAGTGATGTATGTTATTTGCATTGACAACCAACGCACCTGAGGGTGTGCTGGGGATAGCTTGTAGGTGTCAGCATGCATGCCACTGCCCATATAGCACCTGGAGAGGATTCCAATTCCAGTTTCCAGGGAACACAGACTCAGGCCTGCAGACACTGGGCTTCGACCTCACCAGTAGACTCAGAGAGGTTCACAGACCCGACTCCAGCCAAAGGGCCTCGACCTCTGGACTTCTGATTCATCCTTGGGCTACAATCCTTGGCATCAATCCCAGGACACGCCAAGTACCAATACCAGGCCTCCAAATCAGGAGTTACTGATGGTAGGAAACCAAACCCTAGGCCTTGAACTCTGGTTTCACTGACCTCATAAACCCAGGGGGTCATTAGATCTCATTCCTCCTGCCCACACAGAAATCCAACTCCAGAACCTATTGACAACTTCCTGACTTGAAAGCACCCTCATCCACTCTCTGCCGATCCGACACGAAACATCCAACTATGGATATCCCACATCCATGTTGCTGGTCTTCAAACGCAAAACAATCACTTAGACATTTGTAAATGGGTGGAGTATATGGGCTGATGCATTCAGGCATCAATAACTTGATACGTGGCAGATCTCTCATTAGGAATTCAATAATTCTTGCAGTAGGGAAAGCTCTCCTGTGACTGCCACAAGTTGAACAAAAATCTCACGTCCACCAATACCAACAAAATTGTAAAAGCAAATAAAATATATTTAATTTTTCCTGAGAGAAATAATAAATTCAAGAAGTCTTTGCAACCACAGGGAATCACTGGTTTCAATCAAATATCTGCAGACTGCAAAGTTCTATAACTAAGTGATCTCTTCGGTGCTTCAATATTAATACAAAATTTTGTAGCCATGCTCCTTGCAGAAACCAATTCAACTGCAGTATTGGATTATAGTGTGTTCTGCAGCCTCACGGGACACAAAAGGCTTGGAAAATGATATTTTAAAGGGAAACATGAAATCAGAATGTATTCTTTCCTAATATAAAGAGTACTTTAGAAAGGAGGAAGCCATCATTGAAATACAACCTCCCATTATTATGGTAGGTATAAGGGCAGCAGATTATCAGTATCCCTATGTCTTCCATTTCACACATCATTCAAGCTTTCCTTATATGAGTGGTCAGAGAAGGAATCAATGTGTACAAAACACACATGTGGAGATAGAAAATGTGTGTGTGCAAAAATATATGCACAGAACAGAAATGCGCCATGATAACGACTGAGATTTGCTAAAATATGTTTTTTAAAAACTCAGTCGCGGTAGCATTTTCTGAGTTGTGTTTCTTTCCTTAATTCACTTTTGGCAATTCAATTCATTTTATAAACTATACAATATTCTTATGTTGTCCTGAGAGGAAACTAAGTTATCCTGAACTGCCATAAGCTTGATTCTTGGGTGCCAAAAATCTTCCAATTTATGGAATTGAATTTCAACTTTTAACCCACTGTATTTCCCCAGAAAACAAATTGCAAACAAGCAACAAGCTGCAGCCATTTTACTCATTCTATTCATTCTACTGATTTATATCAGTCTAAAACATAATTGCCACACTTTTAACCTTGGATTAATTCACTGAACAAGCGCAATGTAATCAGCTCCAGCATGTGAGTTAGGCCATGGTACGTGCTTTAGTATCTCAACAAGTTTTCTAAGCATGGACCACTCAGATCAAAGAGACTCCAAGTTCATCATTAGTCTACACTTAGCGCAAGTCTACATTCAGTTACTTGGCTTCATGCCAAGCAAGAGTGCTTCAGCCAACATGCAGGCAGATCCCTTCTATGTGAGCGTGAGAAGCTGTTGGAATTTTTCTACTGTTACAAGAACAGTCACTGAAGTACTCATTGTTTGCAATTTTATGAACTAGCGAGGCGCCAATACATTTGAAAGAGGAGAGAAGATGATGAGAGAAACATGGTGCAAAGGAAATTTTAAAAATACGTTGTGATCACTATTTTAAAATGAGGGCAAATTGAGTTGTTGATGCTCCAGAAGGTATAATTACTCCTGCCTGGTTGGCTTTGAACACTGTTGACCCAGCTTCGTTTGCTAACCTCTGTATAAACTAATACATTATGTTCTCAGATGTTTGACCCCTTAGGATATTTGGTTGCCATTACATTTTTCCCACCGGAGAAATTATTCTCAGAAACATCTGCATTAAAAATTGCAAGTGGAACACATACAATGAAAATCTTAAAGCTTCATTCATTTTCTTGACGAAGCATTTGCAAGTAAATTTAGTCACTTTTGTAAAAATCTTTAGAAGATTAAGTTCCCACTGTTTGTTGGGGTCAACCATAGATGCCGCGATCCAGCTGTCAATATGCAATACTCAATACAGGGCAGAACGATATGGGGAGCAAGTTGTTGCCCATGTAGCAAGCTCCCCTCCATATGCAGCTGATGAATCCAAAAGAACTGTAGAGACTGACACAGCTTGGCACCAGCGGTGTCGCAGGAGTAGCTAGTCAGCGTTGAACTCAACACAGGTTTACCTTAGGGACTCCAGCTGCTGATTTTTTTTCTCAGGGTTACTACCAAAGCCTTCACAATGAGTGGTCATAGTCACAAGGCAGCAGAGGTTTGAGATCAGAGTTTTCCTTCTCAGAGGTGAGCTGCATCTACCCAAAGTGACTGGTTTTAAGGCGCCAGTAGCCCAGCTTTGCCCTTTCTCCTGTCAGTAGAAATGGTTCCACCAGGCTGAGTAGCTAAGCTACATGTGGAGCCCAGGAACTATTTGAGGTGCATGCAATTGGGAGCATTTAATAGGTAGTGGGAGCTTATTCCCACTACATCCCCCACCCCACCCGCTATGAAAATCTAGAAGATTGGGAAGATATTTTAAGCCAACAGAGTAGAAGTAAATGAAAATAAAATTTTTAATGTGATTTCCTGGTTTCAATTATCCTCCAAGGGTACAGAAACTGTTGGTCCCATAGAAAATTGCTCTTGCATAATGTATTATAATAAAACTCATTGTGTGTAATTACCTGATGAGAGATGGACAGGTAGAGGATTAAGGTCTTTATCCACCATTTTCTGGTGCAAGGCTCTTAGGCTGAATGGTTCTACTGTGAAAGGTAAGGTGCCAGTCAGCATTGCATAGGTATTCACACCACTGGAAGACAAAAGAAAAATTTAGCGAATGTACCATTGAAAATTAAATTGAACTTTTATCCTCATTTCTCTGAACACCAAAACATATCCACCATACCTCAATCCTGCTACATTCCCACATTTCCTGTCCATAGCTCAAATGTAAAATCACATCTAAAGATTACCTTTACTTGTTATATGCAAATTGAAACATCAAAACATGCATCGATATACATCGTTTTGCATCAACATCCAGCATAGTCTGAGGATTGTGCTGGAGGCTGCCAACAGCTGTTGCCATGGTTCTGCTACCAACATAGCATGACCACAACTTACAAGTTTGCAACTCAATCGCTGACCTCCAACTCTCAGATACATGGAAATGTTCAGGAGTGATTTATTCTGAACATTATCTCAGAATAAAAAAGAACTTACATTCTTTAACCTCAAAGCTGGCTTGGAATTCTGTGATTTAGAAACTGGTCTTCATCATAAACTACCTTTTAGGAATGACCATATGTCATTTGAAAATTACTTGTAAATAACTTCATCTGCTGAGCAGATGCAGTGATGATTTAGATCAGTTCAGGCAGTTGGCCTCTGATTACCAGATGAGAATTGGACTCCAGTAGCAACAGGAGAATCAGGAAGATCCTAAGGATAAGCTTGACCGGTTGGCTGAACCCTCTGTTAACTACGCTGTTGGTGAAAAGCAGTCAAACCTGTGATCAATGTCCTGAGGTGCAGTCCAAAGTTGGAGGCCCAATGACTGTGATTCTGAGAATCTAGGGACAAGGACTAGAGGCAAGGAGATGCCTGTTATGGGACTGGAGGCCTATCTGGTTCTGTAAGCAGGTGGGAGCGATGGGAAAGGTGCTTGTTTTGCTGTTGACTTGTTCTGTTTTGTTGTTGCTTGTGTTGTTCTGTGTAAGATTGTGGGCATGCTATGGAATGTGTGGTGACACTTGTGGCTGCCCTGAGCACTTTATACTTTATACTTTATTGTCATCAAACAATTGGTACTAGAACGTACAATCATCACAGCGATATTTGATTCTGCGCTTCCCGCTCCCTGGATTACAAATATTAAATATTAAAAATATTAAAAATAGTAAAAATTAGTAAATATTAAAATTTAAATTATAATCATGCTTGTAAATAGAAAATAGAAAAATGGAAAGTAAGGTAGTGCAAAAAAACCGAGAGGCAGGTCCGGATATTTGGAGGGTACGGCCCAGATCCGGGTCAGGATCCGTTCAGCAGTCTTATCACAGTTGGAAAGAAGCTGTTCCCAAATCTGGCCATACGAGTCTTCAAGCTCCTGAGCTTTCTCCCGGAGGGAAGGGGGACAAAAAGTGTGTTGGCTGGGTGGGTTGTATCCTTGATTATCTTGGCAGCACTGCTCCGACAGCGTGCGATGTAAAGTGAGTACACGGACGGAAGATTGGTTTGTGCGATGTGCTGTGCCGTGTTCACGATCTTCTGCAGCTTCTTTCGGTCTTAGACAGGACAACTTCCATACCAGGTTGTGATGCACCCTAGAAGAATGCTTTCTATGGTGCATCTATAAAAATTAGTGAGGGTTTTAGGGGACAGGCCAAATTTCTTTAGTTTTCTCAGGAAGTAAAGGCACTGGTGGGCCTTCTTGGCAGTGAACTCTGCTTGGTTGGACCAAGTCAGGTCATTTGTGATACTGACCCTGAGGAACTTAAAGCTTTTGACCTGTTCCACTTGCATACCACCGATGTAAGTTGGGTCGTGCGGTCCGCTACTCCTTCTAAAGTCAACAACCAATTCCTTCGTCTTGCTGACGTTGAGGGATAGGTTATTGTCTTAGCACCATGCCACCAGATTCTTAATTTCCTCTCTGTACTCAAACTCATCATTACCCGAGATACAGCCTACAATTGTTGTGCCATCAGCAAACTTATATATTGGTTGAGCAACACACATCAAAGTTGCTGGTGAACGCAGCAGGCCAGGCAGCATCTGTAGGAAGAGGTGCAGTCGACGTTTCAGGCCGAGACCCTTCGTCAGGACTAACTGAAGGAAGAGCGAGTAAGAGATTTGAAAGTTGGAGGGGGAGGGAGAGATCCAAAATGGTAGGAGAAGACAGGAGGGGGAGGGATGGAGCCAAGAGCTGGACAGGTGATTGGCAAAAGGAATACGAGAGGATCATGGGACAGGAGGTCCAGGAGGTCTCGTATCCCTTTTGCCAATCACCTGTCCAGCTCTTGGCTCCATCCCTCCCCCTCCTGTCTTCTCCTACCATTTTGGATCTCTCCCTCCCCCTCCAACTTTCAAATCTCTTACTCGCTCTTCCTTCAGTTAGTCCTGACGAAGGGTCTCGGCCTGAAACGTCGACTGCACCTCTTCCTAGAGATGCTGCCTGGCCTGCTGCGTTCACCAGCAACTTTGATGTGCGTTGCTTGAATTTCCAGCATCTGCAGAATTCCTGTTGTTATATATTGTTTGTGCTGGTTGTTGATGCAAACAACGCATTTCACTGTACTACAGATGTGATTTAAAAAAAAATCTGAATATGTTAGAAAATGTCAGCAAAGAAAACTTGCCTGGATAAGAAAATTGAATCTAGTCAATGAAATTAGAAAGAAAAATAATGTAGCATTCATTTTGAAGAATAATATAAAACATTAAAATTTGAGGCATTTACTTGCAATGAAGTTCTACTATTTAAATCTAGTCTAATCATTAATAAAGCACTTACATTGACCATATATCAACCTTGGGACCGTACTTCTTCCGTGCTAAAAGTTCTGGAGCTGCATAGGCTGGACTCCCACACTGGGTGCTAAAAGGGTCAGAATAACCCAAAATTCCAGCACAGTTGCTCAATCCAAAATCTAGGTGATCCAAGAGAAAGAATGTCAAAATCAAACTGGACATGTACAGTCATTCTCAGCTTCAAGACATGCCTCAAAAATTTCCTTGACAAAATCTGTCCACAGATTGAAGTGTTTCATTTTTCCAGTCTTGTCTATCGACACTATTTTATCCTCAAATTCCAATATTCTACACTTCCTGCTACAAGTTAGAGTAGAAAATATTTACATACTTTTAAATCTCCAATTTTACAAAACAATTTGAAATAACAATTGCCACTCTAAAATTTGAAAAAAAAATAACTCAAGTTAAGCACTTTAAAAAATCTTCAGCTATTCCAAATGAAGCAATTGGTATTAACAATCATATATAAATTACTAACATTTAACATAAATCTTTTTAAATTTTTTGAGTCATTGAATTACAATATATAACAGGGGGAAATGCTTTTCTGCTCAATGTCTCCACGCTAAACAAAGTGCTTGCACAGTTCAATTCTCCTGCATTTGACCTGCACATACCACTAAATCTTTCCTATTCATGAACCTTGAATCTGGCCAAATGTCCTTTAAATGTTGTAGTTGTACCAGTCCCTACCACTTTCTCTGGTAGCTTGTTCCATATACAAATATACAAAATATATATTTTTTTTGTGAAAAATTTACCACTCAGGTCCGCTTGAAACCTATGTTTTAGACTCCCCTGCTCTGGGAAAAAATCTTAGACCATCTCCCTTACCTGTGCCCTCCATAATTTTATAAACCTCTAAAAGTCATCCCTCAGCCTACTTCATTCCAAGAAAAAACATCTCAGCCTATCCAGTCTCTTTTTAAAACAAAAGCTCTCCAATCCAGGCAACATCCTTACTAATCTTTTCTGCACCCTCCCCAGGTTAATCACATCCTTTCTATAGCATGGTTACCAGAACTACACACTCTATGTATGTAGCACTGTGAGGATCATGTTTTTTGATTTCTCAAGTACCCCCAATAGCACACAGCCCTCATTGTGGGGGAAAAGCTCTTTCAATGCAGGATGGCTCTTCCATTGTGTCCTGGACAATGGACTACCTGACTGGCAGACCACAGTCTGTGGCGCTTCGGAGCTGTGTGTCAGACATGGCTATAAACAGCACTGGGGCCCCACAAGGAACTGTATTGGCTCTCTTCCTGTTTACCTTGTATACCTCGGACTTTAGCTACAACACTGAGCCATGTCATCTGCAGAAATTCTTCGATGACTCAGCAATTGTTGGGTGTATAAAGGGAAGACGGGAGAGTGAATACAGGGCTATGGCGCAAGACTTTGTCAAGTGGTACAAGCTGAATCATCTGCAGCTCAACATCAGTAAGAGAAAGGAGACGGTGATGGACTTTACAAAGACTAAGCCTGCACTGCTCCCTGTTACTATTGATGGCAAGAACATGGTTGTGGTAAGGACCTACAAGTACTTGGGAGTGCACCTGGAAGGCAGACTTGAGTGGGGCACCAACAAAGGGGCTGTGTACAAGAAGGGCCAGGGTCACCTCTACTTCCTGAAGAGACTGAGATCCTTGGCAGTATGCAAGCCTTTCCTTCACGTGTTCTACCAGTCTGTTGTTGCCAGTACAATATTCTATGCGGTGGTGTGCTGGGGCAATGGCATCAACATGGGTACTGCCAAAAGGCCCAATAAACTGATCAGAAAGGTTGGATCTATTATAGGAGTCAAACTAAACATACTGGAGGCTGCATTAGAGCAAAGGACTCTATGGAAAATCCTGGCATTTCTGGAGAATTTTTCTCACCCTCTGCATGCCACCTTGGCTGAACAGAGGAGCACTTTTAGTAACAGACTAAGACAACTGGACTGCTCCAAAGAGTGCTATATGAGGTCATTCTTATCCTCGGCCACTAGGCTCTATAATGAGTCAACCTATAGCTGGGGAAATGATGACCTGCCTCCTGTTAGACTGTTTGAGGTAACTCATTTTTTATTCTTTCTTACTTCTCTTCTAATATTTGTATATCTGTGTACTTATAATGCTACTGAGACACTGTAATTTCCTTTGGGATCAATAAAGTATCCATCTATCTATATACACTAGGTGGGATGTCAAGTAATATACAAGGTCTTACTGATGCCTTGTATATTATTTGACATCCCACCTAGTGTACTCAGTTCGTGTCTGATGAAGATAAGCATGCCATGTGCCTTCTTCAGCACCTTGTCTATGTGTGTCATTGCTATGTGTTTGTGCTCTTTGGTCTCTCTGTTCTACAATGCTCCTCAGGGCCTTTCAATTACTGTTTAAGTCATGCTCTGGTTTTGCTGCCCAAGATGCATCACTTCGTACTTATCTGAGTAAAATTCCAATCTGTCAGTCTTTGGCCCACTTTCCCAGTTAATCTATATCCTGTTGTAACTTCAGGCAAACTTCTTTACTGTCTACCACCGCACAAATTTTAGTGTCATCTGTAAAATTACGATTCATGCCACCTACATTCTTAACCAAATTGCACCGATCCCTGTAGCACGTAACTGGTCGCAGGCCTACACTCTGAAAATCAACACACCACTACCACCCCCGACTCCTTCTACAAAATCAATGTGTGTCCAGTCAGCTATTCAATCATGGATCCCAAGTAATCTCACCAACTGGACCAGTCTACTATTTTGGACCTTGTCAGATGAGTTGCTGAAGTCTACATAGATAACATCTACCACTCTGCCCATGACAATCCTTTTGGTTACTTCTTCAAAAAACTCATGAGACATGATTTGCTAATGCACAAAGTCATACTGACTTTCCCTAATCGTTCCTTAATATGCTTCAGGACATCAGAATTCTATTCACTGAATTACCGGATTTTCTACACAGTAAATACAGAAGAAAGTATTAATTTTAAGACCTCATCAATTTGAACATTGCAATATGTGCTTTTATATAGTTCCTTAACATATCAAACACTTTCCAGAATGAATAGCAGTTGGAGACCAGCATCAAAGGCTAACAGTTTACTTTTTTAGTAGCTGCCTTTAACTATGTTGCCGGTGCTCTCAGGTATCTGCTCGTTCTCAGAGATGAAACTTTCTAGTTCACTGTTTACTCCTAACAACTTAAACTAAGATAAACAAAAAATCTGGAAAATTCATGAGATTAATCATTATCTCACACAAAAAGAAAAACTAAAAAAAACAATTATTTGTGTGGAGGAGCCCTTTGTCAGGCAAGTGTTCCTATGAAAGTATTTACACCTTGTTGCTTCAAGCAGTTTCTGAACTGGCTTGTCTTTCTCACTTTGTTTCTATTATGTTTCATCTTCTCAAATCCCCCTTCAATTGTTATTTTTAATTTTAACATCTGCATAGTCCCTCTCCCAGAAAAACCCTCTAATATTGGTCAATCTCCTCTCAGTATTTTTATTAATTTCACCACATAGTATTCACCAGCAATTTTCCCCTTATTTTATTTATTTAATTATTTATTGAGATACAGTAGCAATAGGTCCTTCCAGCCCTTTAAGTGGCATTGCCTAGCAACCCCTTTGGGACTGTGGGAGGAAACCAAAGCACCCAAAGGCAACCCATGCAATCACGGCGAGAACGCACAAACCTCCTTACAGACAGCAGTGGGAATAGAACCCGGCTCAGCAGTACTGTAAAGCATTGTGCTAACCCCAACAGCACGGGAAAAATTTCAAAGTATCCAAGCCTTCCCAATTCTGAACCAATGCCCACTGAGCATACCTATTAATTTTATATTGTTTTCTTCATCAAGTAAAAGGTTTTCAATCTTCAGATCTCTGCAAAAAGAACAAAAGTGAAACTCATTAACTCATTCAGAAAACTCTGTTACTGTATTTAGAAAGAAATAACTTTGGTTAAAGGGGCAAGACACTACTGAAGAGAAACAAAGCTAGAACTAAAGTAATTAAGCCAAACTGAACGTATGCAATTATTCAGAGTTAGCACATTCGCAAAATTTGAATGCAGTCATTGAAAACTAGGTAGGATGTTTACTGCTCATGAAATGGGCTGTTATGCTCTGGGGATCCGTCAAGCTTGTTTGTGGCACATAGGCACTGGCAGAATAAATATCTCATTCTACAGCTCTGAAGTACAGCAACACATTATAATTTATTTTTAAGCATGTCTAATGGCTTTGAAAACTGTGAAGACCCACAATATTTGCAGCAAGTGGGGCAACACCTCTTTTCACAGTGTCGGTAAACACTCCTGCATTCGATTCCTCTGTGGGTTATTTAACTAAAAAGACATTAATGGATTAAATAGAAAAGCATAGATGGGAAACTGTTACTACTACATTAAATAATTATTGCACAGATGAATTCTCAATTGCAGGTGCAATGCTCTTTCTAGTATGGCAGTAAAATAGCTTCAGGATAGGCAGAAATGTCTGCTTTGCAAAAGCAACGAATAGCTGATTTTGTGGCAATTCAAAGCTACAATTGCGACCAGGAATGAATTGTATTTGAGCATTTCAATTCCAAATTGGATACTTGTAAATAGCTTAACATTATTCTGTTCAGTCTGCAAGTAACAGATTTGTATGTGCAGAACGATGCATTCTCACTAGAAAAAACAAGATTTTCAGTGAAGAATCAAAAGTGCAACCGACTGGGTCTCATATATCCTCTGAAGTAATTCCTATTATGATAATACTTTGTTCTCATTCTATATATAATTATTCTTCACCTTCCTAAGACCACAGGACATGGGAGCAGAATTAGGCCATTTGGCCCATCAAGTCTGCTCTGCCATTCATCATGACTGATTTATTTTCCCTCTCAACCCAATTCTCCTGCCTACACCCCATAACCTTTGACACCCTTACAAATCAAGAACCTATCAACCTTCACTTTAAATACACCCACTGGCTTGGCTTTCACAACCGTCTGTGGTAATGAATTCCACTGATTAACCATCCTCTGGCTAAAAAAAAACCTCCTCATCTCTGCTCTAAAGGGACTTCCTTATTTTGTGAAGTTTTCCCCTCTGGTCCCAGACACGCCCACAACAGGGAACAACCTTTCTACATCCAATCTATCTAGGCCTTTCATTTTGGAAGGAACAGTGTAGTTGTCCAAACTGCTGACTTTTTAATGTGCACCTTAACACATTAGTCAAAAATAGTATAGGATGCAAAACATTTCTCAGTATAAGGAGGGAAAAATCAGCCCCTGGGTACTGAAAAATCCATCCATATACTTTTTGATTGAAGACAACTTGGTTTTATCGTTATAAGTCTTTAAGACATAAGAGACTGTGCCACCATTCTATTATGGCTGATTTATTACCCTCCCAATCCCATTCACCTGCTTTCTCCCTATAACCTTTGACCCCCTTAGTTATCAAGAACCTATCAACTTTCACTTTAAATATACTTGTTGACTTGGCCACCACTGCCTTCTATGGCAATGATTTTCACAGATTCACCACCCTCTGACAAATTCCTCCTCACCTCTGTTTTAAATGGATGTCCATCGATTCTAAGGTTGTGCCCTCTGATCCTAGATTCCCTCACTACAGGAGACATTCTCTACACATCCACTCTATTTAATCCTTTCAATATTCAATGGATTTCAATGAGATCTCCCCTCATTCCTCTAAACTCCTGTGAGGGCAGGCCCTGTGCCATTAAACACCCCTCATATGTTAACCTTTTCTTTCCCGTAATCATTCTCGTGAACATTCTCTGGACTTTCTCCAATGGCAACATATCTTTTCTTGGATAAAGAGCCCAAAACTGCTCAAAATACTCCAAGTCTGGTCTGAGCAATGCCTTATAAAATCTCAGCATTACATCCTTGCTTTTATATTCTAGTCCTCTCAAAATGAATGCTAATATTGCAATTGCCTGCCTTAACACCAACTCAACCTGCAAGTTCACCTTTAAGAAATCCTGCACAAGGACTCCCAGGTTCCTTTGCACCTCTGATTTTTTTAAAAATTTCTTCCCATTTAGAAATAGTCTACACCTCTATTTCTTCTACAAAGGTGCATGACCATACACTTCCCTCCACCATATTCCATCTGCCACTTCTTTACCCATTCTCCTAATCTGTTCAAGTCTTTTTGGGGACTCACTGCTTTAAAAATGTGGGTTATGACCCAAGAAAACAAATGGCTGAAGTCACATAGCACTTTAGTGCAAGGGACTTCATTAGGTGTGTCAAAAATCAAACTTACAAAAATTAATGAAGATAGCAAGAAGAAAAGTGCCAATTCTTACAAAAAGATGGCTACCAGAAAACACAATAATAGCTCCATACTTTGTCCAGTGTGAATTCCTGGCAGCCCCCATCTCTCTCTCTCCAACTGAGGACAATCTGCTCCTTTTTTTAACACTTGGACAAACCATCTTTAATTACCTACAAAGTTAACTTAGACCAAACATGAATTAGAATATGATGCACCCCACAGTGTAGGTACTTCTCTCACTCTCCTTTTTCTCCCTCTGTCCCTCTGAATATACCCCTTGCCCATCCTCTGGGTTCCCCCCCCCCCTGTCTTTCTTCCAGGTCCTCCTGTCCCATGATCCTCTCATATCCCTTTTGCCAATCACCTGTCCAGCTCTTGGCTCCATCCCTCCCCCTCCTGTCTTCTCCTATCATTTTGGATCTCCACCTCCCCCTCCCACTTTCAAATCTCTTACTCACTCTTCCTTCAGTTAGTCCTGACGAAGGGTCTCGGCCTGAAACGTCAACTGCACCTCTTCCTAGAGATGCTGCCTGGCCTGCTGCGTTCACCAGCAACTTTGATGTGTGTTGCTTGGATTTCCAGCATCTGCAGAATTCCTGTTGTTTACATATTTACACATCCCCATTACCAAAGGAATGGAAAAATCAGCCACATAAAGTGGAAAAGACACTATAAAGGTAACCCAAGTGTATTAGCTCAGTTTAGGACCCATTATGAGAATATACCAGGGAAGAAATGTGTGGTAAAGAAGGCAAATGCAATGTTCAAGGGAACTAGAATATAAAAGCAAGGAGATAATGCTGAGCCTTTATAAGACATTAGTCAGGCTGCACTTGGAGTATTGTCAACCATTTTGGGCGCCATATCTCAGAAAGGATGTGTTATCATTGGAGAGAGTCCAGAGGAGGTTTACGAGGATGATTCCAGGAATGAAGGGGTTAACATATGCAGAGTGTTTGGCAGCTTAGGGCCTGTACTCACCAGAATTTAGAAGAATGCATGGGGATTGCATTGAAACCTAAATAAAGTGGATGTGGAGAAAATGTTTTCTATGTTGGGGGTATTCAGAACTAGAGGGCACAGCCTCAAAATTGAGAGGCGACCCTTTAAAACAGAGGTAAGGAGGAATTTTTTTCACCCAGAGAGTAGTGAATCTGTGGAATGCTCTGCCACAGACTGCAATAGAGGCCAAGTCCATGGGTATATTTAAGGCAGAAGTTGATCATTTCCTGATCAGTCAGGGTATCAGAGGATATGCTGAGAAGGCAGGTGTATGGGTTTGAGTGGGATCCAGGATCAGCCATAATGGAATGGTGGAGCAGACTCAATGGGCTGAATGGCCTGATTCTGCTCCTATGTCTTGTGGTCTTATGGACACTGAAGTGCGTACACTCAGAGCAACGACTGGAGAGTGACAAGGTTTGTGTGTGTGTAAATGCACTTGTGTAAGGAATGTGTTTACTAAGTACTCTCCATCACACCCTGCTTCCTCAGCTCTACCTGCCCCTTCACCTATCTTTGTATTGTCCGCTAACATAGCCACAAAGCCAGCAGTTCTGTCATCCAAGCAACACAGACAAAATGCTGGAGGAACGCAGAAGGCCAGGCAGCATCTATAGAAAAAAGTGCAGTCGACATTTCAGGCTGAAACCCTTCGGCAGGACTGGAGAAAAAATGCTGAGGAGCAGACGTATAACATGATAAGAAGTGTTCTCGACAGCCGCCCCTGCGGAACACCACTAGTCACAGGCAACCAACCAGGAAAGGTCTTCTTTATTCCCAATCTTTGCCTCCTGCCAGTCATCCAATCTTCTGTCCTGTTGGTATCATGTATTATGTTAGATATCTTCTCCTCCACAATCACCTTCAGCACGAGTGCACCACAAGTCTGTGTGCTCTATTTGCTTTATACTTATAACCGTGAGACTAAGTACAGCTCCAATACCATGTTTAAGTGTGCTGATCACTCCACTGTGGTTGGCTGAATCAAATGTGGTAACTAAACAGCATATAGGAGGGAGATTGAAATTCTGGCTGAGTGGTACCATAACAACAATCTCTCACTCAACATCAACAAAACCAAAGAGCTGATTTATTGACTACAGAAGGAAGGAACAGGAAGTACAGGAGACAGTCCTCTTCATGGGACCAGAAGTGAAAAAGGTCAGTAACTCTATATTCCATGGTGTTATCATTTCAGAGAATCTATCTTGAGTCCAGCATGTGTCATTGTGAAAAAGGCACACAAGCACCTCTACTTTCTTAGAAGTTTGCCAAGATTCAGCATGTTATTTAAAACTTTGACTAACTTCTATAGATGCACAGTGGAGAATATACTAACCAAATGCATCACACCTGTAGGGAAACACCAATGCCCTTGAGCAGACAAATTCATAGATAGAATAGTACAGCACAGTACAGGCCCTTCGGCCCACAATGTTGTGCTGACCCTCAAACCCTGCCTCCCATATAAGCCCCCACCTTAAATTCCTCCATATACCTGTCTAGTAGTCTCTCAAACTTCAGGAGTGTATCTGCCTCCACCACTGACTCAGGCAGTGCATTCCACGCACCACCACTCTCTGAATAAAAAACCTTCCTCTAATATCCCCCTTGAACTTCCCACCCCTTACCTTAAAGCCATGTCCTCTTGTATTGAGCAGTGGTGCCCTGGGGAAGAGGTGCTGGCTATCCACTCTATCTATTCCTCTTATTATCTTGTACATCTCTATCATGTCTCCTTTCATCCTCCTTCCCTCCAAAGAGTAAAGCCCTAGCTCCCTTAATCTCTGATCATAATCCATACTCTCCAAACCAGGCAGCATCCTCGTAAATCTTCTCTGTACCCTTTTCAGTGCTTCTACATCCTTCCTATAGTGAAGTGACCAGAACTGGATACAGTACTCTAAGTGTGGCCTAACCAGAGTTTTATAGAGCTGCATCATTACATCGCGACTCTTAAACTCTATCCCTCGACTTATGAAAGCTAACACCCCATAAGCTTTCTTAACTACCCTATCCACCTGTGAGGCAACTTTCAGGGATCTGTGGACATGTACCCCGAGATCCCTCTGCTCCTCCACACTACCAAGTATCCTGCCATTTACTTTGTACTCTGCCTTGGAGTTTGTCCTTCCAAGGTGTACCACCTCACACTTCTCCAGGTTGAACTCCATCTGCCACTTCTCAGCCCACTTCTGCATCCTATCAATGTCTCTCTGCAATCTTTGACAATCCTCTACACTATCTACAACACCACCAACCTTTGTGTCGTCTGCAAACTTGCCTACCCACCCTTCTACCCCCACGTCCACGAAAAGTAGAGGTCCTAGTACAGATCCTTGTGGGACACCACTCGTCACGATCCTCCAATCTGAATGTACTCCCTCCATCACGACCCTCTGCCCTCTGCAAGAAAGCCAATTCTGAATCCACCTGGCCAAACTTCCCTGGATCCCATGCTTTCTGACTTTCTGAATAAGCCTACCATGTGGAACCTTGTCAAATGCCTTACTAAAATCCATATAGATCACATCCACTGCACTATCCTCATCTATATGCCTGGTCACCTCCTCAAATAACTCTATCAGGCTTGTTAGACACGATCTGCCCTTCACAAAGCGATGCTGACTGTCCCTGATCAGACTATGATTCTCTAAATGCCCAGAGATCCTATCTCTAAGAATCTTTTCCAACAGCTTTCCCACCACAGACGTAAGGCTCACTGGTCTATAATTACCCGGGCTATCCCTACTACCTTTTTTGAACCTTCAGAAGATAGTGGATATAGCCCAGATTATGACAGGTAAAGCCCACCCCACCACTGAGCACATTTGTAAGGAGTGCTGTCACAGGAAAATAACATCCATCATCAACCACCCCCACCATCTAGGCCATCCTCTCTTCTCACGGCTGCCATCAAGGAGGACGTATAGGTGCCTCAGGTCCCACACCACCAGATTCAGGAATAGTTATTACCCTCCAATCCTCAAGCCCTTGAACCAGGCTCTTGAACTCACCCCAAGACTGAACTGATTTCACAATCTGTGGACTCACTTTCTACAACTCATGTTCTCAATATTTATAATTTACTATTTTGTTTTTTGTTTCTCTTTTGTATTTGCATAATTTGTCTTCTGCATGTTCATTGTTTGTCCATCTTTGTTGAGTGCAGTTTATCATTGAATCTCAGGATAGTATAAGGTGATATACTGCATATGTACTTAGATAATAAATTTGCTTTGAACTTTAAACTTTATACCTTGATTATGTCCTGATGGCCCAAACTGTTGACTGTTTACTCTTTTCCATACATGCTGCCTGACCAGCTGAGATCCTCCAGCATTTTGTATGTGTTACTTTGATTTCCAGCATCTTCAGATTTTCTCTTTTTTGTAATTTTATGTTTATTATCAGTGAGCTGTTCTTCACAAAGGGCTTTATCAGATGTCTTTTGCAATTTCAGTTAAAAACACATGCTTTAACACATAACTTTAATATCCTCTTCAAAAACTTCCATTGGGTTTATCTTTTACCAATCTATCATTTTGCAGAACAACTGTAAAATTCTCAGTGCATTCAGTCACTCTTTTCTAATTATAGATTTCAGCATTTTCCTGTAACAGATGTTTTGCTGACCTGTCTAAAATTCCCTGTTTCCTCTCTCCTAATTAGCATAATAACATGCACAATGTTCATTCCCAAGTTACATTTCCAGAATCAAGAGAAATTTGAAATGTGATAATTAGAGTAACTATTGTGTTCTTGGCTAGCTGCTATAACATCCTAGATCTTGAGATATGACAGTCTCTAAAACCATTATTTCCATTGCCACAGAAATTTATATTTTGTTACCTTTATGGTTCCTTGTCCCTGATACAGAATTAGTTTTTCTATTAATTTCGGGATTCTATCTTCTTCTACAATAAATACTTATATAAAATACTTGCCAATATAATCAACCAATATCATGGTGTTGTTTAAAATATCACAATCATTGGTTTTTGCTGGTACCATATTGGCCCAACCACACCAAATTTAATTGTATTTTTAATTGATTTTAACATCCTCTTATTAACAGCTCATCCACCTCTTTACTATATTTTGTCAACAGATCAACAGAACCCACAATAGGTTTTTCACTTTAGTCTGCTCTTTTATTTTACTTTTATGTTGTTCTCTATCTCTGTAATCAACCGTGGCTTGCCTTTATTTTAACAATCATTGTCACTGTTTTGGACACTGCTGGTGTTCTGTGGTTTTATCCATTAGTAGATTGCTTCTCAAAGTCTAACCCTATATCCCCACCGTGAGAGGTGGAAACGGGTAAGGTCAGCCAATAGGGCTCTGGTGAAACCGTATATGCCAATCCCCTGTATAGTGGATACAATGGATTACAGAAACATTGATGAACTCCAACCATACCATCGACTTTGGACAATGGAGATGGGAGGTCATCAATGGCCCATGCTCCACTGGGAGATAAGGACCCAAGAAGATTAATGGGTTATTCTCTGCTGTGGCTGGTATTTCTTAAGGAATGGCTGGATATCTCCTTGTCAATTCCAATGCTTGTGCATGTTCAGTGAAAGACAGATGTTGAAGGCAAGGTGAAGGTCAGATATAGACACTTATAACCTTCTGTTCCACCATGGAAATTGCAGAGAGAACATCAGTGATGTACAGAATTACTGAGCTGAGAGGCAGGGTGTACAAGGCTGACAGAAGAAACAGCATCTCATCCATGCAAATAGGGTTATCAACCTGAAGTAAAAATACAAATGCATATAAATGGTTTATTTATTTTTCCTTGTTTAACTTTCTAATAATTACTTTTAGGACTGGATGGGGCTTTTGATGATTTTTAGTCAATGACAACAATTGAAACTATTTTTAAATGTATTTGATGCTTCCAGTTCTTTGACAGCAGTGAGTGGTCAAAGAGCATCAAATTATAGAGAGGAAGACCTTAAGATCTGCTACCTGAGGTTAAATCACTACTTGCGGGCAGAATGAGTCTGATTAGTTGGAACTCTGATTCTGAATTAGGTCATTCTGGGTGGGCTGGGGACACCATGAGCAGTGAGAACAAGGTGGTGGGTCATATCCAATAGGTGGAGTGGCTCGATATCATAGCCAGTCCTCTTTCTTGCCTACTCCCCACAGGTACTAACGCCTTTACAAACTAAAATTTGTTAAGTTTGAACCTTCAAAGATTGAATAATTCAGTCTCCACATCTCTTCAGCATAGAGAACTTCAGAGATTTATCACCCTCTGGGAGAAGAGAATCTTCTCACCTTTGCCTTCAATTAGAGGCAACTCATTCTGAAGCTGTGACTCCTGGTTCTGTACCCCACACCCTCCCATCTCCTGGCATCGATCCTGTTAGAATGTTATAAGATCAGCAGTCAATCTTTCAGACTTCAATGTAAATAGGCTCAACATGTTCAAATGTTCCTTATAAGACATCCTTTCATCATAGGAATAAAGGCTCGTGAACCTTCACTAAAATTCTTCCAGTGCAAAATCCTGCCTTAAATAAAAGATCGTAACTATTCAGCACCCCAGGTGTGGTCCCATGAATCCTTGTAAAGTTATAAGACTTACATTTGAATATACATATGAATGCATTTTTGTACTTAATTCCTCTGTGAATAAAGGCCAACATAACATTCCATTTACCCTCATAATTACTTGCTGTACTCGCATGTTAATGTTCTCTGTTTCATGTATAAGTATTCCCAGATCCCTTTGTTAGGCAGCATTCTGGAGTCCTTCTCCATTTAAAATTACCTTGATTTTGTATTTTTAATACCAAGTGGATAACTTACCATTTACCCTTATTCTGGTCCATCTGCAAAATACTGAAATAGACATTCAACCTACCTACTCTCAGTAGTCACCAGTACACCTGCTCATTAATGCAAATATCTAATCAGCCAATCATGTGGCAGCAACTCAATGTATAAAAGCAGGGAGCAGGGAGGAAAAAAAGGTTCAGTTGTTGTTCTGACCAAACATCAAACATCAACATGTGATCTAATTGACTTTTATTGTTGGTGCCAGACAGGGTGGTTTGAGTAACAGTCTCTAGAATTCACAAAGAATGGTGTGAAAAACAGAAGACATCCAGTGAGTGGCATTTCTGTGGACAAAAACATTAATGAGAGAGGTTAGAGGAGAATGGCCAGACTGGTCTAAGCTGACAGGAAAGCAACAGTAACACAAGTAACCATGCATTACAACAATGGTGTGCAGAAGAGCATCTCTGAATGTTCAGCAAGTTGAACCTTGAAGAGGGTGGGCTACAGTAGCAGAAGACCATGACCATACACTCAGTAGTCACTTTATTAGTTACAGTACCTCCTATACTTAACAAAGTGGCCACAGCGTAGATTCCTTTGCAGACATTTTGCATTGTCCTCATTGCTTACTTTCCTGTCTGCTTTTGTGTCATTAGCAAATCTGCCTCAATTCACTCCATCCCTTTGCCCCAACCAATAAAAAATTCTGTACATAATTGATACTAGTGATGCTAGTAGCAGACCATATCATGGAACTCTAATTAAATCTAGAATATAGCTGCTTCACCTTCCTATGGATGTGATTAAAATAATGTGTCTTTGTGAGTGATTCATTTTCCTAACCCACTTTTTCACACTGTGGATTGTGAGCGTATACAATGAGATACTAAAGGAGGTTCTAAACAGGGGTTCCCAACATGACTTCTACGGACCCCTTGCTTAATGGTGTTGGTCCATAGCATAAAAAAGGTTGGGAACCCCTGCTCTAAAGTGATATAACTGGTAAAATCTGAGAAAATGTTGGACAGAGCTATGAGTAAATGTATTGAGAAGCTTCTGAATATACTCACTCAAATCTCTATCAAATCAGTATCTAATGTGATATGTTATTTACCTAAATGGATATACCATATTAGGAATCTTGAAATGGCCATTGCTAAACTTATTGCATTAGGTGAATTAGTTTTTAAAGTCAGTTAGAGGCAGCAGAATAACTCACACAAAATGTTGGAGGAACTCAGCAGGTCAGGCAGCATCATTTTTACATTATTGACATACAGTGCAGAATTCGGCCCTTCCGGCCCTTTGAGCCGAGCCACCCAGCAATCCCCTCGATTTAACCCTAGCCTAATCACAGGACAATTTACAATGACCAATTAGTCTACTAACCGGCATGTCTTTGGGTTGTGGGAGGAAACTGGAGCACCTGGAGTAAATCCACGCGGTCACGGGGAGAATGTACAAACTCCTTATAGGCAGCGATGGGAATTGAACTTGGTTGCCTGTACCGTGAAGCATTGTGCTGACACTATGCTATGGAGACAAATAAAGAATTGGTCTTTTTGGATGAGAAACATCGTCTCTTTATTCCTCTTCATAGGTGCTGCCTGACCTGCTGAGTTCCTCCAGCATTTTTTTGTGTGTTAGTCTGCACCTGTAGAATTTCTTCTGTTTTAGAGATACCAAGATACTATTTTCAATTTTATAATATGTACCAAATTATTTAAAAATACATATGGGAAAAGGAAGAAGATGGCACCAGCAAACAACGCTACCAAAGGCAACCCCCTCAAGACAGTTCATGAAGCAACCCCCTTCACTTCTTCTACATCTTCTTTTCATTTCAGATATGGTTCTGCTACTGTTAGAGTCTGTTATCTACATCCTGGCATTGTGATGTAAAGCTGATAAGGCATTCTGGTGCTTTACTGTCTCCAGAGTATTCCACAAGGCTGCAACAAAGCATACAGTGTGGAAGACAGGAAGCAGGGAACGAGCTCATGATCAACTCCTTCTCTCCCTGATCTTGCTGATGAAAGCGCTGGGGAAGATTGAAATCATCGAGGTGGGTGCTGAGGGAAAGCAAGTGCTCAGTGCCATCTACCAGCCTCTCAATCACTGCTGCCGGAGAAGGCGTCTGCGTGTGGCAGTCTCATGCCCTTTCTCACTCACTACTCCCAAGGGAAAGTCCTTGCACTTGAGTTACCTCTTCCTCCCTTGATGCTGTCAGCAGGTGGTGCTGGAGCAAGGTTTAATTGACCCAGATTGTAGACTTGGACTCCAATTTAGGTTTATGATGTGTTCTAGTTTCTAATTCTCGCCCTGGTCACTCTTTTTTGTTACTACTTCTGGGCAACTTTTGAATCAGGGCCGCCTGCAGATAACGAACACTGAGATGAAATGTACTGAAATATGCCTTTTGATTTTGTGTTTTATATTCTATGTTTTCATTCTTTTTGTTGCCGTTTGCATATTTTTTTGTGCGTGGGGTGGGGGGGGTCGATATTTGATGTTTTTCTTTGAACGGGTTGGTTCTATGGTTCTTCTTTGTTTGGTGAGTGCCTGTGAGCAAGACGAATTTCAGAGCAATATACTGCATACATACTTCGATAATAAGTGTACTTTGAATCTTTGGAAAAGGTACCATCCAGTCCATCAAAACTCTCCCCATTCAATAGTTAACTTTCCTATCACATCAGCATCAGACTTCTAACATGCACATTAAATAACTTAAACATTGCTGGCAGTTTTTTTTTTCCTATGTTAATGAATAAAGATATTCATCAAGCCAGATATTCTAAATTTCCTTTATCCCATTCCCATTTACATTCCAGTTTACCTAAACAACTGTAACAGATGTCAGAACATTGACTTCAAGGCTTTCTGATATGCTATTCATCATTTTAAGGTATTTATTTTGACATATTTCAGGTGGCAGCATGACTTTTTGATGTTGGGAACAGCAGTGTCAGCCAAGTGTGCTTACATGACAGACAAAGAGTTGATTACCATCATCAATAATGATACTATGATAATATGCCCTTTTATAAGATTAAATCTACCCGTGAAAAGCAAATACACACACACACACACACACACACACACACACAAACACACACACGTATGCACACCCATACACCTACCTATGGACCACTCCTGCTCGGTGCAGGTGCTCCACTGCTAGAGTGAGTTGCCTGATATATCGGCGTGCCTCTGCTTCTTCCAATATCTTTCTGTCATACATTTTGTGCATTAAGTTGCCTCCTGTGCATAGCTCCATAACCAAGTAGTAGCTGTTCTCTGTTTCGAGTATATCCAGAAGCTGCGTGATATTTGGGTGCCTGATCATCTGGTGGATCTGTCCTTCTCTCCGCAGGTTCTTTGTTACATAGGAGTCTTTCTTGGCTTTCTTCTTATCAATAACCTTCACAGCCACCTAACAGATAACAGAAATTCTGATTACTATTCAGCACGAAATTTACTCCAGCCCACGTCTGCAGCTAATTGATGAGCTAACTCCTTTTGGAAAGATAATTGACTCAAAATGAACAGGTGCCGTGTGGCCACTTGGGTCTTATGAGGTTTGAAATGTTCATACTTTCCCAACTACAATTGTGAAATACACCCAGCAGTTAAAACTGTCTCTGGAGAGTACGGTTCAAATTATACATTGTAAGTAGTAAACAGAGTGTTGGTGATTATCGTCCTCTGATTGATGATAACCATTTGGAAACAAATTAAGGAAGGTTCCACAAGAATGTGAACTGTATAATGTCAAAGCATTGTTGTTTTACAATAATCTTTTAAAGTTAAATCAGGCCTGACATTAAATAATGCCAGCAATTCAGTGCATTATTTCTCAAAGCAGGAGACTTCACATGTTGCAATCTGGAGCATCTCAGAGCTCTGGTGGGGAAAAGGAAACGTTGACAATATTATATGCGTTTCTGCTCACCGCACTACCTGATTGATGGAAAGGATGCACAGGCGATTCACCAGGATGTTGCTTCAGTTATGACTCTGGCTAGACTGGTTTATTTTCCTTGGAGCCGAGGAGGATAAACACTAACTTGTCCCTCTCTTTTCCAGTTCTGATAAAGGGTCACTTACTTGAAACATTAACTGTTTTCTCTTTTAGATGCTTTCTTTTACAGTCTGAGGCATAGAATGCTTGAGAAAGGGGATCACTGAGAACCATATAAAAAGTTTTATGCAGTTGTGATCACCACGCTAGAAGAAGGATGTGATCATAATATTGTTGGTGTGGGAGTGTTGCCAGCAATGGAGATCATTAATTAAAAATTCAAGTATTCATTTTTAAGATATTTTCAGTAAATGTTAATAATTTAATGTACTTTTTATATCTTTACACCTGCTGTAATTTTCATGGAAAATTGATCAATGTTCAATTTTCTGCTCTGGGAAGAACCTTAAGAGCATTGTGATCTTGCACAAGGGAGAATGCTGCTTTCAAACCAAGGACATAGAACATAGAACAGTACAGCAGAAGAACAGATCCTTTAGCCCACAGTCTGTGTTGAACATGATGCCATATTAAAGTAAATTTTTCTACTTGCACATGATCCATATCACTCCATTCCAAGAATATTCATTAGCCTGTCTAAATGCCATTGAAACACCACTATTGTGTCTGTTTCTGCCCTACCCATTGGTGCAATCAGGTGACCAGAACTGCACACAATACTCCTGGTGTGGCCTAACCAAGACTTTAAAAGACATGCTTGTGAGGCTCTCCTGTAGTTGATTTGCTTCTTTGCTGCCACCAATAACTTAACTAAGAAGAAAGGAGAAGCACACCAGGGGATTCAAATCAAAGTTAATTGAGGTAAAGGTGTTAATTTGGTGGAGGAAATAATTCGGTCCTTGCACTGAATGTGTATTTGGAACTGAACTCTGTTATTGCAACTCATGGCAGTCTAGTCTTGAACTAAAAATATATAGGACTACATATTCTCCAAACCAAAGGGGACCATCAAAAGCCAAACCGTTCCATATTTTGGCCATCTTACTTGGAGTTCTATACTTGTATTCTTGCAATCTAGTTTCCACTATTGTTATAATACCTCCTTGTTAAATCTATTGCAAAAAAGTGGTAAAGCAGAACATTAATGTTTATGCATATTGAATCTTCACTAAAAATACTACAAACTGAATGTTCCAGACTGTTTGACATTGTAGAGAAGTTGGCACATCATGATTCACCCAAGCAACCAAAATTACAGTAAGAACATAAACAGGAATACAACATGTTCATGCATAAGGCTATATTATTGATGAAGATCACCAATAAAACCCTTTATAATTAATGCATTACTCTTTGACTTTCTCAGTCTGCCTCAGTCTTTAATATACTTGACCACCTCACCCCCTTCTCCCGTCTCTCAGCTACACACCAGCTAGGTTTGTCTGAATTCATCAAGCTCCATTCATATTTACCTAGTCATAACCAAAGATCATTCGCAATCCCTTTCCTAGATCTTATCTCTTTCCAAATTATAACCAAAAATCTTCAATCCAAAATATTAACTGAGTTTCCCCTTCCATAGATTCTGCTTCTACTTCAGACTTCCAGCATCTTCAGTTTTTTAATGTTAATTCCGCTCCCATCTCTATGGAGATTTGACATGACATCTAAAACTTTGATGAAATTTTCATATACGTGTGGTGGAAAGTATATTGACTGGCTGCATCACAACCTGGTATGGAAACATCAATGCCTTTGAATGGAAAATCCTACGAAAGGTAGTGGATTGGGCCTAGTACAGCATGGGTAAAGCCCTCCCAACCATGGAGCATATCTACATGAAACACTGTCATAGGAAAGCAGCATCCATCATCAGAGAACCTCACCATCCAGGTCATGCTCTTTTCTTGCTGGTGCTATCAGTTAGAAGGTACAAGAGCCTCAGGGCTCATACCACCAGGTTCAAGAACAGTTGCTACCCGACAACCATCAGGCTCTTGAATAGAAGGGGACAACTACACTTACTTGTCCCGTCAGAAAAATGTTCCTACAACCAATGATTTCACTTTCAGGACTCTTTATCTCATGTTCTCATTATTTATTGCTATTTATTTATATTTGCATTTGCACAGTTTGTTGTCTTCTGCACTTTGGTTGATCTTTCATTGATCCTGCTATAGTTACTATTCTATGGAATTGTGAGAATGCCCACAAGAAGCTCACGGTGTATAAGGTGACACATATGTACTTTGATAATAAAATTAACTTTGAACTTTCCCTTCCGGTGGCTACAGCATTGCCTCTGATTATAACCATGGACTTATCCATGTTTATTCCCATTCCTCAGTGATATCATCAAAAGACAGGAGCTATTTTCATCAAGTTGTGCCACACCATTGTATCATTCTCTGTCTCTAAATTTGTCCAGCATCCAAAATAAACCAATGAAGTACAGATAACTTTCTCCTGTTTTTGAACCAATTATTCCAAGTTTCCTCTGGTCAGTCTCTGAAGTTGAAGTGGATAGTCTGAAATATTGGTAATGCATTTGACTCAGAAATTAGTTTTCAGCTATTGTGCCATCAGAAAGAGCAGCTTCGGTCTCTATGAAATTGCCCGACTTTGTCCATGCCCAAGCTAATCTCCTGTGAAACCCCTCATGTCTGTTGTAAAATCTCAAGACCTGTCTATTCCAACACAATACTGGTCAGCTTTTCTTGGTGTTTCCTCAAAATATGAATTATCCAAAATTTTGCAGCAATCTTAAACAATCCCATTCACTGACTATCCTTATGCTTGCTGACCACCGAAGCAACACATTAGTCTAGAAATTGAATATTACCCTTTCTTAGTGTGTGAATGCCCATTCAGCTTCACAGAAAAACAAAAGCAAAATTGACCAATAAGACATTTGAAGGTACAGGAGAATGGATTACACGCAGAAAAATTGACTGAAATAGCATATGCACGGTTCGTAATTGGGGCCACACTTAATATAGTGCACCTTCAGCTGCTTCGCTATACACCAGTCTAAGGAAGGTATACTCTGCCTGGTAACCGCGTCCAATGCGGCCGTCAAGGTGCTGAGAAGCAGAGGGAACACCTTCTACATTCACTTGAGGTGGGAGGGATGACCTATGGGGAATAGTTCAGTAGAAGTGGTCCATAGTCTCTGATGAGTAGCAAGGTGAATACAGAGTCCCTCCTCCCCTGGACTGAAGAATTTAGAACTAAGGGTCGCGGTCTCAGTTTAGAGATAGGGATCCGTTTCTCTGCTCAAAGGGCGGCGAGTCTTTGGGAACCTTCACTCCAGCAAGCCACTAAAGTCCTTACTTTATGCTGAGATTTTTGGTCAATAAGGGAATCAAGAAGAACAGATATCATGTGGGTAGTGTACTGGCCGTTTTCTTGTTTTAACGAATAGCAGAGTGGAGTTCTCGCGGCTCTGTGACCTGCTCCAGCTCCTTTCCCATTGTATTACGGGTCAGATCACATCTGGCTCTGAGTTAAACCACCATCCCGAGGGAATACTTCTCCAGCATAAGTTAGCGCGCCTTTGACCAGAGGCGTTCAACTCCAGTGTAACCCTGCCTTGCTCCTCAAATGCCGGGAAACCTGTTCCGTACCTCCTGCACTTTTGTAAATATGCAAGGAGTTGTTCTAAACTATTGTCATTATCAGACCAGAAAACAGTAATTCTGGAAATATTGGCGTTAGACCTCTGAAGCAATTCATCTATTTTTAAGTTTTTGGTGTTTCAGCCAAAACTTCAATGATCCAATTGAATAAAAAAATTAAATAAGAGTCGGAAAACTAAGTTACCTTTTCACCAGTCAGAACATGCAATCCTTCTCTGACTTTGGCGAAAGATCCCTCGCCTAACTTCCTCCCAATCAGATAACTTCCGACCCGCTTGGTGTGGTGGAAATTGCGGATTGACTCTCGAGAAACATGGGCAACCGAAAATGGAAGGTTAATTTCCGAGCCGGAAACGCGGAACTCTCCCGGTGACGGGTCGTCCAGGCTGTCTCCGGCCGCCGCCGGCATCCTTGGCCTGGGAAGTGGCTTCTTTCGCCGCCTCTGCAGGAACGTGCCGGCGATCCGGAGCGATAAACGCAGGCAGCAAAGGTCCACAAAATAAGTAATACGCTCCGATTTCCAACTATCAGTAGTTCAACATCGGTCCAAACAACTCAGGCACCAAGTGGAATTGAAAGAAGTCGCCCTGTGCAGGTGTCCAGTTACTTGCACTTACAGTCTAATTGACACAAAGAATGTTAGTCAAGCAAGTTCCGTTTCTCTTCCCCGCTCTAGCAATGTTTACAAGTGGGGCGGCGAACAGTTTATATCAAATGTAGAGATCGTCATTCCGACAGCTCCACTGTACTTCCTGTGAGAGAGGCAAACGAGAGGGGTTTCAGAGGCAGCAAAGTAATCAGACAACTGCCATATCGGCGTATTTCTCTTCAGAAAACCCGCGGGCACGGTTTGCCGCTGGAACAGCATAGAGAGAGCAGCAGCTCCCAGTTCTGGAAGATATATATTCGTGTTTTCAGTTTGATCTCATTAATCGTGTCTGATCCATATTGACAGATGCGATGCCGCTCCGCGATTCGTATAGATTTCTGGTCAGTTTCGGTCACTGGAGAATTCTCTGAGACACACACAGACATGCACACACTGAGCTGCGCGAAGGGCACCACTGATTTCATCTTTTGAACTTTCTCGGATTTCCAGAAGGCGGGAGCAATCCCAACCTCTTTTCCTCGTACGCGATTTGTGATTTTTTAACCTTCCCACTGTCTCCTTTCAAATTTGATGACGCCTTGTTCTTTCCTCCTGTGAACTACCTTTTATTTTATTAATTGTACCTTTCTCGACGGCACGGTCTTTAATCAGCTCCTTTTGAAATCCTGTTAAACTGTTCTTTCCGATTCTCAGCTCACTGAAGTAAAAGAAAGGTGCCTTTAATAATACACTTTTCAAACTCTTTGCGCAGCGTTTATTAATGATGTATCATGTTTTCCCTCCTTTACCAAAACGGCGCCGAAACTTTTCTCCCAGGTTTTCCGATTTTGTTCGTATCTCCTCATCGCGAGGGAAAAGGAAAGTTGCTCCGCTTGGACATATTTCTATCACCATACATGGCTGGGTCTACATGCTGATTATTATTAATGTGGCCTTCACCCCAGCGGAGTTTCTGCAGAATTGTGTGATTGTGACCCTTGCTATCGTCTGTTTCCTTTTTAACTTGACGCTTCTGGATCTTTCCGTGATTTTATGCACGTTCGCCCTGACCCGCACAATACTGACCCGCACAATACTGACCCTTTCCTGGTCTCTCCCCTCCTCAGCTAGCTCTTTATTTTCCTTTTGGTTTCCCGTCTCTCGTCGAATTTTGTTCTATTTCACCCTCCCATTTCCCCTCTAATTCAGTTTATCGCGTCTTTAATTTGCTTTCTTTCGTGCTTGCCGCCCTGTGGTTTTGCCTCTTGCTTTGCTCACCAGGGAGCCCCGAAGCAAAGCAAACGCTAATAGTTTTCTGTTCACCGTTTCATTTGAATATTTGTCCCGAGGCAGCAGAGCTCTTAATTGGCCAGTGTCTTACGTCTGGAGAACAATCTAATTCCCTTGCATGCTGTCTAACAACCCACAGCAATGTTACAAGAACTTTTCATTCAATTATATATTCTGAGGCTAAATAATGCACATTTACACTCAGTGGCCTCTCCATTAGATGCCCCCTGTACCTAATACAGTGGCCACGGAGTGTATATTCATGGTCTTCTGCTGCTGGAGCCCACCCTCTTCCAGGTTCCACATGTGTGTTCAACTGCTCTTTGGCACACCACTGTTGTAACTTGTCCTTATTTGAGTTACTGTCACCTTCCTATCAGCTTGAACCATTCCACTCTGACTTCTTCCATTAACAAGGTGATTTTGCCCACGGATCTGTCCCTGCCCTCACTGGCTTTTTTTTAAATTTTCACACCATTCTCTGTCAACTCTAGAGACTTCTGTATGCAAATCATCACGTTTCTTCCCCATTCTGTTGTTTGTTCAGAACAACCAAAGCTCTTGACTACGACTGTACCTCTTCCTAGAGATGCTGCATGGCCTGCTGCGTTCACCAGCAACTTTTATGTGTGTTGCTTGAAATTCCAGCATCTGCAGATTTCCTCGTGTTTTCTTCTTGACCATTTCCGCATGCTTTTATGCATTGAGTTACCACTGCATAACTATTGCCTGATTAGATATTTGTATTAATGAGCACTGTTTCGGCGTAATTAATAAACTCGCCACTGAGTGTAATTTTGCTATAACAAAGACAGATCTGTGTGTTTTATGTTATATAAACTTTCCCAATCAAGGGAAAATTAAACAAATACAATTGGAGGCAGCATGGTAGCGTAGTGGTTAGCATTGAATCTGGACTAACAATCAATGTGTTCTACTTTACACTTACATACTGAAGGATGACAATAAATAATCGATGGTAGTTTAGCAGTTGGTGCAACGGCATCGTAGCGATTAGCACAATGCTTTAGAGCACCAGCGACCAGAGTTCAATTCCCACCACCATCTGTAAGGAGGTTGTACGTTCGCCCTTGACCACCTGGATTTCCTCTGGGAGCTCTGGTTTCCTTCCACAGTCCAAAGACCTATCAGTCAGCAGGTTAGTTGGTTTTTGTAAATTGTCCCATGATTAGGCTAGGGCTAAACCAGGAGGTGGACGGTGCGAGGACATGCTTCGTGCTAAATCCCAATAGATAAATATTAAAAAATTACAGTTCAGGGTTCAATTGCAATGCTGTCTGTGAGGAGTTTGTACATTCTCCCCATGACCGCGTGGGTTTCCTCTGGGTGCTCTGGTTTCCTCCCACAGTCCAAAGATGTACGGCTTAGTAGGTTAATAGATCATTATAAATTGTACCGTGATTAGGCTATGGTTAAATGGGGGGATAGCTGGACAGTGCAGCCCAGTGGGCTGTAGGGGTCTGTTCCGTACTGAATCTCAATAAATAAGATAAACAACGCTTTACAGTACAGGTGATCTGAGTTCAATTCCCACCACTACCTGTCAGGTGTGTGTACATTCTCCCCGAAACTGCATAGGTTTCTTCCAGGTGCTCTGGTCTCCTCCCACAGTCCAAAGACGTACCAGTTGGTAGGTTAACTTTTACATTGTAAATTGTCCTATGATTAGGCTAGGATTAAATCAGGGGATTGCTGGGCAGCTTGGCCTCGAAAGGCCAGAAGGGTCTATTCCACACTGTATCTCAATAAATAGATAATCATCAGACCATCCTGGCCTATGTTTAATACCGTGATATTTCGGGAGCCTTTGTTGCTGATTTTCTGATTCTAGAATATATTAAAATAAGAGAATGCAGAACATAACACTTGACTTTCATTCTGTGGAATGGCTTGAAACCATCAATTGTTAAATAGATGATGAAGCATGGGGAATACAGAAACAGAGATGTTTCTTTTGAGAGGAGAGCATTTGAATCAGACTGAGTGTAAAATACGGCAACTCACACCAGTTTGTTTGGAGCTCTGACCAGCGATCAGTCAGCCTTTGGGATTGATAAACAAGAACAAATTAAAGGGAGTCAGGGGAAAGCACAACGGCTGTCGTCTGGACAGTTAGAGTGGTGATTTTGAGGCTTCAGCTCTTCAAGGCTTTAACGAAGAGGAGCTTCAATCAGAGACAGCAAGAAAGAAAAAATCTAGGTACCTGTTTTCTCCTCCCTTCTCTACATTTGCTTAGTTGGGACAGTAGAGATACCAGGCAGGATAGCTGAACATTGCTCTTGTGGGGTGAAGGAAGGCAGGGAGACCGCCAGTATTGCAGGGAACTGCAAATGCGAGAAGTGCATCCAGCTGCAGTTTCCAACAATCCGTGTTAAACAGTTGGAGCTGGAACTCGATGAACTGTGGATCATTCGGAAGGCTGAAGGGGTGATAGATAGGACATATAGAGAGGTGGTTCCACCAAAGGTGGAGGACACAGGAAACAGGGTGATAGTCAGGAAGGGGAAAGGGGTTAAGGATCCAGTGCAGAGTACCCCTGTGGCCATCCCCCGCGACACAGGAAACTGAGTGATTGTCAGGAAGGGGAAAGGCATTAGGGAGCCAGAGCAGAGTACCCCTGTGGCCATCCCCCTCAACAACAGGTGTACCACTTTAGATACTGTTGCGGGGGATGACCCAATTGAGGAAGGTCACAGTGGTCGGGTCTCTGGCACTGAATCTGGCTATGTGACTCAAATGGGAAGGGGAAGAAGACGTGTGCTGTGGTGATGGGGGATTCGTTAGTTAGGGGAACAGAAAGAAGGTTCTCTGGGCAAAAACAAGATTCCCGGATGGTGTGTTGCCTTCCAGGTGCCAGAGTCAGGGACATCTCAGATCAAGTCCTCAGCATTCTCAAGTGGGAAGATGAAGAAACAGAGGTTGTGGTCCATGTAGGTACTAATGTCATGGGTAGGATGAGTGACGAGGTTCTGCATAGGGAGTTCAGAGAGTTAGGTGCTAAGTTAAAGGGCAGGACCTCCAAGGTTGTGATCTCAGGATTGCTATCTGTGCCATGTGCTAGTGAAGCCAGAACTAGGAAGATTATACAGTTTCATACATGGCTAAGGAGTTGGGTTCTCCTCAAAGAAAGGTAGGATCTGTACAGAAGCGACAGTTTGCACCTGAACTGGAGGGGAACTAATATCCCAATGAAAGGTTTGTTAATACTGCACGGGGTGGGAGGGGAGGTTAAACTAGAGCTGCAGGGAGTGGGAACCAGAATGCCAGAACAGTTAGTGGAGAGGTTGTAGAGGCAGATGGTGGTAAGTCCTCAAACAAAGTTAAGAATCCAAAGGTTGAGCATGGTGTGACTAGCATACTGAGTTGCCTATATTTCAATGCAAAAAGTTTCGTAGGAAAGGCAGAAAATAGTGCTGAAGATGTGGTAGCTGGTTTACAAACAGAGGCAATGTGTATTGAGGAGAGGTTGACAATAGGGCAAAATTACAGTCAACAGGAGTTGCAATGGAAAAGGCAGACAATATAAAAAGGGTGAATACAGGACTGAATATATATCTGAATATGTGCTGCATATGGAATAAGGTAGATGAATTTGTAGCACAATTACAGATTGGCATGTTTGATCTTGTAGGCATCACTGAATCATGGCTGAAAGAAAATTATAACTGGGAGCTTAATGTCCAAGGCTACACACTGTATCAATAGGGCAGGCAGGAAGGCAGAGGGGGCGGTGCTTCTCTGTTGGATAAAAAATTAAATCAAATCATTAGAAAGAGCTGATATAGGGTGGGAGGTGTTGAATCATTATGGATAGAACTAAGGAATGGTTCTGTCAGGGTAAAAAGACCCTGCTGAGAGTTATATACAGATGTCCAAATAGTAGTAAGGATATGACCTACAAATTACAGTGGAAGATAGAAAATGCATGCCAAAAGGGGAAATGTTACAATAGTCACATGGATTTCAATATGCAAGTTGATAGGGGATATCAGGTTAGTGCTGGGGTCCAAGAGGGGGAATTTCTAGAATGCCTATGAGATGGCTTTGTAGAGCAGCCTGAGGGTGATCCCACAAGGGGATCAGCTATTCTGGATTGGGTGTTGTGCAATGTACCAGAATTGATTAGAGAACTGAAGGTAAAAGAATCCTAAGGGGCATGATCACAATATGATCAAATTCACCCTGAAGTTTGAGAAGGAGAAGCTAAAGTCAGATGTATCAGTATTAGAGTGACGTAAAGGGAATACAGAGGTATGAGAGAGGAATTGGTAGAATTGAGTGGGAAAGAATACTAGCAGTGATGATGGCAGAGCAGCAATGGCTGGAATTTCTCGAAGCAACTTGGAAGGCGCAGGATATATACATCCCAAAGAGGAAGAAGTATTCTAAAGGCAAGACGATAGAATTGTGGCTAACAAGAGAAATCAAAACCAACATAAAAGCCAAAGACAGGGCATATAATACAGCAAAAATTAGTCGTAAGTTAGAGGATTGGGAAGCTTTTAAAAACCATCAGAAGGCAACTAAAAACATCATTAAGAAGGTAAAATGGAATAAGAAAATAAAGTTAATGAGGATACCAGAAGTTTCTTCAGATGCATAAACTGTAAAAGAAAGGTAAGTGTGTATATTGGACAGCTGGAAAACAATGCTGGACAGGTAGTGATGGAGGATAAGGATTTGGCGGACCAATTGAATAGTTTACATCAGTCTTCACTGTGGAACATATCAGCAGTATGGTGGATGTTTCAGGAGTCGGGGTCGTGCATTGAGTGAAGTTACCATAACTAGAGACAAGGCTCTTTTGAAACTTAAATGTCTGAAGGTAGATAAATCACCTGGACCAGATGGCGTACACCCCAGAGTTATGAAAGGGATGACTGAGGAGATCGTGGAGGTATTAGTAATGACCTTTCAAGAATCACTAGATTCTAAAGTGGTTCTGGAAGACTAGAAAATTGCAAATGTCACTCCACTCTTCAAGAAGGGTGAGAGGCAGGATAAAGGAAACTATAAGCCAGTTAGTCTGACCTCAGTGGTTGGGAATTATTGGAGCCACCCATATCATAATTGTATCCTTTTGAAATGCTTTTTGCTCAAAACTCTGAAAATTATTTTTATATCAAGTATTTTAAATCTGGGTTGCAAAATATGGTTTATAAAAGTGGAATTAAAACCTTGTCTCCCATCAGGGACACCAAACATAAACCACATCTTTACACTGATGATGTACAGAGCTGATGTGCCTGAGGCCTGAAATCCACTGATCTAGGTATCTTGTAGGCAACACAGCAGGAACTGGTGTAACTTTTTACAGATTTCAGTCACTCAACTCCTTTTGTGAACTCCATTCAGTTCTGCTCTGCATTAAGTAGAACTACCACCCACTTCTAGCCTTCTTAATTCCAGAGAGTTTAAAGACTAAATGCTCCTGTGGGAAAAGAATATAATCCCAATCTGTAATTCAATTGATTTCTTCGTTAAAACCCACACAAAGAGAACAGTACTTTTTCTTCAGTGAAGTAGACCACATTCAGCAACTCATTATGGTTATATTAGTTTCAAAATGAAAGGAAATATTTGTTGTTCGCTTTTTATAAATTAACTTCATAGATTCAGGTGGCAGCGAGAATATTACCCAATTTGTTTTCTAGACAGCTCTGTGATAATTATTGCCCTGCAAGATTCTGATATGGAAAAAAGTCCTAAGCAATCTGGGCCCTGTTCAGCTGTTCAGACGCCAATATCTTATTTTGTACAATAAGTATTTCTATTCTCACTTGCTTGATGATAAAACACCATGAATACAAACAGCATGGGTTTCATTCTGAACATCTTAAAAATAAATTATTTCAGAACAGACACAAAGACTTTTGGGTATGCTGGTTTGGGTGATGATACTTTTCTATGGTCTTTTTTCACTTTGTGGAAGAGCGCCTAAAGACATTAATCTGTGGAATTTTTGTTTTGCAGTCCATTCGGGTCATATCCCCTTCTCATTACTACATCAGGGTGGAGATACAGGATCCTGCAGTCTCACACTCAGTGATTTAGGAACAGTTTCTTCCCTCTGCCATCAGATTTCTGAACAGTCCATGAAGACATAAATACTAGCTTCTTTTATTTGTACTGCTTATTTATTTACATAGTTCATAGATTTTGTGTTACATTGTACTGCTGCAGCAAAACAACAAATTTCACAGTATATGTGATAATAAATCTGAATCTGATTTGTCACATGGATTCAGTGCATATTTTGATATAAATTCATACAACTATGTTTGTTGATATCTTGTTTCAAAATATTTATTTTAATCATATAGTAAGCGGTGTGATTAATATAAAGATTTCCAAATCAAGTAATTATCATTATTGCAAGCATTATTTATTTTATCCTTCATGTCAGTCATAGCTTACATATTCATTCATCTCACCTTTAGTTGGAGAGTTAAATAGATTGCTTCCCCTTGAATACATGGCTGTGTCCAATTCAAGATTCAAGATTGTTGATTGTTACTCTTCAGTACATGAGTGTAAAGGGGAACAAAAGGATCTGATGCAGCATAAAAAATAAGCATATAGAACACAATAAAAAAGAAATAAGCACAATAAATATAAATATAAAATGCAAACAACAGGAATTCTGCAGATGCTGGAAATTCAAGCAACACACATCAAAGTTGTTGGTGAATGCAGCAGGCCAGGCAGCATCTCTAGGAAGAGGTACAGTCGACGTTTCAGGCCGAGACCCTTCGTCAGGTCTAAATATAAAAGAAATCTTACAAAACACAATGCACAAAAAACTGTAATAGACAGACTGTATGTACATAAAGTGACACTGAGTAATAAGACCATAAGGTATAGAAGCAAAATTGTGCCATTTGACCCAACGCGTCTGCTCCGCCATTTCACCATGGCTGATCCAATTTTCCTCTCAGTCTCAATCTCCTGCCTTCTCCCCATATCCCTTCATGCCCTGATCAATCAAGTATCTATCAACCTCTGCCTTAAAGATGTAATGGTGGAGGGGTGACATCAGATAAGGTGTCTGTAGTAGTGGTATGGGTTCGTGTTGATTAGCCTGATACCTAGGGGACAGCAACTGTTTTTGAATCTAGTGTTCCTGGTGTAGATGCTGCGTTGCCACTTCACTGATGTGATTGGGATGGACAGTCCTTATGCAGGCTTTGATGTACTTTCTGAACTGTGGACGATGTGTTCTGGGACGAAGAGAAGTTGTGCAAGATGTGCAATGCCAGGAGTTTGAAACTGCTCACAGTTTCCACTGCTGTGCCATTGATGTGAAGAGGGGTGTGAATGGTTTTCCTGAAGTCAATAACCATCTCCTTTGTCTTGTTGACATAATAAGGAGGTCCTGAAGAAGGGTCTTGGCCTGAAATGTCAACTGTTTATTCTGTTCCATAAAAGGTGCCTGCCTTGCTGAGTTCCTCCAGCATTTTGTGTGTGTTGCTAAGAAAGAGTTTATTTACCAGGCACCAGGCCTCAAGCTCTTCCACCTCCTCTCCATAGGCTGTCTCATCACTGTTTGGTTGAGAGTAATAATTTGCTAATTGCTTAATATTATGCTACAATTGATCAGTTATGGAGTCAAAGAGTCAAACAGCCAGAAACAAGTCCATTGTGCTATCATGTCTAGGCAGATCAAGTACCATTTGTACTCACCCCAGGCACCAATACTTGGTGCACTTAGCTTTCTGCATCTCGGACTTGAGTGTTCATTGAGATACTTCTTAATTGCTGTGAGAGTAATGATCTCCACAACCTTCTCACCCAGTGTTTTCCAGATTTTTTTTTCTCAGATATCCTCTGACCCTTCTCCTCACCTTAAAACTACGCTCTCCGGATTCAGACATCTCCATTATGACAACAATCTTCTTAAGGCTGCTGGAGGTTCTAGGGTTTGGATGCTTCAAAAGGAAAAGAAAAAGAGGTAAAAGAGAGGGATGGGTATGGCATTACTATTACTAGGGACACTATTACAGCTGCAGAAAGGGAAGATGTGGAGGAGGCGTTGTCTACTGAGTTGGTGTACATGGAAGCCAAAAACAGGAAAGTGCAATCATTCTATTGAGAGTAGAGTATTGTTTAAACCCCACACCCCCCATTGGCAATAGAGGCACCGAGGAACAGATCAGAAGGCTGATTTTGGAAAGATGCTAAAATAACAGGATTGTTGTCCTGGGCGATTTCAAATTCCCTAGTATTGATTAGTACAAAAGATTGGATGGGATGAAATTTGTCAGATGTGTCTAGGATGGATTCCTGACACAATATGTGGACAGGTCATCTAGAGGAGAGGCAATGCTGGATCAAGTACCAGACCATAAATCTGACCAGATGACCGATCTCTCATTGGTTGAGTGTTTCAGAGATAGTGACTGTAACTCAGCAGTCCTCAACCACCGGGCCACAAAGCATGCGCTACCGGACCGTGAGGAAACGATATGATTTGGCGATATGAGTCGGCTGCACCTTTCCTTATTCCCTGTCACGCACTGTTGAGCTTGAACGCACGCGAGGTCATTACCCATGCGTCATCCATGTCAGCACGGGAAGAAGATCAACTCCTCGGGCTTGCAAATGACGGCGGGCTGAAAAGTATGTTTGACATAACATCTCTGCCAGCATTCTGGATCAAAGTCAAGGCTGAATATCCTGAGATAGCCACAAAACCACAGAAAACGTTGCTTACAACATATTTCTGCGAAGCAGCGTTTTCTGCAATGAATGCAACGAAAACTAAATTGCGGAATAGACTAGACATAAGGAACCCCCTTCGAGTATCGCTGTCTCCCATCACCCCTCGATAGGACCGTCTTGTTGCAGGGAAACAAGCCCAGGGCTCCCACTGATTCAGTGATATTGGTATGTTGCAATGATTTTATATGTTCATACGGGGAAAATATGTGCTGTGTGTTTAATATCCAAACGTTACTTAGAATGTTATGATGCTATTGACATATAACCATATAACAATTACAGCACGGAAACAGGCCATCTCGGCCCTTCTAGTCCATGCCGAACGCTACTCTCACCTAATCCCACCGACCTGCACTCAGCCCACAACCCTCCATTCCTTTCCTGTCCATATAGCTATCCAATTTTTCTTTAAATGATAATATCGAACCCGTTTCTGCCACTTCTACTGGAAGTTCGTTCAACACTTACTTCAAGCTCCCCGTCCTCCCCTGATAATTGACTTATCACTATATTCATGCGAGGAAAATATGTGCTGTGTGTTTTATATTAAATTCGTTAGATAAACCCTTTTAGAAACGAAATTGAGTGTATTGACCACTTATCACCAATATTCTGGTCGTGATTAACACCTGCCCCCCGGTGAACAGAATCGCCAAAATTGATTTGCAGGGGAAAAGAATCGGCAGGCGCACGCATGCACACTGGTGCCCGCGCAAGGCTTCATGGTCATTGTAGTCTTTCTTGGGGTAACCACAACGTATTTGACTGCTACTCTGGTCCGTTGGCAATCCTTCCACCCTCCCCCACCCCCCGTCGGCTGGTCCGCAAGAATATTGTCAATATTAAACCGGTCCGCAGTGCAAAAAAGGTTGGGGACCCCTGCTGTAACTCCTCGACTTTAACAAACATTGTACAGGGATAGGAGCAGATGGTATGGAAGAGTATTTAATTAGGGGAAGGGTGAA
Source organism: Mobula birostris (assembly GCF_030028105.1). Classification (NCBI taxonomy): domain Eukaryota; kingdom Metazoa; phylum Chordata; class Chondrichthyes; order Myliobatiformes; family Myliobatidae; genus Mobula; species Mobula birostris. The sequence continues at coordinate 28,276,223 of NC_092375.1, read as the reverse complement.
TTATGATGCTATTAGGCAAGAACTTGGGCACATAAATTGGGACAGATGTTCTCATGGAAATGCATAATGGAAATGTGGACATTGTTTAGGGAGCACTTGCCTGGGGTTCTGGTAGATATGTTCCATTGAGACAGCAAAAAGGTGGTAGAGTGAAGGAACCATGATTGACAGGAGATATGGAACATCTAGTAAAGAGGAAGAAAGAAGCTTATTTAAGGTTAAAAAGCAAGGATCAGACAGGGCTCCAGAGAGTTATAAGGTAGCTAGGAAGGAGCTTAAGAAGGGATTTCCGAGAGCCAGGAGGGGACATAAGAAGGCTTTAGTGAGTAGGATTAAGAAAACCCCAAGGCATTGTACATGTACATGAGGAACAAGAGGATAATTAGAGTGAGGGTAGTACTAATCAGGAATAAAAGAAGAAACATATGCCTGGAATTAGAGGAGATAGGGGAGGTCCTTAAAGAATACTTTGCTTTTGTAATCGCTAGTGAGAGGGACATAATGAATGTGAGGACAACATAAAGAAAGCTGATATGCTGGTGGGTGCATGAACTGAGTTGTCAGAGATGGTGGTAGAGGCAGATGCATTAGGGACATTTAAGAGACTCTTAGATAAGCAGATGGATGAAATAAAAAATTGAGGGCAATGTGAGAGAGAAGTTTTAGATTGATTTTGGAGTCTTGCAAGACCATGGATCTGCACCTGGAAAGTCTTCACGCTCCAGGGCACAGGCCTGGGCAAGGTTATATGGAAGACCAGCAGTTGCCCATGCTGCAAGTCTCCCCTCTCCACGACACCGATGTTATCCAAGGGAAGGGCATTAGGACCCATACAGCTTGGCACCAGTGTCGTCGCAGAGCACTGTGTGATTAAGTGCCTTGCTCAAGGACACAACACACTGACTCGGCTGGGGCTCGAACTCACGACCTTCAGGTAGCTAGTCCAATGCCTTAACCACTTGGCCACGTGCCCACACATTGGTACAACATTGTGGACTAAAGGGCCTGTACTATGCTCTACTCTGCAATGTTCTCACCATCCATTCTACCTCTGACTCTCATAATTTTGTCTGTCTTTATCAGGTCGTCCCTCAGCCTCCTTGATGCCAAGGAGAAAAAGCTCAGGCTATCCATTCTCTCCTCATAACTGAAGCTTTCCACCTCAGGATCATTTCTTTTGTGATTGCAAGACCCTGTTAGACATTGATTGCCGCAGGCCTACTTCCTTTGAGTGGTGGATAAGTGGCGAGGCAGCAGTGTCTCCTCGGTTGTGGCGAGAACTAGGCCTCAGTCCTTGGGCTTGCATTGTAGCACGGTGTCTGGGCTCAGTTGGGGATGGCCTCTCCCATCTAGTGTTGCATCAGTGGAATTAAAGGTTGGTCTGCTGGGAACCATCAATTTGCAGGACTTGTCACTTGGGGGTTGGACTAAAAATGTGTTTTCTACGTGGCTATGTTCTTTTTATTTCCTTTATCATTATTCTGAATGTGCAGGTATGCTTTGGCACATTGGCCCCAGAGCACTGTTTCATTCAGCTGTATCCATGTATGGTTTGAATGACATAGATTAACTTGATTTGATTTGAGGTAACATCAAACAAAGTCATTGAGTACAACAACACAAGCAATAGGCCTGTAGCGTCCTGGTAAATATGGCATTTTAAAAGGACTTAAAAACCTGATGGAAATGTTCAGCAGGTTTGTCCACATTTTATGGACATAGCATGGAGCCCAGGCCTTTGGCCCATCAAGACTGTGCCTGACATCAATCATCCATTAACACTAATTTTTTTTTTTATTCTCCACCTGTTCCCATCAACTTCTCCCAGATTCTACTACTCACCTACACACATGGAGATGGGGGTGGTGATGGTGGTGGTAAATCCTGAGGATAAATATCTATAAACTACAGATAATGGGTTTGTTTTACTGCCAGTTACAACAATTAGTCATCAGACTTGGTACACCATTAAAACATCACTTTTACCTCATTCAGTGGGTCACAATATTCCCTGTTGTTCTATAGTTTGAACAATTTATAGGTGACTGAGGTTTTCCTCAGATTGTGAATTAAAAATAATTAAAGTGGTTAAGAATGCAAAGTAGGGCACCCTGTGGTGGACAGAATTGTACTGTCAGCATCATTTCGGATTTCCTCATTTGACTGCATGTGTGCAACTATCAGAAGCTGCTGTCAGTTTTATAAAGTGATGACAGTAATCAGTGATGACCTTACTGCTTTTACAATCGCAAAATCTGGGCCAAAAAGGGAACTTTGTCCATTCAGTGAGTACGTTATTAGGTACACCTGTACTCTTGCTCCTTACTGCAAATATCTAATCAGCCAATCATGTGGCAGCATTTCAAGGTTTAAAAGCATACAGACATGGGCAAGAGGTTCAGTTGTTGTTCAGACCAAACATCAGAACGGGGGAAGAAATATGATCCAAGTGACTTTAACTGTGGAATGATTGTTGGTGCTAAGTGGGGTGGTTGAGGTATCTCAGAAACTGCTGATCACCTGGGATTTTCATGCACAGCAGTCTCTTGAGTTTTCAGAGAATGGTACAAAAAACACATGTTACAACAGTGGTGTGGAAATGAGCATCTCTGAACGCCCAGCACATCAAACTTTGAAGTAGATGGACTACAGTGCAGAAGACTACGAACATGCATTCAGTGGTCAATTTATTAGGTATAGGAGATACCCAATAAAATGATCAGTGAGTGTACTTGCCACTAGCTGAAGAGAAATTCTTCAGCATCTTTCTGCCATCTTCACTTTATGAATATCTTTTCAGATGAGCTCATCTAGAGTGGCCTCTCCAGTACTTACAAGAACAGACCTTGCCTTGAGTGGGTAAGACTATCAGCCATCTTCAAATGGAATTTAGGATTTTTAAAGGTATTTTTAAAAGAACTTCAGTGGTCTTTCAACATGAGTTAGCACACATTCCCAGGCTTCACTGGGTGCAGGAAGGTACCCTCCATGATGGACTGCTGCGGATGGGCACATTTCCAGATGCAGGACTACATGATGAGGAATGCACATACAGTAACATCAGTTATACCATTACAAAGGCTTAATGGGGAGAAGCCACAATTAAGGACCTGTTGCCATTGCACACTGAGGTTCTGGAATCCATTAAAGTGCCTCAACTTGCTTAGTCATGGAAAAAATATTAAAGTAAAATCAATATAATGTTGATAGTAAATGAATCTTTTCTGTACAGTAAACACAACCTGGTGTGCTGTGAATTTTAATGCATAAGTGAATTTAAGTTGCATTTCAAGTTATATGAATGAAGAATCTTCTTGAGATAAAAAGAAAGCCTCCCATTCATTTAAGTTTTGGACCAAGAGAAATGTAGCAATAAGATGTTGTCAGTCTAAAACGTAGCTGTGCTTCGTACCACACAGAAAAGTTTGCAAATGCCAATCTGCAGGAAATCAATCTCCTCTACTTTTAGTCTGCAGGTTACTTAAAGATTGCATTTATGAGAACTGTCCATAAATCAAATTTTCTGTCAGTCAGAAATGATCAATTTTAATCAGGGTTAATTAACATAAACATTTATTTATTATTTTCCACCATGTTGTTACAGTGAAACAAAGTTGGAGAGGAGCATTCTTGATGGTATTCAGTATCTCGTGTCCATATGTCAGGCGTACAAAGAAAGTTCCATGTTCAGGAAGCAGTGAATCACTTCCTAAACTACCCACCCATTTACCATGTCAGGAAACTCCTGCCCCACCCATGGCAGATTCTGCAGATCTTACAGCATCCTCATCAGCCATCTCATAAACCAGAGAACTGGAGTGTAAGAAGTTTCTTCCTGATCCCAACAAACTGCCTTTGAGAAAATGACAAAACTAATTTATATCCTCAAGTGCTTGCTTCAAATTGAAATAATAGCACAAAAGATGGCAAAAAAGTATAAGTTTTGCAGACAACCCTGCATCTAAAGATCACCAAGATTAGTATAATCTGAATAAAATCTAGCAGTCTCAGGAGACTAGGTACTCAAAAGATCCTACCGATGTGAAAAAGCAATCTATCAAATCAATAGACTGTTGAATTGTGCAGTCAAAACATTAAAATAGGTATGATATTGTATTTTAGACTACATTGCAAGATGATTTATGTTCAAGAGTGAAGATAACTTTTTCCAACTGTATTAGAACTCAGGGGAAACCACACAGGGGACATTGTGCACCTATCTAGGGGAGGAATTAACAATCAATGTTTCGGAATGAGACCCTTCTCAGACCCAGGGAAAACGGAAGCATTTCATGGGGAGGATGTACAGAGACCCCTTACAGAACAGCACCAGAATTAAACTCTGAACTCTGGAACACCACTAGCTGCAATAACATTACGCTAACCGTTATGCTCTCATGGTGCTCTCTTAGCCTCTCTGACCACATCTCCATAATGTTAATCCCAGCATACCAGCCACTGCTGAAAATGGAGAAGACTGCCGTGGGGACCATCACTTTATGCTTTAGGACTACTTTGAACAGATTTATTGGCAGAAGTTCAAGGAGGTTATCAGTGATCATAAAGCTATTCTCTTCAAGGTAAATATGGAAAAGAACAGCTCTGGTCCTCAGGTTGAGATTCTAAATCGGAGAAAGGCCAATTTTCATCGTATCAAAAAAGGATCTGTCAAGTGTGGATTAGGACAGATTGTTTTTTTGGCAAGGGTGTACTTGATAAATGAAAGGGCTTCAAAAGTGAAGTTTTGAGAGAACAGAGTTTATATGTTCCTATCAGAATAAAAGGGAAAGTTAACTGGTTTAGGATACCTTGGTTTTCAAGAGATATTGAGGCCCTGGTTAAGAAAATGTGGGTATATGCAGGCAGGAGCAAATAAGGTACCTGAGAAATCAGAATCAGGTTTAATATCATCAGCATAGGTTGTGAAATTTGGTAACTTAGCAGCAGCAGTACAATGCAATACGTAAGAAAAAAGAAAAAAGAAATAAAACAATTACAGTAAGTATATGTAAGTATATTGAATAGTTAAATTAAAAATAGTGCAAAAACAGAAATAATAGAAGTGAAGTAATGTTTATGGGTTTAATATCCATTTAGGAATCAGATGGCAGAGGTGAAGAAACTGCTCCTGAATCTCTGAGTGTGTGTTTTCAGGCTTCTGTACCTCCTTCCTGATGGTAACAATGAGAAGAGGGCATATCCTGAGTGATGGGAGTCCTTAATGATGGATGCTGCCTTTCTGACCCACTGGTCCTTGAAGATGTCTTGGATACTATGGAGGCTAGTACTCAAGATGGAGATGACTAATTTTACAACTTCCAGTAGGTTCTTTCGGTCCTGTGCAGTAGTGCACCCCCTCCCCCATTCCTGATAGTGATGCGGCCTGTCAGAATGCTCTCCATGGTACACCTGTAGAAGTTTTGGAGTGTTTTAGGTGACAAACTCCTAATGACATTTAGCCGCTGTCTTACCTTCTTTATCGCTGCATTGGTATGTTGGGACCAGGTTAGAGTCTCAGAGATCTCGACACACAGGAACTTGAAATTGTTCACCCTCTCTACTTCTGATCACTCTATGAGGATTGGTTCATGTTCTGTCGTCTTACCCTTCTTGAAGTCCACAATCAGCGCTTTGGTCTTAAGTATAAGAAATGTTATAAGAGGAGTATGAGAAGGAGGACTGTAAGAGATACAAGACAACACTTAAGAGAAATATCAGGAGAGCTAAAAGAAGTCATGAGGTTGCTCTCACAGACAAGGTGAAGGAAAATCCTAAAGGCTTCTACAGATTTATTACGAGCAAAATGATAGCAAGAGACAAAATTGATCCTCCGGAAGATCAGAATGGTAATCTATGCATGGAGCCGAAGGAGATGGGGGAGATCTGAAATGGATTCTTTGCATCTGTATTTACTCAGGAGATGCACACAGGGTCTATTGTTGTGAGGCAATGCAGCAGCGAGATCATGGACCCTATGCAGATTACAGAGGAGAAGGTGTTTGATGTCTTGAGGCAAATTAGGATAAATCCCCAGGGCCTGACAATGCATTCCCTCAGAGTCTAGTGCAGAAATTACAAGGGCCCTGGCAGAGATACTTAAAGCATTCTTAGCTATGGGTGTCGTGCCAGAGGATTGGAGGATAGCTCATGGTTTTCCGTTGTTTAAGAAAAGCTCTAAGATGAGCCAGGAAATTATAGGCTGGTGAGCCTGACATCAGAGGAGGGAAAGTTATTGAAAGGTATTCTAAGGCACCAGATATATAAGTGTTTGGATAGACAGAGACTGATTAGGGATTTTCAACATGGCTTTGTGTATGGTGAGTCACGTGTAACCAATCTCATAGAGTTTTTTAAGGAAGTTACCAGGAAGGTCGAAGCCAAGACAGAGGAAGTTGTCTACATGGACTTTAGCAAGGCCTTTGACAAGGTCCCATATGGGAGGTTGGTCAAGAAGATACAGTCACTCAGCATTCAAGATTTAGGGAGTTAGATATTGGCTTTGTGGGAGAAGCCAGAGAGTGGTTGTAGATGGTTGTCACTCTGACTGGAGGCCCGTGACTAGTGGTGTGCTGCAGGGATCAGTGCTGGGAATCTATGTCAATGACCTGGATGATAATGCGGTGAACTGGATCAGCAAATTTGCAAATGACACCAAGACTGAGGGTGTAGTGGACAGCGAGGAAGAATATCAAAGCTTGCAGCGGGATCTGGACCAGCCAGTGAAATGGGCTGAACAATGGCAGATGGAATTTAATGCAGATAAGTGTGGAGTGTTGCACTTCGAGAGGACCAACCAGGATAGGTCTTACACTGTGAGCAGCAGGGAACTGAGGAGTGTGATAGGACAGAGGGATCTGGGAATACAGATCCAAAATTCCTTGAACGTGGTCTCACAAATAATTAAAGTCATAAAGCTTTTAGTACATTGGCCTTCAAAAATTAAGTAGAGAAGTTGGGATGTTATGTTTAAATCATCTAAGACTTTGGTGAGGCGTAATTTGTAGTATCGTGTTCAGTTTTAGCTACCAACCTACAGGAAAGTGGATTGAATAAGATTAAATAAGACTGAAAGACTGCAAAGAAAATTTATAAGCATGTAAGGATATAAAGAAAATTTACCAGCTGGGATGGGTCAAGTTGATGTCAGCAAACAATGATTCCTCAGGCAACATCTTTCCGATAGCCAACCTCTTCAATTATTTCACCTTCTCCACATCTTCTGCTTCTTCTTTTTGTCTCAATTGTGTTATGGAAACTGTTGGAGCCTGTGATGTTCAGTTCAAAACCTGATCGAACGATCTTGAGCTCTGCTGTGTACGGAGATGACCGAAATCACGAACTGCCTCATGGAGAAGACCAAAGACGGGTCCCAAAAAGGACTAAGAACACGAGCTGCATTGTGTAAAAGACCAGAGACGGGACACAGGGTCATGAATGACTCCATTTCCAAGTGCTGAGAAAGACTGAAGCATCAAGGTGAATGCAGAAGAGGTCAGCGGTCACTCTCATCGGAGACCATGGGGCGACAGCGGTCAGTAGCCAGGTCAGCGCCATTCGAACTCGCCGTGGTGGTCACTCTTCATGGAAGGACTGAGTTCGTGCAGCCGCTCTCCTCGAAAGATGACAGGAGGATGTTTTCGATATTCTGAGATTCATGTGAATATTGGACAGTACTTTATATTGGTCTCCTTCAGTTTTTGGTGTTTTCTTTCTTGTAGCAGATTGGCAGGTGGGTGATATTTCACTTTTTGTGAGAGGGAGGAGTTGGGGATTTAGGGTCTAATGTCCTTGGTGTTTTTCTGTGTAGGCAATCTGTTAGTTTTTTGTGTGTGAGAGAGGATTTGGGGTTTTGATGTTATTGTTGCTGCTATTTTCTACAAGGGAATGGCTATCTGGAGAAGACAAATATCAGAGTAATATTGCACACAATACTTTGACAATAACATCAACCTTTGAACCTTTGGAGGACCTAAGTTATAGAGAAAGATTGAATAGGTTAGAACTTTATTCCCTAGAACATAGAAGATTGAGAGGAGATTTGATTTAGGTACACAAAATTCTGAGGGGTATAGAAAGGGTAGATGCCGGCTTTTTCAACTGTGGTTGGGTGAGATGAGAACTAGAGATCATGGGTTAAGGGAGGTAAGTGAAATCTTTAAGGGGAGCATGAGGGGGAACTTTTTCATTCCGAGGGTGGTGAGAGTGTGGAACGAACTGTCAGTGCAAGTGGTGGGTGTGGGGCCAATTTTCTCATTTAAGGAGGGCATGGTCCGGTTGCTGGTCGCTGGGACTAGGAAGATTAATAGTTCAGCATTGGCATGGCCTAGATGGACCAAAGGGCCTGGTTCTGTGCTGTATGACTCTATGAGGCTGCCACAAATGGAGAACACACAGACCCCGAGGAATATACCTCATCTATCAGTAGCTACATCAGTTATAGTGTAGACGATGTTGATGACTCAAGAATGGTGATCTCACGGCCCAACCAGAATCACTGTCTGGACACCGAGGTGAACTTCCTACTAACAGCCTGGGGCACTGGTGACAGAACAGCTCTCAGGGCAGCCAGCAGAAACCTTATCTAAGGCATCAAGAGGGGAAAGACCACCTATGCACAAAAAAATTCAGGAACACTAGTCCAATAATAATCCTTGGCATATGCGGCTGGACATCAAGGCATTACTGACAGCCAAGGAAAAACAGCGTTGGCTTTACCAGTGACACCTCCCTCCCTAGTGCTCTAAAAAACTTGTATTCATGCTTTGAGGCATGCACCGCAATGCCGGCCACGGAAACTAGCCCCCTCCCAGATGAGCGACCACTGTCTGTAACAGCAGCAGATGTGGCAAGAACCAACCCCCATTAGACTCACTGATGTCATCACGGACACCTTCAACACTGCACTCATCCAGGCTACTGTCCCCACGTGCTTTAATCAGCCACCAACATACCTGTCCCAAAGAACTCTGCACCTTTAGAACTAAATGACTACTGTCTGACGGCATTCCACTCCTGTCAGCAATAGGCTTACCAACTGAACTGCTCTACACAGACGCCGTATCATCTGTCATGCACCTGACCCTGACACACGGAGAAAACAATGACGCATGTCAGAACTTTCTTTTTGGATTTCAATTCAGCATTCAACTCTATTGTCCACAAACCTCGATGAACCCTTCCTTAAAGGTCCCAACAGACCTCAGATGGTCAGAATGCACAACCACTCCTCCCTCCCCATTATCTTTAACATGTGTGCCCCCCAGAACTGTGTGCACTGAGCCTATTGCTATACACTCTGCTCACACATGACTACACAGCCAAACACCAACTGCTGACTCTTCCAGGGGTTTTTGAGTAAGTTAAACTTCCAGCTGATATTTCTTGCTCTGCCTCTTGTCATAGACAAGGGTCCTCGTTGGCCCGATGTTTCAAGAAGAAACAATGGGGTTTGCTTTGGCTTAATTAAACAATGCATTCACCTGGCTTGAGAAATGTAACTGAAAAATATTCACATTCATGTGAAGACATTAAGTAGTGAAACAAAAAGAGTATAAATGTTAGAGAGCAATCATGGTCATTAGGAATGACAGGAAGAATGACAGAATGAAGGGCTGACTGGAATCCATTCCTCTGCCTTCAATTTCTGCGATGGATGACTCATCTGGCTACAGCTCATTGGTAAGTCTTTTTAGCTTATAGGAATTGTACCTGTGTTTTGGAAATCCTCTGTGTTTTAGAAATTATTTGTAATTTGGAAATCTTTTATAAGATAGAAATCCTCTGTTAGTCTTAAATGTCATTTAAGCATTTTATCTGAACTTAAACATATATCACTGAAAATAAATGAACTGTAGGGTGTGGGACCCATCACTTAAATAGTGGGTATTGGCAGTGAAACTCACCATGGAGGATAAACAGGGAAGTGATCTAGCCTTTGAAAATGAGGCGGCTGTAGTATAACCTCCCTTTAGTGAGAGTAGCTGTAGCTATTTTTATCGGACAGAGCTGAAGAACTTTGCGAACAGCAAGCCCAATAGCATCACAATAATAACCAACTTTAACACTAAATGGCTGAATATCCAGGGACCACTGCAGTACACTTCTGTTGTTGTCTAAGACACAACCAGAGGATACAGGTTTAGACTCTCATCTGAATCTCCGCAGGATCCTGAAGAAGGGAAAAGTGTCGTCAGCACCAGAAGCATTTCCTTGTCTTAATGAAGTGGGTGGACTTCACTCAGGACGCATTTCCACATCCTTGCACTTTCATTCACTTGGCCAATCATCAATGAACACAAACAGGCGTGGGTGAAGTAGGCCTCATCAGGCCTAAATGCAGTGGCCAGTGTTAGCTATTCAACAGCACTACAGGAAAGGAAAAACATATATAAACAAAAGGAATTGCAGAGACAACATCAAAATCAGAATCACGTTTACTATCACTGACCTATGTCATGAAATTTGTTGTTTGTGGCAGCAGTACAATACTGACATAAAAGTTACAATAAGATACAAAAATACATACATAATGCAAAGATTAAATTTTATTTTATTTAAACGTATAGCACAGCAACAGGCCCTACGACCCAATGAGCCTGTTCCACCCTATTAACTTACTGACTGGTACATCTTCGCAATGTGGGAGAAAACCGAAGCACCCAAGGAAACCCACATGGTCATGGGGAGAACATACAAGCTCCTTACAGGCAGGAATTGAACCCGAGTTGCTGGTTCTGTAATACTGTTACACGAACCACTACACTGCCATGCTGCCCCAAAACATAGTGTTCATGGCTCATGGACTGATCAGAAATTTGATTGCAGAGTGAACGTTATTGTTCTTAAAACACTGAGTGTGGACCTTCACATTCCCGGACCTCCTCCCCAATGGTGGTAATAAGAAGAGTGCATGTGCCAGATGGAGAGGCTCTTTAATGATGAGGCACTGTCTTTTGAAGATGTCCTAGATGGCAAGGAGAGCTGTGTCTGTGATGAAGCTGGCTGATTCTACCTCCCTCTGCGGCGTCTTGAGATCCTGAGGTACAGAGGCCCAGGTTTGGAAGGTTGTTCGTTAGTACTGAGTGGACGATGGCGGTGATCGTTGATGTTTTGCTGTTGTCCCGGTGCTCCAAAGCTGAGTGGAGAGCCAGTGAGATTGTATGCACTGCAGGCCTCTGATTCTCTGATATTAAATGGAACCATTGAACCATTGAGCCAGGCGACAAATCGCAGTAGATCCAGGTCCTTGCTCAGGCAGGAGTTAACTGTAGCCATAACCAACCAATTGGAGACACGAGGAAATCTGCAGATGCTGGAAATTCAAGCAACACACACGAAAAATGCTGGTGAACGCAGCAGGCCAGGCAGCATCTATAGAAAGAGGTACAGTCGACATTTCGGGCTGGTACCCGTCGACTGTACCTCTTCCTGTAGATACTGCCTGGACTGCTGCGTTCACCAGCACTTTTTGTGTGTGTTACCAGCCAATTGGAATTGGTTTATTTGTGCCACATATATGAAGGAGAAGTGGAAAACATACATCTGCAGGCCATCCACACAGATCATTTCAAAACATAGGTACATCAAAGTAAAACTGATAACGGAATACAGAAAATAGTCTATTGGAACTAAGTTTAAGGAGTTGGACAATTATAATAGACCTCACGAATAGATCAGCTTGCAAAGCCTTTGCAATGTGTAGACGTTTATACTGAAGTAATTTTATAGTCACATTCAGGTCCCCTGAGCAATTATTACTTTCAGCTGCAACCTTTTGAAAGGATACAGGCCTAACCTACAGGTGCAAATTTCTATAATTCAAAGCCTCTTTTGTGGAGGTTGTAAAATTACAGATTATATGTTGACTTCCACTGCTCTTGTGGGAAGCTTCTACGACACTAAGATCAGTATGGACACCATTTATAATCCTTCCTCCTGCCCAATGAGCTAGAAACATAGTCAGCAGTTTCACACATCTTGACTGTATACCCCTTGGAATGCAGGCTGAATGGATTTATTCTTTTTCAAGACCTGTAAGCAGAATTACTGTCACCATTTATGTTAAAACTATAGTGCCAATGTAAAATGTAGTCACATAGTCACTTGTCTAACAGGTCTTTCTCACAATTTATCAACACCTCATTGAAACATTGAGCTCTGGTGCTCTTTTCCAAGTTTAGTCAATGATGTTTGATGTTTGCACCTCTACCCTATTTCCAGAGATGCAAATAAGTGTTAAAATATACTTTCATTTACATTAAACAGTATTCTAATTACAGCCATTACTCTCAGAACACTGCATACTTTAAGTTAAAGCATTTCCTGAGACACTAACTGCGCTGTCTGACATATGACCCAACTAAACAAAGTGACCTGTGGCTACAGTCAAGTTAATAAACTTCAACTGAACCCTAACCAGCTGCTGGAGAATTTTTTTTGCCAGCTATGGTCAATGTATATCCAAATTACTAATTCTGCATGCAAACGGGACCGTAATTTGAAGGTGTTGCTCAGAATAGTGAAATAACAGACTGAAACTAACCACAGATTATGTACTGGGCTGAAGAGTAACTAAATTTCAACAGATTGTAAAAATCTGTTTGCCTGTGGTTTGTTTAAAAAAAATATCCACGGCCTTGTCTTCATTTCAGCTGTGAACCAGCTTTGGGCAATAGTAATCATTTTCACAAACCTGTTTTGATAACTTGCAGGCAAAGAGTTTTAAAAACAGCCAGTCTGCTGCGTCACTTATCACATGATAACCAATCTGTGACTGCTATTGTGACACAAAAGGTTAATTTATTTCGTTCACTTGTCAAAGATTCCTGATCAAATTTTTTTTAATTTTGTTTTTCCCTCCTGTAGTGACATGCCCTATTTGCCTTACCGAGAAGCTGAGTTTGCAACCTGTTTCCTAGTTCTCTGCTGTGTAACTGGTTTCTAGAGTTGTGTGTGTTGATTGATCTGTTTCTCCCCTGTGGGGAAATACTTTGACTTTTGCAAAATTACAGATTTTCCCAGATGGCCCCATGGAAGCTCTGTGAAGAGAATGCTGATATCGATCATTATGCTACCACTCTGCACGCAGTCGGTTCGTGTATATGTTCAAACGCGCATCAAAATATACTTCTGATGACCTTGTTCTCAAACGACCACCATCCAGTGTTTGATTTGCACATGATCTAAGGCACAGTTAGAGCCATGGTGCAGAAACAGTCTCTTCTTTGCACCAAGTCCATGTTAATGGCAGTACCTTCCAGGCATCTACGCTTCAATTTTACTCAGCTCCCCATTGTCACTGAAGAGATATTGAAGAATTATTTCATTATGAGCAACACACACAAGATGCTGGAGGAACTCAGCAGGTCAGGCAGAGGAATAAACAGTTGACATTTCAAAGTACGAAGTAAATTTATTATCAAAGTACATATATGTCAACATAGACTACCCTGAGATTCATTTTCTTGCAGGCATTCACAGTAGAATAAAGAACTGTAATAGGGTCAAAGAAAAATGACACACAAACACTGACAAACAACTGATCTGCAAAAGAAGACAATCTGTGCAAATACAATAATAAATAAAGAAAGAAAGAAAGATGTAAATAAATAATACTGAGAACATGAGTTGTAGAGCCCTTGAAAGTGAGACTATAGGTTATGGAATCAGTTCAGAGTTGAAGTGAGTGAAGTTATCGATGCTGGTTCAGGAGCTTGATGATTGGAGGGATACAACTGCTCCTGAACTAGGTGGTGTGGGACCTAAGGCGGGTCCCAATAGCAGCAGTGAGATGGAAGCATGGCCTGAATGCTGAGGTCCTTGATAATGGATGCTGATTTTGGGCTGAGACCCTTCATCAGGACTGCAAAAGAAGGAGGAAGAAGCCAATTCCTAAGGAAAATCTGTTTTTTTAAATCAAGCCATAAAGATTTTTATTATTCTTTTCCCAAACACTTTGTGTTTTTTTTACCTATCATAATCTGGGCAAGTAGATAGGCATCTTTTCAACACATCATTCCTATACCTAGAAGAACTGAACCTTTTGGAACATGTTTAATCTAATAGTCAAAAGAACAAACAGCTACATAAAACATCAAGCAACACACATCAAAGTTGCTGGTGAACGCAGCAGGCCAAGCGGCATCTGTAGGAAGAGGTGCAGTTGACGTTTCAGGCCGAGACCCTTCGTCAGGACTAACTGAAGGAAGAGTGAGTAAGGGATTTGAAAGTGGGAGGGGGAGGGGGAGATCCAAAATGATAGGAGAAGACAGGAGGGGGAGGGATGGAGCCAAGAGCTGGACAGATGATTGGCAAAAGGGATACGAGAGGATCATGGGACAGAAGGTCCGGGAAGAAAGACGGGGGGGGGACCCAGAGGATGGGCAAGGGGTATATTAGAGGGACAGAGGGAGAAAAAGGAGAGTGAGAGAAAGAATGTGTCTATAAAAATAAGTAACAGATGGGGCACGAGGGGGAGGTGGGCATCAAAGTAGGAGGAACCCTTTTAAAGCCACATTTAAGAGTGGTTGCAAAGATACATTTCATACAATGTAATCCTAGAAGACTTGATATTTGTTTTTTTCCCCAAACATTGCACATAACATTGAACAAGATTACACAGAAACTGAATTCCACAAATGCCTTGCATTGGAGTATGTGAAATCTAAACTGCAGTAAAAGTCAAAATTGATGGTATCTGACCAATCACCTCTACCCTCTGGGCAGTGGCAGAGTAAATTAAGCATTTACAACACAAAGGGAAAAAGTCTTTGTACTGTCTTCACACTAATTTGTCAAATTATAAACACAGGAGATTCTGCAGGTGCTGGAAATCTAAAGTAACATACACAAAATGCTGGGGGGACTCAGTAGGTCAGGCAGCATCTATATATGGAAAGAAACAAACAATCGACATTTCGGGCCGAGACCCTTCATCTTTGTCAAATTATCAGAATCAGTAGAGGGCCCACATTGCATATATTTCCTGCGCTCATACTGTAGATTTTTGAAAATTAAAACAAAGTGTAAGAATTAACAAACAGCTGAAATAATATTTATAGAGACCCGTTTAATCAGAATTTGCATTTCCAGTGGTTGGATAAGAACAGGCAAGAGCACAGAAAATCGAATAAACAGATCATAACACTGCAGCTAAGACTTACTGCTTTACAACATTTTGTAGCCAAAGTCAAAGTCAAAAAAATTCAAAGTAAATTCATTATCAAAGTGTGCATATGCCATCCTGGGATTCATTTTCTTGCAGGCATCAAATGTACATACATGTATGCACAGGTGCAGTGAAGAACTTGCTGCAGCAGCTTCGCAGGCACATCACATCAGATAAGCAGCATTCACAAAAAAAAAATCAATCAAACATAAATTATATACAGTTTTCACAAGAGAGAACACAGCACCAAAACAAAACCAAGTCTGTTTTAGGAATTCCAGGAAAAAGAATCACAGGGTTGTATCTGGTGACATGTATGTACTCTGATAATAAATGTGACTTTGAACTTTGAAAGACTTTAATATGATGAGCATTTGATGGCTCTGGGCCTCTACTCACTGGAATTCAGAAGAATGAGGGGTGGTGCCCTTAATGAAACAGATGGAATTTTGAAAGGCTTTGATTTAGTGCATGTGGAGAGGTTGTTTCCTATGGTGGGGGAGTCTAAGACCAGAGGACACAGCCTCAGAATAGAGGGATGTCCTTGCAGAATAGAGATGAGAAGGAATTTCTTCAGCCAAGAGTGGTGAATCTATAGAATTTGTTGCTACAGGTGGCTGTGGAGGCCAAGTCATGGGTATACTTAAGGCTGAGGTTGATAGAGTCTTCACCGGTCAGGGCATGAGGGGGTACTGGGGGAAGATAGGAGACTGGTGCTGAAAGGGGAAATGGATCAGCCATGTGAAACGGGGACACCTCTTTTCCCTTATTAGGGGGAGAGAGAGAGAGAGAGAGCCTGTGGTTGTTGAATTACCGGGTGAATCAGTAGTCTTTGGGGTACTCCAGGAATGAAAGGGTTACTGTATAAGGAACATCTGGCAGCTCTTGGGCTGTATTCCCTGGAGTTCAGGAGAATGAGGGGGGACCTCATAGAAACATTTCAAACATTAAAAGGCCTGAACAGATTAGATATGGCAAAGTTACTTCCCATGGTAGGGGAGTCTAGGACAAAAGGGCACAACTTCAGAATTGAAGGACATCCATTTAGAATAGAGATGCGGAAAAATTACTTTAGTCAGGGGATGTAAATCTGTGGAATTTGTTGTCACGAGCGGCAGTGGAGGCCAAGTCATTGGGTGCATTTAAGGCAGAGATAGATAGGTTCTTGATTAGCCAGGGCATCAAAGGGTATGGGGAGAAGGTGGGGAGTGGGGAGGACTAGAGAATTGGATCAATCAATTGGTGGAGCAGACTTGTTGGGCCAAAAGGCCTACTTCTGCTCCTATATTGTATGGTCTTAAGTCTGTGTCTTCATTGATGCTTTGCTGCACGCCTGAAGGCTTGGTAGAAGATGCAGATGCTTTTTTGCTGGTGGGGGGGGGGTTGTCACTTTGCTGCTGCTTGTGCGTGGTAGGGGGGAGCTGGGGAGGCTTTGGGGTTCTAGCATTTAATTGTCATTCATTCTTTGGGGCACTCCAATTTTTTTGTGGATGTTTGCAAAGAAAAAGAGTTTCAGGATGTATATTGTATACATTTCTCTGACATTAAATGTACCTATTGATGAAATGGTGGAGCAATCTCGATGGGCCAAATGGCCTAATTCTGCTAAAGGTCATGTAGCAGTTAGCGTAACTGTTATGTTTTGTAATTCCAGTATATAAAGCTAATTGGAAGAAAACACGGAACCAGGATAACTCATGTACATTACTTTTGTTTTTACTTTAAACTAGGCATGTGCATATGACATGGTGGCATCATAACATATGCAGTTCACGTATTTTTACATATAACCCATAATGAATTATTTAAAATTGGAATGATTAATCAAACAATATATTTACAATATTACTCAAGTGCTACTGAAATATTAAATACACAACAGTTCTCCCAGTTTAACTATAAACTCCCTCAATATAGAATGTAACTCTACTCAAATATGTAACCTATTACTCTCTAGTCATCTATATAAACACACATGTACAAAATATTATACAATGTAACTACTATATACACATCCAGAGCACAATAACTTTGAAATTGTTCCATTCAGGACTAAAAAATTAATTGCTGTGGAGGATTTCTTCCTCTAGTGGGATAATGTCTTTCCTGACAAGGGACTGCTGTGGCATCATCCAATACTTTTCTGAATTCACTTTCAGCTCACTCTGTTGCAGGGGATGTGGCATGCGAATGGCGGATGGATCTCCAATCAAGTTGTAGTTGTCTCAGCCACTCACATCCCCACAAAGCTTTCCCTCCTGTTCTTACCACATACAAGTCCAACGTAGCTTGTTGGTTGTTGTATTTCACTATTATGTATGTTATTTCCACAGTAATTATCTTTTCTCCAGTTTAAGTTCTCTGTTGGATATCTGCAGGTTTCAATTCAGTATCATTGAAATGCCATTCAAACTCATTTTGTGAAATGACTGAAACAGCCTAACGAATATCCAATTCCATCTTAATTAATTTGCAACTCACTTCTGGTGAGTTATTGCTTATCTTTCATTAGTTTTCACATTGTAAGTCTCAAGGCTACCCAATCCTGTGTCACTCTCATCATTATCATATTTTTCATCACAGCATGCAGGTAGTGCTCTTTTTGAAACTGTAAATTTTATCTTTGTCATTTCCCTGTGCAGTCCATTTATTTTTGTCTGACCAAGATGCCCTTTGCATGTGTCCTACTTTGATGCACTTTCTTCAAGTTTTGTCTTTAGATCTACATTCGTCCGGCATATGTGAACCTAAGCCCTGAGCAAATTGAATGCAAACAAATACACTCAGCAAAACTGGTACTCGTTTCTCATTGACTATTTCACTTGCTTTCAAATACTGCTCAAATTGCTCAGCATACAAAATCCAGTCATCTCTTGTGCAATTGAACACATCAATCTTTCAGATGTAGCCAGCCATTTCTGCTTTTTTAAAATTTACGATTATTATCACCCAGTACTCATTGTTTATAAACCCGTGAATTCTTGTGTTTTCTGCCTTTTTGAAAACTCGAACATTTTTCCTTCTGTGAAGAAAGTGTGCTGCTCCAAAGAAAAAAATTGTGCTGCATTTTTTAATCCCAACCATTTCTCACTGCATTTCTTTTAACTCTAACAACTCACTGCACTTCAACAGGTATGTAGTCTACTTGGGTTCATGTAAAATATATTCATCACCACTGTTATGTTTTGTAACCCCATAACATAAAACTAATGGGAAGAAAACACCCAATTAGGACATCACTTATACATTAGTTTTCTTTTTACTTCAAGTGAGGTGTGAACGTATGACTTGGTAGTGTCATGATGTCTGCAATTCACCTATTTTTACATATAAAAATTAGGGCTTTTAGGGTAATTAGGCTTTTGCCAGTTGGTTCAAGAAGTGAATGGTTGAAGGGATGTAGCAGTTCTTGTGATCACGAGGCTCTGTTGGACATTGATGGTGTGGAATATTGCAAGTTTAATTCATTAGTTCATTGGCAAACTGCAGGGGAGCTGAATGGTCTCAGTTTTAGCAAGGATCAGGCCTCAAGCTGCAGTGTGGCCTCTGCAGATGCCCAGTGGGAGGCATCAGAGCCAGGCACTCCATCAGAATGCCGGAGGCATTGTGGCATGGCGCCTGTGCTGGAGGTGGTGCTGCCCCCCAGTGTTCCCTCAGCAGAAGACAAGCTGTACTGTGTTCAACTTCAGATTGCTGCAACATTCAAAGACTTTGGGTCTTGGACTATATATATATATTTTGTACGACTGTGTTTTACTGTTATCTTATATGTGCTTTGTGCTGTGTATCACTGTTGGTATTGTGTTTTGCACCTTGGCTTCGGAGTAATGCTATTTCATTCAGCTGCATTCGTTGGTATTCGTGTATGGTTGAATGACAATTAAACTTGAACTTGAGCTGTTCTTAAACCTGATTGAGTAGAACTTCAGAATCCTTCAGGTAGCTGTGAAAAGATTGTATGGCCAGGACTGGGGAGTGGGGTAATCTTTGATTAAGGACATTGCCTTCTCAAGGCAGTGCCTGTTGTAGATATATTCAATAGTGGGGAGGGGGTGCCTGTGATATATTCGGCAGAGTCAATGTGACTGACTGAGCCACACAAAAACTGGAACTGAGAAATATAAAAGTCTTTATTCACACAGCAATCCTCCAGGAGAGAGAGTCCAAGGGAATCCAAGAGAGTTCAAGAGAATCTCATTCTTCTGACATGATGCTTTATACCTTTACACAAAGATAACAGCAGCTGAGTAACTACAGTTTCAATTGCTATAATCGTACATAACCTTAATATTTTGAAACTAATCAGGTAAATTTGGAGAATTATTTACAAGTTCAGTACATCCCAACTAGCAGAACAACACACACAACATGCTGGAGAAACTCAGCAGGTCAGGCTGCATCTATGGAACTGAATAAGGGTGATTCTTCAATTAAAATTCACTTGAAATTCTGAAAAATGAAATTTCTTGAAACTCTGTTCTATTTATGTTATAACCTCTATTCTTGGCTCAGGAATGAAGACCAAGTCTTGGCATTGATCAACCTTTAAGAAAACTTCTACATTTTAAGGTATATTTGCAGTTTTAACAGATGAGTGTCATTACCATCACACCATCAAAATACTGAATTTAATATAAAATGAAATAACAAAGTATTCAAAGTAAACCTTGAAAACAAAAATCATGTCTTCTAATAAAATTATTTAAACTTATTTTTAAGTACGTTCAGAATATATTTTTGTGACACATTTTCTTAAGTGTGTCAATATTTTCCTTGGCTAAACAACAAAATATTTCTTTACTAATTAGACTATTGGAATTTCACCCTCTTTGACTGGATGCTGATTTTTGCATCAAAGCACTTGACTCTCCCAAATGAGTTCAGACCAATATTACCAACCAAAACTTTATTTCCCACCAAAATACACACTGTGATGGAAATGACAACATATTTCTGACATTGACAAACAATGGTTTTAGTTTAACATTAACTCTTACAAAACATCTGTCCAACTAGAAGAAGCAACACTTAGAATTAAAATCACATCCTTACAGTCAGCACCATTTATCAAAATTCCATAAGAGATCACAATTTTTAAGACAGGCGACTAGAGAACTTTGTTAAAAACATTCACGTGAAACATGAACAGAGGCAGCCCAGCTGAACTAGGCTTTGTCTAGTCTTGTTAAAAAAACAATAATGCTTACAAAACATCTGCCTAACCCTCCCCAACTGGGGAGTAAACAGCAATTCAAGTTTCAAACAGAGATCATTGTTTTGCAACTGTCCATAAGAGAGAATACTTTTTTAACACTGACATAACATTTACTCAACCCTCTGCACACTTTTTTTTATCAGTAAGACTTATGAAATATTCACAGAGATCTCAACAACTCTGAAAAAAAGCAACACTTTAAATTTAAAGCACCTTCTTATAGTCTCAGGAAGATGGAGGCCATTCTGTTCTTGTTGCTGGCCCACTGGAGATACTGATGGGGTATTCTCTGTTATAAAACTTTCTACTGCATCCCTTTTGTTTCTTTGATTAACTCTCCACTGTCATCTCTTCAGTCTCTGTTTGTGCTTTGGTAATTGTGGGATGATCTTAAGTTTTCCTGCCTTCCTTTCTTTTATATCTCTCGCTTTCTTTTTCAAGCTACTGCTGCTATTCCACTTTGGTCTTCCGTATTTTTTGATCGGTCAGCTGACGATTTTGGGGTCATCTTGACAACTTCTCCACCTGTTGTACAATGGTAAAGAGGTGACAGTAATGATATTCCTCACTTTTTAAATAAAAAGTTAGCTAAGTCTCGCACTTGCCAACTCGACTGGATAGCTAGCCTGGAAATGTAATTTGAATATACCGAAATAAAGTGAAGTTATTTATTTCTCAGTTAAAACACTCAAATATTAACTCATTTGGTAATAACATGTAATAAACATACTCACAGATCAGGAGGTATAAACTTATAAATTACTCACATTTCTGGACATCGAACTATCAGTCTTCTGCCATGACAGACACTATTACTTCTCATTCTTACGGCAACTACATAAGCAGTTGTTTGAATAAATTTGATTGATCTCTAAAATGTGTTGCATGTTGGTAAAGACTTAAGTGTTGGGCGCAGCGATTCTTTGTCATAAAAAATGTACAAATTGTATAGAAAATGATTCACATGAATTTGACATGCATTTTAAAAGTCCTTGTAACAAAATGCAAACTAAACGTTTCATGAGTTTAACACTTGTTACTTTATTTTGAAGACAAAGTTACAGTGTCTGCTTAGGGGCCCAAAATAGTGAAATTTGGACACATTTAAGTTTTTACCTCACTTAAAAATTAAGAAAATATTATTTATGAAGCATACTTAAAGAAGTTTAGTGTTACAATTACCTAACTCTTAAAACTACAGTACCTGTTTTTGTATAAGCTATTTTTTTTTCTAGAGAATCTACCCCAGGGACAGAAAAGTTACCCTAATTAAAGAGTCACCCATAAACATTCAATGTTTCAGACCGAGAACCTTCTTTGAATATTCAATAAACTAAAAGCTTCTTGAGTATAAACTCTGCACACTCAAGATATATTCTTTTGTTACAGCATTTAATGATAGCTTCATGAATATACAGCTAACCAGAAGGTTAAGTGACAAAACAGATTTTGTCCTAAACGGGACATTAAGTGACATCTTTAGTAATGTTCTAATAGCAGGAACATTCATCTATTGTCTTCCTCCTATGTAGTTTCAATGGGACAGAAATCAGAATATCCCCCACCTAATATCACTGGCCACAAAGAATTAGTTGGAAGTTAAATTGTATACAGGTTTTCACTCCTGAATCCTGGATCTGATTTTAATTAATCCATAATTATATTATTCATAATATCATAACTCCAAAATAATCCCTAACAGAGTCCACTAATCTTAGCAGCTTCTTACAATCCTGCACATTCGAATTGCCTTACCAGACCATGATGTCCTGAAGAAGGGTCTCAGCCCAAAACGTCAGCTGTTTGTTCATCTCTATGGATGCTGCCTGACCTGCTAAATTCCTCCAGCATTTTGTATGTGTTGCTTTGGATCTCCAGCATCTGCAGAATTTCTTGTGTGCACAATGCAACCGGTCAAAATTCTTTCAACAGTACATCTGTAGAAGTTCGTTAGAGTGTTTAGTGACAAGTTGAATCTCCTAAAAAAGTAAAGGTGGTTGCACATTTTCTTTATGACTGTATCTATATCGGACAGGCCATCCAATATGTTAACACTCAGAAATTTAGATATGCTGACTCTCTTTATTTTAGTATACATTCTTTGAATACATTTTGTGACAACTAAGAGAATTTTGACTCTAAATGCCAAGCAGATACAGAATGCTAGACACAACAGTTTCTGCAGATGCTGGAAATCTTGAGCAACACCCACAAAGTTCTGGAGAGAAAATTAGCAGGTCAGGCAGAATCTATGGAGGGGACTAAACAGTCTGAGAAATGCCTAGATTCTTAATCCCTGGGAATTGACTAGGATCACCAACATTTAACCAGACCACTCACCGAAGCTGGTGAAATCTTTCTCTATGTTGCATGTTGACCCTGATAATGTTAACAAAAGAAATGGGCAAAGTTATATCTTTTGCCCTCTAGGCTTGATTACTGTCATTCTCACGCATGTAGCAATTCAACCAATCATGAATTGTGACGTTGTAAGTAGACCCACATTTTCCCTATTTACTTGTCAAAATACTCAACAAACCTTGGAAGCCAGAAGTTTTCTCTTAAACTTTCTATGCTTCACTGATAAAGAGTCTGTGCTCATCTCTCTTATTCCTTGTATTATGCTAGTGAATCCCCTCTGTGTTCCTCTATGGTCTTGACATCACTTTAATAATTATCCCAACAGTTTCACCCCATACAGGCCTCTCCTCTCTCCATGGCTTTAGGCTTATTTTCTGCCTCATTCCGAGTACTTTAATCTTTGAATTGGACTTTTACTTCAGATGCTTTCTAGATCTCTGCAAATGAATGATCATTTGCATGCATGCTCTCACATTTACATGCCTGACCTAGTTTAATTGTCTGGTCCTGTACTTTAAAGCACGAATGAACTGTTTTGCTTCTCCACTGTGCACACAGATGTTGTTTTATTTCTTTTGTGAATCCTTGCTTGCTACACATACATTTTATCACCAACATCATCATCAGAGGAAATTCAAAAGACAATTTTTTGAAGATAAGGACACCCAAAATAAAGAGACATGCATTAATGCAACATTTTTTCACAACATCTAAATTATCTAATTAAAAGCCTCACAAACAAGAGAAAATCTGCAGATCCTCGAAATCTGAGCAACACATACAAAATGCTGGAGGAACTCAGCAGGCCAAGCAGCTGCTATAGAAAAGGGTACCGTTGATGTTTTGGACTGAAATCCTTTGGCAAGACAATAAAAAGGCTTTTTGAAGGGCAATAGCATTGCGTTGTAGGAAAAAAATGGAAAATAAACTGTAGTGCACTAATGAGCAGATAATGTTTTGATGACGGAGAAATAACATAAATATTTCCAGAGGAATGCAGATAATATTCCTCTGTTCTTTAAGATATTGTTTTGAGACCATACTGTACATCTCAAACTATGAGAGCGAGTGGGTCTTTGCTTTAATATCTCATGTAAAAGCAGCCTCTAACAATGCAACACTCTTGTAGAATTGAATGGGCTGATGTCCTACATTCTTGTGGAGAAGGTCATTGTTAGTTGCTGTATGCACAGAGGAATTCAGTCATCAGTTGTCACCTTTGCACTTTCAATCTATTGAATTCAATGAGACCAGTATGAAGACAAGAGCATAGTTTACTTTCACATAAATTTAGAGCAAATACAGAACAGACACAGTGGCAACAAGTGGTTGGGGACTTATTGCACTAGAAAACAGATAGAAGGTACAGACTGATGTTACAGAATCACAAACAAGAGAAAATCTGCAGATGCTGGAAATCAAAGCAATGCACACAAAATGCAGGAGGAAATCTACAGGGCAAGCAGCATCTATGGAAAAGAATGAAGAGTTGATGCTTCAGGTGGAGACCTTTCATCAGGACTGGGAAAAAAAGATGAGAAGTCAAAGTAAGAAGGTGGGGGAGAGGAGGAGGAAGTACAAGGTAGTAGGTGACAGGTGAAACCTGGAGGAGGGAGGGGTGAGGTAAAGAGCTGGGAAGTCGATTGGTGAAAGAGATTCAGGGCTGGAGAAGGGGGAATCTGATAGGAGAGGAAAGAAGGCCGTGGAAGAAAGGGAAGGGGATGGGCACCAGAGGAAGGTAATAGGCAGGTAAGGGGATAAGGTGAGAGAGGGAAGTGGGAATGGGGAATGGTGAAGAGGGAAAGGAGGGGAGGGGAGGGGAGGGGGTAGGAACAGAAACACAATCAACACCAAGTGAAACTATATTGGAACCTGGTAAAGAAGGAAGAATCATGAAAACTATTAAACAGACAGAGGGAATAGAAGACAAAGAAAACATTTTGTGGAGTACGTATGCAGATACTGCTTTTCTTTCTGTTGCAAAATATTCAAGAAATGTTTGCTTAGTATTCATCCTTCATATTAACCTGAAAAAAGTAAAATTCTAGATGTATTAATTGGCGTTCTAATCTGTCATTGGCTTGAGTGAAATTGGCTGAAATATGTTTAAGGCTCCATAAGGATATATACATATATTAGAAATGTAATTGCAAAGAAAGCATTACAGCACCTCTACTTCCTCAGGAGTCTGCGGAGATTTGGCTTGTCATCAAAAACCTTGGCAAACTTCTATAGATGAGTGGTTGAAACTTTACTTATTGCCTGCATTATAGCTTGGTATGGGAACACCAAATCCCTTGAATGGAAGATCCTACAAAAGGTAGACTCAGCCCTGTACATAAGGAGGAAAGCCCTCCCAACCACTGAGCACATCTACATGAAATGTTGCTATAGAAAAGCAGCAACCATCATCAAAGATCCTCACCACCTAGGCCATGTTCTTTTCTCACTGCTGCCATCAAGTAGCAGGTACAGTACAAGTACCTCAGGACTTGTACCACCAGGTTCAAGAACGTCTACTCCCCCTCAACCATCAGGCTCTTGAACAAAAGGGGCTAACTACACTCATTCTTTATTCATTGTTCATTGATCCTGTTTACAGTTATTGTTCTATAGATTTGCAGAGTACGCCCACAGGAAAAAGCATCCCAGGGTTAGATGTGGTGACATGTATGTATTCCGATAATAAATTTTACTTTGAACTTTTGAATTTTGAATTTTGCATAATCACTTGCACTTTTCATATGCATGAACACATTATTGTCTGGATACAATTAGTATTTCATGTAGAAAACAAACCAAAGGAATCAGATTAAAAACACCAAAATCTATTGTATAAAGAAAACAAGTCAATCAAATAGAGGAAATCGAAAAACTGATTCCAAAGTACTTCCAGTAGTCACTGGATTGAAAAGCTATTTTATACTAAAAAAAACATTGTAGACACAAAGGCAGGCTTTCTAGTCACCAAGCTATTGAAAAATTGACAGTAGCAATGTTTGGCAATTGCACAACTAACATAACCGTGCTTCTCCGGAAGCAGACCAATGCATTACTACAATATGTAAATTATACACTTTCTCACATTTTATGTTAAGAATGAGCTGAGCACCTCTCCCATTGAGTAACAAGTCTAAAACTCAAAATAAATGATAATGACCTTCCCAGTGGAGATGATTAGATTAGGTAATTCCTCTTTCAATGAAGTTTGGTGACCGCATCATTGTGAATTATTGAGACTGAATCTATACAGATAATTTGTGTGTAATTATCTTCCGCTCTGCATTTTCTTTCTTTCTTTCTTTAATTAGAGTCAGAGTTATACAGCCTGGAAACACAGGCCCTTTGGCCCAACTCATCCACACTGACAAGGGGCCTACTCAAATCAATCTCATTTGCCAGCATTTTGCCCATATCCCTAAACCTTTCATATCCAGGTACTTGTCTAAATGCCTTAGAACGTTGTAATTCTACCCACCTATACCCCTTTCTTTGATGGCTCATTACATATCCAGAGTGGTGAATCTGTGGATTTCTTTGCCACAGGCAGCTGTGGAGGCCAAGTTTTTATGTATATTTAAGGCAGAGGTTAATAGATTCTTGATTGATCAGGGCATGAAAGGATAGTGGGGTATGGGGGGGGGGCCGAGGCAGGAGATTGGGGATGAGAGGAAAATTAGACCAGCCATGATGAAATGGTGGAACTGACTAGATTGGCCAAATGGCCTAATTCTGATCCCATATCTCATAGTCTTATGGCCTTATACCCACCGCCTTCTGTTTGAAAAATTTGCACCTCAGCTCCTTTTAAATATTTCTCCCTTCACCCTAAACCTAAATCCTCTTGTTTTGGAATCTCCTACTCTGAGAAGTATACTGTGAACATCCACCTTACCTATCCTTTTCATTACTTAATAGACCTCTATAAGGTCACCGCTCAGTCTCCTGTGTTCCAGAGAAAACGAACTCTCCTTACAACTCAAGTTATCCAGTCCTGGCAACATCTATTCTTTGCCGTTTCCATCTTAATAATATCCTTTCCATAGCTAGGCAACCAGAGAGGCATGCAATACTCCAAGAGTTTTCTCACCTACGGAGACACAAGAGATTGCTGATGCTGGAATCTGGAGCAACACACAAAGACCTGGTGGAATTCAATAGGGTGGGCATCATCTATAGAGAGTAAAGACCAGCCAACATTTTGGGTTGAGACCCTTCATCTGGACTGGTCAGACCAATATCTTGTACAGCCGTAACATAATGTTCCAAGCCTTATACTCAGTGCTGTGATCAATGAAGGCAAGCATGCCAAACACTTTCTTCATCACTCTACCTTTCTATTGGTAGAGGATACTCAGCAGTTTCTATTTCTTTCCAAGATTATTGAAATTTGTGAGTAATAGAGCATAGCTTATTGGCTGTTGCAGTGTTGGCTATAAATATTTTCTTCACAACCACTTTCATTAGTCAAGGTGACAAATATCTTTAAATTATATTCTAATTTGATCTCTAAATTGACAAACAGTGTATGTAATAGTTTGGTTTTGAAAGCACCAACAAGGTCACTGTTTATAGTGGTGCTTTGCCTATACATCAGCAGGAAAGGATTTGGTCCTCATTTTCGCAGCTAAGTACAAGTCAACCTTAAGGCTAGTCAGTAACTGTGCAAATAATGTATTCTGATCAAGAACGTATTTTGATCTTACAGTGGCGTATAAAATCATGAGGGGCATAGATAGGGTGATTGAGCACTCTTTTTTTTCGCAGGGTTGGGGAATTAAGAACTAGAAGGCAGAGGTTTAAGCTGAGAGGTGAAAGATTTAATAGGAACCTAAGGGGCAACATTTTCACCCCGAGGGTGGTCTGTATTTGGAATGAGCTGTCAGAGGAAGTGGTTGAAGCAGGTATATTAATAACTTTTAAAAGAAACCTGGACAGCAAGGTAGATTGGATAGATTTAGAAGGATGTGGGCCAAACACGGACAAGTGGTACTGACTCAGATGTACATCTTTGTCAGCATGGAGCATTCAAGCCGAAGAGCCTATTTCCCTACTTTATGACTCAATGATCAAGAACAGTCGACCTATAAAATAGGAAAGGCAGTGACCAACAATCTCTTTCTAAATGTTCATTGACAATCACAGCTTAAAAGGCAGTTACTGCTCATGGTAGTTACACTAGATTTAATAGTTACACACTGCAACTTTTGAAAATAGCATCAGGGTAAAAATGTAACAGGCAGCTATTCCAGTTTCCTTATTTGAGGTTTTGCATCAAAGATTCATCCAGTCAAATTTAGAAATATAATCGATTGATCCAGCCTTTTACTATATGTTGCAAATAAGAGCATTATGCTAATTTTTTTGCCACTAATTTGTATAAAACACAATGAATCAAAGTTCAGAATCAAAAACCAGAGAATATTACATTATATTTGTGGCTACATAATTTGAGAATAGTCTGCTGATGTTACAAAGTACAGGTACCTGCTAAGACATCGCTTAACATAATATGCAATTAAAAACCAGCAGAGGGAAGCAGTCCATGGACAATAATTTGTGGCTTATTATATTTGAGTACATCCAGCCAGCTCCCTTGCGTGCTTTCCATCCGTGCTGGGTTAAGCATCGACCTAGCAACTCGGCCTCGTAAAAATAAGGAAGCCTGCTAAAAAAAACGCCATCATGATGGTGTCCCGATGACTCCACTTGGAGTTAAGGGCTTTCTTTTTCTTCTTCATATTTGACTCCAGGTTGTTGGCAAAATATCAGACAGCATACAGGAGCGAGACAGCTCAGTTGGTTGAGTGATATTGCAACAACAAACCTCACACCCAATGCCAGCAAGCGCAAGGAAATAACTGGACTTCAGAAAGAGGAAGTCAGGAAATGACAAACTAATCCTCATTGAAGGCGTAGCAGTGGGGAGGGGGAGCAGCTTCAAGTTTCTTGTTTGTTCATATCTCTGAGGATCTATCCTGGGCCCAACACATTGATGCGATCATGAAGCCAGCATACCTACTGCTCTACATCATTAGGAGCTTGAGGACATGTTGCATGTCAGCAAATTTCTACAGATGTACGGTGGAGATCATTCTGACTGGTTTCATTACAGGATCAAAAGAAGCTGCCAAAGGTTGTAGACTCAGATAGTTCCTTCATGGGCACAACCCTCCCAGTCACTAAACGCACCTTCAGGATGATGCCTCAAGAATGCAGCATCCAACATGAAGGGCCTCCATCATCTGGAACCTGCCTTCTTCTCATTTCATCCATCTCGTGCCTGAAGACATTATTCTGGAACAGCTGCTTCTCCTCTGCCATCAGATTTCTGAGCAGACCATGGACACTCCCTCATTATTTGTCTTTTGCACTATTCATTTTTTGTAACATAACTTTTGTCCTGCACTGTGCTGCTGCAGTACAAACAACACATTTCACAATGTACGGTATATCAATGATGACAGAACATAATCTAATTCTGAAGGGGCGGTTGCTTTTGGGATCATACAGCATTTTCATGGAATAAGTTGTGAACCTGGCCTATTTTAAATGCTCAACTTTATTTAAATTCCCTCAGTTGATTTCCTGATAGAAAGAGCCATCAAGCCAAGAGGTCAAGACAGACTAGACAGCCCAAAGCCATCTCTTAGAACTAGAAATTTGCTGGGTACTCCTGCTCCCCAATTTTTTTTTAAAAAACATTAGGGACATAGCTTTATGAGCCTGACCAACTACCCAATCTGACATAGCAGTAATGAAAGCTATGGTCAGGGTAATATTCAAATTCTCTTACGCTGCCATACAAGTTATAGAATCCTAATTTATGTTTGCTAATTAAAGCTCAGACTGTTCTGCTTTCAAAACTAGCAGATTTAAAATCAGAAATGGAGCAAAGGAAGGAAAAGTAATGCATTTCACATTTTTTCCTGACGGGGGTGGGGGGGGGGGTTGGAAGATCAGGAAATTGGAAACAACCAGTGTGATCCCTTGTTCAAAAGTAAGACAGAAAATCATCAATAGTTTAACATCGATTGTTGGTAAGATGCAAGAGTCAACGACCAACGCAGAAGCAACTAATCATTTAAGGAAGGCAAATACTAATTTGACAAATTTGCTTGAATTCTTTGAGAATGTCGCAGTTGAATTCATAGAGGGGATTCTGTAGATGTAGTGTATTTAAATTTCCAAAAGGTATTTAACAAGCTGTCACAAGGATCTGGTGCATTAATTAAGAACCTAAGATATTGAAGGAAGTGTGTTAGTGTGGATTAAAACTGGCTGTCACATAGAAGAGATGGAAGAAGTGAGTCATTTTCAGACTAGAGGGATGTAACTCATCGTAGGTAAATATTTGTGAGATGGAGAATTTGAGACCAGTGAGGAACTGACAAGACTTGAGGCCAGCTATGATCTTAAAGGAGTGCTGGGCAGGTTTGACAGACCTGGAATCTGAGTCCTGCTTCTATTTTCTCACTCCAAATAAAAAGCCATCTTCCTACATTCACTCGAAGAAAAATCAAAAATAGTAAAGAGCCTTGAATCCAATTAAAGGATCTCAGAAAATTTCTAAGACTCATGAAAGACAAACTACAGGAAACCAGAGTGGCTCTTTATTGAAATCAGAGCATAAAGTGCAATTGAATATCAAATTGCAATATTAATCTCAAATACTGAAACAATTATTATTCTTTATAAACTTTATTTTAATAGATATACCATTTAAAAATCCCAACACCAGAAGGGAATATCAACAGTTCTGAAAAATTACAGAACTAGAAAAAAAATCGGTACATGGGGATAGAAAAATGATTTGGATGTTATCTATTGTAAAGCTTTTCCTCACAGATAAATTTTGTCCTTTCATCAATTTCAACATATAAAAACTTTGAAGCTCTATTTTATATTTACAATAAATACTTCTGCACCTGATCTTTTTCTAAATGTTTTTTTTAAAATACAAACTAGCAGAATCAACTTTGGAAAAGAGATTATTATATCCCACTAACCATCGAAGATTAACATCACATTAAAAGTGGTCACATTCTATTGTTTTATAATACATTTGACTTGTTTCATAAAAAGTGCACAAGACTTGAAATATATATAACAAGTTTTGAAAGGCTGCACATTTCATTTTAAATTAAGACAAAATTTCTACTTTGCTCAGACCAACAATGAGATATGGCTTTTGTTTCTCAATCATCTTAATGCAGCATCAAGTACATTGAAACTTTGACATCAAATCAATCTTATCTTTCACTCCATCTCCAATCTTGGAGGGTGTAGAATTGACAAAGGCAATACATTCTGTATGTACACCTAGTGCATTGAAAGTTTATAAATAACTCATTCCTTCTAAAAATCATTGCAGCATTTTGTCTTTGGGTGAGAAAAGCAATAGCCATTGTGTTTATATTTTACAAAACAACGTAACAAAAGAAAGACAAGCTCAGTCTTCAGCCTTCTTGTTTACCCTTGTTTATCCACATTAATGAGCCCAGTCTTTGGGATTCTTCAATATCTCCAGTATTTCTGCCTCTTTGGTACCCTTGGCAGGATTATGCATGTATTCCCATCTGCACAACAGAAAAAGAACAGAATATGAATGAACGCCAGTCCTGACATCCACCCCTATTTTTGAAAAAGACAAGGAGATTTTAATTAAATCTGCATAACTGGCTGTCCTTATACCAGTGGTTACACTTTCCTCATCTGCTAAATCTCCACTTTATTTTGTGTGCAGATCACTGGAAATGGAGACTTCAAAATCACCAGTGAAATGGCAGAATGACCAGGACTGGGGACTGGCAACTGTAAGGTCTGAATAAGGAAACCAATTCAGTCTGGAGAAGTTCAGCGTTAAATAAAATACAGACAGGAAGGAAAACAAGGCTTCCCTATTGCCTTTTTTTATGCCTACTATTCTGATGGGAATTTTGAGCCAATATTGCCAGAAGCAAGACTACTGGTATGGGAAAGAATAGATTCCAACTCAATATTATAAACTTATCCTCCAACTTCAGATCTAAGATTTTACACAGTTGCATTAGGATGTTGTAATATGTCTCCTAAATCCATTCCTTTGCCATCAAATGTATGAACTTTAGAATCAAAGTGGTATGACTCAGACTATTAATATATTATGTTTAACACTACCAAGGGGATGAATTTCCAGAAAAATATTTATTTATATACTTAGAGATACAGTACAGAATAGGCCTTTCTGACCAGTTTAACCATAACTCAATCACAGGGCAATTTACAATGCCAATTAACCTGCCGGTTATGTCTTTGGACTGTGAGAGGAAGACCAAAGCATTCCATGGGATGGATGTACAAACTCCTTACAGAGGATGCCGGGATTGAACCCCAAACTCCAACACCTTGAGCTGTAATAACATTGCATTAACCAGGACTCTACCAAGGTGCCCATTTCCTTTGACTTCACATTGATCACTATGTTTCAACAAAAAGGCAATACATTTTTAGTCACAAACGAGAAAATCTGCAGATGCTGGAAATCCAAGCAACACACACGAAATGCTGCAGGAGCTCAGCAGGCCAGGCAGCATCTATGGATGAAGGGTCCTGACGAAGGGTCTCGACCCAAAACGTTGACTGTTTACTCTTTTCCATAGATGCTGCCTGGCCTGCTGAGTTCCTCCAGCATTTTTTGTGCGCTGCATACATTTTTGATGCTTGTTTAGCATATAGCAATAACCTGCATTTCTGGATGCGCACCTTTCTCTGGTTTGCTGTAATCCTTCTGAAATCTACCCTTTGGCCCAAGTTTCACATCACTTTCAGCTTGCACTCCCTAGACAGAATGATTTTATTGAATCTAAGCCCTGTCCATCACATAACTGTTATTATCTATATTCTTTCACCAAAGTTAGGGAGTATAGGTAAAGATTAATTTAGAAGATGAGGTATACAATATGAAAAACTGCAGGAAAGCAAGGCCAACCATTTGCTACTTTTTACTTTAAACAGAAGAATAGTTACTTTCACAAACAGTACCCATTTGAACTACATAACAAATACAGTGTGAGAATGCGGCTTTCAGATTTATAAATAATAACACCATCACGGAAAAATAGGAACGTGAAATATATGACTACCATCACAACAGATCAACAGCCAATGCCATTTCACCGGCTCTTCACTCAACCCTGGAACAGCTGGAGAGTGGAAATGCATACATCGGTGCCGGACCCAGGAGCGGAGGTTCCCCGGTTCGAAACCAGTCGGGTCCGCTCCCGAGTATGCTTTCCATCCATGCCAGGTTGAGTGTTGAGATCGCAACTCCACCTTGTAAAATAAAGGGAAAATACTGCGAAAATGTCTGTGAGAGGAGTGGTGCACAACACACTCTCTCTCTCTCATTTGCACCTTGTAAAAAGACATGAAAAAGACATCATCACAGACGCAGGCACACACCAAAAAAAAAAATAGAAAATGCATACATCAGGATGCCCTTTATTGATTACAGCTCGGCATTCAATACTATTATCCCCTCAAAACTAATCAACAAGCTCCAAAACCTCAGCCTCAGTACCTTCTTGTGCAATTGAATCCTTGATTTCCTCACTTGCAGACCCCAGTCAGTTCGGATTGGTTACACCTCCACAGTCACCAACAGCATTTACCACAAGGTTGTGTGCTCAGTCCCCTGCTCTACTCACTCTATACCGTGAGGCCAAGCACAGTTCCAATGCCATATTTAAGTTTTGACTGTCACTGGTCAAATCTAAGGCAGTGACAAATCAGCATGTAGGATGGAGAATGAAAATCTGACTGAATGGTGCCCTGACAATAACCTCTCGCTCAACGTAAGCAAAACCAAACAGCTGATTATTGACTACAGGAGGAGGAAACCGAAGGCCCACGAGCCAGCCCAGTCTATCACAGGTAAAGCCCTCCCCACCATTGAACACATCTACAAGGAGTGCTGTAGCAGGAAAACAGCAACCATTAAAGACCCCCACCATCCAGGCTATGCTCTCTTCTTGCTGCTGCTATCAGGAAAGTACAGGAGCTTCAGGACTCACACCACCAGGTTCAGGAACATTTATTAGCCCTTAACTCTCTGGTCCTTGAACCAGCAGGGACAATTTCACTCAACTTCACTCACCCGACCCTGAACTGTTCCCACAACCTATGGATTCTTCTTCTCATGTTCTTAGTATTTATTGCTTATTTATTATTATTATCTTTTGTAGTTGCAGTTTGTTATCTTTTAATATTGTTTGCTCGTCCGTCTTTTGTGTGCGGTTTTTCATTGATCTCAGCGTAGTAAATGATGATATATGTACTTAAATAATAAATTTACCTTGAACTTTGAAATTAAGCAACAGGGTAAACCTAATACAGTTGGTCAAGTTCTACACTTACGTAATTCAAAAAAACTTAATTTCAAGAATTTTGAAGGATATGTTACTTTAAATAACAAGTACCAGCATAATTATACTCAATCCATCAAAGTCCTTGGTATAAAGTATAGCAGTATATAAGCATATAACATCAGTAGGCTAATGGACAAAGACAGTGAAAGAATTAGCACTTGTAACAAACCCTTACCTAGCAGTCAGTGGAAGAGACATCAAAATGCTTTCAATCCTGGATCCTGGAGTTGCCAGCCCAAATTTTGTTCCTCTGTCATAAATCAGGTTGAATTCTACATATCTGAAATAGATCACCGGGGAATAACCAATGGCAGTATGTAGAAAAGCAGGAGAAAAATCTGAGGCTACACTGCTGTAAATTTTTCATTTAGAGACACAGCACGGAACAGCCCCTTTCATTCCAATGAGCCACGCCACTCAGCAAACCACTTATTAACACTAACCTAAACACAGGACAATTTACAATGACCAATTAATCTACTAAACAATAGGTCTTTGGACTGCAGGAGAAAACCAGAGCACCCAAAAGAATCTCACAAGGTCACAGGGAGAATGTACAAACTCCTCATGTTAGATTAAACCAAAACACAAACATCCCCATAAATGCTCCATGACCTGCTGTGCAGCATTTTCTGTGTTCTGCAAAATCTGGTATGCTTTTGACTGAACATACAGTGCCACCTACTGGAACTTCTTTGCATCATTCCACTCTAGAGAAACAGGCAGGAGTATCCATGGATCAGACAATGGGTCCACTACTATATCTTTCCTTCTACAGAATTTGTTTTGCTTTAATTTTTACTTGCCACTTCTTTTCTTCCTGCTTATCCTTGTCCTTTCAGGCATGGAAAAAATGTAGAGGCACACAAAAGCTATTCACCTTCAAGTTCCTACTGTAATAATTTTAAGTTTAAAAAAAAAGATTTAAAGATTTATTTTATCTGTGATATGTACATCGATAAATCGAAATATACAGTAAAATGTGTCATTCGTGTGAACAACCAATACAGCGTTCCCAATAGTTACTAACCCTAACCTGAACGTCTTTGGAATGTGGGAGGAGACCAGAGCACCCAGAGGAAACCCACATGGTCACAGGCAAAATGTACAAACTCCTCAAACAGCAGTGGGAATTGAAACCCTACTCCTGATCGCTGGTGCTTCAAAGCACTACGCTAACCGCTATGCTACCGTGCTGCCCCAACAACTTTTTAAAAATTTCAAATACTCTGCATCAGGACAACCTCCAGTGAAGGCATTTAATAAGAATATCTCATGTAGATTGGGCCCAAAGATCTCAGTGCACAACCTACTAGTTTCATATCAATCTGTGATAGAATAACCTAAATTTTGCTCAAGGAGGACAGCCAAATCTTGCATCAAAAACATCTGAGAAACACAATGAAGCTTTTTTTAAAAAAAATATATTTATTGCACTTCATATTCCTTCCCCGGTGAAGCCAGCGCTGCTGATTTGAAGAGCTAGCGATATTTTGACACTCCCTAAATACCAGGAAATAGCAGATATTATCACTACATAGAAATGAGCATCGTGCCATCAATGGATATGGAAACCTCACGGGAAAGGGGAACTGAGGCGAAGGATCAGTCATGGCTGAGGAGTTAAGAGAAGAAGGCACCGCGTCACAATAAGGGATATGCAATTTAGGACTGAGGTGAGGAGAAATTAATTTACTTAGTGGATGGTGAATCATTGGAATTCTCTAACCTGGAATACAGAAAGAGGCTCAGTCAATGTGGTGTGGGGCAGCATGTTTAAGAGACCATGGCCTTCTCTTGATGCTGTTCTTATGCCCCTATAATCTTAAATACCTAAATGCAACGCTTCATTGTTCGACTTACAATTCAAAAGCAAAAATCATAAATAAAACAGGATGTCCTTCCTTGATCAAATTTCCAGGTGCAAGGAGCTCTACTACATGGGCCACTAACATTTGTTGCAATTAATCAAACTTATAAAACCTTTAGACTAATTCCTGATTTATAGAAAGCATCCCTTTAAATCAATACCTCCACATCAAAAGCTGTCAAATTAACCAATCTCCCCAATCTACATGGGAAAATCTATGGCTTCATTACGATTCTGTGAAACACAAGGACATTTCGTAATGCTTATAAACTGCTATTCCTCCACATTTAAATGGTTCAGATCTTGTGGAAATGCTGTTTATTTCCTACTGCAAGTAGGTATTATGCACATCACACACAGAGGGCATGCACTTTGCCTTTGTCCTAATAACTTTATGGCAAGACAAGTAAAATTGGAATACCATTACCCAAGAGAGTAGCTAAAAAGGGGGAAGTTATATATTAGCATCTAGTTAAATAACTAATATGACCATCTACACATGCATTGCATCACAGACTTAAAAAGAGCTTATGAATTATAATGATGCTACAAATCATATCCTGGCAGCACACAGGCACAAGTAGTTTTGCTTTCTCACACCTTCAGCAACCCGGGATTTAAGCCCTTATTTCCTATGCTCTTTTTATGTAGTTTGCATTGATTTCCTCCAAGTGCTCTGGTTTCCTCCCACATTCCAAAGACGCATTGGTAGGTTACCTGGCTACTGTAATTCAACCCTGGCAGGAGTTTGATGGGCATGTGCAGAGTAGCTTACAGGAATTAAGAGTAATGTGACTGATGGGATTGATCTGTGAGCAGGCACGAATTCACTGGGCCCAATGGCTTCTTCTTCGTCACAAGGGAAAAAAAGTTCAAAGGGAAATTACAGGCTGCAGATTGCAGTGATAGTAGTTCAGAAGTAGTATATCTAGAAGTTTTGTAAATTGCCTGCTAAACATCGCCATATATCACCAGTGCCATCTTATCCATTAATGAGAATATAATGGTAATGTCTAAAAATAAGAACATATTAGATTACTACTATATTAACTTTAGTGAAACAAAATGCAGTGAGTTATTTGCAGCTACTTAACAACTACACACCTTGATATTTTTGACTATAATAAAAGCTATAATAGGTTATTATATTGAATCATGGGTATGAATTAGCTTTCTTAAATGATAGTATCAGATGGAATACTGTCCTCACACCATGGTGAGTTTGTTTTCTGTAAAGAAAGATATGAGGACATTACTGAGAAAACCACTCCCACAAAAAAATGACAGCAACTGCTGGCATAGAATTGAAGATTGTAAACGTGCTGCTTATCATCAAGACAGTTAAGTGCCAAAGCCAATACATTATTTTGTTCCACAGTCGTTCCCTATGGCTGCTGCAGTTCATGCAAAACTTAAGACAATTTTATGTTTGTGTTTAATATTAATAATCCAGATTATTTGATAACATATTAGTGTTTTCAGACACTTCTTATGTGCAAATTTGCCAATACATTTCTAATGTTACAATAACAATATTTCAAGCGTGCTTAATTAAGAATATATAAAGAACTGCATTGAAGAGAATTGCAACTATCTTTTAATAGGGAAAGAATATAATTCTAAATTACCACATAATGACCAAATTATCAGCTCCTGCAAGGTACTTCCCTTCTTTTAAGGATTTTGTTCAACATACCTGCCCCTGCGGAGTTGCTGCCATGCTTTCTCCTCTGGCGTAAAAGAGTCATAGAGGTGCTTCTTCACAATGGGAATATAGCAGGGAACCACTGCCTGAGCACAGCTACGTACAAATTTCAACAACTCATCTGCTGAAGGAGAATCCAGGTCGTCAAAAAATATGCCACCTACTCCCCTCCGCTCTCCACGATGCTTGATGAAAAAATAATTATCACACCTTTATGTGGGAAAGTGGGAAGAAGGTGGTTACAGATTGATAAGACGTTTCCAATTCCTTTCTCTCTCATTTCTGCAATACCCGAACAATACAACGGTGTTGCATATGATAACTTACATATTAACATAATTATAACTGCAATTTCTACCTTGGGACCAGAATTACAGTGTAAATACGATCATGGGGCTGGAGAAGATCACAAACTTCATAAGAATGGACTTGTGCATTAAAAATGCAAAAAAAAACACAAATAAACTGTAATGTAAGGAGTTTAGAATGACAATGAATTCCAATTAATTAGACCATTGGTTAGTTGGGGTAGCCATTTATTTGGGACAACTCTTGAACAAAAACTAAATTGAGAAAATAGCTAGGATTCCCTTTGTTTATTTGGGACAATATGCCACTTAATTGGGGCAGGAGACTGTTGCTGAACAGTTTCTAACTAGCATCAGTCACATGCGTTCGCATGGCCATTAGGCACTAAGCTGTGCTTAGAGTGGTCAGGTCTTAAAACAGCGTCAGCTATATGTATTTCTGTTCAAAAAGCAGTGATTTTTGTTACTGATAGTTGGTAAGAAATAAGCAGTAAACAATTCCGAACTGTTTTGCAGTTTCAAGCATTCAGATGCTAGAAATGCCCAGGAGTGAAAATGAAATGATTTCACTACTTCCAAGTCAAGAATTATGAAAAATCCTCCTGAAGATCTGAAGGGTGCAATTGTCTAAAGCATTGTAAGAAGGCAGTCCATTATCTGCACTAGGCGTCTGCACTGATTTTGTTCATTTACAGTCAATCAAAAGAACAGAGCAGATGAATTCCTCTGTCAATAACTATTAGGAACTAATACAGTTTTACAGTACCCTAGGAGTACTGTATTGATAGTGGGCTAAGTAATTCTGTATTTCATTTAAATACATAAATTGTTACTCAGTTAAATGGTAGTTTGTCTGTTTTTCTAATATCTTTTTAACTATTTCCATGAAACTATGGCTAATTGGGACAACCGCTTAATTGGGCCAAAATGTACTGTACCTGATCTGTCCCAATTAACCAGCACCTACTGTATTACATATTGAATTAACAGCACTGAGTGATACAGTACAAAGAGAACCTTCTGGAATACCAAATCTATAAAATTGGTTCACACTGGGATGCA
This sequence comes from Mobula birostris, assembly GCF_030028105.1. Taxonomy (NCBI): domain Eukaryota; kingdom Metazoa; phylum Chordata; class Chondrichthyes; order Myliobatiformes; family Myliobatidae; genus Mobula; species Mobula birostris. The sequence goes on along the minus strand of NC_092375.1, from coordinate 28,237,128 downwards.
GCCTCCAAACTTTCATAAGAAAGATCACGTTATTGTTCCAGCAAATGTGGCATTTATCCAATAAATTAAGGCAAATGACAAAACACCCCCAATATCAAATAATATGGACAGCTACCAGAATGAATAGTAGTAGGCTGGTGCAAGAAGATAAAAGATCAGTGCTGAAGAAGGGTCTCGGCCCAAAACGTCAACTGTTTACTCTTTTCCATGGATGCTGCCTGACCTGCTGAGTTCCTCCAGCATTTTGTGTGTGGTTAACTTGCAGTACAACTCAGTTATGATCACTTTTTGTAGAGATACAATAACACTTTCTACAAAATACAAAGAAAGCCTGTGTTCTTCTATATGCACATTCTTGTATAAGTGCATTGGATGTCATGCACTTTCAGCACAAAACAGGCATCACAAATGGTGCTCTTCCTTAGACTTGAAAAACAAATGCAATCTCACCAAAATGTTTTAGGACAAGCATGCAAGGTCAGTAGAGAAGAGCAAAGATACAGTTGGTGAAATAGTCCACAATGGAAGAATACAGCAGAAATCAACTAGTTCTCAATAATACCTTGCAGTTTTGGATATCTTTACAGAGGTAAAAACTGTGGTGGAGAAAGAAAAAAGAAAAACAAATCAAGGACAATTATGGAGGGAGCATTATTTTGGTTTTGTTTGCATAAAATAGGAAGATCTTTTCTTCAGCTAAGAGTAATTATTAAATTATTTCTGTATATAAGAATATGTTCAAGTGCCAACGTAAAATGTTACCAATATAAAAGTTCATCAAAACAGAGTTGGTGTAATTTTACTATTGTTCTACTGAATGAACTCAAACTTTAGAAAAATTAAAGATGTAAAATGCACAATAACGTTTTAATGCATTTGACATCACATCATTATCTTCAAGCCTGCACTCTCATGGACTAACTCGCACACTACATGTTTAAGCACAAACTTCTGCCATCACTAGGGTGAAATGGGTGACATTACTGTTATTTCAGACATGACCAGCAAGAATGCTAGAAAAGGATATAAACTAACAACCAAAGACTGAGCAACATAAAACAGCCCCACATGGTTGAACATCATCAAAAAGGGCAAACTTCGGAGCACTCAAACAATTGGGTGCATCCAGCTGGTTACTCATCCTCAGCAGTGAGGAAGGCATCAGTGTTAAACAGAATGACCCACCCTCTACAAGTTAGCAAGCAACCGATAAGGACACACCATCTAAACCTTTTGTTTGCTCCTGATAATGGTTGCCTCACCCAAAGTCACTGTGACCGGCCTTCACATACAGCGATCAGGCATAATCTTAGAGATTCCAAAAACATTCAGTCATTTAGCTCTATAACAACTCTGATCAGTGTGTCCTGGCCAGAGAACAGCAGGCTTGAATACGTATCTACATCTCCCTTACTGCTGATATTGCTTGTGTACTTGTTTCCTTCTCTTCTTCCCTGTGACTTCCATTTCCCCTCTTTTTTTTCCCGTCTTTCAGTACAAAGATTAACAAACCATTTGAACACTCCCAAAACAGTTGAATATTTACCAACCCATCTATTATCTTACTACACAAGGCCAAAGCTCTTGTTGAGTGATTGTGAAAATCAGCCTACATCAACTCTGCATTTAGAATTATTATTTGTTTTACAACAAAATCCCAGTTCAACAAAACAAAAATTAATATTTGTTAAGAAGGATATGTTATCTACTTCACTCACCATTTTTTGAAAGCTGGATAATAACTTTTATCATGTTTGTCACAGGCCTCCTTCAGAGTTTTGTGGAAATGCATAGCGTCATCTTTATTCAGGTAAGTAGGGGTAAGGTCTGTTCCTCCCCCAAACCACCATGTTTTTTGACCTGGCAGATGAAAATTTACAAACCTAGTTGGTAGCCAACAGCAAGATATTTCATATCTGAACAATTATTCACAATTTATAGCAGTGACTCTTTGCTCTTTAAATGGTCTTTCATATGTCATGAGTCAAAACTGAAAACTTTAAGCTCTACCACGAATACGTCAACAAGTAGAAGTTAAAGACTGATCAAAAACATCATCATCAGTTCTCTTAGAAATGAATTACACTAACTACATGTTGACCAATGAATTGGGTTTGGTTGTGTGTTTGGGGCTCAAGAGAAGAATATCACTGATTATGCTTAGAATGATGACACCACATATTCCCCTCTGACAAATCATTAGCTTTATTTTCAGCTGACTTGACAAGAGGACTCAATTTAAAGTTCAACATGAAAATTTAAGTTCTTCCCCAACAGGTGACTCAAAAATCTCATTCACGAGACAAAGTGCAGGAAAAAACAAAAAAAAGTGTATCCTCGTGGAAGTCTGTAAAGTTCACTTACGTTAGTTGGTCCAAACTCTTAGAAGAATTAGGTGACAGTGTTGGTTATAACATAACCCTTCTCAAGAGAGTGGCTAAGGGTTAAAGGACGGCAGAGAGGTGGAGCTAATAAAGCTGCTTCTCGAAGCTTCGGCAACCCAGGTTTAATTCTGACTTGTGTCCTGTGTGAAGTCTGCACTTTCTCCCTGTAACTGTACAGGGTTTCCTTTGGACACTCCTGTTTCCTCATTGTTCCCCAAGATGTGCCAGCTGCTCTGTTAGTTGCTCCTTAGTGTGTAAGCAAGCATTAGAATATGAAGGGAGCTGGTGGGAACACCAAGAGAATAACACAGAACTGGTGCAAATTGATGGGTGCTGTTTAGCTTTGGCTAAGTTGGCCAAAGGATCTGTTCCCATGCTACAATCCCCTACATGGTCTTTATGTGGCTGGAAAGGTTGAGTTCGACAAGGTGGGTGACTGACAATCAGAGACAATGACTTCCTGGTAGTTTGCAGAACTGACCATCTCAACTGCAATGCAGGACAAAATACTTCAGGGCTAAACTGTATTCCTTCTTGCTCATTATTGCATACTGCCCTCTGCAGTAGTAACACATGACATTGAGAAGAATCTTAAAAATCAATTGTGTCAACAATGCTCAAAATTAACTCACAATATACATTTTAGTACAGCCCCACTTTGTCATTAATACAGAAGTGGTTTGCCATTGATGCCTTCTGGGCAGTGTCTTTACAAACTGGGTGACTGACCCCAGCCATTATCAATACTCCTCAGAGACTGTCTGCCTGGCGAGAGTGATCACATAACCAGGACTTGTGATATGCACCAGCAGCTCATACGACCATCCACCACCTGCTCCCTTGGATTCACATGACCCTGATCAGGGCCTAAGCAGATGCTACACTTTACCCAAGGGTGACCTACAGGCTAACGGAGGGAAAGAGCAGCTTACATCTATTTTGGTAGAGATGTGTCTCCATCCCGCCACCCTAATTCAGGTAAAATATTAGCAGACACAATATAAATTAGCAATCTACCATTGAATATATAGAATATTTTATTGCAGATAATTACCATCTCCTTCTTGAATTTCAAAATATCGGTAGTTGAAATGGATTGTTGGAATGTAAGGATTCCTGGGATGGATCACAGAGCTCACTCCCATGGCACAAAAGGGCAGCTTTCCTGCAAACCAAAGCAACACATAACAAAAGGTGACCATTTACCCGTTTACTGAAAGCTCAATTTTACACATTTATATCCTGCACCAAAGCCAGAAAGTATAAGTTTATTAAAAAAATCCTTTCATGGCACAGATGCTCTTCAAATCAAAGTAAATAAGAGGTACTGTGCTGTTAAGAATAGACTACACACTGGTTGACAGTAGCAACTGGTCTGAAAATATACTTCTATAAATAGGCCTTGAGCTTTATTACCACAAGGAACCACATGCAGGCCAGTGGTACAAAACAAAAACTCAAGCTGTTGGACTCCACCGCTGTGTCTACAAGGGGCAGTGCTGGAACCCTTGTGGTTTGTAAATTACATAATCAATTTGAATGTGAGTGTACAAGGCATAGTTAGTAAGATGATACTAAAATAAGTGGTGTTGAAGATAATATAGAAGGGAATGGAAAATACAGGGGGATCTTGACTAGCCAGGAAACTAGGCCTCAGATAGACAAATGGCTTTCAATCCAGATAAATGTGAGGTATATTTTGGAAGATCGAACCAGTGTATGTCTTATACATTGAACAGTCGAGCTCTAGAAAGTGTTATGGAACAGAGAAACAAAGGAGTGAGAGTATGGTGTTTGCTGAAAGCAGCAACACAGGTAGGTAGAGTGGTAAGGAAGTCATTTGGCACACTGGCCTTCATCAGTCATGAGTTGGGAAGCTACGTGAAGTCACATAAGATGCTGCTGAGGTTGCACTTGAAGTATTGTGTGTACAGTTTTGTTATAGGAAAGAAGCTTTTAAAGTAGAAAGAGTGCAGAGAAGTTTTACCAGGATGTTACCTCACTTCAGGGCTCGAGTTACAAGGAGAGGTGGCATAAACCAGGACTTTATTTCCTGGAATGTAGGAGATCCACAGACTACGTGGTAGAGGTATAAAGGACCATGAAGGGCACAGACACGGTGAAAGCACCTAGTCTTTTCCTCTCCAAAGAGGTGGTGCTAAAAACAAGAGAGCATAAGTTTAAGATCAGAGGCAAGAGGTTTAAATATCAGGTCCCTTTTTTTAAAAAACACAAAAGGTGGTCCATATATGGAAAGATTAGCAGACATAGTGGTGAAACGGGTGCATTAGCAATATATAACCATGTAGATGAGTATTTGTATACAAGAGGTTTTAAGGTCTATGGGCAAACACTGGCAGATGGTACTAGTTTGCTGGGCACTAAGGTCAGCATGGACAAATTGGGTTGCAGAGCCTGTTTTGATGCTGTACGACTTGATTACATTACTAGGATAATAAAAATGCATGAAGGCACCTGGTAAATGTGAGGTGTATTTTGGAAGATCCATTAATACTCAATTTGGGGGACAACAAGCAGTGCCCGCCAAAGTACATAGCAAATCAATTTACCATATGTTTCCAAAACAAGAATAAAAACCCTGAAAGCCAAAGAAAGGAAACACGCTATGATTTATTTCGTTGCTGTGAATCAATTGTTTTGATAGCAGGATGTGTTACACTGTTTAACATTTTTGTTTTGCTGGGGAAGGAGAGAATGCAGATGAGATATGTGCATCCAAATTTTTGAAGTTATTTGCAGTTTTTTCAATTCTAGTTGACTGGCATGTATGCAAGAAGCTGCACAAAGTGTGAAAGAAATCAAGAAAAATTAGATGAAGTGAAAAATAATTTTCAATGACTTGTTTGAAAGAAAATCCTAATTTTGGAGTAACGCACAAAATGCTCGAGAACTCAGCAAGTCAGGCAGCATCTGTGCAGAAGAATAAAAAACATTGTGTGATACTCTGTATTTTCAGCATCTGCAGAATCTCCCAAGTTTCTGTCTCCATTTTGGAGCACCGATTTCACAGTATTAACATGGGAGGTTGAAGGCGCCCCAGATCGCAGACCTCAACTGGAGCTAGAGCATAGACAGGTTTGCTCTCCAGGTTCCAGGTAAATAAGGATGGAATTGTCAGAAAGTGCAAAAGTTTTGAATGAAAGATCAGGTAGCAAGGTCACAAACCACAGAAGCATTGGTGGAAGGGGGACAAGTGGTACACAGACCTCAAGAACACTGTGGCTGAGGTCGGAGTTCAGGAGGAGAGATCGACGATTGGGGTGGCAGGATAGCGTAGTGGTTTACACAACACTTTACAGTGCTAGCTGTAAGATTAGGGTTCGATTCCTGCTGCTGTCTATAAGGAGTTTGTATGCTTTCCCTGTCTTCTCCGGGTGTTCCGGTTTCCTCCCACATAGGGTTAGTGAGTTGTGAGCCTGCTATAGTGACACCAGAAGTGTAACAACATTTGCAGGTTCACCAGCACAATCTTCACTGATCCTGCAAATGACACATTTTACTGTATGTTTCAACATACATTTGATAAAAAAAGTTTTAATCTTGAAGGACTTAAGAGTACAGTTGCAGCATTAGGGATGGAGTGCTGCCACAGGAATGGGGAAACTTTCATGATGCCACATCACTTTGTAGTTACGTACAACAACTCCCTCTGATCCTTCCCTTACCATCTTTTGGCTTTAGTTCTTTTCCTCTGCTCCTCATCTGCTTTGCAGCTTCTTCTGAAAGATTGCCATATACCACAGAAACATTGACCCCGGCTTTCTCAAAGACCTTCCCATCTTGAAGCACACAGCTTATACCACCACCACCTGCAATTATAAACGAATCACAATGAAATTAATTCAATCTCCAAGGTCATGCTTTTGAAAGTACTTGCATAGAACATTCACCCAAAATGACATTTTTGTTTGCCTTTAAAAGGATTGTGGAAAACAACAGGTGTTCTTCCTACAGTTACTACTTTACCATAGCCTAATCGTATGCTAAACATGTATAACTAGAGAACTAAGATATAAGCAAGAGGAGATTTAGGTATGATAATGCAAAATATTGATTAGAATACATTGAACAGCTCTGGACATGTTGCACAACAAAAGGTATATTATATTTGAAGAAAAGCCCACAGAGCAAAACTTCAAAATATGGAAATCAATTTTACATGAAGTAGTAATGGGGTTATCCTATCCTGTTGTGTGGCACTAAAATTGTATAAATAATGAAAGTTGCCTTTATTATCTAAAATAAAAACAGAAATGCCGGAGATACTCAGTATTTCCAGCACTCAAGACAACTGCTTAGTTCGAAGACTCTTGTGCACCACTGAGTTATTAAACAATAAAAGCAGCAATAGCTAGCAATTCCATGACAAAGCTCTGCCATCTTGCCACATAATATTCATGAACAGCGGTGGTCAATTAAACAGCTGGTAAAAGCTAATTAAACAGCACATGAAAGTTCCTAGCCTCAACATTAGTGGGGACCACCATGACTACTAAAGACAATGGAGCTACTTTGAACCAGTATGGTTGCCCATCTCAGCTTTCTTCTGTGACCCTCAGAAGCTAGTCCTCAGTCAGATTGATGCACTGGCTTGTAACACTAACACCGGCCAACTCCATGGGACAAACCAATATTCCAGCTATGGTACTGGAGTGCACCTACTTTTCACCTCTTCCATTTCCGTATCCACCTTGTTAATCTCCCGTAATGTAAAATAAAAAAAGAAGCAAAATTCAACCATTTGGGCCCAATCCATGAATCAAATATGATCATGGTTTATGGATCGTGGATAAAGGATTTCAGAACAATGGTCTCACCTTCTCCCCTATATTTTTACTCATTAGTAAATCAAACAGGAGATAGAAATGTTTAATGAATTGGCCACCACTGCCTTCTGTGCTAGAGAATTATAGGTGTTTCCCACCACATGGTTGAAGAAAGTTTTCCTTTCTTTTTCAATCTTTTTATTAGTTTCATAATGATAAACATACCATAATATTGATACAAAGTTGTTGGGATTACATTGTTATGATTAACATAGTTAAATATAAACTCAGTTAACACATGGATATTAAACCTCTCAATCATACAGGATGCAAATGTAATAAACAAAAAAAAAGAAAAATATAGAAAAAAAATCAAGGAAAAAAATATACCCCCAAAGAAAAACTAACCTAAACAGTGTTAATCAACTAAACTAAGAAAAAAAAGACATGGGCTGTTATGTAACATGAAAGAAAAAGGAACCATTAGCTTCGTTGACTCCGCTCCTCTCAACATATATTAGAAAGAAATAGAGTAAGTTCAAATTACATCATATGAAAATGTTGAATAAATGGCCTCCAACTCTTTTCAAATTTAATAGAGGGATCAAAAATAACACTTCTAATTTTTTCTAAGTTTAAACACAACATCGGTTGAGAGAACCAATGAAATGTGGTGAGAGGATTAATCTCTTTCCAATTCAGCAAAATGGATCTTCTAGCATTAAATGTAAGAAATGCAATCATCCGACGAGCTAAAGAGGTTAAATGACTTGATTCTATCACTGGTAACCCAAAGGTGCAGTAACAGGGTGAAGTTGTAGATCAATATTCAGAACAGTTGAAATAATATCAAAAATATCTTTCCAATATTTTTTCCAAAAAAAGGACATAACCAAAACATGTTAAAGAAGCTATCTCAAAGTGGCATCTATCACATACAGAATTTATATGAGAATAATAACGAGCTAATTTATCCTTAGACATATGAGCCCTATTCACTACTTTAACCTGTATCAATACATGTTTAGCACACATAGAGGATGAGTTAACTAAATGAAGAATTTTTTCTGACGAAAGGTCTTGGCCCAAAACGTCGACTGTACCTCTTCCTAGAGATGCTGCCTCGCCTGCTGCATTCACCAGCAACTTTTAGGTGTGTTGGTTGAAGATTTTTTAGTCATAGTCATACTTTATTGATCCCCGGGGAAATTGGTTTTCATTACAGTTGCACCATAAATAATAAATAGTAATAGAACCATAAATATTTAAATAATCATATGTAACTTATGCCAGTAAATTATGAAATAACTTCAGGACCAGCCTATTGGCTCAGGGTGCCTGACCCTTCCATTTTTCAAACGGTAAAGTTCCCTTTCCCAATCAGTCCTAACTTTATTAAATACGTCTGGAAGTATTTTCATAATTATATTATAAATAACTGCTATTACACCTTTCTGAAAAGGATTTAAATCTAAAACTTTTTCCAAAATATCCGTTGAATATAAATTCGGGAAAGTAGGAGAAACAGTACGTATTTAAGAAGTTTCTAATCCGTAAATATCTAAAAAATGGGATCCAGGCAAGTTATATGAAGAAAGTTTTCCTGATCTGGGTTCCGTGGCATATCCACATCCTGATACTGTTTCGGCATTCCCCAGCATCAGGTACGTCCTTAACCTCGCGTTTTATGAGATGCTCTCTCATACTTTCAAACTCCACAAAACATCAGAGTAAGAGACTCAATCTCTCCTGGTAAGTCAGTCTAGTCACTCCATAAATCAGCACAAAGACGAGAAAATCTGCATATGCTGGCACTCCAAGCAACAGGCACAAAATGCTGGAGGAACTCAGCAGCATCTACGGAAAAGAGGACAGTTGACGTTTCTGGCTGAGACCCTTTGTGAGGATAAAGGCTCCTGATGAAAGGTCCTAGCCGAAACGTCTACTGTCCATTTCCCTCCACAGATGCTGCCTGACTTGCTGAGTTCCTCCGGCATTTTGTGAATCCTTCATGATTTCCTGCATCCGCAGAATTTGGTACCCGATAAAGGGTCTATACATTGCTGTAGGGTGTCTCCGCTCCAATAATTACATTGACTTGTAATGAAGCCCAAAAATGACAATGTGTGGTTCTATAAGTTGACCACACATTTGTAGAAAGTGACTTGGTGATCAGCTCTAGCATTAACCGTTTAAAACCGTAACTGCATGCAAAAACAAATCAAGACTGCTCAAAATAGGCATAATATCCAAAAATCTTAAATATATGTCTGCCTAAGAATAACATTTGTACGCTATATTCACACATTTCTTTCGCAGTTTCGTTGACAACTGGCTACCCAACAACTTCCTCAACTGTAGTTGACGCGCATGATTATCAGCACGTAGATTGGAATTGGGAAATACTGTACCTTCTTCGCGGTGCCATCGGTCTACTTTGAAAGCCTGACCACCCTCAATCTCAGCCAAGGCTTTGCAAACATCAGCCTGTACCTCCATGATTAGCAATTCCATCCGAGTCCTAATTTCATCCTTGTTTTCCAGCAGTTTGTTGACGTCGGTCACCGGATCAGACATGAAGTGACTGCATTTCTGCAATATTTCATTCAGCGCTTGCTGGTCTCTGTTGGGCGGGCTTTTGGAAGCCATCAGAGCCCGGTTGCGATTGAGCCCAAAGCCGGCGACCGTCGCCCCGACCAGTGCAGCGGTGCCGACCAGGAACCTCCTGCGCAAACTACTGGCCCGTGGGGTCGTGCCGGAGAAGCAACGGAAGGCGGCGGTGGCGGCGCCTCCTGAAGCGGAAAATGCGCTACGGTGTTGAGGTGCCGACACGGCGGAGAGAGCCGCGCCGCTGCTTCCCAGCAGGGAGCGGCGCAACGCCAACAGAGCCAGGGGCCGGGACATGGCAGCAGACCCCCTCGCCGGCTCCGCGTCCGCGTACCAACATGGAATGTCCGCCCGCCGCGCGCACCGCTCGAGACCGGAGTGGGGCGGGGCCTCTCGCGGAACCAGATTGGTTGACCGCGGGGCTTTCTGGGATTTGTAGTTTAATTCCCCACAGATGTTCGGCCCTGAAAGTTCACTGAAAATAACCAACAACTACTAAAGATGCTGGGAATATGAAATAGAAACGGAAAATGCAAGGAAGACATGTAGAGGATGAAATAATGTTTTAATTTGAAGACACTTCGTCAGAAGGCCTAGAAAGTCAAAGCACTACGAGTCCTCCTCTTGCTCCATCCTCCTTTTCTTCCATAATCTAATATCCTCTCCCTTTTCCAGCCCAATCATTCAACAAGCATCCCTCTCCCTCCCAGTTTCACCTATCACCTACCACTATATACGCAGACATCCCACCCTGCAAAAACTCATTTCAGGGAGGTAGCACCCACGCCCCACGCAACCCCATATCTCCCCACCCCCACGGTCGACCTCCGAGGGTGTATGTTTACTTTGTTTAGTGATTTTCTCTAATACGTAAACCAAGTTGGGTATATGCAGAAAATATGACATTAAAATATGTACTTATATCATATTTTCATGTTTATTCTATTACAACCTTAAGCAAGTGTACAGGGAGTTTGGCGTCATCACGTAGGACATCAATAGAGTAGCTCCTTAGCAGCTAGCCAGCTAGTTTAAATAACGTTAGCTATGCTAATGAACGAATGACACCTGTTAAACTCACCTCAACATGTCTTTTACATTTTAACCCACCATGGGCAATAGAAAAGTCACTGTTGCAAACAGTGCAGCGAGCAACACTGTCATTATTTTTTACGTCGACTGTAAAGCCCGCCCATAGAGAAAACTGATAGGTCTACTTAGCAGGGGTCCGCAATCGTTTTTGCACCGCAGACGGGTTTAAGATTGACAATATTCTTGCGGACCGGCCGGCCGAGGGCGGAGGTGTTAATCACAACCGGGGAATATAGGTGATAAGTCAATCGCATCATAACATTTTAAGTAACGTTTGGATATTAAACACACAGCGCATATTTTCCCCGTATGAACATACAAAATCATTGCAACACACCAATATCGCTGTATCAGTGGGACCCCTGGGCTTGTTTTCCCGCAACAACACGTTCCTATCGAGGGGTGATGGGAGACTCGAAGGGGGTTCCTTATGTCCAGTCTATTCCGCAATTTAGTTTTCGTTGCATTCATTGCAGAAAACTGCGCTTCACAGAGATATGTTAGAAATGGAAGCAACGTTTTCAGTGCTTTCGTGGCTATCTCAGGATATTCAGCCTTGACTTTGATCCAGAATGCCGGCAGAGATGTTATTTCAAACATACTTTTCAGCCCGCCGTCATTTGCAAGCTCGGGGAGTTGATCTTTTTCCCGCGCTGACATGGATGATTCACCGGGAACATTCACAAATGGGTCACTGACCCATTGCTTTGCACGTCTCGGGTCACTGATGACCTCGCGTGCGTTAAAATACAACAGTGCGTGACAGGGAATGAGGAAAGGTGCAGCTGACTCATATCGTTTCATATCGCCAAAGCATATCGTTTCCTCGTGGCCCGGTGGTTGGGAACCACCCTTAGCACGAAGAGAGACCAATCAGGATGCTCGCTCTCCCTCTCCCTCTCACACTCAAAAAAATCTATTTTCGGGATATTGTATATAATTTCCGGGCGTCAGGAAGCCACTATCGATATGCGGGAGACTCCCGGAGCTTCCGGGAGAGGCGGGACGTCTGTATACGTCTTCTTCCCCTCCCCCCACCTTGCTCGAGCTTCTCATCTTTTTTTCCAGTCCTGATGAAGGGTCTTGGCCCAAAACATCGACTTTTCCATAGATCCTGTCTGGCCTGCTGAGTTCCTCCAGCATTTTGTATCTGTTGCTTGGATTTCCAGCATCTGCAGATTTTCTCATCTTTAGTCTAGGGGTCCTCCTTGGTGCTGCAAATGTACCCATACAGGCAACATGGAATCACACAATTCACAAACTCAATAGATTTTGCAGATATTGGAAATCAGGAGCAACACACATAAGATCAGGCAGCATCTATGAAAAGGAATGAACAGTCGATGTTTCGGGCCAAGACACTACATCAGGATTGATGAATAGGATTGTAAAATTTTTTTCCCCCTGCTACTGAAAGAGGGTAACACACAATACATGGAGCTTAGAAAACTAGAGGGCTATGGGTAAGCCTAAGGTAAGGACAAGTTGGGCACGGCTTTGTGGGCTGAGGGGCCTGTATTGTGCTGTAGGTTTTCTATGTTTCTATGTACAATTTCCTCTTCGTTAATCAGTTGAGCAATGGCAAGAGGTGCTCTTGCTGTCAGTTGGTCTGATCCCTTGAAACATCATGAAGTCAGGAGTAAGTCAAGAGGACTCCCGAGGTTAATGTATCTGTACACTTCATGTGGTTGATCCATCCTGTCCCCCACCTGTGGAACGGGATGTAACCAAAGATCATGTTCATTTACTGAGATGCAGGCCCTTCTGGCTCTTCAAGCTATGCCATACAGCAACCCCCAGAACAACCCTCGCCTGATCACGGGACAATTTACAGTGACTAATTAACCTACCAAGAGGTACATCTTTGGACTGTGGGAGGAAACCGGAGCACACCTGGAGGAAATCCACGAGGTCATGGAGAGGATGTACAAACTCCTGACAGACAGCAGCGGGAAATGAACCCGGGTCACCGGCACTGTAAAGAGTTGTGCTAACCACTATCCTACTATATTGCCCCACAGACAGAGGTGGGAGTTGAACCCCAATCTCACAGCTGGCTGCTGTAAAGTGTTGGGCTTTGGAGGGCTTTGGTACCTTGGCTCTGGGGATTTTGAAGAGTCTTAGAAGTAAGCTGATTCAGGGAGCCTCCAACATTGGAAAATCAGGACTGCAGCTCCCTCATTCAAGAAAGGAGGGAGGGAGAAAGCTGAAAAGTATAAGCTGCTTAGGCTAGCAATGGCCATGGGAAAATGTTGGAACCTCTTGAAAAGGAGACGGTAGCAGAAGTTTTAAAATAATAATGATATCAAGCAGATTGTCAGAAAAAGTAGAACAATACAGGAACAGGCCTTTCAACCCACAGTGTCTGTGCCAACCACGAGGCCTGTATAAATATACGAATCAGCACACCACGTGTTTCCATCCAAATAATTATCGGGGTCCCAGCACTGATCCTTGTGGAGAACCATTGGTCATGGATTTCCATTCAGAATAACACCCCTCCACCATTACCTGCTGTCATCTAAGGCCAAACTAACTTTGAATGCAATTCACCTTTCAGAATCAGATTTATTGTCATTGACTTATATGATCAGACTCATATGATCCAAAACTAATTAATAAGCTTCAAGACTTGGGCCTCATTTCCTGCTTGTGCAGTTGAATCCTCAATTTCCTCACTTGCAGATGCCAGTCACTTTGGATTGGGCAACAACATCTCCTCTGCAATCTCCAACTGGTGCACCAGTTGGCACTGATCTCCCACTCACCTTCCGCATTTTCTTCAATGTCTCAATCTTCCTCGACACCTTAATTGGGAATTAACTGAAGCTTTGATCAGCGAAATTGAGTTGAACATCAGTCTCAGGGTTTCTTCGCATTGAGGCTGGCCAAGTACACTCTCTTCTCAGAGCCAGCAAAGTGCTGGATCATTCAATCAATCTCCAAGCTGTAAATCGCATGCGCTAACAGTCCCAGAAACACATTTAAGGTGAAAAACAGACACAAAAGAAGTAAAAAAAGGTATTTTTGAGAGCTATCTGGAAGGTGTCAAACAGTCAGAATGCTCTGTGCCATTTTTATATAGGAAGTTGTAAGAGTCTTTGGTGCAATACCAAATCTGCTCAGGCTCTCAGTGAAGTAGAGCCACTGGCACACCTTCTTCATGGTTGTGTCAATGTGTTGGCCCAGGATAGATCCTCCGAGATCCCACATGACTTCATCTTCTGGACCAGCCTACAAAAGCTTTATTAAGGTCCATATGTACAACATCCACTGCCCTATCCTCCTCAACCCTCTCCATCACCTCTTCAAAAAAAAACTCAAGTTTGTAAAACATGAGCTCCTCAAAATGAGTCATATTGACTATCCCAAATAAATCGATGTTTTACCAGATGCAAGAAGATCTAAGAATGCTCTTTAATATGTTCTCTACCTCTTATGTAAGGCTTATCCTAAAGTCCTGGAAAAAGAACATTGGCTATTTTTCAGTCCTTTGGGACCTTACCTGTGTCTAAAGAGGATGCAAGTGTCTTTGTGAAGATGTCATCAATCTCTCCTCTTGCATCTCACAATAACCTGCGATCAACACCCTCAGGCACTGCAAAATTATCCACCTTAGTGATCAATCAGAGCGCCACACCTCCTTCTTGATATTAGCAGGCTCTAGAATATCTGCCCATCCCACTCTGATCTTGCTTTCCTCCATGTCCTCCTCCTTGGTAAATATCAATCTGAAATACTTATTTAGTACCTCACTACTTCCTCTGGCTATAGTCATAAGATGTCTCCCTTGCTCTTTAGTGGTCCCACACTCTCCCTCTTGTTTTTAATGTATGTATAAAACACTTTGGGATTTTCTATGAACCTGCTCACTAAGAACATTTCATGGCCCCTGTTAGCCCTCCCCTTTATGTTCTCTCCTGCTTATTTAGCACTCCTCAAATGCCCTGCCCATTTCAGCTTCCCAATCTTTACATATGCTTCAGTGTTTTTGGATTTAACTTTCAATATCTCTCATCATCCAAAGTTCCCTAACCCTGCCATCCTTGTCTTTCATCCTCACAGGAACACGTTGCTCCTGAATTCTAACCAGTTGACCTTTACATGACTCCCATTTGTCAGATGCCGACTTACCTAATAGCAGCTGGGTGATCGACACCCCCTAGCTCCTTGCTAATACTGTTTTAATTTCTCCAATTTAGCACTTGACCTTGCATTCCATTATTATCCTTTTCTATAACTATTTGGAAACATACAGAGTTATGATCATTGTTCCCAAAATATTCTCCCACTGAAACACTGATCACCTGGCCAGTCTGGCCTCTTCCCTGGTCTTATTGTTTACATTCTGTGTCAAGAAACTCTACCAGCATTGACACACACAAATGCAAAGAAATACAATCAAATTTACTCGATGGGCTGAATGGCCTAATTCTAGTCCAATGTCCGATGGTCTTTATGAAAAACTCTGCATAAACAGACAAAGACAGACAAACAATCAATGTGTAAAAGACGACAGACTGCAAATAAAGAATAACATTGAGAACAAGACTTGTAAAGAGTCACTCAAAGTGAGTCTTTTGGTAGTGGAATTGGTTCAGAGTAATGGTGAATTAAGTTATCCATATGGCTCCAGGAACCTGATGGTTGGGGGGAAATAATTGTTCCTGAACCTTGTGGAGTGGGACCCAAGGTTTCTGTACCTCCACCCTCTTGGAGAGGATGTTTCCAATGGTGGAAAGGTCTAAAACCAGAGGACACAGCCTCAGATGGAGGGGTGTGCTTTTAGAACGGAGATGAGGAGGAATTTCTTTAGCCAGAGAGTGGTGAATCTGTGGAATTCTTTGCCACAGGCAGCTGTGGAGGCAAGACTTTAAGTATATTTAAGACCGAGGTTGATAGACTCTTGATTAGTCAGGGCTTGAAGGGATACAGGTAGAAGGCAGGAGATTGGGGCTGAGAGAAAAAAATGGATCAGTGATGCTGAAATGGCAGAGTAGACTTGATGGGTCAAATGGCCTAATTCTGCTTCTGTATCCAATTCACCTACCGAAACAACAGGTCTGCAGCAGATACTATCTAGTTGGCTGTTCGCATAACCGTGGAACATCTGGACAGCAGACATGCATACATCAGGATGCTCTTTATCAATTACAGCTTGGAATTTAACACCATCATCTCTAAACTAACCAGTAAACTCCAAGACATGAGCCTCAATACACCCTTGTGTAATTGGATCCTGGATTTCCTCACTTGTCGACCCCAGCAATTTAGGATTGGCAAACACATCTTCTCCACAATCTCCATCAGCACAGGAGCATTGCAAGGATGTGTACTTAGCCCTCTGCTCTGCACGCTTTACACCTACAACTGTGTGGCTAAGTACAGTTCCAATGTCATATACAAGTTTGCTGATGACACAACACTGCTGGGGACTGTGTTAAAGTTGGTGATGAATCAGCATACAGGAGGGAGATTGAAAATCTGGCTGAGTGGTTTCATAACAACAACATCTCACTCAATGTCAATGAGACCAAGGCACTGATTGTAGACTTCAGGAGAGGGAAACCAGAGGTCCATGAGCCAGTAGTCATTAGAGGATCAGAGGTGCGAGGATCAGTAACTTTAAATATCTGAGTGTCACTATCTCAGAAGACCTGTCCTGGACCCAGCATATAAATATAATGGCTTCTTTGCAATGTTTCACTGCTAAGGCTAATGTAATGGCTTCTCTGTAATGTTCATTGCTGAGGTAACAGTTTCTCTGTAACAGCAATGTTTGGGTTATGGCTGGAGATAACAGGACGATAGTATGCATGTTAGTCAATCGGAGATTGTTGTTTTGTCTTGGGTATCGGGAAGGATGTTTTTTTCGTGGTCTTTTGTCGAGCAGAGATGAAGCGGGAAGACATGTGTGGAGAGAGCTGGTAGACCACCGGACAGATTGGACTGGGGTCTGAGGGCCCGAAGGTCAGCGGCGCTCAGAGGAGATCAATTGTGGATGAATGACTACGTGAGCTCCAACAGCAACTTTGACTTTGACTTGGGCCCTTTTTTCAAATTTTCATTACTAACCCTATATTCGAATTAAGATTCATAAAGTTCAATCATTTAATTGCATATGGTGTACTTTCTGATATTTTGCGTTGTGGGTTTGTAACTGGGGGTACATTACACAGCATCCACACAAACGAGATTACCCAGTTTGGCCTTGCTGAAGGCTGATTCCCCCAGATGAACGCGAGCTGGGCAAGCCTGAGGGTTAAAATTGTGGGGGCTATGTCCTGGATTGATTCTGTTGGATGCTGTGTGATTGCCCTGTTTAAATCTGTGCTGGTATGGATGCTGCTGGGGTAGAGCAGTGGTGTGCCTCCATGGGGTTGCCGGTAATTAAGGGTTCTATCGTTTCTGAGGAAGGAGGGGAAAGAGTGGTCGGATTGGAAAGTTTAATTAGTCCCTGTCCCCCAGTGAAGAGTAAGGGTTCTGAGTTGTCATCAGCCCTTACCTCCCTGGCGAATAAGTGGCCCAGTGCACAGGCAGCGGGTCCCCACCAGAAGCTAAGAATTTTCTCTGGAATAACGCCCATCCCCAAGGGGGAAGAGGAGTATGAGACGTGTGTGGAGCTGACCTCTCAGTTGTTAGACGAGTGGTAGTGCTCTGATGACGAAAAGTGACAGAGATTGGTTGAAAGTTTGAAGGGGATAGTGGCTGATGTAGTAAGAGGCGTGACAGTTAACCAACCCTCTGCTCCCCTTGCTGAGTATCTAGACGCATTAGAGAGCGCTTTTGGTATGGCAGGGAGCCCACCGGAGCTCATTGGGGGGGGGTTTCAAAACATGCGTCAGGAGAAGGGGGAGAAGTTTTCCGCGTACGTTTTTCGGCTAGAGAGACAGCGAGATTGCTTGCCGCACCAGGAGGGGGGGGCGGGGAGTCATTCAGGCTGCTGAGGTGGATAAGTTCAGGATGGGTCAGATAGCCAAGGGCACCCAGCCCCAGGACATGATTGCTTGGGGTCTCCGGCAGTCCCGTAAAACACAACCCTCATTTGTTCAGCTGATCAGAGAGGTGCAGGAGGAGGAGAACACGTTGGGGGCGTGAGAGGACTCCGTCAGCAGGGTACAGTCCTCGGTAGTCGCCCCTTGTGGTGAAGCGACCGGGGCCAGCCCAACCCAGGAAATGGTAAAGGAGATGATGGCAGAGCTGAGAACTGAGATGTCCCGGGTGTTAACAGCCGGTGTGGACCCTCAGTATGATAGGACTGGTAGAGAGGGACCCCCCCGCCGGGGGACAGACTACATGGAGGGCTGCGGCTGGCTGGGGTTCCACGAGAAGAGGGGTGGACGGTAGCGTGTGCTATAACTGTGGGGAAGAAGGACACTTCCGGCGGGAATGTGAGCGGCAGGAAGCCCCTCGGAGCAAGCTCCCGGGTTTCTAAGCAAGGAGAGGTGTTGGGAAACTTAGAGGAGACTCAGTGAGGTAATGGCCTGGTGTCTCCGGGGGAACACGTTCCCAGCAATGTACCAAGGAACTCCCGAAAGCAAAAGACCCTATTCCTGAAGGCTTAATGGGACCACGCTCCAGTGTGTTACTACGGATAGAGGGAATATACACTAAAGCCATATTCGACACCAGGTCGCAGGTCACGTTACTGTACCATTCGTTTTACAACCACTGTCTGAAGCATTTACCCTTGACACCATTAGGAGCGCTGGAGATTTGGTGTATCAGTGCTGGGGATTATCCATACGATGGTTACTTGTCAGTGAAGCTGGAGTTCTCGGAGGCCGATGTGGGAGTGTCTGAGGTTCTCGATACAGTGGTGCTGGTTTCTCCGGACCCTGTTGAGACGGGTGGCGTTTCAATTCTGGTGGGGAACAGCCCCCCTCTTGTGAGGAGGCTCATGGGGGCCTGCAAGGAGAAGGCTGGCGAGAGCTTTCTGGGGACATTGTCTGTGCACCCGGTGTTTCGAGCTGCTTTTGAGGAAGTGCGTGGCAGCATTGGGCCGGATACCGAATTTAAACGAGGGACTGTGTGGTTCACCCAGTCGAAGCCAATGGTGGTACGGCCCGGGGAAGTAGCAAGAGTGATGGGGACCTGCAAATTTCCCGGAGTGCCTGAGGGTGAAGCCCTCTTAGTGGATGCTCCGGAAGACCACGAGGGCGAGTCGGGATTTCCAGCTGAGTTACTGGTGAGGCCCGAATTGCAGAAGCCCTCGGTTGTACAAGCGAGCAGGATGGCAGTGATCGTCAGGAACACTACGAAGAGGGAGGTCACCTTCAAGCAGGGGATGCCCCTGGCGCATTTGTTCCCAGTGACAGTGATGTCTAGTGCCCCCGTGAGGCACGCTGGGGAGAAACTATTGGAAAAGGGGGAAAAGTTGACCGCTGAGTCATTCAACTTCGGGGACTCCCCAGTGCCGCTGGGTTGGAAAAGGAGGCTGGTAGAGAAGATGTTGAAGCTGGAAGGTGTCTTTTCCACTGGCGAGTTTGATGTGGGTTGTTCCAAGAGCACTCGTCATACTATCCAGGTGACCAAGGACACCCCGTTTAGAGAGAGGTCATGGCGACTGGCCCCTGCAGACGTGGAAGACGTGTGGCAGTATTTGTGTAAGTTGAAGGAAACTGGGATCATCACTGAGTCCCAAAGCCCCTGTGCATCCCCAATAGTAGTACCCCGGAAGAAGAATGGGAAGGTACGCATGTGTGTGGACTATAGGACTCTGAACAGGCCCCTGACCAGTATACGGTCCCGAGGGTCGAAGAGGCACTGGCCTGTCTGAGTGGTGCGAAGCGGTTTAGTGTGCTGAATCTGAAGAGTGGATATTACCAGATCCCGATGAGTGAGGCCAACAAAGAGAAGATGGCATTTATATGTCCCCTGGGATTCTTCCAGTTCAAAAGGATGCCGCAGGGCGTATCGGGAGCCCCGGCAACCTTCCAGCGGGTCATGGCGAAGACAGTGGGGGATATGAGTTTGCTTGAGGTGTTGGTGTATTTGGATGACCTCATAGTATTTGGATCCACCTTGGAAGAACATGAAGCAAGGCTACTGAAGGTGCTCGGCCGCCTAAAAGCTGAAGGGTTAAAACTTTCCCTGGACAAGTGCCAGTTCTGCAAGACGTCTGTTAGCTATGTCGGACATACAATCTCACGGAATGCAGTACCTACAGACCGGCTAAGATAGAAGCAGTGACCATTTGGCCAAGGCCCCAGACTGTGAGCGCTCTGCGCTCTTTCCTTGGGTTCTGTGGTTATTATCGGAGATTCGTGAAGGGCTACGCCAAAGTGAGTCACCCCTTGAACCAGCTTCTACGTGGTTATGCTCCCTTGGGGAAGAAAGGGAGGGGGAAAAGAGGACAGGAGGGTGAAGAATATCTAAACCCATCAGAGCCCTTTGGACAGAGGTGGGATGTAAAAATGTGAGGAGGCTTTTCAGTCGCTGAAGGAGCTGCTGACCCAAGCGCTGGTGCTGGCTTTTGCAGACCCCCAATTGCGATATGTACTGCACACAGATGCCAGCTGAGAGGGTTTAGGGGGCATCCTGTATCAGGATCAGGGCACCGGGTTGCCTGTGGCGTTTGTCAGCCAGAGTTTGTCTCCCTCCGAGAGAAACTATCCCACGCACAAGTTGGAATTCCTGGCGTTGAAATGGGCGGTGGTGGATAAGCTGAGTGACTATCTCTACAGGGCCAAGTTTGAGGTGAAAATGGACAACAACCCCCTAACTTATATCCTGACCTCGGCGAAACTTGATGCCACAGACCATCGGTAGTTGGTGGCATTGTCTGCCTATGATTTCAGCCTGAAGTACCGGCTGGGAAGCAGGAATATTGATGCGGATACTTTGTCCCGACAGGCACATGAGGGACTGGTCAGGGATGAGGAGTGAGAGAGCTTTCCTGCCCCTGGGGTGAAGGCCATGTGTCAGGTTGCCATCACCGTGAAGGCAGAGGAAAAGGAGAGGCCGGATCGAGCAGTGGATCAATTGGGGGGCTTCTGATGATGCCATACCCCAAGTTTACTGTAACCTGACTGCTCTGAAGACAAATCAGCTGCCAGAATTGAGTTCTGGGGAAGTGGCTGCTGCTCAGCGAGATGATCCGGGCATTGGCATTATTTGGTCCGCAGTTGAAAAGGGAGACATAGCTCAGGCGGAGAAGATGAAACACACTTCGGTGCCTCCATTACTGAAAGAATGGCCTTGGTTGGAGTTGAAGAACCAATTCTTATACCGGGTCACGTCAGCCCCGGACAGACCTTGGTGTTGCCAGTTGGTTCTGCCCGAGAAGTTTCAGAGGATTACGTTGAAGTCACTTCATGATGATTCTGGGCATTTGGGGGTGGAAAAGACCTATGGATTGCTCAGAGACCGGTTTTACTGGCCCTGAATGAAGTCGGAGGTTGAAGAATACAGCAAGTCGTGCATTCGCTGCATACGGCGGAAGACACTGCCTATGCGGGCAGCACCTTTGTCCCACTTGCAGAGTGCAGGGCCCCTGGACCTGCTGTGTATGGATTTCCTGTCCATAGAATCCAATGCCAGCAACACAGCGAATGTCTTGTCATGACAGATCACTACACTAGATATGCTCAGGCTTTTCCTACCAAGGACCAGAGGGCAACTACGGTGGCAAAAGTGTTATAGGAGAAGTATTTTGTTTACTATGGCCTTCCCAGGCGGATACATAGTGACCAGGGACGCGACTTCGAGCGCAGACACATCTGAGTTACTGGGCATGCTTGGAGTTGAGAAGTCGAGGACCATGCCCTGTCATCCGCAGGGAGATCCCCAGCCTGAGAGGCTTAATCGGACCCTGCCAGACATGCTCGGGACCCTGGAGATCAGCAAGAAGAGCAGCTGGAGTCAACATATTGGGCATCTTGTTCACTGTTACAACTGTACACGAAATTAAGCTACTGGGTACTCACCATGGTGTTTGGGCATGAGGCGAGGTTGCCCATTGACCTTTGTTTTGGGACTGACAAGGGTGACTTGCCACCAAAGACTTATCTGAAGTATGTGTCTGATAAGAGGAGAGAGCTGAAAAGGGGTTATGAATTGGCTGGGGTTGCGGCCGCCCAGCAGAATTGAGGAAATAAGAGGAGGTATGATCAGAAAGTGAAGTTCTCCCAACTCCTGCTCATAAGGAATTTGGGGCTACCTGGAAAGCACAAGTTGGCTGACCACTGGGCGGCCACACCCTATGTGGTGGAGAGTCAGATGCCAAATCTACCAGTTTTCCGGGTGAAACCAGAGGAGGGGAATGGGCCTGTCAAGATTCTCCATCGGAAGCACCTGTTGCCCTGGGACAAGAGGTGCAGGTAGACCCAGAGCCTGACTTGGAGCCTACACCTAGTAAGAGGACCCTGCGAAAACGCAGGGCGATTGCAGGGCCCATAGCAGGAGAGGCTGGGCCGGGCCCCACCCATGAGAGGGATACTGATTTGGAGGATGATGATCTGGATGTGTGGTATGTGCTGCCTTTCGCTAACTCCCCATTGGTTGAGGAAGAGACTCCCGACCCTTCTCCTGCTGAGTCAGGTGAAGTGGGGGGGGGGGGCTATCAGTGGCCAGCCTGGGTTACAGCAGGACCCTGAAAGAGAGGAAACGGGGCCTGGACACGAGCCAGGGGGCTCCGAGTTGCGGAGGGGCATGAGTGATAGATTGGGGGAGGACTCGCCAAGCAGACCCGAAGTATCCACAGTAGCATCTGAGCCTGAAGAGTTAGGTGAGGACGTACGGAGGTCTCAGAGAATTAGGAGGCAACCGCATAGATTGGCCTATGTAGCGCCTGGGGAACAGGGCGTGATCTCTACTGTTTTGGGGAGCTATGTCACTGCCTTTTGCACCTGGATTGGGCTTTGTGTTTTGCAGGAAGGGTTGGCGAATTATCTCAACGTCATGAAGACATGACTAAATTTGGTGGGGGGAGAATGTAATGGCTTCTTTGTAATGTTTCACTGCTAAGGCTAATGTAATGGCTTCTCTGTAATGTTAACTGCCGAGGTAACCGTCTCTCTGTAGCAGCAATGTTTGGGATATGCCTGGAGATAACAGGACTGTAGTATGCATGTTAGCCAATCGGAGATTGTTGTTTTGTCTTTTGTATCTGGACGGGTGTTGCTTTTGCGGTCTTTTGTCGAGGAGAGAGGAAGAGGGAAGACACGTGTGGAGAGAGCCGGTAGACTACCGGACAGAGTGGACTGGGATCTGAGGGTCCGAAGGTCGGCGACGCTCGGAGACCAATGGTGGAAGCATGACTACTGAGTGAGCTCCAACGTGAGTTTGACTTGACTTGGGCCCTTTTTTTATTTTCATTACTAACCCTATATTCAGATTAAGATTCATAAAGTTTAATCATTTAATTGCATATGGTGTACTGTCTGATATTTTGCGTTGTGGGTTTGTAACTGGGGGTACATTATTCAGCATTCACACAAAGGCAATTTCCCATTTTGGCAGGGCGGAAGACTGATTCCCCTAGGCAAACACGAGCTGGGCAAGCCTGAAGATTACATAAATATAATTGCAAAGAAAGTACAACAGTGCCTCTACTTCCTCAGGAGTCTGCAGAGATCTGGCATGTCATCAAAAACCTTGGCAAACTTCAATAGATGTGCGGAGGACTGGCTGCATTACTGCCTGGTATGGGAACACCAACGCCTTTGAGTGGAAAATCCTACAAAAGTTAGTGGATTCGGCCCAGTACGTCATAGGTAAAATCTTCCCAACCATTGAGCACATCTACATGAAACATTGCCATAGAAAAGCAGCATCCATCATCAAAGATCCTCACCCCCCAAGGCCATGCTCCTTTCTCACTATTGCCATCAGGTAGAAGGTACAAGTGCCTCAGGACTCGCACCACCTAGTTCAAGAATAGTTACTACTCCTCAGACATCAGGCTCTTGAACAAAAGAGGATAACTACACTCATTTAAGGACTCTTTTATCTTATTTCATGTACATTATTTATTTCTATTTATTTATTATCTGCATTTGCAGAGTTTCTTTATAGCTTACAGATCAGAATCAGGTTTATTATCCCCAGCATGTGACGAGAAATGTATTAACTTAGCAGCAGCAGTTCAATGTGATATATAATATAGACAAAAATAAAATAATAATAATAAGTAAATAAATAAACAGAATCAATTACAGTATACATTTATTGAATAGATTAAAAATTGTGCAAAAAACAGAAATTATACATGAAAAAAGTGAGGTAGTGTTCAAAGGTTCAATGTCCTTTTAGGAATCGGATGGCAGAGGGGAAGAAGCTGTTCCTGAATCGCTGAGTGTGTGCTTTTAGGCTCCTGTACCTACTACTTGATGGTAACAGTGAGAAAAGGGCATGCCCTGGGTGCTGGAGGTCCTTAATAATAAACGCTGCCTTTCTGAGATACCGCTCCTTGAAGATGTCCTGGGTACTTTGTCGGCTAGTAACCAAGATGAAGCCGACTAAATTTACGACCCTCTGCAGCTTCTATCAGTCCTATGCAGTAGTCCCTCCATACCAGACAGTGATGCAGCCTGTCAGAATGCTCTCCACGGTACATCTATAGAAGTTTTTGAGTGTATTTGTCAACATATCAAATCTCTTCAAACTCCTAATGAGGTATGGCCGCTGTCTTGCCTTCTTTATAACTGCATCAATATGTTGGGACCAGGTTAGGTCCTCAGGAGATCTTGACACCCAGGAACTTGAAACTGCTCATTCTCTCCACTTCTGATCCCTCTATGAGGATTGGTATGTGTTCCTTTGTCTTGCCCTTCCTGAAGTCCACAATCAGCTCTTTCATCTTACTGATGTTGAGTGCCAGGTTGTTGCTGCAACACCACTCCACTGGTTGGCATATCCCATTCCTGTACACTTTTTCGTCACCTCCTGAGATTCTACCAACAGTGGTTGTATCACCAGCAAATTTATAGATGGTATTTGAGCTAAGCCTACCCACACAGTCATGTGTATAGAGAGAGCAGAACAGTGAAGCACACATCCCTGAGGTGCACCAGTGTTGATCGTCAGCAAGGAGGGTATGTTATCACCAATCTGCACAGATTGTGGTCTTCCGGTTAGGAAGTCAAGGATCCAATTGCAGAGGGAGGTACAGAGGCCCAGATTCTGCAACTTCTCAATCAGGCTTGTGGGAATGATGGTGTTAAATGCTGAGCATTGAACAGCATCTTGACACAGGTGATCTAATGTCGTGTGAAGAGCCATTGAGATTGCATCTGCCGTTGACCTGTTGTGGCATTAGGCAAATTGCAGTGGGTCCAGGTCCTTGTTGTGGCAGAAGTTTAGGCTAGTCATGACCAACCTCTCAAAGCATTTCATCACTGTAGATGTGAGTGCTATTGGGTGATAGTCATCAAGGCAGCTCACATTCTTCTTCTTCTTAGGCACTGGTACAATTGTTCTGGATTACAGTTACTGTTCTATAGATTTGCTAAGTATACCTGCAAAATAAGAATCTCAGGGTTGTATGTGGTGAGATGTATGTACTCGGATAATACATTTTACTTTGACCTTGTATCTTTTGGCCTACTTGATGGTGGTAGCAAGAAGGAGACATGGCCTGAATGGCAGGGGTCTTTGATTATGGATGTTGCTTTTTTTTTGTAGCAGCGCTTGGTGTAAATGTACTGAGGAATGTGGAGGGTTTTGCCTGGATAGGTTGTGTCCAACACTTTTCATAGTCTTTTGCCCTTCTCTCCCTCGGTCTACCGGTAGGCCTATAGTATAACCCCAACTGTAGTGATGACCCCGTCTTATTCCTGGGCTTGATTCACAGGACGACCCCTGTCGGACATCCTCGTTAAGAGCCGCTGTGACATTCTCCCCGAGTAGCAGTACAACTCGCGCATCTCTTTTACACCCTTCACGATCGCGACTGAAACATCTGAATCCTGCATAATTGAGCTGTCAGTCCTTTACAATTCACTGCAGGACATATTATACAGACACTGAAGTGAATGGACCACATAGATCATATTACTTTTTTCCCCATTTCGTACTGCATGGTCCCTCCCGACTGATACATTTAGTATAATTGCTACAGCGAAGGTGTATTTAATTTCATCGATGTATCTTTGGTACTGCCTTGAATTTGTTAATCTGAGATTAATTTAACCTAAACTTAATTAATTGCGATTTTTGAACATCGTAATTAGTTTCCTGGCGTCGATTGTTGTTTATTCTTTGATATAAACAACTAAAAGACGAGAATAATTGAAAATAGAGGGTGGGCGACACTTTACCATTACACCACTAGAGGGTGCGTTTTGCAGTCCCGAGCATATTTTTATCTAAATATTAGTAACACAGAAACGTCATCTTTATTTGATAATACATTATATCATACAACACCTGAAAAATCACTGTGATGTTTGCGCATTGAGTACAACTTTAAGACTGTAACTTTTTGCAATGCAAATTACGTCAATTTAGACTTCTTTGGAAACCTCTGTTTTTGACGCTTTTGAAAGGATAAATTGTTTTGAAAACAAAAAATTAATATCAAGTGCATCGGGTTCGGATGGTGCAATAGGTATTGTGCACTTAAAAAGCTGGGAGCAGAATGTTTAAGTTTCTTTGCAAAACGATAGACGTCACACAGGTGCGTAACTTTGCTTATAGACATAGAATTAATTATTCCGAGTATGAACTGGCCCGGCCGATTCCCACCTTACTTGCGCAGGACATTTTCAGGTAACACTGCCCTGTGACTTTGCACAATAAACTGTAATTACTCTCTACGTTGAATTATACTCTCATTTTCTCCGTATCATGTACATGGTTCTACATTCGGGCTTTTAGTTCTGGCTCACGTACGTGGCTCATCAGACCCAGGAAAAGTTGTCGTCTCCATTAATTCAAGGTTAGTGGGGAAAACAGGATTACAATTGGTTCCGCCCACGGCCGCTGACGCTCCCGTGTTGTCAATTCAACCACCGAAACAGGCGCGGTGGGGATCTTACCTAAAGATCCTACAGCTGACCAATCGTTTTTGTGGAAGTGATAACGAGAAGGTGATGTGGCGGCGAAAATTAAGGAATAGGAGTTACTAAAAAAAACGTGAGCTGCCAGGAGCAACAGGAGGCGCAAAGCGAACAGCAGTGGTAAAGTTTCAGGAACCGAGTTGGAAGGAGCGGGCAGGAGCTGGGCGCTTGCAGCTGCCAGTGAAAATGGCAAGGAGGGAAGCGTCATCACTTCTCCGGTCCGGCAAAACAGGGGGCGAGAGGTGATGGAAAAACCAGAGCCACAGCAAAATATTCCTCAAAATGGGAATGAAGGCAGCCCTGACGTTTTCCTAAATTCAGCCTGCACGACAGTGACTTAGCTAAATCGAAAGGTTGTCCGAATTAAATCCTTTCGGAGCACCATCCGTAGGCGGCACGAAATACCTGGATTGCGCAACGTGGAGCTGAATTGCAAAACAAAATCAAGCGCAATATATTTTAAAGGACTAATCTTTGGCGAATTACAATGGGATTAATAGGTGTTGTGGATAACGCAGGCATGGAATAATACCTGAGCGTTGAACATAGTCTTTACCAAACGATTTATACATAAATGCAAACTGGGGACCAAACAATTTTGGAGGAAGCTACGAGCCACACCTCCAAAAGTCGGGGAAATAAACTGCAATCAACAGCAATAGCGGCCAAAAAGCGTAACGGTGCAGGATGGAAGCAATTCGAGTTGGTTTTGTCAGAGAACTTTGTACCAGGTGGGGTGAGAAGCTACGCATGATTTAATGTCTAAGCGTCAAATAACACCGGGCAGTTGCGTTAAGGAAGTTGTAATTGCGGTAAAACAATCATTTTGTAACTAGAGACGCAACCGGCTGGACATTCAACAGGAAATTAATACTCAGATCAGCAGCTTTAGCTTGCGCCCTAAACTGGACACCTCTGCCCTCTTGCTTGGGAATCTGCACATCCACCCTTCGGGTGGTGGGGTTCATCGTCCTCGTGCCTTGCGGTAGTGCTCGTGTCTTCCAGGGGTGGGGTCCTATTTCCCACGCGCCCCCAGGTGTGGGATTCGATTATATCCCACGCGCCCCCAGGGTCGGGTTCTCTTTCACGAGTCCCCGGGGCTAGGGTTGTGTTCTATCCCACGCGTCTACGCTGGTGAGATTCCAGCCTTTCAGTACACCCCCACCCCACAGGGCGAGAGTTTCTTTTCCTTCCCTCGGGCGCCCGCGGGTGGCTTGGATTGCGTCATTCCACGCCTCAGTCGGGTGGGCGTGCCCTCGAACTGTGTGCCCAAGGCGGCCACTTTCTGTGGATCCTGTGAAGCGAGGTGACAACTCATAGCATCTGCTCTTTTCCTGGCATTGGCACTCCCGGGCTGAGGACTGGACCTGTGGGGCGAACGTCACTTAGAAATGGGCGTACAAGGGCAGATTTGAAATGATGTGAACTCCTGACTGCACTTGCACGATGACCCTGTTCGATGGAAGTCAAAGGAGACAGATACCAGCACTTGCCATTGTGATCTACCTGCTTATACTTACCCAGACCAAAGAGATGAACGCCTCAGGCATTTTTTCAGGTAAGGAACGAATTTTTTTTCACAAGAACTAATATGCACTTGACAGTTAGCAGAAAGAAGAAAAAGCTGAAAAGCATTCGGTATTGTTTCTACTTCTATATGCGACTTGGTAGTTTTGTAAAGTCAATCTTTTTATTTATTCTCGTCCGAGTGGCATCTAATCTACTGACACAACTTTCTGTACCCGGTCATAACATTTTGACATTTGCTTTGTTATTACGTGAATCGTTATTTACCTCATATCTTCCCTTTGATAGCTACGTTTTTGATATCTATATTGAAATGATTCTATAATATTAGTCTGGCGCGTTATCCCATCTACTTCGCCATGCAGAATGTTAAAAACTTGTTTTTGGAGGTAACGTTGGTATTGTGGACTTCTGTTGTGCAACACGAAGCATATAAGGGAAATGGGATTACCTCCAGATGACAGTAGAAGTCCCATTGCTCTTGTCCCCACGCGAACATTTTTAACATTGTCTACTTACGCTCTTTTCTTAAAATGCCTTTTGCTTTTTCTCTTGGTATGTTTTACTGTAGCATAAGCACTCAGTAGCCACTTTACTGTATTAGGTATCTCCTGTTGCAAGTTCAGAGATGCTCTTCTGCACACCACCGTGGTTATTTAAGTTACTGTCGCTTTCCCGTCATCTTGAACCCATCTGGTCATTCTCCCAGGACCGCTCTCATTAACAAGATGTTTTCTCCCACAGAACTGCTGCTCACTAGATTTTTTTCAGGGTTTTTTTTTTTGCATCATTTCCTGCAAAACTCTAGAGACTATTGTGCGAGAAAATACCAAGAGATGAGCTGTTTCTGAGATGCTCTAACCACCCACTTCTGGCATCAAAAATCATTCAGTCAAAGTCACTTACATCACGTTTCTTCCCCATTCTGATGTTTGGCCTGAATAGCAACTGAGCCCCTTGACCATGCCTGCATGCTTTTATGCATTCAGTTGTTGCCACATGACTGGCTGATTAGAAATTTGCAATAATGAGCAGGTGTATTGGTTGGTGCATCTAATAAAGTGACAAGTGAGTATCACAGCTTGGCATGGAAACACCAATGCCCAGGAATAAAAAAGGCTGCAGAAAGTGGTGGACACAGCCCAGTCTATCACAGGCAAAACCCTCCCCACCACTGAGTATATTACATGAAGCACTGCCACTAGAAAGCAGCATCTGTCATCAAAGACCCCCACCATCCACACAAATGCCCTTTTCTCACTTCTACCATTCAGCAGGACAATAGCCTTAATTCCCACCCCAACAGGTTCAGAAATAGTTGTTACCCTATAACCAACATTCTTCTGAATGAGTGTGGATAACTTCAATCACCACTAGATTCTTTACAACTCTTGTTCTCATTTTTTTTATTTGCACAGTTTGTTTTCTTTTGCACATTTGTTGCTTGTCAGTCTTTGTTTATGTACAGTTTTTGTGAAATTATGTTGTATTTTTTTCCTGTAAATGCTTCCAAGAAAATGAATCTCAAGGGAATATAGTGCCTTGAAAATGTATTCAGCCCCCACAACTATTTTCACATTCTTACTGTCTCATTTTCTATATTTAAAATATATTGAAGTAGGATTTTTGAGCTAATCTATAAAACATTGCACATTACGTCAAATCAAAAGAAAAATTCTCAAATCTGTTGACAGTTTACTAAAAATTATAATCCAAAATTGTGAGCTGAAAAAGTATCCACCCCCTTTGTAATTACTACGCCAACTTTCCCCTGTAGCTATATGTTGCCTTACCAACTCATCCAATTTGTTGATATAGAAAATAGGAGGATCACCTGTTCTCGATGAATTTATAAGAATACTGTAAATACACCCTCCTTCTGTAAGGTCCAATAGTATGGTAGATTTTCAACAGCCCAAACCAAAATGAAGCCAAAAGAGCATTCAAGACATGATAATAGAGAAGCACAGATCTGGTGAAGGGTATAAGACCATCTCAGAGGCTCTGGACATAGCTGGGGCTGGGAGCTCAGTGCTGTTCAGCATGAAAGAGTGGAAAAAATATGAAACCACAGCCGCACTGCCTGGGTAAAGGGTACTCATGGAAGAGTGGCAAGGAAGAATAATCTGTCAGGAAAAAAAAGCATAACTTTGCATGTAAAAACTCTGACAAAGGGAAGAAAGTCTTTTGGTTAGATGAGACAAAAATGGCACCTTTTGGCCTCAACACTAAGCAGTACATGTGACATAAATCTCATATAGCCAGGTAATGGCATCCTTAATGTAAGGCACAGTGGAGGTGGTGTCATGCTAAGGGAAGCAAGAAAAAAACTGCAGATGCTAGAAATCCGAGCAACGCAGACAAAATGCTGAAGGATCTCAGCAGAGCATGCAGCATCTATGGAAATAAGTACAGTCAATGTTTTGGGCTGAGAAACATTGACTGTACTTTTTTCCGTAGATGCTGCCTGGCCTGCTGAGTTCCTCCAGCATTTTGTGTGTGTTGTCATGTTATGGGGGTGCTTTTCAACAGCAGAGACTGGACGTCTGGTCAGGATTGATGGGAAGATGAATACAGATACATTCTGGATAAAAACGTGCTAGCCTCTGCCAGAAAGCTTAAACTGGAGAGGAAGTTTATCTTTCAACAGGACGTTGCCTCGGAGCACACTGCCAGAGCAACCAGGGAGTGGTTTCAAATGAAAAAAAAATTATGTTCTTAAGTCGCCCATCAGAGTCTTGACCTTAACCCAAATAAATGTCTCTGGCAAGATCTCAAGCTTGTTGTCCATTGCTGCTCCCCAACTAACCTGACATAGCTTGAGCAATTTTGCAAGGAAGAATGGGCAAACCTTGCCCCATCACGTTGTGCACAGCTAATAGAGACTTATCCAAAAGGACTACTAGCTGTAATAGCTGTGATAGATGGTTCAACTAAGTACTGAGCAAAGAGGAATGAATACTTTTGACCTGCTGACATTTCAGTTTTTGAATTTTAGGTGTTCTTGCACTGCAATTTTCCCTGTTTTTTGGGCTCTACTATGGAAAAAAAAGGAGCATGTGATTCCCAAAAATAAAGTCCTCAGTTAAATAGATCAAAATCCCTGGTTGTAATATTCATTTAGTAAACAAATGGTTGAGGGGTGACCTACACATACTTTGATAATAAATTGACTTTGAACTTTGAGCTTTGAGTTGCTTTAACAGTTGGTAAAAATTTTTTCATGGGTCAAGCGAACCACAGCATGAAGGTTTATATCAGGATTTTGGTGTGACCCACAATGGTATCTCTAATTAGGCTGCCTTTTATTTATTTTCTTTTCCGCTGGGCATTTATGCTGTATGTTCCGCCAGTCAGTAACTGGAAATAGCATTGCCTTTGAATATATTGTTGTTAGTAGTTCTAAAGTCCTCCACAAAATTCTGATCTCTCCTAGTGTTACAAATTAGTGGCTCGGTAGTTTTGATCCAAAATACTCAGCCAAATAAATATCATCAGGGATCAAGGAAGAGTGCCACTTATTACAAGATTATGCAAGTTGCTTAAGTTCTCTCATCAGCTTAATCCATTAAAATAATATAATAGTCACTGGAAGACATATAAGGACGCCCTTTAACCAACTGTTCTTCTCTGTCAGGAAGTCTATGGCCTCCACTCCTATAGTGAACATGACCTAGACAGGATACATGTTGTCATGGGATAAAAATGAAAGCAGAGTTTGCCACACTGTAACATGCTATACTCCTGCTCCAGTACACTGTACTATACATTTCCCCTTAACTCTTCATTAACTTCCATCAGTACTCCCTTTACATTCAACATTATTAGAAATTGAAACAGAGAACTTGTAATCAAATTCCTGGAGCTGTGAGCTGTAGGAATTTTAACCATTTAACCAAATATAGAAGAGCAGCAAACCCCAGCCCCTCCCAACTCTGTTTTCCCTGAAAACCATGTAATCAACAATATTCTGGTCCTTCTCTTCTTTAACTGCATTTAATAATAGCTGTAATATCATATATTTCATCCTGTATAACTGTGTAAAATAGCTAGCAAACATTCATACTGAATAAGAGCACGAATGTTAGCTTAAAATCGCAATTTGACTGATCACAATTTGATTTGGACAGGCATCCAGCGGTGGGAGCAGCATAAAATGCTGAATCAGTGCCGCTGGATGCCTGTCCAAATCAAAGCAGCGCAATCACTGATAACTTTCATGTCACTTTTTAAGGTTGAGTTATTATTAAGTTAGCAAGTTCTAAACTACTTATGTCATTTTATGAAGCTGTGTGCTTCTCTGCAGATGTAAATACTGTATATCTTTACTTGCATTTTCTGTGATCAGTCAAATTGCGATTTTAAGCTAACATTCGTGCTCTTATTCAGTATGAATGTTTGCTAGCTATTTTACACAGTTATACAGGATGAAATATATGATATTACAGCTATTATTAAATGCAGTTAAAGAAGAGAAGGACCAGAATATTGTTGATTACATGGTTTTCAGGGAAAACAGAGTTGGGAGGGGCTGGGATTTGCTGCTCTTCTATATTTGCTGTTTCAATTATTGTTTTGAGGAGGGATGTTATCCAAGAAAAATAAAAGAAATGTCATAAATGGTCACCTATTTATTTATTTATTGAGATACAGAACTGAATAGGCCCTTACTCCTCTTTGAGCCCCACCGCTCAGCAATCCCCGAAGTTAGTCCTCGCCTAATCACGGGACAATTTATAATGACCAATTAACCTACCAAGCAGTATGTCTTTGGACTGTGGGAGGAAGCCCTCGCAGTCTTGGGGAGAATATGCAATCCCTTTCCAGGCGGTGGTGGGAATTGAACCCAGGTCACAGGTACTGTAGAACATTGTGCTAACCACTGCACTACTGTACCACCCAGCTTAATGCTGGACTGTGGGCCACCAAACACTTACAGCAATATATAAAATCGAAGAAGCAAGCATTTATTTGGAAGTCCTTAAACCAAAGGGCAGTATGTGTAGATTTTATCTACCCCAACAAAAGCAGTATAAGAAACATAAGGGTTTATGGAAGATGTATTCAGGAGAACTTTTAAACGTGGTATATCAACGTGGATAGGAACAGTTTGAACATGATTTTAGAAAATAAAGCTGGGATAGCAACGATATTGGTGGTGGTGATCATAATAGTTTTGTAATGGTAAAGAATAAACATAAACAAGTTGTAAAAGTTCTACTTTGGAATAACGCCAAATTTTTGAGACTAAGAAATGATTTAGCAAAAATGCATGGCAGGCAGCTAATTTTGACTTGCATCAGAGGAGTGGGAGGTATCAAAGACTGAAACTGAGTTCAGAGCATGTATGTTCCCACAAAGAAATGTGTGTGAAAGTAATTCCTGCCTCCTTCCCAGATGTTAAAGGAAAAAAGGGCGGTCAGTGTCCAACACACAACTTTGCAAAACTCCAAGCACAGAAAGTGTGAAATAAGAAGCAAAGAGTTTATTGAAAAATATACTGATGGGCAAAATCAAGATAAAAGATATTTAAAAATATATAAAAAGCCAGAAAAAAGCAATGATGATTGTGCATGAGGGTGCTAAAATTACAGGTCTCAAAGTTCACACTCCAGAGTGGATATTCCCT
Organism: Mobula birostris; assembly: GCF_030028105.1. Lineage (NCBI taxonomy): Eukaryota > Metazoa > Chordata > Chondrichthyes > Myliobatiformes > Myliobatidae > Mobula > Mobula birostris. Next base: position 28,203,101 of record NC_092375.1, on the reverse strand, counting down.
GTGCATGGGTACATGTGCTTGCAACACTGTGTGTCTGACAGAGTGATCAGCAGCACTGGGGCTCCACAGGGGACTGTCTTGTCTCCCTTTCTCTTCACCATTTATACCTCCGACTTCAACTACTGCACAGAGTCTTGTCATCTTCAGAAGTTTTCAGATGATTCTGCTGTAGTTGGATGCATCAGCAGGGGAGATGAGGCTGAGTACAGGGGTACGGTAGGAAACTTTATCACATGGTGTGAGCAGAATTATCTGCAGCTTAATGTGAAAAAGACTAAGGAGCTGGTGGTAGACCTGAGGAGAGCTAAGGTACCAGTGACCCCTGTTTCCATCCAGGGGGTCAGTGTGGACATGGTGGAGGATTACAAATACCTGGGGATACGAATTGACAATAAACTGGACTGGTCAAAGAACACTGAGGCTGTCTACAAGAAGGGTCAGAACCGTCTCTACTTCCTGAGGAGACTGAGGTCCTTTAACATCTGCCGGACGATGCTGAGGATGTTCTACGAGTCTGTGGTGGCCAGTGCTATCATGTTTGCTGTTGTGTGCTGGAGCAGCTGGCTGAGGGTAGCAGACACCAACAGAATCAACAAACTCATTCGTAAGGCCAGTGATGTTGTGGGGATGGAACTGGACTCTCTCACAGTGGTGCCTGAAAAGAGGATGCTGTCTAAGTTGCATGCCATCTTGGTCAATGTCTCCCATCCACTACATAATGTACTGGGTGGGCACAGGAGTACATTCAGCCAGAGACGCATTCCACCAAGATGCAGCACAGAGTGTCATAGGAAGTCATTCCTGCCTATGGCCATCAAACTTTACAACTCCTCCCTTGGAGGGTCAGACACCCTGAGCCAATAGGCTGGTCCTGGACTTATTTCATAATTTACTGGCATAATTTACATATTACTATTCAACTATTTATGGTTCTATTACTATTTATTATTTATGGTGCAACTGTAATGAAAACCAATTTCCCCCGGGAACAATAAAGTATGACTATGACTATGACAAATGGGCTTCATTGAACAAGATTCTAATCAAGTAGCAAGGAGGTGCATGCGTACCAAATGATGGAAGATGAAGACCTCAGAACGAGTTATGGTGAAAGGATCATTTTCACATCTAGAACATGTTAAGACGGGCCAAGTGGCCTGTTCTTGTCAAAAACTTAATAATGTTCTAACTGACACCACACATTCTCCAAAAAGTCCTTCAAATTCATTAGAATCTGAATCTAACAAACTATTGTTAGTGGCCTTTCCCAGGCTAACATCTCCACCAGTAAGAAGTTAGCTACACTCAGTTAATTACATTATATGGCCACATCATTCACTTGCCTTGAGGAACGACTGCTTTTTCCCAGATTTGTCACAGATTGAGATTACCATGTGGATGAATGGAAAGTTTCAAATGTTCTCAAAGACTCTTTTAAGAAGTGGAGGGATGGGTTAGTAAATTTGCTGATGACACAAAAGTTGGAGGTGTTGTGGATGGTGTGGAGGGCTGTCAGAGGTTACAGCGGGACATCAATATTATGCAGAACTGGGCTGAGAAGTGGCAGATGAAGTTCAACCCAGATAAGTGTGAGGTGATTCATTTTCGTAGGTGAAATATGACGGCAGAATATAGTTGTAGTGGTAAGACTCTTGGCAGTATGGAGGATCAGAGGAATCTTGGGGTCGGGGTCCGGGTCCATAGGATACTCAAAGCTGCTACACAGGTTGACTCTGTGGTTAAGAAGGCATATGGTGCATTGGCCTTCATCAACCGTGGTACTGAGTTTAGGAGACGAGAGGTAATGTGCAGCTATGTAGGACCATAGTCAGACTCCACTTGGAGTACTGTGCTCATTTCTGGTCGCCTCACTATAGAAAGGATGTGGAAACCATCGGAAGGGTGCAGAGGAGATTTACAAGGATGTTGTCTGGATTGGGGAGCATGCCTTATGAGAATAGGTTGAGTGAACTCGGCCTTTTCTCCTTGGAGCGACGGAGGATGAGAGGTGACCTGATAGAGATGTATAAGATGATGAGAGGCATTGATTGTGTGGATAGTCAGAGGCTTTTTCTCAGAGCTGAAATAGCTAACACAAGAGAGCACAGTTTTAAGGTGCTTGGAAGTAGGTACAGAGGAGCTGGCAGGGGTAAGTTTTTTACGTAGAGAGTGGTGAGTGCGTGGAATGGGCTGCCGGCGACGGTGGTGGAGGTGGATATGATAGGGTCTCTTAAGAGACTCCTGGATAAGTACATGGGCTTAGAAAAATAGAGGGCTATGGGTAACCCTAGGTAATTTCTAAAGTAAGTACATGTTCGGCACAGCATTGTGGGCCGAAGGGCCTGTATTGTGCTGCAGGTTTTCTATGTTTCTAACAGAAGCATCTCCACTTACTCTGAGCACACTCAAAGTGGAGAAGGAGCATTTGGAATTGTACTGAGAAGCTTATGTCAGTGCATCAGGAACAGTGGAAGCCAAGGAGAAATGGAGGAAGGAGTCTGCCACCTTATTAACTCTCCACCCACCTGCCCTGTCAGCCATATCCTGCTCCATCTGCAGAGGTCCATGCTGTTCGCACCTTGACAGATATAGAGTTATTGGTAGTATTTAAGAAGCATCTCAACAAACATTTCTGTTGCCTAGGCACAGATGGCTATGGGCCAGTTGCTGGAAGATGGAATTAATACAGATGGGTGTCCACTGGCGACATGGATGTGATGGGCCAAATGGCTCGGACTGTAAAATATAACGGGTTAATCAGTTGAACATGCAATTCAGACCGTGGGTGTTGTAGTTCTATGTGTGGGGAGGGCAGACAACAGAAGATAATACATAAAATGTGATTCAGTACTGGGAAATGTAGAGAAACAGAAGGCAGGAGAGCATGTCCGTTAATCCCTCAACGTAACAGGTTTGATGGGTAGGATAGTTAAGAAATCGAGATTTCATGTCTTTATTTGCAGAAGCTTGGAATATAACAACAAGGAAATTCCTACTGGAATTCTGTGTGCAGGCCTGGTCAGGACACAACAGAAAGATATGATGACATCTGAGAAAGGTGCAGGGGAGGTTTATATGAATGTTGCTGGTGTTGGAGATTGGCTGGGCTGAAGTTGTTTACTTTGGAGCAGAGGAAGTAGATGGGAGATTGCACCCTGTGGCACAAACATCCTGGGATTCCAAGAAAGGATGAAAAGGATCAACCTATCTCTTTCATCGGCAAGAGGGCAGTAAGATAATTGGTAGGTGGAATAGGGGAGATTTGTAAAATAAATTCAGCCAGCGTGCCTGAAATGCTGATGGAAGCAAAAATACTCATCATCTTTAAGAAGTACTCGGATGAATACCTGATGTACAGTATGTGAACTATAGGGTTGTGAACTAGAAACTGCAAGTGTGCTTATTACAAATAATTCTTCTTATGTGAGTAACAAGATTATGATTCCAATGGCTTTACTGGCAGTACACAATTCTATGAAATTTTATTGACACATTAGGTGTTCTCCAGATTTTCACTGAAGTCTTCGATAATTTTAAGCTGTAGCAAGTGTAATACAGGGGTAAGCGTTGTGATGAAGGAAAACAAAACATCTCCATGTAAAAGGTAAGTACTGAAGCACAATGGAATCATCTGTCAACTGCAAATTGTAAGACAGTCGAGTTTTGTGGGGTCTGTGGTTTCTTCTTCATCCATCAGCCTTTCTGTTTCAGTGAGTGCAGCAACAGTTGTACACAATTCAGGGAGCACAGGGACTGCTTGATGGGATATTAATCGTTCTATGGATTCATGCATATCTATTGAATGTAATCCAGCAAACCCATCTTCCAAAGTGAACTGAGTGGAAAAATATAAAAGTTTTAAAAATTGATACAAATTGTGGTGGGTGGTTTTGCTTTTAACAAAGAATTGAGTTAGTCCTACCTTGTTCTAATTTCAAAGGCAGTACGAATAGATATCATCTTTACAAGATATCTGCCTTCAGATATATTTGCAAAGTAAGGTTAGAACATTTTTATTGGCTTGTTGACAATATGTTATGTAGTCTAATTCTTGATACTTTCCAATGAATATATTAAAGTTGATGTGAAGGCCATGCCACAGAAATACTATATTTCTGATGTTTAAATGCTGGCTAATCCATTTATAGTTTAAGGTACTGTGATTAGAGTACAGAAGGTGAAGTGATCCTGGTAGTTCATGATACCGTGTGAAGAACTACATGCAGAGCTGAGCGAGAATTAGGGGAAATAATAAATGTAAGAAGTAGCTGATGGATCTAAATTCATTGGTTGCACGCTTCCTGTTCTTCCAACTTCTATAGCAGTGAGATTTTCATAAGCATAAGTTACAAGCAATAAATCAAGGGCAAAGCTTGAAATCTGTGCTTAACTGTTTCCTTAAATTCACAGCTGTCACACTATTATTTAAAGCAACAGTATAAAAACTGCCCAGGGAAAGATGAGACTAATTATTTTCAAGGAAAAGGTAAAAGTAAGTGAAAACACATGGCAAAGACATAACTCAGCCTTTCGCTTGATTTTCTGCAACTTTAGTGACTTAATACGCCCTTTAATCTAATTGAAAGTAATCACTTCATGCAGTCATTTCAGAAGAAGCATGACATTGACAAAAAAATACTGATTCGGAAGAGGGAGATATCAGAATAAATGAATTAGTTTGGAATAAGAAGCAGGTCAATAAAACAGCATAGAGAAACAAGAGACTGCAGTTGCTGAAATTTGGAGTGAAAGTAAACTGATGGAAGAACTCATTGAGTCAAGTTTCAATTTCAGATAACCTGCACCCCCTATGTCCTCTCTTTTTCGCTTCCTTCAGCTTTTCCACACTCCTCCCCCAAATTTGGTTCCCACTACATACCTCCTCTTATCCCGCCCTTCTCTTGCACTTTTCAATGCTGGCCAAACTTCTCTTTCCTCTTCAGTCCTAATGCATAAACTTGACTCAAAACCTTGTCATGTCCCTGGTGCCCCTGGAGATGCTGTCTGACCGTTAAGTTCTTCCTGCAATCCTCCTAGTCACATAGGCATATGCATGATATGCAAGTGTTCACAGTAGGGTAACAGTTAGCAGAATGCTTTACAGTGCCAGTGACACAGGTTCAATTCCTGCCACTTACTGTAAAGAGTCTGTACATTCTCCCCATGACCGCGTAGGTTTCCTCCCACATTCCAAAGGCATATGGGTTAGCGGGTTAATTGGTCACATGGGTGTAGTTGGGCAATGCGGATTCATTAGGCTGGAAGGGCTTGTTGGTGTGCTATATCTCTAAATAAACACATTTGTAACTAGGAGGAGAAATTGTAAGGGATGGCATTTTCAGATAGCTGTTGCCTTTGTATAATTGGATGGTAGGCTTGGATAAAGCAGTAGAAGAAGCCGTGGAAGGCTGATGTAGTGTGTCCTATAGATAACACGTACTGTCACCCAGAATACACCAGTGCTCAGAGGATGATGTTCGGCTCAGTGGATGAGATGCTGATTATTTCAAATATGAGCAACTCAAAGTGAGTAGATATTTAACAGAGGAATCCAGAGACGTGAAGTGATTTCTGATTCACTGGCCAGATCTAGAGAGGTAACTGTAAATGAGTGAATGGAATGGAAAGGAATTATTGGTTTTAGCTCTCAATGGATGGTCACAGAGGTGAAACTGATTTTGTTGGGATAGGTGTATGCAAGGAGACAATGACAGTACCTCTGAAGATCCTTTGAAAAAATCCTAGAGAGGTGCAGACAACTTTGGTAGGCTTATCAAGTGGTGATGGGGGTGGGGAGGATGCTGAAGTCGGGGAAGACAATAAGAGTAAAGGCAGACAGAGGAACAGTGAAAATGTGTGATTGGAGTTGTATGAGCACTTCCTTGAAGGTGAAAATGAAGAATATCATGATTTGGCAACAGGAAGTGGAAAAGCAGGACTCAGTGGGTTAGAAGAATCTATAAATATAAGGAGGAAATAATGAAATTAGGTTTAATGTATACATAAATTAAGGACAAAATAGATACAGAGGGAATTGGATTATCATTATCGGTTAATTATTTACAGAATTTTTGTGAATGTCATCCATATGACTTTGCTTATTATGCATATTGGTAATTCTGCACTGGAACATTCTTGCAGCCATGCGTGTTAAGTCTTTTGTCACAACACACTGGAGGAACGCAGCAGGTCGGGCAGCATCCGTGGAAACGATCAGTCAACGTTTCGGGCCGGAACCTTTTGTCAGGACTGAAGAGGGAAGGGGCAGAGGCCCTTAGGTTGAGTCATTGTGACTCATACTGGATTAGAGTTACGTTTTCACTGACATTACCTGATTCAAATGTGTTATGGATAGTTGATCATGGATACTGTTGTCTCACCTCTAAATGATCTCATCAGATTTTTTTTAACACTACGCAACCTTTGGCACGGATCAGTTATTTCATAATTATTAACAAGGTTTAAAACCTGTGCAAATGGAACTTGGTCACTCTCCAGAGACATTAAGATGAATGAGATTGAGGGGAGATTTGATAGAGGTATACAAAAATATTTATTCTATTTAGAGATACAGTGTGAAACGGCCTTTCCAGCCCAATGGCCAGCAACCCCCCTATTTAACACGAGCCTAATCACTGGCCAGATTCAGGGAGGGAACTGAATGGGTGAATGGAATGGAAAGGAATTACTGATTTTAGCTCTCAATGGATGGTCACAGAGGAGAAACTGATTTAGTTGGGATAGGTGTATATGCAAGGAAATCAGAGCACCCAAAGGAAACTCACCTGGTCACGGGGAGGGGGTACACACTCCATACAGAGATTACTGCAATTGATCTCTGAACTCCAATGCCCAGGTTGTAATAGTACTACACACCACGAGGGGTATATGAAGGGTGTAGATAGGGTAAATGCAAGCAGGCTTTTTTACTGCTGGGGTTGGGTAAGATCATAACTAGAGGTTTTTTGAGGATGTAACTAGTAGAGTGGATAGGGGAGAACCAGTGGATGTGGTATATTTGGATTTTCAAAAGGCTTTTGACAAGGTCCCACACAGGAGATTAGTGTGCAAACTTAAAGCACACGGTATTGGGGGTAAGGTATTGATGTGGATAGAGAATTGGTTAGCAGACAGGAAGCAAAGAGTGGGAATAAACGGGACCTTTTCAGAATGGCAGGCAGTGACTAGTGGGGTACCGCAAGGCTCAGTGCTGGGACCCCAGTTGTTTACAATATATATTAATGACTTAGATGAGGGAATTAAATGCAGCATCTGCAAGTTTGCGGATGACACAAAGCTGGGCGGCAGTGTTAGCTGTGGTTGGATAGGTTAGGTGAGTGGGCAAATTCATGGCAGATGCAATTTAATGTGGATAAATGTGAGGTTATCCACTTTGGTGGCAAAAACAGGAAAACAGATTATTATCTGAATGGTGGCCGATCAGGAAAAGGGGAGGTGCAACGAGACCTGGGTGTCATTATACACCAGTCATTGAAAGTGGGCATGCAGGTACAGCAGGCAGTGAAAAAAGCAAATGGTATGCTGGCATTCATAGCAAGAGGATTCGAGTACAGAAGCAGGAAGGTACTACTGCAGTTGTACAAGGCCTTGGTGAAACCACACCTGGAGTATTGTGTGCAGTTTTGGTCCCCTAATCTGATGAAAGACATTCTTGCCATAGAGGGAGCACAAGGAAGGTTCATCAGATCGATTCCTGGGATGGCAGGACTTTCGTATGATGAAAGACTGGATCGACTAGGCTTATACTCGTTGGAATTTAGAAGATTGAGGGGGGATCTTATTGAAACATATAAAATCCTAAAGGGATTGGACAGGCTAGATGCAGGAAGATTGTTCCCGATGTTGGGGAAGTCCAGAACGAGGGGTCACAGTTTAAGGATAAAGGGGAAGCCTTTTAGGACCGAGATTAGGAAAAACTTCTTCACACAGAGAGTGGTGAATCTGTGGAATTCTCTGACACAGGAAACAGTTGAGGCCAGTTCATTGGCTATATTTAAGAGGGAGTTAGATATGGCCCTTGTGGCTAAAGGAATCAGGGGGTATGGGAGGGAAGGCTGATGCAGGGTTCTGAGTTGGATGATCAGCCATGATCATACTGAATGGTGGTGCAGGCTCGAAGGGCCGAATGGCCTACTCCTGCACCTATTTTCTATGTTTTCTATGTTTCTATGTTGGCTAAGGGTGAAAGGTGAAAATGTTTAAAGGGATCATGAGGGAGAATTTCTTCACTCAGAGGGCGGTGAGAGTGTGGAATCAGCTTCCAACAGAAGTGACGGATGCAAGTTCAATGTCAACATTTAAGAGAAATTTGGATATCTATATGGATGGGAGGGGTTTGGAGGTCTATGATCTGGGTGCACATTGATGGGACTAGGCAGAGTAATAGTTCGGCACAGGCTAGGTGAGCTGAAAGTCTTGTTTCTGCACTGTAGTGCTCTATGACCATGAGAAATATTGGAATAAATATTTCCAGCTTATAAACAGAGGATACGAAGGGGAGGGAACAAGACCACATAGCAAAATACTTAAAGAAATCCCTAAGGCACGTTGTAGTTGGCTCTAACAGAAACATAAGAGTAGACTAAGCTTACCATAGCAGTCGTCCTATTTATAGAGAAGTAATAGAGATTGTAGTTTGAACACAGGGGGAATCATCCTTGCGGGTGTCCATCTGATAACATTTTGTGCTTTTTAACTTTAAACATTAGCTTTGTTATTTTTTAAAGAACTGAGATAAGATAGCTGTATTGGTCTAATCATGTATAAGATTTTAAATCTGGAAATTAATCACAGGCAAATCATCAATACATAGATTTTATGGAAAGTAAATAGCAGTGTTCAAATTATATTCTGTCATAATTTGTTCAAAGTAAACTTTCAGTTAAATTTTTGTCATGTTTTCTTAGACACAAATGAATGATGAACAAATATATGTTTTTCAATTAATATACATTCACATGAAGAGTAATCCTTACAGATCACAGAGTATTTGAATAGGCTGGATATCTTTTGTAGCACAAGCAAGTCTTTACAATCAGAACAACATTGTAATTTGGTTTTGATGAAGGGTCTCGGGCCAAAATTTTGACTGTTTATTCCTCTTAGATGCATCCTGGTCTGCCGAGTTCCTCCAGCATTTTGTATGCCTTGCTCGAGATTTCCAGCATTGTCTGAAATTCAGAAAAATTAATGTTTTTCAACTTGAAAAATACTGTCCAATTTGGCACCTTGCAGCATAGTGGTTAGGGCGACGCTGTTATAGCTTGGGGTGTTGGAGGTTGGAGTTCATTCCTGACGCCTCTGTAAGGAGTTTGTTGTACATTCTCTGTGTGACCACGTGGATTTCCTTTGGGTGGTCTGCTTTTCTCCCACAGTCCAAAGACTTACCGGTTAGTCAGTCAATTGGTCATTGTAAATTGCCCTATGATTAATAAATAAGTGGTTTGCTGGTTGGCGCGGCTCATTGGGCCAGAACAGCCTGCTCCACACTGTATCTCTAAATAAAAAAAAAATATTTAATACTACTAATTATAGGGGAAAATCACTGCTTGAATCATTTATACTATTTTCTTTTTGATTATTTTTCTAATTATTACTGAATCATTGATTAAAATATTTTGGTCTGCTCTCTTCCACTGCTCAATCATATGAACCTATAGCCGCTGATTATAAAAGATAAAGTTATTTAATGAAAGTATGTCTGTGTGATTCCATAGTAGGTTAATAATTGTTTAGTAACAAATGCAAACCAGAGTGTTGACCAGCATGAAAAAGTAGAAGAGCTTGGGCAACTAGACGTGGTTTCTGTTTCTGATTAACAAACATTAATTCTTACTGGAAGACGTGTACTATACATGGAGATAAGGCAAAGGTAGGATTGGTATTTGCAATGATGCCATCTATGGTTAAATTATCTGCCAATATTTACTCACAGGACATAAAAGTTTACCCATACGAAAAATTTGAGGTTTTAGATTGGGGAACAGGGAAGAAATATTTAATTCTATCAGTCAAATGTAGGTTATTTTTTATTATTCTATATTCCACATTAGTGGACGTGCATAACAAAAGGTTTTATTTAAGTAAAAGTAAAAATATGTCAGAGGCTGTTAAATATAAACTCAAGAACTACAACCACATAGAACCCAATGATTTTTCTGTGGGGAGATAGAAACTGCTACAACAAACACAAAGAGAAAAAGGTCATATTAGCATAACAGTACAGTAGTTTGTTGTACAGAGCTCTGACAATTCTTGGTTTATAAACGGCATAATAAATGCATAAAAATGATTACAAGGCATGAATAGAAATGTTCAAGGTCGTGAGTCAAAGCTGAGTGGTTCATTTAAATGCCAAGGTTAGATTATGGTCACAATGATAACCCACGATATCTGGGTGGTGATTGTTTTTGGAGGGAGTGGGAGGTTGGATGTGAGAACATGGGCAGGATTTACTGGTTCTTTGTTTTATGTGTTAGACACTAAGAATAGTAAGCGTGTTGCCATTATTTTTAAAATTAATCATCAAGGTGAATATTTATTGTCTATCCTTTGTTCACTGAGAGAAGTTGACCGAAATATCTGACAAATCTCATGCACTGGTGTTTCCTTGAATACAAACAAGCTACATTTTGTTTGCTAAAGGAAATTATTGAACTTGTTCAGCTTATATAACAGTACAAAAACGATGGTGATTTTTTTTTACCAGATAATTAAAAATATGAATCCTTTGGTCCATCTCTGGCTGAATTATAGCAAGCATAATGAAAAGGTCAAACTGGGTACAAAGGTCATGTGAGTAGAAGTACACCAGCTTTGAAAGTGAGCCTCACCAATGCAGAACCATGCTATAGTTGCAGACTGGTTTGTGTAACTTTAAGACTTTGTTTCTGTATATGGTGTTTTTATTTCCCACTTTCAATGGACAGGATTTACTCTAGATCAGGAGTTCCCAACCTGGAGTCCACAGACCCCTTGCTTAATGGTATTGGTCCATGGCATATAAAAGGTTGGGAACCCCTGCTCTAGATGTTACTCCTAATTGAAGAGCGTTTTGCCAAGTTATTAATAAGGATAACAACAGGCATTGCAAAATAAATAGTGTACATTATAAGCAAGGATAGGATAGTTTTGATTCTTCCAGTTTTGACTTGTCTCTTCATCCTAATATGATTCCCCCAGGTTACACAATATTCCCTGTAATGACAAAACTGTGATGAAACACGGAATTCATGTCAAAATACTTAACATAAAGGTATTAGACCTTCAGAATAAATGGAAGATAATTGAGATAATGAAAGCAAACTGCATCCTGTTTAGACACTGCATTAATGTGAAGGAAATAAAAGTAGTGTAAAAAGCAAATAATGACCAAAACCTGCCACCTCTATCGCAGTAAGAGTGATTTGCTTCTAATTAAACTATCTCATGATCTGCTACTTTCTTGTAGCATTATATCGAGGACAGCAGCATTGACTAAGAATGCTTCTGCAGCTCACTTCAAACATTTAACATGCTTAAAGTGAGCTTCCAAAACTTTCAGACGTCTAAATCAAAAAGAACAATTGACTAAAGTCCGCCAGAAGAAGCAGGATCTCCCGTGGCCACCCATTTTAATTTCACTTTCCCATTCTCATTCCGATATGTCAGTCCATGGCCTCCTCTACTGTTACGATGAGGCCACACTCAGGTTGAAGGAACAACATCTTATATTCCATCTGGGTAGCCTCCAACCTGAAGGCATGGACATTGATTACTTGAATTTCCAGTGATGCCCCCACCTTTCACTATTCCCCATCCCCTTTTCCCTCTCTCCTTGCCTGCCCATCGCCTCCCTCTGGTGCTCCTCCCCTTTTTTTCTTCCATGGCCTTCTGTCCTGTCCTATCTGACTCCTCCTCCTCCAGCCTTGTATCTCAATCTGTAATCAACTTCCCAGTTTTTTGCTTCATCCCTCCCCCTCCCGGTTTCACCTATCACCTTGTGTTTCTCTCTCCCCTCCCTCACCTTTTAAATCTATTCCTCAGCTTGTTTTCCTCCAGTCCTGTCAAAGGGTCTCGACCCGAAATGTCAACTATACTTTTTTCCATAGATGCTGCCTGGCCTCCTGAGTTTCTCCAGCATTTTATGTGTGTCGTTCAGATTTCCAGCATCTGCAGTTTTTCTCCTGCTTGTGATTAAGTGGGTTTGGATTGTTGTATTACAGTGTGTTTTGAGGGGAAGGTGGGAGATGGTATAAGTTTATACCTGTACTTATTAGAGATTGGTCTCACTTATTATCTTCTTCTCAAATATCGTAGCTGTTGGGTGCAGTGCCATCTGCACAGCATAATGGGAATTACCTGGTTTGACAAAATGACACTGAAGTACTACAGCCTGCAGCCATTTCAAGGATGGAAGCCATGCTAGCAGAAAGACAAATGCCTTAAATCTTAAAGACAAATGAAGATGAAAAAAACCACGCAGCTGCTACAAGGAGTGCATCAAGTGGCACATAGTCTGCCAAGAGTATCCGAGTCGTGCAACACAAAAACCAGCCCTTTGGCCCACCTTTTTGTCCATCTACACATATCCCATTTGCCTTCATTCAGTTTGTATCCTTCTGTGCTTTGCCTCTTCAAGTGTCCGTCTAAATATCTGTTAAATATAGTGATTGATTGTATCTAATTCCACCACCTTCACTGGCAATGTGTCCCAGATATCAACCAGACAGCAAGTTTATGAAAAAAAAAATCTTTCCCCTCAGATTCCCTTCAAAATTCCTTCTTCCCACCTTAAACCTCTGTCTTCTTATTTTTGATACCCCTACCATTTTAAAAAAAAAAATTCTTCCTACACTACTTGCCTTTTTAAATTTTGTGTTACACTGTCAGGTCTCCCCTCAGCCTACTTCACTTCAAGGAAAGGAAACTGCAGTGGATTCCGATTAACTGGGACATGTCGGGTCCAGTACATTTTTGCCCAATTAGCCAAAGTTTCATGGAAGTAGTTTAAAAAAAAAAGTATAAAAAGTCAAATTACTATTTAACTGAGTAACAAATTATGTATTTAAATGAAATAGGGAACAAATTAGAACACTACCAATACTGCTACAGTACTATAAATCTGTGTACTAACTTTGTATTAGCTATCTCAGGAATAATTCATCTACGGTACGCTGCCATGTTCTTTTGATTCGCTGTAAATGAACAAAGTCTGTGCAGACACCTCGTGCAGATAATGGACTGCCTTCCTTGCCTTCCTGCATGAAGTAGCATCAAAATTCACTCTGTTTTTGCAGTCCTAATTTTTTTAAGCTCTCTCATACATACTCTATATACTCCAAGATATTTTTTCAATTCCAGTTTCCTATACTTGTCATAAGCTCCATGATCAAATTTTCAATATCCTTTGTCATCTAAGGTTCTCTAATCTTGCTATTTTTGCCTTTCACCCAAACCAAAGGTGCTGGTCCTGTACTTTTGCAATGTCTCTTTTAAAAGGGTTCCATTTGTCAGATATCGTTTACCATAATCATTTACTCTCAAACCATTTTTGCCACATCCTCTCTTGCCATTGAAACCAGTCTTCCCCAATTTAGGAATTAGACTTGTGGACCAAACTTATCCCTTTCCATAATTCCCTTGAAATGTACGTAGTCCTAGTTATGGTCTCTCTTCCCAAAGTGTTTTCACACACTTCTCTGCTACCTGACATGAATCAACTTTAAGATGAGGGCAAGTACTGCTCCATCTGTAGTAGAGTTATTTACACATTGTCTGAAAATGCTTTCAGGTATGCACTTCACAATTTTGCCCCCTCGCCCCTTGCACTAAGTCAATCCCACTCAATATTGGATAGGTTAACATTCCCCACTACTATCACTCTTCTTTATTTATGTATCTGTTCCTCTAACTCCCACTGACTGTTGGGGGTCCTCGAGTAAAACCTCAGCAAAGTGATTTCCTTTCTTATTGTTAAGCTATACATACATGGTCCTATCAGATGATCGCTCCAGGATGTCCTCTTTTAATGCTGCCATTATATTCTCCTCAGTCAGTGGACCTTCTCCTCTTACTTCTCTATCTGGTACGCTGAAAACTTCTGCCCCATGACGTTTTGCTGCCAGTCTTATGTCCCACTACTTTATTTCTGTGATTGCAATAATAATATAATTCCAATTTGCATTGAAGTAAATCAATTGAGCCTGCTAGCAATCCCATGCCCATTAATTTGCCTCTGTATGCTCTGCCCACTGGTTTGAATCATTCTCTACATTTGAGTCAGTCTCCCCACTTGCTGAAAAGCTACTATATTATGTTCACATTTATTTTAAATCCTCTGAGTATCAGATAAGAATACTGGTCCCTTTCCACCTTAGGTGCAGCCCTTCCTAGGTCCTATCTGCCTCAGAAGAGATTGTAGCAATCCAAGTACCTGAAACCTCACCCCTCCCACCCCCCGCACCAGATCTTTAGCCACACATTCGTTTGTGCTATTCTCCTCTTCCTAACCTTACTAACACATGCTCAGGGTGTAATCGTGAGATTTCAATCCTAGGTGTCTTGTGTTTTTTTAATCTTCTGCCTAACTCCCTAAATTTACTTTGTAGGAGCATATCCCTTTTTCTATCTCTGTTGTCTGTACTAGTATGTAGTTGGACCTCTGGATGTTATTCCCCTCCCTTCGGAATGTCTGTACCTGCTCTGAGACGTCCCTGACTCTAGCACTTGGATGGCAACATACTATTCTGGGGTCTCGCTGTCAGCCATAGAATTGCATGCCTATTCCCCTCATTAATGAATCCCCTCCACTAATGACCACCTTGGCTTTTCCCTCTCCAGCTGTGCATCAGAGCTAACCGTAATGCCACATTTTGACTGTTTGGCCTCTGAGGAAAACGGCATCCACCCCTGCAGTAAGCAACAGCTATTGGACTTTATTGATGTGAGAGGATATGACTGTGCTGTGGAAGCTTGCTACTGTAGCAGCCCCTTGTAACTGTGCTTGTACCTTTATTTTGTGGGTTTTGAGGTGGCTGAGGAGGTCAATGTGGGAAATGCAAATCATCCCACAGTGGGCAGGAGGTGCCTGACACTGTGAGCAGAAGAATAGTTCCTGAGTTAGTTTGTTGCTTCCACCATTTGTGGAGGACTTACTCGTGCTCCCAGTGCACAGACTTGAGATTCTCCAAACTGCTTCTTCTCTGCTTTGAGTGGCCACAGGCCAGAGATTCCCAGGAATATTACACTTCTTCAAGGGGACTTGAGTACATCCTTTATCCTTGAATCTTTTCCTCTGTCTCTCTGGTAATCTCTTTCCATGACAGAACTCATAACGGAGTGTCAAGTAATGGGCCCATGAACCACGTGACCTGTCCCCCATAGTTATCTGAGTGCAACTGTGGCCTCAGTACTGGAGATGTTGACTTGGGAGTGGACTCTGATGTAACAATTTGCCTTTATTCCAGTAAACAGACAAATTTTTGTCCTTGACATCTGCCTTCACATCTGCCTTTACCATGAAGTAGCTCTCAAGATGAGGGAAATAGTTGATGTTTTCCAGCTTCTTACCATGAGGACAGCAGTGCTGCAGGGACAGGTTGGTAGAGGGCCGTGTGTCTTGCAAATGTTGTGTATAAGACCCATCCTGTCACATGAAAGTATCGATGATGGCTTGGAGCTCAGCCTCCCAACTTGTGCAAATGCAAACCATTGCTTGCAATTCAGCTGTAGATGTTCAGGTCCCTTGGCGCAACAGAGTTTAGACTAACAAACCATCTCACATAGGAGCAGAGGCCATTCAGACCACTGAATCTGCTTCACCATTCCATCATGGCTGATTTATTCTTCTTCTCAACACCATTCTCCTGCCTTCTCCCTGTTACCTTTGATGCCCTAATTAATCAAGAACTTATTAACCTCCATTTACTCAATGACTTTGCTTCCGCAGCCATTGGTGGCAATGAATTCCACAGATTCACCACCCATGGGCTGATCTTAAAGGACGTCCTTGTAAGGCTTGTCCTCTGGTCCTAGACTCACCCACTAAGGGTAACTTACTCTCCATATCTATTCTATCTCGGCATTTCAATATTTGATTGGTTTCAATGAGTTGGTCTTCCTTCATCTAAACTCCAGCAAGTACAGGACCAGAACCATCAAATGTTCCTCATACATTAACCCTTCCATTTCCAGGATCATCCTGATGAATATCATCTGGACCCTCTCCAATGCCAGTGCATCCTTTCTTAGATAAGGTGCCCAAAATCTGCGCACAGTTCTCAAGTACAGTCTGACCAGTGCTTTATAAACCTGCAGCGTTACAACCTTATTGAATAGTTTCTCAACAGCTCTAACGATTAGCCCCACTCCTACTGCAAGTTTGTTGGAGGTGAGGTGTGACGTAGCAGTGGAAAAGACTGAGAAAAGTGTTGGGCAGTGATTCAGCCTTGCTTGACACTGGTCCATTGTGATTTACGGCACTATCATATTTATTCATTTATTTTACTTAGAGATTCAATGAAACACAGGTCCATCCAGCCCACGGAACCATGCCACCCAGCAACCCACCTATTTATCCGTAGCCTGATCACAAGACAATATACAGTGACCAATTAATCTACTAACCGGCACATCTTTGGACTGTGGGAGGAAACTGGAGCATTCAGAGGAGTGCGATGTAGTCATGGGGAGAATGTACAAACTCCTTACAGACGGTGCCAAAACTGAACTCTGAATTCTGGGAAGCCCGAGCTGTAATGGTGTTGCACTAGCCGCTACACTACTGTGGCACAATGATCATAGTTAACTAAAAATGGCAGTCTTGTTCCAAACTTCCTTTCTATATCTAGAGTTTCATAAAACTTTCACAGAAATTGCAACCAGGTAGAATTTGATTTGATTGTGATGGTGCAATGAATCTTTTTACTCTTTATTATTCTGTCTTTGACATATTTGTAATTTAATTCGTGGCATATATATTTCTGTGTTATACAATAAATTATAACTATCGTGCTTTTTCATCAAATTATTTATGGGTTATTTTAAGCAAAATCATATAATCCAAAAGGAGAATGAATTCAGTTTTAGTTACGACATTGAATTTGGTTCATTTTATATAAGCTCAAGTTGAAAGGCTTTGTTAGTGTTTTTTTTTACCAGAACACTAGTGACTCATCGTTACATAAAATACATTTATAGTACTTATTAAAAAGTATTTGTCCCCACTCCCTTGGAAGTTTACATGTCTTCTTGTTTTACAACATTGAATCACCGTGGATTTAATTTGTTTTTTTTTACACTAATCAACAGAAAAGACTCTCATGTCGAGGTGAAAACTGATCTCTACAAAGTGATCAATATTGATAACAAATCTAAAACAAAAAATAACTGATTGCATAAGTATTCACTCCCTTTAATATGACACATCAAATCATCATAGGTGCAGCCAATTGGTGTTAGAAGTCGCATAGTGACTAAAATTGAGATCTGTTTTTGGAGACCTGTGTGCAGTCAAGGAGTTTCAATTGATTGTAGTAAAAATACATCTGTATCTGGAAAGTTCAACTGCTGGTGAGTCAGTATCCTACACCATGAAGACAAAAGAACACTCCAAGCAACTCCAAAAAAAGGTTATTGAAAAGCTCAAGACAAGAGGTGGTTACAAGAAAATTTCCAAGCCACTCAATGTCCCTTGGAGTACAGCTAATTCAATCATCAAGAAAAGGAAAGAATATGCAAGAACCATTCAAGAAAGGGGCTAGTGAGGGAGGCCACCAAGAGACCTATGACAACTCTAGGAGTTACAAGCTTCAGTGGCTGAGATGGGATAGTTTGTGCATACAACACCAGTTGCAGTTTTCTGGGAGAGTGGCAAAGAGAAAGCCATTATTGAAAAAACTCACATGAAGTCTTGACTAGACTTTGCCAGAAGGCATGCAGGAGACTCTCATGTTAGCTGGAAGAAAGTTCTATGGTCTGATGAAACTAAAATTGGGCTCTTTGGCCATCAGACTAAACGCTATGTTTGGCATAAGCCAAACACCGTGCATCATCAAAAGTATGCTATCCCGACTATGAAGCATTATGCTTGGGGATGCTTCACTGCTGCAGACCCAGAAAGGCTTTTGGAGTTAAATGGTAAAACGAATGCAGCAAAATACAGGGAAATCCTAGAGGAAAACCTGTTGCAGTCTGCAAGAGATCTGCAACTTGGGAGAAGATTTGTTTTCCAGCAAGAAAATACCCCAAGCATAAAGCCAAAGCTACACTGGAATGGCTTAAAAACAACAAAGTTAATGTCCTGGAATGGCCAAGTCCGAGTTCAGACCTCAATCCAATTGAGATTTTGTGGCTGTGCTTAAGAAGGTCTGTTCACTCATGACCCCCATTCAATCTGACAGAGCTTGAGCAGTTTTGCAAAAAAGAAAGGGGAAGAGGATGATAGAGACTTATACACACAGACTCAAGGCTGTAATTGCTGCCAAAGGTGCATCTGCTAAATACTGACTTGAAGGGGGTGAATAATTATGCAATCAATTATCTTGTGTCTTATGTTTGTAATTAATTTAGATCACTTTGCAGAGATCTGTTTTGACTTTGACACGAAGAAGTTTTTCTGTTGATCAATGTCAAAAAAGCCAAATTAAATCCACTGTGTTTCAATCTTGTAAAACAATAAAACATGAAAACTTCTGGGGGGGAATAGTTTTTTTTATAGGCACTGAGGTCAGTGAAAGTCCACTGCTTTCAAATTATTTATAGACCTTAGCTATTGTTCTAATTCAGCTGATGATTAACTATTATTTTTGTACTGCATAGTCAAAGAACAAAATGTGCTGTATCTTTTCTAGGACTTTAGCTTTTCCCCCCTCTACTCTTAAGTTAACATCTGTGTAGTTTGTTCAAGTAGAGCTGAAGAGACAATCCACTATAGTTATGACGTTCTTTATCTTTTCCTCTCTTTCTTATATGTATATTTCACCAAAGGGAGGTTATTTCTTTCAAGAGTTAAGTTATTTGGTAAGGTAAAATCCTAATTGTAATTGAGGACATGCATGCCATCCACCAGGAATGATGGATACAGTAGGTTTATAAACACAAGAAAGACCGCAGATGCTGGAAATCCAAAGCAACACAAACTACAAACGTTTGTAAATGCTGGAGGAACTCAGCATGTCAGGCAGCATCTATGCAAATGAATATACAGTTTTGAGATGAGAGCCTTCTTCAGGATTGGAAAGGAAGGGTGAAGAGGCCAAAATAAAAAGGTGGGGGGGGGTGAGGAAGGATAGGTCGAAGGTGATAGATGAAGCCGGGTGGGTAGGAAAGGTAAAGGGCTGGAGAGGAAAGAATCTGATAGGAAAGGAGGGTGGACCGTAGGAGAATGGGAAAGATGAGGGGACACGGGGAGGTGATAGGTAGGTGAGAAGAGGTAGGAGGCCAGAGTGGGGAATAAAAGAAGAGGAGAGGTGGAGGGATTTCTTTCTGGTGAAAGGAGAAATTGATATTCATACCTTCAGATTGGAGGCTACCCACATGGAATATATGGTGTTACCCCTCCATCCTGAGGGTGGCCCCCTCTTGGCACAAGAGGAGACCATGGACAGACATGTAGGTTTATAAGTTTTGCCTTGTTGGGACCATCATACTTGCTACAAATCTAATTTTGTTACCTATTACTAGAAGGAAAATCTTTACATGCCTGGATTTGCCCTGAATCTCCAATAATTTTCTAATGATTCCAGGGCTCTGGTATCCATTAGCCTGCATTACATGTAAAGCATTATGGGAATTAGTGCGTTTGACTCACACTTTTGCCTGGCTGTAAATATTGTGGAAGCTGTAGTTCTCTACACACAGGAAAATTGGGGCACATGAGTGGTACTGATTGAGAAACAGGTGTAAGAAGACTTATCAGAAGACAAAAATTACATGCTTGTTTGGGAGTTGAACATGTTTCACCAATAGAGCTACGTATCCATATGATGCTGCAGCAGCTTATGAGATCTCATCTTTGGCTATAGTCTGTTGTTTAGGGTCACTGGCATGCAGGTTCAACTAAATACAACATTTCTCAAATGCAGTGGCTCAGTATTCCTTCCATTTTGGAAAAAATCATATATATATATTTGTGTGTGTTCTCTATATCTCCTCTGGATGAAAATGTCTTTCTTTTCCCTTGCTCTAAACCTATGCCCTCTGGTTTTATATATCTCTACCATGAGAGGAAGTTTCCTTCTATCTATCCAATCTATGTTGCTTATAATTTTGTGTACCTCTATTAGCTCCTTCCTCAACCTCCCCCACTCCAAAGAAAACAAATCCAGCCTCTCTGTCTCTCCTCATAACTGAAATACTCCAACCGAAGCAGAACCCTAATTAATTACCTCTGTATGCTCTCCAGTGCAATCACATCATTCCTATAATACAATGAGCAGAACTGAACACTGTACTCCAGCTCTGGCCAACTAGTGTCATATAAAATTGTACCATCATGGCCCTGCCATTATATTCCATGCCCCGGCTAATGAAGGCAAGCATCTCATGCTCCACCTTCACCACCTTATCTAACTGTCCAAAATCCTAAATTGTAATGTACATGTTAAGCAGTGTAGTGTGTTCTACTCTCTATATACACGTCCTTGTGGCTAGTCATAGCTCAAATGCCATGTATAAGTTTGCTGACGAGGAGCTGATTGTGGACTTTAGGAAGGGTAAGACGAAGGAACACATACCAATCCTCAGAGGGATCAGAAGTGGAGAGACTGAGCAGCTTCAAGTTCCTGGGTGTCAAGATCTCTGAGGATCTAACCTGGTCCCAACACATTGATGTAGTCATAAGGAAGACAAGACAGCGGCTATACTTCATTAGGAGTTTGAAGCGATTTGGCATGTCAACAAATGCACTCAAAAACTTCTATAGTTATACCGTGGAGAGCATTCTGACAGGCTGCATCACTGTCTGGTATGGAGGGGCTACTGCACAGGACCGAAAGAAACTGCAGAAGGTTGTAAATCTAGTCAGCTCCATCTTGGGCACTAGCCTTCAAAGTACCCAGGACATCTTTAGGGAGTGGTGTCTCAGAAAGGCAGTGTCCATTATTAAGGATCCCTAGCACCCAGGGCATGTCCTTTTCTCACTGTTACCATCAGATAGGAGGTACAGAAGCCTGAAGGCACACACTCAGCAATTCAGGGAACAGCTTCTTCCCCTTTGCCATCCGATTCCTAAATGGACATTGAATCTTTGGATACTACATTACTTTTCTTATTATCAGTATTTCTGTTTTTGCATGTTTTTAATCTATTCAATATATGTAATTGATTTACTTGTTTATTTATTATTATTTTTATTCTTTTTCTCTCTCTGCTAGATTGTATATTGCATTGAACTGCTGCTGCTAAGTTAACAAATTTCACGTCACATAACCAGTGATAATAAACCTGATTCTGATTCTGTGCCATCAACTTTTCTAAGGTGACATATTTGAATTTAAATAACCAACAGAAGGTTTATATGCAAACTGCTTAATATATTAAATTATTACTAAAGTATTAATATAGTAATATAAGAACATAAGAAATAGGAGCAGGAATAGGCCATCTGGCCCATCAAGCCTGCGGCACAATTCAATAAGATCATGGCTGATCTGACCGTGGACTCATCTCCACCTATTTGCCTTTTTCCCCATAGACCTTAATTCCCCTACTCTGTAAAAATCTATCCAACCTTGTCTTAAATATATTTACTGAGGTAGACTCCACTGCTTCACTGAGCAAAGAATTCCACAGATTCAGCACTCTTTGTGAAAAGCAGTGCCTCCATGCTAAATTTACTCCCCTGAATCTTGAGGCTCTATCCCCTAGTTCTAGTCTCACCTACCAGTGGAAACAAGTTTTCTGCCCCTATCTTATCTATCCCTTTTATAATTTTATATATTTCTATAGGATCTCCTCTCATCCTTCTGAATTCCAGCGAGTGCATTCCCAGACGACTCAATCTCTCCTCATAATCTAACCCCCTCATCTCTGGAATCAACCTGGTGAAACTCCTCTGCACAGTATCATTTTGAGCCTCAGATTGTAAATGGCTCCCAAAATGGTTGCTATCATCCCCCCTCTGGGGGCAGTAGGATTTTCTAAGGGGATGATAAAGATAAAGGGAGCAGTGGGAGGGGGCGCTTGGTAGCAAGGGAACAGCTAATGGATTACAGACTTAATTTAAGAAATTAATTACTTATTATAATTATTTGATCTTCATTGCCTCATAATTGATTGCAATGATCACATAATCACCTCATCTCTTGCTAACCCACTTTGTTTGATGCATGTTATAGTTTTTGAAAACCAATGTGATATTTCTGTATTTGCATATCATGAGAAACCTGGACTGAAGAAATTGTGTTATTTCTGTGTTATTGCCTGTGCAATATTGCCATTCACTACTCTAGTACAGTATTAGCTATTACAGTTTCCATACCCTAATCATGCCATGACACAGTTCCTGTGAATTCAGTTATGGCATTCAGTGGGGTGAAGTTCAAACTCTGCCCTTCCAAATGATCTTGACCACATTTCTCTAGCTCACTGCCCCACCGAGATATCACTGCCCCACTTTATGTACCTTCAGGCAGTCAGGTTTTGCCTGAGCAATTGATCTCAGTCCTTTAGGATGGATGTAAACAATAGGTGATTGACCGTGATCATTATTCCATCAGGAAAATGGCAGAAGCAGACTAAATGACAAAGAAAGTACAGACAGTATAGTCTGGAGTACCTGAAATATGGATTTATACTAACACCAGGCAACAAACAGCAGCCAGTGTATCTGCTGTGTTAAAAAGTTTTTCAAATGAAGCAGTGAATCTATCCAGGCTCGTTGAATATTTGAAGAAAATTCCCTCTGATAAACAAGTAAAAATTTGGCTTATTTTCTGTCACTTCGTGAAAACTTTCAGAAACAAGAAAAGACTTAAAAACATGTTTGCCAGAAATTCACAACAAAACAGTCATGATTTGTGTGCTTCATAGTACATCTCGCTGCTCATTGCTAAATGTGGAAAGCCCATACAATTGGAGAACACATACGGTTTTGCATAAGTTACCAGACCAAATAATTAAAGTAATTCCACTCTGTGACAACTCTGCTCAAAGACGAGTAGATGAAATTTGTGAGAAAGTGGAAGACAGATTGTGCAACATACTTAGGATGAAAGAATTTTCTCTACAGTTGGATGAGTCAACTTTGCCAGGCAACTAATCTTTGCTTCTTAGTTATGTTTGCTTCATTAAAGATGATGGCTTGGTTCAAGAGTTGTTATTTGCAAGGAGACGAGAAACAGATATGAAGTGGGAATCAATACTTTGGGTTGTTGAGCAATTTTTCAAAGAGAAAGACATTCCACTCATGAACAGTTTTGTTCATGCAACAGATGAAATACCATCAATGATAAGATATCCCCATGGGGTTATTAACCCAGGGTCCTAAAGGACTGTGCTGAGTAGCTGTGTGGAGTTCTCCAGCACATTTTTCAGTCTGAGTCTCAGCCTGGAAAGGGTCCAGTGGCCCTGACCTCACACATTATGAAGACCCTAGAGAGGCTGGTCCTGGCTCACAGCTGACCCCTGGTCGGATCAGCCCTCGTGCCCCTGCAGTTTACCAGGAGCACATTGGAGTCAATGATGCTGTCATCTACCTGCTGAACAGAGCTTACTCCCATTTGGATCACGATGGCAGCACCGTGAGGATCAATACCATACGGCCGTCATTGCTGGAGAGAAAAGCTCCATTCAGTGCAGGTTGGCACTTCCATTGTATCCTGGATAACTGGCAGACCACAGTTTGTGCAGCTTCAGAGCTGTGTGTCAGGCATGGCTATAAGTAGTATTGCAACCCCACAGGGGACTGCATTGGCTCTCTTCCTGTTTACCCTGTATACCTAGGACTTTTGATACAAGACTGAGTCATGTCAGCTGCAGAAATTCTCTGATGACTCAGCAATAGTTGGGTGTATAAGGGAGGATGGGATGATGAATACAGGGCCCTGGTGGACGACTTTGTCAGATGGTGCAAGCTAGATCATCTGCAGCTGAACATCAATAAGACAAAGGAGATGGTGATGGACTTTACAAAGACTAAGCCTGCACTACTCCCTGTTGCTATTGATGGTGAGGATGTGGATGTGGTGAAGACCTACAAGTATCTGGGGGTATACCTGGATGACAGACTTGAGTGAAGCACCAACACAGAGACTGTGTACAAGAAGAGCCAGAGTCTACTCCACTTCTGGAGGAGACTGAGGTCTTTTGAAGAATACAGCCCTCTCCTTCACATGTTCTACCAGTCTGTTGTTGCCAGTACAATCTTCTATGTGATAGTATACTGGGGCAATGGCATCAACACGGGTGATGCCATCAAGCTCAAAAAACTAATTAGAAAGGCTAGCTCTGTCATAGGAGTCAAACTAGACACACTGGAGACTGTGTTAGAACAAAGTACCCTACAGAAAATCCTGGAAATTCTGGAGAATGTTTCTCACCCTCTGCATGTCACCTTGGCTGAACAGAGGAGCACTTTTAGTAATAGTTTAAGACAACTGTGCTACTCCAAAGAGCGCTATATGAAGTCATTCTTACCCTTGGCCATTAGGCTCTATAATGAGTCAACCTATAGCTGGGGAAGTGATGACCCCCTCCCATTAGACTGTTTGGGGTAACTTATTTTTTATTTTTTCTTATTTCTCTTCTAATAGTTGTATATCTGTGCTGTTGTAATGCTACAGTGACACTGTGATTTGCTTTGGGATGAATAAAGTATCTATCTGAGCATCTAATTGAAAACAGTTGTATGTAACATTTATTATTCACCGAGTTATTCAGAGACAACATCTTGTCACAAAAAAACTTAAGTAATCGGCTGTACAAATCATTAAGTATTGTTATCACAGTGGTAAATAAAATCAAGTCTCATGCTCTCAATTCTGACTATTTTGAGAGCTTTGTATTGAGAATGATGAACAATTTGAACACTTGCTGTTGCACACAGAAGTCAGATAGCTCTCGAAAGGAAACTACCTGAGACGCTTTTATGTATTTTTTTGAAACTGTGATAAAATTCTTTGAAGACTTGAATACTGCATTCAGTAATTAATAAGATTAGCCATGATATTGCTTATTAGTTTAAATTATTCACGAAGTTTAATAAAATCAGTCTTCAGTTGCAAGGAAATGATGTGAATCTATTAAGGTCAAATCAGTCATCTTCAAATTTCTGTCCAAGTAAACCCCATTTAAGTGCAACATTGGGCGTTGCGACCTTTTCCAATTTATGAGCCTCTCTGAGCTGGAAGAAAAAGAATACCAGATAAGGATCTTTAAGTATACTTTACCAGCTGGGTGAGCTGCATAAACATATGTCAGAGAGATCTTGGGATCCTCTCTCAATACAAATTCCAGATTGGATAATAAATCCACTTGTAATGAGGAGTTAACAGGAAGGATGGAAGAAGAACTGATTTTGCTACAAAATGACTTTGAGCTGAAGCCGAGGTTTAAAAGGAATCAAAACTTTTTGTTGCAGAAAGCAATCTCTGAATGCTATCCTGCACTGTGGAAAATAGTCAACATTTCCTTTATTGCCTTTCCAACATTATATTTAGTGGAGCACGGTTTCAGTGCAGTCACCCATCCTCTTTCAAAGCAACGAAACAGACTGTTAGTTGCTGAATGTGGGCACCTGAGTCTCCTTCTAAGTGACATTCAGCGTGATGTTGAGAAGCTGATTATCACTGCACCAAGCCCATCTGTCTCATTGAAAGGTGAAACTGTAACAAAATAGTGAAAAGTTGGACTACTGATACACAGTCTAAAATTGTTGATGAAAATTGTTTTTTCAGACCTGAAATGTTGACTGTGCTTTTTTCCATAAATGTTGTCTGGTCTGCTGAGTTCCTCTAGCATTTTGTGTGTGTTGCTCAGCTTTCCAGCAGATTTTCTGCAGATTTTCTCTTGTTTGTGAAATAATTTTATTTGTAGTTTTAAATAGGTTTGATTTTTTTTTTTGCAATTGTTTGTCACTACTTTGGACTTTCACTATGCATCATAAAACAAAAATCTTTATAGTGTTTAAGTAATGGCCAGAAAGGGAGATGTAATGTAATAGCTAGGAATGTGGTCTGGGAGTCAAGGGGGTAGTAACCCAAAAAGTTTGGGAACCATGTTATTATAGATGGTCTGGCCAGTTAGACAGATACTTCTAAGATGGAATTTAATTCAGAGAAATATAAGATACTGCATTTAGGGAGGAGCAACAAGGTCTGGGAATATACAGCAGGATTTGAGCGTGATGGAGGAACTGAGGGACTTTGGTGTCAGTAAGTTGGTCCATGTGAAATGTTGGTCAGGTTAATAAGCCTAGATTTTGTTTTTTTTTGTTCAGGTTACTGGAGTGAAACTTTCTGGCTGAGAAGTAAGCATGCTATTACTGAGTAACTTACAAACACTTTCGCATTGATACACTCTAGGCCTGGATGCTGGTGCCATGTTTCAGCCCGTACCTGACCTTCCCAAGTCAACCCGGAGCTTAGATTGATCAGACCTCACTCTCCGGTTAAGGTGGACGGGCTCGGAAAGTCCTCTCCTCTGACCTTTCTCCACTTCGCACAGCCCGTCTCCATTTTGACCATGTCTTGACTTCACTCCCACCACTTCCCCTCGAACGTGCCTCAATCTTGCTGTCACCTACACACCTCAACTCCTTGAATCAGCCTCGCTTTCTCTCATTGTTTGCAGTGATAGTTTAGCATAGTGTATTTTTTACAGAAAAGGTGTTATTAATGAAGTATTTATTTGTAATTCTTTCTTTGGGAACCACCAGTAAGCTGTCACTCATCTTCAGTAGCGCCATCTTAAACCAGGTACTGTGAAAACAGGAGGATTGGTCTGTGCGGATTCTACTTTCTGATTATCTTAATTGACTTTGCCATTTTTTTCTGCCCAAGTTTTGTTATGATTCCTCTAGAACAAAGTGAGTTGGGCAGAAATGAGAAATGATTTTGCATCTATTATAAATCTCAGCAGAAGAGATGAAATTATGGGAAAATTATGGGAAATTATGACAAGAAAACAAAAGGTATGAACGCTCTTATTCTGAAATAAAAACATTAAAACGAAAACGCTAGCACAATAATAAGGAAAATTACACAGGGTCTTGCTTAATATCTAAGTATAGATTGTTGCTTCCTTAAGCAGATGGGAATAGACCTGATGGAGAGTTGTCACTCAGATCAATAACATTTTCTAACCTTCTTCCAAGTTCTGGTTTATTAATTTCTATACACATGACCTTCATTATGGAATTCAGCAATATAAAAGAAACATTTAATCTCTGTGGACGCATCACTTATTTGATTTTATTATATTGCTATTGTATAGAGAAAGATTTGTATCTTGTGGTTTCAGGTTATTTTGCCAGTTTTCCGCAATAGGAACCACAAAAATGTGTGAAATTACATCATTGTGGGGATGAATTTCCCCAGGTATCTTTAGCATTAAAATATCTCGGTAGTAACCAAGCTGTAACATGGAATTATCTTGCATCTAGCTCTGAACACTATTTTAGTAAAGAACTATACAGTAGGAATGGGATTAGGAATTGACCGATCTTTGAGATTGATTAATTACGGTTAACAGAGAATTTAATTACCAGTGAAACTGCATAGTACATAGGTGGAAAGCAGTTCAATTAACAATGATTTGCATTTGAAAATAATTTTTAGGATTGATAAAGTTACCTTATTGAACATCTTATCACATCTTTGTCAGCTAGTCATCTGTTTTCAGCCTGGAAGTTCCGTGAGAACTTTGCCTAAAAGGGGGCGAATGCCACAGTACTCCACTAAAGCAGATATCTTAGAAAAGTTACGAAAGGAAAGGAAATGTTTAAATAGGCAACACTCAGGGATCCATTGGGGGGGGGGGAAGATAAGAGATCAGTTGCAGGATACATCAGCAGTAGAAAGGGAAAAAGGGAATGAACATTTATGAATGTGGGAATAATTCTACCCTGAGTCTCTAAAACCCAATATTCCTATGTTAACAGAATCCAAGAACACTAGGACTAGCATGTAAGCAAGTTGAACTTTACCAGCAGGCTATTACAGAGATGATGACCTTGTAGAACAAGTACCTATTACCTGCCCTACTGCTGACAGTGCATTACCTAGGATCTAAGTATCACCTAGTTTTTATGCTGGTGGAACTTCCTAGGTTGTTATATGTAATATGAAAGAACACAACTCGCTGTGCATTTTCAAAAGACGTAATCTATAGAAAGGTGGTATTAGTAAGTGGTGACTTTTTGCATGCAGCTCCAATGGCAACATCAAATATTCCCGTTTAGGACTACTACAGCTGAAATCCATTGATACTCAAAATCTAGCAATATCAACGGATCTCAGACTGCAGCCTCTAGTCACGAGTGCAGTCCCACTTTAAGAAAATGGGAGCGTAGAAGTCGAGCCAGTTTGCAAGTAAGATTGAAACACAGAGCCCTTAAACCCCGTCTCCCAACTATCCTGCTGGTGCATGTACAGTCTCTGGAAAATAAAACTGAAGACCTCAGAGCACAATTACAGTACAAGAGGGACATCAGGGACTGTTGTGTACTTTGCTTCATGGAAACATGGCTCATGTCCGTCATTACAATTGTAGCACTGCATAATTGTTTCACCATTCTCCGCAAAGATGGGACAGTGGAGTTTGTTAAAGGTAAATGAGGTGTACTGTGTTTCATGATTAATGCATTGTGGTACACAGACATGGCGGTTCTGTCCCAGTCTAGGTCACACTCCTGGGAACACTTAGCAGTCAAATCTTGTCTATTTTATCTGAGGGAGATTTCTGCCATCATCCTGGTTTGGATGTAAACTCCACCTCAGGCCAACATCAGGCAGGTACTGGAGGAGTTGAGCACTGAGATCAACAGTCATGAAACAGCGCACCTAGATGCTTTTACCTATTATTGTGGGATATTTCAACCAGGTAAGCTTAAGGAAGTCTTTGAACAACTTCAACCAACATATCACCTGTGGAACCGAAGGAGCCAACACACTGGACCACTATTATACCATCATCAAGCACACTTACCATGCCATCCCATACCCACACTTTGGTAAGTCCATTCACCTCGCTGTACTTTACTCCCAATGTATAGGCAGAGACTAAAGACTGCAACTCCAATGGTGAGGACCATGAAGGTATGATAAAGGGAAGTGGACGAGCACTTGCAGGACTGCTTTGAGTCAGTGCACTGGACAGTATTTTTAGGGAACTGCCTTTGAATCTGAATGAATGTGCCACAGTTGTCACGGATTTCATCAAGACCTGTATAGATGAGTGTGTGCCTTCGAGAACGTACCAGACATACTCAAACCAAAATCCACAGATGAACAAGGAGATTTATAGTCCGTTGTGGCATTCAAAACTGGTGATCCAGAACTATATAAGAAGTCCAGGTATGACCTACGGAAGGCTATTTTAAGAGTGAGAAAAACAATTCCATTTGAAGTTAGAGACAGAATCAGATGCACCTCAGCTCTGGCAGAGTTTGCAGGCCATTACTTCCTACAAGGCGAAACCTAATATCATGAAACTACACCTGTGCAAATCCCTGCATCATCTGGTGACCCCTTGATCCCTGTCTTAGAGGCTAATGTCAGAACATCCTTAAGAGCGTGAATCCCTGAAGGTGTCAGGTGCTGATGGTGTACATGGTAGGGCATTGAAAACCTGTGCCAGGCAGGAGTGTTCAAAGACATATTTAATCTCCCATTGCTGCAGTCAGATGTTCCCACCTTTTCAAAAGGGTGGCAATCATACCAGTGCCCAAGAAAAGCAGGGTGAGCTGCCTCAATGACTATTGCCTGGTTGCACTCAGGTCTACTGTGATGAAGTGCTTTGAAAGGTTTGCAAAGTTCTCAGTTCAAGTAATCAGCATAGTGTCAGAGTTAAGTGCATAACAGAGAAGTCAAACTGAGTAAGGAAGCCACATTGGATATGGAGTAACTGCATTAACTGTGAAATGTCTGAAAGCAAAATGGTGAAGTAGCGAGAGTTGTGTAAATACTTAATGGGGTCACAGGATGTAGTGACATCATGCCATATGTTTGCACCATGAATAGGTAGTTTCTCACTTTTTTTTGAAGATCTCCTATTCTCCAAGTCCAGCAGTAACCAAGGATGCATTGCACTCTCCACAAATGCAACATGCTAGAAAGCATATTTCTGCATGAACTTTAAAAGAGAGTAAGATTGACTTCTGCTTCATGCCAGACTACAGTTGAACATAGAGGCTATAGATGCTCACCTATGAGTAATTTCAACCGAGGTGAAGTACTGGAACCTATTTGTCATGGTACCCTAGCACACCTTATTGCCTTCAGCAAAGGAAAAATAAAAGTGGCATTGCATGCATTTGGATAGTTCTACATTTTTTGCCTGAAAGATTTTAAATTCATCGCCTCGATTACAAATTTGCCACAGTTAAGATCAGAAGTACCATGATGTGTTGATTACAATAATAGGATTCTGATTCAGCCTTCAGATCTTTTGACTTGCAGCCTACTATATCAATACAACATGATAAAACTTCCATTTTCTCTCCTGTATCTGATTATGTCATGGTAATTCTACAAGCGAGTAATAAAGGCGAGGCTGCTGATCAAAGAATGATGCGAAAGAATGAATTGCCTCCAGGTTGCTTTCACTCACCTCGTTCTGAGTGGCATCTAAAGGCTTGGGAGAGCCTGAAGGCTAGGGTTTATTTAAGGTACAAGAACAGGAAAGGAGCAGTATTTTCAAAAGAAAAGCAGCTCTATAGGCAAAGCATTAGGATGGTGCCTTACACTCATTGTTTAATTATACATTATATCATATAGATTAAGATCAAGTGTCATTGCTGAATATTCTTTTCCTGATAGTAGCAATAAGTCTAATATAACAATCAAAAAGCTCTCAAAGATTTTAGTTATATAATATTAACTAAATAAGGCAAAGTGAAACCATTTTTATCTGGTAGTATTAGAAAGCAAAGAATAAATAAACCGACTCAAAAGTGTAACTCAATAGAGCACTAAAAATGCTGGCAGACGGAAGGGTTGTCATGAGGACAGTAAATTACTGAATGAAATTATTCCTGAATTGGTTTCTAGAAATATCAATTGGTTTCAGAGAGGACAGGAAAATTTTTAATTGGGGAAAGGCAAATTATGAGGCTATAAGGCTAGAACTTGTGGGTGTGAATTGGGATGATGTTTTTGCAGGGAAATGTACTATGGACATGTGGTCGATGTTTTGAGATCTCTTGCGGGATGTTAGGGATAAATTTGTCCCGGTGAGGAAGATAAAGAATGGTAGGGTGAAGGAACCATGGGTGACAAGTGAGGTGGAAAATCTAGTCAGGTGGAAGAAGGCAGCATACATGAGGTTTAGGAAGCAAGGATCAGATGGGTCTATTGAGGAATATAGGGAAGCAAGAAAGGAGCTTAAGAAGGGGCTGAGAAGAGCAAGAAGGGGGCATGAGAAGGCCTTGGTGAGTAGGGTAAAGGAAAACCCCAAGGCATTCTTCAATTATGTGAAGAAAAAGAGGATGACAGGAGTGAAGGTAGGACCCATTAGAGATAAAGGTGGGAAGATGTGCCTGGAGGCTGTGGAAGTGAGCGAGGTCCTCAATGAATACTTCTCTTCGGTATTCACCAATGAGAGGGAACTTGATGATGGTGAGGACCATATGAGTGAGGTTGATGTTCTGGAGCATGTTGATATTAAGGGAGAGGAGGTGTTGGAGTTGTTAAAATACATTAGGACAGATAAGTCCCCGGGGCCTGACGGAATATTCCCCAGGCTGCTCCACGAGGCCAGAGAAGAGATTGCTCAGCCTCTGGCTAGGATCTTTATGTCCTCGTTGTCCACGGGAATGGTACCGGAGGATTGGAGGGAGGCGAATATTGTCCGCTTGTTCAAAAAAGGTAGTAGAGATGGTCCAGGTAATTATAGACCAGTGAGCCTTACGTCTGTGGTGGGAAAGCTGTTGGAAAAGATTCTTAGAGATAGGATCTATAGGCATTTAGAGAATCATGGTCTGATCAGGGACAGTCAGCATGGCTTTGTGAAGGGCAGATCGTGTTTAACAAGCCTGATAGAGTTCTTTGAGGAGGTGAGCAGGCATATAGATGAGGGTAGTGCAGTGGATGTGATCTATATGGATTTTAGTAAGGCATTTGACAAGGTTCCACACAGTAGGCTTATTCAGAAAGTTAGAAGGCATGGGATCCAGGGAAGTTTGGCCAGGTGGATTCAGAATTGGCTTGCCTGCAGAAGGCAGAGGGTGGTGGTGGAGGGAGTACATTCAGATTGGAGGGTTGTGACTAGTGATGTCCCACAAGGATCTGTTCTGGGACCTCTACTTTTCGTAATTTTTATTAACAACCTGGATGTGGGGATAGAAGGGTGGGTTGGCAAGTTTGCAGACGACACAAAGGTTGATGGTGTTGTAGATAGTGTAGAGGATTGTCAAAGATTGCAGAGAGACATTGATAAGATGCAGAAGTGGGCTGAGAAGTGGCAGATGGAGTTCAACCCAGAGAAATGTGAGGTTGTACACTTTGGAAGGACAAACTCCAAGGCAGAGTACAAAGTAAATGGCAGGATACTTGGTAGTGTGGAGGAGCAGGGTGATATTGGGGTACAT
Source organism: Mobula birostris (assembly GCF_030028105.1). Lineage (NCBI taxonomy): Eukaryota > Metazoa > Chordata > Chondrichthyes > Myliobatiformes > Myliobatidae > Mobula > Mobula birostris. Next base: position 28,170,355 of record NC_092375.1, on the reverse strand, counting down.
GTCCACAGATCCCTGAAAGTTGCCTCACAGGTGGATAGGGTAGTTAAGAAAGCTTATGGGGTGTTAGCTTTCATAAGTCGAGGGATAGAGTTTATGAGTTGCGATGTAATGGTGCAGCTCTATAAAACTTTGGTTAGGCCACACTTGGAGTACTGAGTCCAGTTCTGGTCACCTCACTATAGGAAGGATGTGGAAGCATTGGAAAGTGTACAGAGGAGATTTACCAGGATGCTGTCTGGTTTAGAAAGTATGCATTATGATCAGAGATTAAGGGAGCTAGGGCTTTACTCTTTGGAGAGAAGGAGGATGACAGGAGACATGATAGAGGTGTACAAGATAATAAGAGGAATAGATAGAGTGGATAGCCAGCGCCTCTTCCCCAGGGCACCACTGCTCAATACAAGAGTACATGGCTTTAAGGTAAGGGGTGGGAAGTTCAAGGGGGATATTAGAGGAAGGTTTTTTACTCAGAGTGGTTGGTGCGTAGAATACACTGCCTGAGCCAGTGGTGGAGGCAGATACACTAGTGAAGTTTAAGAGACTACTAGACAGGCATATGGAGGAATTTAAGGTGGGGGCTTATATGGGAGGCAGGGTTTGAGGGTCAGCACAACATTGTGGGCCGAAGGGCCTGTACTGTGCTGTACTATTCTATGTTCTATAATAGGATATTCTGGATATGCTCAGGCAGGTCTGAGAAAGGATGGGCCCCTTATCTAAGAAAGGATGTGCTGGCATTGAAGAGTGTTTGGAGGAGGCTCATGCAAATGATCCTGGGAATGAAAGGGTTAATGTATGAGGAGCATTTGACGGCTCTGGGCCTGTACTCAATGGAGTTGAGAAGAATGGCGGAGGGAGAATCTGTTCGAAATCTATCACATATTGCAAGTGTAGATAACGTGAATGTGGAGAAAATGTTTCCTCTCATGGGGGAGTCTCAGAGGGCACAGCCTCAGAACAGGAGGACATCCCTTTAGGACAGAGATGAGGAGGAATTTCTTTAGCAAGAGGGTGGTTAATCTGTGGAATTTACTGCCACAGGCGACTGTGCAGGCCAGATCATTGGATATACTTAAAGCGAAGGTTGATAGGTGCTTGATTCGTGAGCACATCAAAAGTTACCAGGAAAAGGCAGGAGAATGAGGTTAAGAGGGATAAATCAACCATGGTAGAATGACGTAGCATACTCAAAGGGCTGAATGGCTTAGTTCTGCTCCTATGTCTCATGGTCTTGTGGTCTGTCTTGTGTCTCACAAAAAAACAGGCTTTACAATCGATGTGAGGGTCTGGCTGTACCTGTGTGCCACATATACACCATTGAATATTCCTGGAGTGACAATCAATGTGTATTGTGCTTCACTGGATGTTTCTATCCATATTGTGGGTCCATCATGTTCCATGCTTCAGAGGCATGGGAATGCTCAGAACAAACACCACAGGACTTTGGATTTTTATTATTTAGGATTTTGATTGAGGACGGAGATATGGGGAGGCAGCTTTAGAAGTGGAATTAATTGGTTGTTTAAACTTCTTTAATAATAAAGCTTAAGAGAAAACATGTAATTCAGAGACCACTAAAGCACAACTCGTGGGGGCATACAAAGCCAGTCTGATGGGTGTGGAGAGCAACGACTATCAGTGCTGATATACAAATTTATGTTGAAAACACATGACAGGAAAGTTGCCAAAAAGGAAGTGTGCATATGTTTAGTCTTCTTTGATCATCTAGTTATTTCTCTCCCATGCTTACCTCCTTGTGGTCCTTGTGACTAAAGAGATCAGGGGGTATGGAGGGAAGGCTGGTACAGGGTTCTGAGTTGGATGATCAGCCATGATCTTACTGAATGGCGGTGCAGGCTCGAAGGGCTGAATGGCCTACTCCTGCACCTATTTTCTATGTTTCTATGTTTATCCTTGAACTTCCAATGAAGATCAACAGAAAATGTTCTATCAGTTAAGTGCTTTGCAACCTTATAGATGTAACATTGAATTCAGCAGTTACAGGTAATAAGTACTGTTTGTGCAAGTTGGATTTCATCATCATCTAGAAATATATCTTGTTTCTTTTATTGACATATTATCACCCCCTTTCTCTGTGCAATTTTATCTCTTCTCTCAGTCTTCCACATCATTACACACTTTTTCATTCAGTTCTATTGTCCTTCTTCCTTTGTAAGTTACTAAAACTTTTATTGAGATACAGTGCAGAATATCGAGCTGCGCCACCCAGCAATCAACTGATTTAACCCTAGCCTAGTTACGTGACAATTTACAATGACCAATTAACCCTACCAGCCTGTACGTCTTTGGATTGTGGGAGGAAACCGGAGCACCCGGAAGAAACACTTGCAGTCACAGTGAGAACGTACCATTGAATTGCAGCGGGGATCGAACCTGGGTCCCCTCTACTGTAAAGTGTTGTACTAACCACTACACTACCATGCTATCCTGTTGCATTTAAACGTTCTTCCCAGGTATGATGAAAGGTCTTTCTCCTGAAAAATTAACTCTATTCTATACCATGACTACTTGACCAGCAGAGCATTTTTAATTTTATTTTAGGTTCTCAGCATTCAGACTATTTTGCTTTTGTCTTACTGAATTTTAAGTTACTTATTGCCGATTGAAAACAAGCAAAATATTCACTGCATCCACTTATAACTGAACATTAGCAGTGTGCTAGGTTAGCATATGTAGGAGGCATCTTCTCTAAAATACTGTAGGCTTTAGGTGTGCTGTTCACCAAGTTGTACCTCCACCTAGAACTGTAGCACGCATACCTATGACATAAATGAGGGTTCCTAGATGGTGTACCTACAATCTAGACAAGAATCTGAAGTGTGTTAGTTAAAAACAGATTCTATATATGCAAAGTTATTTAAAAACATCCTTACTAGATATTATATACCGAGCAAGAATCTTCTGAACTTTCCTAATCTTAAGTTTTGAAAACAATCATGCTAGATGATTCTATGAAATCTTTAAAACCTGCTCAATTTAGAATCAGAATCCTTTATTATCGCCAAGTATGTGGACACATACAGGGAATTTGATGCCTCTCTTATCTTTATTGAACATACCTTGCCTTTATTTAACATACCAATAATTCCATTAATTAAAGTAAGCATGCTCAGATTTGCAAATCAGAAAATCAGTCATAGTTGGCACTCAGACACGTCAGCAACCACAGCAACCTCACTCTAACTGTCAATCCAGAGTTTCACTGTGACATTAGTGTATTGCAGGTATAAAAGCATGTGTGGTCTCAGAATTCAAGAGCTCCAAACCACAAGTGTAACTTTAGAAGGAGAGAAAATGTATTAAAGAATATTATTGTAAAATATATCCTAATACACATTGTGTTGGTGCTGCTTCATGCACCCATGCTGAGCTTAACCCATAACCCATTTTTGACACCTCTGTCCCCTTTCTAGATCTCTCTGCCTCCATCTCTGGAGACAAACTGTCTACCGATAGCCTTTATAAACCTACCGATCCCCAAGGCTATCTTGGCTATACCTCTTCCCACCCTGTCTCTTGCAAAAATGCTATTCCCTTTTGTCATTTCCTTTGTCTTGGCTTCATCTGTTCCCGTGATGAGACTTCCCTTTCCAGGACACCACAAATGTCCTTTTCCTTCAAAGAATGGGGTTTCCCTTCCTCCACCATTAATGTTACCCTCACCTGCATTTCCTCCATTTCCCAGACATCCGCCCTCACCCCATCTTCCCAATGCCTTTACAGAGATAGAGTATCTCTTGAGCTCACTATTACCCATGAATTTCCATATCTAACACATCATTCCCTGCAAAATCCACCACCTTCAACAGGATCCTACCACCAAGCACATCTTTACCTTCCTCCCCTCCCACTTTCCACAGGGATCGCTCCCTCCCTGATCCCCTTGTACATTCGTCCTTCCCCACTAATCTCCCTCGTGGCACATATCCTGGCAAGTGACAGAAGTGCTGCGCCTGCCCATTCACCTCCTCCTTCACTTCTATTCAGGGCCCCAAACAGTCGTCCAGGTGAGGCAACACTTCACCTGCAAATCTGTTAGGGTTATCTGCAGCTGGCGCTCCCGATGAGGTCTCCTCTGCACTGGTGAGACTCGAGGTAGATTGGAAGACCGCTTTGTCAAGCACCTTTGCTCCATCCATACAAAGCGGAATTTCCTGGTGGCCACCATTTAAAGTTCTATCCCCATACCTGTTCAGACATGGTCAGTCCAGTCCATGGCCTACTCTTCTGCCTTGATGAGGCCACTCTCAGGATGGAGGAGCAACGCCTCATATTCCATTGAGGTAACCTCTGACCTGATGGTATGAACATCAATTTCTCCTTCTGGTAATTTTTTTCCTTCCCTCTTTCCACTTCTATTCCCCAATCTGGCCTCTTACCTCTTCTCCTCACCTGCCTATCACCTCCCCTGATAGCCCTCCTCCTTCCCTCTGTCCCATAATCCACTCTGCTCTCCCATCAGATTCCTTTTTCTCCAGCCCTTTGCCTTGTCCTCCTATCACTTCACCCCCCCCCCCACCCACCTGGCTTCACCCATCACCTTCTAGCTTGTTCTCCTTCCTTTCCTGCCATCTTTCTATTCTGGAATCTTCCCCCTGTTCTTTACTGCTTGATGAAGGGTCTCTGCCCAAAATGTCAACTGTTTATTGATTTCTGTAGAAGCTACCTGACCTGCTAAGTTCTTCCAGCATTTTGTGTATGTTGCTTTGAATTTCCAGCCTCTCATGTGTTTCTAATAATTTTGTTTGGAAATGTCCTGAATAATTAATCAAGTATTTTAATTATCACAAGTTTGAATGATTTTGACTTGGTTCCTGGTATATGCAGGGCTTAATATAAAAATAATGAAGTCTGGCACCAAGCTAATAATTGCTTATTGCGTAGCTCTGGAATTTCGGTGTAAACAGGGAGAGGCAGTTACTGCTGTTTCATTCATATTGTTACACAGCAGTGCAAGATCATGCATGCTTACACTGTATTAAAGATGACCAAATGATAATTTCTTGTAAGAATGCAAAAGACTTCTGAACTTTGGTGTGCTAAGCCTAATGTTATTCAGTGGCATGTGCGCATGCAGGGTGAGCTCAGAATTGGATAGAGTAGTGATATTTTCCACCTGAGGGCATGAAAAAAGAACTATGAAATCAACTCAAGTGACTCTGCCTCACAAACAACATAATTATGAGAATTTTAAATGTGAAATATTGAGTTAAACAGAACAGTTTTTAAAGTGAATTCAGATTTTCCTTGAGAGCACATTGGAGGAAGATCTTCAGTAGTAGTCCCAGTTTCCAGCAGTGACATTCATCCTTGGCCAACTGCTGTTTTGATAGACCTCCAGACGAGTGCAATAGGGCAACCCAGTTTTCCGTAGCTCCTTCACTCTCAAGCTGCCTGCTAAACCTGAGTTAAAGCTAATCCAGACACAGCAACACACACAAAGAATGCTGGTGAACGCAGCAGGCCAGGCAGCATCCATAGGAAGAGGTACAGTCGACGTTTCGGGCCGGGACCCTTCATCAGGACTAACTGAAAGAAGAGACGGTAAGAGATTTGAAAGTGGGAGGGGGAGATCCGAAATGATAGGAGAAGACAGGAGGGGAGGGGTGGATCTACGAGCTGGAGAAGGGAGAGGATCGTGAGATGGGAAGCCTGGGGAGAAAGAGAAAGGGGGAGGGGAGCCCGGAGGGTGGAGAGCAGGCAAGGAGTTATAGTGAGAGGAACAGAGGGAGAGAAGAGAGAGAGAGAGGGGGGGGAAAATAAAAATATAAAAATATATAAAATAAGGGATGGGGTGTGAAGGGGAGGAGGGGCATTAACGGAAGTTAGAGAAGTCAATATTCATGCCATCAGGTTGGAGGCTACCCAGATGGAATATAAGGTGTTGTTCCTCCAACCTGAGTGTGGCTTCATCTTGACAGTAGAGGAGGCCGTGGATAGACATATCAGAATGGGAATGGGAATGGGATGTGGAATTAAAATGTGTGGCCACTGGGAGACCTTGCTTTCACTGGCAGACAGAGCATAGGTGTTCAGCGGAATGGTCTCCCAGCCTGCGTCGGGTCTCACAAATATATAGAAGGCCACACCGGGAGCACCGGACACAGTATATCACCCCAGCCGACTCACAGGTGAAGTGTCGCCTCAGCTGGAAGGACTGTCTGGGGCCTTGAGTGGTAGTGAGGGAGGAGGTGTAAGGGCACGTGTAGCACTTGTTCCACTTACAAGGATAAGTGCCGGGAGGGAGATCGGTGGGAAGGGATTGGGGGGGATGAATGGACAAGGGAGTCGCGTAGGGAGCGATCCCTGCGGAATGCAGAAAGAGCGGGGAGGGAAAGATGTACGTGGCAGTTGTTTTCAAACAAATGGGAGACATGGGCTATGTAGGAGAAAGGTAACTAGTTATGCTCTGAGTATTATTTAATATTTGAAAATGCCAAAGAAAATTAAAAATCATTCAGTCATGTCAATAGCCTTGACAGCCAGTGAGTCTGCAGATTATGTCTTCACTAAACGGGTCTACAAGAGAACTGCCTTAATTTTTCAACCTTAGATTGCCTGTGGTGCTAAGATGCAACTGCGCATTGTTAAAAAAAATGCTCAACTATGCACTCCAGACCAAGAAATAGTTGAGAAGTCAGGTCCCTAGAAGGTTGTCCGCAAAGTTCACCTCCACATTTGTTTTTCTATTGTCTCTCTACTTAACTCTTTCTCCTTTTTTATTTCTATTGAGATCTATTGCTTTTTCCTCTATTTTTTCAGTTCCTTTCATTGTTCACATAGCTAAGCCATCAGGCTTAATGTTCAGGCGACTCCTCAGGAGATATTTTCATTGTGCCACGTGGGCTATTGCTGCAATAACATTGTTTTAAGAAGAAGAGTGAAATATTTATCTATCTAAAACTATAATTTCCTAGGTTTTCTCCATGAATATGCAGTCATTCATAGCTTTCATAATAAGTCTATAATTGACTTACCTTACATCTAACTTATAAAACCATAAGATATAGGAGCAGAATTAGACCATTTGGCCCTTTGAGTCTGCTTTGCCATTACATCATAGCTGATCATTTTCCCTCTCAGCCCCAACCTCCTGCCTTCTCCCAGTGTCCCTTCATGCCCTGACCAATTAAGAAACTACCAACCTCTGCCTTATATATACATAAAGACAGCCTCCACGGCTTCCCGTGGCAAAGAATTCCACAGGTTCACCACTCTCTGGCTAAAGAAATTCCTTCTCGTCTCCATTCTAAATGGATGTCCCTCTATTCTGAGGTTGTGTCCTCTAGTCTTAGCCTGTCCCACCATAGGAAACATACTCTTCACATCCACTCTATCGAGGCCTTTCAGCATTCAATAGGTTACAATAAGGTCACCCCTCATTCTTCCAGCGAGTACAGGCCCAGAGCCATCAAACACTCTTCAAATGACAAGCCGTTCAATTCTGGAATCATTTTTGTGAACCTCCTTTGAACCCTCTCCAGTTTCAGCACATCCCTTCTGAGATAAGGGGACCAAAACTGCTCACAATACTTCAAGTGATGCCTCAACAGTGATTTATAAAGCCTCAACTTTACATCCTTGCTTTTATATTCTAGTCCTCTTGAAATGAATGCTAACTTTGCATTTGCCTTCCTCACCACAGATTCAGCCTATAAATGAGCCTTTAGGGAATCCTGCACAAGGACTCCCAAGTCCCTTTGCACCTCAGTTTTTTTGTATTTTCTCCCCATTTAGAAAATAGTCAGCCCTTTCATTTCTTCTACCTAAGTGCATGACCAAACACTTCTAAAAACTGTATTCCATTGTCCATTTCTTTGCCCACTCTCCTAATCTGTCTAAGTCCTTCTGTGACCTCTCTACTTCCTCAAAAATATCTGCCCCTCCACCAGTCTTCATGCCATCTGCAAACTTTGCAACTAAGCCATCAATTTCATCATCCAAAGCATTGACAGATAACAGAAAAATTGGCCCCAACACAGACCTCTGTGAAACGCTACTGGTCATGGCCAGTCAGAAAAAGCTCCCTTTGTTCCCACTCTTCGCCTCCTGCCAATCAGCCACTGCTTTACCATCCTAGAATTTTTTTCTGTAATACCATGGGTTTGTAGCTTTTTAAGCAGCCTTGTCAAAGGCGTTTTGAAATTCCAAGTACACAACATCAGCAGATTCGCTGTTGCTTATCCTGCTTGTTATTTCTTCAAAGAATTCCAACAGATTTGACTGGCAATATGTTCCCTTGAGGAACTCTAGATTTTACATCATCTGGCCTTATCTACCTTCACATCGTTCAGTTTCCCAAGAACCTTCTCTCTAGTTACGTTAACTTCACACACTTCATGACCCCAAATTATATCAGTATTCATATTGGATGGTTCATTCAAAATCTTCCAACATGAAAATGACTTCATAAACTTTAATAATTCCAGTCATCTTATGAATTATTAGCGAAACAATCCCAACAAGAAGGCAATTTGTAAAACTATGGATGATGACTTGTTATGATTGTACAGAATAATTGATTACCTAAGGAATCTTAAGTGTTTAGAAATATAAAGCAGCTGAATGTTTACTGAAGAAAGGATGTTTATTGTATGTCATTTTCACAGATGTAAAATAGCCACTGTTTAATCCTAGTCAGCCCATTGCTGCCAATGAGAGTTGTAGAAATCTAAATGAGCTTTTTTGTGGTTATATAATCCATTTAAAAATTACTGTTTAGGTACAGTGGATTCCAGTTAATTGAGCCATTGGCTAAATGGGACATCTGCTTATTTGAGGCAACTCTTGAAAAACAAAATAAAAATCTAGAAAATGGCCAGGGTGCCCTTCATTCATTTTGGACACCATGTCACTTAATTGGGACAGGAGACTGTTGCCAAACAGTTTCTAACTAGTATCAGTCATGTGGCTATTGGACACTACACCGTGCTTGGAGCGATATTTTTTAAATAGTATCAGTTGCATGTTTTGGTGTTCAAAAAAGTGATTTTTGTCACTGATAGTTCGTACAAAATAAGCAGTAAGACAATACAGAACTGTGTTTTCAGGCATTCAGACTGGAGATGTCAGAAACGAATGGAAGTGAAAATGAAATGGTTTCACTACTTCAACAAATTAGGGCCTACAAAAAATTTAAAGGTATCGACAATCATCATGAATGTTACAATGAAATTGAAGATTTGGAAGATGCAAAATGAAGGCATTTATTGAAGGTAGTCCATTATCTGCACTAGGCATCTCTGCTAATTTTGTTCATTTACAGTCAATCAAGCGAATACGCCTGTGTACACTGGATGAATTCCTCCATCGATAACTATTAGCAACTACTAATACACAGTTTTCTAGTACTGTAATAGTTTTGACAGTATTCTAATTTGTTCTGTATTTCATTTAAATACATAATTTGTTACTCTATTAAATGAAAGCTTGTCTTTTTTATACCTTTTTAACTATTTCCATGAATTTTTAGTTAATTGGGGCAGCTGCTAATTTGGGCCAAAATGTACTGGTCCCAATGAATCCTAATTAACTGGAATTCACTTAATTAGGAGGACAAATACATAACATGCAAATATGATATAACTTTGAAACACTCTACAAAATGTTGTGAACCCAGAACTTGCAGAATTGTTGGATCAAGAGACTTAGGAGCTGGAAATTAGTAATGCTATTTAAATTCATCTTGGATGGTACTTTCCTATACCAAGAGGACATTACAATGTGGAATTCCACGGTGACACATGAGGAAAATCATTCCTATGTACTCTTGAAAGGACCAGGAAAAAAAACACATGAGCAGTGACTATTCTCTTTGGCAGTTTCTGAAATGTTCTATGTACTTACTAATTAATTTACAGGGGATCAATTATTTCACATGGGCTAAAAGGCTCTTAGTTTTTTTCCCCTTCTTCAGTTCAGTAAATCCAGTTGCACTGTTATCTTGAACAGGCGATCAAGCCAGAATCTGACTTGTAGCATTTGTTGTGGTTATGTAAATTACCCGCCATCTAGGACCAAAGGCTGATTTATTTTGTATCTAAATAATTATATCAATTTTCATATTTTATAATGCCGTCATAACTTCCATTATGTACAGTAAGTGATTTTGTAAAAGCTCATACTTTATATTACGAATATGGAACATAGATCAGAACAGCACAGGAACAGGTCCTTTGGCCAAAATGTTGTACCAAACTAACTAAATTAGTAATTAAGTGCCCAACTGAACTAGTCCCTTCTACCTACACAATGTCCAAACATTTCCATTTCCTACTCATGCCTCCGTCGTATCTGCCTCCACCACGACACCTGCCAGCACATTTATACATCGTTACAGGGTTTAAGTATAGGAACACCCTCTTTTGGGTTATTTTCACCAGGCAGACTGTAGTGGTTCAAGAAGGTGGTTCTTAACAAACTTCTTAAGGGATATTAAGAAAATGCAATAATTTCTGGCCTGTGATGGCTTATTGATAACCAAAAGCCATGAATAAAGGGATAAATATTCCACATTATATCACTTTTATACACTCATGATGCCACAATATCAAAGGGTATATTATGGAAAATCATTCAATATTTTGTCCAAGTTGGAGAAGTGAGAAGCACTAAACTGTACCATTTTTATTTCCATTCAGCAGTGAATGTTGTCATCTCACAACTGGGTAAGAAACCTGAGCCCGAGATTTCCTTAACTCCTGTCAACATGGAGTTTAGTTGTTGCTGTAGGAGCACTGAGGCTTTCAAAAGTAAGAATATCAGTTCAAGATCTCTGTTCACCCTTACGAACAAAATACAGTTATGTTTTACATTATTTCAAAGTTATTAGATGTGGCACTTTATATTTTTACTTGTACACTATCATTTCTCACTTAGATCCCATTATTATTGAGCTTATTTGCTTTAGCTATATATATATATATATAAAAATGCATTATTGTTTTACAAAATACTTTACCTTGAAGCTTTTTTGTTCACTGTCAGAGTAAAAACTATACCCTGTCAATGCAATAGTCTCTGCGTTGTTTAACAATGCTCAGGGATTGGAAGTTGTTTTGTTATCATAAAGGAACTACATAAATGCAAAAAAAAAAGAGATTTAGTTTATTAACTTCTGCAATGCTTTAAACTATGATGTGTATTCCAACTGCATCCATTCCAGTTTTGGTAATCTATTTATATGTTTGAGACCAATAACATAAAATTACTTCAGTAATGATGAGTTGGACGTGCATGTGATAAAAATGTTGTATATTTATGCAATCAAACGTAGTATTTTTAATAAAATTATTCAGTTAAAGATTTTTTAAAGTTTCAAGTTGATAGCAATGAAATATTTCAGTAGGTTTTCAAAACTATTTTAATTTAATTTTTGGTAAAATTTTCATAATTATCAGTTTAAATATAAGAAGTGGATTGAGAGGAAGACAGGTGTATTTAACAGAAATACTGATTTCTTTTCCAGCAACTGAACATGGATATCATGCAGTGATATCAAAATGTTCTCAGCTGCGAGGAAGGGTATTAATGCACCAGAAACTACTAGGATGAGAACTTTTCTTGCTTCTATCAGGGATCAAAGTTAAATAAGATATAATAGTCTCCATTAAGTCCTAAGTTGACATGAATGTTGCAGTAGTGAGTGAGGAATTTGAGTTAATGCAACTTCAGCATTCTTGAAAAGAATAAGAGACAGTATCTGTGTAATGTAAATGTTGCACTGACAGTAAGGGGTTATCTTTGAGCATTACGCATATTGGGGTAGAGAAAAGGCTCTGCACTATGTCTGTTCTTACCCAACACACTGCTAAAGTGCGAAAGTGTGGACTGCTGCTGTAACAAAATGCAAACGGCAACATTTTGGCACCTTGCCTACTTACTGTGAAATCATTCCAGTGAAAAAAGGTAAGTCCCAGTTATGAGTCCTATTTGCACAATAAGTGTTGTTTCTAACAAGTTGGACTCATTACATAATGTATGGAAAATGAACTCATAATTACATCTGTATGAATTCTTTAAATTTGATGTCACATTTATCAACTTTTAAAAATTTAACCAAGATGAAATAGAAAATACATGAAACATTTCAAAGTGAGGCAATCCCAGTAAAGTAATTGTAGTTGTTTAAGGTGGTAATTGTTCATATGATGTAATCCCACAAAATGCCCACATATTTGCTGTAAGTATGAACTGAAAAATGGCATTGTGATAACATGGGCCATTTGTCATCTTCAGCAATAAATTTTAGGGGCTGGGCACTAAAGAAAAGAATATCTAAGTGGGAGAACAGGGTTGTCGCTGAGTGGAATCGCTTGAATTGTTTGGTATGGTGAGTTGTGCAAAATTGCACTCGAACCACCTGGTAGAATCAGTTCTTATTGTGTGGGGCTTTCCAGATTCAGCAATGAGTGATGAAATGCTGTATGAAGCATGCAAACCATCACTGCTTTATTGCAAAGTGCTTGCAATCATGTTTTCTGTTTTTGAAAGTTTTCATGAAGTGAGTGAAAATGAGCCAAATTCACACCTGTTTATCAGAGTATATAATCTTCAAATGTTAAAGGAGCCTGTACGGTTTCATTGCTTCATTTGGAAAAAAAACTTCTTCACACAACAGACACATTGGCTGCAGTCGGTGGCTTGGTGCTGGTGTAATCCATATTTCAGATATTCCACACTATACTGTTGACACCTTTCATTTGGTGTGCTTCTGGCATTTTTGTTATGGATTAACGACAACAGTCAATCAGCCAGTGTTTAAGTCCAACCTCAAGCACTATGATCAATAAAGTGGAAAGTTATAATGTTATCATAGCTCAGGCAAAATTTAACTCTCTGCCTGAAGATACGTAAAGTGGGGCAGTGGGCTAGAGAAATGTGGTCAAGACCATTTGAATGGGCAGATTCTGTATGTTATCCCACGGAACACCATGCCTAATTTCACAGGAATTGCGTCACTGTGTGTTTAGAGTATGAGAATTATACTAGTTAACACTGTACTGCAGTCATGAATGGCAGTAATACACAGATTGGGCTCAAAATAACATGATTTCTTGAGTGCAGATTTCTCATGGTACACCAAATACAGAAGAATCACATTGGTTTTTCAACAACTATAACATAATTTGAGCAAAGTCTAAGAGAACAGTGGGTTAGCATGAGATGAGATGATTATGTAATCATTGCAATCAGTTATGAGGCACTGAGGATCAAATGTTTATAATAAGTAATTTACTTCTTAAATTAAACTTGTAATCCCTCAGCTGTCCCCCATGCTACCAAGAGCTCCCCCACCACTCAATTTATCTTTATCGCCCTCTCAGAAATTCCCACTGCTTCTGGGGGATGGGGTGCGACGTTTCTTAACTTAAACTTGAACTCCCTCATCTGTCCCCCACTGCTCAATTTATCTTTATCACACTCTTACAAATTCCCACCACCACTTGGGGGGGGGGGGGCGGAGTGCGATATCACCCACTTTGGGAACCACTGCCCTAAACCTTCCTATCCGTGCACTTGTCTAAATGTATCTTAAACATTGTAATTGTGCCTGGAACATTTGTTGCAGGTTGGGTGAGCAGGACTCATATGACATTAGTGGAGCTGCGTGAGTTTACAACTCTCTGCAGCTTTACCTGATCCTGTGCAGTGGCCCCTCCATACCAGATGGTGAAGTAAGCAGCTGGAGTGCTCTCTATGGCGCATCTGTAGACATCTTCTAGAGTCTTTGGTGACATACCAAATCTCCTCAAACTATATTTTTTCTTCACCACAATATCTAACTGTGTTGCCACTTTCAGGGAGAATTTCTCTTCACCTGGCAGTGGGAAGTCGTGTAAAGGCCCAAGGTATTGGACATTGGTGAATTGGCAATACAGATGAACAACAGAATTGACAGTGCGAATTGCAGTCCTCCTTTCAAGGTTCGGGACAAAGGCCGGAGTGATGCGGAGGAAAAAGCAGGTTTAAATCATGATGAGTACAAATAGCAGTTAGGAGACGGATTCAGAGAAGATCAAATATGTGATGGATGGGGAACAGATGAGGTTCTAGTTTTTGGTATTTTGTCAAGAGATCAGTGGTTGGGGAGATAAAGTGATAGGGTCTATACTATGAGTGGAGAGTGGAACCATGCTTAGGGTAGAATGGGTAAGCCATTAAATTAATGGAGGCCTACCTGAGCTAGCAACTGTATAAAATATGATTGGATCAAGAGTGTCCAATAAGCATTCTTTAAAATACATGACCATTAAGCCATTTTTAAAACAAAATCCAGTCTTTATTTTCTCAATGCCACATTTGTAAAGCTGTCTGTCATAATCCATAAGAATTTGCATGTGTTTTTTTTATTTGTCATTGTTGCCTTATATTGACCGACTTCAGATAATGTTATCTGAGACAGGAAACTACAATAGTTAAGAGTAGATATGTTTTGGCAATTAGTTACCTAATATTTACAAAACATTTCGATTGCCTATAAAACGTATTCACCTCCCCTTGGAAGTTTTCATGTTTTTTTTGTTTTACAACGTTGAATCAGAGTAGATTTAATTCAGCTTTTTTTGACACTGATCAACAGAAAAAGACTATTTTGTGTCAAGGTGAAAACAGATCTCTACAAAGTAGTCTAAATTAATTACAGACATAAAACACAAAATAATTGATTGCATAAGTATTCTCCACCCAAATCATCACTGGTGCAGTCAGTTGGTTTCAGAAGTCACATAACTAGTTACATGGCAATCACCGTGTGCAGTCAAGGTGTTTCAATTGATTGTAGTAAAAGTACACCTTTATTTGAAAGTTTGAAATGCTGATGAGTAAATATCCTGGCAAAACCACACCATGAAGACAAAAGAACACTCTAAGCAACTCCACGAAAAGCTTATTGAAAAGCACAAGTCAGGAGATGGATACAAGGAAATTTCCAAGTCACTGAATATCCCTTGGAGTATACAGTAGATAAGTCAATCATTAAGAAATGGAAAGAATATGGCACCGATGCACATCTGCCTAGAGCAGGCTGTTCTCAAAAACTGAGTGACCGTGCAAGAAGGCGACTCCTGAGGGAGGCCACCAAGAGATGTATGACAACTCGGGAGGATTCACAAGCTCCAGTGACTGAGGTGGGAGAGACTGCGCATGCAACAACTGTCGCCTGGATGCTTCACCAGTCGCAGCTTTACGGGAGATTGACAAAGAGACAGCCACTGTAGAGAAAAACTGACATGAAATCTCAGCTAGAGTTTGCCAGAAGGCATGTGGGAATCTCCAAAGACAGCTGGAAGAATGTTCTATGGTCTGATGAAACCAAAATTAAGCTTTTTGGCCACCAGACTAAATGCTTGGTTTGGTGTAAGCCAAACACCGCACATCATCAAAAACACACCATCCCTACCATGAAGCATGGTGGTGGCTGCATCATGCTGTGGGGATGCTTCACTGCAGCAGGCCCTGGAAGCCTTATGAAGGCAGACAGTAAAGTGAATGCAGCAAAATACAGGGAAATCCTGGAGGAAAACCTGATGCAGTCTGCAAGAGAACTGCAACTTGGGAGAGGATTTGTTTTCCAGCAAGAAAATACCCCAAGCATAAAGCCAAAGCTACACAGGAATGGCTTAAAAACAACAAAAGTTAATGTCCTGGTGTGGCCAAGTCAGAGTTCAGACCTCAATTCAATTGAGAATTTGTAGCTAGACTTGAAAAGGGCTGTTCACTCATGATCCCCATGCAATCTGACAGAGCTTGAGAAGTTTTGTAAAGTAGAATGGGGAAAATTATAGTGTCCAGATGTGTAAAGCTTTTAGAGACCTATCCACACAGACTCAAGGCTATAATTGCTACCAAAGATGCATCTACTAAATTCTTTATTTAGTAGATGAATAGTTATGCAATCAATTATTTTGTGTTTTATATTTGTAACTAATTTAGATCACTTTGACCCAAAAGAGTCTTTTTCAGTTGATTAGTGTCAGAAAAAGCCAAATTAAATCCACTGTGACTCAATGTTCTAAAACAATAAAACATGAAAACTTTTATAAGCACTGTAACTGCAACTTAAAGTACATGAGAAGAAGAAAACACATTAAGAGAAAGAGACATTCAGTAAGAATTTATAGAAGTACTCTATTTTTAGTATCTACTTATTTCTTTGGCACATTTTTCTCTTTCCCACGATCAAGATACCATAATACTTAAGTTTGTGTCTAGTTGAAACAATATTACACGAATTTAATGTGTTTTGAAGTACAACTATTCTTATATTAGCCAAGTTTCTTTATACACTTGGAATGCCAGTACACTTTCAGTTAGCAGACTGTCCACTATGATTTTATGCTCTACTTAAGACTGCTATTATTGCATAGAATTATGGAAAGCCCACCTGACTATATCGTTCTTGTGATCGCAATTTCCTCAAGAAATCATTCAAGTAACTGAAAGGATTTGGGTACACAGAGTCTGCCTGTGAATGATGTTCACAAATCTAGAACTTAATAAAGCATGACCATGATTACATAAAAGAGAAATGAGGTAAGGTTTTCAAATGCTAGGCAACAAAGTGGGAAAATGCAACTAAATTTTGAAATATAAATCAAGCTTGCTGTTGTTTTCCAAGTCCAAGTAAAGGATGTAGCTCAGCTCAAAAATCACATTAATTGCATTAAAGCAAACTAAATATATATTATGATTTTAGCACAGAGTTAATTCAGTGGCACTTATCCACAGTCCTGACTGAAGCTGACATTACATCTGTTGTTCCCTTGAGAGCTGATGATACCTGATTTCCTCGCAGTGAGAAAGCACATAATTGATGAGGAGCTTGGAGAAAACTACCATGTGATACGTGCGCACCTTACCTAAAGTAAACTCGGTTAGACCCACATTTCATACTCCTGTGTCTTCCTTTGAAGTAGGTTAATGTTTTGAGGTAATTTTAAAGCGAACAGAACATGGCTATGGACCTGTTCAAGCGAGACACTTGAACAAGAAGAAAAACAGCAAGGAACGCTGAGTTAAATACGTAGCCCAACATGTTCAGATGGTTGAGTTTAAAAAAAAAATTAGTGCAAGTAGTCGGGGCTGCTCCCGAGTACGCTTTCCATCTGTGCTGGGTTGAGTGTCGAGATCGCAACTCGACCTCGTAAAATAAAAGAGAAAAGTACTGCAAAATGTCTGTGTGAGGGGTGGCGCACCACACAGCGGTGTCTCTGTCTCGCTCCGCGCCTTGTAAAGGCATGAACAAGACATCGTCCCGCCAACATCGCACACACGCGCACGCACACGCCAAAAAGAAAGAAAGCAATTTACTAGGTGTTGCAAGGCTGCCCAGGCATCAGTATTACCTGAATGACATTATTATTACCAGTAAAGATAACAAGGAACATCTCCAAAGCCTCAAAACAGTGTTAAAAAGATTAGATTATGGGCTCAGAGCATAACATAATGTATGGGTTCTTTAAACCAAGCATCACTTACTGTAGTCACACAATTGACACACAAGGATTATACAAGTCTGCTGAGAAAATTCAAGCAATGAATTTTGACTCAAAAGTTGTTGTTGGATAGTCTGGAGTGTTGTCATATGTTACAGCGTGACAACAATAGGATGCAGAACTGGGATGAGAAATGGTAGATCGACTTCAACCCAGATAAATGTGAAGTGGTTCATTCTGGTAGGTCAAATTTGAAGACAGAATATAATGTTAATGGCAAGACCCTTGCCCTGTGGAGGATCAGCAAGATCTTGGGGTCTGTGTCCATAGGACACTGAGAACTGCTGCGCAGGTTGACAGTGTTGTTAAAAAGGCATATGGTGTGTTGGCATTCATCAACCATGCGATTGAGTTCAAGAGCCGTGAGGTAATATTACAGCTATATAAGACCTTAGTTAGACCCCACCTGGAGTACTGTGTTCAGTTCTGGTCACCTCACTACAGGAGAGTACAGAGGAGATTTACAAGGATGTTGCCTGGATTGGAGAGCATGTCTTATGAGAATAGGTAGAATGAACTTGGTCTTTTCTACTTGGAGCAACGGAGGATGAGAGGTGACCTGATAGAGGTGTATAAGATGATGAGAGGCATTGATCGTGTGGATAGCCAGAGGCTTTCCCATGGCTGAAGTGACTAACACGAGAGGGCATAGTTTTCAGGTGCTTGGAAGTAGGTACAAGGGGGGGATGTCAGAGGTAAGTTTTTTTTTTACACAGAGAGTGGTGGGGGTGTGGAATATACTGCTAGCAACAGTGGTGGAGGCGGATACAGTAGGGTCTTTTAAGAGACTCTTAGATAGGTACAAGGAGTTTAGAAAAATGGAGGGCTATGTGTTAGGATAATACTAGGCAGTTTCTAGAGTAGTTTACATGGTCGGCACAACATTGTGGGCTGAAGGGCCTGTAATGTGCTGTAGATTTCTTTGTTTTATGTTCTGTGTTCAATGGTGGATACCCCAAGGCTAAAGGACATTACCCCACAAGAGTAAGAAATGCTCCACAGCAATGTCTTCCTTTGAATTAGTTTGATGTTAATGAATTAGTGGACAATTCTGATTTGATGGAGACAGCCGTGAAAGCACAGGGGAACATCTGGAGAAATTTCTGAAACGCTAGTTTGCTGCTGTTGTTACTGCGCAGTCGGGAATCTTCCGGAGGGAAGGCCTTAAAATCCCCGGTTTTGCCTGCTTTTGGCGACTGAGATTGAGGTTGAATCGTTCAGACAGAGATGGCGCTTAGTACTCAGTGTCAGACGGCTGATCGGAGGCTCGAAGTTTTTGGATGGCTCAGAGTCAGACTGTGTTCGGGCATGGCAGAGAGAGTTTTTCTTCCTTCTCCCGTCTGCGTAAGATATGGGACATTTGAGAGACTTTGAACTTTTTACTGTGCTCATGGACTTCTTCCTCAAGTTATAGTATTGTTGCACTGTTGTAACTATATGTTATAATTAATGTGGTTTTGTTAGTTTTTTCAGTCTTGGTCTGTCCTGTGTTTTGTGATATCACACCGGAGGAAATATTGTATCATTTCTTAATGCTTGCATTACTAAATGACAATAAAAGAGGACTGTGTGTTTTCATAATCTAATCTAATGTTCTAAAGTTACAAAATATAACACCATGTTTTTTGACTGACTGTAAATGAACAAACTCAGTGCAGACACCTTGATGATAATGGACTGCCTTCATATAATGCTTTCGATGATTGCATCCTCCAAATCTTCATTATCATTGTAACATTCAAGATAATTGTCAATACGTTCATAATTCCCAACTTATTGAAGTAGAAAAATTGTTTCATTTCACTCCCAGCTGTTTCTGACATCTCCAAGCCAGAAGTACTTAAAACTGCGGTGAGCAGAAGATTTCTGAATTGTCTTACTGCTCCTTTCTCTCCAACTATCAGTGACAAAAATCACTGCTTTTTGAATACCAAACACATACAACTGACACTATTTAAAAACTGATCGCTCTAAGCAGAGTGTATTGCCTAACAGCCATGCAAATGCGCGTGACTGACGCTAATTAGAAACTGGCAATAGTCTCTTATCCTAATTAAGTGGCATATTGTCCCAAATAAGCAAAGGGAATCCTGGTTATATTCTTGATTTTGGTTTTGTTCTTTAAGAGTTGTCCAAAATAAACAGTACCCTGATTAACTCTTGGCCAATTAACCAGAATCCACTGTATTCTACTAAATCGTTGTATAATTTGGTACTTGTATTTTATGTTGTAAACTGATTACATATATTTTGGTTGTTATAATTGCAAGCTGATGCCAGTATTGGAGCTGCTGTGCTTCATGGGGTTGGGAGGAGAGGTGATTAGAGCAAGGATGTTTGAAGGTAGTTTCCCGAATAATTGTGAGCGAGGGAAAGCTGGTGCAGTGTTCCCAAGTGTTGTTAAACAGAAAGACCTTGGGGGGGAATACAAGTATGTGTAGTTTCCTGAAAGTTGCAACACAGGGTGTTGGAGAAAGCATAAGCATGTTTGTCTTCATCAGCCGAAGCATTGAGTAGAAGTGTTGGGACATCCTGTTACTGATGCACAAAATGTTGGTTAGACTGCACTTGGTGTACTCACTGCAGTGCTGTTTACCGCAATATGATTAAACTACACAAGATTGCTACCTGTGCTACGTGCCAGTGAGGGTTAGAATAGGATGCTCTGGAGGATGAACAAGTGGCTGAGGAACTGGTGTAGGGGGCAAGGTTTCAGATTACAGGATCATTGGGACCTCTTTTGGGGCAGGTGGGACCTGTACAAGAGAAACGGGTTACACCTGAACTACAAGGGGACCAATATCCTTTCAGAGAGGTTTGTTAGTGCTGTTGGGGAGGCTTTAAACTATATTTGCAGGGGGATGGGAACCAGAGCGCCAGAGCTGACAGTGGGGCTGGGGTGAAAATAAATGATGTTAAAAGTTCAAGCAAAGCTGCAAATAGAAAGGTTGTGAGTGGTGGTAAAAATTTTCTGAGGTGTATATATTTCAATGCTAGGAGTATTGCGGGGAAGGCGGATGAGTTGAGGGCATGGATTGACACGTGGAATTATGACGTTATAGCAATTAGTGAAACTTGGCTACAGGAGGGGCAGAACTGGCAGCTTAATATTCCAGGGTTCTGATGTTTCAGATGTGATAGAGACAGAGGAATGAAAGGTGGGGGGGGGGGTAGCATTGCTTGTCAGGGAAAATGTTACAGCAGTGCTCAGGCAGGACAGATTAGAGGGCTTGTCTACTGAGTCCTTATGGGTGGAGCTGAGACACAGGAAAGGTATGGCCACATTAGTGGGATTGTATTACAGACCACCCAATAGTCACCGAGATTTGGAAGAGCAAATCTGCAGAGAGATAGTAGGCAACTGCAGGAAACATAAAGTTGTGGTGGTAGGGGATTTTAATTTTCCACATATTGATTGGGACTCCCATATTGTTAGGGGTCTAGGTGGGTTAGAGTTTGTAAAATGTGTTCAGGAAAGTTTTCTAAATCAATATATAGAGGGACCAACTAGAGGGGATGCGATATTAGATCTCCTATTAGGAAACGAGTTAGAACAAGTGACGGAAGTGTGTGTAGGGGAGCACTTTGGTTCCAGTGATCATAACACCATTAGTTTCAACTTGATCATGGATAAAGATAGATCTGGTCCCAGGGTTGAGGTTCTAAACTGGAAGAAGGCCAAATTTGAAGAAATGAGAAAGGATCTAAAAAGCGTGGATTGGGACAGGTTGTTCTCTGGCAAGGATGTGATCGGTAAGTGGGAAGCCTTCAAAGGGGAAATTTTGAGAGTGCAGAGCTTGTACGTTCCTGTCAAGATTAAAGGCAAATTGAATAGGAATAAGGAACCTTGGTTCTCAAGGGATATTGCAACTCTGATAAAGAAGAAGAGGGAGTTGTATGACATGTATAGGAAACAGGGAGTAAATAAGGTGCTTGAGGAGTATAAAAAGTGCAAGAAAATACTTAAAAAGGAAATCAGGAGGGCTGAAAGAAGACATGAGGTTGCCTTGGCAGTCAAAGTGAAGGATAATCCAAAGAGTTTTTATAGGTATATTAAGAGCAAAAGGGTTGTAAGGGATAAGATTGGTCCTCTTGAAGATCAGAGTGGTCGGCTATGTGCGGAACCAAAAGAAATGGGGGAGATCTTAAATGGGATTTTTGCATCTGTATTTACTGAGGAAACTGGCATGAAGTCTATGGAATTAAGGGAAACAAGTAGTGAGATCATGGAAACTGTACAGATTGAAAAGGAGGAGGTGCTTGCTATCTTGAGGCAAATTAAAGTGGATAAATCCCCAGGACCTGACAGGGTATTCCTTCGGACCTTGAAGAAGACCAGTGTTGAAATTGCAGGGGCCCTGGCAGAAATATTTAGAATGTCAGTGTCTACGGGTGAGGGGCCAGAGGATTGGAGAATGGCCCATGTTGTTCCGTTGTTTAAAAAAGATGAAAAGTAATCTGGGAAATTATACGCCGGTAAGTTTGATGTCGGTAGTGGGTAAGTTATTGGAGGGAGCACTAAGAGACAGAATCTACAAGCATTTGGATAGACAGGGACTTGTTAGGGAGAGTCAACATGGCTTTGTGCATGGTAGATCATATTTGAACAATCTATTGGAGTTTTTCGAGGAGGTTACCAGGAAAGTGGATGAAGGGAAGGCAGTGGATGTTGTCTCCATGGACTTCAGTAAGGCCTTTGACAAGGTCCCGCATGGGAGGTTAGTTAGGAAAATTCAGTTGCTAGGTATACATGGAGAGGTGGTAAATTGGATTAGACATTGGCTCAATGGAAGAAGCCGAAGAGTGGTAGTAGAGGATTGCTTCTCAGAGTGGAGGCCTGTAACTAGTGGTGTGCCACAGGGATCAGTGCTGGGTCCATTGTTATTTGTCATCTATATCAATGATCTGGATGATAATGTGGTAAATTGGATCAGCAAATTTGCTGATGATACAAAGATTGGAGGTGTAGTGGACAGTGAGGAAGGTTTTCAGAGCCTGCAGAGGGATGTGGACCAGCTGGAAAAATGGGCTGAAAAATGGCAGATGGAGTTTAATACAGACAAGTGTGAGGTATTGCACTTTGGAAGGACAAACCAAGGTAGAACATACAGGGTAAACTGAGGAGTGCAGTAGAACAGAGGGATCTGGGAATACAGATACAAAATTCCCTAAAAGTGGCGTCACAGGTAGATAGGGTCGTAAAGAGAGCTTTTGGTACATTGGCCTTTATGAATCAAAGTATTGAGTATAAGAGCTGGAATGTTATGATGAGGTTGTATAAGGCATTGGTTAGGCCGAATCTGGAGTATTGTGTTCAGTTTTGGTCACCAAATTACAGGAAGGATATTAATAAGGTTGAAAGAGTGTAGAGAAGGTTTACAAGGATGTTGCCGGGACTTGAAAAACTCAGTTACAGAGAAAGGTTGAATAGGTTAGGACTTTATTCCCTGGAGTGTAGAAGAATGAGGGGAGATTTGATAGAGGTATATAAAATTATGATGGGTATAGATAGAGTGAATGCAAGCAGACTTTTTCCACTGAGGCAAGGGGAGAAAAAAACCAGAGAACATGGGTTAAGGGTGAAGGGGGAAAAGTTTGAAGGGAACATTAGGGGGGGCCTCTTCACACAGAGAGTGGTGGGCGTGTGGAATGAGCTGCCAGACGAGGTGATAAATGCGGGTTCTTTTTTAATACTTAAGAATAAATTGGACAGATACTTGTATGGGAGGTGTATGGAGGGATATGGTCCATGTGCAGGTCAGTGGGACTAGGCAGAAAATGGTTCGGCACAGCCAAGAATGGTCAAAAGGCCTGTTTCTGTGCTGTAGCTTTTCTATACTTTGGTTTATAAACTGTACAGAAAACGTTTCTCAAGGATGTCACCTGCATAGAAGGGTTTGTGTTATAAGGAGAGTGGATAGGCTGGGTCTGTTTAGCCCAGAGCAAAGGAGGCTGAGAGGTGACATGATCAAATAAAGTTAAATTGTGAGAAGCATAAATAACCTGTGGCAGTGGTGTGAAAAACCTAGAAGGCATAGACTTAAAATGAAAGGGAGGGTGTTTGAACGAGTTTCATCTTTAGAAAACGAGTAGGTAGTATCTGCAATGAACTTCCGGAGGAGGTGGTAGAGACAGGACCAGTAACAATATTTAAATGACCATGTATTTGATTGAGAAAGGCATAGAGGTTTATTGAATTAATGCAGTCAAGTGGTATTAGCATTTATAGGTATGGTAGATAGGGCCAGTTCCAGAGAGATGCAGTTCTGACATAGTGACTCTAATAATATAAAAAGTTGTAATTTTGCACCAATTTCCTTTGTGCTTTTCTCCATGAGAACGGAAATTTGTAATATGCATGTTATATATTGAATATCTGTGTCTGTACAGATTTCCTGTCTGTGCCATTTGACTCCCTGCTGTCACAGTTCCAGTGTCAGTGTTCCTTTTCATTATAAATTCCTGTATCCACATTTATAATAGAGCCATGCTGTAAGTGAATAATACTGCTTTACAGTGCCCTGAGCAGAATACTTCAGTATTGTTAGGGAGTGCTTTCTGTTTAGAGAATTGTCAATCATTTTATTTTTGTTCAAGTGAGTTCTGCTTTTAACTTTTTAAGCTAAATTTTCTTTTTTGGGTACCTGGTATTTTCTAGCTTGGCTTTTAACAGTTTCCACTGATTTGATTACAGGGATTTTCAGCACTCTGAAAACAAATTGGCTGCATTTCAAAATATAGTTTTATTTCTTTTTTTAATTTTCTTAAAATATTTACCATTAAACCAGGATTTGACTATCACTATTGCCTCAGGCGTGCTGTGTGTACGTTCATGCCACAGCCTCTTCAATGATATTTTAACTCTCTTTAATTTCCGAACCGCTGGTTGTGTTTGAAGGTCACCTTGGCTGATGGATATTCTCCCTTCCTTTGCTCTTTCATGTTCTAACAGATATTGATGCGGCTGTTGGCTTATTGTCAGACGCGATGACCCCTCCCCCGACCATTTACTATAATCTCAGCTACAAGTGCTGAGCATATTTGATCTTGCTCACTAGTCCTTTTTGGGTCCCAGACGGAGTTCTACCATTTCCTGCTCTTCATCTCCCAGCTTTCGATTTTGTAAATTTAGTGGAGCAAAGTCAATGTGACAGCAGTGATGTCCTAAGTACAGGGACTCTGATAGTAGGACCATTTATGCAGCTATTTCAGTTCCTGAAGGGAGTTTTTACATTCTTCCAGTGACCGTGAGGGCTTCCTCTGGTCGCTGTAGTTTCCTCCCACACTCCAAAGGCACACTGTTAGGGTCAGTAAGTTGTGGGCATGCTATATTGGCACTGGAAACATGGTGACACCGGCAGGATGCCTGATAACATTTCAGACAATCGATATATTTCACCGCATGTTTCGATGTACACGTAACACATAAAGTTAATCTTATGAGCAGAATAACAGTTAACATATTCAAAACAACAGACCAATTTAACACTATTGATATAACCATATAACCATGTAACAATTACAGCACGGAAACAGGCTATCTCAGCCCTTCTAGTCCATGCTGAACTCTTACTCTCACCTAGTCCCACTGATCTGCACTCAGCCCATAACCCTCCATTCCTTTCCTGTCCATATATCTACCCAATTTAACTTTAAATGACAACATTGAACCTGCCTCAACCACTTCTGCTGGAAGCTCGTTCCACACAGCTACCACTCTGAGTAAAGATGATGGGAAATTTCAATGTTCAATCAAATGTAATATAAATATTTTATCCGATATCTTGAAATCATTAATAAAAATACTTGAAAATATATATTTTTATGATCGCAAGCTCCTGCTGGACATTAGGAACTTAAGGTACTGCAGGTCTACACCATCAATGAGTTTCTCATTGGCAGAGAAGCTGAAGGAGATGGACTTGGTGTGAATCGTCCGGCTGTCTACAATCAGAGGAGTCAGTGCTCAAAGGCGGTGTGCAATCTACAGTAAGTGATCGTCTTAGTCGCTTTTCCTGCGATTGCAAGACCCTGTTAGACATTGTTAATGCGAAATGCTGCAAGTCCGATTCACTAATTAATTGATGGATGACAGTGGTGTACGGTGGGGGAGTTGTGTGGCCTCGACTAGACCTCAAGCCATGGTGGCTCCTGTTTACAGCTGCCCGGGAGAGAGGTGTCAAAGTTGGTGCACTTCACTGGAGGTAGCATGGTGTGGCATCCAAGTTGGAGTTGGTGCTGCCCCCTGTTGTTCACTTGGCAGAAGACAAACTGTATTGTGTTCAACTGCAGACTGCTACAACATTCATGGATTGAGGGCCTTGGAGTATATTAATTTTTGTGTGACCGTATTTTACTGATATCTTATGAGCTTGCTATTTTATATGTGCCATATGTGCTTTCCACTGTGTGTGACTCTTGGTGTTGTGTTTTGCACATTGGCCTCAGAGCAATGACTTGGCATCCACTGTCTTCTGTGTAGAAAGTTACACCGATTCACCAACTTGGTGACAAAATTTCTTCTGATCTCCATTCTAAATGGTAACGTTTGTATCCTGTGATACCTGATTCCAACCTCCCAAGCCATGGCAAACAGCCTCCTTGTATCTAGTCTATATAGGCCTGTTAGAATTTTATAGATTTTTATGAGATACCTTCTCAATCTTCTCCAGTCCTGTGAACATAGACCTAAACAGCACAACATCTCTGCGTATATTAGTCCTGCCATCTTTTAATCAGTTTAGTAAACCTACAATGCGCTCTGTCCATGGCAAGAATCCTTCCTCGGAGAAGACCAAGTGTGCAGACATACTCCAGGTGGAGTCTGACTACGGACCTTTAAGGTTTGGCTCCATGAAAACCACTTGCAACAAAGGCTACATGCCATTTGTCTTCCTAACTCCTAATATGAATATGAATATTTTAAATATGAAAATACAAAATACCATCTCTTCACTTCATGGCTGGTGAACCTTTGAAAAATACTACCACAGTATATCCAAGACTGAGACTGCAAGATATGTGGGTACTTGGGAAATCAAAGGGCATGGAAGTAGGACAAGAAAATAGTTGATGTAAATATTCAGATGTGATCATTGAATGACTGAATATGCTTGTGGAGCAAATAAGCTACTCTTTATGTTTGCATTTTCTTAAATTACAATTGAAACAACGCGTGTTGACTTATCCAGAATACAAGTCCTTTCTTCATTCTTCTTGAGTATGCTGACAGATGGAATCACATTTCTTCAGTTTCATAAATCACTCTGATTACATGTGCAGCAACAAGTTTATAACTGGTTGCGACAAATGGGCCCTTGAACCAACAAGTTTTGTTTGATTTGTTTTATTTCAAACCAGAAATAGTTTTCTACAGATACGGTATCCAAATCAAAAGTATCCTTGGGCTTGTTGGATTTCAAATTTTCCCTGATTTTGGTCATGTAAAAAAAGAAAGTTTAATAAAATTAATTCTTAACAAATATTCTTCTATTGTTTTCCAAAGTAGGTTAGATATTTTAGGTCAGGTTGACTTGCACCTGAACTGGCACGTCACTCTAAATCAGAGGTTCACAAGCTGGGGTCCTCGGACCCCTCGATTAGTGGTAGGGGTCCATGGCAAAGAAAGGTTGAGTACCCCCTGCTCTAAATGATGCAGCAAAGTCAGAGACATTTTAACTTGCTGAACTTCCAGAAATGTCTAATATTTAGGGAACAGGACTTTTAGCTTAAGACCTGTATCATAGTTCAATCAGCATTCGACATCACATCAATGTAATAAAGCCTAAATTGATGTCACAAGATTTATCAATTTCTTCAGCTCAATTTTACAGCACATACATTCTGAAAATGTTAAGTAACAAATTACATTGTTTTCTGTGATTAAATATTTATGAAATATTCTATATTAAAGATTTGAAAGTAAATATTTACCATTTACTGCCATTAATAATGTCTCATATGAAGATAATGTGTGCAGACATCCCACCCTGCAAAAACTCATATCAGGGAGGTAGCACCACCACCCCCACCCCCCACAACCACATATTCCCCCCCGCCACCCCGGTTGACCTCCAAGGGTGTATGTATACAGGACATTTGATTATGAAGGAACACAACAATTTATTTGATCACATATTGAAGCTATTTACACACACACACACACACACACACACACACACACACATATTCTTTGTTGAGTATTTTGTTGGCAGTCTCAATGCTAATAGCTAAATGCTAATGCAAATAGCTTTTCTATTTCTTTTGCAAATTTTCCTTGTACTGTGCTGTGGCTTGCTTGGCAGATTTGAGCATTTTGCCAGAAGCCTCAACCTCATAGCAGTCTGTGTCAATGAATTTGTTAATTTTGCAAGGCATCAGATTCACAAGATTCACAATTGTATTATATTATCATGGTGTCGCTTTTTTTTATTCTATTACAACTTTAAGTAAGTCTGCTGGGAGTTTGGCCTCATCATGTAGGTCATCAATAGAGTAGCTCCTTAACAGCTAGCCAGTTAGTTTAAATAACGTTAACTATGCTAATGAACAAATGACACCTGTTGAACTCACCTCAACATGTCTTTTACAGTCCACCATGGGCAATAGAAAAGTCACTGTTGCAAACAGTGCGGCGAGCAACACTGTCACTATTTTTGACCCCTATTAGGTAGGGGTACAGTTTAGTGTAGTCTGGGGTGAAGTATGTTTTATATATTTTTTTTGGAACACTCTGCCATGGCACTGCAGGACACTAAACTGAACTGATGGCCAATGAAAGAGAGGGAGAGGTCGACTATAAAGCCCGTCCACAGAGAAAACTGATAGGTCTACCTAGCACAAAGAGAGACCAAACAGGATTCTCTCTATCTCTATTTCTATCTCTCCCCCCCCCCCCGCTCACTCTCAAAAAAATCGATTTCCAGGATATTGTATATAATTTGCAGGCATCAGGGAGCTGCTATCAATATGTGGGGAAACTCCCGGAACTTCCAGGAGAGGTGGGATGTCTGTGTACGGAGAAAATTAAGCATGGGTTATTGAGACCTTAATTCACGTCATCTGGCCTTGATGTCTTGCTGTGCTGTGCATAAAAGTTCATTATTGCAATATGTTCAGAGACAGAAGTGTCAACTTGTGTAAATGACAGTATTGTTCCAGTCTTTTGACCATATGTTTCAGTAAGTCTTGTGCAAGTAACTCAAGCCATGTTGAAGAATGGTGTTCTCAGAACTAATCCGGTTGCTACCATTGTGGGAGCAGTCAGTATAAATCATAACCATTTTCCCATGAGGCAAGCACAGCTTCATGAGAGAGGAATAGCCAACTTTTCAGCTGGCAAGCTCAAATTAATCTCATGATATCTCTTTTAACAAAATATTTTTAATAAAATTAATATGCTAAAAAATTATTAGAATCATAGAAAACTACAGCAGAGAAACAGGCCTTTCAGCCCATCTAGTCCATGCTGAACTATTTAATCTGCCTCAACCCATTGACCAGCATCCAGACCACCTCCCTCCCATCCATATACCATATCTTAAACATTGAAACTGAGATTGCATCCATCACTTGCACGAGCAACTTGTTCCACACCGTCACTGAATGAAGAAGTTTCCCCACATATTCTCCTTAAGCATTTCACCTTTCATCCTTAACCCATGACCTCTAGTTGTAGTCTCACCCAACCTCTATCAAATCTCCTATAAAACTGCTGCATTAAAGACCTCCAGCACCCAAGGCTTGCACTTTTCTCACTGTTACCATCAGGTAGGAGATACAGGAGCCTGAAGGCACACTCTCAGAGATTCAGGAACAGCTTCTTCCTCTCTGCCATCCGATTCCTGAATGGACTTTGCAGCTTTGGACACTACCTCACATTTTTTAATATACAGTATTTCCGTTTTTGCACAATTTTTAAATAATCTATTCAATATACGTAATTGATTTACTTGTTCATTTATTATTATGTTTTATTTTATTTTTTGCTAGATTATGTACTGCATTGAACTGCTGCTGCTAAGTTAACAAATTTCACATCACATGCCGGTGATAATAAACCTGATTCTGATTCTGATTCAATTTAGAGAATAAAGTTCTAACCTTTTCAGTCTTTCTATATAACTCAGCTCCTCCAGTCCCTTCAACATCCTTGTAGATTTTCTCTGTACTCTTTCAATGTTATTGACATCTTTCCTGTCGGTAGGTGATCAAAACTGCACACAAATTGCTCACCTACCACCCCACCAGCCTCCGGGTCCAACATAGTATTCTCCGTAACTTCCGCCACCTCCAACGGGATCCCACCAGTAAGCACATCTTTCCCTCCCCCCCCCCCTCTCTCTGCATTCCGCAGGGATCGCTCCCTACACAACTCCCTTGTCCATTCGTCCCCCCCATCCCTCCCCACTGATCTCCCTCCTGGCACTTATCCGTGTAAGCGGAACAAGTGCTACACATGCCCTTACACTTCCGACCTTACCACCGTTCAGGGCCCCAAACAGTCCTTCCAGGTGAGGCAACACTTCACCTGTGAGTCGACTGGGGTGATATACTGCGTCCGGTGCTCCTGATGTGGCCTTTTATATATTGGCGAGACCT
Source organism: Mobula birostris (assembly GCF_030028105.1). Lineage (NCBI taxonomy): Eukaryota > Metazoa > Chordata > Chondrichthyes > Myliobatiformes > Myliobatidae > Mobula > Mobula birostris. The sequence continues at coordinate 28,140,239 of NC_092375.1, read as the reverse complement.
GACACAGACTGGGAGACCGCTTTGCTGAACATCTACGCTCTGTCCGCCAGAGAAAGCAGGATCTCCCAGTGGCCACACATTTTAATTCCACATCCCATTCCCATTCTGACATGTCTATCCACGGCCTCCTCTACTGTAAAGATGAAGCCACACTCAGGTTGGAGGAACAACACCTTATATTCTGTCTGGGTAGCCTCCAACCTGATGGCATGAACATCGACTTCTCTAACTTCCGCTAATGCCCCACCTCACCCTCGTACCCCATCTGTTACTTATTTTTATGCACACATTCTTTCTCTCACTCTCCTTTTTCTCCCTCTGTCCCTCTGAATATACCTCTTGCCCATCCTCTGGGTGCCCATCCTCTGGGTCCCCCCCCCCGCCCCGTCTTTCTTCCCGGACCTCCTGTCCCATGATCCTCTCGTATCCCCTTTTGCCTATCACCTGTCCAGCTCTTGGCTCTATCCCTCCCCCTCCTGTCTTCTCCTATCATTTTGGATCTCCCCCTCCCCCTCCAACTTTCAAATCCCTTACTCACTCTTCCTTCAGTTAGTCCTGACGAAGGGTCTCAGCCTGAAACGTCGACTGTACCTCTTCCTACAGATGCTGCCTGGCCTGCTGCGTTCACCAGCAACTTTGATGTGTGTTGCACAATATGATCTGTTATTTTGTTGATAAACCGTAACCCATACCATAAACAAATTAGTTATTTCAAATGGACAGATCAAATAATGTAAGTATTTCCAACAAGGACATTTCTCATTGCCTTCCATTGGCATTCAAGGAGATTTTGAAGTCACTGTCGATCAAAATCTCAGTTGGGCTAGCCACATAAATATAGGAGCTATAGAGTAGACTAGTTAACTCACCTCTTAACGCAGTAAATTCTTTCAGCAGTCTAACAGATACAGATCAGAAGTGGAACACTCCACTCTTGCATGCATGACTATAGTTCCAGCAACAATATTAAAAAAGCTCAGTGCTATCCAGGATAGGAATCCCTACATTATCCACCACCCTAAACATGTGAATCCTTCATCATTAGCACAATATGAGTGCATTTTGTACTATAAAACATATACACTGCAGTAATTTGTCTAAGCAACACTCATAACACACTGGAGGAACTCAGCAGGTCGGGCAGCATCCGTGGAAATGATCAACGTTTTGGGCCGGTACACTTTGTCAGGACTGTAGAGGGAAGGGGCAGAGGCCCTATAAAGAAGGTGGGGGGAGAGTGGGAAGGAGAAGGCTGGTAGGTTCCAGGTGGAAAAACCAGTAAGGGGAAAGATAAAGGGATGGGGGAGGTGATAGGCAGGAAAGGTGAAGAAGGAATAGGGGAAAGCGCAATGGGTAGTAGAAGGAGGCAGAACCATGAGGGAGGTGATAGGCAGCTGAGGGAGTGAAACTGGGATGGGGGATGGGAGGGGGAGGGAATTACCGGAAGTTGGAGAATTCAAGACCCTCCCCCTCCCGTCCTCCATCCCAGTTTCTACTACCCATTGTGCTTTCCCCTATTCCTCCTTCACCTTTCCTGCCTATCACCTCCCCCACCCCTTTATTCTTCCCCTTACTGGTTTTCCACCTGGAACCTTCCAGCCTTCTCCTTCCCACCCTCCCCCCACCTTCTTTATAGGGCCTCTGCCCCTTCCCTCTTCAGTCCTGACGAAGGGTTCTGGCCCGAAATGTTGACTGACCATTTCCACGGATGCTGCCCGACCTGCTGAGTTCCTCCAGTGTGTTGTGAGTGTTGCTTTGACCCCAGCATCTGCAGGTTATTTTGTCTTAGTAATTTGTCTAGGCTACTCTAATAGTATCTCTAATATCCTAGACCTCTACCACCAAGAATGATATCACAGCAATCATGATTTCTCTTCTAAGCTGCATAGAAACATAACAGCATTCTTCATTGTCAATAGCTTTAATTATACACCTCTCCTATCCAACAATATTAGGCAGCTTAAAAGGAGTGCGTCCACCAGAATGACAATCAAGCCAAGGGTATTTACGATGGCTAATAAATTCTGGCTTTGCCAACAAATTAATAAGATTTTTTAAAAACTGTTATTAAGCAAAATTTCCTTCTTAGTGTTAGTCCATAATGTTCTGCTTGTGTTCTTTTTCTTTATTCTTATACACTTCCAAGCTGTTTGCTAAGTGACTTCTTCTTGTATAGGAGTAGTACAATACACCAGGACCCCAGACCTGAAAAGGTATACATAATGAAAGAAAGCACAGCTGAGGTTTTACTCGCAAACACGAGGAATCCTGCAGATGCTGGAAATTCAAGCAACACACATCAAAGTTGCTGGTGAACGCAGCAGGCCAGGCAGCATCTCTAGGAAGAGGTACGGTCGACGTTTCAGGCCGAGACCCTTCATCCTGACAAAGAGTCTCGGTCTGAAATGTCAACTGTACCTCTTCCTAGAGATGCTGCCTGGCCTGCTGCGTTCACCAGCAACTTTGATGTGTGTTGCCTGAGCTTTTACTGTTCTGTTTATATCAAAACCATTGACTAAATATTGCCTTCCATTCTTTTCATCCCTTTTGCTGTTACCAGTTGCAGAACACCTTTTAGAAGCAAAAATTTGTTTGTACTTTTAAGGTGAGTGCATCTGAGATACTGATTTTACCTTACAGATGATGTTGAAATTGCAATCTTTTTCCTTATCAACCATCTCAGATGTGTTCCCCTTATTTTACTCAATATGCATTTTGTCATTTGCCTTGTTATTCCACACTACATGCACATCATATAGTACAGCAAACAGATGCTTCTTCAGATATCTCCGACATTAACTTTCTTTGATCATAATCTATTGTGATATCATTTATGCTTCAGCAAATATGTACTACCAGTCGGAACAGACAGAACAGAATTGTTTGTTTGAACCTGTGCAATACTCATGATTATCATCAACCATAGATTGCTTAACTTTGTGGAACTGCAAATGTTAGGTCTTCATTGTGTTCTGGTTTTATCAGTATATTATTTTTGTGTGGAGATAAATAATCATGAAAGAGCAGCATAGTAGAGCAATGGAACATATTTTTGAAAGGGATACCGTAGTGGAAAAAGCAACAGACTGTTATCTGAAATGAAATACCACAGATTCCTAATGCGTGATGAGAGTATTCTATATTGAGCTAGTAAATACATCTATTAACCAGCATATAAACTTTTCATCTTGTAGAGAACTATCAGCAGTTGCATTTTGGGCTTCATAAAGGGATTCATTTGAACTTAAATGATTGCCATCTTAATTGAGGAATTATTATTTACTATTTTTTCATTTTCCTTTTGCTTCTTTCAAATAAGACCATAAGATATAGGAGCAGAATTTGGCTATTTGGCTGGTCCATTTCTATCTCAATGCCATTCTCCTGCCTTCTTCACATAAACTTTCACGCCCTGACTAAGAGTTGGTAATAACCTACCAACCTCTGCCTTAAATGCACCCAGTGTAACGTAAGATGTCACAATGCTTTTCAGCATCAGCTATAAGATTGCCGTTCAATTCCTGCCGCGGCTCAGATTAGTTATGTTTCTTTCGTTTTTTGTTAGGTTCCTTTGGATGGTTTTGGGGACATAGAGGGGAGCTAGTGGTTAGGTTAGGGTTTATAGACAGGGATGTGGGGAAATTGGAGGATAAGCCCCATTCTGCGTTTGGAGCCAGTTGCGTGGGTTTGGTTAGATGTTGGGCTGGTGGACTGGGAAGGATATTCTGGGACCCATTATCAGCGAGACCAGAGCTTAAGGCCTGGTTTTTGGGGTCCCATCATCGGCAAGTTCGCTATTTGAGGCCTGGCATTCGGACCTTTATCCAGGTCTTGTCTTGTCATTATCTGGGAGTCCTAGGCTGATAACGAAGATTGAAAACTGAAGACTGATTGGAGGTTAGGATCAAAGCCCAAATACCGATTGGAAGTCCAGAAGTCAAGGTCTGATGGCCAGAGTCCAAGTTTGTGAATCTTTGTGAATCTGTTGGGGAAGTTAGTGCCCAGTGTCTGCAAATCCACAGGTCTGCTGAAGGCCGAAGATGACCTGTCTTGTGTTAGAGGACTGAGTATGTGCATGGATGAGAGGGACTGAGGAACAGGGCTTGTATTGCTGTTGTTTTATTGCTTGGTATGCTCCATTTTGTTATGTCCTGTGTTGTTCTGCCAAGCATTGTGTACATGCTATGTTAGCACCTGAATGTGTGGCAACACTTGCAGGCTGCCCCCAGTGCATCCTTGGGTTGTGTTGCCTGGTTAACACAAATGACACATTTCACTATACTTCTGATAAATAAATCTGAATCTGAGTTTGTCCGTTCTCTTTGTGACCATGTGAGTTTTCTCTGGGTGCTCCAATTTTCCCCACACTCCAAAAATGTACAATATGGGTTAATGAGTTGTGGGCATGTTATGCAGATGCCGGAAACATGGTGACACTTGTGGGCTGACCAGCACAGTTCTTGCTGATTTGATGCAAACAACGATCATTTCACTTTGTTTCGATGTACGTGTGACAAATATAGCTAATCTTTAACCTGCTCAAACAAGGACTGCCAGGAGAAAATTACTGGTTTGAGAATATCTTATGTATATTGTCCCATGAGAGATTTGTAGAGTTTTTCCACCAAATTTGCAATTTTTCTGCAGTAAGTTTGATGAAAGTCTTGTGACCTTTCTGGACTTGGCACATAAGCATTACTCCGGAATTCCACACCAACTTCAGCAGAAAGTCCTCGAAGCTCCGGAAAATGAATGTCAATTGTGCCATTTTGCACTTAACAAGGGAAATGAAGAATAACATTTTTCGATATACTAAGAAGGGGGAGAAACTAAGGGATGGTTAAAGCTTACTAAAAGTGTGATTAGGTGAGCATATCGCAACTACAAAACAATTGTATCACTTTTCACTGGAACAACACCTCAGAGATGATGCAGACAGAAACTGGAAGATTACTCATATTACACACACTAGATTCTGAAGGAACTCAGCAGGCCAGGCAGCACCTATGGGAAAGTGTACAGTCGACGTTTTGGGGCTGAGACCTGATGAAGGGTTTCAGTCCAAAACGTCGTCTGTACTCTTTTCCTCAGATGCTGCCTGGCCTGCTGAGTTCCTCCAGCACTTTGTGTGTGTTGCTTGGATTTCCAGCATCCGCAGATTTTCTCTTGTTTGTTGTTAGACTGTTCATGTTGCTACCAGCATGATTGCCAAACAGCTACAAGATAGATACATTTCAAAAAGGAGGTAAAATGCATCTGAAAATCCTTGGAGAACAAAGAGAGGAAGTTGCAGAACATGGATTTTCCAAAAATCACTGAATGTTGGAGAGGAGCCTAGAGGCTGAGGGAAAACAGATGATACTCTTATTTTTAAAAATAGCAGCAGAAACTGCCTCAACAATGTAAAATGATTCATTTCATATAGATAATGGAGAAAGTGTAGAAATCATTCAAATATAAAGTTATAGGGATAGCAATAAAATAAAAAAAGATAATTGATATCATTCCTCTACAACCTTGGTGATCTTATTTATTGGATATCTTTAAAAGTGAGAGGAAGGAATTATATGCTAGTTGTAGTGTTTTTTTGTTCTGATTGTATTCTTTCTTGCTAAAAGCTGTGTATATATTTTTTTCTTGTGAATGCTGCTTATATGATGCTCTTTGCCTGTGATGCTGCTGCGAGTAAGATTTTCATTGCACCTGTGCATGCATGTACTTGAGCATATGACAATAAACTTCTGACAGTCGGCGAGAAGGGGCAAAGGCTGTAGGTAGGTTTTTTTTTTCATTTAATTTTTTCTTTCTTTTTCATTGCACAATTAGAGCAGAGGGGATGCCAGGCAGCATAGTGGAATGGTGCTCATCATGTGGGATGTGAGAAGGCAGGGTGACCTCTAGTGTCCCGGATGACTGCTCCTGCAAGAAGTGCAAACGACTGCAGTTTCTCACAGACCAAGTTAAGAAATTGGAGGTGGAGCTAGATGAACACAGGGTTATTCAGGAGGCTGAGGAGTTGATCGACAGTGCACACAGGGAGGTAGTTACACTTAGGTGCACTACTACTACGTCAACTCAGGCCTAGGGGCTGGACACAGGTAATTGGGTGACCACTGGTTGTTGGCGGGGGGGGGGCGTGCAGGGAAGTGGAGAGGATAGGCATTCAGTTCAGTGTTTTGCTGTGCTGTTCCTCGCAGTAACAGGTATACCACTTTGGATACCGTTGGGGGTGGGGTGTGTGGCAATGACCTAGCAGAGGAAAACCACGGTGGCCAGGTCTCGGGCACTGAGCCTGGCTCTCTGGTTCAGAAGGAAAGGGGGAGAAGAGATGAGCCTTAGTGATCAGAATTATAATCAGGTTTAATATCACTGACATATGTGGTAAAATTTGTTGTTATGCAGCAACAGTAGATTGCAATACATAATAATAAACGCTATAAATTACGATAAATATATATAGAGCTAAATAAATGGTGCAAAGAGAGAAAAAAAGTAGTGAGGTCCTATTCATGGGTTCAATGTTCATTCAAAAAAATGTCAGAGGTGAAGGAGCTATTCCTGAATAATGTATGCCTTCAGGCTCCTGTACCTCCTCTCTAATGGTAGCAATGAGAAGAGAGCATGTTCTAGGGATTGGGGCGCTTAATGATTGATGCTGCCTTTTTGAGGCATTGCCTCCTTGAAGATATCCTGGATGCTGGGGGAAGCTACTGCCCATGATAGAGCAGACTGAGATTACAACTTTTTGCAGCTTTTTTCGATCCTGTGCAGTAGCCACCCTGCATACCAGAAGGTGACGCAACTGGTCAGAATTCTGTCCATGGAACATCTGTAGAAATTTGTGAGTGTCTCCTCAAACTCCCAATAAAATACAGCCGCTGCCGTGCCTTCTTAGTACTGTATCGATATGTTGGGTCCAGGTTAGATCCGCAGAGATGTTGACACCCTGGAATTTAAAATTGCTCAACGTTTCCACTGCTTATCCCTCGATGATGATTCTTGTGTGTTACATCATCTCACCCCTCCTGAGGTCCACAATCAATTCTTTGGCCTTTCTGATGTTGACTGCAAGGTTGCTGCTGCAATGCCACTCAACTAACTGATCCATCTGCTTCGTGTACACCTTCTCGTCAGCATCGGAAATTCTGCCAACAATAGTTGTGTCATCAGCAAATTTATAGATGGCACTAGAGCTGTGCCAATTCATGGGTGTAGAGAGACTAGAGCAGTGGGTTAAGCACACATCCTTGTGCTGTACCAGTGTTGATTATCAGCACGATGTTATTTTCAATCTGTGCAGACTTTGTTCTTCCAGTTCAGTTGCAGAAAGAGGTACAAAATTTTTTGATCAGAACTGTAGGGATGACAGGGAATTCAATGGGCAGGGGAACAGACAGGAGGTTCTGTGGATAAGAATGAGATTCCCGGATGATATGTTGTCTCCCAAGTGCCAGGATCAGAAACATTTCAGATTGAGTTCACAGCACTCTTAAATGGGAGGGTGAGCAGCCAGAGGTTGTGGTGCATGTCGGTACCAATGACATGGGAGGGAAGGGTGATGAAGTCCTGCAAAGTGAGTTAGGGGAGTTAGGTGCAAAGTTAAAGGACAGGACTTCCAGGGTTGTGATCTCAGGATTGCTACCCCTGCCATGTGCCAGAGAGCCCAGAACTAGGAATATAGTTTAACACATGATAAGGAGGGGGAGCTTCAGATTTTTTGATCATTGGGCCCTCTTCCAGGAGGGTGAGACCTGTACAGATGAGGCGGTTTGCACTGAACTGGAGGGGATTAATATCCTTGTGAGAAGGTTTGCTATTGCTGCATGGGCAAGGGTTTAAACTACAGTTGCAGCGGGGTGGGAACCAGAGCAATAGAGTTCAAAATTAAGAGACATCCTTTCAGAGCAAAGATGAGAATTCTCCTCAGCATGATGGCGAATTTTCTAAATTCTCTACCCAAGGTGACTGTGGAGGATTAGCTGTTGAGGATATTCAAGGCAAAGATTAGCAACATTTCAAATACTAAGGACATCAAGGGTTTAGTGCAAGAAAGTGGCACTAAGATGCCGTAATATTACTGAAAGCTGAAGAGATTGGGAGCTGCAGAATGGCATCTTGCTGTTTCCATTTCTTCTGCACTTATTGACAGCATTGATTAAATATTGGTATGACATGACCAGATAAATAACACACACACTATATTGCTTTCTGTCATGGTGCAGTAAAAGTGTTTTGTAGATAGATGGACGTTGGGTAAGTTGCTGTCTACTTTCAGGCTTGAATACCAGCTGAAGGCATTTGAGTTCACCTTTTAGTGATGGCAAGGATTTCTAGTAATCAAAGATTATCTGGGTTAAATCTAAGATTGATTTTGTGGTCATAAAGATAGCCCCTGAATGACAATGAAATGAAAGAAAATTGAATTGTAAATGGGCATCCCAGTGTCTGACTGATTAACAGGAAGTGGTAGGAAAGCAAATTATTGCTGACAGAGTTTTCATAACGCTACAGTATATGCCACAAAAATGAACTAATTGCCTTCCTATTATATTGTACATCAAAGGAAACACTTCAAAAATAACATCAAAATCATCTTCAAGAAATTCACCATTACATCTAAAAACAGGGAAGACATTGAAGTTAATAGACACACCTGAAGGAAATCTGTTCAAGACGGAGCTGTTCCACATGAGAACGTCTTCCGCTGTGCCACAGAGAACAGCAAGTAGCAGCTGCAAAAGGAGAGACTGAACAACCAAAAGACCTAACCACTAACCACTGTCATGACTTACTCTTACCCGCACTGTATCAGAGTATGTGTATCCTGGATTGTTCTCTACATCCATCTGAGGATCCACCAATAGACAACCCCATCATACTTGTTCTGAGTGATCGCACTACAAATATATTGCCCATCAATTGTTGTTGCAATTGTTGCATTACAGAGGTTTAGACTTTTTAAACTTGATCTAAAGTGTTTTTAAAAAAGTATTCAACAGTCCTCTTTTCCCCCCATAGATTACTTATCTAAGGTTTTACGTAGTCACACAGAGCAAGCTTGTGATGGCAGTCGTGTAAAGCTGCATTGTCCTCGAGATACAACAATAAGTATACAGTCAGCATTTTATGGACGCAAGGTGCCAAGTTCCCTTTTGTGTCCAAGTTTAAATTCCAGAAACACTGTGGAAGAAAATTTAAACTGCACAGCACCAACCACTTTACAGGTAGGACAAGAAATTATCAAATAAGTTTTACTATTACCCTGAAAGTAGCAAATGTATTTGCACAATTTTATGTTAAAATTAAGTTTTAACTTACAGATTTTGGATTGGTGATGAAAATCAGTGAGTTTTCATTGTGATTTGCACTGTCTGGCCATGGACTACCCTTTCTAAATTATTCATGAAACAGGGGTACATACATTGAGAAAAGGATACAAATAAGCTTATTTTCACATTCAGACTCTAATAACTGTATATTGAATTTCAAATGGAGGAATCTAAAACAGATCCTTATATGCAGATAAAAGTCTAGAGACCCACATGCATTTTTTAATGAAATGTACAACTGATTTGAAGATCCAGGTTGCTTAGGTCAGTTCAGTGTATGTTATAGGTAACAGATGTGTGGAGCTCGATGTACAGTATATGCTATGCTCAACTACAGCAACTCTCTGTGCAACACGTGTAATGTTGCCACTGAGAGAGGGAAGAGTACCTCAGAATCAGGTTTAATATCACTGGCGTATGTCATGAAATATACTGCTTTGCAGTCATCATATTTTGCCCATAATAATTGACAGATATCATAACTTTAAAATAATTAATTACTCTATTCTAATAGCTCTAAATAACATATTTAGAAAACCAAACAAAATCTGCGGGAAAGTGTTATGAAGATGGAAAAGGGAACATAATTGAAATTTTGTGTTGATCTTTCTGCAGAACCAAAAAGGGGTTTCCCATTTCTCGGTCATTCGCACTTTTTGATTCAGGATAAGAATATCTATGTGTGAAACATTCTTATCCAAATGTACATACATCCAATCTGAAACTCAGAAATAGGATATAAATTATCCAATCCCTCTGAACTCCATTTTCCTGCCTTTTCTCCATAACTTTTGACACCCTGACTAATCAAGAACCTATCAACCTCTTCCTTAAACGTACCTGGTGAACTGGCCTCCTGTCACAGGGGGTGCTGGGAACAGACCCAAATGCAAGACACAGACACTGAAGTACTAGGAACAGGAACAGACAAAACTAAATGACAGGACAGGATGCAGACTAGGAGTAGGGACAGGAACACAGACTAGGCTAGGGAAGCAGGACCAGGATGAGGGACTGGGAACAAGGAGCCTGGGCATGGTCTCTGAGCCAGAGACTGGACAAGGACCCAGAACCTGGGTCTTGACTCAGGCTCAGACCCTGGAACTAGGCAAAAACATGACAAGGCTTGGGTTCTTGGAGACCAGGCGAAGACATGATGAGGCTTGGGCTCTTGGAGGCTCGGGGTCTTGGAGGCTAGATGAGGACATGACGGCGCAAGGGTACTTCGAGGCAACTCCTGGGCAGGACACGGGACTCCACCCCACGGAGGTAAGGACAGGAAGGGACAGACCCAACCGCAGGGTAACGGCAAACCGCCTGGCTTACCCGACAGAGGTAAGGGACAGGGAGGGAGCTAGGTCCAGGGTGGCTCCAAGACTCAAGGCAGCAGGTAACCTCAGTAGGCTACAGAGCAGCCAAATCCATATCTGAATGACTGCACTAGCCTTCCACCAGTGGGTTGCTCTAAGGGGAGACTGACAAGACGACCCAGCAACCACACTCGATCCCGGGGCCACTCATATTCCCAGCCCCAAGATGAGCATCAGGTGCTTATGGTTAAGTCCAACGGAATCAAGGGACAGCCGGAAGAATCAAGGACCAGACCATGAACCGGAATGCGGACTTCAGACCGGACCATGACACCTCCACACCCATCTGAGACAATGAATTCCAAAGATTCACCACCCTCTGGCCAAAGAATTTTTTCCTCATCTCTGTTCTAAATGGACATCCCTCAATTCTGAGACTGTGCCCTCTAGTCCTGGACACACACTATAGGAAACCTACTCTCCAGATCCACTCTAACTAGGCCTTTCAATATTTGACAGGTTTCATTGAGTTCCCTCCTCATTGTTCTAAGCTCCAGTGAGTACAGGCCCAGAGCCATTAAACACTGCTCATGTGTTAACCCTTTCACTGCTGGGATCATTCTCATGAACCTCCTCTGGACCGTCTCCAGCGCCAGCACGTCTTTTGTTCGATAAGGGGTCCAAAACTGCTCAATACTCCAATTGTGATCTGACCAATGCCATATAAAGCCTCAGCATTACATCCTTGCTTTTGTATTCTAGACCCCTCAAAATGAATGCCAACATTGCATTGGCCTTCCTCACCACCGACTCAACCTGCGTTAACCTTTAGGGAATTCTGCACGATGGCTTCCAAGTCCCCTTGCACCTCTGGTTAATGAATTTTCTCCCTATTTAGAAAATAGTCCATGCTTTTCTTCCTTCTGCCAAAGTGCATGACCACACACTTCCCTATGCTACGTATATTCCATCTGCCACCTCTTTGCCCATTCCCCCAATCCATCTAAGTCCTCTTGCAAACTTCTTGCTTCCTCAACACTCTCTGCCCCCTACCTATCTTTGTATCATCCGCAAACTTGGACACAGAGCTATCAATTCCTTCATCCAAATCATTAACATATAACATGAAAAGAAGCGGTCCCAACTCTGACCCCTTTGGCACAACACAAGTGACTAGCAGGCAACCAGAATAGGTCCCCTTTATTCCCAATCTGCCTCCTGCCAGTCTACCCCTTGAAAAAACCATGCTGACTTTGACCTACTTTATCATGTGCCTCCAAGTACCCCAAAACCTCATCCTTTATAGTGGACTTCAACATCTTCCCAACTACTGAAGTCAGGCTAACTGGCCAATAGTTTCTTTTCTTCTGCTTCCCTCTCTTCTTAAAAAGTGGAGTGACATTTGCAATTTTCCAGCCCTCCTGAACTATTCCAAAATCTAGTGATCCCTGAAAGATCAATACTGATGCCTTCACAATCTACTGCTTCCTCTTTTAGAACCATGGGTTGTAGTCCATCTGGTCCAGGTGACTTTTCTACCTTCAGACCTTACAGCTTTGCAAGCACCTTCTCCTTAGTAATAGCAACTGCACTCACTTCTGCCCTCTGACCTCTTGCATTTCTGATATACTGCTGGTGTCTTCTGTAGTGGAGACTGATACGAAATACTTATTTAGCTTGTCCACTATTTCTTTGTCCCCCATTATTTCCTTTCCAGGGTCATTTCCCAGCAGTCTGGACTCTCTGTTAAACTTTATATATCTGAAAAATTCCTTTTGTACTTTTTTATATTATTGGTTAGCTTTCCTTTTCTCTTTTTATGGCTGTTTAATTGCCTTCAGTTGGTTTTTAAAAGCTCGCAATCCTCCACCTTCCCACTAATTTTTTGCAATATTATATGCCCCCTCTTCTGTTTCTATTCTGTCTTTGACTTCCCTCATCAGCCATAGTTGTGTCATTCTCCATAAAATACTTCTTCATCTTTGGGATGTATCTTTCCTGCGCCTTCTGAATTTCCCCCAGAAACACCAGTCATTGCTGTTCTGCCATCATCCCTGCTGGAGTCCCTTCCATTCAACTTTAGCCAGCCCCTCTCGTATGCCTCTGTAATTCCCTTTACTCTACTGTAATACTGATACATCTGACTTTAGCTTCTCCTACTGAAACTGCAGGGTGAATTTTATCATATTATGATCACTGCTTCCTAAGGTTTTTTTTACCTTAGCTCGCAAATCAAATCTGGGTCATTGCTTTACACCCAATCCAGAATTGCCATTCCCCTAGTGGGCTCAACCACAAGTTGCCATAGATAGCCATCTTGTAGGCATTCTACAGATTCCCTTTCTTGTGATCCAAAATCAGCACCGGCTTGATTTTTCCAATCTATCTGCATTTTGAAATCCCCCATGACAATCATAATATTGCCCTTTTAACATGCATTTTCTACCTCCCATTGTAATTTGTAGCCCACATCCTGGTTACTGTTTGGAGGTGTGTATATAACTCCCATTAGGGTCTTTTTTCCCTTGCAGTTTCTTAACTCTACCCACAAGGGTTCTACATCTTCTGATCCTATGTCACCTCCTTCTAACGACTTCATTTCATTTTTTACCAACAGAGCTGCCCCAAACCCCCTACCTACCTGCCTGCTCTTTCAATGTTAAGCTCCCAACAATGATCTTCAGTGGAAAACAATGCTGGAGAGGTAGTAATTAATGGGGGACAGCGAAATGGCAGATGAACTGAATAAGTATTTGGCATCATTCTTCACTTTGGAAGACACTAGCAATGTGGTGGAAGTTCTAGATGTCAGGGGACATGAAGTGTGTGAAGTCAGCCATTATGAATGAGAAGGTTCCTGGGAAACTGAAAGGTCTGAAGGTAGATAGGTCATCTGGGCTCTGAAAGAGGTGGCTGAGGAGATTGTGGAGGCATTATTGATGATCTTTCAAGAATCACTAGAATCTGGAATGGTTCTGGAAGACTGGAAAATTACAAATGTCACCCCACTCTTCAAGAATGGATAATATAGGCCAGTTAATCTGATCCCCGTGTCTGGGTAGATGTTGAAGTTGATTGATAAGGATGTGTTTTCAGGGTACTTGAAGGCACATGATAAAATAGGCCGTAGTCAGCATGTTTTACTCAAAGGAAAATCTTGCCTAGACAAAGCTGTTGGAATTCTTTGAAGAAATAGTAAGCAGGATAGACAAAGGAGAACTTTACTTCACTTTTCAAAAAGCCTTCGACAAGGTGCCACACATGAGACTGCTTAAAACGTTAAGAGCCCATGGTATTACAGGAAAGATTCTAGCATGGATAAAGCAGTTACTGATTTGCAGGAGGCAAAGAGTGGGTATAAACGGAACCTTTTCTGGTTGACTGCTGGTGACCAGTGGTGTTCCATAGGGGTCTGTGATGAGACCAAGTCTTTTTACATTATATGTCAATGATTTGGATGATGGAATTGATGGCTTTGCTGCAAAGCTTGGCGGCGATAAGAAGATAGTTGGAGGGGCAGGTATCTTTGAAGAAGTAGAGGGGCTACAGAAGGACTTAGACTGATTAGGAGAATGGGCAAAGAAGTGGCAGATGGGATACAGTGCATTTTGGTAGAAGAAATTAAAGGGTTGACTATTTTCTAAATGGAGAGGAAATACAAAAGCGTGAGGTGCAAAGGGACTTGGGATCCTTGTGCAGGGCTCCCGAAAGGTTAATTTGCAGGTTGAGTCTGTGGTGAGGAAGACAAATGTGATGTTAATATTCATTTCGAGAGGACTAGGATATAAAAGCAAGGATATAATGTTGAGACTTTATAAATCACTGGTGAGGCCCCACCTGAAGTATTGTGAGCAGTTTTAAGGCCCTTATTTTATAAAGGGTGTGCTGAAACTGGACAGCATTCAAAGGAGGTTCACAAAAATGATTCCAGGATTGAATGACTTGTCATATGAAGAGCGTTTCATGGCTCTGGCCCTGTATTCACAAGACTTCAGAAGAATGAAGGGTGACTTCACTGAAACCTAGTGAATGGTGAAAGGCCTTGATAGAGTTGATGTGGAGAAGATGTTTCCTATGGTGGGAGAGTCTAAGATCAGAGGACACAGGCTCAGAAAAGAGGGGTGTTGTTTTGGAATGGAGATGAGGAATTTCTTTAACCAGAGATTGGTGAATCTGTGGAACTCGTTGCCACAGGCAGCTGTGGAGGCCAAGTGTTTATGTATATTTAAGAAAGAGGTTGATAGACTCTTGATTAGTCAGGGGATACAGGGAGAAGGCAGCAGATTAGGGCTGAGAGGAAAATTGGATCAGCCATAATGAAATGGCGGAGCAGATCGATGGGCCAAATGGCCTAATTCTGCTCCTAGATCTTATGGTCTTAAAATACAACCGAGTACAAAACAGTCCAATCACAACCAGATGTATATTACTTATATTTTCTATTTTCTATTTTTCTATTTCCTTTATTAAAAATTATGTTGCCTTAATAAAAATGGTGCATACCTTTCCCAGAATATCATCTAGCATTCTTTATCCATGGTCAGAAGGGGAGAAATTTAAAGTATCAGTAGAAGTAAGACAGAAATGTAAATTGGGTTTACTTGCAACTGATAAGTGGGTCAAACTGTTTGGGTTCAAACTACTCATATTGATCAAGGAAAAAGAAGATTTAGGGTGAGAAAATAGAGACTCATTTATCAGGACCAAGCCATGCGCAGGGATAGCATTAACAGAGAGACCAAATATGAAATTACGATTAGTTAAATAAAAAATAAATAATGGATTATATATGTAAATGTTTGGGGATCTAAATGACCTGAAGCATCATGAGATTAGCATGAACCAATTAATGGCATTACAGAACTTTTTGTATCAGAACTTGATAAATGAAGTGGATTGCCAGCTGCACAGCCATTCTAATTCTAGATCTAATTATTGAAAGGCTGTTCACAATCAAAGTGGTGTTTAGTTATCTTAATTATTATTTTCAAAATAGAACCATGACTGTATTCCATAATTTTTGCTTGTTTATGCTAATATTTTGAGACTGTGTATTTATAAATGTTAACAAAATATTTAACATTCACATTGTAAAAACTAGTTAGATCACATGTTCAACCTGAAAATAATGCACGGGCCTGTGGATAATATCTTTTATTCCTGAAGCACGTCTCCTTACTTTCATTTTTGCCAGAAAATACTGGACGAATGCCAGGACCAGCAATCTTGCCAGGTTCTAGTCAATAGACAAGTTTTTGGACTTGACCCATGTCCAGGCACCAGCAAATACCTCCTTGTCTCCTATAAATGCAAGCCCAGTAAGTAATACTTTCACAGTTAATGAACACACATTTTCTCATTAACCCTTTCAGTTCACGTTTAAGAATGAAAAGTACTCATTATACAATGCGAGAGATTATACTAATAATTAGAGCTTGTATTATTTATACGTGGTAACCTGTTTATTTTCATTTTCTTTCCTTTGAACGATTTTATAGTTCAGATTTAGAAATTATTAAAGCCTGTTAGTCAATGCAATTGTTTCTATTTTAATTCGTTTGTTTAATTTCATCATATCTTTCTCCACATTGAGGGCAACAGGGTTAATTTTTTGATTGATCTCCCTTGTGGGATTTCTAGCCAAGAAAAAGCAGAGCTCAGAAATTTGGTGCTCCGTTTCAATAGCCATACATGTGACAGTGTCCAGCTGGAAATGTATTCCACTGATGTGTTCTAAATGGGAAGGTGAATGGTTTGTGTGTTGATATTCTTGACACCAGAAATTAGTGGCAACAATCATCAGCTTGTCAGGGATAGGAGTTCAAAAATACAGAGCTTAGTTAGTCAATGTTAGTTTTTTTTTTATTTCATCATGTTCCAAATGTAGTATAGCCTTCTACCTGCTATATGATGAAACAAATCTTTTTTTTCTTCCTGACAGACTTAAATTGGCAATAGTTACTGCTTTGACAAGGAACATGTTTATTCTTTGGCCATATTTTGTTGGCACAGATACCTTTTCTTTCAATTTTATTAAAATAATATCAGACAGAAGCACATTCACAATTAATACAAAGACAGGATTTCAGACACCATAGTCACATTGCATATGTTCCTGCTCATGCCTCGTAGGATCTTGCTTTAGGAACTGAAGCTTGTCCTCATTTATTTTTTACAGTAAAGCTGGGAATGGAGCTTAGTTTGAAGTGTTCTTACACAATAGTCTTTCAGTCCTTGCATAGGTCTCATCTTGCTTAAATGCATCCCAGATTTGGGTATAGTTTAATTAAATCCAGATTAAGGCTCTCTGTCTCCCAAAACAACAGTCTCAGAGATCACCCCTCCTGGTGCTGTTGCAAGTAATCCAATGATTTCTCTGAATGGGATATCTAAGTGCCAGTATTTTTCTATTGGTTCATGGCCTGTTTGAGCAGGTTTGACCAAATTCCCAGAAAGGCAAGATTAAATGTACAATCTGTGTGGCCATTTCTGTATCTGAGGGGTATGTCTGGAGTGTACTAATCCATTGCATTTTTCACTGATGAACAGTGCTAAGAGACAATCACATAGGCATCTGTTTTGAAGCCAACTGCACTTAACTTGTGCATGGCTGGAACTCTGTATCATGTTCTGGTTACCAAAGAAAATGTGTTATAGTACTAAACAGAATGCAAATTAATTAGTGAGGATATTGCCTGAACTTTTATTAGCAGAAGGCTAAGGCCTAAGAGACTGGGGAGTGGAGTTCCCAAAATTGTTCTGTTTAGGATGGGTGAACGCAATAAGCTGCATGTCTTCTTTCTGCACCATTAGCAATGCTAAGACTTTAAGAGAACATCCATACAGGTCTCTGGCTATGCTGCATTGCACATTTTTACATATCTATTGGAACAATTCTCTGGTAAGTTAAAAATTAAAATAAGCCTGAATGTTTGCTTAGGACTGGGAAAATCCATTTACATGGACTGAACATTTTTCATGATAAGATGGAGAAGGATCTTAACAAAAGTCAAAGATTCTAACATTCAAATAAATGTTATGTGCATTACAACTCTTAATTCTAACTCATTCAGTTGTGTGCAGCAACCCCTAAATGACAAAAAATATCTGAATTCTGTAAGTAGTCCTGCTACGTGCAAAGCATTTATTTCACCTGTAATCCCAGAGTCAACAAAAGTTAACTTTTCTGTTTAGTTGCCAGTTGTCTCTGAGATTCTAATGATGGAATTTATGAATAATTTAATACAGTTATTATTTTCTCTGCTGTTGTAGCCTGATAAAAGATAACTATAGAATGGAAGTTGTTTGAATTTTGTTTTGGTCTCCTGCTGTAACTTTGGTGGGAAGTAAATGGAACCATCCTTCCAATGCAGTTTTGAGATATTTATGCAATTCTGTGGAACACTTGTTCACTTCCCAATATGAGAAGCAAGCTGTACATGCTGTTGAATTTAAAGACCCCTAAATTTAAAATTTAGAGTTAGATGAAAATGAGAATTAACTGTGCTATATCTGTGCTAAACAATATCTAGCAAGAACTCAGGAAAGATTAATTTTTCCTGGCCCAGCTCCTTAATTATTTTTAAAAAGTAGTATTTTATGACATCATAATTGGACTATGAAATTCATTAACATTAATTTTTAACGTTTTTAAAAATCATTCCACAAGTGTTCCACACACAAATGAAACATGAAGTGACAAACTTTAGATGTAATTGATGTGTAAGTAAAACATAGAGTTTTATGCTATCATCAAAGCTTGCATATGTTGTCACCTGGAAGTGTAACAATGTTTAACATATTGCTTTTACTTGCAGAAGAGTACAAAAGCAAATTAGCTTGTGAGGGCAAGGAACTTAAAATTCGCTGTAGAAACTCTGCATTGATTAATATCTATTCAGCAACATACGGCAGAATGTCAAATGGAAATCATGCTTGCCCATCAAACCTTAAGTTGCCTAATATTGGTAAGTTATACAGAGATTCAACTTTTCAAGCAAAACTTCATGCAACTAAAAGAATAACAGCTTGGTTCTTAAAAAGTGGAAATTGGTAAAATTGAAGGGTTCTGGTTTAAGTTTCAAGTCTTGACTTTTTTCTTTTTGTTTAAAACGATAAAATAAATCAAAATTAACCATGAATTTCAAAGCACAAAGTGTGAAGGACAGTTTGCCTTCACTGAGAGGTTGATGGAAGATCTTAGTTTATTCTAAGTAGTTTAGGTTGTCTGCAAATTCTGGTAAGTGATTGAATCGAGATGAGTGTTTCGACTTATTCCGGTATACGTATAATAAGAGGCATATGCCTACACAAATCTGTGTTAGATTTGTGCAGACAGTGATGCAAGCTTCACAGTGCAATTTAAAATCTCAGCACGCACTTTTACATACCCTGTTTTTCAGTTGACTTCCAAGTTAAATAATTCTTCAAAGCAGTTAAAGTCCTGGCAAGATATTGTGCTTTATTTGGTGTCTCTGGAGTGGCTAGCATTGTTTATGGTGTCAATTTGACTACCAAAGTCAGGATCAACAGCTACAATTACAGTGTAGTTTGGTGTTGATAATTTGAATTTCATTTCAAAACGATATCATGTAGTTAAAATTACAATTATTTTGTGTTTGTGCAATAACATGAAGATTACATGCAGATTAAACATCAAAAAAGAGACTTACAAATTGTTTTTAGTTGCATCCATACTTAACTTTTAAATCTAAGAGTGTACAGTACTTGAAAATATTCATCTTGCATATTACTATATATTCTAGATATACGATAGATATAGAAAGGTTTATAGATATAGAGAGATACCGCACGGAAATAGGCCCTTTGATCTAGCAGGTCTGTCAACCATCAACAACTCATTCATACTGATTACTTTTCTTTTATTCTACTCACATTCCCATCAATTTCCCCCAGATTCCACTACTCAGCAACGCGCCGGGGCAGCTTACAACGGCCAGTTGACTTTACCATTCAGCAAATTTTTGGGATATGGGAAGAAACCGGAGCACCTGAAGCCAACCCTTGCAGTCACAAGGAACATATGTAACTCCACACAGACAACATGGGAGCTGGACCTCTGGTACTGAGGCAGTGGCCCTACCAGCTGTATCCATTTAACATCTCCAGGCAACTGTTAGTTATTGAAACAACCTCTTAAAGCACTTTGTCGCAGTAGATGTGAGTGCAACTGGGCAGTAGTTATTGAGACAGCTCAGTGGGTGTGGATACATGTGACAAGCTGCCAGAGGAAGCTGTACTGGCTGAACTGACCTGTAGTGTATATTCCATATTTCAATCTGAATTCCACTAGTGCATCATCTATTGCAGTTCTCAGGCAAGGAAGAAAACAATTCGGCCCAGCTTATCCTCTTGGCTAGAAGAAAGTGCAATGGAAAAAAAACTCAATGGCTTATCAAGTTAAACACCAGGGTAAAAGAAACAATTTAATATAATGTGAAGCCAAGGGAGCTTGTGTTTAGGGAGCGTTTTGCAGTTGAAGTATTTGCAGGCAAACTAGGTGCCAAACAGTAAATTTGCCATCCCAACTTCAATCTGCTCTGAGGTGCTTCAAAGTTTACCCAATTTTCGTGGAAGAGTGGTTACTGTTGAAGTTAAATATAGAAAACCCAGTAGCAATCTCTTTGGAAGAATCAAGTTTAAAACTCTCTGGTCATCAAACAAATTCATATTTGCAGAAATTTTTTGCGAACATTGTCAATTTGTAATGAATTTATTCAGTAAAGCTGAGATCAATATTCCAGCTATTCCCATTGTATCACAGACAGTGGTTGCTCTGTGCTTACTTAATAACTGGCAGCAATTTATATTCTAGCTCTTAGTTCAGTATGAGGAGCTGGCTAACAGCAAAACAGTGCTACATGTATCATGTCTGCTTCCAGCCTCAATTCTTCCCTCAGGTGAAAGCGTTGTTGCCCATTGATAAAGCACATGTATGATTTTGCCACCGGCCATGCAAATATAAATATTTTGAAAACCTTGTTGGAAGGATCTAAGGATTTAAATCAAAATTATTCTAAGACAATTATCAAATAATATGACTTGTATGGCACAGAAAGAAGACCTTTGGCTCAACTCATCCATGCCAATCAGGATATCCCATTTGCCTGTGTTTCGTCCGTATCCCTACAAACCTTTCTTATCAATGTACCTGTCAAAGTGTCTTGTGATTGTGCCCATCAGTACAGATTCTTCTGGCATCTTGTTACATGTACCCACACCCACTGAGCTGCCTCAATAACTATCACCCAGCTGCACTCGCATCTACTGTGATGAAGTGCTTTGAGAGGTTGGTCATGGCCAAAATCACCTCTTGCCTAAGCAAGGACCTGGACCCACTGCAATTTGCCTAGCACCACAGTAGGGTAGTGGGTAGTGGCTCCATATGTCACTACTACAGGGTGTGACGACCATGCCTTACACGAGTCCCGGGCTCAGCTGGCTCCGGCTGACTGTACACGGTATGGGCCTCTATCCAGGGCTACGGATTCCACGGCCTTGTGGGTATCTTCGGGAGAAGAGAAGGCCAAGGAGTAAACTCCACACAAATCCGGAGTGGAGCCCCTAAGGCGGTTGGATGACATCCGCGAGGCCGAGAGGGGGATCTTGACGTCTGGGCAGCCCAGGATCTCCATATTCATCACCTAGGTCTGCTCCCCGGAGAGGACCGGGTGCATCCATTGTCTACTTAGACAGGTGGAGCCATTAATTAATTAATTAACAGTAGGTCTACAGCAGATGCAACTTCACTGGCTCTCCAGTCACCCTTGGATCACCTGGACAATAGCAATACCCACCTTAGACTGCTGTACCTCCCTCTGCAATGGATCCTTGACTTCCTCACAGGGAGAGCATAGTCAGTGTGGATCGGAAATAGCTCATTCTCCTCACTGTTAATTAATACTGGTGCACCTCAGGAATGTGTGCTTAGCCTACTGCTCTATTGTCTCCATACCAGGGATTCCCAACCCTTTTTATGCCATGGCGTGTGACTATTAACCAAGAGTCCATGGACCTTAGGTTGAGATCACTGCTCTACACCCATGACTGTGTGGCTAGGGACAGCTAAAACACCCTCTAAAAATTTGCCCATGACACGAGTATCGTTGGCGGAATTTCAGATGGTGACAAGGAGCAAGATAGATCAGCTGGTTGACAGGTATCACAACAACAATCTTGCACTCAGCAGGGGTAAAACCAATAAATTGATTGTGGACCAGGAAGAGGAAGTCGAGGGAATGCATTCCAGTTCTCATTGAGGGGCCAGCTGTAGAAAGAGAGAGCATTTTCAAGTTCCTAGGTATCAACATCTCTAAAGATCTGTCTTGGGTCTAACGTATTGATGCAATTACAAAGAAGGCACGATAATTAGGAACAAGAGAAAATTTGCAGATGCTGGAAATCCAAGCAACACACACAAAATGCTGGAGGAACTCAGCAGGCCAGGCAGTATCTCTGGAAAAGAGTACAGTCGACTTGGTATGTCACCAAAAACTCTCGCAAGTTTCTGCAGGTGTGCTGTGGAGAGTGTTCTAACTGGTTGCATCATTGTCTAGTATGGAGGGGGCACTGCACAGGTTCAAACAAAGCTGCAGAAAGTTCTAAATTCAGCCAGTTCCCTCATGAGCACCAGCCTCCCCAACATCAAGGACATCTTCAAAAGTTGATGCTTCAAGAAGGCAGCATCCATCATTAAGGGGCCCCATGGCCCACGAATTGCCCTCTTCTCCTTGCTGCCATCAGGGAGGAGGTACAGGAGCCTGAAGAAGCACAGTCAATATTTCAGGAACAGCTTCTTCCCCTCCACCTCCACCTTCAGATTTCAGAATGGACAATGATCACTACCTCACTATTTTTTTTTGCTCTCATTTTGCACAACTTAATTAATTTTTTAATATGTATTTCTTATTGTAGTTTATAGTTCTTAAACATTATTATGCATTGCTGCCACAAAACAACATATTCCAGTGATATATTAAATCTGATTCTGATACTGAACACCTTCTCCTTAAATCTATGCCCTTTAGTGTTACGCTCCCCTGCTCTCAGAAAGCGTCTGTGATCATTCACCTTATCTATGCCCCTCATAACTCTATAAGGTCATCCATCAACCTTCTAGGCTCAAGGAAAAAAGTCCCAGCTTATCCAGACTCCTCTTCTAGCTCAAGCCCACCAGTAACTGGTAACATTCTCATTAATCCATTCTGCACCCTTTCCAACTTAATGACATCCTTCCTCTACATGGGCAATTAGAACTGCACACAATACTCCAAGTGTGGTCTCACCAGAGACATGTAATTTGTGAGTTCAATGAGGTAAACAAGACAAAATGACCTGCAGCATAATGCTGGCTCTGCACAAACAAAGCCATAAAACCATTTATTTATGCTTTTAAGGCCAGCTATCAACAATCTTTTTGTGGATCCCTGCTTAGATTGCTGCAGACCCAGGTTGGTTCAGCAGAGCTTGCAGTGATAGCATGCAGACTTCTGGGAGGAATTGGACATGAAAGATAGGAGCCTAAAATTGTAATAGCAAATGTTTTTTTCATTAAATTGTCAAGATCTACAAAAGATAAAGTAACCTGACTCAATGTCTTGTTTTGATATGGGCTACATAAATGATGGACAATAGGCCATAGTCACCTGTGCAGTGTTTCCATCTGGGCCCTTTCATGGCTTCATAGAGTCCACATCCTTGTTCCTTCATTGGTGAGTGATTGAGAGAAAGGATGTGCCTTTCAATAAAGGGGGTTTTGAGCAGTACATTACCACCTACAGGAACAGGTTTGCAACTATGTGGATTAGTTTTCCCTTGGATAGAACAGATTTTCATTCCCAGCAACCTGGGTTATCCTGTAATCTAGATATAAAAAATAACACACAGTGATCAGAGACACTGTCACCAAATCTGCGTGGCAAAGAAATTTGCAGTGGTGTCCTGGAACCAAAGTGCATATATTAAGAAGGCATGTATTATTTGAAAGTTAGGTCCTTTGTTCTGTGCTTGCATGGTATTTTTATAATAAAGATCAAAAAAAGTAACAAATTTTGCCCGTTGCTGCTTACACATGGGAAGGAGGGGAGCTGGGGGGTACTTTGGGGTTCTAACATTTAACTGTCATTCATTCCTTGGGGGCATTCCTCTGTTTTCCGTGGATGGTTGCGAAGAAAAAACATTTCAGGATGTATATTGTATACATTTCTCTGACATTAAGTGTATCTTTGAACCTTTGAAATGATTTAGCAGCAAGGAAGACATGATCAATTAGGCTTTCCAAGTAAATTCTCAATGGTGACATAATTTAACAATGATAGAGTATTGCCAAATGAGGTCTAATCATTCCAACACGCTGTAATTGCCGTGGAAACTACATGCAAATTGGTATCTTGATCATAAAAGGACTTAGGCCAACACATCAAGTAACAAGAATATGATAGAGTAAAGATTAATTCTCATCGTTTCTTAGATACACAGCCAACGATCTTTACAGAGTACCATCAAAAGCAACAAATAAAATCCACAGGGATGAACTTTGGGTTCTATTCTGTATTTGGGTAAATTGAGGAAAGCTACATGATGGAGACACATACCTTAGGCACTTTTGGCTCATCAAGCTAGAAAATGCTGTAACAGTAACAGACATAAGGTCGGCAGTGTGTAAATGAGTGCACATTTGATTGCCATGCTGCCTTTTAATTACAATGATTTCATTGCAGCCAGCATTGACCACCCCATTTGTACTGAATGCTTCAGAAGGAAGTCAATATCCTGAATGGCCACAGCAGTTTACCAAGCTGGCACAGCTTAATGCTAGCCCGCATCTTTGAAAGAAAGGTCTATTTCTGTGTACTGCAAGTCCTGGCAGTTGCTTGAAGAGTGAACCTGACACTCCTTGGCTCACCACCCACTATCATTCACCCACTCTATCAGCAAGGATACATGCCTAACATTCATAGACTTGCACACATACTTGGAACTGCTGTAAGCCTTAAACTAGGAACTTGTAGCTTACACACTGCTAACTATTCAACCATTTCAGAGAACAATTGTACGGTACTCACTCCCATGTTTCCCGTGCAGGAAAAGTGGCGTACAGCCAAGGCAAGAACTAGATTTTATTTGGTAATGCTTCTGCAAAGCACCATTGCGTGTGTTGTTTTTTTTTCCCCGCCATGAATGCTTGACGTCAAGGCTGTTGATTTGCAGAGCAGAATGGATTTTCCAGCGTTGTCACAGCTGCCTCATAAGCAACCATCCAACAGGTTACCAGGATCACTGAAGCATGTTCTTGCAGAATTGGCAGTCGCTCCATGCAGCCTAAAACTGCTGACCTTTCTTTGGAAGTCAGCATTCTTCTTTCACCAGTGTCCATGCTTCAGACTGTCACTTACCGTAGCTATTGGACTGTTGACACTTGCGTTAAGGTGGTGTAGTCCACAGCCAGATCTAAGTCTAGACCACTTGAACGTCACGTGCAGTCTCCAGCACTGAAAGTCAATAACCTTTCACCAGCGGTGCTCCATCTATAAGGGTGACAATGTGTAGAGGCTCCAGGACAGGGCAGCTTTCACTACAAGCACATTAGTTCAACACAGTGTTGCAACCAGCAGAGCCTCTGCCTCTTGGAACCAGCAGCGTGTGTTCAATTTTGACCTCCAATACTGACTGTTTGGAGTTTGCTTGTTTTCCTAGTCAACACATAAGCTTTGCCTGGATGTTCTGCCTTCCTCGCACATCATAGAGAGGTGCTGGCAGATTAACTGGCTGCTGTAAGTTCAAGTTTATTGTCATTCAACCGTACACATGTATACAGCCAAATGAAACATTGGTCCTCTGGGACTAAGGTGCATAGCACAGTACATATAGTCATGCACAGCACATGTAGTTACAATCCACCACATACAGTCACACAATATGAGCACAAGTCCCTGAGTGGAATGGCCTGAAAATTGACAGATTGACATAAAGTGCAAGGTGCATGTCTGTGTAAGACAGGATAATGTTACTGACATTATTATAATAAAACAAGCAGTCGTATGAATATGTGAAATAGCAGTATGCAGTACTGCAGTATCTGTGCAATATGAGAGTGTGTCCATAAGTTGGGGAGTGAGGGGGCAGGTCACTCAGGCAGGGACAGTAAATTTGTCCCTAGTGAATCAGGCAGGTAAGGGATGGGTAGTAGATGCATTTATGGGAATGTGAAGAGAAAGGTTTGCAATGAAACTTAGTGGGAAATAGGATTGGGATCGCTCTCTTGAGTTGATTATATACTTGACGGACTGAATTGGTATTTGTTTATATTGTCGGCAAATATGGAAACTTTTTCACCAGTGTGTTTACGTACAACTTATTCAAGCTCTCAGGACACTGATAATGTCTGTGAGTACCAGTGAAACTATGTATAAATTAAATAATACAGAAAATACTGGGAATGCTTACCTAGTCAGGCAACATCTAACGAGAGAGGGGACCTTTCAGAACTGGGATTAAACAGAGAATGGAAAAATGGTGATGAGAACAGAAGCAGCACACATAAAATGCTGGAGGAACTCAGCAGGCCAAGCAGCATCTATGGCAAAGAGTAAACAGTCAAAGTTTTGGGCTGAGACCCTTCAAGACTGAAAAGAAAGATGAGAAGTCAGAGTAAGAAGTGAGGGGCGTGGAGGAAGAAGTACATGAGTTCCTCCAGCATTTTCTGTGTGTTGCTTTGGATTTCCAAAATCTGCAGAATTTCTTGTGTTGGTGAGAACAGAAGGCAGCATTTGTGGTAGAATAGACTGCAGGAAAATCTGACAGAAGTGATGCTGGAACCTGCTGGTAGAGTTTAGTGGGTAACAAGAGGAATGGCCGCAGAAGGTGTAAATAAGAGTAAAATAAACTCTCTTGTAGAAGCCTTCAGTATTGAATTAGGTCCCTAGAATCTACTGAACTACTTTCTCAAAAACGAATGGTATCTGACTCAAATTACTTTTATGGAAGTTGGCATGCAGGATTGCAGCATCAGTGATGGAACAATGTTGTGCTCATGAACAGAAATGCTTGAGTTTACTTTCCCACATGTGGACTGGTGACAGAAAAGGTAACAGCTATTTGTTAGTCATCAATCTCCAATATATTGAATAAAAAATGTAGAATATTCCACATTAGATCATTTTCTTAGAATTTGTAGAGTTGAGGTGTGCCCTGTTAAAATATTTTCCTCACCCTATCAACTCAGAACATTTTGCTGTGTAGTTACTGGATGTGCCCTGATAAAGGAGCAGATGAGACTTTGATGAACTAAGATGCCAGCAGTGTCCTTTCTTAAGGAGTCAAAATGAAACCGAGAATAGTAAAGAAGGAAATCGGAAAATCAAGTCAAATCAAATACACAAAAGAAATAAATGGACATAGAAAGATAGGGTAAGGAGGGAGAAAAAAAGACTGAGAAGAATACTATGAGCTGTAAGAAAATTAAGCTTTAAGTTTTAAAATCCATAACATCACTAAGCACTTGTGGGAAT
Source organism: Mobula birostris (assembly GCF_030028105.1). Classification (NCBI taxonomy): domain Eukaryota; kingdom Metazoa; phylum Chordata; class Chondrichthyes; order Myliobatiformes; family Myliobatidae; genus Mobula; species Mobula birostris. The sequence goes on along the minus strand of NC_092375.1, from coordinate 28,113,071 downwards.
GATTTTTCCAAATTTAACTTGTTCCTTTTCCAGATCAGAGAAGTTGTGTGGCGTTGCAGAAACATCACTGAGACAGAGGTTCAATTGTGTCATGATATTAATGGACTTCCAAGTAATTAAGAGAGATCTTTCTTACCTTAGGTGAGGATATACCTGTCCGAGTCCATTATCTAGCCATTGCCAACCACTTAAGTAAGCATATTGCAATTATATATTAAAATAATGAAAGTGGTTGCCAAATGTATTTTCATCATTTTGAATTATTGCAACCCAGGACACATTTTACATCCAAAATTGCTCCAGAAGACATTAATCTAAATTGGATCAAAACCTCATTCAATTGATTGCTCTGTTATTAAATGCACGTAAGTTGCCAATAACTCAAAAAGGACAGTTAAATAACTGAGACTTGCTGAAACTAGCTTCAGTTCTTATACCAGGGTGAGGCTGCAGAGCCCACAAAATTCATATAGTCGACTTTGGCATAACGTCAGCAGGAGTAAGGAATGCATATTCATAGCTGGTCTGCATTCCACCACAGTCAGAGTCATACACAAGGAGGAAAAGGGCAAGTGGAAGTACTCTGTAGTACCCCTCAATAACCATCTTCAAAATTGTGCAAATTGAGGTAAGGAGTGTAAAGGCACATTTTAGGAAAATTCAACAAGCAGTATTTCATGCAGTTGACCTCTGGTTGATTTTTCTCTCACCCAGAAACAGCCAAAGCTCTGCCAAAGCTAGCTCAGGATTTTCCAGCAATTGAATTGATTTTTTGTTAAGTGTGTTGCCATTTCAAACTGAGCACTGAACTAACTGAAAGAGCCATCAAGGGATTACTTGAGTTTAAAATAGTTAACAATTTTTTTGTGTAAAGGAAGGGTCTTTGTCGCTTGAGTTTATGTTGAGTCTTTCAATTCAAAAATACAAAGAAAATATCAGGAAAAAAATAACAGTCACTGAGATCTTGAAAAGATCATGCTGTTTCTTTATACAAGGAAGGAAGCTGAAGCTATATCCTGCTGTCTTTACTCTCCATATACAACTGATGTCACATCCACTATCCCCCTTTCCAACCCACCCCACACACACAGCTAACATATTTTTCTGGATAATCAGTAGTTCAATACATTTGGAATCCTGTGCTGTTAAGCATGTAACTGGTGTCTTTTTAAATAACAGAAAAGCATGTTCTGTTTACCTAAAATGTTACTGGCATTATTTCAAACCCCAAGAAGAGTGTTTTTCAAAATAACTTGAAAATAGACACATTATACACAAGAGATTCTGCAGATGCTGAAAACTTTAAGTAACACGCACAAAATACTGGAGGACTTATCAAGCCAGGCAGCATCTATGGAGGGGAATAAGCAGTTAACATTTCAGGTTGAGACCCCTCATGAGGACATTAGAAAATGTTTTTTTAAAATATATGTTTCAAAGAATGTGCATTTGCCAATATATTAAACATGACGTTCATGCACAGATTTAAAGGAATTTGGATCAGGTAAATCACTTGGTTTAAACTCCAATTAAGGAAAAAAATAAAGGTTGTCATCTAAACTTGCCTAAAGTAACTTTTTGATATCAGTTTCTGAAAAATACTGATTTAGAAATACGGTCATGTAAAGAATTTGACTTGTCTTGTTCCCACTGAGTTCCTTGTAAATTGTGTAATATTCTGGCAAGCATTAAATCAACAGCAGTGATGAAGTGGACTCGTAAGGTCATTAAGTACTTCAAGGAACTGCGGAGTCTAATACTTTTCTGAATGTGTACTTTAGCAAGAGGCTGTATTGTTTAATGAAGTGAAATAATACAAATAGAACAAAAACGTCCATTTTAGAAAAAAACACATTTTCAAAAAGATGGGAAAGAGAAAACAGGTCACTAACTTGTTAGCCTAACATAAATAGAAGGGAAGACACTGGAATCTGGAAAGAAAGATGCAACAATGAAAAATCCAGGAAAGAATAACAGGGCAGCATGGATTTATGAAAAGGAAACCATATTAGAGTAATCTATTAGTACTGTTTGGGAATATGATTGCACAAGAATAAGTTATTGAATATGCTGTATTTAAATTTTCAGAAAGCTTTTGATAAGATGTGGCAATGTGAAAATACAGGGAATTGAGAATTAGTTAACACAAATAAAACAAATGGGGATTTTTTTTCTCACATTGACAGGGTGTGACTAACGGAGTACCACAGGGATCAATGCTTGAGTCCATTCACAATCTGTACCAATGATTTGGCCAAGAGGACCAAATGCACATTTTGTGGTTTGCTGATGATTATATCATAAAACAAAACAAAGTGGGATTGTGAGCATGAAGGAAAATGCAAAGACAAGATAAACAGCTAGCCCGCCATGGTAGTGTAGCAGTTAGCGAGACGTTTTACTGCTCGGGGTGACAGAGTTTGGAGTTCAATTCCAGCGTCCTCTGTAAGCAAGTGGGCATGTGGGATTCCTCCATGTGTTCCGGTTTCCTCCCACAGTCCAAAGATGTACAAGTTGGTAGGTTAATTGGTCATTGTAAATTGTCCTGAGGTTAGTCTAGGGTTAAATCAGTGAGATGCTGGGTGGGGCTGGAAGGGCCTGTTCTGCACTCTGTCTCTAAATCAAAAAATAAACTGGATCACAACATAGTAGATGGGGATATATGAAGGTATCTACCTTGGTGCATAAAACAGTAAAATTGCATCTATTTTTTAATTAAGAAGGCAAAGGGTATGTTGGCCTTCACTTTGGCAGGACTTTAGCATAGGAGTAGAGATGTCATATTGCAATTATATACGGCCTTGGTGGGACTGTGCCTAAAGGTTTTATCTTCTTATGTAAAAAAACTGCATATTTGAAATAGGGGAGTACAGCAAAGATTCACTGGACTGGTTCCAGGTATGATGGACTGCTGTATATGAAGACATTGAGTAGATTAGGCCTATATGCTGTAGAAGTCCGGAGAATAAAAGGTTATCTGATTGAAATTTGCAAAATTCTTAGAATTGAACAAAAGGATGCAGGAAGGATGTTTTCCAGTAGCTGAGGACCTTAGAATCGGGCATCAGAATCTGAGCAGAAAGGATAAGTAATGAAGGACTGAAATGAGGGGAAATACCTTCCTGAATGGTAGTGAACCTTTGGATTTCTCTGCCCCAGATGACATGAAAGCTCATTTATTGAGTTCATTCAAAACAGAGATTGATATATTTCTGGTTATTAATAAAATCAAAGGAAATGGCACTGAGATAGAAGACAAACCACGGTTTTGATGAATGGTGCTGCTCGTATTACTTATGTTTCTTGTATAACAGAGCACCAAACATGTAATTAATCTTATTTCAGTTCTACATAGTAGAAGATTAGCTAAATTTTCCATCAAACTGAAATTCCTTGAGGTCATGCAGGATTAGTGTGGAATGTTTTGATCTGAATGGTTTGTGGGGCAGAGAAGTAGGATCATGAGTCTGCGTTTTCCTTTCTACATCAGACCTTTGACTTAGTACTGACATTGGTTGACAATATCTCTACTGGAGATGAAGACTATTTACTTCCTGCTTTCTCTAATATTCTCCCCTTTCGCTTATGCATATCAATTTGTTGTTAAACACTGAATTTTTGTATTTTCTGTTTTGTACATGAAGCATCAGGAAAATTGTGCAATTGGATTCATACCACAATGCCAAATGTTTTTGAAGAGAATGGCTGCTTAAAACAATATGTTAGCTCAGACTGGTCAAAATTATTATAGTGACGCCTCTATTGTGGAGGTAAAAAAAATCAATGGGAAAGAAGAAATTGTGCAGTATATAAAATATCAACAATTGTTATCAATCCAAATTTATCTGAGATGGATTTTTCTGAAGATGGAATAACTTCACAACTTCACTTGCCCCATCACTGAAATGTCCCACAACCTATGATATCACTTTCACGGACTTTCCATCTCATGTTTTCATTATTTATTGCTTATTTATTTTTTAATTATTATTATGATTTTGTCTCTTTTGGATTTGCACAGTTTTTTGCAGGTGTATCTAATAAAGTAGCTACTGATTATAACAGATGTAAGTGGTAATAAAATAGACAGAGAAGTCCTCATTATGCAAATACTGTAATTATCTACATCCACAGTCATACAAACATGTTAATGGTGCTCAGCCTAGCTTGAGATGTACATATTTCTAATTTTGTCATTCACCCTTAAAAACATGTCATTATCTTGGCTAATTAATTAATTCAAGACTATTTTAATGCACATTACAAAATCCATTGTACAAATGGAGAAATTAACAATGCTTGGAAAATAATAATTGGGTTCTTCTAAGTAATGCCTGCTGAGCTGAGTATTTCCAGCCATTTTGTTTTTGTTAGAAAATGCCATCCATGCCCACACTTGGGGAAATCAGATCGGCAGGTCCTAGGGTCATAGAGGTACAGCACAGAGCAGGCCCTTTGGACAATCTAGCCCATGCTGAAATCATTTTTAGGTCATGCTTCTGCTTTCTGCATAGAGGCAGAGATTGAGGTGTGTGGGTGCACCAGTGGAGAGGACCAGGAAGGGATGGCCAAGGGAGATGGAGGAATGTATACACGATGCTTTAAAGCAGTACCTGGACTATATTCATCAATGGATCTGAACAAATATGCCACAGGCATCACCAGTTTCTTCAAGAGCTGCGTGGATGAGTGTGTGCCCACAAAAACATACCAAGTCTTCCCAAACCAGAAGTCCCGTATGAACCAGGAGATTGTAGTCTGCTGAGGGTTAGACCTGTGGAGTTCATAATGGGCAATGCAGGGAACTGAAAGATGTCCCGGTATGACCTCCAGAAGGCCAAAATAGGAATGAAGAGGCAATTTCTTTAGAGGAAGCTGGAGGCATGAACGGACACTGCTCAGCTGTGGCAGGGCTTGCATACCATCACCTCCTACAAAGTGAGAACGAATACAATAACCACCAATAAACTTCACTCCCTGATGTGTTTAATGCTTTGAGAGGGAGAATAATTCTACATGTGTGTAAGTATGCACAACACCTGATGACCCCATGTCAGTTCTGAAAGCAGCCTCAGTCCTCGAGGCTGACTTCAGAACATCCTTCATGAGATGGCATCAGGCTCTCATGACGTACCAAAGAGCTAAAATTGTGCACTGACCATCTGGCCGAAATTTTCAGGGACACCTTCAGCTTTTGAGTTTTGCAGTCTGAGGATCCCACATGCCTCAAGATGGCACCCGTTATACCAGAGCCCAAGAAAAGCAGGGTGGCCTGACACAATAACTACCATCCAGTAGTGCTTACCCCCACTGTAATGAAATGCTTTGAGAGGTTGGTTTTATTTTCAAATAAACCCCTGCCTCAGTAAGGACCTGAATCTGTTTCACTTCAGCTTTCCACACAATCAACCTGCAGCAGGCATTATCTTACTGGCTTTCCACTCTGTTCTTAACTACTTGGATAACCAGAACACACATGTCGGTCTGTAATTCATTGCTGCCTGAATGTGAGGAAAGGCTGAGTGATCTCGGGCTCTTATCTCTAGACCGAAGGAGATTGAGAGGTGAATTGACAGAAGTGCATAAGATGATAAGAGGCATAGATGGAGAGGTCATGTGGCAGCTTTTTCCCCAGGACAGCAATGGCTAGTACGAGAGGGCATAGCTCTAAGTTGATTGAAAGAAAGTATAGAGATGTCAGAGGCAGGTAACTTACACAGAGAGTGGTGGGTGCTTGGAACTAACGGTGTTGGTGGTAGAGACAGTTATATTAGGGAGGTTTTGGAGACTCAGATTGGCATGAATGAAAGAAAGATGGAGAGCTATTATATGTGAGGGGAATGTGTTAGATAGATTTTGGGGTAGGCTAAAATATCATAGGCTGAACAGCCTGCACTATGCTGTACTGTTTTATGTTCTATGTAAGCAGCAAAGACAAGCAGGATCCTTATTAAGGATTCCATGATGGTTCCAAAGATGTACATGCAACTGGCAAATTCTTCCGTTCTGAAATGTTTCCTTTCTGCTTTATGCTTGCTCAGAATGGCAACTGAGACGTGAGTTTAATGACACCAGGAGGGGAATTCAGGGTCATTACAAGCACTCTGCATTTTTTATATATAATGTTGCTAAGGCATTACAACCAGTGTCAAAATGATTACTTGTTAACCTTGGGTTTGATTCAGGGCCAAAACTGATAGATTTTTTTTTCACAAATTCCTGAGGAAACGACAGCTTTTAATTAACAAAGTGATGGAAAATCTAATATGGCCTGAGGGGAAGGAAAAGATCTTTAATTTGTTCGTTTCTGTTTCCAGACCACAGATTTCAGAATCATCTAATCTGGAGTATAGATCCAGTGCAGGAGCAGGAGGTGTGAGCCTAGTGTGATTGTGGAGATGCCAGGAGAGATACCAGGGTCTCTGTCTCTCTCTCTCTCTCTCTCTCTCGCTCTCGCTCTTGCACTTTCACTTGTTCTCATTCTCTAATTATATTACAAAAAAAATGGTATTTGGATTGGATGCAGAACTGATTTTACATTATAAAAATACCTAAAGCCTTATTTTCTTGTTAATTCAGGCTGTTTTTTCTGAACACATATTTTATTTTTAAGAACTTAAAATATTATCTGTAAATTCTTGAAGATTTTGAATTTTGTTGTAGATTCTATTCCACATGGTAAGGATTGCTAATGTATGTTTATCAAAGCTATACTGGTATGCAAATGATAATAAATTATTTAAGTGTTGCCAAAAGATTCACAGGGCAGACTGCATTTTTTAAATAACCAGTAAGTTCTGAAACTATTTTGTTTCATGTTGGTTTCAGTTATTTAACAGCTGATAATAAGCTAAAGCATTGTGAGACTGAATTTTTTTTTAAATTGCAGATACTGGAAATCCAAAATAAAAACAGAAAATGCAAGAAATACTCAGCAGGTCAGGCAGCATCTATGAAAAAAGAAGCAGTTAACGTTTAAGTTCTAGGATTCCTCACCAGTTCTGATGAAGAACTCTGAACCCGCAACATAAACTGATTCTCTTTCCATGTATGCTGTCTGGTCTTGTGAATATTTTTATGTGAGGCCGTGCTTGAAATGGTCACATACTACGCGCTGAGCTGAAAATATCAAACACTCCTTTGGTGATGTTTGGAGTAGATGTCGATATGAAACAAAAGTTACTTAAATCAGATAAAATCTGCCCTATAACTGTTAAGCAGAGCATCAGTATTGTAAACTGTACTGAGGAGGTAGTACAGACTTTAGGAGTTATCTGAGGGTCACAGCACAGACATTAGGATGGAGCAAAAAAATTAGAATGCAAGTGGATTTGCAACATTCTGCTACTAGACAGGTTTTCAATCTTAGCTGGAGAACAACACATGTTTGAGAAAAAGTGAGGAAATTGTTGTTTTAAAAGAAGGAAAGGCTTTAAACTTTGTATGTTGTGAGTTTTGAGAGAGAGGCAAGGAATAACACAAGCAGGCTTATTGTTGTTGTAATCCATGACAATGGTTTGTTGGACCACTGTCAGAAGTTCTAACAAAGCTAGTAATTAAGATCAAATTATTTAAAAGTGAATTAATCTCTGGTTTTATAGATTTTTTGCATTCTCCATGTAACAAGGGTGAAAAAATTGTGTAGTTTTAATTATGAATACACAAAATATTCTAACCAACGTATTTTTATAAAAAGGCACCTTACTTGATAGCACATTATTGCTTCTAGGTACCGTCTTAATAGGAGGCATATGAGGTGGCTTGTCCATAATCTTGAAATGGCCTAGAAACTTTCCTAATTTGGCTATGTATCAGTTGTGATTAGGAGAGGAGAAAACTTAGGACATTAAAATAAACATATTAAAAGGCACTGAAAAGGTAAAAAAAAAAAAATTCCGAATACTCAGAGAAAGTAATATAAAAAGTATAGTCCAAAATGTGGCCTGTTTGGATTTGCATTCATTCTTGGCCCCCTTCCATCAATTCATTCACTCACAAATATACCCTTTTGTAGTTGTTGGTTGCATTGGCAAGACCAGAGTCGTTGCTGTCTCTATATAAGACCATAAGACCATTAAATGTAGGAGCAGAAGTAGGCCATTCGGCCTGTCGAGTCTGCTCCACCATTCAATCATGGGCTGATCCAATTCTTCCAGTCATCCACACTCCCCTGCCTTCTCCCCATACCCCCATATTTGTGATTCTGAGCCCATCTGAAGATAGATTAAAAGTATACTTACACAACATATGTGAATTGTTCATGTATTTGTTAATTTATTTATTGTTTTCCTGTATTACAGAGTGTTTGTCACATAGTGCCTTGGAAGTTGTAGCAACAAGCTGTTATGGTAAACAAAACTGTAAAATTGTTGTCAGCAGCCACTATTTTGGAGACCCTTGTTTACCTGGAATGCAGAAGTATCTCAGTGTCATCTATATATGTGGTAAGAATGAGTCATTTCAGCATTAACATATTTATTTTGAGGGAGAAATGGTTCCGACTGCACAATAGATTTCTTTATTTCCTTCTGTGAGATTCGTGTAGATAGGCATTGAGCCAGTCACTAAAGCACCTGTGTCTCTGCTGTATAGCTCTATGACCAACTCGTATTTTATATCTTCATATTGCACTTTGAATTGTAGCTCAAATCTCTGTGCTGCAATTTCCCACACCAGCAAATTCCTAATCTTACTGATAGCTTTGATGTTGTGTTTGTCATAACTAATAAGGTTTAGTACTTTCGATACGGGATCTCATGGGATATTGAATCATTGAAGAATTCCTTTGGCCTCAGTGTGCTGGGAAATGCCAACAACACATAAAATTGCATGCCTTTCTCAGTGTAAGTGCCACCAAGTTTGGGAAATGCAAGCAGAAATGCTGGCTGAGCTTTACCAATGATTCATAACTGTGTTACATGCTGACCTTGGCATGGCAGAGGGTGTACTTGCTTTAATTTGCCACCGGTTGTACCAGGGAGCCTGCCTGGTGAACCTGCGGCAGGTTTAATCTGACACAGACCCTGAGCATATTCATCCAGATGGAGAGGAACAGTTGCCAGGGAGAAGGGTAGGATAGTTAATATACAGCATTTCATTTAAAGTTAATTCTACTTCCATGTTTTTATTTATTTAAAAGTGCTTTTAAGTTATCTTAATCTTTATTTTTGTAAACTTTTAATCATTTTATTTTTAATTGTTTCATTTCGTCTTAATATTTTTCAAATAATTTGACTGCTTCTGATGTCAGGAAAATTTAGCAGCATTTAAAATAATAAGTTGATTGGTTTGCCAGTGGTGAAAGTTCTTACAGGTATTATGTGATGACATTATGTTACTTAGCGTGCTTGGCCTCATCTGTGAGGATGTGGATGGCAACTAGCAGCAAGTCAGCATCAGTGGATCCACAAAAGATTATGTATAGGTTAGCAGTGAACATAAGTAACTTGCCACTGGCATTGGCAATAAGCTCCACACTGTAGGATTACTAATAATGATCAGGAAGCTGGAAGAGGACCATGAATGGGTAACCCATCCTTCTCAATGGCAGAGTTCAGCACTTAAGTGTAGCCAAAAGGGCTGAAATGCTTGCAATCATTCCTCAGCCAGACATATTGAATGAATGATCTTTCAAACCATAAGACATAGGAGCAGAATTAGCCTATTTGGCCCATTAAGTCTGCTCCACCATTTTCATGCATAAACTCAACCCCATTTTCATGCATAAAATATTTTCTAATATATGAATTCCCAAACCAAAGAGAAAATTAGGCATCTAGGAACAATAATACCTGCAAGTTCTTCGGAAGTCACATTGCTAATCAGGTTTGCAAAGATATCTTTATTTTTGGTGGATACCCCTTGTTAAATCATAATACTGGTGTGCCTTCAAGGATTGCACATTTCTGGAAGATAGCTCACCATCCTCTTTTTAGGGACATTTAGGCTTAGGCATGAAATGCTGACCTTGCCAGCAACATTCATAATCCACATGGGAATAAACTAATTCAACTCAATCAGGCAGCTCTTGAAAATCTAAATTCTTTCTTGTTTTAATATCCTTCGTTGGAGAGTTTACCTTATCATGCTGAAGAAATATAGTTCTGTTAAACGGTTCAATAACTGCATACTTGTGAATGATGAGTTTTATTTAACACACATCAGTCAACTATGAAGAATGTAATGTGATCTCGTGGATACAGATCCACAAGTCAGCCTTAAGAGTTGTCATTGATTATGATGACAAATTGTTACTTTAAAAGATGAAACAGAATGATCTAAACATTCATAGATTTGTGAAATTGAAATAAATGAAGTAAGGCTCCTGAACTAATTTCTGCTGATAGTAGTTAATTTATATAACAATACCAGTGATTACCTGTAGCTCTGCTATCCCATACATCACTGAACAAGTGGGCAGTATGTTCAGATTTACATGTCATAATGTTATTTATTTGCAAAGTTCCTGTAGATATATTCAGTATTTTTTAAACCACCAGTATTTAGGCACATATAGTTTTAGCAATATTTTCAAATGAATAGCACTTTATCTCTTCTTTACAAATGGTGTGATCAAATTAAAATCTAATATCAAATCATTTTGTTTTTACAACATCATGAAGACAAACACATCCAACATGATTATTTTCTTTCAAGTAAAAAAAGTTTATCCCTTTTGACTTTTGAATGTCTTCTAGAAAAGGAAAACGTTTGATCTTTTCATGTTATGGTTATAATTTTTATATACTTAAAAAAACTCAAAAGAACACGAGGTCAGTTTCCATAGAGTCTCATATTTTTATCCACCCATGACTCTAGAGGAGGCATATAAAAGGGCAGATTAAAAATATAGGGAGATTGAGTGAGTTTGTAAAATGGGAGAAAGCTTCAGAAATTGGGAAGAGTGACATTCATACAGTATAGCTATGTTTCATGGAAGTTCAAGGGTTACAAAACTGGCCAGGTACACTGGAAATGTTTAAACTTTTAGAGACTAGAAAGGCTTGGATGCAAGTTTTATCATTGATTGGGCATTCTGCGCTCAGCACTGTCCGGTATATCCAGTTTAAAATACAAAACGCCATATTTAGAGCCCTTTACAAATTGTACTATTCTCAATCTATGAAAGTTCAAGTGCAAAATGGTCAAGCAATGACAAAACTTGAATCCAATCTTTTCCCATCTCTAAAGTTTTAAAATTTCCAGTGATCTTGCCAGTTTTGTATCCCTTAAACTTCCATGGAACGTTCATAGAATCTCCAGTGGTAATTTGCTACTTATTTTTGCTCCTATGACATTTTAACAGGTCTGAATATAGTCTGTGAAAGCAGGGTTTAGAAATGTAATAAATTTATCTGTTTAAGTTTCAGTGATTCATTTGGGGAACTTCAATGTTTTTCCTGTGAAAATTGCAAGTTGTTCATTGATTTATTTTATATAAAAAAAAGTTACTGATTTGAAATTATAGCAACACACATCAAAGTTGCTGGTGAACGCAGCAGGCCAGGCAGCATCTCTATTTGATTTGAAATTATGTCTTGATTTGTATTTCACGCTGTCTCCTCTTAATAAAACTAAAACTCGTACAGTTTGTTCAGTATCTTCATATAATTAGAGTCATGTTATTGTCTCATTAAAGATAATTAGTGCAATATACCCTATGGTCCACAAGAGATAAGTGGTCAATTTACAGGAATGGCATGCAGTACAGCAATGCAAAGATTACCAACAGCTTATAGAGTCAATAATATGGCAAAATAAGAAAACTTCTTGTAGGGATCTTGTATGGTTTATATGCTCCATTAAGAGATAAATGAATACAGCTGCTATTTTTTATTTAATTGGTTTACTTTATAAATCTTTTTCAGTTTCCAAAATGTTGCTACAGGAAGCTGATCCAGGTTTGTCAGCTCTTCCCCCTTCATTGGTTTATAATAAAAATGGTAGGTTTATAACCAATTCTCTCTCATCTGAGGGTTCAGTCTCTGATAACATTGTATCTTGGGATAGGTATTGGCATTCTTTACAGAGTCATTTTAACATAACTGTTCAGTAATTGAATGTAATCAGCTGCCAGAAATAGTGGTGGAAGCAGACACAATTGTGACATTTAAGAGGTTTTTGGATAAACACGGGAATATGTAACAGATTGAGGGATACGGTTCAGGTGCAGGCAGAAGGGAATTAGTTTAATTTGGCATCATGTTCAGTACAGACTAAGTAGGCTGACAGGCCTGTTCCTGTGCTGTACTATTTGATGTACACTATGGAAACATATTCTACTTGAGCCCTGTGCCAGCATAAAAGTGTAAAACTGGAAAGTAGAGCTGTGCTTTCTCTATAAGTAAGGACTTTTCATATTGCAGAAGTCTCTATGCTGTCCTGTTGAATCTGTACATCCATAAGCCTTTGACATTTTTAGTCCCAACATCTACACACAGTTGATAATAGTAGGTGTAATCCGAACCCCTCGCCATTCCTGCTTTGAAATTTGTTGTCTTATATTAGATGTAACATGAAGCATTGAAACTGCTCAGCATATCTTTAAATAGAATGACAAGGGAATGAAATCCAGATATAACTTTAAGCGGTCCCTTTTACATGATCCAACAACCAGGTTGACCTCTCATTGACAGGCATTCTCTGAGCAGGAAAAGTTAGAATTTGAATGCTGCATCCCAAGGTCAGCAAAGGCATGAATTTCCCTGTACAAATTGTGGCAGAAATGTTTGGAATTGTGTTCATGCAATGACCTTGTCCTAGCAGCTTCAATAAAGGTCCTTAAGATATTTTTCAGATGGTTTTTCCAACATACAGCCAAGTAACACTGGTGAAATAAAAAATAAGGCAACTTGGTGATTTAGCTTAGTGCCGTTTATGGAACCTTTCCTTGCTCAGTATTTGTTGAAATACTGGTCACACTTTATAGTTATTTCATGACAAGTAAATCACTTTGAGATACAGCACTTCCTTTGCCAATTACGATTAATTTTCTTTACCTTTTTACATATGTAGCCAATAGGTCCTTGGGCCCTCAAGAATCCAGATATTCAATGAAAGAAGGAAAAATTGTCATCAGCACCCTCATTATATTTGCTTATATTAGAAGTAAGTGTTCATTATTTTAGTATACTCTAATCAATTTAGAGCTAATACTGTACTTCACAGTGATCTTGTGCAAGTGATCCTTGAAGAGATACTTGAACTAATCCAAGTTACAGAAGATATTGAACATCTCCAATATTTTCAGTTATATAAAACAAAATATGCGGTGTTTGTGTGCTAAATTATGTATGCTAGCATTGAAAACAAACTAAATCTTGTATGGTGGTAATTTGAATGTTTAACTCAAAAACCTCTCTGCAAGATTCAAATATTTAAATTATATATTTTACCAGATCTGACTAAAATAAATCAGGTGGATAAAAATATTGAAAAGCTTCATTATGTATCATTTTTCACTTAAATATTTCAAATATAAAAGCATGAACAGAGTGAGGTACAATATTGACTGGGTAAGAAATGATATTTATAAAGAAAAGCTACAAAAGTACTCTTCCCATAAACACATAAAACACAGACAGAACAGCACAGGAACAGGCATTTGGCCCGTGATGTCTTTGCCGATACGATGCCGAATTAAACTAAACCCAGCTGCTGCACACAATCTATACCCTTCCATCCTCACCATGTCCATTTGTCTCTCTAAATGTCTCTTAAATACCTCTGTCACATCTGCTTCCAACACTCCCCTGGCAATGCTTTTGAGACATCTACCATTCTCTATGAAAGTATATCATATTGTAAAGAGAAAAAAATTCCTGCTCTTTATCCAGCCTATAAACTATGATTTGAAAATGCAAGTCTTATTCAAGGGTATACATTTGTTTTCAGATGAATTGTCAAAATAATGATACAAAGCTTACTGAAAAATAGCTCTATGTAATGCAGATTTAACATGAAAGGAGCTAAAGTTCAAAGGATTAAAGATGTGCCATGTGATACAAAGTGGTTCAATTTGCTAGTCGATATAAAGTGCTCTGCTCCTTACTCTGCATAAGCAAGATCATATACTAATATCCTCTCTCCTCTATTTACGAATTGTATCAAATGATAGCACAATTTTTGTGTTGTTGCAGGTAACCCAGAAATGGTTGGTTTGCTGTTTGTATCCAGTGTATGCATTGGGTTAATCTTCACACTGTGTGCAATTGTGATTCAAGTATCCTGCAGAGTAGACATGCAAAAAACTTACCACAGGGAAATGGACTTACCGGAAACATACCACAGGAAAATGGACTGTTGTCAGGACAATTGTGACATTGAAGACAACAACCACAGTGATGAAGATGTAAGTACTAATGATGATGATGATGATGAAGAGAGCTCCTCAGACTTTACTTTTGAAGGATTAACAAAATTTTATGGGACTCCACGATCTAACAGTGCAGAAGCAGCTGAAATAGCTGAGAGGATAGAACGTCGAGACAGGATCATTCAAGAAATCTGGATGAATGGAGGTTCAGAAGTGCCTGTCATAAGGAACTTTAATCAGTATTACTGATAACAAAGGAAATCAAAGACATCAGTGTGAATGTATTGGCAATTTGACACGATGGACAGATTTTGACATAGTCTTTATTATATTGACAAAGTTATTTTAATTTTATTTCTATAGATCCCTCATTAGCTATAAGTTCCTTCTATGAAGGAAATTTATGTAAACTGCATTGTGATATTTTTAACAAGGTGAAACATTATGACCAGACCTCAGCTTCAGGGACACCACTGTGAATTCAGCAAGTTTACGGTAAATTTAAAATTTGCAGAACACTGTACACTGGATCAGACTAGACATTCTTCATAATAATTCTGAAACAGAGATGTATTCTATTATTGACCACATTAGATTCTTTAGGCCTATAGTTATACATTTCACTAGAGTCTGAATAAAGGGAGCATAAAGTTAAAAGAAAAGAGAATGGTTTCAATGTATCTCCTGCTAAAAATATTGCTTGCTCATAAAACTTATCACTGAACAGTTTGAATATATCTAATTGCAAATAAAGGCAGCAGCCGAGGTATTTATTTATTACTTGGTATACAGCATGAAATAGGCTCTTCCGGCCCTTCGAGCCGCCCCACCCAGCAACCCCCCCCCCCCAACTTAACCCTAGCCTAATCACGGGACAGTTTACAATGACCAATTAACCTACCAACTGGTACGTCTTTGGACTGTGGGAGGAAACCAGAGCACCCAGAGGAAACCCACATGGTCATGGGGAGAACATACAAACTTCTTACGGATAGCATCGGGAATTGAACCCAGGTCACTGGCACTGTAAGTCGTAGGGTTAACCACTATGCTACCATGCCCATCCATCTTCTAGTGTACCCCTGTTGTGTGGAAGTCCAACTTTTCACCAGCTGATGTGATGGCAAGATGGTGCGGGCATACATTGCCCACTCTCTGCACATATGCCTGCAGAGAATCTCAGGGTATGTATGTGGTGACATGTATGTACTCTGATATTACATTTTACTTTGAACTTTCATGATAGCAGCAGCTGATATTTAAATACTAGTATTTGCATCATTACAGTTTTACACAGTAATGATGCTAAGGCTGATTCTAAAATGGATTGAATGTGGTGGAAGAAATGGACAATTATTTGAAGGATTGAGAGTTGAGGATTATAAGTCATAGGAGCAAAACTAGGCCATCAAGTTTTCTCCATGATTCTGTCGTGGCTGATTTGTTATCACTCTCTTATTATGCCTTCTCCCCATAACCTTTGACACCCTGACTAATCAAGAACCTATCAACCTCCACTTTAAGTACACTCAATAACTTGGCTCTACAGCCACCTGTGGCAATGATTTCCACAGATTCACTGCCCTCAGGCCAAAGAAGTTCCTCTTTATCTCTGTTTTAAATGGACATTCCTCCAATCCAGAGGTTCCCAACCTTTTCCATACCATGGACCCCTACCATGAACTGAGGAGTCCATGGAACCCATGTTGGAGACCC
This sequence comes from Mobula birostris, assembly GCF_030028105.1. NCBI lineage: Eukaryota > Metazoa > Chordata > Chondrichthyes > Myliobatiformes > Myliobatidae > Mobula > Mobula birostris. The sequence goes on along the minus strand of NC_092375.1, from coordinate 28,097,041 downwards.
CTGCTCTATTCTGAGGCTATGCCCTCTGGTCCTAGACTCACCAATATAGGAAACATTCTCTCCACATACACTCTATCTAGGCCTTCAATAATCAATAGGTTTCAATGATATCTCACCTTCATTCTTCTAAACTCCAGCAAGTACAGGCCCAGCGCTATCAAATGCTCCTCAGATGTTAACCCTTTCATTCCCAGAATCATACTTGAGAATCTCCTCTGGACCCTCTCCAATGCCAGCACATCTTTTCATAGATAAGGGGCCCAAAACTGCTCACAATACACCAAGTGCAATCTGATCAATGCCTTATAAAGACTCAGCATCACATCCTTGTTCTTATATTCTAATCCTCTCAAAATGATTGCTAACATTGCCTTTGCCATCTTTATCACTGGCTCAACCTGCAAGATAACCTATAGGGAATCTTGCATGAAGGCTCCCAAATCCCTTTGCACCTCTGAGTTTTGAAATTTCTTCCTGTTTAAAAAATAGTCTATACTTTTATTTTTTCTACCAAAGTGCATTAACCATACACTTCGCTACACTATATTCTGTCTGCCAGTTCTTTATCCATTCTCCCAATCTGTTTAATTCCTTCTGCAGACTTCCTGTTACCACAATAGCACCTGCCCCTCCACCTACCTTTGTATTGTCTGCAAAGTTGACCACAAAGCCATGAATTCCATCATCCAAATTGTTGGCATATAATGTGAAAAGAAGCAGTTCCAGTACTAACACCTGAGAAACACCACTGGTCACTGGCAGACAACCAAAATTGGCCTCCTTTATTCCAATTCTTTGCCTTCTGCCAGTCAGTCAATCTTCTGTCTTTCCTGTAATACTACAGGCTCTTTTCCTGTTAAGCAGCATCATGTGCAGCACCTTGTCAAAGGCCTTCTGAAAATGCAAGTAAACAACATCCACTGACTCTCTTTTGTTTAGCCTGTCTTATTTCCTCAAAGATTTCCATCAGTTTTGTCAGGCAAGAATTCCTCTAATGAAAACCATAAGGACTTTGGCTTAATTTATCATGTGCCTCCAATTACCCTGAAACCTCATCCTTAGTAATGGACTTCGACATCTTCTTAACCACTGATGTCAGGCTGACTGGCCTATAATTTCCTTTCTTCTGCCTCCCTCCTTTCTTAAAGAGTGAGTGACAATTGCAATTTTCCAGTCCTCTGGAACCATTCCAGAATCTAATGATTCTTGAAAGATCATTACTAATTCCTCCACAATCTCTTCAGCTGCCTCTTTCAGAACCCCGTTGTGTGGTCCATCTGATCTAGCTGACTTATTTACCTTCAGACCTTTTAGCTTGCAAAGCACCTTCTCCTTAGTTATAGCAACTGTACTCCTTCTGCCTCCTGATGCTCTTGAATTTCTGGCATACTGCTAGTGTCTTCCACAGTGAAGACTGCCACAAAGTACCTATCAAATTCATCTGTTATTTCTTTGTCCCTGATTACTACCTGTCCAGCATCATTTTCCAGCAGTCCGATATCCACTCTCACCTCTCTTTTACTCTTTATATATCTGAAAACTACGTGGGGAAGTGGCACTGAAGAGGAGTCAAAACCAGAGTAAATCAGACATGAGGAAATACCAGAGAAGGCAGATGCTTAAAAATGGATCAACACACAAAATGTTCAGCAGGTTAGGCAGCATCTAAATGGACAGTCAGTGTTTTGGCCTGACACTTTCATCTGGACTGAATGATAGAGTTGAGGGAGATAGCTATTCTCCACTCCCTTCTCTGTCACGACCCCACCCCCTCACCTGGATTGCCTGCCAACTCTTGCTGCACCTTCCCTCCACCTTTTTCATTAGTTATCTCCCCTCTTATCTTTCAGTCCAGATGAAAAGGCTTACTTGAAACACAACTGCCCACTTCCATCCATGGATGCTACCTGGAACACCGAGTTCCTCCAGTGTTCATGTTGTAGATCAGCCATGATCTTACTGGTTGGCAGGGCAGGCTCGAAGGGCCTGATGGTCTTCTTCTTTTGCTACCTTCTTGTGTTCTTGTGTCAAAATGTGTCTTTCAATTTAAGAAAAGATGAATACAATAGTTTAATCTACCAAATGGTATCTTGAAATATCTGCCCAGCCATTTTTGCTGTTTCGTTAGAACACATGTCAAAAAATGAACAATTAAGATTATGAAATCAGAAGACAGCCTCTCCTCTCTTGATTTTCTACTTTCAATTACAGTTTCCAGTTACTAGAAAGAGATCAGTTGAACTGTGTAAATTTGGATTTTACTCCATTCAGCCCCAGCAGGAAACTGGAAAATGATACAGGCACCAATATTTTCTGTGGTATTAGTTGAAGATTATTTCAGGAATTGCATATATATCCAAGAAATAATTATCATCGAGAAGCATTGGTACAATCTAATAAAAGGATGATCGAGGGCTAATTAAAATCACACTTGACTGCAGCTCCTGAAGATCCAGAAGGTCTGTAATATTCAATTAAGTTTTTAAAAAGTAATCAACTGACAGAACGTCCCTCAGGCTGAGATGCAAATCCGTATTGCATTCTTTTACCATGTCCTCTTTTGTTACTTCATGGTAGGGGTTCCCATCCTTTCTTCTGCCATAGACCCTTACCAGTAACTGAGGAGCCTGTAGGCCCCAGGTTGGGAACCCCAATGGGTTGTAGGTTTAAACATGCTTTGCAATTTTTATGAACTATGCATTGCAGCAATGTCAACAATACACATGTGTTTCCTTTAAAATATTAGGGCCATATTTAAACATATCATTGTTCATGCATTTTGTGTGTGTTGATTGTTCATGCAAGTTTGCTTATTGAAGATATTTTAAAGTGTTACTGTGATGCGCTGATGGTCTCAGGTGATCAACTAGGTTATATATTTTCTTCATACTAGCATAGATTTGTACACAAGTTTTGTATTACGATCTTGGAAGGGATTAATAGTTGGTATCTTGTTGCATAAGTTGATACACAGGAGGAAGAAGAAAGGAATCACAAACAAAAGTGCGAATATTGCGGGCTGCAATGCCTTGAGTATCATTTCAGGTGGTGAGGCAACATGTTTGGTACTGAAGCATCCTTCACATTATCAACAGCAAATTTAGCATTTATAGCTGAAGTGCCACAATTCATTTTGCCTTTCATGCTAAATGGGAAGACACTTGGTGTCATCAAAAATATATTTAAATGTACTTAAGTAGCATCCCAGCTGTGTGGCAAATATTTAAATAGAGACTGAACAGATGGACCTCTATGCATAAGGCTACAAGAAATAGGAACAGGAGAAGGCCATCAGGTTCTTCAAACTTGTCCTGGCATTTAATATCATTCTGGCTGATCAATGCTGGGCGCTACCCATCTTTGCCATTTCTTACGCCTATTCCTCAATCTGTCAAATATTTATCCACCTCCACTTTAAGTGCATCCAGGAATCCAACATCCACCGCCAATCAGGAATTCCAGAGATTCACTATGCTCTTTGAGAACAAGTTTCACTGTACCTCAAATCTAAATAACCAGCTCTTTATTATGAAGTTCTGTCCTCAGTTAAGCACTCTCTTGCAAGAACATCCCAACATCTATCCTTTCAAGCCCCTTTGTGAGTTTGTGATGGACCCTTCACCCATTACCCACCTGCTACTGTCTCCCAACCCCACCTCTCCCACTCTCCCACCTGGGCGACATTTTCCCATCAACCCCCTTCACACCTGTTTCTTACCAGCCCCTTCCTCATGCTTTCCTCTCACCTCTTTATGCTGGCCATCTCCCCTCTGCACTCCCAATCCTGATGCAGGGACTAAACCTGAACTGCTGACCATCCCTTTGCAACCTGACCTGCTGAGTTCTTTCTGAAGTTTTCCTTTTGCGCTAGATTATACCATCTTCAGTATCTTGAGTCTCTTGCCATTTTGTTTCTGAGCTGCTGTGCATTTCCAGAATTTTCTGCTTTTAATTTACAGTATATTCAAAGATTCAAGATTCAAGATTCAAAAAACTTTATTGTCATTCTAAGCATACATCAGCTCTGCAGGGCAGAATGAGACAGTGTTTCTCAGGAGCAGTGCAATCATAACATAACAAACGCAACACTAAATAATAAACATAACAATAAATAGTAAAACACAACAGCCACATGTCAGTTCAAATCAAGTTATAAGTGTCCAGTGCAAGTTAAAAGTGTCCAAAGCAGAGTCAGGTAGAACAGCTATTTAGCAGTCTGACTGCCTGTGGGAGGAAGCTGTTTAGTAGCCTTGTGGTTTTAGTTTTGATGCTCCTGTAACGTTTGCCTGATGGCAGAAGAACAAACAGTTCATGGAGAGGGTGTGAGGGGTCTTTAATGATGTACCGTGTCTTCTGGAGGCATCGACTCTGAAAGAGGTCTTGGACAGAAGGTAGGGAGACCCCAATAACCTTCTCTGCTCCCCTAACCACCCTCTGCAAGGCTTTTTTGTTGACAGCGCTGCAGCTGGAGTACCAGGTTGTGATGCAAAATGTCAGCATACTCTCAACCACGCCTCTGTAGAATATTGTTATCATCTGCAGTTGTTTGATTTAGTCTGTTTGCTGCTGACAGAGACGGTTAATATTTTGCCCCAGCTACACGAAGTTGGTTAGGGGAAGTTAAATAAGCATTCTTTTTTCTAAATATTATACACTAATTCTCACTTTAAAAAAGTTATCTGTGGATAAGGGAGCATATCACTTCCATCGTAACTACGCTACATTGGCATCATGTATCTTTTAGAATTGATTCTAAAGTTCTCTTAACATGATTTTAAAGCTCTCAATGGTCTGGGACCAGAATACATCACAGAATCACTTGCATTTTGTAATCCTGCTCAATGTCTCAGGTCTTCTTCTGCCACTCCCTGAAGTTTGAGTTATCTCCCTTAATAAAAAATTGACAGGTCAGCCTTTTTTTAAAAAAGAAACTACTCTCCTATACTGTGGAATTCAATACCTAAACCCATAAGAGTTGCAGACTCAGTTGACACTTCTAAACACCAGCTCAAAACCTATTTATTTAACCTTGCTTTCAGCTAACATCATTTTGTCCTTTATTTTTATATTTGCACTTTATCCCATTGTAAAGACCTTTCAATGTTGTTTGTATGAAAAATACTCTATAAATAGTTACTATGATGATGATGATGATTATTATTATAGGTTGATTTCTGTGATCAATGTGGTTAATGATTTGATATTAATTGAGGAATATTGGCTGTGGCTGATTCCTTCTGGAGCAGGAGTTCCCAATCTGGGGTCCACAGACTCTTCGGCTAATGGTAGGGGTTTTACAGCATAAAAAAGTTTGGAATCCCCTGCTCTGGAGAAATCATGATGATAAAAAGATTTATGGAATATAAAACAAAGCAGGTAGAAATTAGAAGTCAAGTGTCACCCGTGGAGATCAAAGTTTTATGTAGATGTTTCAGTTAGAGGTTCTTTATCAGAACTTTGTACAACTTTTGCCTCCACAGATGGTGCTGAAGTCTTCCACAACCCTGTTTTAGTGTTCCACATTTTAGCATGTGCAGTCTATTTTCCCTTTAGAAGAAAATTCACCAACTTTCATACATACAGAAACTTAAAGTGCATTAAAATTCCAAGATTTGAATCATTGATTTCACTACACATCCAATACTGCTTTCTGCATTTAAACCATTTAACAGGACAGGTCAAGTTAATATGATTTTGGAAGAAATGCTGACCAGAAAAAAATCTTGAATTTGCTTATGCATGGCATGAGAATAATGATTGAGCACAGGTGACCATAGGATCATGCATAATTGCAGTACCTTTCATCATTGAACAGCCTATTAACTATTATTAAGTGTTGGCATGATAAGTAGACAATTAGCTAAAGAACTGAACTCTTCAAATGTGATAGTCTCGTTCAAGACTTTAGACAAACCATACTTGCAATTGAAGGAATATGTTGCTGATATCAAACAATGAGGAAAATTTAATTACAAAAATATAGTCAATCATGAAAGCTGTGCCACTTTTTTGAAATACTTCATAGATGAGGAAGGAATGTGTCACATGAGAACAGCTGAATAGAATTTCTGCTCCAGCTACATCAGAACCAATTCTGTTCTTGTTGAATCATGAAATATGTTAAGTGCCAAGAAAGTGATGAAATTGTCAAGGGAGCCACAGGAGAACCACGGTGATATAATGCTTCTACTATGATGTGAAAGAGGATTCTGCAAAGAAAGCTCATCAAAAGAAATCCAGAACAATCCATGCACAGTACTCCAGGGAGAACCAGTTAGCAATTGTGTACACAGCCCTTCAGCTGCAGGATTTGATCAACTATCAAACATAGTTTTGACTGAATTCCTGGCCCTATCCTTCATAAAAGTTCCAAAAGTTTATGGAGGTGGGTAAAATTACATTTTTGTGTTGTCTGGGTAGAGCAAATTATTAACATCTCTCACAATTTACGATGTATGAATATTCACTAATCCTTAACTGCTCCAATGACCAGAGTTAAATTGTATTCTGAAGGTTGCGAGCTGGGGCAGTTGTTTCTGTGCCACTGCAACTACTGCACCAGCGACGGCAAATATTAGAACAGGGAGACTCAAATGTTTTAATGTTTGTTAGTTGTCATTTTGCTGGTAGTCTCTGATTGCGCTTAAAACAAGCCACTTATGTATTATGTGAATTTGTTTCCATTCTTTTGCTGGAGGAATTCAGGTTAACAACAAAAATGCTGCGTTGCAGCTGAGCAGTAGAATTGTTATGCAATCAAGACTGACTGCAAATATGAAAATATCTTGCTTTAAATGTATCCAGAGTCAATTGCCCTTCTTTCAATTCAAAGACCAATAGGTTATTTAAGCTTTTGGCTGGAGAAACAGGGAATAGTGAGGTCTAAGAAATGAAGCACAGAGAATGGGAAGGGGGTAGATGGAAATGAGCCAGAAGTGAGTAGTGTTACATACCTCACGGAGATCTGTGATTTTTTTTTTGTGTGAGAATGATGTAATGGTCTTTTGGAGGTCACCTGATGTAAGTTTCCCGCCGATGTGAGGTCACGTGATGACATGTGCACCACGGGTATATAAGGGAAGACCTCAGATGACGCAGTTAGTTTTTAGTTTTCCAGCTAGAACGTTAATGTGTTTCCGTTTCTGTTGCGTATTTATTTTATGACGCAGTTTCATTTTTAAAATGGAGTGTTATATTCTGTTGCAAGGTACAATAGTGCTGGATTGGCAATTTTTGCTAGATGTGTTGATGTAACTTTTTCCAGTAGTGTGGGAGAGTGAAGACTTTATCGAAGTAGGGGATCTGAAGGATGAAGAGAAGTTGGTATCCTTTGGCAGTTTAACAAAGGATTGACCTTATTGAGTCTTCGTTAAAGTAGCGACCTGCATCGAAGATAACTCTTGCCAAAAGAGAAAGGAAGTTCATGCAAAGGTTTGCTCTCTCTAAAAGAAATTAAGGTCAGTTGTTTTAACATAGAACATAGAACAGTACAGCATAGTACAGGCCTTTTGGCCCACAATGTTGTGCTGACCCTCAAACCCTGCCTCCCATATAAGCCCCCACCTTAAATTCCTCCATATACCTGTCTAGTAGTCTCTTAAACTTCACTAGTGTATCTGCCTCCACCACTGACTCAGGCAGTGCATTCCACGCACCAACCACTCTCTGAGTGAAAAAACTTTCCTCTAATATCCCTCTTGAACTTCCCACCCCTTACCTTAAAGCCATGTCCTCTTGTATTGAGCAGTGGTGCCCTGGGGAAGAGGCACTGGCCATCCACTCTATCTATTCGTCTTATTATCTTGTACACCTCTATCATGCCTCCTCTCATCCTCCTCCTCTCCAAAGAGTAAAGCCCTATCTCCCTTAATCTCTGATCATAATGCATACTTTCTAAACCAGGCAGCATCCTGATAAATCTCCTCTGTACCCTTTCCAATGCTTCCACATCCTTCCTATAGTGAGGTGACCAGAACTGGACACAGTACTCCAAGTGTGGCCTAACCAGAGTTTTATAGAGCTGCACCATTACATTGCAACTCTTAAACTTTATCCCTCAACTTATGACAGCTAACACCCCATAAGCTTTCTTAACTACCCTATCCACCTGTGAGACAACGTTCAGGGATCTGTGGACATGTACCCCGAGATCCCTCTGCTCCTCCACACTACCAAGTATCCTGCCATTTACTTTGTTCTCTGCCTTGGAGTTTGTCCTTCCAAAGTGTACCACCTCACACTTCTCTGGGTTGAACTCCTTCTGCCACTTCTCAGCCCACTTCTGCATTCTATCAATGTCTCTCTGCAATCTTTGACAATCCTCTACACTATCTACAACACCACCAACCTTTGTGTCATCTGCAAACTTGCCAACCCACCCTTCTACCCCCACATCCAGGTCGTTAATAAAAATCACGAAAAGTAGAGGTCCCAGAACAGATCCTTGTGGGACACCACTAGTCACAATCCTCCATTCTGAATGTACTCCCTCCACCACCACCCTCTGCCTTCTGCAGGCAAGCCAATTCTGAATCCACCTGGCCAAACTTCCCTGGATCCCATGCCTCCTAACTTTCTGAATAAGCCTACCGTGTGGAACCTTGTCAAATGCCTTACTAAAATCCATATAGATCACATCCACTGCACTACCCTCATCTATATGCCTGGTTACCTCCTCAAAGAACTCTATCAGGCTTGTTAGACACAATCTGCCCTTCACAAAGCCATGCTGACTGTCCCTGATCAGACCATGATTCTCTAAATGCCTATAGATCCTATCGCTAAGAATCTTTTCCAACAGCTTTCCCACCACAGACGTAAGGCTCACTGGTCTATAATTACCCGGACTATCCCAACTACCTTTTTTGAACAAGGGGACAACATTCGCCTCCCTCCGATCCTTCGGTACCATTCCCGTGGACAACGAGGACATAGATCCTAGCCAGAGGCTCAGCGATCTCTTGGCTTGCCTCGTGGAGCAGCCTGGGGAATATTCCGTCAGGCCCCGGGGACTTACCCGTCCTAATGTATTTTAACAACTCCAACACCACCCCTCCCTTAATATCAACATGCTCCAGAACATCAACCTCACTCATATTGTCCTCACCATCATCAAGTTCTCTCTCATTTGTGAATACAGAAGAGAAGTATTCATTGAGGACCTTGCTCACTTCCACAGCCTCCAGGCACATCTTCCCACCTTTATCTCTAATCGGTCCTACCTTCACTCCTGTCATCCTTTTTTCTTCATATAATTGAAGAATGCCTTGGGGTTTTCCTTTACCCTACTCGCCAAGGCCTTCTCATGCCCCCTTCTTGCTCTTCTCAGCCCCTTCTTAAGCTCCTTTCTTGCTTCCCTATATTCCTCAATAGACCCACCTGATCCTTGCTTCCTAAACCTCATGTATGCTGCCTTCTTCCACCTGACTAGATTTTCCACCTCACTTGTCACCCATGGTTCCTTCACCCTACCATTCTTTATCTTCCTCACCGGGACATATTTATCCCTAACATCCCGCAAGAGATCTCTAAACATCCACCACATGTCCATAGTACTTTTCCCTGCAAAAACATCATCCCAATTCACACCCGCAAGTTCTAGCCTTATAGCCTCATAATTTGCCTTTTCCCCAATTAAAAATGTTCCTGTCCTCTCTGCTTCTATCCTTTTCCATGATAAGGCCAGGGAGTGGTGGTCACTGTCCCCCAGATGCTCACCCACTGAGAGATCTGTGACCTGACCCGGTTCATTACCTGGTACTAGATCTAGTATGGCATTCCCCCTGGTCGGCCTGTCCACATACTGTGATTTCCTGCATGGTGAATCCTTTGGACAGAACCAACAGGAAAGTCGCGTCTATGAAGAAATCCTTCTCCAGAGAAGTCTCTCCAAATTGAAGGTATAAATCTGTTGGACTTTCAAATATTCCATTTTAAAAACTATATCTGACTTTCCCACTTTAAGAACTGTTTTCGCATTTAACGCTTTAAGAACCAGTGCCGAGTGACGATTTGTTGAACGGCTGCATAGCGGTTAACTTCCAGTTAAGTTTTTCATTTGTTTTTATTATTTATCCGTGTTTAATAAATGTTTGGTTGTTTTTATATAACCTGTCTTGATTGATATTCATTGTTGCCGGTTACGTAACAGTAGTAAGAGTACGAATTCCTTGTGTGACTGTTTAAGTTGATGTTAACTGTCAGTTTTGCGATGCAAATACCTGGACTCTGAGGTTAAATTATGAGATATGATTGCAACAAATGGGATTGTATTCTTTGGACTTCAATTTATTCTATAATAAAGAGACAATTTGTTTGATGTTAGGATATAAGAGTTTCAACTGGTTAGGAATCCTTAAAGATAAAATCTTAAGATCTAAGACTGATTTTTCAAAAGTTAAGAAACATTTTTAAACACATGATGGAAGAGATTTGACATGCTCACTTCTTGCTGCTGCCTTTGGGAAGGAGGTTCAGGAACCTTAGATCCCATATCACCCGCAATGTTTTGTAACTTCAAAACATAAGACTAATTGAAAGAAAAACACGGGCACCAGGGATAACTCATGTACGTTTAGTTTTACTTTAGCAAAGCGCACGTACTGTAAGGTGACGTGACATATGCCATTTATGTACTTTCACCTATAATCCATAATCAAAGAATACTTTTCTTTTTCAATCTTTTTATTAATTTCAAAATATAGAAACAAAACATAGCAATAATACAGATAATATGAGATGCATTGTTACATTTAAAAAAAGAGTAATTGCAAAACCAAATAGTGGAAATTACCAAAACTCCCATACATGTAGAACTGATCACGGATAATATAAAGCAAAAAAAAAGGAAAAAGAAAGAAAAAGAGAAAAAAAAACCCATCCCAAAAGAAAAAAAAACAACTAAACTAAAAGACTTGGGCAAAACTAACAACTTAAAAATGGAAAAGAAGAAAACCTCAGTGTCGACGATTCCATTCCCCTCCAACAACAGTACAGAGAAATAAAACAAGTTTGGAAATGATCAAATTACATCAAATGAAAATGCTGAATAAATGGCCTCCAAATTTTTTCAAACTTAATAGAAGGGTCATAAACTGCACTTCTAATTTTCTCCAGATTCAAATACACCATAGTTTGTGAAAACCAATGAAATACAGTAGGAGGGTTGATTTCTTTCCAATTCAACAAAATGGACCTTCTAGCTATTAAAGTAAGAAATGCAACCATCCTTCGTGATAAAGAGGTTAAATTATTTGAGTCTATCATTGGTAGTCCAAAGATAGCAGTAATTGGATGAGGTTGTAAGTCTATATTTAGGACCGTTGAAATAATATCAAAAATATCTTTCCAATATTTCTCCAACAAGGGACATGACCAAAACATGTGAGTTAAAGAAGCAATCTCAGACTGGCATCTGTCACATATTGGATTAATATAAGAGTAATAATGAGATACTTAATTGAACAATATATTTATAATATTACTCAAATATTACTGAATACACAACACTCCTCCCTGCCTTGCTATAAACTCCAACTCAATATGGAATGCATCTGTTTGTATACATATTTACAGTATACTATATAATACAACTACTACATAGACAACCACACCATAGTAAATTCTAAATTGTCTCATTCAGACCTAAAGATTTAATCACTTTGGAAGATTTCTTACTCTTGTGGGATAAGATCTTTCTTGGCGGGGGCAGGAGGGGTCGCTGCTTTGCAGGTGAGACTTGAGGCTCTGGGCTTCCTCCATGGTGATTACAGGAGTTGACTCTGGGACTGCAGGAAGTGATTCTCAGAGGTCTGGACACCTTTCTTCTCTAACAATTGACTCTGCTTTCCTCAACTGATCGATATAGCATCTTTAGACACAATCTCCTCTGTGCAGGAGAGTGGTCCAGTTCTGTCCTTAATTTTTCCAAGTACCCACTTTTGATCAGCTCTGTAGTCCCTCGCCAGAATGGCTAGTCCGGGAGCAAAACATCAAATTGCCTTGTTTGAGGACTTCTCAATTTGCGTCATCTATTTTTCCTGCATACTCCTGAGACTGTGTTTGAGGAGATCCAAGCGTGAGTGCAAGGGACATCCCAGGAACAATATAGCTTGTGAGTTATTGGTTGTGGAGTGCGCTGCATTGTGGTATGCAACAACGAAGTTGGTGGGCTTCTGGTTCAGCGTTAGTGCTGTGTGTTCTGCTGATGTTGCTCACTGTGTGTTATTTAGCTCCTGACAAACCCTTCCTCCAAGCCATGTGTAGCTGGGTGATACGGTGCAGAAGTAATGTGTCTTATTCCATTCATTTTCAGGGATGACTGAAACTGTTCCATGCTCCATTCTCACTGACCAGGTGTTCTGGAACACCAGTCCATGAAATAGACTTCTCAACACATCAATAGTGAGCAAAGCTGTATTGGAGGCTATTGGGAACACCTCTTGGCACTTTGTACCTGTACCCACTACTAACAAGAAATTTGCACCTGTGAATGGTCCAGCAAAATCCACATGAATCCTCTGACAGGGCAATAAATGTCATTCCCAGGGACGGAAAAGCGTTGCTCTTGGCATCTTCTGGACATCTCGGCTTCCTGAATAGTGCATAGCAAGTTGTCCTAACCCAGGCTGTTCATAAAAGCTTCGAGCCATTTTGACCATGCCTCGATGCTCGGCATGTAGCTCCTTCAGCACTTCAGCTCTCAGTTTGGATGATACGACACTCAATCCCCACATAAGGCAACCCATGGCATGGTCAAGCGTAGTAAAAATGAAGGAACTGGAATTTCTGCTGTGCGTTCCAGCCATTTAGCACCTTCTGCTGCATCAGGCCACATGGCCCTGAGACAGTGTGGGGTCTCTTCTAGTTTCGCTTTGGATCATCTCTGTTAAGATGTGGAAACTTTAATTTGCATTAGATTATGAAGACACGCAGTCCTCTTTTATTGTCATTTAGTAATGCAAGCATTAAAAAATGATACAATATCCCTCCGGTGTGATATCACAGAAACATAGGACAGACCAAGACTGAAAAAACTGACAAAACCACATAATTATAACATATAGTTACAACAGTGCAACAATACCATAACTTGATGAAGAAGTCCATGAGCACAGTAAAAGTTCAAAGTCTCTCAAATGTCCCACATCTCACACAGACGGGAGAAGGAAGGATAACTCTCCCTGCCATGCCGACCACAGTCCGATTCTGAGTCATCCGAAAACTTCGAGCTCTGGTCAGCTCTCCGACACCGAGTACTGAGCGCCATCTCTGTCTGAATGATTCAACCTCCACCTCGGGCTCCAACAGCAGGCAAAGCCGGGGGTTTTGAGGCCTATCCTCCGAAAGATTCTCGACCATGCAGTAATGACAGCAGTGAACGAGCGTTTCAGAAATTTCTCCAAATGTTCCTCTATGCTTTCACATCCACTGTCCATCAAATCAGAATTTTCCACGGCCGCTATTTAACAGATACGATATCATTTTTCACCAGAGGGCTGCGCACGCACGCGGTGTGCTGCTCTCTCTCCTCCCGCCGTAGGGAAATGCATCGAGAGGTGTCCTGTAATTTTTTTTAAGATATTTCCTTTTCCAATGGTAAACTGTTCAGTCCATCAGCATTTCCATGATTATTGTCCTCTTGAATCTGATCTTGTAATTGTGTCCTCTGAGAAACAGAATCCATCTCTGCATTCAGTCTGCTGCGGTTAGTGGAACACCCTTCTGCGGATTGAAAATGGACACCAGTGGTTGATGATCAGTAATGAGGATAAACTCTCTCCCATACAAGTGCTGGCTGAAATGTTTTACACTCCAAACCAGACTCAAGGTCTCTCTGTCAACCTGTGCAAAATTTTTCTCTGCTGCTGTAAGGGAACATGATGCAAAGACTATGGAGTATTCACTTCCATCACTCAGAACATGTGATATGACTGCACCGATACCATAAGGCAGGGATGGCCAACCTATGGCGCATGCGCTAAAAGTGGTGCATTGGATGATTAGAAGTGGTGCATTGCACCCCAGTGATAATAATAATTAAAAAAAAGTAAGCCTACTCATGCAAAAAGTATTAACCAAAAACCGATTTGTAGAAAAAAAAAGATCCATAACAGGAATTCGAGTGGCTCAGAGCTAGAAATGGATTTTACTGAGAATAAATCTAAAACTTAGCAATTATTTTTAGCAACACACATAAAGGTTGCTGGTGAACGCAGCAGGTCAGGCGGCTTCTCTAGGAAGAGGTACAGTCGACGTTTTGGGCCGAGACCCTTCGTCAGGACTAACTGAAAGAAGAGCTAGTAAGAGATTTGAAAGTGGGAGGGGGAGATCTGAAATGATAGGAGAAGACAGGAGGGGGAGGGATGGAGCCAAGAGCTGGAAAATGTGAGTACCTGGGAGACTCGCTATCACAGCCATATATCCTTTCTTGGAACATGTCTCTGCCGCCAACTTACTCCAGTTGGCTTTAGGATTCGTTTTCGAGCCTCTCAATTTGGACCTTCTGAGGATCCCAGGTACTCACATTTTCCAGCTTTTGACTCCATCCCTCCCCCTCCTGTCTTCTATCATTTCAGATCTCCCTCTCTTCCTCCCACTTTCAAATCCCTTACTCACTCTTCCTTCAGTTAGTCCTGACGAAGGGTCTCGGCCTGAAACGTCGACTGTACCTCTTCCTACAGATGCTGCCTGGCCTGCTGCGTTCACCAGCAACTTTGATGTGTGTTGCTTGAAGTTCCAGCATCTGCAGATTTCCTCGTGTTTGCATGAATTATTTTTAGCGATTTTTTTTTTTTTTTTTTTAAATTATTATTTCGTGCACATCTTTTGGCGAATGTTATCTTCTTTCACATTAATCTGTTTTCAATTTTAAAAAAATGTTCAATGAATCAAACTAGGAAAGAGGGACTTTTGTTCTGCAGTCCTTCCCATAACTGTTCAATACACGTTTGATACTTGTTTGATCCTGAGGTGCCAGGAGTCTGCACCAGCGGTGCGTCGCAGGTTTTTGCCAGTCAGTTTACAACTGACACTCGTGCACTGTGGAGTTGTGCTTTGTTCATCCTTTGTGAACATTTGCAGTTTTGTACTTTTTTGAAAATTAAGCCTTGTTTTTACATTCAGTTACCCATCACAGTGATAGTAAGCGTGAATTCAATGAACAGTGAGAAAATGAGTTGTTATTTATAGTGGTGATGCACCATCAATAACTCCAAAAGACTGGAGGTAGAGTAAATACTGAAAGGCTTTTATTAGCAGTAAAATGTGACCTCCACCATGCTGAGTATCTGCCCCTGGACTGAGAGGGGGAGCAATAGCACAATCGCCTTTATTCATGGATCTGTGGGGGGAGCCACAGGAGCAGTCAGCAGAGGGGCGTGTCCAGACAGGTAACCCAGTTACAACATATATTTATGGTTTAACCACAAGTGGGTATGTCAGGAAAACTGTCGCGCATTGTTTGTGAAAACACTTTCTCACATAATAGAAGACATGATCTTAATAGACACCATAAAACACAACATCGGACTGAAATAGAAGGAAAACTGAGGCTCGTGCTTGGGTCTGAGTTACAGAAAGAATATGCGATTAAGAAAAAGGAAGAAATCAAAAGAAGACAAAATATATTTGTTAAAAGAAGTCTCATTAAGGTAAGCAACACACACAAAATGCTGGTGGAATGCAGCAGGCCAGGCAGCATCCATAAGAAGAATCACAGTTGACGTTTCAGGCCGAGACCCTTCATCGGGACTAACTGAAAGAAGAGATAGTAAGAGATTTGAGAGGGGGCAGGGGAGATCCAAAATGATAGGAGAAGACAGGAGGGGGTGGGATGGAGCTAGGAGCTGGAAAGTTGATTGGCAAAAGGGATACAAGGCTGGAGAAGGGAGAGGATCATGGGATGGGAGGCCTAGGGAGAAAGAAAGGGGGAGGGGTGTGCCAGAGGAAGATGGAGAGCAGGCAAGGAGTAATTGTGAGAGGGACGGGGGGGGGGGAGAAAAAAGAATAAATAAGGGATAGGGTTAGAATGGGAGGTGGGGCATTAATGGAAGTTAGAGAAGTCAATGTTAATGCCATCAGGTTGGAGGCTACCCAGACGGAATATAAGGTGGTGTTCCTCCAACCTGAGTGTGGCTTCATCTTTACAGTAGAGGAGGCCGTGGTTAGACGTATCAGAATGGGAATGGGACATGGACATGGAATTAAAATGTGTGGCCTGCTTTCTCTGGCAGACAGAGTGTAGATGTTCAGCGAAACGGTCTCCCAGTCTGCGTTGGGTCTCACCAATATATAGAAGGCCACACCGGGAGCACCAGACGTAGTATATCACACCAGCCGACTCACAGGTGAAATGTCGCCTCACCTGGAAGGACCGTCTGGGGCCCTGAATGGTCATGAGGGAGGAAGTGTAAGGGCAGGTGTAGCACTTGTTAAGGTCTTTTTTAAATTTTCTCTACATTAAGTCAATATATCATGTAAAAATGCTAAATATGTAATGGGGGTACAAGAGTTGTATGGCGCATCTGAACTGATGTGGAAAAAATTGACGCATGGAATGTAAAAGGTTGGCCACCCCTGCCATAAGGCGAGGTATCACAGGCGAGCTTCACTGGATGGTGTGGATTGTAATGTGTGGGATCAGTGTCTGATGTGACCACTTCCTTAGTCTTTTGGAAAGCCACCTCACACTGCTCTGTCCATTGCCATTTATTCCTGATCTGTGGTAATGAGTTCAACGGGTAGAGCACAGTAGCCAGATTTGGCAGGAACCTGTTATAGTAATTGACAAACCCTGAAAAGGACTGCAACTGTGACACAAGCTTTGGACATGGGGCATCCAACGCCACCTGAGTTTTCGCAACACCCTAGTGTAATTCTTGTGTGTCAATAGCGTGATCGCAATAAGTGATGCTTCGTCTAAAGAATTCACACTTGTTGCATCTTGCTCTGAGCCCATAATCTTCAGATTTTGGAGATGTTCCTTGACATCCTTACCAGTAATAATTTTTTTTAAGTAACACTGAGTGCCTGAGCAGCCTTGCAACACCTAGTCTGTAATTTTCTGCCAGACTGCAGGCACAGATACTTCTCCAGAAATAAGCCTATTGTGGTGATAAAGCCCTTTGTGAGCGTTCATGGAGAGAAGCACTTGAACTCTTATTCCATCTCCATCTGTAGGTAGGCTTCAGCTCAGTTTACTTTGCCGAAGTGTTTTCCTTCAGAAAGGTTTGCAAAGATATCTTCTAACCTGGGCAGAAGGTACTTATCTACTTTCAGTACTGGGTTGATAGTGTGTTTACAATCATCACAGATCCATTCTTTTTGGATACTGGGACCACTGGTATTGCCCGTGGGCTTCACTCAGACTTGGAAAGAATTCCTTTAGCCTTCATGCAATCTAGTTCACGAACTACTTTATCCTGGATGGTATAAGGAACCAGATGGGTTTTGTAAAACTTGGGTATGACATTTCATTTAACAATATTTTACCCTTGATATGTTTTGAGTTTTCCAATGCCATCCTGGAACAGTTGTGGCATCTTCCAGTATCTTAATTGACTTCCAGTTGACTCTTACTGTCTGGGTGTGACATGCACATGGTGGGTGGATCTCCAATCAAATTGTAGTTGTCTCAGCCAATTATAGCCCCACAATGCTGGCACTCTTGTTTTTACTCTGTACAAGTTCAATGTGGCTTGTTAGTTGTTGTGTTTCACTGTTACAAATGTCATTCTCATAGGAGTTAATTTTTTCTCCACTATAATTTCTTAGTTGGATATCTGTAGGCTTCAGTTCAGTATCTTTGAAAGGCCATTCATAGTCATTCTGACTGAAACATTCAAGCCAGTATCCAATTCTATTTTAATTAATTTGTTGTTCACTTCTGGTGTAAGCCATATTGCTTGTCTCTTGTTAATTTTCACATTGTAAATCTCAAGGCTATACATTTATGTGTCACTCTTATCATGATCAGATTTTTTCATCAATAGCATATAGATTACTGCTCTTTTTGACATTTTATCTTTTTCTCTCCCTGTGAAGTGCATTTATTTTTGTCTGCCTGACATGCTCTTTGTATGTGTCCTACTTCATTGCATTTTCTGCAAGTTTCATCTCTAATCCTGCATTGATCTGGTGTATATGAGCACTTGCCACAATGGTACACACAATTTGTTTGGCCAGCTGCTTTAAACTGCTCTTTTAAAAGTGAGGTGCACTTCAGTTAGCAGCTTACAGCTAATTTTGAATGAAGGATTTGAGATTGAAGGTTCCGAGATTGAAGGTTCCAGAAACTAAACAATCTCTCTGTGCATCATTAAGTCCATCACTGATTTGACAATGTTCAGATTTTAATTCAGCCACATAAGCTGAAATGGACTCCTCTTTCTTCTGACTCTGCTTTGAATCCTAAAGCATTCTGCAGTCAATAATGGTTTCAGTTTTAAGTGCTCTTGCATTATTTTCATGATATTAGCAAAGTTCATGCCAGCTGGTTTGGTGGAGCAGTCAACACCACTAAGCAAACTGTATACTTTTCCACCCATTGCAGCTAGCAAAACTGGAACTCATTTTTCATTGGTTATTTCATTTGCTTTAAAATACTGCACAGTTCAGTATGCATCAGCCAGTTATATTTTGTGCCATTGAACGTGTCTCTTTCCACTGTAGCCAGTCATTTCTGCTTTTTTAAATTTGTGATTGATTGGTCTGAATGGCCGAATGCTGCTCCTATGTCTTGTGGTCTTGTATTTAAAAAAATATATATATATATAAAACAAAACTATTGGATGTTGGTGGAAAGCAGTTTTAATGATTTGAGTCTGGCATGATCTCATTGGATGTGGGATAAGCCTGTGTGTGTGGTGTATTTTAAATGCTCTGTGTTCTGCAGTTTGGTGCAGAGGAACCCATTATTAGTCACTTATGTTTGCTAGCCACTTTGCCATCAGTGATGGACATTATTTTTATATATTTAAATAGCCTTTGTTCACTGTGTTTTTAAAAATTACTCTTTTATTTGGTCTGCTGGTAGTCTCCCTTTTTGAATCAACTGTTTCCTGAGGAAAATTGCTTTTATCTGTGGTACAATAGTTGAATTGCAATGAAACACAAACCTAACCTATCTCCATCTCACTGATGTAGTTCTGTCATTAACCCTTGGGGAATTATTAATGGAAACTAGACAGGAAAACTACAAACAGAGAAAGTCTGCAGATGCTGGAAATCTGAGTAACAGGCACAAAATGCTGGAGGAACTCAGCAGGCCAGGTAGCATCTATAGAAAATGTACAGTTGACGTTTCGGGCCAAAACCCCTCAGCAGGACTGGAGAAGAAAAGTTAAGAAGTAGACTTGAAAGGGTGGGGTTGGGGAGAGAGAAATGCCAAGTGAAAAGTGAAACTTGGAGGGGAAGGGATGAAGCAAAGAGCTAGGAATTTGATTGGTGAAAGACAGGAGGCCATGGAAGAAAGAAGGAGGGGGGAGGAGTACCAGAGGGAGGCGATGGACGGGCGAGGAGATAACATGAGAGAGGGACAATGGGATGGGAAATGGTGAAGGGGGTGTGGTGGAGGCATTACTGGAAGTTTGAGAAATCGATGTTCATGCCATCAGGTTGCAGGCTACCCAAATGGAATATAAGGTGTTGTTCCTCCAAACTAAGTGTGGCCTTATCCTTGCAGTGGAGGAGGCCAAGGATGGACATATTGGAATGGGAAGTGAAATTAAAATGGGTGGCCACTGGGAGATCCCTCTTCTTCTGGCAGATGGAGCGTAGATCCTTGGTGAAGCAGTCTCCCAATCTACATCAGGGCTCACCAATACACAAGAGGCCACACCGGGAGCACCGAACACAGTATATGACCCCAACAGACTCACAGGTGAAATGTTGCCTCAATTGGAAGGACTGTTCAGTGCCCTGAATGGTAGTGATGGAGGAGGTATAGGGGCAGGTGAAGCACTTGTTCTGCTTGCAAGTGCCAGTAGGGAGATCAGTGGGGAGGGATGAATGGACAAGGGAGTCGTGTAGGGAGCAATCTCTGCAGAAAGTTTGGGGGGGGAGAGGAAATGAAAGATGTGTTTGGTGGTGGGATCTAGTTGGAGGTGGTGGAAGTTACGGAGAATTATGTGTTGGACGTGGAGGCTGGTGGGGTTGGTAGGTGAGAACATGAGGAATCCTATCCCTGGTAGAGTGGCAGGGGGATGGGGTAAGAGCAGACATGCATGAAATGGAAGAGATGTGGTTGAGGGCAGCATTGATGATAAAGGGAAGCCTTTTTCTTTGAAAAAGGAGGATATTTCCTTCATTCTAGAATGAAAAGCCTTATCCTGAGAGCAGATGCGGCAGAGACGGGGGAATTGAGAGAAGGGGGATGCCTTTTTCTTTTTACAAATGGCAGGGTGGGATGAGGTATAGTCCAGGTAGCCGTGAGTGTCTGTTGGTATATAATAAACACTGGTGGGTAAGCTATCTCCAAAGATGGACAGTGAGATCAAGAAAGGGAAGTGTCAAAATACCACTTCTCTTCCAGAACCATCCCAGAGATGTTGGCATTTTTTTTTCTCTTTAAATGTGGCAGAAGGACTGCTCCTTTTAAGGGTCTCTGGCATTTAATGGAATGTGATTCAAGGCTAAATCCAAAGCTAGGCTTTTCAACCCACCATGCACCAAGAACATGCAAGTGGCTGATAAAGTGAATGAGGTTGGTGGTATAGTGTCCCAAATGGGATGCTGAGTCAGATATTGCAACATTTCTCCCCACCCCTAATAAGTACACACATTCAGAATGCAAAATGCTGGTGAAACACATGTCTTCCTCTGAGTCATTGAGCCACATGAATCCAGGATCCCAGGTAAAATAATCGAACCACTTTTGCATATAGTCCCTTGAGAATAGTGCCAAACGGGGCACTTTTTGCAGCAAAGAACTACACCCACAAACTTCAAGTACCTGCTCAGAAATGCCTAGTAAGTATTTCAACATTGAGTCTGAGTATTTTTAAAAATGGCGACAGTGTAAAAGGAATATTAAGTCAGGTCATCTTAACCCGACTGCAACTTTAACTTTCAGATGATTAACTAGTTCTGTGTACATAGTTCAGCACAAATAAACATAATTCACTGGATGGGAGATTTGACTTTGGAAGTAGAGCTAGTTACATATAAAATTTCCTGCTATGCAACAGAATGAAATTCCAGCATTCTGACAAGTGAATTCCAGATTGACAAAGGGAGGAAATGTATCATTTCCTAGAGATGATATTGATGTAATACTTTCCACTTTAGTACCCCCATTCTATCAGAGACTTGAAGTTCTTATTTAAATTGTGGGTGAGAAGAGGGCATGAACAATGTAGCAGTGTTTATATGTGGCAAGGAACATAATCATAGCTGATGTACAAAGTGTACAACCAGAGTATAGATCACTTCCTTGCATTTAAAAGTCTATCCTGATATAAATGAGTCATAGGAACTGAATGAGGTTTTCAGTCAATGCACTTATTAAACTTTGGCTGCTTATACTGTAAGGGCCTAAACTTTTATGGTAGCATTTTACAGTTTATTGTAGAGGAAGGAAATGGCAAAGGTTCCATCAGATAAGAAAGTTGAGTAATATTAACCCATTTGACATAAGGAGCAGAATTAGACCATTTGGCCCATCAAGTCTGCTCCACCATTCCATCATGGTTGATTAATTACCCCTCTCAACCCCATTCTCCTGCCTTCTTCCCATAACCTTTGAATCCATTCTGCAGAATTTTTTTGTAACAAGAATTTTCCAAAAGAAATGCAATTATTAGTATTACAGTCAGTATATAAAATGCTTAAATTCAGACTTTAATAGTTTAACCACATAATGCAGAACATTTTCAACGATGTAATGTATGCTTACTACGTGCATATGTGCTAATGTGAGTAACTTCACTTTTTTTTAAAAAAACTTTGAAATATGCTGAGAAATCAAGCTGAAAGGTTAAAGTTCTGGTTGCTGAACAGTACAATGAAAACAGTAAATCTAATCTGCAGATAGCAATTAATTGATGTTAAACTAGAAATACCTGGTGAACTTTGAAGAGGAAGCTGGGGAAGGAATAACCTTCCACCGCTGACAGTAAATTGCTGGAAGCTCTGAGTCAGACAGAATGAGTGAGAAAAGAAAAATATTAACATTCTCAGCATCGTCTGTCTCTTTCCGTTCAAATTCCAGTATGTGCAATATTTTGCTGCTACTGCAATTTAAGGTCCTGGGAAAGATTCTGCTCTTTATCGCAAGTGGTAAAAAATCCAAGAGGTAATGAACTTAATGTAAACCCTGAAGACTTCAATGAGAGTATTGTATGCACTACTAGACTCTACACTATTGAGAGAACAATGAAGCTTTAGACCTAGTACAACTAAAATGTGCAAAAAATGCTGTTTAGTATAAAGATATACAAATGCAATGAAACACTTGAAGATTAAGGTTTTGTTTGAATCACATAGTGCTATAATAATGCATTTAAAATTATGAAAGGGTATGTCTTAGTAAACAGAAAAGATTACTGTACTTGATAATTAAGTCATTATGAATTTAATTATGAGATTTGGAACTGAATATAAGAAGACCAAACTCAGAGCTTGTGAAAGGGATACGCATATGTTGTTACAAGAAATTTAACTACATTTCTTTCTCGAGAGCAAAAGGCTTTTGTTGCAGTCACTGTTCTTAAAAACTACCAACATTGCGACACTTAAGATAGTGGGGAACAGACTTAATGGCTCACTCATGATTATCATACAAATAAGCTCTTTGGTTAAGCATTGTGTGTTGTCATGCTGATGAGAGAGAATAATAGGTTTGACATAAAAAGCATGGAGATAGAAAATGCTGGAAGTATTTAATTAAAAGTTAAGATATTCCCCGTCCTAACTTTCAGCAGTGATTCCATGTGGATTGGGATATTGTGCCGTAATGAAGAATGAAATTCCCACTGCTGTATTGACTGCCAAATGTTAATGGGTAGTATCCAGAAAGTAGTAAAGATCAAAACTCCATAGGAATTTAATACATAAACATGGAAATGAAAAGATCATTTGTGCAGTTAAGAAAAACAAAAAAAGTTACCAGATAGAAGTAAAGGTTTGTAGAAGTGGTGGAAATGGAAGTTCGGTGAGTGAAAGTTTCTATGAATATTAGGAGAACACTAATGGAGGACATTGATAGTTAAATATGAATACTGAGACTAATAGAGAATTCAGAAATTTAAATAAGTATTTTGCATCCTTTCATGGAATTCTGCTAATGATATTTTGCACTATTTTGCAACGTGAAGAAGAGAAATTTGTGAATTTAATTCATGAATTAATTAAGTTAGTAGAGAAACTAATGGGCTTGAACATGTAGTTGTATGTCTCCTGCTAAGTTTCTTGGAGTTAATTTGGCTACATTGGCCAGGAACCTGCCAAGTTGATTGAAGAATATTGTGTGCAGGGCAAACGAATGTCCAGCAAGGGGGAGGCTTTTTAAAAGTGAGATGATGAGAGTTTGTTTGCACACTTCTGTTAGACTGATGGGCACGGCTGGCAGGAGTACAAAAACCTAGATGAGGAATATTAAGGTTCTGGCCTGGATGAAAGGAGGTATAGCTTGGGTACAGGCAGCTGGTATCAAATTAATCCCTAGAGGAGTATAAGGGATACAAGAGTGTATTTAGGGAAATCAAAAAGGTAAAAAGCGGGCAGGATATGGCAGAGAAGGTTAAGGAAAATCCAATGAAACTTGACAAATATTAAGAGAAAAAAAGCAAATAGGGAAGGAATAGGGCTCCTGATAGACCAAAATGGACATCTTGTGCACAGTTGCAGGAGATGGGTGAGGTCCTCAATGAATACTTTGTTTATTAGTGTGAAGATTTCAGAACTTGAGATAGTTGATAGGGTTGTCCGTGCTGGATGCCTTAAAATGTATGAAGGTAGAAAAATCTTCAGGGCCCAGTCGGGTATATCCAAGAACATTGTGGGAAGCTAAAGAAAAAATTGTGGGTCCCTGGCTAAAATGTATGCATTATTATTAACTACAGGTGAGGTTCCAGAGGACTGGAGGATGGTTAATGTTGTGCCTTTTTTGTAAGAAGGGCTGAAAAAATACCTGCTAAATATAGAAGAGTAAGCCTAACATTTATGGTAGACAATTTGCTGGAAGGAATTCCAAGGGAACAGATGTACAAGCATTTTGAAAGACAGATTGATTAGGGATAGTCAACTTCACTTTGTGCATGGGAGATTATGTCTCATGAATTTGATTGAGTTTTTGAAGAAGTAACCAAGATGGTTGATGGAAGGGTGATAGATGTGGTCTATATGAACTTCAGTAATGCCTTTGAACGTGTTCTGCATAGTGAACTGCTATGGAATGTTAGACCGTGTGGGATTGAAGGATAACTAGCTAATTGGATACCATCTTAGCTTGACGGTAGGAATCAGGATGATGGTAAGAGTAGTTGTGTGCCTCAGATATTGTAGCTAGACTCATTGTCATTTGTATCAACAATTTGGTTAGTAAGTTGGTTGTTGACATCTAAAATAGTGTAGATAATTATCAAGAACTGGGTGACAGATTAGAGGTGTTGCATTTTGGGAAAACAAGTAAGGGTAGGACTTTCATAGTGAACATTGTAGGGTGTGTTGTAGAATGTGGGTGGGGGGGTGGAAGGATAGCAAGTACGTAGTTCCCTGAAAGTGGCATCACAGGTAAACAAGGTGGTGAAGGTTTATGCCACACGTCTTCATGAGTCAGGGCATAGAAGATATTGGAGAGGCCACATTTGAAATATTGTGTTCCATTATGGTCACTCTGCTTTTGGAAAGATGCCATCAAGCTGCAGCAAGTGGGAAGATGATTTACAAGGACATTGTCAGGACTTGCGAGACTGAGTTCTTCTGAGAGGTTGAGCGGTCCAGGACATTATTCTTTGAAGCTCAGAAGAATGAGAGGTCACTTAAGTTGAGTATGATGTTCTCCTAAGGGGTTATTCCTTTAATGAAGAATCCCTGTGCGTGACTTTGTTTAATGTGGGGTGGCTCATGCACAGGCTATCATCACATGGTCCTTGATGGATTGGGGTCAGGGTTCTGTGGCTTGGAATGCAAGTCAACTGGGGACCCTTCACTGCTGTTGTGATGTGTTACTATCTTCACCAGCTCCACCATTGAGATCTCATTTGGATTGTCCTTTGTCGGGAACCTGCCCCTTGACCTTACCACCATGTCCAAGCTTCAGGAGCCATTGCTCATGGATTCGCAGGAGCTCGAGCCTCTCCACCATGACATAGGGTAAATGCACAGTTTTTTTGCACGTTTGGAAAATTGAGAACTAGAGGTCAGAGGTTTAAGGTGAGAGGCAAAAGATTTAATAGATCCTGAGGAATTTTATTCACCCAGAAAGTGATATGTATATGGAATGGGCTGTGTGAGGAAATGGTTGAGACGAATACATTAACAACATTTAAAAGGTACTTGGACTGGTACTTGAATAAGAAAGGTTTAAAGAGATATGGCCCAAATCAAGCAAGTGGGACAGCTTGGGCATCTTGATCAAAATGGACAAGTTGGGTCAAAGGCCATGTTTCTATGCTCTGATTCTATTTGAGGGTGCTTCCACCATATTATTACAACAGCCAGGGTAATAAATTGGATATTTTGGCACAGATTTAATATGAATAAAAATAAAACAAAGAAAAAATGGCCATTTGACTCTTGGCATATCCTGCCTTTCAACAAAATTGTGGCTGTTTTATGCCCCAACTCAGTTACTTTCTCTTCTTCCCATATACCTTAATACCATTCAAGGATGAAAGATTTGTATATGCAGGTTTGTAAATGAAGCCAAATTATTTTTTTTCATTTATTAATGTTTTGAGGAGGTTCTCTTTGTTGCTAATAGCATCCCTAATTGCTCTTGGGTAGGTGTTGCTGGGCTTCTACCTTGAACCACAGTAATTCTTTCGGTGAAGGCATGATGTCAGGTAGAGAATTCCAGGCTTGGACACAATTAATGAATAGTCATACATTTCCAAGAGATAGTGAGATGGGATTAGGTTTACTGATTGTGAAGTTCTAAACTCAAACAAAGATCTTAAGTCCTATCCAATATGGGTACACTCACACTCACTAACAGGAGGTTATACTGTAGGTACCTACTCTTCAAAGACTCGTTCACTTCTCTGTTTATCCTCGATGGCATATTTAGCTGCCAATAGCCACTATTTTGATGGTGGGTCCCCCTCCCTAGCAAGGAGAGTATACTTCCAGCTAACAAAGTATTTTAAACACAGATATATGTTTTAATAGACAAAATTTTTAAACCATACTTAAAACTCAGGTTTTCTATCTTATAAAAGATTTCCAAATTACCAAAACTAAAACACGAAGGACTTCCAAAACACAGATACAACTCCTATATGCTAAAAAAAAAAGACATACCAATAGTTGCAGATGAGTAAATTGTCTGTTGCAGAAATTGAAGGCAGAGGAATAGATTCTAGTCCACTGTCTGTCGTCTTGCTGTTCCATGACCATTTCTAACAAACCTGACTGTTCTCTTGCATATTGTTTTTCTACCATTTGGGTGACTTCAAACGCATGTGATTTTTCGTTTCAGATGTCTTTTTACATAGATGGTCTAAAAGCTTCTGGAGACAAAATTCCCAGAGACACACAATTAATGCTGCGAAGCTGACTTTCTGAGTACACAAACCTTTCAACTATTTGAAGTGCTAAGTGATGGTATCAATCTGGTCTGCAAGCTTCCTTGAATTAAGTAACTTAGCCAGTATAGTCTTTGAAACAGGCCACTTAACATAACCCCAATATCTTGCACTGCAACCAGCCCCATGCTGTATAGACAGTGCAGTTTGTCTGCAAAGCTGTCTTTTGGTTGCAATTTACAGTAAGAACTGAAGAGTGGTTCTCATTTATGACAAGAAGCTGACAAAGAATGTTGGTTGGAAGTTAAAAACAATTCTTTGATGGCTAGAAGTGTCAGCTGCTATGTTAGAAAGATGAGCTTAGCAAAAAAGGCCTGATAGCCCTGACAGTGAGTATCCATCACAATAGTGTGAAATTTGGAGGGGAACCTGCAGCAGATGTAGTCATCCTTCTTGATGGTGTGGGTGTGTGTGTGTATGATAGGTTCTGTCAGAGGTTAAACCCATCAATGCTAGTATGTATCCAGGAGAACGTCCTCAATATTCCTGTACCGACTGTTTTTTTAGTGGTTTCTCTGTAGCTCTTAATCCAAAAATCCCATTATAGTATGTACTCAACAGTTTGGAATTCAGGATGTTTCCTGGATTGGAGGATTTTTGTTAAAGGAAGAGAAGCAGATTGAGGGGTAAACTGACAAAGGTATGTAAAATTGAAAGGCACCAACAGGATAAAGAATATTCTTTCCACAGTAAGGTTATCAAAAACACGGTATAGATTTAAACTGCGAGGAGGGAATTTGTTGGAATGGTTCTTACACAGGGTAGTCGATGCCTAGAACTTGCTGCCAGAGGAGGTGGTGGAATTGAATATAATCACTACACTTAAGGAACATTCAGGTAAATGTGTAAGTAGTCAAGTCATGGAAGTATGCAGTCCTTTTTGTAAGCAAATGGTATCATTGCAGAGTAGCAAATAGGAAGGCAAGGGTATGTTGTACTGTTCTCAGACGCTGTGAATCTACAATCGCCAGCTTAGATCCACATCTACGTATCTATGGGAACATCCTCAATATCACTGTTTCCCCGTAGCCTTTAGTCTAAGATATCAGTCATAGCTTTGTATGTACTTAACAGTTTGGAATTCGCTAAGTTTCCTGGATTACAATTTCTTGTAATGCTTCTCTTTTCTATGACCGATTAAACACTGCTGAACATTAAGAACACTACCAAGCAAAGTAACAAAGGTTGAATGTTCAAAGTAAATTTATTATCAAAGTATATGTTTGTCACCATATACAGCTCTGAGATTTATTTTCTTGTGGGTATACTCAATAACTTTATAGTATAATAACCATAACGGAATCAATGAAAGACCGCACCAACTTGGGCACTCAAACCGAGTGCAGAATACAACAAACTGTGCAAATACAAAAAGAAAGAGATGATAATAGATGAGCAGTAAATATCGAACACGAGATGAGTCCTTCAAAGTGAATCAATTGGCTGTGGGAACTTTTTAATGATGGTGCTGAGCAGTCGTGGACTAACGCGGGGATTTGGCTCTTGCCCTGTGCCACAGTCTACCGCAGCTACTCGGGGAAGCGGCGTGCTCAAACGCAGAAGCACGGTAAGCATGACAGTCTCACAGTAAAGCGGATCCTTGCAGGCCCGTGCTCCCGGCAATTGTACTTGCTAACATCTCATCACTAGAAAATAAACTGGATTACCTGCATGTGCATCAGTACCACCGGGAGATGCGGGACTGTCGCACACTCATCCTGACGCAAACATGACTTCAAGGTTCAGATTCCAGATTCAGCCAACCAGCTAGAAGACCTAATCTCCTTTTGGGCGGACAGAAATGCTGCAACCTCTGGATAAACCCATGGAGGAGGTCTGTGTGTCTATGTCAATAAGCACTGGTGTGTGAATGCCTCGGTAGTAATGGTCCTCTCCTCACCGCAGATAGTGGTGAAGTGCAGTCCCTTCTACTTACCGAAAGAGCTCACTACCATTGTGATTATTGCTGTTTACATCCTTCCCGTGCTAGTGCTGGGGATGCGCTGCAGGATCTCTACGGCGCAATCTGCAGCTTTGAAGTTACTCATCCCTATGGTGTTTTCATTGTGGCTGGTGACTTCAATCATGCCAATTTAAAAACTGTCCTGCCGAAGTTCTACTAGCATGTCACCTTCACAGCCAGAGTAGAGGATATACTAGACATGGTTTATATCAACATTCATGGTGCCCACAAGACTACCACCCGTCCTCCCCTCAGATATTCTGATCAGATAGCCATTTTGCTAATCCCTGCACACAGACCACTGGTTAAATGAGTCAAACCAATTCAGAGGACCAGGACAGAAGCTGATACCTCAACGTTGCAGGACTGCTTCGAAAGCATAGACTGGAGAATATTCAGTGAGGCGGCTACCTGCAAACGTCACTTCAACATTGAGCGTGCAGGATCGATGACTGACTACATGGGAAAGTACATTGAAGACATTGTCATGATTAAACTATACTGCAGGGCAGACTAGAAACCATGGCTGACTGCAGAGATTGCTGCACTGCTTTGGGATGGGGATGCTGCCTTTAGATCAGGGGATAAGGCCGTGCTCCCGTGCCATCAATAAGGCAAAGTGTGAATGTGCACAAAGAATGCACAGACACCTTTGTGACACCAGGGGCATGCAGTGCATGTGGCAAGATACACAAACCATAACCGATTACAAGTCCACCCTGTGCATAAGCAACAGTGACACCTCCCTTTCTGATGGGCTGAATGCTTTCTCTGCACGATTTGACCAATTGAATGATGTGACAGTAAGGAAAGCCCCCTCTCTTCCTAAGGAACTGGTACTCTGTATGGCCACAGCCAGGGTGAGGAGGACCCTAGTCAGGGTAAAACCACACAAAGGTCCAGCTAACAGAGATCTTAATGGCCACCTTTAATGTCTCTCTGAAAGGATCCACTGTCCCTGCAGGCTTCAATGCAGCTACCCTTGTTCCAGTGCCCAAAAGAGCAAAAGTAACTAGCCCAAATGATTACCACCCAGTGGCACTGACTTCAACAATCATGAAGTGCTCTGATTAGCTTATAATGGATTGTATAAAATCCCACCTTCCAGCTACATTGGATCCTTTCCAGTCTGTTTACTGCTCAAACCTGTCCACTGATAACGCCGTGGCCTCAGCCCTCCACTCTGTCTTAACCCAACCAGAAAGTGAAGCCTTGTACGCCAGGAGGGCAGAAAACTTCTTAACTCTTGTTGATCAGCATTGTGTCCAGATACTAAAGTTTTCCAAAGCCTTGAGACAGAGATCTGTCACCTATAGATGAAACTCCGGCTTTCGATTGTTACCTACAAGAGAAGGTTACTGTCATCCAGAATTACTTAGTTTCAGGAATATTCCAGCCAGTGCAGTAGCTGATAAGAATCACTTATGACAGCAATAACATACAGGGCTGAAAATAAGTTTTCATGACACTTATACCTTGTGTATGTATACTTCGGACAATAGGCTTGAACTTGAGCCGTTACTTGCAGAATGCTTCAGATACTCAGTATAGGGAACTTTTGCTGCTGCTGCCTTAAACACAGACCAGTGATTATTTGAAACATAGATCTTCCAAGATCACTGGCTTTCCAAAAGATACAGGGAATGCACACAAAACTCTTTGGGAAGAGCATTCGTTAAAATTTCCTGATTGTATCGTCAGATACAATCAGGAAATTTGGCCACAGTGGGCTCAATAGGAACTACTCTTACAATGTGTTTTGTAGCTCTTCAATACATTCAGGTGATTAGTTTGGAGATAGGATGTGCAATGAGATCTTAGTAACATTTCTTTTTGAATTGATAAGTGACAGATCCCTATTCTGCCATGCTTGTGATTGGCAATCAGTGTTGGTAGCTAATAAATTCTCTCCATTTCTTCTCAACATTCAATGCATTAGCATTGTGTATTCTTAACAGAAAGATCCTCTGATCAAAAAATTACCCTGAGTCAGGTATCTGATCATTATGGCCATGAATGGCTTCCTCGTATGCAAGACATTCTTTCAGAGTAGTTCCTCTTCCTCCATGTTTTTGAAGTCTATACTAGCGAGCCTGCATCCGTAAATACTAAAGAATGTAAAAGTTGGAACCAGGAACAAAACAGCACTGAAAGAATTTGGTGGATCAAGCAGCATCTGTGGATACAATAATAGTAAGTTAATGTTTCGGGCCACGACCCTGCATCAGAATTGTCTTTGTAATGCTGATGCTGGAGTGAATGATTCAAGTGCACAGTGACCTCATTCAATGTTCTTCTCCCCTTATAAACGCAACATGAGGTTTGCTGGCACTAATTAGATTTGGCACGTATGCAATCATCCTGAAATTATGCACATTTAATTAGGATGAAACTTGCAAAAATTTCAAATCTAACACTTTCAAAAACACATTTGCAAAAGGTCACTCTCTTCTGATACCAGGCGTGACTCCTCTCCAAATTATTAAATTAGTACAGGTTTTCAGTGGTCTATTTCTAGCACCATTTACCTTTACTCGACCAAACTTTTAGTCTCCTAATTTCAGAATGAATCCTCATAACTAGAATTACTGTCGGATTTGAATCCCTTTCACTATCAAAATGGAGTTTAGAAATCTACATGCTTATAATACATGAGAATCTAAGTTTTTTTAATATTAGTTACATCATCACAGCCTCTTCCAATTGCATAAAATAGCTAAGGAAATTAAAATACTGTGACTACTCAACGTATTTTAAAGGGACATGGAGAAATCATACATGACAACACACACTTGTAATGAATTGGAATTATGACACCTGTGGCAAAATGTCAGTGATCAACATTATTATTAATGCTTTATTGCTTTGTGCTGTGATGTGGGATTTAGTGCCTCATTTGGGCTGTGGGGAAGTACATGCTGGTTTAATGAGAGTCATTGCTATGGAGGCTGGGCATGTGCCTTGCCCTGGTGAAGAATGAGACTTGCTTTCTGTTGCGGTGACAGAGGTCAGCCACCACACCACATGACAGACCTTTCAAAAGCTAAGGCCAAGGAGAATTTCCGGAAGTGCAACCTTCTTAACTACACTCTAGCACGTCCTAACAAAAGATTCCTGTGTGTAGTGTTGTGGGGGAAATTTAAACACAGATAGAGGCAGACACTTCTTCAAATACCATTATTTCTGTGTGATTTCTTAAGCAGAGACCAGAAATTTTAATGACCCCTTGATCCTTTTAGGTTTACATTAAACATGAAGTTTGTATCTGACTTGACAAGTATTTGAATAAAGCCAGTAATCATTTGAGCATAGTTAATGTTGATTTTTATTTTGTTCCGTCTTCTTTGTACTACTCTCTCTGTTGGACTTAATTGAATAGAAATGCCATCCAGCTTTGTAGTGAGCCAACTTTCTTTTGCTAATGGAATCTGCACAAAACACATAAATTAGCTGGCTTATTTTATTTGCATTCATGTTCTAACTCCAGGAAGCCAATGTTCCGAATAAGCTTAGATCACCTTTCATCTGGCAATAATTCAACAGCCTTACTGCGGAGTACTACCGTCATTTAATTTCATCCTTGTAAAAAAAAATCTTTTCATCCTTATACCATCACATCATATTCATTTCACGATCAAAAGGGTAGTCATCAAACCTGTCTCTAAGCTTCTGCCAGCACTTCTCTGTAACCGAATTCTGACGAGCAGTATTGGTTAAATTATTCTGCGGATTTTTGTGTGTGAGAAAAATGCTTTGCCTGCAATGGTGCCTTGCCATACAACGCAGCAAAAATCTGTAACTTTCCACAACATTTTGCTATGAATCCAAAGGCTATAGTGATATGGTTTGCCAATTTGCTCGTGTTTCTAATTGACACATTGGAACATATTGTATTATTAAATTTCTGAATAGTTAGCACATACAGTACCTTAAATCATCACCAATATTTTATGACACATTGTCATTCTGGCTGTTGCACACTTTGACCACAAGATGGAACTTCATAAAGCAGCGGCAACAGGTTTCCAAAATCTATGTCCTCTTAAAGACTTTCTTTTGAAAATCAAGGGGGATTTCAGTAATTTTTATTTTGGGAGGGGAGGTGGGTTGAAATTAAAATAACATTTCAATGGCCTGGTGACAATGTGAAAAAGTAACTTTGAGTGTCAGCCTTGTTAATTAACCTGGACCCACAACAACACCTCATTAATCAAGAAGACCCAGCAAGAGTCTGCATTTTCTGAGGAGACTGATGCGTGCAAGGCTCCCACGCCCCCCTCACCCTTCTTGGAGCACTATCAAGGCTATCCTGTCTGGCTGCATTATTGTGTGGTATGGAAGTTGTAAAGGATTGGACCGCAAGATCCTGCAGAAGGTAATAAAAACCGCGAAGATTACGGGGGTTCCCTCCTTTCTGTGACATTTACCGGGTGTGTTGCAGACGAAGGGTCCAAAGCATTGCTGGGGATCCCTACCACCAATCCCACAATCTCTTTGACCCACTACCATCAGGAAGGAGGTACAGAAGCATCAAGACGAGGACTGCCAGACTGGGTAACAGCTTCTTTCTCCAGGCTGTGAAACTAATGAATACCCTGGCACCACCAAGGGTCTCATCACTCGGTTAGCGAGTTGTTTACCTGC
This sequence comes from Mobula birostris, assembly GCF_030028105.1. Lineage (NCBI taxonomy): Eukaryota > Metazoa > Chordata > Chondrichthyes > Myliobatiformes > Myliobatidae > Mobula > Mobula birostris. The sequence goes on along the minus strand of NC_092375.1, from coordinate 28,063,690 downwards.
GCCACGCACTAGGAATTTTGAATTATACTTGATTAACTTTAACTATGGTAATATTAGTTATGTTCTATGTGCGATTGTTTTGTGGGTGCACCATAGTCGGGAGTGTTGTTTCATTTGGTTGTATATCTGTACAGTCAGATGACAATGAATTTGAATTAGATAGTTTCACCCAAGTTTTATCAAGAGATCTCATATCAATTAAAAATGCAGTAATGCGCTTAGCCCAAAACGTCAACTGTTCATTCTTTTCCATAGATGCTGCCTGGCCTGCTGAGTTCCTCTAGCATTTTGTGTGTGTTGCATTGGATTTCTGGGATCTGCAGATTTTCTCTTGTTTGTGAAATGCACTTGCCTTGCAGCCTCTTTTATTGAGGATGATAATGCATTATAGCATCTCTAATGTCCCACGGCATATCCTCCTTTTCCAGGTGTATGATTTGTCTGCTTATCTGATGCTATGTTTTTCATTGTACCTGTGCATACGTAAAGGTTCAATAGGTGTATATAATGTCAAAGAAATGTATACAATTTATATCCTGAAATTCTTTTTCTTCACAAATGTCCACAAAAAAACAGAGGAGCTCCCTAAAGAATGAATGTTAAACATTAGAACCCCAAATCACCCCCCCAGCTCCCCCCTCCCATGCACAAGCAGCAGCAAGACAACAAACTTCAGTAAGGCCTTTGACAAGGTCCCGCATGGGAGGTTAGTTAGGAAAATTCAGTCGCTAGGTATACATGGAGAGGTGGTAAATTGGATTAGACCTTGGCTCAATGGAAGAAGCCAAAGAGTGGTAGTAGAGGATTGCTTCTCAGAGTGGAGGCCTGTGACTAGTAGTGTGCCACAGGGATCAGTGCTGGGTCCATTGTTATTTGTCATCTATATCAATGATCTGGATGATAATGCGGTAAATTGGATCAGCAAGTTTGCTGATGATACAAAGATTGGAGGTGTAGTGGACAGGTGAGGAAGGTTTTCAAAGCTTGCAGAGTGATTTGGACCAGCTGGAAAAATTGGGCTGAAAAATGGCAGATGGAGTTTAATACAGACAAGTGTGAGGTATTGCACTTTGGAAGGACAAACCAAGGTAGAACATACAGGGTAAATGGTAAGGCACTGAGGAGTGCAATAGAACAGAGGGATCTGGGAATACAGATACAAAATTCCCTAAAGGTGGCGTCACAGGTAGATAGGGTCGTAAAGAGAACTTTTGGTACATTGGCCTTTATTAATCAAAGTATTGAGTATAAGAGCTGGAATGTTATGATGAGGTTGTATAAGGCATTGGTGAGGCCGAATCTGGCGTATTGTGTTCAGTTTTGGTCACCAAATTACAGGAAGGATATTAATAAGGTTGAAAGAGTGCAGCTAAGATTTACAAGGATGTTGCCGGGACTTGAGAAATTCAGTTACAGAGAAAGGTTGAATAGGTTAGGACTTTATTCCCTGGAGCATAGAAGAATGAGGGGAGATTTGATAGAGGTATATAAAATTATGATGGGTATAGATAGAGTGAATGCAAGCAGGCTTTTTCTACTGAGGCAAGGGGAGAAAAAAAACCAGAGGACATGGGTTAAGGGTGAAGGGGGAAAAGATTAAAGGGAACATTAGCGGGGCCTTCTTCACACAGAGAGTGGTGGGAGTGTGGAATGAGCTGCCAGATGAGGTGGTAAATGCAGGTTCGTTTTTTAACATTTAAGAATAAATTGGACAGATACATGGATGGGAGGTGTATGGAGGGATATGGTCCGTGTGCAGGTCAGTGGGACCAGGCAGAAAATGGTTCGGCACAGCCAAGAATGGCCAAAAGGCCTGTTTCTGTGCTGTAGTTTTTCTATGGTTTCTAAACCCCAGCCCCACCAGTAAAACAGCATCAGCGCCCTCCACTGAGCACTCAGGTATACAGCAAAGCATCAGTAAAGACACAGCCTTGCAACTTGCAATACTCCAACGACTACTCGTTCACCCAGTAATTCGACATACCATGGGCTCGCTCTCTCCCTAATAAGGGAAAAAGAGGTGTCCCCATTTCACAGCGAGAGGGGAGACGTAACAAACAACTCGCTGATTTATGATAAAAGTTTGTTGCATCGCTTTTTCCAAGCTCTGTGCCTAGAGAATCGGCCCCAGAAATGCTCGGGTCTCTGGACACACAGCCGGCAGCTAGCCCACTGCTCCTGACGTCTGTGTTCTCTGGTGACATCACAGTCAGGGGCACCTGCCTTGAATTAGCCCGTCTCCAGAGCCACGAAAATCCAGCACCCTGAATGCGCGCTAGTCTTCCAGACCGCGTCTTCAGGTTATCAAAAAGCGGCCGGTCGTGAGGCCCTGAGAGCAGGACCCATTCCCACAAAGAACTGAAGTTAGAGTGTAACTCCAGGCCAGGGTCTTCAAACAAACCTTGAAAAGGGTGGGGGGGGGGGGAAGAGATATCAAAGGTAGAAATCGAGCTGTTTCTGAAGATGCAAACATGGGAGTCACTGTTTAGCACAATCTTGACTTTGCTCTGCCTTCCATCTTACCTTATGCATATAACAGTAAATTTGACTTTGAAGTTCTTCTGAACCAAGTTTTCAACTTCATCTACTCTAAAAGGCCATGAATTTTTGATTAAAGCATAGCCTATTTGACAATGCGTCACTCTGAGGTTGCGGCATGACTAAAATGAGTAGTTTGCAGTGTTCCCAACCACACATTATCCAAATGAATCCACTGGATTCCCTCTGAGGTAGGACCAGTACATTTGTACTCCAAAGTTGGAGTGGAAGTCTGGTCCCCTCTGTGCCTTCCATGGTTGGGTCATTTATTAACTGCTATGCTGTTTTGTGTTAGAAAGAACTGGAGATTCATGAGCTGTTCACTGAGACCCAACAATAGTTCATTTAGATGTCAGAGCCCACTGTTTGATAGATGCTACTTCCCTTTCAGTAAATTGTAAACGACCTCTTGCCATTGCTTCTCACTCAGGGCTACAATGTGAACGCAAGAGATTTGGTCACAGGGAAAGTCATTGCCAGTGTCCCCTGCAAACAGTAGTTAAGTAGCTGCCCTCTGGATCTCGGTGTGTATTCCATTCACCTGCAAGCACGATGGTGGTGATCAACAACTTGCAGTAACACTTCAGAGAAATTGGGGGAGTAGCATCAACCACTTCATGTGAGCTCTGTGGTCCTCCAGTGTTGAACCTGTACCAGTGGGGAAAACCCTGCAGCAAATATCTGTGTAGCTGAGTGCCAAGGACTGAGTCCACTTTTGCAAATGATTTCTTCTGAAACATTGCCAGTTTGTTTGTTTTTTGACATTTCCCACCAGCAATAAAATCTCATTTTCAATTCTCCACATATATTTCACAATTGTAAAGCTGCCAAATCTTTCTGCTTCACAGCAGCAGTAGAACTTGCCACTTGCCTATATTGTTACTTTACAGTTTAAAATTTAATTTTAAAACATTAAGAACCGCAAAGGCTTAAATATATCCAATGCCTTGAGCAGTTTACAGCTACATCTCAGAACCTTTTAAACATTGATTTATGAGAGGTAAGGTCTAAGGATTATCTTGGGACTCTGGACTTTGTGCCATTCAAAGCAGCCGTTTGAAATGAGCATGTAAATGGAGCAGTTCTCAGAACTCCATGTCTTAAAAGCAAGAAATTTACAATTGTACTGATGTTAATGTTGAGTGTATTATGATAATTGGCTGGCATTTGCGGTGAATGCCTCTGTCATGTAGCCTCAAAGTCAAGTTTATTGTTATGCATACAAAGCTGAAATGAAAATCTTACAACTGCATCTCAGGCATACAGATACAGCATTATATGAGCAGCTAGTCCCCAGAACTGTAAACCTAAATTAAACACACTTTCTTGTTCTAATTGTGCTCTTTCTGGCAAAAAAAAAATGAAGCCCATTTTCATGTAAGGTAGTCATTGCTAAACTTTTGTGATTAGTTTGGTGCTAGTTGGCTGAAGAACTGAATGGTTCTTGAACCTGGTGGCGTAGGTCTTCAGGGCTTCTGATCCTCCTGCCCAGTGGTAGCTGTGAGAAGGTGGCATAGCCCACATGGTATCCTTCATTCTTACACAGCCTAACTAATGATGTTCCCTCCAGAGTATAATTGAGCTGCATGCTGTAGGTCCTAGTGACAGACTTAACTCCTTCGATAATGTTGTTGTATAATACTTTTAGGTAATCTTGTCCCCTGAAATGATGTTGCAATTCTAATCATGAAATTGTCATCATATGGCATTGCAAAATGAAACTGACAGCATTTTCATGATTGTTACATATGTGACTTAATGCAGAAATCTGGAAATGACTTGATAATATAAGACAGCATTATACAGTACCTCATAACATAAGTGGGTGACACAGCATAATGCTTCTCAGCACCAGCGACTTGGGTTCAATTCCCACCACGGCCTGTAAAGGGTTTGTATAATCTGCCAATGGTCATGTGGATTTCCTCCGGGTGCTCTGGTACACGGGCAGACTATACAAACAGGCAGATATACTAGTTGGTAGGTAATTTGGTCATTATAAATCATCCCATGATTAGGCTGGGGTTAAATGGTGGTTTGCTGGGTGGCTCTTGCAATTGATCAAAAATAAATCAGTTATAAATCATGATCAATAAATCAATCGTAAATAAAACATCATTGAATAAATTGACTGTAAATAATCAAAAATTGATCCTCATTCAATTAATAACAGAGCAAATCATCTCAAATCACTTTTCAGGGGTCTTGCCAGTCCGAACATTGGGCTATACTGTAAGAAGTAGAATATAAGGAACATATCAAAAGAGAAGGGATGAAATTTCATGGAATTCCAGAGCTTGCGTCAGGCAGCTACTTTTTTTATTAGATGTGGCAATCTTAAAATTGGCTTGATCTAGATCTGGGGGAATGCTGATCTCTTGGAGTTAAAGGATTGGATTAAAAAGAAATAGATTTCAAAGCAAGAATGAGAAGCTTAAAATCAAGGTGTTGCATAGCAAAAAGGTAACTTGGGTCATCAAAGCAATGTGATGAGGATTGCTGCAAATTGGGGAACTGGTTCCCTACAGGTTGGTAGTGCTTCTGTCTCTACTTTGCAATCAATGGAAAACAATGATTTAATCAAATTCAATTAATGACAGCCATGGTAAAATACCTTGAATTTCATTGCACAAGGTACAAGGATTTTAATGGATTTGTGCCTGGTAACTCCATTTTTTAAAATATGTTTGTAAATGTGTGTAATTTAATTATTTTAGATAGTATAAAGTTCAAAAATTGAGCAACTTGAAATATCAAATTATTGTTTTATGTTTAGGTTCTGCTTTGTAAATAGAAGAATCCTCTGCTAATATGTGATGCCAAGTCATTTTCTGACCTTACTGCCGCTAAATGTCAGAGTCTATTGAACCAGCAGCAACAGATACTAGAAAAAGATTTTGTCTCCCAGAGTTTACTCTGTGAGCCTGGTCAGATGAGTGGCATCAGTGTGACACTGAACAATTTGGGACACAAATGAATGTTTCTGAAATCCTACTCTATGTAGGCATATTGTAAATTAATTTGCAAGAAAGTGAAGTGATGGATGAGCTGTTCCTTTTGGATTGTTATATAGTAAGCATGTGGGAGAGAGGAGCAAGAGGGGAGTTTTCTGTATCTCAGTGTCAAATAGATACACATTTTAGTGTTGACTATACTACAGAGCTTAGCATCTACAATGCTCAGAATTGTCATGTGTGGGATGACAACTAGATTCAATAAACTGATCATCTCTGGCAAACAGCTAGTTGTAATGGCTGGCCATATAAGATTATTAAGGGATTGGACACACTAGAAGCAGGAAACATGTTCCCGATGTTGGGGGAGTCCAGAACCAGAGGCCACAGTTTTAAGGATAAGGGGTAGACAATTTAGAACGGACTTGAGGAAAAACTTTTTCACACAGAGGGTTGTGGTTCTGTGGAATGCTCTGCCTCAGAAGGCAGTGGAGGCCAATTCTCTGGATTCTTTCAAAGGAGAATTAGATAGCGGAGTGAAGGGATATGGGGAGAAGGCAGGAAAAGGGTACTGATTGTGGATGATCAGCCATGATCACAGTGAATGGTGGTGCTGGCTCGAAGGGCTGAATAGCCTACTCCTGCACCTATTGTCTATTGCCAAAAAGCCCTATACTGACTGTGTGCTTGAAGGCTGAGAGTTGTGTCCACTTTCCAATGGCTCATGTATAGTTGTAGACTTGAATGCAAGTCTGATTCCTGCAAAAAAAAAAAACACTCAAATGCTTTGACAGAAATACAGGTACCACAAGAAGCAATTAGGTCCATGGTGTCCACTGGATCAGTAATGCAAGACAGGGTAACTAATTTCTGGTATTGCATGACTTACCTGGCTTCCTGCCATCATCATGCAGAGTCTGTTGGTTGAGCTCATTGTGAAACTCTCCAGACACAGGAACTATTCTTGAGTAGAATGCTTTCAAAAGTATTTTGTAGAGGGAATTCTTGATATTAACTAAAATGTGATTGAGTATTCTGTGAGGTCCAAGCCACAGTCAGAACAATCTACATAGAAATAAGGTTTGTGAACAGTCTTCATTAAACAAATTTCATCCACCTGGAAGAACAAGATGACAAAAGAACTTTTAATTAATTCTCAAAGATGGAAAATGGAATTCAAAGAATTTAATGTGTAAATAATGTCATCTATATTCATTTACATTCAGTGGCTATCTTGTTAGGTACTGTGCTTTACAGTACAGGTGACCTGGGGTCAATTCCCACCACTGCCTGTAAGGAGTTTGTACATTCTCCTTGTGACTGTGTTGGTTTCTTCTGGGTGCTCTGGTTTCCTCCCACAGTTCAAAAACTTACCAGTTGGTAGGTTAATTTGGCATTATAAATTGTCCATGATTAGGGCTCAAATTAAATTGGGGGATTGCTGGGCGGTGTAGCTCGAAGGGCCTATTCCACACTGTGCCTCAATAAATAAATTCACTACCCATGCCATTTCTTTGGCCATTTTCAGTTTTGTCAGCATTAAAGCTGGAACAATCTAAACCTGAATGGACCCATTTTAGAGAAGGCAACACAGACACGTCCCAAGCATTGCTTGGCGATCTATTAGAAACACCAAAGCCAAATAGTCCAAACCCCAATTACTAAAACCGCACTGAGCACCAATAGAAACACAAACTTATTTAGCATTGCACAAAATGACTTGCAAAGCAGAGTTAATCAGCAATTTGGGGAATAGAATCTTATTGCTGCAATAAACCTCAAAAGACCATAAGACATGGGAGCAGAACTAGGCCATTCGGTACATTGATTTATGCTCTGTCATTCCATCATTGCTGATTTATTATCCCTCTCAACCATATTCTCCTGTCTTCTCCCCGTAACCTTTGACACCCTTACTAATCAAGAACCGATCAAATTCTGCTTTATATATACCCAATAATTTGGCCTCCATGGCCACCTGTGTCAATTAATTCCACAGATTCACCATTCTCTGGATAAGGACACTTATCTCTGTTCTAAAGGGACATCCCTCTGTTCTGAGGCTGTGTCCTCTGGTGTTGGACTCCTCCACTACAGGAAACATTCTTTCCACATCCACTCTATCTCGGCCTTTCAACATTCAATAGGTTTCAAAGAGATACCACCCCCTTCCCCCCGCCCCCCCCCCAATAAACTCCAGCGAGTACAGACCTAGAGCCAACATTCGCTCCTCATATGTTAACCCTTTCATTCCTGGAATCATTCTTGTGAACCTCCTCTGGACCTTCTCCAATGCCAGCACATCTTTTAGATAAAGAGCTCAAAACTGCTCACAATACTCCAAGTGCAATCTGACCATTGCCTTGCAAATCCTAAGCATTATGTCCTTGCACTTGTAGTCTAGCCTTCTCAAAAAAAGGTCGACTAATGAGTGAGAACATTTCACACAAGTTAAGGTGGCTGAATGACTGAAATGTAGAAACGTGAACATCTTTCATGCTTGCTTTCACTTGTGTCATATATTTGTAGGCCCACAGTTTTCTTTTCTCCCTTAAGTCTGACTGGAAAGCCACCAAGTTCAATGTGAAAAGGAGCATGTAGTTAAGATCTCATAATTCTTTTGTGTTTTAATTTACTATTTCAAAAAAAAATACAGCCTTTGATTCCTATGGGATCCTGTTCTAGGACAATCCAGGCTGAATAACAAGAAACCTGGCTTCATCTAAATAATACAGCTATTGTATCCTTTTGTACAAGCAGGTCATTAACATTGCATTCTTTAATTCTTCAAATGTTTGTTTAAACTTTAGAATGTGGTATGCAGCAACCATGCATAAAGTGATGCATATTTTCAGTTTAATTTGAAGTTTGATATATGCTGTAAAACGTTGTTAAAATAAAGTCGTCTTCTTTGCTTGTCACATTAGTTGCATTCCTGACGCCCCCTCCGGTTACCACGGAGACAATGGCATTGATGGTCTGGGATTTATTTCCTGCTGAACTGATAGCCCAGATCTAGATGGGAAATAGAAGGTCTCTCAGACACTGCAACAAAATCTGAATGGATGTATGTTGCTCTGATCAATTGAATAGAGATGCAGAACAGAGCTGCAGCAAGCTGCATTGATCAAAGCTCCCTTTCTGTCGTTAAGCTATCATCTATTTCAGTACAATGCTTCCTGACTATTTAAGGACGCTGGTAACTCTCAACTAAGTTTTTGAATTATCAAAACACTCTACAAATTCTAAAATAATAATTGAGTTCTTCACATTAATTATTTTCAATTTGTTAGTCTGAAGAGAGCATGTTATGTAGTTTTCCCTTGTACAGTTCAACTTGGTGCAACTTGTACTGTTTCACTACATACTGTAGGCTTGCAGAAGTCTATGGGTAGGCAATAGATCGAGAAAGTGAGCATGGAGTCAGAGTTCTCGGAGGTCTGTGAAACAGATTCTGCATTTCAAATTGCAGTAGCGATAGTGGCTGCTACAACTGGATAGGATTCTTACTAACTCGAGAAGGAACAAAGTTAAATTAATATTGGCCAAGAAAGCTAAAGAAAAAAGAGTAAACAACCGAGATTAGATAATTAGTTTCAGAAAGGCCTTTATCATATTAAAACAACTTATATCTGCAACTCCATGACAAAATCTCTTAAGAAAGAAGATGAAACATGACAGCTTTGCAGAAGGACCTGATGCACAAGTGAAAACTTCTCATCATGTCTACAGGTTCTCTTAATAAAGCAATATTAGTGCACAGTCTGCTTCCTAGTAAAGGCTATCAGATACGACTTTCTGTCCCTAGTAAGTTAAGCTTTTCAGATGTGAGTAAACCCTGTCCTTAAGAACCTTCAATGGTTTTTTTTCGCCCAACTGGTGTAGGGCTTACTGGCCTATAATTTCCTAGTCTGTACCTATTAGAACACAGAAATCTACAGCACGTTACAGGCCCTTTGGCCCACAATGTTCTGCCGACCAGCTAACCTACTCTATAAACAACAGGAATTCTGCAGATGCTGGAAATTCAAGCAACACACATCAAAGTTGCTGGTGAACGCAGCAGGCCAGGCAGCATCTCTAGGAAGAGGTGCAGTTGACGTTTCAGGCCGAGACCCTTTGTCAGGACTAACTGAAGGAAGAGCTAGTATGAGATTTGAAAGTGAGAGGGGGAGGGGGAGATCCAAAATGATAGGAGAAGACAGGAGGGGGAGGGATGGAGTCAAGAGCTGGACAGGTGATTGGCAAAAGGGATACGAGAGGATCATGGGACAGGAGGTCCGGGAAGAAAGATGGGGGGGGGGGAACCCAGAGGATGGGCAAGAGGTATATTCAGAGGGACAGAGGGAGTAAAAGGAGACTGAGAGAAAGAATGTGTGTATATAAATAAATAACAGATGGGGTACGAGGGGGAGGTGGGGCATTAGCGGAAGATAGAGAAGTCGATGTTCATGCCATCAGGTTGGAGGCTACCCAGACAGAATATAAGTTGTTGTTCCTCCAACCTGAGTGTGGCTTCATCTTGACAGTGGAGGAGGCCGTGGATAGACATGTCAGAATGGGAATGGGATGTGGAATTAAAATGTGTGGCCACTGGGAGATCCTGCTTTCTCTGGCGGACAGAGCGTAGATGTTCAGCAAAGTGGTCTCCCAGTCTGTGTCGGGTCTTGCCAATATATAAAAGGCCACATCGGGAGCACCGGACACAGTATATCACCCAAGCCGACTCACAGGTGAAGTGTCGTCTCACCTGAAAGGACTGTCTGGGGCCCTGAATGGTGGTAAGGGAGGAAGTGTAAGGGCATGTGTAGCACTTGTTCCGCTTACACGGATAAGTGCCAGGAGGGAGATCAGTGGGGAGGGATGGGGGGGACAAATGGACAAGGGAGTCGCGTAGGGAGTGATCCCTGCGGAAAGCAGAGAGGCGGGGGAGGGAAAGATGTGCTTAGTAGTGGGATCCCGTTGGAGGTGGCAGAAGTTACGGAGAATAATATGTTATACCGGAGGCTGGTGGGGTGGTAGGTGAGGACCAGGGGAACCCTATTCCAAGTGGGGTGGCAGGAGGATGGAGTGAGAGCAGATGTACGTGAAATGGGGGAGATGCGTTTAAGAGCAGAGTTGATAGTGGAGGAAGGGAAGCCCGTTTCTTTAAAAAAGGAGGACATCTCCCTCGTCCTAGAATGAAAAGCCTCATCCTGAGAGCAGATGCGGCGGAGACGGAGGAATTGCGAGAAGGGGATGGTGTTTTTGCAAGAGACAGGGTGAGAAGAGGAATAGTCCAGATAGCTGTGAGAGTCAATAGGCTTATAGTAGACATCAGTGGATAAGCTGTCTCCAGAGACAGAGACAGAAAGATCCAGAAAAGGGAGGGAGGTGTCGGAAATGGACCAGGTAAACTTGAGGGCAGGGTGAAAGTTGGAGGCAAAGTTAATAAAGTCAACGAGCTCTGCATGCGTGCAGGAAGCAGCGCCAATGCCGTCGTCGATGTAGCGAAGGAAAAGTGGGGGACAGATACCAGAATAGGCACGGAACATAGATTGTTCCACAAAGCCAACAAAAAGGCAGGCATAGCTAGGACCTATACGGGTGCCCATAGCTACACCTTTAGTTTGGAGGAAGTGGGAGGAGCCAAAAGAGAAATTATTAAGAGTAAGGAATAATTCTGCTAGACGGAGCAGAGTGGTGGTAGAGGGGAACTGATTAGGTCTGGAATCCAAAAATGCCTAGAATTCCCCTACCACAAAGCCCTCCATTTTTCTAAGCTCCATGTACCTATTTAAGAGGCTCTTAAAAGACCCTATTGTATCCACATCCATCACTGTCGCCGGTAGTGCATCCCATGCACACACCATTCTCTATATGGGGAAAAACTTGTCCCTGACATCCCCCTTGTACCTACTTCCAGGCACCTTAAAACTATGCTCCCTCGTATTAGCCATTTCAGCACTGGGAAAAGGCTTCTGGCTAGCCACACGATCAATGCCTCTCATCATCTTGTACACCTCTATCAGGTCACCTCTCATCTTCTGTCACTCCAAGGAGAAAAGGCCAAGTTCACTCAACCTATTCCCAAAAGGCATGCTCTCCAATCCAGGAAACATTCTTGTAAATCTCCTCTGCACTCTTCCTATAGCTTTCCTTAAGCAACACTGGCTTCAACTCTCGAATTTTCTGAGAATGAACCTGAGACCAAAAGGAGATTCAAAGATCTCTGACAAGGCCCCAACTATCTCCACCCCTGCCTCTCACTATCTGACCTGGGATAGATCCCATCAGGCCCTGGAGATTTATTCACCTTGATGTTCTACAAAAGACTCAGCATCAGCTCTTCCTCAATGTCAATATGCTGAACATTCCTTCTTGCTTGTGATATAAATTCCATCCTTGGTGTGTAAAGAGAGTTTGTGCCAGTGATTTGGATACTGTGGAGTGAGAAAATGTCTGGGGAAAATGAGGATCAAGTTCAAAGATGGATTGTTAATGGAAGAAAGAAAGGAGCCTGCTTTCTTTACTTGCATATCCCTACTGCTCGCCCTGCGGGCTTGCTTTTTCCTTGGAACACTTCTGTCATCTTTAATAATATCTACTGCATTCCAGAACTCTTTCAAATTCCCCTGAATAATCTTTCCTAGATACCCAAGTAACTTTACTCCAGCTTCTGCACCAGTCATGATAAACACAAGAAAATAACCATTTTCTTCAATGTCTGAGTTGGGGGAAGGAAGGTAGAGAAAGAAGAAGAAATCCCCATTATAAAGAGGTAATCTTAATCATTTCTACTTTTTGAGGGAGATTTCTTTGTAGGTCTTTATTTATATACTTGCAACTGGCAAGCTACCAGCATACACTGGGCAAAACAAACTTCTGGAGTACAAGAGATGAGGTTGTTAAAGATTATGAACTAGATTGGAATGAAAGGCTCCAGTGAAGCAAAAATAATAACAGAACTTTGTAGCTATTTTAATCTTGTGTTTTGCAATGTACCAAATTACATTTGACATGATAGATTCTTGACCCAGGCTTTGTGCTGGCAAAACTGACAGCAATTGGTGCCATTTCAGCATGAAATATGCGGCAACTTCTTAAGCACATGCTTCCAGATGCCATTTTGTTAAGTACCTCCTGTACCCAATAAAGTGGCCACTGAGTGTATATTCATGGTCTTCTGCTGCTGTAGCCCATCCAGCTTCAATGCCTTGTGCATTCAGAGATGCTCTTCTATACACCACTGTTGTAATGGGTGGTTACTTGAGTTACTGTCACCTTCCAGTCAGCTTGAACAAGTCTGGCCATTCTCCTCTGACTTCTCATTAACAAAATGCTTTACCCACAGAACTCCCACTCATCAGATGCTTTTCCTTTTGTGTGTGTGTCTGTGTGTTTTTTTTTGTACCATTCTCTGTAAACTCTGTAAAGAGTGTGCATGAAAATCCCAGGAGATCAGCTGTTTCTGAGATACTCAAAACACTCCACCTGGCACCAACAATCATTTCACAGTCAAATTCACTTGGATCACATTTCTTCCTTATTCTGATCAACACACACAAATTGCTGGATGATCTCCGCAGGCCAGGCAGCATTTTGTGTGTTTGCTTGGATTTCCAGCATCTGCAGATTGTAAATTGTTCCCTACTCTGATGTTTGGTCTGAACAGCAACTGAATCTCTTGACCTTGTATGCATGCTTTTATGCATTGAGTTGCTGCCACATGATTGGCTGATTAGCTATTTGCATAAAGTGGCCACTGTGTGTATGCAAGTAAACCTACATTTCCAAAGTGTGCTGTCTATGATTCTGCAGTTGTACAGCCTTTGCAACAGTGATTAGTAAATTGACAAATCATTTGGTTACTCGCAAACTCTCCACCCTGTATACTAACCTCAGATGTCTTTTCTTTGAAATGTAGTTTAATTCTTAGAGGTGGGTGACCGTAATTGTTGTTTAGAAGTATCTTTGCTCCAAAAATCTATGAATTATAATTCTTCTGGTGTTTACTTCAGAAGATAATGGGCTATAAGGTATCCATAGTATTTTTCAAAATGATTGCAGCGTACTTTATTCCTCTTCTACGCCCTATTGAAATCTCTCTCTGAAATTTTTTTTTTAATGATAATACTTGTAACAGTGCTTTATTGTGAGAATGCTTCAGTGCAATATGCTGCTGAGATGGTCTGATTACATTATCACTACTTGGAGCCAGGGATCTTTTTGAATTTGTTGCCTCAAATCGCCAGCTTTCAGAAATGGGGGTTATTTGTGTTGCAGAGATTACGCTACTCTATCTTGTTTATAGGAAACTTTCTCCGAGGTTCACAGAGACTACACACAGTTCACTACCAAATGAACTTGACAATGCAGTGATGCACCTTTTTTTTTGCTAATGGTACAATTGCTAATTTTAGCATGATTGTGAAGTCTGAATACACTAACAATGGGTCATACTCAACTCCCCCTTTCCCCCAACATGATTTTGCTTTAACCAACCCCAAATTTCTCTTGCTCCATTCAACGCTAATTTGAGAAACTGGCTGAATGCTTATATTCACAAAAGATATTGGGGCCCAAATAAATTGAAATTGCCTGTAATATAAATGATTTGAGAAAAATGGGGGATATTATAATACCTCCAAATATACTGATATCCATTTCACCTCTGATGGTTTGTTCAGCCTGGTGCCAAGCACAATATAGCCATATTTTCTGGACTTTCCAAAACATTCTAAAGTAGCTGAACCTATTAAGCAAGCTGATTTTGGTGGGGTTATTTTTGGTAATTGCTACTGATTCAGGATCTGAAAGTAAATAAGTCATTTAGGTTAATCATTTTTTGGCATTTCACATGGCCCTTACTTCATGAATATTTATGGTCAGTTATCCCTACTCAGGAATATACTTGGAATTTGTGGGTGCAGCAGAGGTTCATCAGACTGATTCCTGGGATGGTGCATTTGTTCTGAGGAGAGATGGAAATTAGCCTCGTAATCTCTTGAGTTTGGATGCATGAGAGATGACCTTATTAAAATGAAATTCTTAGGGATTACACAAGTTCGGTATGAATTTGATGCTTTCCCTGGCTGCGATATCCAAAACCAGGATTCTCCATCTCATCATTGAAGTGACGGGCATTTTTTCCGCACTCAGATTGTGGTGAAGCTTTGAAGTTATGAACACCCAGTCACCCTGCATATCCAATGCAGAGATTGATACATCTGTAGATATTAAGGAAATCAAGGGAGTATCAGTTACTGCAGTAACAGTACTGAGTTAGAAAATTTGTCATTATCCTATGAATGGCAGAGCAAGGAGCTGGTTGGATTAATCCTGCTACCATTTCTTGTCATCTTGGGTATTCAAAGTTCAAAGAAAATGTATTATCAAAGTACATATTTGTTACCATATACAACCCAGAGATTCATTTTTCTGTGGGCATACCCAGCAAATTTATAGAATAGTAACTATAACAGGATCAAGAAAGATTAGCCGGAGTGCAGAACACAACTAATTTTGCAAATGAATAGCAATAAATAATAAAAGCATGAAATAACACGATAGAGTCCTTAAAGTGAAATCATTCATTGTGGGAACATCTCAATAGATGGGCAAGTGAGTGTAGTTACCCCCTTTTGTTCAAGAGTCTGATGTTTGTGGGGTAGTAATTGTTCCTGAATCTGGTGGTGCAAGTCCTGAGGCTCTTGTACCTAATGATAGCATTGAGAAAAGAGCATGGCCTGGGTGGTGGTGATCTCAGAAGATGGATGCTGCTTTCCTAAAACATCATTTCTTGGAACTGCGCTCAATTCACCCTCCCGTATTAGTTTTTAAAAATTTTCCGATGCACAAAAATATTGTTGTTACAAAAATGGGAAAATCATTTTGATTCTCCACCTTTTGCTGTATCAAGTTGAAGATTTGGATTTAAAAAGTGAACATACCACAGGAATTTCAATTATCTTTCCATACTGAGATTTGTTATGTGTTTAGTAGATCTAGTAATTAATTTTAGTTTTTCAAAATTGTCTTCCTAATTCCATGCTATTCTTTTCAGCACCAAGTATTAGCACTATGAGATTTTGTTAAACTAATATCTTGTAACTGAGTCTTATTTTCAAGAGCAGCTACTTCCCTTCAATCAGTTGTTCTTGAACCAACCAGCAAAACCCTAATTACAACAGTTTTGCAACACCATAGCAATTTGGCACTAAAATAGATCGTTTTATTTGTTCTAATTGTGTGTTTTGTAAAATAAAAATGTGTATAATTTGTGTTTAATTTATGCTTTTCTTGTGTTCCAAGAGAGTCAGAATGCTGTGCATTCAGAGATGCTCTTCTGCACATCAGTGTTGTAACACACAGTTATTTGAGTTACTGCCATCTTCCTGTTGGCTTGAAGCAGTCTGGCCATTCTCCTCTGACCTCTCTCATTAACAAGGCATTTTTTGCCCATAGAACTGCCACTCACTGGATGCATTTTGTTTCATGCATCATTCTCTGTAAACTCTAGAGATTTTTGTGCATGGAAGTCCCAGGAGATCAGCAATTTCTGAGACACTCAAACCATCCTGCCTGGCTCCAGCAATCATTCCATAATCAAAGTCACTTAGATCATAATTCTTCCCAATTCTGATGTTTGGTCTGAACAACAACTGAACCTCATGACCATGTCTGCATGCTTTTATGCACAGAGTTGCTGGCATGTGATTGGCTGAGTAGCTATTTACATAAATGAGCAGGTGTACCTCATCAAGTGACCACGGAGTGCATATTGCCATGGGCTTGTGATGCTGCCACAAGTAAGCTTTTCGTTATTTAGAGATGCAGTACAGAACAGGCCCTTCCAGCACACTGAGCTTTGCTGCCCAGCAACCCAACTATTTAACCCTAGCCTCATCACAGAACGATTTGCAATAACCTGCTAACCATATGTCTTTGGACTATGGGAAGAAACTGGAGCACCTGGGTGAAACTCATGCAGACATGGGAAGAATGTACAAACTTTTATACAGAGGACACTGGAATTGAACTGTGCACGATGATGCCCCAAGTGGTAATGGCATCATGGTAACAGTTACACTACCCTTGTACCCTTTTACACCGATGCACAACCTTGACCTGCTAAATTTGAGGCTCATCATCTAAGTGCAATCATAGCTAGGGCACGTGAAGAAATTCCTACTTTTTCTATACTGGACCCCTGTTGCAATGCCAGTAAATTTCCTCTGATTTCCTTCTAATCACATGCAATAATCTCTTGTTTTGCTGGTGTGAACAGAAGTCAATTAATTCAGTAAACTTTTAATTGGATTTGTAATGGAGAAAGCTCTGAGCAGTCCTTGTTTGCACTAGGATAGTTAGATTGACATTGGTTTAATTGTTCTTGCCTGCAGCTACTAACATTTAATAATAAATTTAGCCCCTGAAGATAGTTTTGTTATGCAAATTTATGCTTAATTAAATACTATATCAATTTGGAAAAAATAATTTCACTTATTTTCTGCTAATTTTTCATTTGTATAAATTTGTGCACTTCTGAAATGGGTTTATGTACATCTGGTTAAAATTCAATATTTGTATTTATGTTGCAAAGGGTTTTCAGAGTTCTATATTTTAATGTTGTTATTTACATGTTCTATACTCATCCTTTAAAAATGCTTCATGTTTTTGTAAATTTTAAAAAGTTGATCAATGGCATAAATTACTGAAAGTTAGAGGATTGTGAAAGAAGTTTTGTCTTCTGTACTGATTCAGATTTAAGGCTATAACAACACTTCAGCAGGAATTTATAAATGTGCAAAAATAAATGGCAAAAACTGTCAGGTAGCATCTTGGCTGGGAGTTCAGCAAGTACTTCTGGAGTTGACTCCATAAGGTTTGGACCTTTTTCTAAATAAATAAATAAAGTTTAAATTCTTTCATGGTTGTGGGAATGAGCGCCAAGGCCAGTAATTATCTTAATCTGCTCTTGCAGTCAGTGATAAAAACACTTTGTGGAACGGGGGTTTTGGCACAATGAAGTAAGAATAACTACTATCACATTTCCAAGAGGGGAAGATGTATAACTTGCTGTCCTTGTGCTTCAAATAATGGTAGCTGTGGCCATGGGAGTGAAGTGCTGCCAAAGACATCTTGATGAATTACTGCTGTACAAGCTTCAGATGGTTGTACACTGTGACCATGTTGTGCCAATGGTGCAGGGAGTGCATGTTTAAAGAGGGTTTACATTAATGTAGCATATTTTATGTCACTTTCAGGAAATCCAATTGCAGCCAATGACATACTTTGAATTGTGGACGTAGGACATTATATCACAGAACAGGCCCCTTGGCCTGCAATGTGTTGACCTTTTAACATAGTCTAAGATCAATCTAACCCTTCCCTCCTGCAAAGCCCTCCATTTTTCTACCATCCATGTGCCTAACTAAGAGATTCTTAAATGTCCCTAATATATCTGCCTTGACCATCACTTCTGGTAGGGTGTTTCACACACACACACCACTCTCAGAATCGGGTTTAATATCACTGCCATATATCATGAAGTTTATTAACTTATTGGCAGCAGTGCAATGCAATACATGATAAATATAGAAATAATTATATATGTATATTAAAAATCCCGCAAAAACAGAATGAAATAAAGTGAGGTAGTGTTCATAGGTTCAATGTCCATTTAGAATTCTGATGGCCAAGGAGAACAAGCTGTTTCTGAAGTAGAGTGTGTTCCTTAAGGTACCTCTTTCCTGATGGTAACAGTGAGAGGAGCGCATGTCCTGGGTGATGAAGGTACTTAATAATGGATGCCGCCTTTCTGAGGCACCGCTCCTTGAAGATGTCTTAGATACTACAGAGGCTAGTACCCATGATGGAGAGGACTAATTTTACAACTTTCAGTAGCTTCTTGTGATCCTCTGCTGTAGCGCCCTCCCCTCTCCCCACCACCACAATACCAGACAGTGATGCAGCCAGTCAGGATGCTCCCTGTGGTACACCTGTAGAAGTTTTTGAATGTTTTAGGTGACAAAACAAATCTCCTCAAGCTCCTAATGAAATATAGCCACTGCCTTCCCTTCCTTATACAGAAGCTGCATTGATATGTTGGACTAGGTCAGATTCTCGGATATTGACACCCAGGAACTTGAAATTGCTCACTCTCTCCACTTCTGATCTCTGAGGATTGGTTCATGCTCCCTCATCTTGCCTTTCCTGAAGTCCACAATCTGCTGTTTGGCCCTGGTGACATTGAGGGTAAGGTTGTTGCTGTGACACCACTCAATTTGCTGATGTATCTCGCTCCTGTATGCTCTCTCGATTCCATCTAATACTTTACCAACAATAGCTCTATTATCAGCAAATTTATAGATGGCATTTGAGCTATGCCTAGCCATACAATCATGGGTATATAGAGAGTAGAGCAGTGGGCTAAGCAACATCCCTGAGGTGTGCCAGTGTTGATCATCAACGATGAGGAGATGTTATTACCAATCTGCACATATTGTGGTTTTCTGGTTAGGAAGTCGAGGATCAATTACAGAGAGATGTACAGATGCCCCTAGTTCTGTAGCTTTTCAATCAGGACTGTAGGAATGATGGTGTTAAATGCTGAATCAGAGTCAATGAACAGCATCCTGACATAACTGTTTGTAATGTCCAGGTGATCTAAAGCCACGTGAAGAGCCATTGAGATTGTGTCTGCTGTAGACCTATTGTGGCGATAGGCAAATTGCAGTGGGTCCAGGTCCTTACTGAGGCAGGAGTTGCTTCTAACCATGACCAACTCAAAGTATTTCATCATGATAGATGTGAGTGGTACTGGATGATAGTCATTAAGACAGCTCATACTACTCTTCTTGGGCACTGGTATAATTGTCGCCCTTTTGAAACAGGTGGGAACTTCTGACCGTAGCAGTGTGAGGTTGAAAATGTCTTTGAATACACCAGCCAGTTGGTTAGTACAGGTTTTCAGAGCCTTATCAGGTACTCCATTGGGGCCTGTTGTCTTGCAAGAGTTCACCTTCCTGAGAGACTGTGTGTGCGGTGGAGTGGGGGGAGGTTCAACCAACAACAAAAGCAGCTTACCTCAGACATCCACCTCCAATACTTTCCTCCAATCAATTTAAAGTTGTAGTGCATATAAAAAGTATTCACCCCCCCCCCCCCAAAGTTCTCATGCTTTATTGCTTTACAACATTGAATCACAGTGGATTTAATTTGGCTTTTTTTGACACTGATCAACAGAAAGACTCCTTTGTGTCAAATTGGAAACATATCTTTACAAAGTGATCTAGATTAATTACAAATATAAAACACAAAATAATTGATGGCATAAGTATTCACCCCCTTTAATAAGACATCAAATCATCCATGGTGCAGCCGATTGATTTTTAGAAGTCACGTAATTCGTTAAAAGGAGATCTGTTTTTGGAGACCAGTGTGCAGTCAAGACGTTTCAATTGATTGTGGTAAAAATACACTGATACCTGCAAGGTCCAAATGCTGGTGAGTCAGTATCCTGGTAAAAACTACATGAAGACAAAAGAACACTCCAAACAACTCCGTAAAAAGGTTATTGAAAAGTACAAGTCAGGAGAGATGGATACAAGAAAATTTCCAAGTCACTGAGTATCCCTTGGAGGACAGTTAAGTCAATCATCAAGAAATGGAAAGAATATGGCACAGCTGTAAATCTGCCTAGAGCTGGCTGTCCTCAAAAACTGAGTGATCGTGCAAGGAGGAGACTAGTGAAGGAGGCCACCAAGAGACCTATGACAACTCTGGAGGAGTTTGAAGCTTCAGTGGCTGAGGTGGGAGAGATTGTGCATACAACTGTTGCCCAGATGCTTCACCAATTGCAGCATTACGGGAGAGTGGCAACGAGACAGCCACTGTTGAGAAAAACTCACATGAAATATCAGCTAGCGTTTACCAGAAGATGTGGGAGATTCTGAACACAACTGGAAGAAGCTTCTATGGTCTGATGAAACCAAAATTGAGCTTTTTGGCTATCAGACTAAACGCTATGTTTAGCATAAGCCAAACACCGTACATCATCAAAAGCATGCCATCCCTGCCATGAAGCATGGTGGTGGTTGCATCATGCTGTGGGGATGCTTCACTGCAGCAGGTCCTGGAAGGTTTGTGAAGGTAGAGGGTAAAATGAATGCAGCAAAATACAGGGAAATCCTGGAGGAAAGCCTGATGCAGTTTGCGAGAGAGCCGCGACTTTGGAGAAGATTTGTTTTCCATCGAGACCATAACCCCAAGCATAAAGCCAAAGCTACACAAGAATGGCTTAAAAACAACAAAGTTAATGTCCTGGAGTGGCCAAGTCAGAGTTCAGACCTCAATCCAATTGAGAATTTGTGGCTGGACTTGAAAAGGGCTGTTCACTCACGATCCCCTTGCATTCTGACAGAGCTGGAGCACCTTTGTAATGAAGAATGGGAAAAATTGCAGTGTCCAGATGTGCAAAGCTGATAGAGACCTAACCACACAGACTTGAGGCTGTAATTCCTGCCAAAGGCACATCTA
This sequence comes from Mobula birostris, assembly GCF_030028105.1. Taxonomy (NCBI): domain Eukaryota; kingdom Metazoa; phylum Chordata; class Chondrichthyes; order Myliobatiformes; family Myliobatidae; genus Mobula; species Mobula birostris. The sequence continues at coordinate 28,042,676 of NC_092375.1, read as the reverse complement.
CTAAATACTGACTTGAAGGGGTAAGTAATTGTGCAATCAACTATTTTGTGTTTAATAATTACAATAAATTTAGACTAATTTTTGGAAATTTGGTTTATCTTTGACAAAGTCTTTTTCTGTTAATCAGTGCCAAAAATGGCAAATTAAATCCACTGAGATTTAATATTGTAAAACAAGACATGAAAATGTCCAAGGGGAGGGGGTGAATACTTTTTAGGTACCGTATATTCCATTTATTAACTATTTCTGCCCTGGGAAAAAGACTCTGCCTTGAAATGTGCCTCAATACACTGTTGTATTGTGAAAAACCTGTAATCGAATTAAGCACAAAACTCTCTCAATGAGTAATCTGATAATGGCCAGACAATCTGGTCCAGAAATTCACTGGGGCCCACGGGATCACATCTTTCATTCCAATTTCACATCTACTTGCATTGCTTTTTAGAGTCAACTGTCAGTGCCAACTTCAGGTTTTCTTTCCTTTCAACAGCATTTTAACATGGTAATGTAAAACTTAAATGGAGTCCTGACTTCAATGAGCCTTGTCCTGGAATGAGTTTGATTGGAGATTAGTCTCTTGTAGATGGAATAATGCATTGACAATTTACTTCTGAAATCACGGCAAAATCAAGTACCAAGGTATAGGTTATATTAAGTATAAAACTAAGAACTTGTCTCAGTGTGGAGCAGTGGAGTCTGCTGTCATGTGAAGATCCAGCACTGAGCAGAAATAAGGGAAATTGGTAACATTGTGTTTGCCTAAAATCTATTAATGTAATAAAATAGCTATCCCAAGATGCATCACAGTAAAGCTTAAAATATATTTTAAAAAATAGTTAATAACAGCATTAGACATCGAATTTCTCTCAACCTCCTTGGTGGAGCAGGCTTGATGAGCTTAGTGGCCTAATTCTGCTCCTATGTCTATGGTCTTTCCCTAATTCACCCACCAACACCTCTTTCTCCCCCCCCCAACCCAAATTGGGGCTCCTGTTATTAACCTTCCTAATGTGCTATTTTGCTTGTGACTATAGTCATCTATGCCTGTAAAATTACCTTACTGCATAGAGAAAAATCTAATTTTTCAACAGAATGAGGAAATAATTTTAATAAAATAGCATGGGCACACTTGCATAATTACAATTCAGATTGATCAGCTTTAAATTAAGAAGGAGGAAGAGACTTTGTGCCCAGTAGCCACACTATACGAAATGAGTTAATACAAAATTGTACAAAGTGGTACAGAATATTTTCTCCTAGTGGAAACTAATCACAGAAAAATTAAATTTATTTACACCTCAGCTCAGAAGATATTATTAATTTATTGTAACTAACATTTATGTTATTAATTGAACTCCACAACAAAGGTGAGATTTCAAATTACCAGAACAGAATTTCAGAATCAAAATCAGGTTTAATATCACCAGCATATGTCGTGAAATTTGTTAACTTAGTGGCAGCAATGCAATGTAATGCATGATAATACAGAAAAAAAGGTAGGTAGATCAATGACAGTAATGTCCTCAGTAATGACATCACCTTTCTGAGGCACCTCTCCTTGAAGGTGTCTTGGATACTACAGAGACAAAAGAATGAAGTTCTAGTATTGTTCTTTAATATATACTTTCCCTCCCTTGAAATAGTCAAGAGTTTAAACCAGCTCAAGTAAAGCTACTCCCATTTCATGAAAGACTCCTATTTTAAGCTAAGTAGGTTACCATATTTGTGCCAAACCCAAGCAACACGTCACTTAATCCTTTTGCTCATTGTCTGTACACCCACACCTAAACTCAGAAATCCTGAAATTCCTTCAGCGTAAGATTAGGTGATCCACATTACAAACATGCAGGATAAAACTTGTAAGGAAGTGAGTTTAATAGTCATAACTGAAAAGTAGATGCATCTGGTTCCAAAGAGCCCACTTCAGCTATTTTATTGTGGAAAATCATTTGGTGTGTTTTTACCTGTTTGGCAAAAAGACAAAAAGGCATAGCGTGAAGGTTGATATCAGTTAAGTACTACCAGCCAACACCCGCAGAGAATTTGATCTGAAATAACTAGACAAAAAAAAGCTTTTGTTAAAACGCCAATGAATATTTCATACAACCTGTGCGAATCAGATACAGTGTGTCTACAATAAATAATGAAGGCAAGTGCTATTGAATTGTCTGCCACTCATTCAAAATAGACATTCTGTACTGGATTCCAAGAGAACAGTGTATTAAAATAGCATGTGTAATAACAAAAGCCTATAATGTTTCTGTCCTATCAGGGATCGAGGAATTGAATGATGTGGAAATGTTGAGGTTGGAATTCTCAGAAGGTTAAGGGAAGATTCAAAGGAAGTGTTCAGAATTGCTACCACCTACATGGCTGTAAAATTGCTTGAGTTTTCTCTTGGTCATCATTGACTTCTAAGGCAGTCCCTTGGGATTATGGATAATTTGGTTCTAAGGTTGCTATAGGAACTGAAGATTCTTCCAGAAATGGGGCAGGAGGTGCTTGACAAGGCAAGTGGGTGGGGAGTCATGAAGAAGTGAACCCCTTCTGCCATTTAGAGCCTTTGATTTCCCAGTGCACGGTTTCTATTTTTTTAAATATATCCTGTGTTGTGACTGTGATCAAAGTCACCGGAGAGACACCAAAGCTGGTGATATGGATGACTTTATTCATCACATGTAGACACTCTTGATAGAGACTTAACAAACCCAAAAGTACGTCACATTTTTATACTCTTAAGATCAAAGTTAACAGTGTAGGTGACTCAATACAATTCCCATAATTACAATGACATCTGTTTACTTCAATACTTTTGGCTGATAAATGGTTCCTTTTGAGTACATGTTTACAGTGGAAGCACGTTGTAATTGAAAAGACACCTCTGGAGGTTCAAACACCCTTGTTGGGAGAAAATAATTAACACATATTCTTTAAAAACTTCTGATGACAGAGCTAGACACTCAAAAATAATGTTGCCCGGGCTGTCTCCGAGTATGCAAAAAAACATTGATTGCCTATACCTGAAGCCATGATGGATCTGCTTAGTGACATCAGCCTGGTCTTCCAGCTTCAATGGTGCAAATAACTTGACCATGTTGCAGATCAATTAATACAAACCTATTGTCTTAACATTTGACTGATACATATGTAATCTTTTGGTCTGTGGGTCAGTTTAACTTCAATTTACTGCCTGCAATTTACAATAAGAACTGAAGACTGGTTCTTACTTGAATTAATGTTATTTTCACTTAACTCCAGAATACTCCCAAACAGTCTGAATGCTGCTTTGAGAGTTGTGAACCAAGTATTCCCAATATTAGTTAGGATGTTGCCTTTTAAAAATAGGGTTGTGCATATTCTTGGACATTAATCTCTGTCCACCTGGTGGTCATATAAACAGTCATTTTTAACTCGTCCATGGCATTCAAGATGCCTGGGCTAATCCTATTTGCCTGTATTTGGCCCTTAACCCTCTACACCTTTCTTGTCATATAAATTGATTTATTATTATCACATTTTGCATGTCATCCATACAGATCATTTCATCACATCAGTGCATTGAGGTAGTACAAGGGAAAACCATATGAGAACATTGAATAAAGTGTTACCGTACAGAGGAAATGCAGTGCATGTAGATAATAAGGTGCAAGGTCATAATAAGGTAGATTGTGAGGTCAAGAGTCCATTTTGTGTACCGGGGACCAATCAATATTTTTACAGCAGCAAGACAGAAGCTGACCTTGAGCCTGGTGGTACATGCTCTCTAATTTAATCACATTCTTCCTATGGTAGAATGACTAGTACAGCACACAGTCCTCCAAGTGCAGTCTCACCAATGTCTTGTTATCTCTTCCTATAACAGAGCTGTGAACAGAATAAGACTTCTGGGGGCTTATAAGATGACAGTGATCTTTCCAGTGAATTTTAAAAGAATTTTTTTCCAGAGATGCCATTTTTCTCCACTACCTTGTGCCTGATATAAGGACTGCAAGTCCCATAAGCATATAAGAGGCCAAGTATTGCCGTTACTCACTAAATGGCGTAATCTGCAAGTCCTTTGGTCTTGACATTCAAGGAACCTTTATTTGACTGAGAACTAGGGTGTGCTGGTTCATTTAAGGTGATCACATTATTTTATCATTAACTATGTTCACAAATGGGTATTTTCTAAGATGTGGGAAATGTTTCACATTTTTCAATGTCTTACGTGAACCTTTGGATCAATGGCGGACTTCTATCCAGTAAATATTGATTTATAAGTTGCATCCTTTTGTGTACTCGGATAAGCAAGTTAGCGATTGCTCGGGTTTAATTTCTAAGCGTGCATTCACCCTAGCATCAGTTGCATATTGTAGCATGACCTTGGAGTAGCTCGACCTAGCATGACCTTGATATTGTAGCATGCTGTTGGGGTGACCTTGGTTCTGGAGCATTGGCACCACATTTTGAACTGTTTCCATGAGCTCCACTTTGCAGGAGTTTTGGTTGAAGTGCCACATAACAGCAAGGAAGATTGAACAAAATGTCAAAGCATTGAGACTGCCTTGTCTGGGTGGCAGCCACAGCCCTCCTACCTTCCACCAGTGTGTTAAAATGCTGGCTCTATTGTTCCTTTTAAGACAACCAACTAATGAGGGAGAGCAGGAAGTGATATTACTTTATTTAATTAAAGTTATATTACTTGAAAAGTAAAAATCTTCATAATTGGTTATTTAATATTCATTCATTCAAAGCTTCACTTCAAGTGTCAACAGTTTTCAAAATGGCTGAAAAGCAAATTGGAAAGCTGTAACACTAGATCTAGATCAGAAGTAGATTGGTCTCTAGGCTATGCTATTGTACAGTTGTATAAGGAGTGACAACTTTTTTTAAAAAGATGCTCAGATTACCTCTAGGAACAATTGAACAGAACAAATATCCATCATGTAAGAATTTCAACTGTGAATTCAAGTTTATTTAATTAAAATCCCTCCAAACTCATTTTGGCAAATCCTTCTGAGAAGGCAAAATAAGCCTTCACCCCAAAGCTGACTGCTCTTTTCCCCATTGATGTATCACACTTAGAACTTTGAGCATAGAACGGTACAGTACGGTACAGGTCCTTCAGCCCGCACTGTTTGTACTGATCGTGATGCCAATTTAAACCTCACAGCTGCCTGCACACAGTCTGTATTCATTGTGTGTGTGTGGTGTGTGAGAGAGACTAAATACCTCTAAAACATTACTATCAATGTTTAATAGCAGGGATTTTAAAAGCATATTCCCAGAAACCAAGAATCTCATTAACTACCATGCTATTTTCCTCCTACCTATAAAGACCACCTTAAAACCATTTTCAACTGTGTATTCATTCAATTCTACCACTCAGCTAGTTCTCCCAATGAAGGACATCCTTTAGCAGTTTATTCATGCACCTTCTTACTGAATTTCTTTGGCTAAACAAGGTGAAATATTTTAGTTTGCAGTGCATCCTTTTTACTAGGCATAATGAACAGTAGAAAGATTGAAAAAAAACATTTAATAGTCATTGAAGTATTTGATAGTTCTTAGTAATTCAATAGTTACTTGGTAGTTAAAGGGCCAGCCATTTTACATGATGCTCTTACCAAATAAGAATTTACCGCCAAGATCTATTTAATTCAACTAGCAATAGATCAAACCATGAAATGTGTACATTTTCCTCTTTCAAATCAATAATTCAGAAGCTGTGATAAATTATTCATTAATACAATATGATTTCAGCACCAGCTGTTAAATTCTACACCTTTAAGTGGGATGTCAATTTTCAGTAATGTGTATTTATGTATTGTGATGGATATTCACTGGCCAGAGCTGGGAGGTTTTTCTTTTTTGCCATGCTCAGCTTTCCAAACACTAGCAGATGACACTTGTAGAGATCGAAGTGTTGTTTTTGAATAAATTGAACTTCCAACCAATATTCTTTGTTTAGCTTCTTGTCAATCTTTAATTAATAATCTAAATGACAAGCAGTAATCAGTTTGGAGTTAAAAGGCCAGCTTTGCAAACAAACACCATCTATTGGAAATGGGCTCACAACACCTGGGCTTATTGCTCGAGGTGCAGTGTAAGACAATAGGGTATGTTAATTGCCCTACATCAAACCAGACAATACTGGCTAAATTATTTAGTTCAAGGAAGCTTGCAGAATAGATTGATATTATCACTTAGCATATCGAGTAGCTTATCAGTTAATAGTTGGAAGGTGTATGTACCAAAAGAGTTGGCTTCACTACATTAATTGTGGGTACCTCGGATCTCCAGAAGCTCTTAGACCACTGGTGTTAAAATGTATCTGAAAAAGTATCACGTGTGTGAATTCACTCAAGTGGAAGAGAAACAGTATAAATGTGAAGAGCTGTACAGGCTTATTAGGAATAGCTAAAGCTCTCAAGAAGAATGACAGAAACACGAGTGAAATAAATTCCATTCCTCTGCCTTTTGATTTCTGTGAAAGACAACTGGTTCATCTGTGGCTTGTGAATATGACTTTTTACCTTGTAGGAATTGTACCTTTTGTTTTGATATTCTTTGTGTTTTAAAAATGGTTTGTAATTTGGAAGTCTTTTATAAGATAGAAATCCTGAGTTTTAAATGTGATGTCAAGGCTGCAGTTACTGCAGTGGGGTCACCTCCCAGAAACTGCTAAACCACGGAGAGGTGAGAACGTGTGAAGTCCATCACTGCATCACTATCTACCACTACAACTTCCATTCAATCCCTGATACTTTTCATATTGTGAAGGGAAGTTCAATTCGCTTTTCTTGATAGTATGTAGCATTTTAAGTGATAAGTAGCTTGGATAACAAATTAAGTCTGACTTATTTTGCCTGTCAGATGGATTTTTAAACTGAATTTATTAAACAGTTATCAGGGGAAAAACTGCAATCTCATATCATGCAAAGAGGTTATTACAGCTTTCCTTGGAAAACTCAATTTTCAGCAACAATATTTGGACGTTGCAAGTTTATGCAATTTCTTTCACTGGACACCCTGAAGATAGAATTGCAAGATGATGATCTGATTCTATATCTTGATCATTTGAAACAACTGCGCACTAATTACAGAATTTCAATTCAGAGACCTGCTGGAGATGCATATTCCAGATTGTGTGGTGGATCCATTTGGGGTGAATCTGAATGATGTTGACACATTGCAGGAATGTCTTATTGAGCTTCAGAGTGATCTAATGGCCCAAGCAAAATTCAAACATAGCAAGCAAAATTTCTGGATAACTAGTGATATTCAAAATGTTTCCACAGTTTTGTGAGAAAGCAAAGTTGTTTTTAATTGGACTTCTAAGCACTTATCTAGTTGAACATGGTTTTAGTCTGAGGAAAGACATCCTTGCCATAGAGGGAGTACAAAGAAGGTTCACCAGATTGATTCCTGGGATGGCAGGACTTTCATATGATGAAAGACTGGATCAACTAGGCTTATACTCGTTGGAATTTAGAAGATTGAGGGGGGGGGATCTTATTGAAACGTATAAAATCCTAAAGGGATTGGACAGGCTAGATGCAGGAAGATTGTTCCCAATGTTGGGGAAGTCCAGAATGAGGGGTCACAGTTTGAGGATAAAAGGGAAGCCTTTTAGGACCCAGATTAGGAAAAACTTCTTCACACAGAGCGTGGTGAATCTGTGGAATTCTCTGCCACAGGAAACAGTTGAGGCCAGTTCATTGGCTATATTTAAGAGGGAGGTAGATATAGCCCTTGTGGCTAAAGGGATCAGGGGGTATGGAGGGAAGGCTGGTACAGGGTTCTGAGTTGGATGATCAGCCAAGATCATACTGAATGGCGGTGCAGGCTCGAAGGGCCGAATGGCCTACTCCTGCACCTATTTTCTATGTTTCTAGTCAAGTTCCTCACTTACTGTCAAAAACGTGTGACAGTTTTGATGTTGTGAAAAGAGGTATTCTTTCGTTATCATTAACCAATTTGCAACCAGATATTCAAAAACTCACTAGTTTGCATCAGTTGCAAAAATCACACTAAATGCCCAAAGTAATAACATTAAGTGCTTTTTTTGCTGTTTGGAAGAATATTATATATTAAAATGATCCTATTCAGATTTTGAAATGTTTTATTTTTCATATACACCTGTAAGATATTTAACATTTAATAATACTCAACCTGTTCAATATTGACTGTATATTAGAATAATTAGTGCAGTTGGCCACAAGCAGAAAAAAGTTGAGAGCCACTGATCTTTCCATATGCTGCATGTTTATTATTCCTTCGGATAATTTTTGCTCATAGTTGTTTCTTATCCAGAGCTCTTTCACTTTTTTTTTCTTATCTACAAATCTGGGAATAGTTGTTTCTCCAATTTCTGTTTACATAAGGCCATAAGACAGCAGGATAAATTAGGCCATTTGGCCCATCAAGTCTGCTTTGCCATTCCATCATGGCTGATTTATTAGCCCTCTCAACCCCCATTCCTCTAAATTCTCCCATTAACCCTTGACAACCTGACTAATCAAAAACCTATCAACCTCCACTTTAAATGTACCCAATGATATGGCTCCACAATCTTCTGTTACAATGAGTTCTACGGACTCGTCACCATCTGGCTAGATGCAATCTCAATGGCTCTCCACATGGCTTTAGACCAGCTGGACGACACAAATACCTATGTCAGGATGCTGTTCATCGACTATAACTCAGCATTTAATATAGTTTCCACAGTCCTGATAGAGAAGTTGCAGACCCTGGGCCTCTGTACCTCCCTCTGCAATTGGATCCTTGACTTCCTAACCAGCAGACCACAATAGGGGCTGATGGGTGATAACATATCCTCACTGGCGCACCTCAGGGTGTGTGCTTAGCCCACTGCTCTACACATGACTATGTGGCTAGGCATAGTTCAAATACCATCTATAAATTTGCTGATGATACAACCATTGTTGATAGAATCTCATGTGGTGACGAGAGGGTGTTCAGGAGTGAGATATGCTAACTAGTGGAATGGTGCCACAGCAACAACCTGGTGCTCAACGTCAGTAAGACAGAAGAGCTTGATTATGTGCTTCAGGAAGGGTAAGACGAAAGAATACATACCAATCTTCATAGCGGGATTAGAAGTGGAGAGAGTGAGCAGTTTCAAGTTCATGGGTGTCAAGATATCCTGAGGACCTAATCTGGTCCCGACATATTGATGCAGTTACAAAGAAGGCAAGACATCGGCTATACTTCATTAGGGGTTTGAAGAGATTTGGCATGTCAACAAATACACTCAAAAACTTCTATAGTTGTACCATGGAGAGCATTCTGACAGGCTGCATCACTGTCTGGTATGGAGGGGCTACTGCACAGGACCGAAAGAAGCTGCAGAGGGTTGTAGATCTTGTCAGCTCCATCTTGGGTACTAGCCTACAAAATGCCCAGGATATGTTCAGGGAGCAGTGTCTCAGAAAGGCAGCGTCCATTATTAAGGACCTCCAGCACCCAGGGCATGCCCTTTTCTCACAGTTACCATCAGGTAGGAGGTACAGAAGCCTAAAGGCACACACTCAGCAATTCAGGAACAGTTTCTTCCCCTCTGCCATCTGCTTCCTAAATGGACATTGAATCTTTGGATACTACTACACTTTTTTAAAAAGTACAGTATTTCTGTTTTTGCATGTTTTAAATCTATTCAATATACATATACTGTATTACTGTACTTTATTATTTTTATTTTTTCTCTCTGCTAGATTATGTATTGCATCGAACTGCTGCTGCTAAGTTAACAAATTTCACATGATAATAAACCCGATTCTGAAAAGACACATGTGTCCTAAATTCACATCCCACTACTCTGAGGCCCTCTGGTCCTAAACTCCCCACTATTGGAAACATCTACTTTATCTAGGCCTTTCAATATTTGGTAAGTTTCAAAGAGATCAGCACCTTCCCCCCCATTCTTAAGCGATTTCAGGCCCAGAGCCATCAAACGTTCCCCATACGTTAACCCTTTCATTCCTGGAATCATTCTTGTGAACCTCCTCTGGATCCTCTCCAATGCCAGCACATCTCTCCCTAGATATGGGGTCCAAAACTGCTCACAATACTCCAAGTGTGATCTGATCAATACCTTCTAAAGCCTTGGCATTACATCCTTCTAGTCCTCTCAAAGGCAAATGCTAACACTGCATTTGCCTTCCTTACCACCATCACAAGCTGCAAATTACATTTGGGGAATTCTGCAATGACAATACCCAAGTCACTTTGCACCTCTGATTTTTAAGTTTCTCTGTTAGAATCTTTCTACAGAAGTGCATGACCATACACTTCCTACCACAATATTCCATCTGCCACTTCTTTGCCCATTCTCCTAATCCAAGACCTTCTGCAGACCCCCCTTCTTCCTCAACACTACAAAGCCATCAAATCCATACGTTAATAGTGAAAACTGAAGAGTAACAAACAGAACCCTTCCAGGATTTTGGTAATAATTTGGTATTAGTATTCATACCATCCTTCTCCCATTGAGGCTTCAACTAGTCTTTTTTTAAATACCCACCTCCAGACCCATTTTTTGGTCCTGCAAGGCTCTTTAGTGTAGTAGCCTATTGTTTGGCAGTACTGAAACTGGAAATTATTGTTGGCTTGAAAATAATCTGGTCATCAATTTCTAACTTGAGTGCAAGATATCATGCTAAGCCTATAGTCGCTATCTGTTGTTCAAGTGTTATATTAATTACAGGCTAAAAATTTGTATTTTGCAAAAAAGTGTTTTATTCACTGCACTGTTTTAAAAGATTACGACTTACTGCAGTATGGTCATGCAGCGAATTTAAACACTTGTATTTTGTGGTTGGGGGGAATGCTTTTCAGGTTTGATTGTCAGGTTGTTACTAAGATTTGAATTGCTTCTGCAATTTGGTGGAAAACAATCTTTATTCTCCCTTCGAGATGGCTCCCCCTTCTGTCTAAAGAGGTGAATTTATAAGTGGAATCTAAAAGGAAAAGTAATGTGATTTTTTTTCCCATAAACCATGTGACTGTCCTGTATGACAATTTAGTGTTTGTTTTTTTTTGGGGGGGGGAGGGAATCCAAATCCAGTAATATTGATCAAAGTTGCTGGTGAACGCAGCAGGCCAGGCAGCATCTCTAGGAAGAGGTGCAGTCGACGTTTCAGGCCGAGACCCTTCGTCAGGACTAACTGAAGGAAGAGTGAGTAAGGGATTTGAAAGTGGGAGGGGGAGGGGGAGATCCAAAATGATAGGAGAAGACAGGAGGGGGAGGGATAGAGCCAAGAGCTGGACAGGTGATAGGCAAAAGGGGATACGAGAGGATCATGGGACAGGAGGTCCGGGAAGAAAGACGGGGGGTGGGGGGGTGGGACCCAGAGGATGGGCAAGAGGCAAGAGGCAGGAGGGAGAAAAAGGAGAGTGAAAGAATGTGTGCATAAAAATAAGTAACAGATAGGGTACGAGGGGAAGGTGGGGCCTAGCGGAAGTTAGAGAAGTCGATGTTCACGCCATCAGGTTGGAGGCTACCCAGACGGAATATAAGGTGTTGTTCCTCCAACCTGAGTGTGGCTTCATCTTTACAGTAGAGGAGGCCGTGAATAGACACATCAGATACAGTAAAGGAGGCCATGGATAGACACGTCAGACACGGCCTCCTCTACTGTATCTGACGTGTCTATCCACGGCCTCCTCTACTGTATCTGACGTGTCTATCCACGGCCTCCTCTACTGTAAAGATGAAGCCACACTCAGGTTGGAGGAACAACACCTTATATTCTGTCTGGGTAGCCTCCAACCTGATGGCGTGAACATCGACTTCTCTAACTTCCGCTAGGCCCCACCTCCCCCTCGTACCCAATCTGTTACTTATTTTTATGCACACATTCTTTCTCTCACTCTCCTTTTTCTCCCTCTGTCCCTCTGAATATACCTCTTGCCCATCCTCTGGGTAACCCCCCCCCCGCCCCGTCTTTCTTCCCGGACCTCCTGTCCCATGATCCTCTCGTATCCCCTTTTGCCTATCACCTGTCCAGCTCTTGGCTCTATCCCTCCCCCTCCTGTCTTCTCCTATCATTTTGGATCTCCCCCTTCCCCTCCCACTTTCAAATCCCTTACTCACTCTTCCTTCAGTTAGTCCTGACGAAGGGTCTCGGCCTGAAACGTCGACTGCACCTCTTCCTACAGATGCTGCTTGGCCTGCTGCATTCACCAGCAACTTTGATGTGTGTTGCTTGAATTTCCAGCATCTGCAGAATTCCTGTTGTTTGCCAGTAATATTGATGTTGCACAGTCAGTATTCAGTATGTAGACAGTTAGCCCTGGCATTTGTGGAATTTTTTTTATATAAGTAGAAACTTGTTGATTATCAGGAACTTGAATCACTAGAATGCCTCTGTGCTAAAGAGAAAATAAGCCCAACCACCTGCAAAAGAATTCTCTAATGAGCAAATCAAGACCGAAACAGAACTTAAGTTGTAAATAATGTTTAGAAAGTGATTGATGAAGTAAAATAGGAAAACACATTTAATAGATAGATTGGAAATGGTAAAAACTGTTTAAAATCTCCAGATTATATATTTATACATTACCAGGGCAAAAGGATTGCTTGGTAGTAATTATGCTTGCCCAAAATTTTAAAAAAATCACTCGTATGCAGAAGTTTTAATAAACATTTCTGCCTAACTGGACACTGCCTGGCTTCATGACCCATAATCTTATCACTTTTTTTTTTGATGAGCAGCATTGGACAACTGACCTCTGTATCCAACAGGCAGGCATCCAGCAAGGTGGTACAGCCTCCTTACCACAGACAGGCTTTGAATATCAAATTGTGATGCATTTCCCAACCACTCCAGAATTCTTTGCCAATATTCTTAATCATTTTTAATGCTGCAAATGCTTTTGTCAATCAAAGGCTTTTTTGTTTCCGAATGTGAGAAGTAAACATTTAAATAAAGTTGCAGTAACAATGCAAAACATCTCAAAGCCAGATAAGTTAGGCACTTAAACCAAATTGAGAATATATAGCAGGTTATGTAGCATGTGCAGGAGTGAGTTTTTGTTTTGAGATAATTTAGGGAAAAAAGAAGCACATCTTAAAACATAGAGAAAGGGGAGGGGAGGGACAATGGAGAATGCATCTGATAGGGTGGAGATTGAGAAGCTGACAAAGTGTTTGTGCCAGCTGAGAGGTGGTTGTGAAGGTGTGTTAATTTGTCTGGAGGTGGTGTAAATGGAGAGAGATAAATTAGAGGGAAATAAAAAAAAAAATGCAATAACTGAAATACAGAATATGGGCACTTGATTCCCACTTTGCAACATGCGTGCACTCAAGTATAAGAGGTACTGAAGGGTTGAAGTCGAGTAGTGGTCAGCACTAAAGAGAATGAAGTACAATTAGAGAGCAAGCAAGCAGTGTCTAAACATGCACAGGCATATACGGAAGTTGCTCTTCAACTTGCTTCATAACACTGAGCACTGATAGCCTCAGCATTGCTTGCAAAGTTAAATTTGAGCCAGTGGCTTTTTCTAAGATATTGCAGAATCCTTAAAATTTTTAATCTGTGCATGAATCCTGAAGAATGTACAGCAAAATATAAATTGGAAAATAAATATTTATTTAACATAAATACAAGTGTTCCTGAATTTCAACATGTATAAAAGAGCTAAAGAAAAGCTTCTACCAAACAAATTTATCATTAACAATATTTTGAAATCTAGAACTTTCCATTTGTTCAAAATGTAAAAGAGGCTTAGAGAATGACAGATTATTTTATTAGCTAAACTGCAAAAAGTTGAGATGGGAACATCATGGCATCCCCATTGTTTGTGATAGCAAAGCAGCAAAGTCTGCCAGGTGAGATGATCACTGTTATTTTCCAGGACCCCATCTGATGTTGCTTACACCCTGAAACTGCCTTTTCAGAGCATGCCTATCTGCCCAAGCTGAATCAAGATAGGATTCATCATCATTTTCATCAAGTTTCTGGAAAGAAACAATTCAAATATTCAAGTTAGAAATGTTCATTGAAAAAAAATTAAACATGCATTTTAAACAAATTTTTAAACTAGAAAAGAAAATGTAATCTTTTTTAATCTATCTATTGTTCAGTTTGCAGCTCTAGTCACTAGTATTCTTCTGAAATTCAGTGATCAGAGATTTTGCCAACTCAGTTTCTCGTGTCTTGACGTGACCAGGAATCAAATCTATATTCCATGTGCCAGAAGTATCCTTTCTCATATCAAAACTCCACAAACTCCAAGATGGGGGCTCACCAACACTACTACAACTGCGGCAACATAAGCTTGATATTGTACTCAAATTCATTACAATAAAGGCCTTCAAAACATTTTACTGTTGTCTGAATTCCTATTTTCTAACCATGTGAAGGTTTAAATACCAATTTCTCCAATGTACTTTCAGGCTGTTTCATCATCTAACATGATTATGAATTATGTCTTGCTCAATTCCATATATATGCCCTTAGAAACATAGAAAACCTACAGCACAAAACAGGCTCTTCGGCCCACAAAGTTGTGCCGAACATGTCCCTTAAATTACTAGGCTTATCCATAGCCCTCTATTTTTCTAAGCTCCATGTACTGATCCAAAAGTTTCTTAAAAGACCCTATCATATCCGCCTCCACCACCGTTGCTGGCAGCCCATTCCACGCACTCACCACTCTGAGTGAAAAAACTTGCCCCTGACATCTCCTCTGTACCTGCTCCCCAGCAGCTTAAACCTGTGTCCTCTTGTGGCAACCATTTTAGCCCTGGGAAAAAGCCTCTGACTATCCACACGATCAATGCCTCTCCATCTTATACACCTCTCAGGTCACCTCTCATTCTCTGTCGCTCCAAGGAGAAAAGGCCAAGATGTCCTTGCCCCATCTCTTGAAGTTCTTGGTTATCAAATTTATCAATCACAAGCTTGCTTATAACAACAGCATCAAATGCCACTTCAGAAAGCTACTTTTAAACAGTTACCACAATTTGCACATAGAAAAAACAATTCTTAACTTTATTTCTGGAATGCCTGCCTTTTTGCTTTTTTGGTTATGTTCCCAAATCCTAGACTTCCAACTCGAGTGATATTATCCATCTACGTTCAGTTCTTAGTATCTTGATCTTCAATAACATCACTTTTTATAATCTAAATTCAAAGGGTATACAATGAATGGAGTTCCAGTAATCATTCTGGTAACTCTACACTATAGAGTGCTGCAAAATCTGTATATCCTTCCAATACCGATCCCCACAGGACACAAGTCATATTGTTCCAATCAGAATATCTGAGTATTGCCCCCATTGTGTCAATACTCGAAGAATTTCCTTGTTAAGTTAATATTTTTGCCTTCACTTCCATGATAGCAACTTGAGCAAATTAAACATCTACCTAAATATTCATGTGTCAACTTTAAAACATTTCAATTAGCTGCACTTCGCATGACAAATCTGGGGCTCTATTAAAATTGTTCGTTCCTTCTTTATAAGGGACTCCAACAGTTTCATAACAACCACTCTTGTCTATAATTCCTTGGTTCTTCCTTTCACATACTAAATAGTGAATGGATTTTCAGATTAAATGAAAGATAAAACTTCATGTAAGGTAGATAAAATTGCTGTACCTTGAGTTCTTCTTGTCTCCTGTAGTAATACATCATCATTTGCTTCTGTTCGTCTTCTGTGATAATTGGTTCTCTGGCTGGAGCACCATGACTTTGCTATTGAAAAATCAAAGCCACAAATTAGCATCCAGTTGCTAATGCTGCTTTGTTATTTTATGGCTATTAAACCTTGCCCCCTCTTCCTTCTGTCCTAATGTTTTTCACCAGTGCTTTGCTCCTGCGGGCTTTGTTTAGGTATGTCCAGGTTATGCACAATGTCGTAACATCCCAACTTTTACACCACGCCTTAACTTCACAAACTTGCCATTTGCTTCCTCACCACCCTATCTAACCATGGTTCAAGGGACTATGGACTTGAATCCAAGATCCATCTGCTTTGCAACATTTTGCATTTTGTAGTGCTCTGCGTTTTACTGTGGAAGCTTTAGAGGGGTTGCACAGGAGATTTACCAGGATGCTGCCTGGATTAGAGAGCATGTCTATGAGGATAGGCCGAGCAAGCTAGGGGTTTTCTCTTTGTAGCAAAGAAGAATCAGAGGTGGCTTGACAGATGTAAAGATAAGAGGCATAGATCAAGTGGACAGCCAGCAACTTTCTCCCACAGTGGAAAATGCTAATACAAAGGGGTATAATTTTGTGGTGATTAAAGGAGTGTGGGAGAGGGGGATGTCAGAGGTAAGTTTTACACAGTGGTGGGTGTGCAGAATGCACTGTAAGGATGATGTTAGAAGCAGATACATTAGGGACATTTAGAAACTTAGGCACATGAATGATAGAAAAATCGAAGGAAATGTAGGAGGAAGGATTAGATTGATCTTGGAGTAGATTAAAATGTTGGCACATCATGGGCCAAAGGATTTATACTATGCTGTTTGCACTATACTATGTTCTAAGTCGTTAACATGTATGATAAAAACAAAGGCCCCAACAAAGATTCCTGTAGTACACCACTGGTCACAGACTTCCAAGCAGATTAGCATTCTTGCACTGCTACTCTGCATCCTATGTCCAAGCTAATTTTGGATCCAATTAGCTTCAGTGCCATATGCCCGGCAATGTGGGACTTCAGTAAATTATTTGATAAAGTCTATATGGACAATGTCTGGTATACTGCCTTCATCAGTCATCTTAGTTAACACCTTAAAAAAACTCAAATTAGTGAGATAGGATTTGCCACGCTGATCATCCCTGATCAGCACCTGCCTTTCCAAATGTACTAGATTCTCATCCCTTATTTTCTGCAAGAGTTCTCCTAGCACTGATATAAGCATCGTATACTTACCTACCTGGATTATCCAGCTACCCTTCATAAATAAAAGAACATTACCTATCCTCCAAAACCTCACTGTGGCTAGAGAAGATACAAATAATTGTCAAAGCCCCAGCTATATCTCCTCACAGCAAACTAGGATAGTTCTCATCTAGTTTTGGGAATATATTAACCCTTACGCATCCCAAAATATCTAACAACATCTCCTTAATACTAACCATCTCTACACACCTCTCAAACTGCCATCTTCCATGTCTTCCTCCTTGGTGACTTGTCAAGGACCCAAGTTTTAATTTCTGCTTCCCTCCTCGTTTAGCCCATGGATTTTAGTGTTTTCTACCATGGAGATACAATATTTTGTTTCTATGTGCTATATCAGCATACAGCGGGTACTGTCCCAATGATATTCTGTGGCATTACTTCTCATTGTCCTAACCAGGTGAATTATCTGCAAACATTTATTGGTTAATGTATTTTTTGCATCTCAATTTTGTAAGAACATTGGGGGTGGGGCAGTTTTCTTTTGGGTTTTGCTGATGATCTGTAATTTTGTGGGTGTATGGGGTGTCCAGGGAGGGAAAACACCTCTGGTGAAGGGGCTTGTCATGTCCATTCTGAGGCAGCTCACTCACCTTTGGGCCCCACTGGACACTCAGATCCTCGCCTGTGGCTCCAAGTAGCTGTTTGCATATGACAGCAGCCACATCCCAGTGCATCGCTTCAAAAGGCCAACTAAACCAGGTGAAGGTAGCTGGCAGGCCTCATACCCTGGTGAGATAGGGTAATACATGCCTGTTCTAGCATGTGAAGTCAGCTCCCGTGTATTGAACAGATGAGATCAAGAGTAAGATCCAACAAGCGGGAAGGTGGTTCTGCAAAGCTTCGTGGAGTGAAATGGGCATGATATGACACAGAAGTAGTCACTGTCATCTACTGCAACCAAGACAGACCGCAGTTTGTGACTACTAGAGAGAGAGTGGAACTGCCTCAGTGCAATGGTTTTTCCACTTTAAAAACTCTTATACACAGGTCTCCTGTCATTGCTGGAAATGATGATGACTTAAGCCCAGCATCCAAACTGGGGCAAAGGCTGCCAAAGGCAGCTCCCTAGAGCCCTCTATCCTGAACAAGTCTTAGAAATTTTCCCAGGTGTAGCCAATTTTCTTAGTGTATCCTTCCTCTCCCAGCGATGCAGTCCTTGGAGCTTCTGTTGGCATTTCTGTAACACTTTATATAAAAAAAATAAATGGGATGGGGTTAGTAGCTCCTCGTCCAACCCTCCACCTTTTGCAGCTGGGCTTAGAACCATCCATGGCAAAGTTGGATACGATGGACAACCGATAATTTTGTGAAAGCTCTAGAGAAATACTGGAAGAATAGCAAATGCCCACAATCCTGAAGACGGTTGAGATAGCATATTTACAACATAATGATAAGTTTTAACAGATCAAAGTTTAACAGGATTTATACAGCTTAGTTTTACTGCCTCACATCTATTCCTCTAAATTTGAAGCTGTAGTGGGGCTTGAGAAAGGGGAAATAAAACATTTTTTTACTCTTTGCAAATCAAGTGCTTCTGATACTATTCTTAAACCTCAAAGAAGCAATCTAAAATTGCTTCTGGGATCAATTTTATGTTTACTCTCTCTGGCAAATTGCAACTTTAGTTAAAAAAAAAACCCTCTTATTTAGTCCACTCTAAAAGGGAGAAAAAGGAATTCCAAGTTATTCATCTTATGTTCATGATCAAATGCTTAAAAGTACTAGGCTGGTAATGCATTAAAAGTACTCTTATCCACATATTTACCTTTTGTATCTTTACAACAATTTTGGTTTTCTCATTCTTGCCAACATAATCAGATAGTTTCTTTCCTCTTTGCAACTCTTTTCCTGCCCACCACAGACGAGCCTCAGAATCTTCAATCACCATTTTCCCAGCCTACCAAAATAACGATTATACAATATTTAATAATTTCAAATACAATAATCTTTTTCATTAGCTGCTTATTTCCATTATTGAAACTTTAAGAAAAAATAATCTGTAAACATCCATGTATCTCAAAAATAAATGTAGGTGAAGAAATAGAATTCAAGCTGCTCTCATCTATCAGTTAACTCTCATATAGTTTTCTACTTGCCTGTAATCCGGACAGATCTTCCTTCCCTTCAAATTCTTGTCGGATTGGATCATGTGGTGGAAGTCCCATGGGGTAAACTATCATAACAGCTCCTCGCAGTTGGTCAAGTGCTTCATTAACCATCTCCATTGTTACACATACGTTGGCCTGAATTTGTTTCTTATATAAAAGAGAGAACCAATCTTTCACTTGAGATGCTTGTTTGTTTCTGTCACAACTAAGTTATTAAACTTTTACCAAACAGTGCTCCTTAATGAGAAATGCCCTTGAACCAGGGACATACAGTAGCAGCAGCTTGAGCAACACACATCAAAGTTGCTGGTGAACGCAGCAGGCCAGGCAGCATCTGTAGGAGGAGGTGCAGTCGACGTTTCAGGCCGAGACCCTTCGTCAGCAGCTTAACTCAACTTGCGCAATTGCCCATATAGTAATCATCAGCTCAGGAAAAAAATTTAAGGATTTCTGATTTCAATCAGAAATAAGACTTGCTAGAAAGTGAGTCGATGGACATGAGGAAAATTGAGGGCAAGATCAAGCTTAATGCTAATGAAGTATTTGAACAGTTTTTCAATGTATTTCTTTACATTCTTTACAATAGAGTTTCTTTACATTCAAACTTGATAGAAAATAAACCAGTCAGATGACTATGAAATGGTTTGAAATGGATTTCTGGCATGTTAAAATTAAGTATTAGAGTTGTGTACAGTTCTGTTGCCACACTACTGGAAGGATGTGGCAGCATTAGGGACTGCAGAACAGATTCACCAGGATGCTGTCTGGAATGTAGGGCTGTAATTATAAGAGATTAGATAGGCCAAGTTTATTCTCACTACAACACACAAGGTTGAGGAGTAACTTTAGAGATTTATAAAATAAAGAACAAGATGGGACAAGTAATCTTTTTTTGCAGGGTAGTGAAGGTTTTGCAGTGACAGGGAAGAAATCTAAAGGAGAACTGAAGGCTAAGCTTTTCAACAGCAAACATCTGGATCAAGTTGCCAGAGGGGTAGTGGAGACAGTACAATTACAATGTTTAAACAGGTACATGGATAGGAAAGGCAAAAAGATACAAGCCAAATATTTGCAACAATGATTAGTGTAGATAAGCATCATAGTCAGCATGTGTGAAGTAGGCAGAAAGAATCCATTTTTGTTATTTATTTCCTTTTATAATGAATGAACCTTTGTTCCAGAGGTAGAATCTTTCAAATCTATTAAACTAAAGTCTTCATCTTTCTAAGATCTCAATCAAGTAACTTTTTGGTCCAGGACAATAAGTAACCCACAAACAACAACACAAAAATCAACAATATTTTAATTTTATTCCACTGCTTCCTGCAATCTTCTTGTGCCTAAAACAGCTGCCTTGTTAAAAAATATCAGGCAGTAATTATACTTGGGTTGTAAAGTGGATTTGGCCATCTTAATTATAAAATATACCTTTGAAATTAATGCTTTTGCCTCTTCTTTAGTTTTTGTTAAAACTGCTTTCATTGACTGATTTGGAGCTGGAAGAAAAGGAAAAGATGACATTTTCAGACCAATTTCCTGAACAATGTTTCACATCAGCTTTCTTTAAAAGTAAACCAATCAGTATTAATAATTCCTAATTTTTAAGATAGCATTTCCAATAGTAGGTATGAAGCATTTATTTCCTTATAAATCTTTAATTTTAAACTTCATTTTTGTTTGCAGCAGTTTTCATTTTCTGCAACTTAATCTCTTGCAATAGAGGGAATTAGAAAGGAGTCTTCTCAGTTTTGGTCTACAGTAAAACATGGGAGGACCAAAATCCTGCAAATAGTTCACAATGTTGTCAACTCCCATCATCTTACCTTGTCCATTTCTCCGTCCAATTTCGTCTTTTTTAAATTCAAAACCTCCACTGGGTATACATTTCTCTGCCCACTCATCTTTCAGTTTGAGTTCTTCTATCTGCTCATCTGTTAGTCCTTGCATATTAATAGGAAGGAAGGTACCATGCTCTGCCAAATCACTTATTTCTAAAAAAAAACATTTGAAAGCTGAGTCAGGATGTTGAACAGTGTCTTCCAAGTAAGACTTGCACAAAACAATAGGGATTTTCATCAGAATGGATCAGATATTTGCCTGATCACTAGTCTACTTATTTCATCAGTGGATCAAAAGTTTGCAGATTCTAGAGACTTCAGCAAAAATTCCACAAGCTCAATCCATTTGAGAGTGCTTTACAGTTAAGAGGTGCTATCATTCAGTTGAACTGCTATTAAACAGACATTACAACTATTTTATTGGGTGGATGGAAATTTTCATAGCTTCCTGGTATTCGTCAAACAGGTAGCTAACAGGTATTCCTCAAACACACATAACAAAATAAACTAAGGGCCAAAATTAATCAGATCTTCTCATTTTCAAATTTAACTTTTGATTTTTTTGAAGAATACATCTCACAATGCTCTGAACACATCATTACTGATGTAACCTGAGGTCATTGGGTGCTTCGGGTCTTTCGTCAGACCCCTGACCCAGGTGACCCAGCTGTGGTTGATCAAGCCGAGGCTTACGTAGAGGTAACATGTGCCGCAGATCCCCGTGGACTTGGTCTCTTCATTCAGAGCCATCTTGTGGCTTTCTCTGCTGCCTCGGTAATGTTGCTAACGGCTCTCTGCCTCCTTGTACCAGCTGAGATACTGGCACGATTAGCTGACAGGCAGGAGGCAGTGAGTGAGAATAAAGTGTTTTTTCTAGTTGACTGCCAGTATGTAACCGCTACTTTTCACATTGTTTGTCAATGATTTGGATAATGGAATTGATGACTTTGTGGCAAAGTTTGCAGATGATACAAAGACAGGTGGAGGGGAGATAATGCTGAGGAAGCAATGCGATTGCAGCTGGACAGACAAATTGGAAGAATGGACAAAAAAGTGGCAGATGGAATGCAGTGGTAAATGTATGATAATGCATTTTGGTAAAGGGCACAATAGTGTGGACTATTATCTAAATAGGGAGCGGTGCAGAGGGACTTGGAAGACCTTGTGCAAGACTCCCAGGAAGTTAATTTCCAGGTTGAGTCTGTGGTAGAGAAGGCAAATGCAACGTTGGCATTAATTTCAAAGGGAACAGGATATAAGAGCAAGGAGATAATTCTGAGGCTTTATAAGACACTAGTCAGGCCACACTTGGGAGTATTGTCAACAGTTTTGGGCCCCTTATCTCAGAAAAGATGTGTTGTCATTGGAGGGACTCCAGAGGAGGTTCACGAGGATGGTTCTGGGAATGAAGGGATTAACATGAGTGTTTGGCAGCTTTGGGCATGTACTCACTGGAATTTACAAGAATGCGGAGGTGATCGCATTGAAACCTACCGAATGTTCAAAGGACTAGACCGTGGATGTGGAGAGGATGTTTCCTCTGGTAGGGGGCATCCTGAACTCGGGGGCAAAGCCTCAAAATTGAGGGGGGCAACATTTTAGAACAGAGGTAAGGAGTAATTTTTTTAGCCAGAGAGTAGCAAATCCATAGAATGCTCTGCCACAGACTATGGAGGAAGCCAAGTCCGTGGGTATACTTAAGGTGGAAGTTGATTGTTTCCTGATCGGTCAGGGTATGGTGAGAGGGCAGGTGTATGGGGTTGAGTGGGAACAACTGAGCAGACTGTGGGCCAAATGGCCTAATTCTGCTCCTATGTCTTACTGTCTTATGGCTTTGTGAAGAGACTGTCCAGTGACGCCCCGGCAACCCACTCCAACAGACATAGCAGTTTACCTTCCATCCCTGCCTCCAACAGTCGCTGACCATCACCTTGCAGGAGGAGCATCTGGAGGAGGCCCACGAGAGGAAGCTTGCCAGATACGAAGAACTGGTCAGTGACTCTCGGAGGCAGGGATGGAAGGCAAAGTGCATGCCCATTGAAGTAGGCTGCCGGTGCTTTGCTGGGCAGTCTCTTCAAAGAGCCTTCAGCACACTGGGCATCACTGGTGCAAGGAGGTAGAGAGTCATCGGCAACATTACTGAGGCAGCAGAGAAAGCCACAAGATGGCTCTGGATGAAGACAGCAAGCCCATGGGGATTTGCAGCACATGCTACCTGAACACAAGTCGTGCCTTGATCAACCAAATCCCAATGCACCTGATGACCTCGGGTTACATCACTGTGTTCAGGGCATCGTGAGGTGTGCTTTTTCCAAATGAAGTACAAAATGGAAATGGAGTGTAATCCTCAGAGATCAGAAAACTAAAATAATAGGACAAGCAGTTATCTCAAACAATCAAAATGCAGAATTATATACCTAAAATATAAGGAAGTGAAAGCTGGAGCATTCTGATATGCAAAATGCATGAGGTAAGTCCATATGGGAGTGGAAATACTGGGAGATCCCTGCTAAATTAGTTGGATTCCTCCCTCTAAAGCAGGAGTTCCTAATCTTTTTTTTTTTAAATGCCATGGACCAATATCATTAAGCAAGAGGGTCCGTGGACCCCAGGTTGGGAACCCCTGCTCTCAGGTGAAGTTGTTAATATGTTCTGGTTTAAAAGTTCAGGTTAACAGTAAATCAGGGCCAAATATACAACTACATATACCATCAATAGCAAGTTCCGTAGAAGCACTGATAGGAACATGGGATGCATTGTCATAGCTTCCTGAAACTGACACTTGTAGACAGGATAGTGAGGGAGGGACCTAGCATGCTTTCATTCACAGGCAGGAATTCAGAGTATCGGAGTTGGGATATCATGTTTGCAATGATACAAGACATTGGCTCAGTTAGCATTCCATCTATAAAGTCAGGTTTGTATGATCTATTTCATGCTGCACAATTTCTCCCCAGATTTATAATTCAGTTTGGACTCCACTTTGTCCTTCAGCACCATGTAGGTACCTGAATGATCTTTCCAGTTGAGACAAAGATTCAGTTAACCCTCTTCTATCTAGTCTATTTAATTCAGTATTCTTGATGTGTCCTGTTCAATATCAGCAAGACCAAGTGTGCTGCGACTAGGCAACAAATTTTTGCAGAGCACCTGCACACTGGGTGCACTCGCCCTGAGCGCTCTGTTGCATGCCATTTCAATTCTCATTCCTACTTTCATACTGTCCATCCTCTGCTTTCTCCACTGCTAGCATGAGGCCCAATGCTAACTGGAACAATTTTCCAATTTCAGATAACCCTCACCTCTGGTTTCACCACTCTCTTCCCCCACTATCTGATCTTCTTCTCGTCCTCTTATGTCTGTCCCTGTACCTACAAACTCCTCCACCTCATAATTACAGCTACTAACCCTCACCTGGCTTGATCAGTCCATCAACTAACTTTCCCTCAACTTGCTCCTTACCCAATCTACCCGTCCTCCATCTCACCACTCTCCCCAGTTTTGATGCAGGGTTTCAACCTGAAACGTCAACAACTCCTTCCCCTACCCCCAAATGCTGCTCAGCCTGCTGATTTCCTCCAGCAGGTTTGTTGTAAATAAAGAGAAGTCCATCCTGAACTGCCTGCCTGTGCCAAGATACTGATCTCAGAATAAATGCCAATAATGGTTCTACAAATGTTGTTGTACTCTCTGAAGCTTTCCACTGATTCCACAGTTGATTCTAAATGGAAACTGTACAGGAACACAAGATTATTATCCTACTTTAGCATTCAACTGCTATCTCAGCTATAATAATCCTTCAGTTATGGATGTTGAGAATCAACTTAATTGTGTAGAAAATAATACCCCAACTCAATATTCATTATGGTTATGTGCAATTTTCCCAGGGCAGTGGTTTGCCATTACTTTCTCTTGGCAGTGTCTTTACAAGATGGGTGAACTCAGCCATTATCAATACTCTTCAGAGATTGTCTGCCTGGCATCAATGGTCAGATAACCAGGACTTGTGATAGCACCAGCCGCTCATACAACCATCCACCACCTGCTCCCTTGGATTCACATGACCCTGGGGGCTAGCAGAGGGAAGGAGCACCTTATACCTCCTTCAGTAGAGATGCATCTCCATCCCACCACCCCAATTTTGCTTTTATTAATCACATTTGATTATGCCTAATTTATTCATGCCAATGTATTAACACATTTTCAGGAACTTTATCAAATACTCACCCAAACAAATCCTGTCTACTTTGAGTCTGCCATTGTAAATGGCTGATACTTGCTTGGTTAGATCCTCCACTGTAACATCTACTGTGGTGTCAAGCAAAAATTGGCTTTCACTACCATGTTTGATGTGTAATTGAACCATAGCTAGAATTTAAAATAAACAATATTTAGTATACAAAGATTATACAAGAACAACACTGGAGGTAAACAACAATGATATGTGACTGGTTGGAGTGGGTAGAAGCCCCCTTTATGGTTTTTGGGAGGGAGGGAGGGAGGGAGGGACAAAAGGTGAAAATGAAAATACAGGAAAGATGGGAGAAAGGGAGATGCAGTGGATGTTGTACATTTGGATTTTCAGAAGGCCTTTGACAAGGTGCCACACATGAGGCTGCTTGACAAGATAAGAGCCCATGGAATTACGGGAAAGTTACATACGTGGATAGAGCATTGGCTGATTGGCAGGAAACAGAGAGTGGGAATAAAGGTATCCTATTCTGGTTGGCTGCCGGTTACCAGTGGTGTTCCACAGGGGTCCGTGTTGGGGCCGCTTCTTTTTACATTGTACATCAACAATTTGGATTATGGAATAGATGGCTTTGTGGCTAAGTTTGCTGACGATACAAAGATAGGTGGAGGGGCCGGTAATGCTGAGGAAACGGAGAGTCTGCAGAGAAACTTGGATAGATTGGAAGAATGGGCAAAGAAGTGGCAAATGAAATACAATGTTGGAAAGTTTATGGTTATGCATTTTGGCAGAAGAAATAAACGGGCAGACTATTATTTAAATGGGGAAAGAATTCAAAGTTCTGAGATGCAACTGGACTTGGGAGTCCTCGTACAGGATACCCTTAAGGTTAACCTCCAGGTTGAGTCGGTAGTGAAGGCGGCGAATGCAATGTTGGCATTCATTTCTAGAGGAATAGAGTATAGGAGCAGGGATGTGATGTTGAGGCTCTATAAGGCGCTGGTGAGACCTCACTTGGAGTACTGTGGGCAGTTTTGGTCTCCTTATTTAGTCATAGTCATACTTTATTGATCCTGGGGGAAATTGGTTTTCATTACAGTTGCAACATAAAAAATAAATAGTAATAAAACCATAAATAGTTAAATAGTAATATGTAAATTATGCCAGTAAATTATGAAAAAGTCCAGGACCAGCCTATTGGCTCAGTGTCTGACCCTCCAAGGGAGGAGTTGTAAAGTTTGATGGCCACAGGCAGGAATGACTTCCTATGACGCTCTGTGTTGCATCTCGGTGGAATGAGTCTCTGGCTGAATGTACTCCTGTGCCCAACCAGTACATTATGTAGTGGATTAAATGCTTACGAATGAAGGATTTACGAATTTAAGAAAGGATGTGCTGACGTTGGAGAGGGTACAGAGAAGATTCACTAGAATGATTCCGGGAATGAGAGGGTTAACATATGAGGAATGTTTGTCCGCTCTTGGACTGTATTCCTTGGAGTTTAGAAGAATGAGGGGAGACTTCATAGAAACATTTTGAATGTTGAAAGGCATGGACAGAGTGGATGTGGCAAAGTTGTTTCCCATGATGGGGGAGTCTAGTACGAGAGGGTATGACTTGAGGATTGAAGCGTACCCATTCAGAACAGAAATGCGAAGGAATTTTTTTTGTCAGAGGGTGGTGAATCTATGGAATTTGTTGCCACGGGCAGCAGTGGAGGCCAAGTCATTGGGTGTATTTAAGGCAGAGATTGATAGGTATCTGCGTAGCCAGGGCATCAAAGGTTATGGTGAGAAGGTGGGGGAGTGGGACTAAATGGGAGAATGGATCAGCTCATGATAAAATGGTGGAGCAGATTCGATGGGCCGAATGGCCGGCTTCTGCTCCTTTGTCTTATGGTTTTATGGAAAAGCCACAGCCACTCATAGAAAAGAGTAGAATTTGATTAAGTTCATAAATTTGCAGTTATAATACAAAGCTATCACCATAACCATACAGGAAAGAAAAGCAAAGAACATGAATAGTTTTAGAAGGAATGCCATATATCCCATGAAATAACCTCTACTACCATAAGCGTGTCTCGTTTTTAAAAAATAAAACAAAGGAAGTGAGTTATTAAAGGAGAAGGTATTCATTGCAAGAACTAATTCAGCCAGGTGAAGGAAAGTGATTCGACAAGGGCTTACTAGTGGTCCTGGTAAAAGATGAAGGTTAATAGTATTAAACATCCTACAAGGTGCTTATTGGTTAAGGTTAGGAAACCACAAGCTTTTAAAGTGGAGGACCAGTTTGTAGCTAGCTGCTACAGCCTGTTGACTTCCACCTGAAGCTAAAACTCGAATGGTGATTGCCAGTCTCTGAGTATACTGATGCGAAATAAATGGTTGGAGACGATGAACCAAATCGTCAAATCTACCTGCCGACATCTGAAAATATTTGAAATGCCTTTCCTCGTCCATTTCTCTTAGTAGCCGGACAAGCACAGAAAATTCACTCTCGTTCTGCCTCAATCCGTTCAATGGTCGTACACGCCATCTCCTCCGATGTCTTCTCTCTTTTCTGCATTGCAGTAATTTCAGTAAAAGTAACTCTTGTTCAACATTTATTAGCTCCAACTCCAACACGATGCGCTCCGTTTCAGTCACCATTGTTTGAAGTACACAAAGAAACTCAATGCGGTGGCACAGAAACTCCACCGCCAAGCAGTGTTGTGGCGGTGAATTGCAGCGCGACGCAACGCCTCGCACAGGTATAAATGCTCATAGCGGCGTAGAGCCTACGCGGCCCTGACTCTACCACCGTAAAGGAACCTTTACTAATGCTGTTCTCGGTATGACTTTCATTTGCAGGTTGCCTTCTTTTGTACATTGGCGTTTGTCGGTCTTTGTTCGTGTATAATTTTTCGTAAATTCTTATTGCATTTCTATTTTTTCCTGTAGATGTATACAACAAAATGAATCTCGAGGTATTAGTTACGTATAGGTACCTTAGTAATAAATTTACTTTGATCTTTGAAAAACTGGGGGTGGTTGGTAGCGAAGAACTTGTTTTAAACAGAGTGCAGATGCTGGAATCCAGAACGACACACAATGCGCTGGAGAACCTCAGCGGGTCAGGCAGCATCTTTGCCCCAGTCCTGGTGTCTCGACGCGAAACACTGAATGCCCATTTCCCTCCAAAAATGCTGCTCGACCCGCTGAGCTCTTCGTGTGTTGAACTTGAACTTTTTCCTAATACCGAGTAAGTTTTATATTTTAATTTCTGGCTATTACTCGGACCCAGGACGCTGTTTTCGAAACAAGACCACAAGTTGCTATGGTGACCAACACGACTCCACAATTTAACAGCTTCGGAACAGAAGAAATGAAATGCACAACACTGCTGAAATTAGATGTATTAATTCCCCACAATTAGACATACCTTACCCAACAGCCCGAGCTTTAAATTCCCAGAGCACAGGCTACGAGAGAGCTCAACGCTTTGCAGGCGCACGAAAAGCAACCCGGAAGAACATACGTACTGGAAATCGGCAATGTACCCTTTGGGCGCATGCGTGTTGACGCGACTTGCCGGAGCCTTTCCCGGATGCGCATGCGTTACATTGCACACGAGTGCCTGTTCTTGGCCGCCTTCCGTTCAGGCGCATGCGAATTGACATATATTGCCGGCCCTCCCTCGTCCAGGGCGGCACTATTTGTTTCTAAGGTTTGTGTGCTATGGCTTGGGGTTTATATTTTCTCTGTAATGACAAGTTTCGGCAATTCTCGGAAGTTCTGTATGAAGATTCGGTGCTTTAACAAGTTACTTTGTAAGTTGGCTCAGTCGCAGCGGTTCATGGTTACAGGTAAAAACTGTCAAATTAAATATGATAAGATGGTTTATTGTTGACACTTGTACCGAGGTACTTTGAACGACTTGTCTTGCATACCGTTCAATTTATTATAATAGAGTAATGAAATGGTGCAAAGCAAAACTTTAATTATAACACATTAGTCTGCATCACAGAGCGAATACAGTACAGGTAGCTAGTAAACTGCAATATCATATTGATGTACACCGAGAGGTCGAGTTGATTGAGCCTGGTGGTACCTGCTTTCATATCTTACCCATGGAAGATGCCATCACCTGCATCTCCATTTCTCAGACATTCACACTCACCCCTTCTTCCCGCTCGTCCTTACCTACCACCCCATTAGCCTCTGCATCCAACACATCATTTCCAGGATGTTTGGGGTGGGTGGAAGTTTTCATTGTGTTGCCTGCTTTTCTGAGCAGCAAAACGTGTAGACAGAGGTTATAGTGGGGAGGCTGGTTTATATGATGTGCTAAGGCTGTTTGTTTGCAACTCTCTTCAGTTTCTTGAATTCATGGGAAGAGTAGTTGTTGTACCAAACTATTAATGTACTTGGTCCATTTCTGACACCTCTCTCCACTTTCTTGATCTCTGTCTTCAGCATTGGAGACAAACTTTCTACCAATATCCCTTATAAACCCATCAATTTCCTTGGCAATCTTGACTATACCTCTGCCTGTAAAAATGCCATTCCATTTTTTCAGTTCCTTCTTTACCGCATCTGTTCCCAGAATGTGGCTTTCCTTTCCAAGGCATCAGAGAAGTTGTCCTCCTTCAAAGAATGGGGGTCCCACTCCTCCACCATTGAGGCTGCCCTCACCTGCATCTCCACCATTTCCCAAACATACACATTCACCCCATCTTCCCATTTGCCCTTGCCTACCAAATACAACTTTACCTCCCCCTGCCTCTCTCTTTGCTTTCTGCAGCATTTGCTTCCTCTGTGGTTCTCTTGTCCTTTCATCCTCCCCACTGGCACTTACCTCGACAAGTGGCAGAAGTGCTACACCTGCCCATTCACCTTCTCCCTCACCTCCATTCAGGGCACCAACCAGTCCTTCCAGGTGAGTTAACACTTCACCTGTTGGAGTTGTCTACTGTATCCAGTGCTCCTGATGTGGCCTTATCTACACTGGTGAGACCCGACATAGATTGTGGGCCAGTTTGTTGTGCACCTCAGCTCTATCCCCAAAAAGTGTATATTCCTGGTGGCTAACCATTTCAATTCTTATCCCCATTCCCGTTCCAACACGTCAGTTAGTGGCCTCCTCTTCTGCCATGTTGAAGCCACTCTCAGGTTGGAGGGAAAATGGCTCATATTCTGTGTAAGTAGCCTCCAACCTGAAGGCATGAATATCGATTTCTCCAACTTCCAGTACTTTTTTCTCCTCCTCTTCCCTCTTCTTCTTTTCATAGAAACATAGAAACATAGAAAATAGGTGCAGGAGTAGGCCATTCGGCCCTTCGAGCCTGCACCGCCATTTATTATGATCATGGCTGATCATCCAACTCAGAACACCGCCCCAGCCTTCCCTCCATACCCCCTGACCCCCGTAGCCACAAGGGCCATATCTAACTCCCTCTTAAATATAGCCAATGAACTGGCCTCAACTGTTTCCTGTGGCAGAGAATTCCACAGATTCACCACTCTCTGTGTGAAGAAGTTTTTCCTAATCTCGGTCCTAAAAGGCTTCCCCTCTATCCTCAAACTGTGACCCCTCGTTCTGGACTTCCCCAACATCGGGAACAATCTTCCTGCATCTAGCCTGTCCAATCCCCTTAGGATCTTATACGTTTCAATCAGATCCCCCCTCAATCTTCTAAATTCCAACGAGTACAAGCCCAGTTCATCCAGTCTTTCTTCATATGAAAGTCCTGCCATCCCAGGAATCAATCTGGTGAACCTTCTCTGTACTCCCTCTATGGCAAGGATGTCTTTCCTCAGATTAGGGGACCAAGACTGCACACAATACTCCAGGTGTGGTCTCACCAAGGCCTTGTACAACTGCAGTAGTACCTCCCTGTTCCTGTACTCAAATCCTCTCGCTATAAATGCCAGCATACCATTTGCCTTTTTCACCGCCTGCTGTACCTGCATGCCCACTTTCAATGACTGGTGTATAATGACACCCAGGTCACGTTGCACCTCCCCTTTTCCTAATCGGCCACCATTCAGATAATAATCTGTTTTCCTATTTTTACCACCAAGGTGGATAACTTCACATTTATCCACATTAAATTGCATCTGCCATGAATTTGCCCACTCACCCAACCTATCCAAGTCACCCTGCATCCTCTTAGCATCCTCCTCACAGCTAACACTGCCACCCAGCTTCGTGTCATCCGCAAACTTGGAGATGCTGCATTTAATTCCCTCATCCAAGTCATTAATATATATTGTAAACAACTGGGGTCCCAGCACTGAGCCTTGCGGTACCCCACTAGTCACCGCCTGCCATTCTGAAAAGGTCCCGTTTATTCCCACTCTTTGCTTCCCGTCTGCTAACCAACTCTCCACCCACACCAATACCTTACCCCCAATACCGTGTGCTTTAAGTTTGCACACTAATCTCCTGTGTGGGACCTTGTCAAAAGCCTTCTGAAAATCCAAATATACCACATCCACTGGTTCTCCCCTATCCACTCTACTAGTTACATCCTCAAAAAATTCTATGAGATTCGTCAGACATGATTTTCCTTTCACAAATCCATGCTGACTTTGTCCGATCATTTCACCGCTTTCCAGATGTGCTGTTATCACATCCTTGATAACTGACTCCAGCAGTTTCTCCACCACCGACGTTAGGCTAACCGGTCTATAATTCCCCGGTTTCTCTCTCCCTCCTTTTTTAAAAAGTGGAGTTACATTAGCCACCCTCCAATCCTCAGGAACTAGTCCAGAATCTAATGAGTTTTGAAAAATTATCACCAATGCATCCACTATTTCTTGGGCTACTTCCTTAAGCACCCTGGGATGCAGACCATCCGGCCCTGGGGATTTATCTGCCTTCAATCCCTTCAATTTACCTAACACCACTTCCCTACTAACATGTATTTCCCTCAGTTCCTCCACCTCACTGGACCCTCTGTCCCCTACTATTTCTGGAAGATTATTTATGTCCTCCTTAGTGAAGACAGAACCAAAGTAATTATTCAATTGGTCTGCCATGTCCTTGCTCCCCATAATCAATTCACCTGTTTCTGCCTGCAGGGGACCTACATTTGTCTTTACCAGTCTTTTCCTTTTTACATATCTATAAAAGCTTTTACAGTCTGTTTTTATGTTGCCTGCCAATTTTCTCTCATAATCTTTTTTCCCCTTCCTAATTAAGCCCTTTGTCCTCCTCTGCTGTACTCTGAATTTCTCCCAGTCCTCAGGTGAGCCACCTTCTCTGGCTAATTTGTATGCTGCTTCTTTGGAATTGATACTATCCCTAATTTCTCTTGTCAGCCACGGGTGCATTACCTTCCTTGATTTATTCTTTTGCCAAACCGGGATGAACATTTGTTGCAGTTCATCCATGCAACCTTTAAATGCTTGCCATTGCATATCCACCGTCAATCCTTTAAGTGTCGTTTTCCTCACTCTTCTCCTTACCTGCGTATTATCTCCCCTGCGTCGTTCTTCCTTCCCTTTCTTCCATGATCCACTCTCCTCTCCGGTCAGATTCCTTCTTCTCTGGCCCTTTTCCTTTTCCAGCTGCCTTCTCCCAGCTTCTTACTTCAAACCTCCCTCCCTCACCCATCCAGCTTCACCTATCAGTGTCCAGCTAGTCCTCCGTCCCTTCCCCACACTACCTTATTCTGGCATTCTCCCCCTCCCTTTCCAGCCATGATGAAGGGTCTTGGTTCAAAATGTCGTCTGTTCATTCATTTCCATAGATGGTGCCTGACATACCGAGTTCCTCCAGTAATTAGTGTGTATTGCTCTGGATTTCCAATATTTGCCAAAACTCTTTTGTTTATGAATCTGGATAGGATGTTTTCCGTGGTGCATTGATAAAATATTTTGAGTGTCAAAGGACCAAGTTTTTCCTTCTCTTGAGGAAGGAGAAGATGAACAAGATTGGCTTTTATTTGTCACATGTATATTGAAACCTACAGTGAAATGCTTTATTTGCATCTTTAAGTGTCGCCATGCCAACATGGCATGCCCATAATTTACGAACTGTAATCTATAAGACCATGCGATATCATCATCAGGTGCCGTGCCCAGTTTGAGCTTTGACTGCCATGGCCCACACACTCCTGTTTCGGGTCAAGTGGATCAATTCATTGGTATTCATTTCCAGTTCTCTGGCTGCTGTCTCCATCATCATTTGTCTTTGTCTTCCTCTTGCTTTCTTCCCTTCAATCTTTCCCATAATTACCGTGCATTCTAACTCCTCTTTCCTAATCACTCGTCCAATGAAGTCACTTTCCCTTTTCATGATCTCATACGTTATTTCTCCTTTTGTGCTTGCTCTGTTCATGACATCCTCATTAGATATTTGTTTCATCCATGATATTCTTTGCATCCTCCTCAAAAACCACATCTCTGCTGCTCCAATTCGTTTCCTCATGTTACTAGATATTGTCCAACATTCTGAGCCATAAAACATAACTGGATAAACGTAACATTTCAGTACTCTGAGGCCGCTTGTCATGCCTAGTTTAGTATTGGTCAGTATACTCTTCATTCTCGTAAAGGTGTCTTTTGCTATCCCTATTCTTCTTTTGATGTCCATGTCGCACCTGCCATCTGATGTCACCCAGCTTCCTAAGTAGCAAAAGTTCTGTACTTGTTTTATGTCTTCCCTGTTTATTCTCAGCCTGCAGATAGGATTCTCCTTCTTTTTGGATATCACCATACATTCTGTCTTTTTGCAATTGATAGATAGACCCACTTTTGCACTTTCTTCAACAACTATATCAATTAAGCTTTGTAGTTCTTCCTCCATACTTGCAATTAAGTGTCATCTGCATATCTGAAATTATTGATGTTTTCACTGTCAACTTTGATTCCCAAGATGTCTCTTATTTTTTGTAATATTGTTTCACTGTACACATTAAATTAGGGGAGAAAACACACCCTTGTCTAACGCCTCTCTTGATTTTCGTAAACTGACTCACTTCTCCATCTATTCTTACAGCGGCAGTTTGTTCCCAGTACAGATTTCTGATTAGGCGGAGGTCTTTCGAATCTAGATCTAGAGTTTTCTGTAATATTTCAAATAACTTATTGTGCTTCACTTTATCAAATGCTTTTGTGTAGTTGATAAATCAAACAAACCAATCTTTTTGCACTTGAATAGTTCGTTCTGATAGTATCCTTAACATCAATATTGCGTTTCTTGTACCTTTGTCTTTCACAAAACCACATTGTTCTTTGCCTATTTCAGCTTGTATCTTACTTTTAGCTCTTGTCATCAAAATTCTTAGAAGTATCTTGGTGATATGACTCATTAAACTTATGGTCCTATGTAATTTTCATTCTATTGCTCCAGCTTTCTTAGGAAGAGTGATAAATACTGATTTTTTTTCATATCTTCTGGTATTACTCCAGTTTCATAAATGTCATTGATTAACTCAGTCAGTTTTTCAATTCCATAATCTTCGAGGGCGATAATTTGTTCTATTACTAATTCATCAGGACCTGCTGCCTTTCCTTTCTTCATCTTATTTATTGCATTATGAACTTCAGATTTTAAAATACTTGGACCTTCAATGTTTTTCTTAATTTCTGGTTTTTCGCCTCAATCGTCTTCAAACAATTCCTGAATATATTCAGCCCATCTGTTCATAATCTCATCTTTTTCCATGATAATGGTACCGTCCTTTGCTTTCAAACATCCACCTGAAGAACAGAGGAACTTTTTACCAGTGATATTCTTGATTTGTTGATGTAACCTTTTTGGATCAGTAATAGGGATTCTTTCTATTTGCTCACATTCTTGGTTTAACCATTCTTCTTTGGCTTTTTGACATAAGCTTTTAACTTTTTTATCTAAGGACTTATTCTATAGGATTTGCTTTCTTCCGTCTCCTTTCTTCCATTAGATTTTTGATTTCATCTGTCATCCATTTATTTCTGCTTTTTTCTTCTTTAGGAATCACTGACTTTGCTGATTCTACCAAGGCATCCTTTAGAGAGCTAAATTTCATTTCTACATGATTGCTATCATCTTCAACAGATTCTATTTCTAGACTTTGAAATCTATTCCCTACTTCAATTGTAAATTTTTGTCTTAAGTTTTCTTCTTTAATTAATTGCAAGTAGTCAAGGGATTGTTCAGGTTTTTTCTTCTTTAGTTTTTTAAGTTTTACTTTTACATGACATACTACTGGGTTATAGTCGCCATTATAGTCTGCACCTGGTTATGTTTTGCATTGAGTCACTGAGTTTCTAAATCTTTGGTTTATAGTAATAAAGTCAACTTGATTTTTAGTGTTACCACCTGGACTTTTCCAGGTCCACAAGTGTCTTGGATGGTTTTTAAAGTAGGTATTCATAATGACCTGATTATTCTCCTTGCACCATTCTACCTATTTCTCACCTCTTTCATTTCTTTCCCCTAGTCCAAATTTTCCTAGGTATTTCCATCAGCACCTTGTCCTACT
Source organism: Mobula birostris (assembly GCF_030028105.1). Classification (NCBI taxonomy): domain Eukaryota; kingdom Metazoa; phylum Chordata; class Chondrichthyes; order Myliobatiformes; family Myliobatidae; genus Mobula; species Mobula birostris. Next base: position 28,007,167 of record NC_092375.1, on the reverse strand, counting down.
TTAGCATTTAGATCTCCCATGACAATAACAATATCTTGAGATTTGCATTCATTCTTTGCTTGTTCAAGCTCTTCATAGAATTTATCTATATCCTCATTTTTTCCATCTGTTGTTGGTGCATATACCTGTATAATTGCTAAATCAAATGGTTGTCCTCTGAATCTAACAAGGAGCACTCTTTCTGATATTGCCCAATGTCCTAAAACACTTTTTGCCATGTTTTCATCCATAAGAATTCCTACTCCATTAGTACGGGATGTTCAACAAGAATAAATTAGTGTTTTATTTCTATTCTGACATGTTCCAGCATCTGTCGAACGAACTTCGCTAATTCCCATGATGTTAATCTTTAGTCTTTCCATTTCATTTATCACATTGTCCAATCTTCCTGCTTGATATCGGGTTCTTGCATTCCAAGTGGCAATAATTTTCTTTTGTGTTACTTGAATTTTATGAGCAGTAGCTTGATGACAGTCAGGAATCCCCTGCTGCCCAGAATCAACCCTACCAAGTGAAGCATCTTCAGAATTGTCCTGAAGATCCTCTTGATGCTGTTGTTGTTTGATACATTTTATGAGTTTGACCATGGTTTTCTTAGCAAATAGCAATGATTGTTTGCTATTGCCTACCGTTGGGTGAACTAAAGAAATCGTCATTTCTCTTCCCAAATGTTCATCCACCTATACTATAGCTGTTGACATTTGAGGTTCTAGCTCACCCGCCTTCTCCGTCTGTTACTGAACGTGCCAGATCTGCCGTTGGCCTTCGCTCGTATCCTGAGCAGGAACCCTTGCACGTGCTACTGCTCCAGGTCACAGTGGCCCTGGGAGCAATGAATTACCAAGGGGTAACTCCACTTTCCCCAAAGCTCTGAAAGTTCCCATTCAGAGCCTCATCACTGGTTGCAGTTTACAGTCATGCCCGTAAGATGTAGGAGCAGAATTAGGTTATATGACCCATCAAGTCTACTACGCCAGTTCATTGTGGCTGATCCATTTTTCCTTTCAGCCCCAATCTCTTGCCTTCTCCCTGTTTCCCTTCATGCTCTGATCAATCAAGAATCTATCAACTGTTGCCTTAAATAAACATACAGGCTTGGCTTCCACAGCTGCCTGCGGCAAAGAGTTCCACAGATTCACCAATCCCTGGCTAAAGATATTCCTCCTCATCTCCATCATAAAAGGACACCCTCTATTCTGAGGCTGTGTCCTCTAGTCTTAGACTCTCTCACCAAAAGGAACATCCTCTCCACATCCACTTTATCAAGGCCTTTCACCATTCGATAGGTTTCCATTAGGTCACCCTCATTCTTCTGAATTCCAATGAATACAGGCCCAAAGCCACCAAACACTCTTCATACAACAAGCTGTTAGATCCTGTAATCATTTTCATGAACATCCTTTGAACCTTCTCCAGTTTCAGCACAACTTTTCTAAGATAAAGGGCCTAAAACTGCACACAATACACCAAGTGAAGCTTCACTAGTGCTTTCTAAGTATCAATATTACATCTTTGCTTTTATATTCTAGTCCTCTTGAAATGGATGCAAACATCACATTTGCCTTCCTCCTGTAAATTAATCTTTAGGGAATTCTACACAAGAACTCCCAAGTTCCTTTGCGCTTCAGATTTTTGCATTTCCCCTCTATTTAGAAAATAGTCTATCCTTTCATTTCTTCTACCAAAGTGCATGATCATACACTCCTCCCCCACTGTATACCATCTGCCATTTTATTTTTGCCCATTCTTCTAATCTATCTAAGTCCTTTTGTAGCCTCTTTACTTCCTCAAAACTACCTGCCCCTCCAACTATCTTTGTATTGTCTGCAAACTTTGCAATAAAGCTGTTAACTTCCTCATCCTAATCATTGACATATAGCGTAAAATAATCGGTCCCAACACAAACCCCTGTGGAACACCACTAACCTCCTGCAGCCAAATTGAAAAGGCTCCCTTTATTCCCACACTTTGCCTCCTGCCAATCAGCCACTGCTTTATCCATGCTGAAATCTTTGCTGTAATACTACAGGCTCTTAGCTTGTTCAGCAGCCTCATGTGACACCAGAGCATCTGGAGGAAGCCCATGTGGCCACGAGGAGAACGCACAAACTCTTTACAGACAGCGATGGGAATTGAACCTCAATCTTCTGACCGCTGGAGCGGTAAACTGTTACACTAAACCGTGCGCCCAGAAGTACAGCTGGTGAGTTTTCTTGGCCAAGGTATTTCCATGATTGGACCAGGACAGGGCTATTGGCAATGTTCACTGCTAGGAAATTGAATCTCTCACCCTTGTCCTCCGCACTGTTGATGTATTTAGAAACATTTGCATTGCTCTCCCCTCCCCTTTCCTGAAGAAATGCAGCCTTGCATTAATAGAGATCTGTCACATCCTGTAGAGGGCAGGCCCTGGATAGCTGTGCTCCATGTGGAAAATTAAAAATATCTCTAGACACTGATGCTGACCATAGCTCATATGAAGAACTTTAGTTCCAATACATGCTTAAGTGGTCATTTACATAGGCTTCTTGATTCTCAGCCTCTACACGGAGCTAAACTTCTGCTGAGATAGCAAAAACAATGAAGTAAGGACACCTCAGAGATATTTTTTAGCCATTTAAAAATAAAAATGGTCGAAGCATAATCAATGCCACAGATTTGTGTGCAGCATGCTCTTACAGAGCCATGACAATAGCAAATTTATTTATTCTAGGAATTGAAAAAGCTGGGCCAAATACTAGAATAATTACGCTGTTCAAAATAATATTGAGATCCTTTGCATCCTACTGATTAGATGAGGCCTTAATTTTACACATCATTCAATGATGCAGCACCAAAGTCTCCAATAAGATTGAAAATCTCAGAAGTAGGACATGATCTCAGGCAAGTCTTACTAACACAGCCACAGATGGTACACATTGAAGAATTGTCTTTTTTTCCCCATCCATTTTGAAAACTAAACTACATTTCCCATTGAAACAACCACCCTACTTTTCCATATGCTTCACTATTCCATATCATTTGGACTTGCATAAGGAAAACATTATGGTACATTTTAGTAGGTATTTTTAAATATGTATTCTCAAATTGTACTCCCACAATTTAAAATTTTATTCAGGATTAACCTTTCATATTTTGTATCTTTAAATTTATTTCTTGTGCTTTTGTTCTATTGGTGACTATGTGCAACAGAAAGCAGAATTTAGACATTTCATGTATCTTTCTAGACTTAAACACGTTTACATATTTCGGCCATGTTTGAAGTACATCCTTGTTTTAGTGTAAACTAGTGTATAATTTAGGTGCTTTAATAATTAGATGAGCATGCAGAATAATAAAGAATATTTGCAATCTCATTAATGACAAATCACGCTTACTAGATTTTCTTGAAGGCAATGCTGTTGATGTGTGTGGACTTTCAGAAGGCAGTTCATAAATAGGCTAGTCAACAAAAACTGGATATCATGGAATCAAATATGTTGGATACAGTATTTAGATTAGTGACAAAAGATAAAGTAGTGGAAATTGTTTATCAGGCTGGAGGAAAGTATGCAATGGGATCCTCAGAGTTTGTTGTTCAGTCCACTACTTTCCATAAAGTAGATAAATAATTTGAACTTGTTTACGGTTAAAATATCAAAATATTTAGATGACATCATGGAATGTGGTAAATAGAAGTTTAGTGATAGTTTTCAACAAACAATTAGTGTGATTGTAGAATAGTTAAAAACAAGGCAGATGGAGTTCAACAGTCTGAAATGTGGAATGTTGATCTTTGGTAAGATGAATGAGGAGAGACGTAGACAGGTATAATTCCAAAGAAAGTGAAAGATTAGAGAGCTGGAGTATACATCCACACAAATTTGAATGTAGCAGGATCATTTTGGAATGCCATTTAAAAAACATCACTTGTGATCCTGGAAGTTAAAAAGGCATTGAGTGTAAAAGCAGGGATCATCGAAGATAAATGTAGGGTTACATGGCAAGAGGCAGAGTAATACAATCAGTCAACGTTTTGGGCCAGAACCCTTCCTGACGAAGGGTTCCAGCCCGAAACGTTGACTGATTGTTTCCACGGATGCTGCCTGACCTGCTGAGTTCCTCCAGCGTGTTGTGAGTGTTGCTTTGACCCCAGCATCTGCAGAGTATTTTGTATCTATTATATATAATGTTCTAGTTAGGTTTAATTGACCAAATACCCCCATTTTGTTCTTTAATAACCTGTTACTTCTAGCAGTCAAGTTCCTTATTAATTCTCAACATTCACCCCAATTCATTGAGTTTTTAAGCCTATTAAATTTAATGTGGAATTTTTGTCAAAAAACCTATTGCAGGTTTAGGATCACCATGCTTTAAGATACTGTACAGACCTTTTAAGATGCCACTTCAAATACTTTCTGGATAAAGAGTAAGTGCTGATTTACAGATTTTGCAAAGCATTTACACTGTAGCATCCATCCAAGTGGTTGCTGCCATTTCTGATGCAGGACCAGTGTCTCATTTGAATGGATGAAATGGCTTTGAAGAGTAAGGAAGGTTAATCAGTCAAAATGTATTTGGAAAATGAAGTTCTAATTATCCATTGACTTGTATCCCATTGTTCCGTATGCTTATGAGATGGGCTGTGTGTTACTGAGTACAATTCTCCAGTACTCTGCTCTGTGATATCCAGTAAATTCCATTAGCTTTGAGATAGATTATATTTCACTACCTGCCATCACTGATACAAACTATTGGAGCTGGAACCAAGATTGGCAACAGCGGGGACGGTTGGAAGAAATGGTCAGAAATCTTGACTGGAGTGAGAGTGTGCAATGTGTTTGCCCACGTTGAAATTTGCTAGCTGAAGCTTACATAAGTCTTCATATCTGAAGGACTGGACTGCTGATGATCATTGCAGCCTTAGTGGTCTCTGCGGAGTCTATTCCATGCAATTAAATAGAATTTGGTGTATTTGCCAGGGCAGTAGTATCTTCTGTACATTGGCTAGACTAAGTGTAGACTAGCTGACAGTTTTGTCCCCAGTGAGCATCCTGGCATCCCATTTGGATGCCATTTTAACTCCCCTTCCCATTTCCAGGCTGACCTGTTAGTCCCACTGCCAGGGTAAGACCAAACATACACCTCTTCCTCTCCCATCTGTCCTTTATTCCCATCCTCACATGTTCTACATGCCTCACCCCCTCCTTTTCATCTCTCTGTACCATCTGTCTCCCGTCTATAATCTCAATCCTGTTGTTAGCCCAAAATGCTGACTATCCCTTTGCCTGCACAGCTGCTGCCAGAACTGTTCCTCCTCCAGCAATTTGCTTTTTGTTCTAGATTACTGCATCTGAAGTCTCTTGTGTCTCCATGATTCATTATGTATGATTTTGATATTTCAGACATCCCACCTCTCCCGGAAGTTCCGGGAGTCTCCCGCATATTAATAGTGGCTCCCTGATGCCCGCAAATTATATACAATATCACGGAGATCAATTTTTTGAGAGCGAGCAAGAGAAAGCAAGAGCGAGAGAGAGAGCACGCACGAGAGTGAGCAAGAGAGCGAGAAAGAAAGCACGAGAGAGAGAGCGAGAGCGCGCCATGGCAGAGTGTTCCAAAAAATATATAAAACATACATCACCCCAGACTACACTAAGGTGTACCCCTGCCTAATAGGAGTAAAAATAATAAGTGTTATTCGCTGCACTGTTTTCAACAGTGACTTTTTTATTGCCCATGGTGGGTTAAAACTGTAAAAGACATGTTGAGGTGAGTTTAACAGGTGTCATTCGTTCATTAGCATAGCTAATGTTATTTAAACTAGCTGGCCAGCTGCTAAGGAGCTACTCTATTGCAGACATCTCACCTCTCCTGGAAGTTCCAGGAGTCTCCCACAAATTGATGGTGTTTTTGCAAGGTGGGATGTCTGATATTTGCATCAAAATGAAAATTACCATGCTACAAAAATACATTTATAGGACAAAGCTACATTTATTGAATGAAGTTACATCTCAAACATTGCATGATATGTACAATTTACTGTGCACACAAATTTCAATATTGCAGTCTTCAGGTAAAAGAATTAGACATAATCTACTGAATATAATATAACCAGTTTAAATTGTAAGTTTATTGATATGCATTGAGACGCTCTAAAGATCAAGAGACTTATAAAAACTATAAACAGCCAAGTTACCACATTGAAACATTGCAGTTACGATTTTGTAAACACTGTTTAAGTTCTTGCAAAGTACATGTTTGCTGCAGCCCTATTAGAAACCACAGAAGTCAGTGGATTACTCAACAGTTACAGATTGGGAGTTTGCACACCAGCAGTACCATACTTGCACATTGACAGTATTAAAATTCAGTATATGATTAAGAGTTATACATGGAAGTGGTGTATTCAGTTGAAATGTGACTAGAGAATTTTTAAACAACTATTCCCCATTGTACCACAGGCAAGAACAGCAGCAACAAGCATGATATTGCTTTTTGGATATCAGTAGGACTATCTAAAGCAAGGCTGCAAGGTTATGTAATTAAACTTTCAGCATCTTTAGTTAGATTTTTCACTTTTCACCTGATTGAAAAGTCCATTCCATTTTCAGATTGTTCAGAATGAAGTTCAAAAATGGGAAAGGAGGATAACGTAGCCAATGAATCACCTGGTTATTTAATACATACTTTAAATAGATCACGTGGTTCATGGTTATTTTTATTTACTACATTTGAATATATAGAAGTGCATCCAACTGCCTATTTAGCACAATTTCATCAAAACCCCAAACATATATTTGCATCGTGGAAAACCAAACAAATGTATTAAAATGATCTGAACATAGGTCAGGCTTGGGAAATACATAAAGATTAGTTATAGTTCCTGATATATAGATTTGTCTTATTCAATAGTCCTGGCTCCATCATTGGTCACGATCTTGGTTTTACTCAGATTAACAAATCCTTTGTGAAATGTATTCTTTGATAAACTAAACTACAGTCTAATTAAATCACAAGTAGGCTCAAATAAGTTACATAAATGTACATATAATGACAGAAATATATTATAAAATTAACTTTGATAGGTATTTTACAAATGTTCTAGATAGGATGGGCAGGGTATAGGCTAAGTGTGCTTGTTGATGTGACCACTAATTTTGGATTTTGAATGAAAATTCAAGTTTTAGTAAAATATAGTTTACATTTGAACTAAGTTTAATCTTGGAAATGTGAAAGGATATTGCATGCAGGGTCATACAGTAAATTAAGAATGAAATATAATTTTATGCAGTCAGTGTTATGATTTTTTATATGGAAATATCTGTTGATAAATATGGCTTAATTGTCAACCATCAAACTTTACACCAAAATGTAATTTGCTATTTTTTTCTCCAGGTAATAATGGAATATAGGCAAATTGAGCTTATGGGCTTTAATATTTAGTAGTAGAATTTCAAGGTACCTGTGGCATCTGAGTCAATATAGTATAGCATATATGCTGTTTATTTTCCTCAAATCTACCTTGCAAAAAGAGCATTTCATTCAGTGAACCTGTTAATTTAGTTACTATCATTGGTTGCATCTTTGAACTTATTAGGTACCACCCAGTTTTAGTCACAAAGACCAAAAATATTTATCCCATTAACAGAATTAAATTCACTGTGATCAAAACAGAGTGCACAATATTAGTCGAATAAACTACTTGATAGATTCCATAATAACTATTAGACACAAGCTGCACAACAATTGCAACCCTTTTGCTTTAATATACAGTATAACCACAACTTTGCAAAGTAAACTGCCAGTTTGATTGTGTTACTCAAAAAGCTTGTGATCCAACTTAGTGACAAATTTTGACAATTTAGTCAAAACTATATAATCGTGTTAAGAAATAAATCTGTTTCACTTTCACTGTGCAGCAATTGTAATAATCCTGTTCATTAGTACAAAGTATCTTTTAACCACCACAACCGGGTGCAGCAAGATAAACAAAAGCACAACAATATTTTTAAAAATCAGCAAGTATTTTACATCGTAATGTCTCCTGCTTTATGACAAAAGTAGTAAAATCTTGAGGCATTAAAATGAATGCCAAAATGAATCTGTTGTATACGATGAAAACAATAAAACACACAGAGCTATGTGACTGTTACAAATTTTAACCCTGATGCAAAGTTATCATGGGACAGATTTGAACTAAGATTTCTCAGGTAGGTTTAGGATTATAAATTTTACTTTAACCAGAGTGATTCACATTGATTAAATAACTCGTGAATTATGTCACTTAAAGCCTTATCACTTCTCAGTGCACAAGTAATTTTAACTACATCTTAGACAAGGTCATTTCCTAAAATGCCATTCATTTTCTGATATCCAGGAAATAATTTTGAACTTGGACCGTTAACAAAATATTGTAATAATCTGTTGACCATTCAAATCTATTACCAATATTTTAAAGCTAATACTGATCTTGTACAAGAGATACCAGGTGTTTAATAATATTTCAAAAACATATTGCACATGTAATGTCCCAATAAAGAATTCAACTTACAAATAAAATCAACCTGCCTTATTGGAATACCTTTCATCTTTCTGTGAAGTCTTGTTTTGATAAAAAGGCAGTTGCCTCTGAATTAAATGGCAGGATTGGTATGATGGCATTTGATCTCTGAGGTATAGGAGGTGGTGCTCTTCGAGATGGTGCAGGTATTGATATACTAGATGCTGTGTTACTTTTGTTCCAGTCATTGCCAAACCCAAAATCTGTACCTGGAAATAATTCTTCAGTGCTTTTTTGTGACAAATTGCTAATGTTTTCATTCCATAGGTTCTGGGTATCAATTTTTTTTGCATCTGTTGACGTATTTCTTTCTTTTACACCGAAGTCATTATCCTCAAAGGTCACCCACCCGCTAATTTGCATTTTTTCTTTTGTAAGTTTGCTTTGAAGGGTACTGTCATCTGCAAAAGGATTTGATGAAAAGGCAGTTTTGCCAATCTCCACTCCAGAAGTCATTGTGTTAGTGGACAGAACAGGGTAACTGCTGCTGCTTTGCACAGACAGCTGTGATGCAACAGGTTTCTGAACAGCATTTTGAGCATCAGTCCTAAATGGATTGTAACTGACTTTTCCAGTGAAAGGATTTGTGCTGGAGCCATTTCCATCAACTAAGAAGTTGAAAGCAGGTGGAGAGACTCGGAAGTTCTCCTGTGATTTACTTCGGGGAGGAATGGGAGGTGCAAATGGCATGCAATCAGGCTGTGTTGATACAATGGGTTGCATGGATTGTTGCTGGCACAAAGTCGGAGATACAGAAGCAAATGCTGGCCGCATTCTGGTGTTTCCACTTGATAACTGGGTCGTTGTCCAAGGGTCAGCAAGCCGGTCAAGTGAAAAGTCAGCAAAAGGGTCAACAGTGGACGTTTCTCCATTGTTAATTCCATTAATATTGGCTTTTAGCTATAATAGAAAAACATAATTACTTCATTCCAACCAAAATGAGAAGAAGGCTATCAATTAATTTTCCAAAAATTATGACTGACTGACATCTCTACAGGTCCCTCCCTACACTATAGGCAATAAATACATAACAGCAAGAGTTGTTTTTCCTTCCTGTCTTTAGAAAGGGACTTCATGTGGTACTATTTCACTGCAATATAACCAATGTTATAAATTCATTACTGTACCTGTGACAGTGATTAAGTCCTTTTGATGATTATTTTCTGTTTGTATACTATGCAGACCAAAACCCATTGCTGCTTTTTCCTGTTCTTTCCTCTTTTCCCTCTCTGTACCATCTGTTACCTCTGCTGGTATGCTCACTTTTCCCCTATTCCAACTCCTCACTCACCTTCAGCCTTCCTAAAACTTACCCTTTGTGCTGTTTTGATGTTCCCAAAGGACCCCAAGGAACACTTGACACACTACTTCACAGCAGCAACAGTACATGTCATTTGTTGAGGCCTTGTAAACCTTTACATTTCTGTCCACCAATCCTTGTAATGTCATTCATTATAAGGCCTCTCCACATTTGGCTTCAAGATGTCATCTTTAGCATCCATGTGTTTAAGAATTGCATTGGTGTTTGTTCTTGGTGGAATCTTGGCAAATAAGCTACAAGCTTCATAGTTTGCCCTAGTATCAGTAGTAGTGTAGCACTCAGTACTAAATCACTTGATCCATCTGAATCAAGAGAGATAAATACAAATGGGTACTTAAGTTATGAATACATTTAGCACTGTGTTCAGAGAATAATTTCTCCTCCTTGTTCCTTGCACCTATCTAAACACCTCCGCACCTTTCTCACATTTTCACTCCTTTCCTCGCTTATGAATCAGCACTAAGCAATTTTCATTGTTTTAATTGCATGCAAACTCCTGTCTTTTCTCAAATCACTGAAATTCACTTTAATTTAAATCCCTGCTCCAAGCTTTGTTATGACATTCACAGCCATCCTCCTCAATCCTGCCATCTTCAAGAACCTGTTGTTTCTTTATGAATCATGTTAGATTCCCTTGTATCTCTCAACTTACAATCAACTTGTATGTCTGGTATATTTCAAATCACTCGGCATTTCAAAGTACCAAATATCAAACCCTTATCACTCACAACACAACAACATCTCCTAAGCTCCTACTTTATTTAATATATCCATAACTACACCTAAATGTCAACTCTTTTCCATTGATGCTGCCTGGCCTGCTGAGTTCCTCCAGCATTTTGTGTGTGTTGCTCTCCCATTCCAGTGGTTTCCCCAGTATAACCTGCACCTCCACTTCTAGGAAATCCAAGAGATGACAATCCAAATGCTATTGGTGAAAAAATGATTGAGCTATTCATTATCAGAATTGTCTGCAAGCAATGAATCACTAAAAGACCCTGCTTTCCTTTGGAAAATCTCCTTACTATACCAGAATTGTCCTGGAATACAAATAAATGTCAGCTTCTCTTCTCCACTACAATGTAAAATTATCACTTTTTATCACTGTGACCATCCCATCATCATTTCACTCTTTACCCACTCCACTAATCAAACATTTCTGTGGCCTCAGATATCTCTGATCTGGTGCAGAACATTCTGAAGGAGAAGGGAAAATGGCTGGAAGTTTAGGTATGTATACTAGCATCAGAGGTAGAAAGGGAGATGATGTTTTCAGAGTGAATTTAGGGAGTTAGGCACATATTTACAAAATACCAGCTTTAGGGTTGTAATCCTGGTAATATTCTTGTGCTTCAAGGTAACTATAGAAGGACAGATGAAAGTATGACAAAGGAGCTGGTGCAGGAGAGAGAGGCTTTAGGGACTTGGATAAGTAGGATTGTTTCTGGGGCAGATGTATCTTGTATAAGGAGGACTGTTACATCTAAACTAAAAAGAGACCAGTATCATTGCAGGGTGATTTACTCGTTCTACTTGAGGGTTTTCACTAATTTCGCAAAGAGGAGGAAACCTAGTAGCAATATGGCAGTTGGAGTGAGTGACTTAAATGTAGAGGATAAATCAAGTGAGTCCATTTGGCAGACTGGATAAATGCAGGTTACAGTAAGTCTATAGTAGGCCTAACTGCATTAACTTCAATGGAAGAGCTTCAAGGGGAAGTTGGAAAAGCTTCGAGCATGATTAAATGTATCACTATTACTACAATGATAGAAACCTGTTTGAGTAAAGTACAGGGCTAGAAACTTAATGTTACACCATGCAGAAGTTTTGGGCATGAGAAGCTGATGCGATAAGAATGGGAAAATCGGCACTCAGTAAGAAGCACATCACAGCAGTATGCAGGGAGGATCAAAAATCGGGTTAGTTATCACAAACATATTTCACGAAATTCATTGCAGCAGCATTAAAGTGAAGGAGAAAAATTATTATAAGCTACAGAAGTAAATAAATAGTCTAACAGTTGAGTAATGAGGTAGTGTCCACGGCTTCATGGACTGTTCAGAAATCTTACGGTGGATGGGTAGAATGTATTCTCAAAACATTGAGTCTAGTGAGCAGCTTCAAGTTCCTGGGTGTCAGCATTTCAAGATTGATCTAGGGCTCAGCAAGTTAATGCAATTGTGAAGAAGGCACGCCAGCACCTCTACTTCATTAGGAATGTCACCAAAGACTTCTGTAAATTCGTACAGATGTACTGTGGAGAGCATTCTGATAGGTTGCTTCACAGCCTGGTATGAAGCCTCCGATGCACAACATCACAAAAGGCTGCAGAGGGTTGTAAAATTGGCCAGTTCCATTATGGGCACAACACCCCCCCCCCCAATGGAGGACATCATCAAGAAATGGTGTCTCAATAAGGTGCCATCCATCACTAAATGCCTTCACCATTGGTACATGCCCTCTTCACATTACTACTATTAGGGAGAAGGCACAGGAAAGAAAGGGGTGATTACTTTGATCTTAAACTATAGGCCTCTCAATAATCAGTGGGAATTAGAGGAACAACGATGCAAACAAATTACAGAAAGGTGTAAAAAAGAAAGAATTATTACATTGAGATACAGTATGGAATAGGCCATTCCAGCTCTTTGAGCCACACAGCCCAACCACCCCCAATTTAACCCTAGCCTAATCACAGGACAAGTTACTATGACCAACTAACCTACTAAGCGGTACATCTTCGGACTGTGGGAGGAAACGGAAGCACCTGGAGGTAGCCCATGCATTCCATGGGGAGGATGTACCAATTCCTTGCAGATGATGCTGGAATTGAACTCTGAACACCAATACCTCAAGCTATAAATAGTGTCCTGCTAACCACTAGCCTACTGCGGCACCCAAATGTTGACTGGGATTGCCTCAGTACATGGGTCTTAGATGGGGCAGAATATGCTAAGCATGCCCAAGACAGTTTGAGGCATAATGTAGATAGTCCTATCAAATAAATGGCTGTACTTGACCTTATCTTAGGAAATGAAACTGAGCAGCTGATGGAAGCATCATTTGGAGAACACTTTGGAAATAGTGACCACAGTTCCAAGTTTCAAGGTAGTTATGGAAAGAGATGAGGTTGGTTCTCGAGTTAAGTCCTAAATTCGGGAAGACTGATTTTTTCAGATTACAGTTGAGAACCTGGCTAAAGTAGATTTGGAGCAAATACTTGTGGGTACAATAACATCTAACAAGTAGGACTCTTTCCCCTCCCCCCCCCCCCCAAAAGTTTAGGGACAGCATTTCCAGCGAAGGAGAGAAGAATAAATGGCAAGATTAGGGAACCTTGGATGGCAAAGGTTACTGAAGGTTTGCTTAGGAAAATAAAGTAAGCATACGACATATAAGTAACTACAGTCAAGTGAACCCCTGAGGAATATAGAGGGTGTAAGACAGCAATTAAAAAAGGAAATTAGGAGGACATAAAAAGGTAATGAAATATCCTTGGTAAGTAAGATTAAGAATCCCAAGACATTGTTAGTACGTTTGTATGTCAAAGCAAGAAGGTAGCAAGGGAAAGAGTGGTTCTTCTTTGGAATCAGAGGATAAGTGGAGCCAGGGGATTTGGAAGAAGTCTTAAACTTGTCTGGAGAAGGATAGTGAGTTCAGGAAGGGATATGCTGATTATCTGAATGCACATAGTTATTAAGGTGGAGGTGTTAGATGTCATGGAATGGATAAGGGTGAATAAATCTCAAGGGCAGCAAGGGGAGAGATCATTTGGGCCCTGTTGGATATTTTTGCATCCTTAGCAATCCTTCAGTCTTTTGCTACTCGCATGTGGTTAATGCTATTCCTTTATTTAATAAGGACAGCATATATCTGCTAGGTAAATACAGGTCAGTAAGACTTGCTTCACTGGTAGAGAAATTATTGGGGAAAATTCTAATGGACAGGTTATACATACATTTGGAAAGGTAAGGACTACTTGGGAATAGCCAGCACAGCTTTGAGAACAGGAAATCCTGCCTCTAATTTGACTTTTTTTTTTTTGAGGAGGTTAACGAAGGAGATTGTTGAAGGCAGGGTTGGTAGGTGTTGTCTATATGGACTTTAATAAAGTATTTGATAAAGTCCCATATAGTAGGCTGGTCAAGAAGATGAATGCACAAGGGATCCAAGGGAAGCTACCTCATTAGATGTAAAATTAACTTGGTAATAGGAGGCAGAGGAAATTGAAGGGATATTTTTCCTGATTGGGAGTGTATGACAAGGGATTGGGACCTTCCATTTGTGCTGTATATGAATGACAGGCGTAAATGAAGGAGGTGTGATTAACAAATTTGTGGCCAACAAAAAAATTGAGTTGATAGCCTCAGGTCCATCACCACCAGGTTCAAGAACAGTTATTACCCTTCAACTATCAGGCTTCTGAACTGGGTGAATAACTTCACTCACCAGTAATCATGTTCTCAGTGTTATTTTTATTTGCACAGTTTGCCTTTTGCTTATTGTTTCACTGTTTGTCTCACTGGTGCTTGCCAGTCTTTGCCTATGTATATTTTTTCATAAAATGTAATTGTATTTCTTTTTGTGTGAATGCCTATAAGAAAATGAATCTCAAGGTAATATACTGTAACATATACAGTGGCATGCAAAAGTTTGGGCACCCTGGTCAAAATTTCTGTTACTGTGAATAGCTAAGCGAGTAAAAGATGAACTGATTTCCAAAAGGCATAAAGTTAAAGATAACACATTTCTTTAATATTTTAAGCAAGAGAACTTTTTTTATTTCCATCTTTGTAATTACAGTTTCAAAATAACAAAAAAGGAAAAGGGCCTGAAGCAAAAGTTTGGGCACCTTGCATGGCAGTACTTAGTAACACCCCCTTTGGCAAGTATCACAGCTTGTAAGCGCTTTTTGTAGCCAGCTAAGAGTCTTTCAATTCTTGTTTGGGGGATTTTCGCCCATTCTTCCTTGTAAAAGGCTTATAGTTCTGTGAGGTTCTTGGGCCATCTTGCATGCACTGCTGTTTTGAGGTCTATCCACAGATTCTCGATGATGTTTAGGTTGGGGGACTGTGAGGGCCACAGCACAATCGTCAGCTTGCGCCTGTTGAGGGAGTCCATTGTGGATTTTGAGGTGTGCTTAGGATCATTATCCTGTTGTAGAAGCCATCCTTTTTTCATCTTTGGCTTTTTTTTTTTACGGACGGTGTGATGCTTGCTTCCAGAATTTGCTGGTGTTTAATTGAATTCATTCTTCCTTCTACCAGTGAAATATTCCCCGTGCCACTGGCTGCAACACAAGGCAACAGCATGATCGATCCACCCCTGTGCTATTTCACCTTCATCAATCCACAGGACTTGTTTCCAAAATGCATCAGGCTGGTTTAGATGTTCCTTTGAACCTTTTGAATAGAACTTTCTGACCGCAATGAGCAAAGGTATGTTTGGAGAAAAAAGGGTGCAGAATTTCATGGGAAGAACCCCCCTCCAACTGTTAAGCACAGGGGTGGATCGACCATGCTTTGGGCTTGTGTTCGAGCCAGTGGCACGGGAAATATTTCACTGGTAGAAGAAAGAATGAATTCAATTAAACACCAGCAAATTCTGGAAGCAAACATCACACCGTCCGTTTTTTAAAAAAAAAGCCAAAGATGAAAAGAGGATGGCTTCTACAACAGGCTATTCACAGTAACAGAAATTTTGACCGGGGTGCCCAAACTTTTGCATACACTGTATGTACTTTAATAACAAATATATTTTGAACTTGAAGAAAGTTTGTGCAAGGATACAGCAAGACATAGACGGAATTTATTCTTGACTAGTATGAAGTGATACATTTTGGGTTAAATTAGGTAAAGTCAGGCAATTTACAGATAGATATGAAAGAATGTTGATGAACAGATATTAGAGATTCAAGTATATATTCTTTGACAGTGGCAATATGGGAGAAATGCAGTGGCAAATTAGGCAAATGGCATGCTTACCTTCAAAAGTTAGTGTTATGTTGCAAGTTTTCAAAATACTGATTGGACTACATTAGGAGTATTATGTACCACCGAAAGAAAAGGTGGTTGTGTTGGAGAGTACAGAGGAGATTCACCAGAATGGTGCCTGATACTGGAAGACTTCTTTTATGGGGAGCTAAGGAGTCTGAGAGATGATTTGGTTAAAACTGTATATAAAATAATGAGAATTCTAGATAAGGTAGATTGTTGGAATCTTTCACAGTTGGGACATCAAAATCACAAGGGCATAGGGTTAGGGTGAGAAGAAAAGGCTTTGAAGGGTCTCTGAGGGGTATGTTTTCCATATATAGAATAATTGCAATGTGGAATGTAATGCCAGCGAAGCTGGTGGAACCAGATACAATTACTATATGTAAGATGCATTTAGATATATGCTTAATAAGCAAGGCAGAGGATACAGACCTAATGTGGGTAATTAGGGTTAAGGAAGATGGGCAAAAAGGCCGAGGAGCTCATTTCTACATTTGATGTTGCCCATAAATCCCTTCTACTTTTGCAGCTATTTCTGTGCTATGAAGCACTAACCATCCATGTAAATCTGTTGATCGAAACTATCTCCATGTATACTTAAAAAAATTTAAATAGTCATTGTTTTTTGTTTGCTCTGTAGCTATGCAATTCTATATTTGTAACACCCTTAATTCCTGCTAGCCTTCAAGTCTACTTTGCGTTCTTAATACTCAAATAATAATTAGGGTAGGTTCCGGTAAGTTTTTTGTTCAGATTGTTTAGTGCAGTGAGAATGCCAGGCAGGATGTTGGAATGCTCCTCTTGCAGGATGTGGGAAGTCAGGGAGCCCTCCGGTGTCCCTGACAACGACACCTGCAAGAAGTGCATCCAGCTGCAGCTCCTGACAAACCGCGTTAGGGAACTGGAGCAGGAGCTGGATGACCTGCGGATCATTCGGGAGAATGAGGAGATTATAGATAGTAGCTACAGGGAGGTAGTTACACCAAAGGATCAGAGGACAGGAAATTGGGTCACTGTCAGGTGAGGGAAGAGGAAAGGGCAGGCAGAGCAGGGTTCCCCTGTGGCCATTCCCCTCAACAACAAGTACACTGCATTGGATACTGTTAGGGGGGATGACTTACCTGGGACTAGCTTCAGTAGCTGGATCTCTGGCACTGGGTCTGGCTCTACAGTGCAGAAGGGAGGGGGGAAAAGAGGAGAGTGGTAGTGATAGGGGACTCGATAGTTAGAGGTGCAGATAGAAGGTTCTGTGGTCGTGACAGAGAATCCAGGATGGTTTGTTGCCTCCCAGGTGCCAGGGTCAAGGATGTCTCTGATCGCTTGCATGACATTCTGAAGTGGGAGGGTGACCAGCCAGATGTCGTGGTGCACATCGGTACCAATGACATAGCAAGGAAGAGTGAAGAGGTCCTGGACAGTGAGTATAGAGAGCTTGGTAGGAAGTTGAAAAGCAGGACCTCAAGGGTGGTAATCTCAGGATTGCTACCTGTGCTAGGTGCCAGTGAGGGTAGGAATAGGATGCTCTGGAGGAGGAACAAGTGGCTGAGGAACTGGTGTAGGGGGCAGGGTTTCAGATTTCAAGATCATTGGGACCTCTTCTGGTGCAGGTGGGACCTGTACAAGAGAGACGGGTTACACTTGAACTACAAAGGGACCAATATCCTTTCAGGGAGGTTTGTTAGTGCTATTGGGGAGGCTTTAAACTAGATTTGCAGGGGGATGGGAACCAAGAGTGCCAGAGCTGACAGTGTGGCTGGGTTGAAAATAAATGATATTGAAAGTTTAAGCAAATCCGCTGATAGAAAGGTTGTGAGTGGTGGTAAAAATCTTCTGAGGTGTATATATTTCAATGCTAGGAGTATTGCGGGGAAGGCGGATGGGTTGAGGGCGTTGATTGACACGTGGAATTATGATGTTGTAGCAATTAGTGAAACTTGGCTACAGGAGGGGCAGGACTGGCAGCTTAATATTCCAGGGTTCCGATGTTTCAGATGTGATCGAGGCAGAGGAATGAAAGGTGGGGGAGTAGCATTGCTTGTTAGGGAAAATATTACAGCAGTGCTCAGGCAGGACAGATTAGAGGGCTTGTCTACTGAGTACTTATGGGTGGAGCTGAGAAACAGGAAAGGTATGGCCACATTAGTGGGATTGTATTACAGACCACCCAATAGTCAACGAGACTTGGAAGAGCAAATCTGCAGAGAGATAGCAGGCAACTGCAGGAAACATAAAGTTGTGGTGGTAGGGGATTTTAATTTTCCATACATTGATTGGGACTCCCATACTGTTAAGGGTCTAGATGGTTTAGAGTTTGTAAAATGTGTTTAGGAAAGTTTTCTAAATCAGTATATAGAGGGACCAACTAGAGGGGATGCAATATTGGATCTCCTGTTAGGAAACAAATTAGGGCAAGTGACAGAAGTCTGTGTAGGGGAGCACTTTAGTTCCAGTGATCATAACACCATTAGTTTCAATTTGATCATGGACAAGGATAGATCTGGTCCTAGGGTTAAGGTTCTGAACTGGAAGAAGGCCAAATTTGAAGAAATGAGAAAGGATCTAAAAAGCGTGGATTGGGACAGGTTGTTCTCTGGCAAGGATGTGATTGGTAAGTGGGAAGCCTTCAAAGGGGAAATTTTGAGAGTGCAGAGCTTGTACGTTCCTGTCAAGATTAAAGGCAAATTGAATAGGAATAAGGAACCTTGGTTCTCAAGGGATATTGCAACTCTGATAAAGAAGAAGAGAGAGTTGTATGACATGTATAGGAAACAGGGAGTAAATAAGGTGCTTGAGGAGTATAAAAAGTGCAAGAAAATACTTAAAAAGGAAATCAGGAGGGCTAAAAGAAGACATGAGGTTGCCTTGGCAGTCAAAGTGAAGGATAATCCAAAGAGCTTTTACAAGTATATTAAGAGCAAAAGGATTGTAAGGGATAAAATTGGTCCTCTTGAAGATCGGAATGGTCGGCTTTGTGCAGAACCAAAGGAAATGGGGGAGATCTTAAATAGGTTTTTTGCGTCTGTATTTACTAAGGAAGCTGGCATGAAATCTATGGAATTGAGGGAATCAAGTAGTGAGACCATGGAAACTGTACAGATTGAAAAGGAGGGGGTGCTTGCTGTCTTGAGGAAAATTAAAGTGGATAAATCCCCGGGACCTGACAGAGTGTTCCCTCGGACCTTGAAGGAGACTAGTGTTGAAATTGCGGGGGCCCTGGCAGAAATATTTAAAATGTCGCTGTCTACAGGTGAAGTGCTGGAGGATTGGAGAGTGGCTCATGTTGTTCCGTTGTTTAAAAAAGGATCGAAAAGTAATCCGGGAAATTATAGGCCGGTGAGTTTAACGTCAGTAGTAGGTAAGTTATTGGAGGGAGTACTAAGAGACAGAATCTACAAGCATTTGGATAGACAGGGGCTTATTAGGGAGAGTCAACATGGCTTTGTGCGTGGTAGGTCACGTTTGACCAATCTGTTGGAGTTTTTTGAGGAGATCACCAGGAAAGTGGATGAAGGGAAGGCAGTGGATATTGTCTACATGGACTTCAGTAAGGCCTTTGACAAGGTCCTGCATGGGAGGTTAGTTAGGAAAATTCAGTCGCTAGGTTTACATGGAGAGGTGGTAAATTGGATTAGACATTGGCTCGATGGAAGAAGACAGAGAGTGGTGGTAGAGAATTGCTTCTCTGAGTGGAGGCCTGTGACTAGTGGTGTGCCACAGGGATCAGTGCTGGGTCCATTGTTATTTGTCATCTATATCAATGATCTGGATGATAATGTGGTAAATTGGATCAGCAAGTTTGCTGATGATACAAAGATTGGAGGTGTAGTAGACAGTGAGGAAGGTTTTCAGAGCCTGCAGAGGGACTTGGACCAGCTGGAAAAATGGGCTGAAAAATGGCAGATGGAGTTTAATACTGACAAGTGTGAGGTATTGCACGTTGGAAGGACAAACCAACGTAGAACATACAGGGTAAACTGAGGAGTGCAGTGGAACAGATACAAAATTCCCTAAAAGTGTTGTCACAGGTAGATAGGGTCGTAAAGAGAGCTTTTGGTACATTGGCCTTTATTAATCGAAGCATTGAGTATAAGAGCTGGAATGTTATGATGAGGTTGTATAAGGCATTGGTGAGGCCGAATCTGGAGTATTGTGTTCAGTTTTGGTCACCAAATTACAGGAAGGATATAAATAAGGTTGAAAGAGTGCAGAGAAGGTTTACAAGGATGTTGCCGGGACTTGAGAAACTCAGTTACAGAGAAAGGTTGAATAGGTTAGGACTTTATTCCCTGGAGCGTAGGAAGAATGAGGGGAGATTTGATAGAGATATATAAAATTATGATGGGTATAGCTAGAGTGAATGCAAGCAGGCTTTTTCCACTGAGGCAAGGGGAGAAAAAAACCAGAGGACATGGGTTAAGGGTGAGGGGGGAAAAGTTTAAAGGGAACATTGGGGGGGCTTCTTCACACAGAGAGTGGTGGGAGTATGGAATGAGCTGCCAGACGAGGTGGTAAATGCGGGTTCTTTTTTAACATTTAAGAATAAATTGGACAGATACATGGATGGGAGGTGTATGGAGGGATATGGTCCGTGTGCAGGTCAGTGGCACTAGGCAGAAAATGGTTCGGCACAGCCAAGAAGGGCCAAAGGGCCTGTTTCTGTGCTGTCGTTTCTATGGTTCTATCTGTGCCTTCATATGTTTATGCCTTAAATTATGAAATTCCTTTTCTAATCTTCACAACTTTTTTTTTCCTTGAACATGCTTTTTAAAAGCAAGCTTTTGATCACCTGCATTAATCTCTTTGCATGATTTTTAAATTTGTATAATTAACAGATAAATAAGGATGCTATACTACATTAAAGGTGCTGCATTAACAAAGGTTTCAGTGTTACCAAATTAAGTGACCACTGAAGAGAAAATCTCTTCTCATTCCTTACCCATGTGGTAATTTGTCTCTTGAACCAGAATATTACTGGTTAGCTTTTGTCTCATTTACCATTCTCTTTCAGACCTCATTTTTCTCAGCATTAGAAAATGCTGAAATTATTATGTAATGAACTAATGCCAACAGGATATTAAAATGGATTGTGCTAGTTCAATTTGATTGGATTCCTTTAACATACACAGGAGACTTGCATACTATGAACCTGAATAAGGAGAGAGCTCTAATTCCAAGAAAAAGAAAAGCAGAAAGGTAGAGGTATTGTCAACCAAGCATGTCTAGAGTTTAGAAAAGCAGAACTAACACATTATGGGGAAACAAAACAAAAATATGGAATTCAATGGGATGAATATTCCAGTAGTGACTGAAATGATGTTGATTAGAAGATACTCAGTTGAAGAACATTCATAACATTGTGTTATAACACATTTTTGAGTTAGACATAAGCTCAGTCCCTAGAGGCCAATTCTGGAAAATAAAATCTTTGAACCAATATTTTAACTTTACTCTCATTATATTAGCAGATATTAAGTATGTCCCAAGCACGTTTGGTATAATTTGAAAGTAATCGATTGGCAGTAGTGTAGAACTTTTAAAAAAAGCTTGTGCTTGCATTTTATTTTGTTCTTTAATTTCAGAAGATACCTTGCTGCTTCAACTTGATAAATCAATTGGGAGATAATGTTTTTGATTGGATAGGTGAAATAATATACATCAGCCATTAAAGGAGGCATAAGTAAAACGTTACCCCATGGGATAAATTGAAGGTTCAAATTTCAAGTTGTACATAATTTATTTCCAAAGTTTACGAATTTAAAATGCATTATTGTATGTAACTTTGCTTTATTGATCTGGTATTAATATTTCAATTGTATTTTTAAACAAAGGCTTTGTTGCATTTTTAGATAAGAAACATTTTAACTAGAGTTTATCTTTAACCATGAAATCATGCATTGTAATTGAGTTCACTTTGTCTTGGAGAGATGCTTTTGAGTATTTTCTACTGTTTCATGTAAACTAAAAGCAATGAGTTTCATAACTAAATCTAACATACATGAATTTTACAAAAAAAAAGCAACGGTAATTTCTCCACAAAATAAAAAGTTCACTTCACAAGACTGGTACAATTGCTGATGTATGAGGTTTCAGAATTCATACATCAGAAATATAGTGAATAAATGATTAGACCACATAGAAAATTGTAAATTAATTCAATACCTTTCACCCTGATGGTTGTTCCTGCTTGTGAGAAAGAGACAGTAAATATAAGAAAGAGGAAAACAAAGTCATTATCCACTGGACAGCTACTGCTTTAAGTCGAGTCACAGGTTTCCTTGACATAATTTTTTTCCCAATATTTTATAGTTGCACCATACACCAAAATAGATATCTTTTGAAGATGCACATTATGAACATAGTTTAACTAAATACAAACATAATGTGGTGTATTTTGGTAGGGAGTTATCATCTCCCTTAGAAAAGAAGTGCAAAAGGAAAAGAGGCATTAGATATATACATGGTAACAAAACTACCAAAAGGTAATAACATCACACTACAGTTCATTCTTAGTAGGTTAAAATTCAAGAAAACAGTTGTACTGTATTTCATGAGAATGAGCTAGACCATACTACTTAGTGTTGTCACCACATTACAGAGGCACAAGAAAAGGTATGTAGGTTAATTTCAAGGCAAGACTAAACAGGGATCATCAACATAAGACGGCGGGCTAGTGAATCCAATTAAAAAGGAAAAAAAAATCTAGGATCTCTTTAACCAGAGATTAGTTGGAATGTGATTTCTCCTCTACAAGTGACATAAATGCATTTAAAGGAAAATTCAGTTCGTACTTGACCATCCAAACACCAGATTCATCCTAGTAACCCAAATAGCTTGTTTCAGTCTCGGAAAATTATGGATAAACAATTTATTCTAATTCCACCAATGTAAGTGACTACATTTTTCTATCATTTTCCTCAAGGCAACTCTGATATATCCACTGAAGCCAACAGGCCTCTGATAATTTGCCCAAGCAGTCTGCATAAGAAAAATTGTAGAGGGCTTCATACTTGAGTACCTTTTAAGCTCACTGGATAGCAGTCAAATTCAGAAAGACCATTCAAATCCAACTCCTTAGTAGGATAAGATTGAGAAAACTGAGGAATCACCAGTAAAGTGCAAGCTAAGAGTTACTAAATTCCTATCACTAGAAAAAAATTTGAAGTACAATATCAAACAATTGAAGACTAAAGGATATGCAATGTAAATTTATGCACAGTTATATCTAACTTGTTTAAAATATTGAAAGAAATACAAAAGCTAAACACACTTGAAGCCAGAAATCTGAGATAAAAAATACAATATTGGAAATACTCAGCAGGTTAGGCAGCATTAGTGGAGAGAGAAACAAAGTTGAATCTAGTCAATGCTTTTCTCTCCACGGATTTAACCTGATCTGAGGAGTATTTGGTTTTAACATAAGCCAGTTTCCCCTTATTGCCCCATCCCCTAATGAGTGGTCTCTCTTGTAACTATTCCCTTTGAGACAGATTTGGTTTTCAAACATACAAAAAATTCTCAATTTTGCATGTGAAGTAAACTGACCATTCTAAAATATTTTAATCCATAAGATACAGGCAGAATTTTTGCTACATTCTTTATTGGTAAATTTTTTATCTGAACGAAGTTATCCTCTTTCGCAGTCTGCTCATTTTTGCCTCCATGAATACTTCTGATGGTTACTGCATTTCTGCCTCATCTCCTTGGGTGTGGACCCAACACTGTCTATTTTCTCTTCCCATGTTTTCTTTAGAAATGTCAGAAAATAGGCAAAGTTTAACTTGGTTTTTGTTGACAAGCAAATGAAAATAATGCCTTGTTATTCCATAGTGTAGAATATTGGTACACTAATATGCATGTTACCGAATGTGTAATGAATAGTTTATCATTCTGCTCCATAGTATCAGTAACAAAAGGAACTTCACAGCAACCATGAGCAAATTTTGTAAAACACAAACACACATTCTCTTTAGTTGGTCTGTCTGCCTCAAAAGTCAACACAAATTTTATCATGGTCAAGAGTTTACAAACAATATTATTTAAAATTACCACCAATGTAGAATTTCCATTCGAATTGTATGGAATACAGACTAATTCTGTCAAGGCCTACATTTACCCCAAGAGCTCAGAAGTCAGAGCTCACAATCCCAGAATATTGCTGTGATTTAACCAACTGAACCTGTTGTTTACTACCAAAGAACAGTAATCCATTTACTTGTATGCAAAGCCAAATGCCCAATGTATGGTTGACAGGTTTATTTCAGATGAATAGAAAACTCCACTGCCAGAATGAAGACTGTTCCTTCCACAATACAGTAATACCTGTTTGCTCATTTGCCCTGGAATACTTCTGTGGCTCAGCTACTGTATTTCTGAAATATGGTACTGCTTTCAGTTTATTTTGCATCCATCACACCCCACCCCCATCACCACACCTCATAAAATTCACAACACTTAGCGAAACATCACCAGTTCATCCTCCCACAAGGTTACTGACCTGGCAACTCCCAATTTCAGATTCTATCACCTGACATCCAATCACACATAGCTGACTGCTCAGCACCAAGGTTTAGTGACTTAGTCAAATATTGTGTGGTACATAATAAAAGTTTCTCTCTAGTAGCTCTAAATTAGTCATTTTAAAAAAAACATTGAAACTATTTCAATTACTGGAATGAAACAGTGATAAATGACAGGAGGTAAAGAAAATTTTGTGGATCATGCAGAGGGCTCATCAACTAGAAACACAGAAAATAGGTGCAGGAGTAGGCCATTCGGCCCTTTGAGCCTGCACTGCCATTCAGTATGATCATGGCTGATCATCCAACTCAGAACCCTACACCAGCCTTCCCTCCATACCCCCTGATCCCTTTAGCCACAAGGGCCATATCTAACTCCCTCTTAAATATAAATATGGCCTCAACTGTTTCCTGTGGCAGAGAATTCCACAGATTCACCACTCTCTATGTGAAGAAGTTTTTCCTAATCTCGGTCCTAAAAGGCTTCCCCTTTATCCTCAAACTGTGACCCCTCGTTCTGGACTTCCCCAACATCGGGAACAATCTTCCTGCATCTAGCCTGTCCAATTCCCTTAGGATTTTATACGTTTTAATAAGATCCCCCCTCAATCTTCTAAATTCCAACGAGTATAAGCCTAGTTCATCCAGTCTTTCATCATATGAAAGTCCTGCCATCCCAGGAAACAATCTGGTGAACCTTCTTTGTACTCCATCTATGGCAAGGATGTCTTTCCTCAGATTAGGGGACCAGAACTGCACACAATACTCCAGCTGTGGTCTCACCAAGGCCTTGTACAACTGCAGTAGTACCTCCCTGCTCCTATACTCGAATCCTCTTGCTATAAATGCCAGCATACCATTCGCCTTTTTCACCGCCTGCTGTACCTGCATGCCCACTTTCAATGACTGGTGTATAATGACACCCAGGTCTCGTTGCACCTCCCCTTTTCCTAATCGGCCACCATTCAGATAATAATCTGTTTTCCTGTTTTAGCCACCAAAGTGGATAACTTCACATTTATCCACATTAAATTGCATCTGCCATGAATTTGCCCACTCACCTAACCTATCCAAGTCACCCTGCATCCTCTTAGCATCCTCCTCACAGCTAACACTGCCGCCCAGCTTCGTGTCATCCGCAAACTTGGAGATGCTGCATTTAATTCCCTCATCCAAGTCATTAATATATATTGTAAACAACTGGGGTCCCAGCACTGAGCCTTGCGGTACCCCACTAGTCACTGCCTGCCATTCTGAAAAGGTCCCGTTTATTCCCACTCTTTGCTTCCTGTCTGCTAACCATCTCTCTATCCACATCAATACCTTACCCCCAATACTGTGTGCTTTAAGTTTGCACACTAATCTCCTGTGTGGGACCTTGTCAAAAGCCTTTTGAAAATCCAAATATACCACATCCACTGGTTCTTCCCTATCCACTCTACTAGTTACATCCTCAAAAAATTCTACGAGATTCGTCAGACATGATTTTCCTTTCACAAATCCATGCTGACTTTGTCCGATGATATCACCGCTTTCCAAATGTGCTGTTATCACCTCTTTGATAACTGACTCTAGCAGTTTTCCCACCACCGATGTTAGGCTAACTGGTCTATAATTCCCTGGTTTCTCTCTCCCTCCTTTTTTAAAAAGTGGGGTTACATTAGCCACCCTCCAATCCTGAATCTAAAGAGTTTTGAAAAATTATCACTAATGCATCCACTATTTCTTGGGCTACTTCCTTAAGCACTCTGGGATGCAGACCATCTGGCCCTGGGGATTTATCCGCCTTTAATCCCTTCAATTTACCTAACACCACTTCCCTACTAACATGTATTTCCCTCAGTTCCTCCATCTCACTGGACCCTCTGTCCCCTACTATTTCTGGAAGATTATTTACGTCCTCCTTAGTGAAGACAGAACCAAAGTAATTATTCAATTGGTCTGCCATGTCCTTGCTCCCCATAATCAATTCACCTGTTTCTGGCTGTAGGGGACCTACATTTATCTTAACCAATCTTTTTCTTTTCACATACCTATAAAAGCTTTTACAGTCAGTTTTTATGTTCCCTGCCAGTTTTCTCTCATAATCTTTTTTCCTCTTCCTAATTAAGCCCTTTGTCCTCCTCTGTGAACTCTGAATTTCTCCCAGTCCTCAGCTGAGCCACTTTTTCTGGCTAATTTGTATGCTTCTTCTTTGGAATTGATACTATCCCTAATTTCCCTTGTCAGCCACGGGTGCACTACCTTCCTTGATTTATTCTTTTGCCAAACTGGGATGAACAATTGTTGTAGTTCATTCATGCGATCTTTAAATGCTTGCTATTGCATATCCACCGTCAACACTTTGTGTCATTTGCCAGTCTATCTTAGCTAATTCACGTTTCATACCTTCAAAGTTACCCTTCTTTACGATCAGAACCTTTGTTTCTGAATTAACTATATCACTCTCCATCTTAATGAAGAACTAGCCTTGAAGAACCAGCCAACAATAAAAATAAGTACTGCTGCAGTCTCCTGTGCCTATTCGCTTGCCAGCATTTCAACTCTGAGGCTTGGGCATTGCCAGTGGCTCTTATTCATGAGGCCTACACCTGTCTGCACTATGTTGAAGTGTTCATGCCACTTGGAACTCAGAATATGATTATAAATGGGACTTGTCAAATAATGTACTGCCTGTGAAACATGTAAGGAAATGTTGGGTTTCCTCTATCCATGCGTCACCATCAGGCATCCTTGAAGACCTTGATCTACCCACACCCTACCATTATCTGTAATGTTACTAGGGCATAATTCCTCATTTCTCAGTCCATTTATTTATTACATTGGTGCATGATTTTTTTTTAAACAAAATATACTTTATTCAAAATGAAATTATTTACAATAAACCATTCAATGACTCTCAATCCTTTACAGACATTACTACTACATTCTATACATTTCCACACTTTTATCCACACACGTGGCACTCTGTTGGTTCATCGTTACTCACCATTGTTGAGGGGTATGCTCCCCGCCACCCTACCCCCCCCCATTCCTGCGGGAGAAGACCCTAACCCGTGGTCCTTGTGGAGGCTGCACCAAGTTTCAGTGCGTCTCTCAGCACATACTCCTGCAGCCGAGAATGTGCCAGGTCTTCAAGGATGCCTGATGGTGACGCATGGATAGAGGAAACCCAACATTTCCTTACATGGCTGATTAACATCCAGTGCTGCTGGCAGGTCATCAACTTGGTCTTTGGTCAGCCCGAAACTTGATAGTCTACCCGCACACGGAGATGTCCTGGGAGAATGTGCCAGTCGGCAGCATTCTCCCAGGACATCTCCGTGTGCGGGTAGACTATCAAGTTTCGGGCTGACCAAAGACCAAGTTGATGACCTGCCAGCAGCACTGGATGTTAATCAGCCATCCAGTAATTATCACTGGTTTTGTATAGGAATCTGTTAGATGAGAAATAATGCAAACACACCCTTTCCTTCCACTTTAAAGTTGTAATCACGTACAAAGTTAAAATCAGGGCTAATAACTTTTTCTGTTAAGATCACAATAAACTGAAATACCAGAAATACAAAATAACAAATGCTCTGCAGTTACTTCACAGATCTGTTCACCACTGCCTTTAATCGCACAAGATGAAGAACATACAACCAAAGTTCTATGCAAAATAATTTTTGTTCACAATCCTAAATCAACGTTATTTAATCAATACCACTCTGTTTCCACTTACCTGCTCTGCAGTAACAGGTTCTACTGGCAGGTTTTGAGCAGATTTGCTGCGGGGTGGAGCTTGTGGTGCAAGATGATCTATATTATGAAAAGGGGGCGGTGTCTGAGAAATGGGTTTCAAACCAACTGGTTTAAGAGGTTCTTGCAGCTTCTGGGAACTTATGGAGGAGGGTTGAGATGGAAGTGGCGTAGCAATCTTTGGCTTGAGTGGTTCTGGCAGGAGCATTGGCCCTAATTGTCAAAAGAATTAGATGACATTTACTTTTCATGCATCTAAGGTTTCCTCTGCATCAGGGGTTTCCAACCTGGGGTCCACAGACCTCTCTATTAATGGTAGGGCTCCAAGGTGTAAAGGTTGGAGACCCCTGCTCTACATATACACATCTTCTTCTCCGTCTTGTTTTACGGCGGTTGGCACCCAGCTTAATGGTGCATTACCGCCACCGCCACCTTCAATAGACTTGCATTCTAAATCCCTTCACCCAATCAATCTCACTGTCTCACTCACACACACCCCCTAACCTACACTTTATCCTCCCATCTTCGGCCATCCTAGTACCCTATTCCTGCTTATCCATCATATCCTATTAAAAAACCCTGTACTCCTTAAGAAAGCTAAAAATACCCTGACCTGTGCTCTCTCACCCATGCCCAGCAACCCTTTTAATGTGAATTCCTGCACCCCCATTCCCTTAGATTAATTCTCATCATCTCTCTCTGTATCCCACACTTCCTGCAACTCAGAACTACATGTTCTACTGACTCCTCTTCCTGACATTCCTCACACAATCCTGTCTGGTGTATCCCTATCATTTTCAATGTTTTGTTTAATGCACAGTGCCCCAGCCTTAACCTAGTCCACACAGTTTCCTCTCTTCTGCATCCACTACCTACCCTAGTACCTGCAACACTCTTCTGTATTTAATATAAATGCCTCCCTTTCCCCTCCCATCTTTCTTGCCATATTTGGTTGATTTTTTTCCCCAGATTATACTCGGCTTTACTGATACTAATGTGCATTTCTATATTTTCTTTCTTTAAAGCCCTCTTTGCCAACTCATCCACCCTGTCATTCCCCTTCACCCCCACATGTGCTGGAACCCATAGAAATTTTACCTGACCTCCCTGATTTGCAGTTCTTGTGACTGACTGAAGGACTACGTAAGTACATCTTGTTGACTGTTTGAGTGAAAAGATCTTAAACTTGCTAGAACTGAGGATGAATCTGAGCATATCAAAACTTTGACTTGTCTAGCTTTCTCCACCCATCGCAACGCAACCAACACTGCCAGCATCTCCACTGTATACACCTCTAACTTATTAGATGTTCTTTTGCTGGTATAGCCACCCCAAACCCTGTCACTCCTGTTTCAGGTTCCTTAGCACCATCCGTATCAATCTCAGTATAATCACTATACTTTTCCATAAAATGAGTTAAATGATTAACATGGGCAGACCATATCAGAAAAGTTGAGGAGGAATGTAAAAAAGTAATAAATGTGATGAGATGTTTGACTGGTAGGGAATGGGAAGCAAGTTGTTCAGCGTTGAAGAGAATGTATGTGGTTTTAGTGAGATCTGTGTTGGACTATGGAAATATAGCATATGGATCAGCGGCTAGGTCTCTTATAAGGAAACGGGATGTGATTCAGGCTCAGGCTCAGGCTTTGAGAGTGTGCAGTGGGACTTTTAAAACATCACTAGTATCAGCCCTGCAGGTAGAAGTGGGAGTAATGCCTTTGGAACTAAGAAGGATGCAATTGATGGCAAACTGCTGGGCTAATTTGCAGGGGCTCAATGATTCTCACCCTGCAAAAGGAGTGTTGCAGGAGTGCTGGGAAAATGGGAGGTTTCAGCTGGATACCTTTAGTCGGGTAGGGAATGATATTGCTAAACAATGTGGAGTGTTTGATCTAAGGATAAGTCCTTCAGTAGTTTATCCGGTTGCTGCTCCATGGAAGCTTGTATGGCCTGACATAGACTGGCATTTGTAAAAAGGAAAGGAAAATATAAAACTGATTTGGTAAGTGCATTTAACTGTCATGTGATGGAAAAGTATAGTGATTGTACTCAGATTTACATATACACATTGGCAAATGAGAGTTTCTTAATGACCACATTCATATTAATCAGGATCTCTGATCTGAGGATTAGAAAGAAGCGTGGCCATTATTTTCCCAATTAATTTTACTTTAATGTTTTTCAAAATTATACTTCTTTCTCTTAAGAGCAAAAATAAACTTCGCTGAGTGTTAAAGATGTTATAAACACTTACTAAACCTGATAGACTTTGACATTTAAGGCTACTTGCCAGTTCCTGGAGCAATCCTCCACTAATTTCCTTCCACAAGATTGTACCATCCAGCTATACTCAGGGAAATTTAGCAGCCAATTAACCAATCCATTTGCCCTTGGAATATGGGAGGAAATTAAGCATCTTGGAATCCCATGTAGGTACACTAACAATTTGCCATCTCCACTACAGATCAGGGCTAAACCTGAATCATCAGAGCTGTAAAGCAACAACTTTACAAGCTGAACCAAAGTACTGCCCACACGCGCCCCCCCCCCACTTCTTGGCTCATGTGTAGTTAATTGTATTCTATTTTTTAATCTTATCTACCCTCTAACACAGTAGAAACTATGAGTATCAATACTTTTTAGGAAGGGATAGAATATAGATCCTAACCCTATAAGATGTAAGGAAAATAAATGTGAGGAATACTTTTTGGTACAACTAGTGGTTATGATAAGGCATTCATAATACATAAAGGTTGCGCAAACAAAGTGATTCCACCTTCAAATGATAATTGGGCAAACATTTAAGTGATAGCAATATACAGGACTTGGATGTTGGGGAGAAAAGCAGGGGAACTTTAACTACCAGTAGCTGACAGAGTCTGAGACTGGCTTTCCACAGTAGCTCTAAGTACAAACCTTTTAAAGGTTCTGGTTTGCTCAGAACGTCTGAGAGTGGTAGTCCTACTGCTGGTTTGATAGGCACCTGATTTGCTGGTGCACTGATTACGCCAGCACGTGGTGGAATATTCTGTAATGAAAAAGAATTGATAATGGAACCAAAAGCTTCAAATACTTTAACTTGGCAAGTTAATCATTTTTTTTCCCTTGTCACAATACATGCAAAATTCTATTTGAATATTAGACTATAATGATGAATATACCGGTCTGGAAGCTGCTCCAGCTCCTGAACTAGCTAAACTTGTGACTGCATGTGGAGGTGGTTGACCACGACCTGCAGAGAAAAGGAAAAACACTGGGTAGTACAAAATGGTATTAACTTTTGTCCCTGCACTTAAAGATATTCCAGATGAGATATAACTTTACCTTCTGGTTCTTTCCTGCCTTGTGCTGGGCTCTTTGGCACTATGCAGCATAAAACGGAATTAAGCAAATTTCACAAAGTTTCAGTAATGTGCAGAATTACATTCAACACCAAAGAATATTCCAAGTTTCAACTTTATTCAATAATCATATTATTCTCTTATTGAAACAACTCAGGCAATCAATTTTCAAGCAATAGGAGAAAGGCTGCAAAAATTGACAACACTATACTTAGAGTAGAAATATTTTGGACAATATCGCTGTGGAATAAATTTAGTAACAGCACTGTTGTGAATGATCTGAGATTGATTTTTGTGTATATATGTAATCAATGTTCCCTCTAATTTGTAATGACCAGTGTGTGCAAAAATCCTGTGCTGTGCAATTTTTTGCCCAGTTACAAGTGTGCACTGAATAATTTCTTCAATAAAAACAGTATAAATAAGCCAGTTCTAAATCTGCAGAGAAATCATAGCAAACTCCACATTGACCACACCTTCTGCATCAGAAAGCAGAAAAGGAAATGTGATTGTGTATGATCACGAAATATACTTAACATGCTAATAAGACAGAGGATGACAACCTTTTGCTCACAGTTTAAACTCCTTTGTGTGCTTATAGCAAAAGATGTATGCACACACACCTTAGAGGGAACAATGTATGTAAATATCATTAAGTTCATGGAGTATCTTTAAGAAATGTGTATTGTACCATGTTTGAATTCTCACTTTGGATATAGAATAAAAAGTTGAGGGCACAAGATATAGGAGTAGAAACAGGCCATGGTGCCCCACTATTTTTCTTGCATTTTTATTTACAGGTACAGCACGGTAACAGTCTCTTCTGGCTCAACAAGCCCGCACCTCCCAAGTACACCATTGTGACCAATTAACCTACTAATCCATCTTTGGTGTGTGGGAGGAAACTGGTGCACCCAGAGAAAACCATGCGGTCACAGGTAGAATGTACAAATTTCTTACAGCGGCAGTATTGAACCTGGTTCACTAGCGCTGTAACAGCATTACACTAATAACTATGCTACCATGCCTGTGCTGCCCCAACCAATAAGCTCATACCTGATTTGAACTTGGCCAAAGGTACACTTTCCCACTTGTTCATTCCTTGATTATGCTTATAATTAAAATGCATGTCCATCTCAAGCACTGTAAATTATTTCAAAGATTAACAGCCCTCTGAAGAGATTCCTCTCTTCACTTAAATGCATGATTCCCTAACTCCGTAACCGTACTTCTTGACTTCATATTCTCCTATGAGTGAAAATATTCTCTTAGCATTAATCCAGTAAAATTCCTCAGCATCTTATGTATTTCAATAGGATCATCTCACTTATCTAATCTCCATTAATTTACTGTACAAACTAATTTTTAATCCTCTTGTACTACAGCATTCTATAGCCTCTGTACTACAACAACCTGCTTTCTATTTTTCCAATTTTTATTCATTCATACTGTATCTCCTTTGTGCAGATTCTTTGCATGAGAACGTCTAACTCAGGTGCAGGAGAAGAACACTTGGTCCCTCAGTCTACAACAGGCATTTACTAAGATCACGGCTGATCTGACTGCAACCTCAGTGGCACATTCCTGACTACCTGTGGTAACCTTTCAAGTCTTTACTAATGAAATATCCATCTATGGGCCAGGCTGCATCTGTAATACAAGGGAAGAGCCAACACTACATTAGGATTAAGTGTGCAGTGGGGAGATAGCCAGTAAAAAGAGATAATTACTGTACTCACCAAAGCACTATATAACTGAAGCAAAACCCCCCTATTTTGTTAGTGAATTCCTCTAGCATAAAAAGAGAAAGTTAGATTTCCAGGATATTTGATCTACCTGCATACCAGCATTTCGTAAATCATGCACTCTGCAGCTCTGAGGCCTGCAATCTTAATAATGATTTTCTATAATTTCTGCCAAAATGAACAAATTTATTATTATTCCTTCTTATAATCCAGTTATTGGATATTTTCCCACTTGCCTAAACTATTTAATCACTTTGAAGCTTCATTATGTTCTTTCCCCAACCTATTTTCGTACTTATCTTTGTGTCATCAGCTAATTTCCCAACCATATTTTTGGTACCTTTATCCAGGTAATTTATATAATTTGTTAAAAAAACACCTGCAGCTCTAACACTGAACATTACACCTTCTGAATCTGAAGAAGATACAATGATTCCTAATTCTGTTACCTTACACATTTTCTATCCATACCAAAGTGTTATTCTTAGACCATGAGCTTTTAGTTCCAGCAGTAACCTTTGTGGCATAAGAATATTAGATCTTTTCTGGAAACCTAGTATAGTACATTCACTGATTTTCCCCTCTATATCCAGAGCACCTGTAACTTCTTCAGAAACTCAAATAAATTGATCAAATAAGATTCTTCATACACAAACTATATTGACTTTGCCTGTGTAATGATTTTTTTTCATGGTATCTGTATTATTAGCTTCCAACATGTTCAGTGTGTCAGATTGTAAACTATCTGGCTTATGGTTTCCTGCTTTCTGTCTCTCTCCCTTTTTGGATAAAGGAGTTGTATTCAATCTAATGGCGCTTTCCTAAATCAGGGAATTTTGGAAAACTTTGCCCTCCTGCAATTTGCTGTTTTTGTACATCAGGAAAATTTGGCTGCAATATACTCAATCCTTTCATATAATCCTCAATAACTCTCTCTAAGCCATTAATATGGATCATAAATTGGATAACCAGCACTGATTCTTGTGCTGTCCTATTAATTTTATTGGTAGTTTATAGTAATCAGGCAAGAACAACTTAAGACAAATTGTGAGTGATTTGCAGCTAATATTATTTTCTTAAAGGACTATCTGCTGGTCTGAGAGAAATTATACAACAATTGTTAGAGACAGAAAAATAGAAAATAAAAAAAATTTGAATTAGTATAATACCTTTTGGCATTCCATTTATGATGTCCCAAAGCACTTTACTTTAAGTATAGTTGCTGTTTTAGAGTGAACATGTTAGTCAATTTGTGCAGAACAAGCCCTCACAAACAACACTGTGACAATGACTAGTTCACATATTTTTGTGAGGTTGGTTGAAAATAAAAATTGGTCAGGATGACGAGAGTAGCTTGCCAGATAAATGGAGGCAGAAGGAGAGTTAAGTATTGGACAGAAAGGCAGGCAGAGGAACTGAGAAGGAGCAAACAATGGAGGAGTGAATATTCCTGTAACCATCTTTGGGAAGCAAATAAAATGGCTGCATTGCATTTTAAACAATGAGTTAAAATTTATTACATATACACTTGTTTGTATAAATGCTGCTCTGCTACTTCACTTTAGAAAGTTATTAAGAGAAAATTTTCAAAGGAACACAAGCTAATGAAGTCCCCTTGACAAAGTAATCACAGCAAACTACATGCAGATACCTATTATTTATTATGTAATTTTTCATTCAAAATCTGAAACAAAATTACTTCATTTAACTCTGATAATTTACACAAGTTATGTCATAGACAAGAGTTACCTTCCATTTCCTTTCTAGCTAACCCTGGACTGACAGGTGCCCCAGGACCTTATGAGGGGAAAAGAAAGAAAGTATATTCTCTACATAATAACCATCACGGTAGACACAGCAAGAGTGGAAAATACAAAGCAAGAAATTGCAAAACATTGCTGAAGAGCCATATATCTAGCGGCTGGTTTAGCCACTTAGATTTACGGAAGCTGAACGCAGAGCTAGCCTTGCAGCATTGGTTTTGGAACAGAGTTACCTGTGGACAATTACTGGTAGTCACTATCAATTTAAGCAGAATTAAGCACAAATGGGGAATGATCTACTTTGTAGTTTATTGATAGTATTACTATGGTTACATTAATTTTGTTGCCTTTTTGTGATTGTGCAGTTCAGTAAATGGGCTACATGTGGTGCAATGTCAATTGACTACAATTACAAAATAACAGTATAATATTAATTGAGACAGTGTTCCTGCAAACCAGTCAAAGTGAATGGATTAGCTCCGAATGTACTGTACAAAAGTTGAAAAAAATACTAAAAGGTAGCCCTTGATAGGAAATTTAAAAAATACAACAGATTTCAAAACAATCAAGAGGGCAAAATGACATCCATTGTTTTGCCTTAGTCTCACTTTATATAATACACAGAAACAAAACTATCCCTGTGTAGTGAAAACAAAGAAAATTCAGTGTACTGACTCTTCTTTCAATCCATTTTTATAGTATTTTTCCATGTGCAAAGGAAAAATGAAGTAATAACTTTACTCAAGGGTTTACATTAACGTAAGATAAAAGAAACTATTCAGCACATCATGCAGGGATTAATGTTATACATAACTGGAGGTTAAGATTTAAGGAAATATTACATATCATAATTGTTACCTTTCAACTCTTTCCTAGCGGCTGCTGGACTTCTCGCTCCTTCATGAAGCAATACGTTTATAGTGCAGAGAAGGCCATTAGTATGTACGAAGCAAACATGAGCTTAGTGTTAGTGTACACAAATGTATGTGCATGCACACAATGGTTTATTTAGTTAGAAACATGTTCCTACCAATAAGCTATATAAATGATTTTTCATTAAGTAGTTTAATAAGGCTATTAACAAAGATAAAACACAGGTGCTAGAAATCTGAAAGAGTCTGGAAACACTGAACAGGTCAGACAGTATCTGGGAAAGGAGAAGCAGACTCAACATATCTGATCAAAGCATCAGAACTGGGAAAGAGATAAAACACATTAGTTTTAAGTTGTAGAGTATAGAGGTAGGATGGAAAGGTCAAGGTAAATACGCTATGAAATGCAAAGCTGCAGGAAATATCCACCAAGTAAGGCTTTCTTGGTGGATAATCCAAGAGAATGGCCTGATGAGCATCCTGTTATGTGCTCTTTTACAAAATCAATATGAAACTTGAACTTACAGAATCTATCCCACTAAGACTCTTGAATGGCCTCTATGTACTATGAAGAACTTGTGATCTCTCAATCAACTTCATCACGCCACTTATTTGTATCCTTATTTGTCTACCTGCACTTCACTTTCTCTGTGACATAACTTTATATTCTATATTTTTTTAATTGTTTTTCCCTTTGTACTTTCTTGATGTACTTGTGTTTGGAATGATCTGTATGGATGGCATGCAAACCTGTTTTTCACCTTATCTCAGTACATGTCACAATAGTAATCCAATTACCAATTTAATAAGGATTTTCAATACACAGGGAAATCAGGTATACAT
This sequence comes from Mobula birostris, assembly GCF_030028105.1. NCBI lineage: Eukaryota > Metazoa > Chordata > Chondrichthyes > Myliobatiformes > Myliobatidae > Mobula > Mobula birostris. The sequence goes on along the minus strand of NC_092375.1, from coordinate 27,970,484 downwards.
TGTTATTTATGTAATGATATTGAAAACAAACTGCAGAGTTGTACCTAATTGAAGTTGCAGACTTTGTTACAATGTTTGCAAGTATTCAACCCACAGGATACAGTAATTCTGAAGATGACCACCAAGTATTACAGGCTTCCTCACTTCTCCCTCACATTATAACCCAGACATAGCTAACAAAAATTAGTGGATAGCATTAAATCAAAAATGAGTCAAAGTTGTTTGAGATATTAACAAACTTGCATATTGTAACCAATTTAGAAATCTGCAAAGATTAAGAGTAAAGGCAGAGTAGGAGAGTAAAAATGCAAGAAATAAGACAATGGGGAAAAGAATTCTACAAGATTGTTTCCAAAAACAGAAGATTAGTCAGACTGACTGGGATGTTTTAGAAGGGAAGTTATAATTGGGAAGAAAGAAATGGTAGAGTTAGAAACTGGTGCAGGTCGACCTTCACTAATCCGGCACCATTGGGACCTGAGGAGTGCTGGATTAGTGAAAATGCCAAATTACAGAAGGATCACATTAAGCATAATCAGTGCCGGATTATCGAAGGAACCGGATTACAGGTAGTCGGATTAGTGAAGGTCGACCTGTACTTTGGTTCTACCCTCACGACAGGACACAAGTAACTTCCTAGAATAGGTTGGGAAAGAAATCCTTATGAAAAGGAGGAATTCAAGGAAATTAATGAGGCTTTTTGAAGTACTTTTAACTTTAAAACTCTGATAATCTGCATCCAAAAGAAATAGCCATAAAAAAGTTAGTTGAGATCATCCAAAATCTGATAAATTATGAAATAATACCTGCAGATTAAAGGAGAGCTATTTTAAAAAGGAGGCAGAAAGGAACTACAAACTGGTTAGTTTAACATCATTAGAAGTGAAATTGCTAGTCTATAATAGAGAAAATAATAACAAGGCACAAATTTCATACAAGAAACTGCATCTCCAGATTTAGTCTCACCATTGCAATAAATAACATTCTGTTGGTCTTCCTAGTCACTTGTAGAACCTCCATTCTAGGTTTTTATAAACATGTACAAGAACATCTAAATCCCTCTACATTTCAGAACTCTAATCTGTCAGTATTAAGGAAGGTTTCTTAACTTAACCTGCCAAAAATGAACAATTACACATTTTTCTATATTGTACTCCATTTATCAGATTTTTTTCGTTCGTGTTTGGAAAAAGTTCAAAGTTAATATAGTAAAGAATAAATTAAGGAAGACAATTGCAGATAAATGTGGTGGGTAGAATAGAGAATGGGTAAGAAATAAATATCTACCTGTAGGAGGAGGAGGTCTTTGTGGTGGGACAGGTCTTGAAGGAGGAACTGTAGGGCGTGGCGGTGGTGGCCGTTTTGGTTCCAGAGTCTGACAACTTTCCTTCTGTGCTGGGACTTGTTGGAACTCTGAAGAAGCGGATAATAAAATAATATCCCATGATTTCTTAGTACAAAACTGGATACAGTCCTGGGTATTATAGTAGAAATGATAAAATCAACTGTAATAAAACCCCAGGCAACTAATTGCAGAGGAAAAACTAGCAGACCACTCAGCCCTTCCATACTGTTCTTCAATTCAATGTTAATAGCTGATCGTCCAAATTCAGTACTTTGTTTCTGCTTTCTCCCCAGATCCTTTGATTTCTTTAGCTTGAAAAACAACATCTAACCCCTCTTCCCCGCCTGCCTGAACATATTTCATAATTTAACATCAACTGTGGTTGATGAACTTCAATAAAAAATAAATTACAAAAAAAATTCCAGAGGTTCAGTACTTTCTGGGAGATTTTTCACATCTTAGTGTTAAATGGCCTATCTTATACCCTTAGTCTGTGTCCGCTGAATTCCCCAGCCATCAGGAACATCTTTCAGTTCAGTACTGTCCTCAAATAAAGAGGTCCTAACTGCACACAATACTTGAGGTATAATCTCACAAAGTCCTTGCTGTACATGGCAGCAAGACCTTCCTGCTGCTGGACTCAAATCCTTACCTTTTGCTGGGCAATGTACCATTTGTTGCCTTAATTGCTACTGTTCCTACATGTTTATGTTCAATGTTTAGTGCACATTAGGCGCCCTCCCAATACTATGGTCAACACACTCCTAGAAGGCAGCAGTGCGGCTAATGTAGATGAACTGAACACACTGATGAGGGAGAGGGAGAAGTGGAGAGTCCGTCATCGTGCCCGATGCCAGCCCCCTAGGCCTGAGTCGACGTAGTAGTAGAAGTAGTTTAGTGCACAAGGGACAGCCAATTCTCATATTAACTGCCCTTTCCTTATCTGTCTATCAGTATTCACAGTTATTTCTGAAGTTACTACATTCTAGATTCTTCAAGTCGCTGGAGAATTAAAGTAAATTTGCTCCTTTTTCTCCCCCTTAAAATTAGTTGGAATACCACATATTAAATACGAGGGGTGATTGATAAGTTCTGGCCTAAGATAGAAGGAGTCAATTTTAGAAAACCTAGCATATTTATTTTTCCTACATTTACACACTTAGTCCAGCGGTCATGGAGCATACGGATCCCTTCTTTATAGAAGTCAGCATCTTGGACCTCCAGAAGTGGTCCACAGCAGCGGTGATTGGTAAGTTTGTGGCCTAAGGTAGAAGGAGATGAGTTATTAACTTCAAATTTTCTGCATTTTCACTCAAAGAGTTGATCTGCACATACATGTAATGAGAGCTGTATAACTTATCTCCTTCTACCTTAGGCCACAAACTTATCAATCACTCATGCTGTGGACCACCTGGAAGTCCAAGATGCTCTCATTACATGCACGTGCAGTTCAACTTTTTGACTGGTAATGCAGAAAGTTTGAAGTTAATAACTCATCTCCTTCTATCTTAGGCCACGAACTTATCAATCACCCCTCGTAGTAGGTAGCCTACTGAACGTGCATTTTGAATTCAGTGGGTTTATGTAGCTTTTTAGATGTTATAATTTAAAGATATATCTGCCTTGTTTTGGGGTTTCATCAGTTAGTGTAGAAAAAAATATTGGTCTTAAAAGGGTAGAATTATTGAACAGATGATAACAATAGTTAAAAGATGATTAACAGTAGTTTAAATGGATACAGTGAGGAAGATCTAGGGGTCATGCCAACTTTTGCCAGAACCAGGTTGGATATGAGGTAGTGTTTTTTAAATTGCCCAACATCATTAGGTTCGGAGAGTAATTTGATACATAAATATAAAAAGGTAGCAATTATTCATTTTTAGGGGGAGGGATTTGAAGTAATTTTCATATAGGGTATACAAATCAACTTGAGTGAAATTTCCTATATAAATGGAACTGGAGTGGAGACTCTCATATCTTAACCCCCATTTTGATGTGGATTTTTTTCCCATGCTTTCATAAGGTTAGGCGTTAAGGGAACCAGGCACTATGGAGTTACGCACATCATATGCCATCTGACCTGCTGAGTTCCTCCAGCATTTTGTGTGTGTTTGGATTTCTAGCATCTGCATATTTTTTCATTTTTATGCTGCTATTACTACTACTACTGCGAAGTCTCTTCCAGGGATGCCTACCCTGAAGAAGTTCAAATTTTCCCTTCAACAGGAGTTCAGTGACAACCTCTCTCACTGCTCCCCCATTGTGATCTCTGCTGCTCTCTGATTAAGGTTCTCTCTTTTCCATAGATGCTGCCTGTCCCGCTGAGTTCCTCCAGCATTTGGGATGACTTGCTTGGATTTCCAGCATCTGCAGATCTTCTCATCGACATGGAGTTAGTTCACAAAAGTGGCACTTCGGTAAAAGATCAACCATGATCTTATTTGAATAGTGAATTGGACAAAATAGACTGAATAGCCTATTATTTCTTTAGTCTCTATCGCATAAGGAGGATATTCGAAACATGTTGTGTCAGGAACAGTGAAAAGCTTGATTAATATGAATGGTCTTTAGCGTTCTGTAATTTCTAAATCCATCTACAAGTTTGCAAGTGACACCAAATATCAAATGATGATGTATCATAACACAGGAAGGAAATAAAGAGCCTAGTGATAAGGTGCCATCACAACCTTCTTTCCCTTAATGTCAGCAAAACAAAATTTAATTCGTTTTGTTGACCAAAATTTGCTTTGGTTATTGACTTGCTCTGCCCGAGAGCACAGGAAATTGCAGAGTTCTGTGCGCATTTTAATATATCACAGAAAACAAAGGAGGCCTCATGCAGAACTGGGAGTGAGAGATTTAAAATAGGAGCTGTTGCAGGATTTCAGCTTTTATCAATGGTGCAGTCACAATTCATTAACAAGGGCAAATAAAAATAAGGTAGGGCAATTGTGTGAGAGGACCAGGCTTTGGCTCATCAGGCTTTGGTGACAACAGGCTTGGCAGGGGCAGGTATCTGGTGTTTCTTCTTTATCTGTTAATGTGTAGCTAGAGCAGTGAGAGATGCTTCGGAGCTGTGCTGTGTTCATTGTGTAACGTGGGAATTCTGGGAGACCTCCAGTCTCCTGAGTAATCACTTCTGCATCAAGCAGCTACTCAGAGAGTGTGTTAAAGAACTGGAGTTGCAGCTTGATGACCTTTGGTTCATATGGGAAACTGAGTTGGTGATGAATAGGAGCTATAGGGAGGTAGTCACCCCTAAGTCACAGGAGGCAGCAAAATGGATGACTGTCAGGAGAGTGAAGTGAAATGGGCAGCCAGTACTGAGTACCCCTGTGGCTGTGCCCCTCAATAAGTATATCTATATTTTGGATACTGGTGACAGGGAATGGCCTACCAAGAGGAGCCACAGCTACTGGTTTCTAGAGCTGTGGTTCAGATGGGGGACTTCATAGTTAGAGGAGTAGACACAAGATTCTGCCGACTTGATAGAAACACCTGGATGGTATTTTGCTTCCATCAGGGATGTCTCTGATTAGGTCCACGACATTCTAAAAGGGAAGGGTGAGTAGCCAGAAGTCTTGCTACATATCGGCACCAATGTCGCAAGTACGAAAAGCGAGGAGCTTCTGAAGAGAGAATATAGGGTGTTATAAAGCTGAAAAGCAGGACCCCAGGGTTAGCAATCTCTGAATTTCTGCCTATGCCACGTGCCATGGAGGGTAAGAATAGGATGATTTGGTAGATGAATGTGTGGCTGAGAAAATGGAGCAGTGGCAGGATTTCAGATTTCTGGATCATTGGGATCTCTTCTGGGGAAGATGTGACCTCTACTAAAGGGAAAGGTTACACCTGAACCTGAGGGGGACCAATATCACTGCAGGCAGGTCTGCTAGAGCTGTTGGGGAGGGTATAATTTGGCAGGGGGATGAGAACCAGACTGATAGGGCTGTTGGTTTACAAGCTAAGGCAGTGTGTAGTGAAACTGTCAGAAAGGACGGCAGATATTAGGACAAAATTGCAGTCAGTGGGATGAGTTGCAGTGTAAAAGGGGTACAAAAATCAAAGGGTGATGGATACAGCACTGAAGGTGTTAAAATTGAATGCACGCAGTCTACAGAATAAGGTAGATAGATGATTAGAGATTGGCAGGTATGTGTTGTGGGGCTCACTGAGTTGAAGCTACAAGAAGATTATAGTTGGGAGCTTAACATCCAGGAATACGCATTGCGTCCAAAGGACAGGCAGGTAGACAGAGGAGTGGCATGGCTTTGTTGATAAGAAAATTAAATCAAATCCTTAGAACAGGTGACATGGGATCGGAAGATGTAGAATCTTTGTGGGTAGAGGTAAGAAACTGCAAAGGAAAAAATACCCTAATGGGAGTTATATAGAGGCCTCTGAACAGTACCCAGGATGTGGACTTCAAATTACAACAAGAGATAGAAATAGCCTGTCAAAAGGGCAATGTTGTGATTGTCATGAGGAATTTCAATATGCAGGTTGATTGGGAAAATCAGATTGGTGCTGGATCCCAATAGAGAGAATTTGTACAAAGCCTACAAGGTGGCTTTTTAGAGCAGCTTGTGGCTGAGCCCATTAAGAGATCAGCTTTTCTAGAGTGGGTGTTGTGCAATGAACCGGATTTGATTAAGGAGCTTAAGGTAAAGGAACCCTTAAGAGACAGTAATTATGATAGAATTCACCCTGTAATTTGAGAGGGACAAGCTGAAGTCAGATGTATCAGTATTACAGTGGAGTAAAGGGAACTACAGACATAACAGAGAGGAGATGACCAAAGTTGAATGGAAGGGAACACTTGGAGGGATACTGCCAAATCAGCATTGCTGGAGTTTCTGGGAGCAATTCAGAAGGTGCAGGATAGATGCTGTCCAAAGAGAAAGAAGTACTCTAAAGGGAAGATCATGGAAATGTGGCTGACAAGGGAAGTCAAAACCAGCATAAAAGCAAAACAGAGGCATATAATAGAGCAAAAGTTAGTGGGAAGTTAAGAGATTGGGGAACTTGTAAAAGCCAACAGTAGACAACTATAAAAGCCATAAGGGGTAAAAGATGAAATATCAAAGAGGGTACCCAAAATGTTTTTCTGATATTTAAAGAATAGAGAGATGAGTGTAGATATTGAACTGCTGGAAAATGACAGTGAGGAGAAAATAGTGGGGCACAAGGAAATGGCAGATAAACTGAAGTATTTTGTATCAGTCTTCCCTGTGCAAGACACTAGCAGTACGATGGAAATTAGAGTGTGTAGGGGGCAGAAGTGAGTGCAGTTGCTGTCACTAGCAGGAATGTGCTTGGGAAACTGAAAGGTCCTAAGTTTGATGTCACCTGAACCAGAAGGACTACATCCCAGGCCTCTGAAAGGGAGATTGTGGAGGCATTAGTAATTATTCAGTAATCAATAGATTCAGGCATGGTTCTGGAGGACTGGAAAATTGCAAATGTCACTCCACTCTTCAAGAAGGGAAAGGAAATTATAGGCCAGTTAGCCTGACCTTTGTGTTGGGCACGTGGCCAAGTGGTTAAGGCGTTCATCTAGTTACCTCAAGGTTGCTAGTTCGAGCCTCAGCTGTGGCAGCGTGATTGTGCCCTTGAGCAAGGCACTTAATCACACATTGCTCTAGTTTGTGCGAGGAGTGGCGCCCCACATAGACTTTCAATATGCGCCTTGTAAGGCATGAAAATGCCCGACACAAGGCCCCTCATGGTCTGAGTCGATGTTCCCTCCCTTACCCTGGCCTGACCTCAGTGGTTGGGAAGGTGTTGGAATCAATTGTTACGGATGTGGTTTCAGGGTACCTGGAGGTGCATAATAAAATAGGCCAAAGTCAGCATGGTTTCCTTAAGGGAAAATCTTACCTGACAAATCTGTTGGAATTCTTTGAGGAAATAACAAGCAGGATAGACAAAGGAGAATCAGTGGATACTGTGTACCTGGATTTTCAGAAAGCCCTTGACAAGATGCTGCTTTTGTATTACAAGAAAGATACTATTATCGATAGAGCATTGGCTAACTGGCAGGAGGCAAAGAATGGGAATAAAGGGAGCATTTTCAAGTAGTGTTGAGGAAGCAGGGTGGTTGTAAAAGGACTTGGATAGATTAGGAGAAAGGGTAAAAAGTGGTAGATGGAATGGCATCAAGAAGCGTAATAGTCATGTACTTTGGGAGAAGGAATAAAAACAATGACTATTTTCTAAATGGGGAGAAAGGTAAAAAATCCAAGGTGCAAACGGACTTGGGAGTCCTCATGCAAGATTCCCTAAAGGTTAATTTGAAGGTTGAGCTGGTGGTGAGGAAGGCAAATGCAGTGTTAGCATTTATTTCAAGAGGACTGGAATAATAAAAGCAAAGATGTAACGCTGAGGCGTTAGAAGGCATTGGTCAGAACACACTTGGAGTGTTGTGAGTAGTTTTGGGCCCCTATTCTAAGAAAAGGTGTGCTGGCATTGGAGAGGGTTCAAAGGAGGTTCACGAGAATGATTCTGGGAATGAAAGACTTATCGTATGAATCAGAATCAGGTTTAATATCATCGGCATATGTCATGATATTTGTTATCTTTGCAGTAGCACTCCAGTGCAATACATAATACCAGAAGACTGAATTACATTAAGTGTGTATTGTGTATGTATATATGTCTATGTAAAATAAGTAGTGCAAAAATAGAAATTAAAAAAGTAGTGATGTAGTGATCCTCTTTATAGTTACTGTTCTATGGATTTGCTAAGTCTGTCTGCAAGGAAAAGAATCTTACGGTTGTATGTGGTGACATGTATGTACTCTGATAATAAATTTTACTTTGAACATTTGAACAGCAGAGGGAAGAAGCTGTTCCTTAATCGTTGAGTGTGTGCCTTTTTCCTGAAGGTACCAATGCAAATAATGCATGACCTGGGTAATGGGTGTCCTTAATGATGGACTTCACCTTTATGAGGCATTGCTCCTTGAAGATATCCTTGATAGTATGTAGGCTAGTGCCCATGAAGGAGCTGACTAAGTTTACAACTCTCTGAAGCAATTGACAGCTCTGCACCTTTACTCATTGGAATTTAGAAGAATGAGGAAGGATCTCATTGAAAGCTATAGAATGTTGAAAGGCCTAGACAGAGTGAATGTGAAGAGGATGTTTCCTATGGTGGAGGAGTATAGGACAAGAGGGCACAGCTTAAGAATAGAGGGATGTCCTTTTAGAATGTAGATAAAGAAAATTTCTTTAGCCATAGGGTGGCAAATCTGTGAAATTTGTTGGCACAGGCAGCTGTGGAGGCCAGGTCACTGGGTGTATTTAAGGCAGAGGTTGATAGGTTCTTGATTAGTCAGGGTGTGAAAGGTTATGTGCGGGGTGAAGGCAGGAGAATGAGATTGAGAGCGAAATGGATCAGCCGTGATGAAATGGTGGAGCACACTCAATGGGCCAAATGGTTTAATTCTGCTCCTATGTCTTATGGACATTCTTCTCCCCCACTCCTGTCGGGCAGAAGATACAACAGTCTGAAAGCACATATCACAAGGCTCAAGGACAGTTCTATCCTCCTGTTATAAGATTACTAAACGGCCCCCTTTATGACAAGATCGACTTACTATCTACCTCATCAATGCCTTTCATCCCATTCTATTCCTGCAATATACTTTCTCTGTAACTGACACTATTCTCGCTGTTTTTTCTTGACTTATATCAATGCACTGAAGTGATTAAATTATCTGTATGGAGGGCATGCAAAACAAATGTTTTCACTGTACAGTAAATGTGCCAGTAATAAACCAATTTACCAAATTTTTGTTTCATAATATTCATGCAGAGTATTGTTATCATTGTGCATTAACAGCGTGTCCTGAACAATGGTAACAACTGAAAGAATTGGTAAATCTATAATTAAATCGTAGCACTGTCATTGTCAATCAAAATGAAGGTCATTTCCTTGAAAGGTAATTACAAGGGGGAGGTTACTTTCCAGTCCCTCCAGTTCTCAATTTATAACATGTTGATATTCATGATGAACCTTTACCTTGATGTGACTGTTCATGTGGTAACGTGGAAGTCCTTGGAGTTGCTCGACTTGGTCTGCTAGGCAGTGATGGTGGAAGCACCTCTGGTATTGTGGGTGATGGACAGGGACTTGTCCTGGGAGTAGAACCAGGAGAAGTCCCTGAACCTGAACCAGAAAGAGGCTGCAAATGCTGAGGGATTTCATATACTTCAGCGCTATAGTCATCCACATCACCTAAATTAAAACAGTGCAAAAGACTTGATAGGCAATACAAAAAAATTGTAATAAGTGGATTTAAAAGTGAACTAAACTTAACTGTTTAGCATTGTTTAATATGTGGCTCTACATATTGCTGTTCAAAAGCAAATTATTCTTTTGGTTTAAATTTATAGATTTGATTCCCAGATATTGATAAGTGATAATTATCACTTGTAATATTAGCTACCTTCTGACTTTTTAAAAAAAATCAAAATATGATACACATATAAACAAAAGGATCTAGTGCTTTCCTGGTGTTAACAAATAAATTCTTCTCGGGCTCCCAGCCAGGTACAAGTATCAATTTTAACTGGTGTTCCAATGACAAATTCTGCCATCTTCATGTGGTATTTAATACCCCGTCATATGTCCCTTTTGATTGGATGAGGACTAACCAATCAGGTTCCTGCTGTTCCACCTCAGTTACAATCTAATTCCAGTTCTTATTTAGAGCGAGACCTTCGTCTCTGTTAAAATTCTTTTCCTCTAGTTTTATTTCAATGGCTTCTTTCACCAGGCGGTCCAAAAAGGCATTGGTGCAACACATTAGTTTGTGCAGTCGAAGTCAATCCCACAGTCATTATGAATGCAATGGGAGCCCAAGAAGAGTTTAAACATATAAACAGTCAATATCTGATTGATACTTGCCTATGGATCATTAATTTATTTGTAGCCAACTGACTTAAGCATTTAATAAAGTTGACAGAAAGGGTTAACAAATTTACAAACATTACAAAAGGTCACTTTATAAATTGAGTAATCTGATTTTAAAACAACTTAATACTAAGGCACCAGACTTTTTTCTACATACCTTCCATATCATAGTCAGCAGTAACAACTGTATCCTCTCCCAGCAGAGTAGAACTAGCAGAGACCGGTAAACCAAGGCCAATTCTTTCAAGATTAATTTCTTCCTCCAGTTTACTGCTCCAGTCTGGATTCTTCAGACAGATGGCAATTTTTCTGCCCAAAACCTGCATGGATACAATGATTTTTTTTCCCCCCATCATCTTTAATTTCAACTCATATTCTGCGATTCTGGTCAGATGGTTATTTCATCCAGCATTGTTCAGACAGCACCTACTTATTCTAATAGCAAGATTTAGGAAAATATAAATTTAATTTTTATGACTGATAAAAATATTATTCCAAAGTACAAGTATTCCGCTCTTTTCTTTTCAATGATCGATTGTTCGTCTGCTATGCTTCACCATTTGCTATGTATGCCTGTGTCTAATTTTCTTTTTCTACATTTGTTTCTCTGATAGTCTCCCTGGTTCTATTACTCTCACTGCTTAATTCTTTGTTACTGCTCTTACAGGTTTCTATCTTTCCCAAAAACTAATGCCATTTTTACTTAAATATCCCACGGATTGAAAGGTAGCAAATGTAACACCACTATATAAGAATGGAGACAGAGGGAAAACAATAAGCCACAGACCAGTTAGCCTGACATCAATGGAAATGAAATTGCTAGAATACACAGTGGGAGTGGAATCACAAACATGAAGAAATTTGCAGATGCCAGAAATCCAAAGCAACACACAAAATGCTAGAGGAACTCAGCAAGCCAGGCAACATCTATGGAAAATGGAAAACAGTAAACATACGACCTTACGGGCCAAAACTTTTCATCAGGACTGGAAAGGGAGGGGAGAAAAATACACAGTGGATTCCGGTTAATTGGGACATCAGTTGAGCTCATTTCAGACAACTCTTAAAGAACAAAAACTAATTGAGAAAATAGCTGGGATTCTCTTCGTTTATATGGAACACTGTGGAGCGAAACTGGGACTGAAGACTGTTGCTGAATAGTTTCAAACTAGTATCAGTCGCAGGCACTTGATTGGCCATTAGACACTACACTGAATAGTTTTTAAATAGTTAGTTGTGTGTGTTTGTATTCAAAAATCAGTTGGTGAGAAATAAGCAATAAGACAACTCTGAACTGTTTTGCTCACTGCGGTTTCAAATATTCAGGCTTGGAGATGCCAGTAATGGCTGGGTGTGAAAATGAAATGATTTCACTACTTCAACAAGTTAGACATTACGAAGAATTTGAAGGTGTCAACAGTTTTACAATCAAAATGAAGATTTGGAGGATGCAATCACTGAAAGTATTGTATGAAGGTAGTCCATTATCTGCACTGTCAGCGCATTTACAGCTGATGAAAAGAATATGACAGATGAATTCCTTCATTGATTATAATAAGGAAGTAATTCAGTTTTATAGTACCGTTGAGGTATTGATAGTATTCTAACTTGTTCTGTATTTTATTGTTACTCAGTTAAACAATAGTTTATCTTTTTTATACCTTTTAACCACTTCCATTAAACTTCAGCTAAATGGGCCAAAATGTACTGGTCACAATGTGTTCCAATTAACCAAAATCCACTGTATATCAAAGTTTGAAGAAGTGAAAACAATAGATGGAACATGACATCCATACAATGCAAGGTCATCCATTTTAGGAAGACTTTTTTTTCAAGTTCAGAGATATTTTGGTATTTTAGTACATGATTCATTGCCATTGTGCATAGAATACCAAACTCTGCCTGCTGTACAATCAAAATTGCTAAATTAACTTTTCTATTTCTACGGCATTTTGTCTAAAATAACTAATAGTGAAGCAGAAAGAAGGAGTTTTTTTTCAATATTTAGACCAGAGCAGGAGAAAGTACAGCAACAGCTTCCTTATTAGGACATTTGCTTACCTCAGTACCACTTAACTTCTGTACTGCAAGAGCAGAACTGCCTTCTAAGAACGTCACCCACATTTTGTCTTCTACAAACCTAAGGGAAAAAAAGTGCTTCTGTAATCACATTTAATATATACATTATTCAAATAGAGAAAGCTAAATTCTGGAGACATTAGTTGCAACAATGATTAGCTGCAATTAGCTGTAATGATACAATACAATCATATTGTATTTAAGACAATCGAGCCAATAATTTTCAAGTTCATTTGCAGTTGCAATAATCACACTCTAATGCTGACACAAATTATATCCAAAAATCTCATTTGAATATCCTGGTTTGAATATTATTCCCTGCACTGTTCTTCAAAATGCTATCAGAAGGTACACTTTATGCAATATTTGCATAGATCCTGAATGTGTAATGTTGATTAAGCAAAATTATCAAACACCTTTTTGCAGAGCATGAATTAAAGAATATTTTCAGACATTGGTTTTATTGTAACCAAGCTCTGGATTTGAATATAACAGCATTGTTCAATAAAGCCAAAAACACAAGAATAAATTGTGTTTTGTTTTAGTTATGTTATAGTACAGAAAAATTCCATCAAAATTTAAGTAAATGCTTGTATTTTTCTTCTACTTAAGCTACTTTGCTTGATTTAGCTCCCTGGTTCTTTTCCTATCCTTAAACTTCTAGATTCTAACAATATTTATATGAAACCTTTACTAAAAACTACCTATCACACTTTCTGCACAGATTTTATTCTGATTGCAATGGGATTACCACTCCTAATTGCCAACCATGTTTCTGTACACTTCTTATTAGTACAACATTGGATCCAGCAGTGATACCATATTCAATTAACAGAACAGTCAACAAAGGCAAGAATAAAAACAATTAATATATGGGGGAGAACCTGGAAGCATACATTTTCAATCAGCAGATTTTGGTGAAAAGAGAGAAATTAAGTACAATAGTAGAATAAGATTTAAATCTTGTGCCACAGGGATATATCTCCTTGCTTCCAGTGTATCTAGCATATCAGAATTTTGTTTCATTTACTCCCCTCTTATTCTTCCAACTTCTACAGAATGCAGATCAAGACTGCCTTCTCTTCACAAGGTGATTCCACCATTCCAGGAATCAGTTCAACCCTCACTGCACTCCCTTAAATGGCAATTATATCCATTATTTAAAAGAGGAAACCAAACTGCACAGGATACTTTAAGCATGACCTCACCAATGCCCTGTATAGTAGCAATTTGTCCTTGCTTCTCTCCTTCAATCCTCCTGCTACAAAGGCCAAAACATAGTTTGCGGCATCTGTGTTTTCACTACTGTATAAGAATGCACATATCTCTTTGTAGATAAACAAGAGATTCTGCAGATGCTTGAAAATCCAGTTATTCTTTGTTGACAAGCACTCCCCCAAAATAATGTCATTTGAATAATATACCTCCGTTCTGTTTTCTTACAAAAGTGGATACTTTCACACTTTTGCCAAATTTTTGCCTTGTCACTTAAACTAAGTCACCCAGAAACCTCATTTGTATTTTCCTAAAAATCCCCACTTAGGTTAGTGTCACTGGTCTACACAGCTTACAAACTAAAAAGTGCCTAATAATATTTAAAAAGAACTTGGTCAGGTACACGGATAGGAAAAATTTGGAGGTATATAAGCCAACCATAGGCTAGTTCAGGAAGTCATCTTGGTCAGCATAGAAAAGTTGGACTTGAAGTGCCTGTTCAGATTGTTTGGCCAAATAACTTCATCAAGACATTCTGAACTCTGAACACTGTTGGACTGGTACTTCATATTCTGTAACCAAGTTCCCTTGCCTCCAGCAGTATGAAATAGAGATATATGACTCTACTTCTAATTTGGAACTATGTGTCTTTAAAGCCATAAAACATTACAAACTATTCAGCACAGAGAAAATCAAAATCAGGTTTAATTATCACTGGCATATGTCGTGAAATTTGTTAACTTAGCTGCAGCAGTATAATGCAATACAGAAAAATATTAAAAACAAGTAAATCTATCATAGTAAGTATATATGAACGTTAAATAGTTAAATTAGAAATAGTACAAAAACAGAAATAATACAAGTGAGGTAGTGTCATGGGTTCAACATCCATTTAGGAATCGTATGGCAGAGGGGAAGAAACTGTTCCTGAATTGCTGAGTGTGCGCCTTCAGGCTTCTGTACACCGCTTCCAAAAAGATCGCTGAGATCTCCCACAGCAGATAAAATGGATGGCACTTAATTACGAGATATTCCAGGTCTGGTGAGCAGAATTGGAATGTCACCAACACATTAGTACACCACGAGGAGTTGATCATGAGGCACACACCTCCACGTCTGCTTCTGAGAGACTTGGCAGTCTTATCCTGATGGTGTATAGTGAATCCCAATTGCTGCATCAAGTACGGAAGAGGTTAACCAAGATTCCGTAAAACAAAGGACATACGCGGTCCTAAAATCCCTCTGAAACAGCACCCTAACTCTGAGATCATCAATTTTATTTACCAGAGATTGTATGTTTGCCAGCAAGATAGTCCGTATTGGTAGTCGAAAGCCTAGTTACTTTTTATATAAACGCACTTGTAGCCCCGAGAGGCAGCCACATTTCCGACGAGGGGCCCGCACAGCGAGTATATAGTATGGTCAGTCAATTTTAAGCAGTGATAGATTGTTCAATCGCATTAAAACATCTTTCTTAACTGTACAGACCTTGGATGCAGTTGTGATTATCAGCTGTAGCAGGCTGAAACGTGAGTATTTAATCGTATTCATTGAGATACACTACCTTGAGCTCACCCTTTTGAAGGCACGCCATACGACATCTTTCAGAAGGAATTAAATTTATGCCTAGCACAATACTTTGACAGCTTGGGTGTCCAGAGTTCAAGGTTCAATTCTGGCTCCATCTGTAAGGAGTCTCCGTACATCCTTCCTGTGTAATGCATGAGTTTTCCCCAGGTGCTCCAGCTTCCTCTCACAATCCAAAGACCTACCAGCTGGTTAAGTGGTCATTGTACTGTGATTAGGTTAGAGTTCATTGGGATTATGAGGTTGCTGGGGCAGTGTGGCTCAAAGGGCCAGAAGGGCCTACTCCACATTGTATTGCTAAATAAAATAAAAATAAATAAGTAGGTAGAGAAACAAACTGGCACAAGACATAGTTGGTTACCTTATCAAAATAACATCACCATATGCAGCAAACTGTTGAAGCAAATGGTCTATCAAATTATCATCAAAGTAATTCTGGTCCGAGGAGGAGCTGGTCAGTGACACTACCACTGTGCCATCCGGTGGTCCTTGCAGAGCAATAACATCCTTGTAAACTCTCTGTCGAGCATCAGGATCAATGTCAAATATGTCTATATCAATGATGGCAACCACCGGCCTAAGTAAAATAAAAATAATATATATAATTTGTAAAGTATTGACAAAGGAAATTCAACGTGGGATAACTACAATAAAGCGTGCTTTTATTGATCACCTCTCCCCCAATCCATGCAAAACTACACAGATACATGTTGCATTCAGAGATTTTCTTCATTGAGAGGTTCTGAAGACCACAGATTGGCTGGATTGGCATGTACTTCACATACTGTAACCAAGTTCCTTTGCCTCCAGCAGTATGAAATAAAATTTTAAAATTCACAAGCATTTTGTCCAATTAAAAATATAGTTAAAGCTGTGTATACAACCCCTATATATCACAATATAATCTGCAAACCTAAAACTTTTCACTAAGGTGAAAAAAAAAGTTCTATCAGCTGAAGATAAAAGGAAATAACTCTTTAGAATTTCTTTCCTGATATTAAATTAGTGAGAGCCACAAAATTAAGGCAGCTTTCATGCTCTGTTATATGACTGA
This sequence comes from Mobula birostris, assembly GCF_030028105.1. Lineage (NCBI taxonomy): Eukaryota > Metazoa > Chordata > Chondrichthyes > Myliobatiformes > Myliobatidae > Mobula > Mobula birostris. The sequence continues at coordinate 27,954,284 of NC_092375.1, read as the reverse complement.
TCACAAAGATTTTCATATGGAGCTGAGTTTACGGACAGATCAGCCATGATCTTATCGAATGGTGGGGCAGGCTCGATGGGCCAGAAAGAAACATAGAAACACGGAAAATAGGTGTAGGAGTAGGCCATTCGGCCCTTCGAGCCTGCACCGCCATTCAGTACGATCATAGCTGATCATCCAACTCAGAACTCTGTACCTGCCTTCTCTCCATACCCCCTGATCCCTTTAGCCACAAGGGCCATATCTAACTCCCTCTTAAATATAGCCAATGAACTGGCCTCAACTGCTTCCTGTGGCAGAAAATTCCACAGATTCACCACTTTCTGTGTGAAGAAGATTCTCTTCATCTCGGTCCTAAAAGGCTTCCCCTTTATCCTCAAACTGTGACCCCTCGTTCTGGACTTCCCCAACATCAGGAACAATCTTCCTGCATCTAGCCTGTCCAATCCCTTTAGGATTTTATACGTTTCAATCAGATCCCCCCCTCAATCTTCTAAATTCCAGAGAGTACAAGCCTAGTCGATCCAGTCTTTCGTCATATGAAAGTCCTGCCATCCCAGGAATCAATCTGGTGAACCTTCTTTGTACCCCCTCTATGGCAAGAATGTCTTTCCTCAGATTAGGGGACCAAAATTGCACACAATACTCCAGGTGTGGTCTCACCATGGCCTTGTACAACTGCAGTAGTACCTCCCTGCTCCTGTACTCGAATCCTCTTGCTATGAATGCCAGCATACCATTTGCCTTTTTCACCGCCTGCTGTACCTGCATGCCCACTTTCAATGACTGGTGTACAATAACACCCAGGTCTCGTTGCACCTCCCCTTTTCCTAATTGGCCACCATTCAGATAATAATCTGTTTTCCTGTTCTTGCCACCAAAGTGGATAACCTCACATTTATCCACATTAAATTGCATCTGCCATGAATTTGCCCACTCACCTAACCTATCCAAGTCACCCTGCATCCTCTTGGCATCCTCCTCACAGCTAACACTGCCGCCCAGCTTCGTGTCATCCACAAACTTGGAGATGCTGCATTTAATTCCCTCGTCTAAGTCATGGCCTACTCCTGCTCCTATTCTTGTGCTCTTATTATTGGACCAAGAGCACTGGTAGAATGTAGTGCAGTAAATCCTCAGTGTTTCTTTATGTCAGTGACCCATATTAAATGTCCATTTAAAAAATATAATCAGTTCTTAATTTACAAATAGAATGTGTTCATAATAAGTAGTTTGTTAAGCAAAATTTTGCAAATCAAAGATTGGATGAAATCCATTACTTTGGTACAGTCTACTCCAATGCTCTGAGAGTAGTATGCTTTTCCTTAAAGTGAAAAATAGCTTTGTCAATTGAATACCTGTATCCCAAGGAGTCAATTTTGTTACGTTGAAAATTCATAAGAACATTCATAAATTCCTTAATCATCATCCATAATTTACAAATAACCATCGGTCAGGCACCCATTTAAAAATTAGTGTTATTTACAGCTTGTTAAAACTGGAGATCCTTACTCATTTCACTTGTGACATTTGTTTTTAAAAGATCAACTTTCAAGTTGCTTCAGCACTAAAATGGTTGGTGTACCTATGATCCGATGTTTTTAATTCTGCTCGTCCATAATAAACTAATGTTCCAGGACTCCATGAATTAGTTAGTTTAGATTCATCCTTAATACTTGAATTCAGCAAATCCAGGTCTTCAGCTATAAAGAAGCAGAAAGACTTTATATGGTTTCAAGTTCCTCACTACAAACACCCGCATAAAAATAAAGTCAGTGATGGTGGAATTCAGTAGATAGCTTTTCGAATTTGAACCGGAGGTTTACCTCAAAACACGAGATAAATTTAGTTGTTCAACCTATGATTTAACCAGACAGAATAATTCCGTATTCCCGCTGGGTACTTTTGCTCATACGAAGCACTGGCCAGGGAACTGGGGTTATATTGGAGCATCATAATATACATTACGGAAAAACTGCAAAAAGCATAATTTTGGGGTGGGAGGATTCAAGTATAAAGAATATTCTGTAATTTTCCTGATGACGCACAGGAATGAAGAAAGTAGTAAATGTCTTGCAAGAAAACTAGTTATCATACCTGATTTGTCAACAGGCCACTTCCGTCTTTTCCAAAGAACTCGATCTGTCCAAGCTGGAGTCCGACATTTTTCACTTGTATCATAATCATCAGAGAATAGGTCATATTTGTAAGTTGGAGCAAAACTTATTCTACCTTCCAGAAAATCTCGGAAAATCTACAAAAGAGAAAAAACAAAGGTTATTTAACTGTGAAACCAAAAAGACCAAAAACTGATGAAGCATTCACTTTCCACTGCAGAATTATAAGACAGATTGCCGAAAATTTAAGCTGAAAGCTATAAATATAACTACAAAAGTATTATAAATTTCCAGTGAACCCAGAGAGTTTAAAATGAGTGTGGAAACCCTCCTAAAAACCCTAAAATACATGGTTTTGTCAACAGGAGTAACAATTGGGATTTCCAAACAAGTGTTTTTTTTAAATCTTACTGTATGAACAATATTAATGTAAACAAGAATAGATCCTTTATGGCAGAAACAAGATAACTTATACTCTGGTTCTGACTTCTGAAGAGAATACAGATAGCTTACCAGGAATATTAGGAAGGCGGGCGGCAAGTGAAAAAAAGTAGTAAAAGTAAAGTACTTGAGAGGTAAGTTGTACTGAAGGCTGTAAATGGAAAGGAAGGCTAATCCCCAGGGCCTGATATGCTAGAGCATTCTAGAGCATCAGAAGATGGAGTAGTGGGTGCATTTGCTGTCAGCTTCTAACGTTCCTTAGCATAAATGGCAAATGCAACTATTTAAAAAAAAGATGGAAAGAGAAAACAGGGAATTAAGGATCTGAAGAGAATACAGAGAATCCTTAGTTGGGAAACTGTTCCAGTCTATTATAAAGGACATGATAAAAGAACACTTAGAAAATCTCAACAATAGTAGACAATTCAACATGAATTTAGAGAAGTGTAATTGCTATTGAAATCAACTGTATTTTGTTTTATTGAGGATATAAGAGGAGAACTAGCACACATAATAGATCTGTATTCCCTTGTACAGCAGTCATTCAAGTAAACACGTAGGTGCTGCAAGGAGTTAAGAAAGCAAATAGGATGTTGCCTTTAATTGAAAGTGGTTTTGAAGTTTGGGTGTTGACAAAACCACGTATTTTATGTAATTTATCTAAGAAGAGATATATCTGCAATAGACATAATGCAGCTCAGTTTCTGAGAAGGTAGGTCTGCTGTTTGAAGATAGATTGGGTAGTTTAGGCTTATGTTCACTACAGTTTAGAAGAATGAGAGGGATTTTAATTACAATGCAAACATCAGACTGGATTGGACAAATTTGATGCAGAAAGAGTGTTTTCCTTGGCAGGGAAACTTGAATGAAAAGTTGAAGTCCCAGGATACAGGACTGAAATGAAGAAAGATTGGATGAAACTATGGAATTTGTCACTATAGAAAGCTGTGAAGGCCAAATTGTTGAATATATACAAGATATGTAGACAGATTTCTAGACAGACAAAGCATTAAGGGATTTGAGAAGTAAAACGGAATTGGGCTTTGAGATATACAGTCAGTCAGCCATGAATGAATTATATGGCAGAGCAGGCTTGAGAGGCCAAAAAGGGCCATCCTGCCTTTATTTTTCTATGTTTCTCTGAATGTGACATTGTAGGCCATCTATGGGTTTTTGGTGACTAAATGGGGATCAGTAATAGAGTATCAATGCAGGTTTGCTTTGTCAAGTGTGCAGAGGCTTGCTTGATGAAGAATAGAAAACAAAGTTTGTTTATTAAAAAAGTTTCGATTTTCTTTTAATGGTCAACATAGAAAAACGTGAAAATTGCTTAAATTTCTCCTGGAGGTTCAATGGACCAACTGGGAACTTACAATATTCCATAAGAGTAAGAACTTAAGATGAGTTGAAACAAAAGTGGCAGTATTACGTTCCATAACTTCCGAGATAAAACTTACACATTTTATCCATCGCTAATATTTGGCATATATTTGAAACTAACATAATCTTGAAACGATTTGTAAATTATTTTTATATTCTGCAACAATTTGTCAACTTCAGTGTTAAGACTTTTTAATGTCTTTAAGCCAGCTGGAAGTCTTTCACCACACAACAGCAATTTATGCAAGCCAAAATAAAATATTTTTCAATTTAAGCTACCTATATGGCTTTCATGATACATTAACTATCTTGATGGCAAGCTTATTTCTTGGCAATCCATGTGAAATTACAAAATAGATCAAAAACTACTATTTCTAACTGCACCACTCCCCCTTCTCCATACTGCAATTACACCTTGTCCATGATAAGCAAGCTATGCAGTATTGATAAATTTTTAAACACAATTTTAAGAAACTTCAATCTTACATGTCCAGCATTCTTCTGATTAATAAGTTGATCCCCTGACAGAAGGCAGTCCCAATTCTGTTGTCTTATCAGCTCTTTTACTTCTTCATTTGGAAGATCAATGCGGTAATTGAAATCTCCACACCAAAATATATAATCATGAGAAAACAATAATCTGCCCTAGAGAAAGTGAAGAGAAGATAATTTTGAATTATATTCAAAATTAACCACAGAAGAACATTTTTTTCTAGTCTCCAAGGGTAGGTAAACATTATCTTCATTGGCAATTTTTGCTAACTGGATTTTGGATTTACTTCATTGACTTCAACAAATTTCACCAAAATACTGTACCCTCTTGCCACATTCCACAATCCATCTCACCCTCGAGGTTTCCGCCATCAAGATTTCAATTCAGTTCAGTCTACATGGCATCATGAAAAACAGCATACAGAATGCATAAGCATCATTTGGCCCAAGACCCAAGTTACAGTGCTCAAGGCAGCCAGCCTCCAAACTAGACTGTTCCTGTACACACTCAAGCACAACAACGATAGAGTGTTGAATTGGACAGCTATTCTTGTTCACATAAAGCAGGATGTCCAAATTAGCTATATTAAAATAATGGAAGATGTCATTGATGTTTTCAAGCAGCCAGTAGCGACTAAGTTCTAAATTCCAGAGGTGAAGCAAAAGTGACTGCTGCTGATATGTCCTCCAGCAATCCTAGGAAAATTGATGTCGGGAGAGGAATCATTAGCCCCATAAGTCAAGTCAAGTCAAGTCAAGTCACTTTTTATTGTCATTTTGACCATAACTGCTGGTACAGTACACAGTAAAAACGAGACAACGTTTTTCAGGACCATGGTGCTAAATGAAACAGTACAAAAACTATACTGAACTACGTAGAACAACACAAAAACAACACTAGACTACAGAACATTATACACTATACACTTGACTATACTAGAACATTACTCATACCAAGTTATTTCTTCACCTTCTGTTTAAAAAAAAGTGAGAATTGGAAATGCCAGTAATTGCAGAATTTCCAATTTAGTTAGCTACTACTTAGGAAATCACATAGCCCTTAGCTGCATGCAGTAATACTTCAGAAATAATACTCAGTTTTGACTGCTAAGTGGAAAGTAACACTTAAGCCAAATTGATACCAGGCAATGACCATAATCAAGTGAAAGTAACCACCTCCTGTCACATTCTTGGCATTGCCTATGGTACAGCTCCACTATTAACACACTGAGAGTTTAGAATTGATCAGAAATGCGATTGCATGTATTGCAGCCACAATAATAGATCAGAATTTAGGTGTTTAGAGCAGAAGGAATATCTCAAATATCCTGATCCCAAAGTTCAGCATCTACAAGGCAGTCCAAAACCATTAAACAAAGTTAGCATCAGAACAAGTTGTCGCCCTAACATATCAGTGCACCAAAACTGCAGTGCTGAAGGATCAAGTGGATGTCCTGCAGTAATTCGAAATGCCACATTTATTGTTAGAAGGACCAAGGCAAGAGGGACACAGGTATACCATCACTAAAATTTCCCATCATAAGCCATCCAACTATATAAAAGAAAATGATAGAAAGAATCAGCAAGTCAGGCAGCACCTTAGGAAGAAGAAACAAAGTTAACATTTCAGATCAAAGATGCTACATCAGAACTACTGGTGGAGAAAGAAAACAAGTTAGGTTTAAGTTGCAGAGAGATAGCAATATGTGTGTATATACATGTTTGTTTGTGTTGGATGGAGAGGGTCTTTGACTTGAAACATCAACTCTGTCTCTTTCCACTCTAACTCATGAGTGCTTCCTGTTTCAGTTCCAGATTTCTAGCATCTGCAGTTTTTCAATTTGAAAAAAATTACTTTTCTTGAGTAAAATCCTGGAACAAATTAACAATTATGAGAATATAATTACCACGCTGTGGCACAAGTTCAAGGCAGCCAATAATGACCATTTCAGAAGCACATAAGAATGAGATCTACTGCATGTGCATGTCTCCCGATACACATTACCATACATTCCCTTCTCAAAAAATAATGGTTTTATTTTTAAGAATTATTAAGATGTGCCCTTCACTGACTATGTCAGCATATACAGTGCCTCTAAAAATATTCACCCCCCCCAGGAAGCTTTCATGTTTTATTGTTTTATAAAATTGAATCACAGAAGATTTAATTTGGCTTTTTGACACTGATCAACAAAAATACTCTTTTGTGTAAACATCTCTACAAAGTGATCTAAATTAATTACAAATATAAAACACAAAATAATTGATTGCATAAGTAATCACCACCCAAATCATCACTGGTGCAGGCAAGTGGTTTTAGAAGTCACATAATTAGTTAAATGGAGATTTGTTTTTGGAGACCTGTGTGCAGTCAAGCTGTTTCAACTGACTGTATTAAAAATACACTTATATCTGGAAGGTCCAACTGCTGGTGGGTCAGTATCCTGGTAAAAACTACACCATGAAAACAAAAGAACACTCCAAGCAACTACGTGAAAAGGTTATTGAAAAGCACAATTCAGGAGAAGGATACAAGAAAATTACCAAGTCACTGAATATCCCTTGGAGTACAGTTAAGTCAATCATCAAGAAATGGAAAGAATATGGCACAGCTGTAAATCTGCCTAGAGCTGGCTGTCCTCAAAAACCGAATGACCATGCAAGAAGGAGACTAGTGAGGGAGGCCATCAAGAGATCTATGACAACTTGGGAGGAGTTACAACTTCAGTGGCTGAGATGGGAGAGACAATACATACACCATCTATTGCCCGGGTGCTTCCCCAGTCACAGCTTTATGGGAGAGTGACGAAGAGAAAGCCACTGTTAAAAAAATCCCCTATATGAAATTTCGGTTAGAGTTTGTCAGAAAGCACATCAGAGACTCTGAGGTCAGATGGAAGGTTCTATGGTCTGATGAAACCAAAATTAAGCTTTTTGGCCATCAGACTAAATGCTATGTTTGGCGTAAGCCAAAGATTGCACATCAGAAATGTACCATCCCTACCATGAAGCATGGTGGTGGCTGCATCATGCTGTGGGAATGCTTCACTGCAGCAAGGCCTGGAACACTTGTGAAGGTAGAGGGCAAAATGAATGCAGCAAAATACAGGGAAATCCTGGAGGAAAACCTGATGCAATCTGCAAGAGAACTGTGACTTGGGGAGAAGATTTGTTTTCCAGCAAGACAATGACAAGCATAAAGCCAAAGCTACACAGGAGTGACTCAAAAACAACAAAGTTAATGTCCTGGAATGGCCAAGTCAGAGTCTAGATCTCAATCCAATTGAGAATTTGTGGCTGGACTTGAAAGGGGTTGTTCACTCACGATACGCATGTTTGAGCAGTTTTGCAAAGAATGGGGAAAAATTGCTATGTCCAGATGTGAAAAGCTGATAGAGACCCATCCACGCAGACTCAAGGCTGTAATTGCTCCCAAAGGACAATCGATTAAATACTGACTTGAAGGAGGTGAATACTTAGGCAATCAATTATTTTGTATTTTATATTTGTAATTAATTTGTAATATCTGTAACCACTTTGTAGAAATCTGTTTTTCACTTTGACACGAAAGAGTCTTTTTCTGTTGATCAGTGTCAAAAAGAGCCAAGTTAAATCCGCTGTGATTCAATGTTTAAAGCATGAAAACTTCTGGGGGTGGGGGGGGTGTGGTAAATGCTTTTTATAGGCACTGTATTTTCCAACATACTAAGGAAAGTCAATTTTATAAATTGCAATAGTCCTTTGGACTGGCTTTGAAGAAAATGAAAGTCCCAGTTCAAACATTGATTAAAAATTCTCCCATATTTTAAATAGGATGTAAATGAGATTATACATGTTTTAATATAGTTAGTATTTATCCGTCGGTAGGCAGAATAAAGATCGTGTAATCTTAAAACACAATTGTTTATGGAAACATGCTATGTAAAACTGGCTACCATATTTTGAAAGCTCGTGCATACAAAGTTGCAAAGAATAGTGGGAGACTGGAGGATTGGGAAAACTTTAAAAAGCAACAGAGAACAAATAAATAAGAAATAAGGAAAGGGAAAATAGACTATGAAAGTAAATTAGCACAAAATATAAAAACAGATAGCAAAAGTTCTTATAAATATATAAAGCGGAAGAGGGTGGCTAAAGTCAACATAGGTTCCCTGGAAGAAGAGAAGGGGAAATTGATATTGGGTGATAAGGAAATGGCTGAGGCATTGAACGACTATTTTGTGTCGGTCTTCACGGTGCAGGACACGTCTAATATGCCAAAGAAGGATGTTATGGACGAAATGGGGGGTGAGGACCTTGATAAAATCACTGTCACTAAAGAGATAATGATGAGCAAACTAGAGGGCCTGCAGGTAGATAAGTTCCCTGGTCCTAATGGGATGCATCCCAGGGTGCTGAAGGAATTGGTGGAGGTTAGAGTAGATGTATTGGTAATCATTTATTAAAACTCTCCAGACCCTGGGCAGGTCCCGGTGGATTGGAAGACAGCAAGTGTCATGCCACTTTTTAAAAAAGGATGTAGGCAAAAGACGGGCAACTATAGGCCAGTTAGTTTAACATCTGTAGTCGGGAAAATGCTTGAAGCTGTCAGAAGCTTGAAGAAATAGCGAGACATTTAGAAAGGAGTGGTTCCATTAGACAGACGCAGCATGGATTCAGAAAGGGCAGGTCCTGTTTGACAAACTTACTGGAGTTCTTTGAGGACATAATGAGTGCAGTGGACAGAGGGGAACAGGTGAATGTCACATACTTGGATTTCCAAAGGCGTTCGATAAGGTGCCGCACAAGAGACTTATAAATAAGATATGGATGCATGGAATTGGAGGAAGTGTATTGGCATGGATAGTGGATTGGTTAACCAATAGAAGGCAGAGAGTTGGTATAAGTGAGTGTTTGTCCAGTTGACAGTCGGTGGTGAGTGGGGTGCCACAGGGGTCGGTGCTGGGACCGCAGCTGTTTACCATTTACACTGATGAATTTGGAAGAAGGGACTGAGTGTAGCGTAGCAACACTTGCTGATGACACTAAACTGAGTGCAAAAGCAAATTGTACAGAGAATGTGGAGAGTCTGCAGAGGGATATAGATAGGTTAAGTGAGTGGGCCAAGGTCTGGCAGATGGAATACTATGTTGGTAAGTATGAGATCATCCATTTTGGAAGGAGTAATAAAAGAGCAGATTATTATTTAAATGGTGAAAGATTGCAGCATGCTGTTGTGCAAAGGGACTTGGGGTGCTTGTGCATGAATCGCAAAATATTGCCTTGCAGGTACAACAGGTTATTAAGAAGGCAAACGGAATGTTGGCCTTCATTGCTAGAGGGATTGAATTCAAGAGCAGGGAGGTCATGCTGCAACTATACAGGGTATTGGTGAGGCCGCACCTGGAGTACTGTGTGAAGTTCTGGTCTCCATACTCGAGGAAGGATATACTGGCTTTGGAGGCAGTGCAGAGGAGGTTCACCAGGTTGATTCCAGGGATGAAGGGGTTAACCTATGAGGAGAGATTGAGTCGCCTGGGACTATACTCTCTGGAATTCAGAAGAATTAAAAAAATGGTGATCATACCATTGGAAAACTCAGTTTACGAGCTATTTCAACGTAATCCTCATTCCGTTCTTTGACCTGTGATTGTCCTGCAGCAAAATGGGCACAAACAAAGCAAAGGCTGGTGGTATAGAACAACATGTGGACAGCAACTGCTCCTTTGTTACCAGTAGCTCCTCCCATTCCAGTCTTCACAGTGTCCACTGCTACATCCCTGAAATAGAATGCCATCACAGCGATTAGCAAAACATAACAGCCTACTCCAACTACATTTATTGGAACAAAATAGCTTGATATCAAGGATGTTTCTTGAAATTTTATGTTATCATTTATACACAACTGTCTAGCAACACAATTTCCACCAAGGTATTAACTTCTAAAATCTTAATATTTTGTCAATTCAGTGCTCAAAGTAATGGATAATTATGTTAGAGAACATAACGTTTTTCCCTTCATTTAGCCTTGGTCATAATCAGGTTACGTTAAGGTATAATAAAAGAAGAATCAGGATCAGGTTTAATATCACTGGTATATGTCATGAAATTCATTGTTATCCAGCAGCATTACATTGTAATATATAATAATAAAAACTGGAAATTACATTGTGTGTATATATACTAAAAAAAAAGTTAAATTAAAATAACTAGTGCAAAATCAGAAAAAAAAGTAATGAGATAGCGTTCATGGGTTCAATGTCCATTTGGAAATCTGAAGGCAGAGAGGAAGAAGCTATTCCTGAATCATTGAGTGTGTGCTTTCAGGCTCCTATACCTCCTCCCTGATGGTACCAATGAGAAAGGGCATGTCCTGGGGGTCCTCAATGATTGATGCTGCCTCTTTGAGGTATCGCTCTCTGAAGGTGTCCTGGATGCTGAGGAGGCTAGTGCCCATGTCGGAGCTGATGATGAATACAATCTGCTGGAGTTTGAAGTTCTATTTATCCTGGTATAACAATATACGTAAGCCATAATCCTTGATGAGCATTTTTTATCAATGTTTTATTTTCTTTATTAACCTTCAATTGCCTATGCACTCCAAAATTACCAATGTCATGCCAAGTTTTGCTAAATTAACAATATACTCATGTAATGGGAAATAAGATTAAAACTCTTCAACCTCTTTTCATATTAGTTTTAAGCCCATTTTTGATACTAATTCTAGAACTGGAAGACCAGTGTTTAACCCAAGCAACCGGCCAGTCTTTTAAGATAGTTATTTATACTTAAAATCAAAAAGAAATAGATACAAGAACATAGCATCTACAAATTGAATCATTTTCAAAACGTCGGTAACCAATCAAACACCGAATTCTGAAGTAAAGCACATGTCAATGCATTGACTAAATATAAATGTCTCAATTTCAGTTCAAACACTAGAAGTATACAGAAAATACCAATGGCCAGAGGTATGACACTTTGGAAAGGAGCAACAAAGATATGGTGGGCAAAGCCATGAGGAAGCAGAGAGGAGAAACCAGAGTTGAGTAGAAAAGAGGCAGCAAGGGGGGCGGTGAGAGAGCAGCAAAACATGACCAAAGTGATCAACATCCGATTACATATAGTTCAGTTAATAAAGTCAAACTTTAAATCAGTTAAGTAATTTGTTAGAACAGATCAATTAGACTCCTAGATACCGGGAATTAAGAGATATGGGGATAGTGCAGGAAAGTGGTGCCAAGGCAGAAGATAATCTATAATTGTAATGAATGGTGGAGCAGGCTCAAAAGGGGCCAAGAAGGACACTTCTGCTCTTATTTGATCTGCAGAGTTTAAAGGGACAATTAAAAAAGCAATTAAAAAAGCTTGGCATTACTAAATAGATTGTTCTCTGGTTTTCATGGACTGTAATGTAATTTTTGACATTTATGTAACGTAACATTTAATGGGGAAGAGCAAAATCAGGCTAGTGGTTTAACTGTACTTCCACTCCTACACAGCCAAGGATTACTGCTATCCTTGTCATTTTTGTTAATTGCTGAACTTGCAACTTAACCCCCATTAAATCTTAAGATCTCCAACCATCACATCCCTACTGCAACACTATCACAGTTTACTTGCTGCTGAAGTCATCTCATGATTCTACTAGCTGAAACAAGAGTAAAATGTTTACATTTAGACGAGTTATAATTTCTTTCTCCGGCCAAATTACAGTATCAGATCATCTTAGCATTTTTTGTAGTTAATAAAAAATACTGCTAATGGCATACTTCCTTAATCAAATTATACTGAAAAAATAAACTTACCTGATAAATGCAGCATGTTGTGGTCGGATAAAAATAAATAAGCAGACACCCACAAGTTGCTCAGAAGCTAAAAGAACATACTTGCAGTCCCTGGAGATACTCTTCTGAATCTCAGCAGCCCATAATTTCTGATTGGTGGTGCTGTCAAAGAGTTGTATGCAATGATAAATAATATATACAGATGTTTTTAAACATATACATAAATGAAGGAGAACTTGGGAGATCAAAGACAGCTGATTGACAACAATGTAGCCAAAGTTCTGACTTCAGTATAACTGAAGTTTTACCCTTTCTATCACCACAGATACTGCCAAACAGTTTGTGTACTTTTTGGTATTTTTTGTTTTTATTTCAGTATTATTATAGTGGTATGGAAGAACTAAAGGAAGATTTAGAAAGAGAAAGATAAAGTCAAGGAGGTATTTTTAAAGTTTGTTCATGGAATATAAGGTAGATGACTGAAACAAAACTCTTATTGCTCATCTCTTACTACCTTTGTAGCATAATGGTGGCTTTTCTCGTGTGTCAAATTATCATGGCAAGTTCAGGAATACAACAAAATAATTTTACAACGTGATAGGACATTTATGGGTATAGAAAATATGTTGGGAATTTAAGAGTCTCCCAAAAAATAGCTTCATATTTTAAGGATCTAAATTAAAAGTACTCATGCGATGTAGGCAACATAAAAAAATAAATAATTTTAAATTGTTATATTTAAAGCCAAAAAAAACACAAATTATACAATAAATTGTACAAATAAAAAAACAAATTGAACAAATATATTCAGTGGCAATGAATCAGTTTCCAATTTAAACATGCCATTCTAAAATAATTAAGTAAAATAATTAAAATTACTTAAAACTGTGTTTAACCATATCACACAAAAAGGACTTTAGTAGTATGGTTAAATTAACTCATTTCAGTAACAAGAAAACTTAAAATGACAAATATCAAAGTATTATTACCTACCTTGCACTTACAATATTTCCTGCATTCAGCTCAACCATTTCTTCAAATCCGATAGCAAATATGTCCACAGGTCTGCCTCCCCTATCTGAAATTAAATTATAAGAAAATAAATACTCTTCAACGAGTGAAACTCCCTAACACTGGGGAAATAAAAAAGATGCCAAGCGAAAGAGACTAAATTTGGGGAGGGTGCCAACAACTAGTTGGAACATGAAAGTTCTGATGAAAGAAAGAACATAAATAGATTATAATAATGACTTGGATGAAAATATCACTGAGCTGATTAATAGATTTGCAGATGACACAAGAATTGCTGGAGTTGTGGTATAAAGGAAAATTATCAAAGAAGACAGCAGGATAAAAATCAGTTGGAAGTATTGCTGGAAAAATGGCAGATGGAATTTAACCCACAGAGTGGCAGATGCCTGGAATATACTACCAGGGAAATCAGTGATAGAAATATTTAAGAGACATTTAGACAGACACACAGTCAGAAGATTACAGCAAAGAAACAGGTCTTTTGGCCCATCTAGTCTATGCCAAAGTATGAATCAACCTATTCACATCGATCGGCACCCGTTTCATAGCCCTCCATATCCCTCCTACTTATCTACCTATCCAAATTTCTCATGTTGAAATCAACCCGTATCAACCACTTTCACTGCAGCTCATTTCACAGTCTCACCAACCACTGAGTGGAGAGGTTTCTCCTCCTTAAACATTTTACCTTTCACTGTTAATCCATGGCCTTTACTTCTAGTCTCACCCAATCTCAGTAGAAAAAGCCTGCTTGCATTTACCTAATCTATACCCCTCATTATTTTGTATACCTCTATCAAATCTCTCCTCATTCTTCTATGTTCTAGGAAATAAAATCCTAACCTATTCAATCTTTCCCTATAACTCAGGTCCACAAGTCTTGGCAACATCCTTCTAAATTTTCTCTGTACTCTTTCAACCTTATTTACATCTTTAGGTTATATCTATAGGGCCCTATAGGTTGGTGACCAAAACTGCATACAATACTTACCAATGTCTTATCCAACTTTAAATATAACATCAGAATTCCTGTACTCAGTACTTTGATTAACGAAGGCCAATGTGCCAATATATATTTTAACCAGTGACGACACTTTCAAGGAATTATGGATCTGTATTTCCAGATCCCTCTGTACTACCACACTCCTCACTGGCCTATCGGTCACCATGCAAGTCCTACCCTGGTTTGTGCTCCCAAACACTTCCCACTTGTCTGTGTTAAATTCCATCTGCTATTTTTCAGCCTATTTCACCAGCTGTCCCAGATCTCACTGTAAGCTTTGATAGACTTTGATAGTCTTCTTTGCTCTCCACTATACCCACAATTCAGTGTCATCACAAATTTGCTGATCCAGTTTACCACATTATCATCCGGATCATTAACAAAGATGACAAACAACAGACCAAGCACCAATCCCTGCAGCACACAACTATACAGGCCTCCAGTCAGAGAAACAACCACCTACTACCACTCTCTGGCTTCCCCCACGAAGGCCATGTCTAATCCAATTTACTACCTCATCCTGAATGCCAAGCGACTGAACCTTCTTAACAAACCTCCCATGCGGGACTTTGTCAAAGGCCTTGCTATGGTCCATATAGACAACATCCACTATCTTGTCCTCGTCAACTTTCTTGGTCATTTCTTCGAAAAACTCTATAAGATGGGTTAGACATGATCTACCACGCACAAAGCCATATTGACTATCTGCAATCAGTCCCTATCCAAATACTATATATTCACTCCCTTAGATAAGCAGGCAGAAAATGAAGGGATATGTGCAGGAATTGTGGTTGTGCAATTACATTCACAATGTGATTACGTTCAAAACACAGATGACTAAATTTCTGCATATTATAAGTTAAAGGATGCTGAAATAGGAGATTGATCATAATCCAGCCTTTTAGAACACAGCACAGGAGCAGGTCCTTTGACTCACATGTCTGTGCTGGCCATAATAGTAATTTAAACTAATCCCATAAACCTGCACATGATCTATATCCTTTCACCCCTATTTCATGTGTCTGCCTACTATCTCCGAAACGTTGCTACTGTATTTGCTTCCCCCACTTCCCTGGTAGTGAGTACCTGCAATATATTTGTTCTTTCAGATCCATAATCTGATCTCCCAATCCACTGATTGTCCTGCCACAGCTACACTAGATGCAATTCACTGCAACCAATTAATCTATCAACCAGCATATTTTTTGGAAGTGGGAGGAAAGTTGAGCACCCACTGGACTTGCAAATTATCACAGAAGTGAAGGGCAAATTCCATATAGACCGCACTGAAGATCACATCAAACCTGGGATGTTGAAACTGTGAGACAGGAGTATTTCCTACAGCAGCAGTCCCCAACCACCGGGCCGCAGAGCATGCACTACTGGGCCGCGAGGAAACGATATGATTTGGCGATAGGAGTCAGCTGCACCTTTCCTCATTCCCTGTCACACCCACTGTTGAGCCATTACGCATGCGAGGTCATTACGCGCGCGTCATCCATGTCAGCGCGGGAAGAAGATCAACTCCTCAAGCTTGCAAATGACAGCGGGCTGAAAAGTATGTTTGACATAACATCTCTGTCGGCTTTCTGGATCAAACTCAAGGCTCAATATCCTGAGATAGCCACGGAAGCACCAAAAACGTTGCTTCCATTTCCAACATATCTCTACGATGAAGGTAACAAAAACTAAATTGCGGAATAGACTGGACACAAGGAACCCCCTTCGAGTATCGCTGTCTCCCATCACCCCTCGATGGGACCGTATTGTTGCAGGGAAACAAGCCCAGGGCTCCCACTGATTCAGCGATATTTGTGTGTTGCAATGATTTTATATGTTCATACAGGGAAAATATGCACTGTGTGTTTAATATCCAAACGTTACTTAAAATGTTATGATGCTATTGATTTATAAGTGGCTTTTATAACCATATAACAATTACGTCTAGATATAACAATCTAGTCTGTGCCGAACTCTTACTCTCACCTCATCCCACCGACCTGCACTCAGCCCATAACCCTCCATTCCTTTCCTGTCCATATACCTATCCAATTTAACTTCAAATGATAATATCGAACCTGCTTCTGCCACTTCCACTGGAAGTTCGTTCAACACTTACTTCAAGCTCTCCTGATTGTTGACTTATCGCTATATTCATGCGAGGAATATATGCGCTGTGTGTTTAATATTAAATTCGTTAGATAATCCCTTTTAGAAACGAAATTGAGTGTATTAGCCACTTATCACCGATATTCTGGTCGTGATTAACACCCCCCCACCAAAACAGAATCGCCAAAAACAATTTGTAGAAAAATAATCGGCACGTGCACGCATGTGCAAGTCACACATGCGCACTTGGTGTCTGCGCAAGGTTTCATGGTTATTGTAGTCTTTCTCTGGGTAAACAATGTATTTGACTGCTACTCTTGTCCGTTGGCAACCATCCCCCCCCCCCACCCCCCAGTCCGCAAGAATATTGTCAAAATGAAACCAGTCCACAGTGCAAAAAAGGTTGGGGACTCCTGTCCTACTGCATCACTGAGCCAGCTGCACACAACCGCATTAGTGCATTAGTGGACCTTGTCTTCAGAAAGAATGTTATTGCATTGGAAGCAACTCAGAGAAGGTTTATTAAGCTAATACTTGGGCTGGGTAGGTTAAATTACAAGGGAAGGTTGGACAGGTTAGTCTTGCATATGCTGGACTTCTGAAGAGTGAAAGGGGACTTGACTAAAATACACAAGATCCTGAGGAGTTTTGACAGGGTGAATGTTGAGAAGGTGTTTCCTCTTCTGGAAAATCTAGAATAAGAGATCACTGCTTTAAGAGTAAGGAGTCACCAACTTAAGACAGAGATGGCGGTAAAATGGCAGCATGCTAGGTCTCAGGATCCAACAAAATGTGCAAGTGTTTGTCTTACACATTTTTCTTGTGATCACAAGACCTGATGGACACTGGTGATACAAAGTACTACATGTCTGGTTCACTGGCGAGACCAATGGTAGAGGAGCTGCACTGACTCAATTGTTATGCAGACCAGGCTCTCTTGCCTCGCCTGTTACAGCCATCCAGGGGAAGAGGTGCTGGAGGCAGCTTGGGAGTGGAGAGAGGCATTGCAGGAGCACTAGAATCCCCGTCTGAGGACCAGGCCCTGATGCTGTGGCATCACCTGTTACAGCAACCAAAGGGAGGAGGCACCAGGGGCAGTGTGGTGACAAAAGAGGCAGGCGGGAATGCTGGAATCTGTACTATGTTGGAGGCTGGCCCTATAGGCCAGCTTGTCCATCAGTGCCGTTCTCTAGTGCTTGTTCCCTTCAGTGGTGGAAGAAGCTGTGTGCTTGTTTTCCAGGGCAACATCCCATGCACCATCAATCTTCAGTCAATGTCATTCATGAACTTGTACTAATCTTATTTTGTGACTGTATATGCTATCGTAACTATATGAGTTGTGTAAACACGAGGAATTCTGCAGATGCTGCGTTCACCAGCAACTTTGATGTGTGTTGCTTGTTATATGAGTTGTGTGCTTGTATGACTGTCTTTTGTTTAGCTGTATAGATGTGTATAGTTGAATGACAATTAATCTGGAAGTTGAAATTCACACAGGATGATTGCAGAAAACAATGTGTTGAAATATCAGGAAGTAATTCCAAAGAAACTTTGGAAACTGAGAACACAGACAGTAATACTGGGATGAATTTAACAGAAATTGAGTTATAAGCATGAGGAAGTCTGCAGATGCTGGAAATCCAAAGCAACACACACAGCATGCTGGAGGAACTCAGTAGGTTAGGCATCATCTATGGAAATAAAGAAACAGTCGACATATCAGGCCAAGACCCTTCTTCAGACCTGGAAGAAAAGGGGAAGATGCCAGAAGAAAAAGGTGGAGGGGTGGGGAAGCTAGCTGGAAGGTGATAGGTGAAGCCAAGTGGGTGCGCAAGGTCAAGGGCTGGAGAAGAAAGAAACTGATAGGAGAAGAGAGTGAACCATAGGAGAAAAGAAAGGAGGAGGGGACCTGGGGGAAGTAATAAATAGGCAAGAAGAAGTAAAAGGTCAGAGTGGGGATAGAGGAAGGGGGGAGGGGAAAATGCATTTACCTCAAGGAAAAAAAAACAACATTCCAGTTGGAGGCTACCAAGACAGATTATCAAGACAGACCTAGACAACTCCTGAGGGTGGCCTCATCCTAGCACAAGAGGGGGCCACGGACCAACATGTCGGAATAGGAATTATGGGAATTGGAATTAAAATATCTGACGACCAGTTAAGTCCCGGTTGAGGCAGATGTTGTGGAAGTGCTCGAGAAAGTGGTCCCTAAATTTACCACTGTTCTCACCTCTGTAGAGGATGGTGTATTGGGTGCACCGGACACAATAGATGACCCCAGCAGAGTTGCAGGTAAAGTGTTGCCTCACCTGGATGGACTGTTTTGGGCCCTGAATGGAGGTGAGGGAGGAGGTGTATGGGCAGTTGTGGCACCTAGGCCACTTGCAGAGATAAGTCCGTGGAGGGAGATTAGTGGGGGAGGGATAAATGGAATAAAGGTGTCGTGGAGGGAGCAATCCCCATGGAAAGCAAAGGGTGGGGGGGGGGGAGGTAAAGATATGCTTAGTGGCAAGATCTCTTTGGAGATGGCAGACGTTGCAGAGGATAATGTGTTGAATGCAGAGGCCGATGGGTGCTAGGTACAGACAATAGGGATGCTATCACTACTGAGGCAGCGGGAAGATGTGGTGAATGTGGATGTATGGGAAATGGAGGAGATATAGGTGAGAATGGTATCAAGTTGTATAACTAAAAAGGCAGTTAAGTACCAAAGGAGGCGACAGAGATAGAGGCAAGCAAGGCCTGTTTCTGGGATTTGGGTCATTCGGGCAAGTTACACCTATTGCCAATTCATTACCACCTTATCAAGGGCACCAGTGATAATAATAAGAAACCATACAGTGGCAGAAGTGTTACACCTGCCCATTCAGCTCTCCCCTCACCTCCATTCAAGCCCCAAACAGGTCTTTCCAGATGAGACAACACTTCTCATGTGAATCTGTTGGGGTCGTCTACTGTATTTAGTGCTTCTGATGTGGCCTCCTCTACACTAGTGAGACCCGATGTAGATTGGGAGACCACTTTGTCGTGCACCTGTACTGCATCCGTAAAAAGCAGGATTTCCTGGTGGCCAACCATTTTAATTCCTATCCCCATACTCATTCTGATATGTCTGTCAATGGCCTCCTCTTCTGCCATGATGAAGCCACTCTCAGTTTGGAGGAGCAATACCCCATACTCCGTCTCGGTAGTCTGCAAACTGATGGCACAAACATTGATTTCTCCAACTTCCTGTAATTTCCCCCCTCCCCCTTCCCTCTTCTTCAATTCCCCATTCTAGCCCCTTGTCTCTTCCCCTTTCCTTTCCAGTCCTGATGAGGGTCTCAGCCTGAAACGTTGACTGTTTATTCATTTCTATAGAGGCTACCTGACCTGCTGAGTTCCTCCAGCATTTTGCATGTGTTGTTCTAGATTTCCAGCATCTGCAGGAACTCTTGTGTTTAAGAAACCATACTATTTGATTCCTTCCAATAATTCTATATCACAGCATTAAAATTATAAAAAAAAAATGTAGACTGTAAAATACAGTTGAAGTTACCAAATGATCATACTAAATGCAAGATTTTACCTTGGAATTCTTGAGCATTTGCTTTTTTTGGCGCATCCAACAGCCAGTCATTCAGAGTTTGATTCTTGAAAGCAATACTGCGAAATTGCTTTCCACCATTCACATTCCAGGTTCCAACACTGACTCTGATACGTTTTGGTTTTGTATATTTATGATAGTTTTCACACATACCATGCAAGACTTGGGGTGAAGCTGTAAAGTTAGAAAAGAATGTTCTTTTAGAAACATGTAATCGTAAGTATTTGTCCAGTTTCCAAATCCTGAGCTAGGACTATAGTATTATCTACTTTAAGATTAAAATGAATTTAAAATGGATTCTGACTTTTACAGTTCACTCTTTTGCCTTCACACAAGTTTGGATCTTAATCGGACAAGAGGGGCAAAGACTAGAGAGCACCATACATTAAACATGCAAATTCAATGTCTTAATTTTGTCACAGTTTGAGGATAAAGGGGAAGCCTTTTAGGACCGAGATTAGGAAAAACTTCTTCACACAGAGAGTGGTGAATCTGTGGAATTCTGCCACAGGAAACAGTTGAGGCCAGTTCATTGGCTATATTTAAGAGGGAGTTAGATATGTCCCTTGTAGCTAAAGGGATCAGGGGGTATGGAGGGAAGGCTGGTACAGGGTTCTGAGTTGGATGATCAGCCATGATCATACTGAATGGCATTGCAGGCTCAAAAGGCTGAATGGCCTACTCCTGCACCTATTTTTCTATGTTTCTATGTTTTCTAATCATGACTCAATTGCAATTTTGACCCAAGGTCTGTCAATAAAGTTTGAATTGCATGAAGTGCATGGAAGTCCTGGATCACTGGGTTTCCATTTACTCTCTAACCTCATTATCCTTCCTTACTTTCCTTGAGTAAGTATCTGGCTGCCCCATTATTGCTTGGAAGTATAAGTCTTTGACGCACCCAGGTTTCTAAATTCTATCATTTGATGATGGTATCAAATAACTATGATTTTAGTTGTTCAATAATACAAACAAATCACAGCAGTCCATATGACCAGTCTAAACAGCTTGTACAGTAATTTCAATCCCAAATTTTTAAAAACAATTTAGCTCTGTAAAACAACCAGTCATATAGTTCAAACGATTTCACTGAAAATTGAATATGAACATTTTAAAATTCTACCCATATTCTATCCAGACCAATTTCAGATATTGTAAGGGCATTTAGCTTACTAAGTGCATTTGGCTTTCTACAAATAACTGAGTCTGAATCTGAACTTACTTTCAGAATTTTAGATGCAACAGAGCTATATGAATGCTTTCTTATCTGTATCATTGGATTAACTTTGTGAGGCATATAACTAATTGAAGGCCTCATAAAAACAAGTTATTTCAGACTCTGAAGTTACCAATAATGTGAATGCAAATTCATCTGCTGTGTGCATCAGAATTATTTTTAGGAAGATTTTGCCTACAGTTTTTTTTGTTATTGCATGGTAGCTCCAATTGAGTGAACTTATAACTTCCACTGTTAGTTCACTGCCCTCAATCTAGTGAATCAGGGATAGATGTGTATTTTAATTAAACTTCTGCAAAAATAACAGTGATTTTCATATTTCCCCAGATAAACTGCAAACCATATTTGCAAATTCAATCGTTTTCACCTTCCTCACAGTATACTTATTAGTGTTCCCATTCTCTAATTGAAAGTGTCAATTCTCTGCTCCTCAACTAACAACTTGTCCTTCTCTTCCAATTGTTATTAGCCTTCTTCTGCTTCCCCCTCAACCCACCCTTTCACTTTTGCCTTTTATGTACTATACTCCTCTCCCATACTTCACAAATCTTGTGAGAAGTAATGGGGACTCCAAGGAATATTTGCATGTAACTCTTGGATACTCTGCACTTGGCCAGTGCTTCTGATCATAGGAAATGATTCTGGTATTATATTCAGGGTGTTAAAAAAGGAAGGTTCTACACACATGCCGGACACATCCTGAACTTCTGCTACCATGGGAAAATGATAAATCAGAATGCACGCTTCTGCACACACCCCCCCCCCATGCACCCCTCATCCAATATCTTAAGTAAATTTAAACATTCACTGAGCAATTAAATGTATTTTTGTGAATAAGTATCAAATTAATGCCTTCAGTACAATTTTCTAAGAGACAATTTTTTTGTATTTGTGCATCTTATAAAAGAAGTTCACATTTTTTTGCAATATCAATTAATGGTAGTATTTGAGTCATGTAATCTAGAGCAAGAATATTTATTTAAAAAGATCAGAAATGTCCACTGTTACACAGTAAGCAAAGGGTATCTTAGAACAATACAGAATGACAACTACTTGGGTTACTTTTGCAAATAATGCAATTAGTAAAAGTCAGCATTTTTTTTAAGAAAAGTGGCATCTGATTTTGCTGTTGTTATTTCAGAAGGATTTAGGCAAAGCACTATACCTGATTGAAGTGTCAATTCTGGAACTGCAGCCACAGCAAAAGGAGAAGAAGAAAAAAGCATTAAACGCACTTTATGCACATCAAGCTCTTCCATAAATAAAAAGAAACCTCAACATGCAGACGTTATACATTTGAACACATGGTACAACTTAAGCCTTCACACATTCATTGTTGTATAATCACATTAACTAATTGTACTTAAGTAGATTATACAGTTGATTTTAGATGTATAACAAAGGATCTTTATTTTACTGATCTTCTACAGAATGTTAGAATGAAAAGAAAATTGTTTTAGCATGCCCTTCAAATGCCAATTATGATCTTGTGTTCAATGTGGTTATCAACAGAATCTAAAATTAGGGAGACATTATTGCTGAGAAAATGATTTTTCACAGATGTTAGAAGCACCAAGGACACAATTTGATTCCGATATCATGACAGGAAAAGGCAACAGAAAGGGAACACAAAAATACTTAGATACTATTAAGACGGTTAAAAAGTACAATCAAATGTTAACTGTTTCTTTTTCCACAGATGTTGTCTCACATCCTGTCTCCAGAATTTTGTTTTCCGCTAAAACTATCAAAAAGCATACCATCCATTCAAGTTTCCACCAGACACAAACTAAATCTGAATTAGGTTAAGTCTCTGATGGAGTGAAATCCTCATATTTTCAGTCTAAAACCACTAGTGAATTTTACTTTCTAATTTTTTCCCACCAAAATTTTCCTACACATCTGGAAGACATTGACTCTTTGCACAGACACACAGACACCTGCAAATGCTAAACCTCCTGTAGCTCACCCAAGCGACTGTTATTTGTCATGCAGCTCACTGTACATTCAACAATCAGTAACTTATTACCAAGCACAATATCCATGATCCGGATGTTTGCACAACCATCAGAAATTCCCTCAAATCCTAAGCGACTTACTGAATGGAAATGTATTATTTTTTTTTAAAAAACAGGAATCTAACTGAATAGGAATTCTCTCTAAATGTAGGAAGTACTGACCATTATAAGCTGGACCTAGAGATAATATGAAGTAATACAAGATGGGCTCATAGTTATTCATAAACATGCCAACAACCATAAAGCTGTTGAGCTTTCCCACTGCAAATTTTAACAGCTTTTTTTAACCCCCAGTTTGAACCAATCCTTTTATATGTGTTAGACAAACAAAACATAAAAAGTAAACACAAAATCCACAAAAGTAGAAAAGCTTTTTTTAAAAAAATCCAAGGATGGTATTAGCAATTTCATGTCTAGAAAACAAATCATGAACAACCATTGTTCTGCCTACTTTACACAATGTACAAGCAAAACAACAGAACATGTGATTAGATGGTGCCCTATCATGTCCTTGAAATATCCCAAAATGCTTTATAGGTCAGGATTTTTGTTTTGAAATATAATCAAACTGCTAGGTAGGTAAGCAATGGCTAATTTTGCACACATGCTGCCCCCACTAATGAGAAATTAATGAATGGTATTGTGGGATCTATTAAATCCACTTGAACAGGCACACGGTACCTTGAATTAATAGCTCGTGGCATTAACAACACTTCCAGTGCCACAGCCTCATTCAGCATTGCATGAAGTGTCACCCAGCATTAAGTATTTAAATCCACACTGGGGCTTGATCAGACAACCCTGAGTTAGAGATGAAATTGTTACGAATTCAGTCAAGATTACACTGAATTACAAATGGAACCTTGTAAAGTAACTAAAATGTTTTAAAAATAAAATTTTATTATTGGTTATTAAATGGAACTTCCTAGAATCCCTTTTAAAACTAAAACAATGTGGCTAGCTTACATGATCCAAATCTTCAGTGAGGAAATTTCAAGTTTTTAAGGATTTAACAGGAATTTTCTGGTTAAAAACCCAAGACTAAATTGCTTTATTCTAGGAAATCTAGTTCTGCAATTTAACGATATATTTATCCATAAATCATCTGCAGACAAAGTTCAAATGTACATTCAGTGGAGAAGGTATCTCCTAACCCTGATTCTCTCGGCCATCTGCCCATGAACCATACCATCTTCTGTTAAGAGGCTAAAAGTCCACACTGATTCAAGGCAGGGGGGACAGTAGTATAGACTTAACAACAAAAGCACAGCCACATGCAGAAGATCTGCCCCATTAAAGAAATATTTAAATTTTAATGTTCAATGGAAACAGTAAAACAGGAAAGAAAAAAAAAATGTATTACTGCTACTAAATGTTCATTTGTAAAGGGATATTTCACAAAGCACCTGACCAGTATTTCTCCAGTATTATTTCTAGGGCCCACCCTGTGTCACCAAAGTGAAAGGGCAAGGAGGAGCTGTTCTGACAATAAAGATTTTTCCGGGATTGGCTTTACCTCCTGTTTTTGGAGTGACTACACTAACCACCACCCAAACCATACAGAATTAGATTTTCTTTCTGCTATATTGCCTTTCTGCTATTGTAGTTTTGGTTTTCATTTACAGGTCTCAGTTTCTCTCCTACACCCCTCCCAATCTCTTCCCAAGCTCCCTAATCATTAACCCCATTTCCCATAACAATCCTACACCAACCCCGACAATACTTGTCCACTGTCATCCTTTTCCTTCCTTACAAAATCCTCACCTCTTGGCACTCTCCATCACAATAAGAGTTTGCAGAAGCAAGTCCTACAAAATGTGCATACAAGGCTGGGACCTGCCAGCTCTATTGAACATACCACCAGAGATATCATGGACTAGGGATATTGGCTTTATACAGCCTTGATCAAAAACAACTCCCCTTGCAGTGCTATTTTAACACATAGAAACTTGCACTGAAGAATTTCTAGACCAAAAACCAGTAAAAAGATATTTAACAAAGCTTAATATGTGCAAATACTAATCTATGTTAGAGTACAATTCAAGGCTATTCTCAGAAAAAAGGATCATATCTATGAAAGGAACCAAAATGGATATATGTACTTAATCTCTTTAAACTGGCAATGGGAGTCCAAAAATCTGGGTGGTCCATCTGGCCTGGAATGCGGCCATATCAAAATACATGTCTTATCTCACTGCTCAAGGTGACAATGCCTTGTAGAACCACGCCTGCTGCCCTAGTAACTTGACTCTCAAGAAAACAGAAAGGTTGCTACATAAGCAAGGAATCCCTTTACTTTGCCTGGTGTCCAAGAGTGATAGAATGCAATGCAAAAAACTATATTAACCAGTTGACAACCTCTTCTAAGGCAATGCCCCACAATCATAGATGACTTGCTTCCATTCTGTTTCAATGGGTTCTAAAGTACTAAA
The DNA here is from genome assembly GCF_030028105.1 of Mobula birostris. Taxonomy (NCBI): domain Eukaryota; kingdom Metazoa; phylum Chordata; class Chondrichthyes; order Myliobatiformes; family Myliobatidae; genus Mobula; species Mobula birostris. The sequence goes on along the minus strand of NC_092375.1, from coordinate 27,928,671 downwards.
GAGGCCAATGTGGGAATCAGTCTTCTACACAGATGGAGCAGAAAGTATCTAATGACACAGTAAATAGATAGCTAGTTTGTGAGATGGCAACCTCCTTCTGCCATTGCTAAACACCATTTCATCAGGATAACTGACTGACTTTTCTACGACTGTGATCAAATCCATCTTATTTATTTTGCTTCCTTGCCAAATCCCCAGTGACATTAGAATGATAGCTAAAAGTATATATGTAGATGGGTATCAAGCACTGTTTACAATGGCCCAAAGAGAATACGTGAACAGATGTAGTCTCAGGATTATGGGTCGATTCAGTATTCAGATAGCAGTGATTTTTTGAAATTATCTTTACCTTGTCTAAAATATCTAATTTCCTTGAATATAATCAAGGCTGACACTGCCAGATTTCTGGTCTCCAAGAAAATCAGTGAATAAGGGTTCATATCAGAAACTGCTTTGATCAAGGGTTAGCCATGATCTTACTGAAAGCAGCCACAATGAATCACATGACCCAGTCCCAGTCATACTTGTACAATATAGGGTTTGCAGAGGTACAAGCCAAACTCCACACAACAGGACTGGGCAAGTTTGGAGAAACTGCCAGGTTTACAATCCAGATACTTCCAAGTGTCATTCACAGGAATCACATTTATTCTTGCTGTGCAATACCAAATACTGATACTTCAAGTCACAAAAATATTATAATTCTTGATGCCTCACTGGACCCTTGCTGCTTTCTCAGTATTTTCCTCTCTGCTCCACTCACTGTCTTTCTGCTATTCCATTTTTCTTTGGCAATTACCTCAACTTAGCTTTGGCTCTTTTTCACAGCACCTAGCCTTCATCTGATTGGTAAGGAGAAAGTCTTTTTTCTAGAGTGAGCCTATGGATGTCGCTCCACAAGTTGCAGATTAAATTCTGTTTTGTGTATTGAAGTGAAATAATTTCTAATAACAAAGAAGAATCAAAGCACTTTCAAGTATAGATTTAAAGTTTACTACCAGTTTGCATTACATGCCATAAATGAATTCAAAATAACTTGAATATCATTGCATGCATTTATAAAGTAAACCTTACCATGTAAAGAACCAGTCGTTAGGAGAGCTCGAGCTTTATCTGCCAAGTCACTGTTCAGCGTATTACCAAGTAACAAGATGTCAATAGCTTCCTGCTTGGAGCTATCGAAGAAATTATTCTGAATGGTTCTTGTCACTGAGCGAGCTCCATCCTTAAACTTTCCACCCTAGAAGAAAAAGATATAACATTACTATGAATAATTAAATGTTATTTAACTTACTAAACCAACCATTGATTTTAGCTGAATATACTCTGTACTTTAATGTGCTACATTACATGAAGTATCCTGATGTGAAAATGTGCTTTGCAAATACATGTTGTTAGGCAAATTTTCCATTAACTTAAGGGTCACACACAGAGACACAGGCCCTTCAGTTTAATTAGTCCACACAATTCACTGCATCCTCCTTGCTAGTCTCAATTGCCTATGTTGGGCCCATAAATATCCAAGCCTTTCCCCTCCATCTGCCTATCCAAATGCCTCTTATATGTTGCAGTTATACCTGCCTCAACTACTTCCTCTGACAACTCATTCCCGGTACTCACTACCATCCCGTGTAACAAAAAAATGTTAACTCTCAGGTCTCTTTTTACCCTCCTTATCTTGTATCTGTGCCCTCTAGTTTTGGACTGCGCAACCCTGGAGAAAAGACCATCTATCCATCTCACCTATGCCCCTCATGATGTTATAAACCTCTGTAAGGTCAACTCTCATTTTCTCTACTTTGCAAGGAATAAAGATCCAATGTGGCCAACACACACTCCCTGGTCCAGGCAGCATCCTTGTAAATCTCTTTTGCACCCACTCCAGCTCGACACTGTCTTTCCTATAAAAAGCTGACCAAAACTGTAACATCATACTTCAAATGCAGTCTAACCAATAACTTATATATCAGCACCTGGAGTATTGTGTACACTTTTGGTCAGCCTTTTATAAGAAAGACAAGCTGGAAAGGATGCAGAAGACTGAAATATAATATCCCGACTCCTAAATTTGATGTCTTGATCGACAAAGACCAGCATGCCAAATGCCATCTGCACCATGCTGCCTACTTGAATAGCCACTTCCAGCGAATTAGAACACTTATACTCTCAGGCCACCCTGTTCCACACTTGTCAATGATCTCCATTCACTGTATAGCTCCTACCCTGGTTTGACTGCCCAAAATGCATCACATTACACTTAGATCAGTTGAAAGCTATTTGCCATTCCTCATCCCATCTCCCTACCTGATCAAGATTTCTTTTAATTCAGTATCATCAACAAACCTGCTAATTGTGCCATGTACATTCACATCCAAATTATTTACATAAATGATACAAAACAGAGGTTCCAACAATGACCTCTCCCAGGCACAGACCACCAGTCAGAGAATTGACCTTCAACTATCACACTCTGCTTCCTATCTTTGAGCCAATTCCGAATCCACCTCACTAACACCTCTTGAATCCCACGCAACCTGGTTCTAACATTTAACTGTCATTCATTCTTTGGAGCACTCCTCTGTTTTCGTGGAGGGTTGTGAAGAAAAAGAATTTCAGGATGTATACTGTATACATTTCTCTGACATTAAATGTACCTTTGAAACCTAATTTTCCAGATCAGCAGGATCTTGACAAAGGCCTTGCTAAAGTCCATAACTTCCCATCCACTGCCCTGACTTCTTTTATCTCCTTAGTTACCTCTTCAAAAAACTCCAAAATAATTGTCAGACATGACCTCACACTCACAAAACCATGACCATTGTTCCTGGAATTGTATTACTGTCACATATTGAGATATAGTGAAAATATTGTCTTGTATACAATTAATACCGAGCATATCATTAAATGGTGCATTGGGGTATTAAAAGCTAAAACAACAAAATAATGCAGAATAAAGAATAACAGCTACGGAGAAAGTGTGGTGCAGGTAGACAACAAGATGTAAGAACATAACAAGGTAGATTCTGATCAGGCTATGACTATCCAAATGATGGTAGATCTGATATCTTTATGATTCTGATATACTTAACTCACCATTAGGCCAACACCCAGAGAAAGCAATAATCAAGGAAGGAAAAATAGATCAATTACTGAATAATCTACACTGATAAATCATTATGTATAGTACATTTAAACATAGTCATAAAATATTAAGGAAGTACCGCTCACTGAAAATGAAAGCAAAGTTCAAGGTTCTGCTTAAAGTGAAACAATGTGAAGTTCTTAATGCTGTAGTGGTTTTCTGCCAAGTATGTGTGTGAAAAGGTTAATTAGCAGGAGCATTCTTATCCACAACAACTTTTGAATTTGAAATTGTTACACAAGTTTTCTGTAAAGTCAATACAAACATTTGTCTGAATTTTAACATCTTATCATGGCATAGAATTGGACTCATAAAATTAAAAAAAACATAACTTAATGGCACTTTCCCAAATACCAACAGAAGAAATACTTAAATAAGAGCCCTTCACACTTGCGAAGTATGGCAAAGTATATCCTCAAAAGTTAGTAATGTAGTAAACATATGAAAATGCATCAGAAACACAGGAGTAGAGATTGACAGATGAGATACTTTTCAAAGGTCCACTGAATTTCATATGCCTAACAGGCATACAATGGTTTAAAACTAGGAGGGGAGAAATAAAGGTACATTGCACAGGAATACCAACATGACACATTGAAAAATAGAAAATCTAGGAGGGGAAACAATAGTTGCAGAAATTTCACTATCAGAGAAAGAGACATCCCTTGAGGAGCTACAGCTGAGAGTCCTGTACAATGTGCTGCAAACTAGCAAAGGAGGGAAAGATTTGGTATGAGTGAACCAAAAAAATGGTTCATGACAAAGCAAATACCAGGATCATAAACAGAGATTCTGCAGATGCTGGAAATCCACAGTAACACACACAAAATGCTGCAGAAACTCAGCAGGTCAGGCAGCATCTATGGAAAGGAAATGTCGACCGTTTATTCTTTTCCATACATGCTGTTTGACCTGCCTGACATTCAACATTTTGTGTGTGTGTGTTACAAATATCAGGAAATTTGAAAGTTCTGAACTAAAGAACAATCATCTTTGAAGCACTTCCACAAACTCAATTGTCATGAAGTAAACATTATAAATACCTGCTGGCTTTGGAATACAAGCAGGGTCTCATCCAAAGCACTTTGGAGGAGAAGGGGGACCAGCCAGATGTCTTGGTACATATTGATACTAATGACATGGGAAGGAAAAGCAAAGAGGTCCTGAAGAGAGAATTTAGAAAGCCAGGCAGAAAGCTGAGAAGCAGGACCTCCAGGGTAATAATTTCTGGATTGCTACCTGTGCCACATGCCAGTGAGGGTAGAAACAGGATGATTTGGCAGAAAACTAAGTGGCTGAGAAGCTGGTACAGGGGTTAGGGCTTTAGGTTCTTGGATCATTGGGGTCTCTTTTGGGGGAGGTATAAACTGTACACACGGTTCGGGTTGCACCTGAACCCGAGAGGGACCAATATTCTAGTGCGCCAGTTTGTTGGAGCTAATGGGGAGGGTTTAAACTAATATGGCAGGGAGATGGGAAGCAGAGTGAAGAGACTAGGGGTAAGACAGATGGTAAAATAACAAAGATAGCGTGCAGTCAGACTGTCAGGAAGAGCAGGCAGATGATAGGACATAATTGCAGCCAGCAGGGTGAATATCAGTGGATTAGGGATGCAGAATCAGAAAGATAACAAATACAATATTCAATGCACAGAGTATAAGAAATAAGGTGGATGAACTTGTAACACAATTACAGATTGTCAGGTATGATGTTGTGGCCATCACTGAACTGTGGCTGAAGGATGGTTGTAGTTGGGAGCTGAACATCCAAGGTTACACATTGTATCGGAGGGGTAGGAAGGTAGGCAGAGGGGGTGGCATGGCTCTGCTGGTAAAGAATGGCATCAAATCAGTAGAAAGATGTGACATAGGATCGGAAGATGTTGAACCTTTGTGGGTTGAGTTAAGAAACTACAAAGGTAAAGGGATCCTGATGGCAGTTATATACAGACCTCCAAACAGTAATTGGGATGTGGACTGCAGAATGCAAATGGAAAATAGAAAAGGTGTGTCCGCAGGACAATGTTATGATAGTCATGGGAGAATTTAACATGTAGGTAGACTGGAAAAATCAGGTTGGTAATGGATGTCAAGAGACTGAGTTTGTTGAATGCCTATGAGATGGCTTTTCAGAGCAGCTTGTCATTGAGCCGACTAGGGGATCAGCTAAACTGGATTGGGAGTTATGTAATGAACCAGAGGTGATTATGAGGCTTAAGTTGAAGGAACATTTAGGAGGTAGTGATCACAATATGATTGAGTTCAACTTGAAATTTGATAGGGAGAAAGTAAAGTCTGATGTAGCAGTATTTCAGTGGAGTAAAGGAAATTATAGTGGTATAAGAGAGGAGATGGCCAAAGTAAATTTGAAGGAGATGCTGACAGGGATGACAGCAGAGCAGCAATGGCTTGAGTCTCAGGGAAAAATGAGAAAACTGCAGGATAGATGTATTCCAAAAACAAAGAAATATTCAAATGGCAAAATAGTACAACCGTGACTGATGAGGGAAGTCAAGACTAACATAAAAGCAGAGAGGGCATACAACAAAGCAAAGCTTTTAAAAACCTACAGAGGATTGCAAAGCTTTTAAAAACCTACAGAAAGCAGTAAAAGAATCGTGAAGGTGGAAAAGATGAAACATGAAAGGAAGCTAGCAAACAATGTCAAGGTGGATAAAGCTTTTTCAAGTATATGAAAAGTAAAAGAGATGAAAGTGGATATAGGACTGCCAGAAAATGAGGCTGGAGAAATAATAACAGGGAACAAGGAGATGGCATATGAAGTAAATGAGTACTTTACATCAGTTTTCACTGTGGAAGACACCAGCAGTGTGCCATTTCAAGAGGCCTAGAAATGTGATGCTGAGGCTTTATAAGGCACAGGTGGGGCCTCACCTTGAGTATTGTGAACAGTTTTGGGCTCTTTATCTAAGAAGAGATGTGCTGATTCAGAGGAGGTTCACAATGAAAGAGTTATCGTAGGAGGAATGTTTGACGGCCCTGGGCATGTATTCACTGGAATTTAGAAGGATACGGAGGAGTTTCATTGAAGCCTTTCAAATGTTGAAAGACCAAAGACAAAGTAGGTGTGGAAAGGATGTTTCCCATGGTGGGAGAGTCTACGACAAGAGGGCACAGCCTCAGGATAGAGGGGTGTCCATTTAAAACAGAGATGTGGAGAAAGTTCTTTAGCCAGAGAGTGGGCGAATTTGTGGAATTTGTTACCACAGGCAGCTGTGGAGGCCAGGTCATTGGATGTACTTAAGGTGGAGATTGATGTTCTTGACTGGCCATGGTATCAAAGGTTACAAGGAAAAGGGTGAGAAATTGGGCTGAGGAAAGGAAAAAAGATTCAGCCATGATTGAATGGCAGAGCAGACTCGATGGGCCAAATGGCCTAATTCTGCTCCTAGATCTTATAGGATCAAGACTGGATTTGCAAATTAACTGGCATCACAGTGAATGCAAATAAAGTAGATGGCAGAAATAAATAAAGCCGATCAAGACAGAAGCTGGTAGATATTGGTTCAAGTCTATGTTTTACACACTTAGTTCCTCTCAAGAGGTGAAGCACAGGAAACTCAAAATATTCCTTAAGGTAGAGAAATAGATTCATCATTATTTCATATACATGTTGAGCACTCCTTTTCTGAAAATCCAAAATTTTTTAAAATGCTGACATGATGCCACAAACAGAACTCGCACAAAATGCTGGGAAGATTCCCAAGGGATGCATGGGTCTCTGCACACCACAGGTAGTTCTGAGAAGTGATCTCACATACCCTGAGTGAGGCCCTGTTTTGCGCCAGTTGTTTTCAGCAATCATTATAGCCAGATCTTCATACATTACTGAAAGTGGTTACCATGTGTTTTGCACTTATTCTCTGCTCTGTGCTATGAAGATATTGTTGGAAATGTTAAAAAGGTCTGCAGTTACTCCTATGTGTAATAGTGAAAAGAAAAATGAGGAAGAATTTATGTTTATGTATAACACAGAAAGTCAAGATGCTGGGAAAACTTCACAAGGGTAAGCGTGAAGCATCTGACAGAGGAATATGATGTTGGAACAACCACCATCTACGACCTGAAGAAACAGAAGGACAAACAGTTAATGTTCTATGCTGAAAGTAATGAATGGAATTTAAAGAATAATAGAAAAACACTGCAGAAAGCGAAAAATTAAGATCTCATTATGTATTGAAAGAATGGATTCATCAGCATCAGAGTGAACATATGCCACCTAACAGTATGCTGATCATCAAACAAGCAAAGATCTATCAGGATGAACTGAAAATTGAAGGTAATTGTGAATATTCAGTAGGCTGCCTGTGGAAGTTTAAAGCAAGGCATTAAATTTTTAAAGATTTGTGGTGATAAAGCACCTGCTGATCACGAAATAGCAGAGATTAATTAAATTCAATTTTGTTTTTTATTTTACATAAAGCTGCTGTGCAGCTCTTGTTACCCTGCACACATTATATTTTCATTATGTTAATGGTGTGTAATAATTTTTACCGTTAAGTACATATGTCTGATGAACAATTGTAAGATAAAGACTGCTTACCGGTAATTCAGAATCCGGAATGATGGCAATGTCAAAGAGTCACTGACTGCCCACCTGGGCAGACGAGGTAGTGATAGCTTACCTTTCTAATGGTTCAATATATATATTATTGTTACATGCACAAGATTATTAAAAATATTACCTTCAGGGTATAAGTTGTATATGTAATGTAAATGGATTTTGTGTTTAGACTTGGTTCCCATCCCCAAGCAATCTCCTTATATAGATTCAAACATTCCAAAATCTGAAAAAAATCTGAAATCCGAAATACATCCAGCCTGAGGCATTTCAAATAGGGTGTGCTCAACCTGTACTAAAAGTCTTTATAAGCTCTAAGACTTTGAAGCTTTTATATTGTATTGGTTTACTATTGTCATATGCAACAAAATACAACACAAAGCATTTGTTTCACATGCCATCCAGACAGATCATGCCACACATGATTACAACAAAAGAAAAAACAAAATGCAGAATATAGTGTTGCAGTTACAGGGGAAGTGCAGTGCAGGAAGACAAATATGTGCAAGGGCCATTATAAGTTAGATTGGGAGATCAAGAGTTCATCTGTAAAGCCTGGCTCAATAAACTAGATAATATGCTAAATAAGTGCATGAGAAAGCAGGTGTAGCCCTAACTTTCTTTGAGAAGACTACTCAAACATTCCGGAAAACCAGGAATAATCTGCCAACTCATCAATTTTCTCATATAATCCTCATATTATTTGATTACTGCTCAAAATGTATATACAGTATAACGTATAAATATATATGTGGTATTAACAGGCCTCTGGAATATAGAATTCCAAAAAGTTACAACCCTTGAGACCATCTACTCTACCCTCAAATTATACCCTTTAATCTCAGGATTCAATCTGGTGAATCCATGACACACTGTCTTTAAGGCAAGACCATCCTTTATTTCATACAGAAGCCAAATCATCATCACTATTAATGCAGTCTCACGTAAACCTTCCGCAAATACAATAATGAGCCAATGCTCTTGAACCCCATCTTTCACATTAAAATTCACCCTCCTAATTTCTGACTGTGTAGTAATTGCTTGATTTGTAAATGTTCAATTTATGACTTTTTGCTAAAATGACATGGCTTGAGGTATTTTTTCCAATTTATATAATCATTTTTATTCCACTGAATAGCATATCACACTGTGCACAAAGGCTCTTAATACATTTCACTTGGCATTCCTGATTTATGGAATTTTGCTTAGCAAAACAGTTTTTCCAGAATGCATCCCCTTCATAAACTGAAGATCTTTTTATTTATATTCCTCCACCATAGTGAATTACTTCAGCTTTCTAAATTGTGCTCCCACTCTTTTACAGGATTATGTGCGCACACATGCATACACAATCTTGTTTACTCACTAATAGGGTACGATGCGATTCAAATGTCACAGAAAAGGAACACTAAGTATGAAAAAAACTACACATTCCAGATAGACGAACATCATGTTTAAATATGGATAAATGCTAGTCAAAGGAAATAAACTAAGAATTCTATACAAAACCTTTCCCTCTACTGGTGAAACTTTACTCCGAGAAAAGGTCTGAACCAGCCTTTGATCAATTCTTCTAATATCCCGATCATAAACAATTTCCATTTTGCCTAATTACAATTCTGTTAAGTAGATAGAATACGTGTCTACGTTAAAAATGTGGTGAAGTAAAAGGTAAAATACCAAATGTGTCTGATGTCAAGTTATATGTAAAGCAATTTTTACTTTAAACAGAGAAAACTGTAGTTTTTTGCAGAATAATTAGGAAAAAAATCTATTGTATAAATCAATCGTAACACAATTTCATTACTTTTAGATTTTCCAGTGCCAAGTACAATAATTTATACTATACCTTTGCTTTTCCTTCCAGTGCTCCAGTTCCAGCATAGATTTTGCTTATTGAATCACCACACATTGACCACATGGAACGAAAGACTTCCTGAAATCTAGTGATCATCTGTTGCTTCTCAGCTAGCCCTAGAATTTCTAACTGCTTGTGAAGCATCTGTTGGGAAGAAGAATGTGGGCAGGCATAAACAGTCAAAATGCATTTTTAAAATCAATTTAAATTAAACATTTAACATGATTTATTATTGCAGACTATTTTAGTTTCCTAAGCAGCTATCCGAGATTGTACAGTACTGTGCAAAAGTTTATAATATATAAACTTAAGCACTCTAGCTGTATATACGAGGGGTGATTGATAAGTTCGTGGCCTGAGGTAGAAAGAGTCAACTTTAGAAAACCTAGCACATTTATTTTTCAACACAGTCCCCTCCTACACACTTAGTCCAGCGGTCATGCAGCATATGGATCTTGGACCTCCAGGAAGTGCCCAGCAGGGATGATTGATAAGTTCGAGGCCTAAGGTAGAAGGAGATAAGTTATACAGCTCTCGTTACATGCATGTGCAGTTCAACTCTTTGCGTGATTATGCAGAGAGTTTGAGGTTAATAACTCATCAGGGGTGATTGATAAGTTCGTGGCTTAAGGTAGAAGGAGATGAGTTATTAATTTCAAACTTTCTGCATAATCACTCAGAGTTCAACTGCACGTGCATGTAACAAGAGCCGTATAACTCATCTCCTTCTACCTTAGGCCACGAACTTATCAATCACCCTTGCTGTGGGCACTTTCTGGAGGTCCAAGATCCGTATGCTCCACGACCGCAGGACTAAGTGTATAGGGGGGGACTATGTTGAAAAATAAATGTGCTAGGTTTTCTAAAATTGACTCCTTCTACCTTAGGCCACGAACTTATCAATCGCCCCTCGTACTTGCCTAAGACCTTTGCACAGTATTGTATTTGTCAATGTGGAGCGGAGAGCGTCTTTGTAAATCTGGAGGAGCGAAAGATGTCGCGAATGGCGAAGGTAAAGCTCCATGGAGGGGGTGTGAAACAGGCGGCAGAGAAGGAGTACCGGGGTGGAGGGGGGTGGTGGCGTGGGTATAGACACACCCAGCCCTGAGTCACCAGGCAAGGTTATTTGATTCCAAACAATTGGTTTATTGATCATTACAGAATGTCTCTCTGGTGCTTCCTGCCCACTCCCCACTCCTTTCCCCTTTTTCCAACCATGATTCCCCTCTCCCTGCCCCCTTCTCACTCTCAGTCCACAACAGAGATCCATATCAGAATCTGGTTTATCACTCGCATGACACGAAATTTGTTTTGTTTTGCGGCAGCAGTACAGTGCGATAGATAAAATTATTACAGTACTGTGCAAAGGTCTTTGGTACATACATACAGCTAGGGTGCCTAAGACTTTTGCACAGTGCTGTACAATGGTTGTCATTACAAATACAGTACAAGTATTTACTTCTTCCCTGCATTTCATGATCATAAAACATTACGCTTCATGTTCATAAAACTGTGCAGGATCTAAAAAATTATTAACTTTTATCATGAATACCAGTATTTTCATTGCAATTCCAGACTCACATCAGGTAATAGAACCATAGAACCATAGAAACTACAGCACAGAAACAGGCCCTTTGGCCCTTCTTGGCTGTGCCGAACCATTTTCTGCCTAGTCTCACTGACCTGCACACAGACCATATCCCTCCATACACCTCCCATCCATGTATCTGTCCATTTATTCTTTGATGTTAAAAAAGAACCCGCATTTACCACCTCGTCTGGCAGCTCATTCCATACTACCACCACTCTGTGTGAAGAAGCCCCCCCTAATGTTCCCTTTAAACTTTTCCCCCCTCACCCTTAACCCATGTCCTCTGGTTTTTTTCTCCCCTTGCCTCAGTGGAAAAAGCCTGCTTGCATTCACTCTATCCATACTCATCATAATTTTATATACCTCTATCAAATCTCCCCTCATTCTTCTACGCTCCAGGGAATAAAGTCCTAACCTATTCAACCTTTCTCTGTAACTGAGTTTCTCAAGTCCCAGCAACATCCTTGTAAACCTTCTCTGCACTCTTTCAACCTTATTTATATCCTTCCTGTAATTTGGTGACCAAAACTGAACACAATACTCCAGATTCGGCCTCACCAATGCCTTATACAACCTCATCGTAACATTCCAGCTCTTATACTCAATACTTCGATTCATAAAGGCCAATGTACCAAAAGCTCTCTTTACGACCCTATCTACCTGTGACGACACTTTTAGGGAATTTTGTATCTGTTCCACTGCACTCCTCAGTGCCTTACCATTAACCCTGTATGTTCTACGTTGGTTTGTCCTTCCAATCTGCAATACCTCACACTTGTCAGTATTAAACTCCATCTGCCATTTTTCCAGCTGGTCCAAGTCCCTCTGCAGGCTCTGAAAACCTTCCTCACTGTCTACTACATCTCCAATCTTTGTATCATCAGCAAACTTGCTGATCCAATTTACCACATTATCATCCAGATCATTGATATAGATGACAAATAACAATGGACCCAGCACTGATCCCTGTGGCACACCACTAGTCACAGTCCTCCACTCAGAGAAGCAATTCTCTACCACCACTCTCTGGCTTCTTCCATCGAGCCAATGTCTAATCCAATTTACCACCTCTCCATGTATACATAGCGACTGAATTTTCCTAACTAACCTCCCATGCGGGACTTTGTCAAAGGCCTTACTGAAGTCCATGTAGACAATATCCGCTGCCTTCCCTTCATCCACTTTCCTGGTAACCTCCTCGAAAAACTCCAATAGGTTGGTCAAACATGACCTACCACGCACAAAGCCATGTTGACTCTCCCTAATAAGCCCCTGTCTATCCAAATGCTTGTAGATTCTGTCTCTTAGTACTCCCTCCAATAACTTACCTACTACTGACGTTAAACTCACCGGCCTATAATTTCCCGGATTACTTTTCAATCCTTTTTTAAACAACGGAACAACACGAGCCACTCTCCAATCCTCCGGCACTTCACCCGTAGACAGCGACATTTTAAATATTTCTGCCAGGGCCCCCGCAATTTCAACACTAGTCTCCTTCAAGGTCCGAGGGAACACTCTGTCAGGTCCCGGGGATTTATCCACTTTAATTTTCCTCAAGACAGCAAGCACCTCCTCCTTTTCAATCTGTACAGTTTCCATGGTCTCACTACTTGATTCCCTCAATTCCATAGATTTCATGCCAGCTTCCTTAGTAAATACAGACGCAAAAAACCTATTTAAGATCTCCCCCATTTCCTTTGGTTCCGCACAAAGCCGACCATTCCGATCTTCAAGAGGACCAATTTTATCCCTTACAATCCTTTTGCTCTTAATATACTTGTAAAAGCTCTTTGGATTATCCTTCACTTTGACTGCCAAGGCAACCTCATGTCTTCTTTTTGCCCTCCTGATTTCTTTCTTATTTTCTTGCACTTCTTATACTCCTCAAGCACCTGATTTACCCCCTGTTCCCTATACATTTCATACAACTCCCTCTTCTTCTTTATCAGAGTTGCAATATCCCTTGAGAACCAAGGTTTCTTATTCCTATTCAATTTGTCTTTAATCCTGACAGGAACATACAAACTCTGCACTCTCAAAATTTCCCCTTTGAAGGCTTCCCACCTACCAATCACATCTTTGCCAGAGAACAACCTGTCCCAATCCACGCTTTTTAGATCCTTTCTCATTTCTTCAAATTTGGCCTTCTCCCAGTTCAGAACCTCAACCCTAGGACCAGATCTATCCTTGTCCATGATCAAATTGAAACTAATGGTGTTATGATCACTGGAACCAAAGTGCTCCCCTACACAGACTTCTGTCACTTGCCCTAATTCGTTTCCTAACAGGAGATCCAATATTGCATCCCCTCTAGTTGGTCCCTCTATATACTGATTTAGAAAACTTTCCTGAACACATTTTACAAACTCTAAACCATCTAGACCCTTAACAGTATGGGAGTCCCAATCAATGTATGGAAAATTAAAATCCCCTACCACCACAACTTTATGTTTCCTGCAGTTGCCTGCTATCTCTCTGCAGATTTGCTCTTCCAAGTCTCGTTGACTATTGGGTGGTCTGTAATACAATCCCACTAATGTGGCCATACCTTTCCTGTTTCTCAGCTCCACCCATAAGGACTCAGTAGACAAGCCCTCTAATCTGTCCTGCCTGAGCACTGCTGTAATATTTTCCCTAACAAGCAATGCTACTCCCCCACCTTTCATTCCTCTGCCTCGATCACATCTGAAACATCGGAACCCTGGAATATTAAGCTGCCAGTCCTGCCCCTCCTGTAGCCAAGTTTCACTAATTGCTACAGCATCATAATTCCACGTGTCAATCCACGCCCTCAACCCATCCGCCTTCCCCGCAATACTCCTAGCATTGAAATATATACACCTCAGAAGATTTTTACCACCACTCACAACCTTTCTATCAGCGGATTTGCTTAAACTTTCAATATCATTTATTTTCACCCCAGCCACACTGTCAGCTCTGGCACTCTTGGTTCCCATCCCCCTGCAAATCTAGTTTAAAGCCTCCCCAATAGCACTAACAAACCTCCCTGAAAGGATATTGGTCCCCCTGTAGTTCAAGTGTAACCCGTCTCTCTTGTACAGGTCCCACCTGCCCCAGAAGAGGTCCCAATGATCCTGAAATCTGAAACCCTGACCCCTACACCAGTTCCTCAGCCACTTGTTCCTCCTCCTGAGCATCCTATTCCTTCCCTCACTGGCACCTAGCACAGGTAGCAATCCTGAGATTACCACCCTTGATTTGGGCCATGCAAATATCCAATAATAAAATCTGTAGCAGGTTAGATTCTGTGCTATTGGTTATAGACTCAACCACAAAATACTGGGTTTTGCCAAATAATTACATAATTTATTTATTCACAAGGCCTAAATTTATTATACACCACAAACTGGGACTCTGAACTGAGTGGTTTACTAGCCCATTTCAGAGAATATTTAAGAAATAACCACAATGATTTCAGGTACAGTAAACACAAAATAATCTGCAGATGCTGGGGTCAAAGCAACACTCACAACATGCTCCTTGGTATGAACATAGAATTCTCCAACTTCCGGTAATTCCCTCCCCCTCCCTTCCCCTATCCCTATGTCACTCTGCCCCCTCCCCCAGCTACCTACCACCTCCCTCTCGGTTCCACCTCCTTCTACTACCCATTGTGTTTTCCCCTATTCTTTCTTCACCTTTCCTGCCAATCACCTCCCTGCCTCCCTTCCCCCACCCCTTTATCTTTCCCCTTACTGGTTTTAACATAGAAATATAGAATAGTACAGCACAGTACAGGCCCTTCGGCCCACAATGTTGTGCCGACCCTCAAACCCTGCCTCCCATATAAGCCCCCACCTTAAATTCCTCCATATACCTGTGTAGTAGTCTCTAAACTTCACAAGTGTATCTGCCTCCACCACTGACTCAGGCAGTGCATTCCACGCACCAACCACTCTCTGAGTAAAAAAACTTCCTCTAATATCCCCCTTGAACTTCCCACCCCTTACCTTAAAGCCATGTCCTCTTGTATTGAGCAGTGGTGCCCTGGGGAAGAGGCGCTGGCTATCCACTCTATCTATTCCTCTTATAATCTTGTACATCTCTATCATGTCTCCTCTCATCCTCCTTCTCTCCAAAGAGTAAAGCCCTAGCTCCCTGAATCTCTGATCATAATGCATACTATCTAAACTAGGCAGCATCCTGGTAAATCTCCTCTGTACCCTTTCCAATGCTTCCACATCCTTCCTATAGTAAGGTGACCAGAACTGGACACAGTACTCCAAGTGTGGCCTAACCAGAGTTTTATAGAGCTGCATCATTACATCGCGACTCTTAAATTCTATCCCTCGACTTATGAAAGTTAACACCCCATAAGCTTTCTTAACTACCCTATCCACCTGTGAGGCAACTTTCAGGGATCTGTGGACATGCACCCTGAGATCCCTCTGCTCCTCCACACTACCAAGTATCCTGCCATTTACTTTGTACTCTGCCTTGGAGTTTGTCCTTCCAAAGTGTACCACCTCACACTTCTCCAGGTTGAACTCCATCTGCCACTTCTCAGCCCACCTCTGCATTCTATCAATGTCTCTCTGCAATCTTTGACAATCCTCTACACTATCTACAACACCACCAACCTTTGTGTCGTCTGCAAACTTGCCAACCCACCCCTCTACCCCCAAATCCAGGTCGTTAATAAAAATCACGAAAAGTAGAGGTCCCAGAACAGATCCTTGTGGGACACCACGAGTCACAATCCTCCAATCTGAATGTACTCCCTCCACCACCACCCTCTGCCTTCTACAGGCAAGCCAATTCTAAATCCACCTGGCCAAACTTCCCTGGATCCCATGCCTTCTAACTTTCTGAATAAGCCTACCATGTGGAACCTTGTCAAATGCCTTACTAAAATCCATATAGATCACATCCACTGCACTACCCTCATCTATATGCCTGGTCACCTCCTCAAAGAACTCTATCAGGCTTGTTAGACACGATCTGCCCTTCGCAAAGCCATGCTGACTGTCCCTGATCAGACCATGATTCTCTAAATGCCCATAGCTCCTATCTCTAAGAATCTTTTCCAACAGCTTTCCCACCACAGACGTAAGGCTCACTGGTCTATAATTACCCGGACTATCCCTACTACCTTTTTTGAACAAGGGGACAACATTCACCTCCCTCCAATCCTCCGGTACCATTCCCGTGGACAACGAGGACATAAAGATCCTAGACAGAGGCTTAGCAATCTCTTCTCTCGCCTCATGGAGCAGCCCGGGGAAGATTCCATCAGGCCCCGGGGACTTATCTGTCCTAATGTAATATAACAACTCCAACACCTTCTCTCCCTTAATATCAACATGCTCCAGAACATCAACCTCACTCATATTGTCCTCACCATCATCAAGTTCCCTCTCATTGGTGAATACCGAAGAGAAGTATTCATTGAGGACCTCGCTCACTTCCACAGCCTCCAGGCACATCTTCCCACCTTTATCTCTAATCGGTCCTACCTTCACTCCTGTCATCCTTTTTTTCTTCACATAATTGAAGAATGCCTTGGGGTTTTCCTTTACCCTACTCGCCAAGGCCTTCTCATGCCCCCTTCTTGCTCTTCTCAGCCCCTTCTTAAGCTCCTTTCTTGCTTCCTAAACCTCATGTATGCTGCCTCCTTCCACCTGACTAGATTTTCCACCTCACTTGTCACCCATGGTTCCTTCACCCTACCATTCTTTATCTTCCTCACCTGGACAAATTTATCCCTAACATCCCGCAAGAGATCTCTAAACATCGACCACATGTCCACAGTACATCTCCCTGCAAAAACATCATCCCAATTCACACCCGCAAGTTCTAGCCTTATAGCCTCATAATTTGCCTTTTCCCAATTAAAAATTTTCCTGTCCTCTCTGATTCTATCCTTTTACATGATAATGCTGAAGGCCAGGGAGCAGTGGTCACTGTCCCCCAGATGCTCACCCACTGAGAGATCTGTGACCTGACCCGGTTCATTACCTAGTACTAGATCTAGTATGGCATTCCCCCTGGTCGGCCTGTCCACATACTGTGACAGGAATCCGTCCTGGACACACTTAACAAATTCTGCCCCATCTAAACCCTTGGAACTAATCAGGTGCCAATCAATATTAGGGAAGTTAAAGTCACCCATGATAGCAACCCTGTTATTTTTGCACCTTTCCAAAATCTGCCTCCCAATCTGCTCCACTGTATCTCTGCTGCTACCAGGGGGCCTATAGAATACCCACAATAGAGTTTCACCTGGAACCTACCAGCCTTCTCCTTCCCACCCTCCCCCCACCTTCTTTATAGGTCCTCTGCCCCTTCCCCCTACAGTCCTGACGAAGGGTTCCGGCCCGAAACGTCAACCGATCTTTTCCACGAATGCTGCCCGACCTGCTGAGTTCCTCCATGTGAGGTACAGAATACTCTACAAATTCTCCACCTAGCAGTTAACTGTTTCTGCTGCAATAGCATCCTGGGTCTGAAGTGAAGCATTTAGTGACAGAAACTAAGAAAACTTGTAGTTATACTTATTTAATGGAATATATTAGAAGAAAAAGCAACCACAACTTGAAACATACCTCCAATCCAAAGAAAGCTTGCACACTGTTTGTTCTGTCTAGGCAATCAAGACAATTGGTTCTGATAGCACCACTCTGGCACCTGTGGGAAAACATCTTATGCTCAAATTAAATTGGTTTAATATCCCTTTCAGAAATACTAACTCAAACTTCAATGGTAAAATGAGCTCACCTCTGAACACCACGGGAATCACAATAAAAAAAGTCACATTCTTCCAGAAATGTCTCTAGTTTGGGTTTCAGCACAGTTATAAGTCTGTCTGTCTTTCCACCCTTTACCTGCTGGTGGTAGTCAAAATTCACCATTGGAACATCTGCAGCATGTTCCGATGCCTTCAAATGACTCTAGCAAAAAAATAAATTAAAGTTTGTAGAATGGTGCACACTTTTTATTTAACATCAGAAGAGAAGAAAACCAAAACATAGGAAGGTGTTTAATACTAACCGAGGTCATCCAAAAGCAGAAGATATTTCTTCATCTCCAGCCCTTTATCTTTCCACCTACCTGGCTTCATCCATCACCTTCCTGCTAGTCCTCCTTCCCCTCCCCCCACTTCTTTATTCTGGCATCTTCCACCTTCCTTTCCAGTCCTGAAGAAGGATCCCAGCCCAAGACGTCAACTGTTTATTCATTTCCATAGATGCTGCCTGACCTGCTGAGTTCCTCTAGCATTTTGTGTGGGTTACTATCAAAGATAAATCCTTTTCATTTCCTGTCCTCTCAAAACAAATTATTTTCCTAGACGCACAATGCATTTCAGCTAATTAGTTCAAATCTCCTATAAACCTATACATTAATCACCAGGTTAACATAATCACCAGGTTAACACAATAAGTAGCCCAACTACATTCTCACTTAATGTCCAAATAGATTGACATTATGTGAGTAGTAAAAAAAACCTCCGGCAAAAGTTGCCAAATAAGCCATATAGATTTGTCTGGAACTGCACCTCAAAATAGACAACCGTACCCAAACAGAGTAATTGCATTTCATCTGCACCAACATCCATGGAAAATCACAAAGTGTGTGAAAGGGACCACTCGTTTGTTTTTGCTGCTTCTTCATTCCTGTCTGAGCTGAATATATATCACAAGGTGTTCGGACACAGGCAGGTTTTTCACAAAGACACAAAGATTTTTTTCCTGACTTTTGTTTATATTACAGAGATTTGGTAACTCAACAGAAGCCAATCAAAGATCCTACTAATCAAAATAGATCAAGTATTCCTTGCCAATCAAATGACACAATGGAACCGTAAACACTGTTTATAATTTATTGCAAGAAACTTTGGGAAACCAGAAAGATTTCAGGAGAGAATTAAATAAATGTGTTCAACAGGCTTGAGAGCAGGTCAAATTTTTCCTTGAAATACACATATTTAAGGTCACCATTTAAAATGAAGGTATTTAAGGAAGCAGCATAAATGTTTTCAAATTTCATTTGAAGATTCTGAACTGAGATACCAAAGAACATTTAATTTCCTGAAAATTGGAGCATTGAGAAACTTATTTTTACATCAAGTTTAGTCACTTACCTGGAATGCTTTACTAAGCATGTGCTCTCCTTCTTTCATTCCTAGTAAATTGATTATAGTTTGCTTCCCATATAGCTTTTTCAGTGTTCTAAAATGTCTGTAAAAATTTAGTA
Source organism: Mobula birostris (assembly GCF_030028105.1). Classification (NCBI taxonomy): domain Eukaryota; kingdom Metazoa; phylum Chordata; class Chondrichthyes; order Myliobatiformes; family Myliobatidae; genus Mobula; species Mobula birostris. The sequence continues at coordinate 27,909,282 of NC_092375.1, read as the reverse complement.
GGTATATTTTGGGAAATGGAGATCTGAAAGACTAATAATCAATACACATTCTAAAGCAAGCAATTGTTTTTGAAAAACATTAATTGTTACTATTGCTCAACTGATAGTAGTAATTACTGCTAAATGCAACTTCAATACCTGTCAAAAGCTGGTGCATTGGCTTCAAACCCCCTGGACATCCGAACACGATGGGACCCAACCTAAAGCACACAGCACGAATGATAGTTAATAAATATTCAATGGAAATTGCTGAAAGAAAGTTGATTAGCAAAAAAAAATGTGCGAATTAAATAAATGTTAAGTTGAATACATTTTTATCCAAATAAAAGAAAAATGACAGTAAAAATATTTACGTCTTTTGAAATCTGGCTATCGAATAACCAACGTATTTTTGGTACACTATTACTTTAACTTCAATCTTGATATTTTTTAACAGGCCATAATTGGGTTTAAATTCTAGTGGTCACTGCAGTAATTAAGCGATGCTAGCAGTAAACACAGGTCACTTCAAAGCAAATCACATTTAGCAACATTCAATGTTAATATTACAACTATTTACCAAAACACGATGGTTTTAAATATTCACTTCTACAAACAATGATGTACACATCTATGGCAATGGATGATCTCTGCTGGAGCAGTAGCGAGGATATTATGATCAGATAATGTCCATGGGTTAGAGATGGGAGAAAGGGAAACCTCGCAAAATACACATTCATCATTGAGATTAAGCTATAATGTTTACTAAAGTCAGGCATGTTGTCAGCATTCAAAGATAAAGCTCATCCAAGAGACACTGACAAAGGGTCCAGAAAAACAAAGAGAAACAAGAAGAAATAAACTAAAACAATAATCAACATTTTTCTCTAAAAATGTAGAAAGAATGGCAAGATACTAAGTCATACTAGTGAAACTCATTACTTGGAATTAATTACATCCATTTTTTCTACAGTAGTAGAATGTCTATTAGTAAACACATCCTTTGACATAATAATGGCCTCTTACTGTAACATTAAATTTAAATCAGGTAGTATCAAAAACCATTAGATAGGAATGAAAGCAAATATGTTGATACAAGTCATAACCCAGTACTGGCAGAAAACCAAAATGTCCTCTGAATTCATAGCAGAAAAATGTAGACTACAAATGTGAATTATAATGAAATTTTAAAAGGCCAACCTGAAGGCCCGGTTGCTCCCAGAACAAAGGAATGGAACCACGGATTTGAATAAAAGAAGACACACAATCATCCAAGAATATCACCTTTGGAAAATAAAAGTAAAGCATTACTGATTGGAGTTAAGCTAAAAACACCAATGATGACTTTTTCATCATTTGTACAGAGCCTCTTAAAATAAACATTTCATGACAAACAAAAAAAGGCACAGATAAATGTATATATAATTAACAGAAAATGCTGGAAGTTCTCAATTAAGCCACATACACATAACATATGCAGAAAAGTTTGCTTCAATTGGTGACCTTTCAGTTTTAATGAAGGATCACTGACATTGAATATTTTGTTCCTTTCAGATGTTAGCTGAGCTATTGTGTATTCCGGGGATTTTTAAAAGAAATCTCCAACATGTTCATTACACCAATAGATGAAAATATTCAATTTATGGTTAAATCTGATATTGCCTTCCCTGTTATATGCTTATTATTACTTGTATTACAATACCAGGAACAGTGGAAAAAAGGGAGATGAGGGAAATGGAATACAGATCAAATTGGCTGAGGGGGGGGGGGTGTGCAGGTTCTTATAAACCAACCCTGACAATTTCAGAAACTACATCCCTGTAACCAAATCCTCCAGGATTGGGAAATAAAGAGGCACTGAAGAAGGTGCAAAAAAAAATTCTTAAGCATGACTCTAGAACAGAGCTTTAAGGAAAGGATGAACAGGTTGTTAGTCACTTTACAATAAAGTGAATGCAACGATTGTCTCAACAGAAGCCTTTAAAATTGTGAAGCAATTTGATCATGTGGATAAGAAACAAAATTTCCATTTTTGAAAGAAATTTAGTGTTGTGGCCATAAAGCAATAAGACGTTCCTTGTCCAACAAAGAATCAGAGAAATGTATTTATTCAGGGAATGCTTAATTGATAGATTTGACCTTAAGGCAATCTACAAACCCAGATGAGTAATAGGAGATTCAGTAAAATAGTGCTGAGCTAATCAAAATTACAGGAGTTTCTGCAGGTGTTGCAAATCCAGAGCAACGCACACAAAATGCTGGGGGAACTCAGCAAGTCAGGACCTGCTGAATTCCTCCAGCATTTTGTATGTGTTGCACTGAACTAATTAACTCTGATTTCCTTCTATGCCCCTTGATTCTCTCAACACACAAAATCTATCAGTGTAGTTATATACTATTCAATAGGCTCAGCAAAATGGCAAAGTCCAAAGGATTACAGCTTACTCAAATGAAGGAATTTTACTTCTTCTCCATGCCATCTCATTGTCTATGATATTCTATACTAGCCCCAAGTTCACTGAAGAATTTTATACATTTTAATATACAGTAAAGCTTCAGAATGCGCAGGACATTGATAGATGTTCATCCTAATCACACAACAACCTTTTAATTCACTTTGATTTTTAGAAATGACTTTGCAGGACAACAATTTTTCCAGTGAATCCACTGAGTTAAAGGAAGCAAAGAAATCAGCTTCTTAAAGGGAATTGTGATACATCATCCACAAAGCCAAACACTGAACCATTCAGATTTCTGAATAATAGGACAGGTATATTATATTGAATGTAAACCTATTTTATTTACTCTCTCCTCATAGAAGGACCTTCTCACTCCCTAAATCAGTCTGGTAATGGATTAGGTGAAGAAGGGCAGATGGAGTCTTGTGTGGAGAATCAACACTAGCATAGGCAGGTTGCAGGCTGCACTGAGTAACCTTTTTCTGCTAATGCTAATACGTTTAAAATGCTAATATATTTTTAGCAAAGTAATCCAGAGCAGAACATTACATGAGGAAAAGAAATCCCCACTTCCTGCAGTTTAGTTTAAGATCATAAGCGGCAAGGATTTGCTTAAAGAGTTTGTACATCTTGGAGGTGTAGCATGGGTTTCCCAGTAACCGCGTGGGTTTCCTTTGGGTACTCCAGTTCCCTCCCACAGTCCAAAGGCATACTGGTTGGTAGGTTAATTGGTCATTATAAATTGTCCCGTGATTAGGCTAGGGTTAAATTGGGGAATTGCTGGGCATCGCGTATCGAAGGGCCAGAACGGCCTACTCTGTGCTGTATGTCAATAAATAAATAAAAGTTTATCATATTTGTAATGTTATGGGGAGGGGAGGAGGGAAGTTCTAATGACCAGCTCAACATCTGCAAATTATTAATTTGAGATCTCACCACAAACTTAATCTCGGTGAATGGTTGTGATATATTCTAAAACAGTACAGCTCTGAAAACACAGAGCAAGATCTGATCACCTTTAGTCACAACTGTTATACAGTTTACAATCATGTTCATAAATCAGATTATTTTTATACATTTGTATCTTTATAGTTTTACAAATTCTTTATTTTTTCTGTGAAAATGATGGGTTATTTTGTCTACCACGAAATAGCACACTACACCTCAAACAAGGACCATCAAAAGAAAGGAACACCTCAATAAGTATTGTACCTGTTCTGTTTCAACAAAGTTAGCTACTTGTCCGTCATCATTAGTTCCCCGCACGTTAAATCTTGTTCCAGCTCTTTCACAGCTGAGACGTGAAATTAAACAAGCTTTCGCTTGTTTGTGAGCAGCATAGATGGTCCTAATTTCCACTCCTCCACACATAAGTCTCAATACCCATTCATCACAATTCACATCATAATGCTTCAAGTGCAAATGCAATGCCTGGTTCCTAAAGGATATAAAAGACGAATTTATGAAGATAATTTTTTTTTGATTAGGTGTGATAATTCTAGAGCAAAATATTAGAAGCGCATTTAGTTCTAAAAATGCATCTTAGAACTAATGGGATAAAGAGTATAGTGCAACACATATCTTTCCATGGGTTTCTTGTTACTTAAAATTTACATCATTCTAACTTTGCCTGGAAATCATACTGTGAAAATCAAAGGTTTTAAACACAAAGGATAAATTAGCAAATGCAAATATATCTTGCATTTTTATATAATAAAATACATTTAAGTTTTACAGTTATTTGAAAGGACATGGACCAAGTATTATAGATCACTGGCTTTCAAACAGAGTTCTACAGATTACTTTCAAAGGGTCCAGGAAAGCTGACTTTGCAAGAAACTAGGCTAAATCAGCAACTTAAATGTTATCATAGTTTGGATTAAGATAAATGGCATGACACCCAATTAAAAATAAATACATTACGGTTTGAAATATTTCAATGTACTGCTTTGTTTAACCTATCTCAACATTTTTCCAAGCAAATATTTGTACCAAAGGTAGAAAGTATAGTTGAAGTCAAGCTCTGTCTTTTAGATTTGTGATAAAGGAGGGTGCAGGACAATGGATGGGAGCTGGAATAAGACAACTTCTACTCTGCTATAATATTTTTTTTCCTTTGCAGTCCACTATCTTCATAAATTGACTGTATCAGTTAGCAGGCTGGCAAGTGGATGAGAAAATAAATTCTCAGAGTATTTTCAAGTCCTGGGACTAACGGGCTTAGAAGACAGAGAATCGGGAAGGATGGAGTCTTGTTTCACTAAAGACAAACCAGGTCCGATAATTGTGGTTGGAAATGCAGTAAATGGAAGACATTGATGGTGATTTTTGGTGGAGGACAAGGAGGAATACATTTCAAACCCATTAAATTGTACACAAATGATAAAACAAATGATAGTTTTGGCAAAGCAAGGAATGATTCTCCAGACTTGTACCTGACCTTTGTTCCCAGTTAACAAGAATTTGGAAGTAATCATTAACTTATTCTACTGTTCCTTTCTCAGCTGCCACTAACAGCCATGCTTTATTTCACTACTATGCAGTTGGGTGGTAAAGCCTGTGCTTGGCATGTTTGAAGCTCTGGGTTCCATTACCTCCAATCATGGTGCTGAAAGTTATTTTAAAAAGGCCTCCTTGGGTATAGAGTCATTCAGCAAGGTATTATTTATCACAATAGCAATCTCAAGGTCCCTTTACATACATAATTTTTTCAGCTCTAAAATTTTGTTAAACAGCTCTAATTTAAAAAGGTTAAAATTTACTAAGAACGCAATCTTTATTATGATGTTATGCTGCTTTAGTTTTATAGAACAACACAACAGCCAACTCACCAAAAGAAACGATTATCCGTTGTATGTTCTTGCATTCTACGATGAGCATTCAAGCTCAAGTCCAGACTAACACCACCGGAGGACCAAGCAAAGTAGAAGCTTCCAGAATTCAACACTTTTCGTACTTCAGAGATGCGTTCCTCATCCAAAGGCTCGTTTCGAAGAGAAATGAACTCAGTAGAAGTGACTCTGAAGACTTCAGAGTCTTGTATCTTTCCCACTGACATACAGCCAGTTACCAGCACAAGGTAATGCAACATATTGTCATCTACGAAAAAGAGACGCATGACTGTATACAAGAAAATAGTTGCATCTGAAAACTTCATTGGCCGTACACAACTCAAGTCAAGCCAGTTGGAATTTTTTCAAATTAAATCATCAAACATTCCAGATGATAGATAAAAGCAGAACAGCTTACCTAAGACTCAATAATATTTGTTAAAGACTAAGTGTCATTGCAGCAATATTGAAACTACCTATAACTAAATTTCTATTCACAATCACAGTTACTTACTAAGATTCAACCAAGTCATTTAGGCTACTTACCTAGATTCAACCTCAAAACACCCAAAAGGCCATAAGCATCAAGGAGCTTGGCATACATGCTTTTGATAGACTCCTTCTCAGCTGATGCTGTAGGAAGCAAAACAAAGTTCCAAGTCAGAGAGCAAGAAACTGCCAACGTAGTTTTCAGATCATTGTCATTAAAAATAAAAATAATCTTTGCCCATATTGGTTCCTAAGCAATTAACATTAGAGACAAAATGATCAAAAAAACTAATTAAAACAAATGATACTACAAGGATTAGAAAGGCAAGAAGTTCAAGAGGAAACAAATGGGAGTGTGGCAGAAAAGCCACATCAGAAGTGTGCAAAGTTCTAAGTAAAAATTTTATCAAAGTACATACATGCACCATATACAACCCTGATATTCATTTTCTTGTGGGAATTCATAGTAAATGCTAAGAAACATAATAGAATCAATGAAAAAGCACACACAGAAACCAATAAACAACCAATGTGCAAAAGACAACAAACTATGCAAAGACAAAAAGAAAATTAATAAATAATCAATAAGTATCGAAAACAAGAGTTGTAGAGTCAATAAAAGTGAATCCACAGGTTGTGGAACCAGTTCAGTGTTGGGGTGAGAGCGTGATAGTTGAGGAGTAATAACTGTTCCTGAACCTAGTGGTAGTATGGAACTTAAGGTTCCTGTACCCCCTTCCCGGTACAGCAGCAATTAGAGAGCATGTCCTGACAGTAGGGGTCCTCAATGATATTGCTGCTTTCCTGTGACAGCATTCCTTGTAAATGTGCTCAGTAGTGGGGAGGGCTTTACCTGTGATGGACTGGGATGTATCCACTACTTTTTGTAGATTTTTCCCCGTTCAAGGACATTAGTGTCTCTACACCAGGCTGTGATGCAACTAGTAAGCATACTTGCCACCACACATCTATAGAAGTTTGTCAAAGTTTTAGATGACATGCCAAATCTGCATAAACTCCTAAAAAAGTAGAGGTGCTGCCATACCTTCTTTGTAATGGGAGTTACATGCTGGACCCAGGACAGATGGTCTGAAATATGATACACTAAAAATGGGTAAAACAAAATGGAATTGAGTGCTCCCTGACACAAGAAATTCAATTTAGAACATTTTGGCGCTTTGCAGGATGGATAAGAAGACATGAACTGAGAAATCAAATCTGAAAGATGAAAAAAAAATTAAAGGTGTAGTTAGTGAAAATCAACTAACGTTGTGGATGTGGAAATATGTGCTCCAAATATAATTCACCGTAGCTCCATGTCAAACATGGCTATATTATAACAGATGATCTGGATAACCTTAGTATGTAGCTGGTTAGAGATATCATCTCAGTAGCAAACAGGTTATAAAATTCTATTGTTATTACATACCTAACAGAAATTCTGACATTTGTCTCAGGCAGCCAGATAAACACGTTGCTTGGCACTGAGTTAAGGATAGGTAACACATTATCAGTATAAATAAAGAAGCTTTTATGAATGAAAAAATTATATCAATACAGTATGTAATTTTTTCATTCATCACAAATCAAAAGATTGAAAGGACATCCCAAAAGGATAAAAAAGGCAAAATAATTTTAGTATCTTTTTGATCAAAGACATGCTGGATTTTTAGTATCAGATTTAGCATTAGTGCTAAACAACATCTTTTAGACAAAGACTTGAGCACATAATCCAAACTGAAACATCACTAGAGTATGTTAGTAGAACTAAATTGGAAATACCATTTTATGATTGAAATGACAGTGAGGCTCTATCTGAATCAAAAAAGAAAAGACACAGGATACGAACTGAAAAATAAGTAAGTGTTCTCTGTGTTTCTTTAACCCTCAATCAAATTCAAAACAAAATTTGATCATTTGTAGCACTGGTCAATTCTAAGTCCATACTACATATTTTCTGGATACCATTTACTTATATGGCAATAACACTATATTTTAATAGTATTTAAATAACTTCAGACCATTTTCAAGCACACACATTATTTTTCTTTAATTTTCAGTGTTTGGAAAATTTCGGGCAAGAAGTTGACTGATGTTCAGAAGTCAATATTCATAGATAAAACGCATTAAATCAAGCCTACCAAGCAAATCCTACCAGAGTTTCAAACTACCAAAATTCCTAGGAGTTAAAATCCCAGTCCAACCATGTAGACACCACAGCCAAGAAAGGCCTTCAATCTACATCATTATGATCCTGCACATAATGTCTACCTGCACCGCACTTTCTCTCTAGCTGTTACACTTTATTCTGCATTGTTTTTGTTTTACCTTATACTATCCTCATAGTGAATTGATCTGTATAAACAGTACGCAAATCAAGTTTTTCACTGTACCTTGGAACATGTGACAGCAATAAACCAATTCCAAGAAAACTCTCTAATGCCTCAATTTCCTCAGTTTCTCTGCATTACCTTGTGTGACACTGAGCTGCTGATTTCCTCACAAGTAACCTGTCTAAAGGATAGAGGCAAAGAAGGAAAGAGTTTAGACTATGACTACGGCAAATAATCTTGGACAGAAAAAAAGTTAAGGTGTCATTCCATCACACTGTTTACAGAGGAAAAAACTGCAACACACAATTAGGCCTTCATATAGTGTATGATAGCAGGAAATCCACTTGATGCATTTACAAATGCAGCATAAACAGTCTAGAAATGAAATGCATTATTGTTAGCAGTTATTTGCTTATAATAAAGAGTAAGCAGGATTCTATAATACTTGCCTAATGGAGCTAAGACTAAGCAGAGAAGTGGAGTTTCAAATATAAAAAGGCTCACTCATCTGAATTCTAATTGCTTGTACAATCTCAGAGATCATATTGACAACAGTGAGAAACAGAGACAGGAGTACACAGCTGGGCCCCATACCTTCACTACCATTCAATAACATAACAGCTGACGTTTTACCTCAGTACCACTTTCCTGCATTAACCTCATATCCCTTGATTCCCTAGTCTTGGTCATACTGACTGAATGAGCCTCCACAGCTTTTTTGACCAGAGAATTCATAAAATTCACTGCTTTCTGGGTGAAGAAAGTTCTTCTTCTCTCCACCCTGAATAGTCAATTTTGTTCAACCAAGCCTAGAGAAACAGAATCGGTTTTATTATCACCGGCATGTGTCGTGAAATTTGTTAACTTAGCAGCAGCAGTTCCATGCAATACAAGATAATATAGAAAGAATAAATAAATTACAGTAAGTATAATACATAAATTGAATAGCTAAAAAAGTGCAAAAACAAATAAAATAGTTTTTTTTTAAATATTTGAGGTAGTGCTCATGGGTTCAGTGTCTATTTTAGGAATAGTATGGCAAAGGGGAAGAAGCTGTTCCTGAATCACTGAGTGTATGCCTTCAGGATTCTGTACTTCCTTCCTGACTTTAACAATGAGAAGAGGGCATGCCCTGGGTGATGGGGGTCCTTATAATGGACGTTGACTTTCTGAGGCATGGCTCTTTGAAAACGTCTTGGGTACTATGGAGGCTAATACCCAAGATGAAGCTGACTAATTTTACAACTTTCTGTAGCTTCTTTCAGTCCTGTGCAGTAGCCTCCCCATACCAGACAGTGATGCTGCTTGTCAGAATGCTCTCCACCGTACGTCTATTGAAGTTTTCGGGTGTTTTAGTTGACAAACCAATTCTCTTCAAACTCCAAATGAAATATAGCTGCTGTCTTGCCTTCTTTATAGACATGTTGAGAACAGGTTAGGTCCTCAGAGATCTTGACAACCAGGAACCTGAAACAGCTCACTCTCTCCACTTCTGATCCCTCTACGAGGATTGGTTTGTGTTTCCTCATCTTACCCTTCCAGAAGTCCACAGTCAGCCCTTTCGTTTTACTGTTATTGAAGGCAAAAGACTGTTGCTACAACACCACTCAACTAGCTGGTATATAGATACATAGAAAACCTACAGCACAATACAGGCCCTTCGGCCCACAGAGTTGTGCCGAACATGTCCCTACCTTACTAGGCTTACCTATAGCCCTCAATTTTACTAAGCTCCATGTACCTACCTAGAAGTCTCTTAAAAGACCTTATTGTATCCGCCTCCACCACCGTTGCCAGCAGCCCATTCCATGCACTCACCACTGAGTAAAAAGCTTACCCCTGACATCTCCTCTGTACCTACTCCCCTGCACATTAAACCTGTGTTCTCTTGTGGCAACCATTTCAGCCCTGGCAAAAAACTTCTGACTATCCACATGATCAATGCCTCTCATCATCTTATATGCTTCTATCAGGTCACCTCTCACCCTCCATCGCTCCAAGGAGAAAAGGCCGAGTTCACTCAACCTATTCTCATAAGGCATGCTCCCCAATCCAGGCAACATCCTTGTTAAGTCTCCTCTGCATCCTTTCTATGGTTTCTACATCCTTCCTGTAGTGAGGCAACCAGAACTGAGCACAGTACTCCAAGTGGGGTCTGACCAGGGTCCTATATAGCTGCAACATTACCTCTCGGCTCCTAAATTCAATTCCACGATTGATGAAGGCCAATACACCGTACACCTTCTTAACCACAGAGTCAACATGCGCAGCTGTTTTGAGTGTCCTATGGATTCAGACCCCAAGATCCCTCTGTTCCTCCACACTGCCAAGAGTCTTACCATTAATACTATTTTCTGCCATCATATTTGACCTACCAAAATGAACCACTTCACGCTTATCTGGGTTGAATTCCACCTGCCACTTCTCAGCCCAGTTTTATATCCTATCAATGTCCTGCTGTAACCTCTGACAGCCCTCCACACTATCCACAACACCTCCAACCTTCGTGTCATCGGCAAACTTACTACCCATCCCTCCACTTCCTCATCCAGGTCATTTATAAAAATCATGAAGAGTAAGGGTCTCAGAACAGATCCTTGAGGCATTCCACTGGTGACCGACATCCATGCAGAATATGACCCGTCTACAACCACTCTTTGCCTTCCGTGGGCAAGCCAGTTCTGGATCCACAAAGCAATGTCCCCTTGGATCCCATGCCTCCTTACTTTCTCTATAAACCTTGCATGGGGTACCTTATCAAATGCTGAAATCCATATCTCGCTCTATGCCCTCTCATCACCACCTGAGATTCTACCAACAATGATTATATCATCAGCAAATTTGTAGATGGTATTTGAGCTATACCTAGCCACACAGTCATGGGTATATACAGAGTAGAGCAGTGGGCTGAGCACACACCACTGAGGTGCACCAGTGTTGATTGTCATCAAGAAGGAGATATTATCACCAATCTGCACAGATTGTGGTCTTCCAGTTAGAAAGTCGAGGAACGAATTGCAGAAGGAGGTTCAGAGGCCCAGGTTCTGTAACTTTTCAATCAGGATTGTGGGAATGATGGTGTTAAACACTGAGCTATAGTCAACGAACAGCATCCTGACATAGGTGTTGTCCAGATGATCTAAGACCATGTGAAGAACCAATGAGATTGTGTCTGCCATAGACCTATTGTAGTGATAGGCAAATTGCAATCAAGTAAATGACTTGAGACAGAGTTAATCCAAGAAATGTGTATACAAATATCAAAGCTATGGAGCGCTCCAAAGCCAAAAATGATGGGTACCCTAAAGCAGGGTTCAAACAGCCAAGGTGGCTAAGACGTGAAGGCTAATACAATATCTGTAAAAGATTTGCCTACATATGGGAAAAATTGTGAGCATGCAGATTAGATTACCATTTTTACAAATAGGGCACAGTAAAAAGGACATCAACACAAAATGCCATACAGAGGCAAGGTCAGAATTAGGGTATCAAATAAATACAATATAACTTCTGTCCATATGATCTATTTTATGAGAACATAATATATTGGTTGGTGCATGTGCAATCAGTGACATTTTGATTGACTTTGAAGCAACAGGAAAGACATATTCCTGAGGCAAGCTGTCATATACATGGGTTATGACCAAAGGAAAAACGGCTGGAGTCGCTTAGCACTTTAGTTCAAGGGTGCTGATTAGGTGCATTAAAAAATCAAACTTACAAAAATTAGTGAAAATAATGAAAAGAAAACTGCCAATATTTACAAAAAGTTATCTACCAAAAAACACAACAGTAGCTCCATACTTTGTCGATATGAACTCCTGGCAGCCTCGATCTCTCTCACTGAGGGCAATGAGCTTTTTATTTGGCACTAGCACATACTGTACCATCTTTAGTTACCAAAGATAACTTTAAACTGCACAAGATTTAGAATATGATGCACCACACAATATCGTTACAATCATATTACAAAATAAACAAAGTATCTACCTTAAATACAGTATGTATACAAACAACATATACACACTTACACATCCCCATTACTAAAGAAATAGAATATTCCAATGGCAGGAAAGGCACCATAAGGCCGAGTGCATCAGGTCGGTTTAGGACCCATTATGAGAATATACCGAGGAAGACATTGAAGTGCGTACACTCAGCACAGTAATAGCAGAATGACAAGGCAACGTTTGTGTGTGTGTAAATGACTATGTGTTAGGAGTACACTTACCAAGTGCTCTCCATCACACAACCCATCAAAATCAAATAAGCACTGTAAAAACAAATAAAATGTGTTATCAAAGTACAACAGCAATACAATTGATGCCATGGGATGGGAGAAGTAAAGGTGATTCTCTGAAGGTGGAAACCCAAAATTTTCTAGTATGGAGTTATTGTAGTATACCAAGAAATGTCACAGCTATACTTTTAAATACTTTAGAGCACTATAGTTCATCAATAGCATGGGTAAGTCACACCATGGGAGCAGCATCAATAGATTTCAATGCAAGCAATCATCTCAACCTGGCAACTCACTGATGACTATACAAAAACTGAACACCAAGCAGTAAAAGCAGAAGTGCAACATTTTGCAAGAAGGCAGCCAAAAGAAGACAAACAAATCACTTTAGACTGTAACACCATAAGGTACAAGAGCAAAATTAAACCATTTGGCCCATCGAGTCTGCTCCGCCATTCAATCATGGCTGATTCTTTTTTCCCCTCCTTAACCTCACTCCCCAGCCTTCTCCCCATAACCTTTGATGCCATTGTCTATCAAGGACCTATCAATATCCATCTTAAATATGCTAAATGACCTGTCCTCCACAGCTGCCTGTGATAACAACTTCCACCCTCTGGATAAAGAAATTTCTCCATGTTTTAAATGGACGCCACACTATCCTGAGGCTATGCCCTCTTGTCCTAGACTCCCCCACCACGGGAAACATCCTTTCCACATCCACTCTGTCTAAGCCGTTCAACATTCGAAAGGTTTCAATGAGATCCCCCTTCATCCTTCTAAACTCTAGTGAATACAGCTCCAGAGCCATCAAACATTCCTCACGTGATAACCCTTTCATTCCCAGAATCATCCTTCTGAACATCCTCTGAACCCTCTCTGATGCCAGCACATCATTTCTTAGATGAGGAGCCCAAAACCGTTCACAATACTCAAGATCACACCTCATCTGTGCCTTATAAAGTCTTGGCATCACATCCCTGCTCTTATATTCTAGACTTCTTCAAATAAATGATAATATTGCATTTGCTTTCCTCACCACTGACTCAACCTGCAAATTAACCTTTAGGATGTTTTGCACAAGGACTCCCAAGTCCACTCCATAACCGCATCCTTAACAATTGACTCCAACATCTTCCCAGCCACTGAGGTCAGGCTAACTGGTCTATAATTTCCTTTCTGCTCCCTCCCTCCCTCCTTTCTTAAAGAGTGGAGTGACATTTGTAATTCTCCATATTAGTTTAAAACCTCCCAACAGCTCTAACAAACTGGCTTGTGAAAATATTGGTCCCCATCAGGTTCAGGTGCAATCCATCCCTTTTATATAGGTCATACCTCTGCCAGAAGAGATCCCATTGATCCAAGAACTTGAAGCCCTGCCCCCTGCCCCAGCTTCTCAGCCACACATTTCTCTGACAAATCATCCTGTTCTTACCCTCTCTGGCATGTGGCACAGGTAGCAATCCAGAAATTACTACCCCGTAAGACCTGCTTCTCAGGTTCCTGCGTAGCTCTCTAAATTCGCTCTTCAGGACCTCGTAGCATTTCCTTCCTATGCACCAAATAAGTACAAAAACATCTGACTGCTTCCCTCTTCCCCTCAAAAACACCGTGGACATGATCCGAGATGTCCCTAACCCTGGCACCTGGAAGGCAACATACCATCTGGGTGTCCCGTCCACGTCCACAGAATCTCCTGTCTTTTTCTCTGACTATTGAGTCCCCATAGAGGGATAAGAAGTGGAGACAGTGAGCAGCTTCAAGTTCCTGGGTGTCAAGATCTCTGAGGATCTAACCTGGTCCCAACATATTGATGTAGTCATTAAGAAGGCAAGACAGCGGCTATACTTTATTAGGAGCTTGAAGAGATCTGGCATGTCAACAAATACACTCAAAAACTTCTACAGTTGTACCGTGGAGAGCATTCTGACAGGCTGCATCACTGTCTGGTGGGGGGGGGGGGGGCCACTGCACAGGACCGAAAGAAACTGCAGAAGGCTGTAAATCTAGTCAGCTCCATCTTGGGCACTAGCCTTCAAAGTGCCCAGGACATCTTTAGGGAGTGGTGTCTCAGAAAGGCAGCATCCATTATTAAGGACCTCCAGCACCCAGGGCAGCCCTTTTCTCACTGTTACCATCAGGTAGGCGGTACAGAAGCCCGAAGGCACACACTCAGCGATTCAGGACCAGCTTCTTCCCCTCTGCCATCCGATTCCTGAATTATCATTGAAGCTTTGGACACTACCTCACTTTTTTTAATATACAGTATTTCTGTTTTTGCACATTTTTAAAAATCTATGCAATACATGTAATTGATTTACTTGTTTATTTATTGTTTTATTTTATTTATTATTTTTTTCTCTCTGCTACATTATGTATTGCATTGAACTGCTCCTGTTAAGTTTACAAATTTCACGTCATATGCCAGTGATAATACACCTGATTCTGATCACTAACGCTCCCCCTTTCTCCCTCTTTCCCCTTCTCTTTAACAGAGACCTAACACCACTGAGAGATACAGAGAGAGTTAGGGAAAAGCCCACATCAAACTGATGACAGACATGGCAGAAGTTAGTGACGTGCACGCACCAGAATTGTGGGGCAAGGAAACTTTTGATTATATTAAACAGGAACATGCAATAGTCAATTGGAATAGACTGGGGACAAAGGGACTTCAGGCAAATTGGAGGCTTTTAAAAGTTATATTGAGAGTTCAAGATCTACATGCTCCTGTTACAGTGAAGGGCAAGCCTGGTAGGAGTAGGAAAACTGATGATAATGGATAATGAGGCTCTGATCAGATACAGGCAGCTGCAATCCAGTGGATCATAGGAGGATTTTGGGTTTGCTGGTGTATAGTTTGCTGGCAGGAGGAGAAGATGGCAGCACGCCGCACGTGCGCCGCTCTCCGGTGAAAATGACATTGTATCCGTTAAATAGGGGCCGTGGACAATTCTGATTTTATGAAGAATGGACGTGAAAGCACAGAGGAACATCTGGAGAAATTTCTGAAATGCCCGTTCGCTGCTGTCGTTACTGTGTGATCGTGAATCTTTCGGCGGGTAGGCCTCAAAATCCTCGGCCTTGCCTGTTTTTGGCGACCAAGAAGGAGGTCGAATCATTCGGACAGAGATGGCGCTCAGTACTCAGTGTCAGACAGCTGATCAGAGCCCAAAGTTTTTGGATGACTCAGAGTCGGATTGTGGTCGGCATGGCAGGGAGAGTTTTTCTTCTTTCTCCCGTCTGCGTGAGATGTGGGACATTTGAGAAACTTTGAACTTTACTGTGCTCATGGACTTCTTCATCATGTTACGGTATTGCTACACTGTCTGTAACTATATGTTATAATTATGTGGTTTTGTCAGTTTTTTCAGTCTTGGTTTGTCCTGTGTTTTGTGATATCACACCGGAGGAAATAATGTATCATTTCTTAATGCATGCATTACTAATTGACAATAAGAGAGGTCTACGTGTCTTCATAATCATATCATACTCAGAAAGGAACTCAGAAGGGCAAAAGCGGACAGCATGAGAGCTTTAGTCTCTCCTTAATCTTCTCTGCCAGAGATTTAAATATATTAAGGGGGAAAAAAGACCAAAGACCAAAGATGTCATCTGGAGCCAATGAGATGGGAGAGATCCTCAATAATTTCTCCTCTGTTTTTTAACCATGGATAAGGACAATGAAGACTTCTGACCTTGAGAGAGTTATTGGGGAGGTCTTAGGATAGTCTGCATTATAAAGGAGGAAGTATTGAATGTCTTAAAACATTTGGAAGTAGGTAAATCTCCAGGGCCTGATTATGTACGTCCATGAACCCTGTGGGAAGTTAGAGAAGAAATATTCACAGAGAGGATAGCGGGTATATGGAAATAAGCTGTCAAAGGAAGTGGTAGACGAGGGTAAAATTACAATGTTTAAAGGACATTTGGACAGGTGTATTGATAAGGAAAGGTTTAGAGCAGTATTTTTTATGCCATAGACCAACACCATTAAGCAAATGGTTCATGGATCCCAGGTTGGGAACCTCTAGTTTAGAGGGACAAGGGCCAAATTGAGGCAGGTGAGACTAGCTCAGGAAAACATCTTGGTCAGCAGGACTTTGGGCTGAAGGAGCTATTTCCATGCTGTGTAACTCCTAAGACTTTATTTTGCTCAAAAATTGCACACTGATAGTTGAGTAGCCATTTATAATTTTGACTCCACATCTGTTCAATAAAATGATGAGAAGATTTGACAGAACATATCATCCACTTAGCAAGTCGCTAAGTCATGAGAGGGCAGAACTGAAGGAGAGAAGAATTTATTTTACTCCTCCGTACGGTTATCAGTACAGGTTTCCCCCGCCATCTGAAGGTAGAGCGTTCCTATGAAACGGTTCATAAGCTGGAATGTCGTAAAGCAAAGAAGCATTTACCATTTATTTATATGGGAAAATTTTGTGAGCGTTGCAGACCCAAAAAGTAACCTACCAAATCATGCCAAATAACACATAAAACCTAAAATAACAGTAACGTATAGCAAAAGCAGGAATGATATGATAAATACACAGCCTATATAAAGTAGAAATACTTTTCCACAATCATTTAGCAAAAATCTCACGCAAGTGCTCTCGGCAGGAACACGGCGCAAGCGCTATCGGCAAAAACACTCTCTCCAGTAACCTTTAAGCTGTGAAGCTGTCAAATCGTATCAAATAACACGTAAGAATACACAGCCTATATAAAGTAGAAATAATGTATGTACAGTATAGTATCATTTACGGGAATCAAGAAGTCAGCGCCGAGCACACTGACGATGGAGTGTTAGGCTGAGTTGTCGGAGGTTGGGGTGGTGCAGTGGTCCCCAACCTCCAGGCAGCGAACTGATACCGATCTGCGGAGAATGCAGGAGTACAGCGGTAGCCGGGAGGCACACAGCACATCTTTAAGAAAAAAGCCGAAATAAACAAGCTAATTAATTAGGTGTTGCCCAGCATGTAAATGTCGGCCCAGACCAGAGGCGATTGCATCGAAAATTGCAGCGAAAATCTCACGCAGTTGCTTCACGTTCAGTTCCTGGACAACTTCACTTTCCATCCGTTCACTACTGCATTCGGTTTCGATTGTTATCCTTTCCTCTTCCAATTGCATCAGCTCTTCTTCTATCAGTTCTTGGTCATGGGATACCAAAACCTCTTCAACATCATCTTCGTCAACTTCCACAAGCCAAACTCACTTTGCCCTTGCTTCGTTCACCACGATCAAAACACTTAATTACATCTAGTGTAACACCCTTACGAGCTCTTTTAGGCTTTTCCGATACAGTATTTTAGAACTCATCTTGCAAACGGCTGCTCACAGGCTCGTGTTTAAGCAATGCCGGTGAGAATGCAGTGCCGAATCCGGGGGACAGCGGCTGCTCGGGGCGCGCGCTGCTTTTTATCGCGCACTGCCTTTTTTCGTAACAGTGAAAACACCTTCTGTTAGCGAAAACAGGGAACTAATGTAGGTCTTTCATAACAGTGAGGTTTCGTAAAGCGAACACTTGAAAAGCAGGGGACACCTGTATCTTGAACATTTCACCTGGAAATTTGGGATTCAGGGCTAGGAGTAAGACAAATCAATATCGTGGATGAAGTACTTATTCATTATAGACAAAAAGGAATGGTGTGGGACTGGGTATTATCACTTTATCCAGGAACCAGCCTAGATGTGGCAAGTTGAAAGGTTTCCTTTTTGCTGTATGCTTATATCTTTTAGGAGTTTACCGTTTCTCTTCATTTTTCCTCTTAAAAATAGACTCTAATTTTATCGCAAACTTTGTTAGAATTTAAAAATAAGTGCAGTGATACAATCTTTTCCTTCTTCAATGATTTCCAAATCAGTACAATTCTACATTAGTGGTTTTATATACACGAGAATGGAAATAGTGATAAACAAATAGAACTGTTTAAATGCCTTCACAAGATTATTGATATCAACCTCAATCATTTTTTTGCCACTTAGCTTTGACTTTGAACTCTGTCCCTACCCTTAGAATTAAGCATCACACATAAAACTAAGATCAGAGCGCAAGTTGACATTTCAATGCATTTATCGAAAGTCCTTTCATAGTCCAGCTGCTACAAGCTGTCCATGACTGTACACAATAATTATACTTAAAATACAAAGAGAGATATTACACCTATATAATACTTAAAACATGATTTATTTTTCTTTTTATTTCATAACCAATTATTTTTGAAGAGCAGTAATTGTAATGTCAAGAATAGCAACAGCATATTGCACACAGCAAGAACACAAACAGCAATTGAAATGAATTGCCATTTGCCATTTTGGCGAAGGTGACAGAAGGAGGATTTGACTCAAATCCAAAAAGAGTTTTCTGACCTTTCTGAAATACCTCATAGGACTGTTGATTTCATCTGAACAATTGGATGTCTCGACTGATGGGTGGCACATCTGACAATGTACCATTTCTTCAGTAATGCAATGTGGATAATATTTGAGACGATGTGATATTTACTTAGAAACAAGTAGTGTGGACCAAAATAACAAGTCAGAAGAAAGACCAAACATATTACAAGTACACTTCTCACCACCAAAAAAAATGACGCAGCTGGAAAGAGTGGATTTTGTGGAATAATTCAGAAGGGGAAGTCTGTTTAACCTATAACCCAAAGATAGTTCGATTTATAAATGATGTTGACTGGCTGTTATCATCAGTTCACTTCAAAATGTTACTTTTCCAAATGAATCCTTAATTTGACTCACTCTCAATACATCTTCTAGCCTAATAGCAGAAAATAATTAAAAAGAGAAAAGTGATACAATTGTATTTTACATTAAAGGTAAAATGCAAATAAAACATTTAATTACTTCAATTATTTCTACATAAATGCTAAGATTTTATTAAAAACAGGTAAGTAGAAATCTATCAACTTGAGGACAGTCTATGAGATTAACCCAGGTGGAGTGACATCATTTGGAAACAAAAACGTGAGATAAAAAGTAATGGTTACATGAATGAGGTTGAATTAATTAATGGAATCAGTATTGATTGCCTATGGAGAATTATATTTAATTAATCAATTGAATTTTTTGTGGAGGTAACAAAGAATTATTAAAGGTTTTGCTGTTGAAATGGTATATATGAATTTCCAAAGGACACAATGACTACATAATCACCAGCAAGCTTCCAAAAGAGATAATGGTACTACGGGAAAAAAATGGCCCGAAAACAGAACCGTGGTAAACGGTTTCTTTTCAGACCAGAAGAAGAGTGCATTTCCTTGGGTTTAATGCTAGATACTAGTGTGCAAGAGCTTTTTTTTTATTTCAGATAATAAGTTAGAAGTATAGTCAGTGGTCACTTTAAGATACCTTCTATACTTAGAAAAGAGGCCACTGGGTGTATGTTTGTG
Organism: Mobula birostris; assembly: GCF_030028105.1. NCBI lineage: Eukaryota > Metazoa > Chordata > Chondrichthyes > Myliobatiformes > Myliobatidae > Mobula > Mobula birostris. The sequence continues at coordinate 27,889,545 of NC_092375.1, read as the reverse complement.
GTCTTCTGCTGCAGTAGCCCATCCACTTCAAGGGTTGGGATGTTGTGCATTGAAAGATGCTCTTCTGCACACCACCTTTGTAACGCATGGTTACTTGAGTTACTGTCCCCTTCCTGTCAGCTTGAACTAGTCTTTCCATTCTTCTCTGACCTCTCTCAATAACAAGACATTCTTGCCCACAGAACTGCCACTCACCAGATTTTTTTTTTGTTTTTCACATCAACCTCTGTAAACTCTAGAGACTGTTGTGCGTGAAACAAGTCACTTAGATCACATTTCTTCCCCATTCTAATGTTTAGTGTGAACAACAATGGAACCTCTCGATCATGTTTGCATATTTTTATGCACTGAGTTGCTGCCATACGATAGGTTGATTAGATATTTGCATTAATGAGCAGGTGTATATATGCACTTAATAAAGTGGCCCTCAAGTGTAGATGATGGAGGAGGATAATGATAGAACACAAGCAAATTGGGGCAAAAATACACCTTAGTAGAAAAATAATAACAAGTACAGTTTAAAATAGTATCAGACAGGTTGATATTCCCTGACTATTGAATATTACTGACATTAATACGTAAGCACACTTTAAATTCACTTTACATTGCTGTAAGGTACATTTAAAAATTAGATGCAAATCCAGACACCAACCCTTTCATAGTAACATATTTATTCCTCATGAAAGGCAGCGCACAAATTCATGTAGAATGAGCGCCAAAAACTTTCATTCCTTGATAAGACAAAAGCTACTTCCTAACCAAGACAGTTATTTTCCACAGATGCATCTTTCCATTGTCACAGATTAATCCCAGAAATAAAGTTGATAAACCTCTTAAATCCCATGGTTTCAGAAAAATAATGAAGAACAGTTTAGTAACTTCATAAGATGTGCAAAAAAAAGATTTTGGAGGACATGTAGGAGCGAGATATACCAGGTGGTTGAGTGGTGTCGCAGCAACAACTTTGTACTCAACGTCAGTAAGACCAAAGAGGCGATTGTGGACTTCAGGAAGGGTAGGACGAGGGGACAAGAACCAATCTTCATAGAGGGATCAGAAGTGGAGAGAGTGAGCAATTTCAAATTCCTGTGTGTTAAGATCTCTGAGGATCTAACCTAGTCCCAACATATCGATGCATCTATGAAAAAAGTAAGACAGTGGCTATATTTCAGCAAGAGTTTGAGGAGATTTGGTTTGTCACCTAAAACACTTGGAAACTTCTACAGGTGTACGGTGGAGAGTATTCTGATAGGCTGTATCACTGTCTGGTATGGGAGGGCTACCACACAGGAAAGAAGCTACAGAAAGTTGTAAAATTAGTCAGTTCCATCATGGGTACTTGCCTCCATGGTACCCATCTTCAAGGAGCTGTTCCTCAAAAAGTCGGTGCCTATTATGAAGGCCCCCCCCGCCCCCCCCCCGTCAACCAGGACATGCCCTCTTCTCAATGTTACGTCAAGAAGGAGATACAGAAGCCTAAAGGCACGCACTCAGTGATTCAGGAACAGCTTCTTCCCCTCTGCCATTCGATTTCTAAATAGACATTGAATGCATGAACACGACTTCACTTTTTAAAATTACTTCTGTTTTTGCACTACTATTTTTAAATGCAACTAACTAAGTATACATACACATCCTGTAATCGATTTAGTTATTTATTTTTTTATATATTATCATGTATTGCATTGTACTGCTGCTAACAAATTACATATGCCAGTGATATTAAACCTGATTATGATTATCATAAATGCTATAAAATTATGCTTATTACATATTTTAATTCTACAGAAATGAGTGAAGTGATTGTCACTAGTCAGGGATGGGACAAATTTATCAACTTATTTAAAGAACAAAAGTAAATTTAATGAGCCCAATGACCTCCTTCTGTAGAATTTCTTGGGTGGTGTCCCATAATCATAACCCATTTCCTGTGATAGAAACTATGACAATTTCTACACCATGACCATAAGTAACAAACAAGGAAAAGGGATAGTTCCTTTTGGAATTCAGCACTTATTTCCCACAATATCCATCTGTACCAATAATATATTCTAAGGTAGCAATTAAGAAACATTTCAAGAATTGCAGAAAGCCATTTGGCTCTATGCCAATTCTCCATAAGTGCCATCTAGCAAATAGTTCTCTTCAGTATTCATATGATTTCATTTTGAAATTTATTATTAAAACTGCTTCTGACACCTATGCAGGAAGAGCATTCCAGATAAATCACTGCATTCAGAAAATGCATGCTGCCTCTGGTTCTCTTGCTAATTACCTTGTATCTGACTCGCTGATTACTGACTGTGTTGCCAATGAAAATAAATTTTCCTCACTCACTTTAACATGTTGAATACTTACAGAAAATGTCACAACAATCTTTACTCAGAGGATGGCAATATAATTCTCTAACCTCACTATGGAAATAAAGGTTTTCATTCAATTACATCCTTGTAAATATTTTTATACTTTCATAATGACCAAATCTGGGAACAATCAACATTTTAAATAAGTACAGCATAACTTTTGCCTTTGTACTCTATGCTTATTGATAAACCAAGGAAACCATTAGCTAAAACTTGAACCCGAGGAAATCTGCAGATGCTGGAATTTCAAGCAACACACATAAAAGTTGCTGGTGAACGCAGCAGGCCAGGCAGCATCTCTAGGAAGAGGGCAGTGTTGATGGTGGAGGAAGGGAAGCCCCTTTCTTTAAAAAAGGAGGATATCTCCTTCATCCTGGAATGAAAAGCCTCATCCTGAGAGCAGATGTGGCGGAGACAGAGGAATTGCGAGAAGGGGATGGCATTTTTGCAAGAGGCAGGGTGAGAAGAGGAATAGTCCAGATAGCTGTGAGAGTCAGTAGGCTTACAGTAAACATCAGTAGATAAGTCCTGACGAAGGGTCTCGGCCTGAAATGTCGACTGTACCTCTTCCTAGAGATGCTGCCTGGTCTGCTGCGTTCACCAGCAACTTTTATGTGTGTAGCTAAAACTTGACCTGAAACCTCAAATGAGCACTTCTCTCCACAGCAGCTGCCCGACCCACTAACAAGTTCAAGTTTAATCATCATTCAGCCATACACAATACCCATGGATACAACCAAATGAAACACTGTTACTCCAAGGCCGAGACGCAAAACACAGTAGCAACAGTAATACACAACACAAATCACATAAAGCACATGCAAGCTATCAAGCACATACAAGATATCAGTAAAATACACAAAAAATATATCCCAAGACCCTGAGTCCATGAACGTTGCAGCAGTCTGCAGTCAAACACAATACAGCTCGTCTTCTGCTGAGCAAACACTGGAGAGCAGCACCAACTCCAGCTGGGATGCCGTGCCACACTGCGCCCCCCCCCCCAGCACCCTAAAGGAGCACACCAACTCTAATGCCTCTCTCATGAATGGCTGTAAACAGGCAACACCGTGGGATGAGGCCTTGTCTCACTACAACTGAAGCCACACAGCTCCCCTGCTGTCTGCCCTTGCCATTCTCCAATAAATCAGTGAATTGAACTTGCAGCATTCCACATTAGCAATGTGCAACAGGGTCTTGCGATCACAAGAAAAGTGACTAAGACGATCACTCACTTTTAGACTGCAAACTATCTTCGTGCACCAACTCCTCCAGAGCCTCTCTGACGCAGGCAGTAGCATTATCCACACCAAGCCCATCTCCTTCAATTTCTCCGCCAAAAAGTAACTCACTGATGGGGTAGACCTGCAGTACTTTAAATTCTTAATGTCCAGTCGGATCTTGCAATTGTAAAAAAAAAAAGACAACACCTTTGGTGGGCCCCATGGAAGCCACTACCACTGAGTGCGCCATTATTTTACTGGAATTTCATCTGGCATTCTGATTATTGCTCCAGATTGCAGCATCTCTTGTTTCCATAAACCTTTTAAAAGCAGCCTTCTCAACTCCTCATCTATCTTCATGGACACATATATGCACCTCAGATCTTTGTTACTGTACACGATTTGATTTCATCACTTACGGTGGCTCATCACATTCTTCCAACCAAAATTAGATACTTCAGAAATTCGTTGCAGCTTTTTAACAACTGCACATCATACAATTGAAGTCAAGGATATTTTTAAGGACAGCCGTTAACAACACAATGTTTTGAAAAAACTAACCTTGTTTCTGCAACAGCACTACTGCATTCTCAACCGAGCAAACTAAAGATGTTTCTCTCATTAGATGTACACTTTTGGAAGGTCTGGCTGAATCAGCCCAGCAAATATCACATGACATGCACACACCAGATTCAGTGGACAAGGTGAAGATCTCCAGATAGCACAATTAAATTCCTTGGACTCTCCAGTCAACCCTATTTAAATTCTTATGTTAATTCTCCTCTCACAACGAGGTTGAAATCCAGATGAGTCATTGGATCTCTGCAGCCGCAGTGTTCCTCAAGAGGCTTACCAAGGAAATGAGACAAGTAAAATCAGTTCTGTGCGTAGATTTTGTTTCTTTTCTCCTCACTAGTAAATTCTCCACTTCCCTTTGGGTTTCAAGGTAAAGTGAAACGCAGGACAGCAAGATCATCCATGAAATGTACTTTGCTGACTAAAGTGTTTGACAACACTGAAAGGAACATGAAAAGCATTCATAAAAATGAAGCCTTGGTTTTGTGTTTTTTATACAACCCTTCAAACTACACATAATACCAAATAACGTTTAAATTCAAACAGAAACTTTAGAAAATAAATTCTGAAAAAGATAACTAAGGAGAGGATAGGACCACTCAAGGATAAAGGCAGGAACATTCGTTTGGATGCAGAGGTTCTGGGTGAGGTTCTTAATGAGCACTTTACATCAGTATTTACCAAAAAGAATGTCATGGAGGATAGGGAGATCAGTGTTGAGAGTATTGATATGCTAGGGCATTTCAAGGAAAAGGAGAAGGTAGTGTTAAATCTCTCGAAAGAGCATTAAATTGGATTATGTCCCCCAGGGCCTGATGGGATATCCCCAAGCTTATTGACAGAGACAAGAGAAGAGATTGTTGGTGCTTTGACCAATATCTTTGGGTCCTCTTTAACAACAGGCAAGATTCCGGAGGACTGGCAAGTACCTAATGTTCCATTATTCAAGAAGGAAACCCGAGATAATCTTGGAAACTATAAATTTTTGAGTCTCATTTCAGTGGTAGGGAAGTTACAGGAGAGAATTCTTAGGGTTAGGAGTTATGAGTATTTGGAAAATCATGGCCTAATTAGGGAAAGCCAGTGTGGCGTGTTACAAATTATAAAATACACTCGGCCTTCGGGACATAGTTGACAAAGCGCACCTACTTTTTTTTCCCACGCGCTTTCCTGTATAACTTCACATTAATAACATTATCTTTCCATTATTTTAAAACACCTGTAGATTTAGTTCATTGAAGCTGACAGCAGCATTATGTTTCTAACTATAACTTGCCATGCATCAAGTTCCGAATTCAGACATAAAACAATCTTGATACTTTTTTGCAGGCACAGATAATTGGTGGAAATTAAGCCCACAATGCTTATATTTCCTAAAGAATCAAGGACAATGGGCAATATCAGATAAGACTAGGGTACATAATGTACTGGTTAGGCACAGGAGTACATTCAGCCAGACACTCATTCCACCGAGATGCAATACAGAGCGTCATAGGAAGTCATTCCTGCCTGTGGCCATCAAACTTTACAACTCCTCCCTTGGAGGGTCAGACACCCTGAGCCAATAGGCTGGTCCTGGACTTATTTCCTGGCATAATTTACATATTACTATTTAACTATTTGTGGTTTTATTACTATTTAATTATTTATGGTGCAACTGTAACGAAAACCAATTTCCCCCGGGATCAATAAAGCATGACTATGACTATATGCATTCACTCAGCATTTGGAATTCCATTCTAAGATCAGTTTGCAAACTTAATCATTGCCATAGTGTTCATTCAAAACACAGGCTGACAGATTATTTAACACTGAAGAAAACAAGAGATATGGGAAGAGTGCTGGAAAATGGGACCGAGACCACGATCAACAGGGCAAGCTAAAATGGCCCCCCTCCTGCTTTTATTTCTTATGTCATTACATTCATGAGACAAGTGGACTTTTCCACTAGAGTCTCAGGTGAAATAACTAGTCAGTGGTTAAGGGTAAAACACACAAGGTTAGTCCCCCCTTTTGCACACAGAGCGATTTGCATAAAACCAGAAGTACAAACGATTTGACAGCGGCAAAAATCCAATAAAATCACAATCCAAAAAGACAATAACTTCATAATCAAATGAAAAACAAGAAATGTTAATCCAACTATTAATCGTAAATATATATTAGCTTCTAGAGAGGAAGAGAACCCTTTGAAGCATTACAATATTCAATTTTTAATTCACAACTCTTCAGTTGTCAAAGAAACATCACTAACAATCAAAATACCACCGCTCCTAGCTACGAAAATATTCACTTACAATACAGTAACACCCAAAACCGAAAGAGGTTTCACTTATTACTTACAAAGAATAGCCACAGCTCCAGATTCAAACATCAAACAATCTTCTCGATTTCGGGTTTCTACAATTACACTATAAGGACTCTGTGGTGGATCCAGTTTGTGATAGATACGATATCCTTTGCTAAATGCCATCTTCTCCAGTAACCTGTCGATAGAGATAAGAGATATCGCAGATCGGACAGTGGTCTTCAGAAATGTGCAAACATCGTCACAACCACATTACAATTTTTGAAGGCCAAGTCTAAGCTCTCCACCGTCATTCTGCACATTTGATTTGCCTTACAGCAAATGCATTATTTAAACAAGTCACGTCTCCTAATCTCCCTCCATTGAAACGTTGCACACATTAAATATTAACTGATTGCTTAAACATGATCGATCATTTCCGAAATCGGTTGTCTCTCAAGGGCAAATCACAGCTGTCAACATGCAGTCAATAGGAAGAATTTTGGAAACAGACTATCAGCAAGTAATCAGCTAAATCAAAGAAAACAAATGCCTTCCGAAGACCAAAACCTTCCGAGGACGGGGTTAATTCGGTTTGCTAATGTAGAGGCCTGTCAAGTCGACAGAGAGAACCCCCACCGGACAGTAACCGAGCAAACACGATAAGCAGAGCAAATAATTTCCGGCAGTAACAATGTGGGAGGAGATCTGGTCTCGGCAGGGGCTGCATCCTCTCCCTCGACCGCCCCTCAGGATTTAAATGCCCGACTCACCAATAACAACCCTGACACCGAATCTATGGGAGCTGCGCCCACACCCACTGCCCACTGAGGCGGCGGCAGTAGCGTTACCTCCTCCTACCGACTCAAACGCCGCAGCGACCTCCGCTTCTTCTCCGTCACCCGCCAGTCCCGTCGTCACTTCCTGGAAACCGAGGCAGGCGATTGTCAATCAACTCCGTCTCCCTAAACGTCCCCGCCCCTTCCGGGGCTTTCGCCGGGGGGCAATGGCGGTGGTAGTAGAGCGGACGTTTGGCAATGGTCTCCATTTCGAACCTGTGGCGTCTGCTTCACTTTCACAGCTCCAGGGCACATTGTTTTCTCCAGTGATGAAAAATTGGAAGCTGTTGTTTTAAAATTCTCCGCGCGAAAATTTTCTTTCCACATTTAAAGTGAGGAAATTGAAAACGGCATGATAACTTGCTGCTGAACTCTGATACTGGAGGTAAATCCCACGACCCTGTGGGAACTTCTGCGCTGACACTCAATGTGCTGCTGTAATTGAAATAATACCAACAGGTTTGTGGAAACAGCGAAAAAAGGTCTGTACGGACGGCGTGCGTCTCCCGGTGGCTACCCATTTCCATTCTGAATTGTCTGTGCGTGGCCGCCTCTGCTGCTATGATGAGGCCAAACTCAGGATGGAGGAGCAACATCTCATATTCCGTCTTGGTAGCCTCCAACCTGATGGCGTGAATCTCGATTTCTTCCATTTCCGGTAATTTCTCCCCTCCTCCTTTTCCATTCCCCATTCTGGTGTCCCTCTCACCACTTCTCACTTGCCCATCACCTCTGTCTAGTTCTGCACCTCCTTCCCTTTCATCCATGGTCCACTGTCCTATCAGATTCCTTCTTTAGCACTTTACCTCTTCCACTCATCTCTTACTTCATCCACCCACCCACCTACCTTCTCCCTCATCTATCACTTGCCTGCTTGTACTCCTTCCCTTCCCCCAATTTTGTTATTCTGGCTTCTGCCCGCATCCATTCCAGTCCTGATGAAGGGATCAGCCCAAAATGTTAAATATTTATCCCCCACCTTGGACACTCCTGAATTTGTGTTCCTCCAATATTTTGTGTGTGTGTTGCTGAAGTTTTTCACTGTACCCAGGTACATGTGACAATAATAACAATTTGCCAATTACACATTTGACCACCTCAAATGAATTGTAACTTAATGTTGTTTTGGATTGAATGGTGCTGGTATGTTAATCACTAACAATTAATACTTGTACAACATTAAAGTTCCTTTGATACACTTCTTTATTTTATGCCACTAATTTTGGCACTGCTTCTAAATAATTTTGGAATCTGCTGCCATTATTCAAATCTGTAACGAGAACAAACTTCACTCCTCCTGGGGCATAGGCTGCTGACAGTAGCTCACCGGAGGCCTCTGTCCAGGGCCAGTCTTTCAAGTTGTCACTAAGTGTAAGTGAAGATCCTTCCTCTCCCAGAGATGAGGTCTTTGGTTCTTCTGTTGGTGTTTCCATAGCACTGGTGGTTTTATGGGACGGCTTTGATAGCCCCATGCGCAAATCTCCTTTGGTTGGAATTAATCAGAACAAAATTATGGTGAAAATACTCAGCAGGTCAGGCAGCATTTGTTGAAAGAGAGAATTGGCATTTCAGTTTGAACGTCCCTCATCAAGGCAGCTGTATATTATGAGCAAAATACTCATCTCAAAATGATTTTGAAAGAGAATGAAATCCAAAGCAACACACACAAAATGCTGGAAGAACTCCACAGGTCAGGCAGCATTTGTTGAAAGAGAGAATTGGCATTTCAGTTTGAACGTCCCTCATCAAGGCAGCTGTATATTATGAGCAAAATACTCATCTCAAAATGATTTTGAAAGAATGAAATCCAAAACAACACACACAAAATGCTGGAAGAGCTCAGCAGGTCAGGCAGCATCAACTGTGCTCTTCCATAGATGTTTCAGGCCGTGACCCTTCTTCAGACCCAACCGAATGTTGACTGTTTATTCTTTTTCATAGATGCTGCGTGGCCTGCTAAGTTCCTCCAGCATTTTGTGTATGTTGCTATGCAAACTGCATCCTGTTAGTGTGTATCAAAATAATTGTTTTATCCATAAGTGTTAGAAGCAATAACTCAGTGTACAACAATAGATTATAGATAACACAAGGCCACAGGCTGTGATGAAACTCTCCATGCCTTCATGAA